>NC_134311.1:58680204-61080204 GCF_949628215.1 Phalacrocorax aristotelis
AACCTAGAGGGGACAGAGGGACAGAATACTCCTGGGGCGCAAGAATGGACAAATTTAAAGGAAAACTATTTCACAAGGACAGCAAGACAAAACACTTGAAGATAAAAATCAGCTTCAGTAAAGATGAAGAAATGCTGCAGAGTTTCTGGGTTCACAGGAGAGTAACATGAAAATTGATATGGGAATTTTTTCCCTAGGGTTGTCTGGAAACACCGTTGACTAATCAATACCTGCCATTTCAACGCTCACAAGTACTAACAGCACTTGGGTGTTCTTTGTCTATAGCACATGGCAGTTTAGTCTTCTAAAGACTGAACTGCTTTTTTTCTTAAGTATCTAGATAGAATTCGAGAAAAGAGCAAAATGAAATCACCTGCAACTTGCAAAAGATACAGGTCTCAATTATATAATGCTCCTGTATTGCCAGACACTCTGACAGTGTCTAAAAATGTGCTCAGTGAAGCATGTCACCTAATCCTCCACTCTGTGGGAAAGAGCCCAAAATTATCCAAGTCTCAGCATACTTCTCTAAAAAATAAGCACCTACTACATACACAGCTTAAATAGACTCTTTCCTGCCAGAACCAGTTCACAGGTAACAGTAATTTCCTACTTTCCTCAAGCCTTAATTTTGTGCAGTGGAACAAAAGGTTTCAAATCTATCAGTTACTTCTGTGTGTATTAGTCAGATGTAACTCTTTAGACTTCTTTGCTTAGTTCCCTTTAAAAAACCAAGCCACTAAGTTCCAATTTTAAAAATTGTTACACACACTAAAAGAGAAATCAGAATTTCACAATCTAAACTAAACTAAAAAAAGTCAGAATGAACAATACTTGTTTAAAAATAATCATAAGGCTGACTGCTAAAAAAAGGTTTTTTTAAAGAGTAAGGGTTTTTTTCTCAATAAAGGAATAAAAATTACAAGATGTAATACTTATTACTTCTGAAATGTTTAACTGCATGGTCATTAGAAACCATCAGTTCATGTGAAGTTTGAAGCGACAGGTTTTTATCGGTTCACTTTAGAAACTCAAACAGATTTTTAGTATGTAAAAGCACTTTTGAAGTATCAAATGTTTTAAAATGGGTTTTCCAGACTCCTTTACTTATTAAAAGTAGAGTAGACTACTTTTTGCAATACCTGAAATTTGAAGAACTTTCTGAAGTACATCTTCTCTCCTGTCTGCGTAGTGTAACTTACTGCACAAACTAAGCTGAAAGAAACAATTAAAAAAAAATAATCTTGAATTACTTTAAATCTTGTGCCTACATCAAAGCAGCAACACAACAGCATGCACATGCTGCAGTTTCGTTTAAGCTCATTTAATCATGGAAAATTTAAACCTTACATGTGTGTTCCTATCTCCTTTACTTCATGATGGATCACGTCATCAATGCAACAGTCAGGTTTAAGTTCTGCCACTGCAGCACTAGAAGCTGAAAGGTTCAAGCGCTGAGAACTTGTCTGAAGATCAGCCTGGGGACAGAAAAACAAAGCACTGGTTAGAACTGCAGCTGCTTAAAGCAATCTAAGGAAAAATAACCTATGTTATAAAGTACTAGGTTCCACTGAGCATTTTATACCCTACATGCTTTTATGCATATAATTAAGATTTGTTAAGATTATGAAATACTTGTCAAAGGTACAAGTTCTAAAATATATATCTAAGTGGTCCAAACCTTTAATATGCAGCTTATAAAATCTCTATTTACTTTTTATATTGAGTTCCACAATGAATTCTGGAATTTCTATTCTCAACATGTTATTTGGTCAGCAGAAAATACAAAAGAAATTATACACTAGAAAAGAAGTCAACCAAAGTATAAGCAAAATACAAGTCAATACATGTCTTACAGAGACTTGCTTTGATGACCTTGTTGAAAGTGCAAGTGGGCAAATATAACACTAATTTTTTAGCCATGGAAGTTTTGCTACACCAATTGTCCAGAGAAGCTTAATAACTTATCCATTTTTTTCATACAATCCTAGTTTCCCATTTTAATCTTTAAAGATGTGTATCTATTTCTATTTTTATGGCTTGTTGTTTCCGATTTCCAGGTATATTTTCTGGATTGGAAGAAGTGACAGATATTTCTTGAAGTCCACATATTAGAATTAAACATACAAGATATTGTAAGAAAACATACTCAACATTTTATTTTTTTTATAAATCCAGTGAGCAGATTTATCTTCACATACCTTCACCAGTATGTCCTTGACAACTTGATTGCTATCATTGTGTACACTAATGTAACTGGAAAAAGTCTCTCCCAGAAATATATTTCTGTGTTAAAAAAAAAAAAATGTTCAGTAACAGTTATTTATAAAAAAACCCTGAATATTTCATTGAAACCCTGGTAATTTCTAATTAAAAAATATACATACACACATGCACGCACACACGTTTGCCAGATCAAATTGTAAACCTACACTGACATTTTCACATCGTACTTCTAAATGTTATCGTTCTAAGACAAACAACTTCAAAAGAGAACAAACAAATCAGTCTTCTTCCAGATAAAAATCTCAGAAGAATAAGGAAGTGGCTTATACTACCCACAAAAAATCACTGTAGTAAACTCTGTTAGTATAAGATCTGGTTTATAGTAGTGTGATACCTTAGAAATTTGCCTATAACTGCAAATTTCTTCCAACTTGCAATCCTTTTTTACCTTCAGAGTCAGGCTACAGAAAAGGAATATCAGGCAGCACCCATTCATATATTTTGTCACATTATAAATCAAGACAGAGATAATTTTTAAAACGATTGAACAGCTCACTGCATAACAATGATATTCCAAAAGAAAAGTAATAAACTCATTACTGTTAAGTTACTTGCACGTTACAGATACAATAATCCATTCTTACCCAAAATTTTGAGGCAAGGTCAGCATTTCTCCTAGCATCAAATTTTCTGCTCCCTTTACAGTAGAAGGATCATCTTTCATTAGCTGGTTAAATAGATTACCTGTAGAAATACCAAATTGCTAGTATCTAAATATTTCCTAAGTCTAAAGCTTTGTCTACATTTCAGTTACAAGACTTAATAATTTATTTAGGTACAATTTATTTTAGACATGCTAATTTTACAAACAACTTGTTTAGGGATGAAATACATATCTATAGGCCTGTCTATAAATTATAGCTTACTTCTAGGCATTTGTTTCCAATAAATCATTCAGTATATGCACTGAAGGGCACAATCCCAAATGTATTGCTCAAATTAACATTAAACTTTACAGGAAATTCTGCCTGAGTAAAGCACATTACATGACAGAACTAATCAACCCACCATACTTTCTTTCCCCGATTGCTTTGTATTTCTACAGGATCATTTTTTCTTGAATCTTTCCTTTGCCTCTTTCTTGCACTCGACTTCTAGACTGCAGATATTACTGGGGGACAACCCAAGCATTTCCAATTTATGACCGTACACCAAGCATAACACAATTCAAAAGCAGTGATTCTGGCAAAATAATTTTCCATAGAACATTCACGTCTTGGTTCTAATTACCAGGGTATTTTCTCCACATAAAGAAGACAGTAACATCAAACTTTCTACAATTACACATTTCTCTTCCATCTTGTGTGTTAATTGCTCAGACTTCGATGCCACATGTTTGCAATATAATCACCAAGCTTTCAAAGCTGTAGGTCCGTGGTCAGAGGGCACCTTGGTATTTTCCTATAGCTATTACCGAACACAAAATATATCACAGTTTCAGATTACCACCTTATCTAAGACTCCTTGGACGTCTAAGCCTCAGATGCTCACATTGCATAAACCTGGTAACACATACATAATCAATCAGTAGAAAAGACATACCTGGCAAATCTCTTTCTTCACAAGTCACCGGAACATTAGTGAATAAAGTAGGTTTGGTTAGCCTCATCACTGCAAAAATCAGAAAATAAACCATAAGACAATGAAACAAGTATTTTTAATTTTTTTTTTTTTTAAGTATAATTTTTCTTGCTCTCCTTCCACCAAAATACCCTCAACCACCAAATCTTACCCTGAAAAAGGGTAACAACTTTTTGGATCACATGGCCTTTTTCAACATAAAAGAAGGCCCACTACTCAAATCCAAGAGCACCGGAGATGCCATTGTTCCCTCTTGCTTTATTCCCGATGTACATTAACATCTACTGCTTTCAATCTTATGTGCTAAAGGTCTTATACCTTTTATAGTGTTGAGTACTTTGTGGCCTTCAGAAGTGTACCAGTTTCATTTTTTTGTGGACTCTTCTAGGCTAAGCACCTGTTCTGTGATCCTGGTTTCTCTAGTGTGGGACATGATGACTAATACAGACCCTTTCAGTCAAAATCCAGGCTATAAGGAATTGCATTTACACCCTACTCTCCAAAATATACACAAGATAAAGTTACAAGTCTAAAAGCCTACATTACCTATACAGCCACTTTTTCTATTAGTCACAAACTTTAAACTCAAGCCAGCAAAACCATCACAAACACCTCAGGAACACACACACACAAATATTTTATCCATACCGACAAAATCAAAATCATTGTGATCTTGCTATTAAAAAAACATCTACTTCAAGAAAGCAGTATTTTCAAAGGCTATTTTAACTCAGAATACTCAAAATGATATTATTTTTATTTGTATGATGGATTTAAGATGTTGCTTCTTAAAATAATCCCTTCCTATTCATATAAATCAATGGCCCTAATCTTGCATATAGCTTCTCATGAAAGCATTCGCACGAAACAAAATTAAGCATTTGTAGCCTTAAGTGTTGATCTGAACATGCAAAAATCACTGATTTGTTTTCCTTCAAAACTTAATAAACCCATGTAATTTCTGAAAATTAAAACCAAAAAAAGAAACTAGAAGCATTTCTCTTGCAGGAAGTTAATCAACATTCTTGCACTGATGTATGTATTGTCCTTTTATCTTCATTGTACTTTTGAACATCTTATATGTCTGGTAAGCATTCACTATTTCCAGTTGTGTAAAACATTCAGTTATTTTGATATATATTTGGGTGTAGTGGACTGTGTTGGTTCACAAGAACTTACACTACAGTACAGCAGACCTATGCAAGTTAGTGTTGACAAAAACGTATCTCACTTTTCACATAAATAAAGCTCATACATTATTTTTGTTATCGTGAAAAGTTGAAAAACATGACCTCTGAAGGCTTAGAACCATGAGGTCAATAAAAAGCCCCAAAATATACAAAACAGAGTAAATGGAGAAGCAGATTCAACACTGAAAATGAAAAAGATAAATACTGAATTATATATGCATATGAACTAAGTATTTCTGCAACGGTTCAAAATGAAAGTCTGGATTTCAGCTTGTACGTTGGTGATATGCAGGACTAGTAATTCTGTAGAGACACCAAATGTGGTGTTCACTTTTTATTGCATGACACAGCTGAGGTGCTCACAGCTAGCAGTGCACACATTATTTGCACACAAGCCAACCCAAAGCAGCAGAAAGCTGACAGCTACCACTGAACAGTGACACCCGTCTCCTGTTTAGTAAGATGTTTGTTTAGCTCTTTTGCCAGTATATTAAATAAATACAGTGGGACTGCATTACTTGCAGTTACCTAATTTTATTCAACTGTGCAGTAAGCCCATATAAAGTAGTACGTGCTGACTGTTTCTAAAGGAACAGTTACAGATCAAGTTTAGTCACATTTAAGAAAATAAGTAAATCATGGAATGGAGTCAAAACACAAGTAAATTAATATATGTCGGTTTTTATATTTACAGGACTACTAAATTAGCATTAGAAAATATTGTATCTTTGCAGGACAACCTCTGATCTCTTTTCTTTTAAAATCCTAGCCACAAAAGCCAACATTAAATAAAACTCAAATCATGCTACACTCAATTATATTTTTTAAAATGCTGATGCACAAAAACTTTGTTACTGTTAGTGTTAAGCTCAGAAAAACCATTTCAATGAAACAGCTTGGCGATATAAGCTTTGAAACTAGTAATGACTGTCAGTTATTCTAGAAAGCATTTTACATCAATTTTGCTGAGTGGTAATATTACAAGTGTCACAAACATCCCAAATGTCAACACAAAACCCCTTTAACATTCAGTCAAAGTTTAGAAATGCATGTCAATTATCTAAATGGAGCAATATCCTTAACTTTAAACTACAAAAAGATATGTAATGCCTATATTAAAATATACTTATTCCAACACAAGGATGTCATCAAAAGAAGAATATAAGTAAGGTTCCAAGGGGATTTTATTTAGTTTATTTACACATGCAGATCTCTGATCAAATAAAAGTACACATAAGTGTAACAGTGTTAATGATACTCTAACAATCCACAAATACCAGTGACTAATTTTTCCTCTTTTTCAGATGCCACAGACCATGACCTCCAGCTACAGCAAATCTGGAATTATTCAGAGTGCCTAAGAGAAATACATACCCTTGCAGTCATACCAACCCCAGTTTAACTGCTCTACTGACCTTCCAAACATTGCACTGAGCAGGGACAGCATGACCTTGGAACACTTTATTCTCTCAGGTGACAAGAAGTCATGCTGAACTCAGCCTTTTATCACCATAAAACACATTCAAATCCTCAGAGACCTTCCATAGTGACAACAGAAATTTACAGATAGAAATATGATTTCTTAATTTCCTGACCTGTAGCTGGAAGTTAGTGCTTCCTTGTTCCCCAATACAATTAGAGACAGAAGGCCAAAAACACCAGGGGAAAAGAAATCTTACTACTAAAGTAATAAAGCAGCAAATACTAAGTTGTTCATTATTTTTCAGCACACTGCTTCCACTGAAACTTTCATTAATATTTCTGGGAAAATACAGATAACATTACTAAGACAGCATAGACATGCAATAGAAAGTAAGTATGTTTTTCATGCAAGGGCTATGCCTTCATTTAAAAAATCCACACACTACTTTCAGGAAATAATCAGGTCTTGAAAATCTCAGTATCAAAAATAATTACAGATCCTTACAGCAGTCTATAAGATCCTGCATATACAGATCCTTATATACTCACTTTAAAATATTTTTCCTTCCCCTAGTTTCAAAGAAGCATAGTGAGGATGTACTTTGCTTCACTGAAAGCAAGTTTTATTGTCTGATACAGCTTGCAATAGTAGCCTGGAATTTTTATTTTCATTTTTTCCCTTTTGACTAC
Source organism: Phalacrocorax aristotelis (assembly GCF_949628215.1). Taxonomy (NCBI): domain Eukaryota; kingdom Metazoa; phylum Chordata; class Aves; order Suliformes; family Phalacrocoracidae; genus Phalacrocorax; species Phalacrocorax aristotelis. Next base: position 58,687,374 of record NC_134311.1, read on the forward strand.
TGAGGTAGAAAAAAAAAGCTATGAAATGCAGTACTAAGCCAAACAGAAACTTACTAACCTTAATAGAACCATTCATAAGTCTCTGGGCAAAACAAAGTTAAACATATTATAGTTAAAAAACTCTAGCAAAGTAATACTAAGTAGATTTTTTGCTCATAATTTTATAAATTGTTCTAAAGTTTGTATATTCTAAACTATTTAAAGGCTCTAGTACTTCAGACAGCGATTTTATTACCATACAATTATAAACTTCTATTTTACAGTTATAAACTAAATATAATTCCGAATTTATGGACAAGCAAATTCATTTTATCAGTAAGGCTTAGCTTTTCCCTAAGAATATTTCTAACATATTCACAGTATAATATATCACAGAAAATCCATATCTGTCCTACAGATCTTTGGAAAGTAGCATTGCAATATGGTAATTCATTCTGCCTGATGAGTCTATTCAATTTTATCCAGATGTCCTCCAAATTCTGATTATTACAATTAGATTGTTCAATTGCCCACTTTGCTCTATAAAATGCATGCAGTTTTAGTCTTTCCAAATTATTTTGCAGTTCTTGAGATAAAGGAAGAATCTTTTCTTTAAGCTTAGGGTTAGGCAGAGAGACACTCCAAGACCTTTTCAATTTTTGTTTTCCATTACATGGTGATTCTCCTTGATTCTCCAGGTTGATTGGCCTGTGAACAGTTTGTGCTTGGATTAAAGTCTGCCCATATTTCATGTTAGACTGAAACTCAAGGAGATTTTTTGTGCAGTCATAATCAGGAGATCCTGTAACGTATTCTGAAGGCGTAGAAAGCTGTTTCAATTCTTCTGCTTCCTCACAAGAAATAACAGGTGGCCGCTTTTTTGGCTTGAGGGTAAGTCTGTATAAGTCATTTGGAAACCAGGGTGCAAATCTTGGTAAGTGACGAATGGGAAACTCTTTCACTGCTGCTTCTGCAAATTTCTGCAGTTTTATTAGATCTCTCTGATGTGGTCGATAATGCAAGATTACTTCCATGCTTGCACAGGAGGAATCCAGTTATTCTTAAGAATATGAACAGCCTCTTGATCAGGATACTCAAATCTAGACTGAAACATCTTATTTACAAGACTTTCCTTGCCCCATGCTGCAAAGATCAGTGGAAAACAGGACCTAAAGCAGAAGTGTTATAAAAAAAATAAGATACTACCATATTAAGAAAAACACTGCTAGGATATTTTACAAAAAAGCAACACGTAGTAAAGAGAAGCAAAATATGCATCAGAAGTCTACTTTATCAAGGCTGACCATTTCTGACTGTTTTCCATCATTACCAGTGTAACTTCAGGACACTAAACATTATCTGTATGCACAGTTTACTTAACATTGTCCAGGCCAAGGGTATTCTTTTACTGTCCCCATCTCATATCTGCCATTGTTCTTGCTATATGGCTGTGATGCATATTAAAAGGCATACAATTACTGCCGCCTTTTTTTTTTTCTTCAATTTACCAGACAAATCTGTTTTTTAAAAAAGTGCTTTCCTCCTACACTTCAACCAGGGCATATAAAGCAACTAGAAAACACACGTGTTACAAAAACCCTTCCTGAAATAGTATTGACCAACATATCAGGTTTTAAAGTCACAAGTTAAAAAGGAAATTAAAGGCAAATTAAAGTAATCTGATTCCATTTCATATCAGAACTACATATCTGGTTTTAGTCTCAGAGCTTCTGAGCAATACATGCAGCCACCCTTTTAGTCATTAAGGACCTGATAATGACTTAATTTATTAGAATTTCAGAATAACTAAAAGACTCATTACGTCCTTAAGGACTTCATACTTGTACTCATCATTGCTTTCTTCCATACAAAGATTATATTAAATGGGAATGGGGACAGGAAGGAGAACTACAAACACTACTATGAAACATAAACATGCACATTCCTGCTCTCCTGTTTCTCCCCTGTAACAAGCATGCAATGATTTCAGGTTCCCTGCCAGAGACCAGCAATACACAGTGATACAAAAAAAAATAAAAATCAATAAAATCTAGGATTGCTTAATCATTACACAGTCAAATTTTATTTAAAACAGTCACAATGCAAAGAAACTCTGGTACCTTTTTTACTTCTTTTTTCACTTTTTTGTCTTCTTACAGCCTGGACACTGCACCAAATTCAACATGAGCCCACAGATTATATTGGTTTCTTACAAAAGAAAAATGACCCATCATAAAACTTTTTGCTTTGAATCAATATCAAAATGCATTTGTAATGTCAGCTGATGTTTCATGTTCTATGCGGTTTTGCTTTGTTTTGTGTGTTTACATATACAGAAAAGGCCTTATTGATCTTTGAACTATCTTGAACAGATTTTACTGTGACATGCAGACACCATTAAAAACCCTCTCCAGAAGTGTTGTAAATCTAGTAAATGCGTACAAGACAGGCTCTGAAGTCATCTACACACGTGCACTACTTTATCGACCTGAGCGGCCTCAATGATTTAGAATGCTTGAACTGAGATTTTAACCAACTATTTATTACTCCTACATAACTAGCAGCATGTGTTTTATGAACAAGCAGGGTTAGAAAAAAAAAAAAAAAAAAGGTAAACATTACAACTGTTGACTGAAATAAGGTGAAAGTGGAATCAGGCTTTTCAGGGTTTCAATGGCTGACTTACTAGTACCCAAGTGCCAGCAGAGATGATCAAATTCTTTACAGGGCTCTCTTGATTTCTGCATTAATTCTTTAAGGTATGTGAGAGATGTACACATTTTTATTTTCACTATTTGTGATGTCCGAATCAAGGAGGCAAGCTGTGCATTAAGCATGAGGTTAAAGGGGCAAAACCCATTAAAAGTTGGGGGGGGGGAAATGAACAAATAAGAGAGACAGCAAGAAACTGGAAAGGAAGATTTCAGAAAATATTGTCCTGTAACTGCTGAACGCCCTGTGACAAATGGAAATACCTCGAACAGCCTCGACGGCGCCATCACGCAAGGTGCACACCCATGTGCAGGACCCTGTCACCTGCACCAGCTCGCACACACAGACGGACACGCATATCACAGACACACACACCGCCTCCTTTGGCCCCGGGACACCTCCCGCCCTACTCGACCTTCTTCTACAAGGGAGAGAACAACCAGCCTCGCCTCCAGAATGGAGACGGTGTTTCACAACCCGGAGCCCGCCCCGCCTGGGCCCGGCCGCAGCGACCCGCCTCTCCCCCAGGCCCGGCCTGCCTCATCCCTCAGGACCGGGCCCGGGGCAAGGCCAGGCTCAGGGCCGTGCAGAGGCGGGCCCGGGCGCTACAGCCGCTGCAAGAGCGGCCTAGCAGGGCGGGCGAGGAGGGAGCGGCGGGCCGCACTGTCGATACCTTTCAGAGCCAGCAAGTGCTCCTGCTTGGGCTGGTTAACATCCATGTCGCCAGCCTCCCTTCACCCCTCCGGCAGGGCGGACCGCTGTCGGCTGACAGAATACGCTCGGCCGGCGGAGACGGGATGAACCTGCAACCAAAGCCCGGCCGCGGTAAATGCGGCCGAACCCGGAAACAGCCGTCCCAGGATGCAACGCGCCACCGCCGCGGCACGGCACTGGCGCCGAACTACAGCCCCCAGAATGCACCGCTTCCCTCTCCCCGGCAGCCGGGCGGGTGGGCGCCCTGAGAGGGGCTGCCGTCTTCTCCTTTGTGCGCCGCGCAGCTGCAGGGCGGCACGGCGCGGCACGGATCGCGGTTCTCCGGTGCAAGGCGATGGAGGCGGGCGCGGCCCGGCCCGGCTCGGCCCGGCAGGGGAAGCGCATGCGCCTCGCGGGCGGCGCCTGAGGGCGGCCGCCGGATCCTTCCTGCAGGTGTCCGTTCTGCTCCGCCCGCCCCAAGATGGCAGCACCAGTGGTAAACAAGGTCGGGGCCGGTGCCGGGCTGGACGGCGGCCGGGGGTCCGGCGGCAGCGGCCGCGGCCCAGCTGGTGCTGCGGTGAAGGTGAGACGGGCCGCTTGGCCCTTGGCCCCCTCCCGCGGCGGGGCGGGCTGTGGCGGCCGCGGTCGCGCCGTCGCTGCCTCAGCGGTGCGAAGGGGTGGCGCGGGAGCGAGGGGTCTCCGGGGCAGGAGGCGGCCCGGCGGCCGCCCTGGAGGGCCTTTCCCCGCCTCGCCGCGCTGCCATGGGGTGCTTCGGAGCGGCTGTCGGGCGGGAGGCCTCGGCCTGAGGGGGGCTGGCGGCCTCGGGGCGGGAGCTGTCTCGGGGAACACCAACGCCTGGGCTCCCCAAAGTGGTGTCGCATTATGGATTGTCGGGTGGTTTCTTTTTTTTTTTTTTTTTCCTAAATGACGATCAATTTCACTTTTCTTTAGCGGTTTAAGACGCTCCCATCCCCTGCTGTTTGTTCCCGTTAACCTCGATGCTGCATTTGTAGCTTCATAAATGGCTGACTTGGTATGACTGACCTTTTTATGTGCATCAGCTATGAATGAAAGCTTTCTCCACCGGCTGATAGCCTGCTTTGGCAGGGTCTTGCCCTCCGGTTTCTTGTCCTGCAAGGGCATTTCTGCTTACTTAGTTGTGTTGCTTGACCAGTGAGCTTTTCTTGTGGCAGTGCATTAAATGAAGCAGGCAAGAACTAGTGGTGATCAGGTGGGATGCTGAAGAGTTAAAATATTCTGTTCCCATCTATCTCTTTATTTTTTTAAATATCATTTATATGATCATTATTTGTGTGTATGAAGCAAAATCAATGAGTCAGCCTATCTGGTGTGATTGCAGGAGCTTCTGTAAAATAAACTGTCAAATGGCTTACTATATGAAGTTTGCTTTTTTATCAGCTCATAAACAAATATGGACTCTTCTTAAATTTTAGGTTCTTGAATGTGGAGTCTGTGAAGATGTATTTTCTTTGCAAGGTGACAAAGTTCCCCGGCTGCTTTTGTGCGGGCATACTGTCTGCCATGACTGTCTTACCCGGCTTCCCCTTCATGGCAGAGCAGTTCGTTGTCCTTTTGATCGACAGGTTACTGAACTAGGTAAGAAAATATAAGTCTAAAGTTCTTGAAACCTGTCAGCCAGGGGTGTCTAGAAGATGGTGCTAGATATAGATTCTTAATGCTCCACTTAATGATAATATTTCCAAGTAGTGAGTGTGCAGTTTTCCTTTCATTCAGAGAAGCTCACAGCACTGTGAAGCACTAGTGAAATAGGTATCTTAGGAAAAGAAAGTCAGGATTTTATCTTTACCTTCTCGAATCTGGACTTGCAAGCTTTAGATCTGAAAGTCTTTTTGTACACCTATATTTTGAAAGGGACTGCTCTATTTTAAATTAGTGTCTGAGGGTTCCTGAATGGCTATTAGTTTCCTGTTGTCCTAAATGATAAATAAACTGTGCAATTGAACAGGTAGTTTCTTTGACAGACAAATTCATGATGAAGGGTTATAGAGGGAAGTGTCAGTGATAACAAACATGTTTTTCTAAATTTAAAATAATTCTATATACACAATAACTGTTAATGGCAGGCTATCAACAGCAATTGCCCTACTGTAGCAGACAGTATTTGAAAGGATAAGATACAGCTTTTATCCAACTGTGGAAGTGTATTTTAAGCAAAAGATGACATATGCTTATAGTTTCTTCAGAATAGGAATTCCATATTCAACATAGGGTTACAGAGAAGATGAGTTGTCAGGAGAATTTGTACTGAGAAGAACTTATTAATAGAACTATCTCCAGCAGTTTTGAATAGCACAGGGGAAAAAAAACTATTGGAAGGAAGAGAATCCTCAGAGAATGAGGTCTCTAATCTAGTAATCCATGAAAGAAATGTTTAAATATCAAATTGGCTTGAATAAGAATTTACTTTGCCGTAGGAGAATCTGCTAGATTGTAGACCAACTGATTGGAATATTAAGGAACTCATTGGGATGCTTTCATGGAAGTAGGAGTCAGGAGAAGGAATAACAGTCTCATATGAAAGAGGGGTTTGTTTTCTGGGGGAAGGAGGTGGTAAGTATGAGCGTCATGGGTGATTGTCAATCTAGAATATGTGGTTAAAAGAGTCACGACTTGTTTTACTTCTTATCTAAGACTATACAGCTGTGCGAGATTTCTTAAAGTATTCTTTTAAAGGGGGACTGTTAGAACACAAGACTTAGTGCTGCTGTTGTGAAACATTTCTGCCCAATACCACTGCTTGTATCTTGTAAAGTAAAAGTAGCATCTTAATTTTTATTGTACATCACTTCTTAGTTTTTATTGTGCATTTTTTTCCCCAGGCATCTGAAAGTACAATATCATAATTTTTTGTGGGTTTCAGGTTTAACAAAAATGAAGTTTTTTAAAAACATTTAAAGGTTTTTTTTATCCAGCATAATACTGAGGAGCTTCTGATGAAACTCAGTGAAATGTTACTAAGCTTGTAAGGCTCCTACAGATAGGAAGAGAAGGTTTTGTGTCTAGGATAGCAGACTTGCATCCTACTGGTTCATACTAGAAAGGATGATATGCTGTCACCAGCAGTAAATGTACTTCTATGAATAAAAATGTTCCGCCTGGTGATTTGCGGCAGAAGACGGTCATAGCCACTTTTAGTCTTACCAGGTTCATAAGAACTGTCTTAAGAAATATTCTTGCTTCCAGCACATAAAAAGGGGCGTTTTGTGAAGTGCAGGTCATCACAGTCCCTCTTTGAAGCATGTCTGCATTTGTTGTCCTGCTCTAATAACTGTATGGGAAGGTAGGGTTAGAAGTACTGGGTCAGGATTTCTGGAGTCTGCGAGTGAAAATTGACATCATACATGCTCAGCAAAATATTCTAATAGTTCATAAAATCTGCTGTGAGAGAAAATATTTAGTAATGAACTGGTAGGACTAAAGCCTGCTCAAACCATATTACTTTGCAGAGTGGACTAAACATAGGTTTTGGTTTTTTCCTGAGTACTTCAATGAAGTTGCCTCTGATTTCTCTTCTAGTGGAGATTTTTGAATGAGTATGTACATGTTGAAGGTATGTGAGCTGTTCAGTGGTTATCTTCAACTGAATTAACATTCTTTAAACAAAAAGATGTAATGGAAAAGCTTTTTCAATTTCCAAAATTTTGAAGCCATATATTCTGGAGGTAATGTTGACTCAGGCAGCATATTTGGGGGAAAAATCTATAAAGTGGTCTTTGTAGAGGAAGAGCCTCCTCTTAAAGCCTTTTCCTTAAAATATCTTAATTTTTAGAGAAGAGGTGAATCACTTCTTGCAAACTGCTTTCTTTCTTTTTCCTGTCTTGGGTTAGTGGGTTAGGTTTTTTTTAAAATACATGGACCAGGGAGCTGTTGGGAAGGATGTGCTTATGTAACAGCTTTGGAGGCACTGGATTTTGACTTTAGCTAGGCAGCTCTGCTAAGAAAGCCTTTAACAGGTAATGACGCAGGTGAACTCTCCCTACCATCATCACGCTACAGGGCTGAAACTATTTTCTGTCATTAGAACTTGTTGAACTGATGCATGCAGGTGTTGGCATCCTTCACAGAATCCTTCCCATCAGTATTGTTTCCATTTATATATTCTTTTGCTAGTGTTTGAGTGTTAAGATAAAACTTCAGAACATTGTGCAAGAAAATGTGGCTATAACATAGCATTCTCTCAGCTTTGTTCAGATGTTTAGACAAAAGTTTCTCCTTTATTCAATGCATTATTTATAATCCTTTTGCAGACAAGCTTCGTGCTTTTGAAAATGACATTTGTATTGTTGGCTGGAGTCAGCCTTAATATCTTCACTCTGTCACTATCTCGTTCCTGGCTGACACACTTCCTGCTATTCATGTCTTATTTTTCTTTTGAGAAGAGACGGTCAGGTTGTGTAGTGCTTTTGTAATGGGCACAAACATCCCTTTTAGGCACAAGGATGAGATCACTAGACTCTTTCACATTTGGGACTAAAGCAGAATTTGAGCTGAAGTTCAAGAGATTAAATAGATGTATTTACATGACTCATCTTTTAGTGTTTTTAAGTATAAAATAAACACTTGATTAGATGTGTTGAAAATGCATGAGTACATAGTAATTCTGGAGTAGGTTCAGTGTAAAAAGAAGCAAAGTGGCTTTTACTTAAATACATAAACTTTAGGGTAGATACCAGTGAAATAAGACCTGACTTTCTGTATGATAATGCATGTTTTATAGGGTGCTTACTGGTTATAAATTCTGTTTTAGTGGATTAATAGTTGATATGTAAGCTCTGCCTATTTCTTCCATTTCTGTCCAAGATTGACAGTACACTGACAATGTATAACATGTATTAGCAAATCTAAGGATATATAATAAAAAGTTAAAGAAAGAATGTAAAAGTAGTGTAACTTTGTTTCTCCTGACACCTTTAAGTTATGAAATAGAAAATAAACACAGAATAGCTACAGACTTATCTTTTCTGTTGGTTACATTTCAGAATATTAGCTCTTTTGACTTTTTGGCTTGGCTTTCTCTTCATGCTAGACATGGAACAGAACTAACATGATTAAAATCAGATACAAGAATGTAAACTGAGAAGCACATTTCTTTGTTTGGGTTTTTTTGTAATAAACATATTAGAAGCATAGAATCATAAAATCATTAATGTTGGAACAGACTTCTAGAATCATGAAGTCCAACCATCAACCCAACATTACCATGTCTCTTAAACCATGGCCTGAAGTGCCACATCTATACGTTTTTTGAATACCTCCAGGGATGGCAACTCTACCACCTCTCTGGGCAGCCTGTTCCAATGCCTGACCACTCTTTCAGTAAAGAAATTTTTCCTAATACCCAATTTAAACCTCCCCTGATGCAGCTTGAACCCATTTCCTCTCGCTCTATTGCCAGTGCCCTGGGAGAAGAGACCAACCCCCACCTTGCTACAGCCTCCTGTCAGGTAGCTGTAGAGAGCAATAAGGTCTCCCCTCAGCCTCCATCTTCTCCAGACTAAACAACCCCAGTTCCCTCAACCTCTCCTCATAACACTTGCTCTCTAGACCCTTCACCAGCTTTGTTGCCCTTCTCTGGACATGCTCCAGCACCTCAATGCCCGTCTTGTAGTGAGGGGCCCAAAACTGAACACAGTATTCAAGGTAGGCCTCACCAGTGCTGAGTACAGGGGCACGAAACCCCCCCTACTCCTGCTGGCCACACTATTCCTGATACAAGCCAGGATGCTGTTGGTCGTCTTGGCCACCTGGGCACACTGCTGGCTCATGTTCAGACAGCTGCCAACCAACACCCCCAGGTCCTTCTCTACCAGGCAGCTTCCTAGCTACTCTTCCCCAAGCCTGTAGTGTTGCATGGGGTTGTTGTGACCAAAGTGTAGGACCTGACAGTCAGCCTTGTTGACCCTCATACAACTGACCTTGGCCTATTGATCCAACCTGTCCAGGTCCCTCTGCAGAGCCTTCCTACCCTTGAGCAGGTTGACACTCCTACCTAACTTGGTGTCGTCTGCAAACTCAGGGTACACTTAATCCCCTCATCCACATCATTGATAAAGATACTGAACAGGACCGGCCACAAAACTGAGCCCTGGGGAACCCCGCTTGTGACTGGCCACCAACTGGATTTAGCTTGGTTCAACGCAACTCGCTGGGCTTGGCCATCCTGCCAGTTTTTTACCCAGAGTAGAGTACACCCATCCAAGCCATGAGCTGCCAGCTTCTCTAGGAGGATACTGTGGCAGACAGTATCAAAGTTTTTATTAAAGTCCAAGTAGACAACAGCCACAGCCTTTCCCTCATCCACTAGGTGAGTTACTGGGTCATAGAAGGAGATCAAGCTGGTCAGACAGGACCTGCCTTTCATGAACCCATGCTGACTGGGCCTGATCCCCTGGTTGTCCTGCACATGCTTGGTGAGCTCACTCAGGATGATCTGCTCCATAACCTTCCCTGGTACCGAGGTCAAGCTGACTGGCCTGTAGTTCCCTGGATACTGCTTCCGGCCCTTCTTGTAGATGGGTGTCATATCAGCAAGCAATTAAAACCTGTGAAAGAAAATACTTTTGTAAGAAACTCTGTAATGCTTGAACAGCTGCTTCCTTGCTCGGCCTTATCCAAAGCTTGCTTATGGCTATGAGAATGTTTGGTTAAAGGCTAATTTGCTATATTCTATTTCATAAGTGTGTGTACATCCATATATACTTTGCTATTAATGGCTATGTGGATTAGTGGCTAATCTGGAGATAGATGGTCCACGTTAGTATCAGCAGTCATTATATTGTTGTGTTGTTAATGTATTTTATTTACTGTAGTAACTGAAGGTTGTGTGCAATCAGTTTGCTACAGGGCCGTGCTGTTCTAAACACTGTGGAAGAGAACCATCTAGCCACTTTTCTGTGCTTTGCTTTCTGGGAGTTAGTGTCTAGAAATCTGGCTAGATACAGTGTCAGACTTCCTTTACAAACTGGTTTGACATAATTTAGATTCCAAAAGTAGATATTGCACTATGTATTTCTTCAACTTTTAATAAGAGGTGACTCCTCCTTGCTCTGTGTTATGAAAAACACTGTGATCCTGCTAGAAGTGCTAGAGCTAAAAAACAACTCAGCTCTGAAGTGAGAATATATCAAGGCAGGTAACTGTGCTGGTGCTAACTGTAATTGTGGAGGATCAGAACACAACTTCTGTAAACTCCTTCAAGATCTGAGGCAAACAAAAGTTAAAATTCTTCTTTTTTTGTTCGCCATTTATTTTGTGGAGCGCACTAGGCTTAGATTGAGTGTTGGTATTGTTATCTGTACCAGAGAAGGCTTCCACTGTGGAACTGATAACTGCAGAGAGCACTGACATGCCCTTGCTTTATACCTAACTTCAAAGTCACTCACCAGTAGCTTGATAGGCCCATTTCCAAAACCAGCAGATTTGCTAAAATGAATGATCTTTTACTGGTAAGCATTTTTTTTACCAGATAGTCAATGTTGTTTTGTACCAGTTGAGGGTGTTGAAGGGGATAATAACTTATATATGCTCTTATTTATAGCTATAGGAAAACAGTATTCATCCATTTATCTGTTCTCCAAACTCTGCCTTTTTTATCTGTGAGGCACCTAACTTCTGTTTTGAGTTTGGCCACTGAGAATATTATGGTTGATGGTTTAAACTGTGAGGAAGAATGCCTAGGAAAGAAAGTTCCATATAGCAAAACTGGAAGCTACACAAAACAATAAGGTATACAGTGTGGATATGTTGGTTCCTGTTCACATCCCTCTTCAGATGCACCATAGCATCGATACCCTCACTTTGGCCAGATGTGGCATGCACCTCATGGAACTATATGTTCTGCTCCCCTTGATCGGGAAATGGTTGGTATGTGAACGTTCCAGTCTTCCATATAATTATGCCTAGCTGTGTAATGCAGCTCTGCTCTTTGACACAGTGCTGCAGGAAAAATGTTATTAGGTAGTAAAAGCACTTGCATCTATTTCAAAGGAGTTCTGAAATCTTAAGGTTGAAAGCTGGTCCCATTTTTTTTGTTTCTTAGCTTTTGGAAGTAGAAGAGCATGTTGTGGTTTAATCTCAGTGGGCAGCTGAGCCCCACACAGCTGCTTGCTTACTCCCCCACAGTGGGACGGGGGAGAATTGGAAGGGCAAAAGTGTGTTCATATAAAAAAAGTTTAATAGGTAAAACAAAAGCCGTGCACACATGCAAAGCAAAACAAGGAATTAATTGACTCCTTCCCATCAGCAGGTGGGTGCTCAGCCATCTCCAGGAAAGCAGGGCGCCATCACGCATAACAGTTACATAGGAAGACAAACACCATCACTCCAAGCATCCCCCATTCTTTCTTCTTTCCCCAGCTTTATATGCTGAGCACAATGTCATATCCCTTTGGTCATTTGGGGTCAGCTGTCCTGGCTGTGTCCCCTCCCAGCTTCTTGTGTACCCCCAGCCTACTTGCTGGGGGGCCAGCATGAGAAACAAAAAGGCCTCGATGCTGTGTAAGCACTGCTCAGCAATAGCTAAAATACAGGTGTGTTATCATCATTGTTTTGGTTACAAGTCCAAAACATAACGCCATACCAGCTACTAAGAAAAAAATTAACTCAGTCCCAGCCAAACTAATACAGAGAATAATTCCTAACAAAATTAAGCTGAGGATAGGAGAACTTGCAGATCTGTTTGTGGTTTGGTTTTGGGTTTTTTCTTCTTTTATGTACGCTTCCTTACAAACAATATTGTGACATATTTAGCTCTTAAAAGCATTGTCTTTTATGCAGTGACTATATTTGAACAGTGTTTGTGTAATTGTACAAAAGGCCTTTATAGCAGTGTATACTCTATGTGCGCAAATCCAGACCTCCGTGGGAGCTGAAGGTCCGTATTCTTAGAACCATGAAAACGCTGGTTATTCTCTGGTTATGTGTGCTGAGCTAAGGAGCAGTGAAACACGAGTATTTGGGGTGGGTACTTCGTTTTTGCTGGTTCTCATAACTGCTAGCTACTCACAGTAGTTGGTGTCTGTTCATTTGGAACAGCACTTTCACTCTAATGATACATCAAAATCTATGGAGAGTTTGATAAATCTCATCATTGAAGAAGGAAGTCTTAATGTCTATATAAGATCAGTGGGATGACATCTGAATTCCAGAAGGATGCAGAGCACATATACCTACCAGACCAGCACACGGCAGCATGATTTAGGAATTATGAAATCACACTCAGGAGAACTAGACAACTGAAGTAGCTTGGGCGTTCTTTTTGGGAAAACACATGGGATACAGTTCCTGAGAGTTCATGTCGGATGCAGACTTCTGCCAGACACCAGATAAGTGGACTGAAAATGTCAGGAGTTTTCTAGGCTTCATCTGGAAACAGCCTCAGCCTCCGGTTGCTGTTCTGCTAGTCTTTGCCTCTGGATTATGAGAGACAGCCCAACTTTTTTCTGGATCTGGGATTGTTTTCTAAAATTGTGTGTTTCAGGTCATGCTTGAGGCAAAGCATAAATAAAATAAAGCAGTTGCTTGAATTTAATAAAGAACTGTAGCATGTATTTTTTTTACAGTGAATAGCAGAAGTTCACTAAAAGATTGGCTCATATTCTAAGGTGCATATGTTTTGTGCTTCATGCAAACAAATATTTGAATTATAAAAGCATGTCCAGATAGTGGTGTCCCATGCTCTAAAAAGTAACTGCAGCAACATTTTCTTGTTTTACACAGTTCAAAAATTCCATCATAAAGTAGATGAGTCAATTTCAGGTCCTACAGATTCTGTTTCAATACAAGACAGCATTTCCAGGCATCTTCTTAGCTATATAAATGTACACCTGTCGCTACCCTGTGCACTATGGGTAATTGTAGTCACTACTCAAAGGTAGAAAACCCTCCTGTTTCTTTTCCTGAAGTTAGAGAAGTAATCACTAGGGTTCTCATGCTACATGGCCTATGCAAGTAGCATTTAGCAGCAGCTGTTGGGGTGCAATTCTGGTTTTGCTTCTCATCACGTTGCTTCATGTTAGCCTCTACAAAATGAGGATGATACAGGAGCAGATACGGACTTCTGCTTTGCTCTAGGGAGTGTGAGATATCTTCTTTTTTGCTATATCAAATAGTGTTGTATGTAGGTCTTTCTGAATATTGCTTTAACTCATATTCAGTTTTACTGGGCTGAGATCTGCAATAGGTGTTGTATCTTGTTATTCAGGGAATATGAGGCTCGTCAGTGTGAATTCTTCACAGCTTCTGTTAGTATAGTAAAAATGTTCACTGTACATAGTTATGCAAAAAATTTATTTATCGTACAAGTTACTGTTTGTGTGTTCCTTGTAGCCTTTAGTTGTTAGATATTGCAGATTATTTTACAAGTGTTTTTACTGAGTTTTTGTAAATTTTTAATAATCTTGGCATCTTTTAAGTAGGGAAAATTTGCATAAGTATTAGATAGTTTGGTGATGGAAGGAAAGAAGAGGGTGGAAAGGTAATGTGAGCTTACACAGAAAAAGTGGTAGTTGTATCTCACCCTAATTAATATCACTGTAGTTAATGTGCTCTTAATATTTGTCAGAATCTCAGCTGTGGTTTGTGGAACTTCTCGTGATGGTATTTGCTTGAGGTTTTTCTTTCTCTCCTCCCCTTCATTTAACTCTTCCTCAAAAATAGGAGATTCTGGTGTCTGGGGCTTGAAAAAGAATTTTGCTTTGTTGGAACTCTTGGAACGGTTGCAGAATGGACCTACAGGGCAGTGTGGGACGGCAGAAGAAGCCATTGATCTATCTGGAGAGGTACTGAGTTTTAAAAAAAAAGTTTGTTACATTTGCTTAAAGTTATTTCTAGATAGAAAAAAAAATCAAAATCAGTTCTTTGCCAAATGTAATTTCACTGTTAATGCTGCTGTTTTCTTTCAGTATCTAGTATTAAGCTTCAATTAATTCCTTCGTAATTAAATGATAATCTATATTGGCTGAAGCAGAAAATAAAAAGGTATTGCTAAGCATGCATGCTCTTTTCCCCTTTTTTAGACTTCTAAGATTTTTAGAAAACGTTACTTATTTGGATATTTTAGTTATAGTTATTTCAGGACAGTTTTCTAAAGTTTCTTAGGCATTCTTCCTAAAGACTTCAGCTCTTCCCGAGCAGTTGCCGTTCATCGTCTTTGATATCACTACATCATGTGATAGTACTTCATTATCAAAACTAGCTGCTTTAATCATTCCAGTATTAACAACTGGGCAGTGCCATTCTAGCAATAGATAGCTGTCCTAAATGCATATTTGTCCATTGGTGTTTTGTCTGTAAGTTTGTAATTCTTTGTTCTGTAATGACCGCTTTGGAGGAAGTGACTGGAGCCTGAGTTACTTTATCCTCCAAACCATTACAACTTCCACTGACGTTTGGATTTCTGAAATCACTGAACACCTGTAGAATAATGTACTGGAGTTGACTGTAAAGGAAACTGACTTTTATTTTTTTTTAATTTGTTGAGAACTTAAAGTTTTCAAAGTAATCAAAGTATTTATTAGTGTGTAACTTTTAAAGCAAGTCTGCTTTCAGGCTTATTTTGGTGGCAGGTCTTCTAATTTTCTTCAGTTATTGGGATTAAATGTTAACAACTTCAGTTTTGTCTTTTTTTTTTTATTTAGAGTATCATTCGTTGTGATGAAGATGAAGCCCACGTTGCATCTGTATATTGCACTGTTTGTGCCACTCACCTGTGTGCAGACTGTTCCCAGCTTACTCATTCTACAAAGACACTAGCGAAACACAGGCGTGTACCTCTTGCTGATAAGCCTCATGAGAAGACCATGTGCTCCCAACACCAAGTGCATGCTATTGAGTTTGTTTGTTTAGAAGAGGGCTGTCAGGCGAGTCCTCTGATGTGCTGTGTCTGCAAAGAATATGGGAAGCATCAAGGTCATAAGGTACTGCTAATATTCCATTTCTAGTCATGGGGTGGCTTGCATAACTATTTATCCAATTTAAGTACAAAAGATTATCAAGAAAGGAGGGTAGATTCTTGATATGTCTTTACAGAAGTAACATCATACTGTTCTTTTATGTTCCCTTCATTTCAGGTAGCTGCTACGGTAAAACAGCAGTTAAAAGAAAAAAAAAAAAAAATTTCTAACATGACAATAAGTTATTTATGTATTAAGATGGACAGTCCAGTTAACTGATGCTTTTCTGAACTTCTCACAGCATTGAGTCACAGTTCTGAAAATTGTTTTCATCATGCAAACACTGGATTCCCCCAACCTGGTGCAGTCTAACCACTCTTCTTTTTTAATAATTGCTTATGATTTCTTATAATTGCTTTTTTGTAGTTGTTTATAAACAGGCAAATTTGTATGTTTACTTATGTAATTGCTAGATGTTTGTCTTAGTCTCGGCATAATCTGTAACTCCTGATTGCATTTTAAATTGCAAGATGGTTTTAAATTCTTACTTGACTTTCCTGTATATGTGTATGTGTGTGTCTGTGCATGTCTGAGCACATACACACATACACATGCACACACTTATATTAAATATGTAGTAAAATAGACAAGATTATTAAAGAAGATATTTATGACTGATCTGTGATATGTTGCTTTTAATTAACAGCATTCTGTCTTGGAACCAGAAGCAAACCAGATTCGTGCATCCATTTTAGACATGGCCCACTGTATAAGAACTTTCACAGAAGAAATCTCAGATTATTCCAGAAAACTAGTTGGAATTGTTCAGCACATAGAAGGAGGAGAACAAATAGTTGAAGACGGAGTTGGAATGGCCCATACTGAACATGTATGCTTTTTTATTTTTCCCCACATGCACAGAATATTTGCTTTTTGTAATAACCAAGATAAGGAATTTCTTTGAAAATTATACATAGGTTTTATAAGACAAGACCATATGTTCTTATCTATACCAAGTTGGTATTTATGCTTAAGCCAGCAGATACAGAGGAACTTGTAGTCCGTTACAGTGTTTTTAGGCTACATGAAAACAGGGAGGCAGTAGGGAAAGCTGTAAACTGCTAGTACTGTATTGAAGTACTGTGACGGATTGCATCTATTCTCAGGAGCTGTGATGCTATCGAGGCTTTTTTCCCTGGTCAGTTTTAGTAAGGTGTGTATACATGCAAATAGCTACTTGATTATTGGAGTAACTTCTTGGAGGATCTTGATCTTAGGGCAGATAAGACTTTTTATATAACTGGGACTTGAACTGTGACATAGCCAAACAGATGTGAACATAAGTTAGAAACTGGAATAAAATGAAAAATATGCTTCTGGAATCAACTGATGTCCTTAATCCTCTGGATCTCCTGACTGCAATGCTATAGGTACCAGGAACTGCAGAGAACGCTCGCTCATGCGTCCGAGCCTATTTTTCTGATCTTCATGAAACCCTTTGTCGTCAGGAGGAAATGGCTCTTAGTGTTGTTGACGCTCATGTGAGAGAGAAGTTGATTTGGCTTAGGCAACAGCAAGAAGATATGACCATCCTCTTGTCACAGGTTTCAACAGCTTGCCTTCATTGTGAAAAGACTTTACAGCAGGTAGGTTGGCAAGTAAGCTGTAACATATGCCAAGATAGGTGGAACTGCAAATTAAGTTTAGGCTACTAACGAAAAGGTTAGATGGTACTCTGCATTTTTATTTCCTTTACGATGCTGAGACAAATATGACATGAGATTGACGTATTCATTATGAGGGGGTGTTAGACAAGGATAATCAGTAAAAAAGCATCAAGTCCTCCTGTTGCTGGAAATCCTGCGGCATGATTGTCTTGACTGGAGTAATTTCTGGTTATTTGTGAGGTTTGTGGGAAGGAGAGATGAAACTGCAGCAAAAAACCCACAAGATTTATAGGAATGATTTTACAGTTCCAGTAACCAATATAGGTGTTTGAAGATAGTTGTCGTAAAAGGCTGGTAGGAAGAAATGTTTTAGGACCAAATAACTTCCAGTAGCACTTGTAGTATGGGTAATTCAACATATTAAATGTGTGAAGAAAGTGGCTTTATGAGAGTATCTATTTGGTCCATTATTCCCTTAATTTAGTGATAGCAAGAAGTAAATAGTATATGTAGCGTACAGTAAAAGTGTGAGAAATTACTTCATTAATGTGTTACTCTACCTTTTTTTTTTTTTTAAATTTGTTTAGAGCTAGTGTCTGGTTGCTTAGTCACATGTACTTTTAACTATGCAGGTGTTCCCATCATTAATGGGTAGACATTAATAATCTTTTTTTGTTAAGTGTGTTGCTTTATTCTGCAAAGCAGCTGCTCTCTTCCAGCTGCTGGAATGATATATGACTGACATAAATATTCTTTATATATTACATTACTGTCTTATATAATTTATATTCTTATTCCTACAGGACTAAGAGAGATCAAAGAAAAAATTTTTTTAAACTGCAGAACTATTTAGTATCTACTAGGATTAAGGAAGAATGACAAGGCCTTCATATTTGTATTGCAATTTTAAATAAATTTATTTTGTAAATATGAGTTTCTTTAACGAGAGTATCCCTATTTAAAATGCTTTATTTCCAGCCATCATATTTACGCTGTGTTTAGTTACTTTAAGTAAGTTACTAAAGGAAAGGCATGCTTTTGTTTTCTTTTTTTAGGATGACTGCAGAGTAGTGTTGGCCAAACAGGAAATTACAAGGTTGCTAGAGACATTACAGAAACAGCAGCAGCAGTTTACGGAACTTGCAGATCATGTACAGCTGGATGCTAGCATACCTGTCACTTTTACAAAGGTATTCTTAATCTCATGAAAGTACAGCTATCCACTTTATGAAGTCCCAAATATAATTTAACAGTAAGCAGGAATAATATATGTTCATTATGATGTTGTAGTTGTTGCAGGAAATTTAGGCAGTGCAGTATCAGTTGGAGCCACAGCGTCTTATCATATGATGAGTGCCATCTGGTATTTGAGCAACAAAACCACTGTGCTGTTATAATCAGTGTGAGAAATATTAATATTACGTTGACCACATCAGTAGCTTTGTTTGGACATTAGCTGCTTTCTTTTCTATATGTAAGATAGTATTTGTGAATTCTAGAAACACTTTTCTTTGGAAACACTCCTGATTTGTTGTACATTCAGTTCAGGCCAGGAATCTGCCATTTGGTTTTCCATGTATTTTTGGCTTTTTCATGAGGATGGCATAACTTCTGCAGAATGTTTATTATTTTATTTCCTGCAGAATTGCACACCTATTTTTAAATGCAATAATGCTATTATAACTGCCAGTTTAAAATATTAAAAAGAACGTGTTTCTTTCAATTTGTTACATGATAATTTGTCTTGTAGTTGTTTGTATTTACTGATAGTTCAGACACAGTTCATCTGCTAAGTAGTGGGGTTTTTTTAATTGCTTTAATACAATTTCAATATCACCTGTTCTTTGAAAAGAGTGAAATTGTTTGGAGTTTGATAATGATGATACTTTTCACGTAGGAGAGTAAATAAATTTGAAACACTGAAGAACAAGAAGTACTTTGATTTATGGGTTTTTTTTTGTTCTGAATTGGTGTCGCAAATAAACCCGTGTGGATCCTGCTGACTATGCCAAATTGTTGCAAATACAGATCTACAGATACGGCCACCTAAACAAAATTGTTGGGAATATGATTTATTACATGGGTTTGGTTAGCATTTTAAGATTTATTAATATTTTTGAGATAGATCAAAGTATTAGGTTGCATAATTCTTAACAGCATCAGCCAATTTAAAGCAGCAATTTGATGGAATTTATTACAATCAACATAGCAACTTAAAGATTTGAGAATGGCATGGTTCACTCTATTACTTACATAGAAGATGTGCACAAGGGAAAATTCAGTTATGTTCAATTAGAATGATTCACAGAGGGACTGTGGATGCAGGGTATAAGAAGGACCCTCCCACTGAGCCGCGAGGTTCAGAACAGACCCTCTTGCTTTCTAAACTCCTTTTAGAGAGAAGTCTAGGTGCAGCTAGGTCCAGTCTTAGTCTCAGACTTGGTCAACGGTTTATGTGAATAGTGATTATATACAGCCAAAGTGCACAGACACACATACCAAGGTTAACCTGTGAGTAAAATTTTCCTTTTTGTGAGTTTCATTAATTACTCACTTCTATGTGCTGGCGTTCATCAGCGCGCGGCTGGTGAACCTCGTGCAGTTAGGCCTTTGAGTCCTCCTGAAATCGTCAACAGACGATCCTTCAATCCTCTAAAAATCTACCCCCAGAGGCGTCCCAGCCCGGGGTGTTATCCCGAAAAGTGGGTTTGTTCATCCGGTGTGTAAAACACCAAACTACACACAGAGCTGAGGTATTTGATTTAATTAATTTTTGTGCAAAGATTGGTGCTAGGTGGTAACCCACAAAGCTAGCACACTGCACAGAGAAACTACGAAGCATTTATACAGTTAAATGTGTCGGTCACAGCTCATACTCATATGCCTCAGCTAATAATTGGTTAATTTCTTTCTCACTTCAGTGTAAAGGTACAGCTCACTTTTAATTTACCACACATGCTCAGGGAGTAAGGGACTTACTAGAGGGGTGGCGGTTCCTGGCCTATGGGCCTGATTTATAGCATTATAATGAGGATAGTTCCCCTAATGGGCACTTTGTTTTAGTTCTTATCTACACCCAATTCAGTTTTCTTCAGGATATCAAGGGGGACATGCTGGGTCACACAGCCCACTGCAGTCCTGGAAAGCTCAAAAGGTCTCCCTCTTGGATCACTGTTTATAGGATCGAGATGATCGTCTTTGGTCAATATTTTACATTCTGGCCACAATTCTGGTACACAATTCAGGCAGCAGATGGCCCAGGTGTGGACAGAGATTGCCCGGCACCCAAGTTGTCAGGACCAAGATAACAGAACAATGGGGCTTATTCTGGGATCTCAGAGTGGCCTGGGTGGAGGGGCTGGGCTGCACCACCACAATGGGTAAAAGAGGATCTATTGTTGCTGAGATGTTAAACTGAGGGCTTAGCTGTTGCTGTTGAAGCTTTTACTGTAGGAAATGGATGCTTCCATGGGGAATCTGTCCTGTCTCAGATATTAAATTTCTTCCAGATAATTTGTTTTGTAACTTCAGTATATTTGAATTTCCATGTAAGAACTGCTTTGTCAGTTTGTCAGTGAAATGCAACGTTTTCACTTCTGCCCCTCCCTTCCGTATTCAGCAGAGACCAGAGTTAGTAAGGTCAGGGAGACCTCTTCTGCAAACCCTCATTGTTCCATGAATGAAGCAGCATTCACATTTCACAGATGATGAATTGCATTCTGTGTATGCAGATTTGATTGATGCTGCCATCTCACAGGGCTGAGTCAGAGAGGCATTTTGGATGTCTGGGTTTGCCTTTAGGAGCTGTTAATCTCCTCAGAAAATTTTGATTGCTAATTTCTGAGCATTTGGAAAGAGAATGGTGGCAGCCAGCTAAGCTGTAACAGGTCTGAAATAGGTCTTGGCTTGGGGGACCCAGAAGTCTTCCAGTGTCTCTCTACACCTCAGCTTTCTTTAGAAAGAAATGGGGGCTTCTATTGTTTTTCTCCTGTAACAAATGGATATTTTTTTGAAATCTTCTGTAGCTTAGATTCTGAATTTCAAAGGTGCCAAAGCAAATGTCATTTTTCACAAAAACAGCAGGAGCCATGAAAAAGTAAGGTGAAAATAATTACTTTGGTCTCTTACTTTTTACGTTTCCTCGGTTCTGACAAAGTTTAAAGCTCTCTTTCCACACAATGTTTTTAAGAATGCTGTCACGCTGATGGCCCCTATTGTGACTTGTGGTGAGGGTGCTTGTACCTGAAAGGTCTGTGCCTGGCAACAGGTATCAGGCAGAAGTAAAATCTTCAGATCAAAAACTGTAAACTGTTATTATATCACTGAAAAGGTCTTTCTCAGCACCTCTCATGCACTGAAGGCTGCGTCCATTAAAAAAATCAAAAAAACATTTCAAACAGTACCAGATCAGAGGAACATTCTATATCCAGCAAAGCTTATGGAGATTTAAAGCAGGGAGGAAGAAGTCCTTTTTACTGTTGAAAGTGAGTAGGTTTTAGCCACATTTTTTGTTTCACTGGTGACATGAAAAACATGGATAGTGCTGCTTCCTCCTCCTAAACCATCAAGAGAAATGCTAAATACACAGCTCTGAAGGAAGGATTAGGAGACCTCCAGGACAATATGCTAAAAATATTTCAAGAAATATGTTAGTGTATTATTTTTTCCTCAGTTGTTGTTAATACATTGTTTTCAATGGATCCTTCTTTACCTATGTATTTAGAAGGACATTGACCAAATAAGATTGAGGTATCTTCACATACTTAGCTTCTTGGCCAGGAAATGGATCCTCGTCTAGGAGTGTGATCCTTATTTGAAGAGAGAAATTGCTGTTGTCCTGGTCAAATGAGAGCAGTGGCTGTGGAGTGTTATATACAGGAATAGCAATTGGTTATCCTAAGTATTTGTGTGTACGTACTGGTGAGAGGGAAAAATACTAAGGAAATAGTACCTGAGGTAGTAAAGAGCACTTATCCATCAATGTGGAAGCAAGTATCAGAAACTGCTAACTCATACCAACACCAAGAACACCCAAGAAGACAGAAGACAGTCATCTATCAGAGGGGAAGCACTTAACACTATATTTAAGTAAACAGCTTTTGTCTCATCAACAGATTTCTTAATAAAGGCAAAGCACAAGGACAAAAACCAAGAGAAGTTCTTCTGCTGCACTTCCTGTACTGAGGTTTAAGAAGACACCCAAGTTTTACTTGAACAGAAGTCAGAGGTTACCTGTTTTTAAGTATGCTGTCAAGTTATGCACCTGCCAGAAATGCAGACACGAAGGGGTTTTACTGGACAAATTTTTTAAAATAACATTTTTTATTAAAGGTGCTGATAGATTTGATGCAGAGATATTTTTTTCATCTGCCAGTTTCTACCTGTGAGCATCAATAGTCAATTATTTCTGACTCATATTACAGGTGCTATCCATTGATTGTTTTCTGAGTAGAAGCTTTTCTTGCAAGGTTCTTCCTGAAGTGACAGAACTACTCACACAAAAAGTGGAAATCTGGTGTCCATCACAGGTTTCATTTTGATTCCTTCTGAGAGAGTACAAACATCCCGTTCTCACTCCAAACCTTACAGAAAACAAACTGCAACGGGGTGGCTAAATTTCACAGAATCACTCATCTCCACTTCCCTGACACGAAGTTGCACAGGCCAAGCACTGCCTCTGCCCTCCAGCCGTGGGAGCTGTACAGGTGACTGGTGCTTCTGGTGGAGCCCTGTGGGGATAGCCAGGCTGGATCACTGTCAGCCAGCGACCAGCATGCTGCCTTCAGCAAGGAACCTATAATTAGAGCTGCCTCTTTTCCTTCCACCTTCCTTTCAGGCACAGAGAAGAACTGGGGAGATTCATCCCCAGAAATTTTAGACAAAATCAGAACTGAGGCTTGAGTGTGAATAGAGTGCTGGAGGCATAGCATTTTTAGACTCTTCAGTGCCTTTTGCATAATTCTTTGTGTTCTTTCTCTTTGCCTGCACCTTTCCTGCTGACATGCTTGTCAAGAATCTACCCACAGGTTTTTCTTCTCCAGTAGGAGAACCCTTTCTGGTAACATGCTGTTTTGCAGTGTTGTAACTGAATTCGGCAACTTTAGCTCTGAATCCAAAAATGTAGAACTTGGAGGAAATTTATTAAAAAAGCTAGTAAGTCTCAATGTTTTGTTTTCCAAATCTGGAATATTCAGTTTGTCTTTTGGTTTTGGAGCATCTGCCTTGTGTAGTATCAACGCTGTAGCACTGAAACTGCTCAGCTTGTACAAGTTTATTTCACAGAGTCAAATAAAGTCATTTTTTCACAACAAATAGTCAGCATGTGTTCTATGCCAAGGACATTCTGGTCCCTAAATATCTGTGGTTTCAAGAAGCAAACAGACAGATTCATAGATGAATAATACAACAAGATCTGTTAGTTGCAGAAGCCACACTATTGGCTCAGTAAGTCCATGGGCTGTAATCTGTTACACACAGGGAAGGTTTTTAGTGGAGTTATCACTCTCTGCTTTCCCTGTTGTGTAATTTTCACATGTGTCTATCTTCACCCAGTTTCAGACAATGTGCTAGATTAGATGGACCTTTGATCTGACACTTAAAATTGTGATGTTGCTGACTTTTGCATTGTGGTATTTGCATAATTTTTAAATTTTAATTTGTTTTTTAGAAAGCAGTTTTTCGAGGTGTTTTTACTCTCTTTGGAGGTTGCAATAGCATATGGTCATTGAATTAATCTGTATTGATTATTCGGGCAGTAAGCTACTTCTGTGAAAGGGAAGAATGGAGTTGCATGTCATGAAGTCATGATGTCATCCAGTTATATAATGGATCCTCTGTGCATGTGTGTTTTGTGTATCTCAAGTTGCATAATGTAGATGTTTATACATCCAGTGACACTGGTGCACGTTGATCTTGTACCAGGAGAGACTGTAGCATTTTTGCACTCAATAAGTAGCATTTCTAATTCAAGAAGAAATAAAAAGGTGTGTGAGGAGGACACAAGTTTTTGTGTATTGCTTGCGCGGCACAGTGCTGTCCAGATTTTGATGAAAACAAATGCATTGCCCCATAGTCCTGATGACTGAAACTCTGGTATTCCATCAAGGCAGCATTTCTAAGTAGTTCTAAATATGTTTCAGGGATACATAGTAATCTTAGCCTCTGGTGTGTGTTTTACAATTTATGGTTTGCTGCTTTATATTAATAATACCACTTGATTATTGTTAGCATCAGCTCATTCAATACTCATGGTAGCTCAATCTAAAGTGCAAATAGGAAGTTGATTCTCTTTCCTTACCTCTAAGCAAGATGGGTGGGAGGGGGGTGTTTGTTTTTCTTCACTATTTCAGATTACTGCTTAATGCTAATAATGTTGCTGTTGTAATGTGGTAAAGTATTGGAAGTGGCTTGAGGTGAAGAGGCGTAGCTATGGAGCCTCCAGCAAGGAAGTAGTTCTATAGGTGTGGACACTAATAATGTGACAAAACATGGTGGAAAAGCCTCAAAACCAACAGAGAGTTCTCTGGTCTGAGAATTCTAACTAATTGCTACAAACAACTCCTCATTTGGTTTGAGCCATGTTTGATGAAAGAATTTGAAATTTTATCAAGTACAGACACACTACCATGAGACTGCCCGTCTTTCTAAAAGGCATGTGGTAGCTCAGGCAGAAGTTACAGGTTCACTATAGAGATTATTGGATATTTTGGTTTATGTTATTGCTGGAGGTGGTTAGTGTTTGTGACTTGTATTTTTGGAGCCTATCCATTTAATCGTTTTACATTTACATTTACATTTAATCACTTTACAAATAGTGACAAGATAATTATCTTAAACATAAGGGCTTTCTAATTTGAGTTTCCTAAACTTGCTGTTATTCTGTGTACACTATTTCTTCCAGGACAACAGGGTACATATTGGGCCAAAAATGGAAATTCGGGTTGTCACTCTAGGATTAGATGGAGCTGGCAAAACAACTATTTTGTTTAAGTTAAAGCAAGATGAATTCATGCAGCCTATTCCAACAATAGGTTAGTAGCAACACTTTAAATGTAATGGTTTTTCTGAATGTTTGACTTATCCGTAGAATTTTATTATTTTATATTCATACAGAGCACGACTATAAAACTTTAATATTTTTGTTCTAGGTTTTAATGTTGAAACAGTAGAATACAAGAATTTGAAGTTTACTATTTGGGATGTAGGAGGGAAGCATAAATTGAGGCCCTTGTGGAAACATTATTATCTCAATACACAAGGTGAGACTAATACAACTTTTAAACTGAATTTTGTCTTCTAGCTTGTATTTCAGAGCCAAAAAGATTATTAACAGTAATAATTTGTAACTAGAAAATTGTTCATCTAATGCAAAGTACAGCTGTTAGATTCACGAGCTAAGAAATTTTAATCCAGTTGGTCATAGTGCCTGCTGCATGATAAAGGTGCATTCTCCATAAATCCATCAGACAGTTCATGGAGCCAAACAAAATTAGAATCTCTGTTAAACTGGTTCTAGCTGACACAGACAAGGCACAGCGTTCCAAAGTTTGCATAGTGAGAAGCAGTACTTGCCAGGTATGAAATTTAAATAGCACTTGAAACAAAAATACTCAGCCTTTAGGAGCCTCTAGTTGGTGACTTAAAAAAATTCTGCAAAGTTCTGTAACTTCTGACTTGGTATTGCACTGTGATATCTGGCCATAGACTAGATTACTGATTCTGAAAACACTGATCTAAATGGTGCCCACTTAGAAATTCACGCTCTCCTGTAAATCTCCACAGTTTTTCAATCTAGAAAGGGCTTCCTCTTCATTAATTAATTCAGAATTATCTGAAATACTTAGGAATGACAAATGTCAGTTTATGTGTTCCACTTTGTGCGTTATTTCAGCCTTCATTGCAAACCTTAACATTTTAAGTTGTTCATCTGTTCAAACTTTTAAAAGTTGTATTTGGGGATTTCTGTTGTCCCCTTAAAACTTACCTTGCAAATACCAGTAGCACGGAATCATGTCTGCCTGGAAGAATTGTATGCTGGAGAGAAAGTCTGAAGCAGTTAACCGGGTGCATAGATGCATCCTTAGAGTAAGTTTTGTTTAGTTTTGGGCATTTTTTTCCTTGCAGAAACCATGCGTTTAAATTCTGTCCTCTAGGTCTGCCTCCCTGACTCTCCAGT
Organism: Phalacrocorax aristotelis; assembly: GCF_949628215.1. Taxonomy (NCBI): domain Eukaryota; kingdom Metazoa; phylum Chordata; class Aves; order Suliformes; family Phalacrocoracidae; genus Phalacrocorax; species Phalacrocorax aristotelis. Next base: position 58,713,533 of record NC_134311.1, read on the forward strand.
GTTTCTGGCATCTTGGTGACTCTCTGTAGTGGAGAGTAAAATCTACTGCTGCTGTGCCAGGACCATGGCAATCTTCACTGGATTGTGTAGCCTGTAGCTGAAGGAAGCTGTGCCGATTTGGCTGAACCTGTAGATTTTACAGCCAGTTAAGGGAAACTGCAACAGTCATGTGGGATTTGATTGAATATAAATGATTCAAGAAATGGTTTAAACTGAGATACTTAATCCACACATAGTAAATCTGGGTTTAGACCTAAGTAGTTAAAATACCACAGCCTTTGTGTTAGACTAGGCAAGCAACTTCAGACTTTTTTTCCCTGTTTTAGGGTGAATTCTAGATTTTTGTCAAAAGTATAGAGGTATGTAAGACATTTCTCAGTCCTCCTGGATTTGAAATTGAATTTGCGCACTGCTGAGAAACTTCACATAGAAGGCTGCTAGAAAAAAAAGAATTGTGTAAGTTGAAAGCTAATTTTACAGAGTTCATATCTGAATGTAAAACTTTTCTTTCTTTCATAGCGGTGATGTTTGTTGTTGATAGCAGTCACAGAGACAGGGTCAGTGAAGCACACAGTGAACTTGCAAAATTATTAACAGAGAAGGAATTGCGGGATGCCTTGCTCTTGATCTTTGCTAATAAACAGGTACTTATGATTTTTTTCACTTTGTTACTCTTTTCCTTAGTTTGTGTATCAAATTCCAACTTTCTGGACCCTCTACTATGGGTACGGAATGGTAATATGGAAAGCAAAAAATGTAGATGTTTTCCGTATATTTAATGCTGGTAAAGTAAGTGGTGCTAGAGTGCTTAGTAGATTCAACAACTAGTTTTTGGTTTATGGTAACAAGTAGTAAATATGTAACCGGTTTTTTTGGCTTTTGTGTTTGGAAAGCTTTTATGTGATCTCAAGCTTCAGTCTAAGCCATTGGTTAAAAGTAAAATGCTTCAAGCACAATACAGAAGAATAACCAAGTCTTTATGTGTGGTTCTGTTGCAGGACGTAGCAGGTGCGCTTTCAGTGGAAGAAATGACAGAACTGCTGAGTCTCCACAAACTCTGCTGTGGCCGTAGCTGGTATATTCAGGGTTGTGATGCCCGAAGTGGTACAGGACTTTATGAAGGATTGGACTGGCTTTCGAGGCAGTTAGTGGCTGCTGGTGTCCTGGATGTGGCTTAATTTTACAGCAGCTGCAATTTATAGTTGTAGTTTACTGTTTTGTTTTGTTTGCACGATTTAGGATGTTGTAGCCAGGTCTGCTGTCTGAAAATGGGACTTTATTTAATTTGGTGGGTACAGAAAAATATAAGCCTTTATCCTACATTGGATAATTGGTTCAGTAAACTTGTGCCATTATAGTGTTTTTGAAATTCAGTACATTTACAAGTAATGGAATGGGCTTGTTACGAGGATGCCTTGAAATTCTTTTTGGTGAAATTAGCTTGCTACAATTTGAAATTCTTCCCTGATAAAATATGCATTGGAGTTCACCTAATTATAACAAGGTTACAGTAGTTAATTGGTGTCAGAAAAATTTTGAGTGGTTATAAATACTTTCCCAGGAAACTATTCCAAAATCCATCTCAAGTTATTAGAATAGCCAGCTCTGTCTATTAGTCAGAAATAAATGGTGCTACTCTTTACTGTCTAAAGAATGCTAAGTGGCATTAAAAATTACATGCAAATGCACAGCAAAAAGCAAATATTTCCCCCATTATTTATTAGCTTTCTTTTTTGTTACTGGAGGGCAGTGTAACTGAGCAAAGAGAACTGAGAACGTGGAACAGTGTTGCAGGGCTAGGGGGCTGTGGCATTGTTCACCTCCTCATTTCTAGTTGGTGGGAGGGGTTAGTTGGTTTTTCTTCTTAACTATACACATGCTAAATTATTTCTGGGCAGACTATAGTGATACTGAGGTGGAAGTGTTTGGTGCATGCTTGAGGACATAATCTGCCTTTAGAGATTAAGCTTACTCCTCAAGAAGTCAAATGAAGTTGTTTTTTAAAAAAAAACTTCTTGAAGTAATGTGGTGTAATGTCAATCCAGCTATGTACTCTCATGTAGAAGTCATGCTTCCAGATTAAGGTAGTGGCCTTAAAATATTAAATAACACAATGTAAAAGCAGTGTACACTTAATTATAACTCTTACTTAGGAGAGCAGATGGTAAAATGTGATATAAATCTTCCATAATTAGATTTTCAATTCTTGCTGCATCTTCTACATGGATCTGTCACCAATGCCTCTATTTTCAAAGATTACTCATCCACAAACCCATGAGATATGGGTGTAGTGCTGCTTAAATTTAGAGAAGGTTGCAATGACTTAGTGATGCCTCTTTTTCTGCTGCACAATGCAACTCTGCTAACAATTTTATCTGTCTGGTATGTGCACCAGAATCTTCTGCCCTCCTCTTCTAAGTGCAAGCCATTGCCAATTGAAGCAGCCATGCTGTGGTCCTCTTCATGTTGGTAGAGAAGTGACGAAGAACATGGCCAATTAATGAAAACCATGTATCATCACTTTTCTTACTGGAGTAGAGGTGAATCGGGGGAATTCCTCCACATCCACTGATTCAGGGGAAGTGAGCACTGTTGTTTTACAGAAGGGTAGGTGGTTTTGCCACACTAAAAAGCATGTTTACCTGTGAGAGCTCTGAATCTCACGTGGCAAAGAAAACATATCCCATTATCTGTGGCTATGGCTTCTATTGTAATACTATCAATTTTATGATGTGTTCCCACTGCACACCTTAAAGCCAAGAATGTATGAACAGGTGATTTAGTACATTTGCACTTTCATTCAAGAGGAAGCAATTAAGGTAACTACTTCTTCATAATGACACTTACTTGTAGCTTTCTCTTGTTACTTAAATTTCATGTAGATGGTGTTAAATGCAGCTTCAGATTCAGCACATCCAATGACTTGAATAGAAGCTGAAAGAACACTAAGCTTTGAAGGAGATAAATGTGAAAAGGACTTCAATGCCTATGTATGTACATAGGTACTGAGAAAGGGATATTAACTCTTTCTTCACACAACCTGATAAATTTGGAAGTGGCTTACAATGGAGTGAGAGGTGTTTTCTTGCACCTATCAAAATAAAAATTGTTCATCCTTCCCAGCCCACATCTTGCACAATAGACAGTTGACTGCTCTGACATGAGCACCTGCTTAGCCCGTACTGCAGAGCAGTCCCAGACCTAGTTAGGGCTGACTGTCCCATCATAGGGACAGTCTTCTTAAAGATGAACAAGTTCTGCCAAGCATAGTAGATAGATACCTTTTCCTGGAATATTTTTCACAGAGAAGACATGCATTCTTTGGAAAAATCCTGATTCTGTATTTTATTTTAGCTGGCTTATGCTTCAGTTACACATGCCTCTTGGTATCGTTCTCCTACTTTAAAATGTTCAGGGAGACCAGTTTGGATTTTTTGTAACATTACATTTGAGGGTGGAGGAAAAATTCTCACTCATGTATTTCTGAGTACAAAGGATTGATTGTGACACATGGAATGCTACCATAGAAGTGTTTTTTAAATGGAATTTATTTAAGGTGACTTGAAGTAACTGTGAAAGTGTTGCATTCGTCTGTGAACTCTTCAGTGTAAACAGGAACACTAAGAGGTTTACTTGCATTATAAATTAATACTATATATAAACTGTTTCAGTTATAAATTTAAGCTTGTTTCACCAGTTTTACTGAACTTTAGTTTCTAGTGTACTGACTTACGCAACATGTAATTGGAACACTTCCTCAACTAGAACTCACTCAAGCATTACTATGAGGATTATTTGAAAAGACAGAGTAACTTTTCATAGGATTTTGACTTAATTGTGAAATTGAGTAAATACAACATCCAGTGACTGTGTTGTGGCTTTCTTTAAAGAATCTCAGCTTAAAAAATAGTTTTATGTTTGTTTTATCACTTGATATGGTATTACTGTATGGGACCTTCAAACTTATTGTGGACTATGTGGTATATGAGGGTTTTATTCTGAGATAGTTCTTATTCTGAACTGTTGGAGTAGGTTTGGATGTTACATGAAGATTTCTTGAAAGAAAGGGCTCTTTTAGTGGAAACAATTCATGAGCTGCTACAATTTGAGTTGCCCAGAAAATGAATCATTTTCAATGAAAGTATCTAAAACTTTGAGGTTGGATTTTAATAAACATGTCTTTTTTTGTTAAGGTCGTATCAGAATAAAGGTCTGCTATATCTAACTTACTGTAGAATTTTTCTTACTGATCCCTGAAGATAGCCCTTTTGTCTCACTGACAATCAGCTTCCTAGTGGTAGCAGCTTTTGAGGGACTGAATTTGATTAGCATGTATCACATCTCATTTCATGAATGAAGTTACCAGAACTGTAAACTCCTCAGCCTTGTATGAGTGAGGGGTGGTATGGGAATGTAAGCAGTCAGCGTTATGGTATTTAGAGTAGACTTCACTGTCCAACATAGTGACAGGACCGTACCTAGCCACAGATTCATAACAGTTTGAGAAGCTGTCTGAGCTGTCACTGAGGACTGCATCAGGAACACCTGACAAGCTTAGTTTAAAATAAATTATGGCAATCATCTCAATTAAGTATTTCAGTAGAAGTAGTAATGTTTGTAGGGCTTTGGATAAAAATGAGGCCATAAACAGACTCCCCAGGTTAAAAATAATGAGAAAGCAGACATTGAAAGAAAAAAACAAACATTATTGGCAATGACAAATGAGTTGCACAGGACTTTACACACTGGCATTCCAAGAGCTGATCATTGCTCTTGGACGCAGAAGACATACACAACCAGTTTTAAAGGGGAGAGGTAGATTACAAACCTTGTCATAGCAAACAGTATCATAACCTAAATCTGATTTTTGATGCACATACATATAAGAGTTTACTTAGCTTAGGATTTCTGACCTTTTCCCTCTGTCAGATTTCAATACCTTGAGAAGTATTAATTAGACATGAAAGATGCAAATAAACCTGAAGTTACAAACTACACCCTGATCCTATTTTATAAACGCTGTCATGAGACATGGTGTAGGTTTTTATCTTTAGTTTTGCATAGAAGAGATGCAAGAAAAACAGCAGACTTTGTAAAAGAAACACACAGCTGTTTTAATTTACAATAAAAAGTTATCAGAAATGGGGTCAGGGTAATCCCCGATATCAATACAGGCTGGGGGGTAAAGGGATTGAGAGCAGCCCTGCTGAGAAGGATTTGGGGTACCTCTGGACAAAAAGCTAGACGTGAGCCAGCAATGTGCACTCACAGCCCAGAAAGCCAACGGTATGCTGGGCTGCATCAAAAGCAGCATGGACAGCAGGTCAAGGGAGGTGATTCTGCCCCTCTACTCTGCTCTGGTGAGACCCCACCTGCCGTGCTGTGTCCAGCTCTGGAGCCCTCAGTGCAAGGACACGCAGCTGTTGGAGCGGGTCCAGAGAAGGCCACAAAAATGATCCGAGGGCTGGAGCACCTCTGCTATGAGGACAGGCTGAGAGAGTTGGGGTTGTTCAGCCTGGAGAAGAGAAGGCTGCGGGGAGACCTTACTAAGGCCTTCCAGTACTTAAAGGCCGACTACAGGAAAGATGGGGGCAACCTCTTTAAGCAAGGCCTGTTATGACAGGACAAGGGGTGATGGTTCTAAACTAAAGGAGGGTAGATCTAGACTGGAAGGAAGGAAGACGCTTTTTACAATGAGGGTGGTGAAACACTGGCACAGGTTGCCCAGAGAGGTGGTAGATGCCCCATCCCTGGAAACGTTCAAGGTCAGGTTGGAAGGGGCACTGAGCAACCTGATCTAGTTGAAGATGTCCCTGCTCACTGCAAGGGGGTTGGACTAGATGACCTTTAAAGGTCCCATCCAACCTAAACCACTCTATGATCGTATGAAATACAGACTGTGGGCACTTTAGGTACATTTAAAATTGTAGAACTGGTGACTGCTCTGTCCTGGCACTTCTTAAATCTTGGAATTGCCAAAAAAGTTTCTGTTCTTTTTCGGTCCCGTCATGCCAAGTTTTTTCTGCTGAAGCTGGAACCTTCAATACGTAGCTTACTTCACTGTGATATTAATGATGCTGATATCCTCATAGGGTTTGTCAGTTTTGGGATTGACTTTCACATTTGAGATTCTCTGAACAACTTCCATTCCTTTAGTCACCCGTCCAAACACGCTGTGCTTGTTGTCTAGCCATGGCTGGAGGGAAAAGAAAAAGCATATTAAAATAGAAAGCAGCATGTAGGTTAGGTACCAAACCAGACCCTGACCTAGAAAAGTGGACATGGATGCATCTTCTATGTCCAGACTATGAAATTTAGCACCATGTAAATATTAGCATGTAAGTAAACATTAGATCACAGCTAATGCATATTCATATGCATTTAAACTCACCTTTTCAACTGTTTTCTTGAAGCACTACAGGGGTCAAGTTCTAGCAATGCAGTAGCATTTCATAGTTTAAAGTGTATTGTCAGTTCACAGAAATGCTCTTTCAGTCTATTGCATGGTATTTTCAAAGCTGAACAGTAAGTGAATTAAGTAGTATTTGGGACTGGCAAAGTCATACTCATACAGTATGCTCAATGAGCAGTCTGAATACTGGCACTGATATAACTTAATAAGCCTCAAAATGATGGTAGATGAGTGCTTTTTTAGAGACACTCATGATTTTTAAATAAGTGCTATAAGAATGCAGTTTCTCTAAGTGTAGGTTTTAATGTTTGTTTTGTATCCGTTAGATTCACACACCAAAATTTTTTTTTTTTTGGCTCTGAAATTGTACACATATCAAATGAAATCTTCAGGCCTAAATATTGGCTTCTTGGTACAGCTATAATTAGGAAATATTAAGGAGTCATCCTGGCACCATATCCAAAAACTTGGAATCATAGAATCATTAAGGTTGGAAAAGACCTCTAGGATCATCAAGTCCAACCACCAAACTTCAAACAGTCTAAGCAATAGCTAGGTTTCCATCAAGTTTAAACCAGTATATTAATATAAAATACCCTAGTAATACACAGTTGCAGTATGTCTGATTTACTAAGAATTTGATATCACCCTTACTCCAGTTAAAGGCAAGAGGGCTCCTGATCAAAACTGACAAAAATAATTTTCTGTTTCTTAAAGAACAGTCTCAGTGAAGCCTACATTGCTGTGTGCAGCATTTATTTGCAAAATAACAAAAGATTATTTACATAGTACTAGTGTATTCCTTTTTTCATCAGAAAAATTTTTTTTACTACCTAGTTAGCATCTCAGGCCTTAAATTGAGCTTTTAGTATCACTTACAGTTGGCACTACTGTTATAAAAAACTGGGATCCATTAGTATTTGGTCCTGCGTTAGCCATGCTGAGCGTGTATGGTCTGTCATGTCGCAAAGTTGAATGAAACTCATCTTCAAATTCTCCTCCCCAAATACTTTCACCTCCCATTCCTGTACCAGTTGGGTCACCAGTCTGAATCATGAAACCCTGCATAGAAATTAAATGTTATTACATCATCACACAGAATAAAAAAAAAAAAAATAAGTGTTTTATGCCAGGTGGCATTGTTTTCAATCTTACTTCAAACCTTTCAACAAAATGTAAGTGTTAAAATGCTGTGGATAAGGGTCAAAGCATTCAGGGCTTCTTTAAGTGATAATTGAGTACTTGTGAAAGAAACAAGCTTACTCACTGTTCCTGCTAGTTAGTGAAGGACAGAAGCCTGACTACCTGACCTGCTGCAAACACTTAGGCTGTATCAGCTTGATTCTGGTGGAACAGAAATAAGAAGCCTTACAAGAAATACTTTCTGACATGAAACAAAGTCTTTATTCAAGCAGGATTGTTGAATTGATCTCTCTCAGTTTTCATATTTCTTCTACCTTGTCAGTTGCAGAACAGCTATTAAACAACTTAAGTAAGTGATAAAGCTGTTTAGAACTTTGGAGTTGTTCAGACTTTACAGGGAACTCTGAAGCCGCTCCAGAAATCCTTTGTGCCAAAGGGAAATGAAAGAAAGGACTGACCACAAAGGTACATTATCTAAACCAACACAAAATTAACTTTTTACAAGTTACCTTGATGATACGGTGAAATATGTGTCCATTGTAATAACCATTTCTGCTGTGCACGCAGAAGTTTTCCACTGTTTTGGGGCACCTATGATCACAGAGCAGAAAATACAGGCTACAATAAATATTTAATTGTATGGTGGCAAAGCCATAAAGATTTCAGCTGAGCTGTTGTACTGACCAGTGTTTCAGTACATGGTAGAATGAGCTTTCATCAAATAAGGAAAAAACAAATTCCCACCTCCTCAAACCCAGAGCTGGAAGCAAAAAAACTTGAGGCACATGAAGTTGCATGATTACACAGCAAGGTGGCAGCAGTGTTGGTAACATAGCGGTATTTTCATTACTGGGGAGCAGTGCTTACAGAGGCTCCTCACACCCCACCCCACCAATGAGAAAGCTGGGGGTGCACGAGAAGGCGGGAGGGGATACAGCTGGGACAGCTGACTCCAACTAACCAAAGGGATATCCCCCACCATAAGACATCATGCTCACTATATAATGCTGGGGAAAGAAGAAAGGGGAGATATTCAGAGTGATGGCGTTTGTCTTCCCAAGTAACCGTTATACATGATGGAGCCCTGCTTTCCTGGAGATGGCTGAGCACCTGCCTGCCAATGAGAAGTAGTGAAGGAATTCCTTCTTTTGTTTTGCTTGCACACATGGCTGTTGTTTTACCTATTCAACTGCCTTTATCTCAGCCCATGAATTTTCTTAATTCTATCCTTCCGATTCTCTCCCCCATCCCATGGGGTGGGGGGAGTGAGTGAGCAACTGGGTGACGCTTAGCTGCCGGCTGGGGTTAAACCATGACAGTCAGGAACCAAACCTATTTCATAAAAGCCTAGGTCAAGGCGCTACTGATTAGATGTTCCTTCTCCAGCTTTCTATGTACATAGTTTGCGCACAAAGTCAATTTAAGGAAGGAGTGTACGCTCCATAAGCGGAAAATGGTTCACTCTTTTACCTCTATAATTCTGTGAAGCTATGTATGTAAGGTGTCCAGTGTTGTATACAAGAAGTGAAATCTAAAAATGCAATGTTTTAATATCATAGAACTTGCAGTCAGCAGTCAGTTATCCTCCTCTGAAACTACTCACAATCATCAGAAGCAGGGTGAAGAGGTGGACTGTTACTGTTGATGGAATAAAAAGGTGAAAAACCAACAAACAACCCCTTCACCTTTGTGACTTAATCTTTTACTTTTGAGAGATTTGTCACCAGAGTGAAAATTCTTTGTGACAGCTCTTCCACTGGTTTTAGAAGATGGATTAGTAGCCAGGGTAGATCTACAATGACAGCTTTATGCAGTCACATACATTTTCTGAGTAAAGGAGAAAATAGCTAAGTTGAGCCCATAGCTGTAGAGGTACTTTAGCTGTGACAAGGAACAGTGAGAGCTTGGGCTTAGTGATACTCTAAACCATCTCATGAAACAGAGCACCAATGGCTTAACCAGTGGAACAGACGAGATTATAGTCCCAGTTCCACTGAGCAGTAAGTACATAGTCATTCACAACTTGATTCCATGAGCACATGGCCAAAGATTTAAAGGGCATACAAAACCATATCCTGTATGCACCTCTAAATTTTTAATCACATTCATCTTAGAGATTTTAAATACAAAGCTCAGCTGGGAGGAAATACTAGATCAAGAAAGGACAAACCTAACAATAGCCAAGCCTGGTAATACTGTATTTAATTTAAAATTGCATGTGAAACATTGCAGTGAAGCACCTCGCAATACTATGCATGCAAATATAGTGATCGACTGGCATGAGAATTAGAAACTGAAGTCAGCAATAACGTAGCTTGGCCAGTCACTCACTGGCAAGGCCTGTCATGTTACATAAGGCCCTAGTAGCATATAGCTGCAGTAAGGAGACATTGGTAAAGAGAGCGATAAAAGACTAGCAGCCCTACAGAGCAGAACTGAGATTGCGTCGCCTCACCTGCGCTTATGACAAAAACATGAACTTGTTTTTGGAGAAGCATGGACTACACTTAAATGGCTTAAGTTTCAATGTATGGCAATATAGTATATTATATAAATTTACTGATTCATAACAAAACCTTAGCACACACTATCATCACAAAGGAGAGATGCTGACAAAATAGCTTTAACAATTGTCATGCATAAAACTTTCAATTATATGCTTGGTTTTGGATATACACAGCAATAATATTATAAGTACAAATTTTATGTTGCCCAAGAAGGAGCTCCCATAACATAAAGTGTAGTACAATGCCCACATATGGAAGTTGCAAGCTACTATGCCCCCAGCTTACACAGACCTACTGCCAAACTGACTGCTGCTGCCAACATCATTCTTTTTCGAGATGGACTCAAACAGCACTGCCTTGCAGTAATAGGTAGCTTACACAGATCATGACGACCTATCCACATCTGCAGTTTAGAGAAAGAATGGAAGTTAAGAAAGGGATAAAACCCCTGAACCAATAATTAAACAAACAAAAATAATTTAAAAATCCCTGTGCCCCAGCAGTTATTTAGACCTATTTTTACCCTACTTTATTTGTGTTTGTCAAGAGTCCTGTTCCTGGCTTGATGTATTAAGAAACTGTCAGGAAACAAGGACAGTAGAAAAAGGGGAAGAAAAAGCATTATTCCTGGTCTGAAATATAAGTCTTGGATACTGCCACCAAAAAGCAGAGAAGAAAGGAAAGACAAAATAACAGAAGAATTACCAAATACATACTCAACAGGAAAAAGTTTGATATGAATATCTCCCATGCTTGTGTGGATGATGGCGCTGTCTGAAACTCTTTTGGGACCTTCTGCCTGAGTGGCTGCCATGACCTCTTCTTTAGAAGGTTTCTCATTAAACACATCTCTGTCAGAATCTGCACTCTTTGTATCTTCTGGTTCACGTTTAGTAAACTGAAGAACAAAAGAACAGAAGGTTAGCTCTTCGTTTTTCTCTTTTTATCCCTTATCTTACACACTGCTCTGCACCCAAGACGTCAATGTGATTATTCAACCTGCTAAACACTCAACTAGATTTGAAATGCAGGAAGAGAACTCATAGAGAGTCTATCCTTGTATTTCAGCGCTGTGCGTTATAAGCATTTCCAGTCACAAATTCCAGTACAGCTACATGCAAATCCAAGTAACTTTCTATAATCCATTATCTTCAAACTTGCTCCCCTTTTCAACAGAAGACCCACAGTAGTTCAGCATCTTTTCTTGAAAAAAAAAAAAAAAAAGATGGCAGGATATCAAGTTGTTCCATTATATTCAGACAAAACTGGCAGGTTTCATCACAAAACTCTTAGCTTCACTACAAAGTCAAACTAAATCCTCTTATTCCAATACTGCATTAATGCAAAACTATAGGAAAACAGCAAATTTAACTCAAAACAGGAGACATCTCAGAAATGTAATTTTCATAGTACTTACAGGAAAACATACAATATGCGAGTACACAAGCATCTGCTTAAGTGAGTAGTACACTTACATATCAAATGACAATCACTAGTCTTTCTACATGCATAGTCATGTTTTCTCTAACAGTGAGTAATGTATCCAGGTTTTATCTCTTCCTCCTCCCTTCTCAAATCAGAGTAGTGTAGTGTGTTCCATTATATGCCACACATTAACCACACAAAACTTTAGAAAGGATACTCTCTTGCTCCAACAGAAAACATGATCAAATTCAAGCACAAGTAACAACAGACACCCCGGTCTCTAACCTCTGTGGTGATCACATCCCAGATCAGCTACTAACCGCTCTGGAATTGCTTATCTGTTTGGCTTATTCATTGCACCTCACCTAAAATCTGAATTGTGAACATGAAGATGACTCCTGTCGTAATTAGTTGACTAAGGACACTTGGTACTACCAAGCCCTGATGCTGCTCTGAATTTAATTACTTTTACTACATATTTTATACACACAATTACTGTTTCTTTATCAGTATAAGATCTGGTTGCTTTTTTAAAAATATTCTTCTTTCAGGGCATTTTTTTTCAACTAGAACAGAAGTGTTTAACCTTCTCAGAGAAACGTAATTTAGACAGCCCAAACCATCCAAGTCTATTTAACTGCTTGAACAATAATGAAAAAAATTAAAGCTCTTTCTAGTCAGTTTAGAGCTAGTTCAAGCTAAAAATTCTAGAATATATTTGCAATATAAAGGAACTCCTCTGGAAAAGTTGTGTTTGCTAATACTCAAGACAAAAAGCACTGGAAAGGTGCAAGGAGAAGAATGAAAAATAATGTAGAGAAAACATCAATACAAGAATGGAATTATTTAAATAGGAACCACACACACCATGTAAAACCTATTTTTTTTAAAAGCTGTGCAGATTATTGTTGGATCTGCCTGGATATTCTGGAGAACGGGATTTTCAGATGCCTTCATCTCTATAGTGATTGCAGCACGATGTTTCTTTGCTACTCCTTGGAACAAAGCTAGTTGCATCATTCTGATGTTCTCTTGTTTTCCCAAGATACGAATACACCTGAAGTACAAGATGTAAAAAAAGGTGTAACCACTGTTAGCTGCTCACAGGCAGAGAATGTCTCCTTATGACCGCAAGACTCAAAAGCAAAATTCCATAACACTGTCAAAATAGTTTTTGACTAATTGTTTTTGTGATGTTTCACTAACCAAGCTTGCTACATAATTTACTAGTCAGCCTCCTTATGGAATACAATCCCAACTACATGATCCACATTTACTTTATGGTATCACATCCAGTTAGCCAGAGATGAACTGATTACACATTTTTAGTACAAGTATGCTTGCCATGTTTTCTCCTCATTTTACTAAGCTTTAAACTGCAATGATGCATTAGGAAGCACGGGGCTATCTTATCTCCAGTCTGATGTAAGGCTCCCAGATAAGAACAACAAAAAAAGATTAGACACCCCCGCAGTCATATAAAGTTTTAAAATATACTATAAATCTGGCTGAATACAGACTTTGAAGTAAGCATGCTTATCTAAATGCATGTCATTGGAACTTACCTGTTAGTTTCTACATTTATGACCTTAATGCCCAACATTGTTCCATAGAGAACGAAGTGTCCAGTTTCATCAAAAATTATGTTAATTAATCTTACTGCATCCACTTTCTCCAGCTCACGCTCAACTGCCATACGTCGGCCAAACTCCATGTCTGGTAGCTGCTGTCTCATCTGCTGAAGTTCAGTGAACATCTACAGAAAAAAAGAAAAGTTATTATTACAGGAACATAGCTTAAACTTTTGATCCAGCAAAACACTGGTCCACATGCTTAGAAAATAAAGAATTCAAGTGAGACTACTCCTCTCAAACTTAACTGAGAAATTAAAATAAATACAAGTAATGACCCTGTAGGTAGCACTAGGCTTAAGCAAAAAAAGAAGAGTGTAGCTAACAAATTTCTTAAGAGGATGACAAATTTAATTCATTATGATGATGTTATTTGAAATGGGCATTTTCCATAACTGCTTTCTAGTAAAAAGTAATCTAGCAGTATGAAAACACAGATGAAAATCAACAACTCTGTTTCACTACGTAACTAACATAAATCAGTTAAGAATTAATTCTGGGGAAAGCAATACAAGAGGCAAGGAAAAGAACACAGAAAACCTTTCCTGCAAGAAAAATATAGCAAGGAAGCTCAGCTTTAGAAACAGATAACTTATGTGAATATGCTGGTAAATAAATTCAAGTAAGTAGAGAAAAAGCCTCAAAAAAAAAAAAAGAGAAGCAAGACCAAACTCACACTCAGAGATTCATCGAAGACTCTCATGAGCTTCCCTGTCAAAAAACGGAAAATTCTAACTTTTCTGTCAGACCCAAGAGTGGCCATTTTCTTGCCATCAGGTGAAAAACTTATACTGGATGGGTAAGCCTTGCATTTAGCAAATTCATATAGATCAGTATCTGTTTTATACTCCCAGTTCACATTCTTGGGAAATTTATATTCGTGAGGAGTACCAGTCCAGTACTCGATCATTCCAGATTTGTCGGAAGACACTACTACTTTGTAGACAGGGTTCAACCGTATCTGAGTAAGAGGGGATGTATGGAGTTTATCAAAAACATGAAGTGGCTGGTTGTTTCCTCGTCCATCATATATGAATATTTTTCCTGTGCTCTTCTCAGATGTTGCAACAGAAGATATGGCATCTCCAGGGCAATATACCCATTCACATTGGCCAGGATAGTACCTGCAACAATGAGTGGAAGGGGGTGGGGAAGAGAGAAATAAGGACTGATGTTACTTAGTTAAGAACTGAGTTATGCTATAAACTTGAAATCAAATATCAGAAGTAAATTTTGAACTTTATTTACTAGTCTTGCTAAAATTCCACAGCGTTATAACGAAGCCTTTCCAAGCAAGGGAATTCAGTGGATGGCTTGGTCAATTTCTGTTGCTCCCATATGATTTATAAAGAGGCTGTGATAGAAAGCAAAGGTGGAAGGTGGGTATAAAAGAAGAATAAGGATGGAAATCCAGCTAAGTAGCACAATGGCATTAATGATCACTACTCAACTTCTACGACTCAATAGCATTTTTCTTCCATCTGTTGATGTTGATTAATGCTTCAGTGCAAAGACAGCTGAACCTCTGCCACAAACTTACAGAAAAGTTCGACTAGGTGTTGCAAAAAAAACCCCACAAAACCAAAACCAACAAACTAAAAAAAAACCAAAACCCCAAAAACCACTCACCCCACCAAAAAGTGATGTAAGTAAAGACAATCACCCTATATTTAATAAGCATGCTGAATGCATTTAAAAGGAACTCAATTGCTACTAGTAAAAACATACTCTACAAATAAAATGAGACAGAGATGTGATCATTAATATAAGTTACATCTGTTTTTAAAAAAGTCTGTAAGCAAAGATTTTGAGAACCAGAACTCAGAAACTAGATGACAGACCACAAAGAAAATATACAGTCTCCATAGAAAATTCATATTTAGTACACTTTCACAAATCAAACTAATAGATACTGAAGGACTGACAAGCAATGCGCACTAATAATTTGGATTTTCAATGCTTGCCTGGTAAACATTCTTATGAAGAGAAATGTAACTGCAACTTTGTCTCAGGTTCTCTAGCAAGAACAGGATCAAATAAATACATAAATAAATATGATGTGCCATTGATCTATGCATGATTATCAAAAATTTCTGCAGAAATAGCGTCCTTCTCCAGATCACTGACAGATGCATAAAAGCATGAGGATTTGCAGATAGACACACTGTATAGATTAGTTAGAACTGAAAAGATCTGAAGAATTAGAGAGAAAGCTGATCAGCCCCGCAATATAGCAGTGTATACCTATCAAAGCAGGGAACACAGGTAATGTGAGCTGAAAAGACTACACAGAACTTACGATTCTACATTAACCATTACAAGTCTGAGAAAAAACAGCCATGAAAAAATTCTCAGGCAGGTCAACAGAAACTATCTGCTCAAACATAGAGCAACAAACAGTAAATTTTGAAAGATTATTCAGGACAATGCTTAATACTTCAGCTGCATATTGTTTGCTGCTTTATTAAAGAGTTCACTTTTGGAAAATAACCCATTTACAATCCCAAACACACATTTTCAAGAACTTACCCAAGTTTCAGCATGTTGATCATATCAAAGTTGACTACATCAAACACCTTCATTGCTTTGTCATCTCCAACTGAACAGAATAACGCCCCTTCTGAACTAACAGCAATACTCTCAATAACACCTATTAAAAAAGTTAACATACTATTAAGACACTGGAGAGGGACATCCATCATTTCAATATTCTACATAAAAACACCTACTGAGGTTTAAACCTCTTTCTCAGCTGTTTCTCCACCTTTTTGAATTAAAGAACCACCTGACTTGAATTAAAAAAAAAAACGTAAAAAACCACAAAACAACACTTTGTAACGGATCGCTGTTTAGAATCAGGTACATGATTATGAACTACTTCCCATTACACAAACGAAAGATTATAATGGCAGTTATTTTTCTTTAAAAAAATTGAGAACAACGTTACGATATAGTAAAAAAAGTTCTGTGTTCTTCAGCTTCCATCTCTCAAAAGAGAAAAAGCAGCAGAACTCTACAGCCTATTACAGTCCTGCTATTACCACACATGAGCCTTCCATAATTTTTTCAGAATACTTATTTTCGCTTGGTAGTCTTTGTTCTCACATTTTGTTTCTGTATGTAACAAGAAGCTGATATTTAAGATCAAGAACCCACCATAACATTTTTTTAAAACTCCAAAATGAACAGTACTTTTACTACCTATTATTAAATATTTTTCTTACTGTACCAGTCTGCTTATCAAACTTTTTTCCATTATGCACATCATTTCTAATAGCAATAAGAACCTCATTTTCTGTCCAGCCTATTTAATGCTTAGCATAGCACAGAAAAGCTATGTGTACTTACTAACTCAGAAAATTGAGTTAAAATTAATTCTAAATTGCAGTTTAGCTGATAATCATGACAATGACACAGAATTTACTCTACAACTGCAATAGTGGCAGATGAAAATAGCCATTTTTCTGTACTGCAAGGGGGAAAAACCAACAACAAAGATAAGGGAGGAAGGTAACCTTACTTAAGGAAACATTTTTAAACTTCTCTGGATTTTATTAACCCCATTATGTACCTTGTTCACTTATTTTTAAAGCAAAAGTTTCCTCATGTCCTAGACATTCTCCCCATAGGCAGGGCACAAGGCAACGCAAAGGGTGTACAGGATCTGTGCAGGAGTCGTCCCACATGTCTTATTTTCACCCTAACCCTCCTGCAGTTTGGGAGCAAAATATAACAGGACAGGGGACCAAAGGAATATAGGTAGATATCATTTAATCCCTGACTGCAGTAAATGAATCCCAGAACCCCTCTCCTCTTTATTTGCACTGCCTCTTCAAACGACAAAGAGCATTGGGGAGGAAAAAGTGAAGTCCTTCAAAGAAAAAAAAGCAACTTCTCACCCAGGTGACTCCGGAAGTGTTTAACAAACTCAATCCCTTCTTCTATTTTTTTCCAAAACTTCACATGTCCATCATGACTGGCTGTTATAATAAAATCTGTCCTACAATTACAAAGGAAAAATAACAACAACAAAAAGATGATACACTTTCACACCACTCCTGGGCAGTAATCTGCACTATAATTAACACTGTGTAGAAAATGAACTTCAAACAAATTACTGTGACAATCTGTCTGAATGGCTACTATCAATGCTGGAAAAGCAAACAAGTATTTTAATGCACTCTGGATTAATCTATGAAAAGTCAACAGCCTGAACTGCAGAAATAGATACTACTATCCCTTTTGACTGTATAAATTCTACTCCTATTTTAGGTCTGGTTTCACAGTAGTTACTATTTACTTAAGTGTGTGTGTTTATGTGTGTGTTCTACATATATAAGAAAAGAAAGCTACCTCCTCAATCTGTGCAGTTCTGCTGAATCATATTTTGTTCAGATGCCACCAATTGCACTTATTCCTGTATATATTGCACATTGCAACACAGACTAAAAGAGGGTCTTAAAATCTATCTAAACAATTTTTACCTTGCTTCTCAGTGAGACCTCTCCTTTGCACTTAGTTTTCAAAAAACCCCATAAAATATCACCTCTGGACACAGTAAGTTTCCGTTATTAAAGTTTTAAAATGAAAGCTTCCTAGTGTATACAAAAATACATCTCTGACAATGACATATAATGGGAAAAAAAAGGACACTTACTTCGTACATGCTACATGTGTAATGACATCTCTGTGCATGTAACTACGTTCATACATCGAAGCACATGGCAGGTTTTCAAGATAAACATGTTCAAATTCAAGAACTAAACAAAATAAAAACAAAAATCAGGAAATTCTTTTTTTTTTTTTCATAAAGGTACATCTAGCTTCTGTTCTCACTTACTTACTCTTTAATAGCTTCCTCCTATTTTAGTCAAGAACATGCTACAGTTTTGTGCAAACAATAAACAGAGTTTCCGGTGTAGCTTTGTAGTCAGACTTACAGATTCTTAGAAGACTAAAGCCATCCAAACTCTGCTTTAACACATACAGATACTCCCTTTTAAAGTAAGTATTACCTCGGCTGTTTGAATGTAAACAAAAAAAAAAAATCCAATACAACGATTTTTAAATTACTGCCAGAGAAGAGATGGCCATTCACACCTCATTTTCTTCCAAAACAAAATGTACCCTGTTATTGTCAAGAGATTCAAGGTCCCACATAGGTACCACAGCTTAAATTATAAGTGCTAGTACCTCCCTATTTCATTGTTTAATTGGCCAACCTCAAATAATCTGATTTTCTGCTTTTGTCTCTGATGATCCTAACCGTTTCTACCTGGGCGAGGGCATTCGTTACTAGACCGGCAGGTTTGCATCTATTGGACATTGTCGAACGCACATTTACTTTACAAGCACACCCAGAAAGCCGTGAGCTGCTGGACACATCAATACCGTTTATCAAAATGTACTGCCCAGTGGCTTCCCCTACTCCTCCTGCTTATGGCAGTGGTCCAGAACAGTTAACCCCACAGCTAGGAGTAACGCGGCTTCAGCAACGCAGGCGCTTCAAACCACGGCCTCTTGGCCTGAGCCCGCCCTCCAGACAAAGCAGAAACATGGTGCTCCCGGCCTGTAACCCTGCACCCAAGGAATCCCCCCACCGACTCGCCATTTCACGTACGAGGCGCCGCTTCAGGCGAGCTTCCACCCTCCCACCCATCGTTGCCCGCCCCGGGGCGCGGAGAAACAGCCCAAGAGGCACCCCGCTGCCAGGAGCCACCGCGCCGGGACCTGGGCCAGGGTCACTCCCTCCCGCCCCCCTCGGCGGACCCCGCGTCCCAGAGGCGGCCCCAGCGCTCCGCACCGGGCCGGGGCAGCGCGGCAGAGGCCTGGCGGGCTCCCCACGGGCCTCCACTCCTCCCGTTACCTCTCCTCTTTTTCGCCTGCGCGGCCTCGCCCGGGAGAGGCCCAACCCAGCGCTCCTCCTCGTCCTCCTCCTCATCCTCCACCACCGCTGCTGCTGCCGCTGCCACTTCGGGCTGCTTTCGCTTACGCTCCACGTCTGACGACGCCATGCTGACCAACATCACTTCTCTGAGAGACTTCCTCCCCCTCGCCACACCCCGTACCGAGCGCTTACAAATGACGCCAGCAGCGGGCAGCCTATGAGAGCGGAGCGCGCGCAAAGAAGAAAGCGGGTCGGGCTGGGTGGAAGGAGTGTGGATCCACCATGGTAACGGGAGGGGCAGGGGGGCGTCTAGCAGCTGGCGACCGACCATTCGGGGCGGCGGCGGCCCGGGGAGGGGGGGACGGCGGCGGCGGCGGCCGTTAGGGTCCGGGGAGGGGGGGACGGCGGCGGCGGCGGCGGCGGCCGTTAGGGCCCGGGGAGGGGGGGACGGCGGCGGCGGCGGCGGCCGTTAGGGCCCGGGGAGGGGGGGGCGGCGGCGGCGGCGGCGGCCGTTAGGGCCCGGGGAGGGGGGGGCGGCGGCGGCGGCCGTTAGGGCCCGGGGAGGGGGGGGCGGCGGCGGCGGCCGTTAGGGCCCGGGGAGGGGGGGGCGGCGGCGGCGGCGGCGGCCGTTAGGGCCCGGGGAGGGGGGGGCGGCGGCGGCCGTTGGGGCCCGGGGAGGGGGGGGCGGCGGCGGCCGTTGGGGCCCGGGGAGGGGGGGGGCGGCGGCGGCCGTTGGGGCCCGGGGAGGGGGGCGGCGGCGGCGGCGGCCGTTGGGGCCCGGGGAGGGGGGGGCGGCGGCGGCGGTAGCGGCCGTTAGGGCCCGTGGGGGGGGCGGCGGCGGCGGCGGCCGTTAGGGCTCCATTCTTTTGTTCCTGGGGTGTGTGGCAGAGTAGGAGCTTCCTGATCAACTTTTTTTGTGATGTGTATATTTTGCTTTGATTCTTCTCCTTCCTGTGGTTTTCTGTCTCTTTCTGTTTTTTTTTCTTGTCGGTTTCTCCACGGATGCTGCTGCTTTCCCTTCTCGTCTTTAAATTTCTTCTAGCAGCCGGTCTGTTTGTATTTTTTGACATGAAACGTTTCCTGTAAAGCTCACCTTTGTGCTTGGCTGGTATAGAGCCTGCAATATACACTTGTCCCTGCGTGTATCTCTTACCTAATTATGTAGCTCCAGAATGAGGTATGAAGGAGTAGCATGTTGAAACTGGAATGCATTAATATTAATGACATGCAAAAAAAGTTGGGGTTTCAGGTATGGTGTATAATCAAAACCTAATTTTACCATACAGAAATAGGGAGAACTGCAAGCTACAAGGAAAAACATCTGAACATGACGCTTTTATGTATATATTTAATAAAGTAATTAGTTAACATTAGGGACAAGTCAATTTGGCTTGTGCTACAGGCACAAGGCCTCATAATATGTACGTTTTGAAACTGTGAAATCAATCATGGAAACTTAAAAGGTCAACAATAGTAAAATCATTATAATTTAAAGATTTTGATGAGGGATTGGCTATGTAGTCAGAGATTTATTTCATAAAATGTTTTCATGTTGATGGATTGTATTATTGTGGAGGGACACAGAGAGATAGGACTTTTTATCCTACCCAAGACCCCTTTCAAACTTCCAAAGCTGATATCCTCTTCCCCCTACCTCCACCCTTGTTTTTTTATTTAGGCCCTCTTATCTCTGCTGCTGAGTCTTTTTGCCATAATGAAAATTATTTATTCAGGCTTTTCTTGTTTGTCTCCCTGGCAGTTTTTTGTCTGGGAGTAGAACTACATTGCATCTTAGGACTGCTTAGTTTCTTTGTTAGCCTTGTGGGGGGGACTTTGCTGGAGGCATGTCAGAGGTGTTAATAAATTATGTGAACTAATTCTCTTTTATGTTATGGAGACATTCCAAGACTCTTAAGATGATAATTATTTTTCCTTTGCAAAAAGTGTGCTCATTAGACCTTATCAGATCATGGCAATCTAGATTTTTCTAGTGTTCTGTTTTTAATTACTGATGCAACAAATTTGCCAGGAAGGCTTAGTAGAAGTATTGCTACCTTTCAGTTCTCTAGAATACTTCTAGTGTTCAGTAAGACATTCTGATTTCTTTCTTAGCCACTCTGCTATGGCATACATGAACTCTGGAGTTACTATTTGAATATTTAACTCTGTCCTGGTTATGGCTGGGGTAGAGTTAATTTTCTTTCTAGCAGCTGGTACAGTGCTGTGTCTTGGATTTCGTATGAGCATAATATTGATAACATACTGATGTTAGAGTTCTTGACTGGTGTAAGCACTCTTCAGCAACCACTTCTCCAGCCTCCCATGCTCTGCCAGGGGCACAAGAAACTGAGGGGAAGTGGCACACCCGGGACAGATGACCCAAACTGGCCAAAGTGATATTCTGTAACATATTAGTATATTAACTGTGGGGAGTTGGCCGAGGCAGGGCCAGTGATTGCAGCTTGGAGACTGACAGCGTAGGTTCAGTGGGTGGTAAGCAGTTGCATCAGTTGGGTTTTTTTCCCTGGGTTTCATCTCTCTCGTTGTTTTTTGTTTCATTACATTATTATTAATAATAGTAATATTACTGTTTTATTTAGTTATTAAACTGTTCTTATCTCAACTGATGCGTGTTCTTTATTTTGCCCTTCTGATTATCTCCCCCATCCCACTGGGGTGGTGCTTGGTTACTGACTGGGCCTAAACCATGACAGTCTTTTTTGGTACCCAACGTGGGGCATGAAGGGTTTGAGATAATAACAGTTGCTGGTCACACCATTGACTGTTTTCAATATTACTTTATCTAACCTGTACCATGCAGTTGGTGAGGCACGCAGTGGCGGCAGCAGTGGTAAGTCCTGCGACTGGGCACTAGATTGGGGTAGAAAAGGGGGTTTCCTGTGCCAGGGAACCTGATAAAGAGCCCAGTGGGGCCCTCGCGCCAAAAGCAACTGGCTGCTCTCGCGACCGAGGCAGATGGGGCTTGGGCGTTGCTGGGGCAACGGCGGGAGATTTAAACAGGCCCCTAGGGAGCGCGAGCGACCAGGACAGGCAAACAGGGCGTGGCGCGGCAGTTCGCACAGGCAGGGCGAGCAGGCAGTTCGCACAGGCAGGGCGAGCAGGCAGCTGGCGAGCTCTCCTCGTGGTCTGCGCACTCCCAGAAAAGACTTAGCCATGGTCTCTGCTCGGACAAGAGCTATCACCAGGAGGCATGTGGCAACGCAGACAGAACTCCCACTAAAACAGGCAGCCACCCAGGTCTCTGGTTGCAGGGAGTGCCAGAGCCTTGCTCCAGTCATGGAGGGCTCCTGAGACAGGACCTGCATGAGGTGTGAGCAGGTGGAGGATCTGCTCAGCACGGTGGCAGAGCTGAAAGAAGTTGCGAGATTGAGGTGTATCAGGGAATGTGAGAGGGAGATAGACTGGTGGAGCCACTCCATACCATCCCTGAGACAAGCACACCAGATAGAAGCATCAAGAGAAGGAGTGGCTCCCCTGCCCTCGTGCCACCAGGCAGAGGGAGGGGACCCAAGAGACGGAAGATGGATTCAGATCCCTGCTCGGTGCAGTAGGCAAATCCTCTCCTGGCTGACTTCGCCCGCCCAGGTGCCCTTACACAATAGGTATGAGGCTCTGGAACCCAAGGGCCAGGAGGACAAAGACACAGTGATCCATCCAAGGGGTTGACTAGAGGGAACCAGTCAGCCCTACGCATTACAACGGCCACTGGTAAGAAAAAAAGAAGGGTAATTGTTGTAGGGGACTCCCTTCTGAGGGGAACAGAAGGCCTGATGTGCCGACCGGACCCATCCCATAGGGAAGTCTGCTGCCTCCCTGGGGCAAGGATAAGAGACATTACCCGGAAGCTCCCTGGGCTAGTAAAAGGATCCAATTATTGTCCACTAGTGGTTGTTCAGGTTGGCAGTGATGAGGTAGCTGAGAGAGGCTCAAAGACAATCAAAAGGGACTTTAGAGAACTGGGGTGATTACTTGAAGGATCAGGAGCGCAGGTAGTGTTTTCCTCCATCCCATCGGTAGCCAGGAGACATATGGAAAGGAACAGGAAGTCCCATCTCATTAACACGTGGCTCGGAGGCTGGTGCCAGTGGTGGAATTTTGGGTTTTTTGATCATGGGGCAGTTTCCATGGCCCCGGGCCTGCTAGAGACAGATGGGGTTCATGTATCGCAAAGGGGGAAAAGGCTTCTGGCTCAGGAGTTAGCAGGCCTCGTTGAGAGGGCTTTAAACTCAATATGAAGGGGGCAGGGGATAAAACCAGGCTTGCTAAGAATGAGCCTAGGGGTAGCAGACCTGTGTTGGAAAAGAGATCAATAGATCAACTGAAGTGCATTTATACCAATGCACGCAGCGTGGGCAATAAACAGGAGGAGCTGGAAGTCATCTCATTCCAGGGAAACTATGATGTGGTCACCATCGTGGAAACATGGTGGGATGACTCACACAACTGCAGCACAGCAATGGACGGCTACAAGTTCTTTAGAAGGGACAGGCAAGCAAGGAGAGAGGTGGAGGGATAGCCTTGTATGTTAGTGTTTTGACTGCCTAGAACTCAATGACGGTAATGATGAGGTTGAGTGCTTATGGGTAAGGATCAGGGGGAAGGCCAAAAAGGCAGACATCCTGGTGGGAGTCTGTTACAGACCACCCAACCAGGATGAGGAGACAGATGATGTACTCTGCAAGCAGTTGGCTGAAGTCTCACTATCTCTAGCCCTAGTTCTCGTGGGAGACTTCAACTTACCAGATATCTGATGGAAATACAACACAGCAGAGAGAAAGCGGTCTCAGAGGTTCCTGGAGTGTGTGGAAAATAACTTCCTGATGCAACTGGTAAGTGAGCCAACCTGGGGAGGTGCCCCGCTGGACCTGCTGTTTACGAACGGAGAAGGCCTGGTGGGTGATGTGGTGGTCGGAGGCTGTCTTGGGCTCAGCGACCATGACATGATAGAGTTTTTGATTCTTGGAGAAGTAAGGAAAAGGATCGGCAAAACCACTACCCTGGACTTCAGAAGGGCAGACTTTGGATTGTTAAGGAGTCTGGTTAAGAGAGTCCCTTGGGAGGCAGTCCTGAAGGGCAAACGAGTCCAGGAAGGCTGGATGTTATTAAAGAAGGAAGTCTCAAAGGCACAGGAGCAGGCCGTCCCCATGTGCCATAAGTCGAGCAGGCAGGGGAGAAGACAGGCTTGACTGAATAGGGAGCTTTGGCTGGAACTCAAGAAAAAAAGGAGAGCTTACTGCCTTTGGAATAAGGGGCAGGTGACTCAGGAGGACTACAGGAGGTTGTGAGGTTATGCAGGGAAAAGATAAGGAAGGCGAAGGCCCAGCTGGAACTTAAATTGGCCACCACTGTTAAGGATAACAAAAATGTTTTTATAAATACATCGGTGACAAAAGGAGGGCCAGGGAGACTCTCCCTCCTTTGTTGGATGCGGAAGGTAACCTTGCCACGAAAGATGAGGAGAAGGCTGAGGCACTTAATGCTTTCTTTGCCTCAGTCTTTAATAGTCAGACTGGTCATCCTCAGGGTTGTCAGGCCCCTGTGCTGGGAGATGGAGATAGTATGCAGAATGAAGTCCCAGTTGTTAAAGAGGTGGCAGTCACCGACCTGCTCCTTCACCTGGATGTTCACAAGTCCATGGGGCCGGATGGGATCCACCCAAGGATACTGAGGGAGCTGGCAGAGGAGCTCGCCAGGCCACTCCATCATTTATCAGAAGTCACGGTCAACTGGGGAAGTCCCAGATGGCTGTCACATCCTCTAGTTTCCAGTCCTCTACAAGAAGGGTTGGAAGGAGGATCTGGGTAACTACAGGCCTGTCAGCCTGACCTCGGTGCTGGGAAAGGTCATGGAGCAGATCATCTTGAACACCATTACGTGCACGTGTGGGACAACCAGGGGATTGGGCTCAGCCAGCATGGGTTTATAAAAGGGAAGTCCTGCCTCACTAACCTCGTCTCCTTCTATGATAAGGTGACCTGCTCAGTGGATGAGGGGAAGGCTGTGGACGTTGTCCACTTGGACTTTAGTAAGGCCCTTGACACTGTCTCCCACAGCATTCTCCTGGAGAAGCTGGCCGCTCACAGCTTGGACAAGTGCACTCTGCGCTGCGTTAAAAACTGGCTGGATGGCCGAGCCCAGAGAGTGGTGGCGAATGGAGTAAAATCTGGTTGGCAGCCAGTCACAAGCGGTGTTCCCCAGGGCTCAATGTTGGGGCCGGTCCTGTTCAGTATCTTCACTGATGATCTGGATGAGGTGATTGAGTGCACCCTCAGTAAGTTTGCAGATGACACCAAGCTGGGTGGAAGTGTCGATCTGCTGGAGGGCAGGAAGGCCCTACAGAGGGACCTGGACAGGCTGGATCGTTGGGCCGGAGCCAACGGTATGAGATTCAACAAGGCCAAGTGCCGGGTCCTGCACTTGGGTCACAACCCCATGCAATGCTACAGGCTTGGGGAGGAGTGGCTGGAGAGCTGCCTGGAGGAAAAGGACCTGGGGGGGCTGGTTGACAGCCGGCTGAACGTGAGCCGGCAGTGTGCTCAGGCAGCCAAGGCGGCCAACGGCATCCTGGCTTGTATCAGGAATAGTGTGGCCAGCAGGAGCAGGGAGTTGATCGTGCCCCTGTACTTGGCACTGGTGAGGCCGTACCTCGAGTACTGTGTTCAGTTTTGGGCCCCTCACTACAAGAAGGACATTGGGGTGCTGGAGCGTGTCCAGAGAACAAGTCTTACGAGGAGTGGCTGAGGGAGCTGGGGTTGTTTAGTCTGGAGAAGAGGAGGCTGGGGGAGACATTATTGCTCTCTACAACTACCTGAAAGGAGGTTGTAGTGAGGTGGGGGTTGGACTCTTCTCCCTAGTAACAAGCGATAGGACGAGAGGAAATGGCCTCAAGCTGTGCCAGGGGAAGGTTAGGTTGGACATCAGAAAAAACTTCTTCACTGAAAGTGTTGTCAAACATTGGGACAGGCTGCCCAGGGAGGTGCTTGAGTGTCCATCCCTGGAGGTATTTAAAAGAAGGTAGATGTGGTGCTTGAGGATATGGTTTAATGGTGGACTTGGCAGTGATAGGTTAGCAGTTGGACTCAATGATCTTAAGGGTGTCTTCCAACTTAAACAATTCTATGATTCTATGCCCTTGTTTTTGCTGTACATGTTAAAGATTGACGTTTTCTGTAGTTTGCTGTGCTCTGCAGTGATTAGCAATGTTTTGCCTGGGAGATTTGTTATTAAAACACTGATCCTGAGCTTTATCTGCTATTTAGGGTTTGTATTGAAGCCATTACTGTACTTTGGGTACCACCTCATGGATAAAAGTAGCAATCATACTTCCTCCTCTGAGAGGTTTTTTTGGAGGAAATACAGAACGGCACCATCACTACCTTCTTGTATCATGTTTCCTCCTCCATTACAATAACTTTTCAGTATCTTGAACATCCTTGGGTAGTTAAGACAGACATATTGGTATTTCTTGGGAATGCTGTTTTGGTTTTGTCTAAGGTTAATAAGCAATTTAAGAATATCATACAGAGATCTGCCCCAGGGCTTGATAGTTCTGAGTGGCAGGGTACGTGGGATAGATAATATGGGCAAATGCCTAAGACAGTGGGCACCTCCAGTGTTTTGGGACTTCAGCCCTAAACTAGTATAGAGTCCTGAAAAACTGATAGTGTCTGCAGAAAGTATCTTGTCACCCTGGCAACTCCAGAGAGACACAAATCACTGCAACGTGCTGGGGTCTGGCCCATGCATACCAAAGCCCTGTTCAACACTACTCAGTACCCCCAAGGGGAAGAGCTTGACTCTTCGTCGACTGGAGAGCCAAGGAGTCATCAGTAAGACCTACTCACCCTTTAACAGTCCCATATGGCCAGTGCAGAAGTCTAATGGAGAGTGGAGACTATCAGTAGACTATCGTGGCCTGAACAAAGTCACTCCACTGCTGAGTGCTGCCATGCCAGATATGCTAGAACTTCAATACGAACTGGAGTCAAAGGCAGCCAAGTGGTATGCCACAATTGATATAATTTTTCTCACTCCCTCTGGCAGCAGAGTGCAGGCTACAGTTTGCTTTCACTTGGATGGGTGTCCAGTACACCTGGAGCTGAGTGCCCCAGGCTGGAAACACAGCCCTACCATTTGCCATGGACTGATCCATACTGCACTGGAACATGGAGAAGCTCCAGAACACCCTCAGTACTTTGATGACATCATTGTGTGGGGCAACACAGCGGAAGAAGTTTTTGAGAAAGGAAAGAAAATAGTCCAAATCCTTCTGAAAGCTGATTGTGCCATAAAACAAAGTAAGGTGAAGGGACCTGCACGAGAAATCCAGTTCTTAGGAATAAAATGGCAAGATGGTCGTCGTCAGATTCCAATGGATGTGATCAACGAAATAGCAGCCATGTCTCCACCAACTAGCAAAAAGGAAACACAAGCTTTCTTGGGCATTGTGGGTTTTTGGAGAATGCATATTCCAAATTACAGTATGATCGTAAGCCCTCTCTATCAAGTGATCTGGAAGAATGATTTCAAATGGGGCCCTGAGCAACAATAAGCCTTTGAACAGATTAAACAGGAGATAGTCCATGCAGTAGCTCTTGGGCCAGTCCTGGCAGGACAAGATGAAAAAAATGTGCTCTATGTCATGGCTGGGGAGAAAGGTCCTACCTGGAGCCTCTGGCAGAAAGCACATGGGGAGACCCAAGGTCGACCCCTAGGATTCTGGAGTCATGGATACAGAGGATCTGAGGCCTGCTATACTCCAACTGAAAAAGAGATATTGGCAGCGTATGAAGGGTTTTGATCTGCTTCAGAAGTGGTTGGTACTGAGGCACAGCTCCTCCTGGCACCCCGACTGCTGGTGTTGGGCTGGATGTTCAAATGCAGGGTCCCCTCTACACATCATGCAACTGATGCTACATGGAGTAAATAGGTTGCACTGATCACCCGGTGAGCTTGAGTAGGAAACCTCAGTTGCCCAGGAATCTTGGAAGTGATCATGGACTGGCCAGAAGGCGAGGGTTTTGGATTATCACCAGAGAAGGAGGTGACACGTGCTGAAGAAGCCCCACTCTATAACAAACTGCCAGAAAATGAGAAGCAGTATGCCCTGTTCACTGATGGGTCCTGTCGTCTTGTGGGAAAGCATTGGAGATGGAAGGCTGCTGTATGGAGTCCTACACGACAAGTAGCAGAAACTGCTGAAGGAGAAGGTGAATCGAGCCAGTTTGCAGAGGTAAAGGCCATCCAGCTGGCCTTAGACATCGCTGAACGGGAAAAGTGGCCAGTACTCTGTCTCTGTACAAATTCATGGGTGGTAGCAAATGCCCTGTGGGGGTGGTTGCAGCAATGGAATCAGAACAACTGCCAGTGCAGAGGCAAACCCATCTGGGCTGCTGCATTGTGGCAAGATATTGCTGCCCAGGTAGAGAACCTGGTTATGAAAGTATGTGATGTGGATGCTCACGTCCCCAAGAGTTAGGCCACTGAAGAACATCAAAACGACCAGCAGGTGGATCAAGCTGCCAAGATTGAAGGGACTTAGGTGGATCTGGACTGGCAACACTCAGTGGGCCCATGACAGCTCAGGCCATCAAGGGAGAGATGCAACATACAGGTGGGCTCATGATCGAGGGGTGGACTTGACCAGGGACACTATTGCACAGGCTATCCACGAATGTGAAACATGCGCTGCAATCAAGCAAGTGAAGCGGGTAAAGCCTCTGTGGTATGGGGGATGATGGCTGAAATATAAATATGGGGAGGCCTGGCAAATTGACTGTATCACACTCCTACAGACCCGCCAAGGCAAGCGCCATGTGCTTACAATGGTAGAAGCAACCGCTGGCTGGAAACATACCCCATGCCCCATGTCACTGCCTGGAATGCTATCCTGGGTCTCAAAGAACAAGTCCTGTGGCGACATGGCACCCCAGAGAGAATTGAGTCAGACAATGGGACTCATTTCTGAAACAACCTCATAAGACACCTGGGCCAAAAAGCACAGCATTGAGTGGGTGTATCACATCCCCTGTCACACGCCAGCCTCTGGGAAAATTGCACGGTACAATGGACTGTTAAAAACTACACTGAGAGCAAGGGAGGGGGGACACATTCAAGCACTGGAATACATATTTAGCAAAAGCCACGTGGTTAGTCAACACAAGGGGATCTGCCAATTGAGCTGGCCCTGCCCAGTCAGAAATCCTACATACTGTGGAAGGGGATAGAGTCGCTGTAGTGCACGTAAAAAGTATGCTGGGGAAAACAGTCTGGGTTCTTCCTGCCTCAGGCAAAGGCAAACCCATTTGTGGGATTGCTTTTGCTCGAGGACCTGGGTGCACTTGGTGGGTGATGCGGGAGGATGGAGGAGTCCGATGTGTGCCTCAAGGGGATTTGATTTTGGGTGAAAACAGCCAATGAACTGAATGGTGTGCTGTTAATTGCTATGTAATGTTGTATGTCATCTCTTCTGTGATAGCTATATACCATATTAATGGTATCACAGTAAGAATCTCACAGATTAATGAAGAATGAACTTGGATTAAACCAAGCAAAGTACAGCAGTGATGGAAGGACTGACTTCAGTATGCAACACCACACACAACATCTCTCCTGCCCTGAAAGATTCTTATGACAGATGGAGCCCAAAGCCATGGACTGATTGAACTCAATGGACATTTTAGAGGGATGGTCTATAGACTAAGGGAATGGTATCTGTTTGTACGTGTGTGTGTGTGTAAATATATATATCAAAAGACAGGGAAAGTGGTGGTGATTAACTGGAATGTACTGGAAAGGGTAGGACCTGGACATGATGTAAATGGCATAGAAGAAGGGGTGGATAATGGTTTCTGCTGAGATAAAGTTAATTTTCCTCCTAGTAGCTGGTACAGTGCTGTGTTTTGGATTTAGTGTGAGAATTATGTTGACAACACACTGATGTTTTAGTTGTTGCTACGCAGTGCTCACCCTAGTCAAGGACTTTTCCAGCTCCCCATGCTCTGCTGGGTGCACAAGAAGCTGGGAGGGGAGGGAGCACAGCCAGGACAGCTGATGCAAGCTGGCCAAAGTGATATTCTGTACCATGTGACATCATGCTCGGTGGGCACAGTGAGTGATGTTGGTCAGCAGGTGGTGAGCAATTGCATCACTTCCCCCCCACCCCCCTGGGTTTTGTCCCTCTCATGTTTTCCTTTTCATTACTTTTTTGTTTTGTGATATTTTTTGGGGTGGAGGGGGTGTGACATTTGGGGGGGCAGTTGATTTGGGGTGTGTGTGTTTTTTATTTTTATTTGGGGGTGGGTTTTTATTATTTTTTTATGATTTTTTAAAATTATTTTTGTGATTAAACTGTTCTTATCTCAACCCATGGGTTTTCTTCCTTTTGCCTTCCAATCCTCTCCCTCATCCCACTGGGTGGGAGCAGTGAGCGAGCTGCTGTGTGGTGCTTAGTTGCTGGCTGGGGTTAAAGCAAGACACTCCTTTTAAATTATTTGGGTTTTCAATATCATTTTCTCTGCTGCCTTTTTGTTCTGAAAAGGAACGAAAGGTTGAATTAAGAATGTGTGCATCATTAAGAAGACAGATATGTTTATTTCACTGTAGATCTTTATCTTTTTTTATGTCTCTCTTTATTCTCTAAGTATTTGTTGGTCTTAGTGATCCATTTAAGTATTTTCAAAGGCTTTCTGTATGTTGTACATCCAGGAAACTCCTGTTGGTTGTTTTACCTTAAAAAAAAAAAATTTCCTGTGAGTGCCATTTTGGCCCTTCTTGTTTCTCCCTCTTAACTGATGTGCTTGTATCCCTTCATAGATTTATCTAGCATTAACTTTCTATCTGCCCCAAGAGTTTCTCAAAGTTTTTCATTTAACTTGGGTTGATTTTCCTTTTGGCTGTCCTGGCACACTCTTGCTTTGGTTGCCTGCATATCTTTCAGGCTCTTTTGTTTTTCTAGTAACCTCCAAGACATTTTAATTTGTTAATCAGAAAGATTCTGAATTCAAGTTGTCATAAGGCAAAATAGATTAGAACATGTATTGGAAGACAGAGCAGAAGCATATGCTTAAGAACTTTGCAGATATGTGGAAGACAGTTGTGGCTTTGTAGATGTAAGATTCTCTTATTGTTTCTTAGTTGTCAGAAAAAAAATGCCATTGCAGATAATCAATGCATTTCTGCAAATTTAGCACTTTGATTCAATTTTTTAAAACTTTATTTAGTGTCTTAAAATTTTACAACAGTACTATAGGTAGCTGGTTTTACTGCACAATTGGGTGCTGCCTAGAAATATAGGGAAGTTAACCGAATGCTTTGGATTCAGAGGGATTGCTCCGTTACATATTGGACTTGAGGTTGCAGGTATGATTCAGTAACCTGTTAATAAATATTGTAGACCTACATGATAACTGTTCTATTTGCTTGCTAATAGGCTGAATATTTACCAGAAAATACCAGTGACGCAAAATCTTCTGTAGCTGCCAAGGAAGAACTCCTGGATGACTGTGAGAATATTTGGAAGCAGATGGAAGAGGTAAGCAAATCACAAGTGATAGACTAGATTTGTTATAAACATTGCTCAGCATATTTTTATTCATCTCCCTGTCCTTCACTGCATGCTTACCTCACCCGCTCCAAAGAACCTCCTCAACAAAACCAGAAAAAGAAAGGCAGGAGAAGAAGAAAAGATCTTCAGACAGGCCAAAGGTTGAAGAATGCCTTGCAGTGTCAAACTTTGTTTACAGTGTGCTGATGTTATGATTTAGTTAAATAGAATGGGAGTACATGTTAAAACCAGAGAAAATTAAACAATTTACTTGTGTTCTGGTAGTACCAGCACACTGATACTTAAGATGCTTCTCTCTTTAGCCTCGTACAATATGGGATTCACTGCTGTTCAAAAGTACTTTGGATCTTGAAGGAGAGCGAGAATGGGTGGAGGAGGAGGCTTAGAAGGATGATGATATTGGAATGTGCTCATGCAAACTGACAGTTACATCATCAGGAATAAGATTTATCTCCCGATATATTGTCCAATATGCTAATAATATTTTAGAGCAAGCTATTTTTGTTTACAGGAATCCCAGGAAAGCTAAACTTTTAACAGTTCTGAGGGAATGCTATGGATCCTGTAAGATTTTTGAGTCTGAAAAGTCGTCCTGAAAATCACACTGTTTCTGGAGTGTACAGTACATTGCCTTAAATGCATTAGAACGAGAAATGTGTATTATGAGATTGCTTTGTATTATAATGAGATTGCTATGTTTGGAGAGCCAGAACAGTAGCAGCAAGTGCGTTACCTTCTCAGCAGCTTCCCTCTTCAGCCTTGTCTGACTCTCCTCCTAGTTTCTCATGTTCATCTGTTCAGTGTCTTTTCCCATCTCAACTTTTCTTTCATAACTTGCCTGTTTCCTCAAATCATACATCTTTTATTATCTGCTACTTTTCTACTTTTCAGTTAATCAAAGTTCTACTTTTTTTCTATAGTATGATTTAAAGTGTTTCCTAATTTGCTGTACTGGGTCAGGCTCTGAGGGATGTGGTAGGAGCCAAATGAAAACTTTTTTCCTATATTGAATAACTTTCATTAGAATTTTCAAGCATCATGTTTCTTTCTTACAAAATGATACAGAGTAAGTAAACATTGTGTTTTGTTTGTTTTCTACCAAGTATCAGAGCAGGCTTGTTGGAAAGGAAGCAGTGTTAAAACCAGGTCACAAGGTAAGATAGTATTTTGGTTTTTTATCCTCCACAAATATTTAGTTTTCTGTAAAGATATGGTGTGTTTCCAAAAGAAGGAAACTAAATTATATTCAGTTATTCTCTAAAGCTGACAGTTTTATTAACTTTGAGGCTGTATTCCGAAATATGTGTCTAGCAAATACTGAAAAGTTGCATTTATGCATAGCAAAAAGGTTACATGCATTCCTGCCACACAACTGATAGATGACTAACAGAGGCAGCAAACTGGAGGGCTGTGTAACTTCAATACCCATTTGGACTATTTCCTAATCAGTGTATACGTAATTTGTGAAAATACAAGTCCCTTTAGTTTTACTCTAGAACTTTGTATTTGCAAATTACAGTTGTTCCCCATTTGTGGATATCATTAGGAAACTGATGTGCTTGAATTAGAAATTAAGTGATGCTGAGTACATGGACATGAGATACTGTATCCTTTAAATTTTGCGGAATATGCGATGCTGGCTCACTGTTTAGTTGTTTGTAAATTCTACATAGGAACCTTTAAAATATAATTTATACGAGGACCCCAGATTTGGGAAGTATAAATAGTTAAACATTAGTCTGGCTGAGTGGAATATGTAGGTCTTAAAAATCTCCATCTTGTGTGACTTCAGTAAGAGTATTCAGGTGGTTAATTCAACACACTTGACAGAATAACTGAAGAAAAGAGCACTTTTCTTGAGCGATTTATCTGTTGAATACATTGAGGTTTAATTACTGTGTGATTACTAATATCAGTTACTTGCTATTAATAAGCTATGTTCTAAACTGTTACTTAATCACAATAAATACATGAAGATGCATATTTAAATGCATAAAATACTATCTTTTTCTCCTTTTAGGACTCTGGATAAGTATATAGGTGTATATATATAAGTAGAAATAAATTTTTCATTATTTTAATTAGACGTAGACTGAGGTTTTTATGTTTCTTTGCAGCTTTACTGAAGCACATTATAACCTTGAAATTAACACTTAAGCTTCTGAGATGTGCTTTTCTTAAACTGTCATAGCAAGGCAATGATTAAATGGACTTGCAAAAATGAAGATTAAATTATGATTGCACTTCATGATAGAAAATAGGGAGGAAAGGAAGAGATCGTGTTGAATCATCTGTCAGTAGCTTTCATGGGATCTTATTGCAGCCCTAATATGAGCACTTGTATTGACCCAGGGGACTACAGACCTGTTTAGAACCTCAGTTCCTGGAAAAATTATGAAGAAGATTACACTGGGTACTATTGGAAGGCATTTAAAGAATCATGCAATCATCAGGCACAGTCAATATAGCTTCACAAAGGGAAAGGTCTGTTTAACTAGTTTGATATCCTTCTATGATAAGGTCACCCACCTAGTGGAGGAAGGGAAGGCGATAGATGTAGGTTTTTCTGGATTTTAGTAAGGCTTTTGATACTGTCTCTCCCTGTTTCTTCTGGTTTGCGTTTGTTTTCTTTTCCTTTATTCTAAAAAGTTGTCTTTTGAAGATGTTCTTTACAAAGTTATTTTGGGTAGTGAAAAGCTAAGCTTGTCGATTCTTGATATTTTTATTATAAGAACTTGGCTGTTGATTCTTAGCATATTTTTCTCTTTTTAGTTGATGTAAAGCCAAATGCAATCTGCAGTTCTTTTTATGAAATGCTTGATTATATCAGCCGCATCTTTTGTAATTAAACGTATGCTAATTTCTTACCAGATTACTTGTAGTGTGGTATCTATATGTAATTTACAATGTATTTGAAGAAAAATTATAGGTGTAGTCCTCAGTTTCAGGAAGTGGAATAGTAATAATTAATACATTATTTCTCTAGAACATGTTAAGATATTAAAATAAGTATACCTTTAAAGATCTATGGTCGTTTAGTCTGGGTTTTTAAATAAACTTTTCCAAATTTGTGTTGTTTCTTATTGCTCCTGTATTTTCAGTGATTACAGTGAGGTAGAGCACTAATTCTAAAGCATTTTATGTTAGTCCAGAGATGTGGTTTTGATAGATGATTTGTTTTACTATTTTTTTTGGAAGCCAATCTTTTGCTTAGTCATCGCACATATCAAGCACAATCCATTTAACCTTAAAAATGTGTCAACCATGCATCTAAGGAGGAGTGGGAATGTAAAGTATTGTCATTACTTCTAGTGGCTCATCTTTAGTTATGGTCATTGTCTGATATTACAGAGGAAAATGGGGGAAAATTTTCCAACTCTGACTGCTTCTGATCTCCCTCTTCTGAAAAAAGAATAAAAATGTTTCTTGATTTAAGAATCCACTTGCTTCTTAAATATTTTGAAGGAATAAGTGGCCTATTGTAATATATGCTCTTGTTTTCTGCTGTATAAACCTAATAATTGGGTTTCTATCCTGTTCTATCTCATTTTACTCCAATGCAAGTAAACATACTTCAAGAGGCGCTTCTTTTCTTGTTGTACAGGTTTTCTTGTTAATGATGCGAATGAAAGCTTTAACAGCAGAATATAATCAATGGCAAAAAAGAAATCCTGAAAGTAAGTAACTGCTTCCATATAAGGTATAGTCATATAAACTTCTGCAAAGGCTCTTTCATCTAGGCATCTGTGTATATATCAATTGTCTGCTGATTGTATTTGCATACTATAATTAATCAAAAATTAAATTAAATACTTCCTACAGTAGCATGTATGTTTCATTTCTATCTTCTTTTTTGCACTTCAGTTCTAACTGAACTTAGAATTCAAAGAGAATTCTACTATAACTTAATCTTATGATTATGAAGAAATAAATTCCTAGTTCATATCACTATTAATCAGCTAGTTAAATGGAAAAATAACTGTTAGCAGATCTCCTAACAAAATAACAAAAGTTCATTATGCTGCTACCTTCCCTCAGGTTTCTCCTTTCTGTGATTGCTTCTTCTCCATTTGTTATTTGTATTTCCTTTTTAGGACAGAACTACTTTGGCAAAGAATTTTTTCTTCATTTTGACTATTAAGAAGCTGATATTTTTTGACCTTTGCAAGTGCTGCTACTAAACTAACAATAATTTACCAAGACATATTTTTAACTGTACCTCCTTTGATTTTGTTTGGGGTTTTTTTATTATTACTACTTCACAAAAGTGTGTCGTATTATGACGTACTAGCTGGAACTTTGAAGTAAACCTTTAGCGGTAAGCCTGGTAAACTGTAATAAAATATCTAGCTTGGATTTAAAAGGGGTCAGAGTTTTCAGGTCAAGAAAAGGTGGTAAAAGCCACTTCAGTTTATTTTAACAACACAGGAATCTAGATCACTTATTGATCCTGAGAAGCACAAACCACTGAGACAAGTGGTAGCTCATATTTGTTAGGCATTATCAGTCAAAAGGTATAAATTCCACAGTTCTTCAAAATTGTTTTTGTACATAGGCATCAGTGCTGACTGATTTCACTCTATTGCTAGGCTGCAACAGTGTCTGTGGCCAGACACTGAAAATGAAACCATTCAGAATCTAAGTGTGAGTAAAGTAATCTGTTTTTTCTGGTGTTCCATTTGGAGACTCCTAAACCAGTTCACACTGTACTATCATTAGTAACCTGGTAGCACTCACTGTTACGTCTCCTGTCAAAGAACCAATAGCACCTTTCAACCCAGTAAAACTTAGTTAATATTTAAATGGATACATTGATGCAATTGAATATTTTTTATGCCAGAAGAGGCTTGGGTTGTGTGTTTTGTTTAGTTTTTTGGGTTGTTGGGGTTAGTTTTTTTTTTTGGGGGGGTGGGGGTGCGGTGCGGGATTGGTGGTGGTGGTGCATGTTTGGTTTGTTTTTACAAAATTATAGGAATCTGTTTTAGACAGCAAGTGGTAATTTCCAATATTTTGTCAAATAAGAGCTGGAAAAAATATTTTGTCTTTCTTATGAATAGATATTGTTGCTCTATTAAAATTATTTCATAGTTCCTGCGCTTTGTAAGCCTGTCACTAAGAATGGTCAGCTTCAAATGCTTCTTAGAAATATGTAGACAAAAAGTATGACATTTAATTAATCTGGGAAATACTGGTTTTTGGCTGCTGCTCATGAATAAACCGCTGGCCTAAAACGAATGAGTTGAAAGTACTTATGGTTTTTATCTGGGTAAAATACCTGGAGATGTTAGGTTTTCTTACTAAAATATGTAATTATTTTAAACTCTAAGCTATTTGGGGCTCAACCTACTTTTATTGGCTTGCTGACTTGCTTTGCTCAACCATTCTTACTTGTTCCCAGGTGATAAGATTTATTATTAGAAGAAAACTTAATTTTGTACCAGAGAAATGATCTATGCATATTACAATGCAAATAATATTCTGCTGCCAAAGCTTTGCCTTTCTGGCTACCTTTCTGAGGGAAGAAAAAGAAGTTGCTGCTAAGAATTTGAAGAGAGTTATAGTGGTTGTATGAAAACGAAAAGCCTACTGTGCTTACATCTTCTCTGTACATCTTGGCTCCTTTCTACATATTATTTGCTTTCAAGGAGGAATTACTTAATTGAAACACTGTCTGAATTTTACATAAATAGGATTAGCAGAAATACTAATTGCATAACTTACTAATGGAGCATGAATATCAGGCTGTCTTGTTACTTTGGTTTCTGCTTTTAGTAACAAGACAGCTCATTTCTTGTAAACGAGGGCCTATCAGCATTTCAATTTTAAACTGTATTTTCAGAGGTTATAACTTGGCAGTTCTACATTTCTTTGGGCACAATATTGGCAAACACACTTGAATCCACAATGCAAATTTTATTTTTGCAAATCTTTTACTTTAGTCTTTTGTTCTTTCTCAATTTTACTACTTATGTAGCTCTAAAGCTGCTAAATCAGCTGAACTAAAACTTTTTAACAAGAATTTGGCTCATAAAAATAGAATTTATCCTTTACCTTTGCAAAGTAAGGAAGTAGAAGCAACCATATAAAACAGTTGTGGTCTCTGCACAATTTCTATTTTTCTCTGCAAAATATCAGTATTCTGCCAAATTCCTCTTATTTTAATAGAACTTTCTGTATAAACATGTTCATAGTAGTTGCTTTTACTTTCTTAGCATCTGGTAGTATTTTGCTTAGTAATCGTACGATGTATCACTAGGCAATTCTGTTTGACATTTGATTTTTGCAAATGCAGTGATTCGTAACTGAAAAAGCTTTAACTGATAGTAATATAGAAAGTAAGATAGATAGACCAACCTGTGTTCTTTACAGTATCAGCTGCCATAAATGTGTTGTCTCACTGTCTTAAATCTGCACTGTCCCTTCACTAAATTAAGGTTAGTGATTTCTTTCCTAGCAAGATTGTGGCCTTCTATTCTGAGATACAATATGAATATTAAATGGGAAGCACATACTCAGGATTAGGTATCCAAAACCAAAGAAGTGTTAGAAACCAATAGTAGAAGTTGATAATTCCAGGTACTGAGGGCTCATCATATTCATGGTGGATGGGTGGCGTGGGGATGAGTTGTATGGGTTTCTTCAAGTACGCTAGTGAATGTGAATAAAAGCACACCAATGAATTTTATCATGTGTATGTAGGATATTATGTTTTTAAAGAAAACTTGCTCTAATGATAGCACAGACCACTACCACCCACTAGCTCTTAAACACAAGCTCAATTTGGGAACACTCAGATTTTGTGTTAAGATTTAGAGATGCTAATTCCCTAAGTAAAAGGGATTTTATCATGATATATAACTTAATGCATTTTGAACTTGGTAGTTTTGCTGATTTTCATCTCAGAACAAGCACTGCTTTTAAAATTACTATTCTAAGGCTTCTCAAAACTTGTAGAGATAAAAACCTGTAAAATTGCTTTTTAAAAAGTACTTTCATAAATTTATGAAATCAACTATATTGTATTTAGGAGATAGGTAATGCTTTTATGAGACGGTTAAGGGTTTTCCTTTTTGTTAAAGGAAAAGCTTTTATTGAAGTATATTATTTCTAAGATTAGAGATTTGGAGCCCAAACTTGGTAAAAAATTATCCCTATCATATTAAGATTTAAACCTATTAGAGTAGCTTTCATTTCTCCTGTTAACAGACTAAATTCTTAACTTTTGAAAAAGTCATATGTTTATGCAGATGCTGAAAGCTGACATGGAACTGAGAATTGATTGGGGTCAGTTGAAGGCTATCAAATACAACAACTCACCTTTTATTCAGAAAATCCATAAGCCATATATTGTTATGTTTTGCAGCATTCCAAGGAAACATTACTATCACATTTCACATACCTGAGCTAGTTCAGGTATGGAAAATAACCCAGAAGCATTAATACTGCACTTTTTTCAGTCTAATTTAACTTGCTGAAAAGTGATGGTATGTTAGCCCAGCAGGAGACAACAAAATGTGGTTAAACTGCTGTTCACAGCCAAGCTAGTTTTTTAGATGCTACACAAGTTTCTCTAGCCAGGATACTTTTCAGTATAAACAAGTCTATATCGTCCAACGCAAAAAACCAATTAATTTTATTTTTCAGTAATTTCTACCAATCCAGTTGCACTGTTAACAATAGGAAAAGAAGAGGTAAGTCTTTTTGTTTAAGAGATAATAATATTTCATTGGAAAAAAACTGAAAAAAGTATCTAAAAAATATCGCATTTTTCTATGACTACTCCTGTGGTGGACTACTGCTAACACACTGTGTATGTTTCATCAGGCATTGTTTCGTTCTGGTTTTAATTCCTCTATATTATTAATACTACTAAAATTTCCTAGTTGTAATGAATGATCTTTTAAGCGAAGTTTTTATATATTGCATTTCATACTTGATAGAAAGTAACATAACATTGTTGCACAGAAGAGTCACTATTCTTAGATCTAGAGTTCTGTGGCAAAAACTTGCAAATATTTTTAGTTCTTCCAGCCTTGGAAGAAAGAGCAAATCAAGAATGTCTTCATGTCTTATGGGTAGCATTACACTATATTGATTGGACATTGGTATGCAATATGACCTGAGAATGTTCCTGTGGCTATGGCTGGAAAAAACAAAAAAGCCCACTTTTTTGTTTTCTTCCTAGGAGCTCCTTCCTTCTAGTATCACTCACAACAGGGAGCCCAACTGCTGTTCAGATTCACTAGTAACAAGTTCCTTGGTTACACACTTTCATGTGACTGTATTGCTGTGTTGTGTTTGATCTGGTATCACATTTTGTGGCCTGTTGTGTTGAGGATTCCAATTTTTTTTTTCAGATGTTGTACATATAAAGCATATTTGCTTCTGTAGAATATTTTCACAATTTTTATTTCTGAGCTAAATATAGA
Source organism: Phalacrocorax aristotelis (assembly GCF_949628215.1). Lineage (NCBI taxonomy): Eukaryota > Metazoa > Chordata > Aves > Suliformes > Phalacrocoracidae > Phalacrocorax > Phalacrocorax aristotelis. Next base: position 58,753,553 of record NC_134311.1, read on the forward strand.
AGTTATCATAGTTTGTATGGAAGGAGACAAAATATATCCAAATCATAGGTTTATAGTAGAAAAACATAAACTATTAGAAATACTACTTTTAGGACATAATACACTAAGGAAAGCCCCGTCCACTGAGTCCACTGTTCCCTATCTTCAGCAGTGCATAAAACTGCTGGCTGCAGTAGTTTTATTTCTCTCTCTTTCCTCTCCTAAATATGTCCATATCACTGAGGACCATTTAATTCATGGATGCAATTAGTCTTTCTTTGCAGCATCTTTGTTTTCTGAGTGCTATACATTTTATGTTGGTGCAATTAGCATGGATTCATTCTTGCAAACGTCTGCAATGATTTAGACAATGCAGCCCTGGTGCTGTATATGTTTTCTCCTCAGTCTCTCATCAGATGAGCAGTTCATGTGTGTGCTCCATAATCTGCTTCAGGTAAAATCAACGATGTTGTTTTACAGAGCTTCAGGAAGACACCAATAAGCAACTGGTGACAGAAACATTTTAAATAGCTCCAACTGGTTTTAAAAATAGTGGGTTACTCTATAGCCATATTTCTTAAGAAATTACAGATAATTGTGGACCTCTTTACCAGATTTACAGATGTAACCTTACACAGAACAAATACTATGGACTGGGCTATCTGCAAACTGTAGGTTTACTTTTATCTTTTTATAGTTGCAGAAAGTAAAGAATGATCTTGAAAGAGTGCTAACAGCAGTTCAGTCAAAGAATCAAGAACTGCAAGAACGTCTAGAAAGGTAATACAGTAATTTGGAGTTATGAATGCTGTAAGCTTTTTTACCACACTCTATCTGGACAGTCAAAAAAACAACCAAAACAGTAACAACAACAAAAAGGAAAACCACACCAAAAAAAAACCCCAACCCAACTATTTATCTGTTGTGCCATTTCCTACTTTTCCTATTTCAAAGAGAACAGCAGTGGCATGAGGAACAGCAGCAGATCCTAGATGTTCTTAATGGAATTGAAGAAGAGAGAAGACACCAAGTTGAACAGCATTCAAGAAAAAGGTATTTCTACAGTTTTGAGGTTTCATATTGAAAAGTTTAGATATCAGCAAGAGTAAATGAGCAAACAAACTCTTAAATCATGCTTGTTTTGTTAAATAGATCAAATAGTAAATCAGTAATCCATATTTGAAACATGGAAAATATTGCTATTATCTGCTTATATCCTGTGATTCAAGATGTTGAATAGAAAATAAGAGGGTTTTCTTTACCTAAGGATAACTACTTAATTATTTTATTGAATTTCGTATTCTATGTTTTTACTGTTAGCCTGAACGCTAGAGCACTTAATGAACTCAGAATTAAAATATTGAAACTAAAGAAATATAGGGAAGAACTCCTGAATGGTCTGGGTGAATTCCTCGAAGAACATTTTCCACCTCCAGAGTATGGTGGAAGTGCTAAGAAGGTAAGATTTTCTAAATACCTATTAAATTTGGAATGTTCAATTTCTATTTAATTAGATGTAATATCTTTTTAAAATCACTAGCATAGAATATGCAGTTATATTTTGAAATAACTATAGTTCTTACAGCTGATCCTTTAGGTTTAATTGATATTTTTCAGGTTGGTTTATATTGTATAAGGCTGTTCCCACCTAGATAATTTCTTTTTTAATACTTATATTCTTTACCCAATGAGATGCATAGCAATGTATTGTGTTTCTTACTGAACTGAAAGCTATGCCAAATTCTGAAGTGGTTAGGGGTTCACTTCAAATTGTTCCATTTTCTTTTTTACTGGACTAGGCAAGTGGATTCATATTTTCCTTGGCAAAGCAAATTTTAATTGTCTAACAATGTTTTTGGAACAGTAACAAGGACAAGTGTTTATAATTACAGAGTAGTTTGGAATGTTAACCATCAGTTTCTGTTCAGACAAACTGGGCCAAAAATTATCTTAAAACTTCAGGGAAAATAGGCAGACAGGGAGTATTTTGTATGATAAATTCAAAGACTGCAGTAAAAATAAACCTTTTACCATTACTATTTGAAATAATAGTTTTTAAAAAGCTACAATAAAGGCAGGAGTTAATTCTGATTTCAGACACACCTAAGCATACAGAAATAGAAAGGATTTCTATAATCCAGTTCCATGTTATTTTAGACAACCACATAACATAATTTCTTTAATATTATCATTGAAATCCATTTTAAAACTAATTATTTTTGTTACTACTGTTTCTATTGGTGTTTGTTCCAATACCTCAGTACTCTGGTTAGAAACTGTCTCCTGACTTCCAGTCTAAATTTATTAATGTCTAACACAGATCCATGTTTTGTTATGTTAGTCTTGTCCATAGAATAGGGTTTATTTGTGTTTATTCCTCATGTTATTTATAGTCAGCAATCTTACACCCTTTCTTTCTTTGTTTGGCTAATTGAACTAGCAAAGCTTCCTGGTTCTTCTCCTGTAAGGTAATTTTTTCAATTCCCTAGTTTATCCTAATAATATCAATTTTCTGTATTTGCCTCCACTTGGATTCATCTTTTTTGGAGCCTGGTAAAAACCAATACTATAAACAAAAATACTAGCTCACAATCGTCACAAAAGCAACTGATAACAGCCTTGCCTTTTCCTGTTATTTCCAACTGATGAACCCTGAGATTTAATTTTAAAAATTTTGGTTTTGCACAGAAGTATATATTTTGCACATAAAAATACCAAATGGAGCCTTCAAGACATGACGGCAATTTTCAAAGTCTTATTCAACCATCTTCAATATCTTATTCTATTATTTCTTAGTTCTTCTGCATATCAATGCCTTCCAGTTTCCTGCTATTACTAAATATGACATATTTTGTTCCAACATGAAGAAGTTAATGCTTCAGGGATTTAATTAACAGTCGTCTTTCAATCATATATTTCCTGATTTCAGCCTGATAAGGCATCTCCCTCTTTGCTGGTTCTTATTTGTCTTATAATTGCTCTTCAAACACTAATGACTTCCCCAGAAGCATTTTAAGTGATTGTCCATTTTTCCCATATACATCATTATTTCCTTAAAAATGTATTTCCTGTAATGAGATACCCCAATTTATTTGCTCACATTTATGTGGTGTCATAGAAAAATATAGGCTCAAATTGTGGAGATCTTAGATTCCAACACCATCATCAAGGTAGTGCCAATGTCAAAGTTGGATCAAGTTGCTCATGGTCATATCCATCTTAGTTTTAAATATAAGAAACAGCAAATTCACGTGTGTGTTTCAGAATTCTGAGTAAGACTTTATGTAAAATCTCGTGCCCCAGCACAAAATCAACTGCTTGAATTTTCTCAGCCTCTGTTACCCTGACTGTCAGAAATTCTTATTAGCTACCCTGCCTTCATCTCTCTTCCATGCAATTTTCCTTTCCAAAATTCAACGTGTTTGGGATTAATCAACCTTTCCCCTGCTCACAGAAGCTCACCTTCTACCTTTTTTTAGATTTTACTTAAATCTAACATTTATTTTGATAGCTCTCCAAGCAAGGTCTTACCTTGTCTTAGTTTTAATTTTATTTATGCATTTCTTGAACTCTTACACACTGTTTGTTTTCCGACAAGTGTTTCATTTCACTCCTTGTGAATTCATAGCTTCTTCTATATCTCTTTACTCAGCTGGATCTCAATGGCTCAGCTGCAGGTCCCCTGTAATCTGCATTTAAGTGATTTAACTGTGAAGGCAGGAGAGACAGCCATTTTCACCTATATTGTTTTCTTTGTGTCAGAAATACAAACTGATGGCATTAGCAATTAAGTTCGCTGTTACATTGATTCAGAGGAACAAGTTATTTACCTCTATTATCAACTTGGTTCAACACCCTGGAAGCAGCAAACTCTTAACTCTGTATGTCAGTAGATTTGGTTCACTTCAGAGAAGTTTCTTGTGTTCTCAGTAGTTCTGAGTGAGGGCAAATATGTGGGGCTGGCATCCTGTAGGGCGCAGCTCCAGGCTGCTCTACACCTTGCTGTTCTGGTTCCACCCTCCCTTCACCAGGCACTTGCGTCTGGGATTGGGAGTAGGAGGGAAGACTATCACAGCAGCCCAGGTTAGCTTCTGTTGCCATGGCCCAACACCCTTAATATAGGCAGTGGTTGAGGTAAGAATTATCTTGCATTTTAAATCTCAGATTAAAAAACCATATTTTCTTTCAAGACAAGAAATTTGAAAAGTCATATGTTGAGGGATATTCTTATGCCAATCTGTCTCATGGAAGGGAGGAGAAGGTGCTTTTCAGGTTAAATAAATAAATGCTGAGCATCCTGTTTAAAAGTGACTTTATAAGCATTAGTTAGAGGTACTTATATTGGTGACACTTAAAATATGTAAGTAAAACAATTTTACAAAATGATGTAGACAATGTATATTATAAACCTAGCAGAATAAGTTTGCTAGTTCTGTGAGAGTGCAAACTTCTTTACGCTAATATCTAGGATTTTATTCTTTGTATATTGGTTTTAGTGATTACTGAAGTCATGACCTGGTTTCAACTTTGAAACATGAATATTGAACCCACTACCTAGGTTACAAAGTAATATTTTTGGCAGGGGAATCTAACAGTCGAGGCTATGAAGTATCTTCATGGCTGCTCCAGGGAAGCTTTCGCAGCTTCTTAGTCTAGATTCTATTTCCTCAGCCTAGTATCAAGATAAAGGCACAAAGATAGGCAGTATTGAGCCCTAGCTTCATGGTTTGCAAGGCTTCCAATGGAGCAGCAGTATGCACCCCTTGTGGCTTTCTGAAGGTGAAAATATTAAGAACAGTGACTGGAAGAAAGGAGTCAGAACTTGCCTTCCACAAATCCTTCTTCATTGCTTGTATTCTTCTGTTCCAAAAGTGGAGTTGGTATAAGGTGCTGCCCATCTGTTAAGATATTAAGACTTAAGTTGACATATTCCACAACTGTGCTGAGAAAGCAGCCACTAGTGCTGTGTTACCTCCTGTATTTTGTTGGATGAGAAGTGGAAGAGGAAGAGGGATAAAATTGAAAAATAAAAGAATCAGGTTCACCATGCAACAGAACAGGCAGTTTTGTTGGTATTGCTGCCTAAGGAATCCATATCAATTTATAGGCAGAAGACTTGATTTGCTTGCTACACAGGAAAAAAAGTAATTTTGTAACAGATTGCTGTAAAAATGATATTGTAAAAAGGATTTCTTTTCCAAATTTTTAATGATTCTATTTCTTAAGCTTGGCCATTTTTTTTAAGTCAGAGAAAAAGTAAACGAACATTTATCAGCAAATCATTAAAAGAATATTAAGGCAGTATGAACTCAAGTCTTGAGCTGTGTAAAATTTGCATTGTAAACATTTTTCTGAAGTTCAAGAGAAATATTACTTATTCCTAACAGATAATATACAGTGTTTTGCAATGTACTACATTTATAAATACAATGTACTTAGTTATTTTTGTCATGACCAAATCTAATTAAGATTTCATTTGTTGTGTACTATGCAGTCAAATGATTGTGTGATTATTTTTATTTGTCAGTTAACATTTTTCCTGACTTTTTAGTTTTGGTTGCTGTTAATTCAGCTAGGGGGGTGGTTATCTTTGCAGAATTCTTCTGAAGAGCTGATAACGCTGCATGAAATTTTAGAGGTAAGATGGTTTTATTACGTAGAGATTTGTGAGATTTTTCCAATACTTGATCTGATCATAATATATTAATAAGGTACATAACAGTATAAAAACATATGGTTAGAACCATTATTTGAAAAGTAGAATGTGTCAGAATATTCTGTCAGATTTCTGTTTTAACTCCTATCAAATTAAACCCCCAATTTTTTACAAGAGGTGTGGCAATAACTTAGATAACTAAATCTTCAGTTTAACCTGGAGAATGATTATCCTTTATTTCTTAATTTTATAATGATTATTTTAAAGAAGTTGTATGAGCCTTAGTGGCTCATATTAGGGGAGACAAATGCTGTTCTTAAAAATATCAATTGTTCCATTTCATGCTATATCTTGTACTGTTTCAATGAAAGTATTTCTGAAAAATAATACAATAACAGTTATAGATTAAATAATTAACATGTAGTCTCATATTAACTGAATTTTCCTCTTATATGAGGAAATCAATGAATCTGATTCATGCATTTCTAATCGATTTTTAAAGTATGCCATCATTACTTAGTTTTTTTTAATCACAGTGCAATTTATCAATTTGAATTGCAAAGCATACTTCTTTTAAAAGAGCATTAAAAATCTTTTCACTAGCATTGTTACTTCTTGTCTTAAATGTAGCATTTGAAGTGAAACTTCCTATTCTTTTGCCATCCTCACTGTTCAGGCAGTTTTAAGCATCTATGTTTAACACCTCCTGGGGGGGGGAAGTTTTGCTTGAGGGAAAACTTGGTGAATAACAACTGTCTGGTTTTAAGATGCTATGATCTGGTCACTGTGACATTGTTGTACTTTAGTTTAAAGCCCAGACTTCGGGCTTACATCATCAAAATCATTTTACATGCTTCAAGTATCTCAGCATGCCTATTAATGCCAAATTAGGCAGAGCTTGAAAACGGATCAGAATTTAAAATAGCCACATTTCCTACAGAATTAAAATTTTAAAGCTCTTCTAATGCTTTAAAACTGTCCTTCATATTTTTCTGACATTGTTAATCTCTTCAAAATATGGACACAGTAATGTCTGATTTTCTTTTGGAATAACATACTTCTAAAAATTTACACTTATTTTTAACTATCTTGGCATAAACTGTCCATGTTTCTTGTCTTTGTTTTATGGTGGAGTTTTTTTGGTTTGGTTTGGTTTTTAAGCAACTTGGTTCTAGCTTCAAATGCCTGTTAAATTTCAAAAATGTTTTCTTAGATACAGATTAATAGTTTCTTAAAGAGACAAATGTAAAGCTATCTTTGTATTATAATTATAGATTCAGGGTTTGCTGTTGTAAAAATGTAATCCATTCACGGAATTACAATCACTGTATGTGTTCCTCTCCATGTCTCCTCAATCTCCATGTGTTTTGTTAAATAATGAAAATGTACATTTTTAGTAAATCCACTTTAACAAGCTAGGTGTATACATTTATATTATTTAGGTATATCAGTACCTACTTCACTAAATTAGCATAAGTAATAAGAAGCAGTAAACTTTCCTTATGCAAACTTCTAGAAGTTTTACTATACTTCTTTTTATTCCAGTAATGAGCTGTAATTTTTTACAAATGTAATAATTCTTTTCCTTTTAAACGGTTCAATGATTATTCCTTTCTTATTGAGAATTTAGTGAACTAGTTTAAGATTTGAAAGACTGTTTACAATAGAAATGTACTTGAAGTTACAGCCATAAAAGCTCTTCTGGAATATCAGATGTCAGAAAAGATTAAGTTGCAATTACTTTAAAATCATGCATTGGAGCAGATAAATACCAAAGAGGTAAAGTGGATAATTCTTCAAAATGTTCTGAAAAAGAAGAGCAGGTTGTTGGTGGTTTTTTGGTTTTTTTATAGCAGCGGATTAAAAAAGACTAAAGTGTGGTAGTGAGGATTTTGATTCTTTTTTCTTTAGCAGTAAAGATGCAGACAATATTTTGTACCTACTGAAATTAGGGAAGCTATAACATCTAGAAGCTCTGAGTAGAAACATGAAATGTCTGGGATGAATAGAGCACCATGGGATAGGTAAGATTATAGATTATTTAGTGTCTGCAATATTCCCCATGAGCAATATTATGAAGGTATAAACATAGTCTCCAAGAACAGAAAAAGAATGTCAAAACTGATCTTTGTTTTTAACTCCATTACCTAATTCTATACTTCGATAAGGAGCAAAGGAGACGTAAGGAACTATCAAGAGGACGTGAGTTGTTGTAATGTGCTTGTCATGCCCAAACAAGAAGTGATATTAAGAATTTGGATAATCCTTTTATGAGATGAGCAAAAAGATTTGATGTGCAAATGTAGTGAAGTTGAACCAGGACTACCATGTTTAACTTTTCACGGGTGTAAACTTACTTCTAACACTACCTACAGAATGACAAAACACAGCAAAAAGAATTCTTCCCAATATAAGAAGACAGATTTTTTTTTTAGCTTATTAGTGAGATGAAATACAGAAAAATTTTAAGACAGACATTCTTATCTGCTAAAATCTGAAGGAGTAAGGGACAGTGATTTGCTGACAGTAAGTCATTATGGTTTTGAGGCAAGTGATTCCCCAAAATCTAGCTTTCCCTCTTATTTAATGATTTTAATCTTTAAATCAGAACCTGTTTATTTAAGATAAATTATATAAGGATTTACCACCTTTGTGTTCAGATTTTTTTAGGCATTTACAGTTACACTACCTAAAATCCATGAAGAATTTTTGATAGGTGGTGAAAAACTTAGTCTGGATAAAAGGAGAATTCTGGTTCTCATTTCTACATCAAAAAGACATAATGAGGTTAATTGGAAGTTCTTTGTTTTAATTCTACCTTGCCTGGGTCTTGTATTTCTCCTGTAGTGTTGTATTCCTTATATTTCCTACATAAGTGTCTCATTATAATAATTTGTATAAATTTGGTTAAAGGAGATCAAAATCTAGCTGTTTTTTTCATTTCCCAAATCTTATATTTTTGGTCTTCCAGATTCTTATAAACAAATTAATGAGCACACCACATGAACCCTATGTAAGAATCAGTGACTCATTTTGGCCACCTTATATTGAGCTGCTGCTAAGATATGGAATTGCCCTGAGACATCCAGAAGATCCAAACAGAATACGCCTAGAAGCCTTTCACATCTAGCATGACCTACATATTTACTGGTGCTTTGTTTTGTGTTAATCTTGGGGGCTAAGACATACTTACGTTTTATGCTACATGTTTTCAATATCAGCAACCTTCTTGCTGGATGATTTAATTATTCTTATTAAACTCTTTCTCAGTATGTAATATGAAAAAAGACAAATTTCTACTTCAACTGTTCGGTTAGAGTTGTCTTTGAGTTTTACACTAAGTGATACCAAGATCTCTATTGGGGAGGGTTTTTTCAATCTGCTTTTAAGATGCAAAGTCAGCTAATGAACTGTTAAAAGCTCTTTTACTTTGTCTTTTTTACCATAAAAATCGTATTTCATACATGACTTTTCTCTTATGGTCATTTCTTAGATTGCTTTAACCTTTCTCAATTTCCTTTAGCCTTTTGTTGCACTCTGTAGAGGCAAAATTTGAAATAACTCAGCTCCTCCTGTACGTGGCCTTGCAGACATTTGGAACCAACAGTGTAGTATCATCTCAAGAATGTGTTTGCATTTTTTTTTTCCAGAGCCTTTGCAAACAAATTTATTGGCTTTAAGATAAACACTTAGGAAAGCAGTCACATCTTTCTGTGCAAACGGCTGCAGATGTTGAGTGTGCAACTCTACAACTGCATGCTTCCTAACAGCTCGCATTGTGTTATGCTATGTCTTCTGCCTTCACTTTTTCAGATCTAGTTTATAAGGCTTATAACAGATCTGTTCTGTTAATTTCTACAGTCTCTAAGTTATGTCAGCGACAGTTACATTCTGAATAAATGCTGATGATATGTGTCATCCTCACTGACTTTTTGATAGCCCTTGTTTTACACAAACAGTCTGAAATGAACCCCAGAATTTAAGCTAGAAATTCTACTTTTGCATATCTATTGTGACTGGAACCTTTAGAAGTAACATATCTTCTATTAACCAGATTTCAGTTTATTGAGGCAGGAACGTCAATGATTTTTCAGTTGACAGAAAAATAAAGGGTTGTATAGAATCATAGAATCATTGGGGTTGGAAGGGACCTTTAAAGGTCATCTAGTCCAACCCCCCTGCAGTAAGCAGGGACATCTTCAACTAGATCAGGTGACTCAAAGCCCCATGTAGCCTGGCCTTGAACACTTCCAGATAGGGGGCATTCACAGCTTCTCTAGGCAATGCATTCCAGTGTCTCACCACCCTCACAGTAAAGAGTTTCTTCCTAACATCTAATCTAAATCTACCCTCCTTCAGTTTAAAACTTACCCCTTGTCTTATTGCTATACTGCATTATAAAAAGTGCCTCCCCAACCTTCCTGTAGGACACCTTTAAGTACTGGAAGGCTGCAATAAGGTCTCCCCACAGCCTTCTCTTCTCCAGGCTTAAACAACCCCAACTCTCTCAGCCTGTCCTCACAGGAGAGGGGCTCCAGCCCTCGGATCATTTTTGTGGCCTCCTCTGGACCTGCTCCAACATGTCCATGTCCTTCTTGTGCTGAGGGCTCCAGAGCTGGATGCAGCCCTGCGGGTGGGGTCTCACCAGAGCGGAGTAGAGGGGCAGAATCGCCTCCCTTGACCTGCTGTCCATGCTGCTTTTGATGCAGCCCAGCATACAGTTGGCTTTCTGGTCTGCAAGCGCACATTGCTGGCTCACGTCTAGCTTTTTGTCCAGAGGTACCCCAAATCCTTCTCAGCAGGGCTGCTCTCAGCAGTTTAGCCCCAGTAAGTAACTAAGCCCCACCCACCTCCTCTCTCACTCCCCCCTGGTGGGATCGGAGAGAGAATCGGAAGAGTAAAAGTGAGAAAACTTGTGGATTGAGATAAAGACAGTTTTATAGGTAAAGCAAAATCTACACACACAAGGAAAGCAAAACAAGGAATTTTTTCACTACTTCCCATCCGCAGGTAGGTGCTCAGCCATCTCCAGGAAAGCAGGGCTCCATCATGCCTAATGGTTACTTGGGAAGACAAACACGATCACTCTGTCCCCCTCTTCTTCTTCACCCAGCTTTATATACTAAGCATGATGTCATATGATATGGGATATCCCTTTGGCCAGTTTGGGTCAGCTGTCCCGGCTGTGTCCCCTCCCAGTTTGTTATGCACATGGCAGAGCATGGGGAGCTGAAAAAGTCCTTGACCAGTGTAGACATCACCTAGCACAACTAAAACATCTCCACATTGTCAAAACTGTTACTAGCACAAATCCAAAACATATCTGCATGCTAGCTACTATGAAGAAAATTAACTGTCTCAGCTGAAACCAGGACGGTATCCACCCTTTATTCCATACCATTTACGTCATGTTCATGTCCCACACTCTCCAGTGCAACCTCATTAACCACCACCCCGCTTCCCATCCTTTGATATAATACACAGGTATCATTTCCTTAGTCTATTGACTGCCCCTGTAAAATGTCTGTCAAATGTCCACAAAATGCCCACTGAGTTCACTTAGTCCATAACTTTGGACCCTATCTGTTCTGGTGGTCGCTCACGCCGAAAGGGTGGTGTGTTGCATGGAGTGGGCACCAAAGCCAGCTCAGGTCAGGTCACTGCTACACTTGCACTGCTTCTTATAAGGCTTGTCCTCCATTGTTTCGGGTGGCTCCTGCTATAGTAATTCCTAGAATGCGCACCTCAAATCATCGGTTACAACCATTTAAAGGTATTTCCATTACAATCTCTACCCTTGGTCCCTTTAGCAGACCACTGGGTTTAACATTGCAATGAACTTCCCCCCCTTGCCCCTGCTCCAGCTTGGATTTATGCACAGACTGAAGTCCCTTAGGGTTGTACCTGCTCAAAGTGGAGCCTTATCTATGAGCCACAGTGTCTCCAGAGGTATACCTGCTGTGGCATAGATTTATCCACAGCCACAGTCACTTCAAGGTGCACCTGTTCCAGCATGGCCTGCTGCATGGGCCACAGTGCCTTCAGAGATATACCTGCTCAGCGCAGCCATACCCACAGCCACAGTCCCTTCAGGACTGAGCGTGCTCCAACATGGCCTTACCCATAGCTGCAGTCCCTCTGGGGTGTACCTGCTATGTTGTGGGCTTAACCATGGCCACGCGCTTTGAGGTGCTCCAGCATGACCTCATGCACAGCCACTCATGCTTCAAGGTGTACTTGCTGCAGCATGGATTTATCTACAGCCACAGATGCTTCGAGGTGTACCTTCTCCAGTGTGGAATTATCCTTGGGCCACAATCCCTTCAGAGGTATACCTGCAGCAGCACAGACATAACTACAGCCACAGACGCTTCAGGGTGTCCTTCTCCTGTGTGGCCTCACTCACAGGTCACAGTCCCTTCGACTCCAGTTCACACTGGAGTTCCAGCCTGTCCAGTACAGCAGCACAGAAGCAGCAGCGATGCCCTGGCATCTGCCAGCCCAGGCACCTGGCCATTGCAGTTATCAGAATGTTCCCAGGCACAGCAGAGTAAAATGATCAGCAGCACAACAGTACAGCAAGCAGCGAAAGCAAAAAGCAGCCACTAGACTGTAATATACCATAAGGCAAGCAAGCCCCATGGCAAGCACAGAAGCCTTCTGATTAATAACTAAACAGCAATAACAGCTATAAATTCAGTCTAGCACATTTCAATCAAATCTGTTATCTCAAACCCTCTAAGCCCCACACTGGGCACCAAAAGGGCTGCCATGGCTTAGCTCCAGCCAGCAACTAAGCACCACACAGCTGCTCACTCACTTGCCCCTCCCCTGGTGGGATGGTGGACAGAATCAGAAGAGTAGCTGTAAGCTACTATGAAGAAAATTAACTCTATTCCAGCTGAAACTATGACACCTGACTTGTTACACATCAGGATGGCGAAATCTTGCACCACAAGAAGGGCTGGAAGGAGGATCCAGGGGAACTACAGGCCAGTCAGCTTGACCTCAGTACCAGGGGAGATTATGGAGCAGATCATCTTGAGTGCGCTCACCAGGCAAGTGCAGGACAACCAGGGGATCAGGCCCAGCGAGCATGGGTTCATGAAAGGCAGGTCCTGTCTGACCAGCTTGATCTCCTTCTATGACCCAGTAACTCACCTAGTGGATGAGGGAAAGGCTGTGGCTGTTGTCTACCTGGTCTTTAGTAAAGCTTTTGACACTGTCTCTGACAGTATTCTCCTAGAGAAGCTGGCAGCTCATGGCTTGGACAAGTGCATTCTGCACTGGGCTCAATTTTAGGGCCAGTCTTGTTTAATATCTTTATCAATGATGTGGATGAGGGGATCAAGGGCACCCTCAGCCAGTTTGCTGACGACAACAAGTTAGGCGGGAGTGTCAACCTCCTCGAGGGTAGGAAGGCTCTGCAGAGGGACCTGGACAGGCTGGATCAATAGGCCAAGGTCAGTTGTATGAGGGTCAACAAGGCTGCGTGCCGGGTCTTGCACGTGGGTGACAACAACCCCATGCAACACTACAGGCTTGGGGAAGAGTAGCTAGGAAGCTGCCTGGTAGAGAAGGACCCAGGGAGTCCCGGTCAACAGCTGTCTGAACATGAGCCAGCAGTGTGCCCAGGTGGCCAAGACGACCAACAGCATCCTGGCTTGTATCAGGAATAGTGTGGCCAGCAGGAGTAGGGGGGGTTTCGTGCCCCTGTACTCGGCACTGGTGAGGCCTACCTTGAATACTGTGTTCAGTTTTGGGCCCCTCACTACAAGACGGGCATTGAGGTGCTGGAGTGTGTCCAGAGAAGGGCAGCGAAGCTGGTGAAGGGTCTAGAGAGCAAGTGTTATGAGGAGAGGTTGAGGGAACTGGGGTTGTTTAGTCTGGAGAAGATGGAGGCTGAGGGGAGACCTTATTGCTCTCTACAGCTACCTGACAGGAGGCTGTAGCAAGGTGGGGGTTGGTCTCTTCTCCCAGGGCACTGGCAATAGAGCGAGAGGAAATGGGTTCAAGCTGCATCAGGGGAGGTTTAGATTGGGTATTAGGAAAAATTTCTTTACTGAAAGAGTGGTCAGGCATTGGAACAGGCTGCCCAGAGAGGTGGTAGAGTTGCCATCCCTGGAGGTATTAAAAAAATGTATAGATGTGCCACTGGCACTTCAGGCTGTGGTTTAGGAGACATGGTAGTGTTTGGTTGACGGTTGGATTTGATGATCCTAGAAGTCTTTTCCTACCTTAATAATTCTATGATTCTAAGAAAAATGTGTTTAAATATCCCCCAGCTCTCATTTGCTCCTTTGCCTCTGAGGGCAATTTCCCAAGTGCTCCCATGCACTAGTGCAGTTAATAGCTGAAAGTTTACCTTTCTGAGCTTTAAGGTCCTGACTCTACTTTTTACCTATCCTGTACAGCTCAAGACTGAGAATTCCACCAGGGCATGATCACTGCAGCCCAGGCTGCCTCTAATTTTGATGCCTCTGATAAGTTCTTCCTTGTTAGTGAGCAACAGGTCCAGCAGCGCCTTTCCTGTGATCGGGCTCTTAATCATCTGTACTAGGAAGCTGTTCTCAACTTTCTAGATAATGCAACTAAATGCAATGACTAAAACCAGGCTATTTTTTGCAGTTAGGTTTGGCAGCTACTAAAAATTACTATGAAAGTCCTGAACAGGACTCAACAGAGTAATTCACGTGACAACTTTACGAGATGATATAGGGACACATGGGGGATGAAGCAGGCACCAATCCAATATAAGTTCTAGTATAATTGTCTTTTTCAGCCCTACTAAGCGTTAAGAAAAAAAATCTTTCCGTCCCTGTATTTTTGAGAGGTTGCTGTTCATTTTGCCCACACAATCGGTGATTAGGCATGAGCATAGATCCCAGTGTGTGCTGCTGTGCATGAACATTGACTTTTTTTTTAGTTTGATACTGCTTGCTCAACTGCCATCCATTATTCAAAGTCTAGCTCTAATGTCTGACTCATCTAGACGTATTTACCTTACAGTATTTTTAATTAATTATTCAAATAGCTGTTTCTTCGCTTTGCTTTCTAGCACTGTCTCATTAGATTTTTTCTTAATTTATTTTTAAATACTTTGTATTCTGCTATCCTTTCACCTTACTATTAATATTACAAAGCCCAAATACTTCATTGACCCTGGATGCTTACTTCTGTGGTGACATTGGTAAGTTGAAGAAAAATATGTTAAACACTAAGGAGCTTCTCTAGTTTTAAAAAGAAATAACAAAAAAACCCACAGCACCAACTCCCCAAAAACCCCTAAAACCACTGAGAAGGAAATAGGCTAGTCTATAAATGAGTGCTCTAGAGAAGATGAAATATTAATTATCTTTCATAACAAAAAATCAAATCTCATCAAAGTAAATTATCAGAATAGATTTAAAAGAAAGCACTTAATATAAAGCTTATATTAAATTATGGACCTCACTGCCATAAAATATGCTATAAAGATTAAGTACAAATTTTCCAAAAATGCAAGTTTATAGAATTTAGATTCCTGAGTGGTTATTGAAGAAAATTGGCAGTCAGCTGTTTCAGAAATCCCCATCCTGCTAGTTGTTGGACCCTGAGAAGATACACATAGATACTCCTTGAGACCCTCCTGCAGCTCTACAGTATCTTACTGCATTCCAGAACGCCTTTCTGCTTAAGCTTGGGACATGCTCAGAAGCCAAAACTTCAATGTAGCACTTTTTCCTTAGGCTTGATTAAGTCACTTACTACAGCAAAAGAGAAGCTGTAGAAAGAGGTAATCCATTTTCTCTTGAGGCCTAAAATGCATTATCAGTTTTTAAGGGAAGCTGGTTCAGATTGAAACAGAGCTAGCTGGAAGCAATAGTGCCTAGAAAAATCATGGCAAGTAAATGGAGAAAGTTCAAGGCAGTAATGAAGAACAGATCTTGCTTATGAGAAAAGCTTGGAATAGGATCTTCCATCAGTATCAGCAATGAGGAAGGTTGGGGAGTACATCTAAAGACAGAGTATGGTAACTTATCAATTTTTTTCCTCTGTGCATGTCTAAGTGACAGCTGTTTAATCGGAATTAACACTTCTGTAAATGCTAATATTGGGACTCTACCTATTTGCATTCTATGAAATAAGGATTTATTTAGCTTAATGTCAAATTTTATCTCTGCAAAGCTAACATTAAAAAAGATAGGAAGTTCAATGAACATTCAGAGCTACCAGCCTGAGTAAGATGAAAATTTGATCTAACACACAGTCATCCATTCTCTGATTGTGACCTTTGAATGGATAGTGTGAGCATGGATAATTACTAATCTCCTTAGAGGAGAGATACTGACAAGTTGAACTAGCTGGACCCCCTCTGTCACTTCACAATAATAATTTTGTGCCTGGTCCCAGTCAGGGGCCAACAATAGGCAAACTGCATTTACTTTCTTTAAATAAGTATATCAAGTACATTGGCTGGTGTATAAATTAATATAAAATTATTAAACACTTCATTGTGAAAAGCCACAAAGGATCAGAGGAAAGAGATGAGCTTTCTACCCATGGTAAAGCTATGGCACCAGAACAGCTTCACAGGTGCTTAGCATCCAGCATGTTGTTGAGTTTTCAAAATGAGCTGGTGTGTACCAGTGGGTCAGAAAGAGAGCCAAGTCTTTTCATAATCACCAATGAGAAGCCCTTAACTGAGATTTTTATACATTTGTGTAATCACTTTGTGAATTCATGTACTCTTTTGTAATATCCAGAATGTCCTGTGACAAACAGTTTCACAGTTTAACTACCTGTGATGTGAAGTAGAATATACAGTTGTTTACCAGACACGCTACTGACCTGTCCGGGATAATATCAACAGACATTTTCTGTTAAGACACATTTTCACATAGACATATTACACTGAGGTCTACACTGTAGATCTGCATTTTGATACCCTTTGTTCCCACCTATACTGCTGGTAATGAAGGCCATGTTCCCTGTCCCTTGCTCATTTCCTGCTACTTAGGATAAATTGTCTAGGTGATGAGAAACCTCAGTAGAAAGGAGCAGACCTGTACAGTGGATTTAAATTTAACACTGAGTACTAAATCTGTCACTTGAGTATGCTGTCTGACTTAATGGAAATAATTTCCATTTCGCATGTGGTTCAGTGTAGATTTCATTGCACATACCTTTATACCTTAAGTATGCAGTGCAAGTTCATAAACTCTTGAACAG
The DNA here is from genome assembly GCF_949628215.1 of Phalacrocorax aristotelis. Classification (NCBI taxonomy): domain Eukaryota; kingdom Metazoa; phylum Chordata; class Aves; order Suliformes; family Phalacrocoracidae; genus Phalacrocorax; species Phalacrocorax aristotelis. The sequence goes on from NC_134311.1 coordinate 58,770,399, forward strand.
CTTTTTCTTAGAGCTATATATACACACCTCGCATGTTAGTGCAAGTGAAAGGTCAGGATGGCATTGAAACTTTCCCTCTTATTATTTATGGCAAGAAGACTCAGTCGGGATCAGTACAAATTCAAATCCTATCTCTGAAGAAAAAAAAAAAGTACTGTTTCTTTCATAAACATTTTTTTTCTGGGTATGTTAGACCCTTGCTCCCCTAACCAAATTAGAGACCACTCAGGCATAGACACAGATATTCCACGCCCAACCCTACTCCCCAGCTTTGGCTATTGATAATGACTGAAATTAGTCTGTCATAATTGTTTCACATCATTAATCAACAAATATAGCAGGTAAATCTGCCCCAAAAGAGTACATATCCCTGACAAATGTTATAGACATTGCTCTTGCTCTCTTTCATCCCACACCTGAATATTCACAAACAGCACTTGAGCTATTCTTATCTGTTACTGTCCTTCAGCCAAAATTTAAGAAGTTTTAAGAGTTATTTCAAAATAAGACATCTGAAATTCCAAGGGAAAGAAATAGAAGAAGCTTTGTGACCATTGATACCAGCATGTTTATAATAAGCTGCATTTTGGAGCCTATGACTTTTACATTAATTTCAACAGCATCAGCTCTGTGACCAAAAGATCACATTTTCAGTTTCACATGATTAGTGACATATTTATAAATTTGTAAAATCCATCCAACTTAGAATGAAAAGTAAAGCAAAGCCAATTAATTAAAACATTGCGGAACAACAACAAAAGGCAGGGATGATAACAAAAACAGTTCACTGCTGAAATCAAGTGTACCAGCCTAGACAACCAAATTCTTCCTGGTACCAAAATATGCTTTTGAAAACACTGTCTGTCTCAAAATACTAAAGGTGGCAGTAGTAATCACAACACTAAAATCCAGAAAGCATCCTGTAGTGAGGTCCAGCACATGAGTAAGGGCAAACAGACCACCTGTGGATTGCTGTAACTGCTGTCATCCTTGAGATTTTGCTTTTTTTAAATCCTGAAGTGAAACTCTGCCACACATCTTGGAAAAAAACAATGTGTTTCTACCACCTACAGATTATGTTTATTCAGATAGCTTTTATTTAATTTAGAGCAATCTCTTGCTAGGGAGAAGTGTGGCTCAGGGAAGAATTAATTCCTTCCTATCTTCTTAGGAAATTTAGTCTGTCAGGCTGCTGATAACCTACAGATCTTCTAAAAGTGGCTCATGAAAATATTCAGATCTTAAAATTAAGGCAATAGTGATCCAAGAGAATGTACCCAGGTTATTCATATCTTTATCATCAGGTCTTCAGCATTCATATGGACAGTCTGTGTAATGAAAAAGTTTTTAGCATGCTTGGTCCATGGCCGTGGGAGTCACAATTCAGACACCTATTTAAAGGTGTCCCCAGTTCCAGCTGACAACAGTATCTTATCTGTCTGTTCTTAAAAGAATTGATAGCCTAGTCCGCAGTTTCATAACATGAGTATGAATTACATTGAAACCATCCTGGAACTGACTTCCAGAAAGCCAGGTTCTACAGGACATGGTCAGAAACTAGAGCTGATACTTGAACAGTAGACATTGTCAGCAATGGCAAACATCTCATTTTACACTCATATGGCAATTTTTTGTGTGTGTGGTAGTTTTTTTTGTTTGTTTGTTTCAGAATTGCTGTACCAACCTCAAAGAAACAATTAAGGGGATTTTTAGGTTTGGCTGGGTGGTGTCAGCTATGAACCCCTAATTTTGGACTAATTGCCAAATATTATGTGCTGCCACAAAAGGAACTGAAGGGATTCTAGAATGGATAATACAAAGTCATAAAAGTTTTTATGAAATTAAGAGGAAATTAATGGAAGCCCCTGCCTTGGGGCTCCTGAATCTGAGAAAACCCTTTCAATTATATACATGAAAGACAACAAGTGATGTTGGGAGTGCTGACACAAAAACTGGGAAGCTGGAAAAGACCAGTGGGATACTTTTCCAAATAATTGGATAAGGTTAGTAAAGGCTGGCCTGCCTGCTTGAGGGTGGCTACTGTAGCCTTAACTGAGGAATCTCAAAACATGACACTGGTTCAACTGATTACCATATTTGGACTTCATGCTGTATCATCTCTCCTTGAAAACAAGGGACACCACTGGATTTCCCCAAACAGATCAGCAAAATATCAAGCCACATTACTAGAACAAGACAATGTCACGCTTTCCCTAATCTCCACCTTAAATCCTGCCACCTTACTCCTGATTTCTGAGTCTGATGAATTAAAGAATGATTATCAAACCATCTTTGAACTAGAGTATTCGAGCAGACCAGATTTATGGGATGTGCCACTGCCTAACGCAGAAGTGCAGCTCTTCACCACTGGTGGTAGCTACCTGTTGGAAAGAAAACACAGAGCTGGATACACGGTGGTAACAAATACCCAAACACTAGAAACCAGAGCACTGTCTGTTAATACATCCACTCAAAAAGCAGAGTTGATAGCACTCACTCGAGCCTTAGAACTGAGTCATGGGAAAAGAGTTACTATATATACTGATTCCCAATATGCATTTGGAGTGGTATATGCACACAGGACAATTTGGAAAGGAGGCTTATTAAACTCACAAGGGGCTCCAGGAAAAAATGGAACAGAAAATATGAAACTTCTGCAAACAGTTCTACCAAAGGAGGCTGCAATAATACATTGTAAAGCTCACTGAAAGGGAAACAGCGACGTTGCAAAAGGTAATTGAAAAGCAGATCAGTTGGCTAAAAAGGCAGCCCTGATGGAGCCAAAATTTGAAGGAACCTTAATTCCAGGATCTTCTTTAGAACCATTGCTACCAAAATATGCTGAGAAAGAAAACCAGTTAGCAGAACAATTAGATTTCTCCAGAAATTATCAAGGTTGGTGGGGGGCGCCACTGAAACAATTACTGGTTCCTGAGAAAATGATGGAAATTTTACTTAAAAGGCTACACCAAGAAACACATACAGGAGCAGATGCACTGGTATCAACTGCTAAGGGAAGCATTTTGGGGCCCAAGATGCAAACTATAGTGGATATTTTAGTGAAAAAATATACTATCTGTTGTGCTAATAACCCAAAAATCAGGAAGAAGATTATGGGAGGACTTGTAAGACAAGCAATAACTCCCAGGGAATTACCTAGATGTAACCAGTATAAATACCTACTGGTATTAGTTTATACCTTCTTTGGTTGGCCAGAGCTTTTCCCTTGTCGTACCAAGAAAGTTAGAGAAGTAATCAGGATTTTAGTGAAAGAAATTATAGCTAGATTTGGTATTCCAGAAGGTATCTTCTCTTACAATGGGCCTCATTTTATGGCAGAAGTAGCACAGGGAATTTCCAAGATTTTACAGATTAAGTGGGAATTACATACCCCCTGGAGGCCTCAATCTAGTTGGAAAGTAGAAAGGCTGAATAAGACCCTTAAGAGGCACATTTCTAAACTTTGTCAGGAAGCACACCTTAAATGGATAGAAGCCTTACCTTTAGCTCTTGTGAATTCAAATAACCCCTAGGGTTAAGGAGAAGGTAAGCCATTTTGATATCGTATATGGGAAAGCATATCCCACAAATGTTTTAAACATCAAGGGAGACAAAATGCATATAAGAGGACAGGCTGCAATCAAAGAATATTTGATTTCTCTCTTGCAGACTTTGTCTTCACTACACAGATACCCAAATCAAAGGGTTTCTCTTCCCTTGGATGCCCTAGTCCACCCATTCCAGCCAGGGGACACTGTCTATATATGAACTTGGAAAGATGAACTGTTGAAAGAAAAGTGGAAAGGACCCTATACTGTACTATTGAAGACTTGTACTGTGGTTAAGGTAGAAGGAATTGATTTCTGGATTCATTACACATGGGTAAAAAGGGCACAAAGGCCCGATCAAGATAAATGTATCTCCATCCCAACTGGAGAAGTTAGACTTTGATTGAGCAGAAACACTAGATGAATGGTGCTTAGGAAACAGGACTTGCCTATGAAGAGATTAAGTGCCTATTTTCCCCATGAGGATAGTTATAGAACCCCCCTTGCATAGCATTGTTAATCTAACTATGCCAAGATGATAGTCATATATTTAGTAAATTTAATCTTACTATTTATCCAGTCATTCAGGAGAATCCACAATAGCAGCAGTTTGAGTGTATGTCCTTCACTACCAAAATCCACTGCAAACCCGTTAGATTGGGGAATCTTAGTCTTAGATTTAAATTGAACCTTTAAAAAAATGCTTGATCTCCCAATAACAGGAGGTAAAGTAATCGCATTTGGATGTTATTACATGGTGATGGTGCTTGTGGATATACAAAAATGTAAATAATAAGGATTGTTGTGTTCACATCCCAATCACTGAAAAGCTAGATGATCAATTGGACTAAAAAAAACAAGTGGCAAAGCCGAGCCAGGACCTGAGGGCTTCAATAAAAATGGGATGGCTAAACAAAATATTAAAGAAACTTGGATTCTCCCTTACTGGATGGTTGCAAAGCTTGTTAAAACATTGTAATTATGATTTGATTGCTTCTATATTAGTTGGATGTATTTAGAGTGTGATAGTAAGACAAGTTATGGAAATTATATACTGCTTATGAAAAGGAGTAAGACTTATGAACTCATGAAAAAGGCCTGACTGTCTGAAAGGGAGGAAAAATTGTATTGTGTAGAAAACGAAATTTTCCACTAAGAAATAACAATGAACCATGTGAGCCTTGCAGAACTGAATCTGGCGGTCAGAGGAGGGAGCTGGGAGATGCGGAAGCATTTCTTTTACGACTGCATCCTAGAAGAAGAACTGAGAGACTGATAAAAGGGAAGATCTTACCACAGAGGATGCCAAAACTGAGTGATAAAGTGTGAAGTCAGTCTGGTGGTGTCCCTCAGGGGTCTATACTGGGACTGGTCCTATTTAATATCTTCATCAACAACATAGTGGGATCGAGTGTACCCTCAGCAGGTTTGCAGATGACACCAAGCTCAGTGGTACAGCTGACATGCCTGAAGGATGGGATGTCATTCAGAGAGACCTAAACAAGCTGGAGAGGTGGGCCTGTGAGAACCTCAGGAGGTTCAACAAGGCCAAGTGCAGGGTCCTGCACTTGGGTCAGGGTAATCCCTGATATCAATACAGGCTGGGGGATGAAGGGATTGAGAGCAGACCTGCTGAGAAGGATTTGGGGTACCTCTGGACAAAAAGCTAGACGTGAGCCAGCAATGTGCGCTTGCAGACCAGAAAACCAACTGTATGCTGGGCTGCATCAAAAGCAGCATGGCCAGCAGGTCAAGGGAGGCGATTCTGCCCCTCTGCTCCGCGCTGGTGAGACCCCACCTGCAGGGCTGCATCCAGCTCTGGAGCCCTCAGCACAAGAAGGACATGGACATGTTGGAGCAGGTCCAGAGGAGGCCACAAAAATGATCCGAGGGCTGGAGCCCCTCTCCTGTGAGGACAGGCTGAGAGTTGGGGTTGTTCAGCCTAGAGAAGAGAAGGCTGCAGGGAGACCTTACTAAGGCCTTCCAGTACTTAAAGGCCGACTACAGGAAAGATGGGGGCAACCTCTTTAAGCAAGGCCTGTTATGACAGGACAAGGGGTGATGGTTCTAAACTAAAGGAGGGTAGATTTAGACTGGACGGAAGGAGGACGCTTTTTACAATGAGGGTGGTGAAACACTGGCACAGGTTGCCCAGAGAGGTGGTAGATGCCCCATCTCTGGAAACGTTCAAGGTCAGGTTGGATGGGGCTCTGAGCAACCTGATCTAGCTGAAGATGTCCCTGCTCACTGCAAGGGGGTTGGACTAGATGATCTTTAAAGGTCCCTTCCAACCCAAACTATTCTATGATTCTGTGATAAAACTGCAGTAACTAGGGGAAGGGTAAAGGCAGCAGGGGGAGATCACAACCACTAACTCAGTTCAGGACTGAGAAGACTTGTCCCCCCGCCCCTCTAAGGAGCATACATGCTAATATACAAGGCTAGTGAGGCTAATTAAAATACAGCTAACCAATAGCAGATAAGATGATAATTACTAACCAATTAATACAAATTCAAGCAGGATTTTACTAAATATGTAACAAGAACAATACTTTGTAGTTTCTTTGTGTAGTGCGCTAGCTTTGTGGAGTTACCACCTAGCACCCATCTTTCCACAAATATTCAATGAATAAAATACCTCTGCTCTGTGTGTAGTTTGGCATTTTGCACACCAGGCGAACAATCCCACTTTTGGGGAAAACAGTTCTACAGTAACAATTCTTCTGGACTGTGTGTACAGCCTAGAGCCCCTGACACTTTTCAGAATACATAGGTATAGCAAACTTCATATTGAGAGGAAATTGATCTAGCAACATGAACATCTTCTAACAGGTAGTATGACACTGTTACAAGGAAACACAGATCACGTCTGCCCTCACAAACTCAACCCTGCAAACTGTTGCAGTTGGTACAAACTTACTGACGCCATTTCCTAGCTAATTATCTAAATTGTTCTGCAGATAGTTTTTCAACTTTTGATGGTGGCATTAAAATTAACTGTTGAATTTGTCTGGATTTTGCTGCAGATAAAAGAATTGTGATTTTGAAAGAGTACCATAAAAGTTTGTGGATATAGTTTTGCCAGAAATATAGATGAGCTTTTTGTTTGTGTTTTTGAGAGAGAACAGGTGATGCTAATGAAGATGGCTGTGGCTAGCTACAGGCATCTGACCTTCAAAAAAAATCCATCTATCTTGAAACCTGGAATATTCTTCAGTATTTTGGTATATCAGCACTACATTTTCTGTATCTTATACTGTATTTGAAGCTTTTTTTTTTTAAAAAAAGAAGTCCAATAAACAGCATATAAAACAGCCTGGGAAGGTATTGCCACCTTGTGCCTGTTTACTTTAAGTCTGCAATTCGTCTCTCATGGACTATTTATTCACAAAAGATAGCCAACCCATGTACTTTCGTAGAGAAATTTTATTTCCAGTGTTTTGGTTTGGTTTATTGAATTTAATCTACTGTTTTTCTTCTTGTTGGATATTTTTTTTTATTGGCTTATTTATTTATTTTGCTTCAAACTCTTTTAGCATAACAACTATTTGATCATGATACTTTTACTTATTCCCAAAGGTGAAATCCTAGTGATTAAGCCAGTGCATATTCTCAGGCAATGCTAACGCTATGGTTTTGTTCAGATTGTTTCCAGTTTAAACAATGAGCATTCCAAGGTACCTCAGCAGTGCCGAACTATTCATAATTATAATCAGCCATGGTTTCAAGAAGTTCTTTGTTCTGCAGACATTTTAAATTCTGTACTTTAGAAAATTTATTGTGTCAAATGAAACATAATCTTGCCTTCTCTATTTGGCAACAAACGCTGCTTGCAGGTGCTTCCAAATGAGCTTTTGGATTATAGTTAGCCAAGAAAAATGTAATTTTGGTGGTATTCCTATTCTAATTGTAATTTAGGTTGCGTTTAAATGAGTTGCTGAAGACTGTTTCAGGCAGAAAGACTTAAAATACAAATTAAATTAGATTAATATTGCCGTTTACTTGATAAATAACTGTCCTTTACTACATATAATAAATAATATCCCTGACAATCATTTGCTCAAGTTTCCTTAAGACTACAAAGTACTTATATTTTGTTTAATAGAACACTGCAGAATTTTCATTGGTGTCAAGGCAAGCCATTATTCTTGGTGTCATGTTCTAGAGACATCTTTGCCAGAACACAAATTATCCACAGAAACAAATTACTGTGCTTAAAATTAGTATCTCTTGTGATAGTTCATCTTTGGTACTTCTCTTGCTTTCATTTAACATAATTGTTCAATTTTATGTCTATTTGCACTGACTGTAAAGCTCTTATGGTTGAATTCTTAATTTATATTAATAAATGTTGCCAAAAAGCAAGTATTAGCTTACAATGCTACTGTGTATGCATAATCTGATGCAGTTGCATCTAGGTTTTTATTTAGATGTGCAGCATGCTTTTTTTTCAGTAACATTCCTTTTTGGACTTCTGTCTATTTCACTATTAGAGGGTTTTGTTTTGTGGCAGTCATTGCATTGGAAACTGTATTTTTATTAGATCCAGGAACGAGCTGGTTATAGTCCTCCAACACTGGAAAACTGGGTAATTAATTTGTTGTATTTAAGAGAAGAATCCAAAGGCTGAGGTCAATGTGAATGAAGTTGCTTGATAGAAAGGGAGCAGATCTGTGTTTCATCATAGAAAGGTGAAGGTGTTCAACTGAGCTGAATTTAAAGTTAGTCAGTCTGTTCAGAATAGTCTTCCTACCTGTTTTGCAAATTAAAAATTCAACTAGACTTTATCAGTTAGTTCCCAGATGGCTCTGACTTTGTAGGGCAATCCTGACCACAAACAGAAGCTTAGTTTTGAAGCTCTTCGCATATGAGGGCTAAGGCTGCTCAGTCAATACATTCTTTGACTGACTGTGCACAAGTTGGATGAAAACAGTGTAACCTGATAAAATCCCCTTGTATATGACAGGATTCTGGCAACATTGCACGTAGTCTTCTATTTGGGAAGATGAAATACTGAAGAACTGGCAAAGGTATAAAAATAATACCATAACCTCACATGTGAGGGTCTCAGCAGAATTCTGCTAAGAACAACACACAGATTCAAATGTGACGTTCCTCCTGCAGCTAGGACTGACATGGGCAGTAACAACAAAGCTGAATTTAAAAAACATTTGCAAGTCTCTGGACTGCTAACTTTGAGATTATTAACTCAGAAAGCAAGCTCTCACATATGGGATACGGTTCAGGAACACTGAAGCTGAGAATAACAACTGTGTCTTGACTGAGTTAGTCAAACAGTGACTGTTCTACATCAAGAAAAGTGAGCATTCAAATTTTATAATGTAATACAGATACTAATTTTATGAAATATTACATCTTTACATCAACTGTGAATTACTGCAAGAGAAGCAGCACTTTTTAGAGAGCCAAGAGCGATATAAACCAAACAAAATTGGGAGAGGACAGACAGAACCCCAGTAGGATGTATGATAGGAATAGAACTTACAATGAGAAGTCTCCTATACCATTCCAGAAACATCCTAAAACAAATCAGCTGACTCTATATAGAACTATCAAGAGTTAGATGTAAACTTTCACCTTAAATCAGGAGAGAGTTATTTTACTCAGCCAAATCAATTCCTGCTGCAATTCTTTTCCACTAGAGATAGGACCGTCCATGGGGCTACACCAAGTATGAAACTGTCCCATGGGATTACTGCAGCATCAATGCTTACAAAGAAGCATTGTCATGGTTGTGAACAAAGTTATCTTTGCAACATTTTAGTAAGGTTGTTTTCAAGCTGCTATTATTAAAAAATGCAATCTGAAGGTAGTCAACATGCATATAATTCTGCAAGGGGATGCAAACCCAGTGCCGATTTTAAAAAGCAGGAGTACCTAGAAAAAATTAGAAACTGAAATAATCAAGCTGAAATTGATGTGTTTCACTTTTGAACTTCTGGTTTGTGGTAGTGGTTCAGAACTCAATTTAAGAAGTAAATAATATTGAAGTAATATTAGTATGTGTTTTCCCAATAAACGTGCATATGTATGGCAGGGATCAGGCTTATGTGAAAAAACATCATCAGATATGGGTGTTTAGGAAATCATTAGAAAACTACAAAATTGTCCATAAGCAACAAATCAGACTGAATCAGACCAAATGGAATATTTTTAGTGTATTTGAGTGTTATATTTTCCCATGAAAATCTTTTATTTCAAAGATTTATGCCTGCTTTTTGCATGGTTAAGGAAATCCTTTGCATAACTTTACTGACAGTAGTAATAGTGTTCAAAATTTCATTGTTCATTAACAGAATGTTTCAACTAAACCTAAGCAGTAAGTAATCACCGCAATGGTTTATTAAGACTGTATATGGCTGCTAGATGTGAAAATAGATTTTTTTTAAAATCACTATTCCTTTCAAAACATTTGATAATTAAAGGATAAGGCAAGTTGTGGTCAGTTTGTTTTTATATACTACTTAATATATGAAGCACTTATGCATCCTTTAGTAACCTAAAAAAAAAAGTTGTTACATTATATGTTATGATGTTAAAATCTCAGTCCATGTATTGCACATAGAGTAATTCTACAGTAAGAATTACCATTTTATTTCGGAAAAAAGTGACATATCTTTTTCTGCTTTTATCATGTTCACACCATTAGTTCATGCCATTAAAAAAGATCATACAAAAGATTTTCCTGAGTGGTTTTGTGTCTATTTCTTTTCCCATCTTCCTCCATACACGTTTTCATTTTTCTTTCTTCATATTTGGTTCTTGACTTTTTTCCTTCATTTTTTCATTTACTTTCTTTTCCCATTTCCTATTCCAAAATCAGTACCTTCTAGGTCAAGCAGTAGTCACAACGGGGTGCTTCCTTAGCCCTCAAAACAGACCTACCTTTGGCTCTGAGCCCCTATCCAGTCACTTACTTTGTGGCACAGCTTTCTCTGAAGACTGTCCCTTCAAAGCTAATACATACAAAAAATATTCTCATTTGGTTTCTGAGGCAATTCTGAGGGATGCATCTCTTTTTTCTTAGAGTGTGTCCAGAGGAATCTAAGGGGCAAAAAACCAGTCCCATTTCCATCAAGAAGGTTACCAGATGCAGAGTTCTAGCTGCCTTGTGAGCAGAGTGCTGTCTGCCATTGTTTTTTGTTCAAATTAATGAAAAATACTCAGTTCAGGACATGGTTTTCTTTTTCAGACTTTTCAAAAAACTTTCCCTATAAACATGGGATTATTAGTACCTGTATTATTTCTCAGTAATATAAGTGTGTGTAACCCATTTTGTTGTAAGACTGCAAAAGAAAATTTGCAGAACTGCACTGACTCATCTTAGAAGGAAAAGCCCTGGTATGAAAGATAAAACGAAAAAAGCCTAGATCCTTCCCAACACATTAGAAGGTATATGAGAAGCAAATCATCCTCCAGCAGCTCATTCTGTCATGTCTTAACCAGTGGAAAAAGTGTCAGCCTTGCAACAGACCATCAGCTCTTGGGAATCATCTTGGGTCTTCAGGTGCCTTCTCATTCTGGGCAGCCAACCTTCATCTAATCAGGATGCTGCTGCAAAAAACCAAGGAGATAATTACTTTCGGAGAAAGGTAAATGCATCCCCCTCCCATTTCCAGCTTCCAGGTAACCCGGAGGACCTGGTAAGTCTCCTTACAGAGGAAAAAGAAGTTGCATTCCATGCAACTACAAAGTTTGCAAAAATTTTGATCCAGACACTGTACCAATATCTACTGGTGAGGTAATTCTTAAGGATGTTCTTCTGTCACTTGATGCTGACTCCAGAGAAGCAAGTCATCAGCACAAATATCAAACTCTGAGATACTTTGGTTAGCTCTGTGAATGATTCAGCTGTCCCTCTCCCATCTTCAGTGGAACACTTGTCAGAAATTAGCTTATCAAACTGATAGACCACAAGATTTTTAGTATTACACAGAAAATCTGCCTTGGGTTCCTATATCAACATCGAAAAAAGATGAGGGACAACTGGCCCTGGTAATCACATATCTGCAGAAGGATGGGAAACTGGACCCTGTGGGAGAAGTGTGAAAACTTGCATGCCAGGTTCTGTTGGAAAATGCTGAAATACTACAGAAATTATTCCTGCAGAAGAAAGCTGTGGACCTCTCTTCTAGGTGGCTTCAGACTCTGTTATGCTATCTTTCCTACTAACCTACTGCTTGATGCTAAGCCACTGATAGTGAAAGTATTTTAAAAACAGATTCTGCAAACAGGCCACAGGGATCCAGGCCACAGCTTTTATCGGTCCTCCCAGTCCTTTGTTCCCAGTACTGTGTACAGTTCTGGTCCCCGCTATACAAAAACGATGTGGACAGGCTGGAAGGGGTCCAGAGAGGGGCCACCAAGATAACCAAAGGACTGGGAAGCTGCCACACGAGGATAGGCTGGGAGAGCTGGGTTTGTTCAGCCTTCAGAAAAGGAGGCTCAGAGGGGATCTCATCACCGTGTACCAGTACTTAAGGGGTAGCTACAAAGAAGAGGGAGGCTCCCTTTTTACACAGAGTCCCATGGAGAGGACAAGGGGGAATGGACACAAGTTGCTCTTGGGGAGATTCTGGTTAGACACCAGAGGGAAATTTTTCACAGTGAGGACAGTCACCATTGGAATAATCTCCCCAGGGAAGTGGTTGACTCGGCCATGTTGGACACCTTCAAGAGTTGTCTGGACAGGGTGCTGGGCCATCTTGTCTAGGCTGTGCTCTTCCTAGAAAGGTTGGACTAGATGATCCCTGAGGTCCCTTCCAACCTGTGGTTCTGTAAGAATTTATTTCCATCAGAAAGGAACATAATTTTCTCAACACGTATTTTGGTATGAGACAAACTCTGCTATGCACAAAACTGGGAAGGTGGAAAAAAGGAATTGTAATCGCAAAACCAAATAACATTTTGTTGGAAGATGTCGACAAACAGCATTTATAAATTGGTGCTGTGCACTTAGCTCTGTATTTAGCCTCCAGCTTAGATGACCAGGTTTTAAGCATGTTGAATATCTAGAGCTTCCATTACACTTTGTATACCAGGAAATTAAAATAGAACTCCTTTTCTATTTGCTGTTTATGTATTACTATTATCTATACTTACTTATAAAACAAAACAAATAAAACCACACACACACAAAAATCCCCCCAAAACCCTGCTACCTGTTAAGAGTTTGAAAGGGAGCAACTTGTCTTTACAAAGGTTTTGTACTTTGCTTTCTGGTCGCTGACATTCTTCAGTCCTGGCAGATCAACTTAGAGGAGCATAGTCCAAATTGTACGCCCTCTCTTAAGCTTTATGAAAAGTAAGAAAACTGTGGAAAGGAGCAATTTTTCAAAAAGTTGAATTTAGAATGAGTCTCTGTAAATGCAGTGATGGAAAAGTTGGAATACTTTCAGCGTAAGATGTGCCATTTCATTGTTTGTTCTTTTTTTTCTTTCCTTGTAATAGTTATACTCCATTGTTGGTGGAACCAGTAAAGATATTCCCACCACCCCCTACCACCCCTCCAGTTTTATGGAAGTTAAAATCTGGGCCATAAACTATAGCTTGTTTCATTCTTTTTATGGAAAGGTTTGTCAGCTCTACAAAGGCCCAAATGAAAAGTGAAAGAACAACTCCCCAATCTATTAATAAGGACTTCTAGATAGGATGTATAAAACCTTAGGGCAAAGCAAAGGTGAGAACCCTGATTTGTATTACTGAATGCCAGGACAACAAACCAATTTACCAGTCAAGCATAGATCTCTCCATGGTTTTATGTTAGATCAGTCCCAGTTACTCTAAATAATACTGACTTATTTGAAGCAGAGTCATGAAACTGCATCTCTGACACGCTAGCTACGTGCTCTGGATGTACAGTTTAAATGAACACTGTATTTTCTCTCATTGTTAAATAGGAAGATGCATGAATTTTTTTAATCGGATAGGCCACTTCATTCTCAGCTTCACCATCACTATTCCTAAACTCTTAAACCCAAAGAAATGAGATGAAAACTGTGACCATTGTAAGAGACTAATCAGGTGGATATAAGCCCAAAGATTTGATCGCAGGTGGATAGGCCCAAATTTGAGGAGTCTTTACGGCCCCAAACACAAATGCTGTATTAGAGAGAAATGAAACAGCAGTGGATACAGTGCAACCTGAAAAGCATTTGGCTTGGATAAAGACTCTTTTCTACTAAACCGTTGTTTTATTCAAGAAAAATTGTGAGTAATATTGACTTTGACTTAATATGGGGAGACAGCAGAATATAAATGTCACACAGAAAAAAATCCCAAAGTTCTCAGTCTACCAACACAATGGAATTTCAGGGATATGCATAAAGATTCTGAACATCTGACAGTAATTTTCTTTTTCTGTCAAGTTAGTATACATTCATCTCAATGTTAGTACACATACTAAGGATGTCTATAAGACGTTTCCACGGGTCATTCCATCTTGCCTCCCCATAAATTTGTAAGAATAACAGAAACTGGATTAAATTACAGCATTCTATGTGTCAAAATTAAATTACCTTGAGTTCATTGTTTACAAAATCAGAGACTCATGCTTCTGCTTCTATAATATTTGCATTTTAGTATTGACCTACTGAGACAAAGTTGTTGATACTTATTTATCTCCTATCCAGTATCCATCAGGCTTATAATGCACATGGCTAGTTTATAACATCTAATTTGAGATAAAGGTACTAATTCTGCAATTAAGTTTTCTCTAGAATAGACTGATATCAGAGAACTCATAAACATGTGGATTAAATAAATGTCTGACAAGTGACACAGCCAATGTTTGTTCCAGTTAGTGGCACTTATTTTAAACAATCACAAGAGAGGGATACGATTGTTCCATACAATGTTGGATGAATCTTATATAGTCCCACTAATATTTGTTTTCATTAAGGGGAAGTGACTATTCAGACTATTTTTCTGTTCCATTCCTTTCTAGAAAATCTGCATTCAGTTCAGATTTGCTGGTTAAACATGCACACTGCTACAGATGACAGTAAGTCAAGAAAGAAATGAAGCAGTGCAATCGGATGTGGACTGGTGCAGATAACAGAGCCAAAATGATTGTTGATGGCATGTTGGGTTGGCTGTACCTGCCGCTTTTTCCATCTCACTGGAACTTCCTTTTAGTACTATGCAGGAAAGGAAAGCAAAGCACCATTTTCAGTAAATTTATTGATGGCTAAGATCCCTTTCTGAATCCAAGCTGGCCAAATCATAGGAGTTCAGTGTTGAACCAGATAGAAAGCTTAGTATATAGGGGTGGGAGGAATTTAAATTTAGTAGCTGCTGTGTGCCAAGTATATAGTCATTTTTCTTCAGGGAATTGGTTGAGTCCAGCACATTGGCAATGGGTAAGGGGAAACCTATTTTGCTTCCAGCTGGCAGGTCTACGACTCTATAGCTCAGGGTTTTAAAATATTATGCTGCCTGATGTGGGATGATTGCCTGATGACCGAGTGTGAAGTTAGGAAATACAAATTACCTGCTCTGACAGAGCTGTAATATTTGTAGGGAGATTCTGATCTTGTTACTAGTATTATGAAAAAACAATTAAGTATGTTTATTTTAGTAAAATAACAGGAATAAAGATGGATAAGAAGTATATAAAAATAAACTGTACTTTAAAAGGAGATTACCTTTTAATTACCTTTATTATTTTCCAAAAGGGTAAAAAGCAATGTTTGTTAATCACGCAAATTACCTTCTAACTATACAGTTAATTAGTCCATGTTAAATTTGACAGTGTTTTAAAAAAATCATCTGGGTAATCTAGACTACTTTTATTCAGCCTCAGAAACAGAATTACTTGCTGCGAGGGCCTGTACGCATATCTGAAATCCAAACCTAAACCAGATAATCAGCAGCAGAAGAGCCCTTTCCCCATTCTCGGCTATAAGAACTTCTTAACTGTAAATCTATGGTGCTTATAAGTTCTCTACTATGAAACCATCTGAATGTTTCAGAAAGTGCTTATTCAAAAACAAAGGTAAGAAAAGCTAGGAATCTGAGTTTAAACAAAGTACTCTAGCCATAAGACAAGATCAGTTTGGGTTTTTTAATATCAAAGCATTATTTCATGGAAATTATAAAGAATTAATTTAAATAGTAGCCCTGCCCACATTTTACATTTATACATACATATTGTTTTATGAAACAAATCTATATTTAAATCTATATAAACAGACCTGAATAAAATAGTTCCAACTTTTTAATATGCATTGAAGTCAGTAAGCCGGTGTGACCTTGCCAATTCATATGCAGTAAACTGTTTCTCATTTGTGAAAAGTTCTTTAATAAGCTAAGAGGTAATGACCACTGGATTGCACACACTTACCATTAATATTGCACATACTTACTATTAATATTCTTAATGAATCTCAGAGTTCGGGGGAGAATTCACCTTCTACCTAAACAGGATCAGAGAGGGAGACAGAATGGTGATAGCACTGACATATTGTTGATCCCCCTGCTGATGATAGTTCGCTGTCGATGGACAAAGCACAGCATTCATTATTGTTGATCACAGTGCCATTAGCTCACCTGACGGATAACACTGTAAGATTCAGTAAGTATATATTACACACTTAAGTGCTTCATCAGTGAGAAAACACAAAAAGTAGAGATGGTCATCTTTTTTTACAGTTTTTTCATAGAGTCATACAAGACTCATTCCTTTCCCCCACATAAAATACAAGCATGAAACAACTAGAATAACTTCCGAGATGCTTAAAGGCATAAATGTCAGCAAGGGGCAGAATGCACTTTGGTAGCAATGTGTCCACCCAGGCACATTTACTAGGACATATGCCATGTTTAATAACACAAGTTTTTTTTTCTTGAGAAAAACAGTCATAATATCTAATTATACTTCATAGAAAGTGTGGGCATTTTGTCACCCAAAGTTCTGTTCTCAAGGTGAAAAAACTATTTTCTGCACATAGTATTTTGTAAGCTTCCCAAATTATTGAACTAAAACTAAAAGAAAAAAGCACCTAGTCTCTGTCCTTCTTAGCTAGAGAGCAGTGATGAAACACACAAGCACAAAACTTTATCTTCGAAACTACTGTTGGACTTCAGAAGAATTATAGTAATATATTTTACACTCCGTCTTTGGTAGGAAACCATGTAGCTGGTAAGAGATTTGTGTGTAGTTTTACTGTAGAGTAGTACACAAGGAATGCTGGGCTGCCCCGGCTATTCTGAAAGTTTTGCATCCGGCATTTCAAGCTTCTGAATTTCTTTTTTCCATGGAGTTTCAGAAAAAAACTTTGCAAAGATAGTGCACAAAGTGAATTCCCTGGTATTCTTTTGCAGTTAATTTGTTTCATCCCCCAAAAGAAAGACCCCAATAGAAGAGTATTCATTCATGTGCAAAGCCGAGAATCTGGGGCAGAACAAGAGCAAAGGTTACCCCTGCACCCACCCCCAAGCCTATTCAGAGAGAATCCCAATTCTTTTTCTCACCTCTGAAAGTCAGACATTTTATCTGGGGACAGAGAAAGACTGGCCCAGGGACAGCTATTTGAAAATGAAAAATAAAACCCCTCTGTGGCTAGACTTTAAATAGAAATGACAGGCCATACCCACAGGTGATGCATAAAATTAACCATAATTTAGAAGACTAGGGGAATAAGCAGTCTTGCAGTGGTGGAAGTAGCTGTAAAATACCTCGTTTTAATAATTACCAAAATGCATTTTGGCCTGATTTAAAATTTGTACCAGCTCAACTGAAGGTGTGAAGTTGTACAAATTTACACTATTTATTTATGCAGATCCTAGAATTATGAAGTAATTAATGCTTACTTACACCTAGGTCCCTTGTGGTACCATTTGATCTCTTAGCAAACACCAACCATATCTGGTAAAATGCAAAACTAAACTTTCAACTTCTGCACTACTCAGGATGAGCATTAACCAACTGGCTTTTGAAACAGGAAAACCTTTAAGTCCTTCTTTTAAAGACAGCAGAAAAAATTCACCGTAGATACACACTTGCAGGTGGGATAACTCCATCTGTGTTTGTGCTCCTTATGTGTGTACCTGATTGCTCTTGCAAATACACTGTTAAATTAAGATGGCTGTAGGAACTTAGTGTTGGCCAAACTTTATAGAGACTGGCAGTACTGGAAGAGTTGTGTTACGTTTATAATTAAATCTATGCAGAAAACTGTTCATGCAATAATTTATATAGGACCCTACTCTATTTATTGACAATTAATCTGCGGATTAAATTGTGTAGACTTACAGATGGCTGCAATTGTAGATGCAATGAGCTAAAACCACGTGCCCAGCGTTTTCTGCAAGCCTGTAGATTTCTTTAGCTCTTATTCTATTTGCTTTGAGTACTTTTATTTTTGGCTGACAAATCTCCTGATATACTCTTAATTACAAAGCTTACAGAAATAATACATAGAAATTATTACCACTAATGGAGTTTCAGGCATGGTGGGAATACAGAAAGTGGGGGGTTTTTTTGGTGGTGGTTTTTGTTGTTGTTGTTGTGTTTCTGGGTTTTTTTTTTAAGAAAAATAAAAACTGAAGTTAGGAGAAGTTACTCTTTCAGGAGGTAAGAAGGTTATAAGGTTGCTGCTAGAAACGGCTTGAATCATATCAGTTTCCAGCAATGAACACATGGAGGATGAGGCCTCTTTTGATCTTGGCTCATCATGAAAGTACAAGCACAGGAACAAGTTGCTTCTCCCTCCTCCTTTGCCTCAAACGTCTGTGAATAGCCACACACCATCATCTTCATATCCCTGGATGTTTTTATGGTTATTTCATGTTAGAATGCAAAACTGATACTATATACTGTACAAGTCAGTTGAACTATAATATTAAGCATCATGAAACCTTTTGAGAAAAATTGCATCTTATCCTTTTCCAGTATAACTTGCCTATTGAAGCAAATAATCACTTAATAGCTATAGCAGGAACAGAAGTATGCTAAACCCCGTTCATATTTCAGTTCACAGATCATGCCCAGAATATAGGCACAGCAAAATGTGAAAAAAACATTTTTGATGCTGGAAAACTTATCTTGTGACCTTTGATCTTTTATTGAAAGCCCTTTATTTTAGTTTTATCTTTTGACTATAACAGTACCCTTTCAACAAATAATAAACAAAAATATATGCATGACAATGTACTTCAATAATATTTATTGGAATAACAGAAGAGTCATAGGACTAAGTCCTATGAAAGGGTTATATAAATTTCAGCCATCGTGGTATTTGCTTTTGCTCCTAGGCTTTGTGCAAGTGGCAGAGAGCTTTGAGAGGTTCATTTGACAAATAGCTGTGGTTGTTACTAGGGTAGTAGTAACTCTTCTTTTCTGGGACTTCTTTTTATTACTGTTCTTTCATGGGAGATCACTGCTTTCCCAGCAGAGCAGCTAAATGCAATATATGGAAGCTCCTGAGCTGCCTCAGCGTGAACCCCAACAGCGTAGTGGACTCCTGTGGATGCCTGTGAATGCCAATGGATTACAGTGGAAATTAGTGGGAAGTGGGAAATGGTATTAAGTTAAGCCACTTACAGTTTGTACTGAAGAAGCTGAAGACTGCTCTTAATACAAAAACAGCTGCTGTGTCACACCAAAAGATTCATCTAGCCCTGGATTTTGTCTCTAAGAGTAGCTACAAGGGGATAACTAGTAATAACTGGACAAAGAACAGGACAAGCATATATGGCCATTCCTCTTTCTACTCTCCAGTCTCCAGTGTCTAACCAGTTCCAGGTTAGGGACATAAACAAGGGTCAGAGCCTCGACCCAGCTCTCCAGCCTGTCCAGATCTCGCTGGATGGCAGCACAACCTTCCGGTGTATCAGCCACTCCTCCCAGTATTGCATCAAGTGAACTTGCTGAGGGTATGGTCTGTCCCTCGTCCAGGTCATTGATGAATATATTAAATAGAACCGGACTCAGCACAGACCCCTGGAGAACACCGCTAGTTACAGGGCTCCAACCAGGCTCTGCCCTGTTGTAGCTTGTCTGTGAGGATGTTATGGGAGACAGTGTCAAACGCCTTGCTAAAATCAAGGTAAACAACACCCACTGCTCTCCCTTTATCTACCCAGCCAGTCATGCCATCATAGAAGGCTGTCAGGTTGGCCAGGCATGACTTCCCCTTGGTGAAGCCATGTTGACTACTTCTGATAACCTTCTCTTCCTCTACATGCCTGGAGATGACCCCCAGGGTGAGCTGTTCCATCACCTTTTCAGGGATGGAGGTGAGGCTGACTGGCCTATAGGTTCCCAGGTCATCTTTCTTGCCCTTTTTAGAAGATTGGAGTGACTCTGGTGACAAGGACCCTTCAGTCCTTGGGCACCTCTCCTGTCCTCTGTGGCCTTTCAAAGATGATGGAGAGTGGCTCAGCAAGAAGATCCTCCAGCTCCCTCAGCACTCATGGGTGCATCCCATCAGGGCCCATGGATTTGCGAGGATCCAGTTTGCTTAGGAGATCTCTGACCCAGTCCTCCACAACCAAGGGCAAGTCTTCCTTCCTCCAGATTGTCTCTCTCACCTCTGGGGGCTGGGGTGCCTGAGTGCCTGCTGTAGCAGTAAAGACCGAGGCAAAGAAGGCACTCAGTAACTCCGCCTTCTCTGCATCCTACCTCACCACGGCACCCACCTCATTCAGCAGTGGGCCCACAGTTTTCCCAGTCTTTCTTTTACTGCTGATGTATTTGAAGAAGCCCTTCCTGTTATTCTTGACAGTCCTTGCCAGACTGAATTCTAAGTGGACCTTGGCCTTCCTTGTTGCATCTCTGTATACCCTGACAACATTCTTATATTCCTCCCGAGTGGCCAGTCCCTTTTTCCACATCCTGTAAACCTCCTTCTTCCATTTGATTTCTCTAGAAGGTCTTTGCTCATCCATACAGGTCTTCCGGCTCCTTTGTTTGACGACTTCTGCTTAGGGATCTTGAGCTGGGGATCTTGAGCTTGGAGGAAGTGGTGCTTGAATACTGGCCAGCTGTCTTGGACCCACCTACTTTCTAGAGCCCTAACCCATGGGACTCCTCCAAGCAGGTCTTTGAAGAGGCCTAAGTTGGCTCTCTTGAAGTCCAAGGTTGTAATCCTACTTGTTGCCCTGCTTCTAGCATGAAGGATCCTGAACTCCACCATCTCATGGTCATTGGAGCCAAGGCTAGCCCCAGCCCTCACATCCTCAACCAGACCTTTGTTTGTTAGTGTAAGGTCCAGCAGCACATCTTGCCTCGTTGGCTTCTCCACCACCTGCATCAAAAAGTTATCCTCAATTCTCAAAAAGTTGTTATCTATTTTTACAGAATCATATAAGAAAATGAACAATGAAATTACTTGTGAGATAAGGGGAAAGAAATGTATTTACTAACCACATTCACATAGCACCCTACTACATTCACAGTAAGTTGTTGCATTTTGGAGGGATACCCAAAAGTTACAAGGGGAGAGGTGAGCATTGTAATTTTTTTTTTCAATTCTTCAAACCTTTGGCTTAACAGTCTTTATTAAAGATAGTTCCATTTATAAACTGTTGCAAGACACTCTGGTAGAAAGAATGCCAGAAAACCATCTAAATTAGACAAAGTTGTAATCCATGTCCAAAGCAGTATGCACCGTATGCTCTAGAGTCTTTAATAAATCTTTTCCAGCTATACAGTCCAGGAATATAGAAAGGAAAGTCCAATTCTTTCCATTCAAAATAAACCTGTGCTCATTTCATAATCCAATTTTACAATCTCTGACATTAGTCTGTGTTCATGCTTTTATATAAAGCATACCAAGAAAAGGGGAATCACCACATAGTTCAGCAGATGCTAAATGAGCTGTCTGTGATGCTCATCAGTATAACTACTGTAATTCTTCAATTCAGAAACCAAACAAGTCACTCGGGCACCTGATACTGAGGTGCCTAATTCTGTGCTGGGAGTGTCATTCCTAGAGCTGAGTGCCAGGCTGCAAAACGCTGCAGTGCTCTGCAATCTGACAGCCAAGTATTCTCGTGAGTTAATTCCAGATTTTTCATTCTAAAATAAAAATAACTGAATTCTTATGTATTTGCTAAGATTTTCTGCATAGCTTTTATATGTTTCTGTGTACGCTAATCTTTGAGGAATACCAGTTACCAATTTTTTCCATACAGATTTTCCATACACCTTTTCCACACATTGTACAATTTGTTTTAGCTTTGTTCTCCGCAAGTCTTGCTGACTGTTCAGATCTTATGAACAACTTTCTCTGGAAATAGGCAAATAACAAAACAAGAATACACAGAACAACTATAATTCATATAGCTGGAAAATGCTCCCTTCAAACAATCCATTTTGCCTACTGACTAATCTTCTTTCTGGTATCTATCCCTTGACTCAGAAAGCTGGAAATAGATAAAGCAGGAAAAAATACTCTGAAATAAAACAACTCCCGCATCTGAGTTACCTTTTCTGCTTACTACTATTCCTGTTCTTGTATGGAACGGTATTGTTTTTTTCTTTCCTTTCTACTTTAATCTTAATGAGGATAGGATTGGTTCCACCATATTTGCCTGCAAAATCTGAGGCCAAAATCCATTCTGCTGTAGGGATTCCCTAATCACCTTGAGTAGTTTAATATCCCTCACCTCAGGTTTACTAGAGAGATATTAAATCTTACCCCTCCCACTGTCCACCCTTCCCATGTTTTGAGCAAGCTCTGAGCATTACTCTCACCACATTCATATACTCTTAATCTCTCTGCCCTGCCTCATCTTTGTTCCACCAGGGAGGAAACTGGCCAGGACATGCTGCAGGATGCCAAGCTTACACGAAGTTTTCTAGTTTTATTTCCAAATTTTATACTAAAATCAAGTTGGCCAGGTTCACAGGGCCTTGCAGAAACAAGGAGGCTTGGGCGAGGGTAAGTCCCGCATCAGCATAACACACACAGCTGCTTGCAGGGGACATCCTGGAAAAGGATGGCCTACCACCCTGCCTTTGCTAAGGCTCTTTGTATTTAAATGAAGACATTCTTGGCAATATCCGCATTGCTGGGCAAAAGTATCCTCAAAGCCATACTTGAAGCCAAATTGCATCACTGTGAATTTTGTTATAGAGGGCCATCAAGACAGCTCAACTCAAAAGGGGTGCACTTTCTAGTTGGAAGTACACTTTGATATGCATTCTGTCTCTGAAATACAATGTGCCAGGCACAATAGCTTCTACTTCTGACTGCAAGTGGTTGGTATTAGGCTGAACACATGGCCCAGGGTAATTTCTAGAGATGTTTTTAGATCTCTTCCTGCAAGGGGAGATGAGATTTGTAAGCAATCTGAATTCAGGCTATTTACAAGGAAATGCCAGTGAAAGATGCTGGATCTCAATAGTACCAAGTACCCCTGGAATCTTTTAGTTCGGGGGACTAAAAATGAAGTCCTTGAGCACATCAAGAGCTTTTCTCCCTATAAACACAGATAAAGCACAGAACCTAGAGCACATATACACGCAAGGTTATAATGTTTGGGGTTTTTTTTGCAACTATATGGTCAACTGAAGTATTTTAGCAAATGTGTTTATGTATTTATAATTTTATATTTTATTTTTTAAAAAAAGTTATTATTCGTTCTCCAAACACTACTGGGATATTTCTAAATATGATAGGTTATTATCCTCAGGTCTTCATTGACAAGGTGAAAATATTTCCTGGAAGAAAACCCCATACTTTCAAGCATGTCCATCCAAATGTACAGGTAGCAAGAATCTCATCTTACAGAAATGCACTGCTCACCAAAAACTTCTTTCCCTTCTGCATTTATTTCAGTTAAAAGCAAGATTCCTGGAATCAACCTCAAATACCTCCAAATATGTCTAGCAATGTTAAACTGAAGTTTAATATAAATATTTATTTAAACAAAAAAAGTGTGCTTGCCAATCTTACCAGTTGTTGACTGACATACTAAAGGATTCAAAGGCCTAAAGTGAAGTCAGGCATGCTTTAGGTAACTACTTCCATGGTTAAGACATGGAGTAATATGCTCTGTGCTCAATAAATGCTTCTGAGACACAGTTTATATATATTATCAGAATTCATAATAGAATTCCTATCCCTGCTACAAAGACTTCTACTTGCAGCAAAGAAAAAATTTATGCTAAGAATCTGCACACCACTTTCTGTGCAAGTTTCTTTTCTTAAAAGTTGCAGACCATAAAAACGTGTATGTAGATGTTATTTGGGCTGATGAAACAAAAATAAAATCAAATAAACTCGGTATTTTTACCTGAACAAGGTTCACGCTGAAAAACAATTTTATATAATAAAGCAAAACAGGTAAGTCAAACTGTATTGGGAATTCTGTCAGAAATTCTAATCACAGATGGTCAGGAATTTTTTTAACTGGAGCCAAAGCTTTTCCTGGTAATATACCAGTTTTGACAAAATTGCTATTGGAAACATTTTCTCAGCTCCAGCAGCAGGTGTAACTCCAGTCTGGGGCAGGGAATAAATAACTTCTTGGTCTGAGCAAGCAGCTAGGTTTTGCCCAGCCCAAGAATCTTTGCTTTGCTCGATTTAGAGAAGGGAGTTGAACCCATGTGAGGGCCCTAACTAGACAGTGATAAGCTGCCTTTCTTTTTATCTTGATGAGCATTCATTCAGTTATAGTCAGTGGAGCAGCTCCAGCCAGGGGGAGGCCAGTCCTCCACACCAGAAGAGTCCCCAGCCTAGCCGCCAGACAGCAACCTGAGCGCTCCCGAGACTGATTCAGGCAGGGTCTGATTTGAAGGCAGGTCTCCCAAATCCCATGAGGATGCCACAAGCATGAGGCAGCTGGCTGTGATATGTGTGTGTCTGTTCAAAAGGTTATTTCTGGTCCTGATGCAGAATGGGGAAAAAAACCCTCTCTCTTTGCAATCTGTCCTTTCAAAAGGATGGGCTCTCATGGCTCTCTGTATATACCACCAAACCTGCAGAAAACGTCGAGCAGAACCTGTCTCAATGCCTGGCCGTGGAGACAGATGATGCAGCTAAGGTGCACCTGGCTGTATCTGCCGCAGAGCTTGCTTGGCGAATGTGGTCTTTCCATGTTATCATCTTTGGCCTTCATTATCTGCAGAAGCAGGAATTTGGGAATATTAACAAAAACCACTCGACATGAAAGATACCTTTTTTAACTAAGCAGACATACGCAGGCATACCCGCCGAGGCGGCGAGTGTCCCCGCCCATACGCGATGAGGAAGAGGAAGGGAGGGAAGAAGGGAGGGAGGAAGGGAGGGAGGAAGGGAGGCACTGGCCGCCTCTCCGAGGGCCGCTCCCGCCCCGCTCGCCGACGCAGGATGGCGCCCGCGGTATAAGCAATTAACGCGTAGGAGCAGGTAGACAACCTACTTCCAGAAGACAGCCTTTCTCCTCCCAGTGCCTATGTTCCTACGGAGGGCTGGTTTTACAGCTCCGGTTTTCGATGCGCCGGTAACGCTCCGCTGCTCCCCGGGCCACCACAACGTGCATTTGCCTGACGAGTGGGAAGGGATCTCACAAATCAGTGTTTATTGTGTTAGCGCGAAGTTACAGTATGGATGATGACAAACGCGACTACCTTTTTAGGGGGCTAGAGCTACTGTTGGAAGAAATTGCGCATAGCTATACGCAGAGCCGCGTTCCGCTGCAGCAGCGCTTCGCACGCTCACCCGCTCAGCGGGGCGCGCGGCAGCCGGCGGTCTCACTTCCCCGCCCCAGGGGCCGGCAGCCAGCCCGGGGCCGCGGCGGGGGCTGCCGCGCTCGGCCGTGAATCCGCGGGCCGGTCCTGGCCGTTCCGCCCTCGGGGAAGCCCCGGGGCAGCTGCGCGCTCGGACGCTTCCCTGCGAATCATCCCACAGGCCGGCCAGCTCTTACGGGTTCACCGGGAGAATTGTATCTACTACCTCCGGCTCGGGAGGAAAACGCGCACACGCACCGCTCGGGAAATACTGTTAGCAGAAGCCCGAAACCTCAGAACCTAGGTTCAGGAAGGAATTTTTTTTTTTCTCTCTTTCTTCTTTTTTTGGCTATCGGAGATTAACTGGCGATGAAGAGAGCAAGTCCTCCCCCCGCCCCGCCACCGCCAGGCGGAGGGAGCACAAGCGATCCCGCAGACCTCTCGCTTCCCTCTGCCGTGCCCGCCCTCCTCCCGCTTCCAGACCCCCGCCGCAAATGAAAGTGAAAGCCCTGCGGCGGGGGCAGGGCGGGACCCCCGGTCGGGACCCCGGTCAGGCCCGGGCCCGGGCCCCGGCCCCGGCCGGCCGCAGTCGCCGCGCCGGCTGTAGGCGCCGCCTCCCTTCAACTGGAAACGCTGTTCCTTTGGGGTTTTCTTTCATGAGGGCCCGGTCCGGGCGGGGGGTGGGGTGAGGTGGGGGGCGGCGGCCCCGGCCCGCCGCTCCCCCGCGCTGCTCACCGTTACCCCGACTGTACCCCTGCCCCCCCGCCGCCACGTGATGCGGCGCGCACGCGCGGGCGGCCCGCCGCGGCGGGGCACATCTGCAGGCTGACGTCAGCGTGGCCCGCGCCGTCCCCCGGGCGAGGCTGCCAAGGCCGCCTGCCGCCGCCGCGCTCGGCTTGGCCGGGGGCCGGCAGCCGGAGGAGGTCTGGGGCTACTTCAACCAAACCTTCCCGAGCCCTTCCTGCTCTGCCTGCCTTCCCTCTTCCCCCGCCCTCCCCCGCTCCCCCTCTCGCTCCCCTCTCTCCCCCCCCGACTCAGATGATATTCACATGGTATTTTGCACAGAGGAGGCTGCTCAAGAGGAGGGCACCCACCCCCACCCCAATATAAGCCTGTTTTTCCTTCCTTCCTTTCCCCCCCCCTTTTTTTTTTCCTGTTGGAAAGACAAAATGTGCGGGGTGATAGGTTGGGTGAATTGATGGCATCCTTCCTTCTGCCAAGCCAGCCCGTTTTCTAAAAAAAAAAAAACAAACCAAAAACAAAACCTCCAAAAAAAATCCCAATCCCCCCCCAAAAAACCCTTTTAGGAAGGCTAGAGAATTTTATTCTGTTGGAGAATATAACCCTGATGGTTGCTTGCACAGAGGGGAAAAGCAGAGAGGAATACGGGAATCGTCCTGTGCAATCTCTATTGTTTGAAACGTACTTTATATCAGAAATTGAAGATGAAAACGGTAAGGAAGATTTCACGCTATTCAATGAAACTTTTTGCTTTTCTTGTGTCCCGAATAATGGTGCGTGCAGGGCTTTGGGGAGCGGGGGAGGTTTATGTTGCATTAGGCGAGGTGGATTTGGAGTAATTTCAGAGAGAAACCTTTGAGGATGGGGGAAGGGGGTGCGAGGATTTTCAGCCGAGAAGAGTAGTGATGTACAAAGTACGGTCTGGAGCAGTGTAGTTTTTTAAGGTTTTTCATACTTTTGATACTAAGTCGTTGTTAGAGGGAAGGAAAAAGAGGGAGGAAAAAAAAATCCAAGAGCAGATGAAAACCAAAGCAGCCCCCCAACGCCACCGACAGCCCAGAGCAATTCCGGATGGCTCTCGGTGTGGGAAGCCCAGCCTTCGGTCGCGCCGTGCCCGGCGCTGTCCGGGGCCGCGGTCGGACAAGTGCAGACTTTGTGCCGGGCTTCGGAGGGTCGGCGCGGCCCCGGCACCGAAGCCGTCCCGCTGCCGGCGGGGACCTCGGGCTCGCTCTCGCCGGGCTCGTCAGGAAGATGGAAGCGTGTGGTTTTGATTTACTCGGAGCCGCTTGGGATTCGCCAGACTGTTAACCCGGCGGAGCCTTGTGGATCGGTGTGTGCCCGTCCCCGCAGCGGCCCGGGGTTCAAAGGGACTTTGTTTGGTGGGAGGAGGAGGAGGTAAGTGGGCTCTCGCTCCCTGGCGATGTGTGTGCGGATTTAGGCTTCGCTATTTTCTTTCATTGTTGTACACGAGAGAAAAAGGGGAGAGGAGGGGGTGGGGGGGAGAGGGAGAGAGTCAGACTCTTGTTTTTATTTGGGCTGCCGGTGCAACGCGTTTGGGCCAAACGCCAAGTGTCTGGGTCACACGCGTTTTATCCAAATAGATTCAGCGCTGCTGTCTGGAAATGGGCTGCTGAAAGTTAACTTTAGGATCAACTCCACCACAGCAACCAGACTCTTCCCTGCAGTCTCTCCAGGGAGGAGGGCTTTTTTTTTTTTTTTCCTTCTTTTTCCTTCGGAATTTTCTTTGAGGGATGTACGTCTGGTGACCTCTAACTTGTTCAAGACTAGTTTTTTTAAAACTTTTTGTGCGTGCAGACGCATGTATTTAATGTGCATGTGTATACGTGCTGGGTTGTATGTGTAGCCATGTATTTTTCTGGTCTGTTGACTTTTTCGGGGGGTGTGGTTGTTTGCTTTTTTGCATCCCCCCCCTCCCCGAAGTGCAATGACAGTTGACCCCCGGACAGGGCCGGCCGGTGGAGGAGGGGGGTCTCCGGCTGTGCATACGGCGGCAGCCCTGTCCCCCCCGTACACCGGGGCACGCACAGCAGCAGTTCTTTTCCTCACGCCTGGGTTTCTGGTTAGTTACCGGGGAGGAAGACTCCGTCCTTTCCCTTTGTACGCGACCCCCTCCCCGCCGCCCCCCGCCCCTTTTCACCGAGCCCCTCCCGGCGCGCTCCGCGCCTCGCCGTTCTCGCCTGGGGAGCTCCCAGGGGCACGGCTAATCCCCGGTTTTTGAAGCCCTGCAACGCTTTTCACGGCCGGCCCCGATACCTGTAATTGAATTTGCGTGATTGATGCCCGCCCCGGCCCCTCCCTCCCGCCCTCCCTCCCCATTTCCTTAGCAACCACTCGTACTGCCGGGGCGGGCGCGCGGCCGCCCCCAGCCGCGCCTCACCGCCCGCCCGGGCTGGGGAGAGCGGAAAGGCGGCGGGCACCTCACGGCGGCGGGGCCGATCGGGGCCCCCATCCCCTCCACAGGCGGCTTAGGGGTCCGAATCGCCGCCGGCGGTGGTGGTGAAACACCTCCCCCCCCCCGCATTTCCTTCCCCCTTCCCGCCGTGAGCGGCGCGGCCGTTTCCCGCCTGCCGCGGCGCTGGGTCGCTCCCCTCGACCCCTCCGTTCCGCCCCGAGGCGTAACTCCCCGTCGGTCTGTGTGATAAGGCGCTGCGGTGTCGCGTTGTTTCGGCACCTCGGCTGCTGTCGGGAGACCTCGCCGCCGCCGCCAAGTGCGGCGGAGCCTGGCGGCTGAGTGGTGGACACCCCCGGTGTGGGACCCCCCGGAGCGGTGCGGGACGTGGCAGTCCCCAGGGGAGGCGGCACGGGTGGCGGCGCGCTTGGCGTACCGGTCTCTTGGCGGGTTGCCTATCCTAAAACTTCACTCGCCGTAAGTTTAAGGAACGCCTTAGTTGCCCAAGGCGCCTTTGCTTAGATGGAGGCTCCCAAGGTGGCTGGTCTGAGCAGTTCGGCTTGTCACCTCCCCATAATCCACCTTCTGCCCCACAGTCTTCCAGTTTATGTTTCTGGCCTTTTATTCCTCATGGAGTTTCAGTGGCTGCAAAGCTCACGGCATCAGTGGCAGGACTGCCACTCTTGGCATCAGTTCCTCCACAGAAATGGCAGTGCTGTGCCACTGCTTTGTTGTCGGCATTGCAAGTTTTGAAAAACATCTTTTTCTTCGCTGTTTCGCAAAGCTTTTATAATTAGGCAGGATCTGTGGTTTTAGGTAGCGGTTCAGGACATGGAGCCACACCTGTCCTTACCAGTGGATGAACGTGTACTTCAGCCACAAGACAGTGGAAACACTTACTGTAAGCTTAGTGTTGATCAAATGCATCATCTTAACAACAGTCAGAGTTGAATGCTGAATATGCTACCAAGGAAGATGGAAAGAATAAAGGCTATAGGCAGTGGACACTTCAAGGTTCCTACCAGACTTTGTCCTGGAAAGTACTATATCTGGAGTTACCCGAGCACTTTATCCTTTAAGTCCATTACTGTCCCTTAATTCAGACCATTAATATAGCTATGTGTGGTCTGCTTGTATCAGTGCTCAAGCTGGCTATAATATTTTCTGAAAGGAGCTTAAAAATCCTGCTGAAACTTAGCAAGCTTAACGTGAAAGGAGGTTTTTCTTGTGTAATGCTTGGAATGGGGGAGACCATTTCGCACAGGCCCCTGCAAAGACGCTAAACGTGGGTGACCGTTGGACACGGTTGTCCAATGCCCATCGTGTAGGATTTTGGGGTCACAAATAATGGGCACTGTAGTTTATGTCCAGTATTCTGAGTTACCTAGCTCCTTCAGTACTACAGTTTCAGGAGATCTTAATCTTAGGATAACTTACTGTCAGTCTAACAGGCTGAACATGAACTCCCCATTGTGACTTTTTGGCAAAGTAAAAGCTGTGAGGCAGTGTTACCTCTATATATGGCAGTAACGAGCCATTACTGGACTACAGTGTCCAGTTCTGGTGTCTGTGCAGGAAAAGGGATGCTGATGAACTGGGAAGGGTTCAGAAAAACACTGCAGGAGTATTTAGACATCTGGAAACTGGACTGTACAGAGTGAGGTAAACCAAATAGGTTGAGCTGCTTATCAGGAAGTATCAAGAGGTTCTTGTATCAGATTATAACTATCCATGCAAGGAGGAGAAAGCAGCTTGTTGGCAGACAGGGGTAAAGCAAGATTCAGTGACAGGAATTTGAAACTACGTTCTCAGATTTGAAATAAGGTACATTATTTAGTGTCCTATTGAGTATGGGGGTGATTATGTGTCTTCAAAACTTGTAAAAGTCTAGAAGCTGTATACTAGCTAGGAAGTAAAGGTTTTAACATAAAAGGCCAGACCAGAGACTTTACTAATATGCTTTGAGGCCTTGTGGCATGTGAATGGCATCACTAAATCCTTCTTCCCCCGACAAAAAAAAATACTACTAAGCCCAAGCTATGCTTGCAAAGTATATTTTATTCCCTGTAAAAACCTCATTAAATCCTGTGTACGGTCTTGAAAGATATTTAAAAAATAGGTATTGGAATGATCAGGTTAACCTAATTTAGATAGTAATAGATGCATTTCAAAATGGCTAAGACATTTCCTAGTATTCACTGTGATGTTAGTAAATAGGCTTTGCATGATGTTCATTTTTCTGGAGATGATATGCTACAACTCTTTAACCTTTACAAATAGTCTGCTGGCTGCAGGGGTATTACCTGTCTAAGTGGATATTATAAATAATTCCCAGATTTTTAGAAAGGCAAGTCTATCAGGTGCATGTGTAAGTGATTCTGTATACTTTTGGAAATTTATTTTTAAACAGTCTTCCCTCCTTAGGTGTTCCATTTCTCCATTGTCTGCTTCAGCAGAGTTTGCCCTATGCGCAGGTGTGCTGCGAGTGATTAAGAGGACTGATTAGTACCAGCTGACACAACACATGGTTTGGTATCCCATGATACTGGACTGTTAATTGACTGCATAGATCTTGCATTTAATCCCTGGCTGCAGCTGGAGCTGCTTTTTAGTATTACTGCAATAGTGTTTTAAATGCCCCCCAAAACCCCAAAAACAAACCCCACCAAAAGATAAGTAACATGTTATTTGCTCAATCCGGTCACCTGCAAAAAGAAAATAAAAATATATTCTTCTACATCAAATTATAGGTAAGGTTTTTGACAAAACATTTTTGACAACAAATATTTGAAAGATTAGAATGCGTATGATGGATAGCTTCAGATACTGAAATTTGTTCTTTGGTATTAGACTGTGCAGCATTCCCATTTAAGTGAATGAGAATTCTGCCTGCATAAGCAGAACCAAGGCCCAAGTAATAACAAAATAGATGCTGCAGAAAGATCAGATAACTATACTCTGGATTCTTTCCCAGGTTCTTCCTTTGTCTACCAGGGTATTGGGTCTAGTTATTTGCTGCTAAAGTCAATGAGTGCATAGCATTGATTACAGCTGGAACGAGTCCAAACACAATATTTGAGCAACAAGAAACCTTAATTTTATGAATCCTTACGCATATTTAACATAAAGCTGATATGTACATCTTAAGCTGTATGGGTTCTGTTCAAGGTTAATGGTAATTCCTGTTTTTTGTAAGATTGCAACCTTGGACCATGAAAGTGATAATGGTTGAATGCTATTTCAAGATGTTACACAGTGTAGTTCACTATGATAGCTTAGTGTTTTTGCAGTATACATCTGCTTTAGTAGAAAGAATTTGCCTTGACTTATTTTCTTTTGTTTTTCAGGAAAAGAAATGGAGTAAGTTCAGTAACTATCCAGTCTAACGTCTTACTGATATCCTAAGGAGTCTTACAAATACTTATTTTGAATTGAGAAAATGACTGCAGATCTAGAAGAAAGTACAGGTTGTTGGAAAAGAATACCTGTCAAAAAGTGGAACATCCAATAGTTAATTTGGAAGTAGCATAAAAGAAATATACCTGTTATGGTGCGATTCTGGAGTGGAGTTAACTCCGTAGCACACAGGTAGCTCTCCAAGGAGGAAAAAAAAAATAAAGAGCTTTCTGTTTTTCTAAATTATGGAAATTTTTTGGAAGACGTGGACATGGATTTTGAGCCTAGTCTTGGTTTCATCGGAATTTCACAGTGACGACAGGCTTTCGTATAGTTCTCAAGGTAGGGGTCCGACCTCTGTAGCTGACAAGAAGCATCTATTTTTGCATTGTATTCTAAACCATGTTTATATAATTAATGAGATCATATGGGCTCTGCTCTTAGTTTTATTGTGATTCATTGTCACAGAAGTTTAAATACAGCAAATCTGATTAATTTTTTGTTTTAATTTCTTTCTGTCTACCTTTAACTGTAGGAAAGCCTTGCGAATGAAATCTTATAAAATGCTGTGCTTGATAATAGTTTACAGACTTGCCATAACAACATTAACATGTTTTTAGACAGGAAGTACGGATCTAATCTTACTTTGATCCATTAACATTTATAGGTTTTTAATTAAATGAAGAGTGATTCACATGTTCTTACAAGATAATACTTTTTGTTACTCCTGTTCTTATCCTTGCAGGTGGTTCTAATAGCTTTTGTCTTTGAATGGTATCACTGGGAAGAATGCGTTGTTCGTAGGTTAGAATTTAGGCCCAAATGTGTATATATTTTGGGTAAATAGGAAAAGATGTAGTTAAAGTTTTGTATTTCCAGTGACATAAAATTAATAGGAAACTGAACACATTTTCTTGACCTAAAAAGAAAGAAAAGAATGTTTTATTTTATTTAGGGAAATGCTACATCTTGCGTTTACCTGAAAATGACTTTTATTCATGAGGGTAATTAGATTTAGCGAAGTATGGTCGATGTTTATACTACTACTTGTTGTTTTCCTCTTATATTTTCTTCTCTTCTATGCCCATTCCCTGGACTGTCTTACCTTGTGATTACAAAGAGGAATTCCTGTCTTACCTTGAACACTACCAACTAACAATCCCAATAAGGGTTGATCAAAATGGAGCCTTCCTCAGCTTTACTGTGAAAAATGCTAAACCCTCAAGAAGGAGGAGGAGTACAGACCCTTATGACCAAGAACTGCCAGCATCTAAATTATTTTTTAAACTTTCTGCCTATGGCAAGCACTTTCATTTAAACCTGACTCTCAACACAGATTTGGTGTCCAGACATTTTACAGTAGAATACTGGGGGAAAGATGGACCGCAATGGAAGCACGATTTTTTAGACCACTGTCATTACACAGGATATTTGCAAGACCAACACAGGACAACTAAAGTGGCCTTAAGCAACTGCAATGGTCTGGTAAGTGCACATTACATTTTCTAGTATAATAGTGTCCTTGTCCCTTTTAAATTACCGAAGAAGAACTTAATTGGCATATCTTTCAGTTTTTTTGAGTCCCTGCAGGAAGCAAGCAGTCAGGAGGGTGCAGAAAACCCCTAAAACCTGGTCTGGGTCCTGGGGAAAAGTAGTCATCAGTTGTTCAAGCTTAATTGTAAGTACTAAGACCCAATTCTGTAGTCCTTTAGCAGGCAGCGTTTTCAGTGTTTACAGTGTCTGCACTAGGGCTGCAAGATTAGGTCTGTGTTGAGATCCTTACAGGTTATAAAAATGTTGCAAGCTCAAGAGGCGGAGAGGAGGAAGCAGTGCGTCCTTTAGGATGCTGAATCTCTCCAGAGAGACAATAGTTGAACTGAATGCCTGCTTGTTGTCTTTGAGAATTTGGCATTTAGACACTTTTGAGTAAATAACAGAAGAGGAGTTGCTTGGTGGAGAAGTCATCATTGCTGTAAATTCAAAGAGTGAAGACGAAAGTAGACACCTTTGCAAGTAGCAGCATCAGAAAGTAATTATTTACCTTTTCAAATTTTGTTTAAATGCAACTGTTTACAATTTGTAAAAGTAGGACTAGAAATTCTCATCTCTTCTTTTACTGTTGATCTCTTGATCACATGACGGTAGTATTTGCATGGGAAAAAGCTTCTTTTATTCCCAACAGAAATTAAAAAACACATGCAAAAAGTAAAAAAACCCCAGGCTATTGAGTAACAACTACTAAAATAGAAGGGCATACCAGGAAATACTAAATCAAGAGCCAGTAATTTCTATAGTAAAAATGTAGGTATGTATTACAGTTATTCATTCTGGTTTTAATTATAGGAGAACACTGGTCAATCTTCCTATTAGGAATAGACAGCTCTAACTAATTGCTAAGGAAAAAAAAAGATTACACAGACTTGCTAAACTAGTTCCAATTTATCCTTGGAAGTGCTACTAAATAATGCAATTTGGGATGTTATTTACAAACAAAAACCAGCTGCTTCAGACCTAGATAGGTTGCATCACACCCAATTACTTGTGATATCCCTGATACAGTCAAAGTTAACATTTTGGTGTACTCTTGAGGAAAAATGATTTAATGGGGATTTTCAGGTGTAAGTGAACACTTTTAAAGAAATGTTGTTAAAATGGTGTTCCATTGAGGGTGGCATCACAGTTTGGTTAATGCAGACTTGTAGCAGATGGGTCTGAATTTAGTACAATTTTGACTTTGGTTTTGCAGTTCCCATATAGTAACTTTTTTGTTACAGTTATTTAAGCTCTTAAACTAATATACTCAATAATTTTGCTTTTGAGTTCTTTTCAGCTAAAAATATTATGGGGACCAAGTCCCTGGTTTCAGGGATCACCTCTTTAAAAGAAGCTGCGTGCCTCTGTACGTCCAGTTTCTGTTGGTTGAGGCACAGACTGGTTGGTCCCCAGGGAGCCTGCAGTCAGTGCCATGGTGCTCCCATTTCAGTTCCTCCCTGACCTTGCCCAGGGAGTGAGCAAAGAATGCCTGCACTTGCTTTAGTCAACTCTGTTTTCCTTTCATGTTAGGAAAACAAGAGTGGGATGAAGCAGGAAGAAGTCCACGTTTTCCTGTCAGCTTTGCCCATCTCTTGCTCCTCATGGCACTTCTTCAGAAAATTTAGCAGCATGGAAGGTGTCATGGGGAAGCAGAATCTTTTTTTTTTTTGCATCTGTGCCTAACACCCTGAGGTGATGTTTAGCATTCCCATTGCTGATGGCCCTCAGCCTTGTTTTTTTGCTGGAGTGAAGCCACAGGTTATTCTGTGGTTCTGGGTATCAGTGGGTTACATTAGTGTTTCTAAGTTAACTGTAGTGTGGAGTGCTTCCTAGTTAAATCATCATCATCAGTGCTTTTAGTTGTTGTTGTCTCTTAGGTATTTCTTCCAGGTATTAATCCAGTCTCTGGGTACACCATGACTGGTAGCTGGGAGGTCTTCATGGTCATGCCTCTTACTTGGGACTGCAAGTGTCAGGTGTCCACTGCATCTCCTAGAAAGGCCTAGTCACAAGCATGTGAGGCTCCTGCCATGCTCCAGAAGCAGCAACGGGTGACAGAAGGCTCTTTCTCAGAGAGGCAGGAATTCTGCAGAGGGGTGCAGCGGTAGGCTCGACTCAGTGTCATCCTCTACCGTACAGAAACTCCACTGTCTTTCAGTGTTGGCAGGGCCTTCCAGAGCACTGAGTATGGGAGTTACTGCTCCATTCAGATAAATCAATCACAGAGTTATTCTTAAATGATGATTCCTATTGACGAATACTTCGTTATACAGCTGCTGGTTAGAACATGTTTAATAAAGCAGTTGGCAGAGAATATTGAAGACAATATTACTTGTTTAAGAATGAATGATAATTCTGAATATGTCATGCTTCAGGTATTCGTTGTATTTTCCAGTCTGATTGTTGGTCTGTAAGAGACTGCCAGTCACATTCTGCATAGTCCTTGATTAACATCTG
Source organism: Phalacrocorax aristotelis (assembly GCF_949628215.1). Taxonomy (NCBI): domain Eukaryota; kingdom Metazoa; phylum Chordata; class Aves; order Suliformes; family Phalacrocoracidae; genus Phalacrocorax; species Phalacrocorax aristotelis. The sequence goes on from NC_134311.1 coordinate 58,806,163, forward strand.
TCTCAAAGTCAGTCATTTTAACTTTAAAACAAGTAATCTTTAACCGTGAGCGCTGCTTATAAGCAAAATTCAAGCATTCCATTTATTCCAGTTGTCCTGTTAGCCTTCAGTATTGCCAAATGAATCAAATTTCTTTCCCTTAGTGAATGATATGAGTTACTCTGTTTAGTTATTCAAGGTGGGGTTAGGGGCCACTATGATCTAATTAACGTAAGTTGTATGACTTTGAAGAGCACTTGCAGTATCTGAGATGAGTTCTAGTGCAAGGAGGGCTTTTAGTTTCATTATAATAAAAGTGATGAGCAGTTGGTTCATTTCCCTTTCACTGTTTCCTGTTTCAGCCTCTCCCTCTATATTTCTCATTTCCAAGTGCCCCAGAATTACGGGCTGCTACTTACAGAAGTTTCATTCCAGCAGTTTCCATCTGCTGGGCCCTGATTATGCTATAAATTGTCTGAAGTTATGAGGAGAGCTCTGTAATCCAGTGAGCAGTCATATGAGGAAATTGAAGGTCTTGTCCGGCAGACTCGCTGGCTTCCAAACTCATATTTACTTCAGTGGGTGTTATATTTGTGGATGGATTGCAGGTTTGGCCTTCTCACAAAAGAGCTTGCAACAAGCAGCTTTTTGAGGCCTTTGGATTTTGGGTGCAAGGCAACAAGGCTGAGGCATTGCCTAAACTGAGTGTGTCATACTGAAGGAGAGAAAAGAAGAAACAGTGGTAGGCTGGCTGAAGAGAGAACAACTGCACTTCAAGGGAAAGAAGTTTGTCTTAATTCTGAGGGGAGCAAGTCTTGAAGAAACTTTTTGGAGGTCGTAGTAGCGGAATCAAGCAAAACCCAAACTTCTTGCATTCTGACCCACCTCTGTCCTCTGCCAGGTATCAAAGCTCTTAATGGAGTGCTCAAACAAGTTTTCCGCAGTAGTAGATTTTCTTGTTTTGAGCTGAAAAGCCCAGTAGTTGAAAATACTTTAAAATGCATAGAAAGTGATTATTATTAGGAAAGTGAATGAGAAGTTTAAATCATATTTTGAAGCTACTGTGGTTCCAAGGACATGTTTAATGTAAAAGGCCAAGTATTTCCTTGGCATGTGAAGTTCCATGCACTACGTACTGTTTGTGCTGGGTAGCATAGATGTCTCCATCCAAACAAAAATGATAGAGAAAGCACAAAAAGTAGGCTGTGGCTAAAAGCATGACTGTACTTGGTTAAAGGAAGAATTATTTTGCTGGAAGACTTCATGTTTGTTTCATGTATGGCTAATTAATATATGTATAAATTATTAATATTCTTCTTAAATTAGCTCATTTTCAAGCTGATTATACCATGAAAAGTGCATCTACTTTTATAGATTATAAATTGCATAGAGTACGGTACTTTGAATTGTGTGTAAATTAATGTCTAATTTATAAAACAATTCATAAAAATTGTAGATTATGTTGGAAAGGATTTAGTGTTCCAGATCAGTGTCTTTGGAGTTCTCTTTGGTACTAATATGTACTTACAGTATAGACTTAGTATTCAGAAAATTACATATAAGCTGGCCCAGTCCTAGTTTTAAGGTGTCTTGTTAGATTCTGTGATGTACTGTCTCAGGCCAGATCACTGTTCTTTTCATCTCTAAGAACACAGTAAGCTAATGCTATCTTTTCCCTCAGTCATGAAACCATATTAAAGTGTATAGCCAGCTGTAGACATGCTGAACAACACTGACACATTTTCAGAAGTTTCAATTTCTACTACTTTATACTGAAAATGGATAAAGCATAAAGTCTGGAAAGGTTCAAGGCATGGAGAAATTATAAAACAGTAGTATTGTGTGGAAAAGGCACTCACTTGTCCTCCACAATTCAGTTTGCTTCTGTGACTGATGGACATCCCCCATCTGAAGGAGGTTAATGCCCCAGCTGGACAGCCTGTCAGAAAAAGATTCCTTTCAACAAACCAGGGTAACTCCATGTGGATTCACAGATTTGTCTAGGCATGTCAAACTGCTGGATCCAGACCTTATATATGTTAGCAGAAGTTGGCAGTCTGTTGTGGCATTGGATAACACAGGACCTTAAAACAATCTGTTTTAGATAATAATCTTGGGAATGTTGCTTGTAGTAACCTACAAGCTGGGGCATTCAGCTTGTTTCTTAAATTCATGGTGTTTTCTCAAAACCTTTTGCTGGTCATTCTTATGCTTTAATGATATTTCTTATGCTTTGGAGCAGAAGTGTAATTTGCAAACTGTTCAACTACAGTAGCTACAAAACTAAAAAAAAATAAATTCCTTTTAATTCCTTAAAAGGGCATTATTTCAATCTCCTTTTTTCAACTGAAATTGTGTTTTGCTCAAATAGTAGATTATAAGCCAAAAACAGGATTTAGGATGTTGTTTGGATATAATAGCGTAATTCCCACTGTTAATCGGGCAATGCTGAATGCGTATACAATGGAAGCATCTCTAGGCACATGAATTTTGTAAACTCAATAAATGCTGGTTGTCACTGACATAGGTACTTTTTATGTACAAAATTCAGAGTCCTTTTTAAAAATCAGTCACTGTGGTTCAACAAGACTACTTGTATCAGTTGAATATTGGGAGAACAATGTTTTGTTCACAAGCCAAATTATTATGTTATGTTTAAAATGGTGTATGTATGCCAGACTTATGTGAAGGGCACATGCATGGCAATTGCCTTTCCCAGTGTTTATTTACTCACTTGGCTAGCTGCAGCAATTGGCTGCATACATGCTCTGGCTACCTGGTGGTAGATGTAAGTTAAAATTTATTTGCAGCTCCTCAATGAAATATTATTAAAATCTCTCTTTTCTTAAGCCATCGTAGTGTTTGGGCAGATGAGATCACATGTCAGCTAGGCATGGGAAAAATTAGTGATACTCTCCTAACCTTTTTCATGGCTCTTACCTGAAGGAATTGTGGTCATAGTTTGCAGGCATTAGTAATAGTTTTTTGTGTATTTGCTTCTGCAAATACGCAATTTGTATAGAGAATTAATGCTGCAATTAAATGTTGTTTCTGGCATCTGAATTGACTCACTCCCACTGAGGTCATCTCACTGCTTAAAACTGTCAGTTTCTGTATCTGATAAGTCTCATTCATGCTTAGACTTGTTGACCTGGCTGGACTTAAGTACCAACATGAAGAATGTATGCTCTGGAGTAATCAGATTTAGGTGAAGACCCACTCTGTTGCAGAGACAGAGCCACAGGTTGAATGGTACCTCTGTCTCCTCAGGCTTGGCACAAAGTGGACAGCCTGATGGTGGTGGCCAGAACCACTCTGCCGGGCTCCTTTCCTTTGGGAACATAATACCAGAGCTTATAATGGCTCAGGATTTGCTTGAACCCAGATGTCTGACATCCAGACTGGATGCAGTCCAGACTGCCAAGGTTCTTTCTGCACATCTGGCAAACCCAGTTACAATTTGGTTTATATTTTCAATACTGTTTGAACAGCAGTGTACCAGTAAATGATTTATTTTCTAGTAAAATCTTAGACTCTAAGTAACAAGAAGGCATTGTGAAGGGAATTTGATCCCAGCATCTTCCAGGTAAATGTAGACCCTGATGTTACCTTCTTGAGTAAATAACTGAGTTCATAATGAAAAATACCATGGAAGAGGAACACTTACTGTTACAGTCACTTATGTAAGGAATGTGTAACTGAAAGCTGCAGTGTGTTCACACATATAATTTCAAAATCTATAGTAGAAAACACTGTTCTTTGGAAAACACTGTTCTTTCTGATGTGTTATACCGGTTTTCTTATTTTGTAAGTTTTGTCTTGTTACTGAAATCAGGTTATTCCAGGAGTGAAGAACAGCAGGCATTTGATGTACAAACTAGCAGCAGGATGAAGCTTTGACCAAGAGTACAATGGCAAGCCCCGAACTTAGAAACAGCTTTAGGATATTCAGAGCAGATATAGAGCAAGTGGTCTTATGGCTGATGGATTATAGAGGTCTCATTGGAGGGAGAAAATAACCCCTTTAAAAAGAGGCTCATGCATAGTACTTGCTTTACAGATCAAAGGTGTAGTAGAAATTTGTGATTTATCAAATCATGATGTAAACGCAGAAGTTCCTGCTTCCAGTCTTCTACCTGATGAGTAGCTCTTTCTCCTGATGTAGAAAGTTCATACATTCAGAATTTTCTAGATACAGATACCAGAATTTTTAATTTAGCAAATACAGCTGTAGGAGTCTGTCAGGGCTTATTCCCCAATATTTCTATATCTGAAAGGATCCCCAGACTGGATATTCTGCTAAAGTTCAGTTTTAATTGCTAAAGGTTCAGGAAATTGCATACTTGGCTTGAAATCTCCCCTTTTTTCCATAAACCACTTCCTGTTTGGAAGAAGCTGAATTCATAAATGTGCAAGTTATGAGACACAATATCTACTATTCTGCGTTGCAGTATGAGGGAAAAAATGTTCATTTGTTATGGAGAATGTCTGGTGCATGGTCTGCAACATCTCGTATTTGCCAGATTTGTGGCAGGACCTTTTAAGGAATAAATGCTTTGTAGATAGTGTATCCTAAGTTAATATTAATAACTAGCTCAGTTTTGGAATTAGCATCTGTATATAAAATGCTGAGTGGTTTCCCTGAATATACATTCTAAAATTAATCCTTCATGCTGTTTTTCTTCGATGCAGTACGTGGCTTTAAGCATCTACCGGTATGGCATCATGGAGGGATATTGGTTTCACCGTTTGAGCAAGGCCATTTTGGCTTGGCATCACTTATAATGGATATGAATTATGTAGTTTTGGAACATCTCTGTGAAGAGGTTATTTGTCATATACTCAGAATAGCTTTTGCTTTCTTACCACATCCACCAAAGATGATGGGAAAGAACTCCAGAAATAGGGCAATGATATTTTTATTCTTATTGTGTTGCTTAGAGGTGCTTACTGCTCCCACTAAAATCAGGGGAGGAGAGGTGGTTTACGCATTGTTTTCTGTGTTGGCTTATAGTTGTGCATTACTTCAGAGATAGATGATAGTCAAATGTTTTTAAAGTTAAGCTTTTTAATAGGAGTTTTTTATTGTCTTTTGCAAGCTTTTATTTTCTTATTTTCTTCTTTAAGCATGGAGTCATTGCTACAGAAGATGAAGAGTATTTTATTGAACCTTTAAGGAATATTACAGAAGATTCTAGTAACTTTAATTATGGAAACGGACATCCTCATGTTATATACAAAAAATCTACCATGCACCAGCAACATCTCTATGATCACAGTCACTGTGGAGTCTCAGGTAAATGAGTATGAGTGTCATTGCTTTTAAAAAGTTATAACTTAAGATGTATTTTAAAATCTTGCTTGGTTCACAAGTAAGACACAGTGGAGAAATTAGCAATGGGGAGGCCTCCTTTTGGACAATGCAGTGTGCCCTGGTGAAAAGTAGTTTTGATTTTTTTTCAGATTCAGATCAGGAGTATAGTGTCTTTCAAAAACTGAGACACTGGGAGTAAGCCTTGTTTTATGCCTGTGTTGTGTACAGTGGTAGTAATGAGCACAGGCTTCCTGAAAATGTGTTATAGGTGTACTTCATTCCCCACTGGAAAGCGTGATTGAGTGACTGAGTATACAGCTCAATGTTTAGTAAGTGTTCCATCTCATTTGAGGGAAACTTGACATGTAATAAATGTTAGCGTTATGATTAGTAATACATTTGGAACTGGAGTCTACATCTTTCTTGTTTACAGAGGTTTATGGTGTTTTGATACTGGCTTTTGGTTCAGTGGGTTAACACTGTTCTGTAATAGTCGAATATGTCATTTACAGGTGCCTTATGGGAAGGATTATATAGTTCTGATTGAGAGATATTTTCCTTGTAAAGCAGTTTTTACTTCCACAAATACACTTTTCAAGTACTGTTTGACACAATTTTCACTTGATTAAACCGAAGCTGAAAACTAACTTCTTGAAGACAGCATGGAAGAAATCTGACAAGTTATTTTAAAGCACTAAAATAATGGTTGGGGTTTTTTTTTTTTTTTTTACATAATAGAAAAATGTTCTAACCTTGTCATTTGTTTATATCTCAGACATAGCTTGTTCTTAAAAGTTCAGTCCTGGACAGTTGTATTCCATGAGATTCAGTGCAGAGGGCAGGCTGACAAATACAAATCTTAAAATAAAATAATACCACTGTTGATTGATGTAACTTATTTCAGCTTCTTTTGGAGGTTGTAACTTTTAATGGCACCAGCTGACTAAACTTATAGTACAAATTGTCTGCAAAGGCCCATGCTTTGGAGATGGTTTTTCCTGAGTGTTTTGGTTAACTGTGTTTAGGGAATGTCAGACTTTATGCATGTAGCTTCTGTTTTAGTTTGGAAGCATTATTCCAGCATCGTGCTTTTAATATGGCAAAACAAGTTTCCTAGCTATTACAGCCTGCTGATTTTAAATGAGAGTACTACTCTATGTTCATTTTGTAGGGAAAGCCTCTTGAAGTAAGTGGAAGGATTATGAAATGTAGGATGATGCAATTTTTACCATTAGTATATCCCTAGAAAAAGAAAGGATATTGGCCTCTGTCAGTTGTTGTCTTCTAGATTAATGCTTTAGGAACTCATTCTCCTCCAAGTGGGGATGAAGTAGTGGCAGCTAGTTTGGTCAGGTTGCATTCAGTCGTTCTGGTGGTATCTGTTGTATGGGTCATAGGTTGGTCAGAGTTATGCATCTTATGTGCAGTTATTCCTTTGCATATTTGATGCTGCCTTTGTTCTTGGAAGGTCCTGTGCATTTAATGAGGTTTCATATCTGTCACATCATGAAGTCCTTAATTACTGAAATGCTAAAGCACTGCTTTTTACAAGCCTGAGACTACTGTCATGCTCATTCATCAGTTTCTCCTTTTCCCATTCTTCTGTGTACTACTTCCACTCCTTGAAAACTTCTGAAAAGATTTGCTTTCCCCAAAACTGCAAGGTCTTTCTTTTCCAGATGATATGCTATTTTAATGTTCTTCTCATGAGTGCCAAAACCTCTTGAGCTTTTTTTCTGAGCATTGTTGTAGCTTTATCCCAAAGTACATGGCATCCAAAGTATCCCCAGAATATCTAAAAAGTAAACCCAAATATTAATTTTCAATGTCACAGCTTCCAGACCCTAGGACGAAAGCCAGATTTACAGTAATCTTTGCGGCATTTGGCTGGTTTTGGAAGTTTTGAGCAGTCCAGTTTTGTGTTTTAAAATGTAATTGTAACAAACCTGTAGCTGCCTTTTGACAGTATATAATTTATTTTGTCTGGAGAATGATTTAAGCTTTACCTTCGGAACAGTTTTGCCAGTATAATATGCTGGGAGGAATCTGCTTGTGTAGCTGTGTCACTCCTCATGGTCTGGCAAGTTTCCCCTACTGTAATCTAGACCTAAATTTATCACGTACCTGTTCTGTATCAGGGAAATGGTCAGGATTTTAAAGTGTTGATAGAGGCAAGGGGAGTGTTATTTCAGATCTTTCTGAGAAAAGTTGTAATAATTGATAGAAAGTGGTGTGGGGAATTTGGTGAAAGGATGATCAGAATAGGTTGGGATGAGCAAGTGATGGACTACTTCATAGTAGATAGTAGAATTATGGTAGATCATACAAGAGAAGAATTGTAGAGGGAGGGAAATTCAGATAACATTGGATAAACTTTCATAACTTAAATTAGATTTTAAGCAGTTAGACATAAGGATGTTTAAAAAATAAAATAAGTTAAATTACTATTTCATGTATGTATCATCACCAAGTTAACTATGTTTTATTAAATATAGCTGAAATGATTAAGGCCTGGGTAAGAAGTTGACCACCATCAAATTGCAATTGCTTCAATGGGATTTAAGGCTACTTAGTTATTTAACAAAATGCTGCATTTGGTGGGTAGGACTGAGAAACAACAAAAGTTATATATGAAAACTACAGTGGCAGATTGTTTAGGGATGGCTCTACTATATGCTGATGTAGTGGTTTTAGTTGTACCAGAACTTACAGCCGGTATATTCTAAAACAGAATCATAGAATGGTTTGAGTTGAAAGGGACCTTTAAACATCATATAGTCCAAGCCCCCTGCAATGAGTAGGGACATCTTCAACTAGATCAGGTTGCTCAAAGTCCTGTCCAACTTGACCTTGAATGTTTCCAGGGATGGGACATCTACCACCTCTCTGGGAAACCTATTCCCATGTTTTACCACCCTCATTGTAAAAACTTTCTCCTTATACACAGTCTGAATCCTTGTCCTATCACTACAGGCCCCGCTACAAAGTCTGTCTGCATCTTTTTCGTAGTCCCCCCTTGAGGTATTGAAAGGCTGAATAAGGTGTCCCTGCAGCCTCCTCTTCACTAGTCTGGACAACCCCAACTCTCTCAGACTTTCCTCACAGGAGAGGTGCTCCAGCCCTCGGATCATTTTTGTGGCCCTCCTCTGGACCCGCTCTAACAGGTCTATGTCTTTCCTGTGCTGATGACCCCAATGCTGGATGCAGTACTCCAGGTGGGATCTGAGTAGAGGGGAAGAAATACCTCCCTTGACCTGCTGTCCATGCTTCTTTTGATGCAACCCAGGATCCAGTTGGCTTTTTGGGCTGTGAGTGCACATTGACAGCTCATGTCCAGCTTTTTGTCCAGCGGTACCCCCAAATCCTTCTCAGCAGGGCTGTCCTCAGTCTACTCATCTCCCATGCTGGATCCATGTTTGGGATTGACCTGACAGGTACAGGACCTTGCACTTGACCTTGTTGAACATCCTGAGGTTCTCACAGGCCCACCTCTCCAGCCTGTCAAGGTCCCTCTGGATGGCATCCCATTCCTCTAGAGTATCAACTGCATCACTCAGTTTGTTGTCATCTGCAAACTTGCTGAGGGTGCACTCGATCCCACTGTCCATATCATTGATGAAGATATTAAACAGTACTGGTCCCAATACGGACACCTGAGGAACACCACTTGTCACAGATCTCCATCTGGACATTGAGCCATTGACTGCAACTCTTTGAGTGCAACCATCCAGCCAATTCTTTATCCACTGAAAAGTCTACCCATCAAATCCATATCTCTCCAATTTAGAGAGAAGGATGTTGTGGGTGACTGTGTCTGGACAGAAGTCCAGACAGATGACATCTGTAACTCCTCCCTTGTCCACTCATGTACTCACTCCGTCTCAGAAGGCTGTTAGGTTGGTCAGGCAGGACTTGCCCTTGGTGAAGCCATGCTGGCTGTCTCAGTCACCTCCCTGTCCTCCACATGCCTTAGCATAGCTTCTAGGAGGATCTGTTCCATGACCTTCCCAGGCACAGATGTGAGGCTGACAGGTTGGCAGTTCCCCGGGTCCTCCTTTCTACCCTTTTTTAAAAATGGGTGCAATGTTTCCCCTTTTTCCAGTCCCCAGGGACTTCACCTGACTGCCATGACTTTTCAAATATGATGGAGAGTGACTTGGCAATGACATCAGCCCATTCCCTCAGGACTCTGGGATGCATCTCGTGAGGTCCCATAGATGTCTGTATGTTCAGGTTCCTCGGGTGTTGTCAAACCTGATTTTCTCTTACAGTGGGAGGGACTTTGTTCCCCCAGCCCCTGTCTTGTGGTCCATCCACTTGAGAGGTGTAGGAAGAGAGGCTGCCAATGAAGACTGAGGCAAAAATATAGTTGAGTACCTCAGCCTTCTCCTTGTCCATTTTTACCAGTTTGCCAGTCATGTTCATCAGGGGGGTTTGCTTACTTTGACTTTCCTTGTCTGGCTGACATACCCGTAGAGGCCCTCTTATTCTTGCAAGTTCAGCTCCAGCTGTGCCTTTGTCTTCCTGACCCCATCCCTGCACAACTGAGCAGTGTCCCCGTACTATTCCCAAGATACCTGTTCCTGCTTCCACTGCCTGTGCATTTCCTTCTTGCCCTTTAGTTGGACCAGCAGGTCTTGACTCATCCATGCTGGTCTCTTGCCTTCCTTTCCTGATTTGTTACACCTGGGGATTGAGAGCTCTTGTTTTCTATGGAAAGTGTCCTTAAAGATCAGCCAGCTCTGTTCTGCTCCCTTGCCCCTGGGGGTCCTATTGACTAACTCCCTGAAGAGCTGGAAAATGCAAATATGCTTATATATACATTAAATGATCTTAAAATAGTAAGAAAAAGCAGCACATGATGCTTTGCTTCAAAGTATTCTCATGGTTGCATCTTAAATAAGTAGCTTTCTATTGTGTTTTGAGATCTCAACATGAGCGAACAGTGTGCTGCTGCGGTCAAGAAGGCCAACAGGATGCTGGGTTGCATCAAAAAGGGCATCGCCAGCAGAGAGAAAGAAGTCATTATCCCGCTCTACTCGGTGCTTGTCAGGCCACACCTGGAGTACTGTGTGCAGTTCTGGTCCCCGCTATACAAAAAGGATGTGGACAGGCTGGAAGGGGTCCAGAGAAGGGCCACAAAGATGATCAGAGGACTGGGAAGCTGCCACACGAGGATAGGCTGGGAGAACTGGGTTTGTTCAGCCTTGAGAAAAGGAGGCTCAGAGGGGATCTCATCACCATGTGCCAGTACTTAAGGGGTAGCTACAAAGGAGACTCCCTTTTTACAAGGAGTCCCGTGGAGAGGACAAGGGGGAACGGATACAAGTTGCTCTTGGGGAGATTCTGGTTAGACACAAGAGGAAAATTTTTCACAGTGAGGACAGTCACCATTGGAATAATCTCCCCAGGGAAGTGGTTGACTCGGCCATGTTGGACACCTTCAGGAGTTGCCTGGACAGGGTGCTGGGCCATCTTGTCTAGGCTGTGCTCTTCCTAGAAAGGATGGACTAGATGATCCCTGAAGTCCCTTCCAACCTGTGATTCTGTGATCTGTGATCTTTTTCTGTCTGTGTTCTCTCTCCATCTTCACCTACACCCAACACCTTTAGATAACTGACTTAGGAAAACTTCGGTACCATAGCTGTGTACTCCACGTCTACATGCATTTGGATTTCTTTTCAGGTGCAAATTAAAACCTAATGCCCTGCTTTCATGTTATAAAAATTTTTAATATACATTTTCATACATAAGACAGTTAAATATAAATATTAATATTATAAATTTAACATAAATATTAAAAAATTATATATAAATGATGTAATTTTAATAACATAAAAATAATAATTTGGGGTTAATTACAGTGTTTTTGAGTGTTTTTTATTTTCATATTTGCTTTTTTACTTCCTGATACCTATGTTCAATGCTAATGAATTTAAAATTTTTTTTTCTTTTTTAATCTAGGAATATGGTGGAAAAATCACATAACGTGCCATAGAACTGTTTTTGTTAAATATATTACAAACTTGTATTGATGTGTTTTACCTTACTAAAATTCAGTCAGCATCCTTTAGTGTTTTTAAAGTAAAACAGCATAAGAATTGATATATCCTGGAGCGTGAGCCTAAGTATTCAGGATTGTTTCCAGCTTTCCCATTACTCTGAGAACAGCTGAAGCCTAATCTTCTCATCTGATAAGAAAAGGAGAAATGTTTGTTCTTGTGAAGTCTTCTGAGACCTTTGTTCGAAAGACGCTATCAAGATGAGTCCAAATAATATTTTTTCCTCTGAAAGTTTCTGTATGAGCTCAAATATTTAGAATAGATTTGCATCTTTGAGTAAAAAATTATGAATGAATGTGGAAGCATTATTGCATTTCGAAAGTACCTCTAGTACTCTAAGAGCATCAGAAACCCTCAAACATCACAATTTTTTATTTGAAGAGTGGATTTTTAAACATTGTAGTACAGAAGCTGTCAGAGAAAATTTAAGACATTCCTAAATCACCACTTAAGTGAGATGAAAATCTTTGAATAATAAAAGCAACTTTGAATTTCCTACAATAGAGATGAAAACCAGGAAAAAGCTTAGTATTCATTGTAGAATCCTCAACAGGCTTTATCATTTGATAAGGTTTTTTAGAATAGATTATACCAATTGCAGAATGAGGACAGCTTTGTTCCTGGCATTTTTTTAATGACAAGGTTTATTTTCATTTTTTGACTTTTCTAAGACGTGCACCATTTAAAGCCAGCACTGTGGCCTCAAAAATTATAAAACACTGCAACAGTGGGAATGCTGAAGCTTTGTATTGACCTGAACTTACATTCTTTGTTGTGTAGTTATTGCTCTCTGAGAATAGCGTGCTTAGTTGAATTGCATAAAGTATTGCTTTATGGAAGTTACTGGTCCTATCTCAGCTCATCCTTAGCTGAACCCATTTTAGTAGAGGTAAGGATGCATCTCAGGAATCGCTCACTTTGAGTAGTCCTGTTCAGACAACTACAAATGTATCTAGCTGTTAACATTCTTATGCTTATCCATAACTAGCAAGAATACTGTAGATATTTTGAAATCCTACTTAGGTAAAACTAGACTAATAATATATTGTGGAAATTTTAAGCTTGAGACCTGTGCAGGCCTTTGTGAAGAAGAGATATTTAATACACCCAACAATGCCACTTATGCAGGCAAGGGTGGGTTCAATTTTGTCCTGAGGACAGGAATTAAAATTCAGTTTGTATTGTTGGTTTTGCTGGTAATCACAGCTGTCTGCATTTTTAATAATCCATCTCTTGCATGCAAGAAATATTTTTTTCTATATATTTATATGAAAGAAGTACCAGAACAACATATTTGAATTAAAATTAGTGTTAAAAATAACTATAGCAATTATCCCATGTCAGGCTGTTTTAAAATTCCCATTATAGTTAATCCATGAGGTAGATAAAACATAATCTGTTAGCTTTCCAAAAAGAAAATTAATTTATTTGGCCCCAAAACTGTGAGGCATGTAAGCATAATTGCCTTTAGAGTTTCACGGGAGGAAGAAAGCTTTTTTTGGTGCCTTATCATTGAGTTTAATTCCTTAGTATATTTTGATACCTTTTACGTTAATTTTGAATATTTGGTTTCCAGTACGTTTTTTCCAAATGTTATAACGGTCTTGTTCTTACTCTTAAAATTCTGAAGTGTGCTGGTGATTAATGATAACGGACCTTTATTATTAACATAGATGTGCAGAAGCAGATCCGTTAGGAGAATAATTATGATTTATTTTCCTAAGTCAATCTAATTAGAATTGAGAATATTAGAACTCAAAGTTGGTTTTCCATTATACGAGGGATTTAAAATAATAAAAAAATTAATACATTTAATTTTTCTTTGCCTCAAGAAAGACTTCTTTTTGGAAGCTCGAAAATGGTAATCTCCACACAAAACAGCAGCATTTGAATGAGTTTTACTAGTTACCCCTCTGAAGTGTTTAATTATTTTTGTTCCTAGACCTCCCAAGAAGTGGTAAGCCTTGGTGGATGAGTGATGCATCTGCTTTTCCAACTTTGCTTCCAGTTAATGACACATTAAGTAGTCATAGTCGACAGAAGAGATCAGTAAGCCTTGAACGGTTTGTGGAAACGCTGGTAGTAGCAGACAAAATGATGGTGGGATACCATGGTCGCAAAGACATTGAACACTACATTTTGAGTGTAATGAATATTGTAAGTTTCATCCCTCTCTGTGTTCATATCAATATGCATGTACTGAAATGATAAAGTAACTGTAAAGTATTTATTTACTGGCATGAATAATGCTTCAAAATACGTATCAGCTTGCAGGAATTAATAGTTGAAATACGGCAAATGTTGGCATCGTGGGAAGAATGCAGTACTATTTCTGTCAAGAAGTCCACTGTGATCACTTTTGAATTGTTTGTCTTTCAATTTTAAATTCTAATGATTGCATTTAGATTCTACAGTTCTGTTTAAGTCAACAGTATAAATGCTTCTTGTGCCGGATGAATTGTGGAACCAAGGTATAAACAGTTTTGATTGAAAAATGTGTCCCAAGAAGGTTGTTTTACTGAATTGTCTTTTCTTTTTTGTCAAAAAATAACTCTTTTTCAGGTAATAATGATAATTAACTTTAAGAAATTACATTGAGCAAGATAATAGGTTAATTCTTAACCATGTAGGAAACAAATAGTGTTTCTTGTCTGACTTTGTGCCTTTTCTTATTTTCTGGAGGTCAGGTTGCCAAACTTTATCGTGATTCCAGTCTAGGAAACGTTGTGAATATTATAGTGACACGTTTAATTGTCCTCACTGAAGATCAGGTAAGAGCTGTTGTGCTAAGCTTTATTCCCTGAAATACAAGCGATTTTATTGTATAATATAGATTTCATTTAATTATTGCTTGAAATGGCTGCATCTGAGTACAAAACCTCTCTTGTGATCTCTCACTCCTTTAATCAAGATGAAACATTTCAAAGGCATATTTCTCATATATCATCTCAAAGATATCTGTTCTTACTTCAGGTGAATATTAATACACCTTTATTGTGCCAGACGCAACCAGGATGTCAGTTTTATTTTTAGATCTATATTTTGATATTCCAATTTTTTTATATTGACATAATTGTTATTAAAGTTGGAGCAGAAGGAATGCCTGTTCAGTAATACACAGCTGAACTTGGGGGCAATTTTTACAGAAATAAAATTTGGCAAGAAGAGTTTATTCCTAGAGACCACTGCTTCTAATTATAGTCCCATTTTAGTTTTCAAAAGGCTTAACAACTGACCTTAGTAATTTGTTTGGAACATTTCTGGTATGCATGTTGTATTGCAGCCAAACTTGGAGATAAACCACCATGCAGACAAGTCCCTCGATAGCTTCTGTAAGTGGCAGAAATCCATTCTCTCCCACCAAAGTGATGGAAACACCATTCCAGAAAATGGGATTGCCCACCATGATAATGCGGTTCTTATTACTAGGTATGGTCATTATAAGTATTGTGTTTATTTTATTTTATTTCTGTAGCTTTCTTGTTCTTACCTTTTTTATATATATATATATAAATATTTGTATTAGATAAATATATATAATATAAATAATATATATAAATATATTTTTATACTTATATATATATCTTTTTATATATATATATATAGCCTAGTTGTAAAGTAATATAATTGGTAGGTAATCTTAACAGGAGGAAAATTAATAGATGGTTTATTTTAAATATATTAGACTATTAAACTATAGATTAAGAGTTTGGAAGAGATCTGCAAATTACTTCTGCTATTATTTTCACTTTGTAATTGCCAATGCAAAGGATTCTAGTAGAACAGATGGATCCTACTGAACATTTTATACTTTTATAATTAAAAAGAATTCACAAGATTATGGAGAACAAAGCAGTATGGAAAATGTTTTGTTAACCATATATAATGTTTTTAATAAGAATTTTAAGCTAGAACTTCAACTATGGTAATAGTATTCCTGCTGAAAAACAGGTTCTTGCAGATTCAGGCAATGTGAGAATCTGCTTTGTAGCTGTTCTGATTTATTATGCTCGATTAAGATGAGAACTGACAGTTTTAATAGGTGGTTTCAACGCCTGCATATGTGCCCATTTGTTTGCTTCTATTCCACCGTTAACGTGATAAATTCAACAAAGCTTACACTGTAATCTTGCAATCCTGATAAACCTATTTCTGTTTGTCCTTTGCAGTTACGGGTAGGCAACTGTACTTTATTAGGAGATCAGTTTCCCCATTGTTTAAGGATGCTATTTATTCTTTTCTATTTTGTTTAAATAGCAGCAGGTGCAGCAGCACTAATTTGGATTAGGATCCTTTTATTATCGTTTCTGCTTTCCAGGACAAATTCTGTACTGCTTTGTATGTGACCAATTTGTGGAATCATTGTGTTCACTGCAGGAATTTTAAAATAATGATTGAAATAATGGATCCTTTCTGGAATTTTGCGGAAAAGGTGTAGAAGTGGCTGGGTTTTTTTGGGATGGGTGGTTTTTGTTGGTTTTGTTTTCTATGGGAACAAAAGTTCCTATAGAGGAAAGAAAAGCTAATTAATCACTTTACATGTATTTTTGCATTCAAATTTTAAACATAATTGTTACATGTGGTCCTTAATACTACATAGTAACAATTAGAATAATTAAATGCCAGAGTGATTTAGAGAGCTGTTACAGTTCAAGAAGTTTAAAAAAATAATAAAGTGTCTAATAAAAATAAATTGAATGAAATTTAAAATACAATACAGTTACATTCTGAGATCTTGATTTTTCAAGATTTCTGAGATCTTTGATTTTTTGTTTATGCTCAGGGTTTTTTTGTGTACAAGAAATTCCTTCACTCTAGGGCTGCTCACATGTGAAATTAAATACATCTTTACAGCTGTGCTACACATTGAGCTTTTACTGGTATAATTTAGGTAGTGAGTGAAAAAGTGTAATCCGAAGGTGGTGTGGTTGTGTCATGTTGAAGCCCCTCCTTATGTGTGTATAATCTACGTTGGCAACACTATATTTTTACTGTTATGGCTGAGTAACTTGGCATTTTGCTAGTGTTATTCTGGCACTGCAGAGCCCAGTTGTTTATTTTCTTTCACTATTGTGCTTTAATACATTTTATTACTGTATGTTCTGCACTGGCTTCCCTGTTCCGGTAGGATGTTCCCAGCGTAGTTATGAACTGTGTTCCAGACAAAGGCTTTTAAGTCAGTGCAAAGTTACAGGCCTTTAACAGCAAAAGGAGCAAGTTTTCAGAAAACATGAATAAAACACATTGAAAATTCTTTTTTTTCAGCAAGGAGCAGTAAATATTGAAGACTTATTACATTCTTCATTATTGGGGCTTAGTGATTATATAAGTATGCTACAGAGTTTCTTTAGGACTTGTTTATGCTATCTTTTAAAAAGGATATAAGAGTTATGAAAGCAACTTATGAGTTTACTTCTAAGAAGTTTACACTTCTAAGTAATACCTGTATTTTAAATCAACAAAGTGCCTCAGCATAGTATCTGCAGGCTAGTAGTACCTACCTTTATAAAGCGTCACTGAACTTTTAAGTTCACTTATATATGCTTTCATGATAAAACGCTTATATTCATTTATTTACTATAATAATTATAATTTCTGAAATTAATCCCAAAGGTTACACTAATCAATTTGAATGGATCAATCAGACTTTTACTGAAACTTCTAGCTATCCTGGCTCTTACTAATAAAATGTATCAGCATATGTGAACTATGGATTTTTCTTTTTTTAGGTTGGAAGAGTAAAGATAAATTTATATTAATATAACCATGCAAATCAATTAACTTTAAAAATTCTAAATTAATTACTGAAATGGTAACGTGCTTGTTTTCATTCTATTTTGGATCTCTCATCTGATGAACGGGATTTAATGCATTATATGTAAAAGAGAGAGGTATCATTACAGTGCTTTAAACTCCTAAGGTGTTGGAGAGATCTTTAATAACTTCTTCTACCTCAAGGAATCGGAACATATACTACCCAATATTGAGTAATTTTTTAGCCACTCTAATACTGTTTTGAAAGCAGTTTCCTGAATCTGCCCTACTGATGCTGCTCTGCTTTGTATGGGGTAATTGCGTTGAATTTGACACTGGAACCATTTTTGGTCATTCTGTGTATTACTATTTTATGGAAAGTAGGGAAGTTTTAGTTCAACATTATGAATCGTTTTGTGTTGATCAAAACCAGATTTTTCAGTAAGTGATTGATGTGTTTGAAAATATTACCTAGTCCTAGCTGGGTATTTAAGTTTGCATCTACAACAATCTTTATCTGAAAAGCAGGGCAAAGTTGTTAGGAAAAGGAGTCATTCTCTTCATCTGTGCAGATGAAGACAGCACCTCAGCATTTCTTAGCAACAGCTGGCTTTCCTCCACGATACTTTCAAAGATGGCACGCTCTGATCTGGAAAAAAAAAAGTATTAAGGGTGCTGATTCCCTAGGGTTGTCCGCTTGACCAGTGTTAGACAGTCTTTTGTACCCTAAACTAGCTGTATGCTAAAACTAGGTAGCCTCACTGGTGTGAAGGTATGCCAAGCTAATCTAATAAATCCCATGAAGATATTAGCATGCCTGCTAAGCTGCTGGTCTTTGGACAAGAGCCTACCTGTGTTCAGTGTGACTGCTATACAGGCTTCTCTGTCGTGGTCCTGCAGGCACCCTGCAGTCTGTAGAGCGCTTATTTTACTAAGCGGGTGGGGGATTCTGAGCTGATGATAAAAAATAAGGCCGTTAAGAGACTGGTCTAAGGAAGAGCCTGATTCCCAATCAGGAGAGCAAAACCGGTGCGGTAGAAATATGGTGTTACTTGCACAAATATGGTAAGAAAAATAATGTGCATTCTCAACAAGCTATGGTGGGTATTGGGACTGGTTTAGCTTCTTTAATACTGTCAGACTTCATGCTGTAGGCATAAAAATAATTATTAACAGGAACAATTCCTGCTACTGTTATCAGCAGAAGCATCTTCAGTTTCACTGGGGAGCTTCTGAGCATCCCTGAAATTGGTAAGAATTAGATATCTTCTTATAATGGGTAGATAATAGGCCTTATACATGAGGCTTATTACAGAGTCTTGGGATATTGGGTGACTGTGTAATGAGAATAGCTATTACCCAGAACACTGATAATACTTTTGTGTGTTACTGTGTTTTTGCCTTCTTTTGTTCATTTACAGAACTTTGTATTCTCTGAGTTTTAAGTGCTTGATGTTGTTTCAAGATAAGACTGTGACTGAATTAATGCTCTAGAACAATTAGACCTTTTTTTTTTAGTGCTTGCCTTTTGAAATGTCACCTAGATTTTTTCTGTTGGAGACTATATTTAAGTCTCAGACTTCAATATTTTATCCTGTAATTGTCAAAATAGGGTTATTGGGGCAGGTGAAAGTAAAAACAGTAAGCAGAGAGGTTTTAATTATCAAGTAGTTGAGTAGTGTAATGCTGTTAAGAGAATGTCTTATTTTTCCCATGAAGTGACTTTGACTTTTGATAAACCTAGTGAATCCTTAAAACTATTTCATATTACAAATTCGTAAAAGTGGGAGGAAAAAGCTTGTATGATTCTCTTACCTCAATCTTTTGGTAGACAAAAAGTAGTCTTTGCATTTGGTTCCTGTATTCCTGCATCATGGATGTGATAATCTAATTTTTTCTGCATGTCACATTCTCTAATTTGTCATTTTAAGACTCAGTGTAAATTTTGAGTCTCTGTCTTCTCCTTTGTGCATCCCATCCCTGGTGTAGAAGTATCTATTTGCCTTTTTGAAGTTAGTTCTTATTTGCTGATAATTTTTTAACTTTTGTTGGTAGCCTGCTTCCTCTTTTTGTTTCTTCAGAAACTCCTTGAAATAGTCTCCATATTCCATAAAAACACAAACTTCAGAGGTCACAATGTAAACTATGATAGTTACTTATTTTTGAAGAACACTTAACCCAGCTTCTCTTCTGTTTCAGTCAATTGTTTCCTTCTCTTGATCTTACAGATCATAAAGTAGGAATTACAGAATTCCTCAGCAATGCCTTGGTTAACTTGCAATCATAAACATTATGAACAAAACATTTCCTTGTCCTATGCACCTGTAGGTAGGACCAGAGAGTTGCATTCTAGATTACACTTTGTAGCAAGGGTGCAGGAGAAGATGACGAAATCTGAAAAATGCCTTTTTTCTTTTGTGTACCCTAAGAGTTCTGTAGTACTACATTTCTATATAGCTCAAGATGGTTAGTTTGATTTGTCCAGGTACTAAATAGTTGTTTTTCCAAATGATGTGTGACTCTGAACTTTGCAGCAATGGAGTCTTCTCCTGCAGGGAGGGAAGATTCAGATCTATTAATTTGCCTCCTGGTGTGTCAGTAGATCAAGTAAAAGGTGTACCAAACAGCTCATAGAGGGGAAGGTTTGAGGGGGAAGTTGAGATGCCTGTGTGTATCTCTGAAGGGGCAGAACTCAGTCTTTGAGATACAAGTATTTTAAACTGAGAAACATTTTAAACCTTACTCACTAAGAGATCATACTTCATCAAAGTCATTGCATGAAATGTCATCTCCTGTTGGTAGCACCAACATACCAAGAGTTTGTTTTTCAAAAAGAAAACCAAATCCATAATGCTTGACAAAAGCTTGAAGATCTCTTTGATGCAGCTGCAGTGCTTTTACAGGAACATATGTGATCCCATGCAAAAAACTTCATAAAGTTTTAGTTTTGAGACTCTAAACCTGCATCCTTCCCTCCCTCCCCAGTACACTGTTAGAGATGCGCTTATGTAGATAAAGCTTCTGAAATTAATGATTTATAATATCTTGAAATACGAAAGTCTCTTCCTTGGATTGGAGTCCACTTGACTTAGTTTTATGAGTGGTTTACTGCTTTACAACAACTTACTTCACAGCCCCACTGTACTGATGTACTCTGGAGGAATCTTTATTTGCTTGAATAAAGAACTGGGGCCACCATATGTTTTTATTGATTAAGCTGAATACGCGTCTATTTGTAGGTTAGACTGGTGTCAGTAAAAATGTTCAATACCACAGATGGCATAATTTCTCTACTTCTCTGGGGTTTAAATGGGCTTGTACATATTAATTTTTGTGAGACAGTGAATGAGGTCTCTCTTAATACACTCTTGTATTTTTGCCAGGTACCACTGTACTTGTAATTCGGTAAGTATTGCTAAGCAGTGTGGTATGGCTGCTGTTAGCATTAACCCTGGTATTAGCATGCAGCATGTCTCTAGCAATGCTGCTAAAGCCCATATGGGAGGCATTAGCATTATTACAAAATTGGTGGCTTTTTCAAATGTTTCAAAGAGAAATTTTACAGAACTAGTTTGTTTATTGTATATGTACAGGATGAACTTCACAATGCTTCAGTTTTGTGTCATTCATGTGTCCTCATGGGCAAGGAATACTCCCATTTGTCTGTGAGATATGCATCCCCTGTGCAGGCCAGTACTGTCAGTTTTTCTAACGGGGCAGAAGGAACATGTTATATAGCAGCAATCCTAAACTCCTGTAAGTCTTGTGGTTCATAATCTAAAGCTCTGCAGTGTTTCTGGCATTGCTGTAGACACTTGAGAGAGGCAAAAAGTTTCTTGTTTCATTTTGCATACCTGTGTAGAGCTGACCACAATCATGCCTTTCATTTTTTTATAACGTTAAGGGGTTTTAGGCAGCTGGAGATGACTTGGTAGTTGCATCGTCCCAACAGCAGTCCTAAACGGATATGTATTTTATGGACACAGTTGCTCTTTTGCATGTCAGTTGCTTATAGGTTAGTAATATGCTTTTATTCTGTAATAACAAGTAACATTTCCCCATCAGGTTCTGTACTAGTTAAGACATTTGATAGTGAGGTAGGGCCAGCCAGGATACTGCGCATTCCTTTCTTCCTGCAGGTCCAAGATAGTTGTGTTTCTTTTCTGAGGCACTTTTCCACTTTTGTTTTTTTTTTTTGGCTTCTTAACTTGTTGCAAAGATTTCTTTTCTATACAAGGCACTCTTACGTTGCTCTGTCAAGAAAATTTCCTAGCCTTGTCCAATAAATCTGGACATCCAGAGCATTTCTGTTCCCATGAAGCCGTGCCTCTGATTCTCATCCTGCAGTTTCTCAGTTTCTTCCTCCGCTAATGAGAAGGGCTCCGATTTCAAGAAGTAATTCTGATGTCAGTTGTATCTGTTTGCTTCTTACTTCCTTAACTGTTAGTCCATTAAGTGGTTTTGACCCTTGTTTTTTTCATCTTCTTCTACTAAAGTTCCTTGCACTGAATTTAAGCCCTTTACAGGAGGCTGTTTTTTGTTAGTTTATTTTTGTGCAAAAATTGTAAGATTGTCCATTGACTTAGTGTCCTGGAGACTATGTGTATAAGATTATTCCTCTGAGAGAGGGTTGAAAAGCTGCGGTGTGTATGTTGCTCTTAATGTCAGTCTCTGCAGATATTTAAGATGTGAGGAGCTTGCTTTCCAAACAATGACACTGGATTCCCCATGCCTCTTTGTTTTAAGGGAATTAAAGGGGTGTAAGTGAAAAATCAATCTGCACGTTCAAAATTATGTATTTGGAAAAAGCTGAAACAAACTAGAAATGTCCTAGGACTCTGCTACAGCAGATTGAGGGAATTAAGGTTTTTGATGTTGCTTGCATAGTGCTTTGCAATACAGGAATATTTATACCAGGGTTCCTATACATGGCATGTTACTTACACTCCTTTTTAGACACCTGCTGCTGACCACTGACAGAATCAGTATGTTGCTAGGTATGGCCCTGGTACCACAGTTCTTATATTTATTCTTATGTCAGAAACATTTTATGGGTCTTCACTATCCTAAGGCATATTCTTTGGAATGACTACCCTAAGATTGACAAAAGAGAGGTTGTGCTGAGAGGTGCAGCATAACAACTGTGAGTTGTTACAGCAATAAGAGGGTCTTTGCTTGTAGGTGATTTGCTTTAGATACATACAGGTCTAGAGCCGTGTTCCAAGGTTGCAAGCTCTGCATGTTCAGTGGGGGAAAAACATGTACAAAGATTTCAGTGGAGAGTTATCCTTCACTGATTTTTTGTATATGTCTTTTTGTGAGCTAAGAGGCTGCAGGCTGTGAAATGATGGTAGAAAATCAAATTAGATAATGCAGGCAATAGAGAAAATATGAAATAGTTGGGAAAGAATAAAATCAGTTGGCATATTACATAATACCCATTTATGTGACAGTTATACAGTTACTTGCTGGGGGGGTGTTTTTTGTTCCCCTGCCCCCATTAACAGAATAAGGCCTGAAAGGTTCACTTTTTCACTCTTGGCTGTGAATTTTTGGGGGTCTTGGGGGGAGGAGGTTGGTGTAAATTGCATCTTTAAAATTTATTCCTAGATTTTGTAGCTGAAAGGAATCAAATAGACTCTGTGGGATTTGAGGGAACTCACATGGAACAATAAAGTAGCTAGAATGTGAATCTGAAAAACTGCTTATTGCATGGCAAATGTCAACCAGCAGGTGATTTGCAGCTAATTAACAAGCACACTGTGTGAGTGGACTGTTTTCTAATCAATAAAAAGGCTGTTATTTTAAATTTCTGATGCCATTAGTTGACTCTTAGTTTACAGTTGGTTACTTAGAATATGTGTTTTCTCATTTAGTTTATAAATTTGAGTCTGTGAGGATGGAAGGGTGGAAAAGGTTTAAGGTATACCCAGAGTTTGCCTAATCCATTCCAGATGGACAAAATGTGTTTTATTTAATACCAAATCCAGAAGAGTGACTAGTGTCATGGAGTAAAGCTGAGACTTTCATGCTCTGACTTTCCAGCCTTAAAACTGTTTTCTAAATTTTTTTTTGGTAGATTGATTGAAATACTTGATACTGAGTAAAAAGACAAATTACATTCTCCTATCTCAAGACAGAAATTTTTGAGAGTAATGCCACAAAAATCTTTTAAGAAGTGCTCACTGAGTGGAATTGGTTACACACCTCATGATTTCCTGAAGTGGAAAACTTGAGAATATCTACCACCACACAATGTGGGCAGTGCAACTGCCTACTGGCCCCAGTTAAAGTATTTCTCTAAATGAGACAATGAAACCTTTGGTAATTAAAAATGCATTGGGACAAATCCATAAAATAGCAAGCTACATTTATTATTGATGGTAAAGGTATATTAATGCCTGCTGTAGTTTTATTTGTAAACTTCCCCTTTTACACACTAGATGTACTACAGAAGAAAAAAAAATCAATGAAAAATGCTTTTGTATGCTTCCCCCCCCCCTTTCTTTTCTCCAGGCATTTACCTTCTGAGTTGCACAAAGGGTCATAAAACTATTCAAATGATAGTTTTTCCAGGAAATGTTTGGTGGTAATAGTTTGGGATATCTGTTAGAACACTCAGTTACTGCTTGGCCAGATATCTGAGGAAGGGTTTTCTAGCAGTTTGAAATGTCATATTTTGTCTTCTTTTTTATAAAGAATATAGACTTGTTTAAAAATCTCATTGTTAATTTTTCTTAGTAGTCTAAGTAGAATCGTAGCATTTTTCTCTATTCTTCCCGCCCTCCCTTGGCTTAAGTACAATATCAGGCCTGTTATTATTTTCACAACTTACAGTGACTGGCAGAGTAATACATATGCAAGTGAGTAGCTGTGCTCCTCATTCTTAACAATCCAGAAAAACATATTAGGTCAATTTCTACCCTGGATTTTCACCAATTTTGGATTTTGACTGCAATCTGTTGCATTAATTCTGTCCCTCACCACAGATAAATATATACTACATTTTCATGTTTTCTTCACATTTTAAACATGAGTCTGGACTATTTAGCTTAACTTTATGGCTACGTTTTATTAGATTGCTTATGTATAAGAATACATTAAAAACATGTGCTTTAATTAGGACACAGGTTGTCAATTAATTCTTTTAGTGGCAACATCATATCCATTTAATTTCAGTATTCAGTATTCTTCAGTTTCTGCTAGTTTACACCAATCTGTCCTAATGAAGGGCCTGATTATGTATGTTTTGAGGTCAGTGGCAGCATGCCCGTTATTTCAGTAGGATCTGGATAACATTTCAATTTTAGTTCATAGCTTGTTCATTTTAATTATGCAAATAGTCATGTAAAACCTAGGGTGAGCACTGTTTGTTCCATGCTACTTAA
Organism: Phalacrocorax aristotelis; assembly: GCF_949628215.1. Lineage (NCBI taxonomy): Eukaryota > Metazoa > Chordata > Aves > Suliformes > Phalacrocoracidae > Phalacrocorax > Phalacrocorax aristotelis. The sequence continues at coordinate 58,830,660 of NC_134311.1, forward strand.
TAACTTTTTGAAATATTTTGTGGCTTTAAAATGTGAATTAATGACGTTAGGTCTTAACCTTTTTTAACTTAGGGATGGTATTTTCTCTGAAGCTGTACCCATTTCTGTATTAAATTCACGATTATGCCTACCCCTATTATGCATAGTGATAGATCACTTTCAAACTAATTTTTAAGTATATTCGGTGTGTTAAAAGTACTTTCCAGAGTGATTAGCACGACTTACAGGTTAGGTTCGTTGTTGGTTTGGTTTTGGTTTTTTTGGTGTCTCTGTGTGTGTGGTTTTTTTTTTTTTCTTGCTTGCTTTATTAGTGTATTTACAGCAAAGAAGTGACACTTGAAAGGAAATGTCCGGAGATTTTCCAGTCAAAGGGCAGGTGTGAGTAGACAGGAGTAGAGGATATTACAGTGTTGTCCCAAGCAAAGAAATGTGCTGTAGCTCCTGTCTGCAGATGTAGCTGTTCAGTTTCTCTTCCATAATCTATGATGAAATGTAGCTTAAAAGGCTATTAAAATTCTGACAGAACTGGATGATGGAAGTAAAGTAAAAATCCAAAGTTAAAATTCCATACTTGAACATTTTGTATTTGCCATGCTGGCCTGATCACATGTGCTCAGGTAATTGGTACTAAGGTTGATTCTGAAATCAGATCTGCTGAACAACAGCTAAAATTTTGCTTTAAACTCAAATGAAATCAAACTCCTTTGTTTTCAACTCAAAACATTTTGTTTTAATGAATACAAAATTTGATTAAGAAAATAACACATTTATTTACAGGTGGTATATTCAGAATTAAATTACAGTCTGTGTTGCATTCTCTTAACTCACACTTCTGCTTTTCTAAAGATATGTGTTTCACAGTCTTTATTATATGAGCTAAACACTGGGAAATATGGTTGCTGAAATGCAAACACTGAGATAGTGCTGAGAACTAACTGAAATTCTGGTCAAACCATTTATTTTGCAACAGTGTGTGAAGGAGTTGTGGTCTGGCCAAGTGTAAAGAATTAAATATGAAATGGTAAACACATTTAATGACTAGAAAGCCTTGTGTAGATTTGATCTTTCATGCACTATATTCCAGTTCTTCCTACCGTTGTTGCTTTCTGTTCGCTTCTGTTGCTGCCACTAACAATTATCAGCATGTCAAACTGTAGCACATAGGAATACTCCAAATGGCAATATACTTAGTAAATGAAACAATCTCTGCTTTTATTATGCTTTACCTTTTACTTATTTCTAGACTTGAAACTCTTTGTTCTTCTGATGATTTGGCCTTTACTAGCTGTGTTTCTGCTGGCTAAGCTAGTACAGGCTAGCAATTACAACGTTATCAAGTGTGAATAAAAAAATCTCTTCTAATGCTGCATAATCAAATATCTTGGATCACTGGTCACTAAATGTCCACGCATGCACTTATGCAAAATTCTAGACGCTCATAGTTTAAACTCCTAATATACGTTCCACTATTTATAGTATTTCAAAACAAAGCTGTTGCATGTGCATAGTCAGGTCCTACCACTATGGATGCATGTGGTAGTGGTATCTCAAGCTAATAAATTCAATCAAGAATTAAAATTTTTTTTTCAAGTTAGATGCAGTTTTTTTAATTTGAGTGATAACTGATCAGTTCTTTAACAAGCAATACTCTTATTCAATTTTGTGTGGTTTAGTGAGTCAAAGTGTTAGTTTGTCAACAGTGATAGGTATTCTAATAATGGATGCTTTGGCACAGTATTGTGTGTAGATCCCTTGACCTGAATATTCCGTATGCTTTTCCTTTCTTGTATTTTGTAACTAATATAGCAAGAGAGAAGTGGCTTTCAATTATAAGTGCTGTTGAACTAGACTTGAACAATGGTCAAGACTGCAACTACTTATCGCAAATAGGAAAATACTCTTCTATATAGAAAGTACTTTTATGTTAAAGAAGCTTTTTTATATTTAGGTTTTGCATATTTAGGTTTTGCATATTATATATACACATGAAGTTTTATGTAAGTGCAACAAATGATAAAATGAGTAGGGATGTGCATCCTTTATTTTAACACATATGGTCATATATAGTTAGGATGGTAAATTCCACCGAACTGGTAGTTAACAGAAAATGTTAGACCCATTGAGGGGAGCCCTTGGGTGATGTCAACTCAGATGCCCATGTATGGTTTTGCTGATAATTTGAATTGCAAAATTGTACAAGCAGTCACAAAGTTTTGAGCACACATTACAATAGTGAATTTTCTCAAAATCATTTTATGCCAGAACTGCATCTGTTTTTCTTTGATTAGTGGAAACAAGCTGAAAACCATGTTTAAAAATTATTTTGGATGGATTTTAAGTACCTGATTTGTACCTTTAGAATAACTTCTCAAGTACGCTGTACTTACTTTTGTATACAAAGTAAGTAATCTCCTGCCAAGACCAGTCTTAACCAGCTAAAAACTATGTCACCCTTTTTTGTCTCTTCTCATCTGCTTTTTCATCATGCATGGTGAAAGCATTCTTTAATATGGGCCAGAAGTCCTTTTGTTCCTCTGTTTCTCCTCTGTTTCTCCTCTGTTTCTCCTCTGTTTCTCCTCTGTTTCTCCTCTGTTTCTCCTCTGTTTCTCCTCTGTTTCTCCTCTGTTTCTCCTCTGTTTCTCCTCTGTTTCTCCTCTGTTTCTCCTCTGTTTCTCCTCTGTTTCTCCTCTGTTTCTCCTCTGTTTCTCCTCTGTTTCTCCTCTGTTTCTCCTCTGTTTCTCCTCGACTAGATGATTGTTGTAGGTCCCTTCCCACTGAAATATTCTATTTTATGGTTTATAGAAGTGTTCAGTTGAAACAATTTATTCAGGCAAGCACTGACTATACAAAATGTTTTAAGGTGAAAGGATGCAGTGGTGAACTTGGATTCTTTCAGAGAGAGGGGAGGTATTTATTTTCAATATCTATTTGCCTGCCTGAAGATTAAGATTTCCTTTAATACTCTGTACCACAGTATGAATTTTTTTTTGGTGGTAGTGCAAATACACTGTATTATAATTGCAATGAAATCACTACTTGTTACATGTAGCTGTTTTATTGCAATAGTTTGTATATGTTTGTTTATCCATAGGGAAGAAATGACAATTTTTTGACCATTAGAAAAATCCAAAACTTAATCTAAAAACATTTAGCTATTACATATCAGACACATTATACAGTAGGGCTTCTTTTGCTGTAAAAGATTTTCATCTTCCTCAGCCTCATCCAAAAGACCTTTCTGCCATCAGGATAATACATAATTTTATCTTCCTTTGCCTATGACCTCTACACATTTAACTATTCTTTAAGTGGTTCTGTTTAGTGAGTTATCAGGAAGAGTATTTACTAGGGCTGCAGTGCTGCATTTTGATCTATAAGTCACTCTCATGCTTATGCCAAGAGCTTTAAATATTAACTTGGCTCTGCACGATTACAGATCTAAAAAAAACCAACCCAGCGTGAATATATCGTATTGAAGGATTTAGGCCATATAGAGGGCAGAGTACTTTTTATTTTTGCTTACAGGTGATAACAACTAGATGTAGTGTATGGGAGGGAGGGGAAGGAACACAAGAACATTCAGTGTGTGCACGTGTATGTGAGGAACAACACCCAAACTCTCTTTTTCTTTCCGCACTTCAAAGCAAGTGAACAAACAAACAAAACCCTGTGGATTCCTCAGCCTGAAACACCAGAGTGTCACTCTTTAAAACTGTAGTACTTAGGGCTTCTTTTACAATGTCATAGTGTTATTTTTAAAAGGCATTTCTTCCAACTTTGCTTGCTTCTTTTTTCCTGTTGTGGCTTTAGTTCAAGTAATGACTTTTGAGGAACTAGGAAGAAAAATAAGAATGTTAATGGTATTTTCTTTGAGCCTGCAAAATGATTTTTACTACTTCGGTGGTGTAACTTTGAGCTATGTCTTCTGGTAGAGGTCATTGTTACTGATCTACTTATATGTTGCAGATTATGTGTGCTATAAGCTTTTCCGTTATCCCTGTGGTTCAGGTGCATCCTCTGCTCCCCTGCTGCATGTTAAAGAGATTCTTCTTCAACGCTGTTCTTGAATCACTTGTTTCCCAAGTGTCTGGTGCAGCTGTATGGAAGTATTTTCTGTGAGGTGGTCTGGAGCAATGTTTTGTGGGACTGGTGGTACAGATGTGTGTTAGTGTCCTGTTTCTAAAATCACCTCATCTGTAGAAATAGAATGCTCTATTGTTAAACAGTTATTTGGAATCACAGTCCCATAGCGGTGTAAAATAAACATTTACTTTAGAAATATTTTTATTTTTTAAATTCTAAGACAATAGCTATATAATGATTTGTGCTTGAATTAATTCCGAAGATATCTCTCACTTCACGTATGTATCAACCTAACAAAGCTGAAGGGTTCATCAAGGCCCTTTGAGGGTTTAGTTCTTGTGCTACACTGTAGTCTTCTGGAAGGCTTGGCAATGGGGACCCATGCTCCACTCTTAAGGACTTTTCTCATTCAAAATTCTTTCCATCCCCATAGGGTATTTCATTAAGGAATTTCAACCTTTCTGTTGCTAGACAATGGTCTTCACCTTTGGAAATGCCTGTGTCCCTTGATTGGACATATTTAGAAAGTGTGCAGTCTGTAAAGTCTGTTCAGAGGCTCAGAGGGAAACATTTTCATGCTTAGTAAGACAATGTACAGTCCTCATTGTGAGAACCTTCTTCATATAAGTACATGAACTTCATATTTTGTACATAGTTATACATTTATTTGATGCTTGTAAATGGCAGGCATATGATGGAATTTATCAGTGTGTGTTTTCAGAGACAAGACACTTCAGTAATAGGTTTGAGATGAGCTGTTTCCTCAAGTTGTCCTTTAGCATTACTGTGTCAGAGTGTAGTTTCTTCTAGCTCACAAAATACTTAATTTCTGGAATAGGTGTTTCCATTGTGTCAAATACTGTGATTTTTATAAATGAAGTACTTTAAGATGTTAGGTTAAAAACTGGATACAAATTAAGGAATAGTATAAGGAAAAAAATATTTTGTGTCTGATATCACAATATAAAAGATACTTATATATGTGAAGTGTCAGTTTAGTGTAATATTTGGAGAGAAGGGGATTAATAAGACGTAACAGACTGAAGGCCACCACGGCTGTCTCAGACACTGAAGGCTGGTCCAACTCCACAAAATAAGGAGGAACATGGGTTTGAAACCTTGACTTTAGTAGAAATGCTTACATAAATTATGTTTTACAGGATCAGATGCTCTATTTGGGTGTTTCTTTCTTGGCTGTTAAGCATGTGAGGTTGAACTGTGTGGAGAAGAGAATGCTTCTTCCAAAATCACTTGTCTGGGATACGTTAACTTGTGCTTTTCTGCTGAATATTGTACTAATGCAGTATCTTAAAATATTTAAGTTTCTTGCAGTTCTCTTTCTTTGGGCCAGAGCTGTTCTAGTTTCATACTGATTTTTATGTGTGGTCATAGAAAGCTGCAAGTCATATTGATCCAACTCTTTTTTTTTTTTTTCCCCCAATCTGGAGGAAAAGGATTTTAGATTAGAAGATAGAGAATTTTTTTTTTTTGCTTCATTCCTTCATACAGAAAACTGGATTGTTGGAGTTGTGTAGGATATTTTTAAGCAGTTGAAGGAACTGTATGCAATGTAAAAAGGTGGCAGTGCTTCTGTGAACCTTTCAAATGTAATCTCTGTTTCCTAATTTAATTGTTATTAAATTGAGTGCTTGATCAGCTGTGGTCAGCTCACTTATAGTAATATAATTTCAGAGTGATAGGCCTAGGTAATTATTCTTGCCTGCATGTGTTTACACAACATGTAGGTACTTTAAGCACTCCAGTTCTAGACTTTTTGCCTTTGGTGTATCTGTATTGTATGTCTAAGACCTCCCCATTCATGAATACCAGGCTGTCTCCTTTTTCCTCAATTGCCCCACGTGGAGGTGGACCATTGTCGTCTTGCAGTAGGTCAGGCCTCCCTTCTCCTAGCCTGCTAGCTATTTTGTTATGACCTCTTTCACTTAATTGGTGTAAAGAGTTAACACTTGCACATGACTAAACTTCTTATTGAAAACAAACTTCTTCACTATTGCTTGCCTTTATAGCTGAAAGATCTGAAGTGGCAGCAGCTTAGTAAAAATTACCAAATGGATAGTGGCCTTCCTCAGACCTTGCCTTAATCTTCAGACCCAATTCTACTGTGCTTGCTGTGGTAGCTTTGTTGAAAAATATTTCCGCGCCTGACATCTTTGAGACACGCATCAGTGTTTGCTACGAGTGTTGGATGATTGCTTGGGACTGAGTGGGATGGATGCAGCCCTGGATGGAGAAACATAGTCACTATTGCACTGGATCCCAGGAGCAGTCTCCAGCAACTTAGTGCTACACTGAAGTCCTCTTTAACAAACATGATGTATTATTGATGGCACTACAAGAAAGAAGCTAAATTACTATGGTATCTACTGTGCATCAGAACTTATCTTGATGCATCATGCTTCCTGTCCTTTCTGCTTCCTCAGTCGCTACCCAGCCTTGGTTTTGAAGATGAGAGAAAATGGTATGGGTGGGTATGATTGTGTGTGTGTGTGGAGGGGGGGAAAAATCATACCATGTCAGCACAGAGCAGGAAGAGAGAGAATGGTTGTCTGTCAATACTATGGGAAAAAAAAAAAAAGAAAAAGTCCATAATCATATTGGTTGTATGATTTTTATGAAAATGCCCATTTGGACAATATATCTTGAAGAACATAATCTGTTGGTAAGTAACTTCATTAACTTCATTTATGCAATCCACCAAAATATCTTTCTTCTTTTCGGTTGTCATTTTACCTTAAGGTTTTCACAGCATGTATTGTTCTTAGGAATTACGTCAGTTTTATATGCTGAAACCAAGCTTGAGAAACTCTTGTTTTTAAACAGTATAGACTCCCTGCACACTATATGAGACATAACTTTATAGTTGCTCTCAAAACAAAATCTTGATAGTCTCCTACTCCATGCATCTATTTTTCCCAAATAGTAACCAAGTAATATCCTGATACACGTGGTGAGGTCAAATCCAAGACTGCCAGTTCATGATTGCATCATATTTTCAAATACAGCTTTTTGGAGGAAACTTCAGAAACAAGGTCAGATGTTTCTGAAGTTTTGCTTTCCACAGATGAAATATTTGGATTTTTTTACAACCCCCCTTTTTTTTTCTTAAACAGCCATCATAAACTACTGTGGATTATACTTGAGTAAACTGTTATCTGTATGTATTTGCATGTGTTTTCCCACTAAGATAGTAAAACATAAGTGACGCTGAGCTGCTTAGTTGAAAAATGTCATGAGAGCGCTGAAGGTCTGGAAAGGGAATGCTATGCAACTACTGTGATAGACTTCACACAGCTTTTAAGGTCTGCAGGTGTTCCAGTAAGGCAGTTTCCCATTGTTTTACTATGCTACATTTGTAGTAAATATGTGAAAGTTTCCTAGCCAAGCTTTTAAAAATAGAGGATCTCTATACCATGCTGTTTTGTAAAATTTTTCAACATTTCCACCTCCATTGAACTTGATGAAAGCCCTTTAGGGCTAAGCGCTTTTGAAGCATATTTCTGGTTTTTAAATTGTCAATGAGGAAGGTTTTTTATTTTAAGAGTTCTTTTATTCTCAGAAATGCTCTTGGCAAATAAGAAGATTGTAATTCTGTCAAATATGCAGTACTTAAATCTTCTGTCAGATTTGACAATTTTTGGTGATGTCAGAGGTACTAGTCTCTAAGCTCCATATGTAGCTGGTTGCTTAGATCCTCCAGTTACTGTAATGTGAGTGTTTTTGTGGAAGGTAAACTGTCTACAACGAAGGACTGTCCGTATGAAAGCTGTTTTTTAATGTCCAGAAGCTTGCAGAATCTAAATTATGAGTGAGTTTCTACCTCATTTTGTAATTTTTTCCCCCCTGTATTGCTTGTTCACTGCTGATTATTGTGTGGAAATAAAGGCTTGATTTTTGTGTGGTATATCAGCTTGGGGCACTAATTTAGTGACAAAATCACATCTTCTGAAACATTTAAGAGTATATACAGAACAGCATAGCCATAGTATCAGTTCACTGCTTGTAAATATTACCTTTACAAACATGACAGGAAGAGATACTCTTTTTTCGAGCTTGTTTGGTAGGCTGATTTTCTGTTTACATTAACCATAGAATCGTTAAGGTTGGAAAAGACCCTTAAGATCGAGCCCAACCACTGACCTATCACTGCCAAGTCCACCATTAAACCATATCCTCAAGCACCACATCTACCTTCTTTTAAATACCTCCAGGGATGGACACTCAAGCACCTCCCTGGGCAGCCTGTCCCAATGTTTGCGACCCTTTCGGTGAAGCAGTTTTTTCTGATGTCCAACCTAACCTTCCCCTGGCACAGCTTGAGGCCATTTCCTCTCGTCCTATCGCTTGTTACTAGGGAGAAGAGTCCAACCCCCACCTCACTACAACCTCCTTTCAGGTAGTTGTAGAGAGCAATAAGGTCTCCCCTCAGCCTCCTCTTCTCCAGACTAAACAACCCCAGCTCCCTCAGCCACTCCTCGTAAGACTTGTTCTCTGGACCCTTCACCAACTTTGTTGCCCTTCTCTGGCCACGCTCCAGCACCCCAATGTCCTTCTTGTAGTGAGGGGCCCAAAACTGAACACAGTACTCGAGGCGTGGCCTCACCAGTGCCGAGTACAGGGGCACGATCAACTCCCTGCTCCTGCTGGCCACACTATTCCTGATACAAGCCAGGATGCCGTTGGCCGCCTTGGCTGCCTGAGCACACTGCCGGCTCACGTTCAGGCGGCTGTCAACCAACACCCCCAGGTCCTCTTCCTCCAGGCAGCTCTCCAGCCACTCCTCCCCAAGCCTGTAGCATTGCATGGGGTTGTTGTGACCCAAGTGCAGGACCCGGCACTTGGCCTTGTTGAATCTCATACCGTTGGCTCCGGCCCAACAGTCCAGCCTGTCCAGGTCCCTCTGTAGGGCCTTCCTGCCCTCCAGCAGATCGACACTTCCACCCAGCTTGGTGTCATCTGCAAACTTACTGAGGGTGCACTCAATCCCCTCATCCAGATCATCAGTGAAGATACTGAACAGGACCGGCCCCAACACTGAGCCCTGGGGAACACCACTCGTGACTGGCTGCCAACCAGATTTTACTCCATTCGCCACCACTCTCTGGGCTCGGCCATCCAGCCAGTTTTTAACGCAGCGCAGAGTGCACTTGTCCAAGCTGTGAGCGGCCAGCTTCTCCAGGAGAATGCTGTGGGAGACAGTGTCAAGGGCCTTACTAAAGTCCAAGTGGACAACGTCCACAGCCTTCCCCTCATCCAGTAAGCAGGTCGCCTTGTCATAGAAGCAGACCTGCTTCGTGAGGCAGGACTTCCCTTTCATAAACCCATGCTGGCTGAGCCCAATCCCCTGGTTGTCCCACACGTGCATGTAATGGTGTTCAAGATGATCTGCTCCATGACCTTTCCCAGCACCGAGGTCAGGCTGACAGGCCTGTAGTTACCCGGATCCTCCTTCCAACCCTTCTTGTAGAGGGGCATCACTTTACTGAAATAGTTTTTGTGTAATAAGTATTTTTTTAAAAGAAGAGGTAATTTCTGAGAGTAAACTTAAAATATAAGATAGACCCTTTCAAAGAAACATTAGCAATGCAGGTTACACTCCATTTCTAATAATTTCAGTGACTAGATTTCAGGTTTGTTGTACACTGTGCAAATGTATAAAGGGCTCAGTAGGAATTGGTTTACAGCCATCTAGAAGTAATCACTTGTGTTCTACAATTTAAAGAATTTGGAATGTATAGGTAAATAATGTTTTATCTATATTTGGCAAAGAGTGTGTCACAGAACACACTTAAGGGTTACGTACTTTTCTTTGACCACTGTGCATTTTTTTAGGAGTTAAGTGTTTTGCTAGAGGTATGCTTTCATATGTTGCAGATTGATTATTAACAAGTTTGTTACCACAAAGGTCGAATAAATTAAGAATGTCTGTTGCAGCTGCTTCTTCATGTTGTTCTTAATATTTTGTCCTCCTACAGAGTTAAACCCATATTCCAGAATCTTTTAAAAAGAAAAAATAACGAAAAAGAATTAGGGCCTACTTTTCCAGACATAATTTGATGTATAATTTTGAGCATCTTCACGTTTCTGTGTCCAACTATGAGGGGTTTTAAACAGGCAGAATATTCAGAAAGTTACATTTTCCCTTGGAAACTAAAGCTCTTAAATTACTTAGAAATGGAGGCATCAGAAGCCTTTCAGAAATATTTTAGGCATATTAATTTCGCTAAAACACTATTTCATTTGTAGCTCACATAGAATCACTATCATACAAATTGCAGTAACATTTCAAAATAAAAAAGCTTTAGATCTTTAATAGGAGGTAGAAAACTCTTTAAATATCACGTAAAACTTCTTCTGTTTCATGACAAATATGTGGTTTGTTGGTTTTATTATAATTAAATTACTGACTCAGTAGATGGCACTCTTCCCTCTGAGTCACCAAGGTGCCTAAGGTCATCTGTATTTAAGGTTCCATTTTTTAAAATGCAGTATATAGAATTGATCCTGTCTGCTTATGAGAACAAGAATATCAGTTGTTATATTCTGACAAAATTTGTGTTTAATTATTACATTCTTCCTTGTCTCATTCTTGTTTATTACTGCTTGTGGATATTTTTTTTTCTGAACTGTTGTGTGTATTAGTGTTGAAATAGTTGTAACACCCCCCCCTTACATACATTCCTTCACCCTCCACTCCACAACTTGTACATAACAGCGCCCAATTGTGAAATCTTTACTCCCATAACTAAGTCTCATTACTTGGTAAATTTTACACAGGGAATTTTCATCTTAGTATGACCAATCTGAAGTGTTGTTATTGGACACATCCTAAGTATTTTTTTTTTTAAGAAGACAGAAAAAGCAGGGAAATCCATCCTAAGCTTTCTATAGTATTCAGCGAGACCTTCCTCAAAGCAGAAAATAATGCTAGCTTATGGTGAACAGATTATCTTCTGCTATTCCTCCTGCATTTTGTTTTTAAAAGTGAGTTTTTCATTTTCCTTGGGATCTGGTAAGATGAAAAGGTAAATCCTCTTCAGCTTCCTGAACAGAATGCAATTTACAACTGAGATGTGTTCCTCTGATGTTTTGTGTCAGTTTGGTCCTGAAAGCTGAGATATATTCTCAACCAGCAATCCATATCTGGTTTAGTAAAAGCCATCAGTTATCAGTGCCCTCAGGGTTGGTGATCCATGGCCTGTAATATGGTGATGAGCACTGAGGGGTAGATCCTCCCAGAATCCAATTTCTTTCTGTGGTGGCTTTAAAAACAGTAATTTTGTTTCGTTTTGCGGTTTTAATGCTCTTTTAATGCACTGTCAGTCCCACCTTCTGTGTTCTCCAGATTGGACGGTGGAAGACCCATCTTTCTTTAGATTTGTAGATTCTGTTTGTAGATTTTTATATTTCTAGATTTTTTTTTCCTCTAGAAGATAATTGCTTGTTTTCTTCCTCTCTCCTAAAAAACCTAAGGAATCTTCATGTGACTTGAAATAAATAATAGTTAATTACTTGCTCCTTTGCCTAAGCCTTACTGGTCTAACAGATTATTCTGAAAATGCCCCCTCAGCTTAAGCCCATAATAATTCTGAATGGTTACCTACATGGGTATTCAGAGTTTTGACAGTTTCCTGCTACTCTGCAGTATGAGTCTTTGTCCCTGTGGTACGCAGCTTGCTAGGAAGACACAGTGAGTTCTGGATACTGCAGAAAAAGGATGCTTCTTGTGGATTTAACAGTGTTTTTTTCAGTTAATGAGAAATCATTGTGAGTTCTTTTCATAATTTGGAATTGAAAGCATTTGTATTATCTCTCAGAACATAGTTACCCTTCAGGACAATTTTCTGTGGGTAACTTGAATTTTATTATGAGCGTTTCTCCAGGTAGACAAAGATGTATGTCCATATTACAAGAGTTGTTAGTGACTGGCGTTGTTTTTAGCAGTCAGACTGCACAAACATATTAATGATCTTTGGTACCTGAGTCTCGTGTCAGTTTTGGAAGGATGTTACGAAGACACTTTCTCTGACATTACAGGTACTGAGCCTGGTCTGTGGATAAATGGAGAGACTTTTTTTCTCCTGAAAAACCAAGTTATGATTAGTTCTTACAAACAACAAATTCAGTTAAGAATACTTAAAAATGTAAAAACGAAAAAACTTGAAATATTGCATTGTTTCAAATTGATTACTACTTTGATTTTTTCCTGTTTTTAATTCTGCCAAAAAATAAAAATATCAAGAAGTGATTTGCAAAAAATTGAGATAACTTCTAATTTGTTGTCATTCTAAATATTCCAGAATGTTGGCAGTAAGACTTTCCTGTTTTGCAGTGAGATGTAATCTTTGTAGTCTGGAATTCATATAACCTTGCTAGTTACTCACTCAAGAATGATAAAAGCTAAGAGCTCTTTTAGTAATGGCTTTAGATTCTGTATAAGGGTATATATATGGATAGTCAAATAATGGTATTAGTCTGTGGAGGAGGAATAATATTCCGATCATGTAACTGAAGTATTTTTTAATGGGTGTGTTTGTTTAGGTTCTTTCCAAAGTTGAGGTGTAGTTCTTAAATGACTTACACTTGATATGTTTTGGTGTTTTAAGATATGTTGACCTACATGATATTTGTGGGAAGACTCCTAGACCTACATAGAGTAACTCTGATGCCAGGGGGAGTAAAAGTCTGTGTAATAGTTTAGACATATGAGCGACTTATTGCAAAGCACCAGAAAGACATTGTAAGCTAGTCCTGTTTTGTCACACTAAGCTGACTCAGCTAATTTTGCATTGACGGTAAGCTCATAGTAACGCAGTTATGATCTTGACAGAAAAGATGCTTTAACGTCAGAACTAGAAGGACAGAAGCTGCCAAAATTATAATTTCTTCCCCATATGGCCACTTATCAATCTTTGTTTTAAAATTAGCTTTGTGATGAGTAGCTGAAGGGATGATACTTCATGACTATCCAGTGCTGCTGTTGGAGTCAAATTTGTGTTGTAGGTATTTGTAATATTATGTTATGGCATCAGGTATTTATTATTGAGTACAGTATCATCATTATTTTCATTATTTCTGAACGTTTTGTTCAGGTTGTGTTCTGAAAAACTGTGAAATTTGGTATTTTATAGAGCTGATCACATTCAGGTTTCAGATGAGCATTATTCTTTTCCAGACCTTTTAAGATGGCTCTCTTCATAGCACTGAGGTTGCATTTGGATGGTCTTCACAATGCTTCAGCAAGACCCATGGCAAATCTCTCATTCATTACTCTCGGCAGCTTGAAAAAGGGAGTGCAAAATGATTAGATAAATAGGGAGGAAGAGGTACAGGCAGTTCCTTAGCTTGCACATTGATCTAGCAGTAATGAAAAGTATTTGCTTAAATTGTATTTTTAGGAGAGTTAGTCCTGCTTAAAAATTGCAAGGTCGTAAGTAATGCTGACAGATATTCATTGTTCAGATTCTTTCAGAATAAATGTCTACCCTATGAGGTCTTTCAGCCACCTGCCAAAGTGGAGTGAAATACATTACACAATTTTGAACAGTAAGTTTGGAAACACTAAAGAACAAGAAATTGTACTCCAAACACTAGTAACACCGAGGATTTTTTCAATGTGTGAAATGCAGTCTGTTAAGCCATGAAAGTGTTTATGAGTCTTTAACCAATATTGGTTTTGAAGCTACTCCATTTAAGTCATATTTTGGTAAAGATTCTTAGTTATTTAGTGGTTAAAAATTAGCAGCAAGCAACAGCAATATTAAGAGATGCAGCTGGTCAGGAGAATTGTCATGTTCTACAATTCTATTTTTGGTTTTGTCTTGAGTCAGTTAAGCAGATTGTTTGTGGGTCCAAAGTGCTTTGTTCCTGTGTGGGACCCTTTTTAAAAATGAGGTTCTAAATAGTATGGTGCTATGCTAGGGGTAGTAACTTCACTGAAATATGCGGCTCTTTGTAGTCTTTGCACTGCTGGATTTGCTCTCTCTCCCTGCATTACTGGAAGGAAACTCTGCTTCTGCACAGTCTTCTAGGTAGCCCCAGAACTTAACTACATTTATTCATCTTAATATTTTTACATTTTTAACTAATAAAAAATAAGTTTTTACTTCAGATTTTGGCTTTAGACTTTTACAAGTTCTTCCAAGCAAAAGTGGGAATTTGATTAAAGTATTTACATTTGTAAATGACTTGTATTTATTGAATACAGCCGCCCTTAACATCAATAGAAACAGTAAAGTAATGAAAATTGAAGAAAAAAGAACCAGACTATTTTGCATGACAGAAATTACAGTTAAGTTGAGAAAAAAATAAAATGCTGGTGTTTTCTGCATGTTAACCAACCTCTTCCCAAGCATCCTTGTTTTATTAAACTTCCATATTATTTCTGTATAATTCAGGTGGAAGTTAAGTGTTTCAGTTCACTAACTTTACTTAAATCAAAGTAACAAGATATGTTTGTGGTTTTAAAATAATGAATTTCTCCCTATTTTTCAGCCACAACGGAGAGAAATGTTTTATTGGATGTTAACTTTTCTTGTTTGCCGTTCTTATGATACTTACTTGCTTTTACTTATAATGGTTTAGCTACATTAATTGCCAAAACTTACTGAGCTGGAAAAAATAACGCATACTTATTTTTTTTTCAGCTTGAACTTCTTGGATTTCTTACAGTTAGTGTTTTAGACAGTTGTGGTGGCATTGCAGAAGAGAATGTGTTTTACAGGACAATGTCAGGCGCTTAAAACTTAAGTCAACTAACTGGGGAATATGGTTCAAGAGGTTTCATGTGTAGTTGTTAGTAAGATGGAAGTTGTTGTTAGTAAGATGTATTTTAACTGTCCAACTCAGAGTGGGATGGGGAGAGAGACATTTTCCTCCACGTTTTCTGTAATGAAAAAATATTTAGACTGTGATAACTGTGGCTGTAATGAAACTTCTGTTTTGAGTATGTAATTTACTTTCATTTTCAATGAATATTCTGAAAAGTTATATTAAGATGTAATTTTTATTATTCCATTATTATTAAATAAACATTCTGAAGATTTTCACATAACACCTACTTAGAATCTGAGGGATTCAGGTTGGAAGGCATCTCTGGAGGTCTTCAGTCCAATGTCCTCCTCTCTAAGCAGGGTGAGCTTGGTATCAAACCAGGTTGTGTAAGGCTTTATCCAGTCAAGTCCTGCAAAACCTATTTGGGCAACTCGCTTTACTGCTCGACTGCCCTCATCAGGAAAAATGTTCTCCTTATAGCCAGTCAAAATTTATGCTCAGCATTTAAAAATTTTATAGGACTTGGGGGAATCATTATTTTAATAGTCTCATACTAATATTCAGTATGTGGTAAAAATAAAAACGTAAGTTCAGGTCACTTTTAATACAAAGGAGTAGCCTATCAATTAAAAAAATAATGGAATTATTCTTTCATAACATTTGTAGAGGAAACCAAACTAGTTTCAAAAATACAAGCGCAAGCGTGGTTTTTTTTTTTTAAAAAAAAACAAAAACAGTAAGTAAATGCTTAGTGGGCTTAATAAAAGTACTGAAGAGGAATTTATTTTCCCACTTCAAAATAGGTTGGCTTTGAAAGGCTAGCTTACAAAACTGAGACTTGAATAACGTATGGAAGTTTAAAACTAAGGAATTGGTGAGGAATTCCTTTTGACAAGCAGGTAGTTTTAGTATGGAGTTAATAGCTGAGTTTGAAGAATTAATACACAGGGAAATGCGCATCCCTTTGCAAGACAGATTGTTGTTGCTTCAGCCCATTTTCTTTCCCAGCTAGTACTGAGTCTTCTGGGATTCTTTATTGGCAGAAGCACTAAAATAAATGGCACTTGCCAAACTCTTACGTTCTTTAAGGTATGGGGAACTAAGTATGTATGCATGCAGACTGTCTGGATAGACACTGTTGACTAATCCCAGCTTGTATACAGTAGGAGTAATGTGGTTTGTGAAGAGCCACTGTTGTAAAGCAAGTTATTGTTTTCATAGTATTCAGCTATTCAGTTAGTTGCCATTTTCATTGAAATGATTTGTAAAAAATAAGCTAGACAGAGAATGATAATTTATGCCACACAGACTTCTTTTTGTCTTTAGTAGTGCAAATATTTCATCATACTGTGTATTGTATGGAGAAGAAGATGAAACAAAGGTTCATGTGCAATTCTGGATTGGATGCATGGGTTTCATTTTTGGTACAGACAGACTTCAGAGATCAGTCTGAGGTGCAGGTATTCCATTTGCCAGCACATTAAAAAAAAAAAAAAAAAAAAGAAAAAAGACGACCAAATTAAGTTCCTTTTGGTCTTCACATGACAGGACCTTTTGGTAGATGCACCCTCACAAACTTGGACAAGGTCTCCGTCGTGTTATTCTTATATACTTATTCTCTGTTCACTTCTATTAAGCTTACTTTTGTTACAATAGTCATTGCTTCTGCTGGCATTTCATTCTGTCACTCTGCATTTCTCTTCCTCTCAGTTCACAGGCAGTCTACAGAATTCATTAGCTTCACTATTTGTTAAATGTAGAACACACAGCAGTAGCCTGTTTCATGGAATTTGTACATGTCATCTGGAGAACTACCACCTATGTCAAGTACTTAATTGGTTTTGTATTGTTCTTCAAGCACTGGCAATCAAATTAGTTGCTGTCTTTTCTTGAAGAGGATAAATATTTTATTGTAATTTATTGTGATAAAAGATTATAGAAACAAATGGTAAACCTGTAAAATAAATTGTTTTGAGTTTGCTGTTAAAACAAAAATTCCTTTTGATGCTAGTCAAGGTTAAAAATCTTTTGAATGGAGTGACTGTCTTTTTGACCTTGACAAGAAGCCAGCAAATAGATTTTTATTCCATTGACTAAAGAAGCTTTTAATTGATGCATTAAGCTAGCTGAAGTTTACCTCTCTGTGTAAACACAGCTCTGTTATTACCCAAATACGTTGTGATTGTTTAATTGGGCCCAAGCACAGGGCATGTTGTTCTCATCACGTTCAGGAAAAAATAAGTTGTAACAGTACATGCTTAAGAGTTTCAATACTTTTCTCAAAAATTATATAAAAAAAAACAACAACCAGAAGTAACAGAAAAACATCACTGCTCTTTGTTTATCTTTTGATTCTATTACTTGATAGTATGGTTTTACTGAAAAGATTTGGGATACATTCAAAATATACGTTGTTAATCCAGCAGATTAAGAATTAACAATTATTGGGAAAAATAAAAAACCTTATTATGCAATTGAGTAAACTGGGCATGATATGCTTATGTCGTGAATAGTTTGTGTCATTCTGGCCTTCTTATGTCAAAAAGTTTTAGGAGAATTTGAAAACAGAAGCAAGAATGATAAGCAAGTCCTTTATTTTTTTTTACAAGGAATGACTAAGTTTTGGACTCTCTTACTTGGAGGAGTCAAATGTGGGAGGCCAATACAGTAATCCACAGAATTATAGGTTGTATGGAGGGCATAAATAAGGAACAATCATTCATTTTGTCTTTCAGTATAAGAACTAGAGGCTGCCCAGTAAACTTAGCAGAAGAAAGGCTCAAAAAAAGAAGGGAGGCAGCCCTTTATGCAACAGTTAACTGGTGTTGAAACTCCTTGACAAGTCAGTTTACGGAAGCTGGACATACACATAGGTTGAAAGGTTGGCTAGGCAAGTTCACAGAAGAAAAATTCTCTACTCTGCGCTGGTGCGGCCTCACCGCGAGTACTGTGTGCCAGTACCGGATGCCGCAGTATATTAAGGATATAAATCTACTAGAGAGTGTCCAGAGGAGGGCCATGAAGTTGATGACGGGTTTAGAGGAGAAGTTGTACGATGAGAGGCTAAAGTCATTTGGGTTTTTCAGCCTAGAGAAGAGGAGACTAAGGGGAGACCTCATTGAGGTCTACAGCTTCCTCACAAGGGGAGGAGGAGGGGCAGGCACTGATCTCTTCTCTCTGGTGACCGATGACAGGACCCGAGGGAATGGCAGGAAGATGTGCCAGGGGAGGTTTAGGTTGGATATTAGGAAAAGGTTCTTCACCTAGAGGGTGGTGGAGCACTGGAACACACTCCCTAGGGAGGCAGTCATGGCACTAAGCCTGGCAATATTCAAGAAGCACTTGGACAACGCCCTAAATTACATGGTGTGAATTTGGGGTTGTCCTGTCCAGGGACAGGAGTTGGACTTGATGATCCTTCCAACTCAGAATATCCTGTCATTCTATAAAATCCATTGAGAGTTACTAAGTACCCAGAAGCACTTCCGTTGCAAAAGATCTGAGCCAAAAGTAGTTGAAGTTGGGAGAGTATTGGAGCATTTGCCATTTTATGTTTGCACTGGTGTTATTCTTTCTTGGGCGTTCTCTTAGATCATCACAAAGGCAGGGTGCTGGGATAGTGGAATCTTTGGTTTGGCCCATGTTGCAATTCTTATGTTCTTATTTTTGTACCAGGTATGGTTTGTCATCCTAATGAACTGCTACTCTTTACACCCTACCTTCAGAACCAAGCCTTTTATCCCATATACAGTGTGCACAGGGGCAGGTATAGTGGACATTTTGTGTATAAAGATATGTGTGATCTTGTGAGAGACGTGTAAACTACTCATTTAAAATATTCAGAATGTAGAAAAGGAAGAAAGGCCATATCCACAGCAAAGTTTAAATATATTTGCAGTATGTTATTGCTATAATTTATCTCATTTATTTCTGCACAACAGAACTAAAACTTGGTTAGTAATCTTAGCTGCTAGCTGTGTTTCCCTCCTGCCAAAGGTCTAGACTAGTGGCTTCCTATATAAATGGTTTAGCATAATATTTTCTGCTGTGTGGCAGGATGCCCCCAACCACGCCTATGTAATTAGTTTTGCTAGTTTTCCTTTTCCCAGACTTTGTTGCGTTAGCACACTCTAAAAAGCATTTCCCTACAAGCTGCTTGAGCTGCTCTGAGTGAATGTTCTTTGAACAAAGGCTTCGTGTATTAGTTGCCAAACTTTTCCCAAATGCACTGATAGAAAAATTATTAACAGTGTACTTGGAGTAGATATGCAGAAATTTCTGTTCTGTTCTCCAGGCCAGCTTTAGCTAATCACATCCATGTAACTCCATCTAAACTTTGGCTCAGTCCTGAGAATGCAATAAAGCTATGGAATCACTTTTGAGGGACAGAATACAGCAAGTAAAGTATTACCTACGTTCCGGGGATAGTGCGAATGCTCAAGCTCTCATTTGTCTCTGAATGGTAATGAAGTCATGATTGCCACTCAGGTAGATAGCTCTACATTTCTGATGCGCTAATATAAGTTTTTACTGTGGATCTGGAGCTATCACATAGAAAGAAAATTAGATATGGCACAGGAAAGTTTTGAAACACTCCTTGTAGTTCTGTTAGATTTAAACTCTCTGATCATGGGTTCACAGTCTCCAGGTTGCAAGGTTTGTGCTTTCAAATTTTTGCAGTTTTGAATTCTACATATGGTTTGTCCAGATAAAGGGGGTTTTAAAAATTATTTTGTTGAAAGGTGTCTGGTTGAGGAGTCTGTTAAAGGGGACCTAAGTGTTAATAGCTTGAAATAGAATTAATATGTTCTGAAGAAGAAGGATGGATTAATATAAGATTGGGCTACAAACGCTAGAAGGCCTGGAGCTCCTTCTGTAAGATGGCTTGTGCTGTCTGTACTGCTATCAGTAAAATGATTCCAATATAGTGAATATTTCATTCAGACCTCTTCAGTCAGCTTGGGTGCTGACGTTAAATGCAGAAGTACAGAAGTTGGTGCAGGGTGTGAAAATGGAAAGAAGGAAGATGGATCTTTGGGTAGGTACTCTGTGCTGACCCTCTTGATGCTGTTATGACTGCCGTGTGGATATCCCTCAAAATTATGTTTATAGTAGGATAGGCCTATTTGTATAAGGTAGTTGATGACACTTTGAGCCATCAGTCAATCTTTGGTAGTCTTAAAGCTGCGGAGAGAGAATTTTGTGGAAACTTACGTTCACTGAGGATCACAAAAGAAAATAAATGGAGGAGGGAGAGGTGAGTTAGAGCAGCAAGCCTGTACGTGTTGGATACAGAATAGAAAAGAGAGAACTTCTAATGGTGGAGAAATCAAGGCAGAGCAGAGAGTGAAGTGACACTGCTGGTCCAAGGCCTGCAAGGGGCAGGCTTTGGAACCACAAGTGCCTGGCAGTTTCTTCAGCAAGCTAAAGTTTGCTTATAAAGCTGTCTCTACAGTAATTCCAGAGTCTACGTTGTCAACTGAAATAGTCTAATGAGTTTGCACAATGTTGATTTGCCTTCATGGTATTGTGTTTGAGGTGATACTTTCGCTTACTTTTTAGTCATGTATGGGCTAAAGAAAGATTTTGGTTAGAAAAAGAATGCAGGGAAGGGAAGGATTCTGTCTTTTCCAGAGTTTCAAATTATGTTCACAATATGTCAGTGGACAGCAAGAAATTAGCTGTATTTTTATGCTACCTAATTTTAATCCTTCTAATAATACTTTCATAGGAGCAGAGATTGCTCTGTGATAACTGTCATATCTGAACCAGTCAGCAGTATTAATACTTTTTTAATAGGGTTTGTTTTTTTTTTTTTTTAATACCAGCAAATACTGACATTGTTCTTTTAAGTTTCTGTGGGTGTCTGTCTTGGATACTTAACTAAATCATGATCTAACAGTTTGTAGCACTTGTTATTCTGTACTTTCCATTACTTTACTCTCTTCTCATTGCTGTAGCTGGTAAGGACATGTTTCTATATGAGGATCATGGTTTACATTGGAAAAAGAAGCTTTTAGTCTGGATGGTTGTAGAGTAAACCCTGAAAAGTGCCAAAAATGTACATAAATACAGGCAGGCTTAGAAAGCAGAAGCCATTAAAAAGCCTGAATGTATTATTTCCTCAAAATAAGAAGATTTTAAAGCTAGTCCTGTAATTTTTGGTATGAACTTTTAATCAGTTTTGAAGTGGTGCATCATGGCCTAGGGTATATGTCAACCTGAGAACTGGCTCAAGGTCTTGACCTTGTCTTTAGAACTACTTTTGTATACAAACTCATCTGAAGTCTGTTTTCATGTAATTAGTATATTTTGCAATTGCTCTCCTATATGCTTGCATGACACATCAATATAGTGTTGAAGAAAAATCTCTCTGTTGATGTATTTTTCATTAACTTAGTTGAAAATTTTTTAGACACTGTAGGCATGGAATTTGTGTTGAGAGAATCTTCTATTCAATTGTAATCTCAAAACCAGCTTTGTACATGTGTCTGAAGTACACCAATAATACTACTGAATATGGTAAAATTGCAACTGTTGTTCTAATATTACACTGCCAAAATTGATGAAGACAAATGACAGCATTAAGCTCCATTCTGGAACAATTTTTTTATTTTTACTGTCCTGACTACATTTACAGTTTAGAAAAATCACTATGGAAATGTTTCATTTACAGGGCAATTATTTAAAATATTTCTTTTCACATAAATCGGGAGAATTAGAACTTATAGCAGTAACAGGTTTTTCTAGATGTAACTCAGAATTTAATTTATCCATCCAAGCTAATATCAGAAGAATGTCCCATAGAGCCAGACTTTGGTTGTCTATGGCAGTTTTAAAGACACGGAAAACTAATAATAGAAAAAGCTATTTCTGTTGAGTGATGTGTAACATGTATATTACGCTTTTCCTTCCTTGGTTTAAATAGCTGTTTTTGGTTTGAGGTTTTTGAGGGAGAAACCAAGTAAGACGTGTACTTTATTTTAAGGCAGAATGCTGTTGCGGTGTACCACTTTCTGTAAGGCTAAGGATACGCTGTAGTAAAGCTTTTAGAAAGACATCAAGAAGTATTGTGTTTTAAAAAGTATTGCTGTTTGCAACCTGTGCAAATCTAATGAACAACCAAATTATCTTAAGAGTGATGAACTGTTGAAGAATTACGATACAAAGCTTTTTATAAAAACTGACCAAAAGTCAGTATTTATTTCACAACTATTTTTCCAAACAACTCTCTAGCATAAGTGACATTGTCTGTACTTTTAATCATAGCCAGGAACATATAAGCAGAGGAATATGGTGAAACTACAAGCTACTCACTGTTTTTTCATTTTTATTTTCCATAATTTAGAAATAGGAGTTGGAATTGTCAGATAGCTTGAGGTTTTTGATCCCTTTAAGGGAAGTCTGAGATTTCAGTTTGATTCAGTGGTAGTTCAGTTTATAGTTCTACATGTTGGAACTAGGTTAACTTAATATTTTAAATAGTTTTTTTTTTGACTGATCTTTTAACAGATTGAAATATGAGACATATATGATTGGGTGCATAGATAAATCATGCTGCATAGCATGAAGAATAAAAAGTAAAAAAGGTCACATTTTAATGAACCCTTTATGTTCATCATTGATCAAGAATGTATGAAAAGTACAGTCCACCTTTGAATAGCTTACTGTTGAAGCCTACAATAACAGAAAGCAAGTGTCAAAAAGTATAATTTGATTTTTAAAAAGTGAAAAATAAAACCTTCCTTTCAGAGATAACATATTTAGAAATGTTCCCCCAAAATTAACTCTTTAAAGTTTGTAGTTAGCTCTGTTTCCTCTTGGTCAGGACAGAACCAGTTCTTAGGCTTTACTTTGTTTTTGGATAACTCTTCAAGCAGGTTAACGGGCAAGTCTTGTAGTATTTTATATATAAAGCACATGTTCAGTTGTCTCAAAGTTATGAAGACTTTTATGTCCAGTCATACCTATTTGTCAGCTTTGTCTAGCCTGAATTTTCTTACATTCATGTACTTTTTATGTTTATATTCCAGCCATCTTGGTATGTTTTCCCTCAGCAATTTGCTGTGATGATATTTTTGGTTTCCTAAACTCTTTTCCACTGAGAAATATCCCTTCAAAAGCCTCAGTAATTCCTGTCAATATTACTCAGGCATATTGGTAGCTTTCAGGTAATTTAGAGTAGGTTTACGTGCAAGTAGCTTGTGTTTCATACTGCATTCTGCTTGTGTTTAACTGCCTTTCTAATAAGAGTTTTCATGCTTTATTCATTTTTCATGCTTAAAGAAAATATATGCTGTGGGTTATTTGTGTTTATTAGTTAAATTCTTTAAAATGTATTATCCAGTGCTGTTATTCAGATAACGTTTCCAATCCTGTTACAGGTGTATTTCTGTCTTGGTGTTAGTTTGACGCAGGTAGCCTGTCTTTCTGGCATAGTGGATGTTTCCAGAAATATACAGCTAGTAATAACGGTGCTTTATAGAGACTCCTTTCCCTCAGTGGGC
Organism: Phalacrocorax aristotelis; assembly: GCF_949628215.1. Lineage (NCBI taxonomy): Eukaryota > Metazoa > Chordata > Aves > Suliformes > Phalacrocoracidae > Phalacrocorax > Phalacrocorax aristotelis. The sequence goes on from NC_134311.1 coordinate 58,854,041, forward strand.
CATTTTGCATAATCTGACTTGTGAAAAGGGCAATGTTTTTCTTGAATGCATGAATATATGTGAACATGTAAAAAGTAGTAATTAATTTTGCCATTGTATCTATTGCTGTTAATACCACTGTTAGAGCAACGTTTTGAATTGTAATACACACACTTCAGAAAGTTTAAAAAGCCCTAGAACTCAAAGGCAGGTGGCAGAAAGGCAACAGTGTGATGGTGCTGACAAAGTTCAATTTATTAATTTTATTTAAAAGAAAATAAAAAAATTATTTCAGCATGAGAAGGATCTCTACTGGGACAGCAGGACTCAACTTTGCTGATAAAGTCATAACATCCCCCAGACGGACACTAAAATAATTTTTTTTTAAGATTGAAGAGGAATTAACTAAGTGCTAAAGACATTAGGAGAAGAATCAGTTAAATACCAAGATGCAGTCTGAAAGTTCCCTAAGCTATGGAGCTAGGGGCTTCTATCAGGGAAGGTATCAGTCTATGCTGTCCTGTTATCCCTGCAAGCGCTCAAAAATGACTGTTTGGAGGCAAAGGCAGATGAACTGGATAACCTAGTACAGGTGTTCTCAAATTATGTTGAAAACAGCTCTTAATGAATAGCTTGTAATGAACAGTTTTTTATTCTGTGTGGCTTCTAGAATAGATCACTTACCATTTTATGCTGGTGTGGGTGGAGGTATGATTGAATTATGTTTTCTAGCCTCTCATGACTTCTGATCCATTCAGGCTGGGAATGGAGATGTAATCAACCATCTTGCCTGATACCTCTCTCCACATTCCACTTGCCAGCCTGGTCACATTTCAGGGACATATGCACTCACTTTATTAGGAGGCATATGATCTTCTCTCCCAACTTGGGCGAAGGATTTCCTTGGCTGTCTCAAAATGACCAGGCTGCCATTTCATCCTGAGGTTTGTTGCAACCTGCATATCTGTATTCTTAAATTCAGATTTTGTGTGGTGGCCCTCTTATGCATTCTATCAGTGAATCAAAACCAAAATATATTCACATCTTGCACACCATGTTTTTGCATAACTCTCATGACTGTTATGATTTTTAATGGTTGGTTGAGATAATTGTTGGCTTGAGAATTTGCCTTTTGGTTGTCTTTGGCTCATGAAGTATTCACTAAGGTCCTGGTGACAACTATAATCCATCTTCACCTTTGTTGTGGGTTTTGTTGGTTTTTGTTTGGTTAGTGTTTTTTTTTTTTATAGCAATTAGACCTATCTTATCTCGTGGGTAATCTGGATAATTTGTCATTTCAGTGGTTTCTTGGTGTGAAGCTTGAGCCCTGTCTGCTTTCTTTGAGGAGTAATTTTGTATGAACTTCAGTAGGATCAGGTTTAGGCTCTGTCCTAAATGCAGAAATAAGTTTGCTTCCTTAAATATGTAAAAGGCAGGAAATATTCAGTAAAAATTTTAATTTCTCTCTGTATCTATGTCATCTTAAAGCTTTGCAACATACAAAACCTGATTATATTCCAAAACATTTTATGTAAGAATGCCAACTTTATTACATCGCCCTCTCCAAACAGCAAATGGAAAATCTATGAGATCTTTATATGCATATAGCATGGCAGAGTTTGAATCACTTTGAGATCAGTGCGTATGAACATTTGAGTTCAAAATCAGAGCTTAATCGCACAGACTGCTCCACTCTCAGTACCTTTAAAAATCATAGGAATTCTGTGTGATCACAGCAGTCTACATGCACAGAGAGTTTACTGGATTTGTTCCAAATTTTAAACTTTGTTTCATCGATGGATTTGCTTTACAGACAGAGCTTAACTCTTAGCACACTGTATATGTTGTGTGATCAGAGTCCTATGTAATAACAGTCCTCAGGTTATTTTTAACAGAATGTCTGAATTTAGTAACTTTTTGTGTTACAAATTAAAGCATAAAGATGCTGTCTTTTTATCTTTGTTTTCACTCACTCTTCAAAAGAATAAAAATTATTCTGAAACATACTGCAAGGAAATCAGTATAAACCCTTGAAAATCAAGGGCACTGTAGGAGTGTTCTCACATCACTAGCCAATCATAGGATTGCATATTCAAAATATGAAGTTATAATTAATGAATTGACTGCTGCATGACCACTGCTATTATTATTAGCTATGTCACAGAAAACATTTTAATTCCATTTTCAGCTCCAGATAACATGCTAACTACACAAAAACTCATTGAGCTTCTGTATTTGAAGGATTGAGTCTAAAATGATAAAAATTCTCCTTTAAAGACATTATTTAGCTTTTCACAAAAAATGTTTTTCATTTTAGTTTGTTATAGTTTGCTCTTCAGACATATAACCATTGGAAGATAATGAGAAGCGAACTAGAATGGCAGTTCGTAAGATTTTTTTTTTAAGATATTATTGTTGGTTGGTGCAATAATTGAGCTATGTTTTTAAATTAGAATCAAAGTTTAAATTGTAGGAGTTTCAATTAATATTGTTTAGTTGATAAGTGTGAGACTGTAAGAGGATTCCAGTTATGCTCAAAAAGGAAAAAGTGTTTTGAATCAGTAGCAGTCTATAGACATGCTGCTGTAACTTCCTAACAGCATGGTAGACTGCTTTATGGACCTGGTGATTACAAAGATCCACTTTAACCGTTTTTTTCTTACTGGCAGGTGTCCCACTGGCCTGAGGCCAGCGGCTGTGAGTGTACTGCAGCTTGTGGTTTACACCAGAGTGTAGAAAATGCCGACACCAGCTGGCTGCACATAATTAAGCTGATTGTGGTCTGACAACTTGAACTATGATACAGATATGTGATAAATGTACAAAATATCTTACAAATTTGATTTTCTGATATATTTTATCTACTTTTTTTCTCCTTAACAGATATGATATCTGCACTTATAAAAACAAGCCTTGTGGAACACTGGGTAAGATTATAAAGAGAAATGTCAGCCTGTATTTGCTGTTTCCTTGCTTTATATTCAGGTATTGATTTACTGACTGATTAGATCTTTTTGAGTTTATGCTTTCAAAATTTTGCAGTTTTGTGAACATGAACAATAAAAGGTAACCTAGGTGGATTTTGGCTTTGATACATTGCTGGAAGTTTAAATTAAGTGAGCTGCTGCTGTGTATTTCTCCTCTGGCAGCTGTAGTTCTGGTAGAACCTAGGAGATGACTTCAACTTACTCACTTTAGAAGAGAATTTGCTGTTTATTTCCATTTAACCTGAGTCTGTGACCTAGTTAAAAAAATACAAGTAAAAGACGTCAGAAAAACTAAAACACAAACCAACAACAACAACAACAAAAAAAAACACCTTACAAAAGAAACAGGCTTTGGGGGTTACACTGTTGCACTGTTGTACACAGGGAGCACAGCTTCAGATTGTTTCACAGATCCTTTTCACAGGATTCAGATTCCCTTGGATTGCCACAGATCCTTTCACAGACTAGAGAAAAATACCACAGTGATATAAATTACAGTAACATTGAAACTCCTTAAAACAATGCTTTGACAATGGAGAAGCACACATAGCAACCTTAGGTGCAGGATGGAGAGCCATTGTTCTCTCCACACCTAAGTTTGTCACCAAAAGTTATTTACTATAGTATACTTATTACCTTTAATAGTGCTGTAATATATGAAAGAAACACTATTCAAAGACTGATGTAACATTTTTTTTTCAATTTGCATGCTTTCATAAGACTCCTTCCAGAAGTAGTTAAAGGTATAATTCTAATTCAGCCAATTGAGATTATTAATACTTTTCTCAATCAGAGTTCATAATTTTATTTCCTTTGTCTTTCCTTGTATTACTGTATGCTTTGATCACCTTAACTCATGTTAATTTTTCTACAAGTCCCGCTCAAGTCAGCACGATGGTTCTGGCACAAGGATATAGTTTACATGGGGAAAGGTACCAGAATTTTGCCTGCTCTAATTATAAATAATATCCACAGCATATTGTAGTAAAAGGCAAATGCCTCTGATGAATGTAACTCATTTTCTTTGACATCTGTATGGAGGAGGCAAAACTGAAGAGTCTGTCTATGTTGATGTCATAGAATTGCCTTTGCAAGTGTTAAAAGAAAGTTTGAAAGAGTGTACATTCATGCATAACTATTTGATATTTTTATATGATATTTTTAACACAGATCATTAGTGTACTAGTTCTTACTCTATCAGACTTTGGCATAAAGGCAAATTCTGCTTCACTTGAATCCAGCATAACAGAGGATAGACTCTGGCAAACGTTTTATTAAACAAAAGGCTTTGGTTTTTGGTTTGTTTGGGGTGGGTTTTTTTTGTTCTTGTTGTTTTTTTTAAAAATAAAAATCACATATGGTATCAGTTCCAACTCAGTGTTATAGGACCCTTGGCAAGACAACCATGAAAATTTATTTGCATTATAGGTATTGAATCACAGAAGAGACAAGGCCCTGTGGCCCTCTTTTGCAAGGCATTTAATATGCTTCAGTCCCACTGACCTCCAGTAACTAAAGCATATATTTAAGGAGTCTCTGAACAAAAGTCTGAGAGAGGTCTCAAAAGGTCAAAAGAAGACTGAATCGTTGGTATTCTAGAAAGAAATGGAAGTAAAGGATTTTGTGTGGCATAGACATCTTTCCTATTCCAGTTTCCTAAAACAGGGAATCTTTCATGGAACCTCTTAGAAAAGATAGACTTCATATGTCTTTGCAGCACATCTGTGGCTCCATTGAAGGACAACTCCTTTTTAAAATCTGAGCCATAGACTGAGTTCTTGACTTGATCACTGTCAGTTTCTGCAGCACAGTACGGAATTACATTAATCTGGTCCTGTAAGTCACTGAAGTAAGTGCTCAGTTATAACGTCTGAATATAGAGATGACTTTATCGCTCAAATATGGTGGACTTTGCAGGGGAGCATGATGGTATACAAGTATTGCCATGTTGTACTGAGAATGTCCTACTCAATTAGAATAGCATAGGTGAGCTGTAATTATTGTATTTTCTACAGGTTACACACTGCAAAAAAAATGCAGATTTTTCTCCATGGATAGTCTTTTTTTTCTTCTGATGTTTTATCCTGTCCTCAGTGGGTGTGTCTATGCCAATGATTTGGTTATAGGAGTAGTACTGGTTTGATGCAAATTCTACAGACACACATTGTCACCTTTTGCCCATGTCAGTTTGGTTATGAGACTAGTTTTTGGTGTGTGCAAACTAGATTTGTTTGGGAGAAAACTAAGTCAGAATACATATTCCCCAAATTCTCCGTATTCCCCTACCAGAGACATTAGGATCTGAGTCACTACATGGACTGAATTCTCATGATATCCTGTAATATTTTTTCCCTTTAGAAAGTTTTGAACCACATGTGTAGTGTGTTCAGCCTATGGCATTTAGTCCAAAGCACAGTGTCCAACCCACGTACAAAGATATGTGAGGAGCCCACTCCTACAACTCCAAATTACTTGCTAATGTGGACACAGCAAGAAAGCACTTGTCATCTTACTACTGTTAGTCCAAACAGAATAATTCAAAGCTCCTGCTCATATAAAGAGTATGATTTCTCTCTTCCCCTGTCTCAGCCCCATTCCCCCTGTCCCCCAACTAAGGTGACAGTTTCTCCAGTCATTTTTTTGTTATAGTGTAGTTAACTGAGCAGGTAGTTTCCTTAAAGAAAGGATTACTGCTTCTTTCAGATAAGAAACTCTAGGGAGGAATACATTAAAGAAATACAATGTTTAGAGCTTTCTCTAGTGGCACTAAATTATGACTGCAGTATATTTTGTGATAATCTGTTGCTGAAGAATGTGTAAGATATGGAAGAGCCATATTCTGTAAATGTCAGTGGCTTGCTCTCTCTAAGGAAAGTTTTTAAAAGCATTTGTAATGCAATAAGGTTTTAATTCTAGATGATGATGGGTGATAAATGGAGAAGACTTCCATGGTTAAATGAATGCTTGTTATTAACATGTCTCCTCTCTCTTTGTTGATGCATTTAGTTTTTTTTTTAATTTTTTAACATACCATGTGGGGCTTTTCATGGCTAAAAAAGTTGCTTGTATGTTTTTATGAACCCACTAAACTTAAACAGATTTCTTTAGAAAAATAATGTGGATACATTTTGCTTTCTTCAGGCTCAAGAATGTTAAAATAGAAATCCTTTCTTGAATTCCCTCTCCTGGCTCAAGTTACTAGGTGGTCCCAAGTTACCAGAAGTAAAATTTATAAATCTAACCCCTAGTCTAGACATTTTCCAGCACTGACTGCAGTTCAAAAAATATTAATGTCTAGCCGGCAAAGTGAAATTCCCCCCAGTGATTTTGCAAATGACTAGAAAGTTAACCTTTTGCCAACTGCTCCTTCTGTGCATAGAGGTTATTAAAAAGAATCCAGGCATTTATAACTAGGGCTTTTAAGACTGAAACACCTTGGCATGACCCTTTGTGTCTCCTTCTGTTTATTCAGGCTTGGCCTCTGTGGCTGGAATGTGTGAGCCTGAAAGGAGCTGCAGCATTAATGAAGACATTGGCCTAGGTTCAGCTTTTACCATTGCACATGAGATTGGTCACAAGTGAGTGAGTTTAAAAAAAAAGAATACGTTTTAATGTATCACCTTTTTAATATTAGATTAATAATAGGTATTTTTTTTCCCCTGCATGGCTGTACCATCTCTATTCTGGTGCTCCATGTTTCTGTATATAGTATTCATGAGTGGCAGTATATTTTATTTAGTGTATATTACAAAGGGCTTTAAATTTAGAACTGAAGACTCATTGTTTACCCTTTGATTTCAGATTTCAATTAAATCTGTGCTTTTGAGATTTGGCTCACAATCTTCGTACTCTGTTTCATATTTTTAAATATTTAGCTTTGAAAATTCTCTCCCCCTCCCCCCCTTCCTTTTGTCAGCCTTTCTTTATGAAACAAAAGTGGTTAAAAGGTAATTTTTTTGCTTTTTGTTATTTTATCCTAAATATAATTCAAACTTTTTTTGTTAAAACATTAATTCTATTGTCAATATTCATACACTTTTAGTCATCTTTCAGTCAAGCATGAAGTATATAAAGCAGTCATAGAGCAGTCTTAGAGCAGTCATAGCATCATTTGTTACATTTTAAGCATCAGCATATCATTTTAAAAAGCATGGTGTTATGAGACTGATAAAATCTGAGTAGAGTTTGTTCTGGAAATATTTCAGGTCTTCTTTCAAAAGATAGCATTGTTAATACATTGTGATGACTCTAAAAAGACTAGGCACCTTCTATTATCAAAAGTTTTCCCTCTTTGTTTACATGGGTTGACAAACACTGAGTTATGGATCACATGGCTTTCCAATCATTAGTTGATGCAACTGCTAAAAGTTCCAATACAGAATGAAATGGAAGCTATCTGCTGATCAAGAACAGGAGTTGGAAGTAAAGTTATTTCCAGCCCAGTTATGCAAGATAATCACTGGGCAAGTACGATATAATTTATATTATGTATGGAAAAAACCACACTCGAGTAGATGAATTTTAGAATCCAAAAGCAGTTCTATAAGATCTGAACAAAAATAATTTAAAAACGCTCTCCTCATCTTAATTTCCTTCCTTCTTTTCCTTCACTTGCATGAGTTGAAAAAGGTAGGGTAAAGCAAAATATATTTCTGCTGTTGAGTAAAGAGCTCCTTCAAATCACTCATAGTTCTGAAATTCTTGTTAATAACATCTTTTACAGAAATAGATGACCTTTCTGTGAATTTGTCACCCATTTAGCAAGAAAACCTGTCTTCCAATACCACATCTTCATTCTAATCCATATGTCATGCAACTACATATTTTATGTAGGGTATTCCACAGATACATGCAAATAATTTAAATATATGCAGCTATTTTTTTCATGCAAAGCTGGCATGATGACAAGAAATGATTTGAAGAGCTTGTACTTTGGTTAGAATCTAAGAAAAACAATATAGTGATAGCATATATCCTGTGATCAAAGGAATTTTTTAAACTGTCTGTGTTTTTTACATTCCATATGTATATCTTTTGGCTTCTTATACCTAAGGTCTTTTAAATTTCTGAAATCTCAGGTCTTTGAAGCTTTCACCTGGCATGTAGCTGGCATGACATGCCAAATGCTGGTTTGAGAAGAAAGTAGATAAGATATTCATTTAGCTTTTATCCAATGCACAGTGATGAAAAAAAGTTGCACTGCAAGCTTGGTGTTAAAAATGAATGTACTATGTGGATATCTTACGTAAAAGCTGGGAAGAATATGTGGGCAAAAAAATCTTCAAGGTTTATAATGCTTTGTGCTAGCCAGTCATCACCTCCCACTCACCCACACTGTGACTGAATGCCTCTACTTCCTCTCAACTTCCTGCTTCCCAGTACCTACTAGAAGGTACTTGCATATGTGAGTTTTGTGTAAACTTTTTTCTTTGGCTGTACTATGATGATTGCTTTTCTTTTCAGACTTATGTGGGAAGTAGGAAATTGGCTTCATTGTCAAATGAAAAATGGAAGCATTTAAGAGGCATGTCTACATTGATTATATAACATACAATAAAAGAACTAAAATGAGAATGGGAAGATTGGACTTTGAAAGATCATGGTTTTATTAATTATATAGTTGCCACTGAAAAAATTTTGAACTGAGGAATAAAATTCTCATGTGATTAAAAGAGAAGGGTAATGATAATACATATATATGTATAACGATAGACTATCCACAGTTTCTCCAGAATTGGATTTGTAAGATTCCCTGACAGAGATATTGCTCAATTTGTTGTTAGTTTCTAGTAGTTTATTAAATTATAGAGTGATGAGAAGTCATTAGGTTGTTCAGTCTGACTTTCTCTATATCATTGTGTATTAAATTTAACTCCTTTAACCTTGTATTGATCCAAGTAACTTCTGTTTGTTTGAAGAATATTATCCAGAAAAGCACTTAGTCTTGAAGACTTAAAGAGATTGAGAGTGTGATTGTGATTATTATGGTCAGTCAAACTTTCTGTTAAATATTTATGAGAGTTTTTTTAATATATTGTTTTGGCTTTTGTTCCTTACCACTTTTAGTTTTTATATGTGTGTAACCTCATTTTGGTGCAGAGAAGCTGTGTGCAGTTGAGACTCTTAACCAGCTGGTTTTTTTAAAGACGACTGTACACTGTGATTAACTCCTTTCTTGAGGGCATGAAGAATGGTGTTAGACTAACAGTTTTGTGGTTGTTTCTCCCTATGCATGGCTCTGAAAACAACTTTGTATTACTCCTAATTCTTCTATGAATCAGGTAAAATTCAGAGTGGGCCCTTGCAGGGAAAAGATTAGAAAGGTGAAGGCCCAGCTGGAACTGGCTGCCGCTGTTAAAGATAACAAAAAATGTTTCTATAAATATTTCAGTGACAAAAGCAGGGCCAGGGAGAATCTTCCTCCTTTCCTGGATGTGGAAGGTAACTTTGCCATGAAAGATGAGGAGAACGCTGAGGTACTTAATGCTTTCTTTGCCTCAGTCTTTAATAGTCAGAATGGTCATCCTCAGAGTTGTCAGGCCCCCCTGTGCTGGGAGATGGAGATAGTATGCAGAATGAAGACCCAGTTGTTGAAGAGGTGGCAGTCACCGACCTGCACCTGGATGTTCACAAGTCCATGGGGCCAGATGGGATCCACCCAAGGATACTGAGGGAGCTGGCAGAGGAGCTCGCCAGGCCACTCCATCATTTATCAGAAGTCATGGTCAACCGGGGAGGTCCCAGATGACTGGAAGCTTGCAAGTGTGATGCCCCTCTACAAGAAGGGTTGGAAGGAGGATCCGGGTAACTACAGGCCTGTCAGCCTGACCTCGGTGCTGGGAAAGGTCATGGAGCAGATCATCTTGAACACCATTACATGCACGTGTGGGACAACCAGGGGATTGGGCTCAGCCAGCATGGGTTTATGAAAGGGAAGTCCTGCCTCACGAAGCAGGTCTGCTTCTATGACAAGGCGACCTGCTTACTGGATGAGGGGAAGGCTGTGGACGTTGTCCACTTGGACTTTAGTAAGGCCCTTGACACTGTCTCCCACAGCATTCTCCTGGAGAAGCTGGCCGCTCACAGCTTGGACAAGTGCACTCTGCGCTGCGTTAAAAACTGGCTGGATGGCCGAGCCCAGAGAGTGGTGGCGAATGGAGTAAAATCTGGTTGGCAGCCAGTCACGAGTGGTGTTCCCCAGGGCTCAGTGTTGGGGCCGGTCCTGTTCAGTATCTTCACTGATGATCTGGATGAGGGGATTGAGTGCACCCTCAGTAAGTTTGCAGATGACACCAAGCTGGGTGGAAGTGTCGATCTGCTGGAGGGCAGGAAGGCCCTACAGAGGGACCTGGACAGGCTGGACTGTTGGGCCGGAGCCAACGGTATGAGATTCAACAAGGCCAAGTGCCGGGTCCTGCACTTGGGTCACAACAACCCCATGCAATGCTACAGGCTTGGGGAGGAGTGGCTGGAGAGCTGCCTGGAGGAAGAGGACCTGGGGGTGTTGGTTGACAGCCGCCTGAACGTGAGCCGGCAGTGTGCTCAGGCAGCCAAGGCGGCCAACGGCATCCTGGCTTGTATCAGGAATAGTGTGGCCAGCAGGAGCAGGGAGTTGATCGTGCCCCTGTACTCGGCACTGGTGAGGCCACGCCTCGAGTACTGTGTTCAGTTTTGGGCCCCTCACTACAAGAAGGACATTGGGGTGCTGGAGCGTGGCCAGAGAAGGGCAACAAAGTTGGTGAAGGGTCCAGAGAACAAGTCTTACGAGGAGTGGCTGAGGGAGCTGGGGTTGTTTAGTCTGGAGAAGAGGAGGCTGAGGGGAGACCTTATTGCTCTCTACAACTACCTGAAAGGAGGTTGTAGTGAGGTGGGGGTTGGACTCTTCTCCCTAGTAACAAGCGATAGGACGAGAGGAAATGGCCTCAAGCTGTGCCAGGGGAAGGTTAGGTTGGACATCAGAAAAAACTGCTTCACCGAAAGGGTCGCAAACATTGGGACAGGCTGCCCAGGGAGGTGCTTGAGTGTCCATCCCTGGAGGTATTTAAAAGAAGGTAGATGTGGTGCTTGAGGATATGGTTTAATGGTGGACTTGGCAGTGATAGGTCAGTGGTTGGGCTCGATGATCTTAAGGGTCTTTTCCAACCTTTATGATTCTATGATTCTGTGATTGTTTAGCCTTCAGAATATTGTCCGTAGAAATTTGATTTATGATGCTTGACTTACAGAATGCTTAATTTCATACCATTGTATATTTGACACTGAAGAAATGCTTACATTTCTGGTAAGGAAAAATCACAACCAGTGATTTCTCATGGCAGGAGTGAGAACTGAATGTGTATCCCCTGCATTGTCAAGCAAAGTTTGATGTTTTCTTCATAGTGAAGAAAGGAGCTATTTGCAGGCCTAACTATGCTGTTATGATCAGACAAGTTTTAAGATTCAAGATCCAGTTCCATTTTGTGTTTCTCTACCAGCTGTGTTAGGTGGCTTTCCTCTCTATGCTTTTTAATTTGATACTATCTAAAATGCCTAGCTTACCTCATACATTCTGGACAGGATGCTTAGCTGAACACATAAGGAATTCCAGGTTCCACTGAAAGGGGTATATCCCTAAAAGAAAGGCATTGTGCCATTCATTGTTGCAGTCCTATGGAGTTAGCTGAGATCTGGGGATGAAATAAAGTGAAAAACAACAAATAAAATAAAAAGGGTGGGGTGGGAGGAGGAGATGTCAAAACGAGGGTAGTGGACTAGGCTTAGAACAGGGAGCTGCCCATAAAACTTGGAGTAAGAAAATAATTTATTAATGACAGACAGCTATTGAGGGCTGTATGGAAGGAGCAAGGAGAAAAGGCTGATGGCTGAAGTAATTTCTGAAAAGTTGGAATTGTCTTGACTTATAGCATATGTAATTAATTGAAATTCAGAGGAGCTTGGCAGTCATATCTTGATGAAGAAAGGTGTAAGAAATAATCAGTAGATTATAGTCTAAATTGGCTTAAAGATTAACAACAACACATTTTCACACATGTATTTAGTTCTGAATTAGTTCATACAGCTAAAATGTGTCTGCAATTCTAGCACTTTTTTAAAGTTTTTTTTTTTTTAGTCTGTTTGCAAAGTAGAAAAACAGCATAAATACCCCTTCTTCCATGTAAGAACACTTGTCGTCAGTGCTGGGGTAGAAATCCTAGAGGTACTTTCAAAAGCTGATTGTCTTTTCCTCATTCTTCAATGATCAGTGAGCTTTGTGTTTGATCAGTCAAACCTCAGCTGCATTATAGGACCTGAGTTTGAATGAGATGTTTTCCAGAAGAAATGTGTGTCAAGGAATATATGTGTTGTACAAATAGAAGGACAATACTCCAGTGTGAGGTAATAGGGACAGATATACCAAACTTCAAAATAGCTTTCAAAAATAGTTGAAACACTTCTAGGATGAATTATATTAACACCACCTCCTGTCAGCTTTCCCATGAATAGATCTCCAGTTGATGCTGTCATCATTGTTTTATTTTTGATGATGATGATGTCTTCCATCTTCAACTATAGTGGGGCTGACAGACTGTCTCAGATCTAAACCGTATGAACACCTCAACACCAGGCAGAACAAGTTATAACTTGTCGCTGCTAGATGCCTAGGATTGACTGAGAATGGTGCCTAAAATTTTTAGGGACGGTTTAAGTAACTTCTTCTTTTTAAGCTAAAAAAATGAAAACTAAATGTGTCCAGTTTTTGGCTGGACAAGCCACATAAGACCATACGTAACCATATTCTTGCTCTCTTCCTCCCCACCCCTTGTTCTCCCACCCTGGTCTTTTTTGTTAAAGGAACGTAGTTGTATATCTGCCTTTATAATCCTGCAGGTAAAAAAGCTTGCAACTGCTATTAAAATATCTTCATTTGGGCTTAAATATTAATGATGTTTTGTATATATAAAATGAAATGTCATAAACATAATTCGGGTTTTTGTGACACCTTTATATTTACAAAATGAAAAAGGCTTGTGTCTAAATATCTGTGAAATATTATTTGACATTTAGAATTTACAATACTAAAATAATTTGTCTAATTGTAAAGCATTCTAATAATGGAAAAAGGAGTGTAATAACACTTCACAGTTCTTAACAAAAGTATAAGAAGAATAAATGGGGGTGAAAAGGAAGTTTATCATAACCTTCAGTGCATCATGAATTTCCAAAGGAAATCTGAGCTCAGAACTTTGCTTCCTGATTAGAGCCAATACTTTCCATTTTGACCTACAGTGTAGAGACCTGATGCATTCACACTCTGGCTTTGTGTAGCACACAAACCTTACTTGATGTTACTCTTGTGACATGAAAGCTGGATAGCTATAGCAATGTGAACCAGGAGGAGAAGTCTGTGCTCTACTTTTTCTAATATTCCTGTAGCAGCCTGTCATTTTCCCATAAGAAAGTTCAGGTTTCTGAATAGGCTGCATTTCTGTAGTAAATTAGAATTTGCTGTGCTTTTAAGAGCTTCATATGTTATTTAATATTATGCTACTATATAAAAATTGTATTTGATGGGGTGTTTGATCATCAGCCATGACTCGAAGAATGACACTTAGGAAGTAAATGGGAAAAATGTTATGATAAAAGTATGCTAAAATTATGTTTAATTTCATGGCAGGTGTGCTAGTTATAAAGCTACCATTTTCAATTAGTTTTTCCCAAGTTTTCAGGGAAACAATGTGTTTCGCCAAAGTAAATTTTTAAATTCTGCATTATTTCAGAATAAAGGATTAGGGATGCTCCAAACCATATAATGATCTCCAAATACAGGAAATCAGTGATTAAGGGTAAAATCCACATTAACACATGGAACTAGAAAGTGAAGTAAGTAATTAACCTTGGTTCGTCCCTTGAGTGGAGCATTGCAATATTAGGTAGCTTCAACAAATGCTATCAATGTTTGTTGATCCTAAATTAAAATAAACTGATTTTTCAAGACTATACTTTTAATTGTTTTTTCCTTCCATTTGTAATGTCATTTAAGGGTGACTTGCAATTTGTGTGCTGTAATGAAGATATAATTATAAAGTATGGCTAGAAATATATGGAGGGATACATAGAAAGAGGGGAACTTTCTCTTACGACGTGGTATGGGGGATATAGTTAAAAAAGTAAAGAAAAAGTGCTGACATTCTATTACTATAAAACCATAAAATGAGGATTATATCTTCTTCAAAAACTTACCATAACATCATAACAATTGGCAGGTATTTCACTGCTAGTAGACATGAGAATAATTATGAAAATTACTGTTACATCCAGACAGCAATTGAACTTTGTTACATGTAATTCATAGGTCTGATATTGTAGGGAAAAAAAATTCTTTTAATAGCAGATTATATTCACATTCATGCACTTTTTGTTGAATAAAATAATGCTGAAACATGCTAGTTTTCCCTTTCTTCCCTCCTTGTACGTGTTTTAATGTCACTAAGAAAAGGCAATTTAAAGCTATGGTAATATTTACAGATGTAGGGAAGCTGACAATTTTTCTTATTTTTTCAATGTAGACTGTAAATAGATATTCTAAGCTATATGAAATATATATAGATTTAAATTACACCTTAATTATGAGAATAAGTACAACATACTACAAAAATAAATGAATACAAAGTTCATGAAAAAAATAGTATCTAATAAAGTAAACTGGCAGTTTTTACAAGCAAATTATAATTCAACAAGCAAATTAGAATTCACACTGTAGGTCTTACATCTAGTATAAGAATACTTGTTCAAGCATGCCTTCCATCTTCTGACTGTAGTAGAGATTTACTGTTAGAAATTTTTAAAGTGTTCTTCACTGGGGCACTTTATGACCCTTCCCTGCCCTTTGCTTCATTTTCTGTAAATGCTGTGAGAGCAGTGTATCTAACTAACATGCTGAGGCACTGGAGGAAGTTCTAGCAATGTACCCAGGTCAAGATACTTAGCTTGAAAATGACCCATTTCACTCTTGTATAAATGTTTGTCTCTCCTAGTGCAAATAATAAGTGTAATAAAACTTCCTAAGGTTAAAGTTTCTTTTCTCTCTTAGAAAGAAAGGTTTATTTTTCCTAGGGAGTTACATGTAGTTATGCAGCTGTAAATCAGCACCAGATAATGGAGAAGAAGGTGAAGTGCTTGATTTTACAGTATTTCTCTTGCTTGTGTTTCTGTAACTTTGTTGCCTCACCTGACTCAAATTTCTCTGTCTCTGGTACATTTCTTCTGTATGCTGTTAAACAAGTGGCAGAGTAAAGTAAGAGCTACTGCTTTAAAAGAATTAGGTCAAATTCATATAACTCATGAGTCAGTGACTGACTAAAAAATGACCATACCCTCTTGTATTTAGAGAAAGGAAACATCAGTGTACTCTCCAGTTCTTAATGCTCCCAATGCTAAGAAAGCAAGGAAGTTGTTTGATATGCAGATCATGAGTACTGCAGTTGGAAAGCAGAGATAATTCTTAATGAGAAAAAGCAGTTCACTTTAGTAGCACATTTCGATAACTTCAGTTATAGAAGTACATGGTATACAAAATAAACCTCAGTGAACACTACTGAGGAGCACTTATATTGGTTTGGATCTGTCTTCTCTGAATCTTAAGTGTTTGGATAATAAGTCAGGACAAAAGCGTCCTGGCTGTCTCACAAAAATAACTGCTGTCATTTCAGATATATCAGAAATAAGTGTTTTGGCAACTGTAACCATCATAGTTTAGAACCACCAAACGAATCAGTAACCCCATCTTAAATACAAATGAAATTGTAGGGACTTGCAGTTTTGTTCAATTGCAAGATGAAGTAAGGGCAGATGAGGAGTTTACATTCCCATCCTTCCTTCTGCTTATACTCCAGGATCTCTGGTTATCTATTGCTGTTTTATTCAGTGCAGCTGAGACTAGTTATCTCCCCTGTGATATGAGGGGAGATCTTAAGTTTGATGTGTATTACAAATAATTCCCTCAGATAATTTTTTTAGATATAAGGAAAAACAGAGTGACAGGAAAAAAGAATCTGTTGCATTACAGATGTTAGTAAATTAAACAGGCAGCGCACTAGTCAGATGTGCTGCTTTCATAGCATTTTTAAGTAGCATACAAACTACAAAGAAATTGCAGAAGAGTTTCAGTTATGATTTTAAAATCCTTAGTGTTGCTGTTTTGCACCGTTCTTAAATGTAATGTAGGTGCTCTTTAGGGAAAAGAGGAGTCATAATGCTTGAAAAAAAAGAGCTGCTGGGCTAACCATCTTTCCTTCAGAAGGTAGGTGGGAAGGTAACTTCATATTAAAACTCCTGTGTCACCTGAGAAGTGTTTTCACTCTCTCCTTGCTCATCTGGCTGTTCTTTTAAAGACAGAATTACGCTGGTAGTTTTAGACAAGGTCTTTAAGCCAGTGAAAGAAATTCAGTCTGCATCTGTTCAGTGAGTTTGAAAAAGGTAAGTAAACTCTAACAGTAGCTCCACAAAGAGTATTTTATGTTCCTTCATTTCTTCCCTGCTTTCCCATCCCAATCTAATTGCAAGCATGCTTTTATAAAAGACACAGCTTTAATGTAATGATGGCCAAATATAACCAACATGTTCTGATGGAAATACAACTAGTACTTCGGACAGAAATATATTTTCATCTGCAGTCTTGGCCATAGGAGTGCAAATTACTGGCCTGTAATGGCATGCTGCCACTACCATCTTTGGAAATAGACAGTAATTGGAAAAACCCCTTTCCAAGCATCAGAAAAAATTACCTGTGCCTAATGATCAGTTTCCTCCAAACTTCAGAAGCAGAGGCAAGTAGAAGAGACTTCTTGGAAGGAAGTAGGTGATTTAGGTGAATGAATATTTATAAAAAATTAGACTACCATCAGCTCATAAAAAGACATTGATTGCATCAGGATTAGCAGCTTCTGTTCACAGACATGCTTTTTATCAGGCATAACACTGCCACATTCAGCAACATCATCATCTTTTTCACAAGGAGAGCTGGTAGAAGAAGGAAACCTATTAAATGACAATGTGGGGGTTTTGGTTGGTTGGGTTGGGGGTTTTTTTGTTTGTTAATAGGCAAAAAAATTTGAAATTTAATTTCCCAGACAGTTGAAGCCTGTCATTTCTTTGACAAATGGAATACACTAACTAGGCATAAGCTGGATATCAGATATAGTCAGCATGATCTAATTCAGCATTTTCCCTACATACCCAAATGCTCATTTCTGTAAAGGACTCTCTCATATACACTACTAAAAACTAAGGTTTTCTATTTTAAGAAATTTTAGAGGGGGAATTTAAAAGGAAATGGTTCCATTTGAAATACCCCTAGTTCTAGGAAATTATGACAGTTGAGAACTAGGTTAATAAAGTACATTCTTCATTGTAAAATTCTGGTTCAGTTTGTTGCATTGGACATCTAAGTTCTTCCCTCCAAAATATATATTGATATTGAAGACTGATCATAATAATTTGCACTGGTCTGAAAGTTTCATTTTCATACACATATCGCTCAGACAAGGTTTTTAAAGATATTTTTTCATATGCAAGGCATATTCTTCATTTGATGATATAATAATCTATGATGTTAGGCCTTCCCCAGGCAGAGTAAAGCATATGCCTTTCTGCATTTATGAGATATCGTACACCAAACTAGATACATGCAGGCATTGCTACAGACTAAGTATTCCATAGGGAGACATCCCATAGGCAAGAAAGTGATGTTTTTTTGATCATGAAGTCCTTCCCCAGCCTGTAGGAAACATCCATCATTCCCTGATGTTCCTTTTCTTATATCCATACAATTAATGGGGTTTGGGAGGAATGGGTAGCTATATCTTGTGCTTGTAGGTTGTTATGATCAGCTGAGGAGGTGAAAGAGTACCCAGTGTACTGAAAATCAGAGTAACATGAAGGTCGTGTATTTTTATACCATATTCTGGAGTAATATGCTGAGATTAATATAACACCACTATCACTGTTTTCAGTAAAGAAAATGGCAGGAATTGGTATGAAGTGGTATTGTCAGTAGGTAAATGGCCAGACTCTTATCGACTGCCATTTGTATCTTCTAGCAGTCAGTTCTAAAATTTTCTAGAAAATCAAAATGGAGTGCCTCAACACATTTGTGTTGCTGAATGAAGAGTAAGAAATCAGGGAGTCCGTCTTTTTAGCATCTGTAATACAGAGGGCTCCAAAGACTCATCTCTTTGGATGATACACCAAGAAGTGACAGTTCCACCGCTCTGGGTGTGCAGAAGCTCAGTTTTGGCATTCGCTTTAACTACTTCTTTGTCTCCTGGTCAGGGAGGCTCCTATGTGCCTCACCACCTGTCCCTCTGATTTCATAAGCCTTGTGCCATGTTTGGGAAGAAGGAACTGATTTGACCAAAGGTTAATATTTAAGGAAGTAAGTTGTTTCCCCCCAGTGTTTGAATGGAAATTAATCAAAGGCAGAGAAAGAAAGTGGAGTTTTAGAAAAGCATATACTATCAAGAAATACTCTGTTCCAGTGTTTCATTTATGTCAGGTATATGTAGCTGATTGTTTAGGAGTAACACTAATAATTTAACTAAAGATAGTCTTTAATGAAAGTATTTTCAAATAGCTGATCTGTGAATTTGCGTCTAGCTTTAATTTGATGGTTATGTTGACAATCTATAGTTCCAAGGGTGTATTTCAATAGCACAGGGTTTCTAAGACACGAGGATTCTTTTGCCATATTTCTTTTTTCAGAGTCATATAATCTTTGTTGAAAGGTAATTAATTTGTTGCTTGGAAATCTCTGTTGGCCAAGTGCCACCCAGAAGTTTCTTACTGTATTTTCTGCTGATTTTAGTCATCTTCATTCTGATGTTCCATGACAAAGTAGAGCTCTCATAGAAGGGCTCCAAGTCACTCTGTGAGAGGATACAGAGAGGGAACGTGAATACAGCATGGCCCTGGGAATTGCAAAACCCATGTTCTGCTTGAATTATCATTGGCTGCTGTGTGCCTATAATGTCCTGTTACAGCAACATCACCTATTCTCTGTTTGTCCTTGTTCACTAATCCAAATGTCAGTGCCACAATGTGTATTCCTTATGCAACTACAATACCAAGTAAGGACTGAGCGCTCTATGTTTATCTTGCAAGAATATTGTTAAATTTTCTTTAAAAGCTTTAGAAAATAAGTAAAATGCTTTCAAAAGTCTGTGGGAGAAAAGAAAGTTATGTAGTTGTGTAGTATTCTGAGATTTGAATAAACTAAACAGAACTTAACTGATCCTCATTCTCCACTTAAGAGGGCTCCTGTACTAAGTGTGTTCTTTAATGTCAGACATAATTTCTTTAAAGGTGACATTAAGTTTTAAGAGATGTCTGATGCTGCAGAAAAGTAATGGGCTGTTTCTCTCCTCCTCTTTGGGCAGTTTTGGTATGAATCATGATGGAATTGGAAATTCCTGTGGGACCAAAGGTCATGAAGCAGCAAAGCTAATGGCAGCTCATATTACAGCAAACACCAACCCTTTCTCTTGGTCAGCCTGCAGTCGGGATTACATCACCAGTTTTTTAGAGTAAGTAATTGCTCAAGAAAAATTATGAGTTTTAAAAAAATTGATGCTTTTCAGGAGAAATAGTAGAGATACAGTGACCTGTTCTGACGGTTTATGTTTTTAGAATGAATAGAAAGAAATATAGCAATATTTTTATTGTATAGAGCACTTTTCTATGTAATGGCAAAATTCTGCTCCATTCCCCACTTTACAGTTCTCATTTTTATCTGTTCAAAACATGTAGAAGTGCTGATCATATCTCATTACTTCATTAATGTGAGGGTAAGAAATAGAGAAGGGTGGAATTTGTCTATGAAAGATAAGGAAGTATTTTTTTTTTAATACGTGCATAATGTGATGGGATCTAATGAAGGGACCAAGGTTGTAGCCCTGTTTCTTGTACATTTCATTCTCCAGATTTTTTTTCATGCAACCTTATGAGTTTTTATCTATCAATACTCTTTGGTGCCATTGGTGAGAATATGAAGATTATAGGACAGGATGGCATAGGTAATTATATTAATACCTTTAAATTGTATTAACCTGTACTTCTGTGGTGATTTTTATCCAGAAGTAGATTGCTACCTGAAATTTTACTTCTGTATGAAAGAATTTAAACAGTCAAAATATGTTAGTCTCAAAAACGTGCTCATATTGATGTATACATTGGTATACATGATGTATAATGAAGCCTTTGTATGTGTTTTAAATTGTGGAAGACAAAGATAGAACTGTGAGTTCACTGAGAATAGATTAATAACAGGATTTTTTTAAACAGTGTAAGACATTTATGGGAGCAAATAGCAGTTGGTTGGTACGTTCAGTGTCATCAGTGCAACCATTTAAGAAATAAGGTTGTACAGTAATTCAGACACTTGCTCTGTTTTAGGAGATGGACTTACACCGGTCAGGTGGTCTAATCATGAGACTACTAAGAACAAAATGAGCTTCTCTTCCTCTTTCAGGGATCTTACCTCAGAATAAGGTGCTGTGTTCTGAATCTTACCTGAAGGGGCTCGTCTAGACTGATAAATTTTCTTTAGGTTGGTTCAAATGTTGCTTCTCACGCAATGTAGAGGATTTATGAATTGGTCTGGAGAGGTGTTTCGGCTCCCTGTAGACTCAGTGGGCAGAGGCAGATATTTAACATAGGTGCTGTTCAGAGTCAAAAAAAACTTCTCTTCAGTTACTGTATCAGGTTAAGGCATTTCATATCACCCCACTGAACTGTGCACCCACCCAGTTTTATGTGCTGGAGCATTTATGATGAGTGCCTAAACTAAAGCACACTATGTAAGTCATCCTTAAAATATATGTGATAAGGGTTTCTCACAATATAAACTGTTTCTCTCAGGAGAGATACATATACATTCATTTAACACTATCAGTATAAAAAAAAATACACAGCGTAGTTTTTCTTCATCATAACCATTAATTCAGCACTGTTCCTGTTAGTAGTCTTTCTAGTATGTTATGCAGCCTAGTTTTAACTGTGACAAAGAATAGTTTTCACATCTCTTCTGAGAGATCATGTCAGAGCTTAGTAGTTCTGACTGTAAGCTTACAATTCAGGCATTTTTTAATAGCATTTGGGGGTTTCTTACTGTTACAGTTCTGCTATTGTCTGTCTCATTTATTTCTATTTGTTGCTCTCCTCTGTACTCCATTTTGATCCCACAATTGTCCTGACAATAAGTTGTCCATTGATGAAGACATAATTCAACAGAAAGCTAGGAAGTCATCTCCTATTCATGGGTTTAGAGAAAGAAATGTGGTAAAATTCTGTGGCTTGTGTTATGCTGCAAATGTAATAGAGCTTAACGTTTGTTCATAATGTTCCTGTACAGTTTTAAATTTCAGCCTGAACAAACTTTCTTGTTTCTTCACTTGATTTGTGTGCAGTGATCTTTCAAATTTTTACTGCCAGTTAAAAGCATGTTTAGCTTGTGCCTCCTCTATTTTATGTTTCATTTTTTAATTTATAATTTACTGTTAGCATCTCCATTACTCTTTTTCATTCCCTAGGTTTGATTCACTCCATTCCCTAGGTTTGATTCACTGTTAAGTTTTATTTTTAAGTCTGTGGGATGCCAGTGGAATTGCAGTTTTGTTAGCATAAAGCCAGAATAGTACTCTGGTGAATCTGTTCCCATAGTTCTAATCTCTTCAGGTTTTTTGAGATACTCCTCTATCATTGCCAGTGTTTGCAACTCTACTCGAATTACTACCATCTGTGAATTTAATTAAAGAATCATTACTGAAGATACTAACTGATATTTGAGCTAGCGTAAAAAAAAATCTACACATAGCAGCTTCAATAATAAATTATCTTTTATAACATTTTAGCTGTATTTTGTAACCCAGAATGTAGAAGTTATTTTTTTCAAAGCCACCTTGGATAAACATTATTTTACACATTGCAGTTATGAATAAATTTTCCAATTGCATAGGATAGTGTGTTAAATAACGTTCTAAGAGCCAAAAATAACTTCTCCCCCTAGCAATTTTGCAATCTGTTCTTAAAAATGTCAGGTTTCTCAAACACAATCTCTTCATTATAAACTATGCTTCTTATTGTTTGTGGTTCTAATATCCTATAAATGAACTGATACTTTTTTTCTTACAAAAGTTGTTTTATTATTTCATAAAGTATAGTAGTCTGTAATACTGTAGGGTTTTTTTCTCCAGTTTCTAGTTTTTTCCCTGGCTTTTCATGTCATCTCCTCAATGACAGCAGGAAGCTGTTGAGATAGTTACACAGGTACCTGCGGAACAGCTGTCAGAAGCCTAGATCACTTCTTTTTATCTATTCATACCTTTCCTTAAGGCAGAACAGCTTTAAGAAGCAGATATGTTTCTGTTGTAGGTAACAATCGGTGAGCAAGAAGCAAAAGAAAATAGCAAGTTTCATGTGGTAGCGGTTCCCTGACTGTGCCTGTAAGAGCAGAACAGCCTGCATCCAGACAGAAAAAATGATTGGTTTTTTTCTAATACTTCTCCATAACTTAGCCACAGATGAGGAAAACACTGATTTAGAGCTTTAGAGGCAAAGCCTCAAGATGTTATTGTCTCTGTCTCCAGATGTTTATTCCAGATAGATTAGACTCCACCCCTTTTCTTTCCATTTTTCCTCAAGAATGGGAGAACAGTTGGGACAGGACACAGTAGACTACAAACAAGGAAGACAAGTGGTTTTTTTCTGTGCTGGTGAGAATGGCTAGTTTAGGATTCATTTAGCTATGTCTAACAAGAAAGTTAAAACACAATGGGATGAAATGCAGATACTCAAGCAGGAACCTGAGGCTGTCAGTCTGTATGATATACCACAACATCTTTTAGATCTATTCACTTGGATCTGGATACAAGTTTTGGGCAAGGCTGCCATGGCACTAGGATAATGCAGCTGGAATGAATTTCACTAGAAGTTCATTACATGTTCACAGTATTATATGGTACTGTGGATTGACTAGGTTACTAGCTTGGGTCGCCTCTTGCTATACAGCAGTTTTGCACTGTGTGTCATTTTGCAGTGTAGATACCACATTGTCCTTTATAGTCAGGCAGAAGCGTTTTGGGAAAGATGTTATCCTGCTTACACTCAAAGTAGAGCCTCACCCTCATCCTTCTCTTCCTCAAGACTTTCTTAAAACTCAAACAAATTTTCCAGACTGAGGCTACTGAGGAATAACCGTTAAGTATGACCTGGAAGGTATCAGTTCAGTCAGAGAGTAGTTGGAAAAGCAATTTATTTTGTGGGATGGATGGGTAGAGGATGAATATGGCTCAAAGGATGCTAATAAGACAAAGGAAAGTTATGTATTGCTAATAGATCTATTAAAAATATCAAGAAGGATGTCCAGCCAGAACAGGCTCTGAAATGGGCAAAGAAAATAATTTTTTTTTCTGGGAAAAACATTCCTTCTAGCACATAATAGCTGTTGTCTGTCAAGCTTTATGCTAGAGTGAAAGATTGACTGAATTCCATGTATCAAGTGAATTGTTCATAAGTGCTTTGCAATGGCTTTAAATTTCACTAACCTTTTATGGAATTAAATGCAGAAATACAGAGAATTGAAGGGTTGGACAGCATGTCAGAGAACAGAGATTCCTGTGAGAGGAGTAGAAACCCGTAATATCTGTTTTTAGGAGAAATTAACCAAGCCTAAAAATATTGTTTGTGACTGAAAATCAATTAGTATAAATGTCATTCTATGCAGCATGTGTGTGTGTATATATATATATCTATATCTAATATATATAATATGCACGTTTCATTAGATCCAACATACATTTATTTAGTATGCCTATAGAGCCATGCAGATACCTAGACGTAAAGAAGAGAACGTTCTGCTTAGAACTATTTATTCAGTTACTTTTACGTTTTGTAATAATGAAATCTGGGTGATTTCTGGAATAATAGTTCATTACTCTTGTCAGTATCAGATAGGAGAAAGTGTTAGAAGAAGCCAGATGGTCAACTCTGTCTTTCAAAGGCAGGACTGTCTTTGGAAGATGAGGAGAAGAACCAAGAGTCTTTAAACTATTTGAATAAGTAAGATATATCACAGGAAATTCTTGGAGACTCTCTAGGATTGCCATATAGCAGGATTTACATCTCAGATTACACCTTTCAAACTCTAGAAAGGAGCCAAAACTACCTTGGTCCAAGCAAGTTCGTGTAGACAATATAAACAAAGTCATCCAGTATTTTGGCCCAGATGTAATCTACCCAAGAATCTTGGGCATACAAGTGGATATGCAAGATAAATATAGGATATGTCTGTGTGTGCCTCATATGCTATATATGGCAGATTGGCAAATCCCCTGGTACTCCAGAAATCTAAATTAACTTTTTAAAAAAGTAAAAACCAAAACTAGTTTTGAAAGATAAGGTCACTTCAATAATCTCACATTTTCATCTCTCTCTCTACAAATCAATGGAGAAAATTTACATTCATTGTTACCTGTTGACCTACTCTTTGGATTATAATTTGCTTCTTTCTTCCTTAAAGTTTACTAGGATTTTTTTTTAGCTGACAAATTATTGAGTAAAAAGCATATGTCCCTCATAACTGTAAATTTCTGAAACTTTTGAAGTCTTATATTTTGCTTTAAAAGCTTACCCAGTTAAAAAAAAAACAACAACAAACAAACAAACAAAAAGCACACAACACACCAGTTTCTGTAATCATGGGCTGGCACTATGTTTTTGAGTGTTGACTTTGTAAGTATTACTCTTTGTTTACCTTATGGGTTATTTAAATTTAAAGAAATTTTAAAGGGCAGAATCAGCAGCACATTCTCATTAACTTATTTGTAAAATGTTTGAAGAAATAAATATAGAACAACAAAATGGCCCAAAATTTTATAGCTTAGTATCCCCCAAACTCTGAAGGCCCGATACGAATAGATTTTGGTAAGTGGACCATTTTGATAGATGGACCAATAAATATTTCCTAATATGGCTGCTGGATAATTATTCAAACAAATAAAGGAACACTTTGGAACAGACCATACTGTGGAGGAAAGTATACATCAAAGAAATAGCAAATTCTATAACACCGAAGAAAAGAAACATTGAGTATTATGAAAAGATTGTGCAAAATTTCTATGAAGTGGGTAATAAGACATAGAGCCAGCCTTGCATAAAAGCTTGGAAAGAAGTAGACTGTATCATGAGAGTGAGTGGAAAATCCACATCAATATCTGAATTTCCGTAACATTCAAGAACGGTTTAATTTAGTAATACTATTCTGGTTCTTTTTAACTTTAACATACCATCCCAAATCACACTTCTATTACTTACATCCTGATTCTGCAAATATTTATGTTATCATCCGAAGGCTATTGAGCAACCTGCAGAGGTTATTCATTAATGGCAAGCAGTTTTTGTAACCTCTACAGAAATATATCCTGGTGCTCTCTAAAAATCAATTTTTACTCAGAAAAAGCATATAGTAAATATGAGGTAAGGATTCTGTTAGGAGCCAGATGTTACATATAAGCATGTAAATAATTCGTGTTTCTATATACATGTATATGTATGAAATGCACTGTGTTTATAGTTAATAAATTTTACTATTTTTCCGTATTTTTATCAGTAATTTTGTAGCAGAATTAAATAAAATATTATGTATACTGTCCATATGTTTATGTATATTATTGTTTAGCTATAACAGATAATTGCAAATATTTATAATACATTTAATTTATGGTTGTTATTCATTATAGTCCACATCATTATTATGAATGAGCCAATTCTGTAACATTCCAAACCTATTTTCAGTGCCAGTGTTCTGGGATTTTTTTTTCAACCATTGAAGGAGTTATGTTGTCCTGTGTATGTTGCTGAGATATTTGGGAATACATACTGTAATAGGAGCATAAACCCTGAAATGTCTACAGCCATGGTTTTTGCTTTTTCTTTTTATTGGTCTTGGATACAACAGTGGTGTCTGTACAGAGGTGATGATTCTCAGTTTTGCATTGTTCAGTCTAGGAAGAATCGAACACTGAATCCCTGGTTGCTGTTATTTTGATCAAGCAGTTAGCAGTGATAGCATGTCTGAGATCTTAAGCTTTCAGAGAATGCTCTAGTATCCTTTATATCCTTCCAAACAGAAGATTAATTTGATATCCTGTGATACTAAAATACAAAGCAAAGTTTAAATATATTGTAGACTGTTTTACAAAGATCTGTTAAGACACTACACCGGAATACTGGGATGAAATGACATCAAGCTTAGCTATTTTGTAATTGAAACCAGTCCCACTATGTCCCATAAAACTTCATTAAATTAACTTAAATTTAGGAAAATGAGAAATTCTTTGAGTGCTATTAGTATGTTGTATAGTAAATAGAATGTAAGGATGAGTTTGAGATCATCTTATTTCTATTGTAGACACTAAAGTTATGTCCACTCCTTGTTCAAAAAGGTAAATGCTCTGCAGGGATATCCTGTAGGTTTTCTGAGTTTGTATATGGTTCCTGTAAGATAAAATCACGGAGGACAAAAGCCGTTGTGAGTAGAAATTTTCTAAAATTGCAGAGATGAAGGTATTTGGGCATTCTTCTCCTTCCCATGATCTTTTTTGCATTTACACAAAGGTCATCTTTTAACTTTTGTAGGCCCAATCAATAATAATTACTAGATCTATGTTTATAAGTGCTCCAATACCATTATTATTCTTACACCCTTTTTGGTTCATTCCCCTAGATTTAGCAGATTTTTTTCTCAAGTATCTGGGTTTTGCTTGGTAGAGCAAAGAGAATGGGAGAAGAACAAGGATGTAGACTCGAGTATTACACCATTTCTGAGTCCAGTAGAAGTTGTCTGGAAAGGTTATATGGTCCTCAGCCTGTATTCAACCTTTGCACAGCTTTGGTGAGACCTTTCATTACCAATGGAAAGTCCCTGGTTTGATTAACGTAGTTTGTAACACATCCTGTTTCTTTTCCGAATTACTTCAATTCACACAATACATTATTGGGTTCTTGTGCTAAGTTTGTAAAATATGTAAATTTTGTTAAACTACTTGAGAGAAGTAATAGAACTGAAGCAGAAGGAAAGAGAAACAAATTTTCAGTCTGAGAGGTGATGTAATGTAGCTAGTAAGTGAATTCTTAGGAGTAATTTTCTTGCTGTTCTACTACTACAACAATATTTCATTATGGTAAAAATCCTGTCATTAGAGCAGAAGAGGCATATTTTTTGCATTTACTACAAGGATATTTCTGCAATCATATGTCTTGTAGAGTAGGTATAGACTTTAATTTACAAGTTTGGTGAATTTAAAGATTTAGATCTGATTCTGTAATCTTATTTGTGCAGGGATACATATGCCAATGGCGAGAACCACTGAAGGAAATGAGGGTTTTTAAATGCTGTGCCCTTGGCTGTCTATTTACAGGATCACAGTTTACAAATCAAACTCTGCACTATTGGAATCCATGGAAATGGTCCTATCATATGCAATACTTGGTCAAATGCTGAACTTCCCACTGCTTGTTTAAGCAAAGTTCCTATCTGCAGTTTGGTCCAGACAATGCAGAAAAATCAGATCATATTTGAGTTATTTTCATATTGGAATTAATTAACATGTACTCCTCATATGCACAAAATTCAACACTGAAATATTTCAAAAGAATGTAGAATAGTTTCCCAACTTCTGCTGTTAGAAAATATAATGCTTGCAATAATTGAAACTGGAATAAAGGGCCAAATACATTTTTTTTTATGCCAGAACCCACAGTTGATATTTTAAAGGTAGATTCAGCTGAGGGTGTGTGCATGTGTATGGAGGTGAATCACACTAAATTAATTTGGATTAGTAACCAAATATAATTTTTTTCTGTATTTTTCTGGTTATTGCCTGAGTTGCTGTTTGCCTTCTTCTGAAATGGTTGGCTGTTCTTTGTTTTTTTGTTTTTCTAAAGGGTTTATTGTAGTCTTTCAAAGAATTGAATAAAATGGGGTTAAAATGAGAACATAAAATGTGTAGTTAAAGGAGGCTTTTTGCTCCTTTTTTTATCTGCAAATGAAAAGTATAGAAAATTAGAGATCTCCAAAAAACAGCATAGACCATTCACTTCTGAAATTATGTTCCTTTGGCAAGGTGCATGGAAAAGATTTGGAAAAAAAACCATGAGTGCTGGCAAAATCGTAGGAATGTCAGAAAAAAATTTAAAGTGTTGGCATAAGAATTCTTTAAAAATCCTCACTTATTCACATGTGAAATGAAAGTAAAAAAGCATCTGTCCTCTTTTATGCACACTGACTAAATGAAACTGAATAATTATATGGCGAAGTACAAAGTTTTCTAAAAAGAACTCTGTCTGCATTTGGCTTTCTCTGTTATTTATTCCACTACGCTAAAATATTGTGGTTAAATATGGGCACATTTTGGAAAAATCCCACCAGCCACCAAACAAAGCAGTGAATATAAAAGAAAATATTCAGGTTTTCAAAGATGATGATCTTAGTCTCATATGAAATTTTTAAGTCTCAGTATTATTAATGCTACAGAAAAGGTCTTGGATCCATAAAAATTTTTTCACTCACCCTACTATAGGTAAATTTTAAGATCCTGCAGAATTTTTACCACTGTAACTATTTTGTTCACTCAAATGGAAGAAAAGCAAGCATGTTAAGGTCCTAACAATCCTACAAACACTATGTCATATTGAAATGTAAATGCGTTTCCCTTTTATATAAACCAATTAAACTGCTCATATCTATGAGATTGTACTTAGCTGTTTGAAGGATCAGAAGGGTCATTAAGAATTGTAAACTGAATTTCTTTTATTTGATTAATTTTTTTAATTTTTCATTCTGTGACCAAATGTAGCTATTCTTCAGTGAAAACAAATAGGAATCTTAAAACAAAAATGAAAATCAGTCTTGTGTGGCTCAGAAATTATCACACTTTAAAAAAGGATAACATATGAAATCTATTTCATAATCTAAAATAAGCATTTTTGTTAATAATAATGATGAAAATTATTTTAATCTCTTAGTTATCTCTAATTATTTTTTCTTTTTACTATGGGTGTACCATCTTACTGTTTGTTTATTGCGATCATACTTGTTTCACACCCAGTGCTGTTAAAAGTAAGAACTAGATACATTGATATCATTACTGTGATTTACAGTCAGTAGAATTCCTAATTGATTTGGTCCTTTATGTTGAACAGTTCGGGCCGTGGTACTTGCCTTGATAATGAGCCTCCCAAGCGTGACTTTCTTTATCCAGCTGTGGCCCCAGGTCAGGTGTATGATGCTGATGAACAGTGTCGCTTCCAGTATGGAGCAACATCCCGCCAATGTAAATATGGGGTAAGAAGTCTTAATCCTTATGCTGAGTGTTCTGCTTAGTCATTTGTATATATTCCTTTATAACATAAATCTTTAGATAGATGCATTAGTGGGTTACAGATTTCCGGTAGCATGTCTGGTGCCATCATGCATAAGCAAAGGGTACATTTTAATCCCTATGCTGCATCTTTTGCTTGAGGCATTTGTGTGTATTGTACACCAGAATGTGTGGGCAAGAGTTTGCTGGGGAGGGCATTCTTTAGTTTCAGGAAGAAAAGGAGCACAATACTTGATCCTGCTTCTTGTAAATTGTACTACGGAATTTTCCCTGATTTCAGCTGAATGAGATCAGGTTCATGTTGTATTAATCCTGAAACATGAAATCTGTTGTGTTGGCTTTAACTTTTCAATGTAAAGCTCCATTTTGAAATTACTTTTGTACTTGTATTGATTTGTCAGGTCTGGTTTCATTTTCCTTTTTTTTTTTTTTTTTTCTGACATTGGGTTTGTTGTTTCTCACATTGTTCAGATCTCTTTTTGGAAAGAGGAATTCTGGTTATGGGAACAAAGGATCATGAAGTTAGATAGCTGAATAGAATACTGAACAGCTAAGTACTAGCAGAGCTTTGGCTGCAAGTACCAGTGTGCAATACTTAAGGTGAATAAATATACAGCAGGAATAAAAACCTGCACACGTAGGCCATTATGTAATAAATTTACAAAAATACTTACTTAAAATCTTGCAGCCCAGAGTATGCAGTATGCATTCTGCTGTGCTTGTCATCAAATAATCAGCTGAGACTAAGTTAAATAAACCTTGAAAACATATCTGGTGGTTTAAAAGTAAATAGTTTAATAATATCTTAAATTCTAGATTATTCAAATGAAATAATGTAGTCATTGAATTTACACTCTATTTACTTCTCTAAAGGCTACAAAGCTACAAAAAAAGCCCACAAAGAAAGTCTATTTTTAATATCCCTGGCGTGATTAATACAGTATTATTCTTGGGATGCCTCTTCGGCAGAACACATTGTACAAAGGATTTAAAAGCTGTGTGTAGCTGGCTGACTAGCTCACTGGGTCTTCCACACCTGATTCTTCATCAAACCTCTTTTGGCCTTTATTGTTCCTCTTTAAACTCTCACTTTCCACCACTGTTCTTTTAAGGGCCTTGTTTCCTATCACTACATCTAAGTCACACCTTTTTTTCCTACAAGTTCTCACCACACACACTCTTTTATTTTCAGGCTAAGGAAATCTGCAGGTATTTTAATCCATGATTTATAGCACAGCATTGGGAGATACACTGAATTTTAAATTAAACTGGAAAGTTAATAATGTGCAAAGCCTGGCTTTTCCACATATATGTTACCTTTTTCAAACACTGTTAAATTATGTAATCATTGTTGTCATGATCATGCTGCACAGTACAGTTTCTTTCTCAAACCAGTTTCTAAACGGCAAACAATTGAAAGTAATGAAATCATGTACGTAATACTGGATTTCTTCCTTCTGCTTTCTTTTTGTTTTAAGGTTTTTGTTGAGATTTCCTTATAGTTACAAAAAAGAGGTCGAAACTTAATTGAGGCACTAGTGAAAAGATGTTTTGTCTTCATGTAACATTACCAGTCCCCACAATACCAGCGTATTGTGTTCCATCAGTATGCCATCAAAGAGAGCATATGTTAAGTGTCTCAGAAAAAAACCCAAACATTTTTAATAATAGGATTCAGACTGCATAACAGTATAACAGGTTGTTGTAGAATTCTGTTAATATACACTGTAAGAAATTACATGCATTTAAAATAGCATCTACTTTAAAAAATATTATCCATCATGGCCATAATGCTCTGAAAATGCAATCATGATAATTGTGATCGTACAGATTTCAGGTGGTAATTTTGAAGGGGGAAAAAGAAAAGTCATTGGAATCTGGTAGTGCAGTTGGAAAGTTTCTGCACAAGAAAGAGCTATTCATATATGAAAAGGTTTTTAGAACTGAATAGTGGAACTAGATCTAAATACCAGGAAAGGCTAAGTTGAATACTCTGCTCAACTCTTTCATTACGGAAAGTAAACAGTCACTGGTTTGGATATTCCTATTTGATGTACTGTTCACGTGAAGATGTCATTAATAGTTCATTGATCTTATTCTAACAGACGTGTGCAACTATTGCCAGAAAAACATAGTAAAAATCCCTAATTAACAATGGATGTAGTTTGTATACTAACTTCTTTCCAGCATATCTTTTAGCCCTTTCTATTTGAAGTGACTGGTAAAAACAGGGTAGAGCAGGTTTTCCAACACGTGGTCTAGCGACCTAGAAGGAACTAAATTCTAAACCAAAGGAAAATGTCAGGAAAAATTGCTTGGCTTTTTCTCTTGCATATTCTTTACTGATTTGTGATGGCAAGACATGACAAGAGAAACAGTTGAACTCTCAAATCAAAGGCCAAAAGATTACAAGTCCTCTTCGGGCTCTGATGTAGCTGTTGAGATAGTTGGTGTTTTTTAAATTAACTTGGAAAATCTTCATGCTCTTTCTGCTTTGGAATTCTGTTGTAATATCTTATTAACCTTCAGGAAAATTACCTCTTTCAGCCATTTAGCTTTAATGTTAACCTATGTTCTTTGCCTTCTCTCCCATATTTCCTCATCCATTCCCCCTGTATGTTTATTTTAAAATGTTTGTTGCTTTTGATCATAGATCACATCCTAATCCTGCAAAGAATTTTGCACATTTAAGTACCTGAAGGCTTTCTCACTTAGGAACTTGAAGTTGAATAAATGGAGAGGTGTTTGAATGATTAAGGCATCAGAACTGAAGTACTAAAGGGGCTGCAAGTTTCTGCCTTTCTGTGTGTGTGTTTACTGACAAGGAGCCAATTTGACCTTAAAAGGAGCTCTTTGGTAGTTGTCTTGATACTACTGTAAGTACTAGACCTAATTAAACTGTTTAGTCACTTATGGACAGAACTGTTCCAGCAAAAGCATTGTGTCCATTGGTCACATTTCCCTGTATTGTTCATCAGATTAGGTCGGACAAGAGTTCAAAGGGATGCTTTAGCTCTTTGAGCTGAAAAAATAATGTTAGCAAGTAGGCAGTGATCCTTCTAATGTTACATGTGCTTTGTTCTTTATACTATACTTTCCACGATTTCTGATATGGGGCAGTTTTAGAGATTTTAAGTGAAGAAATAGATGTTTCAAGCTACTTAAAGTATTTCATTTTTAGGATATACTTTCAGATTCAGGAGAGTTTATGACTTGCAGTGAGCCAAATTGCAATGGTGGAAATTTCACCATATAATACTGACGTGTAGCTTTTTCCTTAAGGCAATACATGCTTTCAGGTATGTTACTGGGTTGACTGCAGTGGGAGATTTTGAGGTTATTAGGGGTAGTGCTAGTTCCTGTTCATTTATGTAGCTACTGCATATGCTACATCTTCTAGCGTGGTGCAGTATGAATTCTCTCCTGCTGATTGTCAAGTGTTCTCAGTTCTTTGCTCTGTTTGTATGCATGTTTCCCTGATAGTTCAGAATCTTTTTCAATCCTTTTGTTTAGGAGAGTGTAAGGAGAACTTTTTTCATTGGTACCTTACCTCCTTAACCTTTGAGCATCTACCTAATAACAGTTGGCTGCTGGCTGTCTCTGGGTTAACTCAGGAAAGAATTCCGGTCTTGATTTTTAATGTCTCTGTTTTATGAGTTTAAATAATACCTGGAATAGGCCTGACTGTAACTTACAGATTTTGTGGTTCAAAATAATGCTTTGCTTTAGAGCTGGTCCCCACATTTTTAGGACAGAGGCTAAAACCTCAGACATTTTAATAGCAGTTAATACTTTATGCATATGGTTGATATTGCTGTGGTGCATTTTATGATCTGTGAAGCTGCTGGCTGCTAGCATGGGTTTCAGAGATAGTGCCTTGCAATTCCTTGGTATATTTTTTGCATTTTATGCTTTTCCACCATCATTGGTGTCAGTAAATACTTTGAGTGGGGGGGAAAGGGGCCAAAATCTCCTTTCCTTGCATACATGGCTTCACTGAAATCATCTGAACCACTCTTTGTATTTCACACTAGAGTTTAACACATCAGGTAATGTATTTTAGCTGATGACAGGTAGCTCTCTTCTTTGTCATGGTCTTATGTTTGCAATTAAGTTCTCCAGTTAGTTTGCCAATGAAAACAGCTTTAAACTCAAATACCAGTTTTTATTCACATTTTCTTAGTGCGTTTTGGAGGACAGACAGAGTTCAAGCTATGAACTTATGGCTTGTAAACAGGCAGAATGAAGATATATTTTCAGAATAAGGAGTCTTCCTGCTGCCTTCAATAGCTGCCTTGTCTTAGTTGTCTCTAGGAAATTTTTAATGAATTATGAGGAGTAGCCATAAAGTTAATTACCATTAATGGAAAGTTGCTGGGAAAGAGTTGACTACAGAAGTACAGGACATGCAGTTGTCATACCTTCACTGCTTCCTAGTTTCCCACATGCCAGTTCAGAGACAGAATAGTTTAACTGAGTTAGTAATGACCAAAACAAACCAGTATTGGTCAGCTAACTTTCAAATCTAGGAGAGTAAACAAATTGCTATCCACGGTGCTTCTACAATTTCTTCCAGAGCAAAACAGCCAGAATTACAATTGACCCTTGTCATCAGGTGACAGAAACTTTAATGTTAGTAGATGAAACCACCACTTTTTTCATGAAACACTAATGCAATTTACTCCAGGTAAATAAAGAGAGGTACTAAGCTTGATGTAGGGCTTTAACAGGAAGGTGGAAGAAGATTCTGGAAGCTGTATTTTCAGAAGGCAAAGCAGAGAAGCCACTGGTGTATCTTTGCACCAGAACTACTGGTTCCCTTTTGTTTCCTCACCCGTTGATACTGTGACTAGGACTGTGCATTCAGTTGAATGCACATAGTACATAGCAACTCACTGAAAAGTGACTTTTTTTCCCCAGCTTCATATGTCGTATCATGGCTAAGTCACTTTATACTTGGTGACTTGGTGTTTGTTAGCAGAGTGTAAGTGGTTTGATCAGATGGATTTATATTACACTGCTCACAAACTGGTGTTGAAAGTATGTGTAGGTGAAGAGAAGAATTCAAGATCCTGGTATTATACTCTGTCATTTTTATCAACCTTTCTATTATTTTCTTTATTTCATAAGGTTTTTCTGGTAGGGTGTGAAACCTCTGATCACTATTGTGCAGGCCTTTTGCATTCAGAATGATTAAAGTTTCGAGCTTTTCAAGTGTAAGGACTTACAAGATCACACTATAATTAAGAACATTTGGAACACTTTAAGCTTTATTCTGAAATTAAATCTTGTTCTTTTTTTTTTTTTTTTTTTTTTTTTGAAGATTAGGATGTATATAGCCAAGGGAAATGCCAGAAGTTTTCCTCCTTCTGAATCCTAAAGTAGTTTTACATACTTTTCTTATCTTTTTCTAACAAGTTCCTGTAGCCCCCTTTCTTCTTTCCTAGGACTGTCTTGTCTCCAAAGCCCCTTTCTCTTTCTCTCTCTTTCTTTTTCTCATCCTCTTTCACAAGAGACACAGACCTAACACCAAAGTGCCTGAATCTTATGAAAGCTGTTCAAAAAGTGCAAGGGGAAGCTAGTGACCAAAGCAGGAGGAGTGCATTAGACGATAGTAGAAGTAATATGAGATTCCAGATATTGGCATGTGGTTTGAATAAAGATAGGGTAGGTTGCATGGGTTTGAAAGGGAAGATGCTACTTGGAGGTGATTAACCTTGTGGGGCTTCTCTAGTTTCCATAATGTTCACATAAGCACCCAATATTTAGGAAAGAATGCTGGTAACATAATACGAATATACAACTTCAGCTTCAGATTCTATTTCACGTTTTTTCAGCATGGTATGATTCATAACATGCTGCACCACTTAATGAGCGTTTGGTAGTGGAGCACTAAAATGGTAACTTTTGGGTGCTTATATGACCTAAACTTTGAACCTTCTGAAGTTCACCCATAATTACAGTCTTCTAGTTTTAATTGTGTTGCCAGCAGTATTTCAGCAGTGAGGCTGAAAATAGTCCAGGTTGATGCTTTTCAGGTCTGAATTGTAAGTTACAAATCAAGCTAATTATTTTTATGCTCTATTTTAGCAAACGCTCATCAAGAGGTGCAGCGTATTACAGATTAAACAAGCTGAAATAACATGAAGTCCTAACTAACGTTTTAAAATTTTATTAACAAAAAAATTAAACTCCCAAATTATCATAGTTTAATATGCCTTATTAATGTATTTCCCATCTTTTTTTTTTTAATATTATGGGCCAAACTGCTAAGTTTTGTTGGAGGCTTTCATTAGTGTTGAAAACATTAAGAACAGCACAGCAATTTGATCTTTGCTCATATTACTGAGTTTTTATTGTGCTGTATTGTTACCATTTATGATGATTATAATGTAGGATGCTTAGATGTTGCACAATTTGAAATGCCTATATGTAACTCTGCATGACACAACAGAAGGAGGCTCCATCCTTGATAACACTTAGGCAAAACAAAGATGATTTGATTTGCTGTTTTTTTTCTCTAGATGGGTTCAGCTTTGTTTAATTTACTGCAAATACAAGCATCCGAATTCCAAACTGAAGTCATGGAGCCCTAAGATACACCGTTACAGGTTGTCATCTATCTTGTCTTGATCTTGTGAAAGGCCTCAGCTTCAGTTTATGTTTCCTGGATTTTTGAAATACTTGCCCTTGTTTGCTTTACAAATTTATAGTTATTAAATCCACACATGTGTAGACTGCCTTTGAGGTCGTTGATTGATTTTCAGATTATACTTCTTTTAGTTTCAGTAGATTATTTACACAAATTTAATGTTGGCAAAAGATATGTTAGCTTCATCCTGTGTCTGCCAGTGAAGAAAACGCTACCTTAAAGGGTCACCTTACGTTGGTGGGTGGGGGTCGGTGTGTGGGTATGCATGCATGGGTGTGTGTGTGTTAGGTTGTGAAAAGAATCAGTATACTTTCTACTAGTAAATTTGGACCTGTCCTTTCCAGGGCAGTTCCTCGTATGTTTTGAGGCTTGCTTATTAAAAGCAGTTGCTTAGAGATGTTACAGATAGGGTAGTGGTAGTAAGGAAATAGCTGAAATGAGTAACGCTGAAACTACGGTAGTACCAGGTATAGGGTTGAGCTGCAGTGCAGAAGGCTTTAAGCACCTTAGTCAGAATTTCTCTGTCAACTTTCCAAAATCAGCTGAAAATAAAGACAACATGGCCATAGTAGTACCTGGTATAATTCCATTTTCATTTAATGAAATAACAGCACAGATTGATTGTTCACTTCTTTTTAGGTATCTTATTTGTTTTCAAATGACTATTGATGTTATTTTTCATATCATGTACAGGGTGATGGAGAATGTCCTTCAGATTCTACTCTTTCTTTTAAATGCAAAACAGCAGGGGAAAATAAACAACTTAAGAAGTTTGGCTATATTTAAAAGAAATAGCAAAAATACTTTAATTTCTTATTTTTAATATAAATTACTCCTACAAGTTGATACACTGCATTATTTTTGTTAACAAATCCTCTGTGTTTTGCATAGCTTTCCATAAGGAAATATTCTGTTGATTTGGGGATATTGTTTGTCTGTCTCAAACAGAACTCCTTTCTGATTTACGCAGAGGTTTTTGCTCAAATATTAATAGTATGATAAAGCCCATAGTAATCTTATCACAGAATCACAGAATCACAGGTTGGAAGGGACCTCAGGGATCATCTAGTCCAACCTTTCTAGGAAGAGCACAGCCTAGACAAGATGGCCCAGCACCCTGTCCAGACAACTCTTGAAGGTGTCCAACACAGCTGAGTCAACCACTTCCCTGGGGAGATTATTCCAATGGTTGACTGTCCTCACTGTGAAAAATTTGCCTCTGGTGTCTAATCAGAATCTCCCCAAGAGCAACTTGTGTCCATTCCCCCTTGTCCTCTCCATGGGACTCCGTGTAAAAAGGGAGTCTCCCTCTCCTTTGTAGCCACTCTTTAAATACTGGGACGTGGTGATAAGGTGTCACCTGAGCCTTCTTTTCTCAAGGCTGAACAAACCCAGTTGTCCCAGCCTATCCTCGTGTGGCAGCTTCCCAATCCTTTGTTTGTCTTGGTGGCCCTTCTCTGGACCCCTTCCAGCCTGTCCACATCGTTTTTGTATAGCGGGGACCAGAACTGTACACAGTACTCCAGGTGTGGCCTGACAAGCGCTGAGTAGAGCAGGATGATGACTTCTTTCTCTCTGCTGGCGATGCCCTTTTTGGTGCAACCCAGCATCCTGCTGGCATTCTTGGCCGCAGCAGCACACTGTTTGCTCATATTGAGCTTCCTGTCCACCAGAACCCCCAGGTCCCTTTCCACAAAGCTGCTCTCCAGCCAGGTGGATCCCAGTCTGTGCTGCACTCCCGTGTTATGTTTTCCCAGGTGTAAGACCTTACACTTCTCCTTGTTCAACTTCGTATGGTTCTTGTTAGCCCACTCTTCCAGCCTACCCACGTCTTTCTGCAGGGTGGCTCTCCCTTCCAAAGTGTACCACTCAATTTGGTATCATCAGCAGGCTTCATCAGGCCACACTTGATCCCATTATCCAGATCACTTATGAAGATGTTGAATAACATTGCGCCCAACATTGATCCCTGGGGGACCCCACTTGTGACAGGTTGCCACTTGGAAAACGAGCTATTTACCACCACCCTCTGGGTGCGGCCTGTCAGCCAGTTCCCCACCCACTGCACAGACCACTTGTCTAGGCCATAACGCATCAATTTCTCCAGGAGGAGAATGTGGGGGACCGTATCTTTACATTACTTTTGTCTTTAGGGATTTACTGAGGCAAACTCCTACTGAAATTAAGGTCTGAATAAGGAATATCAGACTGTGTCAGTAAGAATATCTAGTTTTGATATACTGCTTTTCATTCTATCTACCAAAGCAACTTAGGAAGAAGTCTTTTTCTCACTTTGTGGAGCAGGGAGGTGGCTGACATGCTTAGAATCATCCTGCAAACAGATGAATGACTAAAATAATTTTGGAGTGCTGTACCCATTAATTCACACAGCTCAGCTGATTATTTGTTTGGAACTAAAATGTCTGGGTGGTGTTAGTTCAGTGAATTTGGAGGAGTCTAGTGCCACAAAGAAGCCTGAGTATACAGGAAGAATCTTACTGGAAGAAAATTGTTGAATACTCTTGTTTGTGGGTATGTTAGCCTGGCAATGAAATACAGGTTTTAATTGTTACTTTCCGTTATATGTTAATACATAGATGCTATATTTGTGTAGGCATATCAATAGCGAAATTCTGCACGTAAACTCTGGAGCACAAACCAGAATTCTGGATTCAAATCACCCTGAAATACAGATGTTTTCAAATTCCAGACTGTTAATCCAGATCTGATTTATTGTTTCTGTCTATATTGGAATGGTTGAAATATCTGTTTCTTAATGCACGTGAATTTTTGGCTTTCCAAAACATTGAATCAAACTTCACAAGGTCAGCACAGCTATTAATTTAAATATTTGAACTTGATCAAATGAAAAATAAACACAGGGTCACACGTAGAATTGCCACAGTCTGACACTTAATTATCATTTGACAATGCAAATCACACATGAACCATGAACAACAAAATTACACTTTGCTCAGCAAAATGAGCATTCAGTGTAAAAGTAAATAAGGCAGGATTATGACAGCAGCACCTCATACTGTGCCTGAAAGGAATCAGTTTTAGGTTTTCCCTTTGAAATCTATACTATATTGAGGTTTGGATTCATGGTTGATTTAGGTGTGAATTTGATTTTGTGTAGAATTTTAACACCTTAATGCTTATGGAATTTGTAACCTAGTTATATTTTTCAAGAATCTTTGTGATGTATCTTCTGTTCTTTCCCTCTTCTACGTAATATTTTAAACCATATATTGTATTTGTGAGTGTGTATCTTAATCTGAAAATTTAATCTGCTGAGTCACAAAAGCAGGTGTTTTACTTAAGTAAGTAAATATTTGTACTCTTCACATTTCTTCAACAAAAAATTCTAATCTGTAAAGTAAGATAATTCTGCATTGGCTGCAGGTATGCTTTTACAAGTGGCAATATTTCCTCTAAAAAGAGGCTCAGCAATTCAGTTAAGTTTTCATAGAGCCACCTTCCAAATAGGATGAAATTACTTAGGCCTAATTGTCAAAAATTGGATGGAAACTCAAGAAATCATCAGTATTAATGCCTCATCATTTCAGACCATCCTAATATGGTATGTTTATAATGGATTTATAAATTATACCTTGCTTCTACCAATCATGATATATATTAACAATCCTGCAAGAATAGTACCAGCTTATTTTAAACTTGGAAAATAATTTTGCTTTATTCAAGAAAAGCTTGTACTGTTGAACAGTTACTGCAGCTGCTAGTGAATAATGTATAAATAAATCCATTTGTATATGCAGTACAATAGAAGAAACACAGATCTCAGCATAAAACTTAACAGTGTGCCTGTTGATGTGTATAGAAAAGGTAGGTTGGGTGCCAGATACTCATTCATTTCCTCAGAGAAACAATGAACTTTGGTGGGGAGTGCCTCATAACTTTAATTTACTCACACCATCTTTCCCTTTTTGCTCTCTGTACCAAGGTTCAGCCGCAGATTCTATATAAGGATTATTTGTAGGACATAATTTCAAGCAGCGGTTAAATAAAATGAAATAGTAATGACTACCATAAGGTCATTTTAAAGATCTGAGTGTCTTTCAAATTTTGAAAAATACTTACAAATAGAAAATACCTATGAGAATGTTGTGAACTCTTGCGCAGATCTCGAAGTAGTACAACAAAGATTATCATGTAAGTCATGTACTGCAAAAGCAAAACACTTCTGATTCCATTCTGCATACATAGCCAAATCCAAGGGCAACTGAAGCAGCTATGAAGATTTCCAGTGTTTGGACTGCTTTCGATCATGTCCGCATTATGAACTTGAACCCTTAGATGGTTTTAACAATGTCAGCAGAACTGGCTTAATTGAAACAAGTAAATGTGTAAAACCAAATGAGAAAATACGGTAGGAAAAAACATGATTTGAAAACCTATGTGAGAAGTAGGATAGGCTAAATAATTTATGAAATTATCAGCCGTAAATCTAAAAAGCCTAAGGGAAATATTTTAGTATGTAGCTCAATTAGTACTAAACACCTGTGCACTGTTTTAGCAAGTGTTACTAAAGAGGAATGCAAGTGGTCTGAGCTCAGAAACCTTGGTTGTAACTAAAGGAAACAAAAATAATTGTTGCTGTTTCATATTTCAAGATTAGTAGTATCTTTTACCATGTAATTTTGAGGCAGATAATCACAGTAATGGAGATACTGAACACTGGTTTTACAGCAGCACTAAAATATGCTAAGCCCAGTGTTAACACTAATCAAGAAAACAGCAACTATAAAACATGACTTGCATGGCAGGTGTGAAAACACATTTTGTAGTGTATCAACTTGATGCTTCCAGATTTTTTTTTTGGCAGAATATTCTTAGGTAAAATATGGTGGCTTTGAACTTGCTCCAGAATATTCCAAATCATCTATAGATTTATCTCCCCAGCCCAGTTCTTAATAGTCTCTGTTCAAAACAAATTCATGTGTATGTGTGTGTATGAGGACTGGGAGCAGTTTTAGGCTTTTATTCTCATCAACTTGCTTCTGCCTTCTTTCCTAGGAAGTGTGTAGAGAGCTCTGGTGCCTCAGCAAAAGTAACCGCTGTGTTACCAACAGCATTCCAGCAGCAGAAGGTACTCTTTGCCAAACAGGGAGCATTGAAAAAGGGGTGAGTACAAATAATTTATTCTTTGAAGAAGCAATTTATTGTTTAAAGAACGCACAAAGAGCTAGAAAATTCAGTATTTACGAGCAACTATAGGAGTTCAAAAAAAGAGTTATTATTTCAGAATACACTTGTGTCCTAATGGAAGTGTCCTACAGAATTATTTAACAATTATTTTATATATGTAATTTAATAAAACATATATCCTTGCTATACAACTCTATAGCCTGGATCAACCCACCCGAACCCCCACATTACTTACTCTTTGTATATTTTTGAGTAATTTTTGTTAAAACTCTTTATTTTAATAGTTATTAAATTTTATGGCACTCTTCCATAAAAGACTGTTACAACTCTAGGTCTGGCATAGACTTTGAAAATGTGTAACAAAGATCTAGAGCCTGAACTCTGTTACTTTGTTAGAAGATAAAATAAATCTTTATTCCTTCAGATATAAGCTGAATCATACAGGTATATAGAAAAATGTTGGCCTTAATAAAGGGGTTTTCTAAAAGCCCATATTTTCTAGTGAACCCTCTGTTTTGACTTTGACTTATTCTTTTAGTGCTCAGTTACACTTGCATAACTGTTCGGCTTTGAAGGACTTTGCTGTGCAGTCTGATAAACTCTTCTACCTAACAGAAAATTACAGGAAGTCAACGTTGCAATACATAAGTCTAGTGCTACTCTGTCTGAACATGTGACTTCTGATTTTAAAATTATGTCTGTATCAGTAGTTTCAGCCGAAGTTCCGAAACTTACTTTTGGATTAAGAGTAGTAAAAGTGTTTCTCAGTTACAAGGCAAAATTTTTACAGATCTTAAAGAGGAGAGAAAAATATTTTAATTATTAATTTACAGGATACGTACTGGGGGGGGAAAGTGAATTCCATATGCCTTTTTTCAAGATAATATATACTATGCAAGTTTGTACAAAGTGAAGAGAGCTTATTATATTAAACCATTTCTGGTGTCTGACCATGAGTTGCTTCATCTGTCCATAAAATTTACTACTCCAGATTGGATTTTTTCCTAACAACAGCTACTGAGATCTATTCTCATTCTGACTCTTGCCATGCTAGCTGGGCTAGTTTCAGCAAAGATTACACTGCATTTTGACTTGCAATCTGATGTTTAAACAAAAAGAATGAAAGCTTTTTGGCAGCTGTCACAGTTTATTAATGCTTGTTGATGGCTTCATTCAAGGCCCATGACCTGGCATCATTCTGATGGCTTTTCCATACTGAGTTTGGAAATATTGGTAAACCATGTTAGATAAATTCATTGAAGGGGTCATTTAAAAAAATACAGTGCTTAGAGTTAGCCAGTGAAAATAGAGACCTCCTTACTCTACCAAAAATGTTATCTTTTATTAGAGTAAAAGAGAATGTTAGAAGCCCTACTCTTAAGTCTACAGTCTAGGTTTATTTTGGAACCACCACTCCTTGTCAATGACAAGGAACAATTTGCCTCAATTTGTATTTTTTAAATCATGAATCTACAATGAATGAGTTGAGGTGCTTTAAGACACTGTTGCTATGTCCACTTGCCAGAGGCTTTAATCAGCCTGTTAACAGCAGAGAACTGTATTTGTAAACTGTTCAAAGCTTCCTGTAAATTAATAGGTCCTGATAGCAAAAGATCAGAAAATATGAGCTGTTTCCAAATATGTAGTTCTCTTTACCACATGCTGAGGAGAAAATAAATAATAAGTTACAATTCTGTAAAACATTATTATCATTATCATCATCATTAACAACAACATTTATATTGTAGTCACACCTGAAGGCCACAACCGAATTAGGCCCTATTTTGCTCGGCTCTGTCCAAACATATGACATTCCCTGCTGTAAGGCCTAGCAAGATCTCAGAGTACTTCATCATATTTCTCCTTTTAGTTACACTAATGTAAATTTGTTGTGTCTATTAATTCAAAGCAAAATTTGATGCAATGTGCATTAATATCTTACTGGAAGAGTTGGGTTTTCTACAGTTAAAATGGCCTAACATCCTATTATAAAACCTTCTTTCAGTTGCTTTTATAAACCTGCCAAACTTTTAACTCTGTGGGTTGAAATTTTCCACAGTATATGTCTGCCTACGCCTGAAGGTTTTTTAGAGTGTTTTCCATAAAAGTTACTCAGCCGTTTTCTGCATACAGGGAAAGAAAATAGAGTGGTTTCTTGCTGCTGATGAAACTTGTACATGTGTTCTGTTTTGAAGCTTTAATATGTTCATGCTTTGGTGAAGGGTTTTACATATTGGCTTTGTTCAAAAAAGTACACTTTTTTATAATTTGTAGTAATAATTTTAAATATACATGAAGTTTCTCTCTGGTATACCCAGAGATGTATTTGTGAAGGTAAACTAACTGACAGATTTTTAAAAAACCTTTGATGAGGAAATGGTGCATGTAAAACAGTAAGATAAAACTGATAGGAATGTTTGTCTTTAAATTTAAAGTAATAAAGAAGTAACCTTTTCTAACGTAATTGTTTAGATCCATGCCAAGGATGTAAATGAGGGGCAAATGTACAAAAAGTGAAAACACAGTGTGATGAAAGGACAGTTTAAATAGCTAGAGTGTGTCATGATTTAAGTTATTGTTGGAAATTAAGGTAAATTTAAGTTATTATTAGAGAGTAAGCTTTCTTACAAAATAATTGCAAAAGCAGTGATAGAAAATGCATCGTTAA
The DNA here is from genome assembly GCF_949628215.1 of Phalacrocorax aristotelis. Taxonomy (NCBI): domain Eukaryota; kingdom Metazoa; phylum Chordata; class Aves; order Suliformes; family Phalacrocoracidae; genus Phalacrocorax; species Phalacrocorax aristotelis. Next base: position 58,897,907 of record NC_134311.1, read on the forward strand.
CATTGAGATGGCAAATTTAAATTGAATTAATCTTTTTTTTCCCTACAAAAGATGAAATCAGTTTTCTGCAATAATAGAGTACTTGCTGTGTGAGTTTTCTAAAAGCATACTATTGTAAATTTTAGTTCTGTTAAACAGCTAATATTAATATAAAAGTGATCTCAAATGTGTCACAGTAATATGTTTTTTTTTATTGTTGATGATCTCTGTAAGAAAAATTTCAGTGTTCCTATTCAAATGAATAAAATTAATTTGAACTTTTAGCTTTTGACTTTAGCATTAGATAACTTTTCATGTACTTGTGTGGCATCTTTAATAGAATGCTGCAAGGAGATTATTGTCTTTAGTTAATAAAATGATTATCAATTTATTGCTGTAATGAGAAGAAAACTGGAAGATTTTAATCGCTCATGTGCAATTTACATAAATACTTCATTCTCCATCATAATTGTACTATTAGAGGCAAAACTGCTATATGGATATATGGATATATACACACTAGCTAAAAATGTGAGTTCACTGTATGGACTGCGTTATATGTTACACAGACATTCAGCGATAGTCTGGATTTAAGAGAAGTTCCATATGAAGGGTATGTTATTCTCATGGATACCTGCTTGTTGGCATAAACCTCTGATTTGTAAATTTAGAACTCCAGGAAGGATAAACCCTCCTTTCCTCAGTAAAACTCCATGAAACCTTGTGTCTTTGTTTTTTTCTTCTTCTGAAGGGTGTGGTGGCTTGACCCCATCCAGCAGCTAGGCCCCCACCCAGTTGCTCGCTCACTACCCCTTCCCAGGGATGGGGGAGACAATCAGAAGGGCCAAAGTTTGAAAAACTCGTGGGCTGGGATAGACAGTTTAGTAGGTGAAAGGAAAAGAAATAAACATGAAAAAGAGATCAAAGGCAATCACTCACTACCTCCCACCAGCAGGCTGTTGCCCAGCCACTCTCTGAGCAGTGGCTACTTTGGAAACATCCCCACCCCCAATTTACTGATAAAGTTATAGGGTATGGGGTATCCCTTTGGTCAGTTGGGGTCAGCTGTCCCAGCTGTGTCCTCTCTTGCCCACCTCCAGCCTATTCACTTGGGTGGCAGGTTGAGAATCCTAGAAAGCCTTGTTGGTGAGCCAGCACTGTTCAGCTATGGCTAAAACATTGGTGCGTTGTCCACACTGGTCACAAACCTAAAATGCAGCACCATACGGCTGCTATGAGGAGAACTCTGTCCCAGCCAGACCTGATAGAAAAGGCAATGCATTTTGAACTTGAGATATAAAATAGTTTGCTTTACCTTTCTGTAGACACATTAATGCTTGTTTTTGTTTCTCTAACTGGTAGAGGATGAAGCTTATAAACAGAAATGTGCTGGATTTTAACAGCTGTGTTTTAAAACAGGTACAGCACATACAGAGAAAAAAGAAGTCATGGAGGATAAAAAGGTTTTGAGAGTAGACGCGAGAATGACTGTGGCTAGAAAAATAATGCAACAGGTTTCACTTATTAATGTGGAAATAGCAAGGAAATGTTATATTAAATGGTAGCATCCATCTGTATGCAAAACTATGTTGTATCAAGGTGCATTAGCTGATTATAATCAGCTTATAAACTATGCAATTAATATTAATATATCATTTTAAGGTGCATTCTTGAGAGCTACACACTTAGACTCTGACACATTTCACAGTCTAGAAATAGCTTTTATTCAAAATGAAATTTCTAATCAAGAAATAAGGGTTTTGTATGTTTTCTTTAACTAACATCCTGTATAATCATTGTTCATATCAAACTCCTATTTTTTTTCTTCTGAGTAATGACTGAAGGTTAAATTATCTTTTCAGTTGCTTTCAGAAAAATCTAGAGTAATTCAGGTAATCGTGAATAGCTATCTTTGCTTGTTTACATATGCCCTACACTGCTGGGACTCTGACCTCAGGTGAGCCTTAGGGCACAGGATAAGAGAAAGCTTGGCTTTGCTGTACCTATTAGTATAAAATCAACACTGAGTCTTCCAGTACTGTTTATGGGTGGACAGGGGTATGTCTGTCTGGCCATGTCGTCTTTGCATGTCTCAGTGTTTTTTGTCAGATTCGAATGGCTGATTTTGGACACAGAAGTTGTCTGGGTTTCTTTTTGGAAAGGGTCAATACTATGTCTGTTCTGGTAATTCAAGGGAGTTGAACAGCAGATGCCCAGCTTTTAGAAGTCAAATGTGCTGATTCAGGTCACAATAGACCTGAGGCCGTGCTCTACGCTATCACCTAAGCCTGTGATGGTTAGAAAGGGTTATCTAACTGAACTACTCCAGATTCTGAGTGATGCATTAGACACCAGAATGTCGATCAAACTATGGGCTCCAGAAATATTTCTGAATGATTTTTAAGAAGTTTCTGACTAGGGAAATTATAAATTTATTTTAACAATTAGCCATTTGTGTGAAATGTCAGTCATTTTGTATGTCTGATGTAAGTAACCATATTGCAAAGTGTGTTTGCGTGAGTGAAGTACGCATGTTCATTCTGCCCCTGAACAAGTGGCCAGTCACTGTTATATAATGATTTTCTGTACAATGTCTAATCCTTTGGCACTACTTTTATTATGTCTGTAGGGTTAGTATAAATGAAATACTGCAAGAAATTCTTCTTCCATTGTAACGTCATCCAGATTTTCTTTTTTAAAATGCAAGGGAATACTTTCTTAAAAATATTACTGGGGGGGAATTTTTCATTTTGTATAATGAAGGCCCTGCATGAATCCTGAGTGGAGAGTGTTTTACTAAACTAATCTTAGAAATTAATCTTGGTGTTTAAAAGAATGTAAGCAACTTGCCGTTCCTTTAATGTGAAACATGAAGGAGGATGTATGAAGAAAAAAGAAAATCTTTATTTTAAGCTTGCTTTAACTTCTGGTGTGTGTTATGGACCTATAATTCAGGTCTTAGTGAAGACAATTAACAAATCACACACACCCTCACCATTGTCTAAACATGGCTAGAATAAGTAAAATATTAGTCTTGTTATCTATACAGAGAATGCTAATGCCTATAATTGGTCATTGCCTGACCCTTATATTTTTCTGTCTTGATAACTCTGTCAGCCTAGAAGCTAATTTTGTGGTTTTTTTGTGAAATCTTTCAGTGGTGTTATCAGGGAGAGTGCGTACCCTTTGGCACTTGGCCCCAGAGCATAGATGGGGGTTGGGGTCCATGGTCAATATGGGGAGAGTGCAGCAGGACCTGCGGGGGAGGAGTCTCCTCATCTATAAGACACTGTGACAGTCCAGCGTAAGTAGCTAAAGTAAGCCGGAGCCAACAAAAAGACACATTTGGAAATTATTCAAAACTGTGGTTTCACATGTTATCTGTAAAAATGTTTTGTGAGTTTGCCAACATTTGTCTTGAAAATAGCAGACAGAAACACTTCAACAGGAGTTCACTAGACATACTTTTAACATTTTTAATATATCTTATGTACTATAAAGATAGCTGGATTTATATTTAGCAGTAACCAGAATGGCTTTCTTTCTACAACTTGCTGTTCATGCAGGATATATTTAAATTATGCCTTAGATAATTTCTTTCTTAAGACATATTACCTCTAATGCTTGACTAGGATATAAAACTATTGCCAGTTACTTATTAAAAAAACAACACAGGGTTCCAAGCTTTTGCATACAACTGCTTACATGTAAACCGTAGTTAGTGATATTATGTTGCATACATTTATATTTTGTGTTGTCCAACACTTAGTTGTGACTTCCCACTGACTCTTAAAACAATTCAGCAACTTCTCTCCATGCCACTACTCCCTATTGGTCCATCTACTCTTTCTCAAGAGGGGCCCCCTTCTCCACTACAGCTTGATCTGTTGTGTGTATCTGTACTGGTCCTGTCATCTGTCTGCTTTCCAATGTCCTGAGCACTGTTCCAGAGAAGGTCTGTCAGGTAAGTGCTCCTCTCTCTGTCACTAACGCTTCTCACATGAGGAATGCTTACTTATTTCCATTGCTGTATTTTGCTGAACAAATCACTGCTTTTTTTCTCTTGCTGCTTGACCTGTTCTGGTTACCTCATCACAGCTATATGTCTTTGCGGAAGGATAGTTTTATTACTCTGTACTTTGTTCTTGTCATGTCCCATAATCGCCATTTCCATCACCATTATTTGTTTTTAAGACCACGTTTTCTTGAAAACATTAAGCTTTTGTGCTTCTTTCATGAAAGTCTGTGGCTTTTGTCATTCCTTTCTTATCTTTTCCTCTCTGTACACTTAGGTTCTTTGTATCTTGTACCTGTGTTTTGCGAGCCAGGCTGTACATCAGCTTTCCACTGCGCTTTGCAAGACAGGCACCATAATGTCACATTACTGCTACTTAAGGTGGTCTGTTCACCTCCTATCATTAGCAATAACTATCAAATCTGGCAGATAGCGCTACTTACTGAATGAATTCAGAAGCAAAAGTTATCCATGTGCATCGATAACATGTCAGACTATGTTAATGAGAGAATAATAAATTCATTTTTTTCACAGTAATATGTAAAATTGCTAGTGAAGTGTTTGGAGCATGAGTAATTTCCTGAGATTTTTTTTTAAACTACTCCTGTCACCACATGGGTTGGTATGTTGAAAGGTGATTAAATTTTAAACGTTCAACAATACAGCAAGCAAATGCATTTGCAGGGTTGGGGGGGTATGTGCATTAGGAAGAAAATTCCTTTTGGTTCAAGCATAGTATTGCCTGGTTAAAGATCTGTAATGTGAAAAATAGTATTGTTTTTCTTTTTAGTTAACTGTAAATTCTTTTATTTCTTCATTATAAAACAAACACCAACTGTTTTTCATTTCTGCTTTCAAGTTACGAGCCAAAGAGCTGGAGTCTGATTAATCTTCCATTTAAGTCAATGTTAATTAATTATTTGACCTCTGTGGAAGATAGATAAGGTTCTTGAACAGTTTGGGGATTTAAGAGCCAATGTCTTATTCACACTAATAGAAACCTGCTTACTCTGGAGTTTCCTTAGATTTAATACTGCTGAATTAAAATCAGAATCAGATTCTTAAACTAGGAAATGCAGTCCTTACTGGCTCCAGTATTTAGCAGGCAGCATTGCTTCATTTGTTATATTTTCAAGTGTAATATGAGAAGATTTAAAAAAAATCACACAGGTTGTTCATGCATTTCTCATTCTGATTTTACGAAGCAAGAAAATAATTAAAAACAATGCCTTTTTAGTATGTTCAAAATACAATTAAACTGTATTGCTTGGGATCTATGAAAATTAGATGAACACTATGTGAGTAATTTTCAAGTACCCAGTATTGTTTTGCATCTGCTCTAAATCAAGTCAATGCTACAATTCTTATTAAATAAATTATTCTAAAATCTCACCTTAAAACTTCCATGTACTTTTATTTACCTAATATATGTCTTGGACTTGTATTTACACTAATAATGCATAGGTATATCTTATGAATTTGTGTTTGTACTAATACATATACTGATACTTAAAACATGTTTTTCCAGGCCTTCAGGTGGAGGCAAGTACTGTCTTGGAGAAAGGAAGCGGTATCGCTCGTGTAATACTGATGTAAGTAAATGTTGTTCCACTGTAAAAGTATAGCCAACTTGTCTGTTTTATATTTAGCAGCAAAGGACGCATTTTCTCCCAGTGCATTTTCTCCTAGTGCAGAAAAGCTGTGAATTCTTTTTATTAGCAAACAGTCCTGTGAGGCACTTCTGTATTGCAGGCACCCTATGTGTTCTGCTAAAAGTTAGGATCCATATATCAATGTGATGCCCAGCTGGTGCCTTTGCATTAAGGCCTGGAGTGAGTTCAGCTTGAGCATCCATGTTAACGGTGAACAGGTAACATTCCACATCAGAGCGAAGGTTTGTGTAGCCCAGTGACTTGTCTCCCAGCGCTGTCCAATAGCAGGTGTTTAGGGAAAAACGATAAACTTTTGGCAACCAAGGCATGGCTTTTCCATGGATATACTGTATGAGTTTCCAGAAGCAGAGTGTCTAAAGATTTCTGAGCTCCACATTTTATCTGTACCACATTAACTGCCACAAATGGAAGTGTCCCCCATGAATCTTTTAAACAATCTTACCCTTTTTATACCTTTATAACTTCCAGTGCTAATGTGCTACACGATCCTCTTATGCATTCTGTGAAAATATATTTATTTTGGTGTGTTTTAAACCTGCTGTTTTGCCATCAGGTACCCACTGGTTCTTGTATTATTAGGATGATCATGCAGTTTTATTTTAGAGCTGAGCCCATCAAATAATGAACTACCTTTCATTTGTACTCCATTTGTACTACTACAGTGGGGCAGAGTATAAATGTATACAATCAAGTTATGAACGTAAATTTCAACTTTAAGTAGGTTGAAAGTTTTACGAGAAAAAAAAGCGCACCAATAAATTCACTAGTAAGCTTCCAAGTCAGTAACACTACAAACATAAACAGGCTTTCATGTTATTTTAGCTTCAAATGTCTCTTAATCTTCTTCTTAAATCAAGAAAGTTTGTGACACTGAATCTGTACCTAAAGGTGTTGTTTTACCTGTTTGTCTTTTGATATATTTCAGGAAAAAATACAATAATTAATATGCTGCTTCCTTGAAAAAAGCTTGGTTTTATAATCATTACTAATTATCATAAGTATTGGTTTGGCAAACTTCTCTGTGGAGATTATTTTCATTACTAGGCAGTATTACCAATTTCCAAATCAAAAATTACATACCAACTGCTAATCACAGCTGCTGTGTTCATACAGCCATGAAGTGTGTTAGACCTTTTGGCCACAGTGTTCTAAGAGAAACTGAAGCTGAACTGCTTGTCCAGTAGGAGCTGTAAAACTTCTCCAGTCATACAACCTTCCAAATTACAGTACACCTTCTGAAACTTTGACCATCTTCTTTTTTTCTGTAGATGTCTTTGTGCAATTTTCATTTAAATGGATCCAGCTTGTCAGATGATCTGCTGTAATTAATTTACCTTCCTCTTTATTTTCACTCAGATGGTCTTTTTCTAACTGTAAGACTTCATAAGCAAGAAATTTTTTAATAGCTCTAATTCACAAATGAAAATGTTGAGTAACACTGAGAGTGTTTCTTATTCTTACAGTTGATAGGAAATTCACTTAGGAATTCAGCAAGAGATGATTCCTTACTGAAATCTGTCCATTGAAATCTGTCAGTCAATGTTTAATAAGTCTAATGTATGCTTTACTGAACTAGTATAGGTTTGTTTCTGTTTTTTTTCAGTTGTGTAGTACTAAGTGCCTAATCAAAATCTAAGCATATTCCATTATCCTTTTAATTTAACCCGAAATAGTAAAAAGTTTTAGTCATAAAACCTATTCTTACACAAAATACTTTTAAACCTGTTTGAGTCAGGTCTCTACCAACTTTTCTGTTTATTTGCCATTGATACCAGGCAAACTGTAACTACTGATATTCTATTTGTCCTTTTCAAATAATGACCGTTTTGCATTAGCACTGTTTCAGTTTGTACACACAGTCTAAGATCTATTAAAAAATTCACACTGAGACACTGGATCCCTCCTCCCTTCACTCTTTGAGGACTCTTGTGAGGTAATTTCCCAGACATTCTTATTTGAAATATTTATCTGCAATAGATATTGTTTAGCTTCTACCACAGTAACTAGTATACAAGAAAGTTTACATAATATGTAATCCAGCTCCCTCACAAATATACAAAATTTTTTAATGCTTTTTATTAACGATCATACTAGAGCTACCTGTGATACCGTTGAAATGTTGCTAGGATTTGTCTTATTCTTATCATATGTTATTTCTTAGTGTCAGACACTTTCAGACAGTTTTATTCTTCATTGGTTTTGCTTCCCTTCTTTGTTTATTTGTTTATTACTGAGAGGAAGCTTATAGAGTGACAGAAAGAACATCTAGAAGGTATCTGAGGAGGCCATTCAGGCTACTCCCTGGCTCAAAGGCAAAATGAACTGTCATTAAACTGTTCTTAACTGATGGTTTGGCAGCTGACCTATTTTGAAGTACTTCCATTCCAGGAAATATCATTAGGATTCTTCAATATCCTTACAGTCAGGACAATTTCCATAGAATATAGTGTATGTTTTCACATCCGTTAAGACCCTTATTTACTCTTTCCCCAGTAGGAAGGCAGCTGATAATATTCCCTCTATAGAAGCCTTTCCTGTGTTTGCAGACTACTATCATGTCTCCTCTTAGCCTTCTTTACACTAGGCAGCCTCTGTGTTAATAGTCTTTGGGTTCCCAGTAGCGCACATCTTCCTGAAGCACAATGCCCAAACCTCTGCACAGGATTCTGGCTGAGGCCTGTCAGAGATAAGTTAGTCTGTCATCTCAGTGATGAGCTTCTGTTTATTTATTTCAGTATTGTGTTCATTTTTCTTTCAGGAGTGACTGTTTATTTAGTCTGTATTGATCCATAATGCCCAAATCCCTTTCTTAAGTACTGCTGTTGAGGAAGTCATTCCTCAGCTTGTGTTTGCACAGTGGATTGTTCCTACTTAAGTGTAGTAATTTGCATCTATTGCCTTATTTCAGACCATGGCTCCAATTTATCAAAATATTTTAAAATTATAGTCCTCTATTCCAGGATGTTAATTCCCTACCTATACTCAGATTTCCATCAATAATTTAAACAAGAAATTGGAGAGGAAACTTTTCATTTCATTGTCTAGGTCTTAAAAACAAATCTTGAACATTTGCAGGCTTGAGCCAGGCAATTTGGAAATGCCATTCTTACAGTTTGACTGTGAATCATTTTTTTAGCATATCTTTGGGGTATGGTTTTCAAGTGTGTAAACATTGGTACTTACAGAAGTTTAAGTTTACTGCCTTAATGGTTTTGATGATTATAGTCTATTTCTTTTATAGTAATATTTAGGGTCCTACATAACTAAGGGCTGCTGAGACTAGTAGATTTTGTTTCAAGATTAATGGCAGTCCTTAGTGCTTGACATTTTTAATGGAATGGTATATTTGGTTAATGTATGTGTTAAAAGCATGCAAATCTGTCATTGTTTTTATGAAAAATGTGTTTTGTACCTCTCTTTTGTTGAATGGTTCCTTTTTTTGCGGTGTCAACATTCATTGCCCATCTGTAATTTTCAACGTAGCACTCCCTAAAGCTCCTACTACTCATAAACCAAAAAAACCCTCATTTTGACTTCATTTTTCTTTCAGAGATGAGCTAGTTCTGTTGCCCTTTCTTTTGACTATTTTTATTCTTTGCAAACAGCGTGCACACTCCTACTATGCTTACTTCTCATCAAACACTTCCAAAGCCATATATGACTTCTTAATTCAAAAGGCATCTGCTAATGGAAACATTGAGATCAGCAGAAAAGAACATTAGCTAATGAGTTCTGGAAACAAAAGGGTGGTAGAAAGAACACACTCATCAGAAACTTATTTTCTGCCATGAACCACACTATCTCTAACAAAAATATATGTATTTTTCCAACCAAAGTATTTTTAATTTAAAAAAATAGAATATGTTAATAGAATTGGAAGGCTTATAATTAGTCAGTTAAAGTAACTCATTGTCTGCTTTAAAATATATATAGGAGGTAAAGCTTACTTTGATATGCATGTAAAACTGTAAAAGCTTCCTAATTTTTTATATACAATATGAAACCTGTTTTGCTTACAAGTTCTGTGAATGGTTTATCTATATAAAAGTATGTGCGTATACATACATTTAAAAGACTTGTTCTTCAGGTTTTTTTCTTTTAATAGAATGTAGGCAAATGCTATTGTTAGTTCCTTCCATTATGCATACATTCACAGATATTGTTCATTTCTTTCATAATTTTAATATTTTCAATCTGTTTTTTCTAAAATGGATTCATGTGAGGAGCTATGTCTTGGAACAGTACCTGAGTTTCAACTGTCACCCTTCTGGCTGTATTTCTCATGTTCTGTGAGGTGTAGCATAGCTCTTTGTTAATAGGAAAAACAATTAGTTCAATTACTGAAGTCTGCCTCACTTTAAGCTCCAAGATAAACAGATTTATGTGACATAAGACGTTTGCTGTCATGTCAATGTTGGTTCAATGATTTGTTAACACTCTTCAGTGCAGTAATGATTTTTCGTTTCTACACCTATGAGTTTCAAAGAATCATAGAATCATAGAATACCAGCTGGAAGGGACCTTAAGGATTATGTGGTCCAGCCTTCCTTGGCAAAAGCACAGTCTAGACAAGATGGCCCAGCACCCTGTCCAGCCAAATCTTAGAAGTGTCCAATGTTGGGGGATCCATCACTTCCCTGAAGAGATTATTCCAATGGTGACTGTCCTCACTGTGAAAAATTTTCCTATTGTGTCCAGTCGGAATCTCCACAGGAGTAACTGGTACCCATTACTCCTCATTTTTTCTATGTAACTCCTTGTAAAAAGGGAGTCTCCATCTCCTTTGTAGCCACTCTTTAAATACTGGGACGTGGTGATAAGGTGTCACCTGAGCCTTCTTTTCTCAAGGCTGAACAAACCCAGTTGTCCCAGCCTATCCTCGTGTGGCAGCTTCCCAATCCTTTGTTTGTCTTGGTGGCCCTTCTCTGGACCCCTTCCAGCCTGTCCACATCGTTTTTGTATAGCGGGGACCAGAACTGTACACAGTACTCCAGGTGTGGCCTGACAAGCGCTGAGTAGAGCAGGATGATGACTTCTTTCTCTCTGCTGGCGATGCCCTTTTTGGTGCAACCCAGCATCCTGCTGGCATTCTTGGCCGCAGCAGCACACTGTTTGCTCATATTGAGCTTCCTGTCCACCAGAACCCCCGGGTCCCTTTCCACAAAGCTGCTCTCCAGCCAGGTGGATCCCAGTCTGTGCTGCACTCCCGTGTTATGTTTTCCCAGGTGTAAGACCTTACACTTCTCCTTGTTCAACTTCGTATGGTTCTTGTTAGCCCACTCTTCCAGCCTACCCACGTCTTTCTGCAGGGTGGCTCTCCCTTCCAAAGTGTACCACTCAATTTGGTATCATCAGCAGGCTTCATCAGGCCACACTTGATCCCATTATCCAGATCACTTATGAAGATGTTGAATAACATTGCGCCCAACATTGATCCCTGGGGGACCCCACTTGTGACAGGTTGCCACTTGGAAAACGAGCTATTTACCACCACCCTCTGGGTGCGGCCTGTCAGCCAGTTCCCCACCCACCACATGGACCACTTGTCTAGACCTTAACACACCAGTTTCTCTAGGAGGAGGCTGTGGGAAACCGTATCGAAAGCCTTGGAGAAATCCGAGTAGACAATGTCCACTGCTTGACCCACATCAACTGAGCAGGTTACTGTGTTGTGGAAGGCGATCAGGTTTGTCAAACATGATTTTTAATGCATTTCTTGAGGTCATAGCCTTTGTTTTACTTCCTCTCAGGTATTGGTGAGATGCTAAATAAGGTAGGAAAATTATGCAACAGCAAAAAAATTTACAAGTTGCATTCTATGCTTCAGATCACAGAATGTTGCAGGTTTCAGGCTAACATTTGGTAATTAGAACCATAGAATCATAGAATATCCTGAGTTGGAAGCTACCCACAGGGATCATCAAGTCCAACTCCTGTCCCTGGACAGGACAACCCCAAATTCACACCATGTAATTTAGGGCGTTGTCCAAGTGCTTCTTGAATATTGCCAGGCTTAGTGCCATGACTGCCTCCCTAGGGAGTGTGTTCCAGTGCTCCACCACCCTCTGGGTGAAGAACCTTTTCCTAATATCCAACCTAAACCTCCCCTGGCACATCTTCCTGCCATTCCCTCGGGTCCTGTCATCGGTCACCAGAGAGATCAGTGCTTGCCCCTCCTCCTCCACTTGTGAGGAAGCTGTAAACCGCAATGAGGTCTCCCCTTAGTCTCCTCTTCTCTAGGCTAAAAAACCCAAATTACTTTAGCTGCTCCTCATACAGTTTCTCCTCTAAACCCTTCACCAACTTCATGGCCCTCCTCTGGACACTCTCTAGTAGCTTTATATCCTTAATGCACTGCGGTGCCCAAAACTCAACACAGTACTCACGGTGAGGCCGCACCAGCGCAGAGAAGAGCAGGACAATCCTCTCCCTCGACCAGCTGCAGTGCAGGGCTTTATACACCCCAGGACTCAGTTGGCCCTCTTGGCTGCCAGGGCACAATGTTGGCTCATGTTCAACTTGCTGTCGACCAGAACCCCCAAGTACCCCTACAGAGCTGCTGTCCAGCCTCTCATTCCCCAGCCTGTACGTACATCCAGGGTTGCCATGCCCCAGGTGTAAAATCTGGCACTTGCTCTTGTTAAACTTTATATAGTTGATGATTGCTCAGCTCTCCTGTCTGTCCAGATCCCTCTGTCAGTATTCACTGAGGAGAGTTAGCCACAGAAAAAGAAACTGACTTTATTGCAGAGGCTACTAAATCTGCTTATGGATTGATGGATTTCCATTTTTAGAGCCAAAGGCACCAGGTTATGTAGAAGTTTTTATACCATTGATATAGCAGTTTGTGAAGTTAATTTGACAGTACTTGCAGGATAGGAAACCAAGATTTAATCTGCAGGACTACCAAAACCAGATAAAACATCAAGAAAGCAGGAACACTGTGAGGGGCTTTGCTCCCACAGTTCCTTCAGCTGCTCCCAGGTATTCCCAGCCTTGTCTGCTGTTCTTATTAGCAGTGAGATTGCAGGCTATGCATACTTGTGTGTAGTAGGTTTTCTGTCAGAGTACCAGAGCTGGTTCAAGAAGAAAAGGATACGGACAGTGATTTTAGCAGTTTAAATTGTGGCAAAAACTGAATTGATGTGTAATAGGGTAAAAGATGAACTTTGCTTTGCTTACAAGGGGACCTCTGGACATCATCTTGTATAGTCCCTCTTCCTCAAACCTCAGCAGGTTGCCCAGGACCATGTCCAGCGGCCTTCAGATATCTCCAAGGAGGGAGATTCCACCACCTCTTTGGGCAATCTGTACAAGTGCTCGGTCACCCTCACAGCAGAGGGTTTCATGATGTTCAGGAAGAACATGTGTTTCCATTGGTTCCCATTGCCTCCAGTCCCATCACTGGGCACCATTGGAAAGAGCCTGGCTCCATCCTCTTTACACCCTCCCTTTAAATATTTGTACATATTGATGAGATCCTCCCCTGAGCCTTCTCTTCTCCAGGCTGAACAGTCGCAGCTCTCTCAACCTTTTGTCATATGATATATGCTCCAGGCCCTTGCTGCCCTTTTGTTGAACTCTCTCTAGTATGGCCATGTGTCTCTCATACTGAGGAGCCAGAACTGAACACAGTATTGTAGGCGTGACCAGTGCTGAATAGAGGGGAAGGATCACCTTCCTGGACTTACTGTAGATGCTCCTGTTGCAGCCCAGGATACCACTAACCTTCTGTGCCACAAGAGCACCTTGCTGGCTGATGTTCAACTTGGTGTCCATCAGGGCCCCTAGGCCCTTTTTTGCAAAGCTCCTTTCCAGCTGGGTGGCCCTCCGCATGTGCTGGGGCATCGGGTTGTTACTCTGAAGGTGCAGGACTTTGCACATCTTGTTGAAATCCATGAGGTTCATGTGGGCCTATTTTTCCAGCCCATCAAGGTCCCTCTGGACAGCAGCACAACCTGCCGGCATATCAACCACTTCTCACTGTTTTGTGTTATCAGCAAACTTGTTGAGGGTATACTCTTCCCCATTATCCACGTCATTTATGAAGTGATATTGTTACCCCAAAATACATCCAAGATCACCATCAAACAACAGAAGTAAGACTGCATCTCAAAGATCAGATTGCAAGATTTTTTTTTAGTAGTACGAATATGGAAGTCTTGATCTTTCTTTACTAATCTTCATATGTTACTATTTTGTCGTAGTATAAGTATTCAGAAAAAGGATTTCATTAGGGGAGGGGTGTGTGATTTGATTACCTTGTAAGGGGAGCTTAAAATACCAGCCATGTAAATTACTATCTAAGCAAGTAGGACTGAAGAATAAGGTGCAGTGACAAGTATCAGAGATATTTAGGCTCAAACTTAGATGTGGGTCAGGACTGATCCTTCCACTTCTTGGAGAATATGATGCAAAGAGGCAAATTTAATTTGTGTTACTATTAAAAAACTTCAAAAATTCTTACTGTTTTATTTACATAGTTATTTTCTATTCTCACTGTATCGCTACTATTTTTTTTCACCATATTCAAAAATGTATTTTAATTAGCAGGAGATAATAGAGTGATTTACAGAGAAAATTTAAAATTTAAATTTAAATGTTGTCTAATTTAAATACTGTCTAATATCCACTATTTTCATTTATATCACAACAGCTTTAAAATTTTCGAGTTTCTGAATCATATTGCAATGGCTGGGTGTTATAACAGTTTGATTAATATATACTGAGAATCATAATTATTATGTTAATATCTGCATTGTGCAGTAAATTTTCATCATCCATGTTCATAGAGGCCTTGCCACTTGAATGCATTTCAGATTCCTGAATAGTGCTAACTGGCTTAAATATGTAGGAAAAGAAGTAAAACTGCCATAAAATGGACTCTTAGGTTGCTCGTAAAATAGTATATTTATTATAACCTCTGATTTCTGTCAAACAAATTCTTTTCTCTGTCAGTCTGAAAATGATTTTAATCTGTATTTCAAATACTTTGATGAAGCTTGCAATTTCAGCAGGTACTTAAACACTGGTAACAATGTTTAACATGCTATCTAAATTCTGGGTGTATTCAAGATTAGTTGTCACTATTTTGAACCTGCTGATGAAAAATGTGCGAAATAGCAAATAACTGTGTTTCTTCTATAATTCTTTCCAAGGTGAATTTCTCTTACATCTACCCTTATTACGAGTGAAAAAGCTACTTTCCAATTTTTGTAATTGGTAATGCGAAATAACGAAAATTTAAATGAAAGCAGTTTTTATTTCTTCATGCTTGGATTCTGGTAAAAATCAAAGCCAAACATGATATCTGTTCCCATTGTCAGCCTTGACATGATGTTTTTGTCAAAAAGCATTGTTGAATTGACATTGATTTGTCAGTTTGACAATGTCAAATGCTTTTGACAATGCTTTTGTCAAAAAGCATCAACTTACTCTACAAGTGAACAGGTGATACAGCTCTCTAGAAAGTGTTTTAATTTTTTTCATGATGTCTTAACAACATGTCTCAGTACAGCTGCTTAGTACGGTATAACTGAGCCTACAGCTTTTACCAAAATGATTATACTTTTTTCAGCTGTTTTTAATGTGTATTTCTAAGGAGGTAGCTGATGAATTAATTATGAAGCATAGTTTAATGTGATTCTGATTGTCCAATTTTATGGGGAACTGTTAAGGAACACTTACCTTTGTTTAAATTACTTCAGTTACTTCATGCCAGCCTAAGATTGCAAAATAGACGCTTCAACCGTAAAGTAATAAGGCAGGTTTCAGAATCAGAGTCACAAGATGAAGCAGGGAGCCACCTCCTAGGCTCTTGCATGATTATGTTTGCAATATAAGCATATAAGTATTTCCTTTTATGTTGATATTTGGAAGAAATTAACCTCTTTTTGTCTTTATTATTTTAGCCATGTCCTTCAGGGGCCCGTGATTTTCGAGAAAAGCAATGTGCAGATTTTGACAATATGCCTTTCCGGGGAAAGTATTATAACTGGAAACCCTACACTGGAGGTAATGGTTAGCTTTGTGAAAATGTTATCATATGTGAAGTCTTCAAAATTATATAAATGTTATATAGAGAGTAGTGTTTGTAAACAGAATGTTTTGATTAAAATACAATGAGCTAAGTTTGCTAAGCTTGTACTTTTGTCAATCGCTGAAATTGTTGCAGAAAACTCTGGTAGAGTTTTGTTTTACTGTGAACCGTGAAGGGGAGTGATCATCATATTAGGGACTCCACTTTAAAACTATGGATCCCTTCTCCACCTGCAGTTGCAATAGAATTAGAGATTCTATAGGTGATCTGTAAGTGCCTTCCATGCTACAGTGATGAGTTCAGTATAAAACAAAATCAATAAGAGATAATTGAGAGATAAACTAAGTTTTCCTTTCTTAAGGTCAGAATACTAGGAAACGGAGAAAGAAGTAAAAGCATTTCTTCAATAATTGAATTATAAATAATTGTACTGTCCAATAAAAGGGTATTTTGCAGCAGGGAAGAGGGGTAATTTCTTTTTCTCTTTGAGACTGCAATCAAGTTTAGTTATGTTTCTGCCGTTGTTCAAAGTTCATAAGTTGCCCTTTTATTATTTTGGTTTTTCTGTTCTAAACCCAGAGTGAATAAGTCCATGTTTCCCCTTGTGTTTTTGTATTTTATTGATTTTAATGGTTTTACTCATAGTTTTTTAGATTAAAAAACTGAAAAGGATCATTGTGATCACATGTCTGAGCTGTAGTGTAATTCAATAGGACTAAATTCCTAAATTAAATAGTCTGCTCTTGGTTTTGAAATTTACCCTGATATAATTCTAGCACTACATTCTTCTGTTATTCTTGTTTTTCAAATGGTGAAGTGGTGTCCTTATTGTTTTAAATTGTTCAATAATCATTAGGGTTGTATTAACATAATGGAACCGTTATGGAGCCAGCCAACCTTGCCATGTCTTACTATGCGAAATAATCTTTTTTGCAAGAATGAAGAGTCAAGTAGAGAAATCAATAAAGGGAAGTTAAATAAAGTGTATACATTATATGTGTCAGGTATGAGATAAGATTATAAATTTCAGATGTTTATGCATATATATTTTTAACTAATTGTTAACTTTTCAAGATTTCTGTTGGGTTTTTTTTTTCATTCGTTTTTGTTGTCCAGGTGGGGTTAAACCATGTGCATTAAACTGCTTGGCTGAAGGTTATAATTTTTACACTGAACGTGCTCCTGCAGTAATAGATGGGACTCAGTGCAATGCTGATTCACTGGATATCTGTATCAATGGAGAATGCAAGGTTACAAATGTTTTATAAAGTACTTATGGATTACTTTGTTGTGTCTGCTATCTCCTACATTTAATTACAGTACTGGTTTGTTACTGTTGACAGGTCAAGTTGTTAATGAAACAGTAAGATTGAGACAAAAAGATAAAAAAGGTATTGCGTAAATTAGACAAATCATTTGAATTTCAGTAGATTCTCACAGACATTCATAGAATCATTTATTTTATCTTCTTTTTTCTTGCTTTATGGTTTCTGTTGGAGAATCGGTGGAAAGGGCAACAGGAGATGAGCAGATTCCTTGTGCTGTTCCAAGGCTTGTTCCGTCATTTCAATTAGAACACCACTCTGGCTGAAAAACATATGATGTGAACATATTAATCTGTTTCTCTCCAACTAGCTCACCCTGTTGCAAACAATTCTGCTGTTAATGTAAATTAAATAGAACGTTGTCACTGTTGCAGTTCTAGGAAAAAGTGTATAGTGATGGAAGTTTTTGAAATTTACTAAAAATCTGATTATCTTGTAAGATTCCCAGAGAACTACATTACTTAAATTTGAATAGAACTGGAAGTCTGTGCCGTATTTTTGGTTATATACATCCCACTGCTTCTTCAGTTAAGTGAAGCATTTAGTTATGTACTTAAGTCTAGACATCTGAACAGTGCTGGTGAATCTAAAGTTATTTTATTTCACTGAAACCGCTAACATAACTGAAGCTTAACCCAATGCTTAAGTTCATTGCTAAATTGAGGGCTGAAGATGTATGTTTATTGAATAACATGATGAGATCAAAAGCATCTGCCATGTATTACTAAACTAACAAAAAAAAGCACAAGAAATAATCTGTGGAATTCTGGTGTACTTTGTACATAAGATTTTAGTAGTTTTGAGAAATCTTCTAAAACTAATAATCAGACTAAATCTCAAGTTGAGAATGAGCTATGTAATAAAGTTGAGCCTCTGCCTTCGTGGTGAATCAGAAAGTCGAAATGTAGATGGTTACAATAATACTATTTTGTCAATTGTTTAAAGTACTTTAACTTCTCTTATGACCTATGTATTACCTGTTTACAAGATGGTAGATAATATTGCTAGTCTGTAAACAAAGTTATGTAGCTGCCTGCTTTTTCGTATAAAACCCAGAACAAATTGGCAAGCTGCAGTGTTCATTTTGTTTACATCCTGCTTGTTCATTCTCTTTCTCTCTCTCTCTCTCTCTCTCTCTCTCTCTCACTCTCTTTCTCTTTTTTAAGGATCCATCTGTCTCTTTTTCATTAGCTTTGTAATAGGGTTGAATCAATAAATTATAGGTAATTAATCATTGTTCACTGTACATAGATGTCTCAGGTACATAAACAGAAATGTAATTACTTTTTGTGATCCATTATAGACACCTCTTTTTTCCAACGGCTGTTGAATCCTATCAAATACAGTGTGCAATTCAGCCTTTCACTAAGTTTAATTCTGCATTCAATCTTACAGCAAAGTCATTTACACTTTACATTCAAACTTATGAAAATAATTGTAAGTTTTGCCTGGAGGATGTGGAAATATGGTCTATGAAGATGTAAATGCTTTTGGGAACAATAATACTATTTATGCTGCAGAAATGTTTAAAGAACACAGAGTAAATGTTTACCTTAACAAAGCAATATAGATGGAACACAGCTGTTGTAATATTAAATAAAAACATCACTAGTCATTTATTGATAACTGTAATAATTACGTTCTTTGTTAAATGCTGTGAGATCCCTTCCTGAAAGTCACAGGAGAAATACAAAGTACATGTTAATCATGATTTGGTAACATCCCAAAGTGTGGATTGTTCTCCTTTTTTATTTTCTTTCTCTGGTAAGTGAAAACCCACTTACGGTAGCAGCTATCAAAAACAGAATAGATAAAAAGAAGAACCGATATCACAAACTTGAGAGAAACACTTCAAAAAAAATATGAAGATGGTGTAAGACCATCATCCTGTTAAAATATTTGTTCTTATCTGTTCTCAGCATGTAGGTTGTGATAATATTTTGGGGTCTGATGCTAAGGAAGATAGATGCCGTGTTTGTGGAGGAGATGGCAGTACATGTGAAGCCATTGAAGGTTTCTTCAATGATTCATTGCCCAGAGGAGGTATGCAAATATATGTACATTTTATTGCACAATGCACTAAGATGACTCTTTAGCAAACAACAGTGCTGCATTGATTTTCAGCATGGCATTGCTGCAGGTCATTCACTTTGACTCCTTTTGCCTCATTGTTCCCTTTTTCTGTATTAGTTTAGATTTATGTCAAATACAACAGTGTGTTTCCTTACTGAATACTTAGTTCTCATAGTCTTTAATGCAGTTAAAAAGAAGTGTGTATGGGGGCTGTTGATTTAGTTATGATGGTATAGAAAGAGTAATGTTGTGTATGATTTTAACTTGTATGGTAGAATCTGATATTAAGTCATACATGAAATTTTAGAATAGAAAAAATCCAGATATGTCTCTTAAGTTCATCTTATTAAGAACTCACAAAGTGTATATGGGCAATTAGTTTAAAGCTTGTCTCAAAAAAGACAATATTAGTGTTGCAATCTTAGTCTTACCAGTTTTGTGCTCCTGAATACGGGAAAAGGATTGATGCACCTGAGTAAGTCCAGTTCAGTGAGGGACCACTGATATTACTGGGTTCTGGAGTGCTTGCCCCTCTGAGGAGAGCCTGAGAAAACTGGGCTTATTTAGCCTGGAGAAGAAGAGGTTTGAGGGGACCTAGTATCAGCCTTCCAATACCTAAGAGGAGGTTATGGACAAGACACAGCCAGGCTCTTCGCAGTGGTGGGTACACGGTGGGAGAAGAGAGAGTGGCTACAAACTGAAACGAGAAAGGTGCTGACTGAATGGAAGGAAAACTTTTTCCCCTGGAGGACAGTCCAGTGGATCAGGTTGCCCAGAAAGGTTGTGCAGTTTCCATCTTTCAGGTTTTTTCACGACCCAGCAGGTTAAAGCACTGAGTAACTTGGTCTGATCTCCTAGCTGACCCTGCTTGAGCAGGAAGTTGGAGTAAAAGACTGATGGAGGTCCTCTCCAACCTAAATTATCCTATGATCTTAAGGTTATTTTATATCTTAATTACTTGTGATACACTGTTCAAAAGACTTTATTAGTGCTTTGAAAAAGGAGTTCCTGACTACACTGTAAGTTTTTGCTATCACTTTCAAATTTTTGTATGAAATTCAAAGTTTTCGTGTATATTACATGAAAGAAAATGTTCAAGTACACTTGAATCCTATATCTCATACTAATTTTTAGGAGTAAATAATTTATTAATAGTTAGCTAAATGACTAATATTGATTAACATAAACAACAACAAATAAAATGTACCTTTGTCTTATAGGCTATATGGAAGTGATTCAAATTCCAAGAGGTTCTGTGCACATTGAAATCAGAGAAGTGGCAATGTCAAAGAACTATATTGGTAAGAGCATTGTTTAAATAGCAGATTGTTAGTAAGTGAGACTTTATGTTGTGTTTTAAAGGTACATTTTCTGGTGTGGCCAAACCATACACAGAGTAGAAGCAGCAGAGGGAATTGTTAGCTGTAAATATTAGTTTGTGATCAGATTGTTGCAGCAGTTGGTTAGGATATATTCTCTTGAGTGGAGCTAATGAAATACATCATGTGATTCCTCCTTGTCCACTCAGTGCAAAATCAGGTCAACTTCAGTAGAGTCATGGTGTCAGACTTGAGCTGATGTGGATGAGTAACACTCAAATGATCTACTGTCCCACTCTGAGCTAGTGTCTTCCATCTGGGAAGTCTCTGATTTTGGGGGATTATACTGTTTTAAAACAGGACTTTATTCTTGGAATGATTATTCATCAACAACCATACTTACTTAAATGCTAACAATACTGTCTCCTTATTTTAAGGCAATTCAACGTATTAATTCCATAGTGTTTCTGTGTTGTAGGGACTAGATGCCACCCCTGTTTTCTAGATAAGAAAATGAAGTGCAGAAAAAGTAGTTGCTTAATTAAGATCACTCAGGAGGCCTGTTGTAAAGCACAGAATTAAATTAAAATCCCCAGATTATTGCTTCTTTCTTTAAAGACAGTGTTAAATTGGCTTTCTGTTTTTTTAATACTGATATTTACAAATGTAGCTTCATTGAACTCAAGACAACATGGATTTCTGAAAGTTTCTGTACCCTGATTTGCATAGCAGTCTTGCACTGTAGTACAAGAACACCCATTTCTTAGTCAAAAATAGATTAGACAGCTGATCAGTTGTACAGCAAACTAACAGATTAACACAACCAAAAGCTATTACATGTTTAGGCTGAACAGCACCTGATGAGGCTACTTTTGTCAGTCTGTATTCCATGTAGCTGATATATAACACAAACATGTTGGAAAGGATTATGATGCCTGTAAATGTGTGTTAGAAGGGCAATTATCCTCCTAGGTACATTAATTCCTAAATTTATTATATTGATAATAATGGTACCTTTTACTGTTTGATGCCCACTTTTCTTTCTGCCTGCCTCCATGCTTCTGTAATTCAGCAGATAATCAATCTTCCTCCGTTCTGCAGGATTGACACCATCACTACTCCAGCAGTAGTATGCTTACTATTCTTTCAGCATCACACCTTCTGTGGCCCCTCTCCCATGTCAAAATATACTGCAAGTAAGGTTACTTATATATCCTATGCTGACACTTCAAACAGAGGTGGTAGGAGAGCGGCATACAATGCATCCTATCATGGTCATTTTCTGCTAACAACTATTCCATGGGCAGCTGAAAACCAGAAAAAAAAGATTACTCTTAGCTACAATTAAGTCTGTTATTCCTCCATTTTATAAGCAGAAAAAAGTGATCTGGAAAAGTGTTTAAATTGGCACCCTCTGTATAAAATGAATGAAAATGTAAATTTTTTGGCTTAAATAACAAATACAGACAGCTTCATTGGTATTTAATCTTGCCACAGATCTAAAAATGTAAAGTGGTACATGAAGACTTTTTTTATGTACTTGTCACAATTTCAAGGTGTTTCCTGAATTTCAGGCTCTGTCCTC
This sequence comes from Phalacrocorax aristotelis, assembly GCF_949628215.1. Classification (NCBI taxonomy): domain Eukaryota; kingdom Metazoa; phylum Chordata; class Aves; order Suliformes; family Phalacrocoracidae; genus Phalacrocorax; species Phalacrocorax aristotelis. The sequence continues at coordinate 58,919,915 of NC_134311.1, forward strand.
ACTATCTTGCTTCGTGTCACGGAAGCCCTGACTACACAAATAAGGGATTCCTCTCCTTCACTATTTTCTTGTGTTTCCAACATATAAAGGTGCCATTATATGCTAATGGAGGATAATCTTGCTAAGTCACAGGGGCCATTTCATTTTGTGGTGGGATGTTTTGTTCTGTGAGTGCGAACCAGATCACTATTTTAGCATCACCAATTTCTGGGGAAAGAAAGGCTTCTAATTTGCCCGCTCCCTTAAAAGAACTGTACAAGCACAACTGTAGTTAAAAATGAGTTTGTTATGTTAAAATCCACACTTCAAGGGTATTGTTTTATGGATATTTCCTTAATGGCAGTGTCTTTATGGAATTCCCTCTGTTCTAGGACAGCTGTTTGTGTGGCCACACCATGAACCAGATTAGAGAACTGATTCAGCTGAAAATAAACATTTAGACGGAGTGCTATATTATGTTTTATGTGCACTACTGTCAAATATGTGACCACAGTCTAAGAAACAAATTCTCCATTTGGAAGTATAGAAAAAAAGGAAAAAAGAAAACCCTTTTCCTCTGTAGCTGTCACACTGGCTTCAAAGTTTCTTCTTCATTCATTTCAGTTGGCAGGCTTTCAAGCTAACTTGCAACAAACATCCTATGGTTCCGTAAACTAAATCAGGTTCTTTTGCAAGCCATGGCCTCAAATTTAGGCTGCAGTTAGACATCTGACAATTCAGTTAGCTTAGTCAGCACCTGTCCTCCCTCCACCTGTCTCTGGCCAATCATTTCTGCACCAATCACGTCTAGTATTGTGACAGCAAAAGCACATTTATGCAGCTGCATAAATAATTCAGTATTTTGAACTGATCTGTCCAGCAAATAACCCAGGAACAATAAAATCACCTGTTTTAAGAGCTGCTGAAAAATTGTGTGTTTAGTAATGCTGTTATCTTCCATTAAATGGCTTGATCCAGGGTGACATCTTCCCTTATATTCCCCTATGCAACCAGGTGTTGTTTGTTTATTTTCTTTGGGCTTCCTGCATTCTCAAGTTCTCATAAATGATTTGGTTAGGACAGTAACTTGTTCCTTCTGTCTCATATGCTAATAGTATTATGCCACTGCATCATCATTGCGATGAAATTATATTATTGGAATGGTATTCACAACTGTGTGGCCTTCACCTATGCGTAACAACTGACATTAGGTAAATCTATTTACAGAATGCAAATGCATTTTTCTTTGGCAGTCAGACAGGTAAAAAATTACCTGCTTTGCTTCTGGATATACGTTAGTTTAAGTGTAAATAGCATACATACAATTGATAGCATATAATTTCAGAATTATTAGTTAGGTAAACATCTATGAGAACGTTTGTCCTCTAGTGTTCATTATATGTCTTGTTTGTTGTTGTTCGTATGTCTCAAGTAATATAAATAAAGAATTCACTTCATTATTTACTTTTAGTAGATACTAGACGTACTGAAAATGGGATTGAGTAGCACAGTAGGAGGGACTTTAATATGTCTCAGTAGCCTTGGGAGACCCTGCAAACTTCTTTTTAATTAAGCTAGATTTTCTAAAAGCAGGATGGATAGAAAATCTAGCTATGTGAAATAGGACCCCTGATAGAATAAAATACTGATGTTCAGCTGTAACATAGTTATTTCATATACCTGTGTAAAATAGATAAATAGTGAAGCACTGTTCCTTTCTTTTAGTACAGTATTGCTTGCAATTTGTCTTGTTCTTCTACACTCACTTTTTTTACTATCTCCTTCTTGTACTACAAAAGCTATAGAGACAATAACAAATCTGAATTACTTCGAGAATTGCAGAAAGTGAATGTGTCAGAGCTAGTTTCTTCACTCAAAGTACATGAGTGTTTCCAAAGTAAATCTGGGGATGTCAATGGAATAAGATTTATGCTATGGAAAGACATTCCTTTTTAGACCTTATCATGCTGATGGAAATGGTTGCTAATCCCTGCTGAAATACATCTGTCACCAACAGAACATTACTGCCTGTCCAACTATCTCCTGCTTGTATGAATGCTCTCTGATGTGTTTTAGAAAATTTGAGCATCATTGAGACATTTTCCCTAGCTGTTTAAGGTAAACCACCTGTCCACACAGATGTAGTTTAGAATAAAACTTGATTCTAAGTTGTCTTACTCCTTGTGATTGTGATCTGATTTTGTTCCCTGTCCAGTAAAGTTAGTTATTTGTCTCAACAAAAAATGTCATGGCTGTTTGATCATGTATTTCCAGCCATCATTTTGCCTTTAAGAACATGTTTTATTTAAAGTAAGTATGAATGCTGAATAACATGGTAGTCTTCACCTTAAGTCAAAAAGTCAATATCTAATTAACAGCATATTCGCCTTTTAAGTCAGGAGGTCAATATCTAATTAACAGAATATTCACCTTAAGATATAAAGTCAGTTTCATATTTAGAAACTTAATCTAATATTATTGGTAAAATATAAAATATAAATCCTTGAATAATATGTGCCTGTCCAGACTAATGGGTTGGTCAGCTAAGAAATTTATGTTTTATGTATGGTACTCTAATGGTTTAAGGCTGTAAATTGGGAATAATGAAATATTTTATCAGATTAAGAAGCTACTATTTGGGTTTGTAGTAGAAATCTCTTGGATTTATGATTTAAGAAGAAAAAAAAAATAGCAGTCGAAGGCAACAAAGCAAGAGCTGATTGGCACCATAAGTCAGACTTAATGTTCCTCTCTTTTTCCTCTGCATACCTGAGATATCTGAGATACCTATCCCATGCCCCAATTTATTAATCTAAAGATTGCATTGATAATTGATTATACATTTGAGACCTACATATATCTTGTAGAACAGCATACATTGCACAAGGGCTTGGTTTTAAAGTTGAAGATGTATTGCAAGCTGCATGAGGCATTCTGTTCTGTTCCATATAGCATCTGCATGTTGAAATCTCCAAAGTATACCTGCACATTGAATATTATTGCAGAAGCAATCTTGTCAAGCTTCATGAGGGATATTTTGACCAGGGTTAAAGAAAAGGTTTTCTATTGCCTAAAAAAACAGTGATATTGAGCTGAAGCTCACATATTTCTAACAGATTAGTAGATTACTTTGCAATGGCTTCTCCATTATAAATGCTGCTTCCAATTTTTAGGTGGCTTGTATTTTTTTTTAAGCTCTAAAATCTGAAGAGGATGACTACTATATTAATGGTGCCTGGACTATTGACTGGCCAAGAAAGTTTGATGTTGCTGGAACAGCTTTCCATTACAAGAGGCCAACAGATGAACCAGAGTCTTTGGAAGCACTAGGCCCTACTTCAGAAAATCTCATAGTCATGGTAAAGTTATAATTAATATATTTCTGAAGTTTGAAATATGCATTTGTATTCTGAGAAAACACAAAGCCATAAATGAAATCAAAATAAGTTGTGTTTTCAAAGAGTATACAGCTTGCCTAGCTGGGACTTCACTTTTGTGTTGTAACACAGTTTTCTTACCTCTCAAAACTGACACATACTGTGACGAAACAGGGATAAAGTCAGAAGAGCCCCAGGAAATCTCACAGTAAATGCCACATCTCTGTTAAATGCGGTTCAGAATAATGGTAGCCAAAATTGTAAATGGGGTGTATATTGTATCTCTGCGTTCTGCTGGTATATGGAAGTGTTGAAATACAACATGACAATTTCTGACATTCCTGTCAGTAGTTTTAAGCCTGGTCTGAGTGTGAAGTGTACTCTTACCACAGAAGAGTATCATGATTTGACCCATGTTAAAGTATGCTGCTGTAACATAGATTGCTCTTAACAGATTATACAAAATATGATAATATAACAGAAGATGTGACCAGGATCCTGATAATCTGTTTCTGACAGCAGGCAATAGTGAGCCTGCTGTTGTGCTACAATGTAGAGGAGGAGTATAAGCACAAGGTGATACTTGCTCAGTATATTCTGTCAGCTGCTAGATTTACAGGGGTCGCTTGAGCCAGCTGGGATATTTTTTTGTATAGAATGATTGTGGCCTAGATATTCACATTTTAGGCAGCATTTCAAACACCTGAGTCCTAGTTTTTCTGCTGTAGGTGTGAATAAGCTAGAGAGTCCATATAGAATGAGTTGCACACTGATTATAGTGCTTTTTCTCATTCAGTCAGTGCCACTTTCTTACTGAAAGTCCTCTGCTCTTTTTCCAATGGAGATAGGCAAATATGCCTCTGCAAAATACTACAGCAGGTAGAATGGGATGAAAAGTAGCTCTAAGATGTGTCAGATTGCTGCATCTAACATGATATATATTACTAGCAGCAGAAAGAAAAAGTTTGATAGAGAGTCAAAGGCCGGTAGCATTGAACAGCTGGTATGTGGAAGTGCAGTTCAACAGTGAGGGTAGACAAAACCTCATGGTGATTGCTGCATTTCCCTCTATATCACCTGCAGCAGGAGTTTTGATATTCCTTTAAAGGGATCACAGGTGTGATTCTACCAAGCTAATGGTATTGGCTGTTGCATTAGGGGAAAACAATGACCTCAGCAACAGGCTGTTGCTGTTACCATTACTATTATGTTATTACTGTTCTTATAGTCACTAGAAGTGCGAACAAGAGCAGAGTTAGGTTCATAACTGCTATGTGGGTATCACAAGATTTCAGTGAGGACTGCTGCATGTTTGCACAATAATGTCCTTAACCAATTTTGACCTCACATAATTATTCAGCTGTCTAGCTAATTTCCATTAATACATTAATTTTATGAAAACTGGCTTTTTAGAACAATGAAGTAAAGAATAAAGAACTGACAGAAGTTATAAAGTCATGTTAATGGAGTAAAAAAGACAAAGTTCACCTTAGACAATAATACTTCTGTTTGTGTTTTAAAAGTTAGTCCAGATTCTTTTGGGAATACCTAAAAGAATTACTATGGCTTCCTTTACTAATTTCTTCCCTTCCACAGGACACAGCACATACCTAGATTAAATGTCACTGTAGTTGCCCTCTGCTTGCCTGTTTTAATGGTATAACCAGTTGTTTTCAACTACAGATTCTGCTACAGGAACAAAATTTGGGTATAAGATATAAATTCAATGTTCCCATCTCTCGCTCTGGCAGTGGAGACAATGAAGTCGGCTTTGCGTGGAATCATCTGCCTTGGTCAGAATGTTCTGCCACTTGTGCTGGAGGTAAGACATCAGGCAGTCAAGCTACAGGGTAAACTGAATTACAGGATACACTTTACTATGTAATTATTTAGGTAACTAATGGAAAACATCTCTTTCAGACATGCCTCAAACCTGAATTTAGTGAAAGAATGTTTATCACAATGGATTTTGTTGTTTTCAAGCACATTTAATATGTTCAGATGTTTTTGTTAAATGCAGTGTGTCTTGGCCAGTGTGTCTCTGCTGATGCTTCTTCTGAGGTTCTCTTGAAGCTGGTATGTTTGCTTTTTACAGGAGCTTTCTTGGTAAAGGACATCAGAAGTTTTAAGTAAGGAGATTAAAAACCAGAAGGCAAATAAGGCGACTGTAAATAAAGGGATGTGTCTTTGTGTGTTTGTAGGTATGCTTACATGATCCTAGTCAGCCCTCCTATCCTCCAGCCACCAAAGTTTAGGATGCATACAGGCAGCTCCTCTGTAGCAGATGATAACAACCGGACTATACTTCCCAGCCCATAGCAGTAGCTGAGAACTGTTGCCCTTCGGCAGCAGTGGGGGAAGTGTAGGTTGTCCCATGTGATTCATCATGGGTGCCTTTTGCCCACAATTTACTATATTCCTAATCCTCCCTCTAGTGGCCACCAATGCAATTCTTTACCTCTGGCTGGGAGAGCAGGACAGTTGGCTTCCTTCAAAGCCAACACCATTGCTGCTGCAAGGACTGGTGAGTAGAAGTACTGTGTGGACAGTAACTTTCTTCTCTCTGGAGACTGAATGCATCATCTCCCCAACATACCTCAGTTTCAGAAGATATCAGAGAGCATTTTAAATCCACCTCAGAATTTCAGTTTTCTACTGCACTGTGCACTGCCCATAGCAAGAGAAAGACACCATATTTTTTGTAAAGAACCTTTTGACCAAATATTTGTCCTTTTTTTTCTGGCTCCTGGAGGTATTTATGTTCAGAACCGTCTTGACTCATCTTTCTGCTGGAACCTGCTGTAGCTGTTACTAGTTGTTTGCTGTTTAAATACAGCTGTTTTCTTAGCCATATGTAATACAAAAAGGACAGCACAAATTCTCTTCTATGCCGCTAAATAGAGAAAGTCTTGAAACAAAATAGAGGAAGGTGCCAACTTTCTTCAATAATTTTATTGTTCATTTGTTGGATTCCTAGGTGACAGGGTGGTTTTTCAACCACTATCTTAGAAATGGTGAGTCTGGTAGGAAAACGACTGTTTTAAAGAAGTATAACGGGGGGAAGTGCCTAGCAAAAGACAGTTCCAAGTATCAGAACCTTGCAAGTACTGCCAAATCCTATTTTTATGATGGCAATGAGTTAACCATTTTTCTGAAGCCATCTGAAAACTCACATTGATTTAGGTAGAGACAAGATTTTAGCTATGGATCTTCTGTCATGCAGGGAATTGTCATTTCACAGATTCAACAGTATACAATGGAAAAAACAAGTGGCTCTGAAGGAGTAGGCACTTGTCTAGATTAAAACATTTTTACTTAATTAATTAACTTTTAAGAGAAGATTTGTGAATCCCTGAAAACTGCATACATCTATTCATTTGAAACTTTTTCAGGGGGGTGGGGGGGATGGGGGGGGAGGAAGATTTTCTTTGGTAGCTTGTGGTGGCTAAACCAGGCACTAATCTTCCCTTTCTTTCAGCTTAGTATGAGGATACACTATAGTCACTTATTTTCACTGAGCTCTGTGCTCAGGGAATAAATACTTCATTGTAGCTATAATTCATGTTAAAAACTGTATCTGCTTTTTCCATATGAGTACCTGCTATTCCCCCCAGTTTATGAAACACCTTTTGCCATATGTCAAAAGAAGACACAATTCTAAAAAGGAGCTGAGTCAGGGAAAAAGAAAAGGGAGACAAGGGTTCTGGAGACAGAGACCATAACTGGAAAATTTGGCTAATATAAATATGAAGTGTTGAAAAACTTAGAAATGAAACCACTGCGTGGCTTTGTTTATTTCTGTAGGATTCATTATGAAGTATGTTATTGAAGTTCTGTTTACTTGAACTCTGTCTTTAGAAAAGGTATTTTGCTCTACATCAAATGATAACAAAATATTAAACAGTTAAAGAATTTCTCACTGAAAGTAAAAAAATGTCAATAAGCATGTGTGAGGAATATTAGTATGGTAATTATTTTGTACTTATGACGTTAAATAAATTATGTAGTGGCTTTGGGACAAACTGTGAACAAGTTAAAGGTATCAATATTTTCCTGCCTCTTATTGTAGTTTGGGTAGCTCATCTGTAGTGCATGAACTGGTCAAGGTTTGATCATGTGATTTTCCATCTTGATCCAGGAAAGCTCTAGATGACATAGAGTCAGATGTACTTTTGTATTAAAGCATAGGCTTTATATCAAAGCTGTAGGCAAATCTAAATTCTAATCAACACATTTAACTTCTGTCCATCTCTGAACATATCTGTTTTTTAATGTTATGTCTTTTTGTCTAGGTGCATGTAATACTTCAAAAGCTGTCATAAAAGAGCATCAAATTTGCAAGTGTTTAGAAGCCATGAAATGACAGAATTAAGGATGACTGTGAAATCTTAAGTTGCTTTCTGTAGTTGTGGCTGTTTTGTGAAACGGACCACTTGAGCAGGGAACATTCTCTGAGGTTGTCACAGACTAGCTTATGTCCACTCCACACTACTTAAGTCTAGTTCTCTAAATCAAACTGACTGTTATCTGCATGACATACCGTTTGACGAAGTCTGTGACTCTTAAAACATAGTTATTACTTGATGTATTATTCTAATTCAAAGAACCTAAAACATAAAAAGTGAGAATTACATTACAGCCCATCAAAGTGATGTTTCTGTATTGTGAACTTGAGTATATGCATTGAATGCCATGAAGTAGAGCATAAAGGCTAGAGCAGCTTTTTCACAGTGCAAAGTTTAAAGTTTTGGACTGTTGTATATTGCAGAAGTGACTGATCTTTGTGCAGTCTCTTCATAGTATTTTGAGAGCAATTCACTGCATTCAGCTGTTCCTAGAGCTGCTTGTAGGCCTTGTCTTGGAGAAGGATAACTAGAGCAGTCAGGAGCCAAAGAGCAAGTGAAGAGCAAGCTAGGAGCAACCTCATTAGATGGTGACGTGCTGTCTTGTCCACTGGACTTCTGTGTTATATTAATCTCCACTGTGCTGATGAGTCATGTCCGTACAGTAAAAGTGCTTTAGCTCTTCAAACAGGACCTCTGTTCTAGGGCCTGTCTCAGTTCTGTGGAATAGGAAGAGTGTGGTAAATGGAATGGTATGAAGGAAGAGGAGGGTTTCCTGCTTATGACAGCTCAGTGCAGTGCCAGAGCTCTGGATTCCATTCCTGCCTCCCTTGTGTGGTTCTCACATGATACTGAACAACTCAAAGCATACATTACAGTCTTACTTGCTAATTACCAGTTCGTCATTATATGGGTACCTCTCTGGAATGTCTGAATGTCTGAATTTCATCACTGCATGAAGTGTGTGTCAAGCAAAGTATTCTGAAAACTCAGCCAGGCATCTGAAATCAATGGACTCTTTCTACAGTAGACATTGTACCTCCTCTCCCCGTATATTATTCATAGGTTATTTTAGGAGTTAAATTAAAGTTTGTGAAACAAAGTTACATGTTTAGATTGCCTCTAATAAGCAGAAGAAAGATGGTCATTCTTTCATGAGAGATTGTAAACCATCTATTTTGTAGTGTCATTCATGTTAAAGGAGAAAACAAAATATCCCGTAGTTTCTCTGCCAGTAAGCATCATATTCTGTACAGTGAACCAAGCAGAAATCAAATTTCCAAAGTCTGAAGTTTATTTTGGTATTTTCTTCAGTTTTTCTAAAAATAGGTTCTTCAGATTTACCAGGTAGTTAAAAAGCTTGCCTGGTAACTGGCAACTCTTATTTTCCTGGATTCATGTGCTCATATGTAGGATGACAATATAATTTCATTTGTTTTTACTATCTCTTAGTATCTGTTCTTAGGCTTAGAAATCCAGAACTGTAGCTTTTCTTTTTGTATACTAGGACCAATGTTTTCTATATTGAAAAGCTTTTCTTTAAAATACAAATTTATAGTATCTGAGCTAGTTCTCCCTCTTTGGGAACATTATGTAAAACTGAGCTATATGTATTCTCCATATTAATTCTGTTTTTTCCTGAAAGTTCACTGATAACTGTTCTACTCTGAGTCAAGAGTTTTCAGAAGTAAATACGTTACCATCTCATATAGGTCTTTATAGCTGGTGGCAGACTTGGACAACACTACAGGAAAAAACGTCAAGGAATACCAGAATGTATAGTGCAAGTTTATATATACAATGAAGAGTGGGAGAGGAGAGAACACAGGGAATTCAGAAGGGATGGATGGGTGGATGGATGGATGAAAGGTTCACTGAAATTCAGAAAAAATTGATGACAGCAACTGATTATCTTTAAGGACCTGAACACTATTTAATGAGAAATCAGAGAACGAGAAAACTAGAATATGTAGAAATAGGAAATAGAACAGTGAGATGAGGGCTGGAAAGAGAAGAAGAAAGTGCTAAAATAGGAAAAAGTTATATATATCACTTACAGATCACAGAATTGTAGTTTATTTACTCTCGTGCTTGTCTTTCCTTATATGTTATATTGTAGCTTTCCAAGGGCAAGTGTACAACTTTGTCCAGATCCATAAGTATTCTGAATAAGGAAGTGAACTGTTGGTGGTATTGTTTAAAAAAATCCAACAAAGGAAAAAATCCTTCTGTGTGTTTTTACTTTTGTATACATTTAAAAATAAACTCCAATAAGGACATACCACCCTATTTTAATATCTTCCATGCCTAGTAAATTCTAGCAGTAAATGGCAACAAATGACAGCATTTATTATCTGGAATTTACCAGGTGCCCTAAGCATCGGTTTTGATTTCATTCATTCTATTAGAGGTCTTCTGCAGATGAATTAAATGTCTTAGATATTAATGTTTTTTTATTAAATCATCAGTATACTATTATAATTGATTGCCATCCAGTTTTCTTTGCTTCTCATCACTCTTGTAGAGTGGTTCCTACTATGTTTTTCTTTCATGGCCTCAGATGAATTATGAAACTGTCTTTAGACAAATAAAACATACTTGTCCTCATCAAGGAAAATATAAGTTTGGCTCTGTGATGAACATCTTGTGATCTGATGAGTGAGCTCAGAAAGTATGTCTGGGTTAACCAGCATGCACTAGTTCTAGTGATGCAGGATTCACTATGTATTGGTACTGGCATCTTTATAATCAACTGTTGCAATCGCAAACCACAGTTTTTGGGATTGCTTTTAAAAATAGATATAGCATTTACATGCCTGCAATTTTAATTTAAGAATAAAATGTGCTCCATGTAATTTAAAATTGGGCTGCTGAAAGTCATGCAGACTATTTGTGAATTGAAATCTGCAAAACATCTCAGTTCTCTGGAGATTATGGTCACTAAACCACTGCAGTTTTGTTTTCTATTAGAGTTGCATTGACCAGTCATGAGGACATTTTATGTCTTTTATTATAAACTATAAATCTGTAGATTTGAAAGCAGAGTGTTTCAGTCTAACTGCTTGTAATTATTCCCCCAAGAGTTTAAATGAACTTCTTTAGCTGTCCTTTTTAGATTATTTTAAGAGAGACCATATACTCAGAGAAGAGTTGGTAATTCTTGTCTTGCAATTAGAATCTGAATTTTGATGCTGAGATTTTTTCAGTAACACTGTACTTAGACAGTAATGATGTAAAGTTTACCTACTGTGTGGCAAGATGCTGCAGAACATTTTAAAACTGGATTAATATATCTCCTGGCATGGTTTAAAGATTGTTCACTGTGTGAGTGAATAATGGTGAATACTGCCTTATGGGTGATATGCTACCTGACCAACGTTCAATAAAAAACACGTCTCAATTTTTTCTGAAAACAGAACAATGGTACTTTGTGTTCATAGTACTTCAGAATACTTTCTTGTTACATATCTCCTCAGAAGTGAATTTACTGAGGCTGCCAACTTTTAGCCAAAGCCTAGAAGGAAATGGTATGGGTGAGAATGGTATGCATCATTAAAATACTTAGTTCTGAACTGTGTATAAATTATTATTTTAAAGCAATTATATTTGAGGGAGATATAATTACAAATGCAATATTCAGCCTATTTTATCAGCCACCAAGCTTATATCAGCTTGTCACAGAAAGGATAAATGATTATTCGTCAGTTGGATGAACATAAATTCTATGTCACTAGCATTGCTGTTTGGCTAGACCTTTTAAGTACTATTTCTTGTCATGGTGAAGTTTGAATAGAAAATTGCAAGAGAAATACTCCTGCTCAGGTTGTCAGATCTGATTTTAGTTACTCTCATCTGTCAGCAGTGTTTGCGTAGATTATAGAATTTAAAGTGAATCGTCTTCTCACAGCTTCTCAAATATTTAGATTTTTCACTTACTTGTCAAGAACCAAAGGAAGAGATTATAAAGGAGAGCCCAATCTCATAAACATTTTTCTCTCTTTTTCATGCTGCAATTGATATGTCTTTGTCTACTAAAATAGTACTAACAAGGTAGAGACTGAAGAAAATAATCTTCTACTCTGTGTGTGTACATATATAAAAAAATATATAACAGCATTGAACTACTGACTGATTAAAAGTTTTGAAGAAAAGTATAGAGATCTAGAAATAAGTGACTAATGGGGCAGAGTGTAACATGATAGGTCATGCTTGACTACCCCCATATATTTTAATACATAACTAGTTTTCTAGGCCAAGGAAATGTAGTAGATTCATTGATCTAGACTTTGTTACAGCTTTTGTTGTCACCTACACTTAAAAAAGAATTAGAAAATATTAGTAGACAATGCATGCTTAAAATCTAAATTACTGGGCCAAAAGGCAGTGAGCCTAGTGGGCTTCTTAAAGACCTTTCACATGACTCTTGAGACTTCAGTTTCTCTTGTCCCGATGGCAGCATGAAAAGTAGAAAAGCTCTGATGAAATTTGCTGACAGTGCAGCACTCAGAGACATGAGGAAGACTGGGTTATGTTGTAATCATGATAAAGGCAGATTTGATTTTAGGATGTATTTATTAACAAGTGTTAATGACACTGGATAGGGCACTAGCAAAATCTGTTGAGTACTGGGCACAGTGTGTATTGGCTCTAATAAATTCAGCTGTGAGCAGATGCACAGAAGGGCTCTGAGGTTGACCAAAGGAATAGTGTATCTAAAGACACAGAGACTGCAGGAGTTGACTTGGTTATAGTAGTCACAGGTGTGAAATTCAGAGAAGAAAAATGTATCCGGGCTTAAAGTGGAGCTTGATCAGTTAATGAAAGGGATTACACAGAATGGTTCCCAGGAATAGAAGGGTATTGCTTCTAGTGGTATGTTCCCAGTTCCTGTGTTCCAAGGTTATTTAATTGCCCTTATAGTGCAAGATCTCTCTGGATTTCAGCTTTATATAATTTCATGTAATTGAAAGAATAAGTGCTGAGGATCCTATAAATGGAACATCTTAATGTGAAGCCCTCAAATCTTTGATACCTGATGAATGAATATCTGGAGAGAATATCTGTATGTTAACACAATCAGCCAACAGCTGTGGAGTGGAGCTCCAGTACTTCTGGAGCTACTACTAGTACGAGTAGTAGGAGTACTACTTCTGAGTGTGGAGCCATGTACTTCAGGCCCTTGAGGGTCGCCCTGTATTAACAATTTGGGTTGTTTCTCGATTCCAACTGGACCTAACTATCTAGCAAAATTATTTTTTTCCAACAAGTACAGTACATAAATTGAAAACTAGCAAAAAAATGGAGGTTGAATACTGTTCACAAATGATATTTTCTTTTTAGCTTGTTCATGTAGATTTGTGTATGTAGGATACACTTGGAAAACAGTCTGGCAGACATCTGCACTGTTTAGTGGTACCTTCTGTTGTCTAATGTGGCAACCAGATACATGTGGAAAGAATAGCAAATGGAAGAAGCTGATTTATTTACCTGGCTCACCTATAAGATATATGTCTCATATTGATCGGTATCTTTTTTAATTAATAAAGCTTACTTTAACATGATTGTGGTGTTTAGGGATAACCTGAGATGTCAGACATGTGTGAATTGATTTACAACCTGATTTAAAGTGCCTGCTTTGTGAAGGTTATGTGTAGCTTTTGTTATGTGATTTTGAGGTGAGGTGAGGAGGCAGGTGATTTTGGGCATTGATACAAAGTTTTTACCTGTTAAACAGGCATCCTGTAAGAAACAGTATGTTGAGTGATGAATCTAACTCCTCTCCTGCTTGTCAGGAACATGAACATTAGAGTTGAGGGCCCATGGAACATTTTTATGTACTTAGGATCCAGACCATTGGGTTTTCCTGAGAGTATTTGAATTAACAAGCCTGGTTTTACATGAGAGGTAATACCCATATTTTGCAGGATGCCATGGCAGTTGTCTATCAAATAGCAATTCCTTATTGCAGAGTGAAGAGATACCAGCTGGGAGTACATCTTCAGAAGAGTACTCTTAACTGTGTGCCACGGAAAGTTGAGGAATCTAAGAGGGCAGGAAAAGGGAAGATTTTTTTAATAAGTATTCTGGGCCATGGTGCAGCCAGGGATGCAAGATTCATGGGGCCCATGGCAGGAAGACAAGTAAAGGGCTTAAATCTGTAACCAGAAAATAAGACATTCATCTAGCACAGGCAGGTAGGATTTTAATCCTTGCTTTCAAGATAGTTTAGACATTTTACATCAGACTGTATTTGAATAAAAACTAGAAATAATCTACAGACTAGAAACCACAGTCTTGCCAGTTCAGCTAAATCAGCCACTAAGTCACAGACGTTACGGTGTGCTCATGGGAATTAGGAATACCCTCAGGGTGAGAAGGGATCATACCTACTCCTGCATCTGTAGCCTCATGGAGCTGTGCATGCCATCCTCAAGACTCATGAAAAAGGAGCTTACCATTTTTCCCCATGCCCTTTGCACATAATGTCATGAAGACGTTTCACATCCCTCTGTGTGTAGACTGGGAGACTTCTGTTCATAGCCAAGCAAGATGCTTTGTGGGCCAGACCTCAGGCATCTCAAGGCCAGGTTTGACTCTCTGGAATCAAATACCTGAATTCTCTATAGGTCACATTTTAGGAACCAAAGTAGGAGATTTGATTCTTACGTGTATTGAGTAACAAAAGAAACAACTGCAAGGTAAGTTGTTTAGTGTGTTTAAAATGAGCAAAAGGACTACAAATATTTGGGGAAAGAAATCCCATGGTTTTCATGGGATGTTTAGTGTCTGAAAAACATATTTATATAATTAATTTTATTACTGCACGTCTACCTCCTATAAAAAGCATGTCTTAAAATGAAGAGAGGGCTTTAAAGTTGGCAGATACTTGAAGCCAGGATGTTTTAATCCCTATTTAATTGTATACATTTCACATTTTGGAAAATGTTCAATAACTGCTTCTGTTTTTAGGAAAGGTTCAGGGCTTTCTGCAATTTTTATCATACAACTAGTCCTCTTATTTCAGTATTACAACTACTCATGTTCAATAAGAACAGCATATGAATTGCAGATCCAGTCTTTTTATGCTAGCAAACATACAGATCGTTCTAAAAAGAGAGGAGGCCATGTGTACTACTCTTCACAGCAATACTCTGAGCTGCGCTGTTGTCATATCAAAGGTTCATTAATGCCTTTCTTTAGACCCTGTTTATAAAAATCATAAAATCTGCTTAATACACTAGCTTAGAATGTTGCCTTGGCAGTGCTATGTTATTACGTTTTGGGAATAATAATCAACTCTAAACTTCCCTTTTGATGGTTAACATTGAAAGAGGAGCTGGGAGTGCCAGACAAAATAAGTATTCACAGCGACAGACTGCATCTTTCAGAATGAATAATACTTCTATTATTTTAATGAAGAAAATGTTTACAGGATGACATGTATAAAAATGCAACATTCTTTCCCAGTATTTCTGGTTTACTTTAAACCGGAGCACATAAACAATAATCCTGCATCGAAGTGTGACCACATTCTATTTGGTGATGTTTTCTTTGGAAATTGTAGTGTATTTTACTAGGAGTGGAGGGTAGACAGAAAATGGATTTGTGCAATATACAAATAAAAACAATCTGTTAGTAGATCTATAAATATATTCCTTTGTTTTAGAAAACAACAGCAATTTAAAAATCCTCGCTCAGTGGGGTGGCCTGAAATTGAAGGAAAATGAAAGGTTTATTGTGGTCAGGGGGCATTCAGTCAGTTGGAATTCACACCCCTGCAATATTCAGCCAATTAAAGTGGATGTTAGGATTAATAATCAATTGGTGAAATACACTTTTACTGAACAAGAAGAGCAAGAATGATTAATTAATGGTGTTTCATTTTATCCGAAAGGTGTGCAGAAACAAGAGGTGGTGTGTAAAAGGTTGGACGACAACTCCATTGTACAAAACAGTTACTGTGACCCTGACAGTAAGCCTCCAGAAAACCAAAGAGCCTGCAACACTGAGCCTTGCCCACCTGAGTAAGTCATTAGTCACTCAGATGTTTTGCATAGAGAGAAAAGTCTCTGTAGTCTATAATAAATCCTGTTGACCAAATGCGTATAAAATTCTGATCTGGTATTAGGGCCCTAACTTATCAAACAAGATATTTGGTTTTGGTTTCTTGGTGATGGTTTCTTCCTCTGAAATCAGTTGAGGAAAATATATACTTAGACATAGAGGAGGCCTGATTTGACTGAGGAACAGTGGTGTTTAAACTACACAAAACAGCTTAGACATTTTAAGTAAAAAGATACTAGCAAAGCAGATTCTTAGGGCGTGTCAGATGTGGTGAATAGTGCTCAGAGTAGAATCGGGCACCATTCTTAAAGCAACAACGACAGAAGAATCTTGAGCTAAGCCTAACTTCGCCATAGATATTTACATTACCTAATAAGTGTTTGCCATATTTTTAAGTATCTTATATTAAAATTTAGGTTTAAGTGTTCATATGAGAAATGGCAAAATAGAAACTGCTTAGTAGACAAACAATTTACTGATAATGGTTTTGTCAAACAACTTTCTTTCCAAGATACTCAGTGTTGTACAGTAATGCTGTGTGCCTTCAGGATTAGGTGACTACTTGGTTACGTCTCTTTAGTTTTATTTTTAAAGATAGCTGTATGCTATATATTGAAAAGGTAATTAAAAACACAGCAGAACATTTGTTCAAAAATGACATTTGGCAAGGACTTATAGCACAGCTTAATCTTACTACACAAGGTGTTTTAGAAACAGTTGTGATATTTTGCACTAGAAAATAATTTTGGCGTATGTACAACAGCTCCTTATGTTTTGAGACAAATAAAACTTGTGGAGTCAACAGAAGAGATAGAAGAGTTTATTGATTCACAAGCTTTAATTTAAGTTTGGTGATAATCCGTAGCTATGTTTTAAATGGACAAGAAGATCATTAATGCTGATTAAATTACACAATAGATGTATTGCACAATAAAGAAATACTGTAGGGTCTTTTAAGTATCTCTTAGAAACTGTGAAATTGTAGCGTGAAAGACACTGGGAGAATAGAGCAACACTATAATGCATTAAAATCCCAACAGGTCTTCATCAGACTGGTTTCTTCCTAGCGTATCAGCTGCTTCCCTGGTGTGGTGACTGGTTGCAGGATGGCAGAGCAATGTCTTCTACACTTATTCCCCCTGTGTGATGTACTGTAGTCATTTGACATAAACAGAAATGAAGCCATTACACTGTTGTCTCCTTGAGTGTGTTTGAATGTGAATCTGCTGTCTCACAAACACATCTAACGTAGGTCTAAATCATTGTCCCCACAGTCTATGTGTAAATATATGTTTGCCCTGCAAGGATATGCTCTCGGATTCGGTTTGGATAACACTCTTTAGCATGGCTGTAAGTGCACTAACTAAACTCTCACACCATGTACCTGAGAACAGACCTTGGGAAGTGGTGACATTTGGTCAGTTCCTTTTTACCAAACACATTCCTATCCCTTCCTTTGTGTGGCTTAACTATTAACAAATTAGCACTTCAGAAAGTGTTGTCAACATAGTATTCCAAACTAGTTAATTTTTATTTTTTGCACTGACATTATTTAAAAAACAAAAACAAGGGAAAAAACCCAACCCACAAAGCAAGACACTTCTGGATTCTCCAACCAGTACAGCAGGGATGTTGATGAACGTGATGAAACTCAAGTCATCGAGATTCCGAAAGTGGGTAGTATGTATTAATCAGCATCTGCTTGAATATGTCAGAGCAGTTTAGCCCACATTTGTCTCTGTTCTGATGTTCCCCACAGGGTGAATACAAAGTGCCAAACTCCTAAGGAAGGGTTCTTGATTCCTCATCCTGTAAGCAGTCTAGAAGAAGGCTGTTCGAATAACAGATAGTTACCCAGAGAATTTTGACCCTTTTGGATGGAAGGTTTATCACCCCATAAACCTTACTCTTTGCACAGAGTGGCCAAATATTTCCTTTTTTAATTAACACAATTCTGCTTTTCCTCTGATGTATACCAAAAGCCATGAAAATGTTACTGTCTCTAACTGAATGCCAGTTACATTATACTTGATGTCTCTGAACAGCAGCAAAGACTATGTTTGTTTACAATATTTTGTTCGTTATTACAATAAGTAACTCTTAAAGTTCCAGATTTCAACACATGACACAGGTAACTCTCAGGGTTCTATGAATTATGAATAGTACTGTCTTGTCATACAGTATAAACACAAAAGGTACCTGAGAATGCATTGGAGCAAATTGTAGTACCAACTAAAAATTAACACTTCAGCCTCTTCAAAGTCCTGAAGAGCTTTTAGTTCTCCCTACCGTGGCAGAAGCATAAGTTTGGTGGTGAAGAATCATGAATTAAGTCTCTTTTGCTGGGAAATTAATGACAGACTATGGCATATTGTTCACATCTCTGCATTGACCTAGGTTCATATTAGCATATTTCACACATTCTGTAACACAAGACAGGACAGCAGCACTTTTTTTTGACAGAGGCTTCAGAAAATTACAAATCTTATGAGGCAGCTCCACATGTACTTCCAGGAACATCCACGCTGACCGACATGCCCAGCATTTTTGACATGTTGGCAACATGTGATAGCATACTAGACTTCACCTTTATTCTTTGCAAGGATGATTCAGCCGAGTGTATCTAATCAACGAATGAAATATTGAAGAACAAATGTGCTCAACAATGTGAAGAGATATTTCCAGTGAATTGAGCTGCATTAACCATTCATCAGTAGAATAAAAAACAAAAACAACCAAACATTACAGCCAGATTAACAGCTGCTTTAGTCTCTGTGGTAGCATGAAGTAATCTAAATATACTGTACAACTCCTGACTTTTACTATGTACATACAAACTCAGAAGTTCCCTCTAGTAGCTATCGTGCAGTGCTTTAATTTTTAAAAATATTTCTTGAGGTAATTTTTTAATGTGATGAATTCATGTTTTACTAGTGTAAACATGTATAATAAGAATATTTTGCATTTCAGTATAGCCTTTTATAACAAAAAGTTTAGAAATGTTTCATAATCAGATGAGAATTAACTCTCAGAAAGACCAATTTTGAGATAAAATTATTCTATTTTAATGATACCAGAGAGGCAACCATCCCAACCATGTTGGCTTTTAACTTGTGCTGTAACCTACAGCAGTGGTTCCCAAGCATTTCCAGTTGCAGACCACTTTCAGAGAAATAATTTCAGGCAAGTCCAGTACAGATCTACTTAAGTAGCTGCAGTTTTTGTCAGGCTCCACACTCCTTTCTAACTACTGTAGCCTAGGCTGGAAATTGCTGCTCTAGAAAAATATGAAGTACTATTATTATTACTATTGGAAGATACAATTGCAGCGAGGCATAAATTAAAATGTTGAGCAAAAAAACCCTTAAGTTTCTACTTTATTTCACTGTGAATACACGTATTGTTAACAATGATTTAGGTTTAGTAATTTAAACTATTTGGATTCTGGGTTTGTACAATTATCTGAAATGCATTAACTGAGTCTCCTAACTTTTTCTGTCCAGGTGGTTTATAGGGGATTGGTCAGAATGCAGTAAGACCTGTGATGGAGGAGTGCGTTCACGAACGGTTCTGTGTATCAGAAAGATTGGACCTTCTGAGGAGGAGACACTGGACAATACCAACTGTTTAACACACCGGCCTATTGAAAAAGAGCCCTGTAACAATCAGTCCTGTCCGCCACAGTGGGTCGCTTTGGACTGGTCAGAAGTAAGGAAATTTTGCTGCGTTATCTCATTGGTAATAGCGGAGATGAGAACTCTGACCACTGCTTATTAGTACATTTTCTCTTCCTGCCTGCTAAGTAAAGGATTAATAAGAAATCCAAAACCAAATAGATCAGTACCGAAGCAGATTTTTCTGTTTTCTTCCTTTCTGTGTTGTTAGTTCTGTTGTTTTGTCCAACAATTACGACCCCTTTCTATTAATTGTAGTAGAAAAATAGTGAACTACAAACTAGAATAGTAAAGTAGTAAAAAAACTGCAGTGAAACAAAAAAAAACCTTGAATAGACATTTGGTATGAGATGATTGTCTTAAAGAAAGAAGCAATTCCATTGTTTTTTGAAAAGGCAAATAGCTGGACAGTAGAGATGGTGGGTTTACAATATCAGAAGCCAGAATAAACAGCTTTTTTTTTTTTTTCTGAAGAAACCATGCTGATGTAAAGCACCACCTTTCTTAGCAACATGCCTCAAGAGGCAGACCTCAAAGTTGGTATTCTCTTGATTAAAGAAAGAACATCTCTCGTTAAGTATGGTGATATCTGTTATAGTATAAGCCAAGCGTATGCTATACCTTCTACTGATTCAAGTATTAAATTTGAAGAATGCGAACCAGTGCAGCTGAAAGGTAAGGCAGATACATCTGAATGGGACTGCATCACATAGAATTCAGAGTGCAAAAATGTTGGTATACTTTTTCAGATCCTTGCTCTCCTGGACTCCCATCTTACCCCAGTTTTTATCTCAAAGTACCTTTTGCAGTACTTGTAAGTTATGATTTCCTGAGTTTCCATGTCTGTGTCCTTGCTGTCAAATGCAGCTGTATCATAAAATTGCTTTCATAAATTGATAAAACTATGTTTTTAAATGAGTTAATTTGGGGGTTTGTCCCACTGCTTCTTGGAAAACTACTCCTGAACTTCCATCTTTGAATTGCAAGAAGTGTTCTAACGTTCTAGTTCCATGCCAGTTGTCGTGGTTTAGCGGCAGCTCAGCCCCACACAGCCGCTCGCTCACTCCTCCACCAGTAGATGGGGGAGAGAATCAGGAGGGTAACGCTCATGGGTTGGGATAAGAACAGTTTAATAATTAAAATTAAAAGAAACAACAACAGAAATGCAATGGAAGAGAACAACGAGAGGCGCAAAACCCTGGGGGAGAGGGGAAGGGAACGAACCACTGAAACAAACCGCAGGCGCTGCAGCCGCTCACCGCCCGCCAACCAACGCCGCCCCCGAGCCACCAACTGCCCCCCCCTCAATATACTGGCCATGGTGTCACATGGTAGGGAATGAACCTGCCATTGGCCAGTCGGGGTCAGCTGCCCCCACCGTGGCCCTGCCCCTCCCAGCCCCCCCCCCCACCACTCGGCAGAGCTTGGGAAGCTGGAAAGGTAGCCGACCCCCACAGTGAGGAGAATTAACCCCTTCTCAGCCAAAACTAGCACACCAGTTTATACCTGTTTGCTTTTGTTATCTGAAACACCCCTTCTTCCTTTCCAGCTATTATTAATCAGAAATTAATTAATCTTGATCACATCCTGCTTTCATGTTTCAGTTTGAAGTATTTTTCAGAATGGATGACTAGATTTAAATATATGCATTATCCCAGAGGAGTTTACACACAGGCCTAGTTCTTTTGTTTCCTGCCTTTACTGAAAATATCCATAACCTACAGTGTATCAGTGTACCATAAATAAGCTTCTTCTGTTCCACAGTTGATACATATTGATTACATAAAGTCATCTTACACCCTGTTACTATGTCCAAATCTTTATCCTCCTTTTTTCATTTCTTGTTTTTTTGTATTTTTTTAGTTTGGGGTTGTTTGATTTCTTGGAAATGCATGCTCTTGCATGTCATACTGCCAAAATTCACTTCAATTATTAGTGTCTTCATGGTTGTCCAGTTCTTTCTGTAGAGCATACCTCTGCAGCATCAAGGTCAGTCAGTTACCTGTGCTATCTGCTAGTTTCAGTAATTTGAGAAACACTGAATATCTGAAACTACTTTTATATGAACATCATTAAGCAGAGTGGAAAGAAATATGAATGAGATCAGTCCTATGACTGATCCTAGAAGGTCTTTGCAGATATCATCTCTCAAATCTTAAACTTTACCCAGTTGTCACCCCCCTTCCAAAATGAAATGACACTATCAGAATACACTGGAATGATCTACCCATGATGTACTCATGATTCATTGTATCCCGTTCTCTGTGTACTTGTTTGCCTTTAAATAGTCTTTCTTTCAAAGTAAATGATAAATCACTGGATAGTATAAAGAAGGTCGATGTGCCTGTAGTTGCACAGATCTCTTCTATCCACAGACACCTTTAGATCCAAAAGTTGTTACAATCTCTGGGAATTCAAAGCATAAAGAAGGGTGCCTACTAGCATCACTCTGAGCACCCATAGAAGTGGTACAGAACAGCTCTTACCCTAATTTGTTAATACAGGTAGTACAGTTCACTGAATCATGGAACAGTTGAGGTTGGAAAGGACCTCTAGAGGTCATCTGGTCCAACGCCCCCTGCTAAAGCAGGGTCACCTAGAGCCAGTTACCCAGGACCATGTCCAGACAGCTTTTTAGTATCTCCAAGGATAGAGACTCCATCCACTATTGGTTAATAATAATCTAAGCATTATGTCAGTGCTTAAGTAGTAATATTTGCATGTTAAATTACAGTGCTGTGAGCTGCCATAGAAGCTATTTTTCATCTCCTTACTGTCTGAATTTCACGCTTGTATAATCTCCGTCTGTTCTTCTTAGCTGAAGAAACTACTTCTGTAGACAGTTTTTAAATTATTATTATTATTATTGTTATTCTTGTACTTGTTATTTTTCTTTGAACAAAAGAAAAATGTGTCAATTTGCTGTCCTGTTCAACTGGTTTTGTTCTGTGATGAATTAATGATTGAAATGCTACTTCAGAAGATTTTTCTTTTATATAAAAGCTCACTAAAATACAGTGTGAACTTCTGAAATTTTTCTGTTTTCATTAATTTATCAGACAGATGCTTTTGCTTATATTCTGAATCTCCCGTTATTTGTATGAGATTTTGTTAATAATCCACTGTCATAAAACAGATAAGTCATTCCCAGACTATACCTCAATCTGTCTCTAGTTTTATTCAGTTTAAGATAATGGATATTTTTTTGAATCAGTTCTATAAAAAGCTGTCAGCTTTGTATCCTGAAACCTGTAGAAAAGTAGTTTCTTTCAGCAACTTTTCTCAGTGTAGATCAGGACCTTAAGAAACCTAGAAATGGCACAGTGAATCTTAAAGTGTGTGGTGTTCTACACGCAGAACAATATTTTTTTACCCCACCGTTAGCCAGCATTTCACACGAAGAAGTGGGGCACCAAAACCAAGGCAGAAAAGGTACTAAATGGTCCTTGTCCCTACTTGAAAAGGTACAGTGTATTCCAGCCCTTTGAAAATGAATCTGACTTAGAGCAGAAGGGAAAGGAGTGAGAAGGAAAGAATGGATGAGTGGGAGGGGATGTTCAGTTGAAGACTTTATCATATTGCATCTGTGGCATTGATGGTTTGTAAGCTCTTTGCATCCATTATCACAGTATTTTATTTCCGATTGGAGTATCTAGACATCATCTCAGTACTAAAAAATAATAGTATCCGTGTGACAAGTTACAAAGCCATAGATACATGTTTTCTCTATACTATTGCCCTTTAGCTACCTCCTCAAGACATTTCTCACAAATCCATCATCCTTAGAGCGATCAACATTGCCACACTCATTAAGAAGGTTGAACAGCTTTTTAAGGCCTTCATATCCACCCTTTTATACAGCAGAAGTGTGTTATAATTTTGAACAAAATCTAATCTAAAGATCTATGCTCTGCTAAGCTTCTGATTGTGATGGTGTTTAATCAGGACTGTGAAAAAGTCCCAGCTTCTTCCTGGTATGAATTTTGCCTGGTGTAGCATGGCAAACAGGTTACTTCAACACGTTTGCAGCTTGAATCCTTAAAAATATGTTACTCAGGCAAGTGAGAAGAAACTGATTCCAGCTGGCTGGTAGCAGGTGTCCATGTTCTTCTATATTCTAGTTGCCTAATACTATTTTGAACCAATCCATTCTTTTGCACTGCCATTTAAAAGAACAAGATACATAGCTAGTAGGTTGTCTACATTTGCTTGTCACTAGCTTTGTCTGTTTTTAGCTAGAAATAATACCATCTCTCATGCTTCTTGTCTAGGTCAGTTATTTTTAGTATAATATCAAAGATTGTGGAATACTTTAAAGTGGATTAGATATTTTGTGACTATAGCAATGTTAATTTAATATCACATTAACAATGTGGCAATCGGATCTCAAGCTTCAGTTGTCTCCCACGAAAAGATGAAGGAGAAACTGTAGTTCTTTTGCCCAGAATCTTATTCAATTTACCCTAGAACCAATAGTGTAAATTGACACCAAGGCTATAGAGCAGGGCTTTCCTGTGAGGGTGACAGAGCAGTGGCACAGGCTGCCCAGGGAGGGTGTGGAGTCTCCTTCCCCGGAGATATTCAAACCCCACCTGGACGCGGTCCTGTGCCCCCTGCTCTAGGTGTGCCTGCTCAAGCAGGGAGTTTGGACAAGATGATCTCCAGAGGTCCCTTCCAGCCCCTGCCATTCTGTGATTCTGTGATTACTTTGTTAGATAAATATGCTGTGAAGCCTCTCATTTTCTGATGTGACATCACTATGTGTCACTACAAGTGGTATACTAGGAAATGGCCAATCTTATGTTACATTTCATATGTAGTAGCCAAAGAGTGATTGAATATAGTGTGAATCTTGTCTGAAATATGGAACTCAATGGTAATTATCCAAGATTTTTATTTCCATTGATTTAGAATATCTTCCCTTAGCTACTTAATAATTTTCTTAAATTAATATTTCAAATGACAATGACACTCATTAAATAGGTTATTGCTGTGTTATACACCAAGGAAACCCACTGCGAGTAGTATAACCATCATCCAGGATGAGTGGAGCTCTACTGAAAGAGACTTAAAGTGGTCAGATAGGCCATCTTTGTCTTCAAAAATAAGACAAAATATAACTAATTCCTGACGTATTTATCTAACCCGTTCTTAAACCCTTCCTAGACTTCACAAGATGATAGTTTTAATATAATGAGAAAAATAGCCATTTTTTTCTGTTCAGTGGTCTCAGAAATATAATGTATTAAAATCCCTGTAGTAATATACATATAAACATTTTTTATATGTATTTATATGATTTCTGACAGAAGCATGAAAATTAAAATGAAGGAACTCAAAAAGTGAAGCGTTGAATACTGCTTCCATTGAAACCAATGGCAAACCTTGCTACTTTTCTCTGGAATGCAAGCTCTAAAGCTCTGATTTCATACTCAAAACAAGCAATATGTGATACAAATTAAATAATTTTAGAACTCTTTTATATGCTAATGCACTTGTTGAGCATCAATACAATTACACTTTTTAGTCGTCAGTGGTAATTAACAAGAAGTTCTGTATCCTTTTGGTTGGAGAAACAAAAACATTTTGTAAACACAGAGATTAAATGAATTCCTTAGGAGAATATAAAAGTGCTTTTATCAAATAGTCATTAAAGCTAACAATGTCTTGCTGAGTTGGAATGTAGTCATTCTCGGTAATGTCAGTTTTGCCATGAAAATTTTCCCGCTTTGCAATAGTTGAGCTTTGACTGAACTATTCTGCCCACTGTAAGTTACTTCTTTTATATTTTTCCAGATAATAAAATAAACCAGCAAAAAAACAATCTAAGAATTTCTTGAGAAGAGCCTTATCAGACAAGCACATTTACTTTGCATTCACATTACCATTAGTCATGACTTCCACTGAGTGAGTCAAAAATTCTAGAAGTATTTAGTAATGGAAGACACTTTTTCCTGTTTTTGTTTGTCTGGGTATTTTGTCTTGCATTTGCTTTGGAGACATAAATTTTTATTAATTCTACTAATAGTTTTTATTTTGGGTGATTCAGTATTATTGTAGGCAACCTATTTCCTTACTCCATTTTCATTTCTGGGGACAGGGTGTAGTCCATCTTCTTTACTGGAATTTTGACTATGACTCAAAAAAAGCGGGTTTTTTTAAGGGAGATTTTTTTCTTCTGGTACCAGTAGCTGAAAGCAGATTTTTCTCAGATGGCAGCTTATACATAGATAAAAGAATGTATCTTCAAGCAGGACTAGAAAATGGATGCACCTAAACTCAAAATTTTCATCCTCATAGTCTTGCTTATTTGCTAACACATTCTAGAGATTATGAAACAGCATAGACACATTCGGGTTTGACATTTTTGACAAGGTCCTTTCAACCTTGTCTATTTTCAGTTTGTTTCTGACAGAATGCTCAGTGACTGAGAAAAAGGTTGAGCACAAGTGATTTTTAAGCACTCAGCTAGGAAGGGACACTTCTAGTTCCTGCTTAAAAGTCATACATTTACATGAAATTTTTTGTGGAAGAAAATACATGCAACGTTCCATGGAATTTGGACCAGAACTGAGGAGGTTTGATCATTATGCTGAAGACCTCACATATTTATTGTCTATCTTTTTTGGTCTCATTTTAGCATTAGCATTCTTTTTGCAGTTCAGCCAAAGAGACAGAGATATTTCTTCTCTTGCTTCCCTTATTCCCATAGTTTTCTAGTAGGCAGGTACTTAGGGTGCACAAGATTTGAGGTTAAAGCCCTCCAGTATGAGGATGATTGAACCTGGCTGTTCTGTATCAGAATTCTGAACACTGAACCTACTGTAGATAAGGAGGCAGCACCTTGATAGGAAAGGATAGAATAGATTAGGAAAGAAAAGGTTAAATTTTAAGGGAAGTGATTATATACCCATTTTGCAGTTTTGGATTATAAACTCCAAATGGAGGACCCATCTCTTTTCAGCCCAATTTAAGATCATAAATCTAAGTGGAGATAAGATTTGGGATAAACCTATCCATTCTGTATTGACTAGTTTAGGTGGCTGCCACTGAGAGATTTTCTTAAAGATCTTGTTTTGATATGTGTGTGTATATATATATACAACTTTACATATGTATAGGGAATATTGATACCTTACATAGTACTGTGGAACCGTTTTAAAATTTCTTTAGGTTAGGCAGGGATCCATCAGAATTAGGCATACAACAGTAAAGTTTGGATCACTCAAGTAATTTTTTGAAAATGGATCTTAGGTTTTTTTCTTTCTTCCCCAGTTATATGCTGACATGTTTTGGATATGTGGAAGTCATTTGGTGTGCGACCTCTTGAATATTGCTCCAGTTCCACATAATATTATATCCCAGATAATGTTTTGTCTGTAGAGCTGCTTTCATATGAAAGGCAGTTCCACTCTTCACAGGTTTAGCAAAATCTGTATGTAAGGTTTATGCTATCAAAAACTGATCATAGTCCAAATACTGCAGCTATGCTGGTGGGATAAAGGTTAACATGCCAATAGGGAATTCCAAAACTTTGCTTGCAAAATCTCCTGATGAGATGCTAAAGGGGGACTGATTTGGCGAAGGTCTTGAGTTTTAATTTTGTTAGCACGTGTCTCTTCCCCATTCTACAGTAGTGCTGATGTAAATGGCAGTTAATAGTAGCAAAAAGGAAGGAGAAGGCAGCGGTAACCAATATGAAGAAAGAGGAGGAAAAGCAGAGGTCATCAGACCTGCTTCTTTTCAAATTACTGTTTTATTATCTGCTTGCTGTTAGAACAAGCAGAGGAGTGATAAAAGAAGAAAAAACAAGAACTGCGTGAAAATAGAATTGATATTTAGATAGGAAAGGAGAGAAAAACATGCATTGTAGGAGAGGTTACAGTATTTCTGTCTGAATAGTCTGGTTTCTGTGGAGTCCAGTAAAGCATTTATCTTCCCATATTGAGGAAAAAAATGTTCATTGTAGCTCAGCAATCTGTAAGTGAGGTGGAGAAAGACTGTACTAAGGTCATATTAAGAATGGAGAGTTCTATTTATCGAACATATATAATTATGTATATGTTTCTTTTCTGGGTTAAGTATAGGTGGCCCTTCTACCTTGGTAAGCCCAGTGTTAATTATCATTTTTGGCAAGAACGGTGAGGCATCATGACACCTAGCCCAAGTTAATCCCTACTTACTCTCGCCCTCATTTTCACAAGCTTTTGCCGCCCTCAGTAGCTCCGGGGGGTCCAGCTCTTGTCCTAGGTAGATAGAAAGGAAGGGTCGGTTCATTTACAAATCATCGTATAACACACTTACAATCCCCTCACATTTAATTCCTTTCTACCAGTTTATCATGGTCTTTGATGTTTTTAGTGACCATTTCATTACACCAATCAGTAAGACAAGTTTGTATGGGCACCGATGCAAATGATACTCGCATCCGTCTGCCCATTTGCCAAGGTAACGCAAGGGTGAGTAAATGCCGGACAGCACCATCCTCCGGCACTGTCAGACTGGGCCCAACTACCCGTTGTTGGAGGCTCTGGGCAACAAAGTAACCTCATTGCCATAAATCTGTTTCACCTTTGTGAATACTGTGAAAAGATCGGTGATGCCAGTCGATAGGGAGGAATGAATTATAACTCCCTGAACACTGGGGCAGAGGTCAACTTAGTTACCCCAAAGGGCATCCAGTGGGACCATGAGGAGGTGTGACCTCTGCAGCTTAACTCAGTAACTATGGTCCCATCTTAAGAGAGTCATAGTTACTCCCACCACTTTACCTTCTGAAATGCTCACTCAAGTCTGTTTCATAATAGTGCTACGTGTGGCAGACTTTCTACTTTGCAACAAAGGGCTTTCCTTAAACCTAACCTAAAGACAACTTGAACGTAATAAAGCAATAATCAGTAGCTTGTTTGTGTTTCTAAACATTTTAAAAGTATCATTATAATCTCAGGAAAATCATTATTATAGTTTAATTATAAGACCATAAATACATTCTTTTGTTTTCTGTAATAACATTTCTGACACTTTTATTGACTTTTCTGGGATTTTCATTATTTATATGTATATCAATATTTTTTCAGTGCACACCAAAGTGTGGCCCAGGATTCAAACACCGAATTGTTCTGTGCAAAAGCAGCGATCTTCTAAAAACTTTTCCAGCCACGCAATGCCAAGAGGAAAGCAAGCCGCCAGTCCGCATCCGCTGTAGTTTAGGCCGATGTCCTCCTCCTCGCTGGGTTACTGGAGACTGGGGACAGGTAAGATAGTCCATATAAGTATTTATTGCTGTTAATCTCCTTCACATTAACACCTGCTAAGGACAAGATGTTGCTGGAAATGGGTAAGAGATGGATCCCATGACTGAAATAAAACCGTTTCCTGTTTGTCTCAGATTGAAATGTGATTCTGAATGATAGTTGACTGCTGAACTATAAAGGATTTACTGACAGCAGTCTATTTTCTACTAACTGAGTTTATGTATGCATTTTTAAAATAATTAAATAGTCCTTATTACATTTTTTTTTAAGAGGATTTTGGGATACAGCAATGTTGCAAGGTTTAGTGTTTTTAAAATGCATTTAACTTCCTTGAGAAACATGATGGAAATACGAAGTCAATTCCTATTTCAGTAAGACATATGTATATATCTGCAAAAAAATACCTTTGAGATCTATATAATTTCACATTAAATATGCTGAATTAGACAGGGAACCTAATTGTTACAGGACAGGCTGAATAGTGCTGCCCTTATGCAGTATTTCTAAAATTTATATACCAAGTTTCCTTCTTCCCGTATGCTTTTGCATCTCAGTTATGATTAATGGCCTGTTTTTAAAAGAATAAATGGATGTTTCAGTTTCAAAGTTTGCTGAGTAATTTGCCACTAATGAAAATAAAACATTTATTTTAACTAACCAGGGGATGATCATTTGTGCTATTACAGTCTAATTGGCTTTCCTTTTATGGTAGTTGTTCGGATGTGCATTTATCTTAAATTGATATTGTACTGAAACCACTGTTTAGTTATAGAAACTAAAAAGTGTTTTGAAGCAGTGAAGTATTTTTGTTTGAAAGATTGTTTCCTTTTTCCTTAAAAAAGTCCTCCACTAGATTTGAATTCTTGTTCTCCTTGGTTTTTCCTTTTATTCTAAAGTGATTATTCCTCTTGAAAACATGCTCTTAAAGTCAGACATGATATATGAAATAGCATAAATTTTATTCTTACACCTCAAATCTAAACTGTTCAGGGAGTCAATGTTGCATTGTGATTTATTTGAAAGACAAGTGCTCACACATACTGTCAAAAAAGAAAAATTCTAAACTATTTCATGACAATTTTCTGTATTAACAAAAGCTCTTCAGATGCATGTCTTCTTTAAAATTTTTGCATGTGTACTGTTCCTGATTGCTTTCCTGTTATTTAGTTTTATATTTAAAAATTGAGTCCAAGTTCTTTTACTTTTTTATCTTATTTTTAGTGTTCTGCACAGTGTGGTCTTGGGCAACAGATGAGAACAGTACAGTGCCTCTCATACACTGGACAAGCATCCAGTGAGTGTCCAGAAACTCTTAGACCTCCATCAATGCAGCAGTGTGAAAGTAAATGTGACAGTACTCCCATTTCAAACACAGAAGGTAAGTCTGGCATCTCAGTATAATTTATTCTGGAAAGAGTAAAGTGACGTGGTCAGTATTACTGCATTCATTTTTTAGGAAAAGTCTATATGATGTCTTCTCTCACACTGTGAATGAATCTTTTACAGTTGTTTTCTAATTAGTCATTGTAGTTCAAAGGTGAAGTCAATAAAAACTTAAATACAGGTTCTTTGTTTAAAAAAAAATCCTTAAAAATACATAGCCTAAGTCATGGACAAAAGCGTGTTGTTTTGTGTCATTAATTTTCCAGTCACTGCACTGGTTCAATGGAAATATCCATAATAGCAGGGTAGCACAATATACTTCCCATCCCCTGACCTTCTACCTGCTTCATCGGTGGATAACATAACAATGTAGGGGCAAAAAAATAGTTACATGTACATTGAAAGACTGGGACCACAGATTCAATGCTACACGGTGTTACAAGCCTGTTCTTACACTTCGACTTACTTGTCAGGTTCTTCTAATTAACTTTTAATTTCTTAGGTTTATAATGCCTGCAGGAAATAGTTACAGGACTTTTTACATGATACAGTCTAATTTAATCAGACCACTAGCTAGTTTCAACATATTTTTGCTAGAGGATATATTAGATAATAATGACAAAATAAGCTCATTAATGTTTATGAAAGGCTCCAGATCTGAACTTATAAATTTTGCAAGCCAATCCATTAGGAAATGCTGTCTTCAAAGTAGAATTGGAGTGCTGCACAGTAAAAAAAAAAGTTTCCTCACTAATTGTAAAAATTCAGAATAGTTGCTCACCAGATGAGTACATTTCATTTTGTGTGGAACTGGAAAAGGAATAAAAAATTACCAAAATGTACATGTCAAAAAATCAAGAAAGATTGCACAGGAATAATAGTTCTTTTAAAATAGTTATTCCGTAAATTTTGAGTACCGGAATGTCACTAACACTGCTCCTTTTAACATAACTAATCTCTGTGCAGTATATAATGGAGTTATCTTTTACACAGGTTCTACGACTACATTAGAGTTTAATATCCTTTTTATATGGAACAATTACTCTGATTTAAATTTCTTTTTTAAAAAGGTAAATTTATGCTACAGTCTAGCCTGATTTGGTGTTTGTTCAACACCTACTATATCCATTCAGGTTCATGCCGTATATTCAAAGTTGTCCTAAAAATCTGTCAAATGGAGATGTCTGTGATGAAATGGGAGCATACTAAAATATTCCCAGAAATGCACTCATGATTGAGTGTATGAGACTGTAATTTACTGCTTGGAAGTTTTAATTTTAAATAGAGGCTTATCATTCTATGTTGTCATTTGAAAAACATTTTAATAATAGAAATTTCCTTTATTATTTTAATGCCCATTTTGATGTTTAGTGCTCTCAAGTAATCTTTACATGTTGATTGTCAATCTAGGAAACTTTCTGCCCTTTAAAGCTCAAAGGCTAAATGATATTTTATTTCCAAACACAGATGTTGACTTTTTCCAAAGTAAGGAAGGTAATAAAGTACTTGTAAGTGGGCATGGTTTAGTCTCAATCTTCTCTTAATTTCAAAATGACACCGTCATGTTATTTATAGCCATTACACTAGTAATTCTTCAATATTATCAGGAAAATATGCTAACATCCTATAGATGAATACAGTCACAGGTTTTCTCTGTGTGATCTATGTACACTGGGTGGCCGTGGACTTCTTTACAGTGGAACTGTGCAGGGCAACTATGACAAGTAATCCTGCTGGTATTAGGACCTGCACCTTCACTGGAAAATTTTTTGGGATCCACAAATAGAAAATGTTGAAAATCACTTACACAGTATTCCAGAGGGACTTCAGCTCTTTGGCCTGCACTCTGCATGGGTAAGGTGTCAGCCAGCTCCTTATTGACATCCATGCAGCCTCATTAAAGCAGTTAGGAAGAATTGAGAGGAAAAAGATATAGCACAGTCTTTTCCAACAGATACAGCTCAGAACATGTTGTCACTTAGCATCCCGTTTTTGTGTATGTTCCACGTTGAAGGTATTTACTGGAAACCACTGATAAGGTGTAAGTGAATAATTGGTTCTAATGGCTCAGAAGTAAATATAATCTCAAAGTTCACTTAATTTAAAATACCTACATCATTTCAGAAGAACCTTGCTGCAATCCATGAAATGCTAAGGGTGCCCTATCCCAAAATTAGACAAGAGTTTTGTCTTCAAGGTGTTTTTTCAGTACTTTTGCAAGTATTTCTTAAATATATATTCTAGTTTATACACATTTCAGAGCTGCTATTAAATACGGACTGTAAGAAGCACAGGCTGAGGATTTGTAGAATAATGTACATGTATTGTACATTTTCTGCCTTAAAAAATCCTCTTGGACACAAGAAGAGCTGACATTTTGGGGTAAGTAAAGTGTTAGCCTTTAAACAGAGTGGCATATCTTTTTCAGCGTACAAGACATGAAAAGGATGGAAAGCTTGTAAGATCTCAAGAACTAACTAATCCTAAAGAGCACAACTATTTTTTTGGAAAGATAATACTTTCTAAGAAAGAATTATTTGAGTTCTGGTATTTCCTTGTGAATGTATTTGTGAGAGGGGCATACTGTGCCCATATGCTCACTTCTCTCTCTCCAGGTGCAGTGATCTATCAGTATTTGGCTTTCAGGGAAGGAGTCAGATCTGTCAGAGGGAGGGTTCTGCCCCTTGGGAGTGCATGTGCATAGCAGCACATACCTGCTCGCCCATGGAGACTTGGTCCACATGCCACCTAGTAGCACTGCCTCATGCTTTGGGCCCCTCTATGGGACAAAAACAACTTCAACAACAGGTCTTCAGTTTACAGCAGGGTCAGACTAGCTGAGGGGATTCCCTTCCTACTTCAGACCCCAGAAACCTCTTGATTCCCTTCACTTGCCAAACTCCAGTGCTCACAGCCTATAGAACCATTTCAACAATTTCTGGACAATTTAGTTTTGGTAACCCAAGATACAACATATATGTTTTTGAGGAAGTTTGAGCCACTCTGCAGTATAATGAACACGTTGGTAGTTTGGAAGCACTTTCCTGGGGAGAGTACAGGCTGTTTATAAGAGTATGGGTTGACTATAAGAGTCAAAATTTTAGGGGTACAGAAATAGTAAAATAAAGTTACAATACATCTTGTCACATTTTACATATGCTTTAGTTCTTTGTTTTCTTTAAAGTCTTCATTGGTGATTTAGATATTGTAGATGGGGTTTTGATGGGCTGCTGCTGGTAACATGGAATTTGCTGCTGGAAGTGACCTGCAGACAGCATGTACCAACCGATTTGAAATGTATTCAGAATTATTTTATTTTCTTAAGAATATATATATACATATGTCTGCTGGATCTGGACTGCTAAAGGCCATCTGAGACTTTACCAGAAAAACTGTTATATCTATTTTTATGTCATTTCGGTTTTCCGTCTATTTTGTGTGATATGTCTTTGCAGTCTCTTTAGCTGAAGACACAGTGACATTCTGTGATTTTATTACTGCAGTGTGATACTTAATATCATGATGTTGTCTGATCTAGCCACAAAGTTCAGGAAAGGAGAGTTTAATACATGTAGCTTACTGGAACTTACTAACAGTAGTTACTAGGAACAGAAAGAGCTCTGCTAAACCTCTTCCATTCAACCACAGTCCTGTGAAGAATAGGCTACTTCATCAGCCACTATATCTATTTCAAAACTAATTTTTAAAACAGAAGTTGTGGGCAACTTCCAGAATATTGTCTCACTGCTCTCCAAATGGCATTGGCTGAACAGGGTCCAGTTTTAGTAAAGAGGAAGAATAACTAAAAGAAACATGAAATAGGATCATTTCAAATCCTACTTTTAGCAAAAATGCAGTTAGTGGCTTTACCTGTATTTAACTAAATACAATATGTATGAGGGTTATTTTTGGGTTTGAGTGAACTTTTTACATCTCATCAAGATCAAGAGAACCTTTTTATTCCTCACTTCATTTATAATTCACCATCTGTCTCTCCTATATTCCCAGTCTTCACAAACTCAAGGACCTGAAATACTTCTGGAAGATATTTGATGTCTTTTGGGAAGAGTTTTTGTAACTCAGTGAAACACAGTGACTGTGTGTGGTTACTGATAGAGAAATACATGTGTTTCAACCAGCTACCCACAATGTCTTTTCTCCTGGCATCTAACTCTGTTTCCAAATTGAGAATTAAAAAATGAGAAAAGTAGTACATAAACAGTGGAGTAAAAAAATTGCAACTAAAGCTCTATATCTGCGTTCATGAAATTAATGTTTAAATAATTTCATGACCTCTACTTATCTAGCTAAAGGCATGGATATTGCTATTATCAGAAACACCATTCAGTACAGACCCTGAAGTTCAGCCTCACTAACGCTTTCCTAGGCTCAAATACTAAAAGTTCTCATCTGCCCTTAACTTTCTACTACAGTATGTTTGCAGCATGAACACACTGTCCATAACTGCCCGTTCCAGAGCAAAAATAATGTACTAGGAGATGGTATGTAGAAGGAAGACAAATAGGAGTATCTGAATGATTGTACATGCTGGTTGTGTTTGTTCCACTATTACTTTTTTCTTTTCTTGCCTGCTTGGTGTGTCTGATGTCTCTTTCATATTTGGCTTACAGACATCTGTTCTGTCAGGCCTTGGAGCAACAGCATCCTGGCCTCCAGTCTTCACTTCTAGATATCAGATCAATACAAAATACAGTAATGGTCAAAGTACTGTTAGTTCATCTCCTTTTTATTCACATTTTACTTAGAGCTGTTGTAATTTGAGAAAGATTGTAGGAGGAAGCCAGTATCAAACGCAACCTTAAAACAGTAAGAAGTTACAGCGTTCTTTTGAGGCAAATAATTTTCTGCAAAATTTCATTCTTCTCATCACTTAATTTTTCTAATTCAAACTTGTGGAATTTACTTTTTGTCCATACATATCTCTTCCATCTTCCTACATGTGAAGGAAAGCTCCTTGCTAAAGTCCAATTTCAATATCAGCCTACAAGGAACTGTGCAAATACTTTCAAATAAAAATCCCCTATCAGGCATCTATCACAATATTCACTCCAGTGCAAAGGAAATCTGCAGCAGCTATATATGAGCTGTAGAACCTGAGTGTACCTCTGAGCTCTCAGATACAGCTGTATCTCCAGCTATGTCAGAATAAGAACTGGGCATGGACCAAACTATTCCATTCCCTATTCCCACCTTCTTTCTACAGAAAGGAAACTGAGCCAGAGGAGAACCACAGCATGTTCAAGCAGTGCTGCTGAATGTACCACCACAAGTCACTTTAGATACAAGTTGTGTGAGATGGAAGAGCTCCTCTGCGTGACTGAGCTCTTCTCCTTTACTGGGAGAGTTACCTGCCAGTATGACAACAGCTGCTGAGGCAGTAAGCCCAGCATGTAGGGAAAACACAACTGTGAAGAAAAGCTCTTATATGTCTATTACTGGCATTAAAATGGCTTTTCCTCCTGCATAAATAAAAGAAATTGTATAATAAAAGAAAATGTGGATGTGTGGAACCAAGCCTGAAGTATAATCAGCGATTCAGTCCAGCCACTGAAC
Organism: Phalacrocorax aristotelis; assembly: GCF_949628215.1. Classification (NCBI taxonomy): domain Eukaryota; kingdom Metazoa; phylum Chordata; class Aves; order Suliformes; family Phalacrocoracidae; genus Phalacrocorax; species Phalacrocorax aristotelis. Next base: position 58,955,563 of record NC_134311.1, read on the forward strand.
TCGCACTCTTAGTGCCTTTATTCCTAACACTTGTCGTTTTCTCCATCCCTGTTAACTGCAGTGCACGTTCTATTTCAAGGATTCTTACAAACACAGAGGCATGGTTCCAAAGAGTGCGAATCATGTTAGATTCTGGATAACCTCTCATGGATGGATAAAATAACTCCTGAGAAAGAAGCTATAAAAGTATTGTAAGAAAAATGACTCACATTTCCTAGCTGTCTAAAGTGATCATTTATCCCAATAAATGATAATTCTTCCAAGACAAAGTGGGCACACTTCTAAATGTCTGGGAGAGCAGCCCTGCAAACATTTCTATGGCTTTTTAAAATATATTGCGTGCACTAGGCTGGTCTAGAAAGAGTAGTTACAAAGAGGGCAAGGTGGATGGATAGTGAAGCAACATGTTAAATGTCAAGTTTTCTTTGTACTTTAATTTTTATTTCTGATTTTTTGTCTTTAATGCTCTTAATTATTAGAGTGCAAAGATGTGAACAAAGTGGCATATTGCCCACTGGTGCTGAAGTTCAAGTTCTGCAGTCGAGCATACTTCAGACAGATGTGCTGCAAGACCTGCCAAGGACATTGACCCACAGAAAGCACAAGAATGTGCCTTGTTATTATCATTGTGGAAGAGTGTCCCATCAAAGAGAGCCACACAGCGGAATGAGATTGACGTCCTTGCAAATGCATTACCCTGTGGAAAACGTAACCACTGGTCAGCCCCAGCTGACAGGATTTCAATATTATTTTAACTTCTGTGAAGTGGGATTTATTAATCCAAAGTGCTGGACACAGTATAAGGAGGGCATGCGAAATTGGAAAGATCCACACAACACATATAGAATAGATTACTGTGGAACATTTGTGTTCTTTTGACTAAATCCAATAGTCTGTTTACCTCCTTGGACCATTAAAATAATTTTTATTATGGACTTAGCAATGACACTGAATCCATTTGTATTTAAAACTGTTTAAAATGTAGCTGTTATGACTTGGTCTACTATGGAAGTAAAGAAGAATCAAAAAAACGTTAAGTCATAGCTTAAAAATGTTAACTATTTTATCTCACAACACAGCACCACAATTTAAATTATAAAATGAGCTTGGAAATGTTATTTAAGGAGCAGAAATTTTTTTTAAAAGTATTTTTCCTTCATTCCACCTAATTCCCTTTGGAGCAATCCATATTTCCTGAACACTGCTGTGAGCGATATATAAAGCTATACTAAACAGAAGAACCATGAGGGACTTAGTTTTAAGAGGTGCAACAGTTATTGCAGTGGTGCATGAAATACAAGTGTGCTATGAAACGAAATGAAATCCGTGTTGCAGGTTTATAGCCATCTTAACATTGTACAAGTAAAGCTGAGATTTCCACTGAAGGGAACTTATTTCAATATCATGGAGGAGGCAGACTCCCAACAGTGGTGAAGACCGTATTGCCAGCTCCTTCACTACTACTGTACAGGTTGCTTAGACCTTACACTTTGACTCCAGCTCACTTTTGTTTACAACACCAGCCACAAAGAAGAAACAACTTTGTGGGCATCTAGATCTGGTTTACATGTTACTTTTGTTTCTCCAGAACTACAGAGTTCCAGTGCAAAAGATAAGCCTATGTGTAAAAGCAACAATCCTTTGCAAAGCTGAAAGTTAAAATACATTCCAGATGTTCCCTTCTTTGATACCATAGCAGAAGGGCATTTGTTTATGTGAAAAAATATGTCCAGGACACCACATCTGAGTGGGCAAGGATCACAACCAAGGGATGAACCACTCATGGAGGTATCTAGGCTCTGTTCAAATGAGAAGTCAAAAGTGCTTGAGCCGAGAGGCCTTTTGGGACTATCACGTGTAAGGCATGCTGGAAAAGGGGTGGCTAGAATGAAGTCTGGTCACCATCACCTAAATGGCCAGGTACATATTTAAAGCTGGACCATATTAAAAGCTGGGAGTAGCTTTCAGCATGAGACTGGAACAAACTCATGCCTCTGGATTAGTAGCTAGATGCCTTAACTATTCTGTTGCCATACTCCACTCATTTCATATTGCCATATTTTTAATATTAACTGAATACTTTGCATTTTTAAATGTGAAACCAAACTACTTAGGCAAGTCACGTTCAAGAATCTACCATAAAAAAGTTAATTGTTGTGCTCCTTTTCCCTTTCACTTTTCAGTAACAGACTCAACAAGGAGATAAGGAAAGTAGGTACTTGTTTATATTAATATATTGTACTTGAACACTTGCATTTTGCAGCAGGTACTTGACGAATGTGCTTTTGTGTCCAACTATGCCTCCTTTGTTGTAGTGCAATTAAAATTACGTGAACAGTAATGTGTCACAAATTCTAACTCAAATAGCACTTTTTAAAAAAGTACTCTTTTCAGTGAAAAATAATTTCAAAATATCATGAGATTGAAGCGTATCAGTGTATTTTACCAATAACATGCCAAATATGTTGCACACTATTTACTAATGTGAATTAACATGGAACAATAGATATTGCTACCAGTACTCATACTATGAAATCCCCCCAACATATTGACAATCTACCCACGTGGTTTTGTGTAGACCACATATTCATGACCATCAAATTCCTGTCATCTGCTACCTCTTGCCAGTATTTCCAATTCCATACACCTGTGACCAGTGGAATTCATTTTCAGTTGGCTTGCGTGTATTCACATATGCTTATCTGCTGCTCTCATCACAAGCTAAACTATTCCTGATAAAACTCTCACGAGTAGATTTTAAAAACTCCCAATCTTTAGGAGCTGAACATGGGGATCAAGGGCAGTATATAGTCCTTCTTTGTTAAGTGAATCGACTTTCTATATCCTATTGACAAAACACCTTGGTGCTAGCATGCCCTGGCTAGGTCATAAATATGATGAAAGGGAAAGGGGTTGCTATGGCATTCCCTAAGTAAGAGGCCTCTTTGTATTAGGGTGCCGTTTTCTCCAGGGCATGATTTTGTTTATCAGCTAATGTGTCTTTTCAGCTGACAAGAAAAGGGTTTTCTGTGTATTCAAAAGAAACCCTTTTTTTTTTTTTACCTCACTTAGGACATTAAATTGTAAGGAGTGATTCCAAAGACACATTTTGCTCTCTTACTGGTGCTAGAACACTAGGGAGTCCGATGTTTACTCTGCAATATAACAGCACTGAGGTTGGAATTTAAAGAACTCCCTGGAGCAATGTTGAATTGTATTGTTAAAGGGAAAAAAACAGAATGTATGTGGATTTACAAACTAAGCAATGCTTCAGATTAAGACCGAAAAATGAAACCTAATTAAAAGAAAAATAATTGGTTTCAACAGCACAGTTCATTGCTGCTGCTACACTGTAGCCATCTATATAATCTAAGCTAAATAGTGTTACATTCCTAAATAGTGACAAAAGGACTATTTGTATAGGCTATAAATATGACAGCCTAGAATCAAATAGCAGAATATGAAATGCAGAGATCAGTCTGGTGCCAGTACTTCCACTGAGCAATACTATTAGCTGAAGAAGATCAAACAGAAAGAAAAATCTAGAGATCAACCCCTCAAGGTGTATACACCCAAAAATAGTCCATTTTGTTAGGAACTTTGTAATGGAGTGAATGTCACATAGATATCCTTAATAAAGACTGAAATTACCTTTGTATTATTGTGATTAGTTGCTTATTATTTTATACTCAGTATTAATGTGGTACACTGTTACTTTATTATTATTATTTTTGCTCTTGTAAATTATATTCTAATTTATTGTCATGTTTCTTAACACTTGTTCTACATGCATTCTCCTGCTTGTAATGAAAATAAAAATATTGTAACACTTGATGCAGTGAAATTCCACACCAGGCACAGATTTGTTTTTAACATAGATAATTTAGTAAAATAAAATTGCAGCTTTTAAGAATGATACTCATGGTACAGTTGTCTATTCCCTGACTTACACTCACTAGAATTCTGTATGCTTAACATTTGCTTCGTCAGATGCATCAAAATATATATAAGATGTTTTCTTTCAAGTAACATCTATATGTTATACTAGAATCCTGTCCTTGGCAGCAGTGACATTTGTCATATATAAGCAAAAAAAAAAAAAAAGAAAAAAGGAAAATTCAAGAACATGCTCATGTACATTATTAGATAATATTTAGCCTGAGCAATAATGTAGATCAAGAATGAAATTAATGATAGCAAAAATGTCCTGTACTTCTTGGAATGATTTCATTAACAGCCAGTCAATAATAACAATAAAATGTCCTTCTTGCATTGAGCTTTTAAGGTTTTCTCTGAAGTTTATCTGAAGTTTATTCTTCTTTTAAATATAAAGAACAAAGTCATTTCAGAAGACTTGGTGCTTAGGTCACCGTTGCTGAGAGATGCTTCTTTTCTTACCTGGTACAGTAAAAATACCGTGTATGGAAATCTCTGATCAAGTCCTGTGACATATTTCTTGTTTCTCAGTTAGAATCTAGTTTCTGGTTTAATGAAAACAATCCCTCTATTATTAGTAGTAAGATGTTAAAGAAAGTACAGACGACCTTAAATATTTTGATAAGGCATGTACTAATTGTGGTTATTCTTTTTATTCTGTTTACAAATGAGGATTCAAAAGACAAGTACCTGTTAAAAAGGGATGGGTATTTCTACCTGTGCCCTATCACAAAGTTTTATTGCCCTGCAGATCACAAGTTAAAGATGAAGTAGTCTTAGTAAATAACACAGTCCAGTAACAATTTTGTCTGTCATTCCAGAACTGTTGACTTTCCTCCCATACATTGACACTACATGTTATTACCTGATAGGTTTCCCACTATTGTTCAGGTTTAAGTATTATTCTTCCCCCCTGGAGTGTTTTTGTTTGGATTATAAAGACAAACTGGGTACACTGAAACAGATGCTGTTGTGTTTTCCTCTCTTTTCCTCCTCCTACCTTAAACCTAACACCACCCATGCTGACTATAGAATTCCTGGCACACAAAACTCCCTTCAGTCTTCTTAAAATGCACTCTTCCTGTGCCTGAACTTCCTTCTGGAGCCAACCCTGCTATTCTGTTACACTTTTTCAGTTTATTTCTTGAGGAAATGGACACCAGTTTTACCTGAGACACTTGCTTTTCCTTTCTCTGATGTCCCTTGATACACCCCACAACTGTTCCTTCATCAGTAAACTCTCTGTTCTCTCTGAAACTATCTGATCTACGAGAAGGACTTTTAAATATCCTCTGTACAATGCTGAATAGGCCTTGGTTATTTTGCTGACTCTTCTATTATTATTATTTTTTATTACTAGGAACCAAGATCCAGGACTCTTCTGTGGAGGTTTACTGCAATAGACTTTGGATCAGTCCTGTGAGCCTCATCTGGAGTCAGTCAGTCATCAATCTAAGAGTCTTAAGAGAAGGCCATTACTAAGCTGAGGCTGTCATTCTGTGAGAAGTGACACCCTATCTGGCCGTCTTCCCTTCACCACAAACAATTAGGTGGAAGGGATGGATCATTGCTTCTGTGTGGTCCCTCCAATCTTTGTCCTCGATAAAATGGTGCGAGAGCATTTGCATGCAGTAATCAGGATGGAATCCCAAACAGATTTATAATGGCTCAGTCAGCCACAAAACAAGGTTCACTACAGCACTAGCAACTTGGTAGTTTCCCAAGTATATTTGGCCCAGCTAAAGGAGGAGTTCATGTCCAGTTTAGGAAACCAAGCCACTCAGAATGCAGTATGGTGTGCATTTAAGGGTACTGTGTCCCTTAAACTGGGATATCACCTAAGCATCACACATCATTTATTTTCTTCTATTTCTGCACAGGACTGACATTTTCATTGAGCTGGACAGGCTACAGGACATATAGTTTATGTTCAGAAGTTGTATAGCTTCCAGTCAGAAAATTACTGAAATCTGACCTGGAAAGGATGTAGGTATGTATTTCTGCATTAAGTGTGGGAAGATGCCATTTCTGTAAACAGGAAGGCCTTTTCAGAGAAGACCTAGCAAGATCACTAGATAGATAATCTCACTTCTTTAGTATTCCTGTTTGGAACGAATTCATCGGATCACAGCTTGAGATAGAAAAGGAAGTGTTTTGGAAGCTAGAAGGAAAGGCTCAGCCAGAGTGTGCTCCAGGCTTCAGTTGCTATGACCACCCAGAGGGATCAGATTTGGCGTGACTGATAAGGGATAAGCCATAGCTTTTGGAAGCTGGATTTCTTCAATGCTAAGCACATCAAAATCAGTGTGTTTGTTTACTCTTCTCCCCACCCCACCTTGACATCAAAGTCTTTATAACTCTACACACTCTTGCAATGTTTATAACATAACAAAATTATCGTTCATATTGTTTGAAAACCCATCTGGCAATATGATTTATCTTTTGCAAAGAAGATCTGTCTTCTGTGTAGAATTCAAGACCTCTCTCCCCTTGGAAGCAGGTTGGTACTGAGTAACTGTGTGCAAGTAAGCTGAGGTAACCATTCTACACATGTGGGAACATCTTCCCATTACAACTTTATGGAAAGACACAGACCCCCATGTTAACTGGAATTTCAGGAGACAGACTGAAGTTGAGAGTGCCTTTTAAGTTGTTAATTGCCACATTTCTTCTGAGGTCAGCTATGCTGTATAAAGCAAATAATATTACAGAAGTACAGTGCACTTAATAGGGTCACTGCCTTCTCACATCTTTGAATACTGATCAGAGACAGGGTCAGGGCCTTGCACACACACGACAACCTGTGTTTGAAAAGTTTGCAGTCAGTTTCCAGGACACTCTCTTTCATTACTCAGAATCCATACGCTGGGACAGAACTCTTCCCTCCATCATCTCCACCCTGGTAACTGCTTCTCCTCTTCCTCACTGCTTTCACACGTCTGTGGATCTCATATTCAGTTACAGTACTGCTGTCTTTGATATTTTAATGTGAAAGTTAATAGTTTTCACATCTGTAACTTAATGCTGTTGTATGTTAAACATGCTAATTTTTGGCTGGTTTTGTGAATTATTTATTGAAGTATAAAAATGAATATAAAATCTAAATAAGAATTTAAAGAAACAAATGTTAGAGATGCATTAGAATTTTTTTTTTTCAAACGAGCTACCAGGTAAAGGTAATTTTCCACATTTTTTCTACCACAATAATTAAAGACCCCATCAAGATGCTTTTTCCTATTATGAAAAACCCTGAGTTAGGAGCAAATATAAACAGGGGGAACTGAGTGTCTCTTCTGGTCTCTCAGATTATCTTTCATGTTTAGCCTTTGCTATTGAAACGCACTATCAAAACAAGACCTTCTGCAGCAAAAAGGAATCTCAAACATCTCATTTGGCCTTTCTGGCTCTAAGTTTCCTTAGAAGTTTATTTACCCAAGATAAGGTTACATTGTTGAAACCATCCTGTCAATTAGCAGGTAACATTTGACTTCAAATGTATTATTCTTTACAAGCATTTTGTCAAGGATAGGGCTGGTAACTGAGTTTCTAGGGAGGAGGGGAGGTATGATGGCTATAATTACTCATAAGAATTAACTGTATCTTGCTCAGAGTCCTTGTGAAATAAGAGTGCAGCACAGCCTATTTAAATCAAAAGGGAAAATAATTTAAGTAGCATTTTGCACCAGCCATAAAGGGAAAATACAAGGGAAGAATATTCCATCTTGGGATTTTCAGTGGGGTTTAAGAAGTTGTCTCAGCTTTGGTTGCAATCCTTGGTAAAATGCTTGTAAAGCTAAAGGAAGATGGCCTGAATTCTATTGACATTAATTATTTTTTTTAACTCTCTTATCCTAATCAGCCTAAGAAAGGTCTCAAGCATAAGACAAACATCCTTCTGTAAAGTATTACCCCAGATCTGTGAAGTTGCTATGCCTTTTTTGCCACTTCTTGCAGTTGTGGTGAGCACAAATGTTAATGAAGGAAAAACTACTGAGAACTATGGGTTTGAGGCCTTGGTTTCATGGCTCTGGATGTGCCTCCTCACTCCCTTCCTCCTCTAGATGGAAAACTGTGCCATGTGGCTCTTTTTCCCCTAGTATGTGCAAAACCCATTTCTGACATAAGAGACTTGCTGGCTGCTCCTCAGCACTCCAAGGCTGTGGGCAGACACTTGGTAAAATGGGTGGATGTAGCTTCAGACATTGCAGGTGCCTGTGGTGGCTTGAGCAGCACTGCATCAAGTAGCTTTCCATGGGATGTAGTCTTCGTGTCACCAGGCATGCATGGCAGTGACAAGCTGCACTCAAGTAACACACTTTTTCCAGGGCATCTTCCAGACTTGTCCAGCAGCCTCCTCTTAACCTTCCTGCCTATGGCATGGACTGTCCCTCACCCCCTTTTTGGGAGCCCAGCTGTGGCCTGTGGCAGCTCAGATCTGCAGTTAGGACGGGGTGCTGGTGTGTGCAAGCCTGTCATGGGGCTTGGCTGGGGCTGGGGGTTGCCCTGCTTGCTTGCGTGTGGTGTGGAGAGCTGCTGAGTTCCAAGCTATGACGAGTCTCCTCTGCTGGCAGCTGGCACCCAAGGGGATGCCGAGAGCTGGGCATTGGTTGTCTTCATACTGGGAAGCCCTGGGTCTGGGGAGTGCCCTGGGTAAGGAGCACCCATGTCCCAGCCCCTGGCTCAAGCCAGCTGCCTCCTCGCCTGGGGAAGTGAAGGAGACACCGCAGTGAGCAGCCACACAGCTCCAAAGGGAGAAGTCCCCGCATGTGAGGGGGGGGCTCGAGCTGAAGTGAAAGGCTGACAGTGGGGCTTGGGGAACCACAGTGGGGCCACAGCTCTGGGGCATGCTCATCAGTGGAGCCAGTCAGCGAGGAAGGGGCACCGCTGGGCTGGGAAAGCTGCAGAGGGACCAGGGGGAGCTGGGAGGGTGTGAGTGGCTGAGGAAATCTCAGGCAGAGAGGAAATCCCAGGGCAAAGGTTGGATGACTTGGTGGAGACCACAGATCCCAGCCAGAGGTGCCCCTACAGTGGAGAGAGGATGGCTCATGTAGGTAGAGGGATCATGCAAGAAACTTGTAGCAAAGCCTTGAGCTCAGAGAGACCAAGGGGACTTCCCTTGCAGAAGCTCAGTCCTCAGGATGGAGAGTGGAGGGCCCATGTAGGGACTGCAGAGACAGACCCTTGGTCAGTTTCATCCCTTCAGTGAACTCCTGAAATATTATACACACACTATTAAAATAAAGAAGCTGTGACTGTCTCAGTGACTTGCAGCAGCGAGCTGAACTCTGTATCTCTTTGGATGGCCTGTTTTAATTGGTTATGCTGTGTTTAGCAGATAAGAGACTGCAAATGATCATGAAAAGTAGCAGTTGCAAAAATTATATCCATAAATCTGCCTGCTGCAAAGACAGCAGTGTTCTTGAATGCCAGATGCTCGCTGAGTCCCATGTAATTTTGCTGAGCTGATGAACAAACGCTTACAGCATGTGTTGATTCTCAGCTGGTCATCAGGATAGTGAAGAGCTGCCAAGAGGTATGTTGCTTGTTAACAGTCTGAGACTTGAAGCCTTCAAAACAATAAACCTTGAATATCCTTTAAAAATAAAAGGGTAAGAAGGCAGTAAATGTTTTGGTAAACTTTGGACTGAAATTTTGATCATTCCTCTGTGGCTTGAGCAACTTGATTACAAAAGCAGTCACCTTGCATAAAGTGTCCAGAGTTGTGCAATGGAGTGCTGTGGTTACGTGTAAAATGTCAGCTTGGTTTGATTGTGTTTTCCTTATTACACTATGTGTCTGATTCAACAGTATATGTTTATCTTTATTTTCATCAAGTTCATGCTGTTCTTGGAGGTTGATTTTTAATCGCCCATACTTACCTGGACTTAGCCTATGGAGGTTTGGAGAGGATGCACAGTCAGCCCTACTGCTCAAAACTTTTGACCCAGGATTTGAAAAAAATCACAAAACTGTCTTCAGAAAAAAAAAACATCAAATCAAACCCAAACTTCTCAGTTGCTATTCTCTTATTAACCATTTTAAGCCTTATGATTTACTAGTTTCGTATTTTTGCTCCATTATATACTGATGAAAACTAGAACATTACTTTTTTAGGGGTGAGAGGAAAGGTAGGAAACTCTACAGCTGGATTCATGTCATTGCAGTAGTCTTTCAGTAGAAAACACAAATACTTTCAGACATTATAAAATTACAAGGGCTAGCAGAATAGATGTCCCATTCTGATTAGGAGTGGAATGCTCACTACACTTTTTAGAAAGTGTCAGTTACACTTATCTTTCTCAGCGAAGGCAACTGTTTTATGAAATTTTAAGCTTTGAGTCCCATTTTATAAAAAATCATGACCTGACTTAGTGAAATGCTGCTTCCTTCTGGGTCATTTCAAGGGATTGTCTTCCAGCTGGAAACTGCCAGAGCCCACAGGTATTCTGCCCACATTCTCTTTGTCTCTAACGTCTGTGATCTGCTAAGAAAGAGAAGGATGCAATACCGGCTCTATACTAATAAATAAACCCTCAACAACAATCTAGCAGCATCCTGTCTTTCTTACTTCTTTCATGAGGGTGCCCAGCGAACCTGAACTTGTGGTCTGCTGAAGGACTCCTAGGAGGGTATGAAGGTCATGTTGTATTCATCTACACCAGTCTTGTTCTGCTAGAGAATGTGAATCTGGCGTAAAGTCAGAAACTTAATCATTCATAACCAGCTTTGAGTGCACATACACAAAACCATCACCTTTGGCTTCTTGATGTTGCCTCTCTATTCATAGCAGCCAACGCTGCTTGGACAGTCAGTTGTATGAATGCCCATTTGGGTTGTCTTTTTTTCTTGTCCAGATACTTACTTTCTGAAATGAAGGATGCAGAAGGTGGCTGCCTTTGTCTTGGTAGCAGAGTACCAGAAAATAGTATATCACAATACAATAATCCTCCTCACAGACTTAGTCAACAGCTCAGTTAATTACGTTGTAGAAATTTGTGCAGTTGAGACTGTAGACTGTAGATACATCTGCTATAAATACTTGCAGAGCAGCATGAAGCTGACATAGCATTGTTCCCAATGAATTTTTAATCTGAAAAAAGTACTTTTTATTAAAAGATTGAGAAACAGTGAATTCTTGGACATCAGTAAACGTAATGAGTAAAGTATGTATAACTAATTATAGTAGAGTATTTATTACATTGCAACTGCTAAAAATCTTGAGAAAATGTTTAAAAAATCACAAAGGCACAATTTAAAATCATTTCTAGTAAATAAGCATAGAAAAAAACCCTCAAACTAAAACATCTTTTGCTGTTTAGAGGCAGATAATCCACTCTTAGTCCAGTGTACCAATTTGATTTACAGTGCATTTCAAAATATTTATCTTCTTTTTAGGGTTTCCATCACTGTCTAAGCCAATAACCTGCTGTGTTTTAAAATGTCTGGGTAGTAATTGTCATTGTTTGCAAAGCTATTTTGGAAAACAGTGAGCTTCATGGCATTTTGTAGGTTTAAGGAATGCAATTACCAACATTGTATACATAATCTAAGTGACCTTATGGCTTCAGAAGCTCAAACCCACAGAAAAAATGTTTAACAACAGCAAAATGTTTGCTTAGTTTTTCTTCTGTAGTTGGTCAGCCGTAGGTGGATTATGTTATAGCCAGTTTGGCAAAAATATTAGTTTCACAATTCCATATAAGTACATAACAATGTTAAGGTAAAGATCCAAGGAAGAATATGATTCTTCTGGGTGGATAGTCTGGCCCATTTTCATATGTATTTGATGAAGGACTATGCTGATATGATGGTAGCTGGGTGCTTCTGTGATTCATCCAAAATGATTAACAAATAATTGGAAGGCTTATTTACTTTTACAATTTTCTGAAAACTTAACAAAAAGGAATACATTGAACTCTTTATCTTATGTGTGAACGTGTTAGATAAAGAACCTAGTTTTCTTCAGTGTTGTTATTTACAAACTGACAAAGATCTTTCCCAAATCAAGTATTTTGTCTCCTTTTTCTTCTGCTTAACATTCTTTAGCAGCCTATCGTGGCTACAGACTCAATATACTTTTCTGGTAGGCAGCTGTTGAAGAAGAGATGATGGTAAGGGAATTTGAAGATTGTCCATAGGCAACCTTTGGGAATTTCCAGCTATACCTTATGCTGCCTTATCACAGGTATATATATCACAGGTTAAAGAAGAATTTTTTGAAAAGCAACTTGGGAACATTTTTGTGCCAGAAGTTACCTGTCACCCTGTTTTTGAAAACTGGCCACCAGCAATCATATTCAATCCTTAAAGGTTATAAGCATTTTACTCCATTTGTACCTGGAACAAAGACCTAAGTTATATATGTTGCATGTTATGAAATTTATTTTAACATTCTCCTATCTTCAGACTAGTTACAGGTTTCCAGGTGATTAGCAAGAACCAATATGGTGTCACAAAGTGCATTTACACTGCTTTCTGGATAATGTGAAATTTTTTTTTTTTTAACAAATATTTTTTAACAGAACTACTTTGTCACAGAATGAGCTTATTTTCAAATAGATCTTTACCTGTTCTGGGCATTGTGCCACATGAGGTATCTCAAGGTACTGAAATCAATGAGTTCAGACTGGGTCACACACTTGGCGGCCTGTTCCTTTGTCTGGACCGTTTTTTTCCTCTCTGCTTTCAGGTTCAACTCTGCATCATCCCTTCTCCCTAAAAAGAAACAAATCTCACTCCTGATGCAGTGTTAAAAGGTCTCCATCAATACTGACCTCACCTTCCTGTTCTGTGTAATCCACAGCAACCTGTTACCTTTATGAAGAACCTTGCTCTACCAAGGCGTAACTCCCACATTTGTGCCACGTTCCATATGTGTAGAAGTTGGCAGTCAGACACAGGCAGTGATGCCACAGAAAGGAGGGAATGCACTTGCTGAATTGGCTTGCAGTGGAGGGGTTTCAGCACAAAACTGCTTTTCCTGTTTCTTGAAGCTCTGAGGTAGTAATTTGGTACGACTAACACAAAAGGCATATGGGAAGTGAATTGGTAATGCATGTGTGATGCCGTACCGTGTTTGCTTAATTTGCAAACACTTAAGATGTTGCACTGACATAGTCTCTTTGATGTATTACTCTGCCTGGTTTGGTGCTGTCATCACAGCTGTGAGAAATGCCATATTGAGACAGATTTTGGACTGTATACAAAGTCAAGTACTTGTACATTTGGAAATGAGAGACCCCAGAATACTTGTGCAACAGAAGAAGAGTTAGAATTTCTTCCCCTTGTGGTCCTGTAGGTGCTTCCTCTTCTACTTCAGGTGTAGTAGGGAACTGACTTCATCATCATCCTCCAGCTGGGTTTGGAAATGCAGAATGGTTTAGAAGAGTTTGGAAATTGTCTGTGAACTGTTTGTTGAGAGGTTTGAGAAATCATTAGTCCTACGTACCCCCAGGCAGTTTCCAAAACTAATAGAAGCAGCTGTGAGGCTGTGAAGTGGGTTGATATATGGCTCTTACAGCTCCTCTCAAAACTGCCTTTAGGTGGCTATCCCCATTGGGAGGCTTCTGAAGAAAAGGCTAAGGAGGGTTGTCGATAGGGTCCTGGGTGCTTCCTTTGTGGTTTGAAAGGGTGTTTCTGGAGTTGCTGCTGGAGAAATTCTGTCTGAAGGAAAGATAAACCTCTTGATGGTGTTCCTGTGACGAGGGGCTGGAGTATGCAATTCTAGTGAATAGGAAGTTACTCCCAAATCTTTTTTGGGAAGTCTTTGTGCTGCTCTCATAAGTTGATTTCTTGAAGTGCTAAAGTAGTCCATAGGGTTGCTTAGATTTCCCGGGAGATGCCTGATATCTGGAGCTGTGGAGAGCAGCAAATCCATTGAGCTCATGGGGATTTGTGTGGAGCAAGTGACCATGTTTACTCAATCCTAGGCATTCTGTATTACTCAATGAAGTTGCATGAGGGCAAATACAAAGGTACAAAAGCAGATCCAAGGCTGGCCATGGTGTCACAGTGTCTTACAACCTATTGAGATATATATAGGAATTTAACAACCTCTTATCCTGTGAGGCATTCGATAAAGGGTTAAGATATAGGGGATGGTTGCTGCTTGTAATTGCTTTCAAAGGTTGAAAGAAAAAGTTCTTTATCGCTGATGTAAAGTAATGGTTTTTCCCTAGCAAGTTAATTGTTTCTTAGATCTCTGCTTAGAACAAAGAGGTACTAAAACAGGCCTGGTCTGATAATCCCCTAGTACTGGGAACTCATTACTAAGCCTGCCAGCAGTCAGAAAACCTTCAGTGCTGATGGTGCCAAAGCAGTCAGAGCCAACAACTGCTTTAACACTACAGTGATTAGAGCTGAGATACTCTAGGTTTTCAGGTAGTTAGTGCAGTTTTACTAATGTTGCTTTGCAGGGTGGCAAGGGAGGATCACTTCACTGCTGTGAGAGGCAGTAATTTGGTGAAAATGTACTTTTTAGAGGTTGTAGCTCATGCAGACACCATCAGGGTAAGAATAAGTAAAGATACAGTCTCTTGACCTGACTTGCTAGGTCTGGTGATACATGCCTGCTTTCAGAAGATACAGTGTCAGTCTGACTGAGTCTTTGGTTTGAAATCAAGCAGTCCTCAGGCATGGGTCATCACTGAGCTTTGTAACAGTCTAGACGAGTTAGATCCTGCATTTGTCCATTACTAATTTGAGCCCTGTTAGCAGGGATAGAGAGACAGAAACTCTATTAATACTCTGCTTTTGTATACTTTTTTTTTTTAAATAGCTGATACTAAATTGAAACAGCAGCAGTTTGAACGTTTCTGAGTTTAATCTCAGTTATTGGATTCTTGGTGGTCAAAGAATTACAGATGCTGCAAGCCCAGGTAGTAAAAAGAAATGGAGAAGTATTTAGAGCTGCTTTCTTGCTGAGTAGCTAATCACTTAAGAAGCAGGGCGTTATAAAAGAGAAAATCTAGTAATCTTAATAACAAACATTGCTATTAGTCAAGCTTATGCTGTGTTGATTAGAAAAAAGCAATTATGGTTTCTCTTTTCCCTATCTCAGGGAATCTTAGGCCAAAGTCAGTAAAGTGAGATTCCCATCCTTGCCTGTTTATGATCTGTTCATTGGTCTCCCTATTAACATGGAGCCAAAAATCCTTTGATATTGTATTTACTGAATTTATACTGTGTTACTGAACTTTGTCTTATTCTAAAAGCAGTAGAAGAAGCTGAGGTACCTGCTGTTTGTGCCAGAACTTGTAAGCTCTAGAAAAAAATTAAACACTTGGCTCTAATCAGGCTCTCTGTGTCCAAGTGTGGTTTCACAATGGCAGTATTTGAAACCCACAGTCAGAATGTGTATTTATCCCATCTAATGCTAGTACTTATCACCATGTATCTGTCACTTGCTATGTGGTGTTGAAACAGGCAGAAGTTTAATGAAAAGATGAAGCTAAGCATAAGATAAGCTCAGGAGAAATATAGCTCAGAGTGTGTTCAAAATATTAGTCTTCTAAGATCTGCCAAGCACGGTAGAGCTATGATGAGACAAAAATAAAAAAGAAAAAGAAAGAAAGAAAGGTGCAAAACCAGATGCAGCTTCATTTTTAAGTACATCTTTATCTCCACTTCCTTTGGTTCCACCAATGCTTTTGTAACCGTCAGTCATTAGAGCTTGAGACTGTACGGAGATGGAAAATAGAAAGCTTAAATTATAAATAGCCATTTTCTAGATGTCTTATCACTCTGAAAAAAAATGCTTAAAAATGAAAATATTTTCCAAAATTATTTGCCTGTATCTTTATTTTAAATCTAAGTGGTATGTTATGTGATAAAACACCCACAAAGGAGTTCAGAGAGACAATGGCAGGAGGAGGAAGCCAAATAATATCCTGCCAAGCCCATCACAGGAGCCAGCAGCTCATTAAAGGCCCATCTGCACAAGCCCAGAGGAGCTCAGGGATGCACAAAGGCAGGCAGGAACCCAAATCAAAGACTCCTGAGGAATGACCACCTTGTCCAGTCCCCACCCAAAAAATGGAAAAAATTAAGTGGAAGGGGAGGACCAGAACTATGTAAGGAGTAGCCTCGCAGTGTGGTTTGGCTTGATAAAACTTTCCATGTTCAGACATGGCAGACAGAAAAACAGGACTTTTCTGGATTATTCAGAATGAAGTGGAAATTTGCACTTCTAATAAACTTCTGCTAAACTGAAATGCTCTTGTATTAGATTAAACTGGAGGGAGATTTTTTTTTTATTTCAGAGCTCTGAAAATTAGACAAAGGTGTGTTTTCAGCAGTTGCCTCATAAAAAGGTGGCTCTCTTGCAAGATGAGATCTGTTTGAATGTGATTCTTGGGTGCAGATTGATCTGGCCTCTACCTAAATGCCTACATGCCTACCTAGTGTTCTACCTAAACATTCCGCCTAGGTGCTTGTACCTGGTGCTTCTCCAGCCTTTGATCAACTGCTGTGGCCTCGGTAATCACCTAGCCAGTAAGAAATATATCACAAAAATGTAGGTGGGATTTAATCTCTGTAAATATGGGTATAGCATTGTCTCTTGATCTTTGGCTTCTAGTTCAGGGAGAAACAAGCTCTGGAGGTACGTCCAGGCTAAGGATGATGAAGTAGCAATATTATTACTTCATTTCTAAATGAGAGTCCAAAAGCTGATCAAAATTATTTTTATTTTATTTCTCTTTACCTTATGATTCTTATACGGAGATATTCTTAATTAGAGCAAATATTGTACCTATTTTGTACTTCTTGTTTACCTTGGACCAGGATGAATATTTCTATAACATACTACACTGTGTTATAAATCAAGACATATTTTGGGACTGAACATCTGTAAATGATCTTTCTACCATATATTTTAGAACTGTTCCCCATAAGTTAAAGCAGTAGTGTTGCTGATGTTGCCAACATGGAGAAAGCTTCCATTTAAGGAGCATTTATTGAAATACAGCTTTCTACATTCAGAACTAGCCACCTGGATTTTTATGTATTTGTCTACTGTGTTTCCTTCCTATGCCTTGAGGAAGGGAGGCAGCCCACTGTCAAACACAGATATGTAGGTTTTGAGGAATGGGAGGGAACAAAAAAGGAGTCCAGTACAACCCTATTAGCCAGATGTTTACCTCCATGCTATGAAGTGACATCTGCAGATAAAACGCAGTCCTGTGATTAAAACCAATTACCAAAGCACGCAAAATTGAGAGATAAAGAGCCATGTCTTAGTCAGGGATGCTTTGTACAAGTTTCTTATACCACCAAACTTGAAGAACTAAACTGTACTTCAACCCAGAGCCTTAAGGCACCCAAGAAAAACATCACGGTTTTTATATTTGCCTCTTGATGTAAAGGTGAAGTTTTAAATATACCAATACCAAATGACTTTTAGGCTCTGTATAGAATAGAAAGCAACCTGATGGCTTTTAGTTGTGAAGTGTAATCAAGCACATTACATTTATGTAGTTCTTTACTGAAACTATCCAGTACTCCAGCTAACCAACCTCAATCATCTTCTTAGAGGAAAAACAATGTCAGCATCTAAAATGACCAAGAACACTCCTTCCTCAAATTACCTTAAAGGTCTCCTATATATCCTACGTAGTCTGAGCAAACAACACTATAGAGATTTCTCTATTCCTCTTTAAACAGTTTTGACCTATCTCTTACCTTTCTTTGCTGTGGCTGCAGCATCCCAGACTAAGCTAATGGATAGAAAAACACTAGTACAATTAAGTTCCATTGTTATTCAAAACAAGGGCTTTAAAACAGAGAATCCTTTTTTCAGTATCTCAATAAAGTCTAGACTGCAAGGTGTGTTTCATCCTCCATCCTAGCCTGACAGAAGTGAAATATGTTCTTTGATGATACTGATATATTTTTGATCATATATAAACATTCTATCAATTGACCATGTGACAATAGAGAAAGTAATGCTCTATAACTGTCAAGGATATTATAATGAGTCAGGCAGGGTCTTTGTAATGAAACAGCTTATAAACAGTCATATAAAAATACTATTTTTGGAAGTACCTGCATTAAGCTTGCATCAGGTTGCACAAGCTCTTTCAATGGTTATATGAAATTTGGACTGTAAACAGATTAAGGAAGAATGAACTTATAACTTGATTTAATATTTTTGCTCAAAGTCTGGGCCCAGACTGTATTCAATCCTTTGAGACTTGGCAATCTTCACTTTTTGAGTAGGTCTACCATCCTGTTCTTAGATTTGCACAGGATGTCATAGTTGTGTGGTTAAACTTTCACATTTTAAATAAATTATTTAATTTATTGTATATTTTGTTTAAACAAAACCTGAATTTCAGGTCTAATTTGGACAGTCAATGACTTTGCTATTTTTAAAAATGAGAAAAAATCTTGGATCCGTATTTGTTTATTGATCTATCAACTTGACTCTTACTGTCATCTCTGAGATCATTAGATAGTCATGTGTCTTTAGCAAGAGGATTTAGGTAATACTTAAGCTAAGATGGAAGAAAAAAATAGGAACAAACTTTTTAAATTATTACCTTCAGGGAGCTTGACGGTACAGACAAAAATGTTTAACTCCTCATTTGCTAGATGCTGTCCTGTGTAAGCCACTGGAGATAACTGGATGTATGACAAACTTCTCCTATTCGATTTCTTTTATAAATCAAGAAAATAAAGTAGGAAAAGAAGCAGGAGTGGGAGCGGAAATAGTTGTACAACAGTAACAGATGATTGCCTGCACTTCCTCCTCCATTTGGTGGGCCTGTCTGTTCCACTTAATTGCATCTTGTGGTCTGTATCAAATCTTTGATAAGCAGAGTCTCAAGGGCAGGAAGTTAGAAAAACATTGACTTTTGCTGTGGGATGTTAAGAAATCTCACTGTGTTCCATCATGTGGAAAGAGCCTCCTCAGATCCCTTGAAGACCTGGAAGATCTTGGTTACAACTGATCCTTAATGAAAGTCTCCCCCCATTTTGGCTGGAGAGGCCCAACATCTCTAAGATTGTGAACAAACATCTGTAAGAAGGACCTTGCTATTCCTCGAGCACCATGATAAGCCTTTATAGTTTTTTACTCCTGTAATTCTGGTTTTTTGTTGGGACAAAAGGTATTTGCATTATCTAAGTTGTGGGACTAGACAACTATGGATACTTAACAAACACCTAGGAAACACGTTGGATAAATGGTCACATGTCAACTTCTGAAGAAAGGGATGTGAAAAAAGGAAAAAGCAAGAACAGGAACACTTATGGTCTAGCTTAATGAATGAATATAATTTTGTATCACAATGTATTACAAAGTATTTACAGACCTTCTTTCCTTAGTCAGGTTTTGGCTCTGCTACTTAAGAGATAGAATCAGAGAATTGAAGAATAATTTTGGTTGGAAGGGACTGTTAAAGGTCCGCCAGTCCAAATCCCTGCAATGAACAGGGACATCTTCAACTAGATCAGGATGCTCAGAGCCCCGTCCAGCCTGATCTTGAATGTTTCCAGGGATGGGGCATCTACCTCATCTCCAGGCAACCTGTGCCAGTGTTTCACCACCCTTATCATCATAGAAAATTTCATCCTATCCAGTCTAAATCTACCCTTCTTTAGTTTAAAACTATCACCCCTTGTCCTGTCACAACAGGCCTTGCTAAAGAGGTTGCCCCCATCTTTCCTGTAGTCGCCCTCTAGTACTGGAAGGCCACATTAAGGTCTCCCCAGAGCCTTCTCTTCTCCAGGCTGAACAACCCCAACTCTCTCAGCCTGTCCTCATAGCAGAGGTGCTCCAGCCCTCGGATCATTTTTGTGGCCTCCTCTGGACCTGCTCCAACAGGTCCATGTCTTTCCTGTGCTGAGGGCTCCAGAGCTGGACTCAGCACTGCAGGTGGGCTCTCGCCAGAGCGGAGTAGAGGGGCAGAATCACCTTCCTCGACCTGCTGGCCACGCTGCTTTTGATGCAGCCCAGGTTACAGTTGCCTTTCTGGGCTGCGAGCACATATTGCCGGCACATCTCCAGCTTTTCAACCACCAGCACCCCCAAATCCTTTTCAGAAGGGCTGCTCTCAATCTCTTTATCCCTTCATCCCTCAGCTGGTGTTGATCTGAGTGGTTGCCCCGACCCAGGTGCAGGACCCTGCACTTGGCCTTGTTGAACCTCCTGAGGTTCTCATGGGCCCACCTCTCCACCTCTCCACCTCTCCATCCATAGGTCTCTCTGGATGACATCCCATCCTTCAGGCATGTCAGCTGTACCACTGAGCTTGGTGTCATCTGCAAGAGACATTGTAATCTGTAGCTCTTCTAATCTTGCCTCACAAAGTGAAATCCTTTCAGGCTGTTTTTGTTTCGATATTTTGTTTAATTTCTCAGTCTCTTTTTTTAAAAGGGATCAGTACCAATAACCAGGGCAATATTCTGATTAAGTTCTTAATAATTGCTTTTTCTTTCCATTTTCAACAGCCACAAAAGAACATGTGTGTGATCACCTGCTAGATAATGACAGACTCTGCTCAACAACTTACTTCAGCAAAAAATAAGGGATTAAATAATACTTTGTTGAAATTGTTAATATCCTTTTAGTGTGCAAACTTAGCCTATATCATTGTTCATACTGTGAGGAACTACCTGACTTCAAATTACTCTACATACTGTAGTGAAATACCCTAACACTGTAAACTTGATGCCCAGAAGGATGCTTATTTCTTTTTCCTTTCAGAAACTTCTGCTGCTTTCTTTGACAGTCATAATGGTGATTACTTCAACCAATAGATGACAACAGGGCATTTGTTTCCTTTCTGTTAACCTCTCACAGAATTGCAGCCTCAGGGTATGGCCATCAAAACATGCCACACAAGTTACATTCTGGAATTCCTGACTATACTTGCTACACAATGAATGGAAAGAGGTTTGAAGAAGTTGAGAATATATTTTTATGTAATGGTAGGACTCGTCTCCTGACAACACATTTGGACAAAAACTAAAAAGATTATACAAAGTTTTAAACGTGACAGGATGTTATTTTTCTTAATATTAATTTGCTTGAATTTTAATCGAATCTTTCCAACAGTTAAACTATTCCATTACAGTTAATTTTGAGCACCTGCTAAATATTTCCATGCTGTGGTTAAAATGTCTCCTTTTGCTGGCATGAAACAGGATTAAAGATCTGTGCATAGTTTATCAGTACAAACACAATGGATTTTCTTTTTCAAAGCAAATTTATATGTAACAAGGAATTTGTAATGGATTTTTCTGAAAGTAAAAAAAAAGTTTGGGGTGCATTGCCATTTGCCTAGAAAGTCAAACCTAACCTCAGATCTTCAGAAGAAGGTGACAAATAAGATACTTTCAAATACGAAATATGGAAATATGGCAGTTGAATACTGTCATGCTAAATATCATATTCCAGTGTATGCTCAAAGGCTTCTGAGTGTATGGTAATAACTTCTGAGCAATGAAGAAACATCTTAAATAGTAAATAATCTTACAAGCCTTGGAACAAGTTTGCCATTATGTGCAGTTTAAAATAACTTTTTTCTCTCAATCTAAGCTGTAACAATGATATTCACCCAGAAAAAGTAATTTATGTACTTTATATGTATCAAATTGTTCTTCTTGACCATGGGTATTGGGGCTTGATTTTTTTACTGCCAGTACAATTATGGTAATTAGGATGTACTTTAGGCTAGGCTAAACAAGAAGCTTCACAGAATCTTAAGCATTACCACTAGCAAGCATAGTAACAAAACCAAGCAAGATACACTTCCCTTTCTCTCAACTGTTAGGGAGTATTCTGAGTTACGGGCAGCCTGGAGTTTAGTGTTTGAGAGGAAACTTTCTTTGTCCCAGATCTAATCTGAAAAAAAAGTCAAGGAATGTATGAAGTGTCAAGTAAACATAACATTGCAGGAGAAGAAACAAATCCATGGAGGAAAACCACAATTTGTCTGTGAAGAGGTGAAAAATCACAAATTAAATGTTCAGTATTTTGCAATGATTCTGGAATATATTTAGCCTGAAGTCCTGTGATCAAACCAATATCAGTTGAAGCCAGTTTATAACAAAGAAAAAGGGGGGGGGAATTTTTTTGACCTTGAAGTTACTTGTCCATTTTTATAATAGAGTTTTCTGGCCTGAATTTTGCAGGCCACAAAGAAGGAATGCACCTTCTGTCCTGAGAAATAAGCTTTACTGCAAACTGCTGAGCTCCTTCTATTTAATGTTACTTTTCTAAAAAGTTTTACATTTTAGAAATGTTTAAAGACTTTTTCAGTGAATCCTTGGGAAAGAAACAGGCCTCTAAGTAGTATTTCTTTAGTGTGAGTGACTTTATTAATGAAGGTCTAGACCAAGATGTAAAAATGCAAATGTAGTTTTCTGTGTTTAAGATAAAGATCAGCTTAGATGCTTTAGAGTTTCAGAAGCTTTGCACATAATAAGAGAAAGTGGGCTCTTTCTCACCTTCCTCTAACACTTTGTTTGTTAGTGATGGTATGAAAAATAAGACCTTCCTCCCAGATCTGCTGTTGTTTTTCTATTTTTGAAATGTAATCATGCCTAACAGGGTGACTGTGGCAACAGCAAAACTGTTCAGACTTCTGAACTGTTCTTAACAGAACTCAACATTTTCAAACAGGTTCTTCACGCAATGTGTAGTAGTTTTGCATGTAGGGCCAAATATATTACGCTACCTTTATCTGCTGTGCTATTTCTGTATACCATAACTGATGATGAAATAACAAGCAATTCAATGTCTAAATCTGACCATCTTTACTGTATTTCTTAAAATTATGCTAAGTGAACAGATTTGTTAACTTTCTGATGGTTTCTTATGTGGAAGCTGCCACAAAAGTATATAAGAATTCTCAAATATTAGTCAGGTATGACTAATATTTTCAGAACACTTTTAGCAGTTTAAAAGGGCCCATACAATTTAATAGATTAGAATTAAATCCTGCAATTCAATGCTATAATCCACTTCAGGTGTCCAGCTTCAGAAGCCCTGGAGTGATTTTTTTTCTGGTTTGGTTTTTTTTTTTTTGGTCCCGCCCCCACCCCCACACCCCACCCTCACTCCCAATTGGCCTCGTATAGCACTAATGAAAATTAAAAGTGTTATGCAGGGACAGGTCCAGAGAAAAGTCCTCCAGATTATTGCCTATCAGCCTTGACTATGAAACCAGACTCTTCCTTCTGCAGTTCTGGCTTCATTCAAATTCTTCTTCAAGCTTTTTTGCCAAACTGAGTACTTGCAGAAGACAGCCTTTTGTACCGCATGTGTAGCCTTGATTCACCCTCCAAGTCTGGAATATACAGAATGGGGCAGAGGTCATTCAAGAAAAATTATTTTGTGATCATTAAAGTATGTAACATAACATCATGGACAGATGAGGGGAGTGAGGGAGTGTTGCAGACTCATAGGGAGTGTCCTGAGTTTCAGGCTCTCCCTGCTGAAATGCTGTACTTCCCTCAGTTTTAGGAACTGCCACGTCCACAGGAAAGGAATGCAGTGGTATTTGGTCTCTTAGACTGGAATCAACATTTACACAAGAAAATGTTAGGCAAGTAAGTAAATAGCTATTTACCCAACCTCAGTATTAACTCAATATTAACTCCATAGTTGGAAGGTTAACTTAGATGAACTCCTAAAGGATTTTTTCCTCTTTCATCTTGTGAGGACTTTCATACTCCACATCAAAACTAAGATTCAATCCTCTTGCAAAATCTGTCTTGCATATAAAATGATACATGTAACGCTGAGATTTTTTTCAGATTCAGCTCCCTTTTTTACTAATAAAAGCACATTCAGAATTTAATGTTAGTCTTCACAATTCTGCATGTGGATTGTTCACAACCCTACCTGCCTTAAACTAGAAGGACCCTTGGGCTAGGCCAGACGCCCAGCAGTAAGCAGAAATTTTTAATGACTGCCCTGCTGCTGAAATATATACAAACTGTTAACCTGTGTGAGGGGAATGTTGGACTGTGGTTTGGGATTTGGCTCTAAGTGCATGTATAATTGCTTTACACGCTGAAACCTATTTTTCATATAGGCAAACTGAAAATTCCAAACGCATGCACAAACCATTGCTACTTCCCAACTGAAAAATCAGGCAGGATTGTTGTAAGTAACTTTGTGGATGGTAATCATTTTGCAGTGAATATTACTAGCCCTGGCTTCGAGAAGTGTCTTTGTAAAAGGCTGGTGTCCTTTCGGCTCTGTTCCCAGTTAGATCTGACCTGAGCATATGTAAACAGGTAGTTGAATTAATGTTTCATAAGCAGGTCCTGGTAACATTTCTTTGTTACTCTTGAGTGTTTGATTTTAAAAATCATACGACTTTCTTTAATAGGCTTTTTTGGTTCTAAATGGACTGAAATCTTTGGTCTGTCATACAGAAGTGAATCCTTTGAAGTAAACAAGTAATTGGCAGCATTAGTGGGTTGCTGGCTTCTGTGTGAATCTTGGATGTTTTAGCAGTGGCTTTCATAGATCTTATTGTTAGCAAGGGAACAGGGAAGTCAAAGATGATAAATATTTTCATTAAGACTGTGATTTTTTTTAAGCTTTACATTTTTTCTAACCTTCTCAGAAACAGCTAGATCATTTTGATTGGCACATTAACTATGGCCTGCTTGCCTGCAGAGCTGCTCGTCTCATTTCTCAGATTGCGTTACTGTCTTGCATAAAGCTGTAAAACAAATTGGCAAGGTGTGTGTCTTTTCCCCCCACAGGTAGGGCCACAAAATGAAAGCCAGTCTTTTATTACTACCATTAGCTCAAGTCCTAGGGAAGTGCTACAGAGGAAAATTCCTAATCTTGCTACTTAACATATTGCAAGCAGGCATTTTTGGTTTTAATATAGTTAAACAGTGAAAAGTTAAGAAATGCCAGGATTTAAAGTTGCTTACTGCTGAGTGGGTTTATCATTTGAGGCTCAATGATGTGCTAAATGCAACAGTGTGGCTTTTCATTCAGAGCTGGCATGTGTCCTGCTGGCTCAGCTTGGGTGGAATTTTCATGTGCCTGCCTGCAAAATGCCATGTAAACAAATGTTATGGGGGAATTCCAAGAGTGTGTAATGGCTAGATGCACAAGAGGATGTTGTGTCAGTGTAATGGGATATCTCTTTAGTGGCATATGTCTTCACCCATTGCTTAAGGTATCCCATAGCTTGGTGTTTGGGGAAAAAAGAAAAAAACACATAGGTGAGGTATGGATTCTAATCCCCAAGGCAGATAAGGGCACTGAACCCTGGTTTCCCACATCCTGGATGACAGTCTTAATCACAGGGTGGGAGATAATGATTAGATTTCCTTTGTGTCTTGTTTGGACATTTATGTGGTCGAAGCGCGTAAGTGAGAAAGAGTCAATATCTCTATTCTGCAAATAAGAACGAACTTAGCCTTCCT
This sequence comes from Phalacrocorax aristotelis, assembly GCF_949628215.1. NCBI lineage: Eukaryota > Metazoa > Chordata > Aves > Suliformes > Phalacrocoracidae > Phalacrocorax > Phalacrocorax aristotelis. The sequence goes on from NC_134311.1 coordinate 58,980,904, forward strand.
CTGCTTAATGCATCTAAAGTAGTATGTATTTAGGTACACACCTAAACCAAGGTGTAGTTGCTTAGTAACTTGCTAACTAGTTACTTGCAGGCTTAGGTGGGGGATTCAGGAACTAGGTTTTGATGGGTGTCTAAATGGATGCAAGTCTTGAGCTTCCTCATGAGCTTAATATATTGACTTCCCCTGCCCTAATAGTAGCCATAAAATACTTCTGTTTGTTTGCCTGAAAGTCAGCCTTATGGCATTTTCCTGTACTTATGTTAATTAAATGAGATTATGAATGAGGGAAAAAAAATCTGTTTTAGTGTATTGGAGACCTGAACAATCTTGGGAAACTTACGCTGCATTCAAATAATGCCAGAAACTATTTTAACAGGGATCAATCCTGAGGATAATCATTGTTTAATATAGTTTTTGACTAGCCAGAATATAGTAGCTGGGGGGTATTCTTTTTTTTTCTTTTTTACTTTATTTTTTTTGTTATGATCTTCCAATACTCTCTCAGACTTTCCCCTCCAGGGTATGCTATGCACTTTGGCAGCTTGGAAAGGAACAATAAGATTTGATGCATGTTTATACAAAACAATTCATTTAATAGCTGTAGGGGACAGTTCAGTAAAAGTAGCGTGATTTATAAAGCACAGGGTCAGCTTTGGAGTTTTTGAAGCCTTAAGCAATGGATGATTACAGTGCACCAAATGGGATCAGAGATAGCAGAATTTGCACCTGTGGTTGCTTTTTCAACCTTTGTACTCTGTGTCATTTATTGCTCAGAGGCCCCTAAGGCTGTCCAAGATGATATGGTCTGACCTGGTAAAATGAAAAGTCAAAATATCAGGTAAAAACAAAAGAGCAAAGAAAAATTGTCTGGGCAGAAGGTGTGTCAGAAGTCAAATTAGCAGCTAACTGTTCTGCATTGAGTCAAAAAACATCACAGCTCATATTTGGTTTTGATTGTGTTGTATATAACCAGCAAGTGTGCTCCTGACTGTTGTGTGGCACTTTTAATGCCAGCTGTGTTAATTTCTTTGTCCAATTGATGCTTTGAAAGGCAGTGAGAAAATGGCTTGAATAAAGAGTGGAGAGCCAGTCCTTAGATTCTTAGCTTCTAGTAAGGTTAACTGTGTAGTTGTGAACACACAGCTATTAAATGACTATTACAAACACAGACAATGACTATTCAGAACAGAGCTACAAAAAGCTGTCCTTATAAAATATTGGCGATACTGATATGGCTATTTTTTATTCCTCTTCTCACAGTCTTTACATTTAAAGTTTAGTAGTTTTGAACTTCCAGCATTCCTCTTACCCATGTGTCTTGACTTTCCTAATTTGGTGCACTTAATCCTTTTTACAGTACTGCTTTTGGTATCGTATATTTCAGGCATTCTTTTTGGCAAATATAGTTCTGCTGATTTTCTGTGCTAATTGATGTGTGAGCTTATTATGAAATCTCTTGCTGTGATCTTGGTGGGTGGATTTAGTCACATATACTTTACGCACTTTTCAGAAGACAAATAAACTATGATTCTGACTCCAGTGTGGTACCAGGTTCTAATTCGCTGGTGCTCGTATGAGCATTCTGAGCTGCATGGTAAGTCTTTCTTTGGTTTTGAGTTTTCTTTTCCTCAGTAAATTCAGCCCTTTCTCATACCTGTGTTTTCTCTGGGGATGGTGTATATGTTGTAAGCTTATTTAGTTTTCTGATGATCAGAAATGTTGGCTGTAAGAAGAGGTAGACATAGTGATTAGGACAGCTAGAAGTGCCACTTAATGAACTAAACATCTCACTGAAACTAAAAATAGTAGTATTTCTTTAAGTTGTTTCACACCGATGAAGTGCGCCAGTCTTTTAACAGCACTTCCCAAAGAAACTCCCCACTTAGGAAAGACAAATCGTGTGACAAACTCTGGACAAGAGTGTGCAGAGGCTTGCTGATAGGAAGGGTGAAGGTCTTTGAAGACTGTACATTTATTTAAGTATAAAGACTGTCTTGTGGCTCTGCCTCTTCCCATAATTGCAGCTGTGCTTTTTAAGCTTCATTTTGTCAGAACTGTTCTTACTTCTGGTTTTGAAAAATATCCTCAGTGTATTGATTGTATAGTACTCTTCTCAACTTATAATGTGAAGCGGTATGTGAGAAGATCTTTAAAGGAGTTAGTGGGCTAATTGACTACCTGACTCTCAGCTTCATGTGCCAAATCACAGTATGGCAAGAAAATTAGTGTTTGGAGTATTTTTAAATTTGGCAGCTCTAATTTTGCCCTCAATAATCTAAGTGCACAAACGGGAAGTCGTAAGTAGGCATTTTTGACCTTCTGATCCTGGAGATTCTGCTTTTTCTGAAGCTAGTAATTCTTTACAAATAGAAAGTACAAATTAAAAATACAAATTAAAGCCCAGAATAGATTAACAGCATAATTTAGAGGGATGAATTTGGCAAGTGTTTTGTGGGAGAAACGGAAGGGATCACACACATCCATTTACTGCTTTTTGATTTTTGACCTTAAATCAAATTAATCTCTTTAATGTTTTCCCCTTATATCTTGCCTTGACTATGCAAATAATTTCAAATTGTGGTGTCTGCACTTATAAAAGCACTTACTTATTAAGGGCACTTCTGAAAGTGTCCCTTCAGTGTTGAGTTGTGACTCATATGTTTTTCAGTGGTGTTCTGCTGCTGTTCTGTAGTCGCTGAAGGTTTATTTGCATGTCTTCATGCCTTGTGGCACTTCTGAAATTGCTCTTAAGTGGTCAGATGTGTCTGCCAGGTTATTCAATTAACTTCTGCTTCTGCAAAGTTAGAGCCTGCTGCGGGAATGAACACGTTTATGCTTCACTGACTTATGATCCAGCCTGTGCTGCATCCTTTATCAGGAAGAACTGCAACCATCAATGCAGATCTGGGCAGACTGTCTCTGGCTGCACATTACATTCTTGCCTCAAACCCAGATAAATGGCCGTTACTACATATGCCCTTTCCTAGTGTTAGGTGATCAATACTGAAGGTGAACAGATATGCAAAGAAACCAAAAATAATGAATTTTGCAAATGTATGTTCCTTGTCCTCCCTTTCTCTTTATTATTTCCATATCTTCTCTCAGCCTCATACAAATTTTTTATCTTTCCTAGTGAGTGTTTCCTATATCTGTGCCTACAGCTGAACACATTTGTTCCCTGGCTCCTTCTTTCCTCTATTAAATGTGGTAACTGCATCAATTCTTTCTCCAGCCCTTTAGTAATACCCTGTTCTCAGTTAGCTGTCATAAATCTTTTCTATAAGGTTTCCAGTTCCCCTTTCTTCCGCTTTCATAATTTGGGGATTTAAGTCATCTGGGTCTAGTGCTTTGTTGGCGTTCAGTAGTTCTAATTGCCTTCCTATCTGTTTTATGATGAGGGTAAAGCCTTTCAACGATTAACTCCCCCAAGCCTAGGAAAACATGTCTCAGTCCCTAGGACGTTATCTTCTTTCCTTTTGTGTGTCCTGTTGTGAAAAAATAATTTAGACCTGAAGCATATTAACCATCTATCACTAGCTTTCTTCTTTGATCTTCTAGTACTCCTCTTGTGCCTTTTCTTTTTGTTTTGCTAGCATGCTTTTTTGGTTTTTTCCCCCTATCTTTTCTCTGTTGTTTTTCCATTTAGGCACTGTCTATATTGTGCCATATCTCTTTATTCATTTGCTTCTCTGGGAAATATGAATTTCTGACAACCTGCTTCCCTTCTCCCTTGCTCATCCTGCAGATTCTGCTTTTTTCCAGGATTTTATGTTTCACTGCTGCATGTTTTTTGCAAAAAAAACACACATAAAGGCAACTTCTTCTCGTGCAACTAAATGGGGATCTATAAAATTTCACCTGCAGCTATTTACTTGCCAAATTAATATTGTTGCTGTTTTAAAATCTCTCTTCACTAATTGCCTAGAACTGTAAGGCCTAGCCAAAAATCCTAGTGCTTCTATCACTATCCAAACAAAAAACCAATCACACTGCTTGCAATTTTAAAAGCTCTCACTACATATTTTAAAGTTGGTGCGTGTTGTCTTTTTTTGGTTTGGTGTTTTTTGAGTTGTTTTTTTAATTTTACAATGGCATTGATGCCTGTTTTGTGTGTGTGTGGTAGCATGTTACTCAGTCTGGGAGGGGAAATGGAATGAAAATTGAGTGCAAATGAATCCCACAGGAGACTGGGAAATGCAAAATCAATCCAAATGATCAGATCCAATTTAGGGGTATGAAAATGAACTATAGGTAAAAGCATGAACTGTAAAAGATTTAGTTATACTTGCTCTTTCCCTCTGAGATTTATCAAATGATGAATAGTAATCTGTCACTTGCCGATTAAACAAAATGATTTGATTTCCAGACACTTTCAGTAACATATCCTCTTTCATAAGTGCTTAACATCTACATATATTCTGCACCCTTTCAGAGCTTGCTTTTCCAGCCTCTATTGTGATTTTTTGGTAATCGTACTCCTCTTTGGACTGACATCCTAAAATCCCTCTACTCTTCCTTAAGAGAGACCTAAGTTTGACCATGGGTGAGCTGTCCTGTAAGGGCACTGACATGACCTCCCAGAGGTTTAAGCTGCCTGTCTGTTTAGTCTGTCCCAACCTTAAGACACTGTGAGAGCACCTGCGTGCTTGGATGGAGCAAGGATGAAGCCTTGTCAACTAGGGTGCTCTTACCTAGTCTATGTAGCCACATGCAGTTTGTACAGCCTTCACTGGAGACCTCCCCGTATTCACCACGTACACCACATGTGGTTGGCTGCACTAGGACCCTCTCAATGTGTGTTGCCAGTGCTTCATTACATGCCTCTTCAAAGTCAGTGGCACAGACATATCGCAAAGGCCTCTTTGATTAATATGGTACTGAAGTGCCCATTCTGTTGTGTTCATGCACTTGCTGCTTGGTGAGAAGAAAAGGGAGGCACAGCATGCCCTCATACATGGCAAGTATAGAATTTCAGGAAGGCATGTAGACCACTGTCTGGAGCACCCAGCTGGAATTTGAGACCACTTTGTTGGAAAATAAGTCTAAAATGAACTGCTGAAGAAGACTCTCTCCAATTTATAGAATAATAACATCTTACTACCCTTCTCCTAAACTTGAGATGGCATCAGGAGAGCTGGAGGAAGAAAATCACTGCTTGCCCAGTGACTCTGAAAAACACCACCCTTTTGTGGTGAGAAAAATCATGTTCCCTGCTGGGGAGGGGAGGAAAAACAGTTCAAAGCAAACATCCATGCCTTCATCCTCATGCTGCCTCCAGCACAGATGATGGCGAGACTTGCTGTTGCCTCTTAGCCAGGCTGGTGATCTGGTTGTGTGTTAAGATTACTCTGTGGAGGTGGTAGGTTGGCCTCTCTTCCAGTTAGTGCATTTGGGATAGGTTACCGTCCACCAGGTACTAGAAAAACTCACAGATCCCTCCTTTAAGGCTGTCTGGCAGCAGGTGTTACCTGCTCTTTGAGCACCCAGACTCCCACTGGATTTACCAGGTGTCTGCAATGGGGTGTTTGGTGAATTTCAGTGTGGAGTTTAAGTATCCTGCTATAGCCCAGACAGGGGAGATGCTGTTTTGAGGTTAGGCCTGAAATTGAGCTTTACAATGACCTTCAGCGTCCACTGGGCTCTAGGGTAGGGACAAAGTATAGGACAGGTTCACCACCATGGGAACTGCTGACCATCTATACATGTCAGCAAACTACCTTTCCCAGCAACTGCGTATATGCGCGGGAAGGCCCTTTGGCCACAAGGGCAAAATCAGCCAGTCAGACTTCTCCCATGTTTTCTTCAGACAGTCATCTTGCAGGCTGCTCCAAGGCGCTTGTGTCAGCTGGGCTGTTGTGGTTGATCTCTCTCTGAGGGAGAAAACCTGTGCTAAGCATTACATCTAGAAACTCTGCAGCTTCTACAAAGATTGTGGGAGATGTAAGAACTACCCAATGTCAAATGCAAACATTCTTCTTTGGGAGAGCTGTCCCACCCTCCCATTTTTGGGTTCATGCTCCTATGAGCAGCTGAAAGGGTCAGTTGTCCTACCAGCATTGGCACTTGGAAACCCGGTCAGGCTACCTGAGAAGGCATCTACTGCATCCATTATGTTAGTCCTGGAGAGACTGGGTGAAGTCACTGGACTGGTACCTGCAGATGGTGGGAGCAAGTAGCTGCTTGTTGTAGGAACCTGCAGAAGCACTAAGGGACAGGAGGTTATGTCTCCTTTTTTTGTTGCTTTCTATTGTTCAAAAGTTCTCCCCTCCCCAAAGGTGGAACACCTTGTTTATATCACTCTGGAGACTGTGATAATGAACAGGTTTCACTGAGGTCCTGGGCAGACAGCCTATTCCTAGTTAAAAAGCAAAAAGGGCTTTTGGCCGACTGGTTTATTGTACTTCTGTAGTGCATTTGGTGTTTAAGGGGCATCTTTTATTTCTCAGGTATGTCTAATGGTCCCTGTTTATGTTCTGTGTCCTTTCTGAGTCATCTCCCACTGCCCAAATCTATTAGGGGGGCTGTAGAGGTCTTTTATTCTGGATGGATAATGAAGGATAGATGTAGATGTTCTCATAAAAAGGGACCTTTGTTTTAGTGTTTGTCACTGGACTGTACTTAATCTGAGCTAGTCCTTATAAACCAGAGTGGTCCTCCTAGGAATGATGACTAGCAGTGAATTCTTTCCATTTTGAAATGGCTTAACTAGAAAGAAACTGGCCTGTCCTTATGAATTTTGATGCTACTCTGACCAGTGTGAACTAGTCTCACTGAGAAGGTTGGGCTGTAAATAATAGAAAATCTCCCAATTTGTCTGTTTTACAAACAAAATTTATAGAATTATATCTGCCTTGACAGCAGCTGCTCTGTGTGAGGCCTTCACCATCAGCTTGCACTAAAAAATTTGGAAAATGGCATATACTGAAGTGCAAATGTGCATCTGATTTCTTGTCTTAATTCCCTTAAATGAAGGCTGGATATGCTTGTACCCTGACATGTATATCATCCAACTTGTCTTCTCTCAAAATTGGCAGCAGGCCTGGAGCCTCCCATAGAAAAGAAGCCATTGAGGCTGTATGCTAATAGGACAGGGGAAAGGTGAATGCCCTGAGATCTTTACTCGACTTTTTCAGTAGTGTGTGGTGTATTGGCTGGCTTGTCCTTAAGAAACACCCCCTGGCCAGGAGCTACAGTGGTCATGTAACTAAGGGAGAAGGTCTGAGAGACGGTGAGATGGGATATGAGAATACAGTTATGATTAGCAAAGGGTCTTTGCTTGCTCCAGCAGTGTCCTTGTACTTTTTTACTTTTTTTTTTAAAGGTGAGGAAGAAAGAGGCTTTTTACCTTTGTAGCCAGATGTAAATGACTTTTAGCAAAGAGGCAGAGAGGAAGGGACAGTGGAGTCACAGAAGTCAGGTGGAGTCAGGCTGCTACATTTAACTACAGCAAGAGAAGACAAGCATGTGGCTTTGCAAAGAGAAAGGATAGAATCATAGAATCATAGATTCATGGAATCTTTTATTTTGGAAAAGGCCTTTAAGATCATGAATTCCAACTGTTAACCTGATGCTACTAAGTCCACTACTATAATATGTCGCTGAGCACCACATTTACAAATCTTTCAAATACCTCCAAGGATGGTGACTCAACCACTTCCCTGGGCAGCCTGGTGCAATGCTTGACAACCCTTTTGGTGACAGATTTTTTCCTAATATGCAGTATAAACCTCCCCTGGCACATCTTGAGGCTGCTTCATCTCATCCTATCACTTGTTACTGGGGAGAAAAGATGAACCCCCACCTCGCTACAACCTCCTTTCAGGTAGTTGTAGAGAGCAATAAGGTCTCCCCTCAGGCTCCTCTTCTCCATGCTAAACAACCCCAGTTCCCTCAGCTGCTCCTTATAAGACTTGTTTTCCGACCCTTCACCAGCTTTGCTGCCTTCCTCTGGACACGCTCCAGCACCTCAATATCTTTCTTGTACTGAGAGCCCTAAAACTGAACACAGTATTCAAGGTGCTCCCTCACCAGTGTTGAGTACAGGTGCATGATGACTTCCCTACCCCTGCTGGCCACACTATTCCTGATACAAGCCAGGATGCCATTGACCTTCTTAGCCACCTGGGCACACTGCTGGCTCATATTTACCAGCTATCAACCAACACCCCCAGGTCCTTTTCCACTGGAATCTTCCCAGCCACTCCTCCCCAAGCCTGTAGTATTGCATGGGGTTGTTGTGACCCAAGAGCAGGACCCAGCATCCAGCCTTGTTGAACCTCTTACAATTGGCCTCGGCCCATCAATCCAACCTGTCCAGATCCCTCTGCAGAGTCTTTGTACTCTCAAGCAGATCAACACTTCCACCCAGCTTGGTGTTGTCTACAAACTGACTGAGGGTGCACTCAATCCCCTCATCCAGATATTGATGAAGATATTAGACAGAGCTGGCCCCAGTACTGAGCCCTGGGGAACACCACTTGTGACTGGCTGCCAGCTGGATTTGACGCCATTCACCACAATATTTTGGACCCAGCCCCCCCAGCCATTTTTTTACCTTGCAAAGCATATGTCCATTCAAGCCATGAGCTGCCAGATTCTGCAGGAAAATGCTGTGGGAAATGGTGTCAAAGGCTTTACTAAAGTCCAGGTAAAAAACAACCACAGGCTTTCCCTCATCCACTAAGCGGGTCACCTTGTCATAGGAGATCAGGTTAGTCAAGCACGACATACCTTTCCTAAACCAAAGCTGTCTGGGCCAGATCACTTGGTTATCCTGTACCTGCTGTGTGATGGCACTCAGGATGTTCTGCTCCACAAGCTTCCCCTGCACTGAGGTCACGCTGACTGGCCTGTAGTTCCTCGGATACTCCTTCTGGCCCTTCTGGTAGATGGGTGTCACATTTGTTAACCTCCATTCATCTGGGACCTCCCTGCTTAGCCAGTATTGCTGATAAATGATTGGAAGTAGCTGAAAGAAGAACTAGAGAAACCTATTTGTAATAAGGAAGACTGAGGGAAAGGGGGTTTTAAAGAAACTCTAGAACGTGGAAGGAGAGAGAGAAAATGAGGGAGAAACTGAGCTGTGTAATCTATACGGGGCTTTTTTCCTCATATCGGTTCCTTTTCTTGCCTCTGAGTGCTATATATAACGCTAAATAGACCTTTTATACCATAAAGAAATCCATTAATGACTCCTGAATTGAGAGTATGATGAAAATTATTTTGAAATAATAACTAAGGCTTATTTCATATGGCAATTTTTTTTATTTCATGCAGTAATTATATTTAAAGGCAAGGAATGAAGTTTTTTTTCCCCAGTGACCCTTTGGAGGGGAGCTGACTTTCCATTCAATATTTCCAATAAGATAGAGGGAGAGAACAACTCTTTTCTACGGAAGCAATATATTTTTTAGCACAAATATAGCTAGAAGGTTGATTTACATGAGGACACGCTGTGTGAGCCCTTAATGGGAATTTTCTGTACCATTAACTTTTATTTTATGAAACATGTGTTTATTTCACTTCAGAGAGAAAACTTTCCTATGCCTTACAGTTCAAAATTAATTTTTGTGCAATATTCAGTACTAACTCTGTGATCTTGCTTTAATATATTGATTTGGGGGAGGAGGAAAAAGCTTTCTGTGATCTGCCCAGAGACAGTTTCTTCATCAGTCTCCAAGCTTGCTGTTTGATGATACTTTTCAGATAGTTTGTGAACAAAGCAAATCCATCTTAATCTATTTTAATGGTATTTGTATTCAATCCATGTTATGTATCAAATAGACTTGCTCCATAAAAATCTTCCCAGAACTCTGTTGAACGGGAATTCAGAAAATAACCTGTAAACACCATGATAATGCACAATTATATTTTTCTTTAGGCTTAAGAAGTGTAGTTTAATGATTACAGTTTTCAGGACTGTCAGTTTTGAAACTTCCAAGTACTTCATAATGGCTCTTATGTCTCTAACTGGTCTAAAACTAAAGTCCTGAGCTTGACAGCTGGTCTCCTTGAAATACCAGGTCAGTACTCAATACCTGAGATTTCCCATAGTTCTACCTGGATCTAAAAAACAGCCAGAGTCCAAGTAGTGAGCAGGGATATGTTCTCTTTGGATTCCAGAGAAATTAAGTGCTGCCTTCAAGCACTTAATTTAATTTTTGTTTGTAAGCATGGTCCAATGTCACAAAAGACTACAGCTGCATTATTTTGGAGGTGAGTTGAACTGCATTCAAATAGCATTGTCCCTGTCTGTCTTCTGCCTCCCTACAGCCTAAGAGTGAGTTTGGCATGGGAGCTATGGAAAAACACTTGTAAAGAGAAAAATGTCACATTAGTAAAATGCATGCAGTAAGATGGAAAGTTTAAAATACGCTTTTCTGTTTGGTCGTTCTCCAAGACAATTTTTGGCCAAAAAAGAAACCCATAACAAACGTAGCTACTTGGTAACAATAACTTCTAATGTCAAGTAAGTTAAAATAATATCATATTAGGTAAAAGAGAAGCAACTGTTTTGGTGCAATGACTGTATAAAGAAGTAGTACTCTATTTCTGACACCTCGTGCTTTGCTATAACAAGAAAACAATTTGTTTTTTTTAATGCACAGCATCGAAGTAGAAATGAGGTGCAAGCAGACATGGGGGGTAAGCTAGCACTGTGTTTGAAGCAGCATGTGAGTGTTTCCAGCTAAGACAGACTGAGCTTCTGTAATGCGCTTCTCAGAAGCGCAGCCCAGACTGCAATGCTTAGTTGTAGCCATGTTTTGCCCAACAGGTTCTAAGTTCTGTTTGAGATGGGAGAGGCTGGTGGTACAGTCTGATTCCAATTCAACCCTGATGCAAGGCTGCTTTCATTCAATTTAGAAAAGATGAACATTTAATCTTTCTCTTTAGACCTGAAGAAAGGTTCTTTTCTGTGGATCCTACTGTGGAGTGTTTCAGCCTTGCCTGTCATCTTAAAAATCTTCTCATTTCAGAAAAATGAGTCTAGTGTGTGCCTTTTCTAGGGGATGCGTCCCTGGCCGTTGTTTGACCAGCTGTTTCTTATTGTCCTGGGAACAAAAATTTGGAGACCTAAGGCACAAACTACTCTCATAATAGCCACATCTGTTCTGATTAGGTAATGCCCACTGAAAAAAAAGAGTTGTTGAAGAAATGCAGAAGTTTTCATTTAGTCAGATGATACTGTATTTGGGTCTGAGGAAAGCAGTGGCTCTGTTGAAGAACTGTCTGATTTAAGAACAGTCAAAATTTTGAGCATGGCATCAGTTAGCCATACAGAATTCATCAACAGCAGAGCATTAAGGACTGTGTTGATAACAATAAGTAACCACATTCTAGTACCTATATTTTCCAGGAAACAACTGTCACTTTTTTTTACTCATACCTTGTAATGGATCACTTTACTAATTCCCAGGGTTAGAGCAGTATATGGAAACACTACTCCCCTAAACTGTACTGGTGTGCCAGCAGGAACAAGAAAAAGCAATTGCTTCCCAGCGCAACAGACTTTTCAAGGCAATATGTATTGTTTTTCTTGGATTCACAAAAATAAGTTCTTTGATCTTAAGAAGATAACCAAATCAAGCTACCTAAAGTGTCACTGACGTGCAGAGAAAAACCAAGGTGCCAGAATCAAGGGCTAAATTGTATCAGACTGCACTGTAGAGGACAGATATATTTGGACCTGCTTAGTTACAACAATTCAAATAGGAGAGGCATACTGATTAAATGTCCAATATTTCAGAAGATAAAGACAAGAGATTTACCTTTAGCCTGACCACTGACAGATCCTGTTTTCACATGCTGGCTGGAGTCTTCTTAGAGAACAGCCTATTATCTCACCCTAAGTCCAGTTGGCTTTCACAAATGTGAAATGCTGTTTTGCATTCACAGTCACCACTAAGTATTTCACACAATTAGCATCTCCCTTATCTTCCTTCTCTGTAGCATGTGGGCTTCCTCTCAATGGCAGTACACTTGACTAAAGTGTAAAGAACCTTGCAGAAATCTGTCTGAAAACAATTGCTGGAGGTGTCTCACTTCCTCTGTGCAGACATGGCAGATCAGTTATAAAATGACTGATGAGAACAGTAGTTCTGACACTTTAATTCTTTGCCTTTTCACCTTTTTCTTGGTAAGAGGAATTATAACCATTTATATGAGGAGAGATAGGGAATAAAATTGTTTTAGTTACTGCATCTAGATGACACGGTTTGCCGTGTCAACACAAGGAAGAAGCCTCTACAGATTCCCTTTATTTTCCAAAGGAGCTCTGTACCCCTGCTGACATTAAAAGATTGAGAAAGCTTGCTATTTCTTACCTCCATCATATCATCTGGTCAGACCCAGAGCTAGCTTTTGATTAATTTTCGTACATTCATCCAGCCAGTTTAAAGGAGCTGAAGGTTGGAGTATGTGTATTCTTGCAATTTGCATCCAGAGTTTGTATTGCTATTGCTCGTGACACACATGGGGAAAAGAAATGCCAGTGACTGAATGGCTTTAAGCTTCAACTCTGTGTTGACTTTGTTCATGCTGCTGGATTTAGTGAACTATGAAAAGTATTCTTTATCTTACAAAGGTTATATCATATTGAGGATAAATTGCATTTCACAAATATTTTCCTTCCGAGGAGTAGAGTTTTTCCACTTCATATTATTCTTCAGAACATGATGAAATTGCACTTAGCTTTGATAGCATGACTTTACTTTTATTACCTATTTTCCTTCTTGTGTACAGTAGCAGTTCTTGCAGATATCAGAGAAGTAATGTAAGATCAATTTTTTGATAGTTTGACCTGTCTTATATGGCATGCTGATAAGCAATCTAGGAAGTATTGCTTAGGCAAAACTACAGCTAGAAGGGCCTGCAAACATGCTGGCTGTGGTCTAAGACTAGAATTCATAGCAATTACAACTAATTGAAAAAACATCCTCCCAAAACAGGGTGCAATTCAATACAGATGAACACAAAATACCACTCGGGTATAAAAAATTGCTAAAATAAAAAATAACTGCTAACTTAGGTTAGGTTACTAGAAAAGGATTTGAGAATTATAATGGTTCAAAGGTTAATATAATTTTTAAAAATATGTCAGTGGAGAAGGGGGAAGCAAAGCCCATGCTTGGAGGAAGAGAGAAGGGTGCTGTAAGTTCAGATTCATTCCTCTCTTCTTAGCACTAGTAAGGTTTTAGCTAGACTCTCTGTCCAGCCTTCTTCAGGGACCACAGGTAAAGAAGAATGCAGGACAGCTGGGAAAAAAGACAGAGAAGATCAGAAGGGATGATTTAGAGATATACAAAATATGACTGTTAAGGAAAGAACTAAAAATTTGGGATTGTTTTTTCTAGAGAAGAAAAGGTGGAGAGGAGAAATGATAAATCTTCCAATATGAAAAATATTGCTGCAGAGGGGAAAGGTTATTCATTTAGAATGGTACAAGAAGTTATAGGCTTAACTACAGCAAGGGAGATTTCAGTAAGATTTTAGGAAAACATTTCTGAAGACAGGAATGGTCATGCATGGGAAAAGAATTTGTTGGGGAAGTGCAGAGTATTGAGTAAGAGAGGTTAGACAAACCTCTCAAATTATGTAGGTACATTTGAGTATGTCTTGTCTGTTCTAACCTGAAATCATGCTTAGTAGCTATGTAATGGTTATTTGGAAAACTCAGTAAAAAAAGAGTGCTCTATGTAAGCACAGAGCCAAGAAAGCATGAAAAAAGAAGCTTCAGGAATATTTGCGTCATACAGAGCCCCACTTGCTGTTGGTGTAACTCTGGTACTAAAGATTCTCTGTTAATTCACTACCGTTAAAAGAGTCTGGACTTAACTTTTGTTCAGTCAGGTTTAACCTTTGAAAAATATCATCCTTTTTTCCATTATTAGCTTTGCACCCTTCTTAATATTGCCTCTATTTCTGAGGGGTATAGTGTGTATTTATTCACTAGTCTGTGCATAAATACATCTGAGCCTCCAAGCTCTTTTTTTTAGACATATTCATACCATTCAGAAAATGTGTACTTTAGGTATGCAAGGTAGAAATCAATAGATAACTTGAGGCACTGAGTCTCTGTGCAAGACGTCTTTGGACTTGCCCTTCAGCCAAGTAGTTTAACATGTTTTTCTTCTAAAGCTACGTTCCACACAGGGTGACCAGGAGACACATGCTGTCTGTCCAAAGCTGTGTGATATTGTACTGGTTTGGTCAAATGGATCTGAATGCTTGTGGTTTTCTGTGGTCACAGGGGGCCACCACTCAAAAAGCCACTTGGTATTGTTGTGGAAACAGCAAATAGTTTGTCACTATCCAGGCTCTTTCCTTGCCTCTCCCCATCCTGTTTGGAACCTGAACTAAACCTGTGATCTAACAACTGAAAGGCAACTGGTATTTGTGAAATATAGATCAGACCTAAACACTAGAATGGCCAGATGTAGGAAAGCAACACCACGCTGTCTGCTGCCGGTATCAGTAATGTAGCTGCTTTGACTTAAAGATCACAAAAGTATTCTCAAAATGATTGCTTATCCTTTTGTAGTTTTCCTCATGTGGTAAAAAGCCCCAAATTTCTGCATGTTTTGGTGCTGTCAAAAAGTACGGATTTAAATGGCACCATAACAGAGGAAGAATGGCAGCTATTCCACAGTTCTGTAGGGTAAATAAACATTAATTGTCTCTACTGAGGGCAGAACTATCATAGATTATGTAGCAGATATATTAGGTATTGTGAAGCCTCTTGTGCCATGCACTTTTGCTCAGAGCGCCTGGCTGGGTTTTCCCATGCCTATGAACCATGGCTGCCCGGCTCAGATCCTTACATGCTTGTGGAATTTTTCCAGCTCCTTCCTCAACCTGTGGTGTCTCCTCTTGTGCTTCCATTCCTCCAAATCTTACTTACACTATCCTAATGAGTCCAATGTATTGGGATTGTCTGGTTGCCAGTTGGTTTTCAAGTGTTGTAATATTCTGGTGCATACAGCAGTCCTTCTCTGGTATGGATTTTGTAATCTCAGTTACTCACAGCATGGGAATCAGGATCCTTCTTGGTGCACTGAAGAGGTTCTGACAGTGGGAGAGTGGCTTTCTTTAAGGAATAATGCCAGCATCCTTGATAAGAACGACAAAGTCACAGGAACAAACACCTTTTCCAGCTTTTAAGTGTTGAGCTTTGTGAATATTCAGTGAGTATTCCTGTTATTGCAATAAAACACCATACTTCCTGAAAAAATTATCCTTCTAAACAACACAGGTTACTAGAATCAGTATTAATATCTAGACAGATTTCACACCATAAAAATATATCACATTCTCACCATAATTTTAGTCAGTAAAAATGCTGAATTTGAAGTGCAGGTTTCAGTCCCTGAAGAAGTGTAGTTTACCAGAAAAACTGCTACAAATTGACTAGAAATAAAGTCCATGAGCAAAACTTGTCTTCTAAGAACAGGGTTTGCAAAGAAAGAAGTGTGCTTGTTTTACTTTACCTTCTAATCACTTTCTGAAACACTTGGTCTGGTACTAATTACTTTGGCTATGAAGAGTGTATTGTCTTCACCTCAGTGTTTCTAAAAAGCTCTTTATTTGAGTTCTGCCATTCCTCTCCCATCTATTCCCTGTTCTAAGACTGTATCTGAGAATATGTATTACAAACTCGTTTTTGAAAAATATCTTTTGCATTTTGAATATCCAGGTACCTACTGAATTTAGATGTATTTCTCACTTGTGCATTCATATATCTGGTTAAGCTCAGGAATTCCAAAAATAATATCAGAGAGGAAAACTCAAAAGCTCATTGCTTTTGTGGCTTTTTTCACTGAGGCCAGTTTTAGGCCATATTGCCAATGATCAGTCTGTACTCTTTAGTTCTATATTATATACATAAGCTGTGTGTGCAACAAATGATGTTTTCTTAGCCTCTCCATATAGCCTATTAAACAGTAGTTGGAATACTTCCATCCCTGAAGTGAAACCTTTGGCATAAATAATATTGTCATTTGGATAGGCTAGACATACTTTTGCAAAGTGACCTTGTAAAAATATTGTCTGAGGTATGACTGAGCCTAAATTATATGACAGTGAGGTAGTATATTATGGTGTCTCTGGTATATGAAGTCTCATCTTGTAGCAGTGAAACCACCTGAAATTAAACAAAAAACAGTACTATGCGTCAGATTTTGAGGTTGAAGTAAGCTGATTTTGGTGTTTGTTTTTGGTATTGGTTTTTTTTTTTAGTTGCAGACATTTATGTAAATTTTTTGTTTGGCAAAGGCAAACATTGTTTACTGAGGTTACTCTGTCTAATGATTTTTGTCTTCATAAAATAAGATTATATGAAACACTGGAAGGAGACTCTTCTGCCTACATTATAAATATAAGTAAGTCTGGAATAACTGGGTCAGAATTATTTTTCCTCTCTCTTTTATAGCTCTCTCAATTTTATTTTTTTTTTTGTCATTCAGGGATAACTTGATTTTTTGGGTGCCCTAGTTGACAACATCTTGCTTTCTATTAAAACATGCATATTTCTCTTTCCATTCAAGGGTCAATCATCTTAAAAACTCTCTTCCTAGTCTGTAGGGGTGGGACAGATACTGCAGTTGGCTATCCCATTTACGAGCTCATCCCCCTGAATCGTTATTCAGATGTTCATGCTTAATGTACTGTGTTGCCAAGTCTATTCCAGTTCATAAGAACAAATGGGACTAACCCATGCGCTATAACTTGAAATAATTCTTGTGCTTAACGTATAATCTTTTTGGTTTGTATATTCTGTAAATGTAAGGGAGAGTATAGTGTAGCTGTAATGGAAACCTTGTTTAAAATTACTATACATATAGTGGTGGTTATTCTCTGCCATTTCAGTGAAATAACTTTAGAAGTGGAAGGGTGCAGTACCTGATAATACAGGTCAGATCATACAGGCCATTCACACAGTGAAGCTGCAAAAAAGAAATGGGAAAAATACAAGGTCACTTGTGAATCAGTGCCTCTCGCTGCTTGCCAAGAACGTAGAGAGGCATTCAGTCCAAGCAGGTGAAAGAAGTATCCTTTGAGTGCAATGTTGTATTAAAGTCTGCTTGACTCAGATGTTACTTCTGAAGAAGAGCATACATGATTTTGGAGCCAAGTTTTCAAGAGCTGCTGCAAAAACATGATCGTCCAGACTGTGTTCAATATAAAGAGCTTCAGCCTTTAATGCTTTATTGCTGCCAAATTGAAGCTGCCAAAACTAAAGGCTAGGGCTATTCTGTAACCGTGCCCTTTTCGTGCTACACAAAAATCATAAAGGGGAGCAAGTGTACAGCTTAAATACCCTTATAAATATTGGACTGGACTTTCAAGTTCATGACTCCCGTTGACTGAGGAATATGACTGTTGTGTTGTGCTTTGTTCCACAGCCAGTGCATTTCATAAATTAAAAATAGGAACCATAGTAGCAGCTCTTTATACCAGGAGTTGTTTTCTCTTTCATGTGATCTTCTAAGACAAGAACAGTAGATTTTTCCCTCCACTTCCCCATACTGCAAAATGCCTTCATTTAGATTTGGGGGGTTTATTCATAAAAATGCAACTTTTTCCTGATTCACTGAGGATTAAGAACAGATATTTGTTTTGTTTTGAGAAGGTGTTGTCTTGTTTGTAGTCTCCTTTCATGTCTGTAAATTTAAGAGCTTTTAAGGAAGGGTCCTTGTGCATTTTTTAAACAGTGCTTTAGGAGTAGAATGTTACTAGCAGCCAACTTGTATTTAAAAAAAAAAGGGAAAAGAAAGGCTTTGAATTTTTTCCCAAAAATTAGCTTTCAGACTTTCATACTGCTTTGGAGGAGTACCAGATACCAATAGAGGGTTACAATTAGAAGATCCTCATTCTGTGGTCAGATTTTTCTGAGTAGTAGACACTTCTTACTTAGTCAAATAATGTCAGTTTAGTGTAACAGTCTGGCATATTAGGTATTTCTAGCAGCTTCCAGCTTTCATCCTTTATGTATGACTTAAAGGTAGGATCAAGAGTGAACAGAGAAAGCATTGTTGGTACAATGCTATTTTGTTATGTGTTTCAGGAATTAAAAAAAGGGATATACAGAGAAAGTGTTTTAATCATAATAAAGTTAAAATATCCATTATAAGCCTACTCACTGAAGCTTTGACTTCAGGTTTTTTGCATTTGTAGTACATACAGAAACTACACATGCACATAATAAAATAAAATGCATCTTCAGCTTAAGTGTGGCTTTTCTAAGGCTGTACAGACTGTCCAGCTCTGCATTGGGAAGCCAAACACACAGAGACATATAGTTTGAGAGGACAGTGGGGCAGAGCCTAGCTATAAATGTAGTAGCCATTCATTTTGAAAGTGGAGGAGGAGGAGGATATAAAACCGTCCTCTGGCCCTTCAGTAGCAGTGGCTGACAGGGAAGGCATGATGATGAGCGTGGCAGTGAACTCTGGGGAGGTAAGAAGCAATTCTTACACAATTCTTACAATTCCTCTGTGTGAAATGCACAAAAAGACCGGCACAAGAGTGCAGTAGCTTTTTAAACACTCTTCCAATCTGTGTCTTCATTAATGAAACTTGTACCACGTGAGAGAGTTCTAAAAAAATAGGTGTAAAATCAAATGGAACACCCCATCTGTAATGGATACTGAAGTGGAAGAGAAATCCTGTCAAGAAGAACAAGTATTTGTTTCGCTGTACTGTGAAAAAGAACGTGAATTCAGAAAGCTATTGTTAGAGCAGCTGAGGTGCACAGGCCATTGGTCACTGATAGGCTGGGTGCCACCTGCCCTGGGTGCCTTGCAGATTTTGTGGCCAGAGGGTATCAATCAGAGCAACCCACCATGGGCACAGGGTTTCTGTCTTGCCGCATGAGGCATTTACAACCAGCAAGCTGGAATGTGGCATGTCTGACCAGGATAGCTGAAGGGGAATCACTTTACAGCATTAGCCTGGGATATGACGAGCTTATGGTACTGGCAGGGCAGGAGTGTGTTATTAAAGGATGATCACCTACATTAAAAAATAGTTGATGGACATGAGCATGCACTTACCAGAGGACTTTTGGACTCAGATGCTCCCTGAGAAGGAAGGTAAATTAGCTGTGGAGCTGAGCCCTCATTATGTACTTGCTGGAAGAGGAGGCTACAGGAGCAGCAACAGCACTGCGGTAAGGCAGTTACAGCCTGAATGACTTCACATATATGTTGAGTAGAGGGAGAAGCAGGGAGCTTGAGGCTGTACTTGAGGGTAGTGATGGATACTTGTCACCAGTGCTTCCAGTCCTCCTCAAGGAGCTTCAGTGTCATCTTTTTCCAGCGTACATCTTGGCTATATAATGCACTCAGCCTCTTGTGTTTAATTGGCAACGTTTAGTAGGTATTCCTGGTTGGTCTAACTCTCTACACCAGGATAAGAAACATCAGGAGACGTTGTCTCACTTTTCAGTTTACATCCTCTGTGCTGTATATACTTCAGCAGGAACCTTATAAGTGTAGCCACTCTACGATCAGCTCATGTTTTGTTGCAGTAAAAGATGTAAGCAAATATCTACATCTTTTACTGAGGCTACACATGTAGAGGTCCCCTCATCATCTAACGGCCCAAGACTGTCATCATTTAAGTGACGATAGACACACATGTCTCTGCCAGAATGAGGCAGAGTCTGGAGCTATCCATTCTGTCTGAGGCTAGTTTTTATGTTGCCAAAACATAACTGTGTCTCCAGCAAACTTGAAGTCCTCTAGACAAAAGCAGACAACATTGGTGTGCAGTTATTTTAACCATTAGAGTTCAGACACCCTTCTACTGGGAAAGGGAGACAGTATGGGAACAATGTCTTCCCAAGCCTGCTTACGCTGCAAGCCAGCAGCTCAGGGAAAGCTATGTAATGTAGCATTGCAGGCTACACCCCTAGCAGCCTAGGCGTAGTGGCTCTTTGGCAGAAATAAACCAGCTTCAGTTGTACTTTAGGGTTTTTTTAGCTCCAAAGCAGAAAGGGAACATTGTACTAGCTGTTGGCGTCACTGATGGGATTCATGAGGCAAGCCTTTAAGCTGTTCTTGAGGATCTTGCTATTACCAGATGTGGCCTAGAAGGACCTGATCTACTAGAAACCTAGCTGGTCCAGAAACAAAAATGCCAACTTTACCAGCAGAATGCTCTGTGCAGGGACACAAGACTTTTCCCCCACCCTTTTTTTTCATTTAGCAAAGTTAAATTCCCACTAACGAAATTAAAGGCCCCATTACACGGAAGGCAGGCATAACTAGAAGAACTCTGTCTCACAGGCTGTTTACCGACACTGGCCCACTGTGTCGGCAGCAAAGCTAATGTATTGAAATTGCAATTTAGGTGCCACTAAAAATAGGTAGCCCTGACCTTTGTGTTCTAACTCAAGATTCAGTCATAGTTCAGACTTACTACAATTTTTGCCTTATTGAAATGAGTAATCAATTCAAAATTCAAAAGCAGGAGGTGGTGGGAAGCTGAGTATACCCTGCAATATTAAACTGTGACTTTTTCACAGAAATTACTTACATACCAGCATTGTGGTGTGCATCTTCAAGCTGGGTGATCTGTGCACATAATTAGCATCTTTTAGGAAGGAAAACTTCACAAGTTTTGTATTAGTAGTGCATGGACAAATGTTCCCAACTATACGTTACAGCTATGTAATTTACGCTCACATGTTTACACAGATAGGTGAGGTGCTAGCCACCAGGATGGAACATGGGAGCTGCTCAATAAAAAGGTTGAAGGAAATATATTCAGTAAAAAATCTCACTACCATAGAACAAATTCTTTCAATACCCACAAACCCGATTGTTCCTTCAGTTTTCAGCCACTAACCTAGCACAAGACTTCTGCTTCAGAGAGGGACAGCTGCCCACACTGCATTTCACCCTTGTTTTTCAGCATTGACAAATAAAAGGTGTAATGCTTAGCATACCCATGTTGTAGTCTATTAAAAATACTGCAACCCTGCAGCATTCAACATTTCATGTAACTATGGCAACATCAGGTGATGAATGAAATAAATTTGAATTAAATGATGCTTCCGCTAGCCTAGCAGTATGGGAAACAGTTGGGATTATTACTGGCAGTATGTAAGCTAGCTGTGATACTACAAAATAGTTTTTTCAGAGAACTGTCATCATTTCAACCTCTTTCTTAAAATTTCTTACTCATTGGTGTTGGGTTTAAAGACAGTTACTTGAGAGTGTGCTTCTGACATCAGCTTTTCATAGCTTTGCTCCAGACATCTCCTAAACAGAATGCAGAACTAATTCTGCCTTAGTCAAATGAATAAAATTTAGACACCTTAGCACATTTCTAAGTGATTCTCGGTTAATGAGCTGAGATGATCTGTCTGATAATTTTATCACATTTCTAATGTTCTTGTAGTGTATGTCCATCCTTAGTGTTAGGAAAGTTTTGTCACTGGGTTGAATGAAGACAAAGTAAGAACAGGGATGCCTATTAGAATTGCCTTCCTTAAAAATGGAAGCTAACTTGACTGCATAGGAGTGGTTTCTTTCCCTAGCCAAGAAATAAAAGCAGATCCTTTTCTTTTCTCAAATAAATATTGATTGGCATTAATACAGGTGAACTAAGAACTCTGAGAGAAGCTTATTCAATGAATGCTGTGAAATGATGATGCTGTGAAATACAGGCCTGATGAGCCTTAAAGACTAGTTTCACTTGCAACAATCACTTGTAATAATTAAAACCTGTTTAGACACTCTGTGTTTCTGGGAAATAAGTATTATAAAGTATTTTTATCACATAAAATTGATAACCAAAAAATGCTTGAATGCATTTATTTGTAGCATTTCTTACTGAAGCTCCCTCATGGCAAGTTCTGTTTGCACAAGACTCTGTGCCAAGCCCCTGTGGCATAGGATTGATTTTAGACACAAGTAATCCAAATATCTTCACAAAGCATCCAGAGCCTGGCATTTCCAGCTGTCCCCATCAAGGTGAAGTGGATTTTCCATTCACAATCACATTAAAAATGAAGGATTTTAATCCAAATATCCATAACCTTCGGTATGAGTTTGATACAGAGCAAAATGCAAACTGCCAGGGAAGTTGGTCCCACCTCTCATTTTAAAAACACCCTGAAAACAAACCCCATTTCCTTTCCAAAAGGTTTTCCTCCTTTGTACCCAGATAGCCAGCCTTAGTGCAGAGGCCATGCCAGCTTACTACTGGCAACGTGGGCTTAATGCAGTAAAGGTCCACTTCACCTGAAGTGATATTCATTAGATATAGGAAAGCCAGCTGCTTGGCGTAAGCATCCTTCCACTGGGGCCAGCCCTTGCGCTCTCCTAGCACAAAGCATAACAGTGTAGTGCTTAGAGTTAGCTTAAACAGGCAACACACTTGGTTTCAACTGTAGCATTAATTACATAAGATATATTATCTATGGAAAAAATGTTTACTGATTTTCAATACACACTTCGCTTATCAAGAAAATGTCTGTATAGTTGCTCTCTTGTTCTTGTGACGTTATCAGTCCTGTGTATGCAAGGTCCAGCCTTTCAGACCTCTTCCTACTGAGCAGAGCCCTAAACCCCAAGTTAAGCTTTTATCCTTGTGCTTTTCTAGCGCTTAAAAATGGGAATCATCTAATCCAGCACACCCAGAGCTGCTGCAGGTAGTTGGCAAAAAGATTAATCTAAAAGGGGTGTTAGTCAACTTGCCCATTCATTGACTCATGCATCCTACTTTAGCTTACAGGAAAAGTATGTAATTAGAATATTTTTCTATTACAGGGGCCGTAGCTGTCTCCTGGAATTGATGTTCAAGTTTCTTTCTAGATCTAGCCCTCACTTTCCCCCTGCTGACGTCCTCTGCCAACACGCACACACACCTCACTCTCTTTTCCTCCCTCCTGTCCCCATCAGAACGGGGGCTTGATATGCTCATTTCCTGTAATGAATTTTTAAAAATTTTCTCCACAAACAAAGCAATGGATAGAGATAACAGCATGTGACATTACATGTTCTTAATTTTGCCAATAGCAGCCCAACAGAAAATGACTTAATGATTAAAAAGCTCTGACTCACTGGTTTGTGAATGGACATGTTTAAGAATGTAACCCCTCTTAACTTCTTTACACCATGGTACAGTATAATTCACTCAGCCTAAGAGGAGGATAATGACAGCTCTTTACAGGATCTCACATCACACCTCCGAGTTTTCTTCTTATCTCAAAGGTTGTACCGTGCATTCAAGCTATAGTCTGTATTAATCTAACCTCTGACATTTGGGCCATATTAACCCACCAATGCAGGTTTATGTATCTCACACCTCAGACCCTATCAAGAAATTTGGCAGTGGCAGCTTGATAAGGACATCATACCTTACTGAACTTGTTCTAAAAACAACATCAGAAAAACACTTCTCTGGTTGCACTTTTTAATGACCTTGCTCATTTGTGCTCACTCTTATTTCGCTATGGCGCATATGGGTTGTCCACGCTTCTGTGGCATCAGAAATGCTGTAAGGAAGAAGCACTGAAAATTCCCATTTCTTCTGCAAAAATATTATCATCGGGGGTTGGGAGGGGAATGTCTGTGGAAAGTCTATAAACTGGAAACTTGACCTGTTCATTTTTAGATGGTAAAATAATTGTTAAAACCCAGGTTATGTTTTTATGGGACTGATAACTTTTTTTTTTCCCATTTCTGTACTGGACTAATTAACAAATCAACCTTCATTACCAGTTACTTCACAGCAAAAATTCCACCACAGGGGTGTTTCTGGTATTGCAACAGTTTAAGCAACCATCACAGTACATTCAAGTTCTTTTTGTTTATGTGGTACAGACAGTGAAATAACCCTCCCCAAACTGTGTATTCTCCCAGCTTCCCAAGCTGGGATCTGTATTGGAATATGTGTTTCAAAAGAAGGAGAAAATAACCAAATTCTCAAATTAAACTTAGTTTCAAGAAAGCTGGCACCATTCTAAGGAGTTCTGCAAGTGCATCATCTTAATTTTGCAATGGACTTGCTCAGGTAGGCAGCGTTTAATGCTGTACTGTTTATATGCCTTTTCAAAAAATAATAAAAATAACTACAGTTATACTTTCAGAAAATCTTCAAAGCCTGCAAATGGGGTTTCTGTCTTCTAATTTCACCCTTAGACAAATTCTCATTCACAGTGTTGAAACCTTTTTGAATACCATATTTTGATTAAACAGTGATCGTGAGTATCGTAATTAAATTACAGACAAAAGTCAAGTCAGGTGCTTTATTAAATGCATAATTCCAAAAACCTTTAGAGAGATTGGGTAATGAATGCACTGAGAGCACTTCACTGCACAACTTAAGAAACAAATGATAACTCTGCTTCAAAACTGCGTGTCAGGTTCTTGAGAGATTCCTTTTCACACTTGTCCAGTGATATTTTTAGGAACTACAGCTTACAAGAGAGCCAGTGCTTTACTGCAGTCACTTTTACAAGGCAGCTCTGGCTAGCTTTGCATTCTTTTATCTCCTTTCCTTTTTTTCTCTCATTATCTTCTTGCTTTCTTCTCTTCTCCTCTTAGTTACAGGATTCCGTGGATCATAGATCTCAAAAGTGTCTTCATCCTGCATGCTTGCATCTTTCACCTTTCTGCTTCTATCTTCAAACTGAAGTACATGTGACATCCTACAAAAATAAAACACAGCTCAAACTCAAGTGAGAGAATGGAAAATTATGATTTGTAGTTATGATATACTGGCAAGATTTTAGCACCCCGAATTATTTTTATGCATAGTAAAAAAGACCCAAGTTTTGCTGGTTTTTTTTGTTGTTATTGTTTTTTTTTTCCTTAGTAGGCCTTAATATTATAGCGTAAGCATTTTTGCGAATACCCACTTTGAAAAAGACAGCTAGCTTGGCAGATTTTATTTCATGTACTGAACTCTCTTGTCTTGTTATTTTCTATTTAGCATATCTTCCCAAATATACTGAATAATTTTCCCAGGAACAGGGAGCATTTTTCAAGTTTTCCTATTAGTCACTTTGGACTTCCTTCTACTGTTAGGGTTTTACAAAAGCAGGGAAGAGCTTCCATGGAAAATGATTGAAGTAGGTAGATAGAAGTTGAAAAGGGAATGCTTCATGCCTTGCTGCTCCAGCTTAACTTGGTTCAGATCACACTTTTTAAATCTTTGAATATCAGACTAAAGTAATGCTTTGCTCGGTCCAATATTTTTTCTACTGTTGATTAGAAATTCCACCCCCCCCCCCATTATATATATCCCCATTTAAAAAAATTCCCAGTAATTTGAAAATATCACTGTTATGACCTGTAGAAGCGGGCCCATGAGAACCTCAGGAGGTTCAACAAGGCCAAGTGCAGGGTCCTGCACCTGGGTCAGGGCAACCACTCAGATCAACACCAGCTGGGGGATGAAGGGATGAAGAGATTGAGAGCAGCCCTTCTGAAAAGGATTTGGGGGTGCTGGTGGTTGAAAAGCTGGAGATGTGCCGGCAATATGTGCTCGCAGCCCAGAAAGGCAACTGTAACCTGGGCTGCATCAAAAGCAGCGTGGCCAGCAGGTCGAGGAAGGTGATTCTGCCCCTCTACTCCGCTCTGGCGAGAGCCCACCTGCAGTGCTGAGTCCAGCTCCGGAGTCCCCAGCACAGGAAAGACATGGACCTGTTGGAGCGGGTCCAGAGGAGGCCACAAAAATGATCCGAGGGCTGGAGCACCTCTGCTATGAGGACAGGCTGAGAGAGTTGGGGTTGTTCAGCCTGGAGAAGAGAAGGCTCTGGGGAGACCTTAATGTGGCCTTCCAGTACTAGAGGGCGACTACAGGAAAGATGGGGGCAACCTCTTTAGCAAGGCCTGTTGTGACAGGACAAGGGGTGATGGTTTTAAACTAAAGGAGGGTAGATTTAGACTGGGTAGAAGGATGAAATTTTCTATGATGATAAGGGTGGTGAAACACTGGCACAGGTTGCCTGGAGATGAGGTAGATGCCCCATCCCTGGAAACATTCAAGATCAGGCTGGACGGGGCTCTGAGCATCCTGATCTAGTTGAAGATGTCCCTGTTCATTGCAGGGATTTGGACTGGCGGACCTTTAACAGTCCCTTCCAAACCAAACCATTCTATGATTCTATGATAACCTGGGGTCAAAAGTAGCTTGTTAGCTGTAGTCAGTGGCAGGAAAGCCTGGAGCTTATCAACTATGGACTTATTAGCAGGTGTCACTGAGGTAAGAATTAATAGAGAAGCTGTCAGAAAACCATGGACAAGATCTTAAACAAAAAGATAAATTATTTACTTAATGAAAAATAGAGGTGGGAGGAATGGAGAAGAAAACTAAACCAAAGATGCTTACAAGTTGACTGATTGTAAACCTATTGAAGTTTTGAATACACAGTCATAATAAAGCTGCTGCGTATGAACTAGGAGAACAAATATAAAGTTAATATGTTCAACTGAAAAAAAAAAACCAAAATGGAAATAAAAGATTTTTCAATGCAAACAAACATGCCTAGGCAAAAACCCCATGTATGTTTGGATTCTGTACTAATCAACTGCAAAAATATCTTTGATTTGATGGAATAACTTAAAATAATAACAAGTATACTGTACTGAGTCTACGCATATCAATCTTTACAGCATTAGATGTCTTTGTGTACAATCTTTGTGACAGAAAATCTAGGATAAACAAGTCAGTATCAGAATGAAAGTTTTGTGGCCAATGAATTACTGCTTTACCAGGAGGGAGGGAGAACGAGCTCAGTTACTGTAGATTACAATATAGTACTACTAACAAAACCAGACAAAATTAAAAGCTATAGACTATATGGGATCTGTTTGAATGCTTTAGAGAAATCTTAAAAACAAAACTTGAGACTTTTCATTATAATTGATTCTTGATGTGTGAGCTTCATAAATCTTATTGCACAGCATTGTCAGCATGCCTGCGTATTACTCTGTCCTATGGAAATACTTAAGAATCGTTTCCAGTGTATAAAACTTCAGTAGTTTATAACCCTGTACACACTACTATCACCAAAACTTATTTTTTTTACCCGTATCTACAATTCAGAAAAACATAATGTACCATCAGAGTGACTCATGATTGCATATTTGTAGTTTAATTATAAAAACATTGTCTCACAGTGGAGGGACTGAAGTAATTTATTTTAGTTAACATGCTTTCTGCATTTGTCATATTCTTCTCAATTTATTAAAGATGAGCATGTGAGTATTTTTTTAAGACCACACACCAAATCATACTATCCTCGTCTGAATTAAAATATAGGCCTAAAGAGATGGAGGCATTCCTTGTGAGTGGTTTTAGAGTGTGTTATATGAGCATATGTAGAAGTGTAGTCACACATAGCGCTTTCATCAACTTGGGTTTTCAAAAAATGCCACAGCACATTTGCAGGATACAACTACAAGAAATTAAAAATAAATACATCCCTAATTCTTGGGTCAGGCCATACTGTGTCCCAGGTAGTTTGCAAATTAGATGCAGTAGATTCAGACTAAGCAATGTTTACTTCTCTCCAAGAGCTGAAAGAAGTCATAGTCTCTGACTCCTATTCATAACTTTCCACTGAGGTGTTCCCAGCTGTGATTAAAAATAAGCTGATATTAAGAAACTTTTTGATATTCCCAGAATCAATTTCAGACGCAGTATCTCATAGGTGAAGCAAAATAAATGGACTGTGGTGGAGATTTTAAAAAATATTTTCCTAATGTGAACTTAAGCTTGTTTTTTGCAAGTCACAGATCTTCACAGGTAGACCTGTTTTGCATCACTGTAAATGGTAAAAATCACACTTAGTACTACATTCCAAAAACAATTAAAGTTCATTTCATTTGTAAGGAACGTGGGAAGTATTTAATAATTATCTCTACACGAATTATTTGAATTTACAGTAATCCTACTCAAGCTCCTCCAGCAAAAGTTTGCACTTGCATAATTTTCCAAGGGTGGAGTTAAGGCTGGAATTCCACATATACAAGTTGCATGAGACTTTTACTTGCTCAGTTTATAGCTCTCTTCCCTTCTGCATGCTTCTGGGTTCAGTGGGGAGCTGGTTGTCCAGTCACGCTTCTGCAGCCACTGTGCTGAAAGCTCTAACTTCCATCTCTTCATCTCTGGTCTTTGGGAATCTACTAACTTGTGCACATCACCGCTTGTTGACAGTTCATTTTAAACAAGTGAGACATACAACTTTAAAACACACTTTTTCTTCAAAATTTAAAGGATGAAACTCAGAAGAAGAAAAGTTTTGTGGCTTTTTTTTTTTCTTAAAACTAGTTTCAATAAACTAGCTTATAAAAGCTGATGATTCTGGGTTTAAAGTATTGAGTTTCTTTAGAAGTAACCATAAAGTTATTTTCTTAACGTCTATTAAGATAGTGCTGCAAATCAGAACCAGCTATCTTAGAACATATTTATTGTTGGAAAGGGTTGATTTTTACCCCAGCCAGATGACAGCATCCTACAGTTTAACCGCTGTCCTATCCCATGTAAGGAGGAAGCACCTGTTCTGCTGTACTGCACTTCTTCCCTTCAGTGTTACTCAAGGAAATTCAGTATTTGGCTCTCTTCTGTACCCCAGAAATGAAATAGCTTGAAATGTTAGACTGAAATACCTGAATTCATTTAAGATGGTTTCAGAGACAGCACAGGGTTTCAAATGTATGTGGATACTTTCCTGGCGTAGTGATATTCTCAGATAATTATCTTTGCAACAGTCAGCAAACAAGACTTCACAGTTACTAGCAGAGTAGCTCCTATACGTCCTTAAGCTGTGGTAACTAACACATTACCTTGGTGATCAGTTTGATTACTTTCTAGGAGGTAACAAGTGGGAGAATGTTGGCTGCAACTGAAGCTACAATAGAAACTTCAACACAGCAGAAAACATTCAAGAACAATTCAACAGCACGATTAAGCTGTGTGTCCAACAGACTAGCACAGGCAACGCCGTATTTGCCAACTGTGCATCAAAGAACAAACCCCATCTATACAGTGCTCTCTAGGCAGACTTAACCAGTTTATTGAGGGGATATATCATGTTCTTTTGAGCTACTCTAGTGAGACGGTACTTGTAAAAAAAGGTATGATATACAGTAACCCCTCTGATTTTGAGATGTGTGAGCCATGCACTGGATCTGAACCAGCTGCTGACAAGTGGCAGTCATGTTAAGTGTAGCATAAACAGAAGTCTGGTATCACAACAGCTCTGGCCTTTCCAGAACTGCCCTTTGGGAGAACCTGAAGTGGCAGTCAGTGAACTGAATCATTTTGAATCCCAGCAAAAGCAAGGA
Source organism: Phalacrocorax aristotelis (assembly GCF_949628215.1). Classification (NCBI taxonomy): domain Eukaryota; kingdom Metazoa; phylum Chordata; class Aves; order Suliformes; family Phalacrocoracidae; genus Phalacrocorax; species Phalacrocorax aristotelis. The sequence goes on from NC_134311.1 coordinate 59,010,207, forward strand.
AGGGCTATGCTTTCACACTAGCGATGGAGCTCAGATCTCCAGGTACGAATGCACTGCGTGCATCTGTGATTTTTATACCAACTGAATGAAAGTGCAAAGCTGCATTGCTTAATTCCACACTTGCTTATCAAACTGACATAGCTGTTGGCTGCCACCAGCTCACCTGCTGCCCATTCAACCTTCCTTGCACAAGTGACTCAACACAGCATGCTCTCTGGTACCTCCGCCACTTCAGTGGAGAGCCTGGGACACTATCTTGCACTGACCTAAGTCAGCATTTTAAACAGCTGAGCTTTGCAGTAAATCATGAACAGGTGTGGACAAAAGTTATGTTCTGTTGTAAGGGCAGTAGGTTTTGGCAGAAAGAGAGCAACTTTTTATGCAGTTTTAGCCAGGTTTCATTTGGAGGAGCCTGCATGGCAGCTGGTGATATATCCTCTGTTTCTGCAACCAGTAAGCACCAAGAAAAAGTAACACCCAGCTTTTCACTTTCCAGATGCAGAACAGTATGTTACTAAAACTGCATTACTTATAGACAGTACATCTAAACAGGTGCCCAGAATATCACCAAAATGACATAGCACTTCTAAATGCAGATTAAATGAATTAAGCAACTAATCACATTGCTATAAAATTTACAATAACAGAATTTTGCAAATTATTGCTGCATTTTATGGAAGTTATTGGTTCCCTCCATCAGGATGTTTAAAATGAACAAAGCAGGAGTATCTGTGTCAAGAAATTCAGTGCTGCGTCTTGCATTTTACAGGCTGTCTAAAAAAAGCAAGAGACACCTATATGGACCATAACTACTAGTACTACCATTCCCTTCTGTGTCCAACATTGCTTGCAAGTAACATGGTACCTACTTTTCTCAATTCCCACCAATGCACCATATATTTAAAAGAAAAATGAGAGCTACTCAAGCACTACTGCTTTCCTTAAATTATATTCTATTTGCTACCAACATTTTCCTTCAAATATTGTAAATGTTAAACCTCAAGGATTAATGTAGGAAACATGATAACACTTTCCTCCCATCACCCTCATGATACGTAGGCAACGGATAGAAATGTAGCTCATGTGAACAGATGAGAAAACAGACGAGTGAATCCACAGATCAAAGCAAATAAGCTCTCTCTCCCAAGGGAAAAAAATTTTTTGGCTGTTCTGGAAGAATGAACTCACTGGCAGGCACTCTTTTCACTTCCAGCAGAGTAGCGGGTGGCACAGGAAGATGAGAGACAGTTGAGAGAACAAAAAGAAAAATAAATTGAGGAAGGTAAAGACTGAAAGAAAGGATAGGAATGAGAAACAAAAACAGAGAAAGAAAGATTGACCAAAATGTAAATAAAATGAAGAGAAATGTCTGACAATCGAAAACAAGCACAAATTTTGAATCAAGGCAAGAAAATGAGAGTATGAACAAGACAAAAAGAATGTCAAACTCCTAAAACAATGGGAATTTTGAAGGAGGAAATACATTAATAACATCTAATCTTGTCTTCACCTTTTTTCAGAATCGAGATGCTAAACCAAGACAAGCCTCTTGGCTCAGGCTGCTGTCACCACTCCTTGCGTAGGTGTCCAAGGGCTTTGCAAATAATTTTGTAAACACAATGCAGCAGCAGAGAGGAACTATGTTTATGTCTCTAATGAAACCTGCAACCATCACTAAGTGCTCTCTGCAACATAGATCTTGCAGGCAACTTCCTTAATTTCAGTCTGCCCTATCTCACCATGCAGCTTTCTTTTTCTTTTTGTGTAAGAGATAACCCATCATCCCTTTTTTTCATGCAAAGGAGTCCTGTAATCCAAGTTTCTCTCTCACAGATCATGAAAGAAAATTTTTTCCCAAGTACTTGAAGTAGGTTCTGATTTTTATAGCAATGAGGGCTGACAGCATAAGTACTGCTGTAGACACAGTCTCAAACCTGGATGAATCTCTTTAATTTTGTTTCGCACAGCCAGTGCTACCACAGAAAAGATGTGTGCAGGAAACAAGCTTCCTTGCCTATATTTGTCTCATTAGCTCATAGTATCAGAGCTGTGCTAAATTACCTATGAAAGCCCATGCTCTTCCGTAGCACTTGGTATTTAAACCTTCTACTGTATCACACGCTGGTTTTTTTGAGCCTGGTTTGCCACATCAGGTTCAATGAAGGTTATAATGCCTCCTAGTAATCATCTGTGGTCACAGGTTTCTGCTGTGATTGTTACCACTAAGAGATTTCACTCTTGTTTCACTGCTTGTTTCCACCATTCCACATTCCTTTGTTCCTCTTTCCCCATCTCCCTTCCTAATGATCAGACCACTTGCCCCTCCAATTTTTTGTGCTTTCATAAAAGCTTATATTTTTCAGATTTTTTACTTGCTATTTAAAAAGAGAAATAAGGTTTGCTATTCAGGTCTAGTCAAATTCAAATCATTAGTTATTCTACAGAAGTTTCCAGAACAAAAAAAATGCTTAGAAGAGTATTGAGAACATTGTTATAAATACAGATATTTGCCATACTGCAGTCAATTCACAGGTTAAGTATTCAATTCTACATCAAAATAATACTGTTTTGATCCATATTAGTGAATATGGTATAGAGGACAGATTTTAGACTGAAATTTAAGATTTCATTATTGTTATAAATACCTCAAGCACTCTCTTGAGGTTAACTGCACTTCTGCAAGACACGAAAGTGGTATTTTCCAGCTTTCAGATTAATGGAGTACTATTAACCTACAATATTTCAGCATTCAGATGTTACCAATGGAGGTAATGTATTATTGCCACTCTTGCACAGGGCAAAAATCTCCCCAATTCTAACTAAGCAAAACTGATAAAAATATGCTTTAAAAAATACTATACAAAGTCAGACTACACTTCTGTTAACTTTGACTACCCCTTGGAAATTGTATTACAAGTACTGGAGAATGAAGAAATTGGTTTAACCTCTTCAGAATAACCAGCAAATTGTGGGTCCTCCATAGCCCAAAGAATCAGTTGTTTGTATTTTCTCTTGGTGTAGGCCTACAGCATAAAATGATCAGAACAGAACTTCTGCAGATATTTCTAACATAATACTTTTTTGAGATACTTTATTTCAATGCTATAGGCTCGGTTTTACCCCCAAATATTAACTGCAAAAATGATAAGAAACTAATAGTTTCACCAAGTATGGAATATCCAGGTTAAAAAAACCCAAACGACACTTCAGTTTTTGCAAAGCTAACAACAAAGTAAACTATTCTTGGTGAAGAATAATGTAATACAGTACCCTTCCATTGTTCAAGGTAGTACTAAGCACTTTTTCTCCTCTTGAAAGAAGATTTAGTTCTAAGTAACCTTCTCAGAGAAAGGGAAAATCAACTTAACTATGAAAAAGCTCATCCAATGCAAAAGATAATCAAAGCATTGGGGGAAAATGTGCTTAGTTCTCATAGTATCAGAATCAGAAATATGCAAAACCATGAAGACTTATAATTTTAAGCAATAAATATTTTTCTATAAAAATAGTTAAATTCAATTTTTTATATTGCATCTGATCTGTAGCAATTAATATATAGTATATTTATACTATATCCTTGTTCCCTTCACAAAAATGTTAAGTAGTTTGATGAAAGAAGCTGGGTGCTTTAAATAGACAACTCCTCCTGGTAGAGAAGATTGGTATGGAAGACTATAATGCAAGTTCCAGATGTTGTTCCAGACAGTGTACCAGTGTAGAAAAACTTTACACAGCATTTACTATAAGGACATGGGAACTGCCATACCGGAATAGACCAATGATCCATCCAGTCTAGCATCCTGTCTCTGGCAACAGCTTGTATAATATCTGATACTCTAAAAGTCAGCCAATCGCCTCCCCAGGTTAACACAAACAATCAGGCAGTATTGTATCACCAGAGCATGGAGTTGGAGTGGGGGGAAGGAGAGGAGAGCATTTTTAGCACAAAAATACTCAAATTTTCACAACATTCTCTGGAGACCCTCCCTCCTCTTTTGTCCCTTCCTCTCCCCATTTTGAACATGTCAAAATCCTTACTGTTTAGCATGTCATTGAATGAGATGAAGTTGCAGTGCTTCAAAAGGTGCGTAAATATGCAGGAAGCTTAAGCTAGGCTATTAAAGATTTAGAAGATTATTTCTTCATTCTTCACTAGGTTTGCTGGCAATAAATAAAATGTAAGATTTCCAGACAGTAAATGTAATACTAGATATCCCTTGAGTAAAGCACGGATCATCTCTGAATTTAAGTCAAACAGTAGTTGATTCCAGGCCCAGATGCCTAGTCCAAATAAACTTAGACATGGAGGAATTAACAAAAAATAAACAAACAAAAAAATCCACCCCAAACGCTCTGAGTTTCTCAGGCATGCTGAACTGCTAGCAGCAATAAATATACAACTTCAGCAGAAGAACAATTCATTAATATAAAATTACTGAAGCAGTGGGCTAGCAGCTAGCACTTACATATCAAGGTTTGCCCACATTCTATCAGTAGAGGGGTGAAGGTGGAGAGAAAAGTGGAGGGGAAAAAAAAATTACAGCAGAGGTTTCTTTTTTTTCTTTCCTTCTTCCTTTAAATGTTAGTGGCAATACTAAAACCCAAACAAACACTTATTTTTTTTGCCAAACAGAAAAGAAATCCCTCTTTCCAATGTGTTTCTAATACAGACCTCTGGTATTCATTTATCCTTTGTAACAATCAAGTAAGTATTTTGTCAACTTTTTAAAAATGTAGTTGAGTAAATCAATGGCCTTAGCAGGAGACACCTAATATAAAGCCAGTTTTTCCAGACTAGTGGAGGAACATTGGCTCAAGTCTGGATGGGAGGAGGGGAACAAACATGGCTTTAATCCATCTTTGTGCCTCCCTGGCATAAATTACAGCAGTACTTTTTCTTTCATTCCCCAAGCTAGCATCGGCATGTGAAAGAGACTGCTGCTTAGTTTTCAGGAGCTTAGTGTGTTTGTCACAGTTAAGCTTCTGCAACTGAATCTGCAGAGACCAGTGCTAATCTTGAGGAAGCCATATATCATAACCCTCAGTCTGAGGTATTATAGCAAAGAAAAAGACTGCATTTTAGAAAATGTGTAAAAAGGTAGGTTTATGAAAGAAATATAGCCAATATTTTTAGGTGTTTATCCAGAAGAATTTCACTACGCAAAGTTTAATAGTAGATGCTGTATTAAATAGGGAAAACCTAGAAATAAAATGTGGAAGACGTTATCAAATTTATGTGAAGTAGATACTAAGAGTGTGCACCATGATTTAGTTCTTAATATAAACGAAATATTGCAATATAAAAAGTCTGGCTAACTTCAACACTTACCTGATTCTGAAATTGCTGTTTCAAAAAACCCCCCCTGAACTCGAATCAATTCTAGCCTATTCTCTACAACACACATTGGAAAGGTGTTGATACTTTTTTTAAGACCCAACTCTCTTTCTCCCAGCCACAAAGCCTTTTACTGGGAAAATACAAAATAAATGAAATACTGTGTGTTCCCACTCCTAACTGCACCAGATTTCTCACTAAAACCAATGCTAAATATTCTGAGAGAAGGTTTCCTTCTATTATCAACAGAAACATTTTTAAAAGAAGATAGAGAACATAAGTATTGATGCTGGATAAAGAACACCTTCACTGACTATGCAAATTTATTTTTTGTTTGTTCTGGAGTAAAATATAACTATCTGTACAAACTGGGTAAAAATTATACAGTCAAACTGCAATGAATGTCCTAGCAGGAAGGGCTTAGAATTAACACCCAATATTGTCAAAATATTTAACTGGCAAAATTCAGAACTGAGAACAGATTACAGAATTTTACATATATAAACCAGGCTGCACTTGGTTAACACTGGTTAGCACTTGATTAGCACTGAACTTCAGTGAGGTTTTTGTCCACAGAAGCAATAAATTAATAAAACCAGACCCATTCCCTCTATGTTTTCTATAATCAGATGATCAGCTCTATGCAAAGCGTCACTGTGCAAATCAAAATTATATTTTGTGACCAAGAAGAAGATATCTTTAAAAGCCTTCTAAGACCCACAAGATTTTAAAGCCTATTTAAGTGACCAGTGCCGTTAAATTCCCACTTCAACTGTTTTTAATCCTTGCTATCTTAAATGAGGTTTGTCACCGGTAACTAAGATGACAATAGTCATGCCAACATTAGTAATTACACAACATGCACATGAAAATTTAATTAGCAAGATCTGAAATGCCTTTTTGTTGGAGATGGAAGACCTTTATTCTCACATAATTTTCACTATAACCTTTTGACTCTAAGTTGAAAGGTATGTTCAGGCACTGACTTATTCACTTTGATTTAAAAATTGTCTATTTCTCCTATCCATCAAATTAACTAGCATTTAGAACAGCTCGGACTCAACAAAGGTAACTAACCATAGGAATTTTAAACTGAAAAACCATGCAGAAAACAATCACCTCATTCCAAATTCCCATTTTACTAATTCTTTCTTCTCCCACAGCATATCTGAAAGCTGAATGGATTTATGTTATTTCATATCCAAAGAAAGAGTAAGTTTCAAAGTCTAGACATCCTCCCCAAAAATACTTAAGTGACTGTCTCATTTACATTTGTTGCTTAGTTACAGCTATGACAGTGTTCCATGGGGAAGGAAAAAGTTGATCTCTTAAAGATTAAGAAGCTTTGTAGTTCACATCTGACACCTTAGATTTCACCCAGGAAACACTGGGTTCAGTTATGAAGCACTGGCATAACATGATATTAATTAAATTAACTATGTAACATGCTGGCTATAGAGTGCATTACTGAGAGCAGATAGAGGCCACTGATGAGATCTGAATCCAGAAAAAGAAATCCTGAACTTTTAGCTGGGTACAAAATGAAGAAAAAATTACTGGGCTCCACTGTAACATGAACTTTAAAATTAATTGGAGGTCTACCTGCAGCCCTGACTTGTGAACTGATGGAATTAATCATCGACCAAACCCCTCTACTGAGGATGATACAAACTTGGCTTCTTCCCTAGTGGCAACAATAGCTTAAATGCACTTCACATAATCATGTTCATCTGGTAAGGAACAGTTTTCACATGTTAATATTCCAGTTTCTAAACTGAATATTGAAGTTCCATCAGGATGAATTGGGCACCTTCCATCAAATCCAAACTCAAGAAGTAACAGTGGTGTAAAACCATATTTATTAGGACTCAGATTACCATCATGGAAACAGTTTTCAAGCAAGAACAGGGTATTGCCTCAAAGCAATCTTCACATACCAGTATCTTCTGGTGCTCTTTTAGTATTTTCTGCCTATTAGCTATTTCATACTTCAGATAAGAACTCAGTTTGTTTAGAAGTGAAGGGATGGGGATATCTTTTTAATTGATCCATGAAAAAGAATCACCATGATTTGCCAGCCTAAATGTCATCCAAGTTTTATAAGGTACTGTAAACTTGATTGGAATGTATTTGGTTTTTTAGTGGTATAGAATGCTGCTGCTTTTGAGTTTGGGGTTATCTGATCATGACAATTAAGCTTTAAATTCAAGAATGGTACCAGAGTCAGTTCATAAACCTTCTTGTGTATTTCACCTGTGAGAACACACAAACAATGGGGACCCTTCACAGAAATATAGTAAGTTGACTTGGCAGGAAGGAAAATGGTGGGTTCTTTTCTGCAGAAAATACCATCAGGTCAAAAATTTTCAGGATTGTAAAATTTCTAATAGGACTAGAAATACTAAAAATTTCTAGTATTGACATACTAGAAGGTATGTCGATAAACCTAGCCATTTCAGCAAGCCTCTGCTTGTTTTCAAAGATCAGAGAAAGAAGAATAGAAGATAATCCAGAATTTTATTTAAGGATATGACAGGTGGATTTTCATAGCAGAGAACCTATTCCTTCCACAAACATTAGTATTCCATCAGGAAAAGTCTACATATATATTTTCTACATTTCATACGGATGGAAGGCTGGTAAAACTTCAGCTGGAGAGCCCTATTTTTGAGAGTAGATAGCCATAGTTTAGTGTCAAAATGAAAAGATTAATGTGGTAGGGTTGGTTTGTTCACTTTCACTTATGACTTTACTGGAGAACAATATAATTACAGAACATAAGTATAATAGGAAGTTTTGTGAAGAAATGGTCTGGAAGTTTATTGGAGAATTTAAAATTTATGTGATTTTGGCAAACAGGAGTAGTAGTAGTATGAAAAATAGGGTACAATTTAGAAACTGCAATGGCTGAATTTCAATAAAAGCAATCAACAGCATGGATACAGGACAGAGCTAGGTTAGGCAATTATTCAGTAGGAAAAGATTTGTGGCTTTGAAGGGATTGGAAACCAGGCATGAAAGAAACAATGAGAAATAAAGTAATCCTTCCACTCAATGCTGACAAAGACATAGCTGAGTGTTGTATCTGGTCTTGGATTTCACACTTTGAAAGAGAGATGAACCACTCAGAACTCTAAGAATTACTTGAAGGGAGGTGTTTTAGAGTACTGAGTATCACACTTATCCTATTTGAAGAGGAATATTTTGCACAGATTAACTAAAGCGATACATGTTTGAACATACTTGATTGAATCTGCATTTTTTTCTCCCACAGCTGGATTCTCTCTACGGAAAATATTTTATATTGTGTTCACAGAATGTGCATCATCAGTTTCCTTATCTGCAGTTGCCATAACACTTTCTGGATTGGAATTCGGGGTTTACTATAGCTGTAACTATTTGATATTATAGTCAGAGCCCTGAAGTGGCAGTACAACCTGACTGGGTGTCACACGCATGCAACTATATGTACACAGCAGTCCCAGTCCTAAAGAAGGTGAAGATCAGTGGTGTTCTGTGTAAGGTGTAGCCTGTGCAGTGTTTTCACTTTCAAATTTAGGCCTATCCAGTAATCTGGATGGGAAGTACCAAGTAGATTAATTATTCGAGCTGGGTCTTCTGCTGTGACATATTTGGTTTTCATATTATTAGTCTCTAAGCAGATGACACCTCACTTCTGCTGTGATTGACCTCATCTACACTTAGGGGAAAAGTCTTCTGGGTAAGATTTTAAGCCCAGCATGAGCAACTGAGTTCTGCCAGATCATCTCCACCTACAAGCTTTGTGAAAGAGAAGAACGAAGTCATGCACTTGTTTCTTGTTTGGACTGTATGCAAATAAAGAACAACTAATGATCAAATAGCACTGAAGGCATCTGACAAATCATTACAAGAAAAGCATAAATACTAGTTGTCAGTATAGAACCATGAGGACAATAATGCTTGTGCCTGGAAGAACTAGAATCAAGCATGCCCTACTGAGGTATGTAGATGCTGTAAAAAGGTGTCTGTCTACTTGTTTGCAGACATTGTTACGAGTACCCCTTCTGGTAGTCGAGCCATGTTTATTTTGATACATTTGAATTCTGTAGGGGAAATTGGATTTTAATTGCTGCAGACACACATATATTATCGTTGTCACATAGCAGTAGAGTTTGCAACAGAATGTCTCAGCAAAGATTCTGGTATTACATGCCAAAATTTAGTATTATGCATTTCTCTTCAGCTCTCTTCACAACGCTTCCTCAGATGCCTTCCTAGACAGTAAAATCTGGTAATAATTATCAAACACCATACACACTGTTTACAATAGAGTCATATTTCTTCTTTTTTTCCTGCATAAAAAGTAGAATGCTGCTGAAAAGTGCCCAAACGTCTGCTATGTTCCATGCCAATACAGCAGCTCAGCCAAATATGCAGAAAGAAGTTTGCCAAATAAAAGAAAACATAACAAATTGGTAATGGTTTCTATCTTGACAGAAAATGAAAATTATACCTCAATGTGTGGCCACTCATGTGGACACATAAAAATGTCTTAGAGGCAATCATTTTACCTCAGATAACACACCCTGACAGTAGAGCAAAGCATACTGGCAGGCTTTCACTTCCCATAAAAATGGCAACCATGACTTACAAAATGGCCTTGAGGAATCACATAATTTGTGTATATCATATATGCATATGCCATACACTAATTATATTTAATAAAAATCAAATGAAGTAGAATTATTGTCTTTTGAGGAATACACTGGAATTGAGAAAGAATCTTAAAATGTAAAGTCACTACAATTATCCCAAATATTCCCGTAAAAAGACACTGAAAATGTAAACTATTACCCTAAAATATGAAATCTAACTAATTTTGATAATGTTGTATGTGTTTATAGCCAATTTGTGTAATTGTGGTGGTGTAATATGTACATTTTACAATTTATTTAGCCTCAAAGTAAATTCTTTGAAAATACTGTCTTATCTGTCTGTAAAGTTAACATGTACATTTACTGCACAGCAAAATTAATATGTTAACTATTAGTCTATTATGTAGTTTCATATTATTCTAAGTCTTTGTTTAGTGCAATTCTGAATGCGATATGATTTTCTGAACAAAACTACAACTTCGTAATCTGAAATTGCAACACTCCATTCAGTATTCAGTATGAATTATTTACAGAGAAAAGAATCAGATGTCAGCAGTTACTCATAAAGGAATAAGGAAGATAGTGATTGGACTCTATAAAAGTCTTTAAAAGGCTGGCTTTATTTCTGTGACAAGAAAATATCAGACATGAAGACTAGTCCTTCAGGTTCATGGAAAGGCTGCATAAGGGAGATTTAGACTGGATATGGGAGGTTTAAACTGGACATTAGGAAGCATTTCTTTACTGAGAGGGTGGTCAAATATTAGAATAGGCCTCCTAAGAGGTGGTTGACACCCCAAGCCTGTCAGTGTTTAAGAGGCAGTTGGACAATGCCCTTGACAACATGCTTGAACTTGGTCAGCCCATAATTGGTCAGGCAGTTGGACTAGATGATCATTGTAGGTCCTTTCCAGCTGAAATAGTCTATTTTATAATTCTTGGAGAACTTAGAAGCACATTGGTAGCCCAGAAGGATCTCAAAGTATCAGTGAAACCCAAGGACCTCAAAATTTATGCTGTATTTCACCCCTCACCCTCAAAGAGCCTAAGATAGGAAAAAACATAATGATGGAAGACTATGTGGTTTGAAGAAGCAACCAAATAGATGGTGACAAGAGAAAAGTTAAAATAATAGCAAGTTAGTACTTAGAGTTATCCTGAAAGGGGCAAGATTTAGGAGAAATTATTTTCTCTATTGTTTCAAAAACATTAATCCAAAGCCAAGATGTTTGTGTTTTGATTTATCTGTTAAAACAGCCAAAGAATATAAGCAAAGAAAGCAAGGCTGTATTTCCAGATAGTGTATTTAACATTGAAAATAGAAAGAAAACCTACATTTCAGAAACCTAACCTGCATTTATACGACAGAGAGAGAGAGACAGAGGGTTTGGTTAGATTCTAAAGCTATGAGAAATACTCAGTTCTTCCTTGAAAAAAATAAAAATAAAAAATATCAATAAAATAAAAAGCAGAATGTTTTAATTGCTGTCATTTTGAAAGAACCACAAGATTTTTAATAGCCTACTTAGTAACACTTAAGCACATTTTCAGTGACGAAAATGCCAAGATATCTATTAAGGTCAAAGCAGACTACAATAACGCCCACAAAGAAACAGAAAAAAATAAATGCACTCATTACACACTACTTATGTGAAAATGTTGTTTTATAAACTGCAAGAATTCTATGCTAAAATGCTATACTACTAGTGTTTGTCTTTCTGCCAGTACTTGTGTCTGAAGTTTTCTGCAAGTCCTAGAATTTCCCTTGTGAGATCTCAGCTTGATTCAGTGAAAAGCAAGAAGGTGTGAAAGTAAAGTTGAAGAATCTGTGTAGCTTTATCTTATTACGTTAAAATATATGCAATGATTCATTACGTATGACACAAACAAGAAAGGAAAAGTTATCTAAGAGTGATCTAAAATTTTAGTCTCATCAACACAACTGGTCTCAGAATTTGCAGTTCAGCTTACCTTTCATGACCTATGATTTTTTGATTTTTTTTAATTTTCATGGAATATATCTTCGGATAAGATAGTATGATTCAATATATTAAAAAAGAAACATTTTTATAATATAGCTTCCTTTAACTTTATGTGTAAGTTACAGATAGTTGAAGAATTCTATTTATCAACACATGGAAAAAAAATTTATCAACATGTGAGTTAAGATGTAAAAAATTTTTTTTCCTTCCATATATTATCTTTCCTTATAGTCTTCTTTATGGTGTCTTTTCTCACTGCAGTATGCACATTTTTTTCATTTGTGGAATGACAGAAAAATAACTAAGTTATTTAGACTGTCTGCATTTCCTACCAAACCTGTCTTCCCATCTTAGAAAAAAAGCTTCATGAACATGGTTATCTCACAGATTTTTTGGGTCTTCTCAAAACAGAGGCAGGATGCTTTAATCGCATTTAGTTACATAATTTATTTTCCATTTAAAAGAGGTGTTTAATGTACATGTTTGCACATTTTAGTTTTTCTCCTTATTGTAATTCAGTATTTTTCAGGTCTAGTTACTGGTGTGAGTTTGGAGATTTTGGGGCAGGTAGGTGTCCTGTTGGTTCCCCTCTCACAAGAAGGGTACACCTGACATTTTCACTTAATAATTTTAAGTTATCTGAGATACAGAAATAGTTGTTGTCTTAAAACACTTGCCAAGAACTTTGTTAAATTTTCTATTTTAGTGGTAGTTTTGCTGCAGCTGTGATGGTTTATGCATACAACTAAGGAAGAAGTTGTACACAGAGACAGCCTATTTTATTAGACTGCCTTATAAAAAAAGATGACCTGTCCTTACAAAACATTTTTGCTATGTTTTTGCCTTTTTTCTAGTAATTTTATGCAGATATTTTTATTATCATCTAACAGCTTGCAGTCTAGGACTTCAGGATTACACTTCAAATCATATTGTTTTTTATCCTCTTCCCTACCTAAGGTGGGTTCTTTGGATGGAAGATGAACATGAAACCACACAGTACAAGTTGCTTCATTGACTGGGACATGCTGAGGTCATAACTTCTGCAGTACTTCATCAATTCCAGCAGTACTCTGCTTCCCTTGGGGTCACCCTACACATCAGATGAGTCTATCAGTCTATCTTGATCTCATCCATCAGCCTTTAAAATACTCACCACCCCCAACACAGAGTTTTAGTAGGATTTACGTCTACACAAACCAAAATGTCTTCTACTCTCCCACCTTATTTTCCAGAGTGCTAAACAAGTACATTTTAGCTGACTCCTCTGCAGCAGCTGTCTTCATATTTGGTGTTTCTGCTACTCCTTAAATATATGCTTAACAGTGAGACTATGTTAGTGCAGTAGGACTTCCAGCAGTAAATACAGAAATTAAAATCCAAAAAACTCACCATCCTTCGTCGTTATCTACTTCGGGTTCAGAAACCTCATTTTCAGGAGTTTCTTCAATTGCCTGGGTTAGCTTTGATTTAAATCGGTCCAACAGTGCCAGTGTCTGAAATTAAGTACATGGTTTTAGAAAAGTTATATATATTTATAGACAAGAACAGGTATATACAACCTCTTTAAGCTACTATTAGTTTGAGAAACAGTACAATGAGATGGAAGAGAGATCTTTCATATAAATTTCAAAGAAACTGTGGAGAGAACAAGCGAGAGCAAGCTAGCAATGTTGAGGCAGCAAGAACAAGCAGGGAGGGCACCCTGCAGGTGTGAGAGAGCACTTGTCTGGCTGTCTAGTGAAATCAAAATGCATATTTAAGGAACAAAGACTTGTGGCTACTTACAGAATAAAAGAGCTGATTAAACAGCACTGACTGCTAACAACAAACTTTACTGTTTGAACCTGCTAATTTCTTCTCATAAAGCAATCTATTCAAGCTTTGAAGACCCAGTTTGCTTGAAATTAATATACTTCACCTTGCTGCTCTTTTAAATTATGCACTGACATTGAAAAAAATTCAAAGCTTTTGTCTCAAATACAATGAGCCACCTTAACTAATTTTACAGATACAGGTTCGTATGCTGCCTACATTAAGCTCACACTGATTTATATTTGGTATTTTATTCTCCAGCTGACATTGCCCAGTCTTTCAGCTACAACAAAGTCACCAAATCTCAGGTGACACCTGAAGATTGTACTGGAGGTCTTGTTTCTGATCACCTGAAATGAGATTTTGATTATACAAGAATTGTATGCCTGAGCCTTGTGATGGGAGAGGGAGCTCCTCAAAAAAAGGGTAGACCATAGGAATAATTTCCACAGCCCACAGCTTATTTCTTGCTGATATTTGAGACTTTCCTGGAAAGGAAAGCATCAGGGAATAAGTGCTTGACTGAATTTACGTGGCAGGCTACATTTGATCTGTAGGTGATAGGTTGGCCACCTATGTTGTAAAACACCTCTGTATGGCTGTTTAGTATTGTTTGGTCAAGTTTTTCAAATTCAAAACAATAAAAACTAAACAAGAATAGAAAACAGAAATAGGAAATACCAGAAGTGTTCACTGGAATCAAATTTCCTTTTGGGAGCAATCTTAACTTTAGGAGTTTCCTGGCTTTTGAATGCTTTCAAAAACATATTTTAGCACTGCCAAAGGCAGGTTTTGGAGGGGTTTTTATTTTCTGTTTAAGATGGGAGAGAGGAAAATTTCAAAGATATTTGGGTCTGCAAATCATTCACGTTCTATAGCTTTCCATACTATTGCAAACAAACCCCATACTTGCAACATCTGAAATAGCAAATCTCTGCCTAGACCATCAGAAGACAACAAACTAACCCCTTTTACATGAATATGCGACCAAAGAAAGTCACATTCCTTGCATCTTCCCTAACTGTCTCTAATGCCATTTTCTCTATTCTCCTGTGAATAGACCTGGTGATAAGAGATAATTTTGAAACATCTTAGGTAGGCATTTTTGCAGTAAGTGACTAGATGCCATACTGTGGATCAAATAACTTTATAAATTGACCCTTGTAGAATTATGTGGTTAGGACTTCCAATATCTAGTATTTTAAGGAGACATACCTTTCCCCCTCTTCTTCACTCTTGTACAGAGGATGGAAAATGGTATTGTGCTGTAGGACCAGGTAGGAGGGATGCAAGGCTAGAAGAGGATCTCCACAAGTGAAATGGATTACAAAGAACTTGATTAATTATTGTTGAATAGTTCCTAGCAGGCTTATATAAATAAAAATTAAGATCTACTAAAATATACACCTTGTTTTCCTATGATGTCCAGGACAGGGTTGATATAAATTCATTGGAAGTGGTTTTAAGTCCCTTGATCCACATTCCCACAGAGCTTTAGTACTCTCTGATTCAAAGTCAATGGGCTTTTGAATGTACAAAGTTTCCATAAATTTCTTAGTTTAAAACTAGATCAGCTTGCCGCATGTATAAACGTTTACCAACCACTGCTTTGAAATTACTACGCCTCAAGTTTCCAGTCTCTTCTAGCTTCAACACCTGAATATGAACACCTTCGTAGCTGAACTGACATGCACTTATAAACCAATGCGTTTGATGTACTATACACATTTTAAGTGAATAGTATTTTCCAGTTCACAGGCAGTTTCATATATTTAACAGTTTCAAACTTTCTTATTTTAGAAAAAACAAATATATATGTCAAACTTAACTTTGCTCATATTTGCATACTAAAGTCTACATACCTCCTAACTAATTTTGAAAAATAATTTTCATTATATTTAGAAGAGGTCTTCTTTTTACCTCTCAGTTAAAAAACTATTTCTGTTCATTTTACAACACCAACATGTATAGATGGATTTAATCTCTTTAAAACATAAATTAAAATGTTAAAAAAAAAAACATCTTGGACTGATGCCAGGTATGCAAACTTCTGTCCCAATGTTACCTTATGGCAAGCTGCAGAGCCAAGGAAAGCACCGTATAGGAATGCAAACTCTTGTAAGTGTAAACAGGCACACCTCTGCATCGATAGCATTTCCTTTTGGAATATTTTAGTGACTAAACTGATAGCATTTCACATATCAAATACACATTGAAACTTCACTTACCTGTCTACCTGGGTAATCAAAATAGGGGACTGAAGAGTACATATTTGTTTTTACAAATAAGAAGATTCTTTTAATGGAAAATGAAACATAACAAATTTTTAAACTTTATTTTTACACAAACAAAGAGAGAAGTGTTTCAATTTTTCTGGAATATTTTTCCCCACGTTGCCAAACTATTACCTGATCTTCACGAGAAACCCCCTTCTTTGGCTGCTGCTTCCGTTTGTCTTCATATTTCTTCTTCTCCTGAAGGTATTCTTCAACAACTCTGTTTGGAGCAGGTTCCTCCTCTGAATAAGGAAATTAATTTGGTTAAACAAGCAAAATTAGGTTTTATGATTCAGGATCATTTTGGAGATCATTTGTGACTTCTGAAATACGAAGCAAAACACTTCCATAAAATGTTTCAGTTGTATTGCTTTCTCAGAAAGTAGAATAATTTGCTACTTGCTGAAATGAAAAACATAACACTGTGCTGGGCAGACAATGAGTCCAAAAATTTTTCCTTCCATTTTATTTTATGATGGAGCCAGGGAAAGCAGGGTAACAGAAATAAAAACTCTGATGGTAAGATGAGAAATGAGAACTGTTGAAATTCCTTTAACAAGTTTACCTTAAGTTCTAATGATCTTTCTTGGAGCAGACAAACCATTATGTGTATTAATATTCTGTGACTATTTGTTACAGAGTAGACAAATACAGTCAAATATTACCTATAGACAAATTCAGTTTTCCTGTTTTGTATGCTGAAGTAGCCACAAATCAGATACTTGATCTTGCAATAGGGAAAAAGCCCATAACATTTTTACTTTAAACGAAGTCCATGTTGTCAATCAGGAAAAAAACACAGTAGTAACAAAGTAATAATCTGGTCTAGTCAACGACTACTATCCTTCATCTTTTTTTAACATTTTCTTCTCTGCAGGATATCCAGTGCCACGACAAATTAAAAAGGACAAAAACTAAATTCAAAAATTGATAAATACCATCCTTTCAAACTTTTTTCTTCTTGAATAGCATTAAGACATTTCACACATTGATTTAGTATACTTGAAATTTATTTACATGTATTTACAGGACTGTTATTCCTGATAAGCAACAAAAGAATAAAAACTCCAGATGTCCATTGCAAATGATGAACAGAAAATCTTTATGGAGGAAATAGTTTCAAAAAATTTCAGGATATACAGCCTGATGAACTGTAAATCTAAATCAAACCTTGTATCAGTTTTTTTAGATGACCTCTGAGAGCTACACAGAGAAAATTTCTGATTCCAAACTAAATTCCTCTCTCACCTAAGGTTTTCTATAGTTTATAAACATAGCATTTCATATAAGAGGAAATAAATTTGAATGGTGCACCTACATATAAAATATTTGTTTATACACTTCTACAAATAACATACCTTATTTCCTTCTTATCCTAATTTATATGTTGCATGTATGTACTTATAGAATATCAGGAAAAACAATCAAACATACACAATACCATTCAGAGCTGGTTTTTTCCTGTATTTCAGTTGACATCTTTGATATAATGAAGAACACAAGATTACAGGTATCAGCAAGATAAAAAAAGAATAAGCCATCTTCTAGAATGACCAAAAAATATAAATGCATATACACAGACATTTAGGGCAGATTAAACAGCTGAATGAATGAAATAAAATCTGCCATAAAACTTCATTCAGCATTGTATCAGGTGAACTGAAAAGAATAACAAAGTACAGTACAAAACTACAAATCATAATGGCTCAGCTCCATCCTTCCCCCTATTATCTCAGTCTCTTCTACTAATTAAAAAACCCATTCTTAATTCAAGACTGACCCTTTGTGAAGACAAAACGCTAGTTTTTGTATAAATGCATGTATCCAGTCAAACTGGTAAATATGCGGAAACAACTTATGGCCTTGTTTTACTAACATTTAGCTGCCAGATAAATAACTTCAACTACAAAAACACCTGCTTTCTTATAGAAAACAACCTGTCAGGTGACATTTACCTAAAGGTGTGCTTTGAAATTAATCCCATCTACCCAGCAATAAGTATAACTGCCCACCTATGAAAAGCAAAAGAACTGAGAAGGGTGTTCCTGAAAATTCATTAAAATACCAGTCTCAAGCTGGCCATAAACATTTAAACCTGTGATCCAAACTTTTATATATATACACTGAATTTAAAATGTGATGCTTAGTCAAACATGTCTTTTGACTAAGATTTTAGTTTAATCTAATGCAGCTCAGATATAATTCCCATACAAATAGGTTAAATTCCCCTGCAGTTGTGTGTTTGTGTATTTTTATCACACTCATATTGTTGTCACCTACTGTTAACACAAATAATTTAAATTTCAGTTTAAACCTTCCCTTTAGATTACTGTTGTCTTGGGTCTTTGCCTGCCAGTGTTTTTCTAATCCTCAACTTCATTCTCTGCCTCCTAGGAAAGTCAAACAGAAGATTATCAGATCTACCTGAACTAACTTCAGAGTGACACAACCAGAACAGTTATGCACTTGTATGCATCACATTTCTGCACCTTTCATTAAAATGACTTAAGGACATGCTGGTATTTCTCCATCAGGTCTTACAACCTATTAATCCACACTCAAAACAAGTAATACAACAGGAAGGATTTTCAAGAACCCCTAAGTCAATGGGTTTCTAACACATTTCAAAAGTTTTGAAAACCCCAAACAATCATTTCAAAACCACTGTGTCTATTTTTAAATATAAATAAAATATTCAGTTTTGATAAGTAATTTTTTATTTTGGGCCCGCATGAATAAACTCAAGCAAAAGAAAATATCTGGAGGAGAGATTTATTGGTGGAAAGAACCCTTTTAAAATTTAAAAGCCCTTTTAAAATGTAAACATAGATTGCTGGCTACTACTTGATGTCTCCCTGTCACCATCCCAGAGCCCCTCCAAATCTTCTACAACAGGGCTGGAAAAATGAGGCACTGTGTGATGGACTGGACCTTCACATCAAGCTTGACAGACTTAGGTCCAGCTTGCTGATGCAGCAAAAAGTATAAGGATCATTACATCGGTATTAAAATATTTAAGCTCCAAACTCCTTAACCTAAGAGGATTTATTCAGACAAAAATAAAGGAAACATGACATGGATGCACAGCAGTGAAATAACAATTAAAAGCCTTTTTAAAGTATTGCAGGATGCAGAAAATGCTAGTTTACACACTTGTGCCCTAGAGGCATCTCATCACAAAATGTAAATAGCAACATGCAAAGACAGATTTTTTCCCTTAGTTTCAACAAGTTACTCTGTACATTCTGCTGGTAAGGAAAGTGAGGGGGGAAAAAAAGACAACCTTCATCCTACTTTTAAAATAATTTTTAAGTACACTGCTACTTACCTCAGCTAGCTTGAGTTACTGCCAAGAGGTCCTTCATCTCACTGTGACAAAAACTTTTAGCATTTAAGTAATTTATTTTCTTTCAGATAGATTCTTCTATCCTGAAATATTCCTTTAAGGCATAACAGATGCCAACCTGATACTGTAATCTAACCTAAAACTTTGTTTTTGGGATGCGGTTTTCAATGATAGCCTGAAACTAAGGAGTAGATTCAGAAGTCTTTAAACCAGAAAGGAAGAGATTGATTTAAATAAAATAGAGAAGGGTTTATTTTGCTCCCGCTTAAATTAGGAACAGTTCAAGTTTTAAACTACAAAATTGCAGAAGTATAACAAAGACATGGGAACTTGATCCAAGGGTGTTGAACTGAAGTGAATGGCAGTTTGGATGGTTTTGGATCAATCCCTAAATAGGAAGCAGGCAGAAGAGAAAGCTGAATAAAGTAGTTTTAAGCTTAATGCCTAAAGCACCTACTAAATTTAATAGCATAATAAACAATCAACAAAAGATGCCTCAGACATGCACTATTTCAGAAACTGCAACTGAATTTTATCTTCCACTGTATGAAAACCAAGAAGTATGAGTTCTAGGCCTACTGACTGTGGTAGGTCAGAAAAGTATGACCGTTGCTTATGCTGACATTCATATTGGCCTTAATGACTGGGCTTCATTTCCAGCATTGCAGGTGGTGTAACTTTGGCTGAGCATGTACACCAATTGTGGCACAGATAAGGTACAATTTGAGACAATTCTGTTTCTGAGAGTATGCAAACATACAATTTTCCACAGTATGAACTTTGTTATTTTATAATTTTGTTATCTGTATCACTGTTGACAAACCTTGTAATAATGACTGTCCTTGTAATAAAGGAGGTAGAATCTGTATCAAATCTAGAGGTTTTGTTTCCTTTTTAAGAAAGAGATAATGAAGCTGCCCATAAAAACATCTGTTGGAAAAAGAAGCCGTTTGGTTTGCTGAAAGTATTACCAGAAACATACTAATCTTTGGAAGTGTAGAAGCATGCTGTTTCTGAAGGTTTAATGCCACCATAAAAAAGAAAGAGCCTACAGTGCTGAAAATGATCAATGAAAGAATTTTGGTTTATGCTTTTTGTTTAATGAGGTACAATTAGCATAATGATTTTTTATACATATAGACTTAACTATCTTACATTACAAAACAGTCCTGATATGCTGAACTTCACAAAAGTAATTCAGTTAACTCCTGTAATGCCCTTTGTATGTATAATCATGAGTTCATGTAGAACCAAAGTAAGATAACAAGGAGAATGTACAAAGAAATCCAGATTAAAAGGCACCCTGGTTTATTTAGCAGGGTTTGTATATGTTTTAAACGTGGTGGACCCATTAACTTTTGTCAGTATCTCAAATACATTCTTTAGCAACTCAGAT
Source organism: Phalacrocorax aristotelis (assembly GCF_949628215.1). Lineage (NCBI taxonomy): Eukaryota > Metazoa > Chordata > Aves > Suliformes > Phalacrocoracidae > Phalacrocorax > Phalacrocorax aristotelis. The sequence goes on from NC_134311.1 coordinate 59,030,991, forward strand.
GACACATTTCACATGATAGAAGACCTACTGAGCAGAAATTCAAGAAATGCATAGTATAGCTAGACTAAATACCAAAGGGGAATATTTTCGTGCATTAAAATAAAGAGGCCTAAAACACATTCTTGTACTTGTGCAGTATACTCCACTTTCAGCTGTTCATCGGTATTCAGTTTATATAGCATTCTTCTGGTATTATACACATATGCAGTACTGATTTAAAAGACCCTAATGAGATTAAAATCTTAAAAAGAAAAACTATTTTTGTATGAAAACAAACAAAACCCTTAGGAATTACAAACAAAATTCTGATACACTTTAATATTTTATTAATTAAAATGGAATCTGTATTCGTGACAGATGGAGAACATAAAGCCACTTTCTGTAACTAAGGTCTAAGACAGGTAACACACTTCTTCCAGAATCCAGAAAAGTTTTCTTCCAGCATTAAATACTATATGTGTGAAAATAAAAACTATTAATTTACTGCAAAGTAGAACAAAAATGAATATATGAGAAAATACAATAGGAAATAATGTTATGCTTGAAAGAATTTATAACACATTCTCCAGTATATTTTTGTTTGGGACTAATTCTACTTGTGGTTTTCTTTGTACATTTAACTACTATTCAGTTATTGTTACTATAGCTCTGGCTTGCCTAAGCTCCTGAACAGCCACTGTTTGCTTACAAGGTAGGTAGGAGTCAGAAGATATTTACTAACTGTGAATAACTGAATAGATTTGCTTACAGAATGAGCTTCCAGGTTTCAACTGATAACTGGATTTTCAGTTTGCTACAGTGAAAAAAGCAACATTTCTAGAACAAACTTACTAGTTCATTTAGCCAACAAAAATAATAACCTTAGAAGTAATTCCTAGAGCTTCAAAAAATGTATTTGAAAGACTGGAGTCCACTCATTTGTAAAACAGTGTAAACTTTAATATACAACAGTGGAAGTTCCTAGTGAATCTCTTCTGAACTTTGGTAGCTTTTAGGCACACAGTCCCAGTCTAAAATGTGGTTAATTTCCTAATGTCAGTTGATTTTGAGCACATGCTTAAAATTACTACTAAAATCAAAGTTGGCTTACAGTGAGGTTTTTGTCCTCTTTGATTTGCAAACAGAGAGACGAGGGCAAAACATTCATTTTAGCAGGGAAGTGACTGAATAGGGATCCTGGGTATTATTTTATGATATTGAATGAGAAAAAAATGTAAACAGTTGAAGAAAACATAAAGGTTTGCAAAAGTAACACATGAAAGATGGATACTTTGATACAATGCAGCCACAGTGTATATACTGCAAAATCTTCAGACTTAACATATTTATGCTGCCTAATTCCCAAACCACCAAAATTTGCATTTTGTTGTTTTCATTATGTTGTCAAGGGTGCATAATTCTGTTAAAGTCTCAGACTTCAAGAAAGCATCTTTCCATGTAAGACAGGACTTAAAGATTTAAGTGTCACTTACATTACCCAAACACAATAATAAAACAGAAATAAAACATAATCTTAAATTGGCATCCTTGCTAGATTTTGAGAGTTTTCTAAGCACTTCAATCATTTTATTCCCATATCACAACTAAAAACAAAGCAGAAAATACTTCATGCCTCAGTAGAATTCTTACACTTGAATGTTGGGTTTTATATTAGTTGTTACGTTTCTCTGCTCAGTATTTTGTAGCTTTTCTGTTTTCTCATGTGTGACAATTAAATTTCATCATCCACAGATTATCAGACAGTTTACAAAAATGTTCTAACAAGAAAAACTAAAATGCTATTTAAATACTACTATTATTTAAAACCAACATATAGTTAAACAATTGGGCAGATGGTATTTGTCTAAAGCAAATTTCATTGAAGTATATTCGCAGGTTTACACTATAGAAATTTAAAAAGTGTATTTTTTTCAAATATTTGATTAAGTGCTTCAAAATGCTGAAGTAATTCAGTACTCAAATTATAGTGTTTGATGTAATTTCTGGCATCACTACAGCAAATGTCACATAAAAGAAAAACATTTTATTTAAAGTAAGGTTTTGACAGCAGTCTGGCATAGTCAACAATCTTATTCACAAATTGGAAGGCTGGTTATAATCAAACATGTACAGAGGGAATTACTTTTTTTCTTCTGTCCTCTTGAAACAATGTAAACACTTAAAATTTCACCCCCAATCTTCCTTAATTACCCTAATCTATGAATACAGAAAAAAATTAGGTAGGCATAACATGTAACCTGAACAACTTGAAGTAGTGGTACTAAATGTGATACTACTACTAATAAACATCTGCCAAAGGACATGAAATAGACGTGTCGTCCTGCCACATGTTCATTAGTGTCCTCTCAGAATTATCCCTGATCCTGCAAAATGTCCAGTATGATCTAAGCCTTATTCTCACAGTTCTGTGATCTTCAGTGATTTTCTCCTGCTATGGTTGCAAGCTTTGGCGGAGATGCCGTGTTTATTAATCAAGCACAGAATCATATTAATGTGGTTACATAGCCTCTGAAATAGCATTTTTTCCTAATGCAGCCAGCTCAGAGCATAGGCAGACACTGTGCAAGTGTCTGCACCATCTGCATTGACATACCTGATACAGCATGACGCAACTCACTCTCCACCCCACATTTCCCAAGAGGATAGTTAAGGGAACAATGGAAAAATCTCCTGCTACATACATATTCATTTCCTTACAGTAGTCCATTTTAAACATATGCAATTTCTTATTTGTAAACTAATGTGAAATAGATAAACTGTTACACATTTAGCAGGCTGTCTCGCATGTTGACAGCTCTATTGCATTGGTAAAAATTCAGGCCAATAAACAAAAAATGACTAAGTGAACTAAATGAGATATAATAAATGCTTTTAACTTTGGGGCAATATCACCTGCTCATGTACAACACTGTTAGATTTCATTATATTCAAACCAAAGCGTTTCTAAATTCTTTTCTGTTATTCTTCAGTTGTAAATGGCTGTTTCACAGTAAAGGTATCCTTCATTCCTTTCACTCACCATCTTTAAATACTTAAGATTCCACCCCTCCATCCCACTCCCTACCTAAATTAGATATATATTCAAGTATCTCCTAATAAATTAGTTGACCTAGTCTTCTGCTAATTTGGGGTTTTTTTGGTCCATTTGTATCCAATGGTAAAATACTTGGAACTGAGTGCAACAGGCTCTTTCGTAAGGACAGGCAAGGTAGAAGAGGTGGAGGAGTTGTACTCTACATCAAGGAACACCTTGAATGTATCGAAGTAAACTATGGTGATTGAGACTGCTCTATTGAATGACTCCGGGTTAAAGTCAGAGAGGTCATCTCCAAGCAGGACCTCACAGAGGGCATCTGCTACCGACCTCCTAACCACGATGACGAAGCTGACGAAGCGATATTTGGGGCACTAAAGCAAGCTTCTGGCCAACAGAACCTAGTCCTGATGAGTGACTTCAACTACCCAGATATCTGCTGGAAGAACAATACGGCAGCTTGCATGTCATCCACCAAGTTCCTGGAATGCATCGAGGACTGTTTCTTGATACAAATGTTAGATGTGCCAACCAGGAATGAGGCACTGCTGGACTTGCTATTCACAAACTGAGAAAGCCTGCTTTGTAATATCTTGGTTAGTGGTAGCCTTGGCTGCAGTGATCACAATATTGTGGAGTTTGGGATCCTGCTGAGTGTGCTGAAGGTCGGCTCTGAGACAAGGGTTCTAGATTTTAGAAGAGCAAAGTTCAGCTCACTCAGACCTCAGTTGGGAGGGATTTGGTGGGATGCTTCCATGGAAGACAAAGGAGCTGGTGAGTGCTGGGAGTTCTTCAGGAACGCTCTCTTGGAAGCACAAAGCCAGTTTATCCCCTATAAAGGAAAGGGAAGTAAGCAGAGCAAGAGGCCCCCCTGGATCAACCATGAGCTCTTGCATCTACTCAAATCCAAAAGAGAAGCATACCAGAGATGGAGAAGTGGAGGATTATCCATTGAGAACTACAAGGGCATTGCCAGAGTGTGCAGAGATGCAGTCAGAAAAGCAAAAGCCCAGCTCAAATTAAAACTGGCAGTAGATGTCAAAAATAACAAGAAAGAGTTCTTCAGATATGTCAACCATAAGCAGAAAAAGAAGGAAAACATAGACCCACTGTTAAACAGAAAAGGAGAGTCAATCACCAATGATGCTGAAAAGGCAGAGGTCCTCAACACCTTCCTCACCTCTGTCTTTACCAGCACTGCTGGGTCCCAGGCTTTGGGAACAAAATTGCCAATTGTACCAAACACTGACCCACCATCGATGAAGGAAGAGTTAGTACATGAATTACTACAGGAGCTTGACCCCCACAAATGGATGGGCCCTGACGCCATCCACCCAAGGGTGTTGAGAGAGCTGGCTGACATCATCACAACGCCACTCCCCATCATCTTTGAGAAGTCATGGAGAAGAAGGGATGTCCCAGAGGACTGGAGGAAGGCAAATGTTACCCCTATCTACAAGAAGGGCCTGAGGGAGGATCCAAGTAACTATAGGCCCACCAGCCTTACTTCAATCCCTGGGAAAGTTATGGAATGAATCCTCCTGGGGGCCATCACACGTCAATTGAAGCATGTGATTGGGAAAAGCCAACATGGCTTCACTAAGGGCAGATCGTGCTTGACAAACCTGGTGGCCTTCTATGACAAAGTGACTTGCCCGGTTGACACGGGGCGGGCAGTAGACATCGTCTACCTGGACTTCTCCAAGGCCTTTGATACGGTCCCCCACAGTCTCCTCCTGGAGAAATTGATGTGTTATGGCCTAGACAAGTGGTCTGTGTGGTGGGTGGGGAGCTGGCTGACAGGCCGCACCCAAAGGGTGGTGGTAAATAGCTCCTTTTCCAAGTGGCAACCTGTCACAAGTGGGGCCCCCCAGGGATCAATATTGGGCCCAATGTTATTCAACATCTTTATAAGTGATCTGGATAACGGCATCAAGTGTAGCCTGATGAAGTTTGCTGATGACACCAAATTGAGTGGGGAAGTAGACACTCCAGAAGGGAGAGCTGCTCTGCAGGAAGATCTGGAGAGGCTGGAAGAGTGGGCCAACAAGAACCTTATGAAGTTCAACAAGGACAAGTGTAAGGTCATGCACCTGGGAAAATGTAATCTGGGAGTGCAGCACAAACTGGGATCCACCTGGCTGCAGAGCAGCTCTGTGGAAAGGGACCTGGGGGTCCTGGTGGACAGAAAGCTCAACAGGAGCAAACAGTGTGCTGCTGCAGCCAAGAAGGCCAGCAGGATGCTGGGTTGCATCAAAAAGGGCATCACCAGCAGAGAGAAGGAAGTCATCATCCCACTCTACTCAGCGCTTGTCAGGCCACACCTGGAGTACTGTGTACAGTTCTGGTCCCCGCTATACAAAAACGATGTGGACAGGCTGGAAGGGGTCCGGAGAAGGACCACCAAGATGACCAAAGGATTGGAAAGCCTGCCATACGAGGATAGGCTGGGAGAACTGGGGTTTGTTCAGCCTTGAGAAAAGGAGGCGTAGAAGGGATCTCATCACCATGTACCAGTACTTAAGGGGTAGCTACAAAGAAGATGGAGACTCCCTTTTTACAAGGAGTCACATGGAGAGGACAAGGGGGAATGGACACAAGTTGCTCTTGGGGAGATTCCAATTGGACACAAGAGGGAAATCTTTCACAGTGAGGACAGTCACCATTGGAATAATCTCCCCAGGGAAGTGGTTGACTCGGCCATGTTGGACACCTTCAAGAGTTGTCTGGACAGGGTGCTGGGCCATCTTGTTTAGACTCTGCTCTCCCTATAAAGGTTGGACTAGATGATCCTGAGGTCCCTTCCAACCTGTGATTCTGCGATTCTGTAATACAACTGTGCCTTTACAGTTAATGCCTTTGTAGCCATGACCGCACAATCACAGCCACATCACAATGTAAATTCTTGCTCAGTTTGTTTTCTAGTACAAACCTGAAATACCTTTCACTACTGTGGCCTTCCCAATTTCTGTATTTTATGAGTTTGTGTGTGAGATTTTTCTTCCTCAGTACTACGGAAATAACTTCTTAACACCCCAACAAAACTCTCATTTTTTTCAATGACATTTTCCACACCTTTTCTTCCCTCCCCCTCTAGTACTTCCTGTACTAGAATCTAGTATTTAGTGACATTTATTTTTGGTTCTTGATGATTAATAAATTCATTGTTTCCTAACAATATTTTTCCAATAGTAATCAGATCCAGTGTAAATCTCAGTCCTGTTTCAATTTTGATAATGCAGGAACCATAAAGTACAATATGGTGAGGTGGCATTACACAGACCAAAATGAAGTTTAAGACATAACGCACTAATTTTATAAAAACTTAGAAATATTTACAACACTAAGTGTTTGCACAATTAATACTATTAAGAAAGTTTAGAGGCCTTTGCTCAATTATATTATGCTTCTTAAATTACTATTCCAACATTGCTACAAGACAGCAGTATTATTAGGTTAGCAGTCAGAAGCTGCTACTTAATTTTTCTAACATATATTCTAAGTTTTAATTTGTACCTTCTTCAAAACTGATGCTTCAAAACTGAAATGTACCGACCAATTTCAGACAAAAAATATGAGTATCTGTCTATCGTGAAGAGGGAAACTTCAGAAAACTGCTTTTAGCTCCCTACGAACCATGATGAAAATAGAAGCTTTGTCGTAAGTGCAAGCAAACTCAAACATTTTAAGAATTTAGGCAGTTAGCTCTGAATCATATTTTTGTCTTTGGGTCACCTCTAGTTATAAGGCTAAAATTCATAAAACACAGGAAAACTTTGGCTACTTCAATGTTATCCAACAACACTAAGAAACAGGAGCAAAAAAAAAAAGCTCACTATATATTTTGGGGTCTGTTCTATTTTAGACACTCAGTTGGAGCTCATCAGGTGTGCTCCTGGAATGCATCTTCCAGCATGGCTTCATCTAACAGTGCACATCTGGTCTGTGGCAAAATACTAATATAAGTGTAACCTTTTGCTTAAAATTCCTATTAAAATTTCAACTTTCCCCAGGTACTCTTGAACTCTGCAAGTTCTTTCATCCTTTACCAGAAATGTACCTGTCACACAACTGTACTTGTTATTTCCATACAGATGAGAAATTTTGAACAATTCAAATTACACCAAAATGATAGGCTTGTTAAAAACATTGGCAGAATGATTTCTAAAATGTCGTGGGTAGAATCCAGAAGTGAAAACTGACTATTTTAAACTTCATACTAACAAACTTAATATAAATCACAGTAACTAACCAGAAAGACAGCATTATAGGAAGTGATATTTAGCAGGTGCCAGTTCATAATGCCAGCATTTTGATACTTTCTGACATCAGCTGAAGTTGAGACGAAGGCAGCCAACGGGAAAATGTTAAGAGTTTCATCAACTAATTATTTTTGTATTATGAATAATTTAAGTATGTTATTTAATCAGCAGGTGTTAATGTTTGAGAACATTAGGTGGATTCTAGTGTAGCTGACACTTTAACACATTTTATTTACTTTTAAATAAGAAAACCAAAACACTTTCCTTTACCCTGAAAAATCAAAAATGTATTTCTAAAATCTTAGTTTTTCCTATATGTCACAAATGTGGACCCAGCATCCCAAGGCACAGAATATGCTATTGTTATTCTTGAATTCATAAAGACAGAAAGCTTTCTTCTAAACAAATTTAGACAGTAAGTTTATTTACTAAATAAATCTACTTCCTTACTAATTAATCTACTTACTAAACACAGTACATGAAAATTCAAATGACACCCCTAATGTGACTGTAAGATGCAGCAAAAGACACTTACCCCACATTTTAAAATCTCTCCTGAATTTAAAAGCTTAGTTCCTCCCTTTTATTCTGAATTTTTGGCAATACTGACAAGCGAGCTGTTGTCCTGATAAATTAGCAAGGACAATCTGACTCCTGGTTAAAAAAAACTACCTAAACTTGAATCTCTACGTTGTTGTGTTTTGATTGCTGTTGGGTCTTGTGCTGGTTTTGGCTGAGAAGGGGTTAATTCTCCTCACTGTGGGGGTCGGCTACCTTTCCAGCTTCCCGCGCTCTGCCGCGTGGCGGGGGGGGGGGGGGCTGGGAGGGGCAGGGCCATGGTGGGAACGGCTGACCCCGACTGGCCAATGGCAGGTTCATTCCCTACCATGTGACACCATGACCAATATATTGAGGGGGGGGCAGTTGCAGCGCGGAGGCGGCGTCGGGTCGGCGGGCGGCTGCGGCGCGTGCGGTTTGTTTCGGCGGTTCGTTCCCCCTCTCCCCTCCCTTCCCCCTCCCTTCCCCCTCCCCCGGAGCTTTGCGCCTCTCGTTGTTCTCCTTTACATTGCATTTCTACTGTTGTTTCTTTTAATTTTAATTATTAAACTGTTCTTATCCCAAGCCACGCGCGTTACCCTTCTGATTCTCTCCCCCATCTGCCGGTGGGGGAGTGAGCGAGCGGCTGTGTGGGGCTGAGCTGCCGCTAAACCACGACAGTCTTTTTGGCACCCAACGTGGGGCTCAAGGGTTGGAGATAACAACAGCTGCTGGTCACTGCACCATGTTGTCCTTTTTGCAGTTGGTGTTAAAAATCGGTGTTGGTTGTTTGAGTCTGCTGTGTTCTGCTGTGATTAGTAATGTTTTGCCTACGAGATTTGTTATACAAACACTCGTTTTCAGCTTTATCTGGTATTTGGGGTTTTTGCTGAAACCGTTACTGTACTTCGGATACCACCTTGTTGAGGCAATTAGCAATTATACCTCCTCCTCTGAGAGATTTTATATGGAGGAAATACAGAATTGTACCTTTGCAACTTTGTTCTATGATGTTTGTGCCTTTGTTACAGCAACGTTTTTGTATCTTGAACATCCTTGGGTGGTTAAGGTGCACTTATTGTTAGTTTTTGGGCATGTTGTTTTGGTTTTGACTAAGCAACTTAAGAATATCACCCAGAAATCTACCCCGAGGCTTGATAGTTACGAGTGGCAGGGCATGTGGGATAGCATGGGCAAATACCTAGGGCAGTGGGCACCCCCAGTGTTTTGGAGTTTCACCCCCGAACAAGTGCAGAATCCTAAAAAACTGGTAGAATATTTGGAGAAAGTATGTTGTTACGCTGGGAACTCCAGAGAGACACAGATAACTGCAACGTGCTGGGGTCTGGCCCATGCATACCGAGCCCTGCTCAACAGTATTCAGTGCCCCCAGGGGGAAGAGAACGTCTCTGGATTGAAATGCAAAGTGACTGGCACTGTAGACAATCCAGACAATCCCCGACAACAGGCACTGCAGCCACTCAAACCCCCACAACAAGTACCAGAGCTAGCTCAGAAAATAAACCCGTACCAGTATCAGTTGCCCCCATACACAAGACGAAATATTGGAAGCGGACATCAACTCGTTTAGAACGGGATGATGAAGAACCAGGGCCATCGCGGGGAGAGGAGGGAGAAGTAATAAATGAAATAGAGACCACCCGATCCCTGTCCTTAAGCGAGTTGCGAGATATGCGAAAAGATTATAGCCGTCGTTCAGGTGAGCACATTGCCACCTGGCTGCTCCGATGCTGGGATAATGGGGCCAGTAGCCTGGAACTAGAGGGAAAAGAAGCCAAACAATTGGGATCCCTTTCTGGGGAAGGGGGCATTGACAAAGCAATTGGAAAAAAACCACAAGCCCTCAGCCTCTGGAGGTGACTCCTGTCTGGAGTGAAGGAAGGGTATCCCTTTAAAGAAGATGTTACATATCGTCCAGAAAAATGGACAACTATGGAGAAAGGCATCCAGTATCTCAGGGAATTAGCTGTGTTTGAGGTGATTTATGGTGACCTGGATGATCAATGGTCATCCAAAGATCCAGATGAAGCCGAGTGCACACGACCCATGTGGCGGAAGTTTGTACGGAGCGCACCATCTTTGCATGCAAACTCATTGGCAGTGATGTCCTGGAAAGATGACGAGACACCAACGGTGGCAGAGGTGATAGATAGACTCCGGGATTACGACACAAATATCTCTTCCTTGCTTGTCTCTGCTGTGGAGAAACTATCCCAAGAGGTCCAGCAACTCAAAGAAGATCTGTCCTACTCCCCACCTCGACAGAGCAGTGTCTCAGCTGTTAGGAATAAGCGTCCTTTGGCTCAAAGAAGGGGATACACACCACGGGCCACCCTATGGTTCTACCTGTGTGACCACGGAGAGGACATGATGAGGTGGGATGGCAAGCCTACCTCGACCCTACAGGCACGAGTACATGAACTGCAAGGGAGAACAGTCACCCAGGGAGGCTCTTCCAGGAAAGCTGCTGCTCCAGTTTCCAGTGAGCAAGTCCCCAGACAGAGGAGTAGAAGCGCAGATTTTATTTCTAAGTGTAATAGAGGGGCTCCTGATTCACATTTACAGGAAGTGAGTTGTGACTGCCATGATCAGGACTAGAGGGGCCTTGCCTCCAGCCGGGTGGAGGAAAGGGATAACCGGGCTTACTGGACTGTGTGGATCCGATGGCCTGGCACGTCCGACCCACAGGAGTATAAAGCTTTAGTGGACACCGGCGCACAGTGCACCTTAATGCCATCAAACTATATAGGGGCAGAACCCATCAGCATTGCTGGAGTGACAGGGGGATCTCAAGAGCTAACTGTATTGGAGGCCGAAGTGAGCCTAACTGGGAATGAGTGGCAGAAGCACCCCATTGTGACTGGCCCAGAGGCTCCGTGCATCCTTGGCATAGACTACCTCAGGAGAGGGTATTTCAAGGACCCAAAAGGTTACAAGTGGGCTTTTGGTGTAGCTGCCTTGGAGACGGAGGAAACTGAACAGCTGTCTACCTTGCCCGGTCTCTCAAAGGACCCTTCTGTCGTGGGGTTGCTGAAGGTCAAAGAACAACAGGTGCCAATCGCCACCACAACAGTGCGTTGGCGGCAATATCGCACCAACAGAGACTCTCTGATCCCCATCCATAAACTCATTCACCAACTGAGGAGCCAAGGAGTCATCAGTAAGACCCACTCACCCTTTAACAGTCCCATATGGCCAGTCCGGAAGTCTAATGGAGAGTGGAGACTAACAGTAGACTATCGTGGCCTGAATGAAGTCACTCCACCGTTGAGTGCTGCTGTGCCAGAAATGCTAGAACTTCAATACGAACTGGAGTCAAAGGCGGCCAAGTGGTGTGCCACAACTGATATCGCTAATGCATTCTTCTCAATCCCTCTGGCAGCAGAGTGCAGGCCACAGTTTGCTTTCACATGGAGGGGTGTCCAGTACACCTGGAATCGACTGCCCCAGGGGTGGAAACACAGTCCTACCATTTGCCATGGACTGATTCAGACTGTACTGGAACAGGGAGAAGCTCCAGAACACCTTCAATACATTGATGACATCATTGTGTGGGGCAACACAGCGGAAGAAGTTTTTGAGAAAGGTGAGAAAATAGTCCAAATCCTTCTGAAGGCTGGTTTTGCCATAAAACAAAGTAAGGTGAAGGGACCTGCACGAGAAATCCAGTTCTTAGGAATCAAATGGCAAGATGGTCGTCATCAGATTCCAATGGATGTGATCAACAAAATAGCAGCCATGTCTCCACCAACTAGCAAAAAGGAAACACAAGCTTTCTTGGGCACTGTGGGTTTTTGGAGAATGCATATTCCAAATTACAGTCTGATCGTGAGCCCTCTCTATCAAGTGACCTGGAAAAAGAATGATTTCAAATGGGGCCCTGAGCAAGGACAAGCCTTTGAACAGATTAAACGAGAAATAGTCCATGCAGCAGCTCTTGGGCCAGTCCGGGCAGGACAAGATGTAAAAAATGTGCTCTACACTGCAGCCGGGGAGAATGGCCCTACCTGGAGCCTCTGGCAGAAAGCACATGGGGAGACCCGGGGTCGACCCCTAGGGTTTTGGAGTCGGGGATACAGAGGGTCCGAAGCCCGCTATACTCCAACTGAAAAAGAGATATTGGCAGCATATGAAGGGCTTCGAGCTGCTTCAGAAGTGGTTGGTACTGAAGCACAGTTGCTCCTAGCACCCCGACTGCCAGTGCTGGGCTGGATGTTCAAAGGAAACATCCCCTCTACACACCATGCAACTGATGCTACATGGAGTAAATGGGTTGCACTGATCACCCAGCGGGCTCGAGTAGGAAACCCCAGTCGCCCAGGAATCTTGGAATTGATTATGGACTGGCCAGAAGGCAAAGATTTTGGATTATCACCAGAGGAGGAGACGACACGTGCTGAAGAAGCTCCACTGTATAACAAACTGCCAGAAGATGAGAAGCAGTATGCCCTGTTCACTGATGGGTCCTGTTGCCTTGTGGGAAAGCACCGGAGATGGAAGGCTGCTGTATGGAGTCCTACACGACAAGTAGCAGAAACTGCTGAAGGAGAAGGTGAATCGAGCCAGTTTGCAGAGGTAAAGGCCATCCAGCTGGCCTTAGACATCGCTGAACGGGAAAAGTGGCCAGTGCTCTATCTCTATACTGACTCCTGGATGGTGGCAAATGCCTTGTGGGGCTGGCTGCAGCAATGGAAGCAAAGCAACTGGCAGCGCAGAGGCAAACCCATCTGGGCTGCCACATTGTGGCAAGATATTGCTGCCTGGGTAGAGAAACTGGTTGTAAAGGTACGGCATGTGCATGCTCACGTCCCCAAGAGTTGGGCCACTGAAGAACATCAAAACAACCAGCAGGTAGATCAGGCTGCCAAGATTGAAGTGGCTGAGGTGGATCTGGACTGGCAGCATAAGGGTGAACTATTTCTAGCTCGGTGGGCCCATGACACCTCAGGCCATCAAGGGAGAGATGCAACATACAGGTGGGCTCGTGATCGAGGGGTGGACTTGACCATGGATATTATTGCACAGGTTATCCACGAATGTGACACATGCGCTGCAATCAAGCAAGCGAAGCGGGTAAAGCCTCTGTGGTATGGGGGACGATGGCTGAAATATAAATATGGGGAGGCCTGGCAAATTGACTATATCACACTCCCACAGACCCGCCAAGGCAAGCGCCATGTGCTTACAATGGTAGAAACAACGACTGGCTGGCTGGAAACATATCCTGTCCCCCACGCCACTGCCCGGAACACTATCCTGGGTCTTGAGAAACAAGTCCTGTGGCGACATGGCACCCCAGAGAGAATTGAGTCAGGCAACGGGACTCATTTCCGGAATAGCCTCATAGACACCTGGGCCAAAGAGCACGGCATTGAGTGGGTGTATCACATCCCCTATCACGCACCAGCCTCTGGGAAAATTGAACAGTACAATGGACTGTTAAAAACTACACTGAGAGCAATGGGGGGTGGAACATTCAAGCACTGGGATACACATTTAGCAAAAGCCACGTGGTTAGTCAACACAAGGGGATCTGCCAACCGAGCTGGCCCTGCCCAGTCAGAAATCCTACATACTGTGGAAGGGGATAGAGTCCCTGTAGTGCACACAAAAAGTATGCTGGGCAAAACAGTCTGGGTTCTTCCTGCCTCCGGCAAAGGCAAACCCATTCGTGGGATTGCTTTTGCTCGAGGACCTGGGTGCACTTGGTGGGTGATGCGGGAGGATGGAGAAATCCGATGTGTGCCTCAAGGGGATTTGATTTTGGGTGAAAACAGTCAATGAACTGAATGGCACAATGTGAACTGCTATATAATACTGTGTGTCACCTCTGTGTTGTATCAATGATATCAGAGTACGAGCCTCCCAACCCATGGAAGATCAACTATGAAACAAGCCGTGCAGCAATGATGGAACGATGACTGACTCGGTATGCAGCAACCCAACGCCACAGACCATCTCTCCCACCCTGAAAGACTGATACGACAGATGGAGCCCAGAGTCATGGACTGAGTGAATTCAATGGACATTTTAATGGACATTTTACAGGGAAGGTCCATGAACTAAGGGAATGATGTCTGTGTATTATGTTAAAGGATGGGAAGGGGAGGGGTGGTGGTTGGTAAGGTTGTATTGCATCGTAAGGGACCTGGGCATGGTGTAAATGGTATGGAATAAGGGGTGGAGAATGTGCTGGTTTTGGCTGAGAAGGGGTTAATTCTCCTCACTGTGGGGGTCGGCTACCTTTCCAGCTTCCCGCGCTCTGCCGCGTGGCGGGGGGGCTGGAAGGGGCAGGGCCATGGTGGGGGCGGCTGACCCCGACTGGCCAATGGCAGGTTCATTCCATACCATGTGACACCATGACCAGTATATTGAGGGGGGGGCAGTGGCAGCGGCAGCGGGGAGGCGGCGCGGCGTCGGGTCGGCGGGCGGCGAGCAGCTGCGGCGCGTGCGGTTTGTTTCGGCGGTTCGTTCCCCCTCTCCCCTCCCTTCCCCCTCCCCCGGGGCTTTGCGCCTCTCGTTGTTCTCCTTTACATTGCATTTCTACTGTTGTTTCTTTTAATTTTAATTATTAAACTGTTCTTATCCCAACCCACGAGCGTTACCCTTCTGATTCTCTCCCCCATCTACCGGTGGGGGAGTGAGCGAGCGACTGTGTGGGGCTGAGCTGCCGCTAAACCACAACAGGTCTGAAAAAATATCCCAGCTGAGAGCTGGAAAAGCATTTAGATGTAGAAGAAATATTAAAGCATGGGTGAAGAAAACAAAAGAAGTAAGTTTTGATTATTTACCTAGCCAATAATATATAGATTTTATTAGACACCACAGAAATCCTTTAGAAGCAGGAATGGGAGATTACAAATTTTATTTATTTATAAACAAAACATTTCCTCAAAGACTGTTCGTGGTCATCCTACAGGGTTACCCCTTTTGGCAGAACTGGCTATTCAGAGAAGAGAATATGATCACAACTACATATTTTGTTTACATGCTTTCTCTCAATGATTAACATTTTTACATTTGTTATATTGGTTTTGCTAAATTCTGGTGTCAAAATACACAGTATGTATGTCAACTTTATGTTTATTTTATGCTACCAGTGTCAATATGAATCCACTGCTAGACAGACAAGTATCGATGTATTTTTTCAATTATATGTCTAATGAAAAGACCATGTGGTAATGATCAGTAAATTCTGATATTTGACAATGGTGTTTTGATCACTTTTAAATGTCTGGTGTGATAAACTCATCTCTTAATTAAAGCTGTGCTTATATTTAATCCAGAATCCTTTATAATCCAAACTATATGCCAGTTACACAGTAAATCTTCCACCTGCCTTTCAGTCACCACCTTTAAGCACTACATGTTCATTCTAGCTAAGTGTAGGAACAGTTTCCTCTCCTTCAAGACCATATCAATTATGTTTAATGAGTTTTTTACATTTATTCTTTGAGTGTGGATTTTGTGATGGGAGATTCCCTATAACCAGAAATTTTTTGCTACCTTTGATCATACAGTGAATTACACTTCTTTGTGTAAGACTTCCTCAAAAAAGGAATAACCAGAATAAGTTATTTGAAGAGAAAGCAAAGTGTAAGGAGAGTATTGCCTTACTGAATTATTTTGGCAGACCTACAACCAAGCTTTTATTTTAACTGCTTGATACGAAGACTCACAGTGATGTTAAATACAATGCTTTTGGTACTGCTTCTACCTAACTACTATCACCATTAACAAGATGCTTAGTTTCTCCTCCCCATCAAAACCTGCTTCAAGGTCACATCTTACTTCTATTTTGATTAAGTTGTGCTTCACAGAATCTTGAAAAAAAACATCTAAGCCCATTCCTCCCAAAAGGCAGGATCAACCTTTTCTACATCAGTAATAAGAAGGTATGCCTAATCCACCATACAAAAGTTCCACTTTGTAGGTCAACTATTTCAATACTTCAGGAAGTTTTCCCTAACATTTAACTTAAATGTCTTTAGCTGCAATTGAAGCTTATTATCTCCTGTCCTCTCCACAGGGATTACACAGAATGATTTCCTCTCCCTGGAAATTACAGAGAATGATTTCCTCTCCATGGTTAGCCTTTAACATTCTTGGTGATCATTAATATGTCTTCTCTTACAGAGACATCTTTCCTCCAAACTAAACAGCCACAATTCTTACAGTCTTCAAATATTATTCTTTCCAGACCTTTGTTGCTCTTCTCTGTGGTCCCTTAAGATGCCCCATATCTTTTTTTCAAGTGCAATTGCCAAAACTGGGCAAAGGATTCAGTCTGAAGACCTGCTCAGACTGAATAGAAAATGAGTCTGTCTTGTGTACTACAGTCAGTCCACTTTAGATGTTTTACAGTACACTTAGTCTTTTTCAATACCACGTCACTATCAACTTGCTCTCAGCTTTCTACTTACTATGTCTCATAGATTTTAAGCTGCCTAAGTGCTACCCAACGTCTTGTGGTTATGCAACTCATAATTTGTGAGAGATACAAACCACTTACTATAATAATCTTCTTTCCCCAAGATCTCCCAAGGTAAACATATTTTGTTTATCCTGACCTGACTTTAAATTTTATGAACTGACTCAATCTGCCAACCCAGCACAACACCATCCTACCAAATAAAAAAAGGAACACTCTTCTTCCAAGTTAAACTGAATCAGATCAGTAAAAGCTCCAATGTGGACTAGTGGAAGGGAAGACAGTGAGCCACTTGGCCCTTGCATATGAAAATACAACCTTAGCACATAAGTTGGCATTTTTCTTTATTGTTTTTCTTTCAACTTCCCCTTCCCTGTCCAGCATGTCCAGAGAAGGGCAACGAAGCTGGTGAAGGGTCTGGAGAACAAGTCTTATGAGGAGAGGTTGAGCAAGCTGGGGTTGTTTAGTCTGGAGGAGACATTATTGCTCTCTACAGCTACCTGAAAGGAGGCTGTAGCGAGGAGGGGGTTGGACTCTTCTCCTAAGTAACAAGCGATAGGACAAGAGGAAATACCCTCTAGTTGAGTCAGGGGAGGTTGGATATTAGGAAAAATTTCTTTACTGAAAGAGTGGTCAGGCACTGGAACAGGCTGCCCAGAGAGGTGGTGGAATCACCATCCCTGGAGGCATTCAAGAAATGTGAAGATGTGGCACTTAGGAACATGGTTTAGGAGACATGGTGGTGTTGGGTTGATGGTTGGACTTGATGATCTTAGAGGTCTTTTCCAACCTAAATGATTCTATGATTCTATATATCTTTTTAGTCTGCAAATTTAATACAGGTAATGTTGATTTCTCCAGATCACTAGCAAGCAGACTTTCAAGAATCCTGCTTTCCAGTCTGCTTACAAACAATTATTTTAAAACATTTTGTTACTGTCTCTGGGACTGCTTTAACCAAATCCCTAATATGCTTCAGTGAATGCCATCAAGTTCAAATGATTTTAATGCACCTAATTTATTGAAGCAGTCTCTAGTTGCTTGTTTTATACCTGAACACTTCCTTCTATGTCACTGATCATATGTAACCATATGATAAAAGTTAACTGCTATGCTAAAGACAGAGTGAAAACAAGAACTCAAGCTTATTTCCTCTTTGCTTAGCCAAAGACAACCATCCTCTTCTTGCTCATTTGTCTGTTGTTCCTGTATTCTCACTAATCATTTCGCTTTTCACTATTTGCATCTCATTTAATGCCTTTCTAATTTTGTCTTCTATTTTTAGAATTTTCAGTTAGATACTCCAAGACTTGTTGAATAAGTTCCTTCCTGGCATACGTATTTTCCAACAGGTACTGGAACAGACCCCTTCTTGTGCTCTGACACTAATCTCAAAAAGGAAAAGGAAAGGAAAATCTCAAAAAAGGAAAGGAAAAAAGGATTATTGAAGGTTATTTCACCATTAGCTGTTACTTACAGATTTTCAACAGGTTTATCTCATACCTGCTATTTGTTTCAAAGAAAGCAAGAAAAAAAAACCAAACCCAACAACCCTGGTATATAAGCTCCCTTTTCTGGAATAAAAGGTATCCTTCAAAACTGTACCACAGTAATAACTATGAGTATTGCCCAAGTATTACTTTAGCCTGTTACTGTAAAGGTGGATTTACTTAGATTACCGTGCAATTAGTTCTCTGACTTAACTGGCACCAGAACAGGGACAATGTTTAAGCGATAGTATTACAACTACCATACATGGAGTTATTCAATATAATTTATCATATATGTACATAAGGACTACTCTTTACCATTTCTACACTTCTACATGCAGTTCTTTTCTTACATGGCCAGTGACAGCATTCATTATCTTGCCAATGAAAGCTAATATTCATTCAGTCATTGAGCATAACTCCTAGAACTTTTTCAGAGCCACTACTTTTCAAAATTTGGTGCCAGATTTCATTTACAAGTTCAAGATACTGTACTTGTTACTTTGCCAAACTGGTTGCTGATCAAGTTCACCTGTTATCAACGGAGTCCATGAGTTTTTCTAAAAATGATGTTATACTTTCTATCACTCATCTAAATTGTGTGTCATCTGGAAATTTTTCTGAATAATTTTGTATTTTCTTCCAGATTTATTATGGTATTCAGAACTGGACCAAGAATCCACTCCAGAAATGTGTCTAGCAATTCAAGATGGCTTAAAAGCCAGTCCTCTTTTTTTTCCTTCAGCTAGTAAATTGAGTTACATCCACCTGCACTAAACCACACAAGTTATATAGTATTATAAACTTAGCAATTTATGCACATTTAAAAAGAAATAGAATACAAAATTTGTCTGACAAAGAAGTGGGCATCTGAAGATCACATTTTCTTAAGGTTTATGGAAAATAGACATGGAACTGACTTTATGAATTTGAATTCCACTGGCGTCATAAGATGTATAAAAGTTTGTAGTCAGTAGTTTTGAGTTCAAAGTTAACCATCTGTATTTAAGTACCTTTCCAAGTTGGAATGACAAGAAGACATTCCAAGTCAGAGGTCAGAACAGGTAGGTCCCCACCAAAGAATTAAATCACGTGCCATGATATTTCAAATCCAGAAGCTTACCCAACTACACAGATGTAACTAAAGAACATTTGGAAGGATAAATACTACCTTGTTTGAATGAACGAATGCTACCTGTACAATGTATTTAGATACTGGCATCCTTACATTACTACCATTCTTAAGGAAAACTAATTTTCTTGGAAGAAAAAAAACCAACCCTACATTTCAATAACATAGTGTCCACATTTATCCACATGACACAAAATTACTAAAAGCCTTTTAAACTGGAATGTTAACTGGAGATCTACACAACACCTGCTATTATATACTCTTACCTTCCTTTTCATTGGGTTTCGAAGTTCTTTCTTCTTTTTTCTGCTTTGCTTCCAGCAGTTCGCGTTTCAGCTGTCGTGCTTCTTTCCGTAGCTCCTCACTGCAAAGAGAAAAGTATTTACAAGAATTTAATCTTCTGGGAATGTAAAGCCGGTCAGGAGAAACCGAATCAAAGTTAATGGGCAGTAAATCTCTGATATAAACAAAGGGAATACACTTACTTACTGATGCTAAGAACGTGGCTTAAAAATCAATTAGAACCTAAGAGAGTTCATATTTTCATTAGCAGAGACAACAAAAGAACATAACAGATGAATTATTTTAAGATCCCATTAGAAATACATCAAGGACGTGAATAATAGAAGAAAGAACCCTCATCTGTATTTTTAATTTAATATTGTAATATATAATCATAAGAACTACTCAAAGAGAATTTGAAACAGAGGCAGTGCCAAATAAATATTACATGTATTATAGAATTCCGTTTACTGAAGGAATAAATCTAGCATCCTGGATTTCTTAGATGGACTAGCATTGTAGTTGTGAAGTGACAAAAATGTAATATAAACTATTACATATGAAAATTAATTTCATTTTACAAAAAAATAATCAGGTGATAACACTAGAAAGAAGAAACTTAAATTTGCAAGCCATTGTGCCAATATCGAATGGAATATCTGTCTTCATAGCATCATGGATTGGAAGGGACCTCTGAAGATCAGCCAATCCAGCTCCTCTGCTCAAAGCATGGCCAAAGAGAGTAGGCTGCTGAGATCATTGTCCAGTTTGGTTTTGAATATCCAAAGATGGAGACTCCACAACATCTCCAGGCAACCACTGCTGAACTTCCTCAGTGCAGAAAAGCTCTTTTGTATATTTAAATGGGATTTCTTGAATTTCAGCTCATGTCTATTTGTGCCAGTCTAATGGTTACCAGTGGAAAAACTGTTTGGCTTCTTATAGACTCCACACTTCCTTCATTTTTTTATTCCTAGGCTCACTTTACCCAGTTAGGCTGATGAGAAAGGTAATTTGAAAAGCCTGTATGCTAAAGATGAAGCCACAAGAACTGATGGATAGGAAAGCCAGGCTATACTCACAATCCAAATTTACTGGACAGAACTAGAAATAACTGACTTTTTGTAACCAGGGAAATGTAACATCGGTGATGTAGAGCAGGATCAAAATAAGGGACAAAATCAGTCTGTATCTGTCCCCTACATCTTTGAAGCATAAGTCTTTGCATGCAGTAAATTTACACTCAAATTTCACATAACTTAGCTGTTGGTTTGTAGCCAGTTATGCAGTTGCCACCTGTCCCTGGAAAGTTTCTGTCACTACAGAGGCATAGCTCTGTCTGTTCCATGCTTGTCTCACTGCTCTCTCGGGACTGCTGCTATGCTGCAGGCTCTCCTCTTGCTCTTGCTTTCTGCTTCTTCCTCCTCTTGCCACTTCCTACAGCCTGGAAGCTGTCCTCCCTCCCTCAACACAGAGAGGCACTTCCAGATCAGGTGTAATCTCCTCCCCTGTCTACTTACCACCATTTTGCAGGGTCAAAATTCACAAATGGAAAACAAACAAGTAACACGCAGCTGCTTTTTCTCTTCCTGAAATGGCACTGCCAGTGTTGCATACAAAACCAAAAGTATTTCATTCCTGAATTTCATATTTTGAAAACAGAATATGAGCTCATTTTTAAAAGTGCTAAGCTCCACAGTTTGTGAAGACCATTTCAGTGAAATTGCCTAAGTACCAAGCTGGATTCCACCTGGCAGAAATTCCTTCTAAAATAGACAACATGGACTGAATTTCCTACTACCAGTCATTTTATCTCTTTATAGCTTTTGAAAGTAAACTACATTTTATAGTAAATGAAAGCCATAACTTTTCAAATAATGGTTAGCACTAGCTTACACACAAACAACAGCTTTTAACCTTTTATCTGAAGTAGTTTAGCCTAATTATTTTTCTATAATTACTACAATCTTCTAACTACATAACCCTCAGTATCTTTTTCTGACTGAAGCTGGAACATCCTGAAAGATAACAGCTGTTAAACAACTTTACCAACAGGCTTATATATTCTAGGGCCAAGCACAATGGTGATAACTGTCTCAACCATCTGTTCTGTATTCAACCTCAAGCAAAGAAGTAACTCTGTGTATGTGTGTGTGTATATGCATGCATGCAAAGAATAAATTACATCTTGAATGTTTCCGAAGACAAGAATTATAGATCATATTCTTTTTCTATAAGTAACATTGCCAAAACTCTCTAGGAGACTTAGCTCCTAGAAGCACTATGAGAAAAAAGAAAACCCCAAACTTGCCCATTGAAGTCTAAAAGTAGAATGAAATAGAAATATCGAAAGAATTATTCATTTTTCCTACTTACACCAGAATTGAGTGAAATCAGACTATTCATTCTACAGAAAATTGAAAAAAGTCTAGCCAAACAGTTTCAGAGCAAAATGTGTAAATTCAGAATTTTCAGATTACTTCCTCAGAACAAAACAAATTGTTTTATCTAGAAAATTTCTAGTGATATCAAGTCTAGGAATCCCTTTGAATTTCTCATTCAACTGTGACTTGGTTTCATAAGACTTGCATCAGTGTGGTACAAGTGATGGGAACTCCAGGACCTAGGTGCTACAACAATTTGGGTAACTTCAGGCCAAAATGTAGTTACACCCTGAAGACACCATTCATAGTGAAGGCATCAGCTTTCAGTAAAACATTTGAATGCATGATCAACAAGCACCTTTACATTGTTATCTTGGTCACACTCAGGCTCCTCTGTAGCAGACTAAGTAATTTATACTTTTTAAAGAGTTCTTTTTAAAGGAAAGGATGTTCTCCTAGCTTTAATCATTTCTGTCTAATACAGAACTCTCTGCAGGATTTCCACAATCCTTTTGAACGTGGACTTCACAATCAGACATACTGATGGGTTCCAGCATTCCTGTAGGGTTCTGCTGACGGTGTACTTGGCACCTTAGTTTCAACTCACCAAGGAACAGGTGGTCATCATTGCACTAAGCACTCACATTATTTTCCACAACACTAAAAACACCTCTTAGTCACTTCTTTCCATCATTCAGCAGTTGCACTATCCTGCAGCTACAACCTGCATTTCTGATTTCCAATTGTATAACCTGGTATTTAGTTGTAATACAAGTTTTTTTTAATTGCATTGTGGCCACTTTGGTTATTCAATTCAAATTATTTGTAATGGTCTGTACCTTATCCTTGTCTTATAAAGACTTCTAAACGAATGTGTGATACAATTTTACCTGTACTATAAACACTGTACCAACTCAAGTTATTTTATAAATCAAAAAAGTCAACCCTTTTTAAACCTGTATGATCCCTTCCCTCTAGTTTCCCCAAAAGGCAACATAGTTATCTACTACCTTCAAATTCACATCAACCAGCATTAGTTACAACTTTAGTCTATTTTTTCTGGAGTGAAGCAAGGCTAATCTGTCTTCATTTCTCTACATGGCACCTTTTGCCATGATTAGACTCTGACATAGTAGTCCTATTTTTTTGAATTCTCATAGTTTTCCAATTGTTATTAAAAATGAACAGTAGTAGTCCAGAAAGCATTGCAGTTTCACAAAAGCTCTTACACTTAAGTTAGTTAGGGCTGTTATCTAAAAATGCTTAATCTTAAAAGATGCTGCCCAACTTCCTACCTTTTAATGGATGTGAACTTTTTATTCCACTCTTCCACACACAGAATATAAATATCTGTGGAATAATTTTTTATTTTCTATATAATGATTTTACCATCTTAAGATAGCAGATGACTTAATATATAACCTACCTCAGGGCTTCTTTCCCCTTCCTTTCCCCCCTCCTTTTTAATCTAAACTGTTCAAGAAATGCTTCCTTGCTTACCTTAAGCATCATGGTAATGTCATCAATATTTCATTGACTTTTTTGGCCTTTTTTGTTGGTATCTGTATTTTGATTTGACACATTCTTAGCCATATCCATTTTCTTTTTCACATTTTCTTTTTAATATTTCTTTTAAACCAGAATGTTTCCTTCCCAGTGTGACTTTATTCCACATCCAATTTGGATATCCCTGAACAATTCTTATATTTTGTTAACGCTCCATTCTGTCATTAATTTTCCAATTCAGTTATACAAATTAAATGAAATGTTGCACAGAGAGTAGTGGTCAACGGCTCAATGACTAGATGGAGATCTGTGACAAGTGGTGCCCCCCAGGGGTTCATACTGGGACCAGTGCTGTTTGATATCTTCATCAATGACATAGAGAGTGGGATCGAGTGCACCCTCAGCAAGCCTGCAGATGACACCAAGCTCAGCGGTGCAGCTGATGCACCTGAGGGATGGGATGCCATCCAGAAGGGCCTGGACAAGCTCCAGAAGTGGGCACATGTGAACATCAGGAGGTTCAACATGGCCAAGTGCAAGGTCTTGCACCTGGGCTGGGGCAACCGTCAGGATCGACCCAGGCTGGGGGATGGAGGGATAGAGAGCAGCCCTGTGGAAATGGACTTGGGGATACTGGTGGATGAAAAGCTGGAGATGTACCAGCAATATGCACTTGCAGCCCAGAAAGGCAAACATATCCTGGGCTGCATCAAAAGCAGCGTGGCCAGCAGGTCGAGGAAGGTGATTCTGCCCCTCTACTCCGCTCTGGCGAGACCCCACCTGCAGTGCTGCATCCAGCTCTGGAGCCCTCAGCACAGGAAAGACGTCCTGTTGGAGCGGGTCCAGAGGAGGCCACAAAAACAATCTGAGGGCTGGAGCACCTCTGCTATGAGGACAGGCTGAGAGAGTTGGGGCTGTTCAGCCTGGAGAAGAGAAGGCTCTGGGGAGACCTTATTGTGGCCTTTCAATATTTAAAGGCGGACTATAGGAAAGGCGGGGACAGACTTTCTGGCCTGTTGTGACAGGACAAGAGGTAATGGCTTTAAACTAAAAGAGGGTAGATTCAGATCATATATAAGGAAGAAACTTTTTACGATGATGAGGGTGGTGAAACACTGGCACAGGTTGCCCAGAGAGGAGGTAGATTCCCCATCCCTGGAAACATTCAAGGTCAGGATGGATGGGGCTCTGAGCAACCTGATCTAGCTGAAGATGTCCCTGCTCATTCCAGAGGAGTGGACTAGATGGCCTCTAATGGCCATTCCAATCCTAACCATTCTATAAATCTATGATTCAATCATGAATACTATTTGACTACTAATATCTAAGCCAGCAACAAAGTGAATCAACGCATCTCAAACAATTCAGCTTGCACCTAATGACTGAGAAGCACCTTTTCTTAAATTCAAAGCAGTAGAGGTACCTTCATGATTTATTTTCAGTTTTATGTACTTCATGGTAAAGCAGGCCTCAGACATGCAGAAGTATTGGTCTGGAAAATCTTCCTCTATTTTTTATGATTCCAAGTTTAAAAGATTTTCATTGATTGTTTCAACACATAAGCTGCAAAAATTCCTTGACTCCAAGTCTAAGGCTGTTTCAGAGATTAATGTCACAAGTCATATAAAGTTAGAATACCCTAGGGGCCTAGAGACATCCATACAGCTGGACAGGCTCCACAGACAATCTGACCTTAATCCTCCTACTGAATCTGAAAGAAAGCAGACTTTAGCAAATCAAGATTCCATCCCTATGAAATGCAATGGGAAGCAATGGCTTGAACACAAGACTAAAGGTTAATAACATAACTCTTATTTTGGTTCTGTCACTAAGGATCTAACCCACAAGTGACCAAGCACACATTTGCTTCACTGTACCCTTAGCTGATATGCTGTGAGCAAGCAGAGATCCAAAAACTTATAACATTATTGCTATGGTACGGAGTTTCAGTACCATAGACATTTTACTGATTCAAGCTTGGTTGGTTTTTTGCTTGGTTAAAGTGCCTGCAAAACCAACTTGTAGTGCTTGTTTACTACAGGAGATCTTTCACCTCTTAGCTTTTAGCTGTACCAGTATTAAACCTTTATATTTCAATATACTTTAATCCTAATAGTAGGGTTTTCTGCATTTACCTTTATAACATTGTATATTCCATGCTTCAGCTTTCTAATAAATCTGTTTTTTCTTCTGTATTTTAAATCAGGAATTAATACCTAGTTAATAAGAATAAAATAAATTGGAAATTTAGACAAATATTCTACGTTAAGTTAATAAACTTGTCTAAGTGCTATGTGCTGAAGGTGTCTTGCTGCAAGTAATAACTGCATACTTCTAAGTGTCTTCTGAATTTACAAAGTAACTTCTTAATTCAGAAAGAAGTTCTACATTCAACTTCACTTTGGTAGAAGAAAAGAGAATTGATTGCAGAAATAAACACTAATCGTGACTTTGGTGTAAGTGACTATATGATTATACTTGCTATGCACAAACAAAACACCACCCCTTTCCCTCCATATACATATATCTCTGTACTTGTATGCTCATGCACACATGTATATAAACCATAACTGGCTGTATTTAAGCATATAAAACCTGTTACCAATAAAATATATATGATACACAGACACAAATAAGACCTAGAGAGGCACAGTAACTTAGCCAACTGTGATTAAGGGAAAAGGTGGCTTTGTGTATTCAAAACTGTATTTTAGATATTCCCCATCCAGTGATGACAAAGCTCAGTAGATGCTAAAAATAATTTGATGCCTATATTTTGATCACAAAGTGCCCAAAAACTTTGCCTTCTATGCATTTCCAAATTTATCCCAACTCTAGTCTAAACTTCATTACAATTCAGAGTACTCACCACTCCTCATCTAAACTCCACCTAAGCCCCTGCAAGGATCCAAACTGCTTAAGGTTACCGTACCACACAGTCATTCACTGATCCTGGTACAAATAACATTAAACAAGGCCACATTCTTTCAAATTTAAAGTACATAGGTGGTGCCAAAACTATACAGGTAGCCTCACAGTCAGAGGATTCACTCAGATAAATGTGAATTTATAATGGAGGAACTATTCAGTGACTAGACAACTGGTGTATTCTGCACCACTGGACCTGGTGTTTTTCTAAAAGGTATGCTGTAGTTGAGATGAGAATTAATCCAGGGACGTGCTGTTCTCTGTAATAATGAGTATTACATTAATGGCTATGATGGCATGGTATGTTATTTCCATTCCTCTTTTTATGGTATTATAGTAATATTGTTTTTATTTTTAAAAAAAGTCATTTCCTTTGATTTGCTTTTGCTGTCTTCTCATTCAGCAGCATCAGAGGAAAATTACTAACTCGCTATCCTTAAATGGTAACAATATTTAGTAAGTGTTGTTCAAAGTAAATACATCAGAACAAGAGGAAAAAAAAGATATACTCTCATTCATTTTACAAAGTAATTTCAAAATGTTATAAATAGAAGCATGTCAAGATTGTTACATAAGCTTAATTTTTCTATGAGCAGCATCCTTCAACATCTTAATAAAATAAAATGAATACTGAAGTACTTTAACACTGCTTATGTTAATTTCATAGAGAATAGCAGATTCTAATTTAGTTTAGATACACTAAATGAAAATCAAGCTGTAGTATAGTAGTATCCCTTCATGATGTAAGCCAATAGCCTTGAAAAAAGTCATGGATTCAATCCCTTCCTATTACAGGTAGTCACATTTCTTTTCACAAATGTATTAATTCCATAAAAAGCACATTCCATATTCTTAAATTTATTAATGATAATTTTCAATGTCTATTATCATTAGTATTACCATTATCACTAGCACCTATGATTTATACAGAAAGGTCATTCTAGAACTGACAAGTGGACACCTTAATAATATCAGAGACAATGAGGAAGAATCCCTATTCAGGTGATAGTTTTTGGTTTCTGCTAGATACTCTTGAAAAATGCATAATATTCGGTCTGAGAATTCCAATTCTAAGTTAAAATATGAATAGTATTTCCAAATAGAGGACTCTAATGATAAAACAAAACAATATAATAGTCATGTTTGTACAACTAACTGATTTGCAGAATGTGTGAAAGAATCAAGGGAAATGTCTGCTCTGCAATTCAGTTTTGAAGCCTTTTCTGATATTCCCCCTTCTGTCCCTGGGCTACCTGCAGAACATACAATTTTTGGAATGGATAGCAAATTCCCCCATTTGGCATATAGATCTAAGACTCTTCTAGGGTTCAAGAGTCTTATCTGTGTCTGCATTACATTACTGTTCATCTCTGGCACTGCAAGAACTTTACAACTGTAAAAATGAGAACAAAAATCATGGGTTTGGAATATGCACTGCGTCTTTTTCGCAGTCTGGTTTTGCTGTAGGAGTCAGACATACGTCTGTCTATCTTCTGCAAATGGTACAACACAGTGGTATGTCAAATAAAATTATGATATAAAAATGGTGGAAGACATATTCAGCAGGTCTTGACATTAGAAACTTGTAAATTAAATATTTTAATATAGCTCCTGGGCCCTGTATGGACAGCTGTGCTAATGCTAATGCTAACAGTTAATGCTGTTTTTGACTTTGACAGTACTTGGTATATTACAGTTATATTACTAGTACTGTAACTCCTTGTTTAAGAAACCTCTGCACTGAAAGACTTTATGGTTGAATTGCCAGTATTTATATATTTTATCTAGGACTACTGAATGATTTCGATGCTGAAATCAAATAAGACTGGCATGTTTATTAAAGACTACATGGACAACCATTACTGTCATTCCATTTCCATAAACTCGAGTGTAAGTAAGCAGATCACATAATTAAAGCATCAGATAATTGGCACTCTATTTTGATGTAATTATGCATACTGGACTATACTGTATGTCAGCAGTCTCAGTACTACGCAATGAATTTTCAAAGGCTGAGCCTGATGGAAGAATGTTACCATTTCACTCTGCTGGAAGAAGCTTAGCAAAACAGCAGGGCCCACAGACTGAGCATGAAGTATAAACTCGTGCAACAAGAAGAAAGATATAAAGGGAGAAGCAATATATTTCATTATGGCAACTAAGACAGATGGAGAGTGAAAAAAAACCCACAGATTTCAGGGCACATGAGCTCTTCTTCAGCTAGTTTATTTTTCTTCCACAGTTTGCTTAATAAAAGGTATTAGCTTTCCTTACAAACCTTCTTCGCTTACATTGTTCAGCCACCAGTTACACTGCCAGAAACTGCAGATGTATGCATTAGGGCATGTATAGAAGCATATATCACAGCTTTAGCTTACGGCTGATTTTATGCACTATCTGTACTTCTATGTTCACAGCAGATTCTGGAACAGTTAGGAGAACCTAAATTTTCCCAATGTAAGAGAAGAACCTAACTTTGGCTGATGTAAGATAGGCAACACTGTTAAACTAAAACAAATAAACAAAAAATGGAGGAGACTGCCAGCTTCTCTCATCCAGATCAATGGTATATCTATCTGGATTGCAAATGCCTAGCTTAACACTTGACAGAAATGCATTTGCCTTTTTTCTTTTTTTGTAATAGCATACCACGTTGGTCATTCCCAGCTGTTGTAATTAAGAGGTTTTCTTCCTCCTGTGTCACTTCTGCATGATGGCTTGCAGTATGAATTCTTGTTTTAGTTCCTTACTCCATGATCCTATGACTGTTAAGTTTCACCCTATTTCTATCATTCAAGCTTTTGAGATCACACAATTTTCTGTTAGGATATTCCTACCTAAGTTATTCCTATCACACTAACATGACTTTCCAACTCTGTACTATCTACAAGCTTCTTTTAACAAACCTCGGGAGTTTTTATCGTATTTAAATATTACTGAAAACCTGAAATAAGAACTATCCTAATAAATTTGACCCAAAGCAGCTGCTCTTTCAACATAATCTATGTTCTCAATTAACCAACTTCCTACCTCTTTTACAGTTCTTGTTCTATATTTCCCTCTCTCTTATTTTAACCATTTCCTCCAAATTAATCCAGACTAAGTTTTATCATATACATTTAGCCTAGAAAAAAGGTTACTTTTGCTCAGAAAAGACATAAAGACAGGTTAGTTTAGCAGAATGTCTTTTAGCAAACCAATTCAACATATTTTTCTATTAACCATTAATTGTTGCCTTTATTTATTCTTACTTTCAAATCTAGAACATTGATTTATATTGTTCTACCATCCTGGAGGAAGTAAAAAAAAATCCATAAGTCATTTTGAAAATTCAGAAAAGTGGTTTCACCATATGAACCTGACAAGTTCTAATGCCTTAGACAAAAGTACTAACTGCTTTAGAAGTAACATGGATGCTTTCTGTAGAACAAAAAAAAAAGAATCAGATGCAATGCAAATATCACAAAAAAAGGGACCAGAAAGGCAAGGAATTAAACAGTGTGACTAATCAACAAGGTTTGAGAGGTTATTCAAACCAAATAATTTTGTATCTGTAAACCTAAAGGTAGGGCTGTCAGAATAAACTGTAAAAGGTCGTGTTGAAAGATGTATAGAAAGGGCTATGATGAGTTTTAAAGAGGAAACAGGTGAAGGTATTAATGCTAAAATGACTGAATTAACTAAAACAAGAAAACCTAAAAGAAAGGAGAGGTCTCTAGGTCACATGGGATTAAAGGAAATAATAAAGTAAAACAAAACCATTGCTGATAAGATAAATGATTGATTTGTATCAGCTTTCTCAAAAGAATATGCTAGGGAGATAAGTTTCTAAGAACCTGATCTGATTTGGACATGTCCAGAGACAGAGGTGTCAACCAATTAAGTTGGTTCACTTAAAACTCTGGAATATACCCTCTGAAAGGAACTCAGGACTGGCTGTTCCTCTAACTCACGTTAAGAAACAATATTGCATCAGATGGCCAGATAGTAACAAACACCATACCTTTAGAACAAAACGGATGACCAAGCAAAGCACAGTAAACCTCACTGCAGCTTTTGGTGAGTAGCTTTAACTGATAAATAAACACCATCTTAAAGAGTGAGTCTCTATGTTGTCTCATTACAAATCTAGTAGGTTCATTCCAATATGTTGGTGAAGGTGTAGATGAAGAGAGTAGTGGACAAGATGAACAGCTTTAGATATTCAAAAAAGCCTTCACAACGAGCATTTAAAAAAATGAGAAAGCAAATGGTGAGAAATGGATCCAAAACAAAGAACACAGTGAAAAGGATTAGCCAAACTGAGACAAGAATAAGCAATTACCTTTCAGTATGGCCAAGTTAATACTGCAAGTTAAATAATCTGAAAAAACTGAGTCAGGTACATGATGGTAACATTTCTGGAAGATCCAAAACCAGGAGCTCAGCTAAGCCCAGACAAAATATGGTGATTTCTCATAGTTTTAACTCAAGAATGGAGAACGGAACAAATGGCCACAGTCAGGTTCTCAGAAATTCTGATTAAGTTCTCTTAAAAAATTGAAGGAGATTCTGCAGAGGAAAGCCCTGGTATGCCTTACACAGCTCTGAAGTAACAGAACGAATTAATGAAAAGACTCCAAACTTTACTAATGACAGCTCAATGAAGACCTCTACTACTATGTAGTTGTGGAAAACAGTAATATAAAATGTACATTTATTAAGGAGAATAATACAAAAAGTATTACAGCGGCACTAAAAGAGACAGACAATATTGCTCAATTTAGAATACTATAAGCAAAACTGGATATGCCATGTATAAATGGACAACACAGTAATACAGAACTCCAGAAAGGATGACAAAGATTATACCCACCATGAAAAATCTTCATGAAAACCAGGAACATGTATTTAGAACACTTAATGCTAAAAATGAATTTCAGAAGAAATAGAAGACTTCATTCCTTCGAACCACCTAATTTTAAATATCCTTATGTGTAAGGCTGATGCATTCCTCTCCCACTTCACTGAGGCAAATGGTACTGGCCACTGGCCAGCCAATTCCACTTGCAGACTCCTACACCATCAATGGAGGCAAAACCACTTAGGACAGCAGTATATGCCTAATGAAGATTTTCCTCTCCCAAGTCTCACTCTGACTCTCCATTTTATGAAAAATGTCAACAGTGCTCATGATTACTAAACACCAAAGTATTTTTATCAGCGTCACAGCCTTCAAAAGAAAATAATCTAACAATGGAAATAGCTTTCCATATATTGTATTAATATTGGTATACCATAGGACATTTTAAATATCTAAATGGACAGATTAAACTAAGAGACTAAGTGATATGCCAATTGTATGTCACTGTTTCTTGGAAATTGGATAAAACACTTGCTCTGAGTTTTGCCTGCTGCTTCCCAACATCTGATAAAAATTTATAACAGATGGAAATGATTGCAAAGTGAACAGCACTCCCTTCATGTTCTCCATTCTGCTGATTTAATCACAAACACACTGAATCTGATAGTAATGAACAATAGACTTGTTGTTGATGAGATCACCAAATGGCTTCCATAAAAACCTATCAGACACTGTAAAATATAGTCACCACAGACGTACAGTATCCTTTTCTGACCTGCCATATCACCTGTCTATACCAAATAGTAAATTCTATCATAGAAGCAGCCTTAAATAAAACTAGTCAACTTTTCCTTATTTGTAATTACATTAAAAAGCCAGATTCAAAAACAGACAATCTTGCCAAAAATATTTCATAAAGTTAGCTGGCCTAGACATTTTTAGATTTTAGCATCCTTCCCTATTACAAAATGGCAACATTATTCCCAACTGAGTCTGCTCTGCAGTCTATATAATGCACATTTTAAACAAACAAATTGTATTCAAATGCTCTGCTACTGCAAACTACAGCTCAGAACTCTGAGTACAGTGTTTAGTAGCTCTAATAACGTAAAAAAAGGCTTGAAGTTAAGCGTGTGGTTAGGTGTTTGCGGGATCAATGCCAAATTGTCTGAAAGACCAGTTGAACATTCTACTCAATCTACATATTCTATTTATCTTTTTTTCCAAAGACTCAAAATGATCAGATCTCCAAAGAGAAACAAAACAACTTAATTCTTCTAAAACCTCAACATTACATATAATTGCTTTTCTATACATAAAAATGTCATCAACTTAACATCACTTTAAAGACTGATTTGCAGAATGTTTCAAGTCTAGAAGCAATCACTAAGCCTCACTCAAAGCTAACAAAACCCTCCTCTTTCCAATAGTACTATTTGAGCCTCAAAGGATCCAGCAGGGTGATTCATCCAGCCTGAGGATCCTTCCTGGCTGCCCCTTCTTCTAGGGGCTCCTCTGATCCAGACAAGAGAGAGCAGGCTGCAAAGAATTTTTCTGGCAGCAAGAAAAAAACCTAGCTGGAGCACTGCCTTTCCCAAGCCCTCTTTTGTCACATGAAGGGACCACATGTATATGATGCGACAGGGGAGGGATGTAGGACACTCTGGGAAAGTCAAAAGCCAGGTTTCCACTGTCAAAACAATTTCTCTGGCTTACATCACATTTCTTGTCCAGGTATGAGGGGCTCCTGGAGACAGAGAGTGCTAGGTAGGGGCTGGATGAGATGCTCTGGTAGCAGCATCCTGCTCCTTGTTTCCCTTTTCCTGTTTAAGGCAGAAAACACAGGCATACACAGTGAATACAGCACTTCAGGGAATCGATCTTCAGGGATGCACTGTACAATGCATTTACAGTAAGCCAAGTAATATTTTGGGCATTCTCTATCTCTGGAAAAACAGTGTAGCTCACTCACCAGTCAAGCACCACAGCTCAGTCTACAACTGCTTCTGTATCAGAACACAGGAGTGGTTAAGAGGTGGTTAAGAATTGCTTCCCTTATTTTTATGATACCCTCTATCTAAATACGATGACAAAAGGAGCAGACCACTTTCAAGTGGGCTTTCAGTGAGAATGGGCCATCAACTCCCTCTGGCTGTCCAGTGAAAGAACAGATCCCTCATGTCTCACCACTTCCAAAGTTTGTTCATGATTCACAATGCAGACATTAGAGGCAGGATGCGATTAGAGATGCTGGATATGGACATTTCATATGGAAGGTGAAGTTGAACATAAATAGAGAACAGAATAAGCCTGCAAATCATATCCGAACAAAATGTCTTCAACAGAATGTAAGCTCAGATGTTACCCACTATTTTTTCGTAAGGTAAGGACTTGCAGGTATAAAATGAAACTGCAACACAGCAGATTTAAAATAAGTAATTAAATTGAGGAATGTATTGCCACAGACATCATACAGATCAAAAGCATGAACAGGTTCAAAGCAGCTAGATCTATTCACAGAAGAAGAAAAATACACCAAAGAGCATTAAACACAACAGGCCAAATGAACTTTCTGACTAAATAAGCCTTAAACTTGAGATGGTTGGAAGCAGGACAAGTTCCCCAGCAGTATCTCAGAACTACCCTGCTTCTGACCACTGTCAGAGACAGAATATTTGGCTAAATGGATCTTTGATCTAAACCAGCATAGTCTGTACTTAAATCAATCGTGACTTCTAAAAAACCTGACATTTATTACTTTGACTTTGCAGTACATAAGTGTGGAGTGATATTTTCCATACTGGAGAGGTCCATGTCTAAAGTTGCACAAATATATGTTTTTTTGCTTGATTTTTAGATGAAGTATCTCTTATGAAAAATATTCCTCAGAGGAAGTGATCTGTCATTTTCTGGTTTTGAACAGAGGGCAGGCAAGCTTTTTCACAGCTCTAAGAAAGATCATCCCTTTTTATGTAACTGGAAAACTTGTTACCACTTTGAAAGCAACAACTGTGAGATATGTAAAGATAAAGCAAAAAGAAAGTTTCTGGGTTTTGTGTAGTGCATGAATGGTTAAATAAGGAAGGAGTTTAATAATCATTAGATGGGTTTTGAAATGTAAACAAAGCCCAACTCAGTATTTAGGACCTGTGTGAACTTCTTCCATATTGAACAGGTAACACATGACCGTCACACCACAGCTGATGTAGTTATCCAGCAAATGCCTGAAGACTACAGAATTAACTATACTGATGAATGCACAGTCAGAAAAACTCCCCCAGCTTCCCCACAGAGAGATCAAGGATGGATTTCAGTGTGTCTAGTATATTCTGTGCATCTCACTTTTTAATTTCAACTATAAAATTACTCACAAAAATTGTCAACATATTAGCTTCACAGTAAGAGTACTAAAAAAGCATTCAGCACATTAAAGCGATAGTTCCTACAGCAACTATTAATACCAGTGAAGTCTGAAGAAAAAAAAGTAAGGTCCATTGATTCAGAGTTATAGACGCACAATCTGAGCTCAAGGTTACTTTACAGCAGAATATTTGAGCTGATCTGCTCCTTACCCCAGATGGATTTCACATTCTTATGAAGTAGCTCCATCTGTAATCTCTTCCCTTTACCCATTCCCTTCTTATATGAAGAAAGAATGGCTCCAAAATGCCTCTTAAATTATTATCCCACATCTGTACATCAATTAAGCACGGACTGTATGTGAGCCAGAAAAAACACTTTGAGACCTCTTTAGCCTGAATAAAAAATATTTTTAAATTGAGCTAAAGCGAGTCTCAGAAATTAAAATCAAATAGCAAAGATATTTTATTTTTGCAATAGATCTCAAACTGGACCTGAATCATATGATGTAATAGAAGTCCACTTCAGATTATCATCTCACCTCCAGATGTAATTGAAAATATTTATTCTGGTTTAAAAAGCAAAGCAGCTAGTTGACTAAAAATTAGTATTATTTGTATCAGATCTATTCCATGATGCTCAACATTATTTTTTATTATAGTAGCCATAACACAGAGCTAACAGATTGGCATAATTAATGACGTTAATTATTTCTAAGTACAGTCTCCAAGCCTGCACTTTTGTACTTTGCTTTACATGTAAGTAATTCCACTGTGATATTCAAAGTACAGTTTAATTTATTATAGCTGTATCTCAAAATGAAATAAAATGCTAAAAAAAATTGGCAAGACTATTAATTGTGTATTACATAAACTTAAAATGTTGAGGCCAAAACAATTCCAAACAATTAACTGTAAGCATGCAAGCAAAGTAAGCTTATATTTCATCATTTGTAAGACAGGTGCAAGTTGACATGCACTTTTATCCCACGTACAACTGCTTCAGTCAACACAGTCCTGCAATTTTAATCTTTTTAGGTTTTAGTCAATTAAATTTTTGTCCTTACTAGTCCAATTTATTACAAAACAGTTCCTATATTTTATAGTTAAGCTGACATATGTAATATTTTAACATTTAGTATCACAAGAACAGTTCTTGTAGCAATGCCACCACTAACATTAATTTGATCAGTGCTATAGAGGGCACTTATGTGTCAAACATTAACATTTTATTATGTAAGTACAGTAATACTTTATAATTTGTACACATAGTACTTGATTAAGAAAGATCATCTGAATAATGCAACTGCTTTACTATTGCTTAAATATACTGCATAACATACATCATACACCACCAACGTCCTACATAACACTCATACTCTACCAACATTTTAATATGTTTTATACTCTATAAAGTAATGCGAATTATTCTTAGTACAGACAAGTTGCATTAAACAGAGAAGAAAACCAGTTTAGCTGTAACACTAATGAAATATTTCTATGACCTGCTGAAGACAGTGCTCATTTGGGTTAAGAAACAAAAAGTTAGTAACTGGACTAGTGCATCCCTACCTGAGGAACACAATAGGCACATGACATCATAAACAATGCTTTCAACTGTGTTTTTAATTAAATATGTAACATTAAGGGTGAACTTCGTTTTGTGAGAAATTCTCAGAGTTGATGGGTGTCTTTTTGTCCAAAAAGCTCTCAGCATCAAACTATATGCTATCTCTAAGTTGCTTTGAATTTGCATCTATTTAATCAAATAAAAATATTAAAGTCTACCAGTAAACCAATAAAATTCAGTGCTTAAGAAGTCACACAGTTGAAATAATGACGATATCTGCACTCAGAAAACAAAGGATGCCCTTTCCTTTTTAGAAGTTTCATTTTCTTACCAAAATTCCTGGCAAAGAAAATCTATTGCCAGCCAAGATCAATGAAGAAAAAGAATACTATAAAGAAAAACATAAAGAGATCACAGCAAGAAGTAGTCTTACTGGAACAATATAAAATTAAAAAAATTTGCCAATCTTCTTTTTACTAGGGTGCATCTTTGTTTTAGTTTTTACATTGCACCTGTTTTTCACTGCTAACAAAGGGCCCTGTAACACAGAGAATGGGTCCCATAGTCTTCAACACTACTTTTCCCTTATATTAAAAAAAAAGAGCAAGCGTCATTAATAGGATTTCTTCTTTCTATCACAAAATGCATGCATAATAAAATGAAAAATAATACATGTACAGTAATTTAGAGTTTTTTTACTTAAAAATTCATAGCTACTAATGGGTATTAGTTACTTCTATCACTAGCAGCATTTTGGCATGTGGTTTTCACTTGTTGATTAGTCAGTAAAATCTTATTCCTGTTTTCACTGAACTACTAATGATTACCACTAAATATTCTCAAATAAGGAATGCCAGCTGAAATGTTTTATATAAAACTCTCTCATGGCTCTTAAGTTACCATAAATCAAATTCTCACAACAGTTGTGAGCGTTCATCTGATTTTGACTTTTTAAAACTAAAAATACTTTGATGTTTTAAAACTAAAATCAAATGCCACTCCTCATTCAAGCTACCTGTACCAAAATTTTACCTAAAGCTATTTTATATCTGTAATATCCTTGCATTTTGTTAAAAACACTTAATCTCATTCTTCTTAAAAAATACGTCAGATATAAATGGAAAGATACAGCTGTATGCTCAAAAGTTCACATTCTGAAGAGTTAAATGCAGACAAAGAAAGTGGTTAAGACTAAATTAAGGGATGTCAGTTATTTGACTTGAGGAAAACAAATTCATGGATTTAAGAAATACTTCAGAGTTAATAGACTATTGAGGAGAACGGAAGTTTATTCTTGAAGTTAACAAGTAAGTATGAAATGATATTAAAAGAGCTTGTTGTTGATATTTTTTTTTTCTAAAAAGAAAAACTTAAAACATATGTGGCAGGCGGCCCCAGTTAGGAGGCTGCAAAAGGAGAGCAGGGGATTCAGCACATATTTTATTAACTCAATTTTCTTTTCAGCTTTGCAGTTCACCTTTAAAATAAAGCTTAGATTCTGCTGAAAACAGCAAAATTTGTGGAAAATCCATAGGGAGGCTCCAAATCCTTGGGATTTGTGGATTTTCTGTTTGAACAGATTTTTATTGTTCCTGTTGATTGCCCTAACACTCACTTTCAGGCACCAGGCAGCTTGAATTATGTTATCTGTGGGCATTTAAACAGTACCAGCAGGTAGCTTAACTTTCCAAACTCATTTTTCCTAGAAGGTAGAATGCCAAATAACTGTTTGGAGAGACATGAAAATGTAAAAAGAATGATCTTATCAGTTTTGTTAATTTAACTTGGTTTAATAATTGCCACTGACTTGTTAGATATATTAAGTTATAAAAATATTTTTATATGGACTGACACCTCTATTTTCATTCTTTTTGTTATTGCCTCGTCACATACTATAGGAAAAATGGCTCTGTCTGGGCTAAATGCCCAGAACATTTGAAGCATCTCACACTGAAACAATAGTGGTCTTTGTTGGACACCATCTGCTAGCAGGATTTTTTTTTTTTGTTAAAATCATTGTGTGTCTTCTAATACAGATGCGTTGCACTTCAACAAACTGAATTACATTTATGCTCAGACTAAATACTATTCATGTAGAAAGTGTTTCATTTACATTATGACTGAGCCGGAGTTATATTGATGCAACACATGAGATAAGCTTGTTCCATGCGGCCACATTACTTCAGATATATTTGATTTTGCTCTTTCAGTTTTTGCACAGTTTCCCATGCTTTTACTATCACAAATCTTACCTTTCAGTGATCATCTGTGTTTTGAATTTGCTGAGATTGCTCATCACTCTGTGTTTCTTTACTAACTGTTAGAGATGGGTGAACTGACTTGGCTAAATTATGAATCAGACAGTAAACAGCACATTAATAAAATCTGCAGATACTAAATAATTGTCATCTCCAGTAAGAAAACAGAAATGCATTAACAGACATAAAAATTAAAAATTAAAAAATGGGCAGAAATGAACTCTGTCTTGAAAAGTGCAAGAAAAAACATCTGGGAAAAATAGGTAAAAGTACAGATAGTCAATGGGAAGAACTAAGTAGTAACATGAAACCCACAGACAATGCAAACACACCTAATTAAAGCCAGTGTTGTGGCTATATTCACAGTTCCCTTAAAACAATTTTGTGGAATTAACATTTTGGTCATAACAGCCTTGGATGAAATTTCACTGCAAAGAACGACATGACAAATGTTAAACTGATTTTTGGAACAGCTAAAAAGAGATTCTTAAAATTTGTAGCAAACGATTTTTAAAACTGGAGGAAGAAAATGCAGGATGTACTAGGTTACTTAGTTCATCTGCTTCCTCATGTCTACAAGACACATATCACTTTTTGGTACTCTTAGTTTAAATATCTGAAATAATAATTTCCTTATGTTTCATAATTTGGAAAATATTTCTGATATCCAGTTCAAATATTCTGATTCCCCTGTCCTTTCAGCATCCTGAATCTTTTCTGTTCTTGTTCTTTTAAAACCTCTGCAAGTAACATGCTATTTTATATCCTCAGTGACCTTGTGTCCCCTGACCAGTTATAATTGTATATACACACAGGCAATCACAAATACA
Organism: Phalacrocorax aristotelis; assembly: GCF_949628215.1. NCBI lineage: Eukaryota > Metazoa > Chordata > Aves > Suliformes > Phalacrocoracidae > Phalacrocorax > Phalacrocorax aristotelis. Next base: position 59,069,858 of record NC_134311.1, read on the forward strand.
AAATAAAGCATAACAGCTTAAATTTAAATTAAAATGTCAATTACAGCTACTCAAGCTAAGTATTCTTGTAGCTGCATCATATCAGTTCAATTCTTAACATTTTTAGTACACCAAGACATACAGAATGCGCTTGGTTAAGACTATATTCAACTGTACTTCTAAACTAAATGAAATCCAAGAGGTACCAAAAGATGCACATGCACTTTCCAAACAGACTTTTAGACAGACTAGTACTCAGAATGTGTTAAAAAATTCCAATGGATAGCTGGCTCCTTTTGAAATTCCCTTATCCCTTAGTAGGTACAGTACTTTGCAAAAAAGAAAAAATAAATAACGCACTTTTAAACGAAAAGCTAGACAGCTATTTTCATAAGGTTATAAAGCAATTAATACTTCCAGTGAATAAAGGAGAAGTTTCACAATTTACCATTTTGGGTTGTTATTCCACTGGAAGATGAAACAAGTAACAAAAGAGTAATACATATCTGTAGGTCTAGTACTCTGCAAGTAGCTGATTAATAGTCTATATAAATGCCTTCCAAAACATACTCTTAAATGAGTTACTATTTACTCCATCACCTCCATCACATCCTTAAAATTATAACTTCCCAGGCAAGGCTGATGTTCACATCTCTTATAATTTTGGTGAGGAAAACAGTTAGTATTCATGGTATTCTGAAGTAATACATTAATAAATAGACTTCAGGCCTATAATTGTTTCACTAGTAAAATATTATACATATTTTTAAGTGCCCTGTATAAAAGAATAATCTCACTTGCATATCTGTTCTCAGAAATGACCAAAGAGTAATGAACCATAGCACATTTTGTTTAAAATTAGTCTTACAAGAACAAAACATAAAAAGGAAAAATAAATTATTTATATTACTGACATTTATATTGGAGGAAATTTCATAATTGGTAAAACCAAACTCTGTTAAACAAAATTTTAACAACAAAGCAAGCAATACATGCAGAAGCTTTCTTGTAGTTCATTACTTTCCAAAGAATTGCCCTACTTCAGAATCTTGCTCAACAAGGAATTTGCGTAACAGCCAATACTGTTTTCAAGTGATACAGTAAAGCAATTACTATAATAGAAAGCACTAATAGGAAATCTCCAGGTTAAAAGCTGGAAAGTACTTTTTTTTTAAAACTGTGTATAATACAAGCCCTTAAAAACCAACAATAATTTAATGGATTTTGGTATGCAAACATGATCAAAGTATTCCCCAAACCATAATAACATAGAACTATGCCCTTCAGAGCATTTTTAAGGTACGCTCCACGTAAAAAGTGTATATAGAATATAAAGAAAAACTAAACTGCACATTTACATGGAAGCTGCTGTGCTGATGTGTCTGTATCCCACAGCTGCACATATCCATCTTTTATGTAGGTGGCCTCCACCTGCTCTTAGGTTTTTGGTTTGTGTGTTTTGGGTTTTTTTTAATTTTGTTTTTAAAGTTTGTTCACAAGTGATTTTACAGGCTTTCTTTCCTCAAAAATTTATTTTTCCTGATAATGAATCCTGCACTAGGCTGGCTGCTAGCTAGCTGTTTTCATGCACTCTTTCTGTAGGTACTTAACATCAGTTTTGTGTAGCTTGGATGCAGAAAAAGAACTTTCCTGTTTTCCTCACAAGAGTGTCATTGATTGTCTTGTCTTTAGCGGTCAGTTGTCTGCGTCAGTGCAACTCTAAGAATCTGCCTGAGTCTTCTGTCTCGCTGTTACTAGATAAGAAAAACATCAACCAGACCATTTTTGACATAAATATTTAAAAGCCTAAACAAACCATGAAAAAATGAGTCAATCTTGTTCTAGCGTTTATTTTAGGCACAAAAGTGCTCGATACTTACTTGGTTATTCATCACCGTCAAGCATTAACGCGTTTGACACCAGTTTTGGCTTGTGGCTCATTAGTTTTCCAGGAGGTACTCTTGCAACAGTTTTTCCTACCTTTCTATTAGTTATTTTTCTTTTCAGACTGTTCTACTATCTACTTTCTTCCTTTTAACAATTCACCCTTATGCAAACTATTGCCAAATACTGTCTTTGGTAAATTTACCTTATCTTTCTTGTAAGAAGATTAAGCACTTATTACAAAGAATGGTGGAATCTTAAATTTATAGCTTATTGCATAATTTATGGTGTGATACGAAATATAAGAGAAAAAAGAGAGAATGCATTCATTTAACATTTGTGATTCGTATATGAGAAACTGAAGAGCCATATTGTTTATAATTTTATCAATGCCTTTATTAAAACTAATTTAAAGTTTAAAAAGAGGGGTTAATTCATCAAGAACAATTTTTTCCACACTAGGTTAAGGTATGCGGAAGAATAAAACCAGCAGGATCAGTAGTGAGTCCTACAGAAGTACAGCCATGCCTTTCTCTTGCCAGGCTTCACATCTGCCCTTCCTACCCACCCCTGACACTAAGCAGATACACCAGAACCCCATGACAAATGAAAGTAATTTCTTTAACATACTGGAGAAAGCAGTAAAACTGTTTAAGAAGCTAAGGCAAAATTAATAAATACTTTTTATAAAGGGACATTTAAATATAATTTCTTAGCTACATTTTATAAAGTATAAAATTAGAAGAAGAAGCACTCTTCTGATTACTTCTCTATTTTCCTGCAGTTTACCATATTTGGCATTTTCTAGATAAAGAACTCGTACTAACAGAGAAACCTGCCTTAAAAATTTAGGTGTTAAGCTTCTCTAGCACGCAAAGGAAGGTAGCAAGGGCTAGACTAGGAACAGATAAATCATATACCATATAAATCCCACCAAAATAAAGTATATGACCTATCAAAAAAAACCCCAAACGAACTAGGGAATGAACACATTTGGAAAGAAGCATAAGTACTAACTGCATCTCACAGCTCTGATAGTACATGGTAAGCTGTTACCTTCAGGTTCGGTAGACTATTTATAATCTACTGCAGAAATAGGGCCTAGGTTTATAGCTCTCCAGAAACACATTCTAGAGCATTTAGAAAAGCAAAGTGAGCGGGTATATTCAAATCTGGATATATTCTTTTAACACCTAAGTTTCAGAGATGCCTCCTTAAAACATAAAACTGATTACAATTGAATTTTTAAAGGAATGGAATCTACTGCTTCTGGAAAGGACTTATCCCTTGAAGTTACACGGGTATACATAAACATTATATTAGATTTGAGAGAAGTAAAAGAATTGCAAAATGTTTACACCAAGTGATGATTAAAACCTTGTCTTCATTTGTGTTAAAAAGGACAACATACGAAGTGAAAAAAATAATGTCAGTTCTTACTGCTTTTCTTCCCAGAGTTGTGCTAACTGGTATTACAGAAACATACAGAGACTGCCTTGGGTATAGTTAATACAAACTACCAGCTCAAAACGTTGCCCTGGCAGTATTTCAGTCCTCATAAATTGAATATGGCAACAGCACATGTTCACTGTTGATTACATTTGTACAACAGGAGATCAATCCTACATAACTGCTGTGCTTTTACTCCAATCGGGCTATATGAGCACCAGGAATATGAAAATCTGGGTTTACTACAGACAAGTAAGAAGACTTCAGGCAACTGCCTTTCATGTATTTACTATGGCATAACATGATACAGTTAACCCCTTTCTCACAGCGTTACCGTAATAGCTGTATCTAGCTATGTACATAATTACTCATCAGCTTCTCCCCTAAATATTGTTTTTCTTTCTTTTTTACTGTCTCTTTTGTCTGGGTTGAAATTCCATTATAAAATCCAGACAGAGACTAACTCTTCTTCCTCAAAAGCCTCCTGTGTTACTCATCCTCTGCCAAAATATCCAGAAAACCCCAACTGATAACATGGGCAAAGGAGATGTCAGCCTACAGCAGCTACCTTCTGTCCTCTTTCCCCCACTGCCTTTCTCTGCTTCCACTTACCAAAACAGTAAACAAGAAGAGAGGAACTACATTAATTTCTAAGGACAATCATATAATTTGGTGCTCAGTATTCATATGTTGCATCTATACCCCATAATCTCCACTTTTCTCTTTGTCCATAGATGGGAAGTACACTAGTGAAGATCATATCCTTTCAATGCAAACACAGTATCCAGGCTGAAATGACCTAAATCCAGTTACATGTGGTGGCATCAGTACCCTCACTGTCAATAATCATCAAGACTATCAAACGTAATGGAGAATAATTACTTTTTTTAATCAGCAAAAATATTTAAACATTATTTTAAAAATCGTTATCACGTGACCATCCTCCAAATAGGCAACACTATACAGTAGCAACAAAGAACAGCAATTACAGTTTTATTGTTAAAAATAAGCATGACCTACGACCACATTGGATTTTTATCTGTAAATACACACATATAAAAAGTAAATTTTTTTTCCTTTCCAGTATTTAATTGCCAGGTGCCTTCATATATGAATAAAAATAAAAGGACTTCTTTCTACAGAGTGGACTATGTAAATGGAAAAAAACCCCAACCTGTAGTTCAAATATGCATCACAAAAGTAAGAATATCACAGGGACCAAATTGAGTGCAGTGTCAAGCTCATACTTAACAAAACTTTATGTTGGAACATTAACTGAATACAGCTCATGGTGTTAGTCTGCATGAAACTACTTATGGGATAACTGGCAATCCTGTTTTCCATGCCAGCGCAAACCAAACTGGTTTATGCAGGCAAGGAGTGATTTTAGGAGTCCTATAAAATTATTCTAGTTGAGAAAAAAAAAACGTAATGGTAAAAAACCATGCATAGCAGATTGTTATACTGCTTATTTTTAAGAATGAAGCCACCACACTTTTGAGAGTGTCTCACATTTTACTAAGACAGAATGTCTAAGGCACAGTATGCAGGGCCTCTGAATGTTCTTCACCTGAACCACAAGAACCAGGTTTCAACCATGGCAATTTTGGATGCAATCACAACCGGTAATTAAACAGCAAAACGTGTAAACACTGATTATTGGTTTGAAACTGTGAATGCTATCATATATGTCATCTCAACTCTTATGTTTCCCCTCCCCCTCTACTCCTCGGAATCTTTCCAGCCTTGGAGAGCTACTCCATCCATGTGCACCCTGCCTTGCCTAAACCCCAGCCAAACCAAACTGACAATACTCTTTCTTTAGTTATTCCCTCTTATTCTGCTGTATACATCCGGATCTGGTCAGATCTATGACACTGCCAGGGATCTGGAGCCGGGAAACATCCTCAGGGGAAAGTGCAGTAAGGGTGGAGATGGTGCACAATTGCAGCACCCTTGCTAAAAGATACACCCCGTTTAACCTTAAAATACCTACTGATTTCCTTCAGAATATTTTTCTGAGCCCCTAAGAGAATCAGGGGTGGAGACACACTTGCTATGTTGAGAAATTCAGTAATAATCTTGTTTGCGAAACCATCAGTTGCAAGGGTGGTTAGTTAACAGCTTGACGTCCAATCAGGCAGGCTAGTAGCCAGAAGAACAAGAGGGGATGGTATATACCCTCCCTCATACATATTTAATATGTAAACATTTGCAAGTGTTATGTCATGGGCAGAGAGATATTAAGGAGAAAAGGGAGTAATTCGTTAAACAGTACTTCCTAACTGAATAGTCTGAGTTTTAAAAAAGCATGGAGAACAGATTCCATAAAATACTTTGGGAATATTGCTGCACATGCATTTTGACTCATGTTTCAGGCCTTTGTTTGCCTGGGTTTTGGTTTGGTTTGATTTTGGGTGTTTTTTTTTTTTACATTTGGTAGCAGTACTATTATAGGTATTACGTATTTGTTCATGAATAATTCACAGTCCATGACACCACTTGCAGGGGATTTTTACTGCTCAGTATCTTCTCTGTTCCTGAACTCAGAAACTGAAACTTAAACCGAATTAAACTGCTATTACATATTTAATATTTTCAAGCATAGAAACAATACAAAAAATTGCTGGTCCATTGTTTGCTATATTTTGAAGTCCCCAGAAGTTACACTGGGAACATATAAGAAGTGATTAGTTGTTAGCCGTGAAGCTGCACCACTACTGTACAGGTTAGTAGCGTGTGAAGGCTGGGATCAAAGGAAGAGTCATCTGCTGATGAGTTACCCCCACTCAACTCTCCCCCCAAAAAAACTCCCAACAAACTCCACACCCAGAAAACCCCAACCGAAACTCTAAAAAAGTAAAATCTCAAACTCAGAAGCATCTGTGGTATTGCACTGAAATAGTAATTAGTGCTGCTCTGACATTTTTCACATTGCATGAATGGGCTAGGGATGTTAAATTATTTACAACTGAACAAACTCTTAGGATAACAAGTTTTGCAGGAAGTTTGGGGGTTTTAGTATTTTTTTCCTGCTTCATGCTTGAAGGATATGCATATTCCTGCATATTTTTAAAATATCTGGAAAGAAAAAACAGAAGAAAAGAACAATGTAAAAAATGCCTATGCCCTGCTCTATACCCTAAAAATGCAGAATTTCCTGAAGCTACCATTGCTTTTAAGAAGGATGAGAAGGAAGAAGGCTAAATAACAGGCTGATCTCAATAACATTTTAATGTCTTACTTGCGAATTCTTTTATTCCTCCATAGAAAAAAAATATGTTCTACAGTTGAAATAGTTGATCTAATGACAAGAAGTTTATTATATTTATACCTCTGTAAATGTTGTGAGGTTTTTTTTCTTCTTAGAACGTTAATAGGCTTATGAGAACACTGTAATTTAGCCAACTAAACTTAATGCAGGTACTTCAAGACCTTTTATATTGAACATATGGCTGTCCTTGTATTTCATACAAAAGTAGCTTACCTTTTGTATGTTAAATATGTATGCTAAATTAAAAAAATAGGTAATATATACTGTATGAACACAGAATTAAAAGCCATAACATTCAGTTGTCATTGTACTGTCCCACAGAATAATATATGTAAAACGCTGTTACATTAGAGACATATACCTCATTGTGCTCAACAACCCATCTGCAATTCTGAAATATATTTTCTTGGTCATAGATGTGCCTTTGCCTCTCTTGGTGAGCAATCTACTTGTAATTGGTAACTTCTGGGTTGTACATGTTCCTTTTTATATCAGGCTTAGATTAACTCAATATCACATACTTTTTTAAATAGTATCTTTCAATAGTGATAAGCAAGAAATATATACAGAGAACTTCAAGTCAATAAAATATTGCAAAACTAAAAATCTGATTTTTTTTTTTAAATAAAAAGGGAAAATACAAAAAACATTATGTTCACTGTTTAAGTAAGCTGTATAAAAAATGGTCTGGAAATGTGTGCAGAAACTTGTTACAGAACAGTGAATGTTAACTGTCTCAAAGCATTGCTCACTCAGACTCCCTCCCTTCAGACAGCCTTAGCAGCCTTTTTCTGACCACACCTGTCCCACAGGAGTCTCCAGTGGAGTAGTGATGTTATGTTTTGGTCTCAATTCATGAAAGAAAAACGCACCCTTTCATCTGCTTGGGGGGCATATAAAAGACATTTCCAGCACACATAGAGAGTTTTCATTAAAATGCATCCTTTCCCTATAACTTCATTTCCTTGAGATACCTCCGAACTCCTTCTCCCACCTCCACATATTTCATAAGAAGTTCTAAGACTTGGACACCGTTTTGTCTGTCTCCTGTTTCACAGTCTTAATAAGCCTCTCCTCTTACCCCATAACCCAGAGCCTAGCCTCTTGAATTCAATGAGTCAGCAGCTTTTACCTTCCAGCGAAATGTCTGCAGAGCATTCTAGGTCTCCACCAAAAGGCGAAGTGTATACACTACATGTAGAAACAACTATTAAAATAATAATAATTTTAAAATGCAAATAAGAGTCATTATCTACTTCCATTTAAGCTCACTGAATGTTTAAATCAATTTTGTGAACCTTCTCATTTTCAGAACTCAGATTACTACAGCTGTGCTGTTGCAATATTTTACCTAGGCCAGGGTATAAGCGAGTAATGAACCATGCACAGAGACTGCCAACTTTAAGTAAACTCAATGCCTAGCACCAAAGGAGAGAAACAGATAATGACTATGTAAGTTCTCATTACAAGATACCAAGGATTTGCACTGAACCAGTCATGATTAATTCGCATTTTTTAACAATAGAAATTGTAATTGTTCAGGTATTTTAAATATATAAAACCAATCTGGATCAGCAACTCAATGAAGAAATCATTATTTGACTGCAGGGAAAAGGGAGAGGAAAAACATTCCAAAGACGGGTATATGAAACAACTTTTATCCACACATATATAGGGATTAAAAAAATAAGTCTTCAAAAAAACCCACACCACATTAAAGCCCCAACTCTTTAATGAAATAGTATTTCTGATAGGTACATGACCTTCTTCCTCTCCAGGAGTGTGATCACATAGTGATATAAAAAGTCAGTACCCTAAGAATTAAAGATTAGCAGCGAGAGACGCAATGAAAATCAGTACAGTTTGACATTCTAGTGGAAAATGTAGTGGCTAAGACACATGAACTCACTTATGGAAGTGCTCTTCTAAAACTAGAAAAAGATATCAGAATTGCACAAAAGATTCCTGTTTAGAAGAGTCCAAATAAGGTGGACTTTAGTAAAGGGCACACCAATCTAAAAGAATAGGGCACAAAAATAACAAATACACAACAATATTGGTGAAGCAGTTCTGCTGTACCAAGACAAACACCTTTAAGTTCAGCTACTTAATAATCTAATAGGAAAGACAAGAAAGGAATTTTGCTGCTGGAAAACATATTTGCCTGTGGAATAATTAAGAGAAGTGATGGAAGTACCATTACTCTGAACATTCTGCCCTCAACACAATTTTAGAAAAGTATTAAAGAGTATAATCCCCCACTGATGACATGACAGAGTAGATGACCTAATATATCTCTCTGTCTTTGGATTACATGAATTTACTATAATGCCCTTATTTCTAGTAGGAATGATCCCACATTCCAAGTAGTTAGTGAGATGACACTAATTGGTATAATTGGCTAACTGATATAATTGACATTACTGAAACCTACTGGGTCAATACACATGGTTGGAGTGTTGAAAACTGTGGGTAGAAATTAGCAACCAGAATTCTAGATAAGAAAGATAGTGCAGAGTAAAAGAAGGTTAGGAAAGGGAAATTAGTTTAAAATCCTTTTGGAGCTGAAGAAATCTTCAGGCCTGCAGACCAGACTGATAGCTAATGAAAAATGAACATCCTGAAAAAGTGTATCTGTAGATGCTGTCTAAAAAACAAAACCAAAAACTAAAACAAAAACCCAAACAAGACCACCCGCAATACTTGAAAATTATCTATTAATAAGACATTGAGAGAAAACCCAAAAATTTTATGGGACTTCCAATGCAAGCAAAGTGTAAGGAGTACCGTATGACCTTTAAACATCACTGACATTGCATCCAACACTTAAGTTTGCTGGACTTCACTATGAAGGTTAGTCCGTTACTGAATTGCAAGCAACTGCTTAGAGACCACCGATTACAAACTAAAATAAAAGAGTAAATAAGAGCAAATTGGCTCACAACCATATGAAAACAGCATGACATTTGAGCTAGTTTTCCAATACTGATAAATATTAGAGAAGGACTGTAGAACTATTACAAAACTGAGAATATTAAAATGCAGAGAAATTGTGATTGCAGTTGAAAGTCCTTAAAGGCACCAATATAGTTGGCCCAAAATCACAATTATGCAACAGAGAAAAAGGGCAATGATGGTAGAAGACACAGCCAGGTTCACAAAGTGAAGGCAGCAACTATAATTGAAAAACACTATGTGTAACAATGAGAGAGATGAACACATAAATAAATATTTCTCTCTGTCAAAACCCAAGATCACCTTACATTCCACACAAAAACACTACAGTATTGTTCAGGCCATCGGTTGTGAAGGAAGTTGTTAGACCTCATCTAATGGAAGAATAAATACATTTTAATCTGTCAACTTCTATTTTAATTTCTAAAATCCTCAGTTGAGAGGCACTCTTGTCTCTTCGTTTATCAATTTATCATTAACAAGTATTAGAAGACTGAGAATATTATGCCAAATCTTGCAAAGTGAATTTAGGATTATCCACAGATTAATTGGCCAATTAGCCTGGTATCAACAAACTACTAAACACAAGATAAAAACTAGAGGGAAAAAAAAAGGTATTTTGTAAATAGTAACTGGTAAAGTTTCAGTTATTAAACAAGTTTATGGAAACAGATCGTATCTAACGACTGCAATTTCATAGGCAGCACAGAAGTGAGACAAAAAAACTGGAGAGAATACCTTGTATAAAGAGTGCAAAACTGCCTATTCTGTGTTTCAAAGAAAAAAAATTGAGAAGACAGACAGTATAAGTCTACAAATGAAATCAGAGGAAATAATACTGAGAATCAAGAAGGACCTCACCTTAGCAGAGAAAAGCAAAAAGATGGATCTGTTGGTCCAGAACTGGGCACTAATGTTTCACAAGAGGTATACCCAATCACTAGAAGAAACTACAAAAAGAAGCAGTACATTCTCCACACTTTCCTTCTTATCACATCAAGATAGCCGCTACTCCAAAATATATTCTGCAACTGAACAGAAATTCTACCTTCAAAAAACACAGATTACTCGGAGTACAGTAAGGGTAAGTGGGACAAACAATGGTATACAGGTCAGACTAGATCTAATATCTCCAAAATTCCATGCTACTTTTTTTCTATTTCTAGTTTACATGATGGGAAAAGGAAAGTTTCACGTTTCCACACTGTCAGCCAAAATAAACATACCTCCTTGCCAAGCATTCAAAAATCTATAGTGCCCAAAGTTAACTAAGATTCATAGACCAGAACACACACCTTTGTATTAAAATGAAATGTGCAAATCGTAGTCTTCTGACCAAGGTCTCCATCATGTACTATTCTCTTTGAACAATCATTAGCATGAAGGTGTCAGAATCAGGCACCATTTACTCACTTATACATGGAGACAGCATGGTCTACTCTAACATTGCAAGTCTGGATAGTTACCTACAAAGAACTGGAAAGAAGATATGGTGAAAATCCTTTAGACCTGCTGTACTTTCCAAAGCTGTTTTAGAATACTTGAGCTCAATCATGCAGACCAACAAGGAAATACTCTTTTCCCAGTCTCTTGCAGGCACTGTGTAATCTATGAAAGATATGTGAAAAATTTTGGGCTTTATAATGATGACTGCAAGTAAATTTCATTTTTGTAGATTAAATGGTTAGATCTTACTCCTGATCTACACATTTTATGAATGCATGGTAGACTTTTAAAACGACACACATCTTTTTAATAAACAGATAAAACTCCTTCCATCCTCTTTTGCCCAAATCTGGCATATTTGATGGCAGAAATATTTCTGTCTAATCACAACTCTGAGAGAAAGAGGACTGCTGGACTTCATGAAAACAAAACAGTCAGTGTATTTGTAAAACAAAAAAATGAAGACAATCTCCAACATGTAAGCAGCAAATTAAGAGTTTGTTTTTATTTTTCTTTGTTTTATCTCTAGTCTAGTTCACAGATGTCAGTCTATAAATGAAGGATATAATGACAAGAATGGAATAAAACCCCAGCTTATTTTTTCAGATATCCTGAAGAAAACTGTAGAATTCTAGGCAGCATCATAGTAAAGGGTGCATTTAGAAAAGGATGGATAGCAAAGAAGTGAAAAGAGAAGCAGCAGAATAAAAGACAGCTTTGTAAGCACATTAGGAAAAGGGAATGTAGCCAGCTGTCACGTTTCTAGATTAAAAATGCTGAAAAGCCTAATTATAAAAAAATAACCACGTTCTAAGAGTAGTCTAACATTTTCCAGAAAATCTTGTCCAGGTAAAACTCTGACATGACAAAAATAAAAATAAAAAAATATAACAGTGAAAATGTATGTACATGGTAGTCCCTATCTAAATTAAGGAAAAAACCAGCACACTTTTTCTTAAAATAAATCTCAATAAATTAATGAAAGGCATTCTATAATTTGGTACTTGCAATAGCAGGGGCCCATTCTGAGTGCTCTTGAAGGTCCCTTTTATACCTCTCTTCCTAGATTCCTCAATACTCCTCTGCAAGCAGAATAGAGTAGGTCTTTGTTTACCCAAGAATTTCCTGGCAGTAAGCATGTATTTATTAAAATCACTTCCCACATGACAAAAAAATAAGCACTAACTTTGCTTGCTATCTTAAGAACATAACATTTGCCTCCAACTTATTTTTATTACTCATTAACAAACTTATGAGGAACGGCTGAGACCTGGGTTTGTTCAGCCTGGAGAAGACTACGGGGGGATCTTATCAATACTTATAAATATCTAAATAGTGGGTGTCAAGAGGATGGGGTCAGACCCTTCAGTGGTGCCTACCAACATGATGAAGGGCAATGGGCACAAGTGGGAACACAGGAAGTTCCACCTAAACATGAGAAGAAACTTCTTTCCTGTGAGGGTGCCAGAGCAGTGGAACAGGCTGCCTGGAGAGTCTGTGGAGTCTCCTTCCCTGGACACATTCAAAACCCACCTGGACGTGTTCCTGTGCCCCCTGCTCTAGGTGTCCCTGCTCAAGCAGGGGGTTTGGTAGAGCTCCACAGGTCCCTTCCAACCCCTACCATTCTGTGATTCTGTAAAACAAATGGCCCCACTTTCCCTGCATATACTTCACAGTCGTTGGTGAAAAGCATAAGGTTTTTCCAGTTTTTCTAAAATGGTTATGACATTAACAATTCTGAATTAAGACAGTAATGATAATCTACTACATAAACAAGGACAAGATCTTTATCCCACTTTTATACAATTTGTTGGGATTCTTTTCCTTCCTTTACAGAACCAGCAACTGAAAAAGAACGGGGATAAAGTATCAGAGGGGCTACATTACTCTTCTCAGGCAGTTTTTAAAAAATCCTGTAAAATATTGAGATAAAGACTCAAAATGTCTAACTGGGTATCATAAGGAACTCCCTCCATAGCCGTTTGATAGAAAATTGGAAAAATCCCATGAATTTAATACATTGAACAGAAAAATATGGACTTCCAAAATTAAAATTTGAAAACCGGGGTCTTCTCTGAATAGGTGTGGTGCCTCAATCATATTGGGTCTATTCATCAAGTAGAAGCTTGCCTAGTCTAAGCTCCCTGTACTCTGCTGTGCAACTCAGCTGCAACTCAGTTTACCTAGACAGGCAGACAAAACACCAAAATGGACCCCTCATTACGACAAAGCATACATGTGTTAAAATACTTTCTGATTAAGCATAACTGGTTTTGCACCTCTTCTCAATCATAAGGTTAGATCATTTGAGACAGATTACAAAGTGCCACAGGTTATCAAGACCAAACAGCATTTAACATAAGCATTTCATGCATGAACGTAAATACCTCTCTTCAAGACCAGCCTGAAACACACAGTTTTGTTGCATACTATTTTTGTGTGCTTGTGAAAGCCAACCTGTCATCCAAAAATCTGTTAGGTATCAAATTATGAGGCACTGGCATATGTATACAGACAAGTGGGAAAGACTGAGGCATTTAAGGTAAAAACAGATTAAATTTCTAAACCATTATTTAATCCAATGCAGTTTTAATTTATGTCCTTGAAGTTATTTGCAAACGTTAGTTCCAGCCAAATTCAGGAACCACAAATCCTATAAACTGAATGTTTTTGCTATTTTAATTTATCATACTTTCAAAGAAAATCAGAAAATAGCATTTATTGAAATTGATTCAACTGTTTATAATCAACAACCACATGTAAGATCTCTTCCTTAGATATTTTTTAAAAACTAAGAGTGTGAGCAAGTAAAAGGTTAAAAATTACAGAAATGCAGTGCAAAGTCTCATAAACCATGGTTTCTTATACCAAGAAGTTCAAGTACTTGAGTCAACCAAAGAAGGCAAAAACCCCTTAAAAACCAGAGTGGAGTTTACTCTGAGAACCACAGCATGGCCTCAAACAGGAATCACCATACAGTTATTGACCTTTCTAACAGCATAAAAAATGAAACAAAAAAAAAAACCCAGCACCCTCCTGAAGAAGTGGAATCGTAACTACCTCTGGAAGAATTAGAAGTTCTCACTGAGAGTTTGCATGCCTAATCCTGTGTGTCACTGCAGAACTGCTGCTGAGCTCCTGTTCTCCACTTGCTTCCCATGGAGCTCAAAGCTTAACTTGGCAGCTCTGAAAGTTCTCACTGAAAATGGTTCAAACTCTTTACCATCACATCCTCCCACACACATGCAAAAAACCACAATGTCAAAAGTCATAGACATTTTTTAAAAAACATGAAAATCATGGAATCCATAACTCTCATGACAGCCATGACAAAAATGCGGTTTTATTGATGGGTCGGCAAAGTTTATGTAACCCTAGACTCTTCTGTGGAGGGTGAGTTGGAGGGCATAATATGGTTCATTTCGCACTATGGAAATTTTTTCCTGTTTTATTAGGAGCACTGAAAGCCTGAAAAGAGCATCAGGTACACATGAATTCCATTTTGGTATATTTTTTTCAAGAAATCAGGTATGAAATAAATCAGGTTTTAAAATGTCCTTCTATAAAAAATATAAAGCTTTAAAATTAAAATAATGAAAATATTTAAAATTTGTGGTAGCATACATTTAAAATCTTAGATCAGTCTAGGCAGTGCATGATGAAACATCACCAACTGGAGGGAAGCAGGAGGAAACAGAAGACAGACAGACAGACAGACAAACAGAAACAAAGAAAGAACGAACCAGCCTAATTTGTGACAATGCCCTACATGAGTTCAAAGTAAATTAGACAGAATAATTCAATAGGAAAGAGAAAAAATGGAGTGGGAAATTAACTAAGCAGATATGAAAAAACAGGATAACAAGATCTCACAGTGGCAGATTGCTACAGCACTAGTTATGCCACAGAAAAGAAAACATTACTTTGAAGTAATCAGTAATTTTGTTAGCTTTCTGTTAAAAAACTTTCAGGGAAAGAGGGAAATCAAATTTTAAAAATTTCCTCTTTTTCAATTCATTGAAAACACATTTGAAGGAGAGGAAGTGACAATATATTTAAATTCAGCATGTCAGATTCATCAAGTAAATTAAGTTCCTGTTCTGCATCAGGCTGTCCTCCACACTAATGGAAGAAGTGACAAAACATTGACCATATAAGCTTCACTGAGGTACTCTTTCATTCATATTGAAGCAGAAAACTTTGCTGTCATCAACATGCTACAAGAGAATATAAAGCCTCTCAGGTTCTTACAAGTATGTCCCTCAATTTCTAATGGCAATAAGGAAATAATTTTTAAAAGAACTGGAAGATATTATTCCCACACGCAATTTGTTTCTATTGAGAAACTGAAGTCTCCTGTCTTTCCCAGGACATACTACTACATCCTATTACTGCCCAGACTGGCAGACGCAGCAGGGAAAGAAAACTATACGTCTGATCTTAAATTAGAGTTTTCCATACCAAAGTAACTTGTCTGACATTCCTCTCCTTTTCCAAAGTGAGTGCTTCAATAGTACCAATTCTACAGAAATCACTGTATTTCGTATTTTTTAAAAAAATATTTTCTACCATAACATCACAACATTCTGCATTTCTTATTCACTGTTAAGTAACAAGTCTACCAATAACTATAACAGATAATGGAAAGGTAAAGTTCAAAGAACAGGAAAATACTGAACATGCTTTAATACAATTTGACAGCTGGAAACTAACGTAATGAAATACTACAGAAACTGTCTGAGATTTACCAGTATCCATGGGTGAAAGTCTCATGAACAGCTCAGCTGATTTAACAGTCTGCTGACACTGAAAACAGAAGGTATTGCAATACTGTTCCCTCCTAATTTGCTCCTCCTTCCTCTACCACAACATCTATCTTAGGCAGCCTTAATCCCTTTCCAAAAGCATACTTTTTATGGCTTTTGCTCAGTTAATTTTCTTACAGGAAAGTGAAATAAGTCAGTAGGATTCTGATGAGGCTGGAACAGGTGCATACAGTAAGCAGTAAAAATGTGCAAGCATGAGGTGGGGGTATAGGGAAAAGTGCGTCACTAAAAAGGGATGGGTAAATTAATCCTGTAAACAAAAACTTAAGACCTGCTCATTATTTGGAATTGCCAAATAAATATTCATTTTCACTAAGTAATCTGGTCAGTCCTCTACCATTTAGGTTTTTAGGTCATTATTTAAATATTCATCATCAGTAACCTGGTTTATGGCATTTGCCAGATTTATCATCTGTTCTGCTCTGCGTACCCACATTGAGGGAACTATACCCTTTAGCATATCACACAAGACTCAGATATACGCATGGTTAACACTTAATGTAATGACTTTATGCTATTGGGAAGTTAATGTAATTGCATATATTTTCCACCTTTATTTTAATCATGAAAAGTAAGTTTTGGAAAAAAACCCTGTCTTCTTTTTCAATAAACATAAACGTCCTCTCATGTCAATGGAAAACTGATTTCCTTTAATTTTAGATCCATAGGAAAGCAAGAATAAGAATTTTTTACTCTTTACATCAATGCTGGCACAAAATACATTTCTTGGCTGATTTATGAGGAGAAAAAGGAACGTTTGTAGGAATAGACCTTAAGATATGAACTACATTGTTATGCTGTAAACTTTTACTTCTGTTGAGAGTTCCTGAACACACACTTCCAACAATAGTCCTCCATAACTCCATTTAAATACCCATTTTGAACATGAGTTTTTCTTTCCTTGGCAACTATAAGGCTTCAAACAGTAAACTAATATAAGCATGACTGAAATTAAGCATGAAAGGAAAGTGCAAGAGAGCATACTTACAAAAGGGAGAAAGGGGCTTAGAAATATAAGTACCGAATCTCTTGTCTGGTATCAGAATGACCAATTAAAGGTCTCACGGTATGACACCAGATCTTTTGTCCTAGAGGGGAATAGAGTCTGTGTATGGCAAAAATTTTGATTGGTTTGGACAGTATGTACTGCTGAGCTTCCAAAGCTTAAGATAATTGGCCCTGCCCTTGCAGGGGATGCTTCATACAATGAATCTCAGCTGGTAGGCAAAGGTCTTCACAACTCTAAGTCTTGTCCTCTGGCAATGTAAGAACCTACAGATTTGAGGAAAACAGGTCAGAGTTCCCATAACTGCAGTTTTTGGAGATTCTCTTGGCAGATCACAGAATCATAAAATCATTTTGGTTGGAAAGGACCTTTAAGATCATCAAGTCCAACTGTTAACCTAACGCCATCATGCTCACTGCTAAGCCATGGCCATAAGCAACTGCATCTATATGTCTTTTAAATACCTCCAGAAAGGGTGACTCAACCACTTCCCTGGGCAGCCTGGTCCAACACTTGACAACCCTTTTCGTGAAGAAATTTTTCCTAATATCCAATCTAAACCTCCCCTGACACAGCTTGAAGCCATTTCCTCTCATTTTATCACTAGTACCTTGGGAGAAGAGACCCACGCCCACCTCACTACAACCTCCTTTCAGGTAATTGTAGAGAGCAATAAGGTCTCCCCTCAGCCTCCTCTTCTCCAGACTAAACAACCCCAGTTCCCTCAGCTGCTCCTTGTAAGACTTGTGCTTAGATCCTTCACCAGTGGATCGTGTGCACCCTCAGTAATTCTGCAGATAACACCAAGATGGGCAGGAGGTGATCTTGAGAGTAGGAAGGCTCTGCAGAGGTATCTGGACAGGCTGGATCGTTGGGCGGAGGCCAACTGTAACAGATTCAACAAGGCTGGATGCTGGGTACTGCACTTGGGTCACAACAACCCCATGCAACACTACAGGCTTGGGGAAGAGTGGCTGGAAAGCTGCGCAGGGGAAAAGGACTTGGGGTGTTGGTCAGCAACTGACTGAATATGAGCCAGCAGTGTGCCCAGGTGGCCAAGAAGGCCAACAGCATCCTGGCTTGTATGAGGAATAGTGTGGCCAGCAGGGGTAGGGAAGTCATCATGCACCTGTACTTGGCAGTGGTGAGGCCACACCTCAAATACTGTGTTCAGTTTTGGGCCATGGAACAGACTTCCTCCACTCTTTGGGCAAAGAAGGAATAGGTGATGTCATTTTGGCCGCATAAATGAGGGAACAGCAGAAAGTATTTTACTCAATACTGCATTCAGATTAGTCTGAAAAGTCAAAGAAAGACTGTATTCTAATACAGTCTCCTTTCTGCATAGCTAGAAAAGGGGCATCAAAAGATTATGCACAAAACAGGGGCTTACTCTACCACTGACTGCTACTATTACAACAATGTATATTCCCTATGTGGATGCACTCATTTTTTGGAAAATAAAGTTTTGTCATGGCAAGGCTCAAACAGGTTTCTAGGAACTTAAGCCAGAAAAATTAGTTTTCCTATAGTGAGAGTAACCACACAGGAATTATAGATGCCTTTATATTTATACTCTGTTTTACATTTATCTGTTTACCCAGACCTTCAAGCAGGAGACTTAAGAAATACTTGAACCTTCAGATACAAGTCTGAACAATTTTCAGTACTTAATAAAATAAAGGTATGCAATGTACACACTTTAAGCCTGAGTCCTGAGATTCCAGTCAGACGTTATCCAGGAAATTAGCATATTTGCAACAATGGAAGCTCTAAAGTACATTCACCTGCAAGTACTCCAAAAAGTAATTTTCATTCCACTCATTTAGATTACAATAGACACCATTTGGACCTCAAGATAAGGGACAGCCTCACAAACTTGATAGAGTTTTACAAATGTAACCAAATACACGGCTATGAAACTGACTGTACAACCACAGCAGGGATTTAAAATGTTAGAGATTAAGTCTATTTATCATTCCACGTGACAATAATTTCACACTTGAAAAACTGTCCAGCCCCAAAAGGAACATCTGTACTTCACCAATTTCAGTACAATATATACTTAAAGTTTATGATGATAGAAATGAATGAACAATAATTACAATGCGATGATTTTACATAAGAAACATCGCTCAACACAGAAAAAAAGGGAAATAAAAGGATATTTACTGTATTTTCTTCTTCAAATTCACATGAATCCTAGAAATATATCTTTAAATATTACATCAAAATCTTTGTTCCTATGAGTTTGGATTTTTACATCGTGCTGGTTATGCATAATTGTATTTATGGACAAGACATGTAGGTGTGGCACTTAGGGACATGGTTTAGTGGTGGACTTGGCAGCTTTAGGCTTAGTGTTGGCCTCAATGATCTTAAAGGTCTTTCCCAACCTAAATGATTCTATGATTTTAAGTTAACAGTTTCAACATTTGTTATAAATTTTCTAAAAGGATACTATTACTTCTAAAAGTAAGTTCAAGTATCAGTCTTCAAGAATTCCAATCTTCTGCATATACTAAAACTTTTCAAGAACACCAGAACATTTTAATTCCAGAGGTATTTAGAAGCATGCATTTTTATAACACCATATTAATCATAAATAACAGTCGTCATAAAAGATTTGGAGGTATGACAGAAGAACTTATTATTTAGTCTTCTGGCATACAGGTTTGAGTACTGGAAATACACTTACTTAATAATTATTACCTAATTCCATGCCCTGTAAGGATTAGATGATCATAGAATCATAGAATGGTTTGGGTTGGAAGGGACCTTAAACATCACCTAGTCCAACTGCCCTGCCATGGGCAGGGACACATACCACTAGACCAGGTTGCCCAATGCCCCATCCAACCTGGCCTTGAACACTTCCAGGGATGAGGCATGATGCCTTAAACGTTCTGGCATCAAAAAAAGTAACATGAAAGCAGAGAGGCAGAAACAGAACCTCATGATTTGTAATTGTTTCAAGAATTATTTTATAAACCATAACAGTAAAAATAAGCAAGGTTTATTGTGCAAGATGTACTTAGAAGTCATACTTCCTAATAGGTACTAATGAATGAATTAGCTTGTAAATAAGAATTCTGCTGAGTAATAGGTGAAGTTTAATATGGCTTTTTCCACCCACAGCCCTTAGGGCTTTTTTACTGTCATAGTTTCTCAGCAAGTATTCCCATGAACAGGAGACAACATTGTCACTTTATCTTAGCAGGCTTTCTTGCTGATCCTCTAGCCAGAGGGCTCTAACATTAATAGAACAATAGCCACCATTCAGAACTGGTCTTTTCTGCCAATAGGCTGCAACTACCATTTCAGCTGTCAGTGAAAAAAACCAACAACACAGTGAACCTAAAGGTTACTGGGCAGTGGATTTGTGGAGGAAGTGCTTGAATGAAAACGCAGACATCCATGACTGCATTTTTCCCCAACCAATATTCTACAATCTTATTGATTACACAGATATGAAAACAGCTGCTTAATCCTTTAAACTTCCCATCAGAAAATGACTACAACTGCAAGTCTAAACCTTTGCTATAACCTTATATTAGCATATCTGCACTGGACAGACTGCAGATAAAATTTTGCAGATGCAAAATAGAACTATTTTGTATGCCTTTGAACAAGTTAAATTATTTATGTAACAATAACAGTTCCCCTTTTGTCTGGCCACTTGAAATTTTAAAGAAGGACCTTCTAAAGATGCAAAGTATGGACAGGATTTGAGGGACAGCCCATAAAACTGACCTGGAGAGCAATATATATTATGTTACTAAAAAAAATATCTATGGTTAAGGATCATCGTATTATTTTTATCATCCTTGTTGAAGACTTGCCAAACAAAAATAAGATTATTATAACAGTTTTAATAGTAATAAACAATCCTTTAGAAGTATCATTGGATTTTGATTCATACACAAAACAGTATAGATACTGTTTTCTTGGTAGGCATAAGTCTTCAAAGAGGTTTGAATTCAGTTATACAGGAAGGATATAGCACGGTGTCTCAATGTTGCTCTAAAACCCTGATAAAATTGCACCAACTATAACTCTTTTTTTCTGGGCAGGGGTGGTATTAAAAAACCCAACAGCTTCAATCAAAAATATTTATTTCACTGGATCATGCACTTGTTTTTTAAAATAATAATTTCCTTTTAAGTAAACTTCTACATTTTTGCACCAATTGAGGATTATTCCCACATCTAATTCAATTACATTTTCCCTTAAAAATATTTATCATAAAGCTATTATTCTCAGCATGAAATACAAGAGAGGCAATGACATAAAAAATACAGCAATTTTAAGTAGCCAAAGATTTCTTTTTCATTTAAGCAGTTACTATTGCAAACTAGAAAAACATACTTTGTTGATGAAAAGTTACTTTAACTTCAGACATATTACAACCCTGATATACAAATTCACATTTTATAGGGCTGAAGTGATTTTTTAAAATTTTACAATCTGTTTTTCTTTGGGCAATTTAACAAAACGGCTAGTTTCACATACCATATATTGTAATCAAAGCAGCTAGCAACCTGAATAGATCTAAGAAATAGCTTGGTAACTATTTGTGTTAGGCTACTGTGAATGAACAGTAAATTGCTCTATGCTGAATTATAAGGAAAAAAAATTAGTACATAAAGGATCTATGAAATAATCTCAAACCTGGATCACATCTTTGTTATAAAATAAACCATCAGAACACTCAAAAGTATATTGTAATTAATATACCTAAGTCAGTCCTGAAGAAGCTGTCAGTTTGAGTGTTTTACAGATAATATGCATTAAAATGAAAAAAAGAATAAAACAAAATAAAAAAACAATTGCAGTTCAGGGTAAGCAGAACATATTAAGTCTATCCTCTTTTCCTGAAGGTGATTATGCAACTGCTGACCTAAATTCACAATAAAAGGATTTTTTTTCCATTTTGCGTTCTAGTAGCTGAAACAACTGCACAACTTCTTTGAGAATGCTGTCTTAAAAAGGGCAAACATATCCATAAGTTAACATGGATCCTATCTTCTACCACAATAAAAGCAGCAATAAATGACTGATTCACTATCATCTATTCCAGGTACAGTGAATTACAGTACACACATACTTTTAAAGAGAATATTACCATAATGCCATTTCTGTAACAATGACATGCTATATTTAAAGTCACTTCTATTTCTTGACGAATTTTTTCAGAAATAATGAATCACAAACCCTGGCACTGGGATAGTATTTAACGTACATGCATTCACTAATATTCTCCATTCCATATAAAACCAACCACTTCCAAGTTAGATGTTATGATCTCATAAGTAATATTCAAATGTTAATTCCATCATAAAAGTCCTACCAACTTATATGCTTCTATGCTTCTCTGAAGATACATGATTCCTGTGTCCCATGGGGCCATGAGACTCATCTCAGACCTACGCGTGTGAGAAAGAGAATGAGAATAAAGTCATCCTGCCTTCAGTCAGTTTCTCCATTATCTATCCATTCTCACTCTACACTGCCAGTCACTTGAATTTCCTTTCTCATTCTCCCACAAGCCCCTGCCCAACAGAATCTAATCCTGCCATTCTCATGTGCTCCTCACTGACCTGATCCTCATATTCTTTTCATGTCTTCAATCTTCCTGGTTTTGTCTACCATATTTCTCTGACTCTTCCCTTCCCTGCCTATTTCTGTTGATATCCCTCATCCCTTGTCATTCCCACCCTTCCTCCTCTCCTGTTTTCTGAGAAGATTAAGTCATTTCAACTTCACAGGGAAGACAGAGAGGTGAAATTTTTGCTTGAAGTATCTTCATTTGGACCATCTACATATATTAAAGAAAAGTGGGGACCATTTTGGTCAGACCAGGCTATAGTTTTAATATTATTTACAGTGTGGCAGCTAATCTTATTCCATAAAGCTTCACAAATTTGAACAAAACCCACTTAAATTCCTACTGAAAAGGTTAAGGAAAAATTTCAGATTCTGCAAACAACCTATAGAAAGGACAAATCATGTCCTGTCCTCTCAAACAAAATTACAGCTTTACCTGTTCATCCAGGCAGGACTCTAATTAGTGGCCTAATAGCACTGTATTAAATTTTAAGGGAGGTGGCCTTGGCACAGTATTTCAAGACCACTCTGATTCAACTTCTATACATTTAAATAATGTATAATATAATATATAATAATATAATAATAATCTACTGTAGGCCATCTATATTAAAGTGTTGTCACATACTGTAGTTTAAAACCTTTCTGTGAATTCTGAACCACACCAACTGAAGCTATTAATACAATATATTCAAAAACGTAAGAAAAAAGGGAATGAGAATCTAAACAGGAGTCAGCAGATTTACTGTCTGGAGTGAGCTAGACATAACATCCCATACCTATTAATGCATATTACACTATTATGTTGTAGGCAGTCCAGAGGGTCCTGGAGTGCATTGAGGATAACTTCTTAAGGCAGCTAACATACCGCCCTAAGAGAAGGTATGTGATACTGGACCTGTTGGTCACCAAAGCAAGTGAGCTAGTTGGTGACGACAAGATTGGAGGCAGCCAGGGCTGCAGTCATCATGCATTGATAGAGTTTGCAGTCCTGAAGAGTAAAGTCAGGACCTTGAATTTAATGAAAGCAAAATTCCAGCTGTTCCAAGGAATTAGTCAATAGGGCCCCAGCTAAACTGCCCTCAGGGGCAAGGGAGCAGAACAAAGCTGGCTGATCTTTAAGGACACTTTCCACAGAGTGCAAGGGCTCTCGATCCCCAGGTGTAACAAATCAGGAAAGGAAGGCAAGAGACCAGCATGGATGAGTCAAGACCTGCTGGTCCAACTAAAGGGCAAGAAGGAAATGCACAGGCAGTAGAAGAGTGTAGGGAAATTGACCGGGTGTGTAGGGATGGGGTCAGGAAGACAAAGGCACAGCTGGAGCTGAACTTGGCAAGGGATGCAAAGAACAATAAGGGTCTCTACAGGTATGTCAGCAGAACAACGAAGGTCAAAGAAAGCTAACCCCATGATGAACGTGACTGGCAAACTGGTAAAAATGGACAAGGAGAAGGCTGAGGTACTCAACAACGTTTTTGCCTCAGTCTTCATTGGCAGCCTCTCTTCCTACACCTCTCAAGTGGATGGACCACAAGACAGGGGCTGGGGGAACAAAGTCCCTCCCACTGTAAGAGAAAATCAGGTTTGACAACACCTGAGGAGCCTGAACATACAGACATCTATGGGACCTCACAAGATGCATCCCAGAGTCCTGAGGGAATGGGCTGATGTCATTGCCAAGTCACTCTCCATCATATTTGAAAAGTCATGGCAGTCAGGTGAAGTCCCTGGGGACTGGAAAAAAGGGGAAACATTGCACCCATTTTTAAAAGGGGTAGAAAGGAGGACCCTGGGAACTACCGACCCGTCAGCCTCACCTCTGTGCGTGGGAAGGTCATGGAACAGATCCTCCTAGAAGCCATGCTAAGGCACATGGAGGACAGGGAGGTGACTGAGACAGCCAGCATGGCTTCACCAAGGGCAAGTCCTGCCTGACCAACCTAATGGCCTTCTGAGATGGAGTGACTACATGAGTGGACAAGGGAAGAGCTATGGACGTCATCTATCTGGACTTCTGTAAGGCCTTTGATATGGTCCCCATAACATTCTTCTCTCTAAATTGGGGAGATATGGATTTGATAGGTAAAATGTTTGGTGGATAAGGCATTGTCTGGATGTTGCATCCAGAGAGCAGTGGTCAACAGAGGGATGGAGCGCCCCTCCTCTGAGGACAGGCTGAGAGAGTTGGGGTTGTTCGGCCTGGAGGAGAGAAGAATCTGGGGAGAACTTATTGCAGCCTTTCAATAATTAAAGGAGGCTTATGAGAAAAATGGGGACAGAAGCATGTCCTGTAGCAATAAGACAAGGGGTAATGGTTTTAAACTAAAAGAGGGCAGATTCAGACTAGATATAAGGAAGCAGTTTTTTACAACGATGAGGGTGGTGAAACACTGGAACAGGTTGCCCAGAGGGGTGGTAGATGCCCCATCCCTGGAAACATTGAAGGTCAGGTTGGACAGGGCTCTGAGCAAACTGATCTAGTTGAAGATATCCCTGCTCATTGCAGGGGAGTTGGACTAGATGACCTTTAATAGTCCCTTCCAACAAAACCATTTAATGATTCTAAACTTGGAGCATTTTAAAATTTCTAAGTTCCATGTAATGCTATGAGAATTGCTTCTCTGAAGCACAGAATAATGCACGAGTATTCTGCACTTCCATGCAGAATAAGCGAATTAGCTTATTCAAACTGTCTAGCAAGTTTAGCAACTTGTTCATTACAAAATGTAGAAAAATTGCAAAGCATACAAGTTATGTCAAACTCTAGTGTCGAAGCTACTCATATGTGTTTTTAAAATTCATATATAATCGAACATATGTAGAAAGCAAGTATTTTCAATATGTATTGAAGAACTCAAACTAATTAGCTGAAGTGCACACTGGAATTAAAAGACAGTTTAACTATATAAATAGCAGAAAACACCAATGTAATTACTCATATACAATAACTATACTGAAAATTCAATCCCCCAAATAGGATTACATGATAAAGAGCAACACAATGACAAGCACCTGAGACAGCTGAGCACTCAAACTTTGTGACATGGAAGGGACACCTAAATATTAGCAAATACGTATGCATGTGTGTATATATAGATAGCTAGATATATTTTTCTGGCTACATATGAATTTTATATTCATGTTTTTAATTACACTCCAACTGCAAGAAGAACAAAGTTGTAAAGAATTTTTCATTACAAAAGACAAACCCACAAAATAACACATTCTGTAAAAAAAAGAGTTAAGTTAATTAAGCATTGCCTTGAAGGAGAAGAACCACCTACTTTACTTTCAAGTTATCTGCAACATTCTCATTTTGAGAAGCTCATGTCATGAGCTGAAAAGTGACAATTTGAATTTAACAAGCACAACAGGTTGCCAAACTAAGATTACATCTAACAATGTTTCTCAGTGCACCAGGCTCTTTCCTGCTCCTGCTGACCTTTCAACACGTGGTTCAGAGACTACTGGATTAGAGCTGTTAACAAGTGACAGGTGCAGCCAATTAACCAAGCAATGACGTAACTGTGCCTTCCAGTCTTAAGCATGAGGCTTGTTCAGCAAATGATGCTTTTCCATCAATGAGCTCAGTATGGCTGCTTATCGGCCAAACTTAAGAAGAACTTCAAAAGCTCTGTACTGCTGATATACTTCTCATTAAAAAATTATTTTGCTGTGAAATTATCCAACTGTGACTATGGTATGCTTTGCTGTTCACCAACTTGGGAAGTTGTCAACCAACGTACATTAACCCTTCTACTGAGAGGATCACAAATTTTCAAGTACACAATGAGTCAAAATAAGAACTAATGAAAACAGCGGTAAGAATTGCATGTCAGTTTGAATCTCGCAAAAAAAGGATACAAGAAACCAAGCAGTTGCAATAAAGCCAAGCAATGAGTATGAAAAAATATTTTGATATCACAATCTGGAATATAGTGTTTGCTCAATTTCAGTTCTTCATGATGATCCAAACCATTTTTAGAAAATAGTTCAAAACTAAATCAATCTTCAATCTTATCAATAGTCCTTTCCTAATGGTAGTTACCATGTAATCTAAAGCGTTTAAAATTTTCCTGGGTTTGTCTTTTCTGTTACAATTTGAGGTAGAATGTGTAGAAAAGGATTAAAGGTCTGCTTACCTGAGGATGTATTCCAGTGCCCAATTGGCCTATCCAGATCATTACTGTTTCATGTTGTAACCTCCATCTTACATCTTTTTACTGGATAAGTATATATTACACGGTAATTTCTTTGAGATTGAAACTTAGTTTATTTATCCATTATTTTTCACAGAAAAAGTATACTGCCATATAAAAAATCCCAGATTTTCTAGACCATGAACAACAACTCAGGTTAACTGTAGACTACAAATAAATCACCACTATACATCTAACTGAATATACTAAAAAAAGGATGTAGTTCCAAAAACATAACAATAAGACCTTGTAGCAGTCAATGGATGATAACTGGGAACAGCTCAGTTATAATGGAGAGTGGTACAATCAGTTCAATAAAGAGGGACAGATGGTATTTTGGGATCTCCCTCAAAGTCACAATAGCAGTAAGCCGCAGGTACGCACTCTCTGTGTTCAGGCTTAGTAAAAGACATGCCACAAAATCCACCCCTACCTATCACACAGATGTAACAGGTGGCCATATAGACACTCAACAACGGATGAGCTATCAGTCTGACTCAGCATTAGATACATTGGACCAAGGATAGCTCTGAACAAGGTACTTGCATACATCAGTAATATATTACCCAGCATTCAGGGAGGACTTCTCATGGTGGCTTTTGTTTGTTTGGGTTGTTTTTTGGTTTTTTTGTTTTTGTTTTTGTCTTTTATTCCACCCCTCACCTCCAGGTAAATACATAAATCCCACTTTGGCTCAGTACATTCCAATAAAGCCTTGACATTCTGGTGGATTATTAGCACTATGCAGAAACATCCAGTAATTTTCTAGAAGTCAGGCTGGGTGCAGCCTAGATGTTGCAGAAACAGACTCAATAAGCCATGCTGACCTCCCACACCACTATATGGTCCAAAATGGTCAACTCCATTGCTCTAAGAACATGTGCAAGATCAGGCAAGCTGTCTGCACCTGTCACCTGATAGGCTGGGCAGGACTTACTAAATTTGATTCCACACTGCAGTAACATGGTGTATAAAATTTTAAAACCTAAGTTCTTTTTGCAGACAGTTAAGCCACGTTTCTGTACCACTGCACAAAATCCACTAAAACTCAGACTGCCTTCTCACCTACTCTTGCATAAATACTTTTTTTTTTTCTTAATGTGTGTGATGTCCCTTAGCTAGAATTGGGCAGATAAGAATAATGCCGCATGGCAGCATGCTCTACATTCCTCTCCTCTGCCCACTTTCGTAACCCCTCTCTCTCTGATGCCTCAAAGCAATTCCCCTAATTTATTGGAAAGGGAAGAGGCAGTGTCACTACTTGTCTGGTCTCTGGGACCTGAGAGAACTAGAAAACATACCATAGGGAAAGAAACAAATGGTAAGAAACAAATGAAAACTCACAGGCTATAGCATTCTCCTTGGAATTGTGTATTTTGTACTGCTGTCCCCACTGCACTTAATAGTACTAACTGTTTTATCATAGTTCTTCCCTCATATGAGATGCTCTAATATCCTAATACCCCTGAGAGTAACAAGCTGACTGGATAGCCATCCTACAGCATTAGTCCAGCCCTTTAACACCTTCTTGATAATAAAGGCAGTCTCTAAAAAATGCCATCTTTTGAAGAAGATAGCAATACCTGGTCTAGTTATGTGTAAAGGTAGCTTGGGACAAAGACCATTTTATCATCGTATTCTCCAGCAAAACAAGAAGAAACTATATGAAATCACCAAATCAGTTTTCTGTCAGGTGTTCATTCATAGAGTGTCCTATTTTCAACTTTTAACCTATTAGAATACAAAAGAAACATTACTTTCTAATAACAATTTTATTTTAAAAGACGCCCTAAATATATGATATTTGGCCTTGTTACTTTGATTTTACCAGCATCTTTAATTTTATATTCAAGGTCCAGGGAAATACAAAGAATGAACAGGTGTACAGAGAAAAGGGCGAAGCTGGTTATTTGTAATTTGCTGCCAAATGCCTGAATAAAAAATGGTGCCAAACAGGGAAATTTTTTTTACCTGGGCCTCAGATGTTATCTTAACAGAGTAAAAATACTTTTGAATAGGAAAGTGATCATTAAATAACCATTGTCCATTTATTTATGACAACAGACACAACTAAACCTACATTTCTAAATTTTCTTTTTATGTTAGGGATTAAAGCCTAAAAATATGGATTCAATAGCTCTTTCTGTTCCCTGAGAAAGCCAGATATGACATCTGAAGAGGATATATTTTTCTGCCTTCTTCAGTTACCCCGAAGTAGAAAAGGACAGCTACTAAAAATTAAGCAGTACAAAAAAAAGCAACAGGGCCATGCAATTTGCATCGAAGTGTTTCTTAAAACACTTAAAGAGATTGCTGAGCCCTGAGAAACGCTGGTTGTGAATAACACAGGAGGGAAATTCTAGAGAAGAAGGGGGAGAAGGAAAGGGGGGAAATTGTAATGTTATATCACTATTTATAAAGACTCAGAAAATTGTAAGCCTGATATTGATAACCTTCTTGAGCAAAAATAACAGAAAGGTTAACTTAGAACCATGAAAAAATTACTGTATTTCTACTGCTTGCAGACATAAGAAAACAAGACTGTTAAACTACCTTGTGTGAAGGAAGAAAACACAGCATAATTTCTGATCAGGTTTACACATGACAAAGACTGGGGAAACAGTAAAATGCCACAAAAGGAAGGTTAATGCTCAATCTACTTAATTTATCAGACAAAGTTCAAGGGTGATTTGGTCACAGTTTGCAAATGAAGATGAATGTGCTAACAGATAAGTGTAAAAAGAGTATAATGGCTCCAAGATGAGGCAAAAGGCACATTGAAAAGATCCGGCATTTTTATTTATTTAACAAGGAAGTCACAGAAGAAAATTTGAGTGGGGTATCTTTCAGCATAGCTGTCTACATTAAAATGGGATTTTTTTCCCACCAAAAAATAAGAGTGAAATAAAAGAATTTAAGAGAGTCTTGTGTGCTCTATTAGGTAAAACACTGGATTAAATGATCATTGCAGTCTTTTCTGCCTTACCCTCTCAAAGTCCAGGCTTTTTGGATGTTTTCCATTTTCATTGGATAAACAGCTTCTTCTCATTAGAAGCAGATATGCCCTTATAAGGACTCAAGTTGGGTTTTCTTTATTCCTGCTGACACAAATTCTATTCAGAATCTTGATTAATACATCTTGAATCCTTTTGCAGAAATAATCAATGCAAGGCCTTGTGATGATAATTTTCATGAAGCACATTTCTGATAAAAACTCTAAAACAGTTTTTCATGTGTATAATTATTAGGAAATTCTACTGAAGTTCTCCATGCTTTAACTACTTCAAAGCCAAATGATCACATGAAAAAGAAATCAGTTTGTATACGCTTTTTATAGAACACATGCACTGAAATGCATTAAAGTTACAGTTGCTGAACAAAACAGTGTTTTATCTCAAAAACAATTTGTTTTATTTACATAGCTTTGCCTTAATTACGTGCAAAGAATTCAGATCAAAAGGGGAGTATTTCAGTGTGTACATATTCTTGACTCTTGACCAATAAAATGTCTGCCCAGCAATGAACCTCAAAAGTTCATTCCTCAAAATGTAATTCCTACAATTTACTGTAATACTCATTACTGTGTTTAGTCAGTTTTGCTGAATTCAGACTCAGTGAACTAGTAAGACTATTAATTACAGGAATAATGACACTTGCAGCAAAAGCTTGGAGGATCTGGCTTTTACGTACCGTGTTTTACTCTCTTGTTCTCAAATAAACTCCTGTATCCTCAAAGAGACAAAAATCTGAGCTGCAAGAAAGTATCCATCTTACCACTCATTTCAAGCACATAATTTTATAGAAAGAAAATGGAGGGGGAAAGAAAACAAATCCAAAATTCCATACTAAAATGTAGCAGTAAAGATACATTCACACATACACACACAAAAAATCTTAACATTGTTGATACTTTATTATGAAAATATTTGCATAAATATCTATGACTAATATAGACTACACTCACAAGCACGCAGAGCACTGAAGTGCATGAGCACGTAAATGCACTTTACATAAATGTAAAAATATCACTTTACAAGACTATAGCAGAATATTAGTCATACTTACTATCCTATCAATATTCTAATAAGTAACACTACCTTTCCATACAATACAGATATGTTTTCAAAAGGAGGTAATAATTTTGTTGTTTCTATGACCATAAACTCAATGTACAGTGCTGTAGGTTGAGATCTACTACTACTTACACTAGCGTAATTCAATATAAAATTCAAGAGATCAGCACAAAGATGCAGAAACCAATACACATCACCACTGGCAGCATGTCTATGTTAAAATCGCAGCTGATCAACTAATAAGAAACTAAATTAAGTTACACATGCTTTGCAAGTAAAATGCTTCACTGCTTAAGTGAAGTATGTGTAACCTTAACTGGGACAGTTATGATTAAGTATGTGTCATCTTAACTAGGACAGTATGCAACCAGAGAGTTGCCACTTACATCCAAAATAAATCTGCAACTGTGAAGTTTAACAAATAATGGTAATAATTGAACAAATAATTGAATCTGAAGGGTATTATTAATAGTATTACTATTTCTTAGCCACCTATATAAAGGTTTAAATTGTTCATGTGGAAAGCAAAACACTATGTCATATGATCACATTCACCCTTTATAAAAAACCCAAAATAAATTGCATAACTTGTATTTCTTTAGGAGAGATTTTGCAGTAGCAGCACAAACGTTTAACAATAAGTTTGTGAAAATCCATCAACCAGTAATGAAATGTCAACAAAACACAGACTGAAATTGCAACTACTACCATTTACAACAAAAAGTAGGTCATTTATGGGAGACAGAGAACACACACATTGCTTTAATTTCCATAGAATCAGCTATATAATTTCAACTTAAAACACAACTACAACCTTCTCATTGTGGAAATTCACAGCTGTGCGGAAACAGTACTATTATCATACAAGAAAATCAGAAAGAACAACTGAAAGACTTTTGCAAGCCTGGATTTGTAAGATTCACTGCAGAAATTAGTCCAGGAATGCTAACCTATAAATATGGTCCACAACGATCCATTCAGGAATACTTGACAGTGTTAAAGATTAAGACCAAAAGAACAGTGCCATAGAGTAATAACAGCTCAGGGTTTGGTTGGTTGTTCAGCGTTTTTTGGGTTTTTGTTTGTCTGTTTTGTTTTTTTAAATATTAACCATAAGGAATAGATTTCTAAGAGTAAAAATGCATATTTTACAAAGCATCTGCTTGGAAAAGCAAGGATGAATGTAGTATATTCTGGTCTTCAGTTCTAGAAAATACCACTGCTTTTTTGCTTTTAAATATAAAGTTGTCTATTAAGGTAGAAGACTAAATACCTTCAAAAAAATTCTGAATTTGATTGCTAGAAACATTGAAGAAAAGATTTATGAAGAACTACTTAATCTGAAATAGCATTCCTGAAGTCACATCTGTAAGATTCATACAATGTCCACCAGATGTATGCAGGCAACAATGCAGCTAACAATTTAGAATAAATATAAATATATGTGAGAAAAACCTTGAAAACAATCCCTTAAAGTACAGGAAGCAGATAAAATACAATCACCATCCTAACTACTGGAGTTCCTCTCAAATTATTTCCTTTACCATTTTCAAATAAATCAGATTTAAACATGAGCATACTGGGGAAAAAAAATCTTCAAAATTTCTTCAAATGTTCTATGTCCACATTCAGAAGACATACGAGAAAAAAAATTATAGAACTAGGAAGTTATCTAGATACAAATGATTTCACAAAAATTAAATATATTTTTCTACAGAAAATCCAATTATTGTTGTGCTTAAGGACAGACACCATTTAACTTAAAATTTCAAGTGATTTTAAAAAGTTGATGCATTACAAATGAAATAATCACGATTTTACCATGCAAAAATCTTTTAATCAGAGTAAATATTCTGCAGTGGAATTCAACTCTAATTTAATAACAGACAGACAGGATCAATCACCGCCTCTGCCTCCCCTGCCCCTCCCCCCCAATGTAAACTACTGTGAGGAATAGCTAGGAAAGAAAACTGAAACTGAAATATTTACAAAGGAAATGGGAATGTAAGTGATCTTCAATAGGCCCAACTGTTAAAGCAAAGTGACAGTGGAATGAAAACAGAGTAAAAGCCCAACAATAGGGAAAGGACTAAAAAATTCTGTTGATTAAGATTCAGCTAGTGGCAAAGAATCAGAAGATTATATTGCTGTACATGTACAGCACTAAAGGAAATGCCCTCCTGGAAAACGTCCTGTACAGTGGTTTGCTTTGGAAAGGTTGCTTATATACCCCTGGAATGACAACACAGGAAAGGGGAAGAGTGCTTTCAGGAAAAACAAAACAAAACAACTCAACAAAAAAAAAAAAAAAAAAAAAAAAAAAAAAAAAAAAAAGAAAACAAAACAAACCCCAAACCACAACTAA
The DNA here is from genome assembly GCF_949628215.1 of Phalacrocorax aristotelis. NCBI lineage: Eukaryota > Metazoa > Chordata > Aves > Suliformes > Phalacrocoracidae > Phalacrocorax > Phalacrocorax aristotelis. The sequence continues at coordinate 59,102,921 of NC_134311.1, forward strand.
AGCAACAAAGATAAAAGATGCAAAAGAAAATACTAATTATCCTACACTGCACAGCTCTCAGAAAAAGGGAGCTGAGGTCCCCTGTTGACCAAATTAGAAGAAAGAAGAAACCCTGAATAACACTGTCGATTTATATAGGAACTTAATCAAGCTCATCACTAAGATAAAATGCTGATGATGCTTTGTTTAGAAACTGAGTATTTCAGGCTGAAGAGGAAAAGGTCTTAGAAGGGCAACAGCTTGTTAAGATTCTTCCCCAAAAACATGACAGAAAACAGAACCACAGAATCACAGAATGGCAGGGGTTGGAAGGGACCTCTGGAGATCATCTTGTCCAACCCCCCTGCTTGAGCAGCCACACCTAAAGCAGGGGGACAAGACCGTCTCCAGGCGGGGTTTGGGTTTGAATGTCTCCAGGCAAGGAGACTCCACAGCCTCCCTGGGCAGCCTGTTCCACTGCTCTGGCACCCTCACAGGAAAGAAGCTTTTTCCCACGTTTAGGTGGAGCTTCCTGTGTTCCAACTTGTGCCCAAAACGTATTATCCCACTTGACAGCAAAGATGATAGGCGGACTTGCAGACAACTCAGTGAAGAGCTGTACTCAAAAAATTACCAGCATGTTACAGAACAGGGTGGAGAATAATATGAAGTGCGGCTTTTTTCCAAGATAGCACAGTAGCTACATTCTTGGAAGTTAAAACAAAAAAAAAGTAGTAATCCATTTAGTAGCAATTTTCTTTACCATCTGAAAGATTTCCAAATCAAGTCTGCTCAGCTCACAAAGTTTGTAATTTTGTTTTGTTATTACCAAACTACCAACTACTACTACTACTAACTATTGTCAAAAATTTAACACAACAACTTTTTAAGGAAGAATTGAATTTCACTTCTTGTTATTAATGGAACACTATTAAGTATAAAGATTCCACAATCAGAATCTGATAACCAACATGGCTTGTTCTATACTGTAATAAAGACACCTATTACTGATTTGGCTCTGTAGTAAGGCATGTAAAATAATGAAAACATTGAATTTTACCATGAGTTGGCTGTCTAGAGACACACAGCAGATGTGATGAATAAAGAAAATGTCTGAACTGTAGTCATCCTTCACTGCAGTACCACTTTAAGATGTACTGCTCATATTTACAAAAAAATGTATTCTATAACAGAAACAAAAACCTCAAAATGTCTCTTCCCATGCTACTCAACTCTGTTGAAACAGAGAAAGGAAATGGAGCATGAACATTTAGCAATTAAAAAGTACATGGCTATACCACTGTTAAATCCGTCCTGTTATGTTACAGAAAAAAAAAAAAAATCACATGTGCAGCTAAACAACTGAGAACACTCCAGCCCTTTGAAATGATATCTCACCCACAATATAGTGCTAACAATTCACTGTATAATAAGGATTACACATTCTCACCTTCCATCATGCTAACTGCATTTTCACGGGTCATCTACGCATCCTTTTTTCCAGGTGACTAGACAAATGCACACACAAACTTCACCTAAAAACATACTGACTCTTGCCAAGTAGCAGCAGGATGAAATGTACCACAGTAACAATCCTCTCTTTGTCCCAGGCTAACACTACACCTATTAACACGCTTTGATGCTTAGCCAAGAAAAATCTCAGTGCTGGGATTCTGGATTTTGTGCCCAAACAATCTGGGTTTGTGTTTAATATAGTATAGTCTGCTTTTAAGTTACTGCCAATCATTAACTCTACATAGAGTATGTCTGGGATTATTTTTTCTTTACAATGAATGTTATTAAGGTAAAAAATACAGAAAAATGTATATTATTTTGAAAAAAATAAATGAATCATGCAATACTTAGCACTAAGTAAATGGTATTATTCAGAAAATTAAAGTATTTCTAAACTCAGTTCTGAAGTAATCTTTCTTTCCTGTATGTCAGTTAATAAAGTTTAATATTGAATTTCTTGAACAAAGTATAAAAATGCAGATGAAAAGGAACACACTAGCTTTTTAAACTTATGGATTAATTAATGACTCTTTTTTACCAAAGGAAAAGAACAACATTCTTTTCATTTTCAGAGATAATTTAAAAGAGAACCTCACCAGTCAAAAAGTAGCTGATGAACAGTTTTAAAGAAGAACGGATAAAATTTAAAACATGACACTTAGCTAAATCAAATATTATTGCTTTCCTTAAAGAAAATTAGTCAGTCTGAAATGATCCCTCATGCACGGAGGAAAAGAAGTATGTAAAGCAAAAGCAAATATCAATTAAGTGTACTTTAAAATCATCAGTAGTACAATATTACTTGAGAAGATGAGAAAAATCCTAGCAAGAATTGATAAAGCATATAAGGATTAAAACAAAAGTATCATTCAAGGTTCTAGTCCCAGAAAGATGCAGTCCCCATTTCTCTTTCAGAGTGATGTCTGTATCTCTTATGCAGTGTGCAGAAGGTCACGCACACTTTCTACAGCACTGAAACTTGCTTAAAAGTCTCGTCTTTGACAGCTTGCTTCTGGCACTGGCTTTGTAGCTGACTTTTTAAATGTGATTTACTGGGATTGTATAAGGGATTTATTTCACAAGGAACTCCATAAGCAACTGTAACACTCTAACTGAGGAAGAAATGGCAAGAAAAAGTGGCCAAGGGAACAGGAAGGGAAGGTGATCATCACTTGATACAGCCTTATAGGGGAAAAAGAAGTTACTTAATCCCATGGGTAAGGACTTTTTCTGTCATTTTAACCAAAATATTTCTTCCTCTACTTATCCTTCATACCATACAATGACTGTCAAATTCCAGTCCAAACGAATTTCAGTGGTTCTCAGGCTTATTTCTACGTAAGTAGAACAACTTAGAACAGTCCTAAGAATGTTTAGCGTAATAAAAGCCACTAAAGGTTAGGATTTAAGAGAAACATTTTGATACTCTGCATTGAAACAGGACTAGTAGGAAAGATTTGCTGCTTCAACGTTCCCTTGAAATTCAGTATTATATGAGCTTTTGCACGTTTCTGGAAATATTGGTTAGAATTTTTTGGATTATGAAATAGGTGCTGCATCCTACTTGAAAAAAGCTGCAAGGCAGTTTGGAAGAGCAAGATAGCTTCCTTGGGAAGTTTATAGGCTCTGTTTTCCAGACAATAATTTTGGACCTTTCTGTCAGCATATTATGAGACAAACTATATAAAAGGAGGTGAGATTACAGAAGGTAACACATAACTTCATTGATGTCTAATTGCAAAAATTTCTGTGTATAGGATCCTCCCATAACACTTTTCAGTCTCTTGCAAGCCACAAGAGTTATAAGGTCAAGAATGTATAGGTGGCCTCTCAGTATCTAGCTTTCACTCTTATATATTAAAATAGTTTATATGTTAAACTGTATTTTAATATATAACATATAGTACTCTAACAGATGGAGCTCTGGGGATGCTGACGGTAAACTCTAGCTAAGTACCCAGTGAAATATCTGAAATATTATTCTGATTATACCTCAAAATCAGAACTCAGAGGGCAGGGTAAGGAATGCTAGTGACTACTCAGTGGAAGTTTTATGTTTAAAGTAGTTTTGCAAAGCAAAAGCATAGAGTTTCTTAATACAAGGAAGCACTGAGGAACAAATTGGAAGTATTCAGACAGAAAGCTGGGGTTCTTTTGGTCATGAAATACTTCCTCCCCCTGCCCCAAGAAAAGATTATAGAACTCTAGTTACCTCTTATTTGAAATACAGGCTACATGGAGCACAATGAAGTAAAATGAAAAGTGTTGTAAGTCTATAGCTGCTATTTTATAGCAGTATATTACACAGATATATTTGCCATGTGTTATGTAATTATCATTACCCACTCTGTTTTCAAATCAAAACAATGTACTTCAAATACACTCCTGTATCTAGCAAACCAGAGACAGAAGAAAGGCTATTTTCATGTCACTACTCACTTAGTAATTGCTCTATTTCAGTATGTGATTTACTTTTGCATAAAACCAGAATTTTTCAATTTAATATATTAAATTGTTTAAAATAGCTTTGGACGCTTCTTTTAGGGTGGACCACAAAATGGCATACTTCAAGGCACTTAAAATGGAACAACATGAGCTGGTTTGCTGGTGTGTAATTATTGATGGTTCCTAGTTTTAGAAGAATACCCCTACAAATAGAGCATAATAATCACACAGTGAACATATCTTTTTTGAAGCACAGAATGAATTATTTTGAATAAAATACAAATATTTATGATTTATCTTCCACTGTCAAATGACCTACAAGCATTATTCTTAACAGTTATAAACGTGTAAGAATTCAAAATGTAGGGAGCATAATTACAAAAATCTTAAAGTACCATAATATGAAAAAATACAAGAGCAGGAGAGACTGCAAATATGAAGGCATCTCATGCAATAATCTTTTGTAGTAGTACAGTATATCTAGTGATAGATTTTAATCTCTGCTTAGTTCCACTTGATAATTTTGTGCATTTTTTAGCCCTTTAACACCTAAAAGATGTTTTTCATTATTCTAAAACATGGCACTTTATGGACATCAGCAAAGACTTCTGGACCCAAAGTTAAGAGGTCAGAATAAAAAGGCAATAGGTTTGTTTGTATTATAATGAGCTGTAGCTAAAGCTATTAGTTTCATTACATATCCAAAATTGAAAACTAATCAGTTTACATGTGCTCATCTCAACAGTTAAACCAATTTTACATCTATTTTGTTGATGACATCTCATTTTTAAAGAAATCTGGTACTGGATTACATACACACATAAAAGTACTTCTTGAATCAAGCTAGAGTACAATAATCCAGTAAAACTTTCCCCACAGAAAAAGCATATTAGTCAAAACCATAAAGGCTTCAGAGTAGCATACTGTTTCTGACATAATGCTATCAGAGAGTTTCATAGGAGAATTCAACATGAGTTCCTGACTGGCTGCTAACTTGGCTAATTTTAGAGTCAACCCAAATAACCCATGTTATTATATGAAATCAGGAAAATATGCTCCACAGTACTTTCAAGAAAGGAAGTCCTTAAAAAAAAATTAGCAACACAAAACAGGCTGAAAGAACATCTTCATTAAGTAAGAATTAGGGTACGAAGTTATTGGTTAGAATAGATGCCAGTGAGACATTAAACTCTGACTTGAAACATACCTATTCACTCCAGGGAACTCAATACTAAATCCACTACTAGTGAATTACAAAAACTGTCACAGTAGCAAATTCTCCTATCAGGATTGCTGGGTAACCTGGGCTTGCTAAATAAAACAAAAGCTGAAGACCACTAATTGCCAAAATCTAGGTAGGAAATAACAGAATAAGCATACAAAATGGGAAACTAGTTCTTAGAGAGCGAAGACTGAAAATAATCTGGAAAGCCCTAGCAACATAAGCAATCTCAGTGGAATATTGGTAAGAAACACTGATGTGGGCACTGTATGAATATGGAGGTGGAAGTAGGAAAAAAAGTTGTTGCTCTCTGTATACAGCTTAAAACACTATTAAAAGAATACCTGTATTTTCTATATGAAAACTGCAGCAATCCTTCAGGTATAGTGAAATTCAAAGTCAGTTGCAAAGACAGGTTGAACTGAAGAACTCAAAAGCCAGTCTTATTAATGTACAATTTATATTTCCTGCTGCTAAACTGAAAAGCAAGGAGACAAGCTGTATTGCTGGACAAGGCCTGAGAGTAATAGTTATACCTGGTTTAAGACAATGCTAGTAGGGCTAGAAATACAGTTAATAAATTGGAAATAATAACTATTGTGAAGAAAGAATATCACAGTTTTATATAGCCATAGATAAACTTTACATTTCAAAGTGAATTAGTAGCTCTAAGCATATGGTATTCACATTACACTGCCTCTACTTACAAATAAACAACACCCACATAAAAGTATAGAGGTAGCTTCCTGAACACAAGATGAGATACTGGACTAAGTTTAAGTAGAAGCATAAATGAAATACATAAATACATCTACATGTAACTTAAACAATTAAACAAACAAACAACTAAAGAGCTGCTGGACTTGTTATTCCAGAGCTCAGAAGAGCTGGGGGGGTAGGGTAGGAACTAAAAAAAAAATTTAAAAACCCCAAAGAGATCACAGAAGCATTCAGGTCAGAAGGAACCTCAGAAACTCATCTAGTCTAGCCTCATGCTCAAACCAGGTGACATCCACTCCTCTCCCCTCATCTTGCCTTTGCTAAATCCATGCTGACAATTTCCAATCACCTTTTCCTCCTTCAAGGGCCCAGAAATAGCTTCCAAGAGGACCTACCCCATGATTTGCCCAAGGATCAGAGTGAGGCTAACTGGATCATTCCTATGATGACTGCCTTTTTTGAAAATGGGTGCAACATCTGCAACATCCTCCAGACAGAGGACTTCCAGTGTTTCAAGGATTAGTGACAGCAGCCTTGCAATGACATCAGCCACCTTGCAACGAAGATTACAGACAGCAGACTTGTGTGACAACAGCCTCAGCCCCCTTGAACACATTCCATAGATGCACAGAAACCTAACTGTTATAAATAACAAAGAAGTTACAGATTTTCAACAATTACAAGAATAACAAGAATTCTTCCACTGTAGAATTATGTGAGCCTCCAAAATTATTTTTATTTCTTTTCATTATAATTCTTACATTATAAGCACAAGGTAACAAGTTTAGAGTAAATACATTTAAAACAAAATATTCTACGATATATTATTAATTTACAAAAAAAATATATCCAATTCTTCATTTATAAAAATTGCAGATTTACAAAGAGAAAAAGAAGTTTTGAGTTAAAGGTCCTTTAAAAGACTTCGATGGGATCACACATAAAATTACGTTTGGCTCTTCTACACCACAGTACTGTGAGAGCACTTTAGGAAAGCAATCCTGCATGCTCAGTGTGTCAGCGTTTATTCAGATGCTTAGAAAATGTTATGGTGCCTTAAATATATGCAATTTTTACTGCACAGTCTGAAATTGGCTTTGCATGAACTTAGGCATGTTTGCCTAGCATTATTAACTATTTTTACTACTAGTGTGCCTAGATGAAAAAATGACAGTGGAGATAGAAGTCATTTGACCAAGTGCAGATATCCTTAAGTAAACTAGTTATTTCATCTTGTCTTTTAACAGAGAAAAAGAAGTCAGAGGAATTACACCTTAAAAAGTGTTACAGACTTCTGCTTTGAGGACGAAGCAAGTGATTTCTTATATATATACACAGAGTAGATGTCTAAAGCTTCATGAGATGATTTATTTTACCTATGACAAGCAACATGCATATAAGAAAAACTAGGAATGGAAACAAGTGGCAATATACCTACTTTTAATTACAATAGTAGTTAATAGTTACTGCTAGTAGTACTATTCATCTCCTTATGATAGTCAGTGATGGCTTATAAGCCAAGAGAAAAGTGATTACTTAGTTCAAGTGCAATTCATAGGATTATTAGGAGAAAAATATACAATAGGAACTACAGAGTTAAATTCATGTGATGCTAACTACTCAAAAATAAAAGTCAGCTTTTCTTTCTCAGTAGTTCAGCTATGCTAGATGCTTATTTCATACTGGCACTTAAGAGTACATCCATTATAAGGACGCAAGTGAAATTGTTGACTGTACAGTGAAAAACTGCCCAGTCTACTTGCACACTGCATGTCTTACAACAAAAAGCAGTGAAATTTAAAAGCTAGTAACCAGAAACGTGTAGCACCCGAGCTCCACCTACAGGATGAAAACAAATGTAGAAACAATACCAAATTAGAAGAGGACTGCTTACTTTGAAGTCTTCAAATGACCACCTCAAGCCACCGCCATTTTACAAACTCAATGTAACGCTGATAAATTTGACTACTATTGCACCGATGGCAAAACACTTCTATCTGTATACATTCCTTCATGTAAACAGCTGTTCCATACTTTGAAGTTTAGTTGTAAGCTTTCTAATTAAAAAAAAACCAACATAGACATGTGGAATTTCTCTAACAACTTGACAGAATGAGTGGGAATTTCCTTTCCCCAAGGTTTTTTATCTAATACAAAATTGGAGAGTGTTTCAGATTACTTTTAAATAACAAAAGGTTTAAATGTATATTGAAATGACTACAGTTAACTTCACCATTTGAGCGCTCCACGTATGATTGCACTTAGAAGTGGTACCAGATCTCAGTACCATGAATCTGAGGTGTCTGTTGTTTCTGTAATTGTTTCTCTGAAACAGATGTGCAAACTTCCGACTTCACAAATAGCTTTGTATTAAAAGAAATGGACTGATACAAATGAACACAGATTTGTAGAAAAAGTCATTGTCATGGTTTTAGCTGGCATAGAGTTAATTTTCTTCACTGTAGCTGGTATAGTGCTGTGCTTTGGATTTGTGCGGAAAACAGTGCTGATAAATGATAAAATGGAGATGTTTTAGTGGTTGCTTAAGTGGTGCTTACACTAGTCAAGGACTTCTTCAGCTCCTCGTGCTCTGCCAAGTGCACAAGCAGCTGGGAGGGGACACAGCCAGGACAGCTGACCCCAGCTGACCAAAGGGATATTCCATACCATACAACGTTATGCTCAGCATATAGAGCTGGGGGAAAAAGGAGGAAAGGGGGTACATTTGGGAGTGATGGCATTTGTCTTCCCAAGTAACCATTATGCTTAACGGAGTCCTGCTTTCCTGCAGATGGCTGAATACCTGCCTGCCCAAGGGAAGGAGTGAATGAATTCCTTGTTTTGCTTTGCTTCCATGCTCAGCTTTTGCTTTACCTATTAAACTGCCTTCATCTCAACCCATGAGTTTCCTCACTTTTATTCTTCTGATTCTCTCCTGCATGCCACCGGGCAGGGAGTAAGCGATTGGCTGTGTGGTGCTTAGCTGCCAGCTGGGGCTAAACCACAGCATGTTAGAAGACACTACTCTCAAAAAATATTTCTAAAAGTTCAATTATTCTATTACCACATTTAAATATCATCTAATGAGATGAAGAATTCTGATAGATATCAGATGTTTCTTGGCCTTCTGATACGTTCATAAATATTACCCTTCAAGCTATGCACGGTGGATCCAACTTTTTGTTTGATATTTGCACCTCCCACATCTCTGCCTGCTCTGACCAACACACACTTAGACTACAGCAAGTGGTGAACTCCCATGAGAATATTATCAATCTCCTCCAGTACACTTACAAAAAAAAGTCACTATACCAGACAATGAAATTTGGTAACATTTATCTTTATCTCACCAAACCTCCATGTTCATAACACCTTACTTATAACAAACAGTACCATGCCTTTGATTTTCATGCCAGAGGATGCCAGAAAAGTTTTTGGAGATCAGTAAGTCTAGAAATTGACGTTACTTGTGTTACTACGCGGTGTCCCCCAAGGCTATGGCTTTCAACTGCTAAAAACGCATCCAATAAAACCCTCTTCTGAGTTAAGATAACCCATTTGGCTGTAACACTTCTGCTACTGCCCTGAAAGTACGGAATAACCACAAACATAGCACACCTACTGTCCACATGCAGAGCCAGCAGCTTACGGAATGCCTACACAAATGTGTCTGAAAATGCGATAAAATGTACGCAAGTTTGGGCATGGAGTATCTCATTTCTAGCTTTGTGTTCCCTTCATGCTACAAGCTTGCTATTACACCTTAAGCAAATTTGTTTCTAGCAGCCATCCCTGTAAAACCCAACAAACAGTTAAACAGATTGGTGGACAGGTTTTTGGGCAGATAAGCAGGTAGCAAGTATGTGCAGAGTCCAACATCTTTTGCTATTCTGAAGATGTTATTTGGCTGCGTACATGAAAGTACTTCTTCAGAAAAAGATTTTCTTGGACAATTTTTAAATTTCTGAATCCTCACCTCCACTATCCAATACAGCTATCTAACGCTAATCTACATTTGTACAATATCCATGATCAAGAACAGTTCATTGACTCCAAGAAGCTTATATTTATTCTGTATTGGGCAATATTAGGGGTAACATCACAAATGTTATTAAGGTGCAGGAATAATCAATCACTGAAGGCAGGGTCTTGAAAACCAGGAATTACTTCTTTCTGCAGTCAGGAAACTGCTCAGCAGAACATTTCTGCAAGATCTGAGACAGAAAACTACTTCATAGAGTCTTGTCCCACATACTGACATTTTAACACAAATATTCATGTAATTTACCACTGGGATTACACATTGGTCTCAGCTGTAGGACTAGTAACCAGATTTTGAAATCAAAGTTATCTATCACCCTCCTTGATCTCAGCATACTTCCTGTGGACCAGCTGACTACAGCAGAGAGAGTACAGCCACCAATTCCAAAGCAGCCACACTGCACAACTTCAAAGAACGGCAGAAATGAAAAAAGGGGATAGGCTTTTAGAAGATGTCTTGTATATGTCCTCTGGAACAATACTTAGTTATATCTAGCACAGCCATGAAAACATGGCACTAAATTTCATGTGCCATGATTTAGGTGCTCTTATAGAGAGAAAAGAAGAATGCAAAACAGAAAGCCAAAGCTCATGAAATAGGGTTTTATGCTAGTGTATGTAAGACTACATGGTTCTACAAAGAGACTGTATTTATGTACGTTTCCAAAAGAAATGGATTAACATCAGTTTATAGATCTGACCACACAAGTCTTGTTCACTACATACAGTTTGCCAAAGCATGAAAGTTAGTTGCCTTGCCTCTAATTAAAAGTAAAATCATATGACAGGAAAAACTAATGCTCATTTAAATTACAGATATTTTTTTACTATATCCTTTTATGTTATTGTGCTGTATTTTTAATGTCAAATACTTCTGCTTATTTATCTCCAGCTAGTAAGTATATTGGGTCTTCTCTTCTGCAAACACAAAATTATGAGGAACTTCAGAATAACATCATCTAGGCCTGAAAAAGAACTGGAACCTACTCAGAGTTGCTCAAATTACATAGGCTTCTGCACTGTACCTGGTGTGCTTCTCAGATTCAAATCAGTACTGGAGAAGATGTAGAAAAGGACACAATTTCATGCTTAAATCCCATTAATATTTTGTTTTCCAGAGCTATTTAAACTTATTAGAGTGGTTAATAAAAATAATTTTCTTGGCAATGTTCTCACTGGGCTTTTCACTGCTCCAAAAGAGGTAGACGAACAGCAACATTTACAGTTGGTATATTTCAATATACCAATATTAAAAGATTATCCAAAATAACGCAAGTGTTCCTACCACTCTAAATGCACAGCCTGCTTCTAAACATATAGGCCACACACAGTTAAGAATACTACCTTGTGTGGAATGCTCAGAACTTATTAATCTTGCTTTTAAACTCATACCAAATTCTTTCAGTAAAAAATAATCAGATTTTCACCCATCAAGTTGCAAATGTCACTGTGTGATTTCCCTTTTCTCTTAATAACTGATTTAGTTTTATAAGATAATGTTTGAATGTCCACCATAACTGAGAACAGGCCCCTTCTTCAATAAGATATAGTTGGTTTTATTTTTATCAGGCATATAGTCATATAAAACTGGAATAACCTGCGAGGGGTGCAAATCAGATATGTGAATTTCTGATGACTGTAAAACAACAACTGATTTTGTTTCAGTTAGTTCTTCTGTTTTCCAACCAAAGTTTCAATATGTATTTTATCTCAAAGTATATTATTAGTAAAACAAATTTATCTTCATGTATTTTTGACCCAAAGTCTTTACTTCCCAGTTATTAATAGTGATGCTAATTGCTGTGGAACTTTTGAAATGTTTATATTGGCTTCCAGGTACTCTTTTGTCACAAACAGACTGTACTGGAATCTTTCACGTTGGCAATATGCCTTGGCCATTAAATATAAAACCAAATATGCAGTGGAGGTAAACGGGGGGGGGGGGGGGGGGGGAAAGAAGCAAAAAAGGTGAGGAATGGTTCAGTTCAGAGGAAACTGTTGTGGGAGAGAACCTAAGACAGCCACTACATATGCAGAATTTAGTATAGGCAAAGCCTGAATAATTTAATCAGGCAGCTATTTATGACAACTGCGCAGAGTTAGAATACAAAATCTAAATTACCTTTTTGATGCTTTGTCCCCCTACCCCTCTCCAGAGAGTTTCACTGAATAAGTAAATGTACACATTGAACTAACTGCAAAGACTTAACTGTTCAGTAACTTCTAGAGCCCATGCTTATTGAAATACTGAACAATAATTCCTAGTGAGCTTGCCATCAGGTACACTAAACATCACTTGCATACATGACAAATGTTTTTATGCAATATAAACATTATTAGCCAGAAATTCCCAAACCAGCTCTTGAAGAAAGACTGCCAAAACACAAGGTTTCAAGAAAACTAACTCACCGAAAATTGAATGCTAATCAATACAGATGTTCACAAAGGATGGCACAGCTATATTAGATGACTGCAACCCACGCTTTTATGTTTGTAAAGAGCTGAATACTGCTACAGAAACATAAAAATTTGTATAGAGCTAGTTTAATAATTAGAATACTACTAAACACAGACATATTTCAACGCTCTAAGAATAGACCTAGGTGGTATTTAAAAACTGATGTATCAATTGCAGTGCTGAAAAACTGGTACACTCTAAAGAATGACTATCGTGTTAAACCAGACTTTAATGGATGACTACGAAGCCCTTCTGTAAAGTCTTAGGGGTGGATGACTACCATGTATATCACAGATAAAGAAGCTACAGAACTCAATCACAACTGTGTACAAAGACAAAGTAAAGCACAATAAATACATATGAATATTCTTCATTTGTAACTCACAGCAAAAAACTAAAACTCCCGACAAAGTATCATTAAGTGCTCAGTGATACAATATGTAACTTAACTATTTGGCTCAAACTGTGGAATGAAACTAAAAAATGAGAAAGCAACAGGCAATTTCATTTTCCACAGCTAGAGGTGGGCAGGAGGGAATAATTTTAACATAATGCTAACCTATCAGTGTAGTAACTGCAATACTGGAATTGAGCAGAAAAATCTAACTGTAAAAAAGTTGAAGGGAGAAGGAGGGGAAAAAAAAAAAAAAAAAAAGCATTGATACTTACCTGCGACTAGTTGTTCTCTTTTCCGTCTTAGCTTCTTCCTCGTGAAGTTGCTGTTTGGCATTTTCACTTGTATCAACTTTCAACTTCTTGGCAATACGCTCTTTTATTTGGAATCTCTCATCGCTAGCAGCTTCACCTTCTACACTATCAGCATCTTCATCATGTTCTTCCTCCTTTATTGATTTAAAATTATAAAAAAAAAAGCTAAAAGAAGTTGCAACTACAGAATGTTGAATATGTAAAGGATTCCATACCATGTCTTACAAAGATAATCCCTAGCAAAAAAAAAAAAAACAAACCCACACCCCACCACTTCATTTCAAAGCAAATTTTTCAAATAAATATCTCCTTATTTGTTTCAGAGGGAACAATTAATTGGAAATATGATAATTAAATATTTTTAAATATACATACTTTTTTATAACTTAAAAATCGAAAACAGTCTGTTCTAGACTGTAAACCCTTACGGGTCTGCAGAAGGCCTCATAGCAGTGAGGTATTAGTCTGGTCATTGTTCATGAATCCAAAAGTTGATCAAGGCAATACATTAAAGATTTCCTCCTTTTTCCAGTAAAAGAAAAACAAAACTTAAGAACTTCCTGCCACAGGTCGATACTACAGTCATGATGGGATGGAAGAGGTTTGCCCCATTGGGCCCGATGTTATTCAACATCTTCATAAGTGATCTGGATAACGGCATCAGGTGTAGCCTGATGAAGTTTGCTAATTGACACCAAGTTGAGTGGGGAAGTAGACACTCCAGAAGGGAGAGCTGCTCTGCAGGAAGATCTGGAGAGGCTGGAAGAGTGGGCCAACAAGAACCTTATGAAGTTCAACAAGGACAAGTGTAAGGTCATGCACCTGGGAAAACGTAATCTGGGAGTGCAGCACAAACTGGGATCCACCTGGCTGGAGAGCAGCTCTGTGGAAAGGGACCTGGGGGTCCTGGTGGACAGAAAGCTCAACAGGAGCAAACAGTGTGCTGCTGCGGCCAAGAAGGCCAGCAGGATGCTGGGTTGCATCAAAAAGGGCATCGCCAGCAGAGAGAAAGAAGTCATTACCCCACTCTACTCAGCACTTGTCAGGCCACACCTGGAGTACTGTGTACAGTTCTGGTCCCCGCTATACAAAAACGATGTGGACAGGCTGGAAGGGGTCCGGAGAAGGACCACCAAGATGACCAAAGGATTGGAAAGCCTGCCATACGAGGATAGGCTGGGAGAACTGGGTTTGTTCAGCCTGGAGAAAAGGAGGCGTAGAAGGGATCTCATCACCATGTACCAGTACTTAAGGGGTAGCTACAAAGAAGATGGAGACTCCCTTTTTACAAGGAGTCACATGGAGAGGACAAGGGGGAATGGACACAAGTTGCTCTTGGGGAGATTCCAATTGGACACAAGAGGGAAATCTTTCACAGTGAGGACAGTCACCATTGGAATAATCTCCCCAGGGAAGTGGTTGACTCAGCCATGTTGGACACCTTCAAGAGTTGTCTGGACAGGGTGCTGGGCCATCTTGTTTAGACTCTGCTCTTCCTAGAAAGGTTGGACTAGGTGATCCCTGAGGTCCCTTCCAACCTGTGATTCTGTGATCAGTCTCCATGAGGGAATTTACAAATACCACATTGATCAAAAGAGGCCACGAAGACCTGTGGAACTGATCATCCCGACTTGCTATAGAGTACTATGCTTCCAGACCTAGCAGAGGAAGGCAAAAGGGAATAAGCCACCTTGGTTCAAAGACATGTGGAAGGAGAAATAAGTCATTCCTCTCAGTAATGAAGAAACAGCCTGATTAGACCAAGGGGATGTAAGCCTGACTACTCCCTTCCTTGAAGAAGAAAGCCTGCATAAATCTTAATGGAAGAATGCCAGCTCAAAGACTACATGGCATATCTTTTTATATTTATTTTGGAGTGATGCTAATTAGCTAAAGAAAAAAGTATAAGACGCTACATGATTGTTACTTTAACCACACAGAGAGAAAGGACAGACTTAGAAATGGTATTCCAGAGGACTGTACTGTATCCAGGAGGCTGCTAGGATGTCAGCATTTGGGAGAGGAACACTCTAAAGACAATATACATGCCCTGGGTGTGACTGACAGGTAGGAGGAAGAGTACCACAAACATGGAGGGAAAGAGGGGAAAAAAATAACAGGAGCAGCAAGAGGCACAATTTTGGGAATAGAACAGAAAAATCAAGAGCTGGATTTCAGATGTTGTATTTGAGTCACAGCTTAGGAATCTGCAGACTACCACACTTAGATTTTAGATTTAGACAAGTGAAGACCAGTCAGGAATGAAAAATGAAATCTGTGAATATTCAGCACAGTAAAATAGCTGAATGTTTTGTCAATGAAATAACTGAAAGGTTGTTGTGGGGGTTTTGTCTGTTCTTTTTAAATAGGGGGAAGAGAAAAGTGGAACAAGATCAGCATTTCACTTAATTTCCCAGAAAGTTATTGCTTGACAGAGGAGATAATGATACTTGCTGAAGGATTTGGTTACTTGATAAATTATCAGGAAGATGGGATGACAACAGACGTCAATAGCAGGGGCCAGAATCCAGAAAAGGAATGTGACAGGGCTGTGTTCAAGGTGTTTAACGTCAAAGCTAAAGACAGACCCCTGGTGGAGGTTTGGCCAGGGCTTAGGTAAGAGCATTTCACTGCAACACAAAGAGTTGGATAGCAGAATTTCTAGAATAAAAATGGACAACTCTGGACAAATTGCAATTGCTAAGTAGTATGCTAAAAATTTCAGTAACAGGAGGGGGATTCCACAGATGGTCTTTTAAAACGGGAAAGAAAATGGTTCAACTTGCCCAACTCAGCTGAATCCCCTACTTCCTGAACCTTCCATTCCCCTTATTCTGCACAGGATTTCACCATTTTCTTCTAGAAAAACACCCAACAGAATAGGGTATAATCTTCCTCCTCAACCCCTTCGCCCCCTGCAACTCTATAGTCTTTTCTCATGCCCTGTCTCTTCCTTCAGTCCCTCTTCCATCTCATTAACTCCATCTGATCATGTATCTTTTAGGCACTTATTTTTCTGAAGTCTCATTACCAGCTAATAGATTTAATACATTTCCGCCCAGAGGGGGCTACGTGATGGCTCAGGAGGGAAGTGGCTGTTCAGTTGGATGATGCTGTTCCCCTAGTGACACAGAAATGCAAAACTGCCTTTCTGGAAGCTGTACTAGTTTTTGCTGCTGCTGTTAGCTGGGTGGAGTTGCCCTATTCTTCTCTTCGCTCTGGAAATAAAAATGTTACGAGAGATTTTGTGTCAGAATAACTAATGGCTACTGTATGTAACATGATTCAGCCATTTGAGAAGATTATTGAATTAGGGAGTGAATATCAAGCTTTATCTAGCCATAGCACTACATGAAACTTACTGTTCATTAACCAGCTCACAAACAGGGAGAGGAAAACGAGCTGTGCAGAATGGGGAAACAGAGGAATGTCACTGGTGGGAAGAAAAATTTCAGTCATGTGAACACATTTCATGTTTTCATTAATGACGTAGGCACAGGAAGAGGTTTAACAAGTAGTGATGAGGTACTGTTAATAAAGAGGATCTGACTTCCAAAGTGTGAAAAGTATGACCTTGAGAACTAAAGTGAGAGACCCAGGATGATATTTAATAGCATGAATAGCTAGGTCAGGTGCTTAGGGAGTAATAACAAGAGCTTCTCTTATACACTAGGGACTTATTTTAGGGGAGGTAGAGAGATCTGGAAGAATTATTTGGTCGTAGGATGGCTATAAAACTATGAACTTTTTGCAGCCATGTAAATGCAAAAGTGATCCAGTGTGTGTTAACTGAAATAAATCCAAGAAAGATGATAAAATACTGGTACCACTTTACAAGGCTCAGGTAACTGCCCAAAATGCTAGATTCTAGCTAAGATATTTCAATGAAATGAAATCTAAGGAGAGCATCTGGAGGGGTTAAAAAAAAGGCCTTTGTATTTCCTACTTCATGAGACACTATTATAACAGCATTCAGATTAATTAGGCTGAGATATAAAAATTTAAATAAATATACCTAACGTGTCCCTGTTCTATATTCCCTGAATCCAGTTCATTAAAAGGGCTATTTGATCATCTGAAGAATTATTAATTAAATACCATTCTCAGAACCCTTCTAATACTTAAATGCTCCTGCACAACAGGAATTACAAAGGAGAAGAGTCCAAGAACCTGAACTCATACTATGCGCCATGGAAAAAACAACAGGAACAGGGTGGAAGCAGACTGTGCTCCTCTTTTTTAGGCACAAGAATGGGATAGGTTGTGTCTTCACTACACTTCCACAGTGCATCAACTAATATTGCAGTACCTGTGCATGCTGGATAGATATGGAAAACAGTACTTTTCAGGATTCAGTTTGGGGAATGAGAGATTACATTCCTAGTCAAATAATACATCCTTGTGTCACCAGTAACTCAAAGGGGTAGTAGCCCCACGATGTATGGCTGGAGGCAAAACATACTTCAGCCAGCAACCTTACTCTGCGCCATCTATGACAACCTCCTTGTAATTAAAATAGCCTCCATATTTGGTTGAACGTTACTGCTTGATTATTCAGATTTCCTGTCTTTCAGGGGTGACAGTCTTCATCAATACAATTTAAGTGATAAATATTCAGTGAAATTTCATTTCCTTGAAGAAGTCTTTCCAACAGGACTCACTCATGCACAGATTTCCCCTCAGACAGTGGAGTTATATCATTATTCATGACAAACTTAATTTTAACCTTCTTCTTTAGAAGTAATTTCAGGGCTTTTATTAATAATTTGTCACTCTGCAGTACATAACCTCCCGTATACCTAATCTATGGACAAAATAACCAGTAAGCAGTTTTTATAAAATGCAGTAGGTAGTATGCAGTAGTAACTCTACCCTGCTGTGAAAGATCACAATGGCCAAAACATTAGAGCTCTGAAAGGGCCTCCAGCCTTTTGCCAGAAATCTGACCTGTGCTAGTTTTCAAAAACCTCTGAAGCAGCATTTGTTCCTCTATGAAAATCTAATCCATGTACAGTAAAAAAACAAAGACCTATGTGTAAAAAAAAAAAAGAAAAAAAGCTACTTACTTCACTTGAATCTCTTTCTTCACTTGCCGCTTCACTGAAAGAAGAAAAATAACCATAACTACTTCAAAGTACCAGAGGAGATATAAAATACTGTTTAAATAAACTCAGTTCTTAAATAAATTTGTTTAGCTACTTGAAATCTTAATCAACCTAGTCATTTATATAATCTTCAAATTCATCTTAAAAGTATCAATTAACAGTATTGTCTATCATTTGACTGTCATAGTCCTTTCTAACTAGAAATGTTTAAAAACAGGAAAAAACCACAAACTTTCATACAATGGATAAATTCTAACCATACCGTGAGCTGTCCAGACAAAACACTAACATATACAGTTAAAAAGAAAAAAACCAACAAAACTCACTTAAGAGGGACATTTTTCATCTCATATATCAAACAGTTTCTAGCATTTTATTGGAAATAGTCTATATTTTGGAAAACCTTCTTTATGTAGGCATGTTCAACATGCACTATACTGATAATTAAGCTTAACATCAAAATTTTCTTTTGTTAAATAGCTACGGTTTAGTGTATTAACAAAGGACTTTATTTGAATATACTAAGGCTAACATATCCACTGTGAATTGTCACAAACTAATAATAAAGACCCTTGAAGATTTTTCCATCCCACAATTTGAAAAACAAGTTATGTTAAAGAAACAAAGCAAGGGACATTAAAGGAATCTCCCAGGTCAAGGCTTTGAGGTGTGCTCTAAGCCATCAATAAGTAATCATGGTCATCAAAGAAACCGTAAATTTGTTGGAATCAATTACATTAATTTAATTTAAAAAAAAATCCAGAAAACTTTGTGGAAGTATTTCTCAGAAGAAGATTATAATTAAAAAAACAAACAAACAAGAAAACCAACAAAACCAAAAACCACAAAAACCCACACCCACATTGCTAAATGTTGAAGAATAAATTTAGAATGCACCCGGGTGTCTAATTCTGATGACAGTCCTAAACAAGCAGAAGCCACATAAGAGGTAAAAGGACCCACTTGGAATTTGTGACATGGCTATAAAGGGAATTGCCTTACCAACTTTTGGGGGTGTTTTGAAGGGGCTACACACAGTTACGGATGATTTCTCTGATGTATTCAGACTTACACAGAATCTCTAACCAAAGGTTTTTAAGGAAACTAAGCAGTCCTGTGGTGATGGGAATGTCCATGCATGAATAAATAGAGGGTTAAAAGACAGGAAAATAAAGTTAGAAGCAAACAATTACTTCTTGCAATGGATGAAGATCACTAGTGTATATCCACAGTAATCTGTGTTGGGGCTTGAGCTGTTCAGCAAACTCAGTAACAAAGCAGGCAAACAGCCAGGTCACTAAGTTTTTGACAATACTGATTTACTCAGGACAGTAAAGCGAAGAGCAGACTGAAAAATTGCAGAAGAACCTGAATGATGAGACAATAAGATGACAGATGAAATCTGAAGTAGATAAAAGTAAACTACACATATGAGGAAAAGGAACGCCACATACAGAACAAGCATTCATGATCATGATGTGTCCCTTGGGGGTTGGTATTGGGACCAGTATTATTTAATATCTTCATCAATGACAGACGGTGGAATTGAGTGCACCCTCAGCAAGTTTGCAAACGACACCAAGCTGAGTGGTGCAATAGGCACACCTGAGGGATGGAATGCCATCCAGAGGGGCCTGAACAAGCTGGAGAGGTGGGCCTGTGAAACCTCAGGAGGTTCAACATAGCTACGTGCAAGGTCCTGCACCTGCATCGGGGCAACCACTGGGATCAACACCAGCTGGGGGATGAAGGGATTGAGAACAGTCCTGCAGAGAAGGACATGGGGGTACTGGTGGATGAAAAGCTGGACATGAGTCAGCAATGTGCACTCACAGACCAGAAAGGCAACTGTCTCCTGGACTGCATCAAAAGCAGCGTGGCCAGCAGATTGAGGGAGGTGATTCTGTCCCTCTACTCCACTTGTGAGACCCCACCTGCAGTGCTGCGTCCAGCTCTAGAGCCCTCAGCACAGGAAAGACATGGACCTGTTGGAGCTGGTCCAGAGGAGGGCACAAAAATGATCCCGAGGGCTGGAGCACCTCTCCTGTGAGGAGAGGTTGAGAGAGTTGGGGTTGTTCAGCCTGTAGAAGAAAAGGCTCTGGGGAGACTTTATTACAGCCTTTCAATATTTAAAGGGGGCTTATAAGAAAGATGGGAAGAGACTTTTTAGCAGGGCCTGTAGCAACAGGACAAGAAGTAATGGTTTTAAACTAAAAGAGGGTACATTCAGACTAGATAAAAGGAAGTTTTTTTATGGTGATGAGGGTGGTGAAACACTGGAACAGGTTGCCCAGCGGGGTGGTAGATGCCCCATCCCTGGAAACATTCAAGGTTAGGTTGGATGGGGCTCTAAGCAACCTCATCTAGTTGAAGATGTCTCTGCTCATTACAGGGGAGTTGGACTAGATGACCTTTAAAGCTCCCTTCCAACTCAAACCATACTATGATAAGCAAATTCTTGGAGCTGATATATTTTCATGGAATTGTCTCATCTCAATATTCACAGTGGTTGAAAAAGTAAATCAGAAGTTAAGAAGTATTAAAAAGAATAGAGAACAGAGGCCACCATTATGCAAGCATGCAGATTTATGATCCACCTCATTCTTAATATGTTGTTTAGATTTGATAAAAAATAAAGATATTTTAGAATAGAACCGGGGCTGGGAAGAGCAACAAGAATAACCACAGGTACAGAACACCTTCTGTGTGTAGAAAAAGTTGAGCAGGCTTTAAGAATTTAGGCTACAAAAGAGATGGCCTAAGAAGTGCTTGTGGTAAAGAGATGTATAAAGGCACTGACTGCTCACTGTCTCTTCCAGCATAAGAGTTAGAATTTATCAAATGATATCAGTAGCAGCCAGGTTCAGAATAAAAAGGAGAAGTAATTCTACCCCCAGCAGACCAGAAGGTGTGAATGTAAATGATATTACAAGAGCCTGAATAAAGTACTTTGATGAGAGTTCTATTAAGGGGTACTAAATAGATGAACCACACCAAATCCTGACAGTCCCCTCAGCTGAAAGTAGATGGAGGCTGGGATACTACTCAGGTATTATGCTTGTGCTGCTTTTATTTTTTGTTAGGCATCCACTGATGGCTAATGTTGGTGACAGCATAGTGGGTTAGAGGAACAGTTGGTCCTATCTGGCATTGCCGTTCTTAATTTCTTAGAGTACCAGATAATAAGTATACATTATGCTAATCAGGTCTACCATCCTGAAAGTAAATGTGTTCCGGAAATTGGAAATCACATATTAACCTTTTGACAGCAGGAACTGAGCTTAGATGTGGATCATCCTTCAGTAGATCATGACTACTTTTACTTTTTCCCTTCATGGTCTGTTAAAAAAAAAAAAAAAGTATTATAAATTTCAGTGTTTGAGAAAATAGATGTTGAAAAAGGATATCAGTAAGAAAAAGACAACTTGTTTCTTGTCAGCTTTAGCCTAACCAGTAAGCGTAATCACTTTTAATAGCACAAGATCAGAGAAGGAATTCCAGAAAAAGAAGCATCAAACTGACTCCATGGATTTATAAAGTATTTTTGCAATAGCAATGCACTTAATTTTAGAAAAAAAAAATTAAAAAGAGATTGTTTAATCATCACAGTCATTACACATCATAAAGATAAATGGTCTAGTGCATACATATGTGAGTCAATGAAGATGTAAGGACTTGACTTCCCAGTAATGGCATACGACAACTCAGAGAACTACCATCTACAAAGCAGAACTTATCAATTGGTAGACACTAATTAGACCCCTAGGAAAAAAAGGGAATTTACATGTAATACATCACGTAGGAATCATCTACTGAAGCAAGCAGTCAAATAATCTAAGAACACAGAAGATCTTACTGCGGAAAGACTGCAGTAAGAAAGCGTTCCTCATGCTAATCCAAAAAGTACATTTAAATTTCAGACTGAAAATCTCTGTTACAGGAACAGTCTATATTGTGACCTGAATGTCTCCATTACAACTGCATTTTATAATCCTTTCAGGAAGACAGTAGTTGTGTGGATAATAAAATCTTACTCATTTAAGCACAACTTCTATTTTTTTTATTATGAGGGAAAAAAGACTAACGCATTCAGAAACATGAAAAATTACTTCCTTCAACAAGTAATTTGTGTGTGTGTTCAGGAGCTAAATGAAACGTAAGACAAGTGCTTATCATCATTGTAAACTGCTCCAAACAAGTATAGACAATTAAATGCGCAGTTTGGACACTGAAAGCTTCAGTTTAAACACTAATCATCAACAAGTGGAGGCCTCAGTGTCAGGTCCCAAAATGCACTAATAGCCTTAGTGGCCTTGAGGAGTTTTACCTGGACTCCTCTGCCCATGAGCACCATTTCAGCTCAGGCATAAGAAACCACTCACCACCTGAGCTATATCAGAGGTGTACCTGTGTCTAACCCCATCTTCTGGGGGCCTGTGGGACCCACATTGTAGACTTGTCTGCAGCCCTGTCTCCCATCCCACCTCTTGCTGCTCCTGACTGGACTTTCTGGATGGGGACCTTGGTCTTGGTTATCGCTTGCCATGTCCAGGACTGTTGATGGACCTGTTACTAGCATCCAACTCTGCCCACTATATCCAGACACTGTGGGATTATGCCTCTGTTGGTAAGCACACTGCCTGTGCTGGAATCACTCTCGCCTCCTCGCTCACCATCTCTCATGCAGCCATTCTGCTCTTGGCACTCCTTGACACAAAAATCCCTAATCCTGTGATCTGTGCCTTCTATAACCCTCCTGGGTACACAAATTTTCTTTCTAAGATTCATACTCTCTGTAATATAACCATTTAGAGACTCTCCTGATACAGAAGACACAAATCAACCCATAACATTTCAAACACACCAATGGCCCTAATCCCTTGTTTGATCTTTTTGAAAGTATTTATACTTCTCACTTGAATCATGTTCTGTGGCACAAATGTTCACAACTTAAATTCCAAGAGGGAAAAATACTTTTCCTTTGTATATTTATTTGCTCATTTATCTTTGTGTCTCAATGTTCAGATTTTAAGAAATAGGGAATAATCATCATAATCTTTCTCCCCCTCTCTCCCTTTCTTTAATTTTAAAGTTACCATGATCCGTATCCCCAGTTATCCTTCTTGCCCTTCTTTGTTCCATCTGAGGAACAAGAACCTGGTGATGCATTGCAGCAAAGGCAAAATATATTCCCTCACTTAGACTAAGTGTAGTGCAGGCTGAACAAGTCCAGAGTAGAAAATTGTTCATAATGGGGAAGATGGAGAATAGGGAGGCTTTCTTAAATTCAGTACTTACTTGGTTAATATGATGTGACTAAGACAAGAATTCTTATTTTTCACATGTAAACATGAAATCACTACATACAGTAAAAATTTAATCCTGATACATGGTGTTTTCATTTACTCTTTAGATCATTTTAGCCTCGGCCCTACTGCACTAAAAATTAATACATGTTCCCTTTCCCCAGATCTGTTAGAGGATTCCTCAGTTACTTGCAAACTTTCCTCTCAACCTCAGTCCTTAAAAGTATATCCCTCTTGCAGTGAAACATGCAAGACTTACTGCATCTAGCAACCAAAAAGGTTCACAGAAGGATTCTGAATTTGTAGATGTCAAAGAACCCCATTATTAACTTTGACCTTCAATTTTTCTTATCTGAAGAGAGAATGAAAGTTGGTGCTGCAGTTCACATATTTCACTTTTATGAAGATCAAGAACTATAGAGATACTGATCTAGACCTATCAGAAACAAGCAACAAGGTTTGGAAAAAAGGTTTTATTCTGTTGTAAAGAATGAACAGAAATTCTTCATAAACAGTTGATCTGGTTATTTTCCCAGCTACAGGTAGTCTAGAATTTAGTCAGGACCAATATGAGGATGAGATTTTAAGACTGAGTTGAAGACAGCATGACAACACTGAAACTGGACATGTCATGAAAGAGCTGTTCTACTTAAATAATTTTAAACTGAGAAGCAAATATTTGGCATGAAAGGGAAGAACGTCAAAGCAACCAAGTTAAATGCAATATTCAAAACTAGACATATACCAAGAGCAGAACTACAGATGAGCATGTTAAGGTAAACAAGTGTAGTTAGTCTGACTACTAAGTTGAAACAAGAAAGAAGAGTAGTTAAAACTCCTGCTGTAATAAACCTCTACTATCAACCTGACTGATATCACCTAACTGTAATATTCTCCATCATTATTGACTGTTGTCTTCTGTATTTTAACTAAATCCTGAGGACCACTTTTTCACTTACGTGGTACAGGGCTCAGCACCATGTAGTCTGATCACTAACTGAAGCAGGCAGGTACCTGAACCTTACAAATAATTAAGAAAGCCCAGGGATCTAAAGAAATAATTTGGTCAGCAGTAGAAATGAGAATGACAACTTGTTTAAGAAATTTTTAGACTAACCTTATTTAAGTGGCAAAGTCAGACAAGTAGATGTTAGATCAAAGACTACCTATGCAACCCTAGGTCTGTGAATGTGGACAATTCACAATAGTGCAACACTTAATTATGATAATGCACTATTTTCTCCACAATAACCCCACTTCATTTCACACACAGCATGCATATACCTAAGAAAATGGAGCTAACAATGCACTGGCAACGAACAAGTTGATCTATTTCAAACCTCAAGTATTTTACCATCAAATCACACTCTCATAATAAAGGAGGTGAAGAAGAATAAAGTACCTATCAACTCAAGGAATTTTAAACAGCAGACATCAATCTACACTACAAAGTATGAAACTTTATGTTTATGGAGGTGTAAAAATATCACACAGTAACTGAAGGCACCTTCAAAGTTAGAAAAGGTAAAACCCTCTGTTTTTTCAACATGTTACAATAGCAGAATCATAAAAATTGAAGTAATTTCTAGTATTATTGTTCAAAACTCAAACATAGGAACAAGATGCAGAACTTCAAAGCTTTTCACAAACATGCAAAAAAGGTAGTTTTAAGTTGAAAAGAAAAATGGGGAATATTTGATACAGTACCTGACTAACTCTATTGACTTCCTCCTCTTCTTCTTCAGCTTCTTCCCCAAAGGAAAGCAGGTTAAAATTTCTTTAAGAGAGAAAACACATTTTCTAGTAAAACTTTAAATACTGTCTTACTAACAATCCATAACTTTAAACATATTATTTTCATATTGCATGTGATTTAAAAAAAAACTTTTTTGCCCTGCTAAATGTACCAATTTCAAACAAAAACATGTTGTTTTGCTTCTCTAAATAGTCAAGGTTTATTGCACGTTCTATTCTGTTCCTGAACAAAACAATCAAGATAGCTAAGCATCAGTTAGAGAACAGTAAGACAAAATTTAAGAAATTCTGCCTTGACTAACTTTCACAGACTCTTAAATGTTGACAGCTCTGAAAACAGAGCAGTTGCATTTTTTTCCACATTTTTTTCCCAACAGAGCAACATTCAAGTACCAAACACAAAATTTTCAAGGTACGATTGCTGAGAAAGGCATCAAATGGACACGTGTTCACAGAATGTAATTAAAAGAATGATTTTTTTTAATTAATTGTTTACACTATGTTGTAACCAGTCAGTTGCAACATGTTATATTTCTGTCCAACAGACCTGACACCATACACACACTTTAGATTTCCTATTACTTTTCATTGTAGGTTTATGACTACCAAATCTTATTCACAGGAACTGAAGTTTCCCAAGTCAAAACGCATGCCTTTTGCTAAGTATTTTAGTGGAAGAGAAGTTGTAGCTGATAAAATAAGTTCAAAGATCTCAGACAACCGAGCTATGACCTAGTTACTAGTATGTATTAACTTCATTGTCATCTCAGTCACAAAAGAATGATTGCACATTCTTGCTCTTGGGAGAGGCTTAAGCTACCTTTCACCTCTCTATTGCAACAAACTATTACCATGCCTAAAACAGTTACAGCTCAGCTGATGCACAGTAACCGCTTCAGACACAGCACCTAGGTTTGTATGATCTCTTCAGACACAAAGAAGTAGGTTTTGCGAAGATTAGAGAACATTCCTCTGTGCAGTTTGGTAAAGCGTTGTGTTTGAAAAGCAGGAATAGAAAATTACCAAGCTGCAAATTAAAGGTGATAGAAAATTAACTACCACTTAAGTTGCATATACTTACTTTGTGCCTTTTACTTTGGACTTTTTAGTTTCTTCTTCTGGTTTGTCCTTTTTCAGCTTTCTGTTTGGTCTTGGAACAATATCATCAAAAGGATTAAACAAAACCTGTTAAAAAAGTGGTATTTTAGAAACATATTTAGTAAGTATTTTGTTATAATTAAATGAGTGAATATTTCAAAACAATATATAAAAAGACATGCCCAGTTTTCATACACAAACACAGTTTTCTGAACACTATGAACAAACAAATTTCAAAATTTCAAAACTTCCAAAACCAGTACATACCTCACAACTTCTTATTCTGTGTGGACTGAGAGGTCTCTCTTCCTTGTCAACTTCTACTTCAGCCAGGCGCAACATGTTATATATTGTATCCCCTGTAACCTGTCAAATATATAAGAAAGGTTTGAAAGTCCTTGCCTATAATTTTTTTAATGATCCTGCAAACTGCACAGCAATTATTTGGTACAGAATTTTGAAAATACAAATGATATAGGAAATACTGTAAGCATGTAAGACTTCTAAAAGACAGCAAGTACAACGTACAAAGGTTTGGGTATTTATATTTAGCAGCAAAAGTTGAAGGAATACAGGTAACTAAACCTGCAATTTTGAGAGCATACGCAGGGGAAGTTGTCAAATTCTTCCTGTGAGCTGTGAAACAGGAAAATAAAGACACTGTGAAATTTAAAAAAAAGTTTCTTTTCATTCAAGTAAATCATGAGAGTGATTCATCTTATGATGAATCTTATGAATTTCATCTAAATTCATCTTATGTGTTTCATTTTCCTGGTTCCTGTTGGGTAACCAGAATTTGCAAACAGAATTTTCAAAAATTCCATTAGTGTTAGATGAACTGATTAAGACAGAACTATAATAATATGAATAAGATTATTCAAAGGAAGTACAACACGAAAATATAATTTAGAAGGATAACAACAGCAAAGTAGACAATTACGGGAATACCCATGGAAACATTTCTACCAGACAAAGAACAGAGACAGGTTAGAAAGCAGAGAAATTTTAAATGTACGTAGCAGCAAACAACACTAAAATAGCCTTTGAATACAGAGAAACTTCTAGTAGCTTCTGTCAAACTCAAACTGGGACTCTAGTCCATGCAGCAGACCTTTCCAAAGATTGTGTGCTTGTTATTAAGTTCATCTGCACGACCCAATGTAAAGAAAAATTGACTCCCGTTATCATGGGGCCCAGCATTTGCCATAGCAACAAGTCCTCTTCGGTTAAATCGCAGTCGTGAGTGGAACTCATCCTGGCAAAGACAGAAGAGAAAAGAACATGATTTAAATATGTAACAATTTTTTCCACTTCTTCAGCTACAGCTTATTCATATCAATATGCACACAGAAAAGATGCTGTTAATTTTCTTTTAAACTCAGACAGTAATAAATCCAAGTCTTTTGAAACTTAATGCCACAATTGTATTTAAAAGCTTTTGTTTTCAGCAGAAAATATTATTTTTAGTCAATTTTTTTCTTCTTAGTGCCTATGCAAACAAGTGATCAATCTTCTTTTGAAGGAAATCATAAACACATAACCAACAAACACTGAAAGAAAATAATTAGAAACTAGTATACCAATAACAGAAAAATACATGATTTAATAAAAGCTCTAAGTTCTGTCTTGTTAACTTTCTCTTTTTCCAATCATTGCCTAAATAATCAGTTGTAATTAATTTTTTTGTTGGAATTTATTATCCCACCAATATTAAAAAAATCCAAAGCATTTCCAAAAGTAACTGCATTTCATACATTTCTTGTAAAACTAAAATTCTTGTTAACCACTGTATTCAGGGGAAAAATCCTAATTCATATAAAATAACTGGAAGCTCAACAACAGGTTGTAATAGTACAGTATTGCAAAAATCCATAGGAAGAACATTTTTCTGGACCATAAGATGACAGAATAGGACTACTTTCAAAGCAAGGTAAAGGCAATGAGTAATATATTAATACCATGGTAGTATCACAATTCTAAACACTACAATATCGAGATACTGCTAATTTTCAGCAGTGATGCTGCTACAGTATTGGTAATATTTGTTATGTCCTCTGCTCAGGTACCACCTCTTCCAGAAACTTCATGTTTGTGTTATACAGAATCATAGAATGCCCTGTATGAGTCTACTCCAGCAGCAGGGAGATGGAAGGCCCAGAGACAGGCCATACAGCTTCAGTCATGAGTTAAAGGTGCCTGCCCCATCTGAAATATAACTGGAGGAACAGAAGACAGCTGCTCTGTGTGTGTAGCTTCACAGAGGATCTGAGCCGCCTCGTTAAGAGACAAGCCATGCAGGTATCAATAATACCAACGTTATACAATATGCGTAAACAATGTACATTTCTGCTTCTGAGTTTGCCACATACCAACACCTACTTGTCACTCTTCTCCCTCCCTGTTTTTTCCTTGCGAGGTTCATACTAGTAAGGTTATACATTTACCATAATATCAGAACAGCTAGATGTAAGAACTCTCAATTCAGAAAGGCATATTCAAAAATACTGAAGTAACATGGGAAAGCAATTACTGTATACATTTAATATTGCATTTCTAATATAAGGTTTCTTTTCTCCCAACCAAACACAGTAGGAAGAACAACTGATGGAGAATAACAAAGAAGTAATGCATAAGATATACAGATACTTACCTTGAAGGGAGCTCCATAGATTGACTCTCCACCTGATCCAGTACCAGTGGGATCACCTCCCTGCACTATAAAGCCAGGCACTACTCTGTGAAATACTGTGTTATTGTAATACTCTAGGGAAGAAAAAAAAAAAAAAAGAGGATATTAAATACATGTAAATGGTCTCAAAAGTCTGACTTTCATAAAGATTATGCAGAGATGTCCAGAGATTGAAGTTCCAGAAAACAAGTACTATAACTGGATTCTGCTGTTTCCACTGGGTTCCCCCCTCTTCCACCATCTTGCTCAATGTGACTATCTCAGCTACGAAGTATTGCTGATGACATTTAAAAAAAAAAAAAAAAAAGTGCTGTCACACATTTCTGTTGCAAAAGACATTGCACATCACCGACAAGATGACATCGATGAATTATTTTATTTCAGCTTTTAAGTTTTATCACTGGAATACTACCAACATACCTCAATTTGAAAGGAGAATTAAAACTACTACGCTCTGTCCCAGCCAACATCTGACATACATTGTCAACTGTATCCATACACCAAATGATGAGCATTTTTACTCACTGGCATGGAACACAGGTGTCACCACCTACACTGTACCCAAACCGATCATTTTCACAGAATTAAATACATGGCATATTTTGATCCCTAAATTATCTTCTTTTATCTATCTATCAGATAGGGGTTAGGACATCATTAGAAAACAAAAGGAATGAAAAATTAACTTTACTTGACATACATTTCCAGGTTGTTTTTTTTTTTAATAAACAAAAATAAATCCACAGCATGTTGCAAGACAAAGCAGGATCTGCACATGTTGCAGCACAGCTACATATATGCATGGACGGTTATATGCTAGGATACTCACAAGGGAAATATTCACATTTATTATACAAAATGTAGGGTCCTACACAGTTGTTAGAGAAGTTCAGAAAGGAAATAAAGCCCAGTTTTTTAACACTGAGGATAACTGAACTCTTAGGACTCACCAAGGGCTAAGAAATTGACTTACCATTGCAGAAAATCTACACGTCTCCACACTAGGCGTAAGAGCATGGAACATGCTGGATCTGTGCTGAGGGCACAAATCCTAGGCTGCTATTTTTCCTTAACAGAAGAGTGCTAGTGGCTCTACCAATGCATAAATGGGATAACAGCAGCAGCTAGAAAACACATAAAGGCACCAGGTCCTTCACAAATTCCTGTTACAGCTTTCCCAATAGGGAGCTTCTCATTCTGGTACCCACTACTTCAGCGAAGTGCATTACAGAGCTTCCATCAACAAAAAACTCAGCAAGTAAAACATTAGAAGCACTCATGAAAAAAAATTAAAAAGTAGTAAAGATGGTGATATAGAAATGAGAATTTTGGGGGATGTCCAATATTGCATCATTGCTATTTCATACATACATAGTACTACTTTAATTGAAGTAGTTACACTTGGTAGAGACTTGTTAAGAATAAGCCTTCCCAAGCCTCTGACATACAACTTTTCAGTAATATTATGACATCTGTGACATTTGAGAAAATAATACAAATTTTTAAATTTTTTTCCCCTGGGTTCCTTAATAACCTTGAAAAACACTGTCTGAGTGTTAGTTAATATTTTCTAAATACAAATAAATTCATTAACACATTAAATTTAAAATACAGTTATAACCTCTATTTTACAAAAAAGGCACAAAGAATGCATTTGAAATAATTTCAAAAACTCCTATCCCAATCAGTCATTACCTTCCATACAAAGCTGTATGAAATTTCTACATGCTTTTGGTGCTTCTTTAGACCATAGTTCTATATCTATATCTCCTGCTGTTGTTCTCAGCAAAACCTATAAAAATATAGATAAATACACCATTAGTTTTATTGTAACTTAGTCAGTGATCAAAGAATATAATGGCCAAGGTAAAAAAATACTTCTCAATTCATATGTTAGTAACAGTAGTATGCATTCAAATATGCCAGGTTACTGTTAGTACTAAATAATATTACCATCACTTAAGATACGGTTTTGAACCTAAATGTATAATAAGGCTTCAAGGACAACGACCTGATACCTCACACAGGACAGAAACTTAGATATCCTTTATCACTTCCATTATGAAACAGCATGGAAAAAACCCTATAATTACGCCATAAATCTCCGAAGGCATATATCTCTTTTACAAGTAACATAATTAAATTCAGAGAGAGATCATAATAAAATTAAGAATCTACGGTAGAGTCAATAATAAAGGAAACGAAACGCAACACTTCAAGGACTGCTCTCTTATGTACCCGACAGCACATGCCGTGCTTTGACCCAGGTAACGTCCTTCTGCGCTGTTTCTCCTCAGACTAAATGTAACCAAACCGCCCCACAGACATACACCGCACATCCTCCTCACCTGTGCCCCCTCCAGACTCCCCCGCAACACACAAGCCCTTCACACGCCTCCGCCCAAACTCCCCGCCGCCCAGGCGGGGCCCCGCATGCCCCTCGCCCCCCACAGCCTCACCTTGCCGTTGGTGGGAGGCTCCTGGATGTAGATGTTACTCATGGTGGGAAAAGCGCCTCCCGACAAATGACCCACTACCTGCTCTCTACTACACCTCTCCTCTAATGCCTTCTACTGCCCCGAACCTCCCGCCATCTTGGGCGCCTCTATGCCGCCCAGGGAGGTGGGGAGGACGCTGCCCACGCCGGGGGCAAAGGCGAAGAGATGGATTCCCCAATCGGAGTATCTGCAGGACTCACTGAGGTCGCAAGTCCTTTCATAAATACCTGGAGGCTTCCCCAGACACCTGTAGGTCCTCCCCCCCGCCCGCCCGGTGCTGAGGTCCCCCAACCTCCCCGTGAGTGGTACGGTCCGGGAGTGCGCCGGTAAAAGCCTTCCGGCGGGGAGAGGCGCCGCGGCAGGCCTGGGCCGGGCCTGTGAGGAGGGCGGCGGGAGACGCCATGGCTCTGCCGGGTGAGGCACTCCCAGCCGGCTCTGCGGGGAGAGAAGGGGTGACAGCCGGCTGGCTCCAGGGCCGGCGTCTTGGGAAGGGGAAATAACCGGCGGGTGGATGGAAAATTGCGCGGGGAGGGTGGGCGCCGTTGTCCGCAGGGCTGGTTCGCTGGTGCGGCTAGCGGGCCGGCGCGGCTGGCGGGGAGCATCGGGAGGGAGGGAGAGGCGGAGGGAGGAGGGAAGGATGGGGGGAGGTGGCCGGGGTAGGGGGCGGGTTGTCCGTCCGTCCAGCCGTCGGTGGGCACAGCCATGCCGCCGGTTCCTGCTGGGCCCGCGGGGCCTCTCCCCAGCGTTTTGGATGAACCATGACCAAGTGGTGCGTTCCTGTTTGTTAGTCTAAGCGGCCTTTAAAGCTCGATCGAAAGAACGGTTGTTGTCAGACCTGATTTTCCTCCTCGTCTTTTGTTCTGGGTTAACGCTGGTGTCCCACTAGATTGTTGTTTAAATAGACCTGCTGAGTACGATGCTGAGACAGGACAGGCAGAAACGCTTGCGCTAGTTGCAAGGTATTTAAATCTATGTTAGCCGAACACATAGCTGTCGCTTCATAATATTTTCTTGATCCTGAGACGTGAGGAGTGTTTGTAGAACAGCTGAACAAGCCTGGCGTTGGTAAGCTTCTCTTAAGAAAAGAGAAGACCTTAATAAAGTTGCTCCCATTCTAGAAGGGGTTCATGAGGAAGACACCTCATGTTTATGTTCAGAAGTTTCTGAAGCTTGGGGGGGGGGGGGGGGGAGAAGTGTTTGGGGTTTTTGGGGTTTTTTTTGTTTTTTGTTTTTTTTGCAACTTTGTGCTCCACTGAATGGATGAGAACCTTAGTGATGGCTCCTGCTATGTTGGTTGTTAATTTTCTTGAGGATTAACACCCGGGAAGAAGGGAGTGAGAAAAGGAAGCTTCTACTGATATATTTGCTTTTAATCTCTAAAACTTCATCTAGTCTAAAACCCTGCTTCTAATGTTATTATTTACAGCCAAAAATAATTACAACATTTCAGTCTCAGGAACTTGGTGGGAGTATTTGGTGACAATATTCCTGTCATCTGCTGGCTGTTTCTATTGGAAATCCTGACAAATGGCACCTGAACGTGTTACGGGAGATTTTGTAGCGTGTGCATGACTGCTGCCCTCCCTTGCATGGAATACCAAAGCTTCCTTTGCCTTCATGTCAGTTACTGTAGGGCTGAAGTTTACCGATTATTTCAGAAAGCTGAGACAAAGTAGGTATCTTGGGTGATCTTGCTTTCTAGACCCAAGGTGTAGTGAACAAGCAGATGCTGTTTTGAGTATTTCTTTGACAGGACATTGCAAGACACAGGTACACTTTTGTTCCTTGCTTCCTGACACTTTCTTCCATGTCCCCTACCTCCTTACCCTCAAAAGACAGTCATAAAACAGTCACCTAAACACTGCTGAGTTTATAGACCTCGACAGGGATATGCAATACTAAGAGTTTGGGATCCACAGATAACAATATGTGTCGTAAAGAACATATGTATCTCTTTTTTGCAGAGCTTTCCAGTATTCTTCAAGGCATAGACCAGTGAGTTGTCCGTGTTTCCGAGTTAGTTTTTCAGCCTAGGGTTTGAAGGTTTCTCTGTTACTTAGAGTAAAATTTTCTAAAGACAATGCTTGTTTCAGTAAATCAGAATTTAAATTCATGGAGCTGATGTACACCTTTTCTGCTTCACTTAATTTCTGTCATTAATTTCTTGTTATGTTTGCATAATTATTTAAATAACTGATCTAAGTATTCAGAAAACTGTAACTGTTTCAGTCACTGTTTATTTCATACTTCATTCAGTTGGAAGGTAGAAGAACACCCTTTGATTTTGGAAATTCAGTTATGACTTTCATTATGATTAGGCTCAGATGATTAAAAATAAGACTGATCTGTTTTGGGGGGCAGGTCTCTGGGTTTTCTCCTTTTCTGAGTCATGTCCTCCTAAATCTGGCTAACTTAACTGCGGGCTCAGATGGGAAAATCACAAGCTTTTCTGTACCTAAAATTTGCACTATTCTGGTACCCCTTCCTATGTAGCATCTACGGATTTTTCTGTTATTCTCTTCACTTTGTTGCATGTTTGCTCTCTTGGACCCATTAGTTCTTTGTATTTGGTGCTGTGTTGCCTAGATTCAGAATGATTTAACAATTTGTTTGGCTTTTTTTTTAATTGCTTCTTTCTGTCTTTTGTCACTTTTCAGCAGTGACTGCTTTTTTTAATTGCCTTTTTGAGACGGATCTTCTAATTAAAATATAAACTACTTCAGTTTCCAGTGAATGTCTGTCAACATCCATGCACTGCTAGAATTTATAGGTACACTACAAGTGTTGTAGTGCACAGTAATGGATCACTGGAAAGTTAGATAGCTTTTCCTGTGTTCATACTGTAACTAAACAAACACATAAGCTTTCAGAGAAGTGGAATAGTTATTAAAATTACAATGGAAAGGTCATAATAAATCAAGTGAGGATTTGGCAATAAGTTCTGTGAAACTAAATGATCCATAGCAGTTTGTACTAGCCAAATTTGTTCTGATAGGTTACCACACAGAAAAGCGACCTTAGAAATGCACTGTTTTGCTTTTCTTTAAGATTTTTAAAGAGATCATAGTGTACTTAATACTCTGAGGAGTGATCAGTCCTGTCTGTCTATTGACATGATCAAGCCAGATTTGAAAGGAACTTGAGAGTTCTGTTTAGCAACACCTAATGGATGAAATTTTCTATTTCAGGTGGAAATAAGGATAACATCAGAGCTGGATGCAAGAAGTGTGGCTACCGTAAGTCTGTAGTAAACAATATGAAGTTACAGTGTTTTCTTCAATTTCTGATGTTGGAACTGCCTTTTGAGGAGGGGGGAAAAATAAAAAAGGAACGTTCTCCCTTGTTGCCCAGACATCTGTTGGTTTAAGTTACAGTAATTTAATTTCTTTTTTTCCTATTGATTCTGTCTCCTCACACCTGTTGCTGCTTTTGAAAGCCCTTGAGTTTCTCAGGAAAAAAAGAAAGTATGCTGTTGTGTTCATATATACTACATTTGCTGTGCAACTACTTGAGAACTTTGAACTGAATGCATGGTCTTTAATGTCTACTGAGGTTAATTAGCATTTGTGCTTCTTCTGAGTCCCACTGCAATCTTAAGACAGGCATTTCAGCGCAAGTTAAGTCCAAACTGTTTTAAAAGAAAGAATAATTTAATCTCTATGATCTTCTATGCTAAGAAAATATACTACTTTGTGTATTCTATATTTTGATAAGCAGTTAGTTTTGTTACTTACAAGGTCTGTTGTAAGCATTTAGTTGATGCTTTGCATTACGCTCTGATCATATAAGCATGTCTGTGGCTAGTCTCCTGATGAATGGAAACAGGCCTTAGTGAAGATTTTAATTCGTTAATCACTAACTCTTATTTTTAGAATAATAGAGGGGTGAACCCTGTTTTGCAGTGAATTTTGTTTAACTTTTAACAGAGTGATTTAATCTGAGTTTTTTATGAGTGTTGTGGGGTCAAGATGAAAAAAGCTTGCTTTGTTCTTTGACTATAGACTTTGTCTCCAGTAAATTTTGTCAATTGATTGTTTTATGTATCTGTTCTTCTAAAGGAACATGAATATCAATATAGATTTAGTGCTTGATTTCTACATGCAGTAAGTATCAGAAGCTTTCTGGAAGAGAAGGAAACTTGCAGTCAAATCACACAGCCTGTATTTATGTTCCTAAAAGCTCTGTCTTCAAGATGTAGGCATTTTGGTACAAATAAGATGAACTTATTTCAATTGCTACTTGAATCCCTGTGTCTTTAGCTTAGTTTCTCCCAAACCGTATATTCAATATGTTTTATTTCTCTTTATTATACCAATAGGTGTATTCAGCACTAGGCTTCTAACTCTGGTCATGATTATTGAGATGTAACTTAGAAAACTAAAAATACTAGTCAAGAAGTAGCTTAGTATTATGTACTGGTTGTTAAAGAATATGTCTCATGAGTGAATAGGATTCTTGTGTTTGACTAGAGGGAGACAAAAAGAGCAATGTGATGGTGTAGTTTTAAATATTTCACTTCATGCTTTTAGGTAATTTCTTCAGGAAGGATCTGAGACCATTAAAAAAAGATAAAGTAAAGGTTGGACAAAATCTTTAACAGAAATAAGAGAGAGATCATAAAGCACTGCTTAATGGAATAACATTGTACAATCTGTCAAAATTCTGAGGCTTTTTCAAAGTAAGTCTCTGCCTTCCTCATTCATAGATTGCAGCCTAGCCTTTTTTCACTTCTCAGAACTGAATAATGCTAAAATGGATGTTCTTCTGATATTTTTTGGTAAATTGTCATTTTTCTTTCTGAATATTTTTTTTGTTCAGCTGGTCATCTGACATTTGAATGTCGAAACTTCCTCCGAGTAGATCCTCAAAGAGATATTGTTTTAGATGTTAGCAGCACTAGCAGTGAAGACAGTGAGGAAGAAGAACTACAGAGACTGCAAGCCATGCGTGAAAAAAAGAGTAAGGTGTCATTTTATCCTTTTTGATAACTACTAACTACTATTAGTTCTTTTAGCCTGTGCTTTAGAAGTAGGTCTTTTACTTCGTATGTTCAAACTTCAGAGATTTCAAACACCCACATGTTTTTTTATTATTATTAATTCCTACCATGGGAAATTAATAATGTACTCATTTGGAACATCCCAAAAAGAGCTCCTACATACAAAAGATTATAAGGCTGTTACTAAGAAGCTGCTTAGGGGAAAATGACGTGGGTGTTCTGAGTTAATCTTTTGATGATGGCATGTAGTTTAAACATCTTAATGTTGATAGTAACTCTTAAAACTAATGACAGATACGACAACTGAATTTCTCTCTGGTCTGTAAGTAGTGTTTTGACTGAAACAGCTAGTGAATTGAATTTCAATGTTCATGTTTGGAGAAGTACTGTTCTCTGTTTGCAAGGTCTGAGCATCAACTGTCAGAGAGAGAATAGATGGGTTATTTACCAGATCTGTGAGTTCATTTGAATTTGGACTCTAAAGAGGCTGTTTCCCTAACTAAGAAGGGAAGGTTGTTCCACCATACCATGTTTTAAATGAATCTATGTCCTTCCCCTCTGCCCCTTGAAACAAGTCTCTTGGAACAAGTCTCTTTAGAAAAATGTGTTCCTGCTTCTGTACTTTTGAATGTAAGGGGTGTTTTTGGCCCTAAACTGATCGAAGATGGATGTCAGCAGGAACGAAACAGCTGTTTACTTGATCTTGTAATACACCTGTTCATTATATATTCTTTCTCAAACTGTGGCTGCTATGTGTACTGTAAGGACATATATTTCTGTAACTGTCAATAATCTAGGCAGGATTTTGCCATTTTCAAGTGGCCTCATCTTCTCAAGACTTGCACTGTTTGCGCTTTACATTTTTACCCCATTTTCTTAAATACTGAATGCTTGTTCACACATTCTTCATGGTTTTTAATTTGCCTTTTTTAACTTATATCAAATTATATCAAATTTTATTCCAGAACATATAGACCAGTAACTTCTGTTTGTCGTAGTAAATGAGTAACTCTACTAGCATGCAGATTCTATGGAAAGTTGTTTGTACGATAGAAGTAAGATGAAATGCTTGAAATTAGCTATCTGTTTTAAGGACAAATTGTAAAGCTAGTATTTTCCTGTTAGCTGGCATTGTAGTGTGTATTTATATGGTGGATTTGCATTTTGGAGAATTCAAAAGTACTTTCTGAACTAGTACAGAAAAGTCCAAGGTCAGAAATTTCATCCAGTGTGATAAAAATATTGCTTGTAAGTGAAATGTGAAGATACTATATAATACTACACAGTGTTAGACCAGGAAACAAAGATGACCAGATGAGAGGTGACTCTGCTGCCAATTTTTATAGACAGTATATTGACAGGTAACTGAAATTTATCTTAGTTATGGCATAGCTATTTGTGAAGTGTGAAATGAGGATGTGTGAAAGTAATTCAGGAAGGCCTAAGGGAATAGTCTTTTTTATTTTTTCTGTATGTTCTAGTTAAATGACCTGTTTTCAGACTTG
Organism: Phalacrocorax aristotelis; assembly: GCF_949628215.1. NCBI lineage: Eukaryota > Metazoa > Chordata > Aves > Suliformes > Phalacrocoracidae > Phalacrocorax > Phalacrocorax aristotelis. The sequence continues at coordinate 59,140,964 of NC_134311.1, forward strand.
GGCAAGTCTTTTAGAATATAGAAGAATGGATATGAAAACCTAAAGCTGATGTAAACATGTAGGAAAAAGTCACAACTTCTTGCCATGTTTTACAGGCTGGCCTTTATTCTTTGTGATCAGATTGAAGTTGTATAAAAAGTTCTGCTACTCTGCAAAATACTCCTTGCAGTACTGAAATTTCAAAGAATTCTTGAAATTACTATACTAGACCAGAATTTGGAGGAAGGAAAAAAAGCTTCTAACAGGAGTTTTGTAGTAACTTCACATTGCTATTGAAGCCACTCTTCTAATGCTGATCTTAATTTAGCTGAGTGTTTTGTAAACGATAACTTTTTATCTGTAGATTTAAACGAGGAGGAAGAAAAAAAGAAACAGAAAAGAAAAAGCAAAGCAAAAACAAAATTAAAGAGACCAAGGAAAAGGTAAGTCTATCACATGCCTATTTTAATTTAAGAATAGAATTTTAGAAATATTTCTGATATTTGGGTGGTTTCTCAGAAAACGTTGTTTCTTTTGACGCAGCTTTATTTGCAAGTACATCTTTGGTTTGAAAAACTTCCTGTTTTCCAGTGAGAGCTTGTTTGTTCTTTGAGTAGTGGTAAAGGCAGAAGCTTTCTGCTGTGGAGTTAGGACCATGGAATTCTAGAAAACTCTAGCAAGCTGGTGGTCTGCAGGTCTGAGAAAGCAGTGCTCCCTCTGACTATCCAACACTAGGCAATATGTGGTGGGAGAAAAGGGGGATTACGGGGTTGGTCGCCAGCTTAGCTCGCATGGAGAAGCCTCCCTGCAGTTCAAAGACCCTGAGGTACAGGCACACATGTACACACACATGCTCTGTATAACATGTAACTATCTAAAGGAAAACTTCTGTAGTTTTACTTAGCATGTGTTGAGTTTTAATGTTCCTGTTATTGTAGAAGCCTAAAAAAAGCGTTACTCCACTTTCAAAAGGAAAATGTCATAATACCCAACTCTGTTGTGCATCTGAGGCCTGCTGACTAATTTTTTATTTTATTTTTTTAATTAGATGAGACTATAGACTGGTTAGTCATTAGGACTGTTGATGAGACAATATCCCAGGAACTGCACTGAGAGCTGGGAGTTGTATTTGGAGGCCACAATAAGATGTTTTTCAGAAATAAAGAAATAGGATTAAACACTGGTTGTACTGGCAATTTTCCCCTGCCTTATTTACATAGGGTAGGTCTTATGAAGACAGTAGAAAAAAGTTATTCTGCTGGCTGTAGTCTTTACTTGCCAGTAATTAGTAGTTAATCATGTAAACAGTAGCGTAAAACTGCCCCCTTGAGTATAATGATCATGACTTTTCTTTTATTGTCATCTTAATTCTTGGATGTATGTAATCACTGGTCACTGCTGGCTAGAGACCGATATCACCAGCTACAAAAGCATCCAAATTTGTCATACCTGTTTCTCTTAGATTTTTGCATGAGAGAAATACATTATGATTTGTCTGAAGACATTATTGTGGTGGTGTTACTGATCATATAATCTTTTAAAAGCTGGAAGCTCTATCTTACTGTCATACTTCCAGTTTTCTGTCAGTCTGTCTGTACTCTTAGTCTTTTTCTTATTGAAGATTGAAAAACACACAACTTACAGATTAATTAACACTGGAATAGGCATTATGAACATACTGCACAATAGTCTAGTTAGAAAAGTAGTCATTCAGTTGAACATGCAGACTGAGATATCATAGGCTTTCTGGTGGATGCTACTGTATGAATTCTAGACCAAATTTGATTTGTGACAGCTATATAAATATGGAAATTTAAAAAAACCCACATTATTCTTGTGGCATTTTCCTTCTTTGATTACATATTGTGTGTTTGTATATATGAGTGTATATATATTTTTTTTTTTACTAGATCTTCCTCATCGAGTGCAGCTGAAGAGGATGGGCCAAAGTCAAAAAAACAAAAATCACGCAAAAAAGAAAGGCAAAAGGAAAAAAAGAATAAATCTAAGAAAGGAAAGCATCATAAAAAAGAGAAAAAGAAGAGACGAAAGGAAAAAAGCTCATCTTCTGATAGTTCAGACAGTTCTAGTAGTGACTGAGGTGCTGGCCTATTTTTGCGCTCACTTCTGCAGAGATGATGATTTTCGTTTCAAATCAAATATATTTATGCTTTGCAATGCTGTTGTTTTAAAATGAGATATATATATTTTTAAGAAATCTATTTGCAAATATCAGTGCTTCACATTGTTAAATGATGCATTTGGGAAAAATTCTGCTCTTCTATTTCAAGCTTATTAGTACTAAACCATGCAAGTTTAACTAGTTCTTCACTTTTAGTTCAGTTGTGATTAGTTTTGTTTGGAATCCTTTACTCTAGGATATGGTAAACTTCAGTTTGCAGGTCTTTGCATAGGAAGATTTGGACTGAAATATGCTTAATGTCAGAATAGTTAAATCAAATTGGGAATTCAAGTGAGATTCTATTATGTTGTGCTTTAAATAAATATGTTTTGAATAACATTTTTCTACTTACATACATTAATCTTTAAGCACAAATATGAAATAGCATTTTGGTCCAGAGAAAGGAAAGAATGGGCAAAGGGAAGCTAAAAGAGATTGCTCCTTCAAAATTATCTTCTAAAATTGATCTAGTCATAGACTGTGAAACAAAATGACACAGTTTTTTGACAGGATCGCTGTGAGCAAGCTGAAAACAAACAAAAGCAAAAAATGCTACTAATTTTTTAAAGTCCTTTCTGCCTAGGTTTTGTTCTTTTACAATTATGGCTATTTCATCTTCAACATAGGTATGAAGTGCCACCTCCTAACACTAGACTGTCTGGCAAGATTGTTTACGAAGTTCTAAAACCATGCTAATAGAGTATGTGGTGATTAATGCCTACATGGACGGAAATTCGAAGACTGACAGTGACAAGAATCATGAAGCCTCCCTTTATTCTAAGAAAATTGCTAGTGAAACATTAAAAAATAACGAACCAAACAAATCTCTTGTTGAATGTAAGCACTCTATCATATTGAAGCAAAATTTACCATTTGCTATTGGGATCAATGTTAAAATTTCATAACTGGATTTTGGGGTATCTAATTCATATTGTGTACTGTGGTAGGGTACAGGTTCAAGACAGACTGCTTGTGAGTTTAGCAGATTTTAGGCGTGTAATCCTACCCCAGAAATGCCTAAACCTTAAAGTGCCTACATTTATAGCTTCTAGAAAATGCTTTTAATGCCTGTGGGGTTTTGTAGGGTGTTTTTTTTTGTTTTGGTTTTTTTTTGCCTAGACACAGAACTGCTTCTGCCTGAGCAGCTTGGTATACAGCTGCAGTGTAAGTCTCATGAGAATCAAAAGATGAGGAAGAGCAATACCTAAGCTTTTTTAGCAATAATATCCCTTGCCTGTGTTTTCTACAGTGGGTTAAAGCATGGAGTCAGTACAAAACGTTTATGGTGTTTTAATCGTTACTGCATTTGGCTGGAAACAGAGATATCGAGGTCTAACTCTGTCTTTCAAACTTTTATCTCTCAGATCAGGTTGCTTATTGGGCAACTCATGCTGTAGAAGCTGTGCTAAGGGAACATTAAAGATCAAAATACCCATGGAAGCCCTGGAGCAAAGAGAAATAATCTGTAACCTTGTGTAGGTCTCTTAGTAGAGGATAGCAAGAGTCCTTGCATCTGCTCTTCTTACTTTGGTCCAATCTAATTTTTCATGTTGTATATATCATTATTTCTGGGATGGACTTGGATAATATAACTGAAGAGAGACTGGACTCCTTAATTAGCTGATACATGTGCATAGCATAAGGCACATTTCTTACTTAAGTACTAATTTAACAGATGCTGCCACCCTATTCACTTTAGTCTCCTTAGTGTTGCTGTGGATTATTAGAGTTTATTTTTGACTGGATTAATTCTCGAAGCCAGTCATTCTGTAGAGAGCAACAGGGGAGTTGTGGGCTGCTTGAGCCAGTACTGTTGCCAAAGGAAATAATTAATCAAGCCGCAGCTTTATGCAACTCATTGCAATTTTTTTAAAAAAAACTGGTATATATTTTAGTAGTGTTCCTTACACTTTTGTGTAGTTTCAGACAGCAATTTTAGATTCTAGTCCTAATTCCTGAAATCAAATGATTACTTATCTAAATGACAGTGCAATTACCTTCCATGCAGCGTTACAGCAGCTATTTATGGTAGTTACAATGGTATTTTGTACAAGAATATAAGGCATGAATTTAAATGTTTGTGTTTTGCCACCTTAACTAGCGTACACAGATTTTCATATTGGAAAAAGGCTTTTCTGACTTGAACAATTTAAATATCAGTATTCTCTCTATTTGTACATTTGTGTAACAGAACATCATGTCAGCTTATTTTTCAGGCCATATTCCCATTTTATTTACAAAGGTGTATATTAAAGCCAATAGGTTTTGCCACAGAAGTGCTCAAGGTTTCAGGTATATTGACTGATATGTTAAGGAGATGCTGCAATGAACAGTTCTCTGACAAGTTAATATTTGCTAATTTTTAGAAGTGATATAAAAATAAATATTGTTGTTCTTATTGATTTAGCCATCATGTTAGTGAGTCTGTGTTGTAAAAAATGTTACTGTGTCACTTGAGTTTCAGCTTGATCCAGAATGCCTACTCTGGTTCCAGAGGAAGAAGTGCCATTTAGCAGGTTTAGGTATCAAAACAAGACTTCTAATATTAACTCTCAGCTATTTCTTAACTCATATCAAGTAGCTTCAGTCTTCATGAATCACACTTTCAACGGCAATGCCTGATGTAACTGCTGCTGTTGTACAGGCCCAGGGTACTGATTGTATGTCTGCTACTCAACAAACACCAGAGATATAACAATATGAAGGTGATGCTGGTACAAACAGGGACTGTCATTCCCTGTCAGCTTATCTCAGTTACAGAATGAAATGCCTGTTTTTAGAAAGACAGACAAAAATAATGCATGTGAGTAGAATATGGGGTGGGAAGAAGGAAAAAAAATGAAGGTAAAGGCATGTCAAGTGGATAGAATAATGAAGAGTCAGCAACCTCCATACACTTTACAATAATCTCTGAAATGCAAATCAACCTCTGTCAATGGGCACCAGGAAACAAAGTAGATACTTGGTGTTTCCTTAGGTCTTCTTTCCCAGAGAGCGGGAGAAAAAAAGTGCATATCTGCAATCCACCTACTAGCCGGGGAACAGACTGTGCTCTAAAGTGCACCAATGCTGGAATCACTGAATCAAAGCTGAATTAAGCTATTGTTTTATGAATAGCTAAAGGAAATACACATTCACAGCACAAAAATTACAGCTTCATCATTCTTTGCAGCATACTTATTTTGTAGTATTCTGAGCTCTCTTCAGTGGTCTGTGTTGGTTCTTGTGCAGTCTGCAAGGGACAAATAAAAGTCTTGGCCATAAGTACCCAAGAGGTGGAACTAAAACTAAAAGGAAAATAAATTACGAGTGATACAGTATTATTGCACAACTCTACAACTGAAAGGTTTTGCCTTTTTTCTTTCAGCAATAAATCATATTGAAGAATCATAATACAGCTAAAAATTGCAACACAGCAATTATAGCTAGAAAAAATTGTAGTGTCTAACTGTGAACTTGGAACAGACTGAGTAACCTTACAGGTTTGATCTTTAAGGACATCAAAGCTGCTGAGATAATCAATGCATACTGAACTCTGTATTTACTTGCTGCTTTTATAGATGACAACAAAGCAAGTTGTAGCTGCAGGTCACTCCGAGGAGTATCATGAGTAATGTATCTGAAATGGTGCTGCTTGTCTGTTTCACACAATAATCAGTTCCAGGAACTCCTGAGCTGCATTTTCAGCAGCTCATCTTCTCCAGTTCCTCACATCATCTCAGTCAAAAAAGGGTGCAATCCATATGTATGTAGAACAGAATGTCAAATATCACAAACCTTTTAACTCAACGGATGATTCAGTAGGGCCCTGCAGTAGAGCCACCAGTGAAGCTGTTAGAACAATGGTTCTCAAATTGCCATGTCTTGGGGACTCACTTGTCTTAATTTGACAAAATAACTGTACATTGGAGACTCCCTGAGGCAAAACACATACTTGGTGCATTTTACCACAATTCCTCTGCCTCAAGGCAGCAGTAGCTGAGAAGGGTGTTAATGGAGGTTCTAAGGTGCAAATCACAGTAAATAAGAACACGGATGTATAGAAAAAACATGCCCCAAATGCTTCTATAATAAAAATGCCAGAACACTGAAACTGTTCACAAGAAATTCTAGGATAACAGTCACAAAGATGAATTTAGGGGATAAGGAAGAATACAAGATGAGGTGGTGGTAGCAGAAAATAAGCAATTGCAGAAGAGGTACAAGAGTGAAGAAACCAATGGGATTAGAGAAATGCAAGAGAAAGTACAAGGATGGAAAAGCTACAAGCAGTCTAAACCAGTTATTATCCAGTACAGGAAAATCCTTTCCTGCCAAGACTGTGATATATTTTTTCTGTTAAAAAATTGATTAATTATTTGAGAAAGGTGGTCAGAAGTAGATGTTTGTCTAGAAATGCAAATATTCTCCTATAATGTTGTAGTTTAAATAACAGCAATAAAGGAGAAAAGTCTGTAACAGAAGCAGGCTATTTAGCAGAGTTCATTTAAACTCTAGCATAGTATTGAAAATGTGACTAATTATTGTTTACAATTTTCTTTGTTGCCTAAATATTTGTCCTAGAGAGAAAGTGTACAGTGAAGAAGAATGATTAATCCTTATTTTTTTGTATTGTATATAAATATTCCTGAGGCTTTAACTTAGTGTAATGGTTTATAAAATATCATGGCAGAATTTTGACAATCGGAGATTTTCAACAAAGAATTAAGTTGAGCTGTAAGAAACACACTGTATAATAACAGTATATGAATATTGTGTTAGGATACGCTTGGCTGAGTGCACTTTAAAGCTTAGTAGTTATAAGCCACCTGTATGGATCCTCTATTCCAAGCTACCACTACAATAGTTTTCAGTGATATCCTGAAGATATACTTTCCAAATTGCAATGTTTATCTATGTAGAACTTCTATACTTAATTAAAAAACTCAAAACTATAGCTTATTTTGGGGACAACTGCACTACAGTAATCTAATACTGAAGACAGATGGTCCTAAGACCGTGCAGACAAGAACAGCTGATCAACTTCAGCAACCGATTTTTATAGGTACATCTATTTCAAAATATTTGATCATAGATTATTTAGTATCCAGCCCAGATCAGAGAACAGATTTTCAAGACTGTTTTAAATATAACAGAAATAATGCTTTAAGCTATGCTCCATGCTGGTAGTGTTTATTTTAAATTCCTACTGATTACTAATTTTCTTCTATTGTAAGTCATTTGTCCTCTTACAGAGAGTTCAGCAAAGTCCGTAGAAAGCATCTGTTTCTTCAGCCAAACCAAGTGTGAGCAACTTTTCAGGCTTATGAACCTAATGGAAATTACCTCAGTGGTAGAAGCAACTAATGTTTTAAATTAATATTATGAATTAAAATTTTGGTGCTCCAGTTTGCAGGAAAATTTAGAGTCAGTTCATGAAGAGACAGCTGTGCTTTAGCTGATCCTGGACTGTATGCATTCCAAAGGACAACACCAAGGAATACTTTACTGCTGTTGCGTCCCTCCTGTTTATCACTCTCTTCACTCTTATCTCTCTTTTCTTCCATTTGCAGGGAAGGCATCTATTCCAAAACAGTTGACCTGTATTAGTCTGAAAAGTATGAGTTTTCTGTGATTTGGGTGTTAATTCTACTTATTAAGAAAAAAGATTAAGCTCAAAAATAATTATTTGATCCAAATAAAGTATTTTTTAAAATCTTACATAAGAACTAATTCTGAAATACTACAGGAAAAAAAGGGAGTCAGAAATATAGCAACAAACCCTCCAAACTAGTGCAGTTAGGCAAAGTTTTCCTTTTCCACATATGTTAGAAATGTGAGTATACGGGACTCCATGGTATATGAAATTCACTGCACAGGCTTCAGTTTTCCACATTATGTTTAGGAAGGAATGGGTTAAGCTCTTGACTTGGGCTTGTGCCAAGGGATATTTATGCTTGTAAACCCCTGTTTTGTGCAAACTTTCAAGAATTATATAACCATTACAAGGAAAATAATCTATTTTTGAAGACAACAGGAAGTCTGGACAACTGGACACTAATAATGAGCTGTCTCAAACAGGCTTCACATAATATGTAACAGAAACCTTTTAGATGCTGGTAGGTGTTTCACAGACCTCAAAATTATCTGGGCATTTATCTTAAAAACTTTCTAATACAACACTTGACTCAAGAATTTTGTTTCTATATTTAGATAAGCAGTATATGATGGTTTGCTATGGAGAGACTAACTTGCCAAACAATTACTACAGGCTGCTTAAGTTTCCCTTTGAGGTTCTTCCTCAATTCAGATCAGCTCTCTAGTGAGGTACTGAAATTAAAGTAGTTCCTGTGCTATTAAGCCCAACTTCAGAATAAAAGAAGCAGGGAGCATGAGGAGGACAGAGTTTTCTTTCTAAGAGATAGGTTGGTTGTGCCAGGGATTAGGAATACAAAGTACTGGAAGACGGATGAAGGATTGGGATCTAACAAAAAAAGTCTTCTGTGGATTTGTACTGATCAGAACTTGAGTATTGCTTTGAACGGAGAAAAAGCAGACTCTTAATCCTTTGAAAGATACCATTTCTTTAGATATACAACCTTGACTTCCTTAAGGAAATATCTTGTTACATTTAAATTCTATGAATTTGCTTTGCCAAACCTTTCCAAATCTCTGAAGCATTCTGAACCTTAAATAATACTCTCTTTCTAGAACATCTGCCAGGTCTATTCCATGTGCAATTGCTGTTTCTGCTGTTACTGTATCTTTTCCTGACTGAAAAAGACTAATGGTTTGAATCTGGGAAAAGGCAGCCAAAAGAGTGGTGGTGTTGTGATCAGCAGCTTTCTCTTCCCCCTTCCCCCCTCCCCACCTCGCCCCAGCTTCAGAAGCTTTATTACTTTCCTTCTAAGTTGCAGCACAGAAAAGATTAGAAAGCCTCTTTTCAATGCTGACATTTCTTTAAATTTCCCCAGATGTCTAGAAAATAACTTTCCAAGTTAATGCAGAGAATACAGGAGCTAAGTAAATTAGAGGAAGAAAAAGCAGAGAGGAATAAATGTTTATCTTCCACTGTGAAATGAGTCTATGTGTAGATTTGCTTTTTATTTGATGGCTAAAAATGAAAAAGCTATTCCTAATATGAGTGAAAAAAAATCACACCCTTCATATTATTAAATTAAATTATGTTTTTGCTCTTTTCTGGATGCTTTAAACAGATCTTTGTATTCCTGAACAAAACCTTCCTTTACTAAGTTTTTTCCCTTTGAAATTTGATAAGTGCATTGTATTAAGTTTTGTTTCAGTAAACTGTTACTGAAGGAACTCAAAACCAGAAGAAAATTGGTTTCTATTCAGTCTTTGAGGAGGAATGCATTTTCACTCTAAAGATATTGCTATATGAATGTTTACAGGAAACTAGAAAAACTTGAATTTTCAATTAGCAAAATGCAAGCTCCTAAATATTAGGGGATAAGATGTAAATAACAGCAAAGAAAGCACTTAAAAGATAATATAAGTATACAAACAAATTTGTATTGGTTGTCCAGGAGTAGATTTAGGCTGGAAATTGGCAGAAACTATCTATACATCAAAGAACCACAGTCCCAGAAGAGCAAGAAATACAACTTTCTGAAAGAGAGAGCTTGGTACAAGTAATGGCTCTAAGAAAGCTGTGGTTGCATGAGACAGCAACAAACTGGACAAATAGAACCAGGTGCTCTTTTGAAGTCCAGAATTCCCATTACTGCTGGTACTTTAATGTGTTTAAAAAGAATGGAAGATATATAACTATCACACTGAGAAAATTTACAGGTAATAGGAAAGAAGATGAAGCCTCAAGTACTAGAGAGGAGGAGACCGTTAGTTCAAAGCTAGATGAGTTCAGACAGGAAAGCAAAAAAATGTCTGAGAGTGGCAACATGAGGCTAGATCTGGACAGCAGATTATGGATTATGCATACACTGGGAGCAGGTTAAACTGAAAAAAACACTGGAGGGTATAACCACCAACTAAAAGGTATACCTCTTACCTAAGGTTTCTTACCTGAGAAATGACTGAGGCAGTAATTGAAATTTTAAAAATACTACAAAGAAATAGAATCTCTGGAGAAAGGTTTCTAGATTAAATATAAATGATTCAGCTGTGGAACAGTTTAAAGTCAGTGTTTCAACCTTGCCCCACTGTGACCCCTAGAAAATGTCTCCTGTCCACTTGCATTTAGCCTGGCTCAGCTTTTTTTGAAGCAGAAAAGGAAGGTTTTGCTGGTAAAGGGTAAGTTTTTCTGCCTGTCAATCAGTGCCTTCAAGGTCCTGGAACTTAAACAGGACCACAAACTTTCCAAAATAATGATACAAATCTCTTCAGTGACTGAAGAAACTCAGGACTGAGCGGGAGCAGAAGTAGATATCTTCTCAGCTTTTCTTGCCTCTTATCCATGAAGCTGGACAATAGGTAGGATAACTCTTACAGAGATAATAAGGAACCTCACCTTTACACTGATATAAGACCAGTAGGCATTTAAAAAAGAGATATCAGTGATTCACTGAGCATTTATTCCTGAAATGGTATAAAAGTTGGTTATTGTATTTTTCGCCATTTTCTGACACAGATTTTGTAAGTTGAACATCAAATCAAGTTAAAAGTATAATTTAAAATTGTAATTTTAAATTTTCCTTATGATGGCATGATGTAGTGGTTTTGGGATGGAGTTAATTTTATTCATAGTAGTTCATATGGTGCCGTGTTTTAGATCTGTGACCACAGCAGTCTTTTCTGGTACCCAACATGGGGTACCAGAAACAAAGGAGAGTATGACCTGCAGAATGAACACTAACGGCACAGTTACAGTTCCACGCCTTCCCCAGCCGGCGGTGAGCTTGCCTTCAGCTCCTGTGTGCCTCACAACACCCATGTCTGCCAAGGCCCCTACGTTCCATCCCTAAGGAAACCTGTTCATTTACATTTTCCTAATTACACTAAGTTACACCCCCATCAAGGCTGTGAAGGGATACGTGCGCCAAATGTGGGGAGGGAAAAGCAGGGGGAAGGGGCTGGCAGCAAGTGGGAGGGGAGGCCCCACAGAGGAACACCAGCCATCATCCCACCTTCCTGCCACCTCTTCACCTCTTCTCTGCGCCCCGGGAAGGGGAGGTGGTGGCACTGGGGTGGTCTCAGTGTGCTTCCAGCTAAAAGGGCTGCCTCTTTCTGTTCATCCTGGGTGGGTTTATTTGTGGGGAAGCTGTGAGCGAGGAGGGGGGGGAAGCTGGTTTTGTGTTGAGCCACTGAACATCTTGCTTGCTTTAGGATCCACCTTTATCACAGGGTGCAATCATAGGTTACTTATATTACTATCACAGTTGATTGGGGGATGCTGTCCCTCTTTATAAGGAAGCTGGTGGAGCAGCTGTTTGCTTTTCTGGTGCTAAACCTCCTCTCAGCTGCCTGTGCAGTGTGGTGTTTATCAGTGTAATGATGGGTAAAGATGGGTTCAAATCCTGACAGTGTACAAGACTTTGCCCATTGGCTTGTTTCATAGGACTCTTGGGTTACACAGACTTCTGCAACGTGATTGTTGAAACAAAGCATCACCAACTGTTTTTACTACTCTTCCTCATAATTTGTGCTACTTTCCTTATTGTCTGGATATTTCTCTTTGACAAAAATGCATTTGTAATAGTTTTTTATTTTAAAGCTTTTTCAAGCTTGCACAAAATAGCATTCTATATCAGTCTGAAAGGACATTTCACAGTGGCAATGAGGTTGGTTAGTAGTATGTCTGTTCTCATTCCTTCTGTGATCCAAGGAAAATGTAAACATGGTGGAACAGTGATGTCACCTGGGCCGGATAAAAAAAGACTATCACACCTGAATTGTTTCTATTCTATGCAAGAGAAGATCTGATTCCAGATACCAAAGATGAAGCATTCTATTACATATATTTGGGTTGGTTTTTTTTAAAAAAACTAAAATAGTTAGCTAAATTCTGTATCCAACTGGTTGTCTTGATTAGAAGAAAAGAACGCTAAAACATAAAATCTTTATAGAGAATGCATAAAAATCCTGGGGTTTTGGAACCCAGAAGTACCCAAATGGCATAATACTATTCTTTGCCGCACCAACCAGCATTTACATCAAATGTTATGTTTCCCCTTCCACCAAGAACAGAAATTTTTAACAAGTCATCAGTAGACATGATTTCTACAGTATTTTTTAATAGAAGGTGTTAAAATATATCATCTGTGGGGAATCAGACAGTAGCCTTCCTTAGAAATTATCAAAAAAACATGAGTTGGTAGGAACTTTATTCAGAAATACCTCTTAATTCTCCAATGCCTTGTCTTCTTTTGGAAGTTGTATGAAAGTCAAGTGAAAAGACCTTCCTTGAATCACAGAAGTGCTTAAACTGTAGATAGAAATGAAATATGGGAAACCAGCAATAAAGAATTTACTGACAACTATGGGGTTTTTTTTGTGTTGTGGCTACCTGTTACTCTCCGATTGCACTGTAAGAAGGGAATTAATCTGGTTTATTATTTGTTTTGTTTTGTTTTATTTGGGTTTGTTTTTCACAAAAACAGGTGAGGAGGTTGAAAGTATTGAGAAATAATATAGTAGACTTAAATTAGATTTTGTTCTTGAGAGATGACACAACATTAGAAATCTATTATATGTGATAGTTCTTCACTAGGAAAGTAGTGCAGCACTAGGGCAGGTTGTCCAGGGAAGCTGTGGAATTTCCACCTTTTGAGGTTTTCAGGACTTAGCTAGAAAAACCCACTTGGAATGGGAGGACATATTAGGTGATGAGGCTCTACAAACACCTAGCTGCAGCCTTTAGCTAATCTCTCTTTCCACCTCTGAAAGGCAGCAGTGTTTCTGCTTCACAACACTGAAAGATCATTGAGTGATGTCAGTTTGAATACTTATTCTATTCAGACCAAAAGCTTTAGGACTAAGAGAGAGGGCAAAATTATGTTGTAGTTTTTTTTGTTTGGTTGGGTTTTTTTTGTTTTGTTTTGTGTTTTTTGGTTTTGGTTTTTTTTTTTTTTTTTAATCATGTAAACTGAGCTACTACATTTGGGTGGTAATCTCTTTGCAATGAATTCACACATCAATGCTATATTCTGGCTTTCAATAGTTAGGATTCCTGCAACATTAGCAAAGGGTTAAGCTGTTTCTTGTGGTCAGTGAATCAAGTACTTTAGTAAAATTCAATGTGCTGCTGCACTGTCTGTCATGACCGGGAAAGACTAATACCACATGCTTGCTCGGGACTTGACAAAAACCTGGAATCTGTTTTAGTTATATTTCCCCTTTCTTAAGCTCAGTATGGCTTAAAAAGCCATATTCTGGAGTGGTTTTTTTGCAATACTTTGATCAACATTGACTGCGATATGGATAATCAGGTATCAGATGGCTGAGCTGAGCACTGCTTACCAGGGAAGTCACACTCTGGCAGCTGCTTTGCAAATTATATATAAAATTATATAAAAGTGGCTAAGGGTCCCAAATCCCAAAGACGTTTGCCCCATTCTCTTGTGTCTAGTCCAGTTCCAAAATAAAATTTAGTGAGTCCTAGGCAAATTTAGGTGCCACAGACCAAAACTTTAAATTTGAAAATGATCACTGATCAGGCATCTGAGTCTGCAGTCTTAAACCACTTTCCATGTGTTTTATGTCCTGCTTCTGTCCATGCCTATAGGTGATAGGATTAAGCAACTCAGCTCCCATTTCATGTTACCTTCAGGCTTTGAAGCTCAACGTATTTTATAGGGCACCTAAGTATTTATTTCTAGGATTCCAGATTCTACTTTGGGTGCCAGAGGTCTTGAGTTGGGCATTGCAATAGTCAGTGCTGTGAGAAATCCATGTTTTTGCCTCTAGTCCCATGGAAGAAATTCAGGTTAATTGCTTTTGAAAAGAAAGTAAATTATTGTTTCACTGACTCCTTTTGAAAATGCTGTCACCTGTTCTTAGCTTTCTTAAAGGCCTCAACTCACCTTTCCTTGAAGTCAATGGTTTCTTTCCATTTACTGCAACTGGAGTTGAGTAGATGTACACAAAGCTGTCAGTAGTTCTCTATCAGCTGCTTTTGCTCTGTTAACAATAGTAAATCAGTTGAAATCAGTTTGGTGATAAAATTATTTTATCATTAAGTCTTGAGGAATGCTACTGTTCTGTCAGCTGTCTGAGTGGGTAACCCTAGACTGTTAACAGAGCAGTCCCAACTGCATTTTCTCCTCTTCCCCATCCCTCAGTTTGTAGATGGGGTTCCACCGCTCTTCATAGTCCAAGACCCCATGTATAGGCATTTCTGTATTAGCACGATATTTTTCATTAATTATTAATACTAACAAAAGCTGGGACATTTAGCTGATTGTGGTGCTAGTTATAATGCAAAACATATCAATACTTTAGAATTTATTTATGGCTTTAACTGAGACAATTTGCATTTGACACAGACTTTGTGTACTGTTTCAAAAGCATCTATACATTTTATGAATAATTCTGTGAGGTGTTTCTGGAGTATATGTCCCCCTCATAAATGACATGTAAACAAATTTAGACTCAATTGTACCTGGATTTATAGAATACTCATATAAAAGGAAGTATAGTTCTACTTATAGAGATACCTGCCAGGTTGTGTGAAAAACATGTTGGATTTAGAATTTCCTTGTCAATATTTGCAGAACATCACTAGGCACTTCTAAATCATTTATCTCTCTTATCATTTATTTATCTCTTGCCAGCTACAGCTTGTTTCTGGCACAGTGGGAAAGTGAAAGCATTATTTCTTTAAATTATTATTGAAGTCATTTGGATGTCATCAAAGCCTTGCAGCTTTTTCTCTTTTTTCCTGCTATTACCCACTTTTCTACTATATTCCCACTAAATTCAAAGCCTTGCCCCTTTTGTGTTCATGATGCTTGTTCGTGGGTGGAGGAGAGAGAGAAATTGGGAGTGAATTTGAACCCAGGAAGAAGGGAGGGGTGGGGGAAGGTGGGTTTAGATTTGGTTTTATTACTCATCAATTGGTAATAAATGAAATTAATTTCCCCAAGTTGAATCTGTTTTGCCCATGACAGTAACTGAATTGCTGAGTGATCTTCCTGTCCGTATCTCAATCCACAAGCCTTTTGTCATATTTTTCTCACCCTATCCAGCTGAGGAGGGGAGTGATAGAGCAGTTTGGTGAGGACCTATTGGCCAGCCAAGGTAAACCCACCACAGTGCTCAACAAAAAAGTTCTGTTAAGCTTGTTGTCGTGTTCACTAATATTTTTCTCATAGCTTAATTTCAATTTAGTTTACTGTATTTCCACTGATTATCTGTCTTCACATCTTTGGAGTCTCTGTATCTGCTTCAAAGAAAATAAATTTTGGGCTATGTAATAAACATCTCTTTTAGTAGTCCTAGCATTACTGCAGTCCAGATAGCTCTTCAAACTCTTGAAAGTCCTTTAATTTATATTTTTTTTCCTTATATTCATAAATGTATGTCTTTATATTGTATCTCATTTCAAGTAAGCCTGCATGGGAAGAATAGTTAGTAGGTCACAGGGACAACCTTCTATGCATTCTATAAGTTAACATGCAGATTTTTCATGCTAACTTTTACATATTGTGTAAGTTAACATGCAGCCTGCAATATGTAATTACTGTCTATTTCTATATGCTTGTATTTTGCTTCTGCTCTGAAAACTTTACACTCCACACTGCACATACATAACTGACTTTTGAGACAGGTATTGTTTATGACATGAATATTTGTGAAAAGAAGAAGGGTGAATGGTGGTTATACAATGGAACAGTTGTTACAAAGAAATTGTCTTTGCTCTGAAAAGCCAGAGCTGCACAAGGTTTTAGTAAAAAGAATTGGTGGAACGTGACATATTTGGTGGGTAGAGAAATTGTGTTTCTTGTTCCTGCAAGAGTTGTGGTGTCTTTATCCTACAGTATTTTTAACTAAAACATTCAAACTCTATAAAGGATTTAGAAAGCAAATACTGTTTTCCCCAGTATTTTCCCCAAATTGCTTGTTTCCATGCATTCAGGCATTTATCAATGTGAAGTTGTGGGGTTTTGTACTACTTGAAAAATACACAAATAAAAGAACGGTTCTAAATCACCTTTAAGTGATATCTATGTCATTGTGTTGTGGTAAGCTTTAAACTTTGATCCCACATTGCCCTAATCCATTAAACTAAAATGTAGTAATGTCATTAACATTTATCCTTCTTGGAACTACGCGTTGTTCTGGAGCTTAAAAGAAGTTTCTTTTTTTTCCTTTTGAATTTTAGTGAAAGATAATCCTCTGCATTCCTAACTAAGCCAATTTATCCCTTAACACCTCTTCAATTCAGATACTTTCCAGGCCTTGCTTTGTGGCCACTATCTATTGAAAGATAACTGGAGGACATTCCATTCGCCCTTGATCACCAATATTCCTTAAGTGGCCATAAAGCTTGGGAATTAAAGCACATGTCCATTAGGAGTAGTAAAAGGTATAATAAATACAAGGGTTTTGAAAGAAGCTGCAAAATTGGTTAGAAGTACGGCAAGGCTTTAAAATGAAAAAAGACTAAAATTTTAGTAGTCTTTAGTTCAGGAAGAAGAAAGATAACTGAAGTTTCCAGAACAACAAAAGGTACAAGGATGTGCATATTACTGCACACTTTAAAACAGTGCAAACAAAAACGACTTTAAAGACAACATATGTAAATCTGTTTCCATCACAGAATGTGCTAAAGCTGTGCAGCTCATCCTGATGAGGTCCAACCGACATCGAGAGCTTTGCATAATTAATTAACATGTATAAATTTGTCTCACTAATGTGTATTCCATTGCAACAGAGGGCATAAAAATAGAGAGATAGGAGCTGTCATGCAACTTGCCATGTTAATGTCTGTGTGATGATACATGGGCAGGTACTGCACTAGACATGCTGACTGCTTAATCTGCCCATCTTCCTTTGAAAGTAAAAAAATGCATCACACTGACCTGATACACCAATTTCTCTGTGTGTGCCAATATGACAAGATTTTAAAAGAAATAATATAGTTTGCTTGTGTGAAAATGTGTTTCTCCCTTTGTCTCTCATAGCATTGCTGCACACTCAGTCTTGTGTTCATACACTGCTTTTTGGCATTAATGTCTGCAGGATTAACAAAATGCTATCAGTCTGTCTTTTTAACTCATACTGAATCAAAAGAAATTATTTAATTGTAATTACAGATCATCTCCCATACAATATTTTGTAATCACCATTAGACATCAGGAGTTATTTTTCCAAAGATTTAAGTTGCAAAACCTGTTGTGTTTCTCAGCATGGAGTAATAGAGCAACTGCATTGGTCTGTAGACTTTCAATGAAAACAGGCTGGTGCTGCCATCTTTTGGACATTATTTAAATACTTGTTATGGAAAACAAGGATCTGATTAATGAGGCCATTGTTCATGAGGGATGTGGGGAATATGTCAAAGAATTAACTTTGAAAAAACCTCCTGCTGTGGATTTTTATTCCATTCTTCTTAAAAATGCATTCGTGGTCACAAGCATACAGCTTTGTGAGTGCGTAGGGATGTCCCTGCATTAAATGCCGTGTACGCTGAAGAACAGTTTGTGGTCCAAAGTCTTAAACGCATTGCAGTTACCTTTTTATGTGCTATTTAAAGAATTTAATCCACTCAGATGGAATTCATTTTGCTTATGGAAACATACAATTTCCATGACAGCATTTTAGATTTATTTGTCCTTGTTGCATTTAAAGTATTTATTTTGGGGCCTGATTATTCAAAAACACATTTTCTGCCTGGGAGACTGAAAGGTAAGAAATGAATAGATCAGTCCAACCTGGAAAAAACCAAAACATTCTGCTTTATCTGCATGAAAAGAAAACTATCCTTCCAGAGAAATGCTGAAAGTTCAGTTATATGAAAGCCTGAAACAGGAGTGGTGTGGTTTTTCAGGAAGAAAAGATTCTGCCCTCCCTTCTTGGGAATTAGATCAGAATTTTTGATCCTTGCTATAGACAGTACACTAACATTTCTGACAATGTGGGTGTTTCCTTCCTTTTTCAGCAAACAGCGTTCCAGGAGAAAAACTGGGTAGAAAATCCAGTTAGATCAAACTTTGTAGGTTCTAGAGCTAGTTCAGCAAATAGCTATCCTTAACAAACTGCTCTGGGGAGTGTACTAATATCCTACTAAAAAAACATGGAGAATTTAACTGTATGGGTGTTTCCTGTGACAAAGAAACAATATCTCCTTACCCACCACAAAGCCCTTACACAGTAAGAAGGACTTTGGTTCCTGTTGGCATGCTGGGTCACGGCGGAGTGGCAGAAGAGCTCATAGTCCCCTTCCTCATGTATTACTGACAAGGGTATGGTGACCTGCTCTGTACAGTAGTTACAGATTGTTACTGGTTTCATAGTGTTGAAGCGTAGCACAAGTTTAGTTCTGATGTCTTTCCTATCATCCTGAAATAGCAGTACAATGAGTCTGACCTATTCATATCTATTGTTGCTACTAGCTGTCATTTTAGCATTTATATATTCATCATTATGTTTTATCTGTCTTTGTCAACCTACTTCTTCAATGGAAAACTTATAGAAACTTTGTGTAGTACTCTAACAACAAAATTGGAAAAAAAGACGTATTCCGTCAATATAACTAGAAACAAGACAACAGTTAATTTAAATAAAAAACTTTATTAACAATGTAAAACGTTTAATATCTTACAGTCTGAGATAATTCTGGCATGCCCTATATGAGTTAATACTTAGTGATATGCAGACACCATGCTTTGAATTCCATTGGAAACAAAATGGGTTGGTATTGTGTTTTACATTGTTTATTTTAGTAGACTGTCTTTTAATAAATTATTTATTTTTTCCAAAAGCTTGTAGAGATACTATCAGCTTAAAAGGAAATCTGTTGCTTCTACGCATTGTACAGTATGTAGATATTTTGATTTCTCTGTATTTACAAGTTCTAGGTATTTTCATATATGGTTTGTGTATCATAAATCAAGATTTTTCAATGAAGCTTTTAAATTGAGATATAGTGGAAGACTAAATATGAATGAGAGCACAAAAAGCAACTGGAGATTTTATGCAAATTCTGTTACAATATTGTTTACTTGTTTTAGAACTTTTGTATTTTTGCTTTTAAATAGTTTTCTATGCTTAAAGACTGTTAGAATATGATCAAGTATTTTGATATGATACTAATAAGAGTACTGTACTATGCACAAACTTTTAGCTGCAGTTCAAACAATAAAAAAAACTTTAAAATTATCTATTAACCATAATTTGTGTGTCTTTTCTCTGAGTGGTTGAAAGTGAGCATGCAAAACATACTTTAAAAAGTTTTAAAAACATTCTTAGTTATGCTAGAGCTATCCCACAGCTGGTTGTTGACCACCATAACTTTAAGCTATTAAAACCCTTAATTTGAAAAGGATGGAGCAGAAGAGAAAAAGAAATAGGCTAGTATAGAAAACGTACTTTATAACCAACTGTAGCAATGTTCATCTTTTCAGTGGTCAAATAATAGTGGTTTAATTGAAGTTATAATTTTCTTGGTGCTTCTGTACTTCATCTTCTAACTTGAGACAAGACAACACAGTCCAAAGAATCTTCGCTTCCGTCTTCTTACCAACGGATACGGAGTCAAGTGTAGGAGGCTGCTATCATCTGTGATGAAAAAACCCCCACAATTTAATACAAGCATGTACACATGCACACACAGAGAATAGTTTATATCATTTATGTGTCCTAGCAGCACCTACATGATCAAGTAATAGATCCCATTGTTCTAGGCACAGAGCAAAGTCTTACAATGCTGATTATCAGGATCTCCATGATAATGCAATAGAAATTTTGGCAATTAGAATACCCGGTCAATGACTAAACCTAAAGGAAATTACACCTCCAGTATTGGGAGACCTGAGCCACAATATTCCTGCATGCATGAATCATGTTATTGTCCCAAATAAAACCTAAAGATAAGTTGCCTGAGATTTTGCAGACATGCAAGTTTGGAAATGTCAGTCCTAAGGTTAAATTCTGGCTTAATTTAAACATTAAAAAAACACTTTATTGGGTGGCCCTTTGTAAACACCAGAGATTTAAAGCTGCAACACTGGAACATCTTGGCACATCAAGAAAAAAAGCACTTGTCCGGGAAAGTAAGCACAATATGCTCACCCTGTTTCTCGTTAGATTTCTACCTTTTGTATTAACTCCTTTTCAATTCATACGAAATGTATATATTAGTGCCTATACTTACGTTAACTCATGCACTGTCAGCAAGCTATCTCACCAAATCTTTAGACTTCACTTTGAATTTGAGCCATCTTCAGGCATGGTTTCAGGCTAAGAGCTAAGCCTCACTATGTTCCTATTCTGGTCACATCAGGGACCTAGTTTTGATTTTAGGCTCTAGACTGTACTGTAATACAAAAACGTAACTATAAGAACATCAGTAAGAGATCATTTAATATTGTGACTCAAGTTTATGAACCACATCTTAGCATAATAACTTTCCTGCTGCCACTTAAGAGAATTCCATACAAAAAACACAGGTGCACAATCAGTAACATTATGTAAAGCTTCTGTGGGCTTGCTACCTTAACTCCATTCTGGCTGCCACTGAAATCAACAGCAAAACACTCACTCATTTACTGAAAGCAGGATTGGGTCTTGTAAACATCAGCACATTCAATGGCATTCATTCACCTCATGATCATTCTGTTAAACACTGCTTGTAATACATATACATGTCAAAATTGAAGTCCAGACCATACTAATTACCTATAATGTTGTTTGTTTGTTGTATTTACTTATACTGTTATCTAGCTTTAATCCGTTAAAGGTCCTGGAATATTTAAAAAATTTTAATGGCTGTATGACTAATGAGTATGACTGTCCATTCCTGAAGCATCCATTCTCAGGGGCCATCTGTAAACTATGATCACAGTTGGAGTCTGTGGGAGCTGCAAAAATACCATTTGTGATTACCTGGTCCTGGGGCATGTCTCAGAGCTTTTGAACTCTAGCTGACATGTTTCCCATCCTGCTGCACAGATGTTCAGTGACTTTCTGGCCAGTTTTGAAGGGCAGTGTAAACATCAGACAGCAGAGAAGAATTCTGCACACCTTTATCTCTGTTCTGAATTCGAGTTTCTGTATGCTTTATATCTCCCAAATTTGCCTTTTTCTTCCTTATTTCCACCATGCTCCTTTCTCCTAGTCTAGGCATAGACTTTATGGCATTTTTCCAGTCTCTACAATGGCACATCTCTACCATGTATCATAAGCAGTTCCACTTCTCCTTCCACATAGTTTCATCAAGCCATCCTGCCATAAACTCTTACTTGTATAATGAATTCATCAATTCTATATTCACCTCTTACTATATTATGATTAATACTAGATTGCTTAGATACTTGGGACAAGATCTAGGCCTCATTAGGCATAATTCACCAGCTGCCACTGTGCAAAGACTACACAGCATTTAAGAAATACACATTATCAAGAAGAAATTTAAAAGGAAAATTATCTTTTTAATGTTCACATGAAGAAAGAGAGTCCCTGTACATGTGGAATATTTAACACTGCTGGGACACAAAATGAAGGCCCATTGCTAAATACATGCATAGGATGGAGATCCTGCCCCCCTTTTCATTTGTATAGGGTGCCTCATAGCTGGCTACTGGGAGAAGCACACTGTTAGCAGACTCAAGGCAAGTATCTTTTCTGCAAAGGGTCAGTGTCTGCCACAGATGCTACAAGCCTTTTAGGGGTAAAGCAAACCCCATCACTCAGTAGGATCCCTATTATAGTCGGTGCTATTTACATCTTCATTATCTTTGAAAAAGAAAGCCTCCTGACACAGGGAATTAGCTGTGCTGCTGCTTTCACGTCACCAGGAAAAATCTATTATTTTATCTATAGGTACAATACCTATAAAATTCCAGAATACCTCATGTGAAACTCAAGAGGCCAAAGTTCACATACTAAATTCTGGCTTCTCTGAATCAGTATGGAAGAGACTTCACCCAGATTTTTCTAACTTCTGTTAAAAACCCCTATATTTTTTGGATCTAATGGAAGGCAAAATCTGTAATTATCTTAATTTTCCATATATGAAGAAAATACAGAACATACCTTGATTTTTCAGTGGTAAAGGCATAGTCTCCCTGAGTTTACTTAAAAGGTTTTTCATTTCTCTCATATCTCTGTGGAAACAAAAGTTGAAAGAGATATAATAGAACAGGAGTTGCAGACTGAATGCAGAATGGCTCACAGTATAGCTTTATATACTGAAATGATGGAGAAATAAATAAAAAAATCTATTGGGCAAGCATTTGGGTCATATACGTGTATCAGAAGATGCATATCAACATAAAGGGCAGTAGATTTAATAAGGGAGCACTTTTGAGCCAGTCTGTTATTAACTAGTCACATCTGGCCCAAATTTGTGATCTATTTTGATGCTTGAATATTCCATATTAAATGAGTTGGTGGGCACAGTGTGATCCTTGTGGCAAAATACACAATATGGCTTAAAATTAGCGCAAGCTAGTACTAATGTCAAGTTAACACCCCATATCAGCATTTTGTAGCTTGTGCCACTAATGTGTTTCATTGTTCAGAATAAAATTATAATACATGTAGCTAATCCATGACATTTAAGCTCCCTGCACATTAAGTGAAAATTTTAGAAACGGGCAGTGACTTTCACCCCCCTTAGGAGGACTCTGGCATGAAATTTTCTAAAAGGCAGGAGATGGAAAATATGATAGCAAAATATCATCTCACAAAGCACGTTACATTTGGGTATATTTTGGGAGAGGCCAGAACTTGCAAAAATGTTCCTGTTTTGCATATAGATAGCAGACCAGCAATTTTGTGTGCAGGCTTGTAATGTCTTAGGGCTTTCAAGATTTAAAAACAATGTAGTCTTGCCTCATTCATCTACATATAAAATAGTTCTTAGAAATGAAGCATCATGACTAACAAGGAATTGCTAAGTTTTATCCTCTAGTAGAACTGCACCTCATTTTATATTAAAAAACATGGTAACTACTACAATCTCAGCAGCAGCTTAATATACAAAGCCATCAAAACAGGCACTTTTTGCAAAGAAATGTTGGCCATAAGGATTACTCCTTACTAAAGGGTGTCATGTTTGTCTTTCAACTGCATAGTTAAGGGGGTAAGAGAATTCCACTTCGACAAACCCATGGATGATGTTTCCCTCCCCTCCTAAGGCTTCCACATTCATAACTATGGACAGAAACAACTGACATGAACGAGATTCTGTGTTTTTGATTTATGAATGCAGAACCACAGGCCAGCAGATTTCAGGTACAAAATCAGAAACCAGTCAAGATGAGCCAAAAGCTCCTCTTCTAGAGAGCCTGGCCCACTAGGAACATAATTTCCCACCCTTTGGTTTTGCCAATGACCCTCTGGTAATTAGCCTAATTAAGGATGTCACTTCTCTCTGCCCTCCTTTTAGGAGTTGTTCTCCTAAATGCTAATAGGTTATTTAATTTACTAATACCTGTAATGGTAGTAACACTGGCTGCCTAATTGGAAAAGACTAAGTAAGTCCTAGACAGAAATTTGTTTTGTTTAGGAATGAAGTGTTACACATACCTTTCAGTGTTTTCAATATCTGTGGAAACCTGCCATAAATGCTGTTGAATATCTGTTGGTGACGATGATGTGTCTTCTAAAATAGGTACTTCGGAACTCTCCTCCACTTTAGTATCCAGGATCTTGGGTGGGGCACAAGGTTCTTTTCCTTTAAAATATTTAAACAAAATATATATCACCATTATTTATTGATTAAAATGCATACTCAGATTATATCACTGATGTTTTGACCTTGATCTTGCACAGTATATACGAAGAGAGAGTGGTGAATGCAAACTCTGAGTAAGAACTGTTCAGAAAGAGAGCAGACCACACCAATCTGCTAATCAGAGTGCCGCTATATGTTACTCCTACCAAACAAAACTAAGAGAAGCTCTATGCAGGCATTTGTGGAGCTTAGAATTTTACATAGTGAGTATTATGAAGGGTTTCGATTAAACTCCAGTGGCTCACATGTGACACAAAATAAGAGCTAGAGGACAGACCAGAACAAATTAAGTAAGGAAACAGCATACATTCTGAAAGCAACTTCAAAAACTTTGATGCTGAAGAACATTGCAATCCATGCGTCTTAGTATTACAGCAATACTAAGGGAAAACAAAAGACAAAAAAAATGTGCAGTTTCATACTTGGTGATTTTAAAAGCAATACATAGCTGCCCCAGCTCACAGCCCAATACACATTATATTCTTAATTTCCATGCTTAGATTTGCCTAATCCATGCTCACTAAATGAAAATTAAATGCAGTGTTGGAATTTAATGGGGACTTCATGGCACAACTGCCAGGGCTGTTGTCAGGGAGAGAATGGGATAAAGGATATGGACCATTGTAGTGGAGCATGCAAGAGAGTTAAGTACTGGTAGGATTTTTTTGTATCCTTGCAAGCCTCCTGTGGACTGTCTGATGGTATTCCTTTTCTGTAGTGGCCAGTACAGTCCTGATACCAAGTACTTTTAAAGGAGAAAATTCAAATTGAAGTGCACCCCAGACATGTTATTGAAAATTTAAAAGTTTTTCCCCCTCTGAGTTCTCTCATGAAATAGAGTAAACAACCTCAGAAAGAAACAAATTAAACTTCCTAAAAATAGAGAAAAAAATCTCAACGTTTAAACCAGTGGTATGAGGAGTTGAGTAAGAAATGTTATTTTCACCTCACAGTATTTGCAATTTGAAAAATTTTCACATCAGGATAAACCTGAGTAGTTCCTACAAGGTTTGACATAGAACAGGAAGAACAAGAACAGCTAACAGAGTAGTAGTCATTTAGCCCATTTTTCTGCAACACTAGAGACCAAGGTTGCAGACCATGCTATATTTGTCTTCAACAATATAAATAAGTATCCCTGCTATCAGGCTTAGAGCCTTGTTTTTTTTTAAACTAGAAATTCCTGGATCTCAAGATGCTCTTTTTGGACAGGTTCTTTAAGCTGTTGTATTCTTGTAAATTATCCCTTGGCTGAAAAAAAAAAAATTAATCTTACCTACTTGTCTAAATGTCAGACTAGACGTTGCTTATACTACAGAAGATACCTGCTTAATGTTTTCAGTACTCTCTGAAGTCAGTAGGAAGCCCTTTTCCCTGCTTCCCCCCAACCAAGCCATCTAACTATGATTCCAAGAGATTGCATGACCTGACATTACAAGTTTATAATCTATAAAAGAATCAGTAGAAGAATGATGTCCTGTGTCCGCTCTCTGCTGCTTACTTTGCCATCCACTGCAAACTCGTTACTTTGCCAGATCCCTGTGTGAGACACTTTAACCCATCAAACAGTAGAAGATCACCCCAATAAGAGGAAAAATAGAATGTGAAGTTTTCTGATGTTGCAGTGATTTAAGTCAGGTCAGTGAAGAACACTACGTGTTCCAGAGGAAGTGCCAGAGGAGGAGGATGATCATATGGCCAGAAGCAGTGGAAGGGAGGAAGTGAAGGCATGACAAGGGAGGGGAGATAGAGAGGAAGGGATCAAGACCTTTCTGGTGGTAACAAGCTATAATGCTGACCCAACTGCTTGCGGAACAGCATCCTCAGCCTACCTCTCAGATTATGTGTTTTACTCTGTATCACCCTGCAGGTATAACTTCCAATTTTTCTAGTTCTTAACTGCAGCTTTTGCTGTTATTTTAAGGTAGTCCATATTGTACAATTTTAACTGTTCATTTGTGTAAGCTTCATTATTCATTATTCTTCCCATTACAAGAAGCCCATAACACAACATACTGTTACCAGTAAAAGAGGGTTGTCTCAGTGAAATGATCTAATTTGCCACTGATATAACAAGGTGTTACTGCTGGAACTGGGTATTAGTTAATTCTCCCATTATTTTGAAATGTTATGTTGGAACTCTGACCTGACCTCTGTGACAGGCTGTGAAGAATAACCCTGTCTACAGATGCATCCTCTGGGATGTGAAAGATGTTTCAAAGGAACAATAACAATACTAGATGAAATAATAGAAAAAGTTCTCTTTCACAACTTGAGAACAGAAGCACTGAGACTCTAAGGCTCTTTTGCTAGCACAAAGGCAAGCTCTTGCAGATTTAGCAGAATGAACAGCACAGATTTCTCTTCAACTGAAAAAAGCTCTTTACCAGTAATTCTGTTGTATTGTGAACAATTCACGAAGACTTTATTGAATTTCAGAGCATCTGCTCAATCACTTGAAAACAGTTAAAGAGGCAGCTAGTAACAAAGGCTTTGCTTGAATAATGTATATGACTCAGGCTTAACATTTCTACTACATAGCACAGCCTGTTGAGAAACAAAAGCTCTTTAATCTTCTCATCCTTCTAATGGTGGTAAGAATATCTTTTGTATTGCACATTCTTAAAATAGGGATATAAACCCTAAATTTTACTTTCAATTTAGTCAGTGGAAAGACTTTTATTAATTTCTGTTGGAATTTGGTTGTGCACACAGTGTTTTTGGAGGTGTCCACATACACTTGCTATTCTTGCCAGTTGACTAGACAGAGGCTTTTTTACTGTGACATTTTAATATAAAGCATGTTTAAGAAGGATGTGAAACTCCTTGAGCAAGTCCAGCGGAGAGCTGTGAAGATGATCAGGGGACTGGAGCATCTCCCATATGAGGAAAGGCTTAGAGACTTGGGTCTGTTTAGCCTGGAGAAGAGAAGACTGGGGGGATTTCATAAATACCTATAAATATCTAAAGGGTGGGTGTCAGGATGGTGGGACTAGGCTGTCTTCAATAGTGCCCAGTGACAGGACAAGGGGCAATTGGCACAAGTGGGAACACAGGAAGTTCCACCAAAACATGAGAAAAAGCTTCTTTCCTGTGAGGGTGACAGAGCAGGGGCACAGGCTGCCCAGGGAGGCTGTGGAGTCTCCTTCCCCGGAGACATTCAAAACCCGCCTGGGTGCGTTCCTGTGCCCCCTGCTCTGGGTGTCCCTGCTCAAGCGGAGGGGTTGGATAAGATCATCTCCAGAGGTCCCTTCCTACCCCTGCCATTCTGTGATTCTGTGATTCTGTATTCTTTGTATTCTAGCCTCTAATTCAGCATTTATTTTTTTTTACTTTAAGAAGCAGGATATGTCTTTGATATGAAATTAAATTTATTGAAATAAATAATGCTGAAGATCAAACTTGAGTGAGGATAAATAAGAGGGTAGAAAATTATCAGTTCAGAAAGGCTACATACAACATCTGTGATCACCATGCTTTATGAGTCTCACCTGTTATGCTCTTTACTGATTCTGAGGTGACCTCTGTGTTTGCTTCTGATATGCTACCCTATGCACCTACTCGTAGTCATCACCTACTTCCTGGAAAAACTTACATAATGAAAAAACCACCTATTATAGGTCCCTTAGAGCTAGTTAGATTTCACTGCAGATGAATTGGAAAGATTTCTGGGGGGAATAACAGAATTTTAAAAAGCTGAGAGAACCCCTCTCTCAAAAAGAAGGCAGCATTTGCATCAGGCTTCTAACCGGGCAGTTAAGCATAAATGCACAAGCTATGGCTCACAGCTGAAGTAAATGAAAAGGAGAACATGAAAAGGGGAATAGGAAAGAATTGTGTAGGAAGTAAAAAAGAAATGTGGCAATATATCTAACAGCCTGATGAACTTCATTCCTTCCTTACACATGGGACCTGCAGAACTCACGAGATTGTCTCACTGGAAATATTATTATTAAGGAAAATGCACTAGGAACAACAAGGCTGTGGTAGAAGATGTGTTTTCCTCCTTTCATGCTTGTTTCTATTCTAGTCATTTGGCCTCTTCACAGCGCCCACATGAGAACAGGTAATTCTCAATTTTTTAAGCGCTTGTTTCCTTATTTCCTATTATTTCACCTGTGTGCTTCTGACATCTTATCCCTTTTGTGTAAGTAATATATCAACATAATGACACAAATCTACCAGTCTTTAAATAGAGTGCTGAGATTGTAGCATATCTGTTAAACAATCCTTCCTCTCCTCTTCAAGGCTCTAAATAGCATGTAATTTAAACAAAGCCAAATAAAACAAAAATCCCTTCACTGAATTGAGGGTTTATTTCTGTAATCTATAATATAAGCTATCACAGGCTTTTAGGTACTATTTTAATGAAATATAAGTTGTTATCACAAAACACATATTGGAAAAACGAGTTGTGCTATCAACTTCTTGTATGGCACATATTTATCTGTGGTTTGGTATCATTCTGATGCACCAACAATGCAGGAATGAGTTCAGTCTGAATTTACATCACAAAAGCCTAATGTTTTCTGTCCATAGTATGCAGACACGATTTCCCATAAGACTTGGTTCTCCTTTTTTTCACCTAAGCATTCAGTACCTACCACTCTGGTTAGTGCTGGTATCCTTCTGCCCTCAGCTATGTTTTTGTAAGTCAGATGGGGCCCACACATCTCAATTACAATGACTGAACTGTAATTTTTTCTTCAGGGTTTCCAAATAGGCTTGTGGTAAGAATAAACAATATGTAGGTTACAAGAATTAAAGTACTTTGTATCTTATTCTGAGAAATTATTAATGCATAAACACAACCTTCAGAAAAAAAAGACACAGGAAAAAATAAGACTTTGAGACCATTTCATACAAGAAACTAAGATTCTGGGAAGCTAATGTATCCTGGACTAATTTTTTTTTTTTTCAGAGATATTCAAATTCTACTAAAATGACTAGAACTATGTGTAAATAACTGATGGCAGGAATTACCTCTCCATGCATGTATGCTTCTTTTTCAACAAGTCACAAACCATATAGCAGGCTGTACGGATTCTGGACCAGAAGAATAATATAACTATACATGAGCAGTGACTTATTTTGTTCAAACTCAGCATAAATAGCCACCAGTTTCAAACCTTATAATTCTTTGAGAAATATTTTTACAGTGTGTTTTGAATTCTAGAAAGCATCTCCAGTTCATTTTAACTGTCCCCTCTTGCCTTTGATTTGTAACATGGGCTTACTTCCTTAATTATTAAAATGAGTGCATTGCTGAGGTGCTGCATAGCTGGCTAATAGAACGACTGGAATCTGCAATTTAGGATTTAAAAAAATATTTTCTAATATATTTAATTATATAATCAAGCCAATTATACCTGTAGATGATCCTAAGAAATTAATGGTTTCTATGTAAACGTGTATAGACATTAAACTTCAGTAATGCATACTGCCATAGTGGCATGCTATAACGATCCAATGATAATATTTTACAGTTCCTTGCAATGAAAGGAATATATTACTGTTGTGGATATATGAATCAGCAAAGCTCTTTTATCTGTTATGTTTACATATTGAAAATGCAATGCAGTTCCTTATAAGCTATCAATGAAACCTCTGACCCCGAAATATTTGTGGCTGAATACAGCAAAGTATGCCGAAGTGTACTTAAAAACTCTGTGGTAGTTCTGGGTTTTCTCAATGTGGGGCCTTGACAATCTCAGAATTAATTTGGAAAAAGGGTAATCACATTCAGCAGCTTCCATGGGCAGAAATTATGTAAACTGCTTCTCCTAAGACCTTGCTAGCTAAGCCAGGATTTGTTTATTTAATCAGAAGAAGAGTCGTTGGGAACACGCTATGTCAATGAAGTAGACATACAATATAAAAAGGAATTAGAGCTGAATTTTATTAACCATCAGAGAGGTACTTAAGCTCCTTCAGAATATCTTAGTTTCCATGAAACTCTAATTCAAATTTTAAAAAGTATTACTAGCTTTAAGAACTGTGTTTGACACTGCTCCGTAAGGCAGAAAGCTATGTAATTCAAATGATGGAGGGGAACAAATAAAGCATAACCAAGATGAGGAGAGAAGCTGCAGGTCCTAGGTGAGTGAACTCACGTGTTGCTTGCCAAAGCCTTAGAAAGATGATTCTATCCAGAGAAGTTCTGCCAGAGTGTGATAATGATGCAGAAAAAAACCTAGGTGAACAAATGCAGTGAGAATTTTCAGAAGATTTCCTGAAGAGCTGGAACATGAGCTGCCATCTGCATATCTGCTGCAACAGTATTTGCTATAGTCACCCCCAAAAGGTATTTGCTATAGTCACCCCCAAAAGATATTTGCTATGACAAGACCCTTAAAGCCATCATGTTAGGGACTGCACGAAGACACAGGAGAGTTTCTCACAGTGCTGCCCTGAAAACTGGACTTTATACCTACCCAAAGTTTTCTTGTGATCCTTCCAAGTTGCTTAAACAAAGCTCCTCAAAATAGTTATTGACAAAGTATTTCTAATTGTCTGGTTGCTCAACCCAGAGACTCTTTGCACTCAGCTGCAAATGAAGCTATTGAAAAATTACTCTATAAACACGTACAGCACTTCATAAAGTATGCTGCCATCTCAGATGCTAAATTAGGAATCTTTAGCTTAATCTCTCTTTGTTCCTTCTTTACAATGGGAAAAATTGCTACTACCTCACTATGCAAGGCAGTTCTGGAGATACTACCATCAGTGTATGAGTTATTGAGAAAGGCCTGAGGATCAGAAGAAATCTGCCTTTAGAACAGAATTGTGTGCAATAAATGAAATGTATGACACTGAACAATTAGCATAAAAGAAAGATGTATGCCCGAGTAAATATTTAAGTGTTAGTTAGCCAGGACTCTTGGGACTGTGGAAAGGAGGAGTAATAAAATGTATAATCACATAGCCAAATATTTGTTACCTACAAAAACCTTGAATTAAGGCTACTTGGTCATGTTTTGTTCTGTCCTTTGTAAACTTTCTGAGTGTTGAACTTTGCACTCACAATGCATTTTCAACACTGGGCTTTTGTGTTGTATGTATCTTACAACAAATTTATTAGAGACCACTTACCTCAGTTTACTTACTGCATAACACAGCTGGAAATACTTATGGCTTTTGGCCCCACTGGGACTGTTACATCTCAGAGAAATAACAGACTATCTGACTTTTCTAGCAGAGGTTGTATGATACTAATGAGTTAATCTAAAGCACAGTAAATATGTAATAAATTTCTGTACAGGAAGCTTGATATATACCATACAGTACATATAGGAATGTTTGTTCAGTACAACAGAAAGATAAGGAGAGATAGAAGATCAGTGCTGTGAAAGACAGTGAAAATACCCAGAGCTTAGCTCTTCAAACTGTAGTGTGGTGTTTCATTAAGGAGCGTCTGTTTCCCAGCAGGGAGCATTGGCTGAGTTTCCCTTGGGAAAAGAGCATCAGCACTGGCTTGTCTTTATCAGTTCTGTAGTTTGTTTGATAATGTCTGGTCAAGATACCAGTACTCACATTATTATTAGCAGGTTGCTGAGAACAGCCTGCATGTCATTCTACTTGAATCTCTGCTGGCTCCCAAGTAAGAACATAAATGGGTGAAATCTCATGGGAGGTTTAAAAACCTAACAAACCACTTATCCAACAGGTATAAGAACTAGAAAATGGAAAATATTACATTCAAATGGAAAATATTACCTTCAAAAATGAACTTTAAGACACAGCAAGAACATCAGACATCCATGTTAATGAATTAAGCAAAATTTCTATGGAAATCGTTCAAGGAAAATGATTTTTTTAAATATGGCTACTCAGTGAAAAACCAGTAAAAAACTAATCAGTGAAAAACTAAAAAAGCTATATACTATCAATAGTCTAATATATTTTATAACATTGAAGTTACCAGCTCTTTCATTCCTACAGATAAATTTATGCACTTTGCCTACACTACAGTACTATTCTACATAAGGAATGAAATTAAAGAAAGGTACGGGTTCATTCTACTCCTTGGAAATAGTATGTTTTGGCAGAACGTAGAATAAATAGGTTGCAGGGTCATCTAGTCTAACACCCTACTGAAAGCAAGGCCAGCTTGCATCAGATTGCTCAGGGCTATTTGAGTTATCAGTATTTCCAAGCATGAAGATTTCACAAACTCTTTGGTTGACTGTTCTAGTATATGACTACCTTTACTGTGAAAAAATTCTTAACATGTAACTGGAATTTCCCTTGTTGCGTGATACCTTTACAATACTTCTAGGTGTTGTAAATACCAAATATTTAATATACAAGAGCAATGTTCTATCAGCTAAGTTCCAAAACTCAAATGATCTGAATCCCTGTGATTATATAATTTTTGCCTATTATGAATTTTTCTCAAAGAATGTCACAGAACCTTGAGGCCAAGTTACTGTGGTTAAGCTCTATATGGATACAGGACAAAAATTACTCTATTTAGCAGTGGCAGAATAGCTACCATGACTTTCTCTATGGTGAGATGAGGAACCATTGCATATCAAAAGTAATTCCAGATTGGAACAAAGCTAGCCCATACTATGATGCTGTAATTCATCTTATCCTAATTTAGACACCTAATAGTTTGATGTTTAGTTTAAATTTTTAATATAGATTCCATTCAGAGGCAAAAGGGATAGACAAGACATATCGGGCTTATGCAGATCACCTCAAGCTACTTTCTTGCAGCAGTTACGGAAGGTGGTTTGCCAACTGCAGACAATGCTAGGAAATGCAACACAATCTGTCTTAGAAAATGGTGACTTATTTTAGCACCTACTGGCATCTTGTTATACGATGGCTCTGTTAATTCTGTCTCCTCCTATTTTACAGATTTCTTTTGACTTGGGAAAATCACCGAGAAGCTCAAATGAGCAGTTATAAACCTCCAATTCTTATTATCATTAAAAAAAAAAAATCACTGGCTTTAGCTGCATCCTGTAGCTAGATGTGAAAAATACATTATGGGAAAAATATATGTCAGGAAATACATAAGGTTCATTACAAGACCTTCATTACAGTTCATTACAGAACTTTGTCTTGTCTTTACATAGTATATTCTGCTGAGATAGTATATGGGAAAAGAGTAGTTACAATTAGCGCAGACACAGTCCCAATCAGTGTGTGCCATCAATGAGTAATAAGGTTACTAACTAACCTATTCAGTGAATTATCTGCAATTCTACATCTTCCTTTCAGTAGGTGGCTGATCAAATATGAATTCATTAGAGAGGTGCTTTTTCACCGAAGCAAGGACATCTCCTTTGTGTATAAAAATGCTCTGTGAGGTACATTTCAGTTCTGAATCTATTATCTAGTTTTATAAATGTGGGCAGCTTTTTAACCCTATTTATTCATCTTTTGCTAAAAGCTGGCATTGCTGGATAAATAACAGGGAAAGTAAGGAATCAGTTTAATTCTAAAACCATGTCATATCACTTCACCAAACACTTGCTCTCAAATATCATACCCAACAAATACCTCTGATGAAATGACTAAGATAGTTTGCTCACTTATCTGACTAAAGACAACTAAAACTTTTAAAAAAAATTTCAGACTTCTAAACAACAAGGACATTAGTGATACATGCGTGATATGGCGCTTCTGTGAAGTGGTTATAATGAAATAGAAGTACGGCTTTTTTTAGTGGCTGAAAAGCTTCACTGGTATATTTCATTTTACAGTTTGGTGCTTTGTCTTTCATGGATACCCATGCATGCCCCAAAAGACTTTTTTTAAAAAATTAGCATCTATATATTTGTGCAATTCAATACCTTTCCGATGAAACTGCAGTGATCCTAGCAGACATATGGACTTAAGCATTTCTGTTGTGTACATTTCTAAGCAACACTGCAACTGGATGTATAGTCTACAGATTTCAGGATGAATTTCACCATCTTCTGGGCTGCAGTAAAAAAGAAAAATTTTAGTAAGAGTAGTGGTAAGCTGTACAATGAAGAATGCTTAAACAAACAAAAAATGCATCCAAAAAAGAAAAAAAAAAAAAGACAAGGTTGAAAAATACCGAAGATTGAAAAGAAATCATGCTGGACTTAGAAGGCACAAAGGAAGATCAGTCCCACCTGCTGATCCATTGTAAGGTAGACCTCATCAGAAAGGTAAGAAATGACTGTGGTACAAATTACAATTGATGTGGTCTGTGTTACTTCACGAGCAATACCATACATATGATAATAAACCTGCCCATCCTAGAAGCTTTATTTCTTTTGGCTAGACTATAATATGTGCATTTCTATTAAGCCACATCTACTTTTCTACTTTTAAAGTGAATTGTTTGTTTGTTGAAAAATTATACCATGCATGATATGGTATTCCCTGCATCTTATAGTAAATACAGAATAAAGCTACAGTGGCAGAACAAAAATGCTTTACCCTCAATACTCTGAAGTTGTCTTTTCAGAAGCTTCCTATAATATTTGTTCCTATTTTGTGTGATTCCAACTCAGACAACATTTGATAGCCTTAAGACCCTGAAAATTTTTCCTGAAGAATGAACTACCTGACAGATTTTTTGTTTATTCAGAGTCAAGTCCTTAACTGCATACGAAAACACATATTTCCTAGCAATGGATCTGTGTTAAAATCTCACATTCTTTTCAAAGGATAGAAACATAAATATTTTTAGTGACTGCATAAGCAGTAGTGTAGCAAAATAAAGAATACTGGTTCTGAAATGCTGAAAATTATTCTTAGAAGACACACAGCATTATGACACACATACATGCACACAAAATTATTTTGGGATAAATGGAATTTAATTTTTTAAACACTCTATTTATTTGCAGACTTCTCAGACACTTAAGACTACTTTGTATCTTACAGTATTTTATACTCTTTTACCTTGCATTAAGTATCTAATACTTAGTATGTACTCCTGGTTTAACAAGAGTTAAATCTTAACATTCTCTGCAGTTCTGTTCGCTGTTTCTTTCATCTTTAACCAATCTATTTGTTATATGAATTGCAGCTGTTAGATCTGTGACCACTTAGCTGATTAGAAATGGACTGTTCTCTCTGTATAAACAACAACCATAAATTTAACAGCATTTCTTTTCAAACTGGCAGATGGCAAGAAGGAGTTTTAATGTAATCTTATTGATATTAACTGAAAAAGATAAAACACATATAGCCCAGATATAAATTTAATCTGTTTTAGTATCAATCATGAGCAGTTCTTCAGAAATAGACTGTTATTTCTAAATCATACCAGTATTTTCAAGATCAGCGTCTAGTCCTTCATTTTGCATGTACTGATCCTCATGATTTCAACGTTTTCTGTAGAAGAGTTACTACAGAATTGGATGAATCTTAGAGCAGAATAGGATTCTGACATTTGATGTAAGAGGCAGTCTCAGCAGTAAATGTAACATTACAGAATTCATCTAACCAAATACAGCCCGAAGAAGCAACTAGCCAAATACAGCAAAGGTACAGCACACCATGTTTTCTTCCTCTGGAGAAGTATTTTAACTTTCTGAACTTTGAGTCTAATATAACGGCTTTTATTTCTCTGATAGCTAAATTTAAGAACTATGCAGTACATATGTAGATAATACATGGCCTCTTGGAGCCTTTTACTATTCTGATTGGTCCTACCTTTTGTCTTATACATGAAGTTTTTTGTACCCCTTAGTGTCACATATTCTTACATGTTCATTGAACACTATTCCCAAGTTCAGCAGCGTGGAATCACTGCAGTAGGTGAAGATACAGCTTTTTTTTTCCCCTGTCATCTGCATCACTTACTGTTGCAGTTAATTTCCCTGTAAGCACACATACAGTAATTTACTTTGAGCTATCCTTACCAATAGAGGGATTACAAAAAGATTTAGGACTGTAGAATTCCATTTACTTTCCATACTTAGTACCCAGTTCCAAAATGTAGCACTTCAAAATATATTGCTTATTTCATGTAATACTTAAGCCCTGGACACAACATACACACAAGCACATTCTGTTTCTGCTTGATTTTCCTAGATGCCTAAACTTTCCTTTCTGTGCTGAAGATGAACAGTTACAAAAGTAGTAATGGAAAAATGAGTCACTGATGTGCCTATTCCACCTGCAGGGCATTGCCCCATAAACGTTCATGTGCAAAGTGGAACCTGCAAAAAACAAAGCCACCACAGATGGTAAGGATGACCTCTTTCTGCTCACTGATGAGAGCTCTTTCTGAAAATGCATGTAAAGCTGAATCTGTCTAGCTAGGATTCCTTAACCACAAGTCTGTCACTAGGAGGAGTATGGAAACTTACATCAAGAGAAGATAACTTCCTTGCAGCAGATTTAGCTAAAACTGGATCATGGTTGCCCTATTTTTCTCTGCATTGTTTCAAATGTCAGAAATCCTTAGATTTTTTAGAAGTCATGTCCATTACAGGAACTTTATTTACAATGCTGAATGTATTTCTCCTTTCTAGCTGTCACTAGCAAAAAGATTGAGGGTCTGCACACAGGACTAAGAAAACAGTTTTTTCCTCATAAATCTATTTAATTTCTAAGAAGCAAAAATGGTGAAAACTTCTCTTAAAAACTTTTTTGGTCTTACTGACAGAATTTTTAATTGTGCACTCTAAGAAAGCAACAATTATATACAAGATGACTGGCTTATAAGCCAGTTTGAATTTATCAGTCTTCCTATTCATAAATGAGCTTAAAGAGTCATTGATAAGCACAGTAATGGGTATTTTAATTGATTTTTTTTTTTTGCTGCTGTAAATCTAATAAGCTTGTCTTGTAAACTGTAATTATAAGTGGCATGAGAACAAGAACTAGAAACATCTATGATATAGATGTATTCTGACCCATTCTTGTTTTTTCAAGAATATGGAGCATCTGCAATTGGACTGCAGGCAAAATTCTTCTCTCATTTGCAAATCCAGAGTAACAGCAGTGACATCCAAGAAAAATATTTTTAATTATCCAAAGTTTATACAATGAGAATTACTTCTAGGCCACTACTACCCTCACAGATTGTCTCAAACTGGTTAATTAGAGTTTAATTGCAATAATGACTGTAAGAATTTCATTAGCTTGCAACCGAACAATTTTCTCTTATGCATGTATATAAGACTCATTTTCATCTCTGAAAGCCGCATGCTCTGATGCCAATGCACATAAAGTTTTCTTTAATAATCTCTAAAGTATACTTTTTGGAGTGGGCTTAAAATTTCTCTTTAAAGTGTCATCAGTTTCACTTCTCTCAGTACTTTTCTATTTCTGTATGTCCAGTGTCATACTATGAGAAATGTTGAACAGGGGACAAGTACAGGCATAACTCTCAGAATGCTGCTGCTGGTCTACTTATTATTAAATAACTATATACCAAATTTGTATTTATTTACAAAGAAAAGTTAATGCAAACTTCTATTATTACCACCCAAAGTCAGCCACCTCTGCTTCAGTTAGTCCAGCTGATTTCTTTATGAAGACCACTTAGATATTCAAGAGAAATCTCACATCATACAATCGCATACAACTACCGTGCCAAACTGTGTTCTCAGTGGAGCTGTTTAATAGCTTATGTGCAGCTGGGCATATGAGAGCTAGCACAGCACTGAGCACCTGCCCATGAGCCAAAGACCAGTTCCTCATCACTGGCGTCTGAGCACAGCTGCCACAAGGCTGTCAATAGGTATTGTGCTCCATTCCCACATCTATCGTGGAGCAGAAATTTTCTTGCTTCTTCCTATCCACTTAAGTATGATAATGAGTTACTGGTAACCTTTACAGGATTTGGATACACAGGTTGTGGCTTCTTGGGGATACTACATCTGAGAGGGGAGCACTGCTGCCTCTCACAAGATTAATGCAATGAATGGCCTGTATAGGAAGAGACCAAAGATAGAATTTATGAAATTCTGCTGCTCTGAAAAACCCTCTTGATTTGCCAGTGAAGCAGGAAGACACACGTGTTCCCATACATGAGGAAAGGGAAATGGTGAGATGGGTGTACATGTACTTAATGCAACTAATTTGCATGTAGGGTAAACTTTATAGGTCTGTACAGGCTGCATACTGCTTAATAGCTGTCAGGCTTCACTCCAGCCTGATCTTCTCTTGAAAATGGTAGGCTTTCATTTTCAAATGGACTAAGAGAATGGGTTCCTTCACATAAAGATTTTTTGTTTTGTTTTTAATAATAAAAACACTCTATGAAAGAAAGCCAGATGGTTAGCTTATTACTACCAACAACCACAATTCCCATCGTGAAGTCTGTAGGATTACTTATTTGACTTAAAAACACTTTCTAGGCGAAACTGGCAGATTATTTGGCTGTGACCTTCCTTTTTCCTCTCCCTCCTAAATTATGCTGATAGCTGTGTATTAAATAGTTTCAAATATCCTGTCCCTCCCTTACTAGGAGTTTCTGTAGTCACATGAATACTATACCACCAGGGTGCCATAAAGGGTAGAAGTCATTATTCAATGATGTGAACACTTCTCAGTTGATGAGAAATTCATACTACTATGTGAGCCCTACTTGTGCAGTTCAGGAGCTCTGATACCATAGTTACAAAATAGAAAATGGTGGTATATTACTTTATATAACAGCAGCTTAAGTGACACACTTTATCAGGCTGCTATTAAAATTAAAAGTATAAATTTTTTGTAAATACCACTTAAATAAATCTAAAACATGACATTTTCATACTTCAACCACTGGTAGAATAGATGGTTTTATTCCCATAAAAGATTGTGTTTTAAAAGTCAGGTCATGTTGTTCAACTGAATATGTTTACGAAGCACTGACAAGATGGAGAATTTACTTTCCTTTATATTTTCCTACACTGATATTTAAAATAAAACCTATAGAGGGAGCTCTTATACTAATCATATAGTACCCAGTATAATATAAGAAAGGTGAATGAATGCAGCTCTTCGGATAATAATTTTAAAATACATGAATAAACACGATTAAAATGCCCCTCCTTAACATGAAAAGGTAAAGAGTGAAAATTCCATTACAATTTTTCTTTTGTCCAAAATAGTTGACAGATTATTTATTGTACTGCCAAAATGTTGGTTACAACTAAAAAATGCCTTCAGGTTTTCCTGAATTCCCACAGGTGTCCAGCATTCACAGTCCCACTGAAATTAATGAAACTTAAAACTACTAAAACAGAACAAAGATTATGGTCTAATTCTGATTTTAACTTAAAAATTTTAGTCACACATTCACAACAGAGCAGCATTTTACTTTTAGTAAAGAGTTTGATACACCTTTTTGTAAAAGTATTGCTTTGACATATTCAATACTTCACTCTAAGAAAAAGTATCATTTTTATGAACAATATCAATAGTTCTAAAATATGATAAGCTGAAAGAACTGTCTAGACATGTAATGAAGACTGCTTGTCTTCAAATGCTAAAGGAAAATAAAAATTTGACACATCAGAAGTGAAAACAAGTTCATCAGATTCTGCTTTTTGCCCCATACATGTACTTCCCGTGAAAAGGAATGCATATTGGCTTGATAAGCTGTGGAAAATCACAATCCATAAATATTACCCCGTAGATTGTCTTTTAATATAGTATAAGAAACACTGCAGTTTAGAAATACATAGCAGCAACAAAGATGATCTGGAAATAAGAATCACGGAATCACAGAATGATTAAGGTTTGAAAAGACCTCTATGATCATCAAGTCCAACAGTCAACCCAACACTACCATGTCTCCTAAACCATGCCCTGAAGTGCCATGTCTACATGCCTCCAGGGATGGCAACTCTACCACCTCTCTGGGCAGCCTGTTCCAATGCCTGACCGCTCTTTCAGTAAAGAAATTTTTCCTGATAGCCAATCTAAACCTCCCTTGATGCAGCTTGAAGCCATTTCCTCTTGTTCTATTGCTAGTGCCCTGGGAGAAAAGGCCACCACCCATGTCACTAGAACCTCCTTTCAGGTAGTCATAGAGTGATAAGGTCTCCCCTCAGACTCCTCCAGACTAAACAACCCCAGTTCCCTCAGCCGCTCCTTAGAAGACTTGCTGTCTAGACCCTTCACCATCTTCATTGTCCTTCTCTGGACACACTCCAGCAACTTCATGTCCTTCTTGTAGTGAGGGGCCCAAAACTGAGCACAATATTCAAGGTACGGCCTCACCAGTGCCAAGTACAGGGGCACGATCACTGCCCTACTCCTGCTGGCCGCACTATTCCTGATACAAGCCAGGATGCTGTTGGCCTTCTTGGCTGCCTGAGCACACTGCTCCTCATGTTGAGCCAGCTGTTGACCAGTACCCCCAGGTCCTTCTCCAACAGGCAGCTCTCCACCCACTCCTCCCCAAGCCTGTAGCGTTGCATGGGGTTGTTGTGACCGAAG
The DNA here is from genome assembly GCF_949628215.1 of Phalacrocorax aristotelis. Classification (NCBI taxonomy): domain Eukaryota; kingdom Metazoa; phylum Chordata; class Aves; order Suliformes; family Phalacrocoracidae; genus Phalacrocorax; species Phalacrocorax aristotelis. Next base: position 59,181,358 of record NC_134311.1, read on the forward strand.
TCCACAACCCAGCACTTGGCCATGTTAAACCTCATACAATTGGCTTTGGCTCATTGATCCAGCCTGTGCAGATCCCTCTGCAGAGCCTTCCTACCCTCAAACAGATCGACACTCCCACCCGACTTGGTGTTATCTGCAAACTGACTGAGGGTGCATTCTATCCCCTCATCCACATCATTGATGAAGATATTAAACAAGACTGGCCCCAACACTGAGCCCTGGGGAGAGCTACCACGGACATTATGGTTCTTCTGCTACAATGAAAAATGTGAGAAATACAGCTGAGGAGATACACTTAATCCCCTTAGATACTGAGGGCAAGAGGCCCCTCTGATTATGGCTCAGGTGTAACAGCCTATTAAACCTGCTTCTGCTTTTCTCTTAAACACGTTATTTATTCTTTATCATTTAACCATTCATCTTTAAAGGTAACAAAATACTTGCTGATTCATTTTGAATATAAAAGTCATCCAGTGACAATGCTTTCTTCTAAACAGATCTTGAGAAAACATTCTTATTTATCCTCCTCCCATCTGATGGTTTTTTTTTTTGAATGTATGTGTTTCACACACATTGTTGTCAGTTTCAGTATCATGTGTTTGTTTTTTGTTCTCTGCCAATGTGCTGTGATACTGTGATACAACTGCTACACAACATCTCAGTCCAGCCAGAGAAAAAGCAGGGCTAGTTCTTTCTAGTAGAGCCATATATGGTTGTAAAGTTGTTTTTATTAAATAAGTTTGTTGCTTTGAAGCGTTACAACAGCGTTCTCAGTAACAGAAGATGTGATCAGATTTTGTTTAGTTAGACCAGTGTAAATCTCCAATTACTCTGATAAGGCTTATGGATTCAATCTGGGCATATGATAATGTAAGTAGAATAAAAACACAGTGCAGCGACTCATACTGTAGATGTTCTAACTCGCAAGTTCATGGCAGATTAGGTATTTCCATGCTGGAACAATTTAGGTGCAAGTATAACAGTAGGAAATACACTTTTCTTACCCATTCAAGAAAATGTCACTGCCTTCCACAGAAATTTTGTCACAAACTAAGGGCCATGTATGGTCTGAAAATTACAGTAATTTTGAATATGCTATTGTTTCCTTTTTCTGGCAGGCTCCCCTCTTCAGAAATAACCCAAAGGAAAAAATATAGCATCACTTGTATTATTGAAGTCTTCTATTTTTTATATGTTGAAGTTCTAAAATTCTTCTGGAAACTCACTATATGAGATGCAGTAGCCTTACCTTTAAAATGGATTAATTAACTACTAATTAATTAACACTGTGATTCTTCCACATGCCTGACTTCACGTTATATCAGGAGAACAAGTATCACACACTGTTTTTAAGAGCTGTGCAGTGTACTCAGTATTTGCAGGTGCTAGTCAGAACACATTTTTTTGAAATGATCAGAATCACACACTGGCATTTTCTTCATTTGTTCCCTCAGAAGTCAATTTTACAGGCTGAATTAACTCAAGCGTGGGCAAGAAGTAAACTACGAGAGGACTATCCAAACTATTCCACTAGAGGACAAAACCTATTCCAATCACTTGGTAAAACTTCTTGGACTTGAGTAAAACAGGACTATTATAAGAAATTTTATTCCAACTCACTCCACTACAGGTAAGACTAGGCATACTGGTGTAGGTAGCAAGGCGCTGGTAGCGGTGAGGGCTACAGGGGCCCTCTGCGGGAGGAGGTGAGGGGCTGCCCTGTGCCAGACATGGCCGGTTCCAGCCAGTTCCTGCCAGCTCTGCAAGGAACCCATGGCAGGACAGAGCTGAGCCCATCAGCCAAGTGTGTGGCACCTCTTCGATAACTTAGTTTTTAAAAGGGCAGAAAATGCCACAGGGAGAGAGGAAGAGGGAACAAAAAGTGAGAAATAAGAGAGGGTACACCGAGGTCAGAGAAAGGAGGAGGAGATTCTCCATGGCAGAGCAGATATTCCCTGCAGCCTGCAGAGAGGAACACACCAGAGCAGATGGATATTCCTGAAGGAACTGCCACCTGTGGAGAGCCTATACTGGAGCAGATTTTCCTGACAGGACTGCAGCCTGTGGAGGAGCACACGCTAGAACAGAGGAAAAGTGTGCGGAGGAAGGAGAGGCAAAGCGGAACTGTCATGGACCGACTGTAAACCCCCATTCCCCATCCTTCCTGCACTGCTTAGGGGGGCAGGTAGAGGAGTGTGGAGTGAAGCTGAGCATGGGAAAGGGGGGAGAGAAGGGGTATTTTTAATATTTGTCTTTTGCTTCCCATTACCCAAGTCAGTAATTATTTTAATTTTCATTGGCAGTAAGTTAGGTTTATCTCCCCTGAGTCTAGCCTGCTTTGCCCGCAACAGTAGTCAGTAAGCAATGTCCCTGTCTGTATCCACCCTCCCCAGCTTTCTCATTCCTTTCTTCCTGTTTTGTCCCCATGTCCTGCTGAGGAGTGAGTGAGCAAGCAGCTGGGTGGGAGTTTGGCAGTTGGTCAAGGTTAAACCACCACACTAGCTAAGCTTGAAGTCCCTGACAGGATATTTCTAAGTACTCAGTATTCCAAGTGAAATTGCACATGTGTTTAAATATGCTTTTGAGTTATTATAAGATTTTAAAAAAATAAATGCAGAAACTAACTCTAAGCCCCCTTTCCATTGTTCTTTCTTTCAGCTGGCTGTCCCTTGCCTTTATTTTAGGGAAGAACTTAAGACCTCTGCACTAGCCAAAGATGAGCTGAACAGGGCCTTTCTCTCTGCACATTATCCGGCTCTCTGTTGAGAAGAGGTGGTGTCAGGTTAGATGAAAGAAGTCTTTGGATGAGCTCTCAAGTCAACCTTGCTTAGCTCTAGCCTCAGCTGGGCAAAAAATCTCACCACCTCACTGCCTCAAATTATATGATAGACAGTACTATATAATAGACAAACCCAAACCACAACACAGACCTTCCAGAAAAGATCTGTGCTAACCAAGAAGGAGGCAGTCAGATTAGTTTTATATGCAACAATTTTTAAGTTTCCCAGAAAGATTCCTGTTCAGCACCCTGCCTTGTCAGCATCTGCAAGTTGTTCTCAAATTTCTCCAATAAACCAGTAGTGGAAGCATAGACAGGTGTGTGCCAGCCAACAAGCTCAAGCCAAGTATACCTCCACATTGCCTGTTATAACTTGACTGCAGGCTCATGCTACCTATGGATTTCACCTCTTAGTTAAGCTAAGTTCTTTAAAATGTCCCTTAATCACTTACTACTCATTGATAAATGATGTATAAACTCTTTCAAAAGTCTGCAAAACTTACATGGTAAGAATTCTTACCTAGAGTCCTGTGTAGTTCCTTTGGTTAACAGAGAATGTTTGAAAAGTATCAAAACAAGTATCATACGTGGGATGATCTATGAAATTTGTTCTGATCTGTGTGAACGAATAGGGTCAGACTTCCCAGAAAGGCACGAAAATTAATTAAATGCTTTGATTATTTGGTACTGTAGGATCTAGGTCACAACAAACTGCTAACATACGGGATTTAGAGGGAACTCTGCTGCAGGCAAGTGATGCCGTCTGCTGTTGACCATCCACAGGACACTAAACCGGATGACTGATTTAATTTATGACACTTCTCTTTTTGATTTTTTGATTGTCTCTAGTACCTACTCTGAAAATAAATTTCAATATAAAATTTTTTCCAAAGGCTATTCCATAAAGTGCTTGCGTAATCTGAACACATTATCTCTTTGTAATTTAGATTTCTGGTCTTCCATATTTCAAAATAAGAAAAACTAAGCTGATGTGAAGACATGGCAAAATGAGAAGCGGTAAGAAACAATGTATTTCCATTTCCTCAAAAATATAACAAAACACTTTGGTCTAAGAACTACTGAAACTAAAAGGAAAATGTTCCGTAACCTTCACTAGGGTTTGGGTAAGAGCTATATCGTATTAAAAATTACTGACAAAATCCATATATTCTCATAATTCTTGTTTTTTCCTTTTAGTCAAAAGATGTGACTACTACAATTCTGAACTGGAAGGAAAAGAGTCCATCAAGAAGATCATTAGTAGGTTGCTCAGAATAAGGTGCTATTTGGGATTCTGGATGTATCAAATGCTTCTAGGAATGCTTTGAATAGATCATTCTTATGCCCTGGAGTACTTTTTTTCTCTTTTAAAAACAAATATCCAAATACCTCCATATAAAAGTATCCCGAGTGAAAAAGAAATTGTGGTATAGTGTCAGTAGAAGTATCTCACACAGCACCACCAGATATTTCACAGATCAAATCTGCATGAGTAGTTAAGTTAAAAATCACAGCTGAGAGACTGTGAGAAAACTTTAATGTGTCAAAAAAAAAAAAAAAAAAAAAAAAGAGAGCAAAAAGAAATAGATTAGCTTCCTGAAATGCTTGAATTCATATATGGAGAAAGAAATTTGTAAAACCATCTGTTGATAAAATGTGTTCAGGAAGCAGTACTTTAGCATGAAGAACTCTGCATTATTTTCACTTTGGAGTTTTCAATCTTGCTCTAGTCTCCACTCAACTTTGTGAACCGGTGTTACTTTTTTATCCTCTTTGAATTGCCTATTTCTGCTTGGGAAGCAAGAATGCCTCCACAAAGTCTTCCTTAGGCACCCAGTATCCTGTATTAGCAGCTGCACAGACATACTACTCCTTTCCACGTCTTGAATGATGTAAAATGAACAGCAGGACTATACACACACAACTTTGGATAGGTCTGCAGCTAAATTAAATGCCCAGACTTTGGAATGCCCATGACTTCGGGGCCATGGTGTTCTTCATACTGTGTGAAGAGACTGCATCCTCAGCACTCAGCCTCACATTGCTCAGCCTATGTACACAGGGCTATGGTTGCTGTTGCCATACTATCCTGAAGTACCAATCTCTGTTTTGTTGGTGTTGGTGTTGGACCGGGGGTGCAAACGCACATGGGTGGATAGCCCTGCTTCACAATAACAGCTCCAGAAGTTACGGAAATAATTGGACGCTGCTGTATAAAAAGGTGCTTTTAGATATTTTGCCACTTAAGCATTTGCCATGCTGACAAGGTTACCAACAGTATATTTGCAATGATCTGTCTTGCCATTATAGACAGAAATACAAAGTGTCAGCTTTTCTTTGCTCACCCAATAAATGCAAACTTGTTTTCTTCTGCAATGGGAAAGCAGTTTCTTCAACAACTTCGAGCACATAATTTAATACAGTATGACAGTATTTGAATTCTTATGCCAAATTCCTATGCTGACAGGAAATGTTCATGCAGGAAGTATTCATATGAAAGCTAAGAATAGCAAGATAAAAAATAGAACATAAGAGAAAAAAAGAACTACAGTAATTGTTCGCATAGAAATAACTGAGTATATTATTTCTTTTAGGTAATAATTATGTAGAAAATCTAAATGTAGATCTGCAAATGTATCCTGCAAAGAGGAAATAGTATTCAATAATAGCCAGCACTTCAGTACATGTTTAATTTTAAAACATGAATTTAAACATTGTTTAATTGATAGTACTGGAAGGATTCCCAATTAAGGAATGCTTAAATTAATGCTTTGTTCAGATGAGACCTTAATGCCCAGATAATGGTTTCAAATATTTAATTGTTATGAAACAGAACTATAAAACAATTAGAAAAACTAGAACAGATTTTACACACTTTATAGCAAATTTGGTTTTGGTTGGATTTTTCCCTGTGTAAGCCTGACAGATCTGAGATCTTCTTGGCTGGAGACTGATCTGGCAAGTTACTGATGATGCTGTTGAGAGCAGCTATTCTTTATCATTTGGTACTTGACATCTCACTAGAGCAAACATCCATGCACCAAAGTTCACAATAAATATGAAGTCTTTTCTTAGACGACTCTGTAGGAAGTCTAGCACTTGAAGCTTGAAGGGACATGAGAGGACACAGGTTGTGAGAAGGACATGCACATAATTGCATGGTCCTGCCCAATTAACTTTGCAACAGCACTGGCCAATTTCAGTGAGGGGCACAGAATCAAAACTGGTTTTTTTCTAATTAAAGTGTTTCAGAATGTTAAGAAGTACTGGGAATTAGGAAAAATATTTCTGTTAACAGGAAAATCTCAATCTGAAACTTAAAAAAAGAGTTAAGAAATCAGAAGCAAAACCTCAGTATGTATGGAATTCTAAGAGCCCACATTAAAGTCTTTCTAATGCCCAACTTCATTATCTCGTGTTCTCACTTAAGATATATGAACATATTGCCAAAGTAGTCTGGAGTTTTACAAACTTCAGTGCGAATCAGAAGTAATTTTCTGAAAACAATATAGCCAAAGCTATACAGAACCAAGGTAAGCAGAATGTCTAATAATAATAACTGGAGCCACGTGGAATTTCTTAATCAAATGGTATTTAAGAAAATGTTCAGGAAAGAAGCACTTAAAACTTATGACTAAATTCTCAGCTTTGGCCTCAGCTGTGTTCCAGTAGAAATCAAGAGAACAAAATTACTGAAATATGCTGCTGAGACAGTTCTCAAAGCAGTGGCCCTAATTAGGACGTAAAGGCCCTCTTGACTGTCTCTGTTATAGATCGGTACAACTGCAACTTTTAATCACATCTGTAAAGCTAGGCATGAAGCTTCAGTATACTTTTTTTCAAGAAATGTGGGGTTTTTTGCAAAATTTTCCACAAAAGATATTTTCTCTCAGAAGTACTGGAATGAAAAAAATTATTTTGGATTGGTCTAACGTTAATTCTGAATCCATGTAGGCTTCTGTGGTACCCCTAATTTTTGTGGGCATAGGGTTATTTGCATGACATGAAAGACTCATAATTAGCTACACTTGCAAGCCTTTAAATGCCTTTTAAATTTATTATTAAATCCCTTTTTAAAGCATTATTTACAGATACAAGTTAGTATCACTGCAGATATTGCTCGGGAAGAGCTTATTGAATGATTCCACTTCAGACATGCCAAGATACATACAAGAGGTGCTATGTACTATTATGTGTTAGAGCCTCAAATTCCAGCAAGTTGACATTTAAAATCAATTTTTAAAGAAAGAGTTTAGTAAAACAGTATGATAAAAATGTAATCTTCACATGCTTTATTTAGGAAACACTACAGAAATAATAAAATAGAAATTTCAATATGCCTTCCCTTGAAAGACTGAAACATGATGTAAAAGCATTCAATAATATACACAGTATTTTTCAGAGGAAATAAGTACTGATGTACCTATTTAATAAGTGGCTTACCTAAACCCCAGAGATTGAATGAACGATTTTCAAGACTTTTCCCAAAGCATTAAAAAAAAATATTAAAACCATTCATTATTCTTGTTAATCATGTTTATTATAGTAATACCACAGATCTAAAGTTACATGGATTCCAGTGGGCTCGTTGTAAGTACATTCACATCTCTGCCCTGAAAAGTTTCCAAACAGTTAATATGACAGCAGCAAATTTTCCGGAGAAACAGAAACACTGAAGAAAAGGGATGACAAGGGAGAGGAGGGTATGCAAAAATTTGGAGTGAAGCAAAGGTAACAGCAACTGTGAAAAAAGAGTCAACACGTAAGTTTTGTAGGCTTTTCAATATCCCCACCATTCCAGCTTCTATAGATGTACCTTACAGCTGAATCCTCTGGCTGATTACTTCCTAAGAAAATTGCTTTCATAGAAGAAGTGTGAAAAGCTTTTTATGTCCAACAGTGATAGCAGATATTCTGAAGGAAGGACAAAATGGGGCAAGAGAAGGGCATGAAGTTATAGAATGCTAGCAGAAACACTGAATTATCTGAACGAGGTCAGCTCTGGCACTGCTGTATTTCTAAAGGGACCCTGCCAATGTAATTCAGTCCCAAAATCTCTCTGGCTACATATGTTGTCTTCCTTCATCTCAATTTCTGAGTAAATGGTTTGTTTAGCTCAAAACAGGAGCATAGAACAGAGCAGTTATTTCAACCATTGCTACAGATAAACAGGCTTACCTATGGCTGGAATACTCCATTACTCCCAAGTTAGATTTAGAGAAACAAACCCCCTGGAATCTAACTCTAGTGGAATGCTGCTCATGCATAGCAGAGAAGAGCATTCCAGTGAAGGACCTGAAATACAGCCACACCTCACTTTTTCATACCCTCTTCCAGGCTGGTGTTTGGGACCCAGAACAGAGTGCTGAATGAAAAAGGCATGTCACAATGGAAGCCAAACCACCCTAAACCTGCAGCCTACTCCAACCCTAGACCAAAACACTGTGTAGATGAATTTACAGTTCACCAGGCTGGAGATGCAGAATGCTGAAGAATTCTCAGCATTTATGTGAATTCTGAATCTCCGCCCCCCTGCATCTTTATGTGTTTTATCTGCTTAAAACACAGAAAAGATCATGGGAGCATGGACTAGAATACAAGTTCTCCTTACAACCAAGGAAGTTCCTTACTAGTCTTCAGTGTTCACCTGCACTGACACTGCTTGAAACCCAAGTACATTGCAGACCTCTACACCATTTTGCTCCCTTGTGCACAATACTCTGCCCACTGGGTTAGATGATGGCAACGTGCTCCCTCCTTCCCTGCAGTTTACTCACAGCCTCAGGTCATGTCACAGAGAAAAAGCTATGTTGCTCTACAACTTGTCAGGGAGAATATGGCTATTTGTGGTGATCTCTGAGCATGGGGCAGAGACCCTGGCGGCTGGGCTGGGACACAGCTTCTCTTCTGTCAGAAGACCCTTCACATTAAGAGGCAGGCTTACCCGCCTGGCTTACCCAGCATGTGCAGTCCTTGAGTGTCTCGGCAGTGGCAGTGCTGCACTGCAAGGTGTGTGAATGTGCTAGTTGAGTGTGAGATGGAAGAAAGGGGCAAAAAAATGACTGACAAAGATGATGTCTGTCCTACTTTTAGCTTCCACTTTCCCCTGGCTGTGGTCAGGGCATTTTTCTGGGAGGTAGGTGCAAGTGGTCTAGAAATGAAGTTGACTCACCTTCAGCTTTGGTTTAAAGAAAGTGGCAGGTGCAACTGTGTTTTGTGAAGAGTCCAAATTTGTCAGTGTATGTCAGGCTCTGAGAATGCTCTGACAGCATCTACGGGATTAAGTTTGTCAGAGCTTGGACAAGCAAGAATGCCACACTTCTGCCTGCTGATTAGGTTTACCATTAAGCTAGATGCTAAGCTCTTCCACTCTGTCAAATGAACAAGCTACAGTGTGTCACTGCCGATGTAGAACTTTCAGACTTTTCAGAATTGCTGTTTTGAACATAGAGAAGTAAATGCTAAATTCAATTTTAGGTATGTTTGCCCTTTACTAAATCTAGCTTCCAGTTATGAAAGACTGATCTATAAAGGGAGATATTAATACCTTGTATCTTCAAGTCCCAACTGCCTATTAGAGCACAGTTTCAAAGACAAAGATACAAAGGAAAAGTGAGTCTGTAGAGGTTAGCTATTTTCAGAACTCTAGCTTTAGTCAGTAACCTTGTTTTCTCCTCCATTATTTGCTTTCTGAATTTGCCTATTAGAACTTGAAATGATTTCTTTTTCAACTTACAACTTAAATTGAGTAAACGGATTTTATTCTCAGCATCAGAACCCACTTTAACCCAGTTCCACAGAAAATGGTCTTAGCTTTTCTATGTTCCTGGTATAATTAGAGAAATCTTTGCAAAGGAATCTAGTGAGATCAATGTAGTGCATCTTATCCTATTGAGAAAGGAGTAACTATGGAATACTTACTGGACTACTGTGAGCTAGTTTGTCCATAAAGAGTTAGTTCAGAAAACATCCATATCTGAATTTACTTCCCAAAACATTCCCATGTAGACCAACTCCCATTAGTCAAAAATGGGATTTGAGTCACTGGAACAGGTGCAGTCTCTGATACACAGTAGTTAGTCTGGAGTCACTTCATGACTGAGAAATCAGTGAAGGTATTCCAAACAAAGTGGAATAAACACTGTCAGAATTTGCCCCTAGAATTTTATATGCTCAAAATCACAAGAAAATTGTAAGCGTTTAAGAAAGTTACAGTAAATGTTTACAGAAGCTGAATGTAAATGTTGAGGGGAAATGAGACTTCGTATGACAAGAATGCTCAGTAATGAGCTTGCTCTAGATCCTGAAAGCTCTTCTTTGGAATTAGACAAATATCTCCCTGACTCTTCTCATTTTGGACAGTTCCAGTTAAGTCATCAGGACAACTTGCTAAGTAAGATACTATTCAATCATTCTAAGAATTGTTGGATCTGACCTGCCAGATTAGAAAAACTTACTGAGATGACATGTCTGTGAGTGCAACTGGGAACTATTATATTTCCAACAGTTTTCAGAAGCAGAGAATGTCAACATTTTCTACTTACTAAATAGGATTTTTAAGGTCTTCCTGTTAATAATATCTGCAATATTATGGCAAAAAAAAAAACCCCATATGAATATAGGGGGCATTATTCCGTTGGCATTATCACATACAACAGTATTGATTCTTGCAGTGAATATTAACTGCTGTCTTTGTTTTCTTACATGTCATCACACTGTTTTTTATATTTAATTATACCCCTTTAGGCCACATTCTGGTTATCACGGCACAACCTCTGTGAAGCACTTATTCTTTATTTTCATCTGGTTGTTGAAACAATGCTAACTGTAGCTGAGGCAGGATACAGGAGCAGTGCCTATAACTCAGAACTTCAGGGATCAACATTAATACCACCCTCCCCACCTCTGACACATACGCACAAAGAAGGACAATGGCAGTGATTGTAAAAATGTCTAGGGAGGGCAGAGATCTCCATACATGCTGCTTGATTGGTAGCTAGCTTGGGCAGAGCTCTAGTTTGTTGCCCTATCTGCTGGCAATACCTTGGTTTTGATTCAGGATTGTAAAAATTCTTCCCTGTTGAACTAAGCGTTGCTGTGTTTTGTTTCTGCTCAGCTATACTCCTGCCAGTGGTGCTTTATTTAACATCTGAAGTTAAACAGTTAAAGTGGTTTCTGTCATGTCTGTCTTAATGAAACTTTCATGAAGTTATAAGCCTGAAGTCTCCTTCTCTCTTAATTTGTAGAATACTTTGGAACAGCTTTTTTTTTTCTTTGCTTGTGTGCTTTAGAAAGCAGTTAATAATTTTAAAGTGTCATAATTTGGGGAAAATTCAGACAGGTTAATAAAAATTTGGCCACAATTAGGTGTCAATAGAACGTTTTAACACAACCTTAGGAACTGATCTAATATTAATTAGGTCTGAGAAATTACCCCCCACTGCTTATTGAAAACATCAGAAATCTATTGTAGACTGCATAGGAGAACAAAAGTAGAAATTACCTACAAGCAACACTACAGTAACATTTTTGTGCTATGCAGATAAAGACAGGATTGCAATCCAGATGTGATTTTTAGGTGTACTTCCTTAACTTTTCTTGACCTTAGGGGAAGTCATATTAACAACTGTTTTATATAAGTAACAGATGCACCTCCATGTCAAATAGGGGAAGTTTATCTTGGAATTTTCCCAGCAGTGACTTTTGTCACAGGCCAGAAGGGAGATCTAGAACTGATCTGGTCCAACCCTCCTGATCAAGGCAGTGTCAGATACAGCAGGTTACTAAGGCCCATATCCAGTTGAGTTCTGAGTGTCTCCAAGGATGGAGACTCCACAACCTCTCAGGGCACCTTTTCCAATATTTTACCAACCTTGCAATAAAAAAGGGGGTTTAAAAATGGTTAAATAAAATTTTCTGTATTTCAATTTGTGCCTGCTGTTCTGTCACTGGCTACCACTGAGAAGAGTCTGGCTATGTATTCTTTATACTATTCCATCAGGTGTTTTTTATACACACTGACAAGATCCCCTTCCAGGCCTTCTCTTCTCCAAACTAAACAATCCCGGGTCTGTCAGCCTCTTCCTGTATGCCACATGTTGCATGCTCTTAATCATCTTCATGGCCACTGACTAGACCTGCTGTGGTATGTCCCTTTCTCTTTTCTACTAGGGAACCCAGAGCTGGACACAGTATTCCAGATATGGCCTCAACAGTGCTGAGTAGAAGGGAAGGATCATCTCCCTCAACCTGCTGGCAGCACTTCCTAATGTAGTACAGTAGGCTGTTGGCCCTCTTTGCCACATGGGCACAGTGCTCGCTCATGTTCGACTTTGGTGTTCACCAGACCCTCCCAGGCCCTTTCCTGCAAAGCTGCTTTCCAGCTGGTTGGCCCCCAGCCTGTACTGGTGTATGGGTTTATTCCTCCTTAGATTCAGGACTTTGCAACACCAGTGTGAACAACAGAGGACAACCTCTTTCAAAGCTATGTTCACACAGATGTACGTTGCCATGCACCCCTGAGCTCCTCATGCAGTTTCATTTCATGCAAAAAAAAAAGGCACTGTCAACATATATCTCAGACTGTCACAGAGATACTGCCAGTTCTGGTTTCAGTGTGCCAAGCGCACACAGAAGTATTTGCATTATGTAAGCATACCAAGTACTTGAGAATACGAAAGGGACATTTACAAACGTGCATACACAGTTGTGCAGACCTGGATCTTAAAATACAGTTCTGAGTTATCTTTCCATTTACATCTCAGATGCACTGTACTTCACATATAAAGCTGGCTCTCTGATTACTTCTAAAATATCACCAGTCTTTATCATCCCATAAAGCAGACCCCTTCCAAAACAGAGATTTGCGCTTTTTTTCCTGATCTTCCTATTGTTACAAGTGTTTTTCCTTTCTTTTGGAAAAAAATAATGCTGACTCATTTTCTTGCTGTTTTACTTTCTCCGGTTTTGACCATGACAACTGATACTGCAAGGGTGCAAAATGTAATTAATTTGAGGTATTTAATTTCTGATAAATTAGTACAGCAGAATATGTTATGAAAGGACCAAAACCATACTCACTTCTTTCAGAAGACAGTTCACGAAAAACCACTAAGAATTTTTAGTTAGTGCAGTGAGCAGGAATTGACCTGAAGTCCTGAGAAAACCAACACTGACAGAAGAGTTTACTTTGACTCACATTCCTGAAAGATCATCAGCTAGAACTAGGATATTTCAATTTAAATTACTTTCATTTCTTATCTTTATTCTCTGAAAGCCATGATAGTCTTGGCAAACTCTGTGATTTGATAAAATTCCACCTGTTTCTACAAGTAAAATACGTAAGAGAGCAAGTTAAGAAGAGGATGAAAGAGCTATGAAGTCCCATTAAATTGGAGATCAAATCTGAAGTTTCCTTTCTCAAGAATTTGGTTTTTTTTGTAAATTGATTTGTAACATTTTAAAACACAACAGTGGAAAGATGTAATTATTCATTGTCAGCATTTTCTGAGTAAAAGACTTTCATATTTACACAAATCCTAAGATCTTCTGTGAGAACTTGTATTTGTCAGATACAAACTGTCCAGATGCAGCCTTTGGCTCAGGAAACCCCTAAACTGCTAACTGCTATGTAGTGGCAAGTATATGAGGAAAGGCATCGTTTTACCCACAGCATGTTCTTATATGCTTTTTTATGAAACCTCTGCTACCAGCAGCTGTCATATTTGAGCTAGATGGGGTGATATGGTCTAATCCAGCGCTGAGTTCACGAGGTTTTATGTTTCCTTGCTACTTCCTTCTCTTTGTCATAATCTCCTTTGTTTTTCCTTCTCTCAGTTTTTAGTATGTAGGTGTAGCTTTAACGTCTTCCATTTCCCTAGCTGAATCTCCTTTTGATGGCATATCAGTGTCTACTTTTTCTACAACTGCAGTCTTACTCTTCTTGTTCATATTACATCACTCTCCTACTCTGATGTCCACCTAATATTCCAGAACTGATATGCCCATGATCAAAGTTTTTTCCTCCTCATGACCTCTATTTCTGTGCAGTTCCTAATGCATTATCTCCACCTCACCATTTCTTTCCCGTCCCACAATTCCCAAACTTCTACAGCTGCCTTTCTCAGCACTAGTGGATTTGTTCTTGTTTCTGTCGTTCCGAGTCTTTGCACCTTTCCTCTCTGTTACCTTCCCTAGTTTTGTAGAACAGGTGAGTTAGGAAGGGAAATAGATGCCTCTTCTAGCTGTCTGAATCAGGAGTGGGCTTAAGAGTCTCAAATCCTGACATATTCAAACAGGAAGTATGAAATGAAGCTGTTTGCTAATTTTCCAAGGAAGATATCAGCACAAGCAAGATTAATGAACTTAATGTTGTCCTAGACAGTGATGCCAACTTCTTGAAAGAAGCTCGGTGTGCCACACAACAGCTCAGGTCACTTAGAAATTAACTGAACATTACTGATGACCTTAACTAATAGAATGCAGATATGTAATGAAATTTTATAGTCTAGTAACGTAATTAGCTAATTGCTTTTATTCTCTCTGGGTGGGAAAGCAATAGCATTTCTTTAACAGGCTCTGGAAGGTGAAATTGATCACGTTACCCATAAGTTTGCACAGAGCAGTGCTGTGCATTTTGAACTAAAGCAGTGAACTAAATGAGTCTTTGTCCCATCTGCTGACTAACAGTGGTTTCTGAGCAATACACTACCCTCCTGACTATTTCGTACTGAGGATGATTTAATACATTCCCACCTCTAAGTATTTTTCTTCCTGATACTTTTTATTCCTGCCAAATTAGGTTCCCATTCCAGATCCTATGCCATATGCACTACATTGCACTTCCTGCTGAATCAAGACTAAACCTCTGGGACTATTTATTACTCCTCCATCTATTTCTTTTCCACAGTGAATCCCTGCTGCACCTTCATCTCCCATCTTTCCTCACAGATACACCAAGCAAGTTAAGTTGGCTCATATGGTTTTCCTCAGCTGTAGGAGGGTGGAGATGTGAAGCACATCTTGTAAAATGTCTGTCAAACCAAACAAGTAATTTCCAGAGGGTTTCTAACACATACCAGTTGTTATGGATATCACGTTATTATCACAGTTATTTAAAACAGTTTTAGATTAGCTAAATGTCAATCTCGCAGCAACTGCACAACCTTCAGGACACTTTTGTGTATATGACAGACTCCCAACTGTGAAATGATTACTTAAAAAAACCTCCATGCTTCTAAATGAGCATGTATCGATGGTTTTCGAGGGGTGGGGGGGCAGGAGAAGATCAGAATAAAAGTAAGTTAGGTTATGCTATTCAGATGTATTATTTTGGTTCTGTTATTAGCCTCTCTTTCGAGTCTGAAAGTACACAAGATCAATTTCACTACTGTTTGCTTCCACTTTTTCAGTGCTACTGTGTTGAGGTAGTGCACACTGGTTAAAAAGAACTGTATCTTTTGGTTGGTTGGTTGTTTTTTTTTTTAAATTCTCACAGACTTTAGTAACTTAAAGGCATGTATTTTGTTCGAGGAACACATCAAAGGTTGTTATATCAACTTAACAGTCTTTGCACAAAATCACATCTGAAAACGTTGACAGTTCTACTGAAGTGACCAACCAGTGTTTTCTTCTGTTTTGTTTGTTAGTGTGGTCTTCCCTTATATACCATACCTATGACAGATTTGTCATATGCATTAAAATGATGAAAGAACTTCAGGAAGGATTAGGCAGAGCTGCAAAAAAAGAAAGTTTTTTTCCAGTGGTACACTGTAGTTTATGGCGGATAAGGCACGTGCAGGAAGTTCTGACAAAGTGTAGTCAGAGAGAGACATGACTCAGGAGGCACATGCATTAATACAAATGCCCCTGTCACCATACTGTGAAGAACCCACAAATAATTAGACTTTGTGTAAGCAGATGGAGTTCCCGTTTTGTAAGACACAGATACTTATCGTGGTTTATCTTGTATCGAGGCATAATCTCAAGTAAGTGATGAAACATTCTGTCACCATGAAAAGGAATGTATCTAACGTAATAGCAAGAAGTAAATGAAAACATCATATGCTGGCAAAGCTTCATCCTCATTTCAACACAAATAAGGATTTAAAAATATGCAGAATATAAACACAACTTTTCACGATAGTATTTGTATTCCCCTCCCCTTACGTAATTTTCACCTAATTATTTTTTCATCTAATTTTGTTAATCATCTAGTTGAGCTGTGCTAGTTGTCTCTAGCTGTTCAATTAGGTATACCCAATGAAGGACTGGGCAGAAAGCTATTGCTATTTCACCCTTGAAAGGCAAGGCTTCTCCCTTGATCTTTTTAAGTTGTCTAGTGATAACAGAGTAAAATCCTGTCCATCGTACATAAAAACATCCAGTGAAATCACTAGGATACCACCCTGGTAAGGGGACCAGGATTTGACCCCAAATTGCAATATCTTAAAGAGATGAGCATTCTGTAGAATTTGTGGTCATGCATCTCTATGGCTAAAACAGAAACACGAGTTAATGCTTTTGCTGTGAGTTTCCAAAATGAAGTATTTAGCAAAGACATGCATATGAGTATCACTT
Organism: Phalacrocorax aristotelis; assembly: GCF_949628215.1. NCBI lineage: Eukaryota > Metazoa > Chordata > Aves > Suliformes > Phalacrocoracidae > Phalacrocorax > Phalacrocorax aristotelis. The sequence goes on from NC_134311.1 coordinate 59,197,715, forward strand.
TATTTAAGTGTAAGTAGACTCCTACCCAGAAATTGCTGCTAGTTTTTGATGAGCCTGATAGGCCATCTCACATCCTTGAGTTCGAGTTTTGTGCATTTCTGCATGCAGAGATGGAGAGGTGACTGAGACATCCCCAATGGAAATGACCAGCTCCCGATACAGAGCCACCTGGGTATTGAACTCCTGGACAAGCTGAAAAACAAAGAGGATTTACTTACATGAGACATTTAACTACACTGATTAAAAAAATCAAATTTTTAGAAAAACACACCATATCTAGGGCTTGTTCCTGCTGCTCCCAATTTCATGGCATAAAGGATCAAGTGCTCAAGATTTAGTAAATGACTAGGGCCTCCATGACAGCTGTGTCTTCTGTGAGCTGTAAATATCCACTTGCAGGAAAGTAGTGTTTCTGCTTTTGACCTCTGAAAGTGTTTGAGTTATTAATCTTAAATATTAAGCACACAAAAAACCCCAGCTGTTTTACTGGTAGCATGAGGTTATTTTTTGCAATCATAAAAGACAAAAATATCTCCAGAAATTATTGCCTTTGCTCCTCCTGCTTCCTGATTAACAGCACATTTAGGGATTGGAATGTAGCAATTGCTTTTACACAGGCAATTTTGCTAATTTATTTTGTAATGATTTCTGTTCTGTCACTGGCCTCTAATCCATATTTCAGATTTAAAATTGATCTGAAGTTATTGGCTGAGGAGATGTACCAGATGGGCACTTTCCAGTTAGGATTCTAGAAAGCACTTTTTGCAATGTGTGTGAGGGAAACAGACAAAGAAGTAAACAAACGCTTCAACCTTTACAGAAATCAAATATCCAGCAGATACACATGGATGCTATTGAATAAATGGGTAACTTTTACAGTGATGGAAAGATCATTATCATTTAGTTCCACTGGTTGTGTACGTAGGATTGTATTTTAAGCAAATGAAGCACTTGCTGTCTTCTGAAAGAAAGCACATCAGACCATTTGCTGCACACGGTGGCGGGGGTGGAAGGCAGGGAGCAAGAGAACAGAATATTTATTTATCTGTGTTTTGCTAATTTGACCTCAATTTCCAAACTACATAAAAATAGACAAGAGTAACTGCTTATAATTCTGCAGCCATTGTCACCACCACGAGTTCAACACATCCGAACATACAAGCATGCTAAAAACCTAGCCTCCATCAGATCTACAAAATTTTGAAGTCAAGCCCTCAAATTCTCACTCAGAAAATAAATGAGTCGCTTCTCCTGCCGTATTACATTCTGAATCTTCAAGCATCTGTAATTACCCTGTATAACAGAGAACTAGTATTGGGACCCGTTTTTTGGCCATGCTTTCTTAAATGTCATTTAAGGGTAGCAAATAGGTTTCTCTGCTTCTGGAGCAGCGATGCATTCCAGTACATCTGCACCCTCCCACCCCCAAACCTCAAACAAAACCAAAAGGACACAGCAAACAAAGCCCCAGGCACAACAGTTGCTAAACCTGGCTTCAACTCTCTCATTCTGCAGCTTAAAACAATGCATGAAAGCAACGGAGAGAGAGAAAAAAATTGTACTACCTTGTGTCACAGCGTAATTACTTTGTATTAAGGAAAGGAGAAAAGCGTCTCAGCCTGCAACCGGTAACGGGTCATGCCAGACACATTTTGCTGGTTCTCACCTGACACCCCCTCTCTAAGCAGAGGACACATTCGGCCACCTCAACACTGCCAAAGAAAACAAAACCTCACTGAGGTTGCAGCATTGAGACATAGAACAAGGGAAAAACCACATTGGTCTTATCTCCGGAAGCCTACTGCATCTTGACAACATTTATTTCTGATCAGTGAATTCTACAAAGCCAGCACTTCTGTTTAAGTAACCACATTACGCTGTTGGGAATGAGAAAAAAGGGTAGAACCCAGTAAGGTCCACTTGTTGGGTACACTTATAGAGCTACTGTGGCAGCTTTTGTTCCTTGGTGCACTGGGAGTTGCTCCCGATTTTGAGGTATCAGAGTGGATACCTGCCAGCACAGTTTGCAGTATTAGAGGGAAAAAAAATTGCCAGAATCCACCAGAACAGAGGCAGCAGGTACACTCCCAATGCTACCGGACAGAGCTTCAGCAAGATCCACATTTTTCAAGTAAAGTAGCAGCAACTTCATTTGTTTTCTATTTCTGTCATTGGTTAGAGGAGCAATTTTGGGGCCCGGCGTCCAGCTGACTGTAGCTCAAGGAGGCAGAGTATATGGTGCTGGCTTGGAGGAAAGTGTCAGGACCCAAGCATTTTGAACATGAATGTAGAAAAATGTCATACCATACTGTGACAGTCCAAAAATAACATGGATGCAGGTGCTTGATCTGAGGTTTTACAATTGCAACCAGCTACTCTAGTATTTTTATGTAGTTTGGAAATCGAGAGCCTGGGAACAGGTACCACGTATGTCAGAGACGGGATTTCAGGGCCTCCAGTTCTGAGTGCTATTTGAGAAGGATTTTAGGGCAGGAGCGTGGCCGCTGCACAAGACAGCAAGCACAGAGTGCAGAGATGCAGCGGGGGCAACTTTTCACCAATTTAGGCTTCAGGGAGTGCAAGTCCGGGGACAGATTTGTCCGGAACCTGCACAAAGCAACTCCAGCTGCTTGGCAGCGCCGCGAAAGCGGCGTGCGCTGGGGAGAGGGCTCCCGCCGCTGCAGGACCGGCTGCCGGCTCCGGTCCTGCCCTGACTGTCCCGCAGCACCCCGCCGGCTCCCCACAGCCCTCGCTTCCCTCCCCTCTCCCGCCTTTGAATCGCCACGAGTTAGTCTACAGGGCAGCACCCCCGGCGGGGACCGCAGTTTTAAAAATAGTGCAACTGCACGTGATGGGAATAGGCAAGCTGGCGGGAGGAGCGGCACCACCGCCAGCTACGAGGAGGCTGGGGAGGGTAAAAAGGAAGGCAAGCCCGTGTGCGGTACCCACCATCTTGCAGTCATCCAGGGCTCTCTGGGTCTGGTGGGCGCTCTCGGAGCCGCTGCCCCGGCGTTCACTGTCGCGGCCGTGCGGCGAGGTCTTGCTGCCCTGGAAGATGGATGCGGCGGAGCGGGGGCGCTTCCTGCGCCCGCTCGGTGCAGAGCTCATGCACACGCATCCGCCGCGCGGAGCCGCCCGCCGCGCGGGGCCCCGCGGGCGCGGGAAGCGCCTTCCCCCCCCCACCCTCCGCCCCTGCCGCCGCCCCGAGGAGGGGTGCGGGCCGGCGCCGCTCGGCGCCTCGGCCCGGCCGGGGGCCGCGCCGCTCACGGCCGGGAGCGCGGCGGCTCCCGGTGGTAGCCTGGCGCCTGCGGGAGAGCCCAGGGAGCGCCCTGCAGCATCGCCTCCGCTACCGCGGGGAGAGGCGGAGGAGCTGGCGCCCTCCCTCCTTCAGCAGCATGTCAGTCCCTGCGGAACCGCCCCGCCGGCGGCATGCTCCGCCGCCCTCCTTCCCGCGGCCGGCGGGGGGGTGGGGGGTGTCGACCGCGGCCGTGCCCGCCGGGGAAGGGCTCCCATCCAGCGGCCGCCAGCACCTGCCCGACGCACCCGGCGGGGGGAGCCCGCCCCGCCGCAACACTACGCGCTCCCCGGCGGCGCCTCTCGCCGGGGCGCCCGCCGGCAGCCGCTCGGAAGGGCCGCAGGGTCGGCGGGGGCCGGCGGGCTGACGCCGGCAGCAGCGCGCCTCCCCCGAGGGCGGGAGAACGGGCGGCAGCCGCCCCCCGGGCCCCGCCGCCGCCCCCGGGCCCGCCAGCGGCGGCCCTTGGCTCGCCCTCCCGGCCGCCCCGGTGCCGCGGGAGGCGGCCGGCGGCGGTGCCCGGCGCCCTCCCGCTGCGCGCCCCACGGAGGCGGCGGGCGGTGCCGTCCCTCTCGGGCCGCAGCCGCGGCGGGGGCCGCCCCCGGGGCGCAGGGGCTGTTCTCCCGCGGGCGTTAGCGAGCGGGCCGCCCAGCTTTTGCAGAAGTTGCTGCTAGTCTTCATGAAGCTTACTTAGAAAATACTCTCTTGTTTAACAGAGGCTTGGTTCGCTGCTCGAATTTGTTTTCCTTCTCTAAAAATCATCTGATTTGGGGGCTCTAAGAAGAATGTTTATAGGGTGTTGATGCAACTACACTGTAGATTGTATCTGTTCGTTGTAGAAAAGATTAAGTAACCATCGACTGGAGAACTTGTTTCTTCTTTGCCCCAGCACAGCAGTGCGGTTTGAGCTCACCAGGCTGGCGCTCGCAGTCCCGCCAGGCCTCGGGCACCAGCCCCTCTGATGCAGGCGGCTGTGGGGCAGCTGTGGGGCCATGTCTGCAGCCACACTGCACTGCCCTGGGGCAAGCTGTGGTCTGCGCCAGCTTCGGCTCCAGGGCTGGTCCAATTCCTCTCTGTAGCTGGGTAGCCGTGGCTGGTTAGCTCACTTCTGGTATAATGTTATTTCTTCAGGACATCAAACAAAATTTTTTTATGTTTCAGTAATGTTCTTGATTCTAAGGGAATGTCAAACGCATCACATACAGATATCCAGTCTTGCCAAGAAGCTTGAATACGCCAGCAATGGCACTCTGGCAGGTTGAGGGCCTCTTTTCAGACTGCGCTGATCGTTACTGTAGCACAGACACCCTGGCATCTACCGGAGTATGGACACTGCCTATTCATCTACTTTGAAACTCTTTTTCGACATTTCCTGCTATTTTCCCAGAAATGGAAGCTGCTGGATATGTGTTAGCGTTGATGGGTTTGCAGGCCTTGCAAGCACTGTCATCACTTTAGGTAAAATTAGAATGACCTTGTAATTGTAATGTTACTGTTGTAAACATACTACTAGATCTTCAGCATCCAGAGCAGCAAGAACTTGCAGTTTCTAAGTGCTGTTTTAAAGACACCACATTTTTTTCACAGTAAACTTAATTCTCTTACTCATAGGAAATAAATGCTTGAATTTGCTGCTGCATGAACACAAGCTTTAAGCCAGGACATATTTCTTCCATATCCAGACAAGTCATTACCTAATCACAAGGGAAATATTTGAATACTGGCAAAAAGCAAAATGAACTTCTCCTCACAGCTATATAGAATAAAACATATATATTTGTAAAGGGAAATTAAAACATAATACTATGCCACATTACTGCTAGTATTTTAACAATTGTGCATGTATTTAGTCCTGTGTTCTAGTCCTACGTCCTTGTCTTATTTCAGTTGGTTTCAGGTCTTTATTAAGAGCTACTGTAACAGCAATAACGAAGTAATACTAATAGTAAACCCAACAACAGTTACAATAGTTCTACCAGAGTGCAGCATGTTTGCTTGTACATTACTTGTCTTGGCTGAAGTTCTGGTCCTGTGCTGTCAATGCCAGAAGTCCCACTGACTTTTAAGAAAGGTTAGAATTTAGTTCATGGTGATACATCTGCCCTGTATAAAGCTGAGTCACAGCTGAGTTTTGCCCTTCAGCCAACATCTGGAACAGTTTTGAAGTCCCAGTGACCTACAGCATGTTAATTCCTGATTGTTTATTATCTTCAGAATGTCCACATTTGGCAGTGGATCTGGTGATCCTTTCTGTAATTTATAAGACTGAATTTTTTGATAATTCTTCCAGCTGACCTCTGAAATCATCATGGAATGTGATGAATTTCACAACACACCAGGTTTATGTTGGAAAAGCAGGAGTGACGGGGAACAAGTCAGTCTGGGATGCATAAGAAACAATTATTTTTGTAGGCACACCCGTTCTTGGGTTGGGCGGAAGACCTCCAAGCTAAGCCACCAAATGCTGTTGCACGGCAGGCAGCAGGAACAGTAGGAGTCAGTTTGAAAATACATACCACCCAGAAACAAACTGCTCCCTTAAGAAAACAGGTATGCATGCTGCGATGCTCTCCTGAAAAGAGAGAGACAGGATTCTTTCCTCTTGTCTGGACTAGAGTTCCTGTCACAAATGGCCTTATTCTAGCTTTGTCTCCTGGTACTTAATGGATCACAACAAGCAGGGCCTTATTGCTCCCTCTCACAGCATCCTCTCAAGACCATGGATAGGTGACCTTGAAATAAGTTCAAAGAATACTTGGCCCATCACATAACAAAATTCTTCAGCAACTCCACAGCTCATAGTGAAATAAAAATAATTATGTAGGCTTTGCTATACCTAGCCTATACTGTAATTCTAAAAAAATGAACTGAGATGAACTTTTTACTTGGGAATCTCTCTTGTTCCATTTTGTTGTAATCTTTGCCTAATCCATTTATTTCTCTGGTTGTTGGCTTCTGGTGGTATTTCCCAAGGGTGAGTAGAATGTAATGGACTAGATAAGTTATGAAAGAGACACTGATTAGCTGAGAAATGTGAGGAAATGTCTTTGGAGGAAAAAAAAAGTGAAAGGAAAAAAGAGGCAAAGGAATAGAGAATGCAAAAAAGGCTGTTTCTATAGAAAGAAGATACAGAGAGAGAAGAGGAAACCCAGGCGCAGGTACTGAAGAAAATAAAAGAAAGTAATTACACATGATCTCCTTAGTACAGAAAAATAAAATAGAAGTTTTAAAGTTAGATTGAAAGTGAAAACTTAAGTATAACAACAGAGACTTTTTCACATTTCTTTAAAGTATCTTTTTAAAGAAAGTGAACTGACTGTTTTTCTGAGTAAATGTGGTACATTTTAAACAGAGCACAAATTTATTCCCTGGAAATGCAGGGTCAGATCAGTGTCTGGAGGTAAAGTACTCGATTTTTGTACTAGGCTTCCTGTGGGGTAAAACTGTTTAACCCTCATAACAATGTAATAATGGATTTGAGAATGCAGTTTCAATGGCCATTTCTGTTTTATTAATAATTCCTACAGGCTGGAAGGTTAGGGAAAGGAGTGCCATACGAGGCATTGTTCTCACCTGATTCCATAAATAAGTCCTTTATGTATGCCAGGTATTGGCCTTCCTGACTTCAGAGATCCTCCAGCTGTAGCAGCTCCCTGCACCCCTTCTCCTCAGTCTGTGCTCAGTGGAGGGCTTACCAAGTCAAATCATTTTTTAGCAAAGACTGCACATTAGTATATTTTTAGTGTCCAAATATCAAGATGCAGAAAAATACTATACTTTCTTTGGAACTCAATATAGCATTTTTGACCCAAATACAGTAATTTAGCCTTTTTTTTCAAATGCCTAAAAATAATTTATGTATATGCCCCAGAAAACAAACAGAGACATCCCTGTCCTGTGAAATTTATAGCCACAGTTCAACGAAGACTAGCAATAGATGAGATTGTAAAGAAAATAGGAACATTTTTCTAAGTTCTGTTGTGCCAGTCTCAACGATTTCCAAGTTTACTTAGGAAACTAATGTCCACGCAGTGTATTAGCAGTGGAGATGCTGAGGAGGGGGCTTATTTTGCTTGCAGTCACTGGAAGTTGATAAAAAATGCAGTCATTAGTGAGTCCAGGTGTAGCTGTCAGCCAGGATAGGCATGTTGCTCCTGGTTATGAATGCATGAATCAACATGCTTAAGCTAGCAAAAATGTCAAAATGGCTTAGTCTGCTTTACTTGCCTTTTCTGTAAGTGTTGCAAAAGACTGTGACATGTAAGTCATGCCCTGAGGATGCTAGAGATTATTGCAGTGAGATTTTTTGGCACTTAAGAACTATTGCATTCCTTAAATCACAGAATGAAAGAAATTCTAAATCACATAATCAAGGGTAAGTTCCCCCCTTCTCTATTTCCATTATAACATGTATTTATATATGGAATTCCCACATGAATTTATATGGAAATACCTGTGGGAGCACTCAAGTAGCTAGACAACTAACTGTTTCAAATATAGCCAGATTTGCCCAACAAAATACAGGATTTCATAACAAGGAAATCTGAGAAAATGGCCTGTAAACCCAGATATTTTTTGCTTTCACCCCTCCAAGAATAATTTTTTTTAAACATAGTAGTGTTACTAAAATAATGCTAATGCCATCAGCACTTCTGTTATTATGAGAAAACAAAATGCCTGCTTTAAAAAATAAACATTAGCATAACAGATCTCTAAATGGTAGAAATTAAGAATTACTTCTGAAAAGAACAAGGCTAACATCAGTTTCTTATTATGAAAGTATCAATGGAATAATTTACCTTTAGCTCTAGTGTAGTCAGTAGACTACAGAATGATGGCAATAAATAAATATAAATTTGCCTTAATGTTATCTTTTTTATGATAGAAAATCTGGCATAAAAACAGAGGCACACAATATATGGAACATAGAGACCACTGATAAATCTTCCAGTAAACGTCTTCCAAAAAGTTAAGGAAAATTATCGTTAAGATCATAAAGCACAAAATACCTGAATAATTTAAAAATACTTCTAAGACCTAGTAATTAAAAGTTAAGTTTTATGATATTATTTAAATTCCTTACGAATAACAAGTTCCATGACAAATTTAATAAATATCTGGGTAGTAAAATATTAGAAGAAAGTCTTACATATAATAAATCTGTACATTATTTATGGAATGGTGAAAATTAAACTCTTATAGTAAAACATTGCTGTTGTGAAAAGTAGAATAGGAACAGCTACAGAAAAGAATACACCAAGGATTTGTGAGGAGCTGTAGGACAGAGGAGTGAGAGAATACATCTCTAGCCAAATGGATGCTTAAGAAATTGCCCAGAGGTCTGTCAGTGCTTTGCTACTTAGAAAATGCAATGTTTGGCATCTAGTGGTTTGGAGACTGCTTGGTGGATGCACAGGAGAAATAGTGGGGTTTGTGTTTTTATGCTAAATATATGAACTGCAGTCCTCTGTGTATTCAGGGAACATATACTTAATTCAAAAAAACAAATATAATTGTTTGAGAATCTGAGAATAATGCCTAAATACCGAAACCAAATAATCTTCATCCCCCTTGCTCTTACAGGAAAAATGCCTGGACCAATACAGAGGCCCTCCACTACATCTTCAGGAATGTTTTAAAAAGTCATATGCTTTATAGAAGTGGAATAGATGGCAAAATTCGCAGTCATTATTATGTCCTTGGTTGTTCTGTAGACCCATGTGGTTACTAGAAATAAAAGTCCTATACAAATTTCTGGTTTAGTCAGTATGATAAACAGCTTGCCACTGTGTCTATACTGTCTCCTTGTCGCATTGTTCAGGAGCTTAGAAATGGAATAGCAAGCAGGATAAACTATACCAATGAGAGTAATCTTGCTAGCAGGCTACATCTATACAATTTTTTTAAAGAAAGATTATTTTTATAGTATTTCAGCTGTTCTCTTTTGAGATTTTAAAAAGCAAAAGTCTGATAACATTTAAATAAGGACAAATACTTTCAGATTTCAAAAGCAAGTCAAGGATAGTGAAACTACACTACTGTTCTAATGTAAATACAGTACAAGAGTTATGCTGTTACAAGGAATAATCCAAATATAACTCTCAGAGCTAGCGACCTAATGAAAATCTGGAAACTAAATCAGACTGGACGCACAGGCTTAGTCAGTTTTACAGAATTCTGTTTGTGTTATAAGAAGATGAGAACTCTAAATTAGTAAAATCATTCGAGGCAGCAATACTCTGAAACCTCTTCTGTTTGCCATCTCAGTTTGGCCTTTGTGAAAAAGCCTTTACTGGTTAGTCTGTATCTCCACTCTTCTGCCTATCCTGATAACTATTCACTAGCTACATGTTTAAAAGAGATACTGCAGCCCTACAACGCAAACTTTTACTTCAATTTAAGTTATTATCTTGACACACATTTCTGTTAAATGGTCAGAAGAGATACAACATTGATTTTTTAAAAATTATCATTACTTCACTTAGGAATTAATGTTTTATTGCAATGAATAGAAATAGATCACATCGTCTCAAGAGCTATCATCTGGACTGTTATTCTGCAGGTTCAATACATTTTCACATTTGAAAGATTATTTTAATAAGCACATTGTCATATTTTCTTTAAATGAAGGCTTAAAGTCACACAGAAAATTATGTGGGTTCCATATAAATGTCATTGCAGCACACTACAAACAATGACTTAATCTACTTTTGGTACATGGCAAGTGCAACACAGTTCATTTTTACATGAAAATGCAGTATGGGTTGAATCACATGATCAGTGATTTCAGCGGGTAAACCTGAACTCTTACTCTGCCTTACAAGCTTTTTAGCCTTGCAGCTCTGAGTAACTTGACTGAAATCAAGCCATTCTTAATAGAAACATGTTCCGCCAAGTGCCTTTTTGTACTTGTCCTTAATCAGTTATCAACTTGCTTTCACTAAGCTCATCAAACTACTAAATTAACTTTTTTTCTTCTTATTTCATGGGCATAATTTTCAACTCAAAACAAAGCAAACAAAACCTGTGATTGTTTTTGATGAATGCTGTGTTCTTACGAGAATCTGGCTGTGCATGTGTGACATACAAGGACAGTAATGAGGACCACCTGTTTTTTACTTTCCTGATCTTTAAATACTACATTACCTTTTTAAAAATCTAGAAAAGGATTAAGAATGATGGTGTGCTGGCCTGATGTTATTCCAAGGACGTTCACTGAAAGCAGGGAGAGTTTTAAGGAAAACTAGAACTGAATAATCTAGGGAATTTAAGAATATGAAAATAAACCAAAATTTCCCCCCACCCCGCCCCACCTGGTATTTTAGAATTGTGGCTTCACAGAAGATACTTTCCAGGATCTCCAGTTTTGTTGTTTTATTACCCACATTGTTCTGCAAACTGTAGTGAGTTGAAGATTGCTTTAATCTTCTCTCTTTACCTGTCCAGAAAGTTTGGTAATCCCTATTGTAGCGTGGTTGTGCTGGTTTGCTGCTGTAGGCATGCAGTTTTACCTTGTTGGCTGGTTATTGAGGAGGTGGAAAGATTCATAGATAAAAGAAGTGGCCTTCTGCTTGTGGTGGCAGCTGCTCTGCTTGGATCCTGAGAAGCATCAGGATGAAGGCTCTTACTGGCAACTTCCATCTCCTCTAATTCCTTCTCCCACTTTCTGCTTTGCAGATGACAGAAAGAAGAACCCTTTCTAATAATTCTTACTTGGGCTTTGCGTGATAGTGAAATAAATAGCTTTGTAAGAGTCAAAAAATGATTAAACATGATCATGAATTCTGAAGAGGGAGGGTTTAGGGAGACATATTCACCAAGACCAATGTTTCTAACAATGTATTTCAAAGGCAAAAAAAGCAAAGCATCTTAAGTTTTAATGAGTCTTACTCCGATTGAGAAAAGGACACAGCATGTGGGAGGACCTGCAGAGATTCGGAAAGATATAGCACATCCTTGTCTTGAAACATGTTTTTAAAATCCCGCATGAGTCTGTTGTGCTGCCAGTAAAGAGCTAAAGATTTGAGAATGTATGACTACTCTCCTGAAAATATAGGCCTGAATTATTGCACAGAGGCAAAGAAATAAGTTCTTGGATCCAATGTTGCTTCATGGATTTGCATTTTCATTCTTGCTTTTTCTTTTTTCTGTTCTTTTTAACTTGGTCCTATTGTTTATTTGCTTTAATTGATTCATGGTTTATGCTGTATGTTTTTTTTAATTGGCCTGTTTTTATCTTCTGGTTGTTCCTCTAGTCTCACGTTATCCTCTACTCTATATTTTGTCCTTATTTTCCCAATTTGTTTCTCACTCATTTCTCTGTTATCCACATTCCCATCTGTTTTTTCTGTGTGATCAAAGAATGGTTTTGTGTTCTGTTCTTCTAAAGGACAAGTGGAACTACAGTTTTGAAGCTAGCATGTCAGATCTCCAAATACAAGCAAAATTCAAAACTTGACCTGCGTAGGCTGAAACTCGTGATGAGAGAGGAAGATTTATTATACAAATGAGCTTTAAAATGGCTTAAAAATTCATACATAGACACAGGCTACACTACATGGTAGACTTACAGGGCCAGATCCCTAGTCCTGCCTTTGTTCACCACGAGTAACCACAGGGGACTGGAGAAATCCTATGTAATATAAGCTACATATATATAGAATATATATACACACACTATGGATTAATATCTGCTTATATACTATTTCTTCCCCTTCTCCCTGGGGAATGCCAAAGCTAAGGGAGGACAAAGCAGTCTGAACAACAGCTCAAGGTGTAATCAATGGTTTACTCTTAACATGGTGTTAACATGAATGGGGTTCAGCAGATGCCTGCTGAGAGTCCAGCTCTGTTCATATCCCCCAGATGACAGTATTGGGAATATCGTTATTAAATGAGATGACATGAATGCAAAGGGATAGCTGCTGCAACTCAGATGAGAATTCACTGTGATCCTGACAAATCAAAGATACCATCTTTAGAAATGTTGTGAAATAATGTAAGGGAACGTGTAAGATACCGCACTGGTGGAAGTTATCCACCATACAAATGTAAGATTGGGGTAGGTAAAACCCTGCAGGACAGGACCTAGACACTTTTGTTGTTGATGTGAAGATGAAGCTATTACTAAGAAAAACCCCTATTATATCAGGAGGTAAAATTAGCCTTATGGCTAGCAAGATACATGAAACAATAATTCCACTTAATATTTACTCAGTCTTGGCTTTACTAGTTGGTAAAGACCTATCCAGTCTGGTGCCTTGCACTTCAAGCAAGATGTGGGCCACTTGGAGAGAAGAGGGAGAGAGAAAAAAATTATAAGGTGAGCTAGAAAACATATACTCTGTAGAGACTGAAAGTACTGGAAGTAGAAGACTGAGGGAAAACAGCAGTTCTCAAGCATGCGAACTGCTACAGCATAAGGAACGGCATGATCTTTTTTTTTCTGGCATCATAGAAAATGGTAAATAATTTCAGCAAGAGTATTCAGGTTAGACTGAAAGTTCTTTTTCATGTTGAAGATAGTGAAGGGCTGGATTAGTTTTCCACAGGAGACTTTAACTGAAGGTTTTTAAGAAAAGTATAGACAGTATTTTGCCAGAAATTACACACGTGTTGTTAATTACCCCTTGAGAGGGAAATTCATTTATAGACTCCTCAAGGTCCTTTTCAACTCTATTCTTGTGTGACTTTTGGAATTACAAAAAATATCACATCAGCTTCATAAGAAATATTAACTTGTAAGTTTTCCTATAGGAGGTAAAAACTTCCGCTTTTGCAATCTTCCCCAGTCTTACGAAATGTTTTGTCATTTCATGGAAGTTTGTCAATTCATGAGACAGATACTTTCTTCCACTGTATTTGCCGCTACTTCACCATCTTTTCCACCTTTCAAATTCAGTACTGCTGGAAGCAACATTTCTTAACATTCAGTTACTGGAAATGCTCTTCCCAATAGAGCACTAGGGAAGCGGTTTAATGACAGCAGCATCAGTGCTATTAAATATTCCAGAAATTTGTACAGCTTTTAAAGATAAGGGTAATGAAGAAGTGGTGAAGAAATGAAGGATGAGAAAAGGAGAAACTCATACTAACATAAAGAAACAGGGTGGAAAATGCTGAACAGCAACAGAGAAAGCTTATGAATGATGAAATAAAGTGAAATGGAAAGTGGTAAGAGAGCAATTATTTAGGAGTGAAGGTCAGACTGAGAAAACGCAAGTCAGTGGGAAACAGAAAAAGAGCAAGTCCACATTTTGCCTGTAGCCTTTTTTCTATTTTTCCCTCCCTTTCTACTCAGAGAACACCTGCTATTGACATCTGAAAAAGAATGGAGTGTTCTAAGCATTGTTCATCTGTTTTATTTGTAAATATTTTCAGTTATTTTGAGAAAAGGCCAAATGAAAGATTTACTAATTCAACAATAAAAAGGAAGACACAAGTATGGATGAACAGCAACAAGAGTGTGTAAAGTGGGCCTCGGATGGGTTTTTTCTTCCCCTTGTAGACTTGCAACAGATAGAAAGTTTCATTGCCTGAATCCACTTACTATTTTTAGTGCTTAAATCCATTGGCTTTATGTGTAGCAAAAAAAAGGAAACGCACGACTCCTATTTTAAATGTGCTGCCCATTTGCAGTCTTTGGTAAATAAATCTAAGGTAAGCTGAACTTCATAATACCTGTGGTTTGTTGGTTTATTCCCAGTTGTGGGTGGTCTTCTGCAGCTTTTTCATTATGAGTTGTCTCAGGCAGCGCCTTGTGTTCTTATCTTTAATGCAGCCTGTGGTCTTTGCATTGTCAAGACAACCTAAATTCTTGATGTGATGGGTAGAAAGACATTGTTTTGATCCAGTGGTTGAAGTGGTCCTCTGCAAGGCTCAGCATAGCCCTTGTCACAGGAGGACAAGCACATGATTTGTATAGTGGCAGCATCTTTGTGGCTCTTCCAGTCCCTGTTAGAGGTACACCACAGTATGCCTGTGCTCTGCAGAGCCCAGCCTCACAGGATACATAGCATGTAGGACATGGACTTTTGCAGGCTCTTCCCCCAAACCTCTCTTACAAATGGAATATCCTCTTCAGGAATGAATGAAGAGTCAAAGTTTGCCTCTAAGATTGCAGAAATAAAAGGAAAATTTAATCCCAGAAGTATGGGACCATAATATAAAATCACCAGTCAACAGTAACTTCTTTAAAAAAGAAAACAGCTCATCTCTAATCTAAGTGCTGCTTAAGCAACTATGGGACCATTACCTCAGAGGAGAAGTAAATCCAGGACCATGTAAGTCTATGTAAGATTTTTGTTTTGGTCTACAATCTGCTTCCAAATTAACAGGCACACAATACAAAGTGTGCTTTTGTAAAGAAATACTGTTTAATAAACAAAGTAATTGTCTCTTAGTTGAAACAGACTTTGCTTTTGATGTGGGCAGCAAGTGTTCAGCCTCCCAAATGACATTGTGACAAATAGTTCCAGAACTAGTAGACAACAAAACTGACTACTGAAAACAGCAGCGTGGATTACCCAGGAAATTATGAAACATAAGCTAGTTTGTTTGGGAGCTACCCATACAAGTAAGGCAAAAGTCCTTTAGGGTTCCTAAGCCGGCACAAGGCTTCTTATGTGTCATAAAGGGAAAGCAAAAATATATCAGGTAGATGATTCTTTCTCTTTATGGATTTTTTTTTGTTCATTTGTTTTGCTTTGTGTTTCCAAACACAGCTGTCCTTTCAGCCATGGATTTAGTTGGGTGGAAGGAGGAGGTCAGCTACTCTTTTTTCAGTCCTTACTGTTTTTTGGTTACTCTTCTGCAAAGCTCAGAGGCTAGTTAATTTTGAGGAAAGTAATTTAATTTCTTAGAATCAAATTTGTGTTTCTGCTTTTGTTTTACATATACTCCAAAACAAGAATGTATACAGCATGAAACATTAAAATATAATATTTTTCAAAGAAAAGTACCATAAGCGGTTGTATCCATAAAAATCTGCCTGCATACATGGTAACAGTCACTTTCATATTAAGGTCCTGCTCATGCTAGTACTATTTTGAGTTTAATAAGTGTGTGAGATTTTGCCTTTAGCAATTAAGTCCTCTGCAGAAGCAGCTTAGCATCCCGAATCCTCTAGGGTAATTAATTGAAGAGGAACCTTCTCAGGGACTACACCAGTAGTAGGTCCAGGATTTGAAGTGAAAGCCCACTTAGTGCTGCCTTTTACAAAAAGGATCCTGTAACATACAGAGATTTGAGAATACTGTGGCCAGTATTTCTTATGCCTGCTGTTGTACTTTTTAATGTTTTTTGTAGGCTACTGAGAACGATTTTTTCTTTCATCAATCATTGAACATCATTTAATGTTCAATACAGAAAATAATACCATACTAAGCCGAGAGAGATTTTTACCTCAACTATCTGGCTGGGCATTAAATGCAACCTTTTTTTCTTGAGCCTTTGTAAAAAATGCTCCCATAAGGATGATTTATGATTGTTTTAACTTAGATAGCTTGTGAATTGAAAACAATAGATGCACAAAAGTGTCCTTTACAATTGTGTGTATCTAGAATAGCTGCAAAAATAAATTAAATTGATCCAGTTTTTTTGCGATAAAGGACAGATGGACTAAGTCCCCCTGTTGGGTTTATTTTAAGGACAAGGTGAATTGTATCTTCCTCAATCTCTAGTTCATGGTAAATGATACATAAAAGTGGCAGTTGTCTAAAATTTACAGTTATTTATGTTAACTTTAAAAAATTACATTCTGAACTTGTGTTTAGGAAACTATTAATTTGATTCTGGCGTTGGATATTCTGGAAGAATACGTACAACAAATGCAGTTTCCCAGGTTTCCTCTGCAATGCATACGACAGATTTACTTTGGAACCATTATGTCACAGCACAGTCAAAAAATATATTTGAATAGAACAGTATAAAAATTGAGTTAACAGGCTGGATACCTTTGCTACTATAAACAAATTAACCTAAACTACACAGGTTATATCAAAGCAGCCAATGATATATCTGCAAAACGTAAAGCAGAAGGAGCAGAGCTTATCAGTTTACGATACAAATGAAGTGTCAGACTTGCACAGAATATCCATGAAGTAGATCTGATACTAGTTGGCCATGACAATGATTATAAAATAAAAAAGATTAATGGAACCTGCATTATGGAAGAAGTCTGATTTTAGAAGTTTCTCAAGAAAAAAAAAAGCTTTGGTTTATTCTTTCAGTATGATTTTCAAAGTGCTGACCTCGGAAATGCAGAAGAATATTTATGTATAAATTGAGTGATCAGTGAGTACAGTCAGAACCTTTAGGTGGGTGTGATTTTCTTAATGATTAATTTAAAAAATAAATAGCTAATAAGAATTAGCTATTCAAATTTACTGAAAAACAGCAACTGCTTTCAATGAGCCAGGAAGAATCCCCATATTCCTTGATGTAAAGCTTTACCATGGATGTAGTATCTGAGTGTGAATTTAGAGGGTTGGAAGCTGTAAGTGCTCTGTGTCCTATATTCTGTATAATTCTAGAAGCAATTAACTATACTGTGATTTTATTGCCACCATAGGATTTTCCTGCTTTTATAAATACAGATTAGATTTATTTTTAACAGGAATTTGTGAATTAGTTTGCCCTTATATCTTGAAATGAGATCCATGTTTCCTCCTGATACAACTGACTTCAACTGACTTCAGTAAACTTAGACCACAGAGGAATGTGGCCTATTTTTTTAATTGTTTCAGTTTAATTTTTAATGGAGGACTACTCTAGTGCATCCATGAGTTGATTACTATTAAAAGACATCACTTTACCAAATTTAGTTTTAAGCTCACTGTTGAAAATGGCATTTAGAAATCTTGTCATTTATCCAGTTGGATCCTAAAATATTAATGTATCTGCAGAATATAGGAAAGCTCATAGTAAAAAGCACTACCCCTGACATCCCTCTGTGTGTTACTTCCTGAATTCTTGAGAGAATTAGTTGGTAACAGTATATGAATTATGTGGCATATGAATTATATGAATGGTATATGGATTAAGTAGCACTTTTTAACGGTATATTTTACCATTTAATAATTTGTCCTTGACATAGCTACTCATTCAACAGTTAGAAGCAATGGCAGAGTGAAAGAATGCAGCGTTCAATAACATTCTGT
The DNA here is from genome assembly GCF_949628215.1 of Phalacrocorax aristotelis. NCBI lineage: Eukaryota > Metazoa > Chordata > Aves > Suliformes > Phalacrocoracidae > Phalacrocorax > Phalacrocorax aristotelis. Next base: position 59,215,166 of record NC_134311.1, read on the forward strand.
TTTACTGATGCTGGGAATGTCTAATTTATTGAAAGATCAGCTTCCATAAGAACTTCCTTTATTATAGATATTTATTAGTAATACTACTATAGCACCCCAATTCCTAGACTTTTATACTTAAGTCCCTTATGTGGTTATTGCTGTTGAGCTGCATAGTGCCTTCCTATTGTGAATAAAACATTTCTGACAAAATACTAAATTTAAATAAACTATTTTCTCTGATATGCAGCACTGATACCATTTACTGTCAACCACAGCTACATTCCTATAAAGTATTAGCATGGCATCTGCTATGTCTTCTACTCCTGAGGGGACTCTGGAGATCATGAGACATCTTTAATTAGATTGTTGGTATTCACAAGAGGTGCTAAAAACTAGCACACATTACAGTACAACCTTGAGGCTGTTAAAGTTAGGTTGACTGTGAAGTTGACTGCAATCCCTGATCTTAACTGTCTTTAAACTGCAGAAACGTTTCTGTTGCTGACAGAGGTGAATTTGTTTTGAACATTTCACTGGGAGAATAGTTAAGAAAATTGCTTGGGAAATGCACGTGGGTGACGGTGGTTCCAACAATGGATTTAAGCAACAAGCTACAGCCTGTTAATTTGATGTACGCAGTTCTCAGCTGTTATCATGTATTCTCAAATTCTGGATAAATTCTTCTTAGTCTTCTTATAGGATTTAGTACAATCATTTGAATCCTTTTACCTTCCCCTTTGCAAAGGCAACATGAAACAAAAAAGGGTAATTTTGACTTTTCAAATCTCACAAATAAAATCCCAGATATCCTTTGCATCTGAGAAATGATACCCTGCATGAGAACAAACTCCCCTAATTCAGTCACCTGCAGAGTCATCTCTTACAGTCCAGTGAAGCTTTCCTCCCAAGGACAACGATGGGTAGTATAATTCTTGTGGGAATGTCTCAGGTTTATCATCTTACAGGAGGTCTTGATCACTTCTGCTGTCCACTATTGTTATCTGCAAATCATTTATATTGGATATAGTATGAAGAAATGTTAGACTGGAATTCCCCCTGCTTAGATAACTTCAGAGATGTATTTTGTAGCCTTGTTGGTATTGTTAAAATGCTCATAAGCGTGGATGTGGAGTGGGAGCTAGATGGCTTTAGAAGTGTTATTGTATTAATTAAGGCCAAAACAAATGGCGTTTTATGTGTCTATTCAGATTTATGGGACTGAAGGGACAATACACATTTTTCATGCGTGGGTTTTTTTTTCTCCTGAAAATTATAAAACAAATCCGGTTTTTGAAACAGATTTCTAAAATGAAGGAATATTTGTTGCAAATAATTGTATTGGGAATCTTATTATTCAGCATCTTTTAGATGTAGTTCTTTGTCCAGCTGATAAAGAAGTAGATGGTTGTACAAATACTGTGGTAGGAGCAGAAAGCAGTCTAGGAAATCACATAGCCAATGCAATACTAGAAGCTGCTTATGCTGATGTAGGACTAGATACTTCAGGTCATAATTTAAAATGTTTTCAGTAACTCAAAATGTTTTGAGTATGTTAATATTTAACCTTGGTTATGTGTCTTAATTATTTAGTTTGGAGTAGCCCTTCGAAAATATCTGAGGAAGAACAAATACAGAAGTCAGGGATTTGTAACACAAAAGAAAGCATTCAAAGACAGTTATATTAGAGGAAAAGAAACCTCTGAAGAAATTAGGAATTTGAAATTAGCAGAAAATTGTAAAAGTTAATCTTAATGCTTTATATATCAATAGATATACTGAAAATATCAGCATGTTAACATGTGAACTATCACGTAAGCTAACTGCTTCAGGTTACGATTGAAGTTCAATAACATACATAGTAGTGCCTATATGAACACACAGTCTTATGAGAAGTAATTTTAAAATTGGTATATATAGGTTAGAATGTATTGGTAATTCCCATTACTTAAAAAATCTACTTTTCTGTACACTCTCTGTCTCTCTGGGTTTTTTTTTTTCTCTTTTGAAGTATATGGTATCCAAGGCAGGAATCAAACATATTGTGTTTGTAGAGCAAATCTGGTAAGAGTGAAGGATGATGCTTAGTTAAAGTACAGCAGTACTGTAATGAGACAAAATAGCTTGGGTGAAATCCTAGTTGTAGTCTCAAAAGCAACATATTTTTGCAATTATTTCCACTCCTCAGTCAAATAAGAAGCAATCTGAGAACACATTTCACACATATAAACCCTTGATCTTGCTAAATCTGCAGAGCAATTGGTTTTTCCAAATATGCTTTAAATCAAAATGCTACTGTCTTATTTAAAAAATTAAAGCTCTACAAGTCTTTATATAAAATGTATTTTGGTGGTGTTGCCATCTCCTTTTCCCTGTTCTTCCTAGCTAATAATTACTCTCTCTATACTGTTTTTGGCATTGGTTTTGTTATTTTGTGTGTGTGTGTTTTGGGCTTTTATTTTCTTTTAATCACTATTTTACCTGATGCCCAGATGGCTTTGGTTTTAAGTTGGCTTTATCATTATTTTATGATGCAAGGGATTACGACTGAGATTTGGCTTATCCATCTACCCATGTATGCAATATTTTTTTAAAAAAAACAAACAACACACCTCTAACTACAGAAGTCATTAAATCAACATGTTTGCTTAATTTTCTAATACTGTTCAGTGCACATAAAGATAAGTACGTGTATACATCTTTTCAGTATCGGCTCCTACATCATTGGTATTTGAACATCTTTTTAACACACATTCTGTCTTATTTAGCATAAGCTCAAACCACAGGTAACTTCAAATATTTCAACAAGAAAATGTATTATTGAGCCAAATCTTTAGGGGAGAAAAATCCTACAAGAAATGTCATTATTTTCTGTTATGATTGTATATACCCTTTGTTTAAACAGAGTATACCCAGCAGAGGATTTTACTATGGATGGTCTTTTTGCTATCTTCCCTGTTGTAGATCCACAGCTAGTAGTCAGAATTACAGGGAGACGATTATTGGAAACTTTTTAAAAGGAGTTTTACAGATACCCAGGTCTGGATGGAAAGTCTGTTCTGCCTGTGTATGAAAATATTAGTTGTCTTAGACACTTAAAATGTTTCACAGAGTTTCACTTAATTCTGATAATGGCATCAGAAACCGTGTGTCATACTTGTACAAAGTATGATGATTACTTCTCTACAATAAACCTTTCTAATATTACTATATTATGCAAATGCAAAAACTGGGGAAAAAACTTAGATACCATTCATTTGTTGTGTCTTAACACAGATGATCAGTTCTGGACTGATGGCAAGAAAAGTAACAGCTGCTGCCTCAAATAGCATTGTAACTATAGGATATTTGGTGCAAGTATGATCTTATTAATCTTGTTATTTAAGACCAATGTCTTTTTTGCTCTGAGTCTGGCTCTTACTGCATTGTTCTGAACGGTTCATTAATTTGATTTATTCCTTTTTCTTATCCAGTATTTGTTTTCTAAACTTCCAGATTTCCTCAGGTAGCAGGAATAGAATTTGGAGTTCATCCAGATGCAGAACCAGGTCATAGAACTGTAGGAAACTCAGTAAAAATCAAGTACTGTACCTGAAGGAAAGCAAGGTCTACTAACTTGCCATGAAGAAATACTTGGCTAATATAAGTTGTGATATGTTTATTGTTATTATTCATCGTTGTGAAGCTTTATTTCCATAAAGTACAATCTGATTGATTGCTGAATTATAACAGTATACTGGATTATAATTTGATTCCCTTCCCTTTTTTCCGTCGGTTTTAAAATGTGTTCATTTCCTGATATTCCTATGTGTCTTTAGTTTGATAAATACTCCTGCCATCCTGCAGAAGATTAAAAACACAGATCTCAAGCCTGTTTTTTAAGCTCTCTTACTTGTCTTCTAGTAAAATTCACACATGCAAATACTATTTTTGCATATTCAAAATAAGTATAGCTATTTGTAGCCACAATCTCTCAGTCTTATTTGCATGCAAAATGTACATGTTCAATATGGAAGTTACATAAGAAGGTATCTCCAAGCAATTTCAACTCACTTTTCCAATGAATAAAAAATTCGTACTAAACCAAAAATTGAGTAGTTTTATTCCTAATCCTTTTGCATCCTTAGATTTCAAAGTAATTTTGAAATAGGCATTTAAATGTGTACATTTACAGAACTGTATATATGAGAATATGACTATTTATTTCTCTTAGAGACTTTTTTTACAGTCATGTTTTAATCATCCAGTTTACTGAGAATTTGAACAATGCAAATAAAGCTATAGAATAAACAAAATACAAAATATGACATTAGTCTATGGGAACTTTACCAGAATGCAGATGAGAAAAGGCAGGAAAGATCTGTGACAGTTTCCAAGTACTCAACCCTGAAGTCCACAGAGCTGGTACTTCATGAATATGGCGATACTTCCTCAGATACAAGCTGCTTCACAGATTATTCACAGTGGATCCTTTTGGGGCAATCACTCCTGCAGGCGTGTAGAGATGGGTTTCTGAAAGGACATGAAAATGGAAGAGGTAGAAAAGATTCTTAAGGAGGTCAAACCTTGTTTTGAAATTCTAGTCCCCTTGTAGGGAAGTGGATTTAACATACAGAGGCTTTGGATTTAGCACATAAGGCTTTCAAGGGACAAAAGCCTTTCTGATAAAGTCCCCTCTTTATCCTCACAAAGAGTACGTGACAAAATTATTTTTGCAGGGCGTAGGTCTACTGATACGTCCTGGTGCTGTCACCATCGATCTCCTCTTCTTTCGTAGCCTCTCTTAAACATCTCATAAACATCCATAAACATCTGGAGACAGAAAAGATATTGTTGCTAGATCTCAGTGGCAGAAGTTTTGTTGTACGGGGTTTTCCATGGTTACAGGAGTTGGAATGAGTTTACAATAACCTCAATACCAAAAAGAATGCTTTAAAGGCCGCTAAGACCATATTGTTATTGGAGGACCCCCTTCAGCTTTGATATACCTGACATTAAAGCAGGGTATGTGGATTTTAACTCCTGATTTACTTGGGCAGGTCTGAAAAATCCCACCTAAGATTTTATTCTTTACAGCCATGAACACCTTCCGGGGTTTTCTATGTTCTTCTCAGTGATGCCTGAATAAAGCTGTTTCTTTCAGAGCACTGTTTACTTACCAGAAGGGATGGATGCTGATCTAAGGAATCCTTTAGATGAGAGCAATACTAACTTAAAGGTCTTCTCTGAAAGAGACTTTTGCCATCTATTCATAAACCTTACAGGCTGAAATACATTCTTCTTATTTGCATACCAATAAAGTATGCCCCTGTCCCAAGTTCAAAATGCAGAAGAAAAACCTAAAAAATGAAATTTACTTACAGGCAGATTAGGACAATCAGTAAAATCCTTTCAACAGTCCACAAAGCAGTTCTCCTTTAGTCAAAGACACACAAAACACTCAAGAAGTCAGGAATTATTCTTTGTCATTGACATTTTTGCATTTAAATGAACAGTTCAGTCTTGCATCTTGTTCAATTTTTCCTACACCCGTAAGACTATGAAGAAAATGCAGTATTTTATTTGTATCATACGTGTCACCTTGCAAACTTGCAATGATGTCTCTTATTTAGAATATTTATCGCTTCATAGACAGGTTTTTAAAACACTAAGGGACAGAGAAGTCACTGAGTAGTAGGTGCAATACCAAATATGTTTTAATGGGAAGTCTACCTGACATTCTGGAGTAAGCAACTGTTACAAACATACTTTTGATCCTAAGAATGGTGTGAAAAGTGAAAGTAGTTGAAACCATTTTCATAGATCTAAATTACATAAGCTAGACCAAGGGCTCCTATGCTCCTATGAATGGTACTGCAAAGCACAAAAAAGTCTGTCTCAAAGCATTCACATTAGCTAAGACCTTCTGTTTGTAATTTCGCTAAAGTAATTTATAACCCCATGACTATAAAGGTTTCAAAAATTCTATTGGGAATAGATGGCTTTGTTTTGAGAAAGTATGAAGGAAATCAGGCCAAAGCCACGGAACAAAACCTAGAAACACCATTAGCATTTCACAATGGTGTGCTTGAGATAATGCAATGATGATCTAATTTCTGATGAAAGTAGATGTCTCAAAGTTCAGTGAGAAACAGAAGTTCCTCATTTTTGTCCTAAATCTTTTCTTTCACTATCCTCCCTCAAGTTCACCGGCTGTGCCTCTTTACCTCTGTACAGCTGTGTGAATTGCTTTACTCTTCATTTTTTTCTCTCTTTGAAAAGACAATGAAAAAATATAACCTTTTTTCTGTTGGAGCTACGCCTAGCACAAGCACGTTTTGATTGATAATAAAAGTGGGCTAAGTGGACCGCTCCTTATTGATTCTGCTGCAGCAGAGATGTTGGGTACAGGAAAGAGGCAGCCTGTCCACAGTTACTACAGCTCCCACATTACTTTAAATGGCTCATGAGAACAGGGCGCTGGGGCTCTCTCATGGGCTCCCTAATACGTGCATACAGGTCAAGCCAGGTTATTCTCCCTCTTTGAATCCCATACTGGCTCCCTCCTTATCACCACTTCAGATTTAAACTCTGTTTCCTCAGAAAGAAAACTAAAAAAAAATTACTCTTTTTCAAGATTCTCCCTCTCTCCTCTCATTGTCATACTATTCCAACCCACTAAGGACTTTCTTCTGTTATAATAATCAATCATTATATTCACTTTGCACAATATGTGTACTACTCTTCTGTCTGTGGATCAGGAGAAGTTTTTATTCTTTGATGCACTGCATGCTTGCATATACCTTGTGCATTACACTGGGCACATATGTAGCTCTCTAGTGCACTCACTGCATGGTGTGTTAATGGTATTTCTGAAGGAAGAGACAGGAGATGTAGGACTACTGTTAAGATCTTTTAAGCTGTGGATTTGAGGGCCAAAGTCTTAAAACAGCACTGTGTGTAACTGGCATGTAAGAAATCTCTAGCAAAAAGCAGCAATAGTTAAGTTGAAACTTAACTTTTAGCTTCAACTCATCTGCATGAGATTAAAAGTATAGATCTAGTAATGAATAGTTCATCCTACAAAAACTTGCACGACTAGTAATTCCACGGGTCTTTGTCATACATGAAGTTTGGATTACTGATGAAAATTATAGGTTATAATAAAACACTGGGGTTTAAAGTGTTTATTAAATATACCAGAGTTACCATACAATCAGATTAATATTTAAGGCATCAGTAGTTAATATAATTATTATTCTATTTTTAATTTTATATGTATTACTTTATTATAATTTTTTTTTTAAATTTGCTACAAGCCTCTGAAGAAAGCGCAGTTTAAAAAAAATCAATAAATGCAGTGCCTGCTATAGAAGGAAGGATTTGACACGTTTTCCAGAAAATGAACACTCATGACAACTCGGAATGGCAAGACAGGAGGTTATGCACATGTTCCCTGTGGCTCTCAGTAAGGACTGCAGCAACCCTGAATGAATGTGATGAACAGAATCAAGGCTAATACAGTACATAAAAACTGCATCTCCTATAAACTGGTAATGGCAAACACAAATTTCTTAATGAATGCTCAACATAATTACATTGTTTTGCTTTTTTCTTTCCATTAAAGTTGAAAAGTTTAATTGTTATAATCATTAATTTGAAATAAATACTGAACACTTTTTACACTTGTGCATTATCTGGCAAGATAAACATATTTTCTTGTTTTTTGAAAAGGTTTTTCAACACTTGAGAAACAAATGTTCAGATATTTAGTAACTGGCTTCTGCTGGTGGCTTTACTAAACCATTTTTTTCTATTCTTGCTTAAATGTTATTGAAGAAAATATCAATAAGTCCACTACTAGAAAGTGACAGAATGTATAAATTTGTTTATAATATGAAATTAGAAATATATTTACGAATCTAAAAATAAATGAGAAATCTGCTGGTTTCCAATATTAAAATAACTAGTACAATCATAATAATGCTTTTTTAGGTTACAGTAATGATTGCAGGAGGATACTTAGACGACTGGTATAAATTGACATAGAAAGGGAAAACATTCCAATAGGTCATAAAATGGTTTAGGTTGGACAGGACCTTTAAAGGTCATCTAGTCCAACCCCCTGCAGTGAGCAGGGACAGCTTCAACTAGATCAGGTTGCTCAGAGCCCCATGTAGCCTCACCTTGAATGTTTCCAGGGATGGGGCATCCACCACCTCTCTAGGAGACCTGTGCCAGTGTTTCACCACTGTCATCATCCTAAAAAACTTCTTCCCTATATCTAGTCTGAATCTATCTTCTTTCAGTTTAAAACCACTACTGTTTGTCCTATCGCTACAGGCCCTGCTAAAGAGTCCATCCCCATCTTTCTTATAAGCCCCCTTTAAGTACTGGAAGGCTGCAAGAAGGTCTCCCCGCAGCCTTCTCTTCTCCAGGCTGAACAACCCCAACTCTCTCAGCCTGTCCTCACAGGAGAGGTGTTCCATCCCTTGGATCATTTTTGTGGCCTCCTCTGGACCCGCTCCAACAGGTCCATGTCTTTCCTGTGCTGAGGGCTCCAGAGCTGGACGCAGCACTGCAGGTGGGGTCTCACCAGAGCGGAGTAGAGGGGCAGAACCACCTCCCTCGACCTGCTGGCCACGCTGCTTTTGATGCAGGTCTGGATACGGCTGGCCTTCTGGGCTGTGAGCGCACATTGTTGGTTCACGTCCAGCTTTATATCCACCAGCATCCCCAAGTCATTCTCTGCAGGGCTGCTCTCAATCCACTCATGACCACAGTATTTTTCCTTATGACTATTTAAGGGAAGTATCTCCAGAGTTTAATTAGATATTTACTTTGATATACTATGGTTTTAATACACTTAGTACTATAATTATACCTTCTCCCTATATATAGCAACATATAAAAAGACCTAATAAGCACACTCATAGATACTGTTGCATTAATTAAATATTAAGAGGTTTTAAATAGACAATATTTTAAAGCTGCATTTAACTCAACTTCATTTTTACAGGACCTCAAAGAATGTACTGAAAGTAGCCTTATCAAGTTGTTGCTGCTTTTAGAACACTGAAATGTGTTTGGGTTTTTTTTGTTTTGTTTTGTTTTGGTTTTGGGTTTTTTTTCAGAGTACAAAACTCAGATGTTTTCTAGGAGCTGTATTCATGAAGGAACACAATTTAAAAGGGCTCAAGGTACCAACATGCTCAGATATTCAAGTTAGGCATTTACCAAGGGAACTAAAGTTCAGCATAGGATTAGATAGAATTACCTCTATCTAGAAGAGAGAAGATTAGATGCAGGAGAATGGGATTCACAATTGTCATGTGGTGACTGTGTGAAACTGTCCCTAAAACATGAAATGTGTATCCAAGACTAGCATTTGCCTCTTTTCCCCTTCTCCCATATACCTCTGACTAAAGTATGTAAATTAAAGACTAAATTTCTGTGAAATAGGAACTTAGAAACTCCATCTTCTGCACTTAATACTGCACTTAAAATCAGATGGAATCACAGAATTATTTAGGTTGAAAAAGACCATTAAGATCGAGCCCAACTACCGTAATACAGTACCTTTCACTTGACAGTACAGTGTTGCTGCCCCCTCATATGCCTGCAAAATCACCTACTGCTTATGGCATTTGCTGTGGACAAGGGGAGTTTTGGTTCTAGAAGGATATGTTTAAACCCTTTTCCTGGAAGCTCTCTGGCCACTAACCTGTAGAAAAAGATTACTGTTATCAGCGATAAGCATATGTATCATTATATGTAACAGATACTGCTATTCTAAGGGGAGTTAGCTGTCCAGGACCTTTTGTATAAGTCTAATTCATTCTACATTACAGTTTGTTCCTAGGAATATAGGAGAAATATTTGGAGAGCTGCAGCCACTCAATTTGCACTTTTTAAAGTCACCTAGAGCTTGTTCTGGCAGTGCATGGGCAATTTGCAGTATCATCTGACCATGCTCCCTGCCATCTGTATGATTTCCTAATGCCAAGCAGTACTGCATACAGCCAGCTCTGTGGGCTCTAGTCCATGAGAGGATTCCTGCACTAAAAGGGGAGTAGCGCACAGCAATTTCAGGCGTAGTATGGCTGTTGCGGCAGTACAGAAAAAGGACTAGTGAGAGACTAGATTTGTCCATCATAGTAGGTTAAAAACAAGGGGCTGGTGAACAACTTTCATTGCTGAATCAGTACTTCATCCTTACCTGTTTGGAAGATTCTCTTTTCTAGGACTTCACATGTTCTCCTTCAAGTCCTTGATTGTACATGCATTGTGACGCAGTTACTGTGCAGTGGTTGGACCCACTGTTTTACCTTTCAGGAAGAAACATAAATGAATCACAGTTGTTGTTGCATTTGAAGATTCTTTTAAAATATAATACAATTATGTTTGAAATAATTTGTTACCCCTGCTTTTGAAATCTACCCATTATTAATGTCTAAAAAGTGAGTCATTCCAGTATATTAGATTTTTTTATTCACCATATATCACAATTTTGCTGTTTTTCTAATATAATGCTGAATTTTGCATATATTGTTTTTCAAAGAGACAGCTCAACAGTCTTTATGAGCATCCTTTTGTACAGAAAAAATTGTATGACTGCAGTGATCACATTGCTGATCACGGATGATGCTGACAATGGAAAGGTTTCTTGACTCTTGTGTTTGCACAATAAATACTGGATTGCTTTGCTTGTATTTGTTAAAAAGCTTAGATGTGAAATAAGCTCATCTTTCTTGTGAGTAAAAAAAAAAGAAAAATGTTTAATAACTCACACTGTGATTTATATTTTGTTGCCTGAAGCAACTTGTTATCTGTACTGCTTGAAGGTATAAAGATTTTCTCCTTTTCCTGCTGAGGGTACTTAGCTAAGCAGTAGTTTAGAGGCTAGTGGAAGTCTTCCAGAAATCTCCTTCTTACCAGCGGGGCACCAACAAATTCTGAAGAACTTTTAATGGTAAATTTCCTGTAAAGCAGTACATGCTAAATCAGCTTTCTTTTTAAAACTCAGTATAGACTTTAGTTCTACATGCACAAGTCGTGCATGTATAATTTGGCTATCCTTTGGTTTAAATTATGATAACAATGATAATTTAGTTACTGTTGCCAAAAATATGTGTTCATCTGTTGGATTAACACTGTAATACTTGCATTTAGGTGTCATCTTCTGCTTGTAGAAGTGGCTTTCACTTGAGAAGCTCTAAGTGCTTTGCACATTGACTGCTGTTGCTACTAGACTCTGCACGGAAAATGGAAGTTCTGAAGAACTTGTTTTTTAGAGGTTAAAAATAATGTGAATTTGACCTGTAAATCACCGTGAAAATAAGGCACTTTAGTAATAATAGATAAGGAGAGAGAAGGGTATCTCGATTTATGCTATTGTTATTGTTACACTATATTCCTGTCTAAAGCAGAATTAAAGAAAAATACCAGCACAGCTTGGTAATTTAATGCCATTATGTCACTTTTTTCTAGTTTAGAACTTAAGTAACAGTCTAGAAGACAAATAAAAAATGAGTTTGGGAGCCTTAACTCCTAGGTGAGTATAATACAAAGCTATCAGACAATTTTGTAAAAAATGCAATTGCTGTTCATGTAAAATTGCACTATATGCATCGGAAAAATCTGTGACCATACAGCTAATTATTAACTTCTATGTTCATTTAATTCACAAGCCTTTAAAAACACAAAAAGTAGGGTCCAGTTCATTAAGATAGAATCAGACAGGGCTATAAATTGCCTGTAAAATTTAATTTCTTGCAAACATTCTCTGCTTGATAAAATATAAAAAAATTAGCATATTCTTCCTCCCCTGAAGTCGAATTCAAATTATTTTAGAACTAGTTTAACTTCTGACAGCTGAAATGCATACATTAGCTAGCTAGAGCCATCTGCAAGGCAAACACATTCTTACCTCATATGTTTCTAATTGGAACATGTTGTCTTTCAGGCACCGTCAGCTGCCATGCTATGACTGGTAATGAATTCTGGAATGATGTACATCCCCAAGGATTTATAATCTGCATGGATTAAGGACAGGCTTTTGTGACTTTCAGTTATTTTTGCACTTTGATTGTAAGTCTACATATTTCTTGGGTAGCAACCTAATTATATGAAAAGTTAATACCCCCAAACCAGGGATTATTTTAGGGAGACTGGGATTACATAGGATTCTTTAGAGTATTATTTTTCACTTTTTGTTGAACAGGATGGTCATCTAGATTTTTACGTCAATATCTAATATCCTTTATTTTATGCAGGTAATACAGAGAAGCTACATGAGATTTCTCTTCTGCTCAGTCTGAATATAATTCTCCAGCTCAGAAACAGTGGAATACATTACATGATTACCATTTTAATACTAATATTTTTTAATGACAGAGTAAAAAGGATTCTAAATAATTTATTTTTAATGCTTGTATCAATATCAAATGACTTACCATGATCTTTTTACTGGTGGCATTTACTTTTTCTGCTTCATTCTCTTGTTTGAGGGTAAAAGATTACATGTGGAGTATATTTTAAGTGATTGCCTTATTACATTTTAATGCCTTGCTGGAAATGTCGAAATATTTCAAATGAATGTTGAAAATGTTTGATGGCAAATGTCTGATGGAAAATTAAATAATTATTAAGTTAAAATGGTATCTAGTGAAAAGTCAGAATATAATTACTGCAGTTTTCTCATCCTAAAACCAAACTGCAAATTTAAATAAGTCATCACTAATACAGTATCATAGTGATATGTATCACTTTCATAACATCAATTTAGAAATCATGGGAACGTGTCAAGGGCATGAAGCTGAAGAAGACTTTCCAAATTTTATAAAATAGAATGGACATTAGAAAATGTGGCTGAGCAAAGGCAGCATTGCTGACGGGTGCCAGAGGAGTACCTGGTTACGATATGCCGTGGTACTGAGGTCTAGAAGATTTTTCAAACTCAAAAACTACTTAGTTAAGTAGACACAGGATACTGACTGCTACTATAATATTAAAGGAAGTGCTAACAGATATATTTGAAATTTCAAACAGACCTGCAGGGCATTTTTCAGTAGCAACATTTTTCAGGTATCATGAGCAATCCTGAATGAAGGAGCATGCTTTTCTGCCCAAGGATTAATGTGTAGAGGCCTTATGCCTCTGAGAGCCCTTAGGAAACCAGGTCCAGGCAGGCTGAGCCAGGACCTTGAGGGCTTTCATCTTCACAGCCATGATGAGCAAATAGGTTCATAAGCCACTCTTCTGCTCCTTTTCTCATTTCCTACCAGCCTCGAACAAAGCTGGGGGAATAGTCAGCTGTTTTCTAGGCAGTGGTCAGCAAAAAAGCTTTGTGCTGTTAACACTGACCTTTTTTTTTTTTCTAGGCCAGGCTGAAAGGCATCCAGTACCTGACACTGCTACCCAGTACTGCTACCCAGTACCTCCCTGGCAGCAGCTGCCTTCCTGTACTTTGCTTATCTGCTACTTTACAACTTCATGGTTGGTTTCTTGCAATAACCAACCATGTTCTGGCTCCTAGAATCCTTTGTAGAGAACCTGTATAGGGGGACCCAGAAGTCTCTTTGAAAAGCTCTTGGGGTTTTGTTTGTATCTAATGCTACAAAGTGTTTTGTGCACTTCTTTGGCAGGGTATATATTTACCTTCTGTTTACGTTTGCCATGATTTTAATTAAAGGCTGTAAAGTAAACTAGGTCACAGATTCTTAGCAGGGTATAAGTTCAGAGTTTCAGGGGGTTATGCCATGCCCCAGCATGAAATGGAAGAGCAGCCCCAATGGGCAAAAAGCAATGAAAAATAATAGTACATCATCTTGTCTCCTTTGGCTAGAGTTCAGCAGTCACAGGTCAAGCAAAAGACCTTAAGAAAACCGGCAATATTCAAGAATGTTTTGTTGAAGAAGAAAAGGAGAATCAATGTCTGCCATCAGATGCCCTGCATAACTCCCAAGGACTTGCATGGGACACCTGTGCATTAAAGGACAAAACCTGACCCTAAAGTGCCAGTGGAGACTGCACCTCCGAATATGTAGAGAGTGCCCTGTGCTGCATTCAAAGGGCAAGGAAAGTAATTTTGTCTCCCATGCAAGTCTGTCCTGCTGAGAGCCTTTCCTTGAAAAGAAAACCCTGAGCTTTTTGTTCTACAGTATCAGTCTGCTGACTTGCCCAGAAGCATTCCTCATATCAACTTTGTCAGCCTATTCATCACATTTTCGCCAATGTGTTTCAGAGATGAAGTTTGTCCTGTAGGATCTGTCTGTAACAAGATAATTTTAGTAAAATCACAATATCGGATTACACATACCTTCAGTCTTCTTTTAGGAACATTTTTTTTTAAATAAAAAATCACTTTGTAAAAATATAATCAAGCAAAAAGTGAAACGTCCTAAATTAGAGATTACATTTTACGGTTAAACTTCCACAGCATAACACTGGAAAGTTCTTTCAAATAGGATTACATTTTAATGCCTTAATGGAAATGTAGAAATATGTCAACCGAAGAAAATGTTTGATGGAAAGTCAAATAGATTAAGTTATTTTAAACTTATTTTTAACTGTTATTTTATTAATTCCATTTTGACAGGAAGTATTTTTCAGGATTACATCACAGCAACAAAGAAATCCTAACATGTCTTAGACACTGGAGGTTAGTTTACTTTCAGTCATAGAGTAACTGAATGCAAGTAAATATAAACTTTGAATTTGCTTGTGCCCCAAGAAATTCTGAAAACTCATTTCAGAAATTCCATCAGAATATCTTTTACAGTAACAATTTTGTCTGTAGGACAAAAATCCAGTTGCAGATATATATGAGAAACTAGATCTTAAAAATGATGGCTCCCATTGATTCTGCTGGGATCTGGATCACTGCTGAACTCCGTCATAAATAGGCGTATTTAAGGTTTATCAGGTTTTGGCTCCCAACATAAGAAATCCTAAAGAACCTATTTTGGAGAAATGTGATCTTCAGTTCTGCATCAGATCCCTTTAGAAGGAAGACCTCATGCTGGGAATGCCAAACTCAGGCACCCAAAATTAGGAGGTGCTTTTGGAAGTTTGAATTCAAACTTTTACCTGTAAAAAAAAAGGTTTTAAGACTTTAAAATTTAAATAATAACAATAAAAAGTTTAAATAATAAATTTTGAATATCTATTTCTGATGTTAAGATGACTCATACCAGAAAAATACAATGAGATTTAATGTGGTTCTTTCCTTGGTACTTTTCTGAACTTTACCATTAAAGAACTGCAACCACCACAGATTTCAATTAGTAGGAGGAAAGACAACCCCTTAAAGTTGTCTAGTCCTCAACCTGGTAAGTCTTGTGTGATGACTCTACAGAATCACTCATATGAGGGATGCTCCAGTCCCTGAACAATCTTAGTGGCCCTTTGCTGGACTCTCTCTAGTAGCTCTCTATGTCTGTTGTGCAGGGCAGCCCACAACTGGACATGGCACTCCAGGTGTGGCCTCACCAGCGCTGAGTAGAGAGGAAGGATCACCTCCCTTGACCTGCTGGCCACACTCTGCCTAATGCAGCCCAGGATACCATTAGCCTTCTTGACACAAAGGTGCATTGCTGGCTTATATTCAACTTGGTGTCCACCAGAACCCCCAGGTTCTTCTCTGCAGAGCTGCTTTCCAGCATGTGCTGGGGTGTGAGACTGTTCCCAGGTGCAAGACTTTGCACTTCTCCTCGTTGAACTGCATGAGGTTCCTTCCAGCCCATTTCTCCAGCCTGTCGAGGTCCCAGTGGACAGCAGCACAACCCTCTGGTGTATTTGCCACTCCTCCCAGTTTTGTCCTCTGCAACTTGCTGAAGGTATGCTCTACCGCATTATTCATATCATTACTGAAGTTTAACAGGACAGGACCCAGTTTCACTCCTGGGGTACACCACCAGTTACTTGCCTCCAGGTATACTTTGTGACACTAATCAAAATCCTCTGAGCTTGGCTGTTCAGCCAGTTTTAAATGCACCTGTCTGCTATTACTGTCTGTCTTGGCACTTTCTGCTAAATAAACAGTATCTCTACGGAGAGCTTGTTGTCTTGCTCCACATCTAGCCCAGAGCTATCTACAACCTATCGCCTCCTTTTTCTCAGCATCTGCCTGGGTACAGGGCTGAACACCAGCAGAATGGTCTTGATGTCCTACCTTTGCCTTTTCCATCTGCCTGCAATTGCCCTTGTACAGACCTGGAATTCCCCAAAAGAGCCTGTGCATCCCACAGTAATGAAGTGGTCAGGATTGGCAAGGACAAGAGATGCTGAAAACACATCCACACACTATCAAAACAGTTACTTGTCACATGATAGCTACAATAGCTACTCTTCCTCCCAGAGGTTCATATTATCAGCATTACTTTTCTCTTAAAATGACGAAATAAACCTAAACTCTGCTTCTTCATCATCTTTTTCTATCTCAGTAGCAGTAACTGTGGTAATGCTGTTGACATACAGTAAATATTTCAGGTCTGTTTGTAGTGTACTGGTAAAGGCTTAACTTGATCTCAGCTTCTTGGGCAGGTACGCTGCTGGGAAAGAATCCGTTGTGCTTCACAGCAGCTACTCCCTGTGCAGCTATTGCTTGCAAATATGTTTTTTAATTGTGTGAGGGAAGCAAGATGACTGGATCTTTGGCAGGTAGGCAAGCTACAAATATACCCACTGCTAGGCAAGAAACTCATTCACTTCTGAGTGTGCACAAAGTCTGTTTGCCTGTCAAAGCCAAACTTAGCCTTGTCCAGGATTTCTGCTGCCTTCAACAGTTAATTGGTCTGGACACAGCACCAGCACATGAGATTATTCATTGCCAGAATGTGTTAAGATCCACACCTTGCCCCAAGGTGATTTCTGACAAAAGCTGACCATTTCCCGGAAAGTACTGAAACAAATAAAAGGCTGCTAATATGAAAAGAGTTAACTGCAGTAGTAAGAAGTTCAATAAACCCTAGCTGGACCCCAAGCAGACACAGAATAGATGGGATAACCAAGACATTGATTGAAATAAATATTAAAACTTAATTCTACCAAGCAAAATCTAGTGAAATGACTGCAAAAATATTACAAACAACTCAAATTTTATTGCAAACATTTTAATACTATTGTAGATAACAAAGACAAGCTTGCAGAGCAGGATCAGATTAACCAGACAATTGCTTACAAAGGACCTGGCTGCTCTTGCTCCCACAGATATCAACAGCATTTTACAGGCAGACTTCAAGGAAAACCATATTTAAGCCTTCAAATTGTTATTGTATTTTTACAAAAGTATGTCTCTCAAAAAAACAATAAAGGATGAAAAAGAAAATACCTCCACTCTATTCCTTTTAGGTGTTTTCCTATGGAGGGTATTTCTCACAGTTGCAACAGTCTTCATTATGTACATTTTCAATCTTTTAAAACTAATTATCCCCTGTCATTAGCAACAACAATACAACGTAAAACAATATAGCCCAAGAAACAGTTTTTTGTTTAGGCCTCGAAGAAAGGCAGAGTTACACAGTTAGAAATGCCACACAAAATTGTCACTCCTACTTTTAGGAAAATGCAGCCACCCTCAGCCATCACTTCTCACTGGAAATACAAAAGGGGCCAATACTACACAGGATTTTTTACTCTCCTTTGTTGCCTTTTTCAGAATAAAACCATGGTAACATGCTATTAAAAATGATGTAAGTAACTCTTTCTTATATAATTAGCTAGTACCTATTTTCTTATGTCTCAGTATATTTTGGAATATTAACTTAAGGATGTTGCCTCATCAGATATCCTGGTTAATTAATCCTGGTTAATTAGTTTTACACTACATTATTACTGGAATTTTAAACTATGTCAGCTAAGTTAAAGTAAGTTTTCATTATGTCTTTTCATTTTAGTATTTTCTGAGATCAAAAGAGCAATTTTGGCTTAACAGGTGAATCAGTCCCTCTCTTTGCTGGGATAGGAGCAGTAAATTCCTAAGGTTAGAGAGACAAACAAAAATTGCAGTTAGAATCCCAGTCCTGGCATAGATGAGAAAGATGTTTGAAATTATTGATAATATTTGAGTACACAGACCTACACAATTCCATGTAGCAAAATATGAACCTATGACCCAAACCCCCTAGCTTTTAAAAGACCTGCTTGTACCAATATAAAGAGGGAAATTCACCAAGTGCTTTACTACAACCTTAAAGCTTTTAAAACTTTATGCCTAATACCACCAGTACTAGAACCAACTGCCTTCAGGTAGAGACAAGATAACTAGATATACTGTAATTAAAGAAAATGCATTTCTGTCACAACCATAACTATGTGATGATGGTGAATTTAAATTGTTATATCTCCTTAAATTTGCATATATTTAAAAAAGATGGCAAATGTTTATTTAGTCCCATCAGTGTAGTTAGACTTGTAATTTTTAATTCTACACATATATTCTCAAAGTAGTTTATGCAGCCTGTAAGAAAACAAAATATTAGTAGCTGATTTACTGCTGTTTTTCAGATTAAGTGGAAATTTCTGGTCCTGATCACTTTGTAGCGTATAAGAGACTGACCATGCTGGCCCTGCTCTAGTAAAGAAACATAAGCACACGCTTAATAAAACCCCTGAATTCATTCCATTCCATCACATTTGGCAGATGGTACCTTCCACAACACATTTCTCCTTGTTCTCTGCTAGAACAGGGGAGTACACCACCTACTGAAAAACCACAGGTCTCCCACACAAATCCTGGTATCAGAGGAGCTACATACATATACTCACATGCTTTTCTAGATGAAACCACAGCATACTTTGCAGGTCATGCCTAAGAAATAAAAATTTCCTTGTACCTTCCTGAAAAGTAAACCCCTGAACTACCGTGTATCATCCTTCAACACCTGATTCTGCAATATCTCCTAATATCCTTTTAATAATTTAATGGATACTCTTTCACTTTCATTTGAAAATACTGTGTAAATCAGCAAGTATGGAATGATTGCTGAACTGGCTGCAGTTTGGTACTGTAACTCAGCAATCTTTATATAGAATAACTATAAAGTGCTTTAAAATTGTTTCACAGGAAAGGTGCAAATAAATAGTGTTCTTTCATGTGATCTCCCTGGAGACACATAGTCCTCGAAAGCCTACACTCGAGAGTATCATCAAATTGTTACAGCAATTTAATAATGACACTGACTTCTAACACTGGAGAATGCTTCTTTCTCCAATATTTACTGGGATTAGTGTCTCATGGCATCATAGCCAGCAGGCCTGCTGCTTGCCCTCCATCAGCCATCTTGCTGAATCCAAACACACTCATCTGGATGGGTAAAAAAGATACAGTGCTAGTCTGCGAATCTGCACAAAAATAGTCCCTTTAATGTGCAGAACTCGGGGTTGTTAGTTGATTCATTCTGATTGCCATTTGCTGAAAAGATGAACTGTCAGCGCACTGTGCAGTACAATTTCTTTTTGGTTAATAGGCTCAAAATTTCAGGCATCAAGTACGGCACATCTCCACAGTTGAATGCTGACAGGTCTATCATCAAAATTTTCCAGGATTTGAATTATACCATTGAAATAGCTGAGATGAATGTCTAAATAATGCATGGTGCAGCACTGCCGTGCTTATAATCTCTTGTTCCCAAAAGATCTGACTATAAATGGGAAGCATCTTTATTGCTTTTATGTATGAGGAATTGAAGGACCAATGCGTGAGAAAAGTGGGTCACCACGGAGTTGATCTATGGATCATATTCTGTCATAGTACACAGAACTCCCCTCAGAACATGCAGTATTCTATATTTCTACATACTAATTATTTTATATGTTAGGGGTAAATCCTATTCCCACCAAAATCAAGGCAAAACTGCCAATGAATGAAGTATGATCTGGTTTTCACATTATATTTGGAACCAAACTCAAGTACTTTGTCACATATAGCAGAAGTATCAAATAGCCTCACAGCATGCTTGATGCGGTCTATTACAATTCTGAATGATAAAAATGCAATATCAAACAAATGTTTTGCCTTCATCAAGTTTTCTTCTATTCATGTTATTGTGGTTCACATGACTGCTGTTCTCCTTAACTGTGATTACTACAGACTAAAAAGGGAAAAAGAAATAACAAAGAAAGCAGAACACAATAAATCCTATTACCCAGTTGATTGAATAAATGTAGATTATCACCATGTCCATATCAAACCGCCATCCACGGCTGTCATCCTCAAAGTCCATGTAGTCCATCCTGTGAGCAGCATGTGGGAAATGCCTCCTTGTTACAGTGTCTGAGCGTCTTTGAAAACCTGCTGAAAAACAGACTAGGTGATAAAAATCTTTATAAAAGCGACTGAGTAAAAAAAAAGTTAACTCTCCTTCTCCCAGGAAGGAATCCTGCTTGCTTTAATATTATGTCTCGGTATGATATGTATGTCTCTGAGGTTAAATTTTCCAATTACTGTTTGTATGCTGATAACACCTTAAAAATATATAGGCAGATGCAAACACATCCTTTCAAGTGGAAATAAAAATCCTGTGACTCCAAGAATGGCCTGAGTGTGGGGCCCTGCCAAAAGGTCCTTCTTCATTCCTTTCCTGACTTCTTTATGTAGTAAGTAGTATGGTAGCATAGCTCTTGTGTATGTCAAAATACAAGGTTAGAGAACTGTCTGTGCAGCTGTGTTAGACAACAGGTTGTGGCACAGGAAATAGGCTGGGACCGCACTGCAAAGGCTGAAGATCTGTTCCTTTGTGATGAAGGACAAGGAGGGAATGCAGTCATACCGGTCTGGATTTTCATTCTGTTTTCAGGTAACTCTCAACCTTTATGATGCATTCTTTGATTTTGGAAAACAGGTCTTTGCTGAGCTGCCCAGACTTTTCTCTTCCACAAGGACATAATGGCTTTTGGAGTCTCAAGGTGGGTAGGAAGAGTCCCCTTCAGTGTGCACCACAGTACACCAGTGTGCCTCAGCTTGCGTTCCTCAGTTTTAATCTATACCCGTGCTGCTGTCTAGTCTGGCTTAATTAAACCTCCTTGATGTTCCTTGGTCTTCTGGTTTTGACTAATATAAATAATTGTGTATAATTGGTGTTCCCCTGCCAGTAATTTTCATTTTAACATCCCCAGACTGTATTCAGGATAATTAAGAAATATATTTTTAAAAAGTTTCCTAAAGCAGAACTTTGCTGGAATTTCAATCCTTTTCAGTAGTGGATCCTTTTCAGTAGTTCCTCAGTCAATACTGTTTCTTTGTATTTTTTTCCCTGAATTAATATTGTGTCCAGAACTTTTATAGCACAATTGTTTCCACGCCTTCCAAAGAAAAGTATTTTCGCTCTTTGGTATCCTTTTTAAGGTAGTTCATCAGAGACCTTTTGATTTCAAGTAGCATAGGTAAAGTGGTCCTCCTATATGCATTTAATGATTGCTTTATTTAGGAATTTGACTACACTACTGAGACACAGAAATTCTTCCTTTGGAGAATCATTCATGGTTAGACATCATTATATCATTGCACTTTTTTTATTTTTTATTTTTAATGACAAGTTGGATCGAGTTGGTCAGACACTAAGTTTCTAGATCTGTATACATCAGAATCTCTCTAATATTATTTGTCTTATTTTGGAGACTATACATGAAACCTTCATGCTAGTCAAAAGAGTGATGGTGTTCTATGATGTTTTTCAGTGACTCCAAGTGGGCTAAGATTTGCCCCACAGCTAAATATGCTATAGTGACTCTAGAAAAAAAAAGGTTAAAAAACTCCAGGGATTTACTTCTAAAGAGTTTTATATTATAATACCACAAAATTTTATGCAAATGCATGAGCTACACATTGGCTTAAAGATGCTGAAGGTCTGTTTAAGGTGTGGCACAGATGTCCTTGTGCTTTATATTATCCTATAGATTACGTTAATTTAAAAATATGTTAATTTAAAACAGTATCTTTGATTACTGAAAAATAACATTGGTAATTCAGTAAAAAAATTCTGAAAATTGTTAGTCGTCTTTAAATATCTTTCTGCCAAGTTGTAATTTACTTGAAAAATGCTCATTTAAAAAGTCTCAATTTCAAACATGTATTTTTCTTAATTTATTTTCTAACACTTTTTAAACATTATTTTCAAATAGAAACCTAGATTTATGTTGTTACATTCTACTTATTAAATTTAACTTGCAAATGACATTACATTTTGTCACTAATGCTGTATCATTCACTTTGCCTTTCACACATGAATTTTAGTGTATATTATCCTCTCTGGAGGGCCTGAGTCAAGATTGCTACCCATGCTTTCTTTTTGTTTATTTCTATACTTAATGTAACACAAAATGCTAGAGGCTGTTTTTACATCAGTAGGGATAATCAGGGAACTATGCAAACATGTGGCCACATTAGTTTTGACTTGGTAGCCCTTGACTTCTAGAAGATTTGGACAAATGCTATTCCTGATATGTATATCTGTGCAACTCACCTTAAGCAAACCTGCACTGGGTTTATCACAGATTAGACTTTGTAATGTAATCATTCTGCGTTTAAGAACAGCAATTTCAGTGTAGGAAACTGGCTATTCTCTAATTGCTCTTCCTATAGAAATCCACAGAAAAAAATTTTGGTGCTGTATTAAAAGCGAATACACAACCAGGTACTGCTTACTATACACCATGTGTAATCCTTGTAGCTTCCCTCAGTGTGAGTAAAGCTATTGAATGTTGATCATCAGTTATGTGGAACAGATTTCAGTTCTGTTGCTGAAACAGTCTCTTTTTTACCATCTGTAAATTGATTACGCTTCAGCTGAAAATGTCAATAGTACAACTGTTATGTAAACTGAATTCTAGGACTTAGCAGAGGCTAACAAAGAATGAGAACTGTTTATTTTCCCTGAAGTATATTACCAAGTAAACTTGCATACAGTGCTGAAACCAAGGATCAGATTTAGAAACCCTGTACGATCATGCACAAAGGTTACTGCAGACTCTACAATCCACACTGTGACTACTGTCTTTAATAAATTCTGACATGAAAAATACCTTCAGATGTCTGTCTCTCCAACTAGAGAGGAAATAAGCCATGTCTCTGTGTCTGAATCTAGCCATCTGCAGATAAAAACTTGAGAGCTGGAGAGTTCCTCAAAAACTGTAGAGCAACATGGATTAGGGATTTGAATTATGAAACAGAAGAGCTGAGGGAGCTTCAAATCACTTCTAATATATGTGATCCTTTGTCTAAAAAGAAACCCTATCTTATTTGATGAATACAGTCTGTAAATTATTCCTACACAGGCATGTATTTGTTAAAACACATATTTTACATAACTTCTTTGTGCATTGCTATGTTGCTATACTCTGAACAAGAACTTCCACTCAAATCACATGAATATGCATGCACAGTGCCAGTGGAGTCTGGCAGACTGTTAGTGGAAACCTGTTACTAGATAACAAAAACAACGTTGTGTGCAAGTCACACTTTTATACCCACCAGAGCGTGCAAATCAAAAGGA
Source organism: Phalacrocorax aristotelis (assembly GCF_949628215.1). Classification (NCBI taxonomy): domain Eukaryota; kingdom Metazoa; phylum Chordata; class Aves; order Suliformes; family Phalacrocoracidae; genus Phalacrocorax; species Phalacrocorax aristotelis. Next base: position 59,238,616 of record NC_134311.1, read on the forward strand.
TTTTCACCACAGCATCAATAGGCACATCTGTTGCATGTGTCCCTGCCAAAGTTTTTGCAACCTCCTGCTGAAGTACAAGCAATACTTAAAATAAGACTGCAAACAACTTAAAATATTCTCCCAGTAAATTTTGTAAATTTACTGACCTCATTTTGCTATGACTAAAGAATATAAAATACCAAGATGGAAAATTTTACCCTAAAAATGTGCTCAAATGAATAATATGCAAACTATAATAACCATTTACATTGTAAGTGCTCATGTAAAATTAAATTACCTAAGAACAAGAGTCCTTAGGTAATCAGAGGTACCAAGGTCATTTTGATGCAATCACTTCTTTCTGATTAGGAGCTGCAGCAGATAGATAGAGCTACTGAGAGACCGTAAGAAAAAAAGACAAGTACAGACTGACACCTTCCCATATGTGCCCTTGCAGCAACCAGCAGCTTAGGACCTCAGCGGTTTGGAAGCTGTGGTCAGAACAATGTGTTAAAATGGCATTGACAGGATTTTCTTTCCTTACATGAGTCTGTTCATACTTTTGAACCGGATCTCATATTGCCTCCACTTACTGCGCTTAATGTCCCTTGATGGAGTAGTCTTAGAGCAAACAAACTGATTTCTTTTCAGGTTGAACTAAACCAGAAGATGAGCTCCAGCAGCTCTGATGTATTCCAGTAATATGCTTCGACCACTAATGGGCATTCAGCCCTTGGGACTGGAAGTAAGTTGCTCCTGTTCCCTAAAATGCAAATGTGGATATCTGGCCCTCAGCGCCAATTGTTTTACCTTATCTATTACGGCTGCTATAATTGCTAATGCAAGAATGCCTCTGAGAGACAGTGAACAATCTTTCCTAAAGCATCCTTATGCCATTCATAATTTTACAAACCTCTTGTATCTGCCTCCTGTAATATCCTTTCCAAACAAAAAACTTGTAAACTTCCTGTGTATGGAAAAGTTCCATACTTCAGATCATCCTTTCCGCATTATGCTTCACCCTACTTTACCCTTTTTTAAGATGACATAATCTAAACTTATATGCAAAATTGGAGATGTGGGATCACCACAAATCTAGACAATTACAACGTTTTCCATTTTGTTACAATCCTAATAATTCTTGCTTACCTTTTGACTATGGCTATACATTGAATGTGTTCAGAAAACTAATCACAATATTACCCGGATCTCTTTTCTTAAGTGGCAATAGCTAATTTACAGCTCATCAAAGTAAATATTACGTATTATGGAGATTGCATAGCCTTTGTGGGCAACTGCTCTACCACTTGACTGTTGTCACAGTGAAAGTGTTTTTCTTACTTGCAGTCTGAACCTCCCATATCCATTATTGCTCATCCTCCTGCCATATACCACTGTGAACAGCTGGGCTGTCCTCTTGGTGGTCTTCTTATAGGTACAGTAAGGCTGCCCAGAGATCCTCCCCATAGCCTGCCCTTCTCCAGACTGAACAAGACAGTTCCCTCAGCCTTTCCTCACAGGTCAGGTGCTCCAGACCTCTGAGCATCCTGATGTCCCTCCGCTAAACCTGCTCCAATTTACTGCTGTCTTCCCTGTATTAGGGGCAGGGGAGCAAAATCGCAGTATTTTAGATGTGGTCTGCTGAGTAGCAGGGGATGGAAACTTCTCTCATCTACTGCTGTTCATACATGTACTGGTTTTGGCTGAGAAGGGTTTAATTCTCTTCACTGTGGTGCCTGTGGTGGTCAGGGACCTTTCCAGCTTCCCGCGCTCTGCCCCATAGGCGGGGGGGCTGGGAGGTGCGGGGCCATGGTGGGGGCGGCTGACCCCGACCGGCCAATGGCAGGTTCATTCCCTACCAGGTGACACCATGGCCAGTGTATTAAGGGGGGCAGTTGGCAGCTCGGGGAGGGGCAGTGTCGGGTCGGCGGGCGGTGAGCGGCTGCGTCACAGGCAGTTTGTTTTGGTGGTTCATTCCCTCCCTCCCCCCTCTCCCCCCAGGTTTCGCCCCGCTCATTGTTTTCCTTTCCATTGCATTTTTGTTATTGTTGTTTTAATTATTAAACTGTTCTTATCCCAACCCAAGAGCGTTACCCTTCTGATTCTCTCCCCCATCTGCTGGTGGGGGATCGAGTAAGTGGCTGTGTGGGGCTGAGTTGCCGGCTAAACCACAACAATACATCATGCTCCTGTTCATTAAGCGCCCGAATCTGTTGGCCTTCTTTGCTACCAGGGCACCGTGCCAGCTCAGGCACAGCTTGCTCTCCACCAGGACGCCCAGGTCCTTTCCAGAGAGCTTCTCCCCAGGCTGTCAGTGCCCAACCTGTCTCATTGCCAGGGGCTCTTCCTTCCCAGCTGCAGGAATCAGCATTTGTCCTTGCTGAATTTCACAAGGTTCTTTTCAGCACATTTCTCCAGCCTGTCTAGGTCTCCCTGAATGGCAGCCCTGCTGCTGAGTCTACCAGCCTTTCCTGCAATTAGTTGCCCTCTGCAGACTGGTGAGAATGCATTCCGTTGCCTCCTCAAGGTTGCTGATCAAGAGAACTGTTAGCCATCAAGTTCATACTTACTATCATCAGTGCCACTAATAAACTTTAACAGCTTTATTTGTATTGCTTTTCCAATTCACATATGAACGTTCCGAACTGCACAGACTGCTGTGGGATTCCAGCAACAATCCAATGTAGTTTGCTAGATGATCTTTTACATCATATTTTCCATATTCTACTGTGGTGTACTTTTCTTCTTACATGCCCTGCTGAAAGGGACTTTATCTGCTGAAGCACCTGCTTTACTGTTTCAGCCCATTTCTCCAGCCTGTCTTGGTCTCTCTGAATAGCAGCCTTGCCACTGAGTCTATCAGCAGTTCCTCCAATTTGTAGTCATCTGCAGACCTGATGATAGCATGGAGAAATGGGGCAACATTTCCCACCATTCTGTACTTTTCTCAAGGATGCAGTGTTTTTATACTGCTGTCACAAACGAGGCATCATCCTAAGTTTCTTGCATAACCACCAGCCTTCTCCTATATGCACATCATGCAGCATCATATTGTGGTTATGCTAACGTAATAGTGACATTGCAAGATTTGCTAGTTAATGTGAGCTGTGAGATCTGTATTTCCAACAAAAAAAAAAAGCATATATTACTAGAGAGGTTTATGAGAGTATGGCACTTACCCTGTGTGAATGCCTGCAAGCACGTCTCACTGACTCCAGATCTCATGTCTCAAGCCCTCCACCACACTCAAATGCCCAATGCATCCAGTTCCTTACCCAAACCAAGGCCACTCAAACCAATCACCAAACTTCCTAGATCCAGAGTTTTAGCTTTTCTCCTTCTCCTACATGAAGCGCTTGAACCTCCCTACTCTCCTGCCTCAGATATTTCAGCTCCACCCACCTATTGTGTCAGAAGTAAAAATCTCATTTTTTTCTAGACAGCCTTCAAATTCCAAATTCCTCTTGCCCCAGGATGCACACCAGAACCTCCTACTCCTACCTTCCACTCACTTTCTCTCTGCTCTCTTTGAATATTTCTCTGCTTTTGCCCTTCTGATATTACCTGTGGGCTGTCACTGGCTGCCAGCACCTTATATCCACGTGTGACTAAATTTACACAATGGCCTAATGCACTCCTTTTCCATCCCCAAAATCCACTCCTACTTTCTGATACCAGTTGGACTTTAGAAAACCTGGGTGTAGATTGTACTTACGCTGGACATAAGCCTTATGTGAAACCATTGTTATATTCACTGCAACGTCTGTCTTTAGCTATAGGACTTTTGCAAGGCTTTTGGTTTAAATGTTGACATCTGCGACAGTCCCAGAGAGATAAATTGTGTGTAAGCAGTTATTTGCACATGTATAAAACGCAATTTATCAAACTTACTGTGCATATGATACACAGTCCTTTGGTATGTGAACAAATAAGCAGCATGCAGGCAATTTAGCGGGGAATACACAGTAACTGCTTTTCAAGTTGTCAAAGAACATCGTCTGCAAAGGGTCTAGAAAAACAACTGATCATTGTGAAAATGTGAAAAAGCCATGTCCTGAAGCCTTTCATATGGGACACAAGATTTGGTTGCATAAGGGGCACTCCTTTTTATAAGACAGACTGGTTAGGAACCACTGTTCTCCACTGTTACAATTAGCTTTTTATTTTGTGACTTTCATAAGGCATTTGATGTAAGAACATCATGCTACAGACAAAACTATGCAGAAATCTCAAAATGTGGTAATGCCACTAACTGACATACATTTCATCTGTCGAAGCAAAAAGCTTATAAAAACTGCAGTCCTACAGAATCAACCACCAGGCAAATAATGCTGCTTGCTAATTAGTATCTGCATAAATATTGGCACTTATAACTAAGAAACACCTCTACTCTCTTAAAACATTATAAATCCTAAATGGATCCGGGAAGAGATAATACACAAATGAACCAGAAATCACTTAGGAATTAAAAGGAAAAAAAAAAAATTCATAGAAGTTCTTGTAGCAGTTACAGTTCTTACAAATATTTATTTCATGCTGCTCTAACTTTCCATATTATTTCAAGATTATAAATATGATAATCTATGCCTTTTTTGTAGCTATTCTCTGACATTTTCTACAGAGTTATGTAACCAAAATAAGCCTGGGGTTTAAGGTGATATACTACCCATCAGTACATAAAAGCCATACTTTAATTCAGCATTTCGTTGGACCATTTATTGTTAATCACTGCAGTTAACACCTCCTAGGCCTTCAGGACAGAGAGAAGGCAACTTTTCAATTAAAGTATTTTTCCTCTGTGAAATACTGTAAATTTCATTCATTCAAAATTACAAATATTTACACTTGACAAAGAGATCTGACAGTTTTACTCTGGATACGAAACGAAGACGAGTTTTTTTCCCATTCAAATACAGCTCATTGGATTTCAGTGAGGACTGTTTACAAATGAAGTTTTTTGCATGTTCCTACCATTAGTTCACATTCTAAGACATAATAAATATAGTGCCTCTGCCATAAATTAACAGTGACACTCTGAATATTAAGTAAATAACCAAATAAAATGTGTGAAGGCAGTTACTTCCTGCTATTACAGACTAATAATTCAGCTTTTACTGATTAAAACACAAATCATAAAACTAGCTAGTATATCTTACCAAAGAATCAGGTTATTGGAAAAGAAAAGAGAAAGCTTTAAAAACAAATGACAAAACCCATAAAGCCACATTAAATGCATGCATACACATTTTACATTGAGTATTTTGCAAAATTTTTCTATCTTGGGCTGTTTATTTCCCTGGAAGTAAATGAATCAATAAGCAAGAGGACTGTGGGAGGGCAGAATGAGCTTAGAAAACATACTCTGTCCAAATATTTGTGATTATTCTATAATTATCAATATTCACAATTGCAAGCTAATTGGCTAGTTTAAGTGCTGGGATGCATACTAAACCAGGAGTAATTAATCTAATGTTTCACAATGTAAAAGTCATTTGACTGCGCAAGCCATGAAGGAATTTTGATAGCCAGTCTGCAAGCAGATATTTTTAAGTAACCAAGTGAATTATTTGTTTGCTTTTTCTTTCTTCCCCTAAACCATAACACACTAAGTACAAAACACATAGGACATCTTGTAATAGCTTTTAAAAATGATTTGTAGCAAAACCTACTCTCCTACTTTAAAACCACTTTATTTCAAAATTCAATTAAGGTTGATGAAATAATATACAGATGAAACAAAAATAATATACAGTAACTGAAATGTGTGTTCTTGTTTTTTTAGGGTGCAAACCAGCTCTGTGAATAAATGAAACATTGGCTTCTTTAGCTGCCCTCCCCTTCACGATACTGATTCTGACTGCAATCCTTATAGTCTTGAAGACTGATACCAAGAAACAAAGCTGCATGGTCTCCCTGTGAGATCACATCGTGGATGTCAATGCACAGTTTGCGTACATTGTAGACCACAAAAAGTCTTCCTTTAATTTTAAAGGTAAGTTTTCTACATTTATATTGATGACACACATATTATAGTTATGGTAATTTTCACACATTTGCCTTTAAGACGGGGATTTGTAATCACATTTGCATGTAGATAAACTGTATCTTAACAGTGAATTTAACTTGTGGACAACTTCTCTTCTTGCCATGACAGTGCAAAGACTGAAACAATGAAAACCAGGGAATCTCAAACAGCAACCTGAAGTATTTAACTTTCCATGATATGTGCACCAAAATCCATATGAAAAATTAAGTTTTAAAAGTATTTAGAATATTGTGACTCTATGAATGTTCTTATTAATTTATCTATTTTCCATTTCTCTTCCACTGCCTTTTCACTAAATCTCTTATTCATCATGGTCTTGAACGCTATTCATCATGAATACCCTCTTCTGCTGTTCCTATTTTTATCACTGAACATTTCTAAAAATCATGTTGCAAATTTATCTTTTCTTTACATTTGTCATGTCCCAAGCTGACCAAATACTATATATCAGCTGTCAGCAACTCTTGCTAAATTATCACCATAAGAGCCTTCACCATTTTTGTATCATATTACTGTAATGGCATCATCTTCCTCTAGTTTCACTCTTCCGTACAACTCCTCCCTAACTACTAACATCGCTTCAGGCTTCATTTGTTCAGACTGCTACCAAACAAAATATGTAGAGGCAAAAGCTACTGATATGTATAGGTAGGCTTAGTATAATAGCTCAAGATGACTGAATAAGAATAAAATTGCATTAAAAATGATCTCATACCAATGCTTGTCTCTAGTGTAAATCTGCTTGGCATACTGCTCAATTCTCTTTAGATGCCTATTTCTTGACTTGTGTGATTGCTATATTAAAAAAATATTAATTTAATACTGTAGATAATTTAACAAAACCTCTGCAGAGTTATACACTGTGGTCCACAAGCTTTTCAGTGCTTAAGACTTTAATATTTTAAGCCAATTTTAGTGGAACGCTGTAAGATAATAGTAACGCAAATACTGTCTTAAAAATAAATTAATGAATTGGCTCTATTTGTCTTAAGACAGGGTCAGTCTGACAGCAAAGGTCAGAGGGAATACACAAGATAGGCATGCCAGGGCTTCACCACACCCCTCTGTAAGACAAGGCTGTGTATATCTACATAAAGCATCTAGTTTATTTGCAAATCTATCTGTCTGGCAACATGCCTCCCTTAATTCCTCCAGAGAAACTGGTGAATGACCTATCTTGGAACCATGCCATTATCTTCAAACAAATTCATATTCAGCTTTAGCTAATGTCAACTCCAAAAATTCCTACTTCCCATCTGAGCAAACAAAAGAAATATTAATCCCTCCAGAGAATGAAAAATACAAAGCACAAGGCCATTTGAGAAAGCTGGCATTTTTTCTGAACTGAAAGTTTTATGATGCTGACAGTACTTAACCAATTTTTAGGAAGCTGACCAAGGTTTTAAGGGAACAGCTGTCTGAAAAGCCTTCATATCCTTGAAACATCCATCTTTATCTACTCAGCTAAGATATTCACCAAAAGTCACCTGACTTTACTCTGCTTTTTCCTCATCTCTTGCTTCTTTGAGAATGTATGCTTAATCTGCTCTGATATCATAAAAATATGATCACCTTTTCTTGCTTATTATTCTCACACATCACCTTGAGTGTTTTCATGCCTCTTTTTTCCTTCACCAAATTCAAATGTCAGCTTTTGTTTTCACTTTTAGGGGACTTCAGAAATCTGCCTTGCACAAAAAATATTGCCTCACTTTTTATAATTATGCTATGCAAGTACCATATTGCTCTAGAAATCTTAGCAGTTTTCTACCCAGTAAGTGCTCTAGGATCAAACTGAACTTGTGTTCACGTCCAAATTTTGGAACGGCATGGACCTATCTGTGTCACTGGCACAGAAGAATGAAACATGCATATTAGGTATGTTAGCTAGCAGAAACAATGTAGATGTCCTTCCTGCTTTATTAACTCATTGATAGCTATGAAGCCAACTGATACCTCTACAATCTATTCTCAGACAAAAATTCTTGCTTATTCTTATAGTAAATGGATTTCTATGAGGCATCAAATCAAAGGACTTAACACCAGGCAAACTAAACTTTCAAGGTAAGATTTGTTTATACCGGCAGAGTTGAGATTCTCTAGGGGCTGCTTCAGTACAAACTGCTCTCCTATGCAAGTGCATTTCAGTCCTAAGTGGATCGGGGGAGCGTGATAGGGAAGGATGTCTGAAATAACCTTTACTAAACATGATCATAGCTAATTAGGAATTCATAGGTAATTAGGAATATAGCCAATTTTACTTGTCATTGCTCAGTGGCCACAATCTATCTTTTTTGCCATTCTGTTTGGTATAGCTGGCAAGGATCATTCCCCACATCCACTAAAATGCACAGAAAGATACTTGCTAATTCCTGCCAGTGATGAAGACAGAAGGCATCTTTGCTTCCACTGGTTCACAGAGACCCATCATAATGTGAACTAGTCTCAGCAGAATCTAACGCAAAACAGAAAAAATTAAGGCCAAGAGATATTTTATGCTCTACGCAGATTCTGTGATGAAAGACTACCACTTCATAAAGCTAGTAATTCAAAGTTTACCTAAGGTGGTTTAACTACGATTATGTAAAGTTCTCAATTGTCTGTAGAAGGCAAATAAGAAGTATTTATGGAATCTTATTTGATAAATACCTAAAATCCTTTTATGTGATGCCTAAGTTAAAATTGTAACAGAAGACACTGTTGTCATCAAATTGTAGGATATCTCATAAGAACAGGCATCCTAAGAGTAGACTAAAGGTCTTCGTACCCTATCATTCTTTCTCTGACAAGGTCAAAGAATGAGGAATTCATGAATGGCAAGGAAAGAACAAAAGTAAAGGGCAAGCATATTGCAATATTTTCCTGGTATTCTATCTCAGCTCCCAGGGACCAGCAGTTCAAGGATCTCCACAGGCAAATGTGGTATCTTTGAGTTTAATACACTTTACTCCACTTTTCTTCCAAGAATTTGCCATTATTTGAACCCATGCTCTAGGGTCATGATAATTTTATTTAATCTTCTCTAGTTCTTTTATTATGAGACAGTGAATAACAGCAGCTCATTCACTTCTGCTATGGCTCTCATGATTTTAATTACCTCTATCATCCTCCCTCTTCAATCATCTCTTGTTTTAGCTGAAGCATTCTAATCTATTTACACATTCCTCATCAGGAAGTAATTTAAAACTGGCATTCTTATTTATCTTCTCTGTACTCTTTCAGTTTACTACCTCCTTTTGCAATGAAAGGAAAACAATGTAAACATTGCTGAATATAACTCAGTATCACAAGAGTCTTCTGCCACTGTTTGCACATGGCTTTCATTTTTATTATCCTGAATATTGCAGTATTGTAACCAAATGGTATCACCTCCACTTCTAGTAACAAATATGCAGGATAGTATGAACTGTACCATATACCCACCTAGGACCAGACTGCTAATGTCCCTGCAGTGAAAAAAATGAATCGTTTATTTCCATCCTTTGTTTGGCATTTTCTAACCAGCTATTAATGGATGAGAGGACTTTCCATCTTATCCTGAACGCAGCCATGTGTTTTCAAGCATCTTCAGAAACAAACCTTCTTAAAAGGCTTTTGGAATTTGTAAGCTGCAGGGTAAGAAGCACAACACATCTAACTCCCCTACAAGTTCAGTTGGATCCTTCTGGTACAGCTATGGGACCATGACTGCGTAAGAAGTCTAAAATGTTCAGTTTGTCTTACCGGCCAGTATGAACACTTGGTTCCCTAAGCAGAACTAAAGATGCCAATCTAACATGCATTCAGGAACATGTCAAGAAATATGTGGGGAAAGGCTACAGTATGCTTTTTTTTTTTGCCATGGCCATTCTATCACAATCCTTGGTGTTGCATAATTATAGCAATTAATATTCCTGGTACAGCAGTCTTATAATATCACTGTTAAATGGAAATAAGCAATCTTCATGACACATATAGATAAGCTAGAATTTGATTCCCTTCAATGCACTGATGAACCAATAGAGATAACTGAGCTGCTGTAATTTCTGAGAGGTATATCACTCTCCTACACAGGGTAGCTCTGGATGCAGACTTCAGAACTGGGAAAAGGCCACAAAGTATCTTTTCTAATGGGACTGTGTCTCTGAAGAAGTCTCTAAAGAAGAGCCTATGCAAAACAGCTTAAAAGATAAGTCAGGCTATTGATACTTACATAATGCTTTGTACTAACACTGCTGGCAAAACAGCAGGAAGTGGCAGTGCTAATAGGGCTGGAGCTTAGGACATCTCTGTGGCACTGACTTTTGTACCTTAAAGTTCCCCTTCCTTTTTATTTTGTTTTTCTTTCAGATTCACTTCTGCTCAGTGAGGTGCAGAAGTGAAGGCTTAAAGGCTAGTCAGAGCACAGCTGCTCCATGGGACCCAAGTGGGACCTTGGAATCAAGAAATCAGGCTTGTGTTTCTTACCAGTGACCTGTTCGAGCTGAAAGGACTTGTGGGCAAGGAAAATGGGTGCAAATATTAGGATCTAAGTGCTGACAAACCAGCAAAATGACAAAGTTGCCGTCAGCGCAGCTGACATAAGAAACACTTAACCAGCAGTGCTTGGATTCTGAGTTTTCTGGCTTAGTGTACTATAGGCACAACAGATGCTCAAGGACAACGCTTCCCAGTAATGTGTCTCCTTGAGGCAGAAAATTCACTTACTGTGAAGGCTGTAGACTGTAAATGCATCTTGTGAGAAATGCATGTGTGCAAATCAGCTTTTTGTTATTCCACAAGCTATATTGAAGAATCTGATGGATCCTGGCTAAAAATGGAAAGCCTTCTGGTGAAGAAGCATTGCACCGTCCCACAACTGCAGTCTTGAGTAGTATGACAAAGGAACAAACAATTTAAAGCAAAGAAATACGAAAGTAAGGAAATTAACTGAAAGAAAAGAGTGCAATAAGGAAGGACGGAATAGCAGGACTTGGGAAAAATAGCTCAATATAAGGATTATTCTGAGAGACTTCTTACACTCTAGCATTACACTTTTGTTGTGGTTTAGCCGGCAGCTCAGCCCCACACAGCCGCTCGCTCACTCCCCCACCAGCGGGATGGGGGAGAGAATCAGAAGGGTAAAGCTCGTGGGTTGAGATAAAACCAGTTTAATAATTAAAATAAAACAACAACAACAACAACAATGCAATGAAAGGAAAATAACGAGAGCGAGGCGGAACCCGGGGCGGGTGGGGGCGACGGGGAATGAACAACCCAAACCAACAGCACGTGTCGTGGCCGCTCACCGCCCGCCGACCCGACGCCGCCAGTGCCTGACCCGCAACCGCCCCCCCGCGCGCCAACTGCCCTGTTAAGGTACTGGCCGTGGCGTCACATGGTATGGAGTGAACATCCCATTGGCCAGTCGGGGTCAGCTGACCTGGCCGTGGCCCCGCCCCTCCCGGCCTCCTGCCCACGTGGCAGAGCGTGGGAAGCTGGAACGGTCCCCGGCTACTAGAGGTGCTACTGTGAAGAGAATTAACTCTTTCTCAGCCAAAACCAGCACAAATTTATAGCTAAAATCAATGCTGCACCCTGTATTTTCAGAAACATCTATCTTGTTTTCCTTCTCAGTAAATCACAGCATCAGAAACTTGAAAACCAGTACTGCTTTTTCCTTCTTTTTAAACAGAGAACTATGAAGATAAAATCTAGTTGAGGTAATTTTATTGCTGGAAACTTTCACAGCTGTTAACATCCTTCCTTTATTGCCTATCTAACTAAAATCATTATAACAGGAATCATGAATCAAGAAAGTAGATTTTAAAGTGTTGTACCCCAATTTTAAACACAGGATACACAAATATATCAACAGGTATTATTAAAAGCTTTCACTTTCACAACATTTCTTTCAAAATATGTAGGAAATTGCATACCTTTTTCTCTACCGAATGATTACATAAAAGGGCATGGCAGATGTGACCTACTGGGGTAGTGGGAATTTCTACTGGTATTAGCAGGCATTGAAAACACTGTATCTTGCAATCCCTGACTGAAACAGGGGTCAATAGCTTTTTATTAAGTCACTAAACAGATTAGATCAGTAAAGAACTAGCACTGATTTTATTGTATCCAACACGGAATTTTCTCTAGATTAAGCATTTAAAAAAAACCCATAAAAATAATTACTCTATTTCTAAATAGACTTTCCTACTTTCAATTTAATAATCATACTTTAAATAAAAATGTTAGCGTAAAAACAGTTGAAGGGAATTTCCTGTTAGCCTAGGAATAATTATATCTTGAAAGTTACCAAGGGCTGTAACTCAAGAGGTTTCATAATACCCTTCTCTCATTCTGAACACCTAGCCACGTACTTATCTTCAGGCATGTCTACAATCTTTCTCTACGTGCAGACAGCCAGCACCCTTTTACAAGATTACCACCACTATCTTGACTACTCTATCCTGTATGTCTGGTCTCGTCAATGTATTTCCATCTCATTTATTTATGCAAAAGCTACTGAAAGTGCCCTCTTCAGTCCAGTACACTAACTGTCTCAGTCTGTTTTTTTAATTCTGTGCTTGACTACAACAAAGTCACTGTCAAATTAAGTGTCGTATTTTCAATTTAAATGATACTTAACACTTCTTTTAGTCCACATTTCTGGTATCAAATTACTTTTGGAGACTTACCCTTAATTTGTGAACCTCTGTGACTGTACAGTGTTTATAGAATGCAACTCCAATGTAATGGCATGCAAAGGCTACACTTACGATGTTATTAAACTATAAATATATTATAACAGGATCCAGTTGAGCATATTTCCTATTTAGCTATCCTATTCAGACCACACCATTGATTTATTTTTAAATCTATTTAAGGAAACCATTATTTGAGATGTTATTTCTATTGTGCAATTACATTTTTTAAAAGTTCCAATACTCAAAACAATAACTAAATGTAATATCTTTGTTTATCTCACATAAAACAGAAAACATTTTAGAGGAATATTTAAAATTAGCTTCTTAACTTTCACATCTACTAAAAATCTGAATGGCAAAAAGAAAATTTGCTTTCAATCTTGAATAGCATTTCTATTTTATCATTAATCTATCCTTGACCAAATACAGTATACCATATACAGAGCAATGCCATATGCAATGTTTATTAAAAAAATGGGAATACTGTTAATAATTTTAATTACAAAAAAAAATACAGTGCAGAATAAGGACAAAGTGCTCTGGAGCATTATTCATCAGCTTGAAAGCACAAAAGTGCTCCAGTTCTGAGGTTTCTTACTTTTTGTATAAAATCTCAAAAGCTATGGATGTTTGGGGTTTTTTTCAGTTAGAAGATAATTTTACATTCCTTGTGGAAATTCTCATATGAAAGAAGACTCACATATTGATTACAAAATCTGTTTGGCTCAGTGAATCAGTTCAGGGCAAAAGGTAAGGAAAAATATAAGATGCTTGATTTTATCTAGCAGTCCTGCAACGTTCAGAAAGTCTGAACTAGTTCAAACTAATAAATCTTCTATGTAATCCAAGATTCTCAACAGCCATCCTTCTCTCCCTGCATCCCAATCTAATTAGGTCTAGGCCTAGCATCTCTGATGAGCAGTTTACTGTTCAAAGTTTACCATCTTTTATGTGAGAAGTATTACAATAATAATGTGGAAGAGGTTTGGTCGTATGGACAACTGGAATCATACGAAGTTTGGAAAGAGATGGTAGATTCCCTGTGACCACTGAGCCTGCTGGATATGAACTAGACAAAAGCGCATATGCATTTCTAACAGGGCTACAGAATTTCTTCTTTGACAATGCAGTATTGTCTTATAAAGAGGCAGTTATTCTCTCATGCAAACCTGCAATTTTTTTTTTCACTTTCTAAGCACTGTAATCATATACCTTTTCACTCCAGTCACTCTACTCATGTACCCAGCCTGTTCTTCTTCCCATTCTTTGTATTTTGCCTTCTGGAACTCTAACATCTTATTAGGCTGTTACCTTCCTAATCAAACACAACTTAATCTAAGTAGCCTTTTTTTCCCCCACCACTCTCAATGATATTATGGTTTGCATTTGGGAGGGCATCTAATATGGCGTCAGAATTCTTTTGCTGCCAGTATGCTCAGTCTTCTATGCCTGTAAAGTCCCTGGGAGCCTCCTGAGGCAGGGAACATAAGCAAATTTAAGAAAATCAAATACAGAACTTTAGGAGCTGCCAAGCACAGTTTAGATGTAAGCCCAAAAAAGCAGCCTAGGAAGAAAATATTATACACTTGCATTTTGAGCTGACACAAACCCTGAAGTAGCTTTTATTTAAATCAAAAGTCAGAAGACAGAGACGTGGCAGCAACACTTGCATTTAGTAAGGCAAAGACAAAGTTTCACACAGCTATGTGGTTCAGGTTTCCTAATAACTAGATCTAATCATGTTCCTATTTGGTGTGGGACTTTTAGGCTATCATTTGGAGACACACATTTGGATTTGGAGATCCAGCATTCTGAATTACCTTTCTGGAATGACATGTCCATTTTCAAGTAGCACAATACTGAACCTGTACGACCTCTCCAGAGCTTCCTTTTACTTTTAATTATTTATGTTTTGTACAAAGGTCAGCATGGTAGCTTTTCATATTTATAAAAGACATAATTCATATGGCACTATGGGACAAATACGAACTATGTCACATACATAATGTATTACAATAAACCAATAAGCTCAGTATCAAATCTACACTACATTATCTGCTGTTAAAGAAATACTCATCATTGTTTCTCCTGCCAACAGCTTCCCGTCTGCACAATACCAAAGATGATCTACCAGTCCTCAAACTTCTCAAGTTTGCTCATTTTTGATAGCTAGGAGTGTTTCTTGTTATTTTCAGTATCAAATCATGACCTTGTGTGACACAGTTTTGTAAGTGGAGGATCAGTATTTATCAAATTTGACCTGTAGAAAGGCCTGGGTAGAATCACAAAAGCAATATGCCCTGTTTTATTTTTTCCACATATTTTTAGAAGCAACCTATATTGTTCTTATAAACAGGAAAAACATATCTGCTGGCAAGACTCAGCACTACAGAAAATAACTATGTAAATAAATGTATATGAGGCCTGGTGAAAAAAGGCCATTAGACTGAAAACACGGAAACATGGGTAAACAGTGAATTCCACATTTCAGTAGTCCAACTTAAATGTTTTTCAGTTAACAACCAGTTAATAATGATGAGAATGTTTAAGTGTTAAAGTAGGAACAAGACTAAGCTTTCTTCAATAATATGCAGAAAACAAAGCTAAACCATCCAGAGCCTTTACTCTATTTTGTATGTCTAAAACAAGCCATACAGAATAGTATATACGATATTATTCCAACTTTTTTATATTACTTCTTTCATAAAAGACTGATTCTGATTATTTTTTGAGATGTCTTTATTGATCGCACTCAGAACTCGTCACTTTCCCCCAGAGTAATTTTCTTTATTCCACTATGCAGACACAAATTTTTCTGAACAGGAAACTACATGCAATTATCCCGATAATGTGCACAAAATTAAAGATTTAAGAATACATAAGAAGTACACACACAAATTGTCTTTTTACAATTTCCAGTTTATCTTTAGATTCAGAGTACTGTGTGTGGGTCAATCAGGATAATTTAACTCATCTCTACTTTAATAATAATCCATCTCTGATTTCCAATGGCATATCTTAGCTAGAGACTTATTTCAAATATTATAGCCACAACTGACTGAATTTTAGGCAAAATTTTAAAAACTTACCTTCAAAAACTCTGAAAGCTTTCTTGCAGCTTGGTAGAGGCCATTTTGCAGAATTTGATTTTTGAAAATTTTCTTTTAACTTCAAATATTCCGTAGGGAAAAAAGATTTGGTAGAGTTGTTCAGTTCTACAATAATTAATGGGAAAGAATGTGTACATCAGTGCTGCAAATATAGCAATAATTTACTGTGTTTCTACTATGAAATAAAAATGCCTTATCTACTGTGTAATCCTTTTTCTCATTATAACATCTCTTAAATTGTTTTAAAATCACATAAACCCAAGCAAAAATAAGTCAATCATGCTGTTTTGATTCTGTTGCTCAGAAAAAAAGCACTTAGGAAAGATGATGTCAAATTCTAGCACAATGAAGTACATAATAAATCAGGCTACTTAATTTACAAAACTATCATAACCTCTAAGAATGAAAATGACGTCTATCAAGCTGACTGTGGTATTAATTCTCAGTTCATATTGTTTTTTGTTTAACACCATCACTCAGTAACAGTCAGTACTACAAGGAAAGGTGAAAAGTCTGAATTTTTTTTTTTTTAATCTTTTAAATATTGTGGATTAAAAGGAATTACGAACACATTTGTAGAATGATTAATGACACATTGCAAGAGTTGACAATTTATTAATCTCAATAAATCATCAGCTCCTTTGAATATAATTTGCGGAAATATCTACCTGGACTGCAACTCAAAATTGTCAAAACTAACCTATCCATAGCAATACAACACTGGAAAGAATTTTAAAATAACATGTTTTCCTACAAGAGGAAAGAAGGGATCTGCTGATAACAGGCAGAGTTGCCAAGATAGTAGTTAACAGGGAAAACTTCAAAACCCCTTTGGCTCCAGATAAATACTAATAGCAGCTGCTACCATAATTCCTGCTGTACCTTAAAAGAAAGAAAAGTCCCTTCACAGATCTTTGAAGATGCTTATGTATTATTATGGTTCATTGCAATTACACATCCTATTTCAATAATAAATATTTCATGAAAGGATCAAATCTTTTTCTCTGGCAAATTTGAGAAAGCTAAGCTTTTTGTGAGAAGGCTCCAGAAAGAAGAAAAAATTCCAAATGCACTTTGGTTGCAGCAGCTTTTTCTATGTAAGAGGAAAGCATTAGCAGATTTGAAGCAGAAAAAAAATGCTGGTCTTATTCTAAAAATTATTCTGTATTTCACCATGTCAGAATACAGGTGGAAAGAGGCTACCAAAGACTTGCAGAGTACAGAAATCTCCAAATCCTTCTATATCATTATGTGAGAACAGTGCTACTGCAGCCATAAAACTCTGTCAGTGAAGGAAAAGAGGTAATTTTCTCTCCTAAATGTAAAAGGAACAAGTTGTGTATTTTTAATTTTTATATAAGAGCTTTATATGCTACTGAATATTTGGATTAAGTACTATTCGGATTCAGAGAAATAGCCTCTGATGTGCTTGCCTCTCACAGCATGAACAGAGAATATTCTAGTTTCCTTCTACAAGCCATTAAAATCGACTCAGTTATTTCAACTTTGTTGTCCAAATTTAAACACCGAAACCTCTGGTGAGGCACCTAATCCCTGTTTTTCAGAAAAGGCAGTGGTTGCAACTCTTACTGGCTTTTAGACAGTTTCTTTGTTAGGCTTTTAATTAAAAATCCTTTCAGGCTGACCAGGCCACCTGTCTTTCTGCATGTATGTGACCCTTTCCCTGCCATTTGCCTGGACTTCCCATGTACAACCACTACACTGAAACTGCGTTTCTCCAAAGTGGTGGATTTACTGTACGTGAGTGCCAGATCTGCCCTTCTTGGAAACAGTTAACACCAGTGAAAGTTTGTATAAATGGAAGCCAGTCCCTGGCTCACTCTTTCCCCTGATAGGAGAGGCATTTAGAAGACAGTTACTTAAACTGGGTTGGTGCAATCAGATCAAAAACTGTTGTCTGTGGTGTACCCTGGGCACCTTATCATCTGACCAGATGTGTGTTTATCCTCATGGAAGAAGGGCTTTTAAGAAAGATGGGAATGCATGGCGGACATCATCAGAGCAACCTGTCTGGACTGGAACTCACTCTCAAGGGAACCAGTGGAAAAGGCTCCTTTGATGAAGGCAACAGGCCAGAGGAAGTATCCTCGCGGGTCACATCCAGCTTTGTAGCTCTGGCTTAAGCACTCTTTTTCTTCATAAATGGTGAATAATTGACCTGTTAGCTTTCATCTTTTTTTGACATTACACACATCCTTCTGTTGAAGTTACGTTGTTTGCAAAACTGTACGCTCTAAGAAGTGAACTTCTGAATATATCCTTAAATATTTTCTTTTTGAGATATTCTTGTAAAATAAAATCCAGTTATACAAAAGGAAAGCTGCAGAAAGTAACCAGAATAAATCAGTGAGTGAAATAAGACATCCCAGCTGTAGCATTGGAGAAATATGTAAAGAATGCTGGCAACTTTGCTTTGCTGGCTGCACACACCTCTAAAAGCAGTGACTTTAGCATAACTTTTAAAAGGCCTAATAAATCTCCTGAGCAAGAAAAATATTTGCTACCCTTTATATTGGTCTGGCACCATCCATCTTCCTTAATGTGTTGATTTTACCAATTTCTCTATGGATACAATATTATCATCAATATTTCTTGGTTGATTTAAATGCTGCTCAATATGTTATGCACTGGGAAATTACAAAATATTTTTCTTAATATATGCATTGTAATACAAAGTAAATTTAGTGTATCTACTTTCAAATATATTGCTAAGTCAAGCATATATTGCTATATACTGAATAGCAATATACAAATAGGTGCTGTAAGGCCATATGGATTTCTCTTATCTGAAGCTGTTAATACTAAACACATCTCATATACTGTTATGGCTCTCTATTTACAGTAGAGTCTCTACTTATATATTTATGACACTGTATTTACACTTCAACCACACAAATCCTTTTCCTAAAAAAACCTACATACCTTTTTAATATTTTCACAGAATGGGTTACGTTGGAAGGCGTGTCTTGAGATCAACTAGTCCAACCCACTCTGCTCAAGCATGCTCAGGTACAGCAGGTTGCCCAGGAGTGCGTCTGGTTTTGAGTGACTCCACAGATGGAGACGCCACAGCCTCTCTGGGCAACCTTGTTGACCATCCTCACAGGAAAAAAGTGTTTTCTTATGTTCAGATGGAATTTCATGTGTTTCAACTCATGCCCACTGCCTCCTGCCCTGTTAGTGGGCACTACTGAGAAGAATCTGGCTCACTCTTCTTCATTGCCTCCCATCAGGTATTTTTACACATTGTATATTAAGTACTCAAAGGTTACTAATAGTCCTGGTAATATTTCACTTAAATGACAGTACTTTAAATGTGTTGAAAATTTTTGCAAATACATTTTAGCAAGCATCTCTCTTTGTGCTCCCCCAGTAGTATGTTACTGCCCCAAATCTGTTAAATAGCTTTTTAAAATTTAAAGTGTCCTAAACCAAATGAAAGTAATTCTCTACTGCTGAAACACACTTCATCTGTACATCAAATCCAAACGGGCATGAAACATTAAGTAAATAAAACGAGAACAGCTTGAAACCTCTATACACCAGCCAGGCAAGGTGCTAAGAGTGCTCAAGCTGCATCTTTCCATCAATTTTCCCTGCTGCAGTGCTGACACACTCAGTCCCTGTCCCTGTCCACCATCAGCTCCCCAGTGAACCATGCTGGGGCAATTAGTTTGTCTGAAAAATGTCTCCTGCCCACCCAAATGAGTTCTTATTTAGCCCAGTCAGATCCTCGAACTGGTCTCCCTTCAAATTATACAAAGTTGTGCCTGTGCAGGGGAAGAGCCTGAGCACAACCAGAAACAGAAGCTGGGGACCTCTGCTGATCAATGTGAAATCATACCGTAACATGCAACTCCAACCTGTCATCAACACAGCACTCTCCCAGTTTAAAGAGGATCACTGCAAGATCTCTGCAGCATGCAAAAATAAACAAACAGTCCTGCATGGCTGAGTCATTTCCATCACTTTGTGACCTGTCTATGCACAGTTTTAAGTGCTGTAAAGGGCCAAGCTCCATATATCATCGTTCAATTTTATCCGTGGTGCATGAATTTACCTTTTTAAGCTCCAGGCATAAAAGACTAACTCATGCTGTTCCAGGCATCCCGTCTACAGCATTACTTTACCTCTTCTGTCCCTGTACCCATTCTGACATCAAACACACCCTACCCACCATGTTTTCCTACTGCTAAAAGTCAAGAACACTAGAGATGAAGGTTTAAGAGGCCCGGAAGGGAGAATTCAAAAACAAAATTAGTTAGGAGGATTTGATAGTTCTGCCAACCTTTATTTTTGCTTGTAGCTAAACTGAAGTCATAAAACCAATAAAAGAACATTTTTTTTGTGTGTGTCATTAAGTTAGTAATTTTAAAAATGCGTTTCTGGTAGGATGTTTTGAGAAAATGTTTATAATGTTTGGAGTTTGTTATTTCTTAGCAAAAGGCAACCAAAGAAATGTAAAATACCAGAACCTCAATTCAAAAATCAAAATGTTTTAAAATACGCATCTAGAATAGTTTCTTCCCACCGAAGAAAGCCTGCATAGAATAGTCCTAGGAAGAGTTAAATGCAAAGAAAACCTCAGAGTGAATTAACATCACCAAATTTTGCTCTGCATGCATTTTGGATGTGGCCCATTGCATATTATTATTTTTTTCTTTCTTCTTTTTATTACTATATTTGGCTAACAGGGTTTTACTATACTTTTAACTACATATTTGTTGAGGCCAGAAATACAGGAAGAAAAGTTACAAATATTTTTCTGTATTGTAAAAACTTTCAGTTTTATACCTGTTTGGAAAAAGACTCTGGCAATTGTAGTGCGACACAGTGGACATGGAGTGCTGGCTGGATTGTCTTTGGCAAGCATCCTTAAGCAAGGTTCACAAAAGATGTGGTGGCATGGATAGCACATGTAAGGATTGAAATAAATGTCCAGGCACACTGCACAGAGATAGCTTTCTTTATCTCTTCTGAGTTCATGCTCATCGTCTGTATGCAGGTTATCATTTGCAGTCTGCAAGAAAAGAAAAAGAAAACATCTTTTCATGGCTCAGCTTATAACTGTTTTGGATAAAGCAGGCGGCAGGAAGGACTTCAAATAATGCTTAAGAAGCTGGTATAGACTGGTGATATTCTTAATTTTTAATACAGGTTGCTTTTAATGAGATGATGAAAGATACTGGTAAGACAGGAATGTCACAACAAGCGCTCTCTGGGAAAACAGAACAAAAATCATACAAGACAGTAAAAGAAGCAAATAACAAAACCCAAAAGGCTAAGTAAAACTGTACTATGATCAAATTTCTTCTTTTAAAACAAATGTTAAAAATTTATTTCTAACTTTATTACCAAAATACCTGGTTACTTTGCCAAGAAAGGCAAAACAAAACAAAAAACTCTAAAAATAACCTGTGGATTGTTCTGCCATTGAAAGGTAATTTGTGAAGGGCATGTTTCAGGAAGAATAATGACTCACAGTTTGACACAAGCCACAGCTTCATTACTACAATGCAGAATCTAAATCGTAGAGTAGGAAGTCTAGGAAACCCTAACACATTTGGTAACTGCTTGTTTTTGCCAGCATGTATGTTCTGAATTTCCTTGCATTGATATCTTTGTAGGGGCCCATAGCTGGACTTCCCAAACGGTGTACACGCCATATGAGTGTAACAACTTGCGTACATTGCTAGGTTCCTGCTTTGCTCGTGTAAGACGACTAAACCTTTCCACGTAATCCATGTATACTAATGGCATCCAGGGTTTTTGGCTTAAAAAAAAAATCTTTTTTTTTCATCTGTATGGGAGCCACACAAGAGACATTGACTTTGCTCTAGCTCCTTTATCCATCCTCTCTGTTTCACAGCTAATGGAACCCAACATAGCCTAATATCCAAGAGATGAACCAGGAAAAAACCAGTTCAGAGGAAGGTGTCAGACACTGCTGAATATCAACTCTTTTCTCATGGCTCTTGTTCCAAATTCCCTATCCTTGCCTAATGATCTCAGTTTAAGTGTCTTAATCTGCAGCTGCTCTGTAGTATCAGTAACTTCTTGCAACCTCCACTACCAATACTTAATATTCTCTTGTCCCTTGCTCAACCACTGCTCTGTACCTACCTCTTTCCTAATCCTGCAACGCTAGTCCTACTAGTCCTTCCAGACACCTATTATTGACATTAAGCACACCTGTTGATGCATTTCTACCCAATAAATACTAGTCTGTGCCAGAGCAGCTGCTTGACGGGCATCTAAATTGCATACCTGCTACCTGTGTATTACACAGGCCACTTTTGACAATCATAGGCCATGGCAGACAACCACTGCCTGATACTGATGCACCAAATATTAATGACAATTGTTATTTTGTGCCTAGTGTAGAGATGGGATTCTCTAGACCTGTTTCAGAGATGATTACATGTATGGCTTACTGGTTTGGATTTCTGTTATGTCTCATTACAGACAGTCCTCTTCTGCCTGGGATACTGAACACTGCAAATAATGAATAAGCCCTAACAGTATGGGTACTGTGGAATGCATTTAAAAATAAAGAGCAGAAGTACTTAGCCAGAATTTATCAGTTCTAGATAAGCACTTGTCCTGCCAGTCCAGCTGAGCCTTCACATTGCACTTTCCAGAGTACCAGGTGCCAAGAGTGCTTATAAATTCTGGCCTGCTGTGACATAAATGCATGGAGACTGTTTGGGTTTACCACTGTGTCCAAACGTAAGCTCTTGTGCAACCCTAAGCATCAATAACTGTGTGGCTCTTGTAGCACTTACCTCAGCATTTATTACTCCAGCTTGATTTTCTCCATGCCAGACTTGAGACGGGCCCAGAAAACTTCAATGTGTACTGAAATTTACTGCAGAGGCAAGTAGGTTGTACTGACAAGCAGCTGTTGCAGGTCTGTCTGCGACTAGTTTCTAGCTTCTCTAGCATCTGTAGAAGCTAGTCCCAGACAGTAACAACTGGGACTAATACTTCTACCATGCTGTAGGAAAGTGTTAGAGCAGCACTTCGTAACAACTAATCGATAACGCTGTTTAACCCAGATTTTTACAGCACAGACAACAACACCAGAACAGAATGGCAAAAGGTAATTGAGAATTGATTACAGCTAGGTAACTCTAGAAGGAAGGATGCTTCATAACACCATTTCTTTGTCAAAAAGTGGAAAATAATTTGGCACAGAAAGTGAGGAAAGTAGTCTGAGCTTAATACAAGACAGAGATGACTTCAGCAAAAATTATGAAACACTAATACATTGTGACAATAACAACCCCCTCCAACCCAGCCATGTGGACTTGGCAGTGCTAGGTTAATGGTTGGACTCAATGATCTGAAAGGTCTTTTCTAACCTAAATGATTCTATGTAAGGACAAAATCATAATTAAAACCTCACACAAAATGAAATTATGGTACAGGGGGCGTTTGCTGAGTGGTTTTGATGAGCACTGATTGGAAAGGAAATACACAATGTGTATAGAGGAACTGCCTGTCTCATTGGCTGTAGGTTAAACACCTTGCATGAGCCAGTTAAGTAAATGAGGGAACTAGAGGTAAAATGGCTGAGGACTCAAGGGTAGTGGTTGCTTCTGAGGTAGGTTTGTAATCATGGTAAGATGCACAGACAGGAGAATCTCAGACCCAACTGCAAAAAAAAGCTCTGGCTCTAGTTGAGAGTAATTTTAGTGGATCAGAGGAAGAGCTGTCTTTTCTACAGCTTTGCATCCCTTCTTAAAAGACCTATCTAGGCACACAGCATCATTTAGTGCTGCAAAGCTAAAATTAGGGGAACTTCATTACGCAAGTAGCTACTGTATAATAATTTAAACAGGCATGATTTTCCATTTGCAATTAAGCATTGCCTGTATATTCCAACTAGAGCCAGAGCTTTGGTGTTTGAAAGCTTTACAAGCATAAACCTGAATGTTGTTCTTGAAGGATTATAGTACAGACAAAATTAAGGAAGGCCATGTAGACATCAAGGACAGTGACGGGAGTAAAAGATTTCTAAATACTAACAGGAAAACCTTGAAAGCTAAACTATTACCTCTAAGAAATAAAAGAAAGGTAAGAGGCTTCAAAAATTTCCATCTTCCCAGCCACATGGGAACTGCTAATACTGACAGTATCGCCTGATGGTAACCCCTGATATACCACTAGGTGGACAGAAGAAGGATTCTAAGGAAAAAAAAAAAAAAAAAGGGAGAGGAACAGTAGTTTGGCTGGACTCCATGACAGTGTTTGATTCAGTCCTACATTCAGAAAGAACACATGCATCAATGAATAACATGATATTTAATGTAAGATTTACCTGTAATCATGTCAAAGACCTAGAACTAATGGATATAGACACTAACAGGAAAACTTTCTATATGTATGCTACCAGTAAAAGGAGATTCAGAGTAAAATATAGGAATATGACCAGAACAGCGACAAAACTAAATAAAGAACATGTAACATTTGCTCCAAAATGCCAAACTATGAAAAAAACCTTGTGAGACCTTTCATTTTAAACCAACCAATTTAGAATGCTTTGTAAGCTCAAAAGTGTCCACAGTTAAATGGAATGATGACCAAGAAAAACCTCAGTTCTATCTTCACATGATTGTCTTGCAAAGATAACTGCCTGAAATAAAACTTGGAACAAATACATAAAACTGTATTTCATATAAATATTAATCCCGCAAAGATTAATGAACAAAGGTGGAATATTTTAAAAGGCCTTGAAGTTAAGTAAACATTAGAGGAAGTTTTCCATATATTTCACTTTTTAAACAGAAGAATGAAAGCCTAAAGATACCTGTGGATGCTTTGTCAATGCAAACACAACTCCGCATTAATTAGTAGCTGACTTACTATTAGTGCATAACAATTGTGCCAATAAATTGCCCTGAAATGACAGCAGCAGCAGATTTATGTTTTACAGGGCTACATTCTTCTACTAAACAAGAGTTAAAATAGAAGAATGCCATAGAATCTCTTTCCCCATCTAAATTAAATTAGTGTGAAAGCACGGTCAGGGATAAGCTATTCCGCATGGACATGCCATTTTCAGGGGAGTGCTTTGCAGCATTGTGGTACTAAGAATGAGGAATAATCTGTATAGTCTGGGATGGACTATGCTAAGTAGCACAGTGCTGTGCAGTAGGGGGGACTAGAGAAACACCTAGCACTGTGAGATGCTGGCCTGAGTAGTAATGTGCACTGTGAAATGGCTGGGCAGCAAAAGACAGTGCAGACAATTGTGTAAGAGTGATGGGGAGCCCTGTGAAACGGAGACTTGGGAAACAAGACAGATGCATTATTAGTGTGTAGCCCACCAAATCCATTCAAAAGTTCTCTTCAAATGAGAAAGGTTTTTCACCCTTGCCATAAAACTGTGGAGATCCTATTCCAGACTGCACTTGTAACAGTGACCACATGCTCCAATGGACAATGATAAACTTTTTCAATAATTCCTCACTAAAGATATCGACATATGTGGTGATCATAATACATATTCTGTTAAATGTTACATAAACTGGTTAGGACAGGAAAAAAATTCTTTCTGTCCTTATATGCTTAATGTAAAGGTGGATGAAACTAGTCTCTCTGCAGTGGCAACTGCTTCACTGTTCTCTTACATGAACAGTAACTTAAACAGTACCTCAAAGGCGAACAGTGGTGTGGGAGGCTCAAGAAGCCACATTTCACAAACCAGGAGGAAGACCTAATTTGCTGCACATTTGCATATCTCACATTTTGAAAGAGCACAGTATGCGTACTTTCCTTTGTTCTCTTGGAAACTGCCTCTCAGTAATCTGCTCCACACTATTCATAAACTGTACGTAAATAAATCTACAACGATTTGTAGCTCTAAATTGACTTTAAGCCTTCATTTATACTCTATAAACAGAATCATACACTCCAGGTCTCAAAAAGTTTGAAAGAATGAATGTAGATCCTGTTTAGTACAGATATGGATCAAAAAGAAATAAATACTTCTTGGTTGCTGCTGGGAAAAAAAATCAGTGGGTTTAGCCTTATTTCCAACAGAAATGCAGCTTATGGGAGTGCCATGTCTATACATCTGTCAGGTTGTCCCACAACAGGTTTTGACCCACTAGTCAATTGTAACCAAATCTGACACAATTGTGACCTCAGGTATACTGGCTTCCTGAAAATTTCATAAAAATTGACAGCTAGATTGAGTACGGAGACTGAAATGAGTGCCATCCCTATGGGAAAGCCTGCATGTGCTTTGTTGCTTTGAACAGAATTTATCTAGCCTAATTTCTGCAGACTGAACTGGTGACTTTTTATGGAGTTTCAAAAGCAAACTCAAAAAACAAATTGAAGTCCAATTTTAAAATGTGGAAAAAACCCTACCAAAAATATTTACTAGCTAAACTACTGTAAGTTCTTCCAAATCAGGCCACAAGGTCCACCAGGGTTTGTATGCCTTTCAGCACTCTGTTTTGGCTGACTGGTATGATGCGTGCAAAAGGGCATCTTTTCAGGTGACTGGCAAATAAGCTTGAAACTTATAAATCAAAATAGGGCAGAGATGCCAATGCTCATGGCTTAAATATCTGTACAAATCAATAATTCAGTCTGAACTCCCTGCACTCTAAATTTCTCCCCACACAACATTCCAGAAAAATCCAAAGATAAGCCAAAAACTTTGAAACACAGCAAAACAGCACAAGCAGCCCTCTGGAGCTACCTACTGCCACGTCCTCCGTTCAGACCATCTCTGCTGCATTTGGGTTGGTTAAATTGCTCAAGGGGAAACAACTAAAGAACATCTTCTTCATTCTTCTAGAGAACTTCTGTTTAAAGCTAACAGTGTATATTTTTTTTTATTCTATATCATTTAGAAGTAGCTTTAGGCAGTGGAGTTGTTCATCTTGTGTGATTAAGCACTTTGCAGACCAAGGCAACTACTAATAGAACACCTATGCTTTTTGTTTATGGGGCTCTAAAGAGACAACAATAAATGGATAAAATAAAAAATGAAAGTGAAAATCAGAATCTTCTCAACAGATATTTGCATTCTAACCTCTAGTTAGCCTCTTCCATGTTCCAGAGAAAATAAATTACCTATCTTTCTGCTTCTTAGAGAAGATCCTTAACACTGTAATTCCTTTTCCATCTCTATTTGAATTATCAAAAGTTGTTCTGAGGTCATGCTTATTCATAAGGGCTACTGCTTTTCAGACTTGTTTTCAAGTCTTTGTTTTCAGACTTTTTGACCCCCCAAACTTTGACTTTTCCACAGTCTAGCAGTTTGCCTAATCAAATTTGCTTTATTTGATTTGTTTAATCAAATATATGTATACATACTAACTTCTCTCTATCAATCTCAAAATGTTTTTGTCTTTAGGTAACGATGGCTACAACAGTACTACAGTCTTTTCTTAATCCTGAATGATCTTATAGCGAACAACAAAGGCAAGTTAAATATCTTAGCTAGTTAAAGGTTACTGAATTATTATGCATAGGCCATATTTGAGAAAATTAAGTATCAGATTTTTGATGTTTACTGTATTCAAACATTATACATGCTACAACCAGAGCCATGTCAATAACTCTATGAATTTATCAGACTCCTGCCTAAGATAATTATCCACGCTACTGTTTTAGAATCTGAGCACTTCCAATTCAGATTGAGTGCAACTCATCACATCTTGTCTGGTTAGCTGAATTTATTTTCTCTAATATGCATTAAAATTTCTTGTACTTGCCAACTGTGACTTTCTACTATTGCCAATCTACTCAGCTATGATAAACTCGTGGACTTGACTAGGTGACTGCCTTTGCATAAATCGCTGGTGAGTCATTAGAAAGCCCAAGTCTGTTAGCCACAAATTAAAACGCATGGGGAAGAATTGGACAGCATACAGAAAAGATACTAGAGATTAAAACAGTGAGCCAATAGCCTGCAAATGAGATGCTCATAGAGAGCAAATGATGCTTGTTACTTATGAAAACCCTAATGTGTGAGCTGGCACTGCTACTGTTCTCTTTTGTTCAGGTGCAATAAGAAGCAGTTCCAAAGAAGGTGCCAACAAGGTTCCGTGTAGTGAACAAATCTTTCAGAATTGCTCTGAGTTCACTACTCCTCTCAAGAGTTAAAAGACGTGTTCTGCACCCTGAAACAGAAATAAGTCTTCTCATATGCTGGCCTGAAAAAGTTACCTTGAAGATATTGTTGAAGCATAATGAAGGAGATAGGAAAGGAGACAATTTTTGTGGTGCCAGATGGAAACCCTTGGAAAGAATGGGAGCTAGGAGCTGCGCAACTGATATGCATGGACACAGAACCTTGCTTCAGTGCTTGCAAACACTGTCTGGAACAGCTGTACTAGAAACTATTCCTTTTGACTAGTAAGCTAGAAGTCAAGGGTTCACAGCGAAGGAATTATGCATTTCATTTAACCTGTGTGATGTTGCCCCTTTGATGAGGCCATTGACATCCTCAATAGAGCAGAGGCTTCACCAATGGAAGACGTAGGGAAATGAAAATCCTACTAATTCTATGGAGCCTTGTAAGGCCAAAAAATTATTCAAGTATTGAATACCAGGACACCTTGATAACAACAGGGTAAATGTGGATATGGAAAACCATTGGTAGAATATAGCTTGCACTTGCCCCAAAGGAATTTCTTCTCTTGCTCCCTAAATAGATTGCTTTTAAAGGCTATCCTGAAGTTCTGTACAGGTTGTTACTTAGACCTCTTCTAGAATAATATACCCAAGTTTGAACATCTACAATTTAAAACTGACATTGAAAACCAGAGAGGAGACAACAAAAATATAAAAAAGCCTAAAATACATTCTACAATAGAAGGCAAAGGCATTCAGTCAGCTTGATTTTTTTAAAATCTACCATAAAAAGGAATAATAATATGCCACATCTTATGTGCAATTAGCACTTCAAAGTAAAAATAAGCCACAAATCTGAAGTAAGAATAACAATTTAAATGGATTATCAATATTATAAACTCCCACCACTTACAGGCTACATATGCAGACTACTTTCTTCCAGAATAGCTAATCTCATGGCCTATGAGTTAGAAGAGTAGGTGTAAGACACTGAGTGCAAAGCCTATGGGAGTCTATTTATCAGTGTATAACTATTACAGCCCATCTGCAGACAGAGGTTAACTAGAGACCATACTAGTACTGAAATGGCTGGATTAGTTCAGCACTCTATGCAACGTAAAGACCACCCTCGTACATGGGTACTTCACTGGAATCTAAGTAGTTTCAGCCTGTATTTTTCTTCTCTGGAGAAGCAGTTACATTCAAAAAATATCAAGGGAATCTGACAACATCTGACTTTCATAGACCTAAAATTTATAAAAAACAATAAAAAGAATGACTTAGAATGAATTTAAAGTTTAACAAGGTATATTTATTTAATCTGATTGTTCAAGGAACCATGTCCTTTTTAAACACCTCATTAGTTACTGAAATAATTAAAGAACATTATTTAGCACATATTTTAAACTTATGGTTAGAGATTCGTCAAGAGTTACAGAACTGAAATAACCTCAGTAGACTGCTAATGACAAACATTACTTCATATTAGTTAAATGCATTGTTAATATGACTTCTTTTAGGTAAAAGGACAATTTGAGGGCATAACTAGAGTACCTTAAGAAAAATAAATGTAAAAAGCGCCTTGAGGCATGGCAAGTTAACCAATTTATCTTAGTGAAATACTTT
The DNA here is from genome assembly GCF_949628215.1 of Phalacrocorax aristotelis. NCBI lineage: Eukaryota > Metazoa > Chordata > Aves > Suliformes > Phalacrocoracidae > Phalacrocorax > Phalacrocorax aristotelis. Next base: position 59,268,162 of record NC_134311.1, read on the forward strand.
TACTTCAGCAGAACTTTAATCTTATTTATATCATGAGATAAAGGCTTACTTTGTGGAAGAAGTGAAAAACAAAACTTAGAAAAAAGATAAAGGAGAAGAAAATTATCTAATATCTTTTCTTTTTATTCCTGTATACACTTCACAGAACCAGAATAATGACTAATTTATTATGTTACTGATTCATACTGTTTTAATCAGGTTGAAACAGGCCACACAGAACTGAATATCCCTTTTGCTACATGTACATGAGTATTATGCACATACCCCCTTTCTTTCTAAGCATCTTATATATTTCAGTTTCTTGTTATGACGGATTCGAAATTATTTAAGCTATTTTTGTTATGCAATTTGGTTAATCTCTGCAGTTCCTTCCATGGAGTAATTGAGCCTTTAAGCTTTTGGAAGATACATCTAAGCTGGCAGCTCTAGATATTATTACTCTTGGAAATTTCTCCTAGGAGAATCATATTTATTGTTTAAGGAACATCTGTAAACACAGCTTTTATGAAGATCTCTTGAAGATCTTCATAACTCCTACTTGACTGTCTTATCATAAAGTATTATTCCTACTAAAATAATTTAATTATGAAGCTGAATTCAGAGACAGGCCACTGGAATAAGTATTACTCAAAGTACTTGAACCACAATGATCTTAATATTTTAATATTTATACTCACCCCTAAATTAGTATATAAGAAATAAGTGTGATGTTACAAGCCTATCATCATTTTTATTTTGACTTTGATTTTAATAAAACACACACATTGTTTATCCAGGCATTTAAGAGAATGATGTGAGCATTACAGCGAAGTTGGAAAATTAAGCTTCACGTCAAAAATAAATATGCAGAATAGAGCATCTAGGCACAGCTATTAGTGTTACTACACCTAACAATAAATCAAATATTAATAATAATTGATCTTTATTGTAACTAGTATTTCAAACAAACAGGAGAAAAATTCATTTGCAGAGGCCTGAAAAAACTTCTGTGAATCCTCTAGAGTCCCAATGCAATGCCTAAATAACAGATAACGGGTTGTGTTGGCCCTTCTGGTGTGAATTCCATGCAGATACAACATTTTCTTTTTTTACAACTTCCTTTTTTTACAGATGTTGTACCGAAAAAAAAGGAGACCATTGTTCCTCATTTTGGTATTACAGATCTCCTTTGCATTTTGGAAACTGAAATGATGTGAAGCTGGCAGTAATGTGTGTGCTAAACATACTGCTGAGGTTTACAGACATATTTGGACTGGAAGGTTAAATTTTAGCCCTGAAGAAGTAAACAGGCTGCAAGCACGAAGATTTCCTTCTCTTAGTTAAATCAAAGGAGTTGCTATCTACATCTGAAGAGTCCTCCTCACGTACAACTGCTCTCTAGTACTACCTAGCAGTTGTTCTGGTGCACGGTGAAATGATAGTCCTGTCAATTCACATTCATAAAGAGCTAGAGAATCAATAAAATATTTCTATTGAAATATTAATGTTATACCTGTAAAAAGAGCATATCTCTTAATTTTACCAAATTGATTTGCAGCACTGAAATAACAGACAATTGTATGCATTTATTTTTCCACTCTATTTCTAGGCTTTTCATGAATGTATGTACAATTACTCTGTTAGGGAAAATACTCATAACAAAACATCTGTAAAATGATGTCTGGAACAGTGCTGCTATATTTTGGCAGCTTTGCATAAATATAGTATATCAAACAATGCCTCTGAAATTCTGCTTGTCATTCAGCATAAATCTAAAGCAAATTACAGTAATGCCTGACACACGCTGAGTTAACAGCATACAAAAGGCCCTTTTGTGCTTAACACCTACTCTTACCATTAACATGTCTTCCCCAGCACAATAAAGCAGAAAGTACAACAGATGACACGGGAAGAGTGCTGGTCAGCAATGGAGTTCCACTTCTGTTCTGAACAGCATTTACAAACTCTTTCTAACTCAACGTATCCCCACTTCTGGAACACAGCTTTATAAATAACAGCATCAATCTACAGATTTTAAATTTCCTACTGAAGCCTTGCTGTTCCTGGGATTTGCCAGGTCCAAGTTACAGTTCTCTCTGCTTGTACAGTCTGCAGCATCTGCATTGACTGGTCTGCTAACAGTTATCAAAAGATCAACACAATGATTTACACAGAGTTTCTGGCTGCTAAATATGGTTATAGAAGACTTACTCCTGTTTTAGACAGAACAATGGGTTTGCTGAACCTAACTCTCATCACAGGCTTTTTCAAAAATGTCTTTAAATAAAATTTACACAACTTCATTAACAGTATTACGTTAGCATGACCTTCCTTTCAGTCACTAATTGTGGTGGCTACATGATCACTCAAATTTTATTAATACAATCATAACACAGATTTTCAACTCAGGCTGGGGCAAAAGTGAGAAAGTTCTTGCCTTTTATTCATCAGGTAGAAGAGAATTTAGGTAAGAACCATCACAACTATGATGCAAAAGAGGTATTTAACCCAGATAAATTAACTGTGCCTCTATCTGTATTCACCTGGCTGCACATTATGGTATGCCCAACCCTGACCCTTCAGCTGGGCACCTGCTGGGAGTGACATCCTCCAATCTGGGCTGGATGCCCACAGTGTCCTTTTCATCTGGCTACGACATGCCAAAATCTAGATAGAAACAGGACACCCTAGATTTACAAATCTGCAAGTACCTCTGGTTCCACAGTCAAGGCATGGTTTGTGACATATTACAGTAAAAGAAGGATTCACCTAGTGAGATTAATTGCTTTAAAATAAATCACCCTAAAATTAGGAAGCAAAAACTATATTTAGACAATTAAATGATTGGCCCAATTTTCAAAAGTTTCTTTACATGGATGGAGCAACTGGGTGATCATCTTGCTCAGCACAATCAGGCCACCTACTTAAAGCCTCATGGCCGAGTTTCTTAAACTCAATTTAATTATTGATTACATAAATAGACTCCACTTTTAAAGAGTGTTTAAAGTACAATATTCACTTACACTGAAGGAAAATAACAACAAGGAAAGGGTTCCAAAGAAGAACGTATCTGAGAAAATTAAGGGAAAGGTAATCAGATTTCATCACAGTTGCTTGACTTTTTATACCTAGTAAGATCACTACTGTATAGTCCTAACTTCTTCAGAAATGAATTTTTGAATTCACTTCTTATGCAGTTCCAGGATGACTTGAAAAATCATATACTCTTTTTCCTTAAAATGCAAGCAAACAAATCACTTAAATACATAAATATATGTTTTTATTTCAAAAAAATCGTGAAAATGATGGTAGAATTTTTGCTACTACAAATTTGCAAGAAATCCAAATTTGTTTGATTTCCTACAGAACTTGTACTGCCATTCTGGAGATCTTCTCTAAGTTGCAAATGACCCTTTGAAAATTAAAAATGGTTTAAGGTTAAGATGCTAGGAGTCATCAACAACAACAAGAAGCAAGATCTTTTTCTTGTTTTTGTTACATAGTTATTTTGACTCAATAAAACTTGCAGTTTGTAGTCCATCTGTAGTAGATATTGTAATGCAAAATTAGAACAATAAACCACCAAAATACAAAAGTGTTTCAGATGTCTTCATGTAGCAATAGAAAAAAAAAAGTCCCTGACATGAATTTTCTGTGTTGTGTAAGCAGCATATTGCATCCTACTTCACTTTCCCTAGAAGTTATTTATGAAGATGGTAAGGCCATTTTAAATTTTAGGGTGGCAACACTTCTTGTGAGCCTTCCTACAAAAGCCTTGAGGGGTCTGAATAACGACCTCTGATGATTTCAGTCTTTTCCCTCTGCTATAGTTTAACACAGCAGACTTTCCTTCTAGTGAATTCTTTTATGAAGCTTCTCAGAAACTGCATATGAAAATCTACCCCTCAAAAAGAATCAGACAGTTTGAAGCTTTTCTTGGGAATGACAGGATGCTAAAATAGAAAAATTGACCTGAACATCTGCTATTTCACATTTCTCTGCCTGAATTAAAAAAGTAGGATGCAACTATTAATGTTACTATTAGTCACCAACAGAAAGATTTAAGAATTACCATGCTAAAGTCTATAACTGACTATAAATAGGATTAGTAGCAAAAAGAAAGCAATCTCAAAGTAATTGGTAACTGTGTAAGAGAGAGCATATTGATAAGGGTAGACCATCTACCCTTGACCATCACTTCTAAACATAATTTCCTTTGCAATAACTTTTTTAAAAGATAAACCTTACAAAGGGTCTAGATGGCCTACAGACTGAAGCTTTCTGAATTTTAAGCAGCAGAATGATGACAGGATCTTTTTGCAAGCTCTGCCAGCTGTCCTCTTCTCTTGTACAGAAATCTCTTCACCTGTTAGCAGTGGGTTAGCCACAGTATGCGGCTGACATCAAGTTGTTATACACAGTTTTATCTACACTACATAAGCTACTCTGCCAATTATTATGCCATAAGTTTCTGTTTAAACAACACGTTGCTACAAGACTAGACTTTTGGATTAAAAAAGAAATCAAAAGAACAGCTAAAATTCTAGAAGATTTTATTTTCTACTTGAATTGGTGTTAGCAAAGGAAACAAGTACTTGAATACATTTGCACAGGAATTTAATTAAAATTTTCTCTTGTCTGTGTGTAAAGGGAATATAGCCCTGTGGATGACATAGAAGTGGCAGAAAAAGTTTTGCAAAGAATGACCTGGATGAGAAAATAATAAAACTTGTTTTCTGCTCAATATTTCAGGGTACTCTGATACAGGTGATATTTAGGAGGTAGAATTAGACTTCTCCTTGCTTAGAACACCTTGGGCAACAGTCTTCCAGAGGAAGCCTCCCTGTCAGTTACTAAGCTGTGATCCATTGCATGTAACATTACAGTTTCACTCTCAACAAGATCCACTGCTACAACCGAACATAATTTGACTTCTGTGACTCAAAGGGCATGGGACAAGGGACCTGCCTCAAGACAGGCTCCCACATCTATCTTTTCAGAGGGGATGTGAGATGCAAAGACAAGTCAGGGGAAGGGCCACCATGGAGCACTGCTGTTGCAATGAAAAAAAAGATGTTTTTGGTGGGAGGGTTGACCTGAATTGGTCTTCTTGCTCTAACAAAATGAATCCACATTCATTAGGTGTGTAGGGCAGTGGAAACAAATGGTTCTTTATTTTTGAGAAAATGCATTGTGCTTGTTTTGGTTGGGATAGAGATAATTTTCTTCACAGTAACTAGTATGGGGCTATGTTTTGGATTTGTGCTGAAAACAATGTTGATAATACAGGGATGGTTTAGTTACTGCTGAGCAGGGCTTACACAGAGTCAAGGCCTTTTCTGCTCCTCACCCCACCCCACCAGAGAGGAGAGTGGGAGTGCACAAAAAACTGGGAGGGGACACAGCCAGGACAGCTGACCTCAGCTGAACAATAGGATATTCCCTACCATATGATGTCATGCTCAGCATAAAAAGCTGGGGGAAGGAGAATGAAGGGGGGAACATTTGGAGTGATGGTGTTTGTCTTTCCAAGTAATGGTTACACTTTCCTGGAGATGGCTGAACACCTGCCTGCCAATGGGATGTAGTGAAGGAATTCCTTCTTTTGCTTTGCTTGTGCACATGGCTTTTGCTTTACCTATTAAACTGTCTTTATCTCGGCCCTGAGTTTTTTCACTTCTACTCTTCCAATTCTCTCCCCCATCCTACCTGGGGCGAGTGAGCAAGCGGCTGCGTGGGGCTTAGTTGCTGGCTGGTGTTAAACCACAACATGAGCCTAGCAACAAGTTATGATTCTGCTGCCTTGGGTATTCTTTCATTCAGGTGTATTTTGTGTCTTTCTTGTAACATTTACATTCATACTGCACACTAACCTGGAATTTATCTTTCCATTATTAGCAAAATATAAACAAGCAATATATTTCATTAATGAAGGGCTCTTTGTGTTCTCATTTTCACCTGTAAATTATTCTTTTGATAAAATGTCTTTGTAGGAAGAAAATTTGCTTCAAACCTTGTGAAGTGATTACACTGTAACAGAAACTTTGTTACAGTGTTTAAATCACATCATGTCCAGAAGCTGAAGCAACTCCAACACATCCTGTTACAACTGAAGAATTCCAATTTCTTGGTAATTTTATGTGGCAAATACATTTTGTCTATGTTCATCTCCAAACAGAGCTCCAACTATGTTTTATCCTTCCCATTTGCTTGCACGCACAAATAATTAAAATCATAAAGCTTTCTAACAAAACGAACAAAAATACTTTGGTAAATGATGATGAGTAATAAAAGATCACCTATGAAAAGGTTAGAAAAACATCCATGGACAAATTCAGTCCTAAAATAGTGACATCTCTATAGCTAATTGTCATAGAAATCTTCATCAGCTTTTGCTGAAGCTATCATTCAGATTGGTTAGATCAGTCTTCTAAAAGGTCCTTTACCACGGGTGTTCAGGGGATCCCATTTCACTTACTGATCTCCCTAAGAGTTACAGAAAATGATGGTCAACTAGAACATACAAGGAACACCATTTTCCAATTAAGAATAAAGAAAGCAACAAATTGTCAAGCACAGCTGTAGTCGTGGATATCTGAAACTGCTAAAAAAAGAATAAGAAGGAAATGCTCAAACACAATTCTAGCACTCCAAGAAAATACAGCTGATACAAAATAATAATAAATGGAATTTGAAACAATGTTCATACTTCTGGCACATTGAGCACATAGGGACAGAGGATTAAAGCAAATAATTTTTATATTCAATTAACCAGTTAGACAGTATCTGGAGAATTCACTAGTCAAACAGAACCAGCAGCCAAATAAAGACTAATTTAAAAGAAAAAAGTATACTTGGAAAAATGGGATAAGCTTTGGTTTTTCTATATACTGAATTTACTGGGAGTATACTGCTTCAAACTGTACTTTTTAGGGTCAATCAAAAAAATCAGATGTAAGACAACCTCTAACAGGAAGAACCCACTTCAAAGCGATGTTGCATATGAACATTCTCACTGTTAAGAAGCAGAGACAATGTCCATTGGGATTCTTTACTAATTCCAAAACCTTGATGGGCCCTGTCTTTCAAGACCCAAGAGGATATGAAGGACATAAGTTAACAGGACAGAACTAATTTCTTTTATTGAAAAACTGAAATACAATATCGGATGAGACTACAGGAAATAAAGCAATTTAACTCCACCAAACAGCAAGTATAAATTTGTAAAATGCACAAGATCTTCTGTAATTATAACAATGCATTTTAAAGCCATAGTACTTTTGGCACTTTGGTAAACAATAGGGTGAAACCGATGTCCCATTACAGTCACCTGGACAGGTCTAGGATTTTGTTCTGCTGCACTAGGTAAGATGACTAGGAAGGCTAGAAGAAGTTTATTACAGCTCTATAGCATGCATTAATTTAGAATTAAATTAATTACACAAAAAAAAAAAATAAGTGTGCAGGTTGTAGCTACTAATTTGGGGATATAAATGGCGGCACAGAGTAAGCCTTCGCAGTTATTTATCTTTCAACAAAAGTAATATTACCATAAAATATTATTTGTGATCCTTAGATGCAGGCAAGATTCTTGTTTGAAGGGTTAAAATTTTTCAAAAAGTAGTCCAGAAAAAAGCCCCTTAAACATAATCATCTTCTCATACCTAAGATAGATCTCAAAGCTTTTAAATTTATCTTAGCACTGGCATAGCTTATCTAAAAAGCGTAACTGCTCATGCAGCAAAACACCATATACATTCATTAGAAGTCTCAAGACACCTGGATTTACAGAAATTAGTATATTGCCCCATACTTAAATATATGACAAAATGAATACCCAGATCTGACTATAGTAGCCAACACACAAACCAATTCATCATTAGTAGATAAGGGACCTCAAAAATTTCACTGCTGACAGCCTGAAAGTCTTTGCAAGACTGACACTAAGAAGGTATAAAAGAGTTTGGAAATTTGTAGAGATAAAAACAAAACTGCAGCACACAGCTTAAAATGTTTTCCTGTGAAGAACAGTCAAAATATACACACGGGAAAAAGGAACATCAGAAAGGGTTATTTCCAACTCATAACTCTAAATGATGCAAAATGATCTGCAAATTATTTTTGTGGCAAACCACTGTGTTCTAGTTTGATATCAGAATATATGCCCCCTTTTCAAAAAACTGAATAGATTTCTAAATCTGTCCACTACTATCAACATGTTAGTTAAACATTATTTTATTTTTAATTATTTATGCTGACAGTAAGAAAGGACACTACTCCCTACTTTGCATCTAGTAGAACAGTAGGGGGAAAAAAGGATAAACTATCAAAATAATCTTACTAGACTTCAGCAGAGGATGCATCTCACACAAGAGTAACCTGCATAATTCAGGACTCTCAAGTGAGGCCTTGGGAACTTTCCAATGTTAGCTACTAATTTTAATTTCCTTAATATGGGCAGCATCCTATGTCCTAGTTTAGCAGATTGGAAAAAATCTTTTCTAATGAGGAAGCGTAACAGGCAAAGACAAAGATCCAATACAGTGAGGCATGCAAAGCGAACCAATGCCATTTAGTTTGATTGTGCTGGGTAGGTTGCCTCCTTAATGTAAGTCTGAAACTCACAAACTGTCATCATTTTTAGATGTATTATTTATGTCAGTTCTTCAAGCAAAACCAGGTCATATTTGGAGCAACAAAGCTCACTTCTGTATTGTTCAAAGACCTGCCTAGCTTTAAAAAAAAGAAAACCACACACACAAAAAAACTTGTTAGGCTACATACTTTTCATTTTACAGCTTTCACAGTGCATTCAGTGGGAGGCTAGGACTTTATTTAGGGTCTAAAGGACACAAGCTAATGCCCTCAAGCAGAAGATTCAACATAAAGCCTTTGTGAAGGGTACAACCAGCAATAATAATTAGAGTGCACATGACAAACTCAAATCCTCTAGCACCCAACATTTTGTTCTAAAAAGAAGTTCTTAGCCCTCACTCTGCAGATAAACCTTCAAAAGTAATAAAATTTAACTAGTGGAGACAACCTGAAAGAAAAACTCAGTGATGCGAACTCTGCCCTTCTTAAGCCTGAGTGCAGTCTTAGCTCTGAAGTCCATCACTGTCAACTTCAGTCACTTCAACTACGGATCATTTTGTGGATACATGGGGTATGAAATGGCAATGAAAGACTCAGCTGGGAACTGGAGATGCTGCTGGGAAAATGCAGAGAAAAGCATGAAGGTGTGTCAAAAAACAACCACCAATGCGAGAAAACAGAGAACTTCTTCATAGTAGTCCATACATGACTGTGCTTTGTATTTGTGGCCAAAACAGTGCTGATACACACCAGTGTTTTGGCTGTTGTTGAACAGTGTTTGCACAGAGTCAATGTTTCCTCCCTCCCTGCCACTGCAAGTAGGCTGGAGTGGGCTTGAGGTTGGGAGTGGATATAGCCAAGCTGGCTGGCCCATACCACAGTAAGTCACACTTGTTAATAAATCCTCAGGGAGATGAGGAGGAAGATGGGAATTTTGTGGTTATGACATTTCTCTGTGTACACACCCATTAAGTGTGCTGATGCCCTGCTCCCCAGGAAGCAGCTGGACATCTGCATGCTGATAGGAAGGAATGAATAAATTCCTTTTTCCTTTGCTTGCACACACAGCTTTTACTTTCCCTATTAAACTGTCACTACCTCAATCCATGAGTCTGCTCACCTTCCTTCCATTTCCCCTCCGCCCTGCAGGAGAGAGGAGTGAGCGAGAGGCTGGGTGGGTGTTTGGCTGCTGGCCGGGATCAGTCCACCACAGCACTGAAGGTACTGAGCAGATATTTCTAAATAAGTGTTTAATTATTCTTCCAAAGACTGTATCTTGTCAGGAGTAAAGAGGCATACAGATCACAAAATAATCTTGTTTAAGAAAGGGGGGGGGGGGGGGGGGGATATATGTGTGTCAAACAAAACCCAAGTCACCTCTTGCATAATTGTGGAGGATAATTACACAATTAAAGAATATAAGAAAGCATTATAAATTTTGCCTTGTGTACTAAAGCAAATTATGTACACAAGTTTTTAATAGTTCTTCAGCCTGTAATTGCAGTGCCATCACAGTGCTCCTTTCTGTATGTAAACTTTGAGTTTCAGCAGCTATTTTTTAAATGCTAGAAGAGATTGCTTCCTATTAAGCACTTTAAAATATTATTTAAACAGATCTTGTAAGAAGTACAAACCAATACTAAAATGTAATAAAATCCAGTTAGATCTTACTCCTATAATTTTTATATGAAACGTCATCATAAGCCCCCCCCCAATGCTGTTCTTAATTCAGTATCTCGTAAGCATAACCATCCACCTTTAAAAACAACAAGAAATTGTGAAAACCATTCTTTTGGATCATATTTGCATGGCTCCACCAGAAAACTACAGAGTTAAACTGTACTTTCACATTCAGGGAAAGGCAGACTGAAATGACATACTATACACTACAAATGTCATTTTCCTAAGTTAGAAAGCAGCATGTGTTAGCTCCCGAGTATAAAGAATTCTTTATTATTTCCAAGTATTTCTAAAGTAATATTAGAGTAGTTTAAACTATACATCAACCAAGTATTAGTTTGCTAAACAAAAATGAAGTCCATATAACATCTCAGTTTATACAATCTGCGCTCCCATTTCAAACTGTACAAGCTTACTAGATAAGACATTATATAATCAATATAAAATGCCAGCATAAAGATGCCAAGAATGACACATCTTTGTTTATACACCTTCAGGTTTTGCATCCCAAATATTACCCCTATGCTCAGGCCCTACTCTTAGACATGCAATATCTACTCATAGTTTCATGCTGTAAAAATCACCATGCTGGTACGCTGTAGCATATATAGCCACTTTGACCTGACAAAGGAGACATCCTAGACCTGATTACATCTTCAGACTGCAAGGCGCCATCTGGGGTCCTGACCCTGAGCCAAGTGATTTGCAGGACGGACACAACTCGTATGCTCTGGGGGGGAGTGAGCTCTAAACAGAGTCACAGGACCAGGGCCACCAGGCTTCAGGTCACAGGATGACTCCTTGGTCCTCTTTCAGCAATCACAAATGTACCCCATATGTCTAACTGTCTGATCTAGATCTATTGGTACTAGTGCAGGGCGGAAGTTCAATCTGCAGTTGCTACAGTGTCTCAGAATTACACAAAATAGGACCAAAGGACTCTCCAGATCACTGAGCTCAGTATTCTAAAATTGTGAGACAGGAGGTCCACATACTGCCTTCTCCACAGCCACAGATGCTAAACCCCATGCCAACATTCTGAAACAAGTATTAGATTTACACTGAAAGGCAGAAGCAAAAAAAACCAACCTAGCAAACTAAGAGGAAGGGAATCAATGACAGATAATATCAGTAAGGAAACTATGAACTTGTCCAGAGGTCTGTACTACATACCTGCTTTCATCAGTTCAACCTGTGTGAAAAATTTCTTCCTGACACCAAATCTAGTCAGTAGGTTACTCCTCAGAGTGCAAAGATGACCCATCAACCCAGAATCTGAGATATTAATGCCAAAACACTCTGTCTACCTTATCTCTAGTTGTGATAGATTTCCAATGCTTGGTGACTTTCTAAGTGAATAAGCACAGTAAAAACAAAAACTCAAATCCAGTGGTACAGAAAAACAAACGTTTCCTACCTCTGCCATGGTAGAAAAGATACTTTGAAAAGAAAGGACCGCAGACATTGCCTTTGACAAAAGGATTCTTTAGACTAAGAAGTTCCTCTTATTTTTCACAAAAAGAACACTTAGTTTTCTGCATTTACAAGCAAAGCACATAATCTGACAATCTGAATGATACACTTTTCTACGTCTGTATTTCAAAAGGACAATCTTCCAGAAGTTTAAAAGGTACACACGTCAACTTGAAACAGACGCTGGTGTCTCATTTTTTGCCGTACATTCATTTACAGAACAGATACCACCACTTAGCTCTTCACTTGTATCAAATGAGATTAGAGGCCAAGATCCTTTATAATGGAAATAGAACTTTATAATGGAAAAAACCCCTCAACTATTGATTTCACAAAACATGTAGCTGTACACGTAATTGCCATATTACAATCTAATACAGTTCCTTGTAAAAGAGCTAGAATTCTTTTCAGAATCCAAAGGCTAACATGATTCTTAAACCAACTATAATCTAACTTATTTCAGTTAAAAATTGGAACAATTTTTACAAGGCATCAAGATACTCTGGTCAAAAATCTGGGAAAATTCTTCAGAGAGCACAATAATTACCTCTACTCTTCCAGGTTTGAGCACACTGGTTTTAACCTCAGCTTTCAGTATGGCAAGGCAAATGTATGTTACCAAGGGAAAGTGTGTTTCTAGACAGATACTGTAAAGTGTGAATCCATTTCACCCACCTTGCCAAAGGTTATTTGCCTATTACTTAAAGCTTCAGAGAAAACTACTTATTCCAAAGCAATATGCAACAGCCAGCCAGCAAACAGCTTCTCTCTTAAAACTTGAAATCTATTACCTGAACTAGACCCTCTTAAGTACTTCTGATTTTTATAAAAGATTGTCTTCACAGAACTGTACTTTTGTCAAGTATGTATTTTTGGTTTCAGAATATGCTTTGGTTTTGAGCATACTAATTTATGCATACTCAACATTAAATATTCATTAATATCTTTATAATGCAGATAACAGCTCTGTGAAAGCATATATCATCTTTTATAACATAATCAATTAAAAACTATCTTACCTGCCAAATGAAACTAAATTAATAATTCAGGCTGCTTCATAATACCACAATCAATGCAGCAGCTTTTAACCCAACTGAGAAAAATACTTCGTAAGATTATGATCTTTCAAATCAGAGATGATTTGTGGTTTGCACCAGGCATATATTTACATATATACACACATATTTATATATAAAAGAAAATTCTTGGAATTGGGTAAGATGGTCATGTAAGAAAACAAGAATGCCCCAAATGCCCTGCAAAGCAAACATATAATTGCTTCTTGAAATTTAACCTTTTGTAACACTGTAACACTGCAAATATGTTGTGCAAAATCACTAGCCATTGTCTGGTGCCATTCTGATACAGACTAATCTTGCATTCTGCATGGGCAACTACCTGTTTCTGGGACATCTGTTTCTGTTGTGATTAACTGCCGTCAGTGAAAAGACAACCGGCTCTTTATATGGTCATTTATATCTAGCAGGTCTCATAGCACAGATTGAGAATCACATGAAAGCTGATCTTAAGCTTTCAGCACCAGTCAGATAAACGAGCAGTCTAGCCACTTTCATACGGTGTGAAGAAATAGATTTAGTTCATCAGAGACACTTCTGTGTAATGTTAGCTCAAACATTTCTGCATGATGAACGCAGAAATAGGAATGCATGGTGAAGACACCTGAGTGACCCTTCCTGGATTCAGGCTGATTCATACAGAAGCTCTCAGGTGATCTTGCATCATGCTCTTTCTTGACAGTGCAAATCATGGAATCAACTTGTATGTAGACCTCAGTGCATTCACACTAATCGTCCTGTGATGCTGGATTGTACAGCAAACAAACTTAGAGGCAACTGCAGAATTCAGCTTGCTCCCCAGGACAGGCTATCAGACATGAGTTCAGCACTAACCAGGACAGATCCAGAATGATTGTATGTGCAACAATCAAACTGCCTTTTCAGCACAGTTGGAGAATCCATTTTACTTGGGTTTTTCATCATTACCATCCCTTGAAATACCCCAGGATTTCTAGTGCTCCAGATGACGTACCTTTGCTGTGCTCAGTGTTCTCAAAGAAAAACCACTACCTGGAAAACATGACATACTTAGTTTTGCATCAGATCAAATTTGTATTTGAATTAGCATACCTAATCTACCTTATCTCACAGCCCCTGGTCTGTCGGTGTTTGTAGCCTCACCACAGCATGTCTTTTTTCTCCCACAAGTCTCTAAATTTTCTCCCACTGTAACCTCCCTGAACTGTGTAACGATTAGTCTCCATAGCACCTACTTCAGCCACCGTGAGTAAAGAACACACTATTTATTTCTGATTTTGTTAACTAATTTCCGTTGGTCATGTGCTGCTCCATACGCAAGGTGTTGTTGAGTGTTTAGTTTTTTTTCCCCAATTTTTATTATTTCAGCTGATCTTCACCCTTCTAGTTGGCTGTTCTCTTCCACTGAATCATTACTGAAAGTAAACTGCATGGCCAGGGGATTACTGCCCAGGGCAGGGATTATTGAGTTTACCTACACTGAAGTGCATCTAACACTTCTGAAGTTCTCTGAAACCAAGAAAGATGCTAGGATACTCTACCTCCTAAAGCTTTCATTGAAAATGCTACAAATCACTTCTACCGAAAAGCTACATGCTAAACAAAATGTTGCTTACAAATCAAATGGTTTAGTATGAATTTAGCATTATTTAGAACAAATGGTATAGCAGTTTTTACGGGGACCTCTTACAGTTCTTTCGCTCTTAGGCACCATCACTGTGTGTTTAGTGTGACTACACACTGTACACTGGTACATGTCTACATTTAACGTAATTTCTGTCCTTCCAGAATGCCATGTCCTTTCTTCCAATTTGTGAGTAGCATAAGCAAGCTTATGTACCTCAAGAAGTAATATAATTTGTGGGCTACAAATCATCTGTGATGATGGATTGTTTAGATATAGAGCAGTCTTTTCCAAAACAACACTATCAGAGAATAGAATATGAAATCATTTTCATAGGCTTTGGAAGGAATCTCTAATGCAGTATGATGAAACTAAGCTAAACTGAGCCCTCCTTATGGAGAGAATGAATCAAGCACAAGAATTAGCCTTAATATACTGGTAAACCTTTTACTTTCAATCTGGTAATTGTTGGTATCCACATATTTGGCATCATTATAATTTGGCATTATTGCTAGAGCAATATTCTATGGCAACTCTGCAGCGTTGAAATAAGTTTGCTCTTTTGCTAATTTGTCAGTGTCCTTACTACAGTGGACCATGTTTCAGAAATCTTTTATTCCTGAGGAAAAAAAACAACAGCAGGAAAAACACTCTCATTGCTTTATAGAATACAAGAGTACAGAATGTTACTATGTAATAAAATTGTTATTAATGAGGCAGTGCAATGGCTAAAGCTATGCTACTATTCCCAGAACACATTCTCTTTTTCAGAGCATATTCTTAATTTTCAGAAATTCTGACACGGCATTACAAATTTTCTACAGAGATAAAATTTAAATGCCATTCATTGACGCTCTCTAAAGCATGGCTGGACATTTTTTGTGCTATCAAATTATAAAAATATAACAATTTCTGTAATTTCAGGTTCATGTTAAAAATACATGTACAGAGTAATTAATTGTAACTATGTTTATGATGTACTGCCACACCCACTCAGGCCACATTTAGCACAAAAATAAGGAGCCAAACACGGGAGTGAAAATCTGCCTTTCCTAGAATCAACTGAGGACTAAGTTCACCTCAGGGAACATCTTCAGATTTTGGTTATCCAATGCTATCAGCACACAGGTCACCCAGGCAGAATTACTATGTAGGATGCTCCTGTTCATTGTTCTCACATTACTCGGTGCAGATTAAAATGCACTCCACAAAATTATATGTTAGTTTCTTAGGAAACACTGGAATCACCAGATACATAGTTTGCATTGTACTTTTGTTATTTGTTACCATGCCCATTTTTTAACTAAAGAATATGCTTAGCGCCTTGTGGAAAGAGGGTCATACATAACTAGATAGGCAGTCTGGTCTTAGTGCCTAAGAAGTTGTCTGTAAAATGATCAATGTCAATTGCTTTTCATTACAGAAATGGAGCAGACACTTGGAATGGGGGTCTCAGATCTGCCCATTCAGAATTAAACTAATAAATATTTGTATTAGTATAATTTAGAAATCCCCCCCCAAAATGGTACTGCATAGGTACTGAAGCTGATCTTAATCCAATAAGAATCAATACATGCTTTTTTACATGGTACTGGTCCTCCCCTATCCCAGCACCCCCAAATATTTTATGATTTCATATATTACATAGTAAAACATTTACTTTAGAGTTCTTAATTTTTTGAATAATGTTTTAGATTCTGCTAGTGAAAAACTAGTCCTCCTCAAAAAAAAACCCCTAAACCCAACAATTTCTATAGCAGTACAAAAATGCTATAGAGCCAAAATACAAACTCTCTGACCATACTGCAAAGCAATATATCAGTGAACATGCTAGTCAGACTAATTCATGATTTAAGTATGGATTATTAAATACATTAAATATGTAAGGCTACGAAAGCTTCAGCACAGATATGGAATTCCATCTTAAAAATTTATGAAGAGAAAAGATGGATCTGTTTTTATATTCACGTTATAGGGTCAGGGTATCAATACACTGTGATTATGCCCTAGCTGTCAACTTAATTCCATTCACAGCAAATAAGTTCTGGATAATGTCTCATACATTTCCACTGAGCATAATTACATTGTTATAGCCACCGAAAGAAACATCCATCTAGTGAAGATGATTTGCTGATAGGAAACAGTATGACTGCAAATGACCAAAATGAACACCAGCACATTGTCTAGCAGGATTGTTAGAATATGAAACAAATTAATAGTTAGCAAAAATAGTAAGTATAAAGCCATGCTTTCATGTTATAGCTCAGCTGGCCTATCACCACTATACTCCAGCTATACTCCAACTATACCCTTACCCTGGGTGCAACAATGTACTGAACCCAGCATGAGATTATGTGGCAGAAAAATCAATAAAGAACTCTTCAGTTTTTGCCTTTTTCTCCCTCTGAATCAGGGCACTGTGGAGTCAGGTGAGATAAGAGAAGTAGACAGTTGAGGCCAGAATTGTATGGGGATTCCTTTTCATCCACTGTAACATGAAACCACTGCCTATGTTGCCTACTCTGTCATTTACACTAAAAAGGTGGCTAGTTACTGGCATATTTTGCCACTGCCATGTGGTTGTGACTATGCTGGTATTTTGAACAAAGAACTGTGCAAATTGCGTAGAAAGTAATTCATAAAACTATGTTGCAATAGCATACCACTGACATGGTAAGTCATATACCTTCTTTGCTGCTCATGCTTGTCAAAAGCAAAACACAATCCCTGAAAAGTTTTGGATCAGTCACAAATCCACTGTGCCAGTCCACCATTCTGACAGGCTGGCATTCTTGAGACAGCCTAAGCAAAGTTGCTAGTAGGAACCCTGCAGAAGAGCAGAAGATTCAGGATAGTACAAGTATCATACCTTTTGCTCTGTCTTGTGCCAAAAATCGAGCTTAGTTGGTATGGTTGTCAAACAGAGCATCCTGTAACGTAGAAGGTACCTTGAACTCCTAGTGACCTTCCAGAAGAATGTCCCACAGGAGATGCATCTTACACCAACAGGCTTTAAATCAGGAAAGGTGAGCTATTGGCATTGATAAGAAGTTTGCACTTGATAAAAAAATTTCTGTTGAAACAAAACTTTGACAAAGCACCGGGACTCCTGATACTAAACACAAAAATTGCATAAACACAAAAAAGTTTAGCATTATTGCTCTACACTAAACTAGGGGGGGTACCTTAGAGAAATTCCTAGGATCATAGGAAAATACAGAGGATGTTCTTGGATAAACCATGGAAATGGCTGCAATTTGCTTTTTACTACTATGCCTTAACTTATGTCTTTCTTAAAAGTAGAAACAGAGCCAAGTGAATGAAAGATGCTCTCCATTCTGTGTGTTCCACATCCCCCCACAAGTTCCTGGCCTCCTTCTACAACATCAAAATATAAGTACAAGTTGACAGGCACCACTCTTTGTCTCTATTTTCTACTTCTTACATTTCACTTGTGTGTATGTAAAAAGACATAGCCTCTGAAGAGCCTGCTCCTCTTCCCCCACTCCTCTTCTTTATAATCCAGCTTCATAAAAAAAGCACAGTCGAAGCAGGGAAGGTACATGGCATTTGCACTCCAACTCCGCTATCTTTTGTTCTTCTGACACCTCCAGCTACAGTCCTATCCAACACAGCAGGAGCAGAACAAGACATCTGAAGAAAAAAACCTGTATTTCCTCTACTTTCTTAGGCTCAGCAGTCTCACTCTTGGGCTCAGGATCCAGTTTGTCAATGAACTTCCAGCTAGCTCTGTCTGTGCTAGGTCTCCTCCCTCTCCACACACAGAGGACCCCATACGAACTAGTATCTGGGGCACAAAGCAGTGCAGAAGGTGACCTGTGATTGACATTTGGGCCACAGTTTAGTAGTTGAGGGGTCTTGCTGTGGAGGTTTCAATACCTATGGCACTAAAATGTACCATTTTAGTACACATTCTGTACATCATCTATATGGCTAGGAAAATACCAACAAACATTTTTTTATAGTATCCATTTTAAGGTGTAAGAATTGCTTTCTTCCACTGTCCTCAAAATCCCACTTTCTGCCCACTTTTCATGAAGAATTACCTGAACAATTGAACTCTACTTGCAATAAATGATGATAAAAAGCATACTGTATGCAAAAATACAGTCAGTCTGTTCCCACAAAACATGTATACCCATATTTGAAAAATGACACAAGACTGACGGAAGACAAGTAGGAAAAAAACCTTTTCTTAAAGCACAAATAAGAAATTGAAGGTAAGATGATGAGAAAATGCACGAGACTTCAGAAAAGCAACTGAAGTGGTCCAAAGCCTTTTGATACGATACCATGCGTAGTGCATGGAAGGGCAAAAAGAGACAAACTGCTGCCAAGAGCACACGGAAAAGATTAGGTAGAGTAACTTAGGACAGATAAACAGGTCCTCTGAATCTTATCTAATCATACCACTGGATTTATAGAGATTCAAAATGCTGAAGAAAAGCTGTGTTAGATGCAAGAGAAAAATGCATTTTTGTAGCTGAAGGTGATGAAACAGCGGTACAAAGTGAAACACAGAATTCATGTAACACGTTCCTAGAGACAAAATTCAGTAAGATGTTCCACTGCTATTGCCCAAGACAGATTTTACAGAAGTTCCATCTAGACAACGTTTAGAGAACAACTGGGAGCCCATGGGAGCACTCTGGCTGAGCAACCACCTCCTACTGTGGCTCTCCGTTAAGAAGTGAGATTATATTTTACTAATAGTGGATCAAATTAATCCCAGGAGATCCTTATCACATTCTGTCCCCACTGTGGTGGGTCACATGTTGTACTTTTCATCATATGTCTCTAAAATTCAGTACTGCTCACATATTTGTATAAAAACAGTTTTAGTGCACTAGTCAATACTATATTTATACTTACGCTAAAGGGAATTGGGATACCTTTATAACAAAAGAAATCCAAAAGACAGACATCCACACAGTGGTTAACCCATTCTAAATGGTATATATTCCATAGATTAAGAGATTTCAGTCCAGAGAGATTAATCTAGTAGTAATTCTAATGCATTACTTATATCCTCCTAAACCAGCTTACTTTTAGAAACCAGATTGGTCTGTTGTGTTGTGCTGCCAAGGCAAACAACAACATATTGTCACAGCAACTACAAAAATGGTGTTCTGCTTTTCAGTTTAGTAGTTCCTTGTAGAAGAGATCTGATAATCCAGAAGAAATCTGTTTCTGTTCAGCATTTTTACTAATGCATAAAACCAAAATTTGGTTTGCTAGTATACCAAAATCGGAATTCCTCTTTACGGTAACATAAACAACATTCTCATTTCAGTCTGCATTTTGGACCCACCTCAAAAGCAGTACTACTTAACAGTACAAGCTGTGTCATTATGCAGCCAAGGGGAACTACCAGGTCTGCCTGTATCTGATCTTCAGTCTCTTTGAATATCTTTTCATACAACCTTGCCTGTTTTGTAG
Source organism: Phalacrocorax aristotelis (assembly GCF_949628215.1). Classification (NCBI taxonomy): domain Eukaryota; kingdom Metazoa; phylum Chordata; class Aves; order Suliformes; family Phalacrocoracidae; genus Phalacrocorax; species Phalacrocorax aristotelis. The sequence continues at coordinate 59,288,028 of NC_134311.1, forward strand.
CAAGTGAGATTTAGCATTGAACTCACTGGACACCTGGAAATAATGCAAATAATAAAAACCATATGTAATGTTACATTTTTCTCTTTGCTATTCTAGAATCCTACTTTTCCAAGGTAGTCAGTAAAACCAGTTCCCTAAACCACAGAAAATCTGCCAACTCTGCTGCTAACAGGGAAGAATATACCTAATAGTATCTGCTTCTGTAAGGTGCAAGATTAAGTCTCTGTGATCTTAACAGGTATAGTTAGTTAAGTATATTTGCTCTGCATCAGACTTGAGGAATGTAAGCAAATTAGTCTTTCTGAAGAACAGCAGGACCTATCTAGGATACGTTGCTTATGGATGTGCCAGTGCTGCCAGGTCTGCTACCATGGGGTTTGATTTCTACAGATTTTTGGTTTAAGAATGGTATTTTTTCCTTTTGCAAAATTCATATATTGCATTTCCCACATTACAGCACTTAAGAGTCTCCTATGCTTACCTACCTTCCTAAAAGTTTCTAAATATGAGCAGTTATCTGATGATAAAATCTACCACACCATAAACTGTGGCTGAAATTAACAAAGAGGGTAAAAACTATTGGGAAAACACACAAAAAGGAAAAATATAAGTTTGTTTTCATATGAATGACTGGCACCCAGTTTTTACCTTTTTACAGAATCTCAGGTGCAATGTTTCATTCTAAGCATATACACCTTTTTTAATTAAAAAAAAAAACAAAACAACAACAACAACAAAAAAAACCAAAATAAAACCCCACACACAAAAAACCACAAACAAACAAATAAACAAACCCGAACCATCTGCTATATCCAACTGGAAAACATTCAGGATGCTCCCAAATCATCTACTCTTTCCAATTCAGGGAGCCCACTGAATATAACACTCCACATTGCATGGTTTCTTTCAGTATTTAATGTTTTTTCTTTCTTAACCGTGTCTGCAGTCAAGCCCTTTTTCATGTTTTAATGAATGTTCTTTGCTGTGTTTCTTTTTTCTATGACTTATTTTCTTAACCTGTAGATTGCTTGGCATGAAAACCTTTATGACAACAAGAACAGTGAAGTAAAGCATATAGTTGGAGTTCTGTTTTTCCAGTAAAGTGTATTTCAGAGTTGCACAGTAATTCTAGCTCTCCTCTTCCTGAGACATATGAATTTTAATCTGCAAATGGAAGCCGAGATATTCTGAATTAAATCTACGTGGATCCTCAAATTTTACTTTTTAAAAAAGTCCATGGAATAGTTTTTAATTAGCCCAATTTTTTTTTTGTCAGACACGTCTTCATTTTCATACAGCTTTTATCAAAATATGAATTAAGATTTTTCCATTTATGGAAAAATTAGAATCATTTTTCTACACCAGCTGCTTCCTCTCAGTCTGCCTTAGCTAAGATCACATTTTAGTTCTAAACCTGCTAGCTAATTATTAGCAATTTGCTTCAGAATCTGTATTAGCACTGCACTTCAGCAAAAAGTCTAAATCACAATCAACATGGCTTTTAAAAGCTATTGAACAAAATATAACTGAAATAGATGATGCCATTAAAAGTTGAGAGAAGCATCAAATGACTTATTTCTCTAAGTGTTCATAATGTCAAATATTTATTTTATTCTACGTATTTTTACAAATCATGCAAAATTGGTTAGTAGAAGTAGTGCAAGATCTCACTCTGTACATAGAAGAAAATGAGCTAGACAGAATGTGAAAATAAGATCTCTTAAAATTTTTCAACTTTTTGAGCTACAAAAGATTAAGATTTGATTAACCTTTTGTCAAACAGTTGGATTTCTTTTATAAAGACTATGGGGAGGAAGCGTTACTTAATGAAGACGAAAATGTTTCTTTCCGACTGATGGCATTTTCAAAAATGTGAGATCATTACTGAATCAGAAAGTTGCATTTCTTCATGTTCACTATGTCCAAACGTTTTCTTGTTCATACCCCAGTCTCCAGTCTTCAGAAACAATACATCAGATCTCCTAATGCTCAAATGGAACGTGAAATAATTTGAACTAGAAACTTGACTGCAAATTACTAATGATGGGAACTGACAGATTTCTAGCATCTTCACAAAAAGCAGAAATATTCTTGAAAAAAATTAAAAAGAAAAAAATCCCACACATTCTACCCCCCATAATTCTAAACCGTATTAAACATGATGCATGTTTTTAGCTAAGACATCACTAAAGGAAACCTTTCTCTTCTGATGTGTAATCATTTTAATTTAGGTGTTGATATAAAGCATTAGGGAAGCACATGATAGCAGAAAAAGCACTGTACCAAATAAAATTTTGGCAATAGCTAGCTTTAAAAAATATATGTTGTCATAGCTTTACAGCCATAAGGGTGTTAGATCATAACACAGGGAACTTCTGTTTTATTTAACTTACTGGTATAAGCTTGTACTTTGGATGCGAAAAAGATGTTCATATACCCAAAAGACTGCCAGCTTCTTCAGCTGTAACAATAGATGCTATCTCTCCTTACCTTTAATTCTGAAATCCAGCTACCACACATCTGTTCAGTATTTTGCAGTACTATACATAAGAATTCATTTCACTATTTTGCCACTTAATTTTTTGCATTTCCTACTAGAATCACTGATTGCTTATCAACCTCAGAAAAGACTAAGTTTGTAGGAAATGTATTCAGTTCTATTCTCTTTGTGTGACATCTTTTTGGTGCGTACAGTGACTTCTAGTTCTGAGTGACTGCCTGTAATTTTACCTCAAATAGCTGAAGAAATGTAAAAAAAACCTCTTCTTTTCAGATAGCATTATTTTCTCCCAAATGCAGCCATGAGAAAAAAAAATGCTCAGAAGTTGGACACCATAAAATTTAAAGGGTGGTCATGGATGAGAAACAATCAGAGATACACTGACCACTACAAAGCATGAAGAAATAATTCTTTTAAAAAAATGTGGGGAGCTTTAATTCTCCCAGATGATAGGAACTTCTTTTTTCCTGAAAAAAACCTAATTTTTTAATTTGAAGACCCAAGCCCTGCATTCTACTTAAATCTCTGTGTAGGCAGCATTTATTTTACCTCTGTTTACATGTAATCAGAGAATTTTATACCATGAAAACCAAACAGAAATATAAAACTAACTCAAATTCATAATCACTGGGTCAGTAACAATTTGTAGAAGTAAAGGACTACAGGCCTGGGGCACAAAATTCTATGAAATTTATAACAATACATTATTTTCTTATGTAAAGTCTCATCTTAAATTCTCTCCTCAGTGGGTATTTGATGTGGCCCTTCTGGTAATACACAGTAAATCTCATAACTATAAAAGTCCTCTTGTATTCTTGTGACACCATTGTTGAACTTTGATTTTTATCTGCCACAAGTCATCTTATATAACTGCAATCTAGCCTGCTCTTCACTCTATCTGTGTAATAAGAATTCATGCTGAAACTATGGGATGCACCTAACTGCACACCATTGCAACCTACCTCCATGAACGGGTCATGCCTTTCTTAGCTCAGGGACAGCAAGTCTCATAAATTTTTACGATCTAAGTTGCCTGTGGGCTTCTAGAAAAAACTAAAATGATAGTGTCTAATACTTACAGTTTATACAAGAAAAAAAGCATACAGTATTTCTATAGTTCTAGGATGTTCATCAATATTTTCTTGGAATACCAATCCATATAATCTTGGAACAGCAGCAATGAGCCGTATGTTATTTATTTAAAAAAAAACACTTTTTTGGCAGACAGTCAATAATAAAATACATAACTTACTTCATTGGACTTAGTATCTGTCCTGTGTTGCTTTTGTCCAGCAAGATGCAACATCTGTGAGGATGGATCAGGATCTTATCTGTGGCATGGGACATCACACCAGCTGTTGATTCTTAGGGTTGTAGCACTACCAGTACAGCATTACTATTCAGGTACAAGTGTCTGCATTTGAAAACTTCATGTGTCTCTCTTCATAAAAACTACACATTAGCAAGGATGCTGGAAAAGCACAAAAAGTTAGTGAAAACTGTTGCCTCTTCTTAGCATACTAACCGCCAAAGGTGGCCTGACACATGAAGTAGCAGAAGATGCCCTTCTTTTGGAAGACGGGCACTTAATTCAGAACAGCTCATGGACTTCTGCTATGCTGAGATTATTCAATAGTATCTGTACATTCTGAGAGTTTCTTATATATAAGCAGCTTATTCATATATATTTCACTTAAATGAAGGAATATATTCACAGCACAACCAGCTATTTTGACCTTCAATTAAGCTGTATTATGACAGTGTAGCTACACTATATTGTAGTCTATATATTCTAGCTTCAAGATGATCATAAAAGATTCAGAGTATATACAGATACACTGAGACAATCCTGATACATTGTATTTATCCAGTAGCTCCCTGAGTAATTTTGCCTCCTTTCCAACACATAAGTGAAGTGTTAAGTAGTTTACAATACGATCCATGACAGAAGGCAAGCAGAGCTTCTTCCTGACAAATCCCTGGCAAATTTGCAAGGCTTTTATCCCACTGGTTATTATGTACACCAAATTGTGTAAAAGAGGTACCGAACAGTAGAAGAGGTCCATTCAGACAACACCCTCAAAAGCTGTAATCACAGGTATCAGCATGAAAAGACTGCAGCTAGAAGGAATTAAACTCTAAAGGGTTGGGGTTTAAAGGCTTGCAACAGGAGCTGCAGATGCACCTCAGAAACCAGCAGCTTTCACATATTATTTCCCTCAGCTACAACTTCCACGGAAGCCACAACTGCAATTTAGCAAAGGTTAAGTCATGCATTTGGGCATGAATCCATCATTCTTAATACCTTCTTGTCAATCCAGTTTATAATCAGTGACAGAATTCATCTCATAATTACAAAAGTCACGTGTAGTAACAATAGTTACAACCAAAGCAAAAGCAAAAATAGACACGCTTTGGCTCAGAAGATCCTCATGCCTGAAATTTCTCCCCTCCTTGTATCAGCTAGTTAAAAAAAGATACTGCTTCTTGTAATCACATAGCCCTGCAATGCAGTATTGCCACTGCTACGAACAGTCACAAGCTTTGTACTGAACTTGCAAGGCCTCAGGGCTGAGGATGGCCACGCTTGCTCTGCCTGAACTTCCCTTGCCCTGACTATCACTTGGTTTTACTTGGTTTAGCAAGCAAATTGCTGCTGTAACAGCAATTTCTCTATCTGACCACATACCTCTAGCTATTTTCTTTTACTTCTGTCATCTTTGTATGGTACAACCACTGAAAGCAGCTATTCCATGTAGAAAGAGATATGTAGCATAAGAAATACACGCCTGCTAAAGATAGCAGAGGCCTTGAGAAACAGAGACCCAGGATGCAACATGGAGCAGTACCAGGCATGGGATCCCATGAGATGGGGCACTGGGTTGGCATTGGAGACCACAACAGCTATAAGCAACTTCCCAGGGGTCTGTTAAAGAAATGCAAACTTGGACCTAGACAGAATTGGTTTTAAGGGTAACAAACAGAACAAAGAAACTGTACCTTACATACATAAAAGGCACCACATAAGATAATTTGGATGTAGCACGAAGCTGCAGAGCAGTGAACAAAGAACAAAGGTATAAAAGTGTGTTACCAAACATGCAAGAATGACATCAAGTGGATTCTGGAGTAAAGAAAAGGAAACCATCAACATACACATCATATTGGTCCCAGTGAAGGACCTCAGATACTGGCAAGCAACAATAACACCCACCACCACCAGATCCCAAGGTCTGCTGCCAGCCTGCAGACCCTGAGGTGCAGTGCCATGAGCAGAACCACAGGAACCAGGGAGGAACAATAATAGTAATAACTCTCTTAATATTTCAGTTAATATTTCAGTTATATGAAGAATAAATTCTTGGCTCTATATACACAACACGTGTTTCTTCTTTGCCCATATACAAGATGTGAGTGTAACACCCTGCAGCCTTGCTGCTCAATGGCTCTTAAACCATTAATGCTATAGCACCATCAGTGTAATATTACTATTTCAGAAAGAGTAAACCATAAATGTATCAGGCCAGGGACTCTGAACTCTGCAACTGCATGTTAACACAGAAGCACTTAATCTTATCTCAGTTTATTGTGCTTTAAATATAAGTTCAACCAGCTGAGAACTTCAAAATCGCTATGTTATTTTGAGAACTTATCCAGAGCAGGAGTGGTTCTGAACAGAGAAATTAGAGTTTTCACCTCTCCCAAGTTGGAAAGGTTTATATAAATAGTTGCTCTTCATTTCTCTTACAGTCACTTGAGGAAGTGAATGAGAAAGCTGGTGTGGATACAGTACGAGCTGCACAGTCAAAATGCTCTCCCACTACTACATCCCTCAATCTTAATTGTGGGGATTCACAGTGAGTCAGTCACTGCAACTGAATATTACTTCATATTAAATCCACTATCTTTTGGTACAGATCTCAGGTTATGGGATTAGGACTGCCCTCTTTTCCCCTGTGACTCCTCTTTCCTTACTTTAAGCAACTTCGGCAGGGCCTCGTATTTCCCTAACAAAAGTCACAGTTGAGACCTTGTAGTTTCTGCTTGCCTCCTCCAGCTGTGATTTCATTTCCGCCCTTCTCTTCCTACTTTACTTTGGTACCAACACTAAATTATGCTTTTAGCCCTCCAACAGCCACCTGAGGAATCCATTAGCAGTCTGAGGATAATTCAAGTTACGAGTATGGTCAAAGAAAGGGTGACTGAAATCCAAGTACATAAATGAAAAGACACCTGAAGGATTTACAGTTTAAATATAAACAACGCAGTGCAAGGAAAAGAATTCTAAACCAACATACACACGCAAAACACGCAAGCATAGATTAAGTGAACTAGTCACAGGTTAAACCTTTGAAGCCTAGCACCTTCACTACAAGACTGTCAGTTGCTAGAGAACATCAGTATGGACTTGAAAACTCAAGGCTGCAGGGCACGATAAACAATGCAGTATCTCACCCACCTGTTTATCCTGAATTCAGATTAACACTGGGAGCATGAAAGCAAACTCACTTCATAGAAACTGACCACTAGTCACCTTTGTAAGACAAAACTTTAATGTTTTAAAAAAGATAAAAAAGAACTAGTGACATGTCAAGTTATAAAATGAAGCAAAAAGGCCTGTAGTATTTTTTCCGATGGATCAGGATCATTTCCAAGAGGATACTGCAGTTTTGAAGCCAGCTACATAGTCTTCCTCTATGTAAAATGATTGTGAAGAGAAATTAAATAAAACTGGAGGAGCCACAGATGGGTTTTATGTCTGAGACCTTCCAGAAAATTATTACAAGCTTCAGACATTAGCAAACAATGAAAACATATAACAATATACACACAAAAAGGAATTTATAACAGAAATACTTCATCATCTTAGCTAAAGCAACAATAATGAGAACCATTATTAATATTGGCAATTCCTAGACTTAAGTAGTTGTTATCATACCCTAACAATATACCAGAAACCTAAAAATCCCCCAACGACACAAAGGTGTGCATGCACACAGACAAAATGCAAGTATCCCCCTCACAGGCATTAAGAGTTTTCCCCTGTACAGCAGACAGAGGAAGCTTGGGTCCCTCTGCTGTTAGCAGGCTAGCTCAGCCCCGTACCTACAGCGCAGAGCTTGCACCAGTGCAGGCCTCTGAGGGCAAGGGGGCAGGTCAGGAGCTCACAGAGTTGCTCCTATTTACAATCCAAAGTGTATATACTTCAACTTAATAACAGAGTGCATTCTGCCACAACAGTGTTTACGAGCGCATTTTGGCTTACTGCAAGACAGAAAAAAAGTTTGACAGATAAAGTTATCATGTTACAAAATGAACTTTTTGTTCATTTTGAGAAGCAGCCTATGCATTTACAAAGAAACTCCAAAGTCTGAACAGGTCTGTTCTCTTGGACTGCTCTCCAGAAAAGCCTTAATTAAAGATAAAAATGAGATGCACAGTATCACAGACAGAGCTTAGAAGAGATTAACCTTACATCAGGGTTCTGCTGCATTGAAGTACTTCTTAAAAGACCACTTAAATGAAATCCTTCCCACTGTCCTTTATCAAAACTCTTTCACTCCATCCTCTCAGAGGTTTATGTTTTTTTCTATTTGTGAAGTTTTACTATCTGATTGCTTAAGCATACGTGGTAAGGATGCTGGAAATCATGGTTAAAAATTACCACAGATCAGCTTTCTATTTTAAGTACTGCTGTAACAAAATGCACATTTTTACAAGGAGGGGTGTCAGAACGTTGAATAAAAAGGGCGGCAAGTGGAAACTGCAACAAAAGGGAGTATGCCTAGTCTGGCACACAAGAGGGGGGCAGCCATGAAAAGGAGCAGAGGAGCATCCCCTTTTGCAACTTACCAGACTGTACAGAGGACGCGCTTTTCTAGATCCACATTTTCCTGGGAAGACACCACAGTGATCAAAAACGCAGCTGCACTAGTGACACGTGCTGCTTGATGCAAAGTCTAAGAATCAAGCCCATTTAAACATTCCATGCCACAATCACAGACTTTCACCAAGGTTAAAGAAATCAATGCAAAACCAAAATATCTTCCCCTCAAAACTACTATTCAAAACCAGATTATTTATTTTACTTATTTTTTAATTTTTTGTACTTTGTAAACTGTATGCTTACTGATTAGGCATACAGACTTAACAACTGTATATCACTAGCTATATGAAACTTAAAAATAATGCAGGAATTGGTTAAGCATGGCTTAACAAGAAAAAGATCTGAAAGTATACTTTTTTTCTTAGATATCACAACTTTAGAAAATTTGTACAATATTTATTCTTGAAAGTGTCATCTAACAAAGATTAAAATGATTGGGGAGACTGCAGATGACATGACTGTGCAAATGCTCATACATACTGTACTCTTGCATCATCATTTCATTTAACAGAAACAGCAAGACCTATAATTTTTAAAGCCATTTTAGGGACTCAGACACCTAAGAATCTTTAGACTTATTAGAAAACAAGTAGTCAATATTAAGACATTGGGATCTTGGAAAAGTTCTTTCGGTTTCAGAGAAGTGTTTTACAAAATAAGAACAAGTTATCAAAATGCCAATTTAAATCTTTCTTGCAAATCAAAAAACACCTTCCTGAAGAAGAAAGAATATATGCACACCATACTGAAAAGTCTCTTAATATGTCCCAGACCCATCACATGTTCAAGCTAGTTCTTACACTTAACTGAGACAGAGAGCCAGGCTCTATGTATCTCTCTCTCAATTCTGAATTAACTGCTCTGCTTAGATTCTGTACTGCATTCTAAAGGCTCTGTTGACTGTTTGTAGGAAAGACCTCGAAGTCACATGGTGCCTGAGTGCAGTGGAACCATATAAGGACAGCAGAATGTTAAGGGTGGATGTCATTTAAGTACAAATGACTAATGAAAGATCCATACACGAACTATTGTCCTATATATCCTGTTGCATTAAATGCAAACCAATGAAAACAATTTAATATCTAACCTAAGCATAGTCCATTCAAATAAGCTTAGTATTTCTCAGTAAGGCATAAATATTAAATTAGACTTGACTTCTATAAAAAATAAAGCAATCACATCAAAAAAAAGATCCGTGAAATAAGGTTTGCATGACCTTTACATGTCACTATTCTTCATCTATGGAATATTCTATGATTATCACGATTACATACCTACCCAAAGCAGGAATGATTTCTTGAGTAGATACTACTTCTCTGATTAGAGTTAGTATTTTTGCTCTTGTGGGCTGCACAGTATTTTGTAGCAGGAATTTTATGATGAGAGATTTTCTTTTAAAGGCATACATATCATTAGTCTTTCTAGTGAACTTCAGAGTAAACAAAATCTGTGTTATTCATTTCAGCATATATTCCTGGTCCTTCTCCCCTCACCACCACCACTCCCCCCCCGAAACTGCGTGACCATCTATGGTCTTTAATTCTCTTCTGCTTTAGATGGTTTGAAGAAAGAAACCATGGTTCTATAATTGATCAGAAAATGTAACACTTTTGTCAGATTTGTAGGCAAAATATTTATGTACTAAAGACTAATATTTTAAATAGCAACACTCAGATCTTTGCTCAAAGGAAAATATTTGTGTTACAATAAACAATACATGCAAACATCTTTTAAAACATGGATTTTTCTTAAAGTTAACTCAAAATGCCATTACTTAAAAGCTAGGGGATCCTGAAACACTAGGGCTTCTTATTTAGAAGATTTGAACATTTAGTTTTCATTTAATCACACTGATTGAATTTTACTGCATTTTTTCCACTTCAAATTTATTATGACATCACAAAGCAATAAGAAGGCCAACAGAAACTAGTTAAATATACCCACCAAGGTTTGATTTTACACAGAAAAAGCCTGAGTGGGCTGAATTAGAAAAACTACCTGTAGGAAGAGGTCATAAATCCTTGTTTGCAGGATACCTGCAAACCTAGACGGTACCTCAATAAACCAGTATGAAGAGACAGCATAAAAAAAAAGAGTCAGAATTATTTATAAAAGCAAGCCAAACTTTACCAAATAAAGGGGCATAATTGATTTTAAACACCTACTTGCTTCTGTAGCCACCGTTCTAGCCTTCTTTGTTTTCTCCTCAGGCTTTTCAACTTGTTTCTTTCTCTCTTGTTCAGCTTTTGGTTGAAGGAAATACTCGTAGGCTGCACAAGACCAACAGGTGTGATGTACTGTTCCTCTTCTACAGCACTTGTAGGTGAAGAAAGGTTCATCACGAAGGGTGACTCATTAGCAATGGCACTCCCAGAAGATTGTCCAGTAGCTTCAAAATCACACTCACTTTCTGCTTCTCTATGTAGTAATGTGGTAAAGGAAGTAACTCGAAACCTTTTTTGTAGTTTGTCAGCACTGGAACTATATAGGTCCTGATAAGAACTACCACCTTTCATATTGGATCCTAATTGCAAGCCACTTTGTGTGTAAACAGGTGGATTTTCATTTTGACCATGGTAAATTTTTCCTGTACTGCAAGTTTCATATAACATGGGTGACAAAACAAGTCTCTCTCTGATATTTAAATCCAAACTATGTGATCTTTTGTGAAAAGGTTTTACAGTGCATGCATCATTCAAAGGATCGGAAGCAGAATTATTTCTTTTTTGATTTAATGCCTTGAAAGGAAGTTTTATATTTTTCATCTCAAATCTTGGAGCTCTTACTTCTAGACAAAGTGCTTCTGTTAATGTTCCAGTACCATTATTATTTCTGGCCATGTATGAAAGCCCTTTATTTTTCATTTCCAAAGTTGCGGTTACCACTTCATGGCAGTTATCCTTGCTGAAACCAGACTGAATTTTGAGGAGAGGTAAGTGTTTTCCTGACGATTTTGCCAATTTAACACAGAACGCTGGCTGGTATTCAGTCTGACTTTTGCAGAAATGTATATTTACTAACTGTCCACAGGAACATTTTGTGTTGCAAACAAAGTTAAAGCCTCCTAAGCAGGCATCACAGAACGGACAGTGCAGTTTTCCAATTGTCCACTGTGCCTATTGACAAGGAAAGAAAAAACCAACCCAACACATACATGGTAAACAAATTCTTAAGAAATCGTTACTAGAGTTACTCTTCCCTTTAATAAAAGGGTTTACTTTTTGTTTCAGACACAATAAGAGAGACTTCACAGCAGAAAAAAAATCCACCGTAAATAATGTTCTGGTTAAAACTCTGCTTTCTGCAGTGGTAACTCATTCTAAGAAATCTAGAACACCCATTTCAAAATGTAGATGCTTTGAAATATATTTAAAATTTGTCCATAGATAGAATAATGCTGCAATACTCATTAAAACATTAGATCCTTTAAAGCAGTGAAATCAATTTGCCATGTTACTCTGGAATTGGCAAGCACAGTTTCTCAGCTGAGTCTTCTGAGTGCTGATACATTTCTTGCATACTAAGTACACCGGAGGGGGGATTTCTTACAAAGAAAATATAGGTTTTTACTTTGGTTACCCCACAAAAGCTTGAAATGGTACTTGTATTTTAGTGCATGTAGTATTACAACATAAGTTGTGTGCAGATACCTTGACAAATCCTTAATACTCTATCTATAAGGAGACAGTTATTCTCATTATTTGTAATTCTATTAATTTAATTTCAATCCTAAATGCACTTTCTTGAAAGAAAATACGTATCAAAGATTTAAACACTCCTACACATTTGCACAACTATTAGTATCTTTAGGAAATGTATTACTCTGTCAGCAGAAAAATTGTTGAGGATTGAAGTTATGCAAGTATTTGTAGGATCAAAGCCTAGATGAGAAACAACATCATCAACTCCAGTCACACATTACTCACAAGTGTGCCTAAAGTGAGGTTGAGCCATGAATACAGAAGCAGCCCGACATTTCCAGTTAAAGCATTGCTTTCAGTTGCAAATGTCTTTCAAGGAAGTTTGGGAAGATGATTCCATGACTGATGTTTGTCTGATTGAAAGCTTCAGAAAGTTTCAGTAAAACCAATTTTGCATTTTCAGGAAAAAAAACCCAAACCCAAACCAAAACAACAACAAAAAACCAAACCAACAAATAAAAAAAAAAACAAGAAAAAACAAACTTGTGCAGAAAAAAGATTATTTTTCACATGCAATGCTACAAAAAGTTCTGGAAACACTTTGAGAAACTTACTCCTGCCTTGTGCGTTAAAACCTCAAACTTTCACAGTGTCAGCGATGGGCCTTTCATCGTACCTATAAGAATCTGTTTAAATATGGACATGTTTTTAACTTAGAGAAAAAAAAAATCTCAGTTTACATATGCCCAAAGGCTTTCAAATCCCTGAAAATGCCACGAATGTGCACAGTCTCCCTCTCAGTTTACAAGGCTGACCAATGTGTGCATATGCCATTCCCAAAGAAGAATTAAGCTGGTTCAGGGATTTACTATAACTCTCCCATGCTCTATTTCCCAGATGCAATGGGGTAGGTGCTAAAATTCAGGGAAAAAGCACTTTCTAGCGCTTTTAGCCTTTAGTGAGTCTTTCTGGCACTCAGGCTCTATGGAATAGTAACCTGGATCTCCAAATGGAGAGGATGAGTGATTCATGAAGATTAGCGAAGAAGGCTGGGAGCCTGGCAAAAAGGGAATGCAAGAGACAGTAGGGAAGAAAAAGGACAACTCTATGTCCTATATGCACAGAGACTGGGAGATGAGGTGCAGTACAAGAGAGTCCAGGACTGATTTAGCATGAGTTTGGCAATGGCCTGTGGAACCATTGACTCAGTAAGAGAAGTAACAGCCTACTAGTGGAGGAGGTGGCAGGGGGAAAATCAGCAAGATCTGAAAAGGAGCTGAGGGTACACAGCTTTAATGATGGACTGCATAAAGAGGAAAAATTAGGAAGGGTCAGCCAAAGAAGCCAAAACAAGTGATGAGTGATGAGGAAAAGAAAATGCAGGTCAATAAAGGTCACTAGCAGCACTAGCAGGATATTTATAATTATTGAAGATTATCTATACACTAATGTATTCATGAAACTCAATGAGATTGGTTAAGAACAGGGACAGATGGCAAAAAAGAACTGGCTGGGAAGCAGTGGGTTTTTACAGCCTGCAAATAGACTTTGCACTTATGTAAAACGATTTAGCCTTTGATTCAGGAGTCATACAGGAGAAAATAACACATGATCACAAAATTATTCAGAGCTCAGGAGGATCTGGGGATAAGTCAGAATTGTTTAAAAAACCCACACATTTATCTGTAAACCCACAGGATCTTTCCAGAGAAGTCAGAAGTGAATGAGGCAAGAGTTCCCAGGATATTAAAGGTAAAATATTGAAGGTGTTCAAAGAAAATTGCATTCTCTGCCTCTGCCACCAGAGGAGCATTGCTCCTCTGTAATCTTCAGCAAGTATTTTAAGCCTTTTCTGAGCAGTCTATGGGTTTTGTATTTTCCAAGACTCCAACCTGACCACCTAGGCTTTCAAATGCAGAAGGCTGGCCATTTACAGCTAAAGGTAAAAAGAATAATATTAGTATCAATACTGAATCAAATTTTACTGAAACATGCAAAGCACTGTAAAAACTGCATCCTTATGATCAGGCATTCAAGATTAGGCAATTCTGTAAAGTGGGGAAATACCTCATCACCCATAATTTTCACACACGCCCCCAAGATCAATGTTTCTGAAACAGATACACTATTCTGTCAGGTACTATTGAAGTAAAAGAGATCATTAATTTTAAAAAGAGCTTAATTAATGTTTAACAAAATAAAACATAGAGCAAAACAATGAAGGAAGACAAAACAAATTGCCTTAATTTTGAATGCTTGGTTTTACAGCCGTAACGATTTTTTTCTTTTGTGTATCATTTATGGGGTGGATCTGCTTAGATCAGAAGTTACTTGCAATATACTAAAATTTAAGACACTGAAGTCTAAGCAGAAAGGAATGCAGATACCATTTGCTTCTCAAAATCAAAGACTTACCAGAGAAAAACTGTAGGGCAAAAGAAAAGGACTGTTTCTGCTTACCATATCTATGCAACAATGTTAACTTCTAGACCTAAAATAACGAACAGAAAATACTCACCTGAAGTAATCAGTACAATAGAAAAGTTATGAGATGCCTTTTAATTTTAAATGGGCAGTTAAAACTCAAAAGCAGTGACACTGGCTTGTCATTAGACCTTGGAATTTGCAGGAGGGTAACTACTTTCCATTCGTATGACATAATAGCACATTAGATATGAAAGACAAAACATCATATTCCAACAGCTGACCTCTTAACAAACCCTCAGCCCAGTTTTATGGAGAAACATGCTTCTTACTGTCACTGTCAACATATGTGTTAGTACTGCAAGATACAACAATCGAGACAAACCAAAACCCAAAGCGTAGATAGTTAATATAATTTTAAGCATTGATGAAATACGCAGGGGTGCCTATGCATTCATAAATAAATGAGCAAGAACATAATTTATCACTTGTAGGTTTTGTGCATACATAAAAAAGAACATTTAAGAGGGAAAAAGCCTCTATAATGATAGAAGTTACTGAGAAAAATTCCCTTGGTTAGAAGGTCTTTGTAATATACATGGACCTTGGCAGAAGAGTGCCCTTGAAATTTTTTCCCCTTACTTATTTCACTTTTTGAATGATAAAGATGCAAGCAAAAAAAAGATTTACCTTTTCAATGACACATTTCACCCACTCTGGAATGGCTTCTAAGTTCACATGCCATACATTGCAAGAATCCTGAGCTGCAGCCGGAGACTGTGATGTCTGTTAAAAAAAATTATTGTATTGATATTCAACATTCATTTAAGTTTTTGGTCTGAATATAACCAGACATCAGCTGCCCAAATTCAGTAAATATTTTATTAACAAATGATAAAACTCAAAGATGTTGATGCATTCTTTAAGCTATCAATAATTCTCTATGTCTGAATCTGAGGACATGGGATAGACTCCACTGTGGAGATGGAGGCATTCGGAAGTGGTTTGGTTTTGTTTACAAGAACAGATAGTTTGCAATTGCTGATATTGCAAGTATATTCAGAAATTTATTTCAGAAGTACTATCAGATGGCACAATCTTCCAGTATAGACACATAAATTTAAATTCCAGTTTATATGAAGACTGCACAGTCAGTACTGCACAACTATACCACAAACAGTTTTAAATTCACTTTCTAATGCTTGTGAGAATAACTAGCAGAGAAACCAGGGACTCTTAGCAACTTTGAGTTTTTACTGCAATGACGTGACCAACTGAAGAGAAAACAAAATCTGAAAAACTGTAGCATTTCACTAACTGATACTAAAATAAAAACAATTACCTAACTACCTTTTAGCGCAGAAGTGATACAAGTATAATTAAATCTTTTAATATGGTTTAGAATGTCAATAAAGTTACAAAGATGGCTAAAAATATAAGGAAAATCAGTTGTTAAAATTTATGAATATGGAAAATCACTGACTCCTATGTCATGAAACTCATGGGAATAAAAGTTTCATTATGCTGGAAATTGAAAGTGGAGCTACACACAGAAGATGGAAGCTTTTAGAAATTCTCCAAGTAATGACAGCAGACAGATAGATCGATTCGCCATGTCTATGCTACTGCCTTCCTCCTATCTGTGCAGAGTACCTGTAGTTCAGCTTGGATGAAACTCTGATTTAAAGTCTTTACACTGCAGTCGTAACGTCAACATTTGGTTTTAAGATTCATTCTAAGGTTTTCCTCTTTTACTCATATTTCAGCTCTGTCTTTGATTGAAGGTCTAAAATTCATCAGGTAAAGCCAACATACTGAAAACATTACTCTTCTCATCATAGCAAAATCTTCGTCTCCCAGTGTCTCAGGAAGTAGCATTAAATCACTTTTTTTTTTAAATCTGCTATCTACATAATTCGAGGAGCTACTTCAGTCTTATGCACAATGATGATGGATCTTCACTAGCAATTAAAAGCTCCACCATGGGGCACGGACAAAGATACCTCCTTTTCACTACATTTTTTCCGTGAAAGGAGTTGAAATTTCCTCACCCCCTGCAAAAAACACCTCAAACCATGCACAAAATAAAAGATCCTCAAGCATAAAACATGAAAAATATTCCAGAATCTCAAGCTCTGTAAGTGGAGTGATTAAAATTGGGTTTATTAGTAATACTAATTATATCAAGATCTTAAAAAATAACAACTTTGTTTCTTCCTCTATGCTTCTCCAGTATTCACCCAAAAAGAATGTTGTTGCATTTCTAGTGATTAATAAAAAAGATCAACACCTTCCTTTCTACTTGCTTTTTCCTTTTGATTCAAGATCATAAGATGAAAGCACAGTCTTCTTGGCATATTTGGAAAGACTCGAACTCTGTGATTACTAACTGCCATTATAAAGCAGCAGGAAATACTCTGACATTGTTTTATTCCGTTAATAAAGATGATGTAAATTACTAAGTGGTATTTTAGCCTGGCAGGCATCCCCCCCTCAGGGCAGGCTAATCTTCTGAACTATTTTTGTGCAGAGACTACTTCCCACTTTTTCAAAATGAAAAGCAAAAGTTTCTGATGTAGGAATACTTGACAAACAGTTAACTACTGCAGTGGAAATTATTATCAGTATCTAAAACACACCTTGGAAACAGAGAGTCCTCTGTTAAGAGATATTAAAATATAAAATGAACACATTAAAACTGTCAAAAACAGAACCCTTTTTTACATGAAAAATGTTACACTATATACTCTATACAAGCTAGTAGTCAAATTTATCATAAATTCCAGCCTTCACATTGCAGAACATAAAAGTGATTACTGCCTACTCGGCTTCACTAGGCATTATGGCTTACATTATTCTCAATGGAACTGTCCATATTTTAGTACTTATCTCCACAGGATATTAATTACTGAGACAGGGCAAGTCTAATACTTCTCCTTTATTTAAAACCAACGACACTGGAAAAAGTTACAAACCCCCTCCAGATGCTTTACTTACTTCGGATGTTTCCTTTCCATTACATTTTGCAAGGCAAACAGAATTTGCTATATATTTTCTACATCTCCAGCAACGTAGAACATCAGCATCCTCGCTACTCATTTCAACTTCTGATTCTTCAGCTCTGTATGACTATCTGTAAAGTCCACAAAACATACAATTCATTTACTTGTTGAAACCACATATGTTTACTCTTGTGACCCAGAAGTCTATCAGTAGTCTCTTCACTATAGAGTAGACTAATACTTTATTTACAACATTCTCTGATCTAACATAGCATGCCACCTAGACATTTTAAATAGCGAAGTGGAACAGTTGGCTTTATTTCCAGGTTGCACAAAGAACTAGAAAGCAACAACAACAACAAAACAAATTAAAAAATTAAATTAACTTCCGTAATATTTAGACAAAAGACAAGAGAGTTACAGTTTTCCCAAAATAATTCAGTCCACAGAAGTAAGTCACAGCTATCCTACACATTAAATACAAACACACAAATATTTGTAATGCCACATAACAAAAATGAATGCTGACATAAAACCACACAAGACAATGACTGCCTTCTCCATGTGGCCTGGAGGCTTGCTCCCTTAAATTATTTTGTGTGGGACGATCAGTACTCCTGGTGCAACAGAGCTCTTCACAGACCTGAACTGACCTCCTTGTAAAACAGAGACCTAAATTAAGACAACCAGAGGGACAAGATAAATATTTTTCTCTCTTCACGTCTTGCTGTGTTCTGATGTCTCTCTGGTCTTCTCTAATCTGTTTCCAAAGCCTCCCCTTTTCCTCATGCTTTCTCCAAAGGTCCTCCAACTCTTCATTCTACCTGCTTCTATTTTCACTCCCTTGTGCCAGCTACATTAAAAAAATAGGAAAACCTTTTACATCTACGCACTCAACTCAAGCACTACGGTAGGGTTCTGCCTACTCCCAGTGATGAAGTTCACAGTGCTTACTTACAGGAATGCTGGGGCATAAAACTTAAACCAGTATTAAAAGAGACTCTGTTCTTCCACAGCCCAAATACCTGCTTTTGCACTTATTTCAACAATTTAATTTTTATTTAGTTTCTTCTAATTAAAGAAACTCTGAAGTCCTCAGTATAGGCTGTCCAAAGAGCAGTGTGGCTTATTGAGCCAGACTTTTGCATTTTCCCCATTTTCCCCAGTTCTACCTTTTCTTGATTTCTGAATTAATCAGACTATAAAACACACATACACAGGTTATTATTATTTTTCAATTATATTTGAGGTCTTCCTACAGCAGATTTCCTACTTCTTCTACATACGTAGAGAGTCCGAAATACAGTTTGAAAAGGAAGAAAAGAAACAATGTGTGCATACATTAGACTCCTAGCCCAACTGTACATGCAGTTTTTAATAACCATGCTAAGGTTAAAGAGTGAAATTAAGACAAACATTAAATATTTTCTTGCAATGTCACAATAAGTTAAAATTAATTTTTGTTAAGAGTCCATTAACATATTTTAACGTAAGTTAAGATTGCCAAGCAAAAGATCATGGAAAAAACACTTAAAGAAAAAGGCGGAATTTACACTGGGAACTTGTTCATGACAGAAATGTGGTTATTTAAATGCATTAAGCAGAATCTCAAGTTTTTATTAACCTTGCTATGTCAGTGCTGCTACTTTCTGTACGAGACACATTTCAAAAGTGGAAGGTATAAAAATACTGCGTCTCTCTATGAATTCCTTTTTTTTTTTTTTTAAGTAAATTCAGGCTCTGAAAGATTTTTGCAAGCAGTGTGTATCACTTTGCTGCGATAAATGCAGCATTGGACTCCACAGGATACTGAAAGAGTGATTACCAGTTATGAAATTGTTTGTATCACTCAAGCTCCTTAAAGCTGTTCTAATTAATTTATTCTTCACAATTTCATAACACACTTCTAGAATAAATTTAGCTTACAACAGCTCAGTCAGAACCCCGAATCCAAGACCAACCAGGAAGGACTGAAAGACTTTTTGTATAAGGCTAGCTCAGATGTGCTTTTCAGGTACAGCCACATCCCCATCTACTAAAATACATTCTTGGAATGTGCTACAGTTATTCATATACATCTTGCACACATTATATGCTGCATCTGTTTATTCAAATGGTATATATTTAAGTCTCTGTATACATTCTGTTTCCCTTATGCTAATTGTTATAGAAAAAAGCTATTTTGCCTTCTGTTGAACAGCTGCTTCATCTGAGGCTGACGATGCTTACTGGAGCAGGGCGTAAAACAACTGGTGATAGACCTAAAGGATGGATGGATAAATGCATTTGCTATATTTAAAAGACAAGATTCAAGTCATGCAAACAAACGCTAAGGATCACTGTCATTTGAAGTGATGTAAATGCTCCCCGCACCTGAACAATAACTGTTCTATCATCTATGTATCTAAAGTACTGCTTTACTCCAAAATAAACTCTTTTTTTCTTTATTTATACACTTTTAAAAGTTTCCGCATATAACTTTCATTTAAAAATACATTTTTCTAAGATAAATTATTACACATATAAAATATATATACACATACATATTATATATTAAATATATAAATAACCCACACAGGTTGCATTTTGTGTAACCAAGATTGCTGATAGTGAACTACATGGAAAAAACCACCTCAAATATCAAATACTTTTTTAGACTATATTACAGCAGTCTGAAGTGTTTTTCTGGCCTAGCAGAATTAAAAAGCAAAATTCCTGTAGGCCTATTAACATTCCATATGTATATGCCTTTTGCATTTCTTACAGAGAACAGAAGAAATGCTACAAATGCACACTAACACACTGCAGAGGCTTCTACATCTATCATGCTAGAAAACAGCATATGAGACATTTCTGATTTGCCACATAAACATTCATTTTTATTTTGATTTGCACATAACTTCAATTAGAACTCAAATAAAAGCATACAGGATTTTGAAGTGTTTTAATAGCTAAATGCAGTTTAACAATAGTGTTCTGGATATATTTTAATACATTTTTACTTGCCTTGTTTTGCATCTAAATCTATTAAAGGCATCTTGTTTCCACCTTGCTTTGTCTTTCAGCAAAAAATGCCAACATAAAGATAAAATATTCCAATTTGTCACTCAGAAACTAGAAAGTGTCACACTCAGTGGGCCTTTTCAGCTTGGCACTGGGCCATGTTTGTTGTGGTTGAACTGCTTTCAGATCAGTTGCTTTCTGTGAGCTCATGTTTGCCTCCACAATAGCATGTAGACATATCTGAGCAATAAAAAGCCTATGGTCTTCCATAGTTCTTGTTTTATGTCCTTCAAATGTTTTTCTGTGATTCAGTCCCAGAAAAGCCAGGAGCAGAGGGTCCTAAGACTTCCTTCCCAAGTCAGTGTCTCAGCTCCCTTTCTTGAAAATCATTTTTCTAACATTCTCCCACAGACCTTTAACTGAGATTTCACAGCCTTCCCAAACTATTTAGTTACCTTGTTATCTTCTATTATTTTAACTTTTCCCCTAACATCTAACCTAATTGATTTTTTTTTCCCAATTTTCCTTATTTGCTGTGAATACAGAGAACAAACTGTCCCCTTTTCTTCCATGCAAGAACATTTTACAATTTAAACACTTATTATCTATTAGCTCCCCTTCAAACTTGTCTTTGGGCTAAATAAATCCAGTTCTTTCCTTCTTTCCTCACAGACCATGCTTTCTTGGTCTCCAGCTGTCACTGCTATTTTGTGAACTCTTTCAAATGGGTCAGCTGTCTTTGCATCACAGTGTTCAAATCTGGATGCAGAACCCAAAATGAAGTTTTACGAGCACTGAGTAGACTAGACTGATTATGTACATGTTCAAGGGAAAATAAGAATGGAGAATGCCTTGGTAGGGTGGAAACTAACACAAAATTCACTAGGTCCACTTCAAAATGTTGTTTCTTACATTTAGAAGGGCAGGAAACACTGGAAGATAAAATAACAACTCCCCAGCAGCAAACAATTTTTAAGTAATTTGAGCATGAGATCCTTAAGATTTTCATATTGTATTTTCCCCCCCCCCTCCCACTCCATCTGGAAAACCTTTGAGGAACACCACAGAAAGCTAGTGAACTATTCACAAAGAAAACAACAAAAAAAAGAGATGAAGGATCAAGCAGCAGACATAGCAGCCAAAGAAATGGTACAGAGCTGGTCAGCTTCCTGTTTATTCATCACTCCTTGAAGGGAACACTTTCCCTTCCGGCATCCTCTCACTAGTAGGAAGTCCCCTTTTGTATTTCTATCTAAGTTTCTTACACAATCCGAACCGTATAATGTATTAAGCTTTGGCCATTGCTTCTTCAAAAAGATTGCTAGAAAACATGAAGTAAAACCCCAAGAAAAAATTCTGAAATGTTCAAAGTGATTTCTGCTGAAAACCTGGTCTAGAATTTCTTTTGAACTAGCTTGCCCCTCATCCCCAAATTCATAAAAATAAGAAAACGGCTAAAAGGACAAGTGGTTCTCAATGTCTTTTTGTTCAAAAGTCACCTGTGATCCCTTCAGAACACTGCAGCCATGCAGACTGCAATAATAATTTGGTTGCAGCAAGAAATTAGGGCACCGAAACTTGAGCACTGGTTACTGGGAGTCTTGAAAAAATATTAGATGAGTGGCAGCTTTGAGGGAGGATGACAGAGGGAAGCTAGATGAGCTGTCCTAGCCAACAAGTGCCCAGACCAGAAGTTCCTGCTCCTAGAAAGTGAGGAACTGACACTTTGCTGGACAGAGAAACAATCATGGCAGTCATTCAGGTACACATAAAAACTTGCTTCTAGCTTCTGATCTCCAAAGTATTTCTGCTTAGAGAGACACTTTTAAAAGCATACTTAACCAGTGTTTCTTAGAGGGGAACTTAGATGGGAAGACAGAAAAGTTTAAAGAACCACCTCCAGGTCACCAGAGAAGCAAAGCAGCAAGATGCATGAAGAGCTGTGCCACCTGCTCCTGTGCCAGCTCCTGCTCGATTATGTACTGTTGTACCAGTTCAGCTGTTGTTGTGTGATCACCTTCCGCATCATGGAGCACTGGTTGATGAGAGAGGGTGTCCAGTGTGTGATACCCTTTCTCGTGTAGCAAGAGTAGCCAATGTAATTAAATGCCAGCTAACATTAAAATGTGAAAGAATGTCACTTGCAATGTATTACTCCGCTTGCTAAAAAATCCTACTGCATGCTGTTGAAGACAACAGGTCTACCAGATGTAGTAAGAACACGTGGAGTATTTAAATCGTTTTGACAGGGAACAGACCTAACAGGTCAAAGGGAAACCACGGACGGGCACATAATCTTTCTTGCATGAGATCCCACAGACCAGTACTGCCTGTTTCACGCTCTTGTACGTACGAACTTTAGGTGTCGCACAAAATAAAGGACTAAACAAACCGGAATATGGTGCCCACGTCCCAGCGCAACACGAGCTCCTGACCCCAAGCCACCAGGTAGCGCAGCCGCCGCGCTGCCCCCGGCTGCCCCGGCCGGTGCCCGGACGCCTCCTGCGCCCGCCCAGGCCCCACCGACGGGCAGCGGCGCCGGCCCGGGCAGCGCCCGGACACCGACCGCCTCCGCGCTTGACCGGAGGGGGCCGGGCCGGGCCCGGCAGCCGCGCCGCGAGCGGCGCCGGAGGGGAGGGCTGGGCTGGCAGCGCCGCGCCAGCGGGCTCCCGGGGCGTCTCGGGAGCTGACAGCCGACGACGACACCGCAAAGTTAACTCTGAGAAGTCGGGGCGGTCGCCGCCGCGCTTCGGCGCCTCCTCAGGCGGGCGCCGCGCTCGCCCCGGGACGGGCGGCCCCGCCGCCCCCCGAGCTACAGGCAGGTGTCTGCACCTCACCGCTCACGCCGCGCCTCCTGCGCCCCGCCAGCCCAGGGCCCGGCTCGGCCCAAGGGGCGGCGGCGGAGCCTCCCTCCGCGCCCCCCGGCCCCGCTCCGCTTACCGGGCCGCGCTGCGCGAGGCTGAGAGAAGGAGGCGACGCCGCTGGGGCGAGCGAGCGAGCGGACGGGGAAGAGGTTGCGCAGCAGCAGCTCCTGCTGCTGCGAACGGGAAGAGACGGGAGACAAACGGAGGCGAAAAGCGCTCCGCTAGCGCGGCGCCTGCCCAGCCGGGCGGCCGCGGAAGTAACCCCGCGGCAGGCCAGTCCCCTCGGGCGGCTGCTGCCTCCCTCCTCCCCGCGGAGGGCTGGCCCCGTCGCCGGCTGCGGGGCCAGCCCCGCCGCCGCCGGGTAAGAGGGCAGCGGCCCCGCCAGCCGGCGCCGTGCCGAGGCCTGAGGGTGGCACGTCCTCGCGTCTGCTGACTGGCAGAGATGGAGCCGGGGTGGGGTCGGCCCCGGCGGCAAGCGGTGGCAAGGCGCCGTGGTGGAGTACGGGGGGCAGAATGAAAATTTTTCAGTAAAGGTTGGGACAAGAAACATGTTGCTCCACGCCCGAGGAACAAGCCGAGACCCAGAACGGTGCCAGGGAGATCAGAAGGACCGGCAAGTGCCAGCAAGCAATCACACACTGGGCAGGGTGTCATCAGTAGCCCCTGACTATTTTATAGGCAGCAAAAGCAAAGAGGAAGCTTTAATTAAATATGCGAGGGGGAAAATGAAGTAAACTTGTGAACCTTTGTAGGGAATTGCTGCAAATCGTGCGGAGCTGCATGGGAGAAAAAGCAGGCATACCGCACCGAAGACCGGGCCCCTCGCTAGTGAGCGTCTGTACCTCGGTTCAGGGTAAAAACTGGTCAACTACATGGGCTGTGTTTCCACCTCAGTAGTGTTTCGGCCTTTTGTGATGATACTCTGACTTGATCAGGAGCTAACGTGCTCGTAGCTGACAATCTGCTAATAATAGGTGCTCTGCTTCAAACACAAGAGACCAGAGTTATCAGAGTAGTGTGAATGTAAGAAAGACTAGAAGATTCTTGATAGAAAAAAAATGTCTGCCCATTTTTTGGTCTGTGGAGGTGGTTTGAAATACTGAAACCTCCGTTTCACTTTCTCCTAGATTTATGATACCTAATTTCTGTGATTTTTCTTGCATTTCAACATACATTCCCTGGATGCAGAAATCCACTACCACAATTTTTTTTCAGTGCTTTGATCTACCTGATTATTTTGCTAATTTTTGCCCTTCGCTACCCTATTTTTATTCTAACAGACTGCCTTGTAATGGTAAAATTATTTAGTCTGTTTTTTCTTGGCAGAGAGTATAGGATTATTCAGTTCTTGCTATTTAGAGTCCTATTCATGTGAAAAGTTTTCAAACAACAGTGTGATACAGATATTTTAAATAACAATATAACAGCATTTATTCAGAAAGCTGTATGTTTTTCAGTAAAACGGCTAACTAGATTACTTTGTTTGT
This sequence comes from Phalacrocorax aristotelis, assembly GCF_949628215.1. Taxonomy (NCBI): domain Eukaryota; kingdom Metazoa; phylum Chordata; class Aves; order Suliformes; family Phalacrocoracidae; genus Phalacrocorax; species Phalacrocorax aristotelis. Next base: position 59,312,836 of record NC_134311.1, read on the forward strand.
TCTATGGCTTAGGGGAATAGGTTAATATCTCAGAATGTCCTTTAACAGTATTTAGTTTTCACAGAATCACAGAATCACAGAAAGGCAGGGGTTGGAAGGGACCTCTGGAGATCATCTTGTCCAACCCCCCCTGCTTGAGCAGGCACACCTAGAGCAGGGGGCACAGGAACGCATCCAGGAGGGTTTTGAATGTCTCCAGGGAAGGAGACTCCACAACCTCCCTGGGCAGCCTGTGCCCCTGCTCTGTCACCCTCGCAGGAAAAGAGATTTTTATCATGTTTAGGTGGAACTTCCTGTGTTCCAACTTGTGCCCATTGCCCCTTGTCCTGTCATTTGGCACTATTGAAAAGAGCCTAGTCCCATCGTCCTGACACCCACCCTTTAGATATTTATAGGTATTTATGAAATCCCCCCTCAGTCTCCTCCAGGCTAAACAAACCCAGGTCTCTCAGCCTTTCCTCATAAGGGAGATGCTCCAGTCCCCTGATCATCTTCGTAGCTCTCTGCTGGAGTTGCTCAAGCAGTTCCACATCCTTCTTGAACTGGGCATCCAGGAACTGGCTGAAGTACTCCAGATGTGGCCTCACTAGGGCAGAGTAGGGGGGAGGATACCCTCCCTCGACCTGCTGGCCACACTCCTTTTAATGCAGCCCAGTAGACCATTGGCTTTCTTGGCCACAAGGGCACACTGCTGGCTCACAGCCAACTTGCTGCCCACCAGCACTCCCAGGTCCTTCTCAACAGAGCCGCTTTCCAGTAGGTCAGCCCCCAGCCTGTACTGGTGCATGGGCTTGTTCCTCCCCAGGTGCAGGACCTTGCACTTGCTCTTGTTGAATTTCATCAGGTTCCCCTCAGCCCAGCTCTCCGGCATGTCCAGGCCTTGTTGGACGGCAGCACAGCCTTCTGGTGGATCAGCCACTGCTCCCAGCTTGGTATCATCAGCATACTTGCTCAGGGTACACTCTGTCCCATCATTCCGGTCACTGGTGAATATGTTGAACAGGACCGGACCCAGCACAGACCCCTGGGGAACACCACTAGTGACAGGCCTCCATGCAGACTCTGCTGCATTGATCACGACCCTCTGAGTTCTGTTGTTGAGCCAGTTCTCTGTCCACCTCACTGTCCACTCATCCAAACCACTTTGTACTTGTTTGTGCTTAAACACTATAATTGGATGTGGTGTGGGTTTTTTTTTTAAAAAAAAAAAACAACAAACCAACAAATTATTATAACCTATGCTATGACGAACCATTTTCCTGTCATACCATTTTCCTACTACATGGTTAGTTTTGCTAATTGCTCCTTTTTCTTGCTTAATGTAGACCCAGTAAAGAAGGTCTATGTAAAGAAGTTCACAAGTAGAATGCTCACAATAATTAAATTCTGTTTTGCTCTGCCATGATTGTACAGCAATTTTATGTAGAAGAGACAGACTGTTATTTTGAAGTAATTTCTAGTGTAGTACAATATGCTCAAATTTAAGCTGAAAGGACTATTTAGAAAAAGTGCTATTTATCAATCATAAAGAGTTGCAGGTTATAAGGTATTTGCTGGCAAGCTTAATTGGTAAAGGCATGTAGAAACAAGTTAAATAGGGAGATGGAGGAAATAAAATACAGGTTCAAATGGCAAGCTGCTTATTTAAGGCCTCACCTTCTGACATAAAAGAATAGTGAAACTATTAGGGGAGAAAGCTTTTACTGTTTCAGAATTTTGTTATCTCATTTGCTTCTGCTTAAGGAAGATGTAGGGTTGGACTACTTGAATTTAATTGCATCCCATGCGTAAGGAGAAATAGCTGTGAAGATGGCACTTTCATTTCTTTCATGGCACTTTCATTTCTTTTCACCCAGTGCCATCTTCACTGTAAGATTATATTTTGACAGTTTTGTTTGGCATATTTGGTTTTATTAAGCAAGGGGAGTGGGCCATTCAGCTGTGTGGTTAGTCGTATTTACTGACTTACAGAGAGTGTTTGTCTGTTACAGGATGAGGACAGGGCAGTTGGTCTGTGCAAGGCTGAGAGTGGGTAAAGTGATCACTAAGAAGGTTAATGGGTATTGCTTGTTCTGTGGCTTTGGGATACAGGATCGCCTGGTGCAGAAGTTATTTCCAAGGCAGAATATATATGAAGTGCTTTTTACTGGGATAGCCCTTGTCTATGGTGAGTAGTCCATGGATCAGTGCCAAAATGATGCACAGGAAATCAGAAACCGGAGAGTATTTTTGACTTGCTGTTCTGAGACAAGGTTGGTGTAGCAGAAAGGCTGTACTGAAGGCTGTATGCAGTGTACCAGCAAACACTGAAACACACTGCAGTGGTGTAGCGTTTTATGCACAGGCAGTGGCACATGCTGTTTTCATGTCCATGGCACATAGATAGTATATCCAGTTCACAGGTGGTCTATGAACACTTCTAACAAGTGGGGGTGTTTCCAATAGCCACAGCAAAGACATATCATTTTCCTTGCCAATACTGTTGATGAAGGTGGAAAAAATAATCCTTAGCTGCGTAGGAAAATGAATGACCTGACTTTCACTCGTGTAGAGTTCCTTTCTTTACCAAAACACATCTTCTCCAATAGAAGGAATTCTGTTTTCCTGATATTCAGTAATACACTGATGACTACCCTGGGTATTAACCCAGTCTGTAGTCCCTGGTCCTCTGACCCATAAGGCTGTCCCTGTCAGCTGGGGTCATCTCCAAGACCTGCATATCTATTACTTGATCATATGTGCTGGAGGAAAGTATCTTAGGAAAAGGCCAGAAAGGGAGCATTAGGAGAAAAGAATGAATGGAAGCTGTTGGGTGGAGCTTTCTGGACTTGATACTGAGCACAGAAGGAAATATATTGTTGCCATTATCGTTTTTTTTTTTCTAAGCAGCTTTCATACTTGAACAGCATTGTATTAGGAGAAGCCCAATGAGCAATACTGGCCTGTTTCACTCTTCACTATAGAATTCATTGCTGGAAAACCTTTGGTAACGCTAGGCATTACAGTAAACACAAAGCATAACATTTCACTGTATGGAGATTATAATCTTTCTGCATTTTATTGTCCTTTCAAAAATACACCCTGATTTTCAATTTAACTTATCATTGAAGAGCTTTTCCTGTTTCTTGTGGTTTAACCCAGCAGGCAGCTAAACACCATACAGCCGCTCGCTCACTCCCACCTGCCCACAATGGGATAGGGGAGAGAATCTTTCCCTTGAAGATAATGTTTTATATTTGCAGTTACAAATATACATTACAAATATACATTACAAATATAAATTACAAATCTGATTTGTAAAGCTTGTCATACTCCTATAAGAAATCTCAAGCCTATACAGAATATCCATCAGCTAACAAATCATTTGCTTTCCTTTTGTTTCTTTTTGAAAAACAATTAGATCAGTCTAAAATTGCTGTGTATGGTCATAGGCTGTATTGGAGCTAGGGAAAACAATTTTTAAGTCCCTTATGACTAGATCCAATGAAGTAATTCTTAATACCATTTTCTTAGCTTGTGGTCACTCTTTTCCTAGAATGGAATCCAGAACTGTTTTAAATTGCAGGGATCCTCTGTCTGCTTCAGAATCCTACTGATGAAAGGATCCTGCTGTCTTGTGGTAGGATAAAAGAAAACACCATAAAGAAGATATTTTCTGCAAATGAGTAAGGTCAGTGAAGTTTACTGGTGTGTCCTGTTTATCACCTGTTGGGAACTAGTTCCTAGAATTGAAAGTAATCATACAGAAAACAGACCTAAGGTAACTTCTCTCTACAACTTGCTTATTCAGCCCACATTTCCCATAACTTGGGAGAACATAGTAGTTACCCAGGTAAAGATAAAAGCATATTTTCTTTTTCTTCACAATGGCATAGCTTCAAAGAATGTATGATCTGGGGGACTATAAGGGATGGAAGAGAACATGCCTGTGCCCAAAGAGCTGTAGAACTTACATGGGAAAGGGAATTTCAGGGATCTTCAAAGACCAACTGAAGTGTTTTACTCTAAGCAGACATGTAAAAATACATTAACAATGCTCTGAAGAGGGTTTTGTACTATTTTATATTTAGTTTGGGTAAATAATAAGGACATTGGTTAAGCCAGTCATTGTAAATTTTGATGAGGGCTTTTGATTAAGTCAATTCAGTTCAAATTAAATAGAAAGACAAACAGAAGTATGTCTTCATGTAAAGTGCTTGACTTGAAGAGTGAGCGTAAATAAGCTAAAAAAACTGCAGTGATAACTCAGCCAGTCTGAACTGCTCAGAAATTTTAATGGAAAGGATACTTGAAACTGAAGTTAAATTTATTTAAAATAGAAAGAAAAGTAAAATTCATTTAAAATACCAACAATTTATACCTGAGCAAGGAAAAGACTTTCATAAATAATGCCAGACATAAATGGATAGTTACTTAAAGAAGGATTTTAGAAATACAAGGAATAGAAAAGAACAGAAAAGAATTAAAAAATACTGATCAGCAAATAAAGTTATTTCTTAGAATGTAGAGCAGGAATAGAAACTGTTTAAATCGAAGCTGAATTAGAAGTTGCAAAGAATATTCAGGAAGAGCTTTACAACCTTGGCTATTAGAGAAGTGGAAAACAAATGTGATTCAGTTGAATAATGTGCAAGATTATGCACTTGGAGACTTCTGCCAAGAAGTTCTGCTGTCAGCTGAGGACTTATCAAATGGAAGCAATAAAGAGAACTGTTGGGGTATACTAATTGGTCACAGAATGTCTGCATTGGCCACTGCCAATATAGGTCTGAAAAGGCAAGTTGTGACCTGGACTATGGGTGTATTTTCGGTACATACAGGGGAGTATCAATGCTCTGATAATTCTTTATTTGAAATGATAGTGATAGTTGTAATAGTCCATTTTTTGAAAAGGAAACTTGGGCTAGGGTAGGCATAAAGAAGTTATACTAAGATGATCAAAGTGGATAGAACCTGCCTTATGGGAAGACAGAAAGAGCTTTGTTTACTCAGTTCAGTGGAACAAGCGCTGAGAAAAGTTTTCCTTGATAGGTCATCAGTGAGGAAATAAAAGACCATGACAGCTCTATATAGCCTAGAAGATGTGTGTAAAAAAAGTAGGTATGAATTTGCCATTAAGAAATTTAGGTTGAGAATTGAAAAGTTGTAGTTGTACCACTGGGGAGATTACTGGAAGAGCTTCTTAAGAAAAGTATTGGAGGAAACACCAACTAACTTGAAGTATGTGATATAAAGCTTATGGCAGTTGGTGGTGGGACTTGAATATCTGGAAGGTTCTTTCCAGTCCTTTCTAACTACACTCCCAGCTGTTTTTTTCTTGTTTTATTTTAGTTTGTTTGTTTTAATCTTACACTTTCTGGGAAAAGGAAATTATCCTTGGTAATTTGTTGCCTTGTGAATGAGTGTGTATCTGTGTGCTTAGTCCTGGTTTTCCTGTCCCATGAGAGGCACTGCCTTGTCAGTGCTTAATATGTACATAAAAATAAAATTTCCTAGGAAGTGTAAAATATCTTTTATATCCTTCAGAAGAGATATAAAGGAGTTTGGTTGTTTTTCAGTGCTGCTGTCATCCAAACATTCTGAACAACTGTGCACAGTAATTTCTATTTGGTGACGTTTTAGCTTTCATGAGACTCCAGCATCATCTGTTTTACCATTGTCTAAATTAAATCTTTGAAATTTTTTTTTATTCCAGTGTTATATAGTTTATGAGAACAGTGTGAAATTAATTACCTTTCTAGAATTATCAATTTCACTTTTTCAGTAGGAATTGATTGAAAGCAGTGAAAGTTTCTTTCACTTGTTAGTACTAAGGCCTGCATGTAAGAGGCTTGTTCTCAGGCTGAGATACAAATAAATTAATTAGCCTGTTAAACTCAAAATTGTTTTTAGTGTATAGGATCATTAAAACAGTTTAGCTTTTAAGCAGTGTTTTTCTTTTATCTAAATGTATGTATGCCTGATATATTTAAACTTCTATCTTACAAATATTAAAGGGAGAGGAAGTAGAAGGAATCAGAAACTTGTGTGACTGCTAGAGAAAACAATGTAAACTGGTTTTTATTTTAGAAGACATCTAATTTTCCTTGAGAACAGATCAAAATATTAATTTTGTAAGACCTGCTTAAGTGGACATACAGTGTGAACAAGGTATTTTTGCATAAATAATGATTTAAACAGATTTTGCAGTTGTATTAAATTCTTTTTTATTTTCCATTAATGACATTCTGAACACTTTTTAACCTGTTAATTTGCTGGAATTTAGCAACTAAAAACCTTGGTATATAATAAATCAATGGGTGATAAATTAATCTCTAAATTACTTTGGAGTTAGCTTGTTTATGTACGTGTTCCAGTTTAAGTTATATAATTAAAATGCTCAATTATTAAAAGCTTACTTCTCTTATGCTGAGAGGATAATATCCTCATTCAGATATCAGTTTCAGTTGAGGATGTAAATAATTTTGAGGTAATTTCTAGCTCTACTTTTTGGAAAATTATATTAATTATTTATATTTCACAGTTTCTGACTTGAGAATTGTGATCTGACAAGTGCTGTGTTGTGCTTGGTTTTTGCAATTTGATGGCATACAAAAGCAAAACAGAGGACTTGGAAGCTTTATTTTTCTAACATGATACTGTGCTCAAATACTCTTTTGTTGTAGTCAGAAGAACCTCTTACACTTATGCCTGATTATACATAATATTTTTATTATTACTGAAATATGATGCCTATGAATTCTCCTGCCAGATCTCACAAAGCTCCAAAATTCTCTTCTTGTCAGTCATCTAAAATGTGTAATATAGTAAGACACTACAGTAAACAAGTTTTTTCACTTTAGTGCTTTATCTGTTATCAGATGCTGTACAAATTGAGTGTAACCTCACTGCTTTTGCCCTGGAAGCCCTTCTGTAATCCTTAAATGTAAACTTTGGCTTATCCCAACAAAAGAACTTGTTAAAGTGACCGTTTCAGTTGCCAAAACTATGTACTCATTGGTACTGAATAGATGGATACTGAAAGGAAACAACCTAATGTAGTGAGGTGATTTAGGGCAGCTATGTGCCTTGCTGAGTCAGTGAAAAGTGAGCTTTCATAGAGTATGGTTTTCTATTCCAGCGCTGAGCAGGATGCCACCAGAGCTAGTAAGCAAGAACATACTCCCATGTAATCATGATGCTGAACTCTCTTTAGGTAGAAGCACTGATGCTGCAAACTAACAGACCAGTCACTTTCATGGCCTTTGACTTGGCTTAGTCACATCCCCACTTCAGGCTTGAGCCACAGCAGACTTAAGGACAAACCAGTGTGCCCGCTGTTTTTGAGCAAGACACTAGGCTTTAACATGTAGAAAATTTTGTAGTTCATAATGTGGACATTATAAACTGCAGACACTTTAAGAGCTGCTTGGCTGTGGAAATCTCTTATTCTTAGACTTTTGTATGATTTTGATACACAACTTGATTGAGATACCCACATTATATGTGTTCAGTGCTCATGTATTTATGATACTGGTAGATATGACATGGGTGTCTGGAGCAGCAGCTGGAGGCTGGGTTCACTACTTGAGGGCATCTCAAATGGCTCTAGGAGCTTATTTACTGGCAGCTGAATAGAGTCCTAATATTCCATTGAAGTGTATCTGAGAGGCCCAAAAAGTAGCTGTTCTTGTTTGCCCAGGTATTTCAGTTTTTAAGGATGATGAGTAGGAAAAGAAAGTCAGATAAAACCTTTTTGGGCATCAGTTTCCTGTAGTGAACAACTCTCTGCAAATCTCTGAAAGTGAAATTTATGCTTCTGCCATATCCAGGTCATTTTGTGTCTAAACTGTGCCTTTGCTTTTGAGCTTCCTAACATGGTTTCACGCAATACAGATTACTGATCAAATCTCCTCATCTGTCATGCTTTGGCTATCTCATCTCTAGACAACTTCTGCTTGCAATCAAACATATTCAAGCCATAGAAGGGTGGCTAGTTTCTAAATTCAAGGAATATGGGAATGTTTAAATTTTTCATCAGCCTCCACGTACCTTATGGTGTTTGTTGTCTAGCCTTATGCATGAATTGAAAAAATACAGTAACATCACATTGTACTTGATGCTCTTGACAGCCACTTATCTGTAGTTCTGCAGGATCTCTACTAGGTAGGTAGTGCAGGAGCTAGACATAAACTTGTCATTTTAGATTTTCCTTAATACAAAGAATATTCCATCAAGAAAGCCCACTTTATGCTTCACTTTTTAAATACTGGAAAAAATTGTGAAATAGTTATTTTGAGATTTCCTATAGTAGTTTCTGGGACTTGTCTTATCCTTACACATTATGAGGAAATACTTCACTGTAATTTAGGTACCTTAGAATTCTCCACCTCTCTGTAATTGGTGTGATGGTCTTGCCCATCATGGTGAGAAAGTCCTATATTCCTGCAGAGTATAGCTCCAGGCAGGGCCTGAAGGCATAAGAACAACCAGAAATGAAAGTACCTTCATTCCTACACATGCTTCATCAGACTTTCTGTGAAGGATTAGCTTGAGATTTATCAGAAATTTTTATCCCTTTGGAAACTATCTGCTTAGGTCAGTATAATTTAGAACATCCTTGCTGATTAAAACGCACAGTCAACTGTAGGTACAGTTCTGAACAGGGAGTGGGGTGCAAGGTGTAGTGCTCCAAGAGTGCTTTTGAAGGTGGTTCTCTCACACTGGGATTTCTCCTGGTGTCGTCACCAGTGCCCTGCTGAGTAAGGCATTGGTGGCATTATTAGTGCCTTTTGATGATCATGCCAAAGCTTTCCTTCTGCGGAGTCTCCATTTCACTCACCAAGCGTGAACAGAAAGCTTCAACTAGAAAAAAACCTTTCAAATTCTTTCATTTTCATAAGACCTGACATGTTTCAGGGGCAATGGATAAAAACCAAGTTGTCTTTTATATGTTGTGGGATATACCACTTTCTGGAAATAGTTACTGTGGGGCTGTTCAGGTTGTGAGACCTTTTAGACTTAAATAACCTTCTGACTCAGCTCTGCCAGAGATGAGTGTCATGGCCAGAGCAACCTGATGGGACTCTGGGAGGACACAGCCAAGGCCTTGGTGACTAGCATGCAACACTGATAGCAAGCAGAAGGCACAAGGTGAGGGGAGGGAGTGGAAAGCGGCATTGCAGTAGCCCCAGATGTGTGTGCAGAGACATAAGAGTGCGCTTCCAGCAGAAGTGAGCTGTGCGGAGAAACATCTCTCCAGGGTGGCCATGAAGTGGGCAATGAGACTTAGGGGGGGGGCCTGGCACCACAGACGGAGCCTGGCTCTAGCTGGGTCAGGCATGCTTGGGAAATGCCTGAGCTGTGTCGGGGGCAAGAGGGTGTCTTTCCTGAGGGACCTGAGCATTTCTTCCTCCTCAGCCCTCCCCAGAACAGTGAAAGACCATGGCCTCTCTCCATTTTGCAGCATGTGATGGCCACCACTGTGGCACCAACATGAGGGAGCAGCTCCTTGTCCTCAGCTAGTCCTAGCCTGCTGCAACAAGCAAACATGGCCACAGAGACAGAATGAGGCTGCCCCAGCTGCTGTGATGCTCAAGGTGGTGTTGCTTATGTGGCCCCCTGTCTCTACAACTTCTGCCTGGGATGCATTGTGCCATGGGCAAAGAAGAAGCTGAAGTGCCCCTTTCCAGGCAGGCTGTCAACATCATCATTTACTCCGTGTGTCAGAGGACATTTTTTTGGAGATGGTTGTTCAACACTTCTCAGATCCATCGGTTGCTGGCCAGCAGTAGGAGCAGGGAGCTGTGGGGCCAGTGCCCAGGACTTAGGTGGCTGGCTTCCAGCCCAAGGTCTGGGTGGGCCTTTTCTGGGACTGCTCAGAGATACTTGAGCCCCTGCAGCCCTGGCTGAACCAGATGCTGTACTGGGCCTGCTGGTAGGAGGTGGCTGTGGCACATGGGCTGGATGAGAAGGCCTTGGTCTGGGAGCTGCAGCCCTTCCTGCAAAACCAGATGGTGACATCAGTGTGCTAGCTCATCAGTGTTGCTGGAGACCAGAGCAGCAAGATCCTCAACCAGCTGGATCTCCTCAACTCCTATGCTGCTGCTGCTGAGGAAGACAGCCCCATGGCCACTTCTGGCCCTGCTGCCTCCCTGGGGTGGACTCCTGTCCCCACCCCCAGGGAGAAGGAGGAGCTGGTGCAGGTGGTAGCAGATCCCTGCGCTGCTGACCAGGGCAGGGACAGGTCACCTGCGTAGCCCTGACACCCCCCAAAGAGGAGGGCCTGTGGCTCCCAGGCCTCTTCAGCCCACAAGAGGCCATGCCTCGGCAACACTAGGGTGCCCCAGAAGCCAGCAAAACTAGGGCTGGGTCAGCAGCTGGGGCATGCAATGGCCCCCAAGGGGACTTGGAAGCACTTTTTAGTAATCTAGTTATAAAAGAAAAAAATAAAACTATGAAAAATGCAGAAAAAATCTTAGTCTCTCATTACAAACAGTGCAGCTGGTATTGCTATCTGCACCCATGATGCTTTCTCCCACTTCTGGTGCTGTGCACACCTTCCCCCTCATGTCTCTGCTGCAACTTGAGGTCACAGGGGCCTGTCTGTTGGGAGGGGTACAGCTGTGCAGCCCTTTGCCAGGGTGGGGAGGTCTCCAGGTCTAGCCTGTACCCTATCACTTCTTAGCCCAGACCTGGCATCCTCCTTGCCTCACTCTCTACCCTAACATCTTGAGGCTCTGCTCTCCTGCCAGCCTTCACTGCTCACTGCGACCTCGGTATAGTTGCACCCAGTACCTCCTTCTGTGCAGATACACATCTTCATGCTGATCTCTGTGTAAAAACCATGACTGTACCCTACTAAGGTGAGGAAGAGCACAATGAAGGCACCGTGGCTGCCTGGTCAGCAGAGAAAGTGCTGTGGCAGCTCAGCCCAGTGAAAGCCCAGCTCCATGATGGCCAGAGCAAGCTTGAGCAGCCTCATCTGGGAAGCCTTGTGTACTCCATGCGACTGGCAATGGTTGTATGCTGTTCCTGGGCTATGGAGCTCAAGGGTTGGGATGCAGGAGCATCCCCCTGGGCATGTAGACAGAAGGCAGGGTGGGCCTCAGGTCATGAGAGGAGCAATCCCCTCTGCTTTGATCTCCCTGGCAAAAGGTGGAAATGCCTTGAACCAAACTCTTCCTCAGGGATGCTCAGGCTTTAGCAAAGATGTTCTTCACTGGAAACATCTTCCTGCTGTGATCTGGGTGTGTTACAAGAAGTTTGGGGAGGTCTGTGTGGAACCCTGGTGTGGATGCACTTTGCAGTGCACAAAGAAAGAGCATTGCTAGCCAGATACTTGGCAAGAGCTTCTGAACACATGGGAACCCACAGTAACTGCAATCAGTCTGTGCTGTCTTCTCATCTCCCCAGTCTTTCCAAGTCTGTCTGTGGCCTTTTCTGGGGAGAGATCTGTTTCCATCTTGGTTTTCAAAACTGATACCTGCAGCCAGAAATGACATGCCTGGGGGCTTGTTCTGACCTGACAGCGGAAAAACTGCACAGTTCACAAAAACAATGGAAGTTGAACTGTACCATTGTCTGGTGTGTCCCTTGTGCTGTGTTCCAAAGGCCTGACGTCTCCCCTGCCTGCCTTCTTGTTCAAGGACACTGTCCTCCCCACTTTGGATCTATTGACAGTTTCATCATTTCTGGAAGAAGGTGTCAAAAATCCACCTTTAGATTAATAAATCAGTAAGAACTGCTGTTTTGAAACTGAAGTTGTTAAGTGGCCAGGTATGTCAGGATATAGTTGGGAACTATGTGAGCTCTCTTCTGGGCTTCTTATACCCAGAGACAACTTCCAGCAGTTGCAAAGGTGATGCAGAACTTGTAATGCAGTTTCATATAACATGTAATTCTCCTCTTTTGTGTATATAATAAAAAAATAAGTCCATTAATTAAATCATGAAACCTAAATTATGCTGAGGCTATGAACTTGTCTTAGTGTCATAATTTCTAATGAGTAAAAAGACACTAAAAAATAAGTGCTGTTAATAGTGGGGAAAAAATCTGCAGATAAAAATCATTCCACAGAAGATAATGAGTATGTGATCATGCAGCACACTGTTCTTCTGTAAGATAACAGTTGTCTGCAGTTAAGTTTTATTTCCATCGGCTGTTACTCCCCCGAATGCTGGTTGCTTTGCCAAACCCAGACTTAAAATGTACTCAGCATCCTGATGTTAAACAGCTTTCATTAGCCCAGCAGAGTTGACTCATATGCATAATTTATGTTCCACACTGTGATAAATGTGCTTTCCTGTCAGCCTCTCAGGACACAGGTGCTGTTGAATGAGCCCAAAATAAATAGTACTCAGTCATAATGGTTTAAACACAAGATTTGTGACATATGAAAAAATGTCAGGATTTCTAGCAAGTTGATCCTGCAATCTCTATATGTGGTGGCAAGGCATATTCTCACATCCTGACATATAAAATCTTTTTGTATGTGTTTTGTATGGGGCCAAAACCCAACTTTTTGAATTTTGAAATATGGAAACTGCTTCAAAGAGATGAACTTTGGTACAAAACAAACATCCAGGCACTCTAGCTTCCCTAACAAATTACTGTATTTCTCAGGCCTTAAAAACAGAAATGCTAGTTATTTAAGAAATAGTCTTCACTTTTACATTTCGATTTTCTACTGGAAGAAAGTGGATTTAAACTCAGAGCCTTGTTTGTGACAAATCTGTATTTCTAAAAAAGATTTTTCTTTTCACAAAAATCAGCTAAAGGCCTTACTGAATTCTGCCATCGGAAAACAAATACATCAGGGAAATACATGTTAGCATATCTGGTAACAAGAGACGAGGAGAAGGCTGAGGTACTCAACAACTTATTTGCCTCAGTCTTCATTGGCAGTCTCTCTTCCCACGCCTCTTAACTGGATGGAGCTCAAGGCCAGGACTGGGGGAACAAAGTCCCTCCCACTGTAAGAGAAAATCAGGTTTGACAACACCTGAGGAACCTGAACATACAGACATCTATGGGACCTCACAAGACGCATCCCAGAGTCCTGAGGGAATGGGCTGATGTCATTGCCAAGTCACTCTCCATCGTATTTAAAAAGTCACGGCAGTCAGGTGAAGTCCCTGGGGACTGGAAAAAGGGGAAACATTGCACCCATTTTTAAAAGGGGTAGAAAGGAGGACCTGGGAAACTACCGACCTGTGCCTGGGAAGGTCATGGAACGGATCCTCCTAGAAGCTATGCTAAGGCATGTGGAGGACAGGGAGGTGACTGAGACAGCCAGCATGGCTTCACCAAGGGCAAGTCCTGCCTGACCAACCTAATGGCCTTCTGAGATGGAGTGACTACATCAGTGGACAAGGGAAGAGCTATGGATGTCATCTGTCTGAACTTCTGTAAGGCCTTTGACACAGTCACTCACAACATCCTTCTCTCTAAATTGGAGAGATAGATGTGATGGGTAGACTGTTTGGTGGATGAGGAATTGGCTGGATGGTTGCACTCAAAGAGTTGCGGTCAGTGGCCCAATGTCCAGATGGAGATCTGTGATAAGTGGTGTCCTTCAGGGGTCCCTATTGGGACAAATACTGTTTAATATCTTCATCAATGACAAATGACAGTGAATGCACCCTCATCAAATTTGCAGATGACACCAAGCTGAGTGCTGTGATTGACACACCTGAGGGATGGGATGACATCCAGAGGGCCCATGTGAACCTCATAAGGCTCAACAAGGCCAAGTGCAAGGTCATGCACCTGGGTCAGGGCAACCCCAGCTATCAACAGAGACTGGGGGATGAAGGGATTGAGGCCAGGCCTGCGGAGAAGGACTTGGGGGTGCTGGTGGATGAAAAGCTGGAGATATACCAGCAATATGCACTTGCAGCCCAGAAAGGCAAACATATCCTGGGCTGCATCAAAAGCAGCGTGGCCAGCAGGTCGAGGGAGGTGATTCTGCCCCTCTACTCCGCTCTGGTGAGACCCCACCTGCAGTGCTGTGTTCAACTCTGGAGTCCTCAGCACAGGAAAGACATGGACCCATTGGAGCGGGTCCAGAGGAGGCCACAAAAATGATTCGAGGGCTGGAGCACCTCTGCTATGAGGACAGGCTGAGAGAGTTGGGGTTGTTCAGCCTGGAGAAGAGAAGGCTCTCGGGAGACCTTCTTGCGGCCTTTCAGTACTTAGAGGGGGCTTATAAGAAAGATGGGGACAGACTTCAATAGAGCTTGTAGCAATAGGACAAGAGGTAAAGGTTTTAAACTGAAAGAGGGTAGATTCAGACTAGATATGAGGAAAAAGTTTTTTATGATGAGGGTAGTGAAACACTGGCACATGTTGCCTGGGGAGGCTGAAGATGCCCCATCCCTGGAAACGTTCAAGGTCAGGTTGGACAAGGCACTGAGCAACCTGATCTAGTTGAAGATGTCCCTGCTCATTGCAGGGGAGTTGGACTAGATGATCTTTAAAGGTCCCTTCCAACCCATTCTATGATCTTAGACAGATTAAATGCCTCCAAAAATATTCCAGTTCATAAATACCAGGTACAAATAAAATGTGGGAAAACAAGTCTTCTCTCATTAAGAATTTGAATTTATAAAAATTATCAGGCTTAAAATAAGAATTTTTCAATCACACATAAAGCACTGGAGGTTAGCCAGTTGATTAAAAGGAGATTTTCTTCCTTTCAATTTAGCCAGTATTTTTTCCCTCTTAATAAATTTGCAGTTGAGTTGACTTATTTTAACCTGACTAAAAAATGGTGGAAGAATTTCTTTTGTCACAGTAGATGTCCAGTCAGTCAGGAAACAGCAAAAATAACATGAAATGGAAGACCTCCGTAACATAATCTTTACAATCAACATGATCTCTACACTTTTATAACATAATAGTACATGCAACTCCCACTTCCCACACCCACTCAGATGGTCCACTGACATTGCTCAAACTGAAAATCCTCAGGGCAGGTTCAGTGATATTTTTGTGATGTATCTTCAGGGAAAAGCATGACAGAGGCTGGATCTGTGAGTGGAACTCTTAAATGATGCTATATAACAGTGGCAATGCAATATACATTTGGCATGTTGTCTTGGTTTTGGCTGGGGTAGAGTTATTTTTTTTCCTAGTAGCTGGTATAGTGCTGTGTTTTGGATTTAGTATGGGAATAATGTTGAGAACACACTGATGTTTTAGTTGTTGCTAAGCAGAGTGTTTATGCTAAGTCAAGGACTTTTTAGCTTTCCATACTCTGCCAGTGAGGAGGTACACAAGAAGATGCAGGGACTATAGCCAGGACAGCTGACCCATACTGGCCAAAAAGGTAATCCATACCATATGACATCATGCTCAGAAGAGAAGCTGGGGTGATTTGGCTGGGGGGCAGTGATCACTGCTTGGGAACTGGGGGGGCATTGATCAGCGGGTGGTGAGTGGTTGCATCACTTGTTTTTCCTGAGTTTTATTTCTTTCTCTTTTTGCTATTTTCCTTTTCATTACAATTTTTTTCCAATTATTAAACTGTTCTTGTGTCAACCCATAAGTTTTCTCACTTCTACTCTTCCAGTTCTCTCCCCTTTCCCACTGTGAAGGAGTGAGCAAGAAGCTGTGTGGTGTTTAGTTGCTGGCTGGCGTTAAACCACAACACATGTAATAATAATTTTATATTAAATGGCAGTCTTCAGTCAGTGCTTTATCCTTTGGTCCATAATACCACTGTTTCAGAATGTGCCAAATACTTGCTACAGCACCTCTTTTTCTCTGCTGCGGGAATCTAAGATCTGTGATTGTGTATGCTTCAGGTTTCCATTTTGATGCACTTTTTTTTTCCAGTTGGTTCAGTTATTAATATCAATGACATATGAGAAACCATATTTGTTGATTTCTGTATTGAGTGTTAAACTTTACAAGGGAGCCTCATGCTAAGTGCAGCACAGCAAAATAATTTTAAATTAATATGCAATGCAAATAATAAGGATTATAAGAAGCTGTTCTTTAATTTTAACAATAAGTAGTAAAATCCTTCTATTCTTCCACAAAAATATTTCATTCTTCTTACCCATTGTAAAATGAGGTGACGGAATAAGAGCTATTAGTACTTTGCAAGCAAAGTTAGTTTGCTACAACAGTCTCTGTCCAGTTAGTGGGGCTATAGAAATGCACATAGTAACATTTTACTGTCCTTTAAAGCTGAATTCTTAAAAGTGTAATCCTGCATTAATAAAAAGGAGAAAGAAATTTGGGTTTTTGTGTTATATTGAAAACAAGGATTAATTTAAAACATTGAGGGAAATTATGTCTTTAAAGCATCTAAACAGATTACTAGAAGAATCTAAATAATGTCAGAAAGTCCTTTGTGCTCTGCATGTTCTCGCAGCCAGGCAATGTCCCAAGGAGAAGCTAAATGAGGGGTCAAAGAATCACATTCTCCACCTGGAGTATTGTCTGTGTCAGGTTGGCAGTGAGAGCCTTCTTGGGCTGGTACTTGGAAAGCTCCAGGAGAACAGCTGGAGACGTTTGTGGACTGGAGTTCTCCCTCCTAGGGACATACTTGCTCTTCAGTTTTCTGTTCCTGCTCAGTCACTGTGTGTAGGCAGCACATATGTCACCACTCTGGGTGCTTCAGAATGATCCTGGAACACAGGCATCTCCTGAAGCAACCCACCTGTGGTGTGGCATTAAAGTGGCACACCACTGACCGAAAGAGCTAAAGATACTATTTCTGCATCTGAGGGAGGGAACAAATAGGTGTCATTAGCAGACTTACGCCCATAACCATGTTCCCACGTCTTTTAACCTGAGAAGTCAGATGTGTGTTTTGGCATTTTTTAACATAATATTTTTTAAATAAAGTAGAAATGTCAGGAAAATTGTATTTTCAGCTACCCATTATCCTCCAAGAGGTTGAACTGGCAATGATGAGGAGCAGTACTGCCCTGATCTAAACTGATGGTCCTGCACAGTTACGATCCTACTCTACCTAGGATACATACATTTCTCACCCTGCCTTGCAGAAAGCACATGCTCAGGGTAACCACAGAATCCAGCTCTAGGTATCTGGTTTTGCTTTTTCGTATTTTCCATGTTTCTCCTAACTGTATTTTTTTAATGCACTTTTTGATACTTGCTTAGCCTGTGCATTTTTTTTCTGTATTAATACTTTTAAAATGTTTTCTTTCTCTCTTTTGCAATCTTCTGTATCACTTTTCATCTCAAGGCACTAATAGTCTTGTGTTCTGGTTTTTATCTACCCTTTTCTTATTTGTTTTCAGTATTTTTTTTTAATCTGTCACTGCTTTTCTTCTTTATTCCTTTACAAAGTATCTCTTCTTTCCATTAAATATCTCTCTCTCTTAATTCTGTAAGCTCAAGAGAAACATGTGGACACTATCTGTTGCTCACTATAAAAATACGTATGAGATTGCTTTATGTAAATCAAAAGTACTGACTGTGCTTCCAGACAGTGGTCCGCTGGAAAAGATAAAACCAAAGATTAGATCCGTCTGGTAAGTGCTGGGTCGAAATTGCAAACTGTAAAAGCAAGAGGGTGGAATGACCAGCAGAGGGAGTGATTTCCACGGTCAATACCCCTCTATAAGGGGTGCACTGGCTCTAGCCCCATGAGCGAGAGTCGTGGTGAGTGCCGGCAGCATAAAGCTTGTGAGGGGACGTGTAACAAAAAGAGATGGCTAAAGCAAAATATGTAAACTACCTAAATAGAAAGCACTGTCTTGAAAAGGCTGCAGTTCTTGTTTAACTAGTAAAAAGTTTGAGGAATTTAGGAGGTAAGAACACAGAAATAATGGTTAGCTGACTAGGAGTATCGGATATTACTGAGGAAATAATTTTAGTTAATGGTGGTGATATTTATCTTCATGACTGGTACAAATCAGGTATTGATGAAGTGAGACAAAGTCTTCAATAAGGAAATTTATTTAATTACTGGAACATGTAATTTTTCATATCAGTTCATTGGAGTGTAAACTGAAATGATACATCTTCTTGCTGAAATGCTTTTTGGCTAACAAATATTTCACCACTAACTATGGAAATGAAGTAAACAAATGGTAGAAAGAAACAACTCATAAAAGCTGACCTATGTAATGAGTAATTAATTCACTGGTAGTGCCTGGAACATTATGAATCTCATTTTGATCAGTATGTTCTGAGCAAGTATCAATCTCTAGATGTTTTTGCAGAATGTTTTTTCGTAATGATTCTAAAGACCTTCCTGAAGTACATTCCTGGGAATGAATGGGAAAGACAGGTTGATTTACCCATGAGCCATCAGCATTTTGCAAGAAGTCATTGATCTCTCAGTGTAATGAGCTCTAAGAAAGGTGTGGACTGTGCTGAAGTATTTAGCTGTTGGCTTCTTTCAGTTTTTACTGGAAACAGAGAAGGGTGAATAGAGATGAGATACAGACAAAGTTGACTGACCAGAAAAAAAAGCACAGTATTTAAACTTACACAAAATATGTTTGGTATTCTGCCTTTCTTCCATAATTTCCTGAAATTATTTTTCAGTTCTATTAAAAATAGGGCTGCTGGGCAACACCCCTCTTGTGCCTCTAGATTACAAACAAAACTAATGGGCTTGGTTATTATGAGCTAAAGAATAATCACTCAAACTAATTGTGGGGAGGTAAGTGTCAGGATTCAACAAAAAGACTATACCAGGAACAATACCACTCAATATGCCTTATTAATGATTCAAATAATAATTTTTGGATTGGAAATGTTCTAGGATACCATTTTAGATCAAAGCAGAAGGTAAAAGAAAATTATAGAGTAGTGTGTAGTTTTCAGAAAGCATACTGTAGCAAAGTTTATTAACAATAGACAATACTAAATCACAACCTAAAGCACACCCAGTGGAGTTCTGGGTAAGTAATCCCCAATCTGTGATATGTTGATTCAGATTCGTTGAAACTTGGGTGAAGGAAGGAGGCTTACTGTTGCTGATCTTTAGATCATCACAGATGCCAAAGTAATATTTACCTAGACTGTTGTCAATGGGATGGGTAGCAAAAGGACTTTTTTCTTTGTTGGGGGCAGGTTTACTTTGTTTGGTAGCATTTTTTCAATATATCAAAACCATATTATAAACTGTGCACATAAATTACTCATTTAGTACATGGAAATGCTTCTAGAATTCAATACAAAAAAGATGGAACCCCACCCAGAAAATCCATCTGAAAATTATAAACATTGCCTAATTACTTACTACATACTTGTTCAGCACCTGCCATAACAGAACTCAGCATGGCTTTGGTCATTAGGAGCTATTTTAAGGATATCTAGTAATAACATTAAAAGGGAGAATACACAAACATCTTGCTCTCCATAATTAATTGCAAAATATTATAGTAATTTCACAGAAGCAGCAGCTGAGGGAGGGAGACCTGTTGTGCTTTGTACCATATTGAGACAGAATGCTTCTCCTAAAAATGCTGTCTGAAGCTGGGAACCATCAGTGAGCAAAATCTGATGGGTATTGTCATCTAATAAAATAGAAGCATTAAATCAAGTGATTGACACCGGTGACTCTTATTTTACCAGTCTGTTGCAGTCTGAAAATAAGGCTTGGAATTAGCAGTTTGATAACATCAGCCAAATTTGTGTTCTCCTCAGAAAGGGAGGTGATACTAGGTATTGTTTTCATCCTAATTTCTTTTCTTGACTAGAATATATGTAATTCAGATCTTAACAGAAAATGAAAATTTAAAAAGATAAAGGACGTTGGAGTCTTTAGCAGTGAAAAACATTAAACCTGAAGTGTTAAGGGATGACTATATGCACTGGCACCCTCAAAAGAACATGAAGATTAACAGAAAGATTTCTATATTGTGTAATTAAGTCTGGTCAACATGTAACATCCACAAAAGCAAACAAATATTGGCAGGGAGATGGTTGGTGTGTGACCCACTAGCTATTTTTGGCTCCAGCTGCTGTGATTATTTTGATATAGAATTAAGGAAGCCAATTCTTGTGAATTGTTTGTAAAGATATGGGTTTTGAAAGACATAATATGATATCAAATATATGAAGGGATATTTCTGACAGACTGAGTGTTTGGATGTGTTTTGCCAGAAAGTGTCATTTTTAGGATTTTTTTTTTTTAATTTGAGACAGTTCCTTCTATCTGGGAGGAACAGGTTTCTGGGGAGGTTTAATAGCTTATCTTAGACTGACTGATGTTATCAGAAAAAAATCAAGCAGCGTTTCAGGAGGCTGACCTTCTTTAAAAAGAGTCATCATCAGACTGCAGACAACATCCCAATATCATGATATGAATGGCTTAAATACTTGTGAGAACAAGACTGAGACAGAGACTTTATTCAGACATATTGCTGTACTTACTTCATCCTTACCCGCAGCAGTATTTCCATCAACAACAGGAATTTTCACTGATTTTGGGGCATCAAAAGGCATCTTCTACATGCGCCACCCCAAGGTTAATTAACTTTTAAATAATTGTCTAATGAAATACCTTTTTTATGTGAGATATATCAATGACACTTTAATCATGTGTGTTAACTCCCACCACTGTGTCACCATCAAACTCTCTCTGAAATATTGTCAAAAACAGAGTTCACCTGGTATTATTTGTATTCTGGGGATATTTTTTTCCAAGGAAAATAATGTGTGGTGGAGAAACTGACAATGCAAATTGACTAAAAAGCATAGATTCAAGTTTATGTATGTTTTTGAAATGACATCAGGTTTACAATAACAGAACAGTCAAAATGACTGGCACATTGTTTTTTCTCCGATCTTTCTGGGAATTAATAACTTGTCATTTGATAGATGCTTTTGGCAGGCTTCAAAAGAGATTGGAACCTACTGAAAGGAATGGGGAAGCATAGTATTTATAATCAGATCTTCCCAAGAGCAACTACTACTAGTAAAAATAGGTATTTTCCTTCAGCAGAGGTGTTATTTCCTTATTACTCCTCCCAAAAAAGCCTTCCTTGCTCTGGCATGCATTGTTCTAGACATTTACCTGAAGTATCTTTGGTGCATACCTTGTTACTGTTTCTGTAGTCACCATTGTATATTTGGTACAATTAGCTGTCAGCTTACTACCAGTAGTATTTACCTTGAAAAGAACTTGTAGTAGCTTAAAAAGATGAAGGTGGATGTTACTGTTTGTTTTGTATGTTGACTTGTATGTCAACTTGAAAACTTCATTTATTATCCAGGAGCCCACTGTTAGTAGAGTGTCACATGGTAGCAATGTGTTTGTCAAAGTACAGTAATTGTGTAGTTTCTAAAAGCTCTAAGGGAGCATTGTTTAAGAAAGTGAGGTCCAATATTTGATTATTATGAATGTATGAATATATGCTTAATAAACATTTGCACACACAGATATCAGTTAAATAAAAATCTTTCATTCCCATGCAAAAATGTCATAATGGTTGGCACTCAGGTTTCTCCTTTTCACAACTGGTTCAGAAAGTCACTTGTCCCGTCTCCTAGATCAGGCAGCATCTTTCACTCAGTATGCTCCACCCAGGTCATACTGGCACGCTTTTCTACAGGCTATTAAAGATTATTACTTGCTCTAAACTATAAAGGAATACCAAACTTGGCCTGAGAATCAAAAGCTTTCCACTCAAAGCCGCACTGAGTTAAGAACCGGTATTTATCAGGCTAAATTTAGCTTCTGCTGATCTGTGTGACTGTGGCTAGACCACCAAAGGTTCCTGATCTAGAATCTTTAAAGTTAGCATGGTGATTGCTAGTACTGGTGCTGAATGGTACTGAGTATGAACAGACATGTATACTCGAGGGTTTCTCAAGCGTCATCACAGTAGCCTTTCACTGTGAAATGTGGTTTCCATTTCTGTTACTGTAATTTGTTTAAAAATTACCTTTATTTATAAAGTGCCTTGATAGGAGACAAGTGAACTTCAGCTGAGGCCTTGTGTTTCTGACTGATTTTTGTCAGAATTTACCCTGTGGCGTGGCAAGTGCTTTCAGGTGTTACACTTCAAAAATACAAGAAACTTGAAGAATAACCTTTCTTTTGGCACCTCTTGGTATCTAGTGTGTCTCTTTATTTTAAATACAAACTGTAACATGTACCAGTAATGGATGCTCTGAGTGGGGATTTACTGACTCTTATTGGCTCTGCCAGCTTTCGTGTATAAAGTATATAGAGATTTGAGTGGGCTGTGATTGCTCTCTCCAGCATGTCCACCATAACTTTAGTATTTATATCGCACTAAACAAATAGAACAAATAGATATACAACTATCTGATTATTAGCTGTCGTAGGCTGTCCAGAAGTTGCAGATTTTTCCTTGAATAGAAAAAGACCATGATGAGATATCAATAATGTGCAATAAACCTTTTTCATTCCAGAATATTGGTGGGGGAAAAAAGCTCAAACCAGATCCTTGAAAAAGTGGATTCCCCTTTTGCTCAACCAAGCTAACCCAAATGAAAACCAGAAAAGATGATTTTTATGGGTCAGCCTAGGGCATTTTGTAGCTCAACCCAGGAAGCACCACAACCTTAACCTTTATTGAGGGCTAGATGCTGGCCATCCTTTTCCTTGTTATAAAGGTATGCAGGAGAACACTGAGCCATAAGATGTCAAACAGAGTGTCTTCTCAAACTTCTAAAATTGATACTGAAATCACAGATCTCTTCTGGGCTGCTTTTATTGTAAAAATATTTCTGACTTTCGGTGAGAGATACTAATTCCCTTCCTTATTCTGCAGCCCTTACTTCTTCAGGGAAATAAAGGTACATTTGAATTCATTTGGCTGAATGTTTTTACTTTTCTGCTGTTCCTCTCCCATCTGTTGAAGTCAACTACCCGAAACAAGGAAAGATAGACAAGAAGAGGATAAGGGGATGGAGGAATAATAGGAATAATAGTACTGCAGCTTGGAATGAAGAGAGATAGAGGAGGCACCTGTCTAGCAGTCCATCCAGGAAGGCTTCCAGAAGTTGCCAGCTGCCCTATGGTTTAGCTAAATGCTAATACTAATGCTAATTAATGCTAATTGAGCAGTAACTTCTTAAAACCTTTAAGTGGCCTTTAACCCTTCTTTGAAGAATTCAGATCCCAGGGTACAGCATATAAAAAACTAGATAACTGAATCAATTTGATAATTTCTTTCATATAATTTTAACTTTTGATCTAGTACCATCTTTACATTAAGGATGAGTGTGCTGCTTATTGCGCTTTCGGAACCTGACTTGGATTCATTATACTGAGCCCTAATCCTTCTTGCATTCAAATAGAGTTGTATCAGTAATCAAAACAGAAGGATGGTAAAATAGAAGTAGCACATATGGTAATAAATCCCATGAAAAGAACACAGACTGCAGCATAAATCTACCATCTGCTCTAAGATTTACGGACTCCCTTTTTGCTTACTAGATGACAGATAGATTACCCACCCTGTTAGCCCACACTGAAACGGATTTTTCCACTGTCTAGTAATAAAATTAGCTGGGCCGAAATTTGACTTATGCCTAGGTTTGCCCATCTGAACCTTCTCAGTGTATGGAACAGGTATGTTAGTTCTAGAAAACAATCTCCCCTCCTGCAAACAGAGGTGTTACTGACGAGTCATTTTAACAGCTAGTGGTTTCTCAAAGCATGGGGAAAGGGAGGGGCAAAAGTTTCTACTAACAAGGCAAATCAGCTGAAAACCCGCATTTACAGTTTGGAAAGACAACAGAATGAGAGCACAGCACTGTCGTCTTTATCTAATTGCCATGGCTATTTTTTGCAACTGGGACGTCTGCACAGTGAGGGCCTGTTGTTCCAGGTGCTATACAGCAACTTTACTTTGTTGTTTCTACATATAAGATTTATGCCTCTGCAAAAAGAGGTCAGTTCAGTGCTTTGTACTTTCCAAAACTTCAGTTAAAAGTCCTTACTTTTGAGTTGGAGTTCCATGCAGCAGAGCAAGACTGTAAAGAAGCTATTTTCCACAGCTTCAGAAGTGGCAGTGCTTTGCTTATCTTTCACAGAAGCCTGCTCCACACCCCTGCATTTGCTGCCAGGACTACTGGAAACATGGAAGAATTTCAGTTTCTGTAGAAAGAGTCTGAACTGGTATCTCCAAAGCTTATCTCTTCTGTTTCTACTCTCTGCTAACTGTGATCAATTAACCAGAGGACAGGAGTACCCAGTGGTGAGCAAGTACAACAGTGTAACTTCTACACTGCCTCAAGTTCTGGAGGTGATATTTGTGCTCTTAGTGAAATATAACACCCTCAAGCCCTAATGCTTTGTTCTCCCCCTGGAATGTCCTTTCAGATTAATTTTTTACCTCTGACTGTAGTATAATTGACAGTATTGGTATTTCAAATGTCTACATCTGACTCCACAGAGTTAAGACCCCAGAAATAAATAAGGCACTTCAACTCTTTTCTCTGAACACTTGTTCCACATCACTGATTTGCATTCTCATTTGGATCACACACAGGTTTCAAGCACAGGGCCACAGCTGCAGACGGAGGAAGTAAAATCTGAAAGGCCCAATCTGCAAAACTGCTAAGCACATAAAATTCAAGTAAGTCCTGATAGGAATCTTTGAAACTCAGAAAACATAGGGAAATGTGTTCACCTTCAGTAAGAAAACAAAACAAAACAGAAAAAAACCCCCCAAACAAACAAAACAAAATGAAAAAGAGAAAGAGAGAAGGTTTAGGAACTAGGTAAAATTTTAAGAGAGATTAAAAATGCACAGATAGATCATTAATCTGTTTGGTTGAACTGGATTTCCATAACATTTTACAGTTATCTTTCTTATGTTTTCTCACTGGTTGAGAAGTCTTGTACACTTTCAATCTGAAAGCATCTTAAGCACTTTTATTTGTTCTTCTGCCTCCTCGAAGGTTTCTGCTAGAAAGCTCGTTTGTTCCACTTTTTCCTAGCTTGAGAAGTCTCAATCTCATATGAAACATAGGAGACACTCTAGAAGGTGGATGGGAATAAAAATTTTCCATTCTCAGTACATCCTTTTCATCTCTAAGGTACTTTTTTTTTAAAAAATACAACTTTAGCAGTAATGCCCCAAATGCTTTTAACTTTTAGATAAGCAGCAAGGACATGGATCATAAAGACATACTTAAGCCAGCTAGGCTTTTCTAATATCAGACATCTTCTTTTGGTCAGAATTTCTTTGAGAATTTAAGATGCTTCAGATTAGGCTTTTTTTTCCTCTCTTGTCTTCTGCAAATTTTGAGGAAACTCTGGAGAACTTTTGCTGCATCAGAGATTAGATGGTTCTCTGGAACTCTGAACAAGTATGAATAGGAATGTTGGAAAAAACCTCTTGATACTGTTTACCATGTAGTTATTTTTATTGTCACACAGAAACGGTGGGGAATTGCTCATGCAAGCCTTGAAATTATATATATCACTTACTTGCAGAGAAAAACAATGAGCAATCCCATTTTAATTTCAGTGTGATGACTACCTAACACGTCCCTTATCTTAATGATTGTTATTCTGTTACAGGAAGTATATGTAGCCATTACACTTCATGCACACAGACGCTTGCATCACTGTCTAGATTATACCAGTGCTTAACTAAGCAAACTACCTCAAACAGTTCTAAGGGGCAAAAGAACCTCACTGTTGTCATAAATTGTTTTTTTGAAACCTACTGGTAAATTGAACAGTGCAGGGGAACACTCCTGAGTACTCAAATTCAATTGCACGTGACGCGAAGTTTTTAGTGTGGTTCCTAGTATATTTTTGGCCCATGCAAGGTTGCACTGTTCCAAACAATTTTCAAGCCCACTTTGTTATATACTATGGATCATTTCCACTAGACAGTTGTATGTGCTCGTGCTGCTTTAGAGACTAAGATAATATAGTAATGTTGAAGTGAGCTGTTCCCTCCTGGTTGGCGTCAGCAACTGGTACGCAGGCACACTTAACTAACCTTACGGTATATGAAGTGACACAAGAGAAACTACATCGTTTTGTTCATTGGCATAATGAAGGCCTAGTAACAATCTCACTTTGTAAGGTTCACTTATTCCCCCTTTCAGAGTAGCTATCCGGAATGATCTTGGCTCCTTGACATCTGGCTGAGCATCCTAAGACTGGCTCATACATGAATCTGCTTACCTCCTTCCCTCAAATCTCAACGAGATGTAACGATGCTCACTGTAACAAAATCTTTGCATACTAATACACAGAAAGTGTTGCCAGCTCTCAATCACAAGATTTACTAGTGTGAAAGCATTGTTCCTGCTTCTTAAAATGCATCTGTGAGTGCGTTTTCTCACTCAAACTAGGCAATAAAAAACAAGCTAAAAGTGAAAGTGCACACTAAAAAGCACAGACAAAATGCATTATTGCAGGAAACTTTGTTAGGTGCTATGAGATGAGAGAAATCCCGATGAAATAAACCAGGCAGAGTACAAGGTGTGTTTCTGAATCTCACTCTAAAACACGTGTCTGCTCTGTGTGTACCCATCCAGTTTAGGCCAACTAGTACAGATGCTAAAAGTACAGAGTACTCTGACTTAAGGTACTCTGAGAAGATAATTAATTCATATTCTCAAGGGGAATTTCCTACTTGTTTAAATATAAAGATATCAAAGAAACTCTTGAACACATAGAAGGCAAGAGACTTAATTGTTAATCGCACCTGTCTAAGTTAAATAGATTCTACAGAAGTCTGAGATAAGAATTCAAACATTTCATGACTGTGCTAGTGAATGGAAATGGAATTCCCTCTTTAGAACCAATTGAAATCTATTTTGTCTCAAATCCTAAATGACACTGAAACACTGACTGATGTCTTGAGTTTCATATTGTAATTGCTAATTGTTAAGGCATCCTTTATCCATTATCCTGATGCTTTCCTACATTCTGGAGCAGTTTCATTCTTCTTCCTGGATAACACAGTGTTCTACTTGTCACATACTGCATCTGTGGTGCTGTAGATTCTAGCTCAAAGAATGAAAAATCCAGATAATGAAGGTACAGAATCAAGAGTAGCTGAAAGTTTATTGCCAGAAATGTGGGAAGACCTGGAATAGTTCTGAGCAGTATTTCTTAGTTTTGTCTGGAAAACAGTTTTGAAGACTTCAGTAATTTCAAGGATTATCTGTTTGAAGAATTCCATTTCAAAGTTCTCTTTCTTTCCCTTTAAAGGTTATTAACATAAGGTATAAATAAATCTTGAATGGGGATTGCATATTGGGGTAGTGTCTGTCCATCAACAGTATTTGTGTTAGCTTTTAAGCTCCTTGTTTTTTTTAAAGTCGCGTGTATTTCCTTCACTCACCTTATAACTAAAGTCATGCTACAATTGCACAGGGACGACATATTAAAACTAGCTGTGCAATACAATTAATTGCTTGTGGATTTGATAGAAGGGAAGGCAAAAATGCCATGTTTCTTCTGACTGTGAGTCATGTATTCCACAAATTGTTATGAACACCTCAGAAAAAATGCAGAGTCACTTTCATTAAACAGCCTTGTTTTTTCCACAACTCCTCTTGCAATCTTTTCTTAGTTACATCTTTCAATCATTCACAGGCTAGTGTACCCTGAATAGAAGCTATGAGCAAAAGCAACTGGAGTCACAGATAGAAAAGACTTGAGATTTGGAGAGTAAGGGGAGCTCCATTGCTTCTTCTCCTCATGTGAAGTGTGCATTATAGCTCTGGAGAGATAAGCAGGAAGCTGACTGATCACTACAAGTTCACAGCGTTAGCAAGAAATGTGAGAATCCCCAGACTAAAGACCTTTCAGTCTGAACACACAGAAAAGAAAGTGGATGAGGAAAGGTAATGCAGTGTGTAGTCACAAATGCTAATTCCTGTATATGGGTGTATATGGATTATGGATTGCAGTAAGAAGGATAGCAAGTTTGTCTCATTGATTATTTGCACTGAACTTGTGACAGCTGAGTTTGGTCGTTATGGCTTTTTTGTTACTGACACCCATGGAAGTCAGGCTATATATAGTCTATGAAGTCTAATAAAAACAAAAGCAAACATCCTTTCCTGCTTTTTAAATAAGAAATGCTAGCTTAGCAGAATCCTAGTAATTGTATACTCCACTCTCATACAGAGCAGCAACAAGAGCATGCCTTTACCAACAGTAGTGTTTTCATGAGTTCCTTGGAGTTGAGCTGTGACTTTGTATAAGAATTCTGATATTTTTGATCTTTTATTTCTGATTTCCAGAGCAGACCTTTCAGGCAGTTAAATCAAGACACTAGATTATGGTCACAAAAGAAGCTAAGAAAAAGAGACACAGGCAAAACATTCTTATGAGAGCATTCTTTGGAATAACAATAAACCAGATTTTGTATTACAGCCTTGACTTGGAACTATCTGTGTTATCTAACAACTCCTTTGAAGGTCAGATTTACTAATGAAGTCACAGATAAAAAAGAAATCCCTTCTCACCAGTTTGCTTACGGTCCCTGTGTGTTGGCATTGAAGTGCCCTTTTCATTATTCCATTTAAGACATTTTGTGTGAGGACCAGAGTTCATACTCTCCAACATTCCAGCAGTATTGCTAACTTCTGACAAAGTAACTGTGAAGAACATAGGAAATTATTGTAGAATTAAACAAATAATTTGAAGAATAATCAATAGGTGATGTAACTTGCAAAAATGGCAACCATTCAAAATGAAAAATGGTGTAAGAAAAAGAAACTGTGATCAATCTGTCAGTTTACACCAGTTAATGATAAATGCTTCTCTGTATCAATCCCAACTTATTTTTAATAGGAGAAGCAAGAGGTAGTTTCTTCATTGTTAAACATGTTCAGATTTCTCTTCTTTATCCTCATCTGATGGAGTTTTACTCCTTTTTCTGCTTCTGCAGATTTCACCTGATATCATGGTAAAGAGCTGTAGACAATAAAGTGGGCAGCCCTTTTGGAGTTTGATCATCATTCATTTCTCCTAGATGAGCTGAGTTTTCTTCATACTATTTTAGTATCAAGTTCCTGGAAGTGTAGTAAGCATAATTACACGATTCATATTTATAGTGGATTAGTTGTCACAGAATCACATAATTGCAGAATGGCTGAGTTTGGAAGGGACCTCTGGAAGTCACCCTGTCAAGCCCCACTGCCTAGGCAGGGTCATCTAGAGCTGGTTGCACTGGGTTGTGTCCAGGCAGTTTTTGAATAGAATTATAGAATCATAGAATCATAGAATCATTTAGGTTGGAAAACAGCCTTAAGATCATCAGGTCCAACGATTAACCTAACACTACCAAGTACACCACTACAGCATGACCCTAAGCACCACATCCACATGTCCTTTAAATACGTGGTGACTTTAAATAAATGGTGACTCAACCACTTCCCTGGGCAGCATTGTCCAGTGCTTGACAACCCTTTTGGTGAAGAAATTTTTCCTAATAAACAATCTAAACCTCCCCAGTGCAAACTGAGGCCGTTTCCTCTTGTTTTATCTCTTGTTACTGGGGAAAAGAGACTGACACTCACCTCGCTATAACCTCCTTTCAGGTAGTTGTAGAGAGCAATAAGGTCTCCTCGCAGACTTCTCTTCTCCAGTTTAAACAACCTAAATTCCCTTAGCTGCTCCTCATAATACTTGTGCTTTAGACTCTTCACCAGCTTCAATGCTCTTCTTTGGATGTGCTCCAGCACATCTCTTGGAGTGAGGGGCCCAAACCTGGACACAGTATTTGAGATGCAGTCTCAATATCTGCAAGGAGGAAGACTCCACAACCTCCCTGGGCAACCTCTGCAAGTGCTCAGACGCTCTCACAGTAAAAAAGTGTTTCCTGATGTTCAAAGAGACCCTCCTGTATTTCTGTTCGTGTCTGTTGCCTCTTGTCCTGTTACTGGGCCTGGCCCTGTCCTCTTTGCACCTTCCCTTCAGATATTTGTATACATTGATAAGTTCAATCCTGAGCCTTTTTCTGTTCAGCCTGAATAGTCCCATTGTTGTTATAAGCAATGACACACATAGGGTGGTAAAAGCATATCACACAAAAAAGTGTTTTTCACCTTTGCTGTTTTCTGAAAATTGTTTTCTTATGACAGGTTTAATCAGAGAAGTGCAAGTTTTTAGAGGAGACATTCATGTGTGGGATTTTTGACAGCATTGACTAATCTGCTGTAATTGATTTAAATGTGAGTTACTACAAACCACCATTCCCTTTTCAAAAAATTACAGAATAAAATTTGCACTTTTCACAATTAAAAAAAAAAATCTGATTATTTTCTCTTTCTTTAGAATTTTCTTTCACAGAATCACAGAATCACAGAATCACAGGTTGGAAGGGACCTCAGGGATCATCTAGTCCAACCTTCCTAGGAAGAGCACAGCCTAGACAAGATGCCCCAGCACCCTGTCCAGACGACTCTTGAAAGTGTCCAATGTGGCCGAGTCAACCACTTCCCTGGGGAGATTATTCCAATGGGTGACTGTCCCCACCGTGAAAGATTTCCCTCTTGTGTCCAATCAGAATCTCCCCAAGAGCAACTTGTGTCCATTCCCCCTTGTCCTCTCCATGTGACTCCTTGTAAAAAGGGAGTCTCCATCTTCTTTTTAGCTGCCCCTTAAGTACTGGTACGTCGTGACGAGATCCCCTCTGAACCTCCTTTTCTCAAGGCTGAACAAACCCAGTTGTCCCAGCCTATCCTCATATGGCAGGCTTCCCAGTCCTTTGGTTGTCTTGGTGGCCCTTCTCTGGACCCCTTCCAGCCTGTCCACATCCTTTTTGTATAGCGGGGACCAGAACTGTACACAGTACTCCAGGTGTGGCCTGACAAGCGCTGAGTAGAGTGGGATAATGACATCTTTATCCCTGCTAGTGATGCCCTTTTTGATGCAACCCAGCATCCTGTTGGCCTTCTTGGCCGCAGCAGCACACCGGTCACTCATGGTGAGCTTCCTGTCCACCAGGACCCCCAGGTCCCTTTTCACAGAGCTGCTCTGCAGCCAGGTGGATCCCAGTCTGTGCTGCACTCCCAAATTATGTTTTCCCAGGTGCAAGACGTTACACTTGTCCTTGTTGAACTTCATAAGGTTCTTGTTGGCCCACCCTTCCAGCCTCTCCAGATCTTCCTGCAGAGCAGCTCTCCCTTCTGGAGTGTCTACTTCCCCACTCAATTTGGTGTCATCTGCAAACTTCATCAGGCCACACTTGATCCCATTATCCAGATCACTTATGAAGATGTTGAATAACATTGGGCCCAACATTGATCCCTGGGGGACCCCACTTGTGACAGGTTGCCACTTGGAAAAGGAGCTATTTACCACCACCCTTTGGGTGTGGCCTGTCAGCCAGTTCCCCACCCACTGCACAGACCACTTGTCTAGGCCATAACACATCAATTTCTCCAGGAGGAGACTGTGGGGAAACGTAGCCTTGGAGAAGTCCAGGTAGACAATGTCCACTGCTCACCCCGTGTCAACCAAGCAAGTCACTTTGTCATAGAAGGCCATGATATTTGTCAAGCATGATCTGCCCTTAGTGAAGCCATGTTGGCTTTTTTCAATCACGTGCTTCATTTGACTTATGATGGCCCCCAGGAGGATTCATTCCATAACTTTCCCAGGGATTGAAGTAAGGCTGATGGGCCTATAGTTACCCAGATCCTCCCTCGAGCCCTTTTTGTAGATAGGGGTAACATTTGCCTTCCTCCAGTCCTCTGGGACATCCCCCGTTCTCCATGACTTCTCAAAGATCATGGAGAGTGGCGTTGCGATGATGTCAGCCAGCTCTCTCAACACCCTCGGGTGGATGGCATCAGGGCCCATCCATTTGTTGGGCTCAAGCTCCTGTAACAATTAATGTACTGACTCTTCCTTCACTGATGTTAGGTCAGTGTTTGAATCAACCAGGAATTTCGTTCCCAGGGCCTAGGGCCTGACAGTGTTTGTGAAGACAGAGGTGAAGAAAGTGTTGAGGACCTCCGCTTTTTCAGCATCATTGGTGATTGACTCTCTTTTTAGCAATGGGCTTATGTTTTCCTTCTGGTTCTGCTTGTGGTTGACATGTCTGAAGAACTCTTTCTTGTTATTTTTGACATCTATGGCTAGTTTCAATTCAAGCTGGGCTTTTGTATTTCTAACCATGTCTCTGCACGCTCTGGCAATGACCTTGTAGTTCTCAATGGATAATCCTCCACTTCTCCATCTCTGGTATGCTTCTCTTTTGAATTTGAGTAGACCCAAGAGCTCATGGTTGATCCAAGGGGACCTCTTGCTCTACTTACTTCCCTTTCCTTTATAGGGGATAAACTGGCTTTGTGCTTCCAAGAGAGGGTTCTTGAAGAACTCCCAGCACTCACCAGCTCCTTTGTCTTCCATGGAAGCATCCCACCAAATCCCTCCCAACTGAGGTCTGAGTGAGCTGAACTTTGCTCTTCTAAAATCTAGAACCCTTGTCTTAGAGCTGACCTTCAGCACACTCAGCAGGATCCTGAACTCCACAATATTGTGATCACTGCAGCCAAGGCTACCACTAACCAAGATATTACAAAGCAGGTTTTCTTGGTTTGTGAATAGCAAGTCCAGCAGTGCCTCATTCCTGGTTGGCACATCTAACATTTGTATTGGGAAACAGTCCTCGATGCATTCCAGGAACTTGATAGATGACATGCAAGCTGCCGTATTGTTCTTCCAGCAGATATCTGGGTAGTTGAAGTCACCCATCAGGACCAGGTTCTGTTGGCCAGAAGCTTGCTTTAGTGCCCCAACTATTACTTCATCGGCATTGTCTTTGTGGTTAGGAGGTCCGTAGCAGATGCCCACTGTGAGGTCCTGCTTGGAGATGACCTCTCTGACTTTAACCCGGAGTCATTTGATAGAGCAGTCACAATCACCATAGTTGGCTTCAGTACATTTGAGGTTTTCCTTAATGTAGAGTGTGACTCCTCCACCTCTTCTACCCTGCCTGTCTTTACAAAAGAGCCTATAACCGTCCATCGCGATCCCCCAGTCAGTTGCAGATCTTTGCAACAATGTGATTGAACTCAGAATAATAAAAATAAGATTTAAGATGCTTTTGAGACCTCAAGTATGTATTATGAAAGGCCTGCTCGATATCATAATTCAACAAAATCTCCACTGGCTGGAGTAATTTTTTGAGTTAGACAGCCTGTGCGTGCCAGTTCAAGTGTGTAGAGAACTGCATATGCTTTCAGTCTGCTTTGCAAAAGCTCACAATACCATACAGAAATCTAATAGCAATTGTGAAATATATTATTTTTGTTGGTAGAGTCTACTGTGTTCAATGTACTGTTATTTCAAACATCACAATGAGTTCTTAATCAGGGAAATGTCTATAAAAATAACATAGTTATTTCTGTATCAAATCTGTTTGTTTTACTCCACACACCCCCCAATCTTTATGTGCAGACACAACTAGAATCAGAAAATCAAAGTGTATTCTTTCCTTCCAGTATTCAGTGAAGATGTAGTTTGCATAGGTCACATTTGACTGATAAGGAATTAAATCCTTTCTTCTCTATAGCTGAGCATCTTTGTCATAGTAGTAGACGCAGGAGAGACTTACTAGGCTTTTCTTTATGTCAGGTTTTCTTACACTTCAGTGAACACAACCCTGTACAATGGGGCAGAATTTAGATCTCAGACTAATAAAATCAGATGATTGTACGTATCACACACTGAAGGAGCTATGTTCTTTTATAGTGTTGAAACAATATGAAATGGTAAAATACTGCAGTCTGTGGTCCATTACAGTAGTTTTCTTCCAGCGTGTTTCTGCAAAGCTGCCCTGAAAGAAGACTTTTGAAGGTTTCAGTTGTGTTGGGACAATGCTCCACCAGGCCCTTGCACGGAGCCTATTTAAGGTATTGAGGATTGATTCAAGATCCAAAAGTGGTGCCAGTGCTGGGTAGAGGGTACACTAGGCTGCATGAAGACACTTTCTTTAATCCCCATTAAATCCCCATTAAATGAGAAAAAAAACCAAACTGATTTGAGGACTATGAAACAAAAGAATAGTGTCATGGTGATTATAAATCACCTAAACTAAAGAACATGTCCCATGGAAACAGGAGACACATTAGAAGATTATCATCCTGATTCTACAGAGAACTCCAAATATATAAAATGTTCATTTTTAAATAGTCTTTTTATTATTTTTAAAAAGCAGTAACATGCTTTAAGCTCACAGGTTACTATTTTAACAATCCTGTGCTTAAGCCACACTTCATTAACAACCATAAACAAATACCCAAATTGAAAGAAAAGTATTTTTCCTAACTGAGATGGGGTCAGGCTACAACCAGACTGAGCTATCTACATAAAGAAAACTGTTGAAGAGGGCTCTTGTGAGGATCTTTACTGAGTATTAGAAATTTTGATGAATATTTACATCACTTGTCTGTTTTGCAAGAGGTATGAGCAGAATAAAAATGGCTGAATTTGTCTCTTCCACTAAAATGAGGATGTGAGGGTGATCTGGCTGCGACATCTATTACCCCATTGATTGCCAGGGTTGATTTGGCTGATTTGGCTGGCTAGGCCGGTGTTCCCTTCCTCCCTCACCGCTCCATCTGCATCCCTCCTGAAGCTGCACAGCTGGTCAAAGAGGATGACCTTCCCTCATAGAGGCGTACTGTTCATCAGTCTAAGGGTGTAGAGTAGCTGCGCTCCCCTGCTAGAACCTCCAAACAGGCTCAAGGTTCATTTGTAGGAAAGCATATGGTAGTCAAGCTTCCAAGACTGCAGACACAGTTGTAAAGAGTTTCCACTCTTTACAAATAGTTCTGAGGGATTTTCCTCTTTTTGATGTATCAACCTGTTCTACTCAATAAAACTTATTAGAATATATTCTGATAGAATTTCCTGTATTACTGAACTGGTCATTCTGTCTTTGCACACTTCTCTTCAAGAATATGCAAAAGATGCCCAAGAGAGATAGCCAGCATCCAAAGTTCTGCAACTAAGAATATTTCTTAATTCCATGAATAGGGGATTTTCCACAGGTAGGAGAGCTTTTAGCAATAGATTTGCCTGGCTGTTTATATCAGTAGACATCATATACAAGAGGCTGTCTTCTGAAAAGTATAATCTCTATAATTTGCCTATAAAAATATTGACCTTTCCTGCCAACTAGCTTATACCATGATGCACGGTCTTATCTATACGCTTGCATTTGGATTTCAATATCCTCTTTATGCCTATCCCTTCAAACCACTGAGTCATGCTTCCTTAGCTCAAGCTACAGCAACCTTGATTCTTCCAGTTATAAAAGTCCCCATTTTGTCCTTGTGTGTTGAACAAGAGGCAGCCTTTACAACTGAGATCACTTTGGGTTGCCCACAAATGTAAAATGTTGCATTTTACATAGCAGTTTACATAGAGCAGTTCAAAGACTTAACAAAAAATTGCTTGATCTAAATTAATTATTGTTTAGCTGAATTAGTTTGCATCAGTATGCAAAACAGACATAAACAAGGGTTCAACTAATTTAAGTGTCTCTGGAATAAGGGACTTTTTATAGTTTGTTAATCAGTAGGGGAGAATCTGAAAATGCTGTCTCCAGAGGCTTAGAAAACAGGAGGGCAGTAAACATGATTTTCACTTTAGCTTTAGAAATGCAGTCTTTTTTGGGCTACTCGGCAGTAGTACACAGGAGTAAAATATTTTGCAGTGAAAAACGTTGTCCTTGTTATTTTGCAATCTTGTACCTAAAGTTTACATGGTCATATTTAAAGTTCATAGGGTTTTTTAGGTTTACTTGTGAACAAATGCTAATAGTCATTTGAGGCATGCCTTCTACCTAGCTTAAGATTTTTGGTTAGAAATTTCTACATCATGATATCTGAAGGGTTGTTCAGTTCTTCATGACCTTTAGCACAACAGGTAAAAGAAGGAATTATTTGCATTTCATGATGAATTTGAGATCAGATTTTGATAATAATTATTAACAATTTTTTTCCACAGGAACTTTTATTTATTTGAAGATAAAAAAAGAAACATAAAAATCTATCAGTGTTATAAAGGTAATCATTCCCTTTCTTCCATAGGCAGGAAAATCTGAAATACAGAAAATGAAGTTATTTAAACTTACACAGTCATTCAAAGGCTGCTGATGGAATTTTTATTCTACTGAGTATCAGCTACTGCATTACCCTCAAAATCATGTTTTACCATATTAGGCAACTTTGGGTGGTTACAGAAAAGAGAATTTATACCTTTCTTGTCTTCCTGGTAAATCTGTGCTTTAATCAGATGCAGCTGAATTCACACTTAATTCACTGTAATGGTTTGAGGTTTAGTCCCCACTACCTAAGTCTAAACCTGGCTTTAGGCAGGTGTAGGTGGTGAAATTCAACAAGAGCAAGTGCAAGGTCCTGCACCTGGGGAGGAACAAGCCCATGCACCAGTACAGGCTGGGGGCTGACCTACTGGAAAGCAGCTCTGTTGAGAAGGACCTGGGAGTGCTGGTGGACAGCAAGTTGACCATGAGCCAGCAGTGTGCCCTTGTGGCCAAGAAGGCCAACAGTCTCCTGGGCTGCATTAAAAGGAGTGTGGCCAGCAGGTCGAGGGAGGTTATCCTGCCCCTCTACTCTGCCCTAGTGAGGCCACATCTGGAGTACTTCAGCCAGTTCCTGGATGCCCAGTTCAAGAAGGATGTGGAACTCCTTGAAGTCCAGTGGAGACGTACGAAGATGATTATGGGACAGGATCATCTCTCTTATGGAGAAGGGCTGAGAGACTTGGCTTTGTTCAGCCTGGAGAAGAGAAGACTGAGGGGGGATCTTATCAATGCTTATAAATATCTGAAGGGTGGGTGTCAGGGTGACGGGACTGGGCTCTCTTCAGTGGTGCCCAATGACAGGACAAGGGGCAATGGGCACTAGTTGGAACACAGGCAGTTCCACCTAAACATGAGAAGAAACTTCTTTCCTGTGAGGGTGACAGAGCAGGGGCACAGGCTGCCCAGGGAGGCTGTGGAGCCTCCTTCCCCAGGGACATTCAAAACCCACCTGGATGTCTTCCCGTGCCCCCTGCTCTAGGTGTGCCTGCTCAAGCAGGGGGTTTGGACAAGATGATCTCCAGAGGTCCCTTCCAACCCCTACCATTCTGTGGTTCTGTGATTCTGTATTTTTTATTTATTTTTAGGCATCCATCAAATGCCTGTTTCTTCCTATTTCCCTCCCGAAATCTACCCAAGAGTTTCGAGCTCATCCAGAAGCAGGAGGGATCACACCCATTCATATGATGGCCCTGCTCTAAAAGGATTCAGCTGTCTTCCGACAAACAGCTAGTCATCTTGCAGCTCCTCAGAGGTACTGCCAAAGCTGTTTTTCTCAAATACACACATTCACAGAACCTCACCCCATTTCTCTCCCCTTGGTGGCAGGAACAGCAGCAAGCATCCATGTGGGACGCTAGCAATGACCCAGGCCACGCTGTTATCACCTTACAGTTCAGCATCAGTGCTTACACGTGGCTGAGCCCAAATATTTTCAATTTTGGCATCTTTTTTATTATTCTATTCCTAACCACTCTGTGGCTCTGTTTCTGCCTGCTTACACCCATTACGCTCTCTTCAAGACATTAAGGTGACTTAGCTTTTGTGTCAAGCAGATTTTGGCTCCATTCCTCTTACTGAGAGAACAGTCCTGCAGTATTGTGAACAGATCTTTACCTTTTATAGTCAGGGTAATTCTACCACAGCTAACAGGGTTATCAGGGATTTGCAGTAAAACAGAACCTAGTACTCCTTCTCCAAAAAGGCCAGAGTTCTGTTTCTTTAAATGTTAGTTGCTGGTCCATCATTTATGGTTAAGATTAATAGATTAGTGAAGTTTACCTATCTTAATTAATTCTATTATCTTATAAACTATCATCACTGTATAAGCTGAATCACAGCTTCCCACTCTTGCAACCCTCCTTCAGACTGAATAACCCCATGATTGTTTCAGTCTCAGGACAACAAATGTGGGCAGAGACACCACTGCAAGCATAAGTGAGGGTATTTTGCGTAACAAAAGACTTGTGGAATGTCAGATAAAAGCTGGAAAATAGCCTCAAAAATCAGCCCAGATTCTGGGAGACAGAAGTTACTTTGCCTAAAGCTATAATAAAGGTTCGCATAATATATTGCTTAATATCTTTGGAGAGTTTGAAACAAAATAAAACAAAACAAAAAAACCCTCACAACTCAAAACCAAACCAAAACAAATAAACTACAAAGAAATCCCACACTAAAAAACTACCCAGAATATAAAACATCATCTGTTATTTCTGATGAGTTACCTTGGAGCACAGTTCCTCAGGACAACCTGATAGCTGAGCATGTAAGTCACAGCATGTAGGTTGGCTTCAGCTCATTCAGAAACTAAGAATGATGTCTTTGAAGAAGCCATTTCTGCTCCTTGTTTGTGACTAATGTGACTCAGTCTATCTGATAATGATAGGTTGGTCTCTGCATCACACAGAAAGAAGATTTTAAAATGCATTTAAATCCTCATTACTCTGAGTTCACAGTATGATTCAATGAATGAATTAGGAGCCCTGGAGATAGATGCATAAGGGAATAATCTTTCCTAGACTGTGCAGCGGCTTAAACTAGCAGTGGAAGGAAACGATTGACTGTGGGTAAGACCAACTAAGGAGCTGTGAAGGTGTAAGACTGATCTGAAAATTCCTATGAAAAAGGTCTACTTTTTCACCCTTTTCAGTGGTGCCCAGTGACAGGACAAGGGGCAATGGGCACAAGTTGGAACACAGGAAGTCCCACCTAAACATGAGAAGAAACTCCTTTCCTGTGAGGGTGACAGAGCAGTGGAACAGGCTGCCCAGGGAGGCTGTGGAGTCTCCTTCCCCGGAGACATTCAAACCCCCCCTTCCATCCCCTGCCATTCTGTGATTCTGTGATTCTGTAACCAGTGCAATTTTATCAGGTCCTATGCTCAAAGGCAGTCCCTGCCCATTTACTATGCTAACAAGGTCTGGGAGCAGTTGGGTTGTTGATTATAAGCTTTTATGAGAAAATTTGCTAGACTTTATTTCTCCTCAGAAGAATAGACTACCTTATATTTAAAATTAATCAAGCAAATTCTTTTTTTTTTTTCTTTTGATGCTGTATGCAAGAGCTGTACAGTGAAATCACCAAATGCTACATTTAGCACTTAAAAATAATTACATTGGATTTGGTGTTTCATTGACGTTTCAGCCTGTCTTTGCATTTTAGGACCTGCAGGACCAGCCCAAATCTTTAGTGCGTGGTACATATAGCATAAGACATGCCACCAGAGTCTGCAAATCACATTAGCATTATCTCATGTGACAAAAGTATATTTGCCCTTAAAAGGAGGAGATTTTCTCTTCGGCTATTCCCTCTTCAGCTTCCCCTCCCCATTTTCTGATTTTTCCAGCACTGGATCTCTATTGTTTTTATTATTATTTTACAAAATTATGGAAAATGAAACAGGTGATTCAGCCTTGCTGGATGTGTTTGATGTAGTTGCCCAGTATAAACACCATGCACTGATTCTCAAAAGAGTGACTGCCATAATGAGTACAAAAGCTCCTAGAAAGATTGTGCCTGCTTATTCTGACTTATTCCTGGATCCCCTTGGTGGTGAAATTATCAGAAATGGCACCCTGCTGCGGCCTTCACATTACAATAGATTTTTACATCATTATAAGCTGTAACCTCTGGGAAAATTAGTCAGTTAGCAAATAGGGCTTTGTTGCTTCCAGTAAAAGTTAACATCTCTCTGGAGGTTTTCCATAAAACAATTTTCCCAGTTTCAGGTTTTTTTGTGAGATAGATATGTCCTCAGTAGATACCATTTTTTATATGTTTTCCTCTAAAACAGTTACATATCTTGAGCAATAGATTGTCAGTGGGACTTTACTGGATGAAAAAGTGAAAAGGAAATATTTACATAGAATAGAAAAGAAATAGAGAATTCCAAAAGTTTGGCCAAGGTAAATATGTTAGTGCTGTTATCCTCACACTACTATGTGATTCTTCATCAAGTATACTTGGCCCCTGAAGTTCAACATCTTCATCTAGCTGTTAAGAAAATTATGTTCTTAATAGCCCTCAATCTGCTTGCAAGTCCCAAACTGCAAACCTGTTTGCTAGTACATGTGAAACCTGAGGTATAACAAAAAGAATAAAATCTTGCAAAGTAGAATTTTTTAATTTTCTGGTGTTATGGAACACAGTGACCTTTCTGTTAGCATTTGTTGTGTATTCAGCTGTACATTTAATCTCCTCCTATTCATTTTTTTAAAAAGTTTATATCTAGTCAACTTATCCTAATGGCAGATTCTATTAGCTTTTTTCAGAAGTTATGGGGTAAATATTAACAGAACTCGATATAAAAATTATTGTGCCATAGAAGTTTTTAGTAACCATCCAAGAGCATACAATTATTTTAATAAAATCCTTTTGGAAGGATGTCTTTCTTGAGTACAAATCATAGCTTGAGTAATTTATGCATTTTGATTTTCTAATTTCTTCCTTCATTTCTTCACTTTTGCATTTCATAGGACTTTCCCAGGGAGCTTGCTGTTACTCTAAGCAGCTCCTGGAATCACGAATTGTAACAGAGATAGGAATATTGAAAAACTGTTTTGTATTACAAGAGATAAGAATTTGTTGGATCTAGAAGACTGTGCAACTTTAGCCAGGCTTAATGCCAAGGTCAGGATTTTCTTCTCTTCTCCTTAAACCAAAACAGAAAATATATAACTTTTTTTGAGACATTGTAGACTCTGTATTTTCTAACTGTCTAGATAGTCAGGTTATAGATACACAGAAAACTCTCTTCATACAGAACTGTGCTACAGTATGTTTGTTATGGGGGTTTATGAGAAAGAAAATGGACCAATACCTTTGGGGGAATAAGTTAAGTTAGATGTACCAAACTGTAGTAGTCTAAAGGTGACTGGATTTTGAAGGTAACAAAACTATGGTAAATGTTTAAAACAGAAACACGAGAAAAGTTTTCACAGTTGTAGTAGCAAAGCAGAGGGAAATCAAAAGAAAGATCTATTTTCAAAAGACAATCCAAACTTGCCGAGTAATTTTATGATTCTCTGCCAGTGAACCGTATGGAGAGATCAGGCTGGATAAAACAGAGATGAAGAAAACCTCAATGTATATCAGCCATTAATAGCAATCAAATAAAGGAAAACTGTGCAGAATCACATTTCTGATTCATATGAGAATTCTGTAATGATGGGCAACTTTACTCAGCTTTGATCTAAAGAGAGTAAAATTTAATATTGTTGATACAGATAAAAGTGTGAAAATACACAATATTTTAATTGCTAACACTAATAGCAAGTCCTACTTTGAGCAGAAAGTACTTAATTATTTTCACTGCTGAGAACTGTGTACAGAGAAAATGCAACTGTTGATTTTTTTAATGTTGTTTTTATATTTTGTTCTCTAATTTTGTCTGTGCTTAACTGACTAAAGTTTTAGTGCAGTTTACAGTGTTTCCTGTCTGCTCTTTCAGGCTTTGGGAAAATATTTCCTGTATATATTTCACTGAGATCTCTGTCATTCTTCATGCCAGAACCTTGCCCTCTTATGTACTGGTGGCATAAAAATGTACTTTTTAGCATTTGCTGAGGTTACAGAATCTATCTAGTTCAGTGGGAAACACTGAGAAGGAGGTCTCTTGACTGAAAGAAAACCAGACCCTGAAGTCCTCATGGGAAGAGCAGATGAAACACATTAGCATGCAAGCATTAACTTGCTTCTCAGATCACAGATAATACTGAAAGTTTTGTTCCTAGAAGCCTATGCCACAAATACGTTTGTGTAGGCCATTGTGAATGAGAAAACTGACAAGTATGTTTGAGCTTTCAAAGTGAGTTAGATTTCTAGAGTTGTAATTGTATAAAGTTGACCATACGACTGTGGTAAATGTCAAAATCAAGGACACAGGGAGAAGACTGAGAGAACATAGTCCAGGGGTGGAAAAGGAAGAGGGGGCAAGCATATTCCCACAGACTCAATAATTTAGTTTGAACTGGTTTGATTAAACATGGAATTAACACCTATGATGACAGTTTTTTTTTCTGAAAGGGCCATGTCACATATATCTGCTGCTCTGAACAGATGCTAGGAAGAAGACACACAGGGCACCTCCAGGAGTTAAACAATGCACCTAAAATCCCCAGACACACTCTTGGGTACTGGAAGGAAAAAATAGCTGTTCAACAGGAATGAGTATGACCTGTAAGATTCATACACAGATTGTCCCATAAAAATATGCTGGAGTTAGCAGATTTCTTCTGAATTTACATCTGACAAATGTTAATGACCAGGGAAAGGATTCCTCCCACAGCTACTGCCAACTCACTGTACTGCCATTTGGATTATCTAGGACACATGGGAATAGGCCTTGGGAAAACGATGATAACACAAGTGGAGATCTGTGAATGAATAAGTCCTGCCAAATGTTTGGGCCCAATACTCCTGAAGGAATTACAGTCCACCTGTGGCATCAGCATGGTCTTTGTGATCCTGCCTACAGAAACAAAATGGCTGCCCTGTTTTGAAGGACAACATGCTGCATATGGTACAGATTTACTGAGAAGGAAAGATGAGTAGTGCAAGGGGTTTCTCCTCCCCTATTAATGGACCTGATTTCCAATAAGCTTGAGGATCACTAATGGAAAAAAAGTTTTATTTTTCTGTTGTGTA
This sequence comes from Phalacrocorax aristotelis, assembly GCF_949628215.1. Taxonomy (NCBI): domain Eukaryota; kingdom Metazoa; phylum Chordata; class Aves; order Suliformes; family Phalacrocoracidae; genus Phalacrocorax; species Phalacrocorax aristotelis. The sequence continues at coordinate 59,355,477 of NC_134311.1, forward strand.
TCTATCTGCCTGTGTGTTTACTGTGTCTCTGGCTGTATAAAGTCTATTATAGTTTTGAGAAGTTTTACCTGCCTTATCCTTTATGGTATCCTGTTAAGCCAGAAAAATATGGAGAAATAATGAGACAAATAAATCTGTGGTATTGTATCTAATAGGTTTATTTGCCTTAAGTTTCAAACTTGACTACTTATTTTATTATTTTAGTGATTTCATGCAGCTACAGATAGTTCCAGTAGAAAGTGATTAGTCACTTAACATGATTTCCATTGCACAGACTATTGCACAATGGTTGAATAAGTCTGTTTTAAAGAATACACACTCCTCCCCATGTATTGCATGGCATGCAGCTGTGTATTATTTTTATAATCAGTAAAAACTGCAGGGAGACTTCTGAAAGGTTACACTGCTTTGACTTTGCTGACAGCCTCTAAATGTTGCATAGGAGGAGTGATTGACAGTCTTTAGACAGATAGAAATTACAAACTCTGTGTCATTTTTCTATTCACATTTAAGAAATGGTGAAGTAGAATCGTCTTTATTGATACATTTTATATAAAGATTAGGTCCTTAAAAGAGCAATTCTCTATTACCCTGCATGAGGTGGTATGCATCAAAGCAAAAGGAACATAGACTACTGTCACCTGATCTTGGCAGCATTTTAACATTTGCTACGTATTATTGTAAAATAGAGAATTTCATAGGTAGTAAAGGAGGAAATCATCCACAAGAAGAGAAACAGGTTCTGTATAGTACAGACTTATGTGTATGAGGTGGTTGAGATTATATGTTTACCTTTGTAATATTGGAGCACAAGTCTGTACACTCTTCCCTGTTACACTGGGCGTGTTTTATTTCTGTAGCATAAAGACAAAACAGTTATAGCAAAAAGTTATAAAAACATGTTTTTATCCTTTTCACGTTACCAGAACACAGAAATCCTTAAAGAGAGAGAAGCAGTATTTTAAGCTTTCACCAACTGGCCTCTCTTGGAGGTGAGGTAAAACTTGGGTGCTGCTAATGTTCAAACTAGTCTTGCAGAAGACATACATACATACATACATACATACATACCTACATGCATATGGATTTTCAGCAATTCCATTGGTAACCAAAGTCTTAATCTAATGGCTTCATATAGCTGAACTGTCTAGTCGTCCTGAGCAAGTTGCCACAGCTGACTTCCTTTGGGCATTGTGAGATTAGTGTTGTAAGGACAAAACCAGAAAGCTTACTGCCCTTACTTTGCTGCCTAGCTCATGAATCAGCTTGGTTTTCACTCAGCCTACCATATTAAGCCTCACTTCACAGAAATGCAATATGGACATGAGAAATATTGCCTGTGTCAGACACCATAACAGAGTATCTCACCTGTCAATCATGTTCACCTAATTTCTAGTATAATGCATAAGTAACCCACAGATTACAGATCTATTACCTTTTGACTGGAATAACCTGTGATTGCTTGAGATAGGGGATAATATAATTTCTTCTCTTACTTGATTTGTTTTCTTCCAACACACAATCCTGAATGAATCTGATACTATTCTGAATTGGTGGGTGGGGACTTATCTAGGAGGAACTAATAGATAATTACAAAAAAAAAACTAGTAGGTGTTTGGTAATACATTATATCAGAGAACTAATGGGAATAGGAATACTATTGAAGAAAATGAAAATTCCTTAGGGAACAGAAATTACTAAATAGCAAGCAGAAACTGTTTAGATTTTCATATTTAGTAGTCATAACCATGCATGCAGAAGTAAGAGTATAATGGCTGCTGTGAAAAAGCCTCCTTTACTTTGGAAACTGGAAGTACTTTAATATAGAGAACAGAATTCAGCGGTTCTTATCTTCCTGAAAGGAAACCTAAATGAATGCAAAGAACTGGTCAGTGAGGTCTTAGAGCAATCACTTAAAGGAATATGTGAAAGAAAGTAATTAATGAAAAAAACTTTATTGAAGTCAGAATGGCAAACTGACCTGCTGTGGAGAAAAAAATTGAGTAACACAAAAAGGCAGAAATAGGGCTGTGTCTGCCATTCTTTAATGGACAAGCAAGCACAGGTATATACAGACAAAATTAACAAGACTAAACTTGAGAATAAATGACACAAAAAAACCATCAAGAAACCAACATTCTTCTGTAAGACAAAGGAACAGATAAGCCTAGTCTGTAAAGAGGAGTAGTAGATAAATTATCATGGGTGCAGAAAAGGATGAAACGTTCTCTCTAAGAGCCATTTATTACCACTTGGTTAATTAACTTCTCTTTACAAGGGTAAACAGACCATAACATAGAGGATAAATGAAGTATGTGTTTACGCTGTATGACTACAAGTTGCAAGGGCTGAGGGAACTCAGTTTGGTTTGTTGAAGAAATCCTGAGGAACCTTGGAATCAGTAGAGATTATCACTTTGAATTGGGAAAGGATACGGCATATATGGCACATACCTTGAAACAGAAAAAGGATGGACTTGGAGAATTATAGGTGTGTCAACCTGTCATGGTTTTAGCTGGGATAGAGTTAATTTGAGACTACACTGAGAGCAATGGGGGGCGGGACATTCAAGCACTGGGATACACATTTAGCAAAAGCCACGTGGTTAGTCAACACAAGGGGATCTGCCAACCGAGCTGGCCCTGCCCAGTCAGAAATCCTACATACTGTGGAAGGGGATAGAGTCCCTGTAGTGCACACAAAAAGTATGCTGGGCAAAACAGTCTGGGTTCTTCCTGCCTCAGGCAAAGGCAAACCCATTCGTGGGATTGCTTTTGCTCGAGGACCTGTGTGCACCTGGTGGGTGATGCGGGAGGATGGAGGAGTCCGATGCGTGCCTCAAGAGGATTTGATTTTGGGTGAAAACAGCCAATGAGGTTAATGGTATGCTGTTAATTGCAATATAATGTTGTATGTCATCAATACTATGGTTGCTGTATGTCATATCAAAGGTATCATGGTGGGAATCTCCCAAATTAATAAAAAAAATGAACTTTCAATTGAACCAAGGAAAGTGCAGCAGTGATAGAACAAGGACTAACAGTGCAGCGGTGATGGAATGAGACTGACTTCAGCGTGCAACAATCTAACACCACACACACCATCTCTCTGAAAGAATCGTACAATAGAGGGAACCCAAAGTCATGGACTAAATGAACTCAATGGACATTTCATGGAAATTTTACAGGGGTGGTCCATGGACTAGGGGAATGATAAATAAAATCTGTATATTCTACTAAAGGATGAGAAGGTGGGTAGGGGTTATTGAAATTGTATTGGATAGTATGGGACCTAAGCATGATGTAAATGATATGGAATAAGGGGTGGATACTGTCATGGTTTTAGCTGGGATAGAGTTAATTTTCGTCACTGCAGCTGGCTTAGCGCTGTGCTTTGGAATTAGTACAAAAACAATGTTGATAACACACAGATGTTTTAGTTGTTGCTGGGTAATGTTTATATTAGTCAAGGACTTTTCCAACCTCTCATGCTCTGCCGGGTGCACAAGAAGCCGGGAGGGGAGGGGGCACAGCTAAGAGAGCGGATTCAAACTGGCCAAAGGGATATTCCATATCATGTAACGTCATGCCCAGTATGTTAACTGGGAGGAGCTGGCTGGGGCAGGAAAGCAGCAATTGTGGCTTGGGGACCAGCAGTGTCGGTTGGCGGGTGGTGAGAGGTGGTATCGTTTGTGTTTCTGGTTTTTCCCCTTTTTTCCTTTTCCTTTTTATTATTTTATCATTATTGTTACAATAATAATAATAATAATTATTATTATTATTTTATTCTAATTATTAAACTGTTCTTATCTCAACCCACAAGTGGTTTTTTGTGCTTTTGCTCTTCCAATTCTCTCCCCCATCCCAGAGAGGTGGGGGAGTGAGAAAGAGGCTGCGTGGTGTTTAGTTGCCAACTGAGGCTGAACCATGACACAAGCTAATGTCAGTATTGGTTAAAGTGCTAGAACAATCAATTTTGTGAGCATTTGTAGGATAACAATGCCAATTAAAGTATCCAATGTAGATTTGTCAGGATCAAATAGTGGAAGATCAATGTAATTTCCTTTTCTGGTAGGAGAACCAGTCTAGTAAATAAAGGAGAAGCGGGTTATATGGTATACTGGCTTCACTAAGACTTCTGTCACTGTTCTGCATGACATTCTTATTTGCAAATGAAGGAAATATGGTCCAGATGAAATAAAGTCAACATCCAGTGGGGAAACACAAGGTGATTCTCATCAGTGTGCTCTCAAACTGGGACGTCATTTCAGGAGTATTGCCTAAGTCTGTCTAGGGCATGCTTCTGTTCAAGAATGTCCTTAGTGGCCTGGATGGTGAAATGAAGAACATATTAAGGAAGTCTGCAGATATCGCTGGACTACAGGAGGTTTTAAATGCCTTGGAGGAAAGACAGGAGGACTGGAATTCAAGTGTTCTTACTATAATAAAGGGTCCAAACTCAAAAGAGCATTCCTTTCGTGAATCACATCTATAAAACAAATGCAAATAATATTATTTTTGTTTGTATATATTATATTTTAGAATTTAGCTTTTTTCTTTAAATTCATAGCAGGTCTATACAGGCATTAGGGAAAAACATCTTAATAAGTAGTCACTGATCTTCGCAGAATTGGGTGACACTGGAATTTACTGCACCAAACCCACAAAATGACAGAGGAAGTGCGCATATTTTCTGAGGTCTACAGGAGTAAGATTTTCATAATTCACTGAGCAACCAATGCGATTTGAAGCTATTTTTCACTTAATCCAGAGAAACAAACCAGGCTGGAGAGATGAAATAAACTGTGGTGAATATTTATGAAGAAGCAGTCAAGCATAATCACATATAAGATACATGGGGAAAATTCACAGAATGGGTACTCTGAGGGTAGATACTAATGGAATATGATGGGAGGTGAACAGAACTGTTGTCAATTATTACAGTACTACAGTGAAAAAGCAAAATTAAAAGAGCTGCTAATGTCATATTGTACACAACAGGCCATATTGTTAATGCTAGGCAGAAGATCCATAAAAATACCATCAGGCTGTCTAAACCGGCAACACCAGTTTGTACATATGGAGAATAATTTCATCACAGCACAAGATATTCCCAATATCTGTTTTTCATTTGCGGTTTTTCTCTGTGTGGAAAAGGACTCCTGAAATGGACTGTGAACTTTTCCCCGACTGTGTTAGGTATTGCAGGCTGTTGACTCCTTTTGTCCTTCTCCAGTGGAGCTGGGTTAGTTTTTTGGAAATCAGTCAGTGGAGACTCAGGCACATCTGACCATCTGCTTGCTGTGAAATGAAGGAGTACAGTCTGCAGTAGTGTTTCATGAGGTGTGACTCCAGAGGTTTTTGTTACAATAAATGGGCATGGGGATATCCCTTAAATAATTCTAAATGAGGTTTTGTTTGTTTTCTGGGCTAAAGGGATGAGATACTGGTGGAACCTTATGTAGTTTCTTCATTGTAAATCATTAGATTAGTAGAATCCTAGGTCCGGTCTTCCCGTGAGGGCTTTGAAGAGTGATTTGAGACCAGGCAAGCTGTGTAGCCAGAACCCTGCCTTCACCCACTGTGCAGCACTCCTCTTTCATGAATAATGTCAACAATAGTTATTAGAAAAAGATTACAGAATACGTTACCACAGATTACAAAGAATTTGTTATTTAAATTAGTGCTAAGAGCCGGTAAAAGACTGGAGCAGAACATTGCCCTGCTTACACAATCCCTAACTCAAAGAAAAGTTCTAGTTTGTTACACCCAGTCTGTACTTGAGGAGGCAAAGGAGTGGATATTGGAAGTATATATATGTGTATACAGGTGAAGTGGTGATATTTGACTCAGCCACCACTCTGCAGTCCTAAACTTTGTATAATGGTAGCTTCTTCCAGATTTTGCTGGAAATTCACATCAGATATCAGAGTCAGAAAAACAGTGAGATGATTGTACCACTGACACATCTTTAATGGCTGTTGTTTTAAACTGTCTCACTCCAGAATGAGGCCATAGTTACACAATAGTCAATATTGTATTAACACATTATTGGATCACTCATTTATAATAAATTGATCCAAATCAAGCATGCAGTTTATGGCTGTGTTTATGTTGCTTTAGCTGGAGCACACTGTGAGTATAATGACTGGATTTTAGGCCAAAAGCCACATACAGGAAGGAGATCAGATGATAGTTGTCTCAGGGAACAAAGTCAGCCCATCAAAACATGTATGAAAACATCTCAAGCTGCAATGAATTTGTGCTGGATCAGTGCTTTTGTGTCATGTGATGATAGAAGTTTTGATCTTGTACAGGGAGCCCTAAAGCCAGACCCAGCATATCTGCAGTTATTTTCCCAAGTATAACCCAGCTGCTATAAAACAGTTTCCTCTGCTTTGCTTGTGAATGCATGTTCTTACATCTACATTGCAGTTTGTCATCACCTCACTTTTGGCAGTGCCAGAATGCATGAGCTGTGCTGCACCCTGGACCACAGGAATGAAGTTTCCTTAGAAATGCTGTTGCTTTTTTTTCTTTTTTAGACTGGGCAATATCAGTGATTCAGTGATTCAGTTTGCAGTGGGACTCCACTAAGCTATGCAAAAACAGCTGAGGAGTGATGCCTTGTGGCATGAGGTAGGAATGCGTGGTCAGAGACCGGAGTCACTTGGTTAGCTTTGTCACTTAGGGAAATATGCATAGAACATCACCCACAATAAAACCAAGAAGGTCTTCTGGACAAAACAAAAAGGTTTCATCTGGGAGGAGGCGATAAAACCATATATGACAGTAAAAATCACCATGGAAAGAAATAAGAAAGGGGCAGTGTAACATACTACTGAGTCTGATGGCACCCAAAACCTTGGTTTTGCCCTGAGCCTACCAGTTCTCAAACTGTCTCAAATGGCCAGTACTCTGCAGATGACCCAAAAGCCTCTGCTTTGCAGTGGAATCAGCATAACTGAATTACTGAACATCACAGATTTAGAAAAAAACAGAACATGAAAAGGCTTTGTTAAGTTTGAAAATATATTAGGTCTCAATTGTCTTTGATAAGAAAAAGTGATGTTGAATGTTTTTATTTTCAAAATGAGTAAGTGCTTCAGTTCAAACAATCAATCAGGGGAAGCAGCTGAGTGCTTATCAAGAGACGTAGTGAATATAACTTTTAAATGGAGAAATATGACAAAGAAAATGTACCACAAACTTTTAAACAATTTTTTTGAACTCGGAAAGATGTTGGCAAGTAGATGAAGTAACTACTACTACAATCCTTTCATTTGTTTTTCTTTGAAATATCCTACAGCTATAAACTCTCTTCTGTGACTGTAAAGAAAATAAAAGTTATTAAGAAGTGTGATTGCTGTAAATTAGAAGTGGAAACTGGAATGAGACTAATTCAAACTGGGTGCTAGGTAAGGGCTTTAACAACAAAGGTGTGAAATATTGGAATGAACTAACTATTTTTTTTAATGACCAAATGCCTTCAAATCGAAATTGGATAATAAATTATTTGGGGAAGTGTAGGTGTAATTGGTAGAAACAAAATGGCCTGTGCCATGTAGAAGACCAGGCTAATGATCAGAAATTCATTTGGGACTTAATTTTATCAATCTATGGGAAAGTTCTTTCTTTGCTACTGCCAAACCTGCCCTTTCACTAGCTGAGGATCCTGCATAACCAGCTGTTGCACATTTTCTCATTTTATGGATATTGGTAATTCCAGCAATATCTCATTTCAGCAGTCCTATACCAAAAGCTAGTAACTGCAGTCTAGTTTGGTGTCAATGTCAAATGAAAGGAACAGAAGAAAATCTGGGTGCGGAAGCAAAGTAGATTAACAAAATTTAGAATTATAGGAAATTTGTATCTGTTTAGATAAAGAAGCAGTCTTTCCTCTCCTAGAGTCTAGGCAGTTTATCACAGAAGATTCTTGAAGTGTGCAATTGTAACTTTTCAGATTTACGTGTGTGTGTGTGTGTGTGTGTGTGAAATCAGACATTAAAGTGTAACAATACATGTTAATTCTGCAGCTGAATCTACCACTTCAGTTTACAAAGTGCTAAGCAGTAGCCCAAAGGTGCCCATGCACTGGAATATCTCCCTTTGTACTGCATGAGCTTTCCCTAGGATGCCTTCAGCTCTGGTCATTTGCCACTTCCAGTCAATTCCTGTCCCTCCTCTCAGATAATTACTAAAAGACATGTTGCATGCAGCTACAATCTTCTGGATGCTAAGAGAGTTTGTTAGCATAGCTGTGGACCTTTTCAAACATTTCACTTCAGTGCCCAAAGGCATTGCAATTTAATTCACCAGAACAGTGTGAGCTTCCTGCCTTGGCCTTTACTGTATGTGGCTGCGGAACTGGGTGCTGCTTACCAAACTGTTTAAATTATTAATAGAAGATAATAAGTGAAGCAGCAATTCAATATATTAAAATGCCTACTTGTTCTACTACTATGTTCTTTCCACTAGGGACACATTTTCAGATGTAATCAGTGTTAGCACAATTTTCCCCCCAATGTCCATGAAATTCCCAGCCCATATATACGCAGCATCTACAAAAATGTGTTTTACTTTAGATCAAGTGTGATAAATATATCTCAGAGCGATAAATAGTGGATATGTGTAGCTAAAAATTGATCAGACATTTCTGTCCAATTTCTGGCTATTTATCAAAACCAGCCTGGCTTGTTGAAGGAAGATGATCCTGCAGAGTACACATACATATGACAGCCTGTTGTCCTTTGGTTCCTCCAAATAGCTAGACTACATTGTTTGACCTCTAAGCCTCGATTCATAAGGGAATGAGATATGTACTAAGTGTGTGCAGAAAGAGTTTCTGGAGGACAGATTGCTAAATGGCTATAGTTTGTCTCCTTTTTCCTCACAAGCTCCAATACTTGCATGTACCTTATGACCGTTATTACCTAGATGGAATCATTCCATCATTTCCCTTTTAAAGGAAAAATTGTTCTTTAAACTACCACTTTCTTTGATGGTGGATTATATTCATTCCAGCCAATAATTTTTATTGTACTTCTCTCAAGTCTAGCTGTAAAAAGCATATAAATAAAACCTTGACCAGGGTATTAAAAGTTGAACTACCAATAATTTATCACAGAATCACAGACTCACAGAATCACAGGTTGGAAGGGACCTCAGGGATCATCTAGTCCAACCTTCCTAGGAAGAGCACAGCCTAGACAAGATGCCCCAGCACCCTGTCCAGACAACTCTTGAAAGTGTCCAACGTGGCCGAGTCAACCACTTCCCTGGGGAGATTATTTCAAAGGTTGACTGTCCTCACTGTGAAAAATTTTTGTCTCGTGTCCAATCGGAATCTCCCCAAGAGCAACTTGTGTCCATTCCCCCTTGTCCTCTCCATGTGACTCCTTGTAAAAAGGGAGTCTCCATCTTCTTTGTAGCTGCCCCTTAAGTACTGGTACGTGGTGACGAGATCCCCTCTGAGCCTCCTTCTCTCCAGGCTGAACAAACCCAGTTGTCCCAGCCTATCCTCATATGGCAGGCTTCCCAGTCCTTTGGTTGTCTTGGTGGCCCTTCTCTGGACCCCTTCCAGCCTGTTCACATCCTTTTTGTATAGCGGGGACCAGAACTGTACACAGGACTCCAGGTGTGGCCTGACAAGCGCTGAGTAGAGTGGGATAATGACATCTTTATCTCTGCTGGTGATGCCCTTTTTGATGCAACCCAGCATCGTGTTGGCCTTCTTGGCCACAGCAGCACACTGTTTGCTCCTGTTGAGCTTCCTGTCCACCAGGACCCCCAGGTCCCTTTCCACAGAGCTGCTCTCCAGCCAGGTGGATCCCAGTCTGTGCTGCACTCCCGCATTATGTTTTCCCAGGTGCAAGACCTTACGCTTGTCCTTGTTGAACTTCATAAGGTTCTTGCTGGCCCACCCTTCCAGCCTCTCCAGATCTTCCTGCAGAGCAGCTCTCCCTTCTGGAGTGTCTACTTCCCCACTCAACTTGGTGTCATCAGCAAACTTCATCAGGCTACACTTGATCCCATTATCCAGATCACTTATGAAGATGTTGAATAACATTGGGCCCAATATTGATCCCTGGGGGACCCCACTTGTGACAGGTTGCCACTTGGAAAAGGAGCTATTTACCGCCACCTTTTAGTAATTTAGTAACAAAGTTACTAAATTTAATAATTTAGTAACAAAGTTCTCCCCAATGTTGTGCCACAAAGACCTCTTTGCATAAGAGATTCATATCCTAATACCTTATATTTGTTCATTCATTTTTTTCAGCATTTCCACCCTGTGTATAGGAGGAACATTTGGCAGGTTCCCAGCTAAACAATGACTTTTAACAGCTGGAGTCAGCCAGGACACTGACTTGTTTCACTGAAGTGCTGATGAGTTGTTTCTTCTACAATGTGAAAACTGTTCTTGTTCCTTCTATTGTTTCTGCACAACTGACTTCCTGAAGTCTGTAATCAATTGGTTAAGTTCCTCTTTAATTATTTACTAAGCTATATTCTCCTGGTCCCATATGTATTACTTCCAAATATATTTGTTTCTTCATCACCAGGAGAGTCCCCCTCAAATCCCAAACTAGCAAAAAGTCCCTGGAGAATAGGATATAAACTGAGCTAATTTGAATTTTAGAGCTATTGCAACGTATTTCTCAAGTACTGCACTGCTTGGATCGCTTCTGTTAAAACTGAACCAGTATGTGGAATTTCCTGCATCAAATTTCAGTGTTTTCAGATACACATGAGAGTTTTGGCAGCATTTCTGGCAATTCTTTATACCTCAGTGCAGCCCAGGCAGCAGCTGAGATCTGGTTTAATTTTAGGATTGCTAACCTGAACTGGAATGACAAATAAGAGCCAGAAAACTCTATAGGAAGCTTATAAAATGGTATTTGCCAGGCTCAAAACTGAGCGGTTTCATCCTGGAACTGCAGAGGATTATGTATTACATACTCTAAGGCTTCTTGCATTTTACCTGTTAACTGATTCCTAATCAGAGGTGGCTGAAAGAAAAATTTAGAGGTACCTGTCTGGTGTACCATCACATGCTGGTTCAGTCTGACCACTGCTTGTACACATGTATTTTAAGGGCATTCTCACCTAACCATGGTTTAAGCCTGCGTAGTCTAGTAATTTCCTCTTGTGTCCATATCACCATTTAATGTGTTGATCAGATTTAGAGATTTGACAGATTTATCTGCTTCCCTGAGGCAGAAACACCACTGAAATGAATACTGACCTCTGTCCTAAAGCAAACATGCAGCTATGTGATTTCATTTAGCAGCACTGAAGAATGTAAATGCCTGCTAGTTTCAACACTTTTTCAAACATTTTGCTGAATCAGGAGTTATCTTTAAGCATACAAATACTCCCACTGAGGTCCCTGGAGTCAATAGAAGTTAAAAGATGTGCCTTGCTACTGTAATTTCGGGCTTTAAACTCCTCACAAAAAGACTTGCCAAAAGCAGAACTTTTACCAGTCCACCTTAATCTGCATTTTATCCCTTTCTGATGAGAACTAGTATAGCTTTTGCTGCTTCTTTGCTCCTTTTCATAACTATTAGTTGACTTCTGAATGGAATTCTCAAAATTTGTATTGCCTTCTTGCAGCCGAGTTATATTTAAAAATTAGTCAGATGGGCAGTTTCTGATTGCCAGCTAAAATTCATTTAAGCACATTTTCATTTAATTTCAAAAGATGGAGGTTTTTTCTTCCAGCCTCTTACCTAATGCATTCCACCAGCCCAGCTTCTTTCCAGCAAAGAAAATATGTTTTGTCTTTCTAAAGATATGCATTGACCTAACTTAAAGCATTCATGTTTGAACTCTTGCATGGCTCTGACTAGGACAGCTGCTCACATCTGTATTTGGTGCAGATTTTTGAACATGGATGGGAACTTTGAATTTTAATTGAACCAGGATTTTATTCACAAGTTTCGTACTCTTATCTATGAGATTTGTTTCCTTCTCATGCTTCTAAGTCCCTTTTTGTTTCCTTTCTTTGACTTTTCCGGATAGTTCATGTCAAGTATTCAAACAATAGCATCTACATTTTTGTATGCATTGGGGGTTGGCAATTATTTGTCATATGATGTCTTTGCAGAAAAAAAAGCTCACTGATGTGGTTCTGGGCAACAAATAAGACATTTAGTCTTAGCTATAGAAACTATAACGGCAGAGCTGGCAGGGCTTGCTATATTATTGTTGTAGGTTTTAAACTACAGAATGCTTCCTGCCAGTTAAACAATCAATGCAGAAAACCATTGTCATTGATAGTGACTTGTAATTTACATGGGGACAGTCTTTGCTTAGGAAAAGAAGCAGCAATGACAGAAGTTTAATCTAGGACAGTGGTCTTCAAAGTGGGGTTTGTGTACCTCAGGGGATGCACAGACAACCGGTTGGTGTGTGGGAAGAAAATATTTTTTCTACCATTAATAAAATAAAATAGTATTTTTAAATATCTTTGTTGCATCTTATCCTTTTTTATTTTCTATTTTATGTGCATTTTATAATCTGCACAATATATTAGTACAGTAGTACATGTATATAATTTATACATAAATAAATACATATACATATATTGAGGGTGCACAATCAAAAAGGTTTGGAGATGAATGCTCTAAGACAGAATCCTAGATGGATGGCAGAGTAGTATGCAGATAATCATACAGCCAATTTTGCTTTTACTTATTTCAGTTTTAAACCAATGTGGTTCTAACTGAATTATTTCCGATTTATTCCAGTATCATATCATTGTCCTGCCATTTGTAATTGGAAAAGTGGGGGCTTAATGCAAATAGAAACACTGTCTTTGTGGGTTTCCAACTGTTGAATCATGTATAGAAATGCCTCAGATCTCTGCAGCATGCTGCAAGCTTGGTTTTTATCGCCTTGTAATCTAGGAGAAAGTGCATTGAATTTTACTGGAATAATTCTGGTGCATGGGAAAGAAGCAAATGCCTAGTTACTGATAGGCCATCTATGGCTGAAAGCCTCTAGAGACTTGTGCTCCTAGGAATTCCTTTTTGGGACGGAGAACTTATATGACAAGCTATGGGCTGCAGCTTGATTTTTTGAGAAACATATATCCAGGTACAGTTAGTATCCAGTGCACAGATAAAGAGCCATGATCACATACTTGCGCTTAGGGAGTATTAACCACTTGCTCCACTTAAGGATCCTGTTGTGAAAGAAGAATATTCAGTCTGCAGGTATCCAAAGCTTCTGGTCTCTCACACAACTCATTGTCTGCCAGTCTAAAATCATGAATGTGGAGACAAGTGCTCTTCCTTGGCCTTTGCAACCAGGCTGTTACTATGACAAATTCAGAGAATTTGAATTACCAAATATGCAACCAAATCTGAGGCTGCCAGTAAATAGATACCTGTCCAGCCTGGATTATTCCAGCTTTTGAGGAAAACTCCCTCCTGGTGCAAAGATGCATTTGACTCATTAATCCAGAGCCTGAAAAGAAACATCTCATTTCAGCAACTAATAGTCTGGCCTTGAAACATGTTATACCGCTTGACAGTCAAACTGCCATGAATACATGGGAGATCTATGGCTATTGAGAAAACAGTCAATACCCATGGCTACTATGGATAGCAATTATCTGTGACAACTACAGATTTTTTTCAACTTGAAAAATGTTACATCTCTACCTGCTTTGCTGTTAGGCTAGAACCTGTTAGAATTAGAATTTAACAGAGTTGGACTTCCATGACAGTCTAACTCCAGTCTTCAGTAAACTCTCTCAGTCAGCAAAACTAAAGAATGTGACATTGGAGGAAAAAATACTGACACCAAGAATAGTTTTGTTCCAGGATAGATGTACAAATTTAGGGCTAATATCTGTAGGACGGACATATTTAGATGAAATTACTTTTCTTCAGAAAAGGCCCGAAACTGGGAAACATGTATCATAATTGACAGCTGGATCATTCGGACACATCCCTAAGGTCTTGAACATGTGGACTGAAGTCCTCCAAACTCTGATTTACAGAAGAGACTTGAGCTTAGGTCTTCTCCATGCTCCAAAGGCATCCTTGCTGTGAGGCTATTGGCTATGCTGACGTAAGGCACTTTTCATCTTGTCATGGAGATATTTTGCAGCTAGTGAGAGCTGTGCCACTTTGTATAATAACTAACTTGTCATAGCAATAGGGATCTGAATCCATTTTATGGCTATATGCACCAAGCCACTGAATCATTCTCCCTATGGACTAATGGATATTTATTTATTTACAGAAAGTAAAATAGTTCTAATCAAGAGATAATTAAAAAGACAGATACTGACTCTATATTTTCTCTTGCTATTCTTCCTCCATTTACAAAATGAACAATCAGCTAGTATCAACAATTCATTAACAGAAACATCACTATTTGAATCAAGGTGACTACAGGGTCTCATCTTCTTTTAGATTTAGTCAAATGTGTTATTTGTTGTTAATACTAATAATTAATATTAATTTTGTATTAAGTATTTTTGAATTAGGGATTTTGATGTTCTGGGAAAATAAAAGAGAATCCGCTCCAACAGAGGATAACATGAGAAGAAAATGTTGAAAAGAAGCCTCTCCTCACTGAAGAAAATGGAAAGATCTTCAACACAAAAAATATCTTGTTTTTATCATGGCCAGAGCTTCATCCATTGTTTCCCCCTGAATTTTGAATATTTGTGGGGTAGTTGTCTTGCTCATATATGTCAGTGGGACATAGTCATGCAAACAGTCCCACATCCTTGTTGAGCATTACATATGTGCTTAAAATATTTTGCTAAACGTGCACCCTCAAACATCTCTGGCCAAAATGAATTAAAGTCATGAACAGAAGAAAATAATCTGTTGTTTGTACAAAGAATCTTATTTCATCAGTCCACTTATAGATGGATTTTTGCTTGCCATAATCTTTATTTTATGTATTTCTAAGGAAAAATGGTGTTGTGAAGCTGTCCATATGTACTTGGTAAACCTGTAACCCTTATGATTGCAGAAATCCCATTAAAATCAGTGGGGATTTTCCTGAGGCATGAGCTGCTTTAACTTATGACCAACTGTCTTCATCCTGTGTCCATGCTGGGAGCATCATCCTATGGAGAGCTGGAACATTCACCTCAGGTATGAAGGAAACCAGGAACCTAGTATAACCAGAGAAGAAATAAACTGATAAAGTTCCATCTTCAGTGAACCTCAATAGAAGACAAACCAAAATGGGAAAAGGAGTTAGAAGCCACTCTCCATCATCTTAAAAAGGCCATGGAGGACAGGAGAGGTGCCCAAGGACTGGAGGAAAGCAAATGTCACTCCAATCTTCAAAAACGGCAACAACGACGACCTGGGGAACCATAGGCCAGTCAGCCTCACCTCCGTCCCTGGAAAGGTGATGGAGCAGTTCATCCTGGAGGTCATCTCCAGGCATGTAGAGGACAAGAAGGTTATCAGAAGTAGTCAACACGGATTCACCAAGGGAAGATCATGTTTGACCAACCTGGTAGCCTTCTATGATGGCGTGACTGGCTGGGTCGACGAAGGGAGAGCAGTGGATGTTGTCTATCTTGACTTCAGTAAGGCATTCGATGCTGTCTCCTGTAGCATCCTCATAGACAAGCTAAGGAAGTGTGGGTTGGATGAGTGGACAGTGAGGTGGACAGAGAACTGGCTCAACAACAGAACTCAGAGGGTCGTGATCAATGGAGCAGAGTCTGCATGGAGGCCTGTCACTAGTGGCGTTCCCCAGGGGTCTGTGCTAGGTCCAGTCCTGTTCAACATACTCACCAGTGACCGGAATGATGGGACAGAGTGTACCCTCAGCAAGTGTACTGATGATACCAAGCTGGGAGCAGTGGCTGATCCACCAGAAGGCTGTGCTGCCATCCAACAAGGCCTGGACATGCCGGAGAGCTGGGCTGAGGGGAACCTGATGAAATTCAACAAGAGCAAGTGTAAGGTCCTGCACCTGGGGAGGAACAAGCCCATGCACCAGTACAGGCTGGGGGCTGACCTACTGGAAAGCGGCTCTGTTGAGAAGGACCTGGGAGTGCTGGTGGACAGCAAGTTGACCATGAGCCAGCAGTGTGCCCTTGTGGCCAAGAAGGCCAACAGTCTCCTGGGCTGCATTAAAAGGAGTGTGGCCAGCAGGTTGAGGGAGGGTATCCTCCCCCCTACTCTGCCCTAGTGAGGCCACGTCAGGAGTACTTCAGCCAGTTCCTGGATGCCCAGTTCAAGAAGGATGTGGAACTGCTTGAGCAACTCCAGCAGAGAGCTACGAAGATGATCAGGGGACTGGAGCATCTCCCTTATGAGGAAAGGCTGAGAGACCTGGGTTTGTTTAGCCTGGAGGAGACTGAGGGGGGATTTCACAAATACCTATAAATATCTAAAGGGTGGGTGTCAGGGTGATGGGACTAGGCTCTTTTCAATAGTGCCCAATGACAGGACAAGGGGCAATGGGCACAAGTTGGAACACAGGCAGTTCCACCTAAACATGAGAAGAAACTTCTTTCCTGTGAGGGTGACAGAGCAGGGGCACAGGCTGCCCAGGGAGGCTGTGGAGCCTCCTTCCCCGGGGACATTCAAAACCTGCCTGGACACGGTCCTGTGCCCCCTGCTCTAGGTGTGCCTGCTCAAGCAGGGGGTTTGGACAAGATGATCTCCAGAGGTCCCTTCCAACCCCTGCCATTCTGTGATTCTGTGGTTCTGTGAAGAAGTGACGTGTATATACCAGAACTTCTCTTAAGGTAGTCTTCATTACAATGACCCCCAATACAGCAGACAAAGGGAGTTGCTATACAGGTAACAACTGTTACAGAGAGAGCATTTGTTAAGAGCTGATCAGAATGTCATGATAAACATTACAGAAAAATTTGGCAGATACCCAAAGTCAGGAATGTAACTTTGACAACAATGATCCTGTGGATGAAAACTGATGGGTGCAGGGTTACAGCCATCATGTGGTGGAGCGGATGTTCCAGCATCGTCTCATAGAACAGCTTGCAGTTGTTTTCATGGTCTTGGATGTATACATTTCTATACTGCCTGTATTTTAAAGGAATGACACATTTGCACCCACTTTCTTGCATCTGATAATAACACCATTTGCAACTCATTAAAAAATGCGGGACATGCTTTGTTAGATGAAAAAGATGCAACTGTTGTTGTGGTACAAACTAATGAAAAACAATTTCCTTTCAACATCAAATTCTTCAGCCTACATTCTTTCCTGCATTAAACTACCTTAAAAAATATGGAATAGTGGAATATCGTTTACAGCAGCCGAGATCTGTAACCTACGCTCAGTGACTGTGTGCAATGGAAACCAGAGTCAGGTTTTTGTCCGTGCTCATGCGACAGAGGATAGTCTATTTCAGCTGTCACAGACTTATTTGAATCTTACTATGTTCTCAGCTTTTATAATTTGTGGCCATTGATAATCACATTTTGATTTAACTGTCCTGATTTACAGCAGCTGAGAAATCAAACCCACATCTCTTAATAGTGACATTTATTCTAGCAAATTTCCACTACTCTTAATCCAGGAACTTTCTTTAGACTTTTTAATTTAAACACTGATTATTAATTTCTATCTGCACTCACATTTAGTAATATGGCCAATGCTATTACTTATTGAAAAGGCTTGAAATCTATTTCTCTCTCTAACCATCAGAAAGATTGATGCAAGAAGAAGTGAATACTATACAGAAGTAGGAATTTTCTCCAAACTATATGTGCATTGAGTAAGGTAGTTCAAGGAGAGAGAAATGCTGTTTATAGAACTAGTTACTGATAATGCTCTTCTGAAAACTGAGACTAGAAACAATAACTACATTAGTTTCTTGGGTGAATATGTCACACTTGCCGAAGTGAATCCTTTCAGGAAAAGAACTTTACAGGCTCGCTTCTCTTGGGACAATGTTTCCAAAAGACACAACAGACACTCCCGTTTTGAGAATAGCTTAGAGAGCTAGAAAATTTTCCTTATAATGCGAAAGGACTGGAGTAATTCTGTTCAGATGAAAACTTATTACAAAGATATAAAAGACATAGATAACATAAGGATATAGAAGGTACTTCATGCTTTTCTTAATAAACAAATAGAAGGCTTGCTAATAAAAATGTAAAAACCCATTTATAATCCTTTACACAACATATAATTAAATGATTCAACTCATTTCCAAATGTGAAATAAGGGCCAAGAGCAAAATATGATTTCTTTTTGAACCTGACATTTTAATGACCTTAATTACATTAGGGTAAAAATGTATTTAAAGAGATATGAATAGATTCCTTCTTGTTTTTGAACATACATTAATCATTAACTGTGTGGGACTGCAAAATCTTTCAGTAATTTCTCCAATAGGTATATGGTGCATAACTGTCCGGTGGGGTTTATGCCTTCCTCTGAAACTCCAGTTTCTGGCCACTGATGGATAAGATGCATCACTTGTGTCAATGAATAGAGCTTCTCCCAGCTGCAGGCTGCCCTTAGCCTGCATGGACTTCAGAATAAAAGGGATGAGGCCAAATGTCCCCCTCAGTTATACCGGCAAAGCCCCTTGGACTTCTGTAATTTCAATCCAATTGACTTGTCTTTTTGTAGATTAATAGAAAAAAAAATAGAAAAAAATGCACTTAAGTATTGGGAAGAACCAGACACAGTGTCCTGACTCCAGAAGACTTAAAAGGCAGGATTTCTGGTGACAGAAGTGGAAGACGGGCATCTCTCCCTTTTTGAACCCTATGCACTTACCTACCACTTAGTGAATGATCAGATAGAAGTCCCCACAGAGAAGGATGCAGCCACAGTTTAAAATATGAATCCCTGAATGAACATCCAGGGTTTAATGTCTGTGATGAACAGAATGGGTATTTTTTTTTCCTGTGATCCTCTATTCTGTGGTTTAAATCCAGATAATTAACTTGAACGACATTTCAGACACAAAGTCATAAATACCATCTTCCTCAGCAGTAGCCTCTCTCATTGTCTTCTAGTAACCAAATACAAGCAAATTTATCCCCATGATGGCAATGCTACTCTGACATCAGTATAAACGAAGACAGATATGTGCATTTATGCAGAAAACAATTTTCTCCCTTTTTCACTTGAAAAGCCTTAGCCAGCATAATTACTTACCAAAGTCCTGTAGAAACAGAAATGGGCAATAAGCGAAATGCAACTGAATTAAAGGGCACTATCATAATATTAATTTCTTACTAAAAAATTAAGAACAGATACATGAAGTGTATGTATGGCTGTACTGTTAATTTTCATGAAACTGTCTTTAGGAAAATCTAATAATGACTTTGGTTAGTGAATGAATTATGTTGTTTCTTGGTCCATATAAACAGAGTGTTGGAATGGAGAATGCCCCACAGGTATTCAGACAGGAAGGAAGAAAGAGGTTTTTGCCAAACAGCTTTTTCTTGTAAAGGAGATGGGCAGAAACAACTCGCAGTTTACTTTCCCCTTTGAACAAGTGGAAAGGAGGAAATGAACTGCTCCTCTCAAAAGCATAATTCTATGCTTCTTTACAGTAATGCAATTATATATTGCACCAGAGTACAGGTGAGCGAAAGCTTATCTAGCTTTTAATGACTAATATAAAATGTATCTTAGCAAGAAAAACTGAGAAGACCTTGAGGGATACATAAAATGCATTGTGACTGTTTTGTATGAACAGTCATGAAGATAGACTTATCGGAGAGAATGGAGAGGAAAGATCTGGTTTGTTAGAATTTTCTTAACACCTTGTTCTCAGATTTTGTTGTGAGCCGTAAAGATACTGGTGCTACAATGATGAGTTCTTGGATATAAGTAATTGGAGACAGCTTCTAACAAAAGTAGTAGGGGCTGGCTTTGCAACTAAGGTAGTTATTGCAACATGTGGCTATGGGTAAAATT
The DNA here is from genome assembly GCF_949628215.1 of Phalacrocorax aristotelis. NCBI lineage: Eukaryota > Metazoa > Chordata > Aves > Suliformes > Phalacrocoracidae > Phalacrocorax > Phalacrocorax aristotelis. Next base: position 59,375,384 of record NC_134311.1, read on the forward strand.
TTGATCCTCACAAAGCCTGCTTGTAGATGAGGATTCTTAGAAGTTTTAGCAGGACACTGTGCACAACTACACCTTACAGCCTCTATGGCTGTCATGTGCCATTCAGATGGTTTTGAGGGCCTCAAAATCTGATCCCATCTGGTCAGATGGGATTAAAAAAGAGGAACTGATAGCTAGGTGATCTCAGGTCAACACCCCCCCATTTTTTTCTTATTTTGAACCTAACTGAGTGATAATAGATGCTGCAAAGAGGAAGCTCAGATGACCATTGCAAATAGGAAGGGAATGTCGAGTGTCTGTGGCAGATCTGATGAAGCTCTTGAGAGTACAGAAATTTTGTTTAGCACTTAGAAGCTTATAAAGAATAATTAATGGGATAGGAGAGCAGAGGAGAAAAAACACTGGGGAGGAATTAATGTCATCAAGGAACAGCACCAGCACCCAAGAAATAACACAAAAAAACCCCAAACTCTTACAGTGATATTTAAGATCTGATCAAAGCTCACTTAACTGCGGCTTTGTTAACTTTGTTTCTTTGTAATAGACAGGGTCTGTTTGGCTTATCTTGGTAGTAAACTCACCCATTAGGTTATATAATGTGTTACTCTGTTTTTCTTAGCGCTGTGGTTAACCAAAATATCTATTGTATGTTTTCCCTTGCTGACCTCCTTTAAGAATTGTCTGGTGAATGGACTGAAAGTGAGGTGGGGCTCAGCAGCCTGCACTGTGCATCTGTATCCTGGACTTTTCCACTCACCTATTTTCCACTGGTGACTTCCCCTGCCAATTTAACCCACATTGTTTCTGTGATGAATCCACAAAACTGGTTATTTCCTGGCAACACCAAGCTTACATCCAAGCTCTAGCTGGATTCAGTCTCTGACAGACTAGCTACACAATTCACCTCTGTCCAGCAGGTTTATTCTGAACTGACCTACTTCCATATAAACATAACCAAGATGAGGTAGTAGTGGTGCGTCCCATCACCTTCTACCCAAAATCTCAGGATTTTTTAAACTATTTGAAAATAGACAGCAACCTCCTGAGGTTTTGAGCTCTGCTGATGGAATTAGATATCTGAACTACTATGGTGAGAACAGGCTAAGTAACACTCCTTTCCTTAGCATTTGCTAGTGGAAGGATTAAGAGGCTGTATGCTCAATGTGCCAACTTTTTTGGATCTGTTTTTTTGGTGATCTCTGAACTCCATTTGTTACATAGGAATCCTGGGTGATTAACTTATCTTGAACTCTGCTGGTTAGTAGGGTGCTTAAAAGTTAATAAGCAGCAACAGTGAGTCAACCATTATAAACTGACAACAAGTACGGGATGCTGCTAAAAGTGGCATTTCTGCCTTACACCACCGTATCCTTGGCCACATACTCCAGCTGCTGCAAGCACTACCATTTGTGCATGGTACAGTGTTTGTACTAGGAAAACTCATTAAAAAAAAAAAAAGCAGTGGTTTGCAGCTGTGTAATTCCTCAAAAGCACATTTACTTCCAGCAAGAAAACACGACAACCTTCCTCCATGAACATGGTCCCAGGTTCCTGGGAAGACATTGTGGTTTAGCACTGTGCCAACTTATGCTCTGGGTAAAGGAGATTAATAGATCAGGAAAGACAATAACCTCATGGCCTTGTCAAGGTCATTCTAAAAACAGAGTCTGTGTGGGCCTCTATGACTACATGTGACTCTTCTCTGTGTAGATAAAAGAAATTGTTTTTAATTTAAAATGGCAAAGTTAGTCTACAAAGACAAGACCTTCCTGAAATGTAATATACATCAGCCCTGCTTTTTTCAAATTTTGTTTCTTAAATAATAGTGTTACATTCTTTTTAATGTAAGGAAATAAAAATTAAATCATAATAACATCTTTTTTAAAAAATGCACTTGGATTAGTATACTGTTGAACTGCAGTTGATACTGTTGAGCTTCAGTCAATGTGCATGAAACAGGAGTTTATATCCTTTACAAGCAAGGATGTTGAAACTAGCTGCCATCTTTATTGATTAAGGAGACAATTATAGAATCATAGAATATTTAAGGTTGGAAAAGACCTCTGAGATCATAAAGTCCCACGGTCAACCCAGCACCACAATGCTTCCTAAACCATGCTATGTAATTTACTTTCAATCTCCAGTGTAGTATCAAAACTGTGACATGGTAAGAGCAGAGGAAGTCATTAGTTGCTACACCTAGAACCCAACTGTAAGATTCAAGCACCTTAACTTTATTTCCGAAAATATTGGTAAACTCATTTAGATTGGCCTGATATTTAAAGATGAGGCCTGTAGAAATTTTGCTAGGGAAATGAGATGTTTTTTCATAACTTGCTGTTATTGGAGAATAATTTGTCTCTTTGTATCCGCTGAAGTGAAATAATATACATATATAAAAGTCCCAAAAATGGCTCTTGCAAACAAAAACTTTGGCGCATAAATATCCTTAAACTAAAATTTACTTCAAAGTCTTTTAATGCTCATTGTATAATATTCCTAATATTCCTTCTCTTCTAGAAGCTAGTCCTTTTTTTTTTTTTTGGGGGGGGGGGGAGGGTTAGGGAACAATAATAAAAAGAGCTTGAATCCACTAAAATGTATCCATAAATAAAGTAACTAATAAGTGAAAAAAAAAATATGCTTGGAATATACTGGCAGTCCTTGTTTAAACAATAATGCAAATATTGTTTAATACCTGGAAAAATTGCTTAAGATCTAGAATATTCCTGAAGTCTAGTATGTATTGCCAACAAGTGCTTTAAGCCAGTTGTGTATTTCACTCTACGATGAATGTGAATGTTAAGTAAATAGATGGCATAATCTTAATTAGCTACAAGAAAAAGCTTGATTTAACCAAGAAGCTGCTCAGTGCTAGTCAGCAATTTTAGAATTGTACAGTGGATGTTATTAAAGATGATTTCTTTTACAAACTTTGGTTGAGAAAAAATTACTTGTGAGCAAGTATTTTTAATTAAATTACAAATACAAGATTTGGTTTTTAAGAAACCATTTAACCATATTCTGAATTCTTGGTACTGCATTGCACCACACAGGTGATTCTTAGCCAGCCACAAAATCTTTCTTCAGAGAGACCAGCTCCTAATGCATCAGCTCTGTGTATTGCTCTCCCTTGTCTCTGACACAGGAGATGTACTGATAAAAACCTCAGCATAGCTGGAACATTGCTTTGTTCTCCACAGCATGATTAGAGTTGGCTAAGTAGATTTTCCCAGAGTTTCTCTGGGATCAAATCCGTGCTTAGCAGCTTAAGTATCAAGAAAATGCACAAATAGTTAAGAGACAATCTTCCAGCTCTTTCTTCATCACAGCTGCACTGCACACAGAAGGACCAACAAAGAAAATACAGCTTCAAGTCAAGTTTTCCCAAAATGTCAAAATTCTGAGAAGTTTCTATGAACTCATGAAAACTTATTTTTTAATAAATATGCTCAAAAGTTCCTTTCCTTTGCAGAGGACTAATATTAAAGCCGACATCTTTCAAAACTCATCTTAAACTTCTAGACTTGCATTAAACCTGCCCCATGATTTTGACAGCAGGCATCAGTAGTAACAGTTTCACTTCAGTGATGCTGCTTGGATATACATAACATTTATTCACTTTGGATTAAATGTTTACCTACTCTTCTAATACTTCTAAGACTGTGAGGTGGATTAATTATCCCTGTTTGTTGGTTATACTGAGTTATGCTATACTTTTAGTTATTACTGTAAGCTCTTGGCAGAGAAAGTCAAAAGTAGCACATAAATATTGTGCATCTAAATAATTCATTTCTGGCCTTCATAAAAATGATGAACATGAGAGTTGCTGTAAGGCAGCTGAATGGAATGAGAATAGGACAGTGGAACTTGCAGTCAGCTCACCATTGTCTAGGATGATAGTGGCATGGTGGGTTATCTCAGGCAATGGAAAACATGGTTAATAACATGGGAAACATAATAGACAGTAACTCCAGTGTTCTAAGGTGGTAGTTATTCCTGCATATTCCAGGTTATTCCTTGGCGTTATCAGACCCAGATTATTGATCTGGTTCTAACTATGTAATGAAGGAGGCACAGAAATCTGACTGGGTTCAGTGCAGAGCCACAAGAAACTCAATTAGCAGCATGTGAACCCAGTTGTACCACTCCCAAGATCTGTAAAAGCCATGAAGCAGCACTGCTGCTTTGGCATGGCTGGCACCAGAGCTAGCAGATCTTTCCATGCATCATCATCTTTCCACAGGTTTCACTGTTCTGTGCTTGCAGAACTAGGAGTGTTACGGAGCAGCTAGAGAAACATCTCAGTACCTTACAGGACCTAACTGAGCCCTGAAGCTGACTGCTGTCAGCTGACTGCTGGTCCTAGGCTTATTCTTGTAGAGCTACTGGAATGTCTCAGTGCTGCACAGCTCCTAGTGGGCCATAGCTAGCAAGCTCTGAACTAGCTGGACAGGACTGGATGGAGAACTAGCCAGCCCATCTCCATGCCCCAAAAAGAAAAAAATACTGAGATAGCACAAAGATGATCCAGAAGTTGGAAATTTAGGCTTCTTTATTGTACTATTGCACTGAATTTGTAGTGTATTGATACTAAGCAGACTAATTGTAGGATTCAAGAGGGATTTTTTCCCCCCTCTTCATATATATGAGTTGTATGTGCAGGGCTTCACGAACTGGCCCTAGCTAGAGATAGGATGCAGGGAACAGTTCTGCTATAGGTAGTGAAAGTCACTGAGGTTTCTGGCTGGTTCATCTTGACCACAAAGTCAGGACTAAACAGGTTGCCACATCTGGACTTATTTTGATCCACAGCAGTTTGTCTGGGAGCTACACAGCTTCAACACTAGCACCGGCCTTAAACTTTTCTGTTCCCTTCTTATAGTTTTTTTGCTTTTTACAGCACCAAACTTAAATTTGTTACAGTACTGTGAAACATTTTGTGCTTTATGGAGGGTGGGAGCAGGTATCCTGAAGTGGATCTCATAGTGAAATGCATGTGTTTGTGTGAAAGGGTTGGGTCTGAATGATACAGTCACTTCAGCCATTAAGTTCTTGTTTCTTTTCTGTATTTTAAAGTTATAGCTGTTCTTCAACTTCCTCAGAAGGTTTTGAACAGTGTGGTGTAGTGCTAAGTCCTGTTGGCTGTATTTCCAAAATGCCTAATGAGAAATCCAAGATGGCTCTAGTTGGTAGATTGTCTCCTGGCACATCTCTGCTTCCACCTGTTTGGAACTTCTCTCACAGAAAACTGCACATATTGGATCACTTTCAGTTAACTGAAATAGTTAATTTCCTTAGCTCCCTAGTAAAGCCCATTCATTTTGAAACTATTACTGGCATACAATTTCTTGAATAACACAAATGCCATATCTTATCCTGGTGAATAGTAAAAAAAAAAAACCCAAGACCCAAATCCTTTTCAAACCAAAGTGCAACCACATGAACAAAATGCTGCAATCAAATCGTAGCATTTCAGTTTTACTTTGGCAAATAAATAATACAGTCATAATCTGAGAACATCAAGAATGTGAAGCTCTTCCTTTTTTTGAAATGTGTAGAATGAAATTGCTCAGGAAAGCATCTTCTGCCACAGTTGTTAATGCTTTTTCTTTCCGTTCTTACTGAGGAACCTCTTGTTTGCTGCAGCTGTGTCATAACTAACATTAATATTTTGATTGGACTCTTTAAGGTTGTGCAGTGTTGAGGTTTCATTTACTTAAAGACAGCTTGGATTTTATGAGGCTATGGTTTTCCTTAAAGAATTTCCCTAGGTGCTTCACCTAGGTTACCTAAAGACAATAGCACATAATTTAGTTCCTTGAAGGTTTAGCCGGCATTTTGCTGTTTAAATGCTTAGTAGGATTAAAGACACTATCACATCAAAAGAGTGAGTTTTCCCTTCGGCTACATCGTCCACCTCCTGCTGCCTCTCCTTCCTCCATTGTTGCCTAAATTGCTTCTCAATTTAGTTCAGAGTGAAGTGACTTTCAGTCTCTGAACAACCAACCAACAAAAAAACCCCCCACACCCAAACAGTAAAAAAATTAAAAAGGGAAGTAAAGCTGATTTAAAAGATTTCAATTGAAAAGGACTCTGGTGACTTTTCCCCACTGGAATTTCTCGGGAAAAAAGTGTTTGGGATTGACTTCCCTTGGTCATGTCAGCGCAAAACACCTCTGGAAAGTTGCCCCAAGAGTCCTTCCTGGACTCCTAAAACCCGCATCCCCTGTGGCTTTGAAACGCTAATTTCAGGCTAGTCTAATTAGGCTAATGACTTGCCCACCACCATGCAAGATAGCTGGGACAATCACCTTGAGGTTTTCCTGCCTCCCAGACTTGCCCTTTCTTCGTGCATCAGGCTGGCTCTAAAGAGCAAAAAGCACGAACCTTGATTTCACTGAAGGGTGAGGGTCTTTAAACACGCAGCTTAGAAGCCAACCGTGCCGTGCATTTGAGGAGACATTAAACAGAAAATAGGTTTTGATAGCGAAGGAGCAAAGGATACTTAAATATCGATTACGTTTTGTTTTGTCTGTGTCCCAACGGTGCAAGTCTTCATTCAACGGGGCACAGAGCGCGTAAATGTTAGTGGGATCGCCTAACGCAACGGGCATAGGGGATGCAGCTCTGCTCCGCTTAGCCAGCACATCTCTGCGGCTTGATCATTTAAAGACTCCAAGCCTAGAGGCAGAGAATTGTAGCCTGGTCCTCTCGCAAACAGGAACCGGCCAAATTCTGTCCAAATGCTGTGAAGTTGTGAACTCAGCCTTATTTTTAAGTGCTGACTGAGAAAAAGATGAGAAAACCTGAGCGTGTGCAAGCCAGGCTCTGTGATCCTCAACTCAAGTTTGATTATTTTAGAATCTGGCAAATCTTCCTGTTAAGCAATTACTTATTTGGATTTCTGCGTTTTCTGAGCTTGCATGGCACAATTACAAAGCAGAAGGAAAGATCTTACATCGTTAAAAATACTGAGTGGCAAGATAATAGAAACCCTACCACAGAAGTTATGCCAGAGGACTTTCTTTTACCTTTCACGGATAGCTAGAGCTAAGCCTGCCAATAACAACGGTTGTTGTTTTTTTTTCTTTAAATAACAGTTGTTTCCCAGGTTTGTGATTGTTTGTTCTATTTACTGGATATCAACTAGTTTGCTTATGATGTGTCAATCGCACATTCTTTTTAATTCAAGATTGTTCCCAGAGATATTTTTCTCATTTCACTTTCGGACTCAGCCTTTCCCCCTCCTGTCGGGAAGAAACGTGAGGCATTTTTGTCTGTTTGGTTGGTTTTGTTCTGGTTTAGTTTTGTTGTTGTTGTTGTTGCTGTTGTTGTTGTCTTGAGAGAACAGTGATTTCAACAGCGTGTTGCACTGCAATTCCCGTCTCGGGAGGGCCGGGGGGCCGTGCAGTTTTTCCCCGGGTAGCTGGAGGGCGAGGAGCCGCGCACTGGCGTGGAGCCCCCGACGGCAGCGACCGCCCGCCCCGCGGCAGGATGCTGGGGCGAGGGCATGAATCATCCTGAATGACCTTTTCGTCGTGACAGCACTTGTAAGCGACTGAGCGGGAGCCCTGCCCGGCACTGGGCTGTACAGTAATCCCTCCTGAGACACCCATGCGACCACCGGTGATCCCCCTCTTCCTGCACCCGCGGCGGCACGGCTGGTGCTCCTCCCTGGCAACCCCGGCACGGCAGCACCGCGCCCGCTGCGGCCGGAGCGGCGGCCGGCCGGGCAGGGGGCAAAGGTGCAGACATGCAGAAACTCCCGCCGACCCTGCGGCCGGGGGCGCCCGGCCGAGCCCCCCCAGGCGCCGCGCCCTCGGCCCGCCGCTGCCTGCCTGCAGGTGGCGATAAGCACCCCCGGCGCCACCCGCCCCGGCAACCCCGGTCCTGCCGTGCGCGGTGTCCCCAGCACCAGCCAACACCACCTGGCCACAGAAAGCCTCCCCCCGCCCCGCGCACCCCGCACAAGCCCCGGCGCCGATCCCGCGGGGAAGCCCAGAGACCCCGCTGCCCGGGGCGGAGCTGCGGGGAGGAGATTTGGAGGGGGCGGTGGTGGGAGGGGGAGTAGCGGTGGGTTTCTCTGCGGCCTCCCCCCAGCGGGGAGGGTGCGGCGGAGAATGACGGACACCGGAGCCCGGTCGGTCGGTCGGCCGGCGGCGCCAGGGACGATGGCGACCCAAAGAGGACCCCCCGCCGCGGAAGGGCGGGATGGCGGTGGGGGACGGAAGGGGAGGGGAAGGAGGGAGGGAGAAAGCGAGGGGAGCGCGGGGAGGCAGAGCAGGAAGGAGCTGCGCGGGAGACCGGCGGAGCGAGGGGCAGCAGATCGGCGAGCGGCGGCGGGAGGGCCGCCCCCGCCGCCCGGGGCTGCGCGCTGGGCAGAGGCGGCGGGGATGGGCGGGCGCGGGGCGGCTCCGCCAGCCGCCGTCCTCCGAGCCTCGGCCGCCTCCCGCCGCGCTATATAGGGGAGGGAGGGGTGGCGAGGGGGGGGTGCCCGGCGTGGCCAAAGCGCACGGGGCGGCGATGCCTCCTGCCAGGGGAGCGCACAACTGACCGGCGCCTCTTCCCATGCCCGTCTCCTGAAGCAACCCCCCCCGCCCGGCATGGATGTGGCCAACAACACTACCTCCCCAGAACGCTCCCCCGAGGGGGCAGGCGGCCCCGGCCTCGCCGAGGTGACCCTGGGCTACCAGCTGCTCACCTCCCTGCTCCTGGGCACACTCATCCTATGCGCCGTGAGCGGCAACGCCTGCGTGATCGCGGCCATCGCCCTGGAGCGCTCCCTGCAAACCGTAGCCAACTATCTCATCGGCTCGCTGGCTGTCACCGACCTCATGGTGTCCGTGCTGGTGCTGCCCATGGCGGCCCTCTACCAGGTGCTGAACAAGTGGACGCTGGGGCAAGTCACCTGCGACATCTTCATCTCGCTGGACGTGCTCTGCTGCACCTCTTCCATCCTGCACCTGTGCGCCATCGCCTTGGACAGGTACTGGGCCATCACGGACCCCATCGACTATGTCAACAAGCGGACTCCCCGGCGGGCCGCCGTGCTTATCAGCCTGACCTGGCTCATCGGCTTCTTGATATCCATCCCGCCCATGCTGGGCTGGAGGACGCCCGAGGACCGCTCGGACCCCGACGCCTGCACCATCAGCAAGGACCACGGGTACACCATCTATTCCACCTTTGGCGCTTTCTACATCCCGCTCCTCCTCATGCTGGTGCTCTACGGCCGCATCTTCAAGGCGGCCCGCTTCAGGATCCGCAAGACCGTCAAGAAAGCGGAGAAGAAGAAAATCGCTGACACCTGCCTCACCCTCTCCCCAGCCGCCCTGCAGAAGAATAGCAACGGGGAGCCCGGCAAGGGCTGGCGACGGACGGTGGAGCCCAAGCCCGGTGCCTGTATCAACGGCGCGGTGCGGCAGAGCGAGGACGGGGCCGCCCTGGAGATCATCGAGGTCCAGCGCTGCAACAGCTCCTCCAAGATTCACCTGCCGCTGCCCAGCGAGGCGTGCGGCTCCCCGCCGCCCCCCTCCTTCGAGAGGCGCAACGAGAAGAACACAGAGGCCAAGCGGAGGATGGCTCTGTCCCGGGAGAGGAAGACTGTCAAGACCCTGGGCATCATTATGGGCACCTTCATCCTCTGCTGGTTGCCGTTCTTCATCGTGGCGCTGGTCCTGCCCTTTTGTGACAGTAAGTGCTACATGCCCGAGTGGCTGGGGGCAGTCATCAACTGGCTGGGCTACTCCAACTCCCTCCTCAACCCCATCATCTATGCCTATTTCAACAAAGACTTCCAAAGTGCTTTTAAGAAAATTATCAAGTGCAAATTTTGCAGGCAGTGAATCCCGCCGCTCCGGGACGGGGCGGCGGGGGCTCCTGCTGCTCGCTCCGTCTGCCTGGCCCTCGCCGCAGTGTGGCCCCCACCCAAGCCCTCTCCAGCGCCGGCACAAGGGCGGGGGGCTCCGGGAACCCCCTCCGCAGGGCACCCGAGCCCCTCACCCCTGCGCCCGTCGGACGAGCCCCGCGGGGCAGGGCAAGGGAGGGCAGGGCAGGGCAGGGCTCCACCGGCGGCGGGGGGGGGATGCCCGGGCCGGGGGGGCTACGCGGCCGCCCTCGCCTTGCCTCGCCTCCCCGGGGCTCCGCTGCCGGGCGCCGGCGCGCTCTCCCTCTCTTCCTCCCTCCCTCCCCTCCATTATTCTGGGTAGACTTAGGGTTTGCAGGTCGTTGCTTGTGGTCGCTGTAAACCACAGTGTCTGCCCGAGTAGCATTGGTAAAAATAAACCACCCTATGCAGAAAACCGCCGTCATGGGGATATTTCTTGGACTTACGAGGAGACGGCGCGGGACTCAGAGTCCGACCTCGGTCTGGTGGTGTGAGTACAGGGGCTGAAGGCCACTCCGCGAGCAGAGGAAGGGGCTTTGGGCTCGTCGCTTCCCGGGCTGTGAAACTACAAGTGGATTTTCTTGGGGGATACGCTACCGTGTTTTGTAACCTTGCAAGGTACTTCCAGCAACATGCCCGTCTGCGTTAACATGTGTCCAACAGCTCTCCTGCTATGCTAGGACCTTCCAGTTCATCGGGCTTCCCTTCGTTACAGCGCGTGGAAGAGATAGCGCTTAAACCCCAACCGCACGCCTCATTATACGGAGATATTTTTTTTTAATGTCTTTGTCCAAGGGTTTCCCACCAAGGAAAGCCTTGGCGCTGTGTGACTGTCCCCGAGTTCACCGCGCACGCAGCGGCACAGAGAGTTTAAGCAGCCTGCGAAGTAGCGTGTTTTTTTTTTTTTTTTAACGCCGCTTGAAAGTTTCTCCGGAGACGCTGCGGATGTTTCGGAGGCAGCCGACTGCTGCACGTTTTGCTCGTGGGAAAACAAAAACAAACAAACAAAAATCCGCAAGCAACACCAAAACGAAGCAAACCGATCAACCAAAACATTGCCTTGTGCTCCGTGGCAGCAGGGGAGGGGCCGAGCGCACCCGCCGACGGCAGCCGCAGGTGGCCAACCCGTCATCTCGGCGTAGGCTGGGGAGGGGCAGGGCCAGCCCCGGCGGGTTTATGCGCGACCCTCCCCGCAAGCCGGGAGCTACGGCGAGAAGCAGGCAGTGTCACCGCGGTGCCGAGGGCAGGGACTGCCAGCCTGGCCGGGCTCCCGCGGCGGTTCCGCAAGACTCCCCCCGCAGAGGGCCCCACCTCCCGTCACTCCTAGCTGCTTGGCCCCAGGAAACCCGGGGTGCTTACCCTTCCCCGCCTGGCCCGGGGTTGGAGCGGGACAAGAGGACAGCCTTGCCCGCCGCCCCTTTGCCCCCTCGGCCGGGGCGGGGGTGGCGCCGGGCGGGTGCTGGCACTGGGCCGGCTGCCGCGTACCTCCGCGACGGGCTGCCTGAAATGAATGCTTGACCAAATATATATATATATATTCCTGTTTATTTTTGTGTAATCTGTGTTACCTGTAGGTAAAAGGGAATGTTAAATCTGTGCGTCACGTGAATGTAAGTGTCCAGTCATTTCTGAACTTCACCGCTTACATTAAATGACAATAGTGCTTTTAACAGCCTGATATATAGCTGATTTTCTGAAAATCTTATTTGACCTCATTTTCGCAATTAAAGTGATCTTTGATCTTATCTCCTCTTTGATCACTCCTAACCGCGTGTGTCCTAGATATTCCTTAAATGCCGGAGCGTCAGAAGAGTCAGCCTGCGGGGATTAGGGAGCCGAAACTTACTCCTGAGTGCTCGGTAACCTGTAGCTTTGGGAGCCCCACCCGCCGGAGGTGCGGTCCGGCGAGGGCCGCCTGGCACCCGGGGCAGGGGCGGGAACGGGAGGCTGCCAAGCAGCGGGGTTTGCTCCTCTCGCCCCCTCCTCCCCCGAGTCCCGCCGACTCCTGCAAGCGCGCTTCTTCACGATTTGCCCTTTAAAATTTTTTTTCTTTGCAAACCCTCCCGCAAACGATCCCAGGTGGGAAAGCGTGGATGCCCGCACACCAGTCCACGCCGGGTCCCTCCCTGCGCCCCGGGACTGGCGCCTGACCGCGGGACGGGTCCCGCTCGGCCCCGGGGCCCGGCGGCAGGGCCCACCCGAGCCGCATAAGGCAGGGCGGCAAGCGGGGCGCAACTCCTGTGCCCCTTTCATCCGCCTCCCAGCCCCGCGCTGCAGGGCGAGGGATGTCGGGGCCACGGGCACAGCACCCGAACCCGCGCCGAGGGCTGCGGGGTGCCCCAGCCGCCCTGCGCCGCTGCCCGCCGGAGCGGGACGCGGGGAACTAGGAAGCTCGGAGCGCAGACCCTTCCGGCTAGCACAGGGAGGCGAGGCGCGCCCTTCCCCGTCCAGCTTTGAGCTTTGCCTCTGACTCGCCGTGCGGGCGGCCGCTCCTCGCACGGCCAGGACGCGGGGGAGCGGTCCCGACCCCCGCCATCGTACCCCGGCGCAGGGTCCGCGGCAGCGGCGCCGGCGCCGGCCCCTCCGTGCTCCCCACCGCCAGCCTCGCTGTCTCTCCTCAGCAAGGAAAAGAGCTCTTCGGCCGCTCTCCGACCCGCGGCATGGACAAGGAGGCCGGACCCCGGCGGTGCCCACGCCGGGCCGGCAGCCGTGGTGCCCCGGCAGGCTCTCACCGCATCCCCTTCCCGGGATCCTCCCCGGCCCCGCACAAGCCGCTACGGAATTCCCCTCGCCTCCCCCCCGTCCCGACCTCAGTGGGCACAGCAGTTCCCTCAACGCTTTTACATTTCTCTCATTTCTTCTCCCTTTTCTTTTTTCTTCCTTAAGAGGTGGGCCTTTTTGCTTCTGTGCTGTAGTTTTCAAATTCCTAATTTGATCTCCACTAAGATAAAAAAAACCTCCAACCAAACAGAGGATTTAGTATTTTTTAAGGGAGAAATAAATTCTATATTAAATCAGTATTTGTGGTTGGTTGCAGTATTGTATTTGCTCCACTGACAAGCAACCTCCTCACAGTTTAGAGAGCTTCATTTCAGTTTTAAAGGACTTGTGGAAGCTCAAGCAATGAATAAAGAAAACTCCATATAGAAAGCAAAAGGTTTTGTGTTTTAAACAGACCTGCAGAAAACTGAGTTTTAACAACTCGACTCAATTATGAATACCAAAGCTGGGTAGAGATATAAAGGCTTTAACCCCTTCTTCCTTTAAAAATGCTTCTTTAGACTACTGTAAAACAAGAAGAAAGCTTCATAACTTTGAATTTTTTCTCCTCTGTGGCTCCAGTCCAGGCTGAATTTGGGTCTGAATCACACATCTGACAAGAAGTACTGGCATAGCATTCCCAGCACACTTACACTGGCCAACTGCACTTATGGTTGGGGCTGGGGAAGTGACAGGGTAGAGAAAAGGGAAAGACGTGCTGGCTTAATATATATTGGGCCAAACTGCAAAATGGATTTTGTGACTATGCAATTTCTTCTGTTTAAGCAGAAAACTTCCCCATAAAACGTTTAAGACTCCCTACTTTTCCCTGAAATTCCCACCCTGACAGACATGCTGTAGGTCTGGTAGAAACGATGCCAAAATCCCCCAAACAAATGTCCCAATCTCCTCATAATTAAAAATCTGGTCTTCAGAATCTGCAGTTTCAAACATTGCACAGGGCAACATTGTGAATCTTACGTTAAAACACACAACCAAGAAGTACATCCTCAGAGAGAAGAAACAGAAGAGGATGCTGGAGTGAATTTCTGCTTTATAGCTGCTCAGAGAAGCAATTTTGACAGTATGGGTAACTACTACCTCTTTGGATATGGCTGGAGAAAATCCAAAGTGGCTATCATGTAGCATGCAAACAGTCCTAGTGGGGGTCTGTGGAATCTAAAAACAGTCACACCTCTCACACTTTCAAAAAATACTGTATCTTCTGTATTTCTGGATCTCAGCCCAGGTCACCCTCCTTGGGTGTATATTGCTCTGCGACTCATCTTGCTGCCTACAGCTGAGCTGCTGTTCCCTGAACAGGAGTAGCCAGAGTGACTTGCAGCCAAAAAGCAGGACAACTCCACAGCATGAAATTTCTTCTGTTAGACTGAAAGCAAAAAAACTTTTGCTGCTTGATCCTTCCCACAGCAAGAAAGTAGTCTGAACTATTTGACTTAATGGGGTTGCTTCTTGATATGGGCTGTGAGTGACAGAAGATCTGTTGGTGTTTTCATACCTCTGTCAATTAAAAGAAAAGGCAAATGCTCAGGCACACAGAGGACTGCAGACTCAACCTTTACAAAGAGTTACATGTGGCCACAAATCCCAGCCTTGCAGATGTCCGTGCCAAGTTAGTTTGGCAGGCTGTCAGCATTGTCCTGCAGTATGTAGATGAGGGACGGGAAACAGATGGATTATAAAATATTTTAAAAATTACTAAACCTGAACAAAATTTGACAGGACTACAAAAAAATGAAAAAAAGGCACATGACCATCCAGATGGTTCCCGCAAGCTTCATAGACCTGTTGAAAATAGTGAAGGTATTAAAAAGGGAAAAAAAATAATCTTACAGACAAACAAACGGACATAAAAATGCAAAAGGCAAAAGAGTCTTGTAATGAAAATGCTGGCCAGCACAAGCAGAGGTCAGTATCTGCTCCTGCTGTAATAACATCTTGTTTTATTGTTTGTATTACACAGCACTTGAAGTATCTTTTGCTATTAGGCAGAGTCAATACAATCCTTTCAAATCGACTTTCACATTTCAGAGCTATTTACACCCACCCTGCTGAACCTTACACACAGGATGATGTAAGCTAGCAGTATTATCTGTAGCCTATTTTAATTTGTACCTGTTCCTACTTCTTGGCATTCCCACTGCTGTTGGTTTGGTGGGCAGACATAGGCCTAAGGGATTTTGTACAGAACAGAGGAGTGGAGGGAGTATCATTCAGCATACACTGCACAATTTCACATATATCGTCACTAGGGAATGCGCAATCTCATCTTTAAACTGAAATCTGCTTGGTAGGACAGAGTTGGCTTATACTGTAGTCTTTTGTTCAAGTGGCTCAGAAGGAAAAAGTAATTTTTCAGTTTGATGTCTAAGTGGCTGGTTATTATCCAGTGACAAAAGAAAACAGGTATAATGGCCTTCTGCTTGAACTGCTATGGACCAAGCATAAGTGTTTTGAGCCAATGTGAATTGTGGAATATTTGGGAAGTTATTAAATTTGACATGTAAACATTATGCCTTTGAAGTAAAGATCTCAAAAGACATTTATTTCTAGGTGGGCTTTGGATGAATGCTGCAGGGTGAAGTGAAACTGGCTTGGATTTGAAGACAGACACTGGAACAGTCAGATACACCACACTCAGAGGTGTTGCATGGACTCAGGTTTGGCTGTCTGCCTGTCATCCAGACACTGATCTCAGGCAAAGATTGTAGAAAAGTCATGTTTAGTGCAGATTAAATGCCAGGCTGGGTGTTGCCTTCAAATTGGTGGCTTTTTGGCTTCCATCATCTGCCAGCCTCTTTCCCTATCTTCCCATATATGGTGAATAACAGAGGCAATTCACATGGGACAGTTCAGGCAAAGGCCCTGGGGAGAGCTGTCAATGATACCATTTAGTGTTTGCCCTGGAGGAGGTTGTTGCCACTTGCAGTCTCTTGAAGGCAAGAAAGGAGCAGTCAGAAAGTGAGAGCATTCAGGACAGAGAATGAGCTCAACCTGCTTTCAGAGAAGAGGCTTGACATTGAAGATCAGTCTCAAAAATTTCTGCTCCTGAAATGGAGATGACTGCTTTTGTCACACTGGGCAGATAACTGTAAACCTCAGGCAAGGCCAGCACTGAGCCGAAAAGGGTCTGATCTGGTTGAACTGTTATTGGAAACTGCCTCCAGCACGCTTTGTCCTTACTGTACAGAGTCCTAAGAGCTACTGCCAGCTTTGTTCAAGTCAGGGAGGTGGCTTTTCCTCTTGCCTTTGAATGCCCATCCATGGGCTCTCTCCCAGCCTCTGGTTCAAGCCTTGGAACTGATGCTACTGAGTTAGTGGCACACATCTGTGAGGGGTTGTCTTTCTGTTCAAAACAGCCCTTGCTGTATGGGATCCCTGGAGCACCTGCGGTTCTGGCCACAGAGAGATGAAAACTGCTGGTTGTACCCACCATTGTCATTCATGATTTCAGGAGAGCTAACATAGACAGGATGGTAACACAATTTTGGATTGGCTTGGTCCACTACTTTTGATGTCCAAGAGTCTGCAATGTTTATAGGCTCTGTCTTTTTCTCACCCTTTAAGAGGCAAAACTGTCTGTAACACAATCAGCAAAGCCCATTTAACTATATAATAGATGCAGAGATTGTCCTTTTTGATGGGAGTTATATTTAGGATACACAAGTATTTTCTTTAATATCACATTTGTCTTTTTTTTTTCTGTGATACGCATTTGTGGCTAGATGGCAATAGACCTGGAGGTAAAACTGGGAACTCCCAGGTTCAAAGCTCTCTTCACAAAGCCTAATACCCTGTTTTAGCCATCTTATGATCTTATGTGCAAAGGAAGAAAAGATACAGAAAAAAAAAAAAGGACAGGAAACTGATTGGATCAAGTCTACCCCTTGAAGAGTACTTCTGTCTCACAAGAATTGCAGAAGGCATAAATTTAGTTTATTATGTCTTATGCCAGCTAATAGGCTACCTCATTTTGTCATAGTTCAGTGCATGCACATTTAATCAAAACACCATAGAGGTCAAAGAGGCCATTTCTCCCACTGTGCTTCAATTACAGACAGTATTGTGAAATTCCTTGGGCTAGTTGCCTGAAAATGGCATTTTCAGTAGCCCTCAGAATTTATTTCCCCCCTTTCCTGTGGGCAAGTCAGGCAATTGCTCAAAATTGCTGGGTAAAATTTCTCTAGTTTTTCAAAATTACTACAGTCAAATTACTGTGAGATCTGTCTCTGAAGCCTCATATTCTTCTGCAGTTGCATAAAACTTTTTAAAAAATCAGGTTTGCACAAATTTTGGCCTGGCTTTAGCAAGGGGAACAGAGGGTAACATGTACTCTCTGTCCCTCCATAACCTCCCTTCCATAGCTGTGGCTTTTTTAGTAGACATAGGCAAAAAAATGCTTCCCTATGGAATTTAAGTAAGTCTGTGTAGAATGTTTTTGAGAATGTTGTCACAGCATGACAACAGAATGTGGTCTGTTGTAAAAGGTCACTGTAACAATATAAGAAGAATATTTAACCTACAAAAATGAAAGACAGGTAACATCTTGCCTTACCTAGATTTAATAATCTCCTTTATGAACCACTCAGTAGAGAAAAATTTTTCAAGAAATACAAAGTAGCAACTGTGTTTAGTGACTTATGACATAGACATAGTTTATGTCCTACAACACATTAATATTGACATCATGAAGTTCTGTGAAAATAGCCATGTAAAAGGCACTAGCCACATTAAGAATTGAAATAATTTATCAATGTTATATTTTACAGTATCTCATTAAAAACATCATGTATTTTATACAAAAAAATGGTGTTTTGGCTAAACCGTTCTAATCAAACTCTATCAATCTAATCTAATCAATCTAATAAACTAATCAAATTACTGCCCAGGCACAAGAGTTTCTGAGGCAGCAGTGCTATTTACAGGAGAGATAAGTACTTCTAAATGTGCCTTTCTGCTGCCCATCCCAAAAGCGTGCAGGGGTTCAAGACCTGCCTTTGCAGGGGTGTCACCCGAGGCTGGGCAGCTGCATAAGGGGCCTGCTTTGAGACTACAATTTCTTGTGCAGTTCCCAGCTGCTGGTAGGATACTGCAGTACTTGCTCACTGCTAAGCATTGGTGTTGTGATGCTGTCCACAGAAAACTGCATCACTCCCCCTGTAAAGTAGGAGGTTTACATATATGGACATGGAATTGTAATAAGTGACAGTATTTGTTAAAAGCATGTGAAGAATAAATAGATAAATTACATCTGAAATTGAAGTCTTTTGTAAGTAAAAAATGAGTAGGACTTGTTTTCACAAGTTGGTTTTTTTTTCTTTTTTTACTTGCAATGTCCAAATCAGTCTAGTGCTGCCCTAGGAAACATCACTAGGTTGCTGAAGACAAAGGTGGTAACTTGCTAATAGAGAAAACTAGCAGTGAACTGTGTGGTGATCAGAAATGCACCTGCATGGCAACAAGCAGAGAAGTTCAACAGCCTTCTGATATGCCTCATAGACTTATTTTTATTTCACTCAAATACCTAAAGTCCTAATCATGACTCACCTTTCCAGTTTCAAAGCATTTTAAGTTTCAGTAGCTGTATTTTACCAAAAAAGAAAAAGCAAAGGATAGTGATATATGCCTTGGAAGGCGAAATAATTACATTTCATTGTAAGGACTGCCTTCAGATTTTGATAAATAAATAGAGAAAAAAAAAAGCAATGTAATTTCACTCATAATTCCATCAGCTTTTGCTGCTGTGTTTCAACAAGTAAGGATGTTTATGGTCAGCATTCTCCTTGCACAGAAAGCCTTCTGTTTATTAAGCAGTTGAAATTTTCCTTTCCTTTCCTTGGTGGATTTTAGGATTTATTTTATGCAGAAGATTAGTAGCAGTAATAGTAATATGAAATAATGTTATACAGAGTTGATTATAATAGAGAGCAAAACAATTCACTTATATAATCTCCAGTAGAAGTCTTTACAGCCAGAATAAAGATTTGCATTTTTTTTTTCCTTTTGCTGGATATGTAAAATATACTTGCAGCGTTTTACCATTTTAGTCTTGTGTCATAAAGTAGACTGTCAAATCTACAGTTCTAAAGCCAGTCACTATGATTATTATTCTGGAAGGCTACTGGGTTTTGGCATCACTGCTTATGATAGGGACGGTTGTTGCTGTAATGAAAATTTGTCAGTAAAATTGTAGACTCGATCCATACCACATGCTGCTTATTATAAACTTGACTGGTTATATCTTCTTCTGGATGTCACTCCCCAGAAAAGCATGCACAAACATGCCAGCCTCTCTAAAGCATGTAACCTTGTCTTCTTTGTATTAGAGCCCCAAAGAAAGCACTTTAATTTAAAGGATTTGCATTTGAAACCAAGCACATTGGATTCCTTCCAGAGTGTTACATACAGAGTGCAGCTCATAATTGTACTCATGGTTGCTATATCCGGGGCCAGAGTGTCCTACCCTTGAGCTCAGCACACTGATGGCTGCACAGCTGGTGGCCATCCTCCTGCAAGGTAAGTTTTAAATAAAACCAGAACGTAAGAGCTATTCAGGTTAAGACATAGGTATGACAGCTGAAGTACCCCTGGCATTAAAGACTGCAAAGATCAATATTAGGGTGCACCTACTGTGTGCTTTTATATGGAAGAGGAAGAGAGAAAACAAAATGTTTCTCCTCCCTTGCATCTTCATCCTTCTTTTCCTGAGGAAGCAGGTAAAAAAGCAAAAACAGGATCATGTCAGAGATAGCCTGAATTAAAATCTAAAAGTAGCTGCTCCTGTTGTATATTGAAATTGTAACTTGTAATTTAAAAATATGCATTTAATTCAGTCAAATTTGTTGAAAAAATATTTGCATTACTTAAAAAAATCAGCTAGTTCTAACTGAGGTACTACTTCATCATAAGTATGGTAGCACTGTGGGCCCCTGCGGTGAACAGTGTTTGACAGTGTTTTGGGGCTGGTTAGACACTCATTAGAAGGCAGTCAGAAGGGTGAGAGGCTGGCAGTTCCAGTAGAAAATGGGTTTGGGCTTGAACTTTCTTGAAAGCCTAAAAGACTCATAAAAAAGAGTGTTGTTCCTGAAGCTTAAAGACATCATTGTCATCAGAATCACAAGGCAGAGCAAGCAAGTCATATTTAATCCTTTGAAACCAGTAATGTCCAGGACAGTCCATGCAGCCTTCTTCCTTTCCTTCTATTTCCCCATCCAAATAGGAAAATTGACAGGAATCACAATTCCTCTGGGTTTTGTTTGTTTGTTTGCTGTTTTTTTCCCCCTCAGTGTGTACAAGAAGGGCAGGAAGGAATGCAGAAGAATTTTGCCACATAATCCATGTCCCCAGCCAGACAAAAGTTTATAAAAAATGTATTGCAGCAGGATGAAATTCAGATGCTAAACAAGCCAGGGATATAGTGAGTCTTTGGAAAAAATAAGAATGAGGAGGTGTAGGGAACTCCCCTATTGCCTCAGCACTAGAATTAGATGAAGTAAGCATCAGTTATCAGACACATCATTCATGCTGTCGTTTAAAAAAAATCAGATATAATTAATTTTTAAAAAACATTTTGACAGAGTCCTTCTATTACTGGTTTTGTACGTTAAGGATATAACTTAATAAAAATTGGGAAGTCAATCATAGTGTGCATGATACAGATCTCAATAGTGATGCCTGAGGCAAAATGCCTGTGGCATTACAGTCCACTTGTAGATACACAAACTGGCATACAATTATTTTTGGTGAAAAGTCTCAGGGGGCAAGATGGAGCAGAATATGCTGGAAAAAGGCACCAAATATTTTCCCCAGAGCAAAATCTTTCCTCTTAATATTTATCACCATGAGTGGCAGAAAGTTTAGAATACCAGGAGGAAGGCTGTTCTTATTCTGTTGCTAAATGCTAGGAAAGGAATTATTCAGGTGCAGTGCCCAATCTTCAGGCAAGATAGAGTCACATAGTTTAGTTAAGGGCCAAATGAAGACTGAGAGCTGGGATATCTACCTGCACTGAACCAGAACCTGTGGCTCTTCAGGTTCCTCTCTTTCTACTTGTCAGATAACTTCATCATAATAACCTCAGTTTTGCACAGCTGTTTCTACCAACAGACCCAGGCTATCTCTCAACTGCTGTGTTGGTGAAGAGGAAGCATTGTAAAATCATATATATATATGTGTGTGTGTGTATATATATATACGTGCATTTCAGCTTACTCTGTATGGCAATTTTTATAAATGCTCACACTTCAGATCTCTATAGGAGCAATATCCCGCATGTTGGAATACATCCCTTAGAGCAAATGGTTGTATCTGGAGCTAGATCCAATTAGTGTTTTCTACTTATCACAGTTTGGATGAAGGCTTATGACTGCAAGACTTGGCAGACAAGAAGTCAGACCACATTAATTCAAATGGGTTCAATATAAGGTTGGCTCAACTGCATGGCTATCTGTATGCCGGCAGATGCAGACTCTGATGAATGTGCTACACTGCCTAGCTTTGAAGTCTTATGTTTTTAGTACAAAACTGCTGTAACTGTAAATGCTGTAACTGTAAATTGCACAAGTCAGAAGCTGAATCTAAGGGACATGTCTGAAAAAGAAACAACCAAAGGGAGTATTTTTCCACCTAGAATGGCAGCTGAACGTAGACCTCTCTAGGTTGTATTTTATCGTTTATTTGCCTGGAAAGTCAGGGCACCACATTTAAGTAGTTGCTTCGCATTGCTGTATCAGGATTTACTCTAGTGCCTTGCAGCTGCATAATTTAAAGGTTTCACACTAGTTTAAACCTCCATGTCCCTCAGTTTTAATCCTTTCTAAGGCTGCTTTACAGTTCAGTGAAGTTCCTTTGTATGGGATTTGCAATGCCATGTAACCAGGAGTCATATGCAAACACTATTCATTATACAGGAGGGCTGGTAAATGGCCTGACAGTATTTCCTCCAGGAACGCTTTGTCAGATCTGGGCTTTCTGAGGCAGTGTTGCATCAAAAGAGCCCTCCTATAAAAATGTAAGAGAGGTCAGTAAGAATGTGCCACTTCAGTGGAAGCTGGCCAGACTGCAGGTCTCTTCATATATATGTTTTACTCCTTGCAGCTTTGGGGTGGAGGGGTATTTTCCAGAGAAGGATGGTATGGAATCTGAACACTTGTAGTACTTGCTTCCCTTATGCACTTTCATACAGTGGTTGAAGTGGAGACAGGGGTATTACTGGGAAGCAAAGTTGAACTGGCCATTGTGAATGAATTATTGAGAATTTTTCAGTCCTTTCTTCTGCTCGCAAGCTATTAATGAACTTACTTCATGCCATTTTGACATCCACCTCTTCCTGGTGCCGTAGCATTGCCACTGGCTTTGGAAAGTCACATTGAGCACTTTCTCCTAAAAGTTTAGTGAACGTGTTCTGATTTTGGGCATTCATGAACGCTGGCATTGCCCATCTCCTGTTCTTCATCTGTGGGTGCAGCTGACCGCCCATGTCACTTAGTATAGCTTCTGCTTTAGGGTTAAAGGAGACTGTTTAACAGCAGCAGAGTGGTGGCAGCAGCAGGCAGACTGTTGTGGATGGATATGCTCTTTCCTCAGGTGCAGTGCCTCCCGCTGTGGGAGGAATTGGCCTTTGCCAGACGGTCATGCAAAAGCTCCACTGATGCAGATGTTCACAAGAGCTAGTTAAGACTGGTATAAGAGCTGCAGTTCAAAGTATGATTATTTGTAAGAAATATTTTTGCAGAAATAACCAGCTCTATGTTTCATAAGACTCATTTATATGTCATCTTTTTGCTATATAAAACATGCTTAAAATTAATGTTACATTTCTGTATAAGCAAAACTAAAAGAACAAAAATGGAGACAGTCACGTTTAATTACTGTTTGTAGGTATAATAATTATAAATACCTGAAACCTTTTTTCATGTGATGTTGAACAACCTGTTAATGACTTTCCTCAATCAAATGCAGATCTTTGCACATGAGTAAACAACTATTTATCTTAATTTAGTCTTTTTTCCTGTTTGCAAGGCCTTGTAGGTTGCATTGTAAAAAATTTAAGAGCTTTCAGAATGGGAGGCAGGGACAACTGTTACCACTAGTATTAAATTGTACAGACTTCCTCTGAACATTCATATTAACAAGATCTATTTAGCAATGTACAAATAAAAGTAAGTAAGACAAAGGAACAAAACCTTCCCCTACTCTTGGTTATGCAAATGCTGGGGGGGGTGGGGTGGTCCCTAACACATTTCAGGTACATGGAATGTTTGCCCAACCACTCCGCCCCTTTCTGTGGGTGTTGCTGAAGGGTGTTAACAGCCATTTCAGTCAGCTAAAATAAACCGTGCCACAATGAGGACAAACTACTACAGAGAACATGTAAATTCAACAGCTGTATCTTTAATAGTCTGTCCTTTAATGACATTACACCCCAACATTGAGCTTCTGTGGCAGGTGCAGCAAGATCTGAAAGAATGGAGCAAACACCTGAGCACACCTGGTCAGTTACCCTTTGCCTTTGAGTTTGGGCTGCTCATGCCAAGGCTGTGATATCTACTGGCGCTCCACAGCCTTTACCAACCAAAGGACCACCGAAGACTTTGAAAAAAACCACCTGAAATGGTTTAATTGTTTTGAAAATCATCCACATACCATTTTTTCCAATGCTCATACAGTAGTGTTCATTTCCAAGAAATATAATCTGTCTTGCTTTTTATGCTTATTACTTTTCATCTTCCCCAATTTTATTCCTTTCCCATTCACAGGGAGGTTTGTGTGTTTTCATAATGTTCTGCAGTTGCAGCATTTCATAATTTATGGCCCACCAGTGATTCACTGCACAGAGATTGATAAATTGCTAGACAGGGACAATACAAGGGACATTGAGTCTTGCTTTTTCTAGTCTTGTGAATATATTACTTAGGCTTTCAGAAATGTGTGGCCATCAGAATTAATTATTAAAAAAGTAATAGCCTCTACTGTCTCTGTAGATTTCTGAATACAGAATACAGAGGTATTTTGACTTGTTTTTCCTGAACAAATTCAACTGCTTTCTGCCATAAGCATTAACTGACAAAATGAAGCAATTTCTCTTCTGTGAAAGAAAGCATGGAAAAAACAGGAAAATCAGTGGTGTCCAATATAGCAGGAGAAACTCATCTAGCAGCATAGTTACAGTCTTTGATGTCAGATCATTGTTGATATGAAGACAACAAGGCTTATTTAATGATCCTGCTCTACTTTCATGCTGTTGCAAGAAGGTTATGTACAATGTGGAAGCTTACTCACTTTGTATAATACAACTAGAACAGGCTATCATCAGGAAAAAATGTGACAAAAATGAACCTGTGCAAAGCATGTAATTCTCATGCTGCGGGTATATGGTGACTTGAACAAATGTAGTAGCTTCATACTCTGGCTGCAGTTGCTATAAAATTGGTGATCAAGGTGATTTGTGATTGTTAAAAGAACTGATCAAGAAAATTTACCTTTTTGCCCCCCTCCTTCTTGCCTATTTCCCTTTTGGAAGAGCTTTGTCCACTGACAGCAGTGCATGGGCTGGCTCTCTGTGACCCCCGCCACCTGCTGGCTGCCCCCCAGCAGCCAGTGATCTCTCCTGTAGCTGCATGGGTCAGAGGATGGGCTTTTTTTGGGCAAGGCAGGTGGCTTGGCAGGGCCAGGGATTTTACCTGGCTTTTGCCAATTGTGTTGATATGCATTGCTGTAATGCAACAAATGTGAGGAGACAGCATTAAAAAAGTGTTGCAAATGGCGAAACAGATTTAGAGGTAGAAGTTTCTCTTGTCTTGGTTTGGGGTGGGTTATTTTTATATTGTTTTGTCTTTTAAATAGAAACAAAGGAGTCAGCAGATATTGTCCAGATGAATTAGAATTTCCTGTAGCTGGTTGGAAGTGGTCAGGTCACTGCTGTGAGCCACATATTAATCTACTTGAACCAAAGCAGCACTATAAATGGTGATTTCCATCCATGCCTGTTATTTAGTCCTGCTGGCATTTGTACTTCCAGGTACCTCATACAGTGAAAAAAATCAGAAAACCTTGCATGGGTTCAATGGGGTAAGTAGGGAATTTTCCCCAGATTTTGTGACCCAGAAATTGAACAAATTTTCCACTTGAGTCTTTGAGCCATAATTTCTCTGAGTGCTTACTGAAAACACAGCTTGTGGAAGTAAAGCAGAGAGCTGCAGTCTACACATCTGATATTTAAAGAAGACAAATGCATAATTTTAAAATTTCCTGTCTGAAATGTTTTTACTTATAGCTACTGCTGCTTGTCTCCTTCAGTACTTTCTGTGGAATAATTAGCCTTATTCTCTTATACCTTTGCTACTCCTTTTTCTCTTGTCCAAATCCACAAGTCTGTTATTTGGCAGCAGGCCAACAGACCAAGTTAAAGAGAACTTTTGCAGAGCATTTAACAGGTACTGTCTCACATGCCCCTCAGCATGAGCAGGCACAATTTTGCTCTCCAGCTGGGCGTTCTTTGCAGCCAAAATATTCTACCAGATTAACAAAGAGAAGCAAGGTAATCTCATATGTTTGCCGGCTCCCTTTCACCAGCTGCCTGGACTTCATCAGTTACAGGTTTTAACAGAAGAAGAGACTTCCAAACAACATAGTAAATTTTAGTTATATTTTGGATATAGCTAATTCTTTGTCTTTAAAAAAACTAAGGTTAGCTTTTCCAGCCCTCTAGTGAATCTATAAAAATTATACATTAATTGAAAGATCTGCCTGGTTAAAGAGTTATAATGTTATGGCAGCACGTTCTGTGCTAGGTTTTGGCAAGCCAGCTATAAAGCGCAATTGTATCTGCAGGAGTGGGACTAGACAGAAGCAAATCTTAGTTTAGGCTAGTAGGTTTCATTTCTTTACCTGTGAAAAGGAGACATGTATATTATTAAATGACAGTAACTGACACCTCCAGTTATATTTGTCTTAAATACGTACAGATTCTTTAACACCATTGAAGCCATGTAGAAAAGACCTTAGCAGTAGACAGGTAATGAATCAGGTAATAGATGTGAATTCTTAGGTCATTTTGGTTTTGCTTTAAAAGACTGAATTCACGGAGGGAGAGATCATGCCAAATAAAGGAGACAATTTATATTTAGTGCAAATCTTGTAAATATAAGGGCAATTTATGGTTAAGAACCATCCATTCCCAGAGAATTAAGGACATAGTACAGTAGCTTTTGAGATAAGACTAAAAAAGTGAAGCAGAATGTTGATGCGTGGCCTAATTTTCCTTTTTTAAAATCAAGTTGTTAGAAATCTACTGTATGTTGCATATTTAATATAGCTAAACTCCTTTTCACTGGTGAAAAAGAACCTCTTAGAAAATTCAGGGCTGAGCTGGAGCTTTAGTGTCTCTTCTCTGAATATTGGGTGGGTTATCCAGGAAGGAAAAGACTTAAAGTTAAATGAAGGGAAAATAATAGCAATTTTTTAGGCTCAAACATGTTCAGAAGGAAAAAAATATCAACAGATCCACTCACAAAGGGTTCCATTAGGTGAGACTTTTCTGGAAGAAAAGGGATTGAAGAGGAAGGGACATTTGGAAAGTTGTGTGCCCCATAATTGATTCACTTCTGGTGTGTGTTTACGTTTCCTAAGTCTAGACTCAGTTATGAGCTAGTTAAGAGCAAATGGGCGGGACATTCAAGGTGATTCAATTCAGTTCATTGATTTCAAATCACTCATTAAAACTATGACTGAAAATCAACATGTATAATCCCTAAAATTGGTATAATAATATTTCATGCTTCAATTATGTATTTCAATGACTTATTTTTTATTTAATTTATAAATAAACACTTTGTGAAAATAATCCTTTAAAGTATTATAACTGGATATAATTAATATGTACTTATTATTTATATGCAGTTTGGTATTTCTTAAGTAATCAAAATATTTTGTTTTTAAAATTAATCAATTTATTCTACAAGGAAAATTACATATATGAACCAAATGATTCAAATCATCACGTCCTTCAGGTTTTTAGATTGGAGAGTATACTTTGTCATCTCACTCATGCAGCATAGGAAATAAATGTGCTGTATTTTCTTCCCTCAGCTCCTAATAAGTTCTCAATTTTAAATGGCACAGCTGTTGAGATGGACTTTAAAATAAACTAAAATCAAGAAAATATCTGCTTTGAACTTGTAGAACTAGGTGTTGATACCCCCAAACCCACAGGATTTAGCATTTTAATAAGCTGTGGCTTTAGGCTGTTGGCAAGAAATTCCCACCAGTCCAATAAAATTGAATTCTTCAAGTCTTTTTTGATAACGTGTTTTAATTAGGTTTGATAAGAAGTAGATGCTTCAGGACTCATAGTAGGTGATCAATATTTTTAATTTAAATTATGAATACAGTGCAGGAAGTGACTTTTTTAAAGCCAGCAAGGCACTATTATTGGAATGTCTTATGGAAATGCTCAGTGGTTTGTCTGGAACATGACATTAAAACTCTGTTTTAAAAAAAAAAGTTATCCTCTCTATATTCAAGGCAAAATGAGGAAATAATGGAAATGCTGCTATTCTTGTTACAATGTCCCATCCATCAGTATTGCTTGTGGGATACCCAAAGCAAAAGACCTCAAGGCCTTTGGACTCTGTAAACCCAAACAGGGGCACAGGGTAAATAAGGAATCAGAGAGGTGGTATAGGGCATGGGAAAGAAGCACTGGCTTCACAGGGGACTGCAAAAAAGAAGTGAAAAGAGGCCTAAAAAATTAAAGTTATACAAGGTGTTCTCCACATGACACTGAGGGAAGAGTAAGAAGGCAAAAAGTGGAAGAAGCAGGAGCTCTGTGCACCTGGCTTTCACATCCCAGCAGGCTGAAAGGGGATCATCCTAGGGTGGTGTTTTTGTCAAACAGCCAAACTTCTGTCCCTTCCAAGGTCTGTGTATTTCTGCTTGTGCCTTATTGTGTCTTGCAGGTGGCAACATCTTGCTCTTGCTTAGGTTTTGCTTGTTTATGCACAAGAAGAAGACTTTTTTTTTTAACATAGCATTTTTGGGCCACACCTCATCACCAAGCTCTGTGCTGTCTGTGACTGCCACAGCGCCCTTTACAGGCTGTGCGGTGTCTTCCTCAGCCCCGTGCTAACACACAGAGTCACCATGTCCTGGAAAAGAGTAAATAGCTTACTGTGTCTTGGGAGATGGCAAGGAGGTAGGTTCCAGGAGGCCCCAGTCCTGCTGGATGCACCCCCCTGAGCGCAAGGGACCATGCTTAGCTCCACATGCCTGCCCAGGAGAGAATCCCCTCTTTCCCCATCAGAGCAACCACCATGGAGTGCACTTCCAAAAAGCAACCTTGCTTTTATAAAGAGCTGGTGTCTGCTATTTTTTAATACTTGTTCTAATTAACACAGCAGGAAGTGTTCTCAGGTTCCTCAAAAGCAGAATATCCCCGGGCATCAGAGTTTTTCTGGGCTTCTTCCAGCCCTGGCTGAACCTGCTGACAAAAACATCACTAAATCTAACTGTAAGGTTCATTTTCTAAATCAACACTTAACCAGCAGAAGCTGGACTTACATCCCTGGTTCATCTGCATTTTTTGTATTTCAAACCAGTGCCTGCTCATATGGCAGCCCTTCAGCTTGGATAACTAACAGTGATTCCCTACTGCTTTCCAGGCATTCATCTGCCTCTTCTCCCCACCCTCACTTCAGATCTTTTTTTCTTTTTTTGGTAGGAGAAGCAAGAGGAAGGATTTGAAGGCTGGTGGAGTAGAAACACAGGGAAAGAAGGGCGTAGCCCAGCTCTGCAGCAGGGAGTTGGGGCAGTCATTGATGCTGTCACTGCTTGTGAAGAAAGCAGTACCCTACAAACCCGAGCTTTATTATCCTGCAGCCTGTCCACTACCTGAGCAGGTGTGTACCAGGATAAATGCATCTAAGCCTCGCCCAGTATGGGACCTCTCTAAGACCT
This sequence comes from Phalacrocorax aristotelis, assembly GCF_949628215.1. Lineage (NCBI taxonomy): Eukaryota > Metazoa > Chordata > Aves > Suliformes > Phalacrocoracidae > Phalacrocorax > Phalacrocorax aristotelis. The sequence goes on from NC_134311.1 coordinate 59,404,008, forward strand.
TCTCTATCTATATAAAATTCTCATGAAGTACGAAGGTTCAGAAAGCATGAATAATGTAATCTGCCTTTCCAGAAGTCAAGGGCACACTTGCCATGAGGATCTGTGATGTGTATGGCTTCCCTGCCATATGTAAATGTGCTGTGAAACAGTGCATGGACAGGTACTATCAGGGAGCTCTTTTTTCAACTTGCCATGCAGTAAGCAGCAAGTGCTCCTACCCAGTGACATTGCCAAGGAATGTTTTAAAGCTTCTTCTATATTTTGGTGGATACTTTTTCCCCAGTCAGAAGTGACAGGCATCCAGCCCAAAATTAGTCAAGTTTTTGGTTTTTTTTCTTTGAAAAGTGATCAGTATTGCTGCTGCATTGTGGGCAGGGGAAGCACGTTGTTATGGTGGCTTTCATTTAACTACAGCTGCAAACATTATGTTAGCAAATCAGCTCTTTGCTCTCATTGAATTTGTTCTCTACAGCCCTGTAGTTCAGGGAAAGCTCCACCAAAATGTGTGAAACACTCAAAAGCAAGAAGCCATTTAGAACAGAAACAGCAATGGAAAATAATTGACCAGAGCCAGCAAACCCCATTATTAAATTACCAGTGATAGATCAAAGGACAACTGCACAGCTTTGAATAATGGAGCTTTGCATCTTTCTCTGACTTTCAGACCAAGATTTGATTTAAAAACTGAGGTGTCCAATCCTTGCTAATAGCACCTTTGAGAAACTCCAGCTGCATTCACCCTACAGTCCAGGGGAATAAAACCCTTTTTCTTAAAAACTGACTGAGGTCAGCAGTTAGCATGAGCATTTACACAGAAAATTAAAAATACTCAGTCTTAGTATTGCTGAGTATTGCAGAAGGAATGAAACCCCATTTGTTCTTTGCCACAATAATGAAAAATGGGGGGGGGGGGGGGGGCGGGAGGGAAGAGAGCAAAATACTATAATTTCAGCTATCTCAGCTCTCTACTATCCAGCATGGGGGGTGGTGTCCCCTTTCAGGTGCAGCAGCACAAAGACTCATGTCAGTCGAAGGAGGCATTGGCAGTGGTTTTATGCTAAAAATAAAAGCCAGAGCATTCCCTGGCTTCCACCTTCTACAGTTCATCTGAACCACAACATCCATCATGGCCTTACACGGCTGGGAGCTTCAGCGCACTGGAAGGAGTCTCCTCCACCCTTTGTGATCAGAGGAAGGGTTAGGAAATCCCTGTGTTGAGGAATGCACAGCAGTTGTTTCCTTCCTAAGCCTATGGGATGGGGAGGAAGGTATACAGAGGAGGTGAAACTCTGTTTAATGGTCAGTGAGCATGTTCTGCATCCAAAAGAGGGATTAAATTTTACTAGAGAAAAAAAGTCCATTTGTGCAACTGCACCTACAATTCTTTCAGAAAAAGTATACGATACAAACTTGACACAGTCCTTTACCTCAGTCTTGCTAGTATTTGTCTTTTTAGCTCCTCATCTTCCCTACATCAAAACCCAAATGAAATCATCTGGCTGGTGGAATTTGGCACAGCTCCATTATTTTCAGTGGAGTTGTGACAGTTCATGCCAGAACAGGATCTGCTCTCAGGACTAGTAAATGCTGCTATCATTGCTGCAGGATCCGAATGTCAAAGCTTCCTCCTGACCCGTCAGATGCTGAGCACTGCTGAGCTTAAAAAAGGTACGTGCCAGCAACCTTCCTAAGATCCTGGCTTCTGCTTGAGAACTAGTAGCCCTGGGCATCAAGTACCTTGATTGCGGTGCTCACAAGGTTACCTGTTGGTGAACATTTCAGCTGGGACTTTTTAATTTGTATTCTAGACGTTCTCTGTTTCTAGAAAAATTGCTTTCATTGTGGTCACAGAATCACAGAATGGTCAAAGTTGGGAAGGCTCGCATTATTAATCATTAGAAGCAGTTTCTGTCTTGCACATAGAGAAGAACAGATGCTGAAGTAAAGCTTTAAAGTCACTGAACTAATTCCTTTCCTGAAAGTTTTTTTTTCTTGGATGCTTGCGAACTGTGCAGAAAAGAAAGCTTAAAATAATACTATATGTTAGACCATACAGGTTTACAGAATAATCCACAGTACATGATATTCTGCAGGTATACATTTCAATGTGTTATATACATGTGGCTATGGGATAGATTTATATAAAACTGAAAGCATTCTCCTCTTTTTGAATATATGTGTTTGAACCACATGCATGTGTATACCCATAAAAAAAGCATGCCTGTAGCATCAGTTAGCTGAGTAAGTGAAGTTCTTTTTTTGGGCATATTCTTCATTAATTGTAAGTAGGTTGTCCAGAGCTATGGGATGTGCCTCAAGATTAAAAAAAAAAATTGTTACTGAAGTCTCTAAACCAAATTCTGTAGTCTTTCTTGTACAATTTGGTATTCTTTTTAGTGTGTGTTCCTGTCAGTACCTCTGCATGGCCATAGCATAAAGCAAAGGGTAAAACATTTGCTAGTGGTGGGTGTTTTCCATCAGCAGCCAAAATACGTGTTTTTGTGATTACTGAGGAAGGGTTTGGCTGACGTGAGATTAACAGACAAAATAAATCTTTTCTGCATCTGAATAGTAGAATTTCACTACTATTTTCAGTTTTATTTCAAAAGAAATATGGACATTTATTCTAATACATAACCTATGCTTACCTTGTAGGCCTGAAAACTGTCTTAGGAAGGGGGAAAAGGAGTTTAGCTTATTTACAGCAGCAAAACATTTTTAGACAAGTATTCAGCAAAGTAGACAGATACACCATAATATCTGAGTTCAGTGTATTCAGGAGAAGAGATTTGCTGTGTCAAGTTTCATAGATTTAGCTAAGTCTGGACAGATTTAGCTTTCAAAATATGATGGATTCATCACAGACTGAACTGATCTGTCAAGGGAAATAACATAGGTAAATCCTTGAATAAAGGTAAAAGAATAAAGCTGCAATTTTTGCTTGAAACTTTAAATAAACAAACAAAAGATTTTTCATTGGCTGGATATTTTGATTATTTTTTCTCATTTAAAGGAACCTGTGATCATAAGAAGAAGTAGATAGATCAGATAGATAAACTGTTCTAAGGGAACTAAATACAGAGAGTTATTTATTAGATGTGGAGCACCACAGATTGTATGGCTGTATGCAGACGGTTCCAATTGAAAAGAAACTAATTTCTCATCTGCTCTCTTGCTGATAAACTGTAATTGGGGGCTGATTGAATATGAGGAAACTTTCATTCTTTTCTGCCCAGTCTGACCTGACAGCCTTGGTCATTTCCTGCCGGAGGCTGGAACAGGCTTTCTCAATCATCGTCAAAATGCATTTAGCTTGCTGAGAAAAAGCACTTGAGTACTATCTTGAAACACTTCTCATTTACTAAGCAAAATGGGATGCTGCACACGAGGGAAGCATTTGAAAGGTGGACCAGCATTCTAAATAGGGATTCAGCAGCAGATCATCAATTAATCAATGCCTCTTATTTGATTATTTTTCCAATCTTTTGGGCAAATATTGTCCCAAAGTCCTCCGACACCCTCAAAGGCAGGACCTATCACAAATATGTCTCCCACTGTCAAGGAATAGCAAGCAGCTCTGCATAGGCTTCTTGTGTCATGCAAATACATCTGAAGCCAAGAAGCAGAAAAATATAAGCTTTATAAGCTTTACTCCTGGCCTTTGCTCCCACCCCAGTTTAAAGGCTGATGGAGAATTTAATCTCTGCCCCATCCCAGGCAGTGCTAGGCTTTAAGCCATGGTCCGAGATCTGCTGGGGTTTCAGGAAGGCCTTTGCTGAAGCTCACAGTGCCTGAGGGTGGCACCGGGCTGGTTACCAGGCACAACACCAATATGGGTTGCCAGCTGGCTGCCAGCAGCCAAGGGGGAGCAATGCAGTTACAGGAGAGGTGGAACTACACTGACCACTAAGGAAGTTTGTGCTGATGCTGAGCTCCCTCTGCTCTGGTCCTGCTCTGGTTACACAGCCCACTCTCCCCAAGCTCTTGATCCCAAGATGTGACTGCAAGTGCTTACCTTTCTTTTTGTGTTTCGTGGCCATGTCTTCACTCCCATGCTGTAACACAAGAAGAGTGCTTGTGTTGTTTGGAAAAGAAACAGGACTGAACAGATTTTACAATGTCTTAAACCCACTGGAAAGTACACAGAGTTGTCCTATGACATCCAGTCTTGGAATTTTGTAAGTGCTCTTCTGAGCTAATGAGCTCTTCCTTCAACATGAAAAACAATGTATTGAAGACAGGAGAGACAAGTGGCATTAGGGTCTCAGGACACACAGCAGTGTGCAGTGGTGCTACCAAAAGAAGTAATTTTGGGGACGTTTGTCTACACCTTTGGAGACTGCAGCTGAGTTCAAGCTCTCTCTTGCTACTTTTCAATTCCTAAGAGGTAATACAGCAGCTTAATTTTTACTGTCCTTTTTTGAATTTCTAAATGTTACTCTTTATTAACATTAGTCTTCTTGATGATTGACCTGATCTGCAGGTCGTCTTGATACTAGTTTTGTAAAATGACCCAATCTGCAGAGGGTTCAGACTGAAATAAAGTTTTGATTGTAACAACATTTTGTGTCATCGTTCCACTGAGCATCACCAAAGAATCTGTCTCTCCCCATAAACATGGTTGGATGGCACCATGCCTCCTGCTTCCTCTTCAGTTTTCTTTATTTGCCCTTTTTGAGCCTATTCCAATATTTGGTAAAACCACAGCACCATTTGTTTTTACTTCACATAGCTTTGCATTAAGCCTTTTATGAACTCTTAACTGCTTCACTCATGCCTTTCCCAAGTTTGGGACTTCCTGCCACGTAAAATACCCTGCTGTTCTATCAAAAAACACTTGCAAAAATCCATCTGTTCCATAAAGAAATACATTATCGTTAAACACTGTACTTTCTTGCTCTGCCCTGTTATTAGAGAGACTGTATTATACAAGCTTTATCCTTAAATCAAAGGGAGAGGTTTAATTGTATTTGCCTTCCATTTACTATCTACAGCAAAGCATCGTGTGTGCTTATGTTGCCCATAAATACCATGTAATACAGTTTTCTTTAGCAATGCTTTATAGTGACTAATTGGGAAAGTAATTACTCAAACTCAGTGAGAAGAGCTGTGGCAATTTATTCACATCTTTATGCATAGCAGATAATACTTGAGCTTCCATTAGCTGCAGGAGCACAAAGAATTTTAGAAGCTTGGTGTTGTGTGTATTGTTCACTTAGACTTGAGACTGAGTCATAAAAACATGCATTTTGAAGAGGAGGTATCTGAGTAGAGCTGGAGGGATGATCTATATGTTTCATCAGCTTGCTCTATTCTAATAAATGTCACGTTGTACTGTACCATAATGTGTAAAATTTATTCAAAGACGGAAGCAAGCTGGAGGACATGAACCTAGATTAAGAACACATTTAGATAACTCGAAAGAAAACTGGATAAATAATTACTGACACTGAACAGAATATGGTCCGTCTAGAGCTTAAGATTACCAGTATGCACCGAGGGAGGGTGTGGGAGAAGGCATAAAGGGCCCTGGATGTTGCCTCTTCTTTTGTATTTTAGAAATAAGACAGATCAAACTATTCTCTAGAGATATCTGATAGGGAGAAAATTTACACTTCAGCAACATTCTCGTCCAATGAAGATTTGATATGAAAATTTTGTTTTCTTAAATTTTGCAAATTTCTATTGCTATGATTGCTAAGATGTACACATTAAAAAACATACCATAGTTCAAACATGGACGTTAAGTCAAGAATAGAAAATATACATTTGTGGTTCAAAAGTTATTTTTGTAAGCATGTGACTGTTTGGCCCTTCAAGTCTGCCTGGTTGTCTCTGGGCTAATTAACACCTGATAATGCTATCTTCTGGGTAGGAGTGATTCTGATAGGGATACATGCAGGGGCAGGAAAATCAGAAGCAATTAAAACACTCATTTTTACTATCAGTAGCCCCATGGGAGATCAAGCTGCAGGCTGCCCAGGCTGACCTCACCACCTCTGAAGTTTTCACCAACTTCAGCAGAAAACATACATCCTTACCCACTTTGAGATTTTCTTATATGAAAACATCCAAGGGTTTATCACACAAAAAAATCCAGGACAAAAACAAAATCACATTCCTTAAACTTGCAGGCCTCTTCTGAGCAGCATCTCCCTCCATGAGCCCTGATGCTCATGTTTCCTAGAGCACCATTTAGCCCCGTGAATGTATGTTCTACTCCAAGAAGTTGGTGTTATTTATTGGTCTTACAATGAATTGTGAGCACTGTGTTTTCATACAAAGGATGTGAGGAACCTTGCTGTTTAAGACTCTTATCTGGTTTGGCATTAAGGAATTAATTTCCATTCTAACCCAGCTGCTTCTCAGTGGCTGACTGCCCTTTGCTATGGTGGAATAATAGATCAAGACAGTCACATATGTACAGTTGAATTTCTTTCAACCAAACAGTGTCATTTTATGAAAAAAATGATACCACTGTTATTTAATGCCTCATACCCCTTCATTTAAAACATTGTGCTGCTGCCAGAATTGTGGTCTAAAATAGATTGACTACAGCAAAAAGAATTTTGAGTTCTCACTTTTCTTGTTAGAGAAACCTGTCTTTGAGGACTTTGTGGTATATGGGCAATGCCAGAAAAACAGGTCCTTTTTAGCTGTGATTTTCCATTTTGCAAAACTTGAGTATATCATTTGCTCTATTATTTAACTAATTTTTTACTTTTAACTTGTAAATAAAAGAGGCTGTTAGGTACATATTACCATAGTGGAAGTCACCATTAAAACTTAAGTCCACCTAATTGTCAGTTATGTTACTACTGTACTGCTTAGCTGAAACCACTATTTCATCTGTACATATTCCTGCTATGGAACCTTGTTATCAAAGGAGCCTCTGGCCCGTCATTTATGGGTCATGCTCATGTTTCTGCATGACAAGGATTCAGTACAACAAACTACAGACAGTTTCTGAGATTTATGTTTGATTTTCCTTGAAATAGCCAATGTAAGCTAGATGCATAAGCCTGTTACTCTAATATATGTGTGATGCTTTCCCAGTCTGTGGGTGATCCTTTTCTATACCATTCATGATGGGAGGGAAATGACAAGAAAAGTTGTAGCTCCAAAATTAATATATGTATTAGTAGGATTGTAAGAAATATATGTATTTCTTCACAAACATGTTTACTAAAATACTGTTATTTTTCTGTAAATACAGCATATTTTTACTGTACATAAGCTTTTTTTGGGTGGGAGAATATGATGGAAAGCTATCTGCACATTAACTGTCATTTCAGAATGTCTCTTGAAAGCAATCCCTTAAATCTCTGATGATATCTTTCTGACAGGCTTATAATCTCTGCAAATTGTTGGTAAGAGCAGCAAACAAACCTGTCAGCAATTCTGTCTCTCAGTGGTCTAATCTGAAGGAGTGTGCCAAGTGCTGGAGGAAACTAAGAAGCTGCAAATAGCTTGTATTATAGCAACTGATAACATACACACTGTGGTGATGCAGAAGCATCTGCTAATGCTTAATGCTGCCCATGACTGAGAAGGTTAGACAATTTTGATGCTGGAAGTGCCTTGTATTTTACCAAAATTGGAACAGTCACTTCCAAAAGGAATGGAGGACTTGTGCAAAAACCAACACTTATGCCACTGACTGTCCATCCCTTGGTCCTACCATTTGGAGGAGGAGTCACAGAGTGTGGCTGTGGGCGGGGTCTGTGTTGCCTACAAGGGCTTTTCTACACACAAGGCTCTGCTGTGTCACGTGCTCCTTGCCTCCCCAGTGGAATCACCATGTGTTAACCCCCATCCTGCTCTGGCCCTATGCATGGGGCATAGCACCTGATGGGTTGTCAGTGAAGCCAGAGAACTGGAGATGGCTTGTGAGATCCTAGATGGAGGCTACTGCACTGCATTAAAGGTCTGAGAGATGCAGGTGTCCTGGTAGGGCACCAAGTAAACAACATGAAATCAAATGCAGGAGATCACACAGGCCTGCAGTAGTCTGCACAGATGTCAAAAGAAATCTATCCACCTCTGGGTAAGTTTCAAAGGCTAGAGAAACCTGGATTCCTTTTTTATACCATTATCAGGGTTCTCAAGCCATTTGCTTAAAAAAAGCTACAGGACAAAAATGAATGGCTTTTGAATCTCCATATAAGCAAAAAGGTAAGGCAGGCTCCAGTGTCTGGGACCCATGGGCTCCAATATGTGCTAATGGTCACGAGGACCCTCACCTGAGCCTCCATCCAAGCTCCATGCCCCTGGGTCTGGAAGCCCCATTTCAGCTCAGGCCCAATCTGTGCCTAAGCTTCATTAGGTACGTCCCTGTCTCTAGCTCTGCCTGCTGCATGGGTCTTGGACACGCTTGTGGGTAGCTTGTTTCCTGGGTTGGCCCCAGGCATATGTTGACATTTGTCTCCAGTCCTGCTTGTAGCCCTGTTGGCAGGATGGACTCTGGACAAATGCCTTGCCTTCAGTCCTGTCTTTGGTATCACATCCTTTTGCTCCTGACTGACCTCCTTGCTCTGTCCAGGACTGTTGTTGGATCCTGTCACTAGCATACAGCTCTGCACGACATGGACAGCTCCTGTGGGACTGTGCCCTGTAGGTGAAGGTATGTCCTGTGCTGGGGTTGCCCTTGGCTCCTGGCTTACCTGCACTTAGGAAGCAGCAACCCTTGCTGCTCCTTCCCATGCAGCTTCAAAGCTTTGTATACATTGTAAGTGTAGCATGTGTCCTGAGTTTGTATACACAACTACTCTGAAAGCATAGGCAAATTATATTTTGGCTATTGAAACAGCCAGTTAGAAATGTAAGCCATCCATTTGCATGTGCCATAACCAGTAATCGAATGCAACATTCAGTGTATCGCGGGACATCTGCCAATGTCCTTGAGGCTTGAAGAGTGGAGATGGCCAGGTCTGTTGTCTCTGCTGAATGTGGAAGGCGGACTATTTCTTTTCATCAGCGACTTTTTTCTCCTTGTAGCAACCCTGTTGTCATTTCTATGTTGGAACACTGCAAAGCTTAGTGTATTAGCCATAGTCTCCACAGTACCCAGGCTCTACCTCTTTCCCATGGTGGTGGTCTGACATTTGCAATCGTTAGGCACTGTTACAATCAGCTGAGCTGTTTGAACTAAAAAGCTTCTCATAAACAGAGTAAGCTTGTCTCTGGTGATACAGCCCCCCGGGGCACTCTGAGATCTCAGGATAAGCCATGCCTGCTTTGGGAAAAAACCTCCCATTGTGCTGTTATCTTAGTCACAAGTGCAGTGACTTGAGTGTCAGGCACTCCCTGGCCACACCTGGGCCATCTGCTGCCTGAATTGTATAACAGAATGACTCAGCACCTGTTGTGGCCAGAATGGGAAATACTGACCAAAGCCAGTCATCTCAAGATCCTATAAACAGCGATCCAAGAGGGAGAACTTTTGAGCTCTCTAGGACTGCAGCGGGCTGTGTGACCCAGCATCTTCCCCCTGAGCTGGGACACCTCTTGGGGTAGATTTCATGAGGATTGAAGGGTGGTCGGTCAGCGATTTCGAGGGGACTCAAAGGCCTGAATTCGCAAGATTCACTGACTGTCCATTGATGAATGCCAGCACGTAGTAGTGAATAATTAATGAAACTGACTAAAAGGGAAATTTTAATCACAGGTCAACCTCTGTGTGTGTGTGTGCGCACACATGCGCAATTTTATTTAGAGCTGTTTGTTGGTCTGTCTGTGTATGTGAGTGATTTGATTTAAACCCCACCTGTGCATATAACCCAGCTGTACGTTTCGGGTGACTGTGGACATTCTCAAATTTTAACTAAGTTGCTACGTTGATTGCAGCATATTTCACTGAACCGCTGTTAAACTGGCTGATGCTTAAGAATTATACAACTCAATTTTGTGTTATATCTCAAAACTATTAATAAATCCTAAATTGCTGCTAGGCCAAAAGTGTGTAAAAAATCTTATTCTGTGACAATTTGGTGTAGTTAGCAGGATGGCAAGTAGTGTTGCCAATTACTTATGAAAGCACGGTATTAATCTGAACCGGTGATATCCCTGAGAAAATGGAATTTTTGGAACTGTCTGCTAAAGACATGACAATGAACTATGAAAGCCTGGCAAAACAGAAGTTGAGGGCCAGAGATGGAAACTGAGAGATAGAGAAGCACCTGTTTTATGACTATATCCTTGAGGAGAGCTGAGAGACTGATCAAAGCAAACATCCCTCCTCAGAAGGTGCTGAGAACAGGGTGATAAAGTGTATAGTCAAGAAGAACAACTACATTGTTTTAGTTCTTATCTACATCCCCGAGTGCCAAGCAGGGAAACTATCTTATTATAATACTAAAAATCAGGCCCATAGTACGTCCTTAATCTATGAGCATGTGTGGTAGAAGTGGGCTGTACTATTACATCCAAGAGAGAAAGAAATTAACGAATTATTAGCTGAGGCATGTGAATATTAGCTGTGATTGACAGATTTAACTGTATAAATGCCTTGTAGTTTCTCGGTGCAGTGTGCTAGCTTTGTGGGTTACCACCTAGCACCAATCTTTGCACAAAAATTAATGAAATAAAATACCTCCGCTCTGTGTGTAGTTTGGCATTTTGCACACTGGATGAATGAACCCGCTTTTTGGGATAATGCCCTGGCTTTGCAAGAGAATGGACCCATGATAAGTGGTATAATTGGCAAGCAGTAGAGAAGCAGTTAAATCCTGCAAGGAGTTTGACTAAAGATGGGAAAGATTAAGGTATAATCTGCAAAATTTTGGGAAGATGCTTAGAAGCTGCATATGGAGAAAGAGGGGAAACAACCTGTAAAATGCAAGATCTGCAGGATGCAATAGGGGGACATAAAACTAATGAACTGCTGCTATCGGTAAAAATACAACTGCAAAAACAACTTCAGGAAGCTCAACTGAAAGTGTCACTGAAAACGGGAATAAAACTCATAACACCAATGTAGCGTTAAAAGGCAGGCATTCTTTATTCATGGCACTGGATGTACGGGGGATCGCTCCTCCTAATGTGCATACCTTACACACCTTTCCCTTGTGATTTATATAGACCAAAAATATACACATTCATCTTATCCATACATATTCAGTATTATTCTTTTTGGTGATTGGAACAAGCTTGCTCGCTTCACGTGTAAATTACTGTGCAGGCTCAGATGTCCTTTCCCATTGTTCTCTTTTGAGTAGGTGGTATTACTTGGGTCCGACGTCCATGAGTTGGTGGTCATGATCTCCCCCTGCCGGAATTACCTTTTACCTACTTGGCTCTTAATCTTGGCTGTCCTGGCCAGTTTTCTCAGTCCACTACACGAAACCACATTTTGTCATCCTTTTCTGACAGAAGCACATTGTCTGTTGTTTCATTCACATTAATGTTTACCTAGGGACTAAAATATAGATCAAAGAATACACTGATTGGTATACTCCATGTCCCCAGACTTAATGTCCAGTTGGATAGGGCTGTACAAGGAGTATAGCAACATCCATGGTTGGTTAATTCCATCACTCTGGTTACAAAAGAACAAAGTTAGGAGAAAGTGTTGAAATTATGTTAATGCAAACTGAAAAACCCCCGGACATAGTTCAAATCAGAAAACTGGTAGTATCCCCTGAAGGCTGGGACAGTAATATTTGGAACCATTCTGATAATAACAGCTCAGATGAGGACAACCCCCTTTATCCTCCTGAACCTCCTCAGTTTACAACCAGACCCATTATAAAAACTGAGCTGCAAACAGGTCCACAGGGAGAGAGAGGTCCAAGTACTCGCAAAACAGTCCCATTCAACCCAATTTAGATGGCTAAGTTGCAAGAACATTATGGCTGTAAGCCATTAGAAACTGGAACTGAATACCTATGTATTGAATTTCTTTATGGAAGACTTAGAATTTTACTGAATGCTGGTAAGGTTAGTGGCTACTGGGGCCCTGGTGTCTTTCTGAGTGCTGCCCCGAACAATCACCCCTCAATAACAAGTAGCGTGGCTTACTGGGCTGGTGGAATAGATATACTGGAATAGATATACTGGAGAGGAGAGCTTTTGTTAATACCCATTAGATCTTTGGATGAGCTCTCTATTATAAAAGTTGTCTGTATGAAGGCCATGCATGAGAGTAGTTCCCTTGATGTTCCCATCTTGGCAACTGTAGACTATGTTACATTAAAGCCATTAATAAAGAGACCCCCTGCCATGCTCAAACCTAATCTTATTGCAAAACAGATGAGATCAAGAGGAACACAGATTTTAATGCCCTCTTAACCATAAGGGATGTTGTTGGTGATGAAGATGACCAGGAAGCTACCTTGCTTCAAAGAAACCTCCCCACTTGAGCAGGACTAGCGCATGATATCATAAATCATGGATGAGAAATGGGATGGGGTTGTATGTCCAGTGGAACAAAAAATATAGGTCAGAATGTTAGACAGGTTAAGCAAATGCCTCAGAGTGAATCTTAAGAGGGATCCATCAACAATCGAGGGCCCAGGGAGAGGTAGTCTACTGTTAGCCTCCACTCTCCATTAGAATTCTGCATTAGTGTCATGGTTTAGCTGGTAACTCAGCCCCACACAGTCTGGTAGATGGGGGAGAGAATCAGAAGGGTAACGCTCGTGGGTTGGGATAAGAACAGTTTAATAATTTAAAATAAAAGAAACAACAACAGAAATGCAATGTAAAGGAGAACAACGAGAGGCGCGAAACCCAGGCAGGGCGATAAAAGGAGGGGGGAGAGGGATGAACCACTGAAACAAACCGCGGACGACGCAGCCACTCACCACCCGCCGACCTGATGCCGACCCCGAGCCGCAACTGCCCCCCCTTAATATACTGGCCATGGTGTCACATGGTAGGGAATGAACCTGCCATTGGCCAGTCGGGGTCAGCCGCCCCCACCGTGGCCCCACCCCTCTCAGTCCCCCGCCTATGGGGCAGAGGGTGGGAAGCTGGAAAGGTAGCTGACCCCCCACGGTGAGGAGAATTAACCCCTTCTCAGCCAAAACCAGCACGTTCTCCACCCCTTATTTACATTTACACCATTTACACCATGTCCATACCATCCAATACAACCTTACCAACCACCACCCCTCCCCTTCCCATCCTTTGACATAATGCACAGACATCGTTCCCTTAGTGTATGGACCTTCCCTGTAAAATGTCCATTCAAATGTCCATTGAGCTCACCCAGTCCATGACTCTGGGCTCCATCTGTCGTATCAGTCTTTCAGGGTGGGAGAGATGGTCTGTGGCGTTGGGTTGCTGCATACCGAGTCAGTCACTGTTCCATCACTGCTGTGCTTTGCTTGTTTCACAGTTTATCTTCCATGGCTTGGGAGGCTTGTACTCTGATATCATTGATACAATACAGAGGTGACACACAATATTGTACAGCAGTTTGCATTGTGCCATTCAGTTCATTGGCTGTTTTCACCCAAAATCAAATCCCCTTGAGGCAAACATGGGATTTCTCCATCCTCCCGCATCACCCACCAAGTGCACACAGGCCCTCGAGCAAAAGCAATCCCACGAATGGGTTTGCCTTTGCTGGAGGCAGGAAGAACCCAGACTGTTTTGCCCAGCATACTTTTTGTGTGCACTACAGGGACTCTATCCCCTTCCACAGTATGTAGGATTTCTGACTGGGCAGGGCCAGCTTGGTTGGCAGATCCCCTTGTGTTGACTAACCACGTGGCTTTTGCTAAATGTGTATCCCAGTGCTTGAATGTCCCACCCCCCCATTGCTCTCAGTGTAGTTTTTAACAGTCCATTGTATCGTTCAATTTTCCCAGAGGCTGGTGCGTGACAGGGGATGTGATACACCCACTCAATGCCGTGCTCTTTGGCCCAGGTGTCCATGCAGTTATTTCGGCAATGAGTCCCGTTGCCTGACTCAATTCTCTCTGGGGTGCCATGTCGCCACAGGACTTGTTTTTCGAGGCCCAGGATAGTGTTCCAGGCAGTGACGTGGGGCACGGGGTATGTTTCCAGCCAGCCAGTCGTTGTTTCTACTATGGTAAGCACACGGTGTTTGCCTTGGTGCGTTTGTGGGAGTGTGATATAGTCAATTTGCCAGGCCTCCCCATATTTATATTTCAGCCATCGTCCCCCATACCACAGAGGCTTTACCCGCTTTGCTTGCTTGATTGCAGCGCATGTGTCACATTCGTGGATAACCTGTGCAATAACATCCATGGTCAAGTCCACCCCTCAATCACGAGCCCACCTGTATGTTGCATCCCTCCCTTGATGGCCTGAGGTGTTATGGGCCCACTGAGCTAGAAATAATTCACCCTTATGTTGCCAGTCCAGATCCACCTCAGCCACTTCAATCTTGGCAGCTTGATCCACCTGTTGGTTGTTTCGATGTTCTTCAGTGGCCCGACTCTTGGGGACGTGAGCGTCCACATGATGTACCTTTACAACCAGGTTCTCTACCCGGGCAGCAATAGCTTGCCACAATGCAGCAGCCCAGATGGGTTTGCCTCTGCGCTGCCAGTTGCTTTCCTTCCACTGCTGTAACAAGCCCCACGTTGGGTGCCAAAAAGACTGTTGTGGTTTAGCCGGCAGCTCAGCCCCACGCATCACTCGCTCACTCCCTACCGGTAGATGGGGGAGAGAATCAGAAGGGTAATGCTTGTGGGTTGGGATAAGAACAGTTTAATAATTAAAATTAAAAAAAAAAAAAACAAAAAATGCGATAGAAAGGAGAACAATGAAAGGCACGAAACCTGGGCGTTTCGCTGGGGGCAGGGAGAAAGGAGGGGGGAGAGGGATGAACCGCTGAAACAAACCGCGGACGACGCAGCCACTCACCACCCGCCGACCCGACCCGACCCCGAGCCGCAACTGCCCCCCCTTAATATACTGGCCATGGTGTCACATGGGAGGGAATGAACCTGCCATTGGCCAGTCGGGGTCAGCCGCCCCCCCCATGGCACCAACCCTCCCAGTCCCCCACCTATGGGGCAGAGGGTGGGAAGCTGGAAAGATAGCCGACCCCCCACGGTGAGGAGAATTAACCCCTTCTCAGCCAAAACCAGCACAACTGGCGATATGGGACTATTAAAGTGTGAGCGTGTCTTACTGATGGCTTACTGATGACTTGGCTCTCCAGTCGGTGAATAAGCTCATGGATGGGAATCAGGGAGTCTCGGTTGGTGTGATATTGCCGCCAATGCACTGTTGTGGTGGCAATCGGCACCTGTTGTTCTTTGACCCTCAGCAACCCCACAACAGAAGGGTGCTTGGAGAGACAGGGCAAGGTAGACAGCTGTTCAGTTTCCTCCACCTCCAAGGCAGCTACACTAAAAGCCCACCTGTACCCTTTTGGGTCCTTGAAATACCCTCTCCTGAGGCAGTCTATGCCAAGGATGCACAGAGCCTCTGGGCCAGTCACAATGGGGTGCCTTTGCCACTCATTCCCAGTTAGGCTCACTTCAGCCTCCAATACAGTTAGCTCTTGGGATCCCCCTGTCACTCCAGCAATGCTGATGGGTTCTGCCCCTATATAGTTTGATGGCATTAAGGTGCACTGTGCGCTGGTGTCCACTAAAGCTTTATACTCCTGTGGGTCGGACATGCCAGGCCATCGGATCCACACAGTCCAGTATGCCTGGTTATCCCTTTCCTCTACCTGGCTGGAGGCAGGGCCCCTCTAGTCCTGATCATAGTATTTGTCACTCACTTCCTGCAAAGATGAATCACAAGTGTTTCTGTTAAGCTCAGAAATAAAATCAGCACTCCTGCTCCTTTGTCTGGGGACCTGCTCACTGGAAACTGGAGCAGCAGCTTTCCTAGAGAAACCCCCCTGAGTGATTTTTTTCCTTGCAGTTCATGTACCCATGCTTCTAGGGTTGAGGTAGGTATTCCATCCCACTTCTTCATGTCCTCTCCATGGTCACGCAGGTAAAACCACAGGGTGCCAGTCCTGTGTATCCTTTCTCTTGAGCAAAGGGATGCTTAGTCCTAATGGCTGAGATACTGGTCTGTACTGGTGGGGAGTAGGACAGATCTTCTTCGAGTTGCTGGACCTCTTGGGACAGTTACTCCACAGCAGAGACGAGGGAGGAGAAGAAATTTGCTTTATAATCCCGGTGTTTATCAATCACCTCCATCATTGTTGGTGCCTCATCACCTTTCCAGGACATCACTGCCAATGAGTTTGCATACGAGGATGGTGCGCTCCGTACAAACTTCCGAAACATGGGTTGTGTGCACTGGGCTTCATCTGGATCTTTTGATGCCTGTTGATCGTCTAGGTCACGATAAATCACTTCAACCATGGCTAGTTCCCTCAGGTACTGGATGCCTTTCTCCATGGTCATCCATTTCCCTAGGCGAAATACAATATCTTCTTTGAAGGGACACCTTTCTCTCACACCTGACAGGAGTTGCCTCCAGAGGCTGAGGGCTTGTGGTCCTTTTCCAATTGCTTTGTCAATGCCCCCTTCCCTAAAGAGGGATCCCAGTTATTTGGCTTCCTTCCCCTCTAATTCCAGAATACTGGCCACATTATCCCCGCATCGGAGCAGCCAGCTAATGTGCTCACCTGAACAATGGCCAAAATCTTGTTGTATATCCTGCAACTCATCAAAGATAGGGATCAGGTAGTTTCCATTTCTTGTACAAGTTCTTCCTCTTCCTCCTCCTCTTCTTGTGATGCCCCTGCTTCTTCATAATCTCTTTCTAAACAAGGTGACTTTCTGTATTTGTTCTTGTGGGAGGGGGGCAACTGATACTGGGACAGGTTGGTCCTCTGATTTAGCTGCAACGCTTTCCTTGCCTTTGTCTTTTTAGATCCAGAGGCCTTCTTTTCCCCTTGGGGGTACAGAATAATGTTAAATAGGGCTCGATAGGCATGGACCAGGCCCCAGCACGTTGCAGTGATTTGTATCTCTCTGGAATTGCCAGGGTGACAACATACTTCCTCCAAATATTCTACTAATTTTTCAGGACTCTGCACTTGTTCAGGGTGAAGTCCCACAACACTGGGGGTGCCCACCCTTTTAGGCATTTGCCCATACTATCCCACATACCCTGCCATGCATAGCTATCGAACCTTAGGGCAGATCTCTGGATGATATTGTTAAATTGCTTATTAACCTTAGACAGAACTGAAACTGTCTGCCAAAGCAATACCAACAGATGTATCTTAACTACCCAAGGAAGTTCAAGATACTGAAAAGTTGTTGTAATGAAGGAGACATCATATAAGATGGTAGCTAAGGTGCCATTCTGTATTTCCTCCATAAAAAAACCTCTCAGACAAGGAGGTATAATTGCTAATTGCCTCCATGAGGTGGTAGCTGAAGTACAGTAATGGCTTCCATGCAAGACCCAAATAACTGATAATGCTCAAGGCCAGTGCTGTAATAACAAATCTCCTAGGCAAAATATCTCTAATCACTGCCGAGCACAGCAAACTACAAAAAGCAACAGCAAGTTTTAATGTGTACTTTACAATCAGCATGGCATAGACTGGACAAACTAATACTGAGAACAAATGAATCAATGCTGTGACCAGCAACTGTTATTATCTCAAACCCTTTGTGCCCCACCTTGGGTGCCAAAAAAAGGACTGTTGTGATTCAGCCTCAGTCGGCAACTAAACACCATGCAGCTGCTTGCTCACTCCCCCCACCCCTGTGAGATGGGAGAGAGAATCGGAAGAGCAAAAGCATAAAAAAACCCCTTGTGGGTTGAGATAAGAACAGTTTAAAAATTACAGTAAAATAATAATTATAATAATAATGATTATGATAATATTAACAATAATGATAATATAATAAAAAGGAAAAGGAAAAAAGGGAAAGAACCAGAAACACAAATGATACAACCGCCCACCACCCGTTGACCGACGCTGCTGGTCCCCGAGCCACGATTGCTGCCTCCCTCCCCCGGCCAGCTCCCCCCAGTTAACATACTGGGCATGACATTACATGATATGGAATATCCCTTTGGCCAGTTTGAATCCGCTCTCTTAGCTGTGCCCCCTCCCCTCCTGGCTTTCTGTGCACCCAGCAGAGCATGGGATGCTAGACATGTCCTTGACTAGTGTAAGCACTACCCAGCAACAACCAAAACATCAGTGTATCAATGTTGTTTTCATACTAAGTCCAAAGCACAGCACTATGCCAGCTGCAGTGAAGGCTTATAGGAATGAAACTACTTTCTTTAACTTTTTAAGTGTTTTACCTAATTACAGGCTAAAATTACATTCCCTGAAGTTTCTTGGCACCCTCACATGACAATGTTTGAGTGTTTGGTGTTTCAATAACTGAAGGAGGTTTGAGAACAAATTAATTTCCTTCAAGAAATACATTGATTGTTTGGGATTTTCTCTGTCCACATGTGTAGGGGAATAGACAGGGATCGGCGACTGGAAGATCACGGGATGTGACGGAAAGATAGACTCCTCCCCATAGGAGTGGCAGGAACAGGAAGCGCAAGAGCTATATAAGCATGTGACGCAGCTAAATAAATGGACATTTTGTATCCATCATATTGATGTCTGTGCATCACTGTCCCCAGGGTGGGTAGAGCCCTGTGTCCCGGAGATATGCGGCCCAAGATAAGTTCTCCCATAGAAGCGTACAGCTACACACATGTGACAGAAAATTCAGTTTCTAATCATATTTTTTCCTTCTGTCAGCCTCCAGCCTGGAAAATTTCAGCACTGTCAACAGTTTCAACTTCCTGTTATAAAATGTTGAAACAAAGCTCAGTTTTGAGATTTTTTTTTTTTTTGAGTCAGAATAGTTTGCTGTTCTGAAAAGACTCTGATTTGGGTCTGATTGTAACCCTCATTCCCATTGCAACCTACATCTTGGCACAGCAGGGCTCCGGGCTACCAAATTTACAAAGCTTGTCAGTGTTTCTTGGCTTCCTCTGTCCCCTTGTGAGCGGAGTTCCCCAATTCCCAAGTCTGACTAGTTCGTCAGCTACAATGCCATGGACCAGCTCCTGGACTGGCTTTGAAGGGCAGTCCCACCTTAGCTGGACAAAGGCAAATAGTCTGGCTGCAGCCCTCTGCACAGGGATGATCCTTTACGAGTGCACGAGACCAGCACCTGATCAGACAAACTTGGGTAACTGTTTCTGAGTGTCCTTATAAACCATTGATCCTGGTAAAAAATAGTGGGCAAAAATGTTAATAAATAAATGAAATCCATGTGCTCTGAGTTTGCCTAAATTTCATAATTTTCCTGAGACTGAGTCCAGCAAGTCCAGCTGTCTCAGGAAACCAGTATGCCTAGATGTACCACTGAAGAGCACTTCTGCTTAGGTGTGTAGTGACAGACTTATTTTAAGCACCTAGGTTTGGAAAATTTGGAATTCTCGTAATCTTTTTATCCTGTCCCGACTCATCACTGACAGCTGCGTTGCAGGAATGATGGACAAACTGGGAAAATCCAATTTACAAGCCCTTAGACCTTGATTTCAAAGGATTCATAAACCAAGAATAATGACCAATTATGAGGTACTGTAGCTTTCATATATACTGTCATTCTTTTTCACTGGCCATTTTTTTTTTTCCACCAGCCAGCCTCCTATTTCTAAAATAACTCAGAAAAATGCTGAAGCAAGTCAACAAGGGGAAAGTATTCTGCAGTAATCTGGTAACTCTTTTCTCTTTCTTTTGTCGGGAGAAAATTCCTTTGCCATAGTACATCGTTGATTTTATCTAAGCAAGATCCACCCTCAACTCCCCCTTTTATTTTGAGATTGTTTGAAGGATTTCTAAATCTTCTTTTATAAAGCTTCTCTTTTTGGAGGGGGGCTGGAGCACCAAATCAGGGTAAAGATGACGTTAAATTGCCTCTTTTAACTGTTGGACAGGTGCAGCCCGTGTCCATAGACTGCAAGCCAGTTATGCAGGAACATCTGGTCTGCAGTCCTGTAAAAGCCTGAGACTAGCACTGGTGCCTATGGAGTAATAAAGCTGGCAAACAATCACATGCTATGGAAGAGGAAGATAATAGTTGGAAATTTGTTTCTCATCCAGGTTGTAGTTTGGTACTGAAGAATTATTCCACTATTACAAATGATTCATTGAGAGGCTGTGCTGGTTTTGGCTGAGAAGGGGTTAATTCTCCTCACCGTGGGGGGTCGGCTACCTTTCCAGCTTCCCACCCTCTGCCCCATAGGTGGGGGACTGGGAGGGTTGGTGCCATGGGGGGGGGCGGCTGACCCCGACTGGCCAATGGCAGGTTCATTCCCTACCATGTGACACCATGGCCAGTGTATTGGGGGGGGCAGTTGCGGCTGTGGAGCGGTGTCGGGTCGGTGGGCAGTGAGCGGCTGCGGCGCGTGCAGTTTGTTTCAGCGGTTCATTCCCCTCCGCCCCCTTCCTTCCCCCCCACCCTGGGGTTTCGTGCCTCTTGTTGTTGTCCTTTACATTGCATTTCTGTTGTTGTTTCTTTTAAATTTAATTATTAAACTGTTCTTATCCCAACCCACGAGCGTTACCCTTCTGATTCTCTCCCCCATCTACTGGTGGGGGAGTGAGCAGCTGTGTGGGGCTGAGCTGCTGGCTAAACCACGACAGAGGCAAAATTATTAATTCATTTCCTTAGAGCCAAGGTTTTCTTGTTTTCCTGAGAAATGCAAAAATCCCTCACAAAGCAAATTTGTTTAGTCAGCAATGACTGGCCTGACCTAGTGTTTGTGGTAATGTTTAAGTAGTGACTGGCCTAGGTGACCTTCACAGGTCCTTCCTTAATGTTTCTATGGTATTCTGCTATACCACTGTTTTAGAAGGAATTTACTACATCTCTTCAAAGGAAGTCAGTCAGTCATCTTCCCTGCACAATCCCAGCTGTCTTCCACTTATAAATGATGTTGTACTTTTTCATAGGATCATAGCATAGTTTAGGTTGGAAGGGACTTTTAAAGATCATCTAGTCCAGCCCCCCACTGCAAGGAGCAGGGACATTGTCAACCAGACTAGGTTGCTCAAAGCCCTGTCCAGCCTGACATGGAATATTTCCAGGGATGGGGTATCTACCACTTCTCTGGGTAACATGTGCCAGTGTTTCACCACCCTCATCATAAAAAAGTTTTTCTTTATATCTCATCTGAATCTACCCTCTTTTAGTTTAAACCTGTTACCCCTTGTTCTATTGCAACAGGCACTGCTAAAAAGTTTGTCCCCATCTTTCTTACCTCTTTAATTACAGAACAGCTTCAAAAAGGTCTCCCCAGAGCCATCTCTTCTCCAGGCTGAACAACCCCAACTCTCTCAGCCTGTCCTCACAGGAGAGGTGCTCCAGCCCTCGGATCATTTGTGTGGCCTTCTCTGGACCCACTCCAATGGGTCCATGTCTCTCCTGTGCTGAGGGCTCCAGAGCTGGACGCAGCACTGCAGGTGGGGTCTCATTCTTTTGATGCAGCCCAGGACACAGTTGGCTTTCTGGGCTGCAAGCGCACATTGCCAGCTCATGTCCAGCTTTTCATCCACCAGTATCCCCAAGTCCTTCTCCACAGGGCTTCTCTCAATCCCTTCATCCCCCAGCCTCTGTTGCTTAGGGGAATAGACAGGGATCGGCGACCGGAAGATCACGGGATGTGACGGAAAGATAGACTCCTCCCCATAGGAGTGGCAGGAACAGGAAGCGCAAGAGCTATATAAGCGTGTGACGCAGTTAAATAAATGGACATTTTGTATCCATCATATTGATGTCTGTGCATCACTGTCCCCAGGGTGGGTAGAGCCCTGTGTCCCGGAGATACGCGGCCCAAGATAAGTTCTCCCATAGAAGCGTACAGCATGTTGATAGCTGGGGTTGACCTGACCCAGGTGCAGGACCTTGCGCTTGGCCTTGTTGAACCTCCTGAGATTCAAATGAGTCAATTTCTGGAGCTTGTCCAGGTCCCTCTGGATGGCATCCCACCCCTCAGGTGTGTCAACTGCAGCACTCAGCTTGGTGTCATCTGCAAATTTGCTGAGAGTGCACTCAATCCTACTGTCTATGTTATCGATGAAGATATTAGACAGTATTGGTTTACATTCCAGTATGGACCCGTGAGGGACACCATTTGTCATGGATCTCCATCTGGCCATTTAACAGTTGACCACTACCTTCTGGATGTGACCATCCAGCCAATTTAGAGAAAAGGATGTTGTGGGGGACTGTGTCAAAGGCCTTATAGAAGTCCAGATAGATGACATCAGTAGCTCTTCTCCTGTCCACTGATGTAGTCACTCCATCTCAGAAGGCCATTAGGTTGGTCAGGCAGGACTTGCCCTTGGTGAAGCCATGCTGGCTGTCTCAGTCACCTCCCTGTCCTCCACATGCCTTAGCATAGCTTCTAGGAGAATCTGTTCCATGATCTTCCCCAGGCACAGATGTGAGGCTGACAGGTTGGCAGTTCCCAGGGTCCTCCTTTCTACCCTTTTTAAAAATGGGTGCAGTGTTTCCCCTTTTTCCAGTCCCCAGGGACTTCACATGACTTCCATGACTTTCCTGCTGGTACCAAGGATCTTGCTTACACAAAGCACTTGGCGCAATTTTGCAACCTCCCTTCTGTGGTTATACTGCACTTACTAAGGCAATTTTACCGGTTCCTTAATGTCAGTTTCATCTTCCCCCTCAAATAGCTCTTCCCTTTTATATGTATTTATCCATTCAATGTACTTACAAACATCAGTCCCCTTTTTCCTCTCAGCCTTCAGCCTAGCAGATTGAGTGATTCAGCCTCATTTAGTCCTACCTGCATGCCAGTGGCCTTTCATTGTACCTTTCCTTGAGTTAATGTTCACATTCATGACAATACTCTAGATAGAATTCAAGAAGTGCTGCAGCCAATGGCTGTTACAATGACACCAATAATTCTCTCAGGAAATATATTTCCTATTGTATCCTAAGAAAGCATTTGCTTTGTTTCATGGCTGTGTTATGCTGATAGTATAATAGAAAGTCTGGCATCAGCTAACATGCCTTTGTCATTTCCAAATGATCTTTTGTAAGCTTATAGGAGTTGTTCTAGGCATGTATTACATTTACATTATTTTGTGTCTTGTATGGATTCATTTAATCAGTCTCTGTTACCCCGGGCCTTGATGTCATGTAGTAATTTCTGCATGATATTTCAATATTCCTGCATTGATAACGGCTCCTAATATTATCATCTGTACTTTTCATTAGCAGATCTATGCTCTCAGCTGAGGTCTATAATGACCTTGTATTTTATAGTTGTTCTCACTCATTTCCTACTCAGTATTTCTTGCTAACACTTTGCTCGACACCTTTTTTCATATCACTTCTAATATATCTCTTTCTCCCTTCTATTTGGAAATAGATTATCTTTATGTCCCTCTGCTGGTGGGCTACCAGCTGTTCAGATGTGCCCTCCAGGCAACTTCCAATGATGGAAATAGAGCTAACAGAAGAGGAGAAAAGTTGAGAAAGCAAGCAGCAGCCTTCCTTTCCCTTCCTTTATTCAAATAACAGCCAAGCAAGAAGTGCTAAAAAGTCAGAATTAACTCTGTGGTCACACACTTGTGTATGCTTAGAGGCCTGTTTGGGGACCAAAAAGAAAGAATGACAGAAGAAGTGACACTGGTGAGCGGCTGTTCTGTTTTCCCTGCTTATCTACTGTACCCCTTTCCTCCAACACTCATCTTAAGCTACACAGTCACAAGCTGCTTAAGATGGGAACACCTTCTACTGTTAGTGCCTGTGTTTATGTATTTATTTAGCAAGGTCTTGAGAGCTCTTTTCTGAAGATACCAGAAGGCAAATTTAAAGAGATCTCTCTCCTTTTCCCACCCCTCAGTTTTTGGAAAAAACTTCCTTAGAGTAGGTTGCAGTATATACTGCAGCCACAGAGCACTTGGAGCAGGAAACCTGCTTTGGTTCTGGTTTCATTCTGAAATACTTATAAACATCTTGTTGGGAAAATTCACATTATAAATTTAAAAATGCACAGTCTATCCTCCTTAAAAATGAAGTGTAGGTTCTTCTTTATTAGGATGGGATCTTTTGCTGCAGGGAGACTGATGATAACTCCCATTACTTTGGTTCTATAGAAAGGGAACCTCACTGGTTTCAGTGGAGCTGTTACTGAGTTACATGAAGGTAATGACATGAAAGTCAGTTCTATAAATTTCAGACATTACCAATGAGTTACCATGTTAAATAGTTCAATAAAGGAACACTGAACACGGGTGCTATTAGACTTCTGTAGGGGATGCCTCTGTGAACCATGCCTAGTGCTATTCTATCAAATATATATCAATAGTGGAGGTCTCCTCTCCCTGCTGCCCTGGAAGGAGGGGAGAGAACTGAGTGCAGCCCACGGCCAGATAGGCAAGGCTGTCTGGGAGCCTCTCTGACCCTTACAAAGCTAGACCAGACTCACCGTACCCTCACTGAGCTTCTGCCACCTTGGAAGCACTGCTTACTGCTTCCCCAGCTGCAGGACAGCAGAGGGAGCTTACAAGGGTGCATGTTTTAACCCCAGCCAGCACCTAAGCCCCACACAGCCATTTGTTCACTCCCCACTGGTGGGATGGGGGAGAGAATTGGAAGGGTACAAGTGAGAAAACTCACGGGCTGAGTTAAAGACACTTTAATAGGTAAAGCAAAAGCCATGTGCGCAAGCAAAGCAAAAGGCAGTTGTTAAGCCATCTCCAGGAAAGCAGGGCTCTATCATGCATAATGGTTACTTGGGAAGAGAAACACCATCACTCTGAACATCACTCCCTTCCTTCTTCTTCCCCCAGCTCTATATGCTGAGCATGACTTAATATGGTATGGGATATTCCTTTGGTGAATTGGGGTCAGCTGTCCTGGCTGTGCCCCCTCCCAGCTTCTTGTGCACCCCCAGTGTGCTTGCTGGTGGGGTGGTGTGAGAAGCAGAAAAGGCCTTGACCCTGTGTAAGCCCTGCTCAGTGGTAACTAAACCATCCCTCTGTTATCAACATTGTTTTCAGCAGAAATGCAAAACACACAGCCATACTATGTACTGTGAAGATAATTAACTGTATCCCAGCCAAAATCAGCACAAAGGGGATGAACAACTAATTAGTCCATTTGAAATGTGGCTACCATGCAGTGCTACCTGCAACTTCTTCCTACTGGAGAAAAGAGGGTGTTTGTTCCCACTGCAGTGGCTCGCAGAAGAAATGCACTGCTTTTCCTAAAGAGATGCATCGGTTCCGTGCCAGCTCTCATACCTGTAGAGTATTACTCACTGATTGCTGAATACACCTCTGGTTCTCTACTGAAATAGCTGATTTTTCCTTTCTTTTTTTTTTTCCTTTTTTTTTTCTTCCGTGTTGTTGTATACACAGGAAGCTGCTGTTCTTTACCATGTTGAACTGTACTTGTTATTTATCAGCAGGACTGCATAGACCTTAAGACCATTCAGACCAAACAGCTTATTTCAGTTCAGATTCAGTTATGTGAATCTTGCAGGATTCAGTTTTTAAAACTTTGTATAAACAGGGATCTGATGTGGAGGAACTGGACCAACCAGAGGACTTGCAGGAAGATGTGGAGGACTGTGGGAATCATGACAGGGCATAAGACAGGGGATGGCTCCCAGCGCTTCATGTGGGGATGCTTACCTAAGGTGCTCCCTGTTTTACAACGGAGAAGGTCTGAGTAATCCTATCAAGGTACCTGCTGAGTAACACTTTGCTCAAGGAGTAGGGTGTGATGTTGTGTTGGTAAATGTTTAGAAGCCTGAACCCTATGAAGGTGTTTAACTGGTGCGCTGCAGTTATGCCACAGCCACAAATGCTGGAGAATTATTGACTATATTGTTCCATTTCTTTAACTCAAGACACAGAAGAGTGATGTAACTGTTGTGATTTGCTTTAAAGGGTATGATTATTCTAAGATGAGAGTCATTACAAGTTTTCTCTCCAGCTACTCATGTGTAGGCAATTTGGACAGCTTTGAAAACAGAGTAAGAACTAAAGCACAGAAGGAATGGAGGGTGCTTATGTACATAAGCACTAAAGAGTCCAAATTAAATTTTCAAGGTTAATGCATCCAGCTAAAGTAAATCTTCTATCCTCCATGTTTTCTTCCACTGGTAATGATTAGAGTATAGGGTAAATTGAGAATTCACGTGAGGTGAGCCTTATTAACTTTGTAACTAAACATGACTTAATGGTATAAAACACTTTTGAGGAACAAATGTGTATTTGGATGGATAATTCATACACCACAAAACTATTTGTCTGCCTAACAGAATTTACAATTTATAATATTCAAGACCTCATTCTACTTGTATTAAATCAGTTATAAAGCTGTCATGAACTTGAGTGGGAGCATAATCAGGGCATAACTCATGAATATTGCTGTGTAAAATGAAAGATTTTTAAAACTAGATATGAGGCAGTGCAAGGCCAGCCCTGGCAGCTGATAGCCTGTGGCCTGGGCCTCTTGGGCTGCTCTGCGTCATTCCCATCCAAAGGTGACAAGCTTGGTGTTGGGAAAAGGTGCTTGCACTATTCCCCAGCCTTTCTGATGGGTGAGTTTTCTTCTCTGAAGTGTTAAAGAAGCAGTTTGTGGTTTCACCTCTCAGGGGTTGCTCAGTGTTTGGGAGAAAGGTAAAACAGGTGAAAAGAGTGTCTTGCTGGCTTTAAATGAAGAAAAATATATTTAGCAAAGGATTTGTTAAAAGTAGCAGTCACAGAGACAGCATTACTATGTCTTCAGGGCTGAAATTGGTAACCTATAGCCACTTATGACAGCTGGCAGACACTTGCTGCAGAAATACCCCAGCACTTCTGTCAGGGATGCAAAGATGTATGCAAGTGGAGTGAGTGTTTGCTAGAGGTGGGAGCCCTGGCATACAGTCCTCCAGGCTTGCTTCAGAATGCCTGTAGACTTGCCTATCTACATGAGGATGAAAAGCAAGCCTGCAAGCTAGTTGCTGTTTGATTCACTTGTTTTGTCTGTGAGCCAACCCTCAGGGGAAGGAGGGAAGAAAAAGACTTTTACAAACCTGGAAGAAAAAATCCCCTGTCTAGCAACTCTTTCACTCAATTTCTCTAATTGTTTTATTTAAAGCCCTCCCTGGACCAAGAATGTTTTCTAAAAATCTTAAATCCCCTATCAAAATAAGATTTACCTGATGTTCACGGCAGTATCTGAGTAGGACAATGGAGAAAGTGCCAGCAGAAATAAACGTACAGTCTTGATTCTCAGGCAGCTGAAGGCAAAAATGTCCCAAAGGATTTTGCTTAAAAATATTTTCAAAAAATAATGAGAAATAGGAAAAGTGCACAGAAAAACACAAAGTGCCAATTAATTCAGTAGTTTTTGCAAACTTAGTTTGCAGTAAATAGCACTTGCATGCTAAAAACTACTCAGAGTGATTGGTTTACTTTAATGTATGGGAGAAAGTGACTCTAAAGCCTCTGTGTTTTAGAAGGGAGAATAATCTAAGAGTCTACATCTCTCACCAAGGTGGACAAAGAAGGAAAAACAATGTGAATTTGCTCATAAACAAACTGGAACCAGAGGTGCAGTTAAAAGAATAAACAGGAGGACTTGGAAATGTCATTTAAAACTTCAGTAGCCATACTGTGACAAGATAAGGGTTTTTGAAAACAATTTCACTAAATGAGTGTTAAAGGGAAAAGTCAATTACAACAACAGTGTAAAAGAGCATAATGTCAAAGAGTAAGTTTTGTGCAAAGAGGTGACCAGACTGCATTTTTGAGGCAGGTCCCGGGGACATTTCGTGACAGCTTAAAGCAAATGAATCAGCTTTTAACTGTAGTATTGGATGTTATGAAAGGTCCACCTCTGAAATCCAGGAAAAATCTCACAGTGAAAAAGAAGCTTTCAGCACACTTATTCCAGAAAAATCACCACAAGATAGAAAAAACACATAGGCACGGAAGTTCAATACAATACATTAGGGAAATAAGACAACTTAGTGACCATTTTTGGAGAGTTTTCTGGGAAAAAGAAGAAGCCCTGAGAAAGCTCAATGCCGCTGCTGTGGGAAAGACCCAGCTTATAGAATCACAGAGTCATAGAATGATTTAGGATGGAAGGGACTGTAAGCATCATCTAGTTCCATTCCCCTGCCACAGGCAGCTTATGTTGTTCTGTGGGAACCTCTGGAGACAGAAATATTTCAGAGCTTCCTATCTATCATCTGTTTTGGGACAGGCTTCCTCATGCCAGGAGGACAGGCTTTGACATAACTCTGTGCTCATGTCCTCTCTCCTCCATGGCCTGGGCCCAAAGGAAGAGATCAGGACTATGTGTAGGAGAGGTAGCACTGTGGATCCTGATCTCTCACATGCAGCTTTCGTCCCTGCTTAAATGCCATGGTCTATTGAAAATGCAGTAAGGTTAGAACAGAATCTGAGCCTAAATTCAGATTACTAAAAATGAAAATGAGGAAAGCAATAGCATTCATAGATTGAGATGAATGATCTCAACACGTATGATTTTGAATTGGTCTCTTCAATTTGTTTCATAATTCATCTTAATATCCAACTGCCCCAGAGTACTACCAAGAAACAGAGGCACGTATTCATTTTACAAATACTTTTTGTATTAAGTAGTTATTTTATTTTAAAACCTGTATAAGTCTCTAAAATCTCTCCTGTAAATTATGTATCTTTGTGCAGGTCAGGAAGCATTAATCTCCTACATACAGATCAGACCTCTCAATCCAGCCCTATACTAGAAATGTTTATAGGTATAAAGTATAGCACGTTTTCCACAGCAGCCAGAGAAATTTAAATCCACATGCGACATACTTCTATAATGTCTCTCCAATCAGTTTAACCTATTTGTCAGTTGTGTGTGATTTACCTGGTTAATCTCCACAATTCTTATAATTTTCCTGGTAGGATAGCAGATTATTAAAACCTCTTTCTGCTTACTGGCATTTGAAATCTTTTCTCCTTTATTGCAAAAGTAGTTTTAACGTTTATTATTTCACTTACAAGGGTCTTAGAAGTCCAGCAGTGATTTTACGTGTAACTTCCAAAACATCAGCTATGTTGGTAAGTGTTACAATGCAGTCTCCTGTTCATTTTGCCTTATTTTATCACCCATTTTAATAGAAAATGATACTTTTTTCATGTAAATGTAAAGTAATCGGAGGTCAACCATATAGAACAGAGTGTAAAGGCACCAATGACGCTACATATTGACCAAAGAAGAAAATTATGAGCTACAAAGAAAACAAATCCTTTATGACGATTGTATTGCACAAAAAGATGGAAAACCTGATTACCGTCTTGCTTATTCCAGCAGAATAGTAATATCTCTGAGTCTCAAAAAGGCATGAAGCTGATGTAAGACCACAATCACATCCAAAGGGGAATTCAATATGCATTGATAACAGAATCACAAACAATTCAGAGGAAGAAATACAAAGCGATTATCACATCCAGCAGATTAATTAATTTGTGTTCATTATTTTTTCTGTACAAGAAGCATCAAGTCAAACAGTTTAATGAAAAGGAATGAAGATATTCTAATTCTGTGGAACACTTCCAATGAGGCTACACATTATTTAAGCTTATGCATATTGAAACTATTATGTGCCTCAATAAATAAACATTTTACTTCAAGTGAATATTTTCTTTTGTGGGCTATTATCTTGGAGACCAGAAGCAGCCAAGCGTACATATTTAAAATTATAGGAAAGGGCTAGAAAACACTCGTTAAATCCCTTGTAGAGCCTCACGAATTGCCATGTCCCATAGCACCTTCCTGTTGAGAAATAAGGAGATGGCAGATGAGGGCTTGGAGGTATTTTGCTCAAATTCACATTTGCTATGTTCCATGTACCTGTGTACATCCCACTCCTTCCTCTTGGCTGAAAAAAGCCACTCCAAAATGATACCATAGAGCCCTAAATTCTCAAAAGTGTGTCCCATGGGTTCAGGAGAGGGAAAGTCAAGTGAAATCATATTAGAAAGGAGGGAAAATTGGCCTGGAGGAGGAGGTATGACACAGCCACCTTTTAGTCCCCCATTGTAAATTAGCTCTTGGTGTTAAAGTTTTCAGGGCACATTCTTCAGGCTTCAAAGACCATTAACAAATATTTCTACTTATATTTCCAGAGGAAAAGTCATGGTCCTTTATCTTCAAAGATCCTATTTCTTGATGGGCCTCTAATTACTGTGACATTCAGCCCATCATTGATTTTATGTCTGCATGACCCACATTTGTATTGTCATAATCCTACGGAAGATTTTGAAATGAATCAATTTTAACTTGCTTTCTTTTCTATTTCTGGGCTACCGATCTATGGCCAAGACAGTAAATTTACATACAGAGTACCATGCAAGTTAATGTATTGAAATTTATAGAAGAATGCCAATCAACACTGCAGTCGTCAGCTTTCCGCCCATCATACTGCTTAAATGTAACAGAGGAGTTATAATGTCCTCTTTTGGAATGAGCAAGCATGATTACTTGTGGGAGGAAGATTCAGCACAGTGATGCCACTACTTGTATTTTCAGACTTGTGTAATCTGTATAGAAACCCTTGCTCCAACCCTTGCCTTGATTTCTTGTTAAAATATTGTATTGCAGGATGTGCTAATTACCTGTTCCTATGGGCTACCTGAAAGTTAGTTATTTTACTAAAATGGCAAGATCATACTGAAAATAGTTTCAAGACTTCAGGCAGGCCAGGCTGGCAGGATGCTGCTCTGGGTTTCCTGACTCTGCTTTCCATAGGCCGATAACCACACAAGCAGTACATCATAGATTTTTTTTTCCCAAATAAGTGAGGCAACAGTGGCATAAGACTGCACACATGCTCCTGAAGGAGTGTGCCTTTAAACATGCTCCCTTAAAGGACCAAAAAAGCACCTTCTGAAGAACAATTACAAAGAAAAAAATATTTAGGAGAAGAGAGACCCCTTTCTGTCATGGAAAACTTCCATTTGGCTCCTAATAAGAAACAAGGACATACTTTTCTGGGAATAATTTCTCTGACAGGAAAGCATCTTCTCCTGGCTGCAAAAAGCTGTGCTACAAGCTCCAATGCCACTCTCTGTTATTAATTATTGCATTCTAGATTACTTGGAATTTTATTTTTAAGTCATTGTGACTCATTTTCTGTGGGAATGGAATGATCAGAGTTATCTTGCTAACTGTGAAGCTAATAGATATCTGCTGTGAAACTTGTGAAGTTTTGAAACATGCTCAGCACTGGACACAGGTATGAAAGCATTGGACACAGGTACGGACATGGTACCTATTATTGTACTCCATTAAAAAGTTCAATAAGGCTTGTTTGATTAAACGCTGAGACCTAAATTTTTGCAATTTCACAGCAAACAACCACTATTAAAATTTTTTTCCTTTAGCTGTAAACCATTTTAATATGGAAACCTGAACCAACCATTTGACAAGTTTTTACACAGTATTAAAACAAAAATAACTAGGCTTTTGGTTAAAAAAGAAAAAGTTGACTGAGGTGAATTGCATCCTTGAAAACAGAAAAAGAAAAATCACCCACAAAGTGAAGAGAAAAAGTGCCTTTACCAGCAGACTTTCTCAGATTAGCTCTACCATTTGCTGTGGCAATCAAAAGTGTTTTCCTCCCTGGTTCTTTCCCCTCTCCATCTGTCCGAGGCAGAAGGAAATGTGCACTCACATCTTACCCTCTCCCCAAATCACAGTCCTGTGTTCCAGCTCTGACCCATGTTTATCATCAGTTTAGACTAAAAAGGCAGGCTAAAACACATAGATACACTTCTTCGGCTATCCCTGCTGTGGCGGAAGTAACCTCTGGTAAAGGCACAGTATGAGCAATGGGGAGTGGTAGTATCTTAAATGTTGATAGAAGGAATAGCTAAGGCTTGTCTTTCAGCGTACCACTGGCACCAACACTGCTAGAGAAAGACTAGCACAACATGCATCCAAGCTACTCAAAGATTTGCCAAACCCTTTTCAATATCAGGCTGCTTAAAAGATTGCTTTTTGTGTTTCTGGTCAGCAACTCACAGTGGTGCTGCTGAGCATGCAACACTGCTGGAGCAAGGCTCCTATTAAACAACAGAAGAGAAGCAATAAAAAGTGGGAAAGGAAAAAATGTGATAAATAAATGTCCCACCTTTGAAATATTATATATGTGGGTTTCAGGGGTGGAAACAATATTACATGGAGCCTACTTTCTGGCTTGCTTTGGTCAAGAACATAAGGGTGCAGGCCCTGGGACCTTGAATAGATTTCAGCATCCTAGAAGACAGTGGGATTGAGAAAGCTTGGTCCATCCCACTCTCCCTTCTTCCAGACACTAAAGTTGAGCTCTGGACTGTGGTAGCAATAAGTCATACCCATACTGTTTTCTGCCACTTAGCCTCATTTCCAGACAGGCTACTGCAATCTTTTGCTTTACTGTCCCATAGTTCTCCTTGCAAAATGAACAGGATGCTATCACCATCCGTGGACTATCAGAGTTCATGTTAACATTTGGACTAAGTCAGCTTTTCTGCCTAATTTGCTGACCAGCTATTGTGGTTTAGCCGGCAGCTCAGCCCCACACAGCCACTTGTTAACTCCCCCACTGGTGGGACAGGGAAGAGAATCAGAAAGGTAACACTCGTGGGTTGAGATAAAGACAGGTTAATAATTAAAATAAAACAACAACAGAAATGCAATGGAAAGGAAAACAATGAGTGGGGCGAAACCTGGGGCAGGGAGTGGGGAGAAGGGAAATGAACCACCAAAACAAACCACATGCAACACAACCACCCACCAACCTGACACCTCCCATCCTCAAACCTCAACTGCCCTCCTTAATATACTGGCCATGGCGTCACATGGTATGGAGTGAACATCCCATTGGCCAGTCGGGGTCAGCCGCCCCCACCATGGCCCCGACCCTCCTGGCCTCCTGCCCACGTGGCAGAGCGTGGGAAGCTGGAAAGGTCCCTGACCACCACAGGCACTACAGTGAAGAGAATTAACCCCTTCTCAGCCAAAGCCAGCACACCAGCCTAAGCCAGTTTATATTTTAGAGTACACTGCATTTTTGGTTTTTCAGTAATTCATACAGCACTGTAAAAAAGCCAATGCTGAGCAATTTTCAAAGGCAAATTCTTTAAGTATTTGCCTAAATCACACATCTTTGAGGCCACAGAGTTACAAAAAACTACCTGAGGGGCAATATGTAAGATTTCTTCTTAGAAATGAGGTCTTAGGTTATTACTAAAAACTAGCATGACCACATAAAGACACTGCAGCTTTGAACTGTAAATTAATTTGAAGAATTTTAGCTGTGATCTGCAAATGATAGCTTTGTGTAGGAATAATATAATGCCTAGCCTCAGGGCATTCAGACTAACTGGTTGGACTGTGGCCTTAATTTTTTTAAGGTAAGGATTCCCCAGTGGGAACATGTTGTATTACTAGGAGTGCATGAGATATTTCAAACTACACAGGAACCGACACAGAGAAGGAAAACAGCTGTGATCAATAATGGTAACAATCAACATCTTTGGTGTTGCTGGTAGCACCTTTGGTACCATAAAAGGATGGTAAGAAAAAATGTGAGTCTCAACCCTAATGAAAATACTGTCACTGTAATTTCCACTTGCATAAAGACTCTGGTCTTATAATGTGACCCTTGTACAAAATACAGCCTTTCATATGGGGTCCCACTGCATTAAGTACAAAAGCACAAAAGTGGTTTTCAAATATGTTACAATAATTGAATTTAGAAGAAAACTTCCTTTAGCATCTCTTTGGTAAATGACCCTTCAAAACCTGCATCTAAATGATCTCCCTGCCTTTTTTTTTTTATCTTCTTACCTGCAGAGGAAAAATATGTCTCTTGTACTCTGAGACATTGACATCCTGGACCCTCAGACGGCCCAATATGCTGACCAGACCTGTCTCACAGGGAAGTCTGCTGCCTCCGTGGGGCTTGGGTCAGATGTGTTGCTAGAAAACTCCCTGGTCTGGTATGGCCCTCTGGTTACTACCTGCTATTTGTTGTGCAGATGGGCAGTGACGAGGCTGTGGAGAGAAGCCCAAGAGCGATCAGAAGGGACTTCAGGGCACTGGGGCAACAGGTCAAAGGATCGGGAGCACAGGTAGTGTTTTCCTCAAACCCATCAGTGGCAGGGAAGAATAATACTGAAAGGAACAGGAAAACTCACCTGATTAACACATGGCTCAGAGGCTGGTGCCATTGGTGGAATTTTGTTTTTTTTGATCATGGGGAGGTTTACTTGGCACCGGGCCTGCTGGCAGCAGATGGAGTTCACTTGTCTCAAAGGGGGAAAAGGATTCTTGCAAATGAGTTGGTGGGGCTCATCGAGAGGGCTTTAAACTAGGTTTGAAGGGGGAAGGGGATGTAGCCAGGCCCACAAGAGAGGAGCTTAGGCGTGGCGTGCCAGGGCTGGGGCTGAAACCAATAACCCCGCTCAAGTGCATCTACACCAACGCATGCAGCATGGACAGCAAACAGGAGGAGCTGGAAGCCACTGTGCAGTGGGATAGCTGGGACTTAGTTGCCATCACAGAGACATGGGGGGTTGACTCTTACAACTGGCGTGCTACGATGGATGGTTATAAGCTCTTCAGAAGGGATAACCAAGGTGGTGGGGTGGCTCTGTATGTCAGGGAGTGCTTCGATTGCATAAAGCTTGGCAACTTTGATGATAAGGTTGAGTGCTTATGGGTACGGATGAGGGGGAAGGCCAACAAGGCAGATATCCTGCTAGGACTCTTTTATAGACCACCCAACCAGGATGAAGAGGTATATGAAGTGTTCTACAAGCAGCTGGAGGAAGTATCAGAATCAGTTACCCTTGTTCTAGTGGGGGACTTGAATTTACCAGATGTCTGCTGGAAATACAACACAGCAGAGAAGAAACAGTCTAGAAGGTTCCTGGAGTGTGTGGAAGATAACTTCCTCACACAGCTGGTAAGTGAACCTACTAGGGGAGGTGCCTTGCTTGACCTGCTGTTCGCAAACAGAGAAGGACTGGTGGGAGAAGTGGTGGTCAGAGGCCATCTTGGGCTTAGCGACCATGATATTATTGAGTTCTTGATTCTTGGTGAAGCAAGGAGAGGGGGTCAGCAGAACCACTACCATGGACTTCTGGAGGGCAGACTTTCATCTGTTCAGGACACCGGTTGGGAGAGTCCCTTGGGAAGCAGACCTGAAGGGCAAACGCCAGCCAGAAAGGCTGGGCTTCCTTCAAGAGGAAGTCTTGCAGGCACAGGAGCAGGCTCTCCCCAAGTGCTGCAAGACGGGGAACACGACTGCCCTGGCTGAACAGAGAGCTTCTGCTGACACTCAGGGAAAAAGAAGAGTCTACTGCTTTTGGAAGAAGGGGCAGGTAACACAAGAAGAGTACAGAGATCTCATTAGGTCTTGCAGGGAGAAAATTAGGCAAGAAAAGCCCAGCTAAACTCAACTGCTATAAGAGATAACAAAAAATGTTTTCTACAAATATATTAACAACAAAAAGAGAATCAAAGAGAATCTCCATCCTCTATTGGACGCTGAGGGGAGCATTGCGACTGAGGATGAGGAAAGGCTGAGGTACTAAATGCCTTCTTTGCCTCAGCCTTTAACAGTCAGACCAGCTATCCCCAGGGTATTCAGCCCCTGGAGCTGGAAGGCAGGGATGGATTGCTGGATAAACACCCCATAATCCAGGAGGAAGCAGTTTATGACCTGCTGAGCCACCCGGACACTCACAAGTCCATGGGGCCAGGTGGGATCCACCCAAGAGTACTGAGGGAGCTGGAAGAATTGCTCACCAAGCCACTCCATCATTTAGCAGCAGTCCTGGTTAACAGGGAGGTCCCAGATGACTGGAGGCTTGCCAGTGTGAGACCCATCTACTAGAAGGGCTGGAAGGAGGATCCAGGGAACTACAGGCCTGTCAGCCTGACCTCAGTACTGGAGAAGGTAATGGAGTGGTTCTTCTTCAGTGGGCTCACCAGGCAAGTGCAGGACAACCAGGGGATCAGGCCTAGTCAGCATGGCTTCATGAAAGGCAGGTCCTGCCTGACCAACCAGTTCTCCTTCTGTGACAGGGTGACCTGCCTAGTGGATGAGGGAAAGGCTGTGGACATTATCTACCTGGACTTTAGTAAAGCCTTTGATATTGTCTCCCACAGTATCCTCCTAGAGAAACTGGCTAATCACAGCTTAGACAGGTATACTCTTCGCTGGGTAAAAAACTGGCTGGATGGCCGAGCCCAGAGAGTTGTGGTGAACAGAACTAAATCTGGTTGTTGGCCAGTCATGAGCAGGGCTCCCCAGGGCACAGTGCTGGGGCCAGTCTTGTTTAATATCTTTATCAATGATCTGGATGAGGGGATCAACTGCACCCTCAGTCAGTTTGCCGACGACACCAAGTTAGGTGGGAGTGTTGATCTGCTTGAGAGTAGGAAGGGTCTGCAGAGGGACCGACACTGGCTGGATCAATAGGTGGAGGCCAATTGCATGAGGTTTAAGAAGTCCAAGCATCAGGTCCTGCACTTTGGTCACAAAAAGCCCACGCAATGCTACAGGCTTGGGCAAGCATGGCTGTAAAGTTGCCCGATGGAGAAGGACCTGGGGTGTTGGTTGACAGCTGGCTGAACATGAGCCGGTAGTGTGCTCAGGTGGCCAAGAAGGCCAACAGCATCCTGGCTTGTATCAGGAATAGTGTGGCCAGCAGGAGCAGGGAGGTGATCGTGCCCCTGTACTCGGCACTGGTGAGGCCACACCTTGAATACTGTGTTCAGTTTTGGGCCCCTCAGTACAGGAAGGACATCGAGTTGCTAAAGTGTGTCCAGAGAAGGGCAACGAAGCTGGCAAAGGGTCTGAAGAGCAAGACTTATGAGGAAAGGTTGAGGGAACTGGGATTATTTGGTCTGGAGAAGAGGAGGCTGATGGGAGATGTTATCGCCCTCTACAACTACCTAAAAGGAGGCTGTAGCGACGTGGGGGTTGGTCTCTTCTCCCAAGGTACCAGTAATAGAACAAGAGGAAACAGCTTCAAGCTGCATCAGGGGAGGTTTAGTTTGTATATTAGGAGAAATTTCTTTACTGAAAGAGTGGTCAGGCATTGGAACAGGCTGCCCAGAGAGGTGGTGGAGTCACCATCCCTGGAGGTATTTAAAAGATGTGTAGATGTGGCACTTCAGGGCATGGTACACGTGCCTGGGTTGATGGTTGGACTTGATGATCCTAGAGGTCTCATCCAACCTTAATGATTCTATGATTCTATGACATTCTAAATCAGCTGTCCTCTGTGCTCAGTCCATTAACCCTTTCCAGAGCTCAAAGACGAGATATGTCAACAGCAGGTAGCCAAATATTATCCAATGTTGCTTTCAAAAGAATCAGGAAATAAATAACAATACTAGTACTATTCCTTCCTTATCATTTGTACTGAAAATAATTAACAGCTCTACAGTTCTACTGTCTCTAATGTCTTTGGAACAGCTAGGTGCTGTCTTCTTAAACTTACAGTTTTGAATGAAAAGTTTTAAGTGTAACCAGAGCTGCTTTAGTTCTACTATCCTGTAGTATTAAGATTTTTCTCCCATTTTTTCATCAGATGTTTTGAAGATATTAAAATAATTCTCTGATCCCTGGATAATCAAATCTAAACTCACTAAATCTGTGTACTGTGATAGGAAAGTTGAGGCCTTGAAATTCCCTGTGTCTAGGTTTTCTTACTCTATCTTGCTTAATCCTGGTGTCAGTTATTGGTCCAGAGCTTTGGCTAGAGAGTTTCCTTCAGGGATTGTCTGTGTTTCTTACAGCCTTGGCCAGTTCCAGTTCTAAAATAGCAAATTCTCACTAATTTGTACCCTCTCTCTGCTTCATCTACAGAGAGAACTTAACAGAAGTATAGCTGAGATAACATTTATATATATTTTATAAAAGCAATTATGTAACACTAGGGAATGCTTATTATTCTGTCACAGTATATTATAACTCAAAGTTAATTGTGCCTATCTAATTTATGGACATTGTACACTCTCATGCAGTATCCTTGTCTTTGTACTGTCTTTTAACTACTTACAGTGGGTTTCCTGGTCAGTCAGTCAAACTTTGGTTTTGGGTTTTGTTCTGTTTTGGTTTTTTTTCAGAGTAACTTGTTAGACTATGGCCTTAATGCAAGGATTTCCAAAGACAGGGACTTCATACTACCAGCAGGATGTGATCCAGTGAGTGAACAGGCACTACCACTACTGCACTGTTGTGGTAGTATGATCTGTATTTCAGATCATGACAGCAAGTATTGCGTGAGCAAGGTCCTCTGGAATTCTAAACTTATGGATTCCTTGAATCATCATATAAATTAGAGGTCTCCAGTTTTCTTCTGCAACACAGCAGGTGTTAAGCCAGCTCACAGAGGTCCACTTCATGTTATGCACCAAGGAGGAG
The DNA here is from genome assembly GCF_949628215.1 of Phalacrocorax aristotelis. Lineage (NCBI taxonomy): Eukaryota > Metazoa > Chordata > Aves > Suliformes > Phalacrocoracidae > Phalacrocorax > Phalacrocorax aristotelis. Next base: position 59,442,390 of record NC_134311.1, read on the forward strand.
AAGGGGTTTAGCTGGGGAGTGGCAGGCAGATAAACCAGAAGGCAGAAGTCAACTCCCACTGAGTGCTCCTCTAAGCAAGGAGGGCAAAAAGTTGTCCCAGCACAGGTCTCTAGGTACAGTGAGCCTTTTCTGCTGGCCGAGAGCCCTCTCAGACTCAACCTTTTGACATAGAAAATCCCCTGCTGTGCTCCTGCTCCAACTCATATGAGCAAGGAAGAACATGCACCAGACAGCTATTCTTGAGGGAAGTTGTCAAGTGGCAGGTTCTCCTACTTATTCATGGCAGTCAGGTGGTCTGCTGGAAATCCTCTGTTCTTCTCAAGGCCCTCCCTCCTCTCCCCCTTCCTTTTCATCAACTTCTTCTTGTCATTATACTTGCTAGCTGTGAGAAGGTATTAGGAGGCTGTCTCCTAGTAAATAAATAATTAGAAAGAGGGAAGATCCTCTCTCTTCCCCCTACTGGCTTGCCTTTTTCTGATGATTGCCGCAGATGGAGGGGCTCCTGCCAGGCTCCACAGTTCTCCCTAGTGTAGGCAGAGTGAGGCTGCTATCTATCTTCTTCTTCCAAGGCAAGCAATTAATCCTGTTTCCTCATATTCATCTATAATGTTGTAGTGCTCAAAAAGATACTAGGAGGCTTGCTTCTGCATATTCTTGTTTTCCATCAATTGTCAGGTCCTTTTCAGGTACATGGTGCCACTGCATATAGAAGTCCTTCACAAAAAACAAAATTTTATCTAAAATGTAAACAAAGAAAAAGACAAAAGGTGAGAGGGAAGGGAAGGATCCTCTTAAGTTAGTCAGTCTTGCTAACCAAGTCTTTTTCCTGTCAATAACTGTCATTCTCGTGTTATGATGCAGATGTTCTCCCTTGTGGAGAAGGAAAGGGTCATCTGTAAGCCAAAGTGTCAAGCCACCACTGTACACAGGGTCTTGCCTGTAAAATATAGTCTGTCTGGTTCGTGTTTTCTTTTCTCTGTCTGTGAATCAGTATAGCATCTTTGATTAATAATGGTCCTTATGTGTCTCAGACAGCACTTTCTATAAAGAGTAGTTCCATTGAGTTATGTCTTAGATCATTAATTAATTTGCTTACCTGTATCTTACCTTGTAGTTAGCTCCTTTGTAGCTGGTATTACAAATGAATGATTTTTCAAGTATTTGTTTTCACCCTCTCTCTCCCCATTACCATGGCCTTATTCACAATGTAATAAAGGTAATGGCATAAAATCTTAAGGAATTATTTTTACTGAGGGGTTTCTCGGTTTACTTAGTGTTTTTAAATGGCTTGCCACCTGCCTTCAGTTTATACATAGTCATTTTGGCCGATTCTTTCATATACTGTACTACTTTTAGAAGAATTCCCCTGTAACCATGGTAACTATTTTTGCTTAGGCACAGATGAGCACGTGGGTTCATTTTAATTTAGCTGAAAAGAATAGAGAAATGCTCTTGAAAGCTCCTGAAGTCATTTGGGTTATTACCGGCTTTCATTTCAGGTTCAACAGAGATAGAATTGCTCATAGCCTCTCTTCCCTGCTTTCAGTGATTTTTTTTTTTTTAACTTAGTAGGTGTGGGCTGTGAAGAATTTATATAAAAGTTTTGGGTGGTTTTCCATGGGCAGCTTGCTTTCCTGAAGATAAAAGGTGATGTATGATAAGATTTGCTTAACCAGGAGCAACACTGCAAGAAGCTTCTCTATTAGGCCCCTGTAATTCGGTTTCCCTTATACTCTTTGCAAGCCAGGTGGGATTGGGCTGTAATAACCTGAAGAAGAGCCAAGAGGGTAAGAGGGAGGAGAAATGCCGGTCCCACTTACATGTTCCTTTAGCTTTACAGAGACTTTGAAGAATATTTCCTGATGTCAAGTTGTGCAAAGTGTTTTTTAGGACAGACATATCCAGAAAACAGTCCTGAAAGGGCTTCCTTGGCAGGTGTCTCTTTGCTGTTGATATTGTGGTACCTCAGGCACCCTAGTGATCAGAGAAAAAATAGGAAATACCTGTTTCTTTCTGAAACTATTGATTCAGCGTGCAGCCAGGAGCTGACATAATCTCAGTCTGATCCAAAGTTCAGAAAAACTGGAGAAGAGAGAGAAGACTGAACTCTACAGATGATCTTTGTTGCAGGAGAGTAAGAGCCATCAACTAGTGACATCCTGGTGAGACCTGTGTGCATGCCCACTGCTCTATCTCTCATTCTGACAAACCTCAGGACTCCAAGGTACAGCTCACAATCCCAAATTTTTATTTTCTGTGATTCAGAAGTCACATTGTAAGTTAATCCACATCCAGCTGACCACAGCTTGCCAGATGGTATTGGAACTAGAACAAAGTAATCTGAAATACTCCTGGCTGGTGGTGAGCCCAGTGCACGGGACCTGATAGTCTCCCCCATCAGAGCAATCAGGCTTGAGTTCCCATGGGTTTCTCCTCAGTAATTATGTGATACAATGTTGGTATCATTACAATAATTAGCTGAACAACATTTGGGAAATCTGTCAATATTTCTTGCTTACCAATTGACAAAGCATGTATAGTGATTTGACTGCTTCTGCAGATGGCTGTATAGCACATTTTACAAATGTTCTTGTTGCAAACTTTTTGTCTCTCAGAGCACTATTTATTCATGCAGCCTTTTCAGTGTTCAAATGAATTTAATTATTATTCCAAGAGTTAATAACAATATCTGTTCCTTGCTGTCTGTTGCAAAGGACAGTGCTGCATATCAACCTCCATGATGCCTAATATTGAGGTTTTTATATCAATAGGAGTTTTACTGTAGAGAAAAATGCACTCCCCTGCAGAAAGATGATGTCTCAAGACAGACCAAGATGAGTTTTGCTCATGCTGTGGTTAACAGTGACCAGTTGCAGCCTCTAATCATTAGTCCCTAATTTCTGTTATAGCCTCATTGCCTGTGGTGCCTGTAAAGCACCAACCACCTGAGACAAGTCCTCCCTCTGTCTTCTCGCCTTTGTGTACTTCAAATAGCTGCTGCCTTGCAAAGGGGTGGGGCGAAATCAACAACTCTTCACTCAGTTGTGACTGCAGTGTTTCTCCTGAGTGACAAGTGATTGATTTGCTTCATCTCCCACTCTAAGACAGCCACAGCTTTTCTATTCATATTGTACAAAGGGAAAAGAAGAGTGAAAAGCATTACATCAGAGGTAAATCTGAGAGCAGATGTCATTCTGCATAGTTCCTCACTTGAATTGGCTGCTACTTTAATGAGGATGTCTAAGGAGCTGCCAGGGAATGCAACCCATACTGTTAGCTACAAAGCTTTGTCACAAGATATTTATTTTATCAGTACTGAAATATGTATTCATGCTCTTTTATAAAAAATTGTAACTCCATTGAAAGAATTCATAGGTCAAGATATATTTGTTATTGGATTCCCTCCACTTATTAGCTCAGAAGGACAAGGTAATTTTCAACACACTTAAGAGAATTTTACACCCTCCTGAAAGAGAAGAGGCATTAAAACAATTTCTTTTTATTAAGAAGTACAATTTGAAGATGAAAACAATATTACCTCTATTGCATGTGCTACATATTGTGCTTTTTAGAAGAAGTGTTTTGCTTATTTTAATAACATAGTCCATGGGTTTTTTTTGTATTATCCTTTAATGAAACAGTTCAGTAAGGTGTTGCTATTACGAATATATAGAAGAAGAACTAGGGAGAATTTTTATCTGGATCTAAAAAGACATAAGAATGTCATAACAGATTGGAATACTGCTGAATAAGTTTATTACAGTACTTTATCAGTGTCTGATGTTGCCCATAAAAATAACAGCAACTTTTGGTACCTATTTTTAACATTCTGACACTGTCTGACTCTATAATGGTATGTTTTTTAAAAAATGAGAGGTTAAATCTTGATATCTCATAATACAGTTCGAGGTATTAGGACAGAAAATATACAAAAAGATAAAACTTAGTAGCAGAACTAAAGAAAAGTGCATTTTTATGTGCTGAAAAAATCACAAGGGACTGAAAAAAGTCAGATGCAAATACTGGGAGATTATATTAATTTTCATTAGGATTCTAAAAAGTCAATATGTAATTTTCTGGGAAGGGCAACTTTTCAAAACAGAACAGTGTAATTTTGTTAGAGATGATTGGACTATTCATAATTATGTACAGTGAATCATTTACTGGAATATTTTTAGAGTTATCTTAAATTGTTTGTAAACACAGTGCAACTGGAGAAAGTTTCAAGCATACTACTGTTAGGCTAAGATTTTTCTTGTGTGTTGTTCCTATGACTTTCACACAATTACTCAATTTCTATGGCTGAAGCTATTGACGAAGCTACTGTTTTAAGCAGGGTGTGCTCATGCTGCAGGACACTAGGCCTTGAGCCAAGGAGCTCAAAGTGTGAACATGTAGTGAGGCAAGAGGTGCAAGCCATTTATTGTTTACAGAATGTTTGTGGTGCAGTCACAGTAGCAACTCAACCACAGAATTAGTCTTCAACATAAGTGTGTGCAACAAGGAAGGGCCACTAAATGCACTCTACTCTTCCGTTATTCTCTTGCATTTTCTATTCCATAAGCAAAGACACAAATCTTCTTCCCTTACCTTCTTGCCAGTACTCTCTTTTATCTTCTAAGCTGCCTGTCCCCCATAGTCAAGTTGTCTATGCTGTCCTGTACAGGGTCTCAGTATGCTGTTAGTAATGTACCAAGGGGTACGTCTGAGGCCATCTACTGCTCAGGAATGGATTATCAGCATAGTCTTTATGATGGCAGCTCCCCTCTTGGGCCTGGTTGGGTTAAGGTCCTACTGCATGTGGTAAGTAGGGCCAATGACATCCTGGTCCTGCTCCCTGAATGTGCCATGGGGTAAGGATTGCCTGTGGCAACCATCCTTGCATCTGCCCGATTGCTTTGTGGGGCCCCATGTAGCTTTGGGTTGTGCAGAACTTCATTCAATTGCTTGTCAAAAGACTGCTGTGTCTCTTCGCTTCTATCAGCCTGACATTTTCTGTAGATTGGGCAGAGAAAATGACATATTAATGAAGAGCTGTAAGTATGCTCCAAAGAAGTCCTTCCAGTGGACCCCCAGCAAAGACCAGAGGTGAAGTGAAAGCACACATTTTATTTGAAGGCTTAGTGAGTAGCTTCTTGCATTATTCAGCCATCTCTGCAGGTTGCAAAATTCCAGCAGTACAGACTGAGGGTAAGAATGATGAGAATACACACCCAGTGCTTGCAAGATGGTTTTGTTTCCTTTTTTGTCCATGGGCTTCATCACTCCGTTCTCCTCCCTTCAGTTTCTCATTTCTTCTGGTCTTTGAAAGAATATTGCAAGGATGAATACTCTGCAATATTTTGAGTGCCTAAACTGGAAAGGAGAAATAACACCACAAGTGTTAATGCCCAAAGAACATTTTAATTTACTTCTGCTATTTGTTTTTTGTTTTTTTTTTTTTTAATAACGCATCATATCATTATAAACAGTGCTGAGATTTCTAACAGGGTGGAAAAGAATCCCATAGGAATTCAACAATCATTTACCAGTCACTGGGACTGCTTTTCCAGTGTTACTGTTTAGGTGTTTGGGTAGGTTTTTTGGAATTTGTCATGTTCAATTGCTGTGGAAACCACTCTTTCAAGACTCCGCTGAAAAGTTTGTCAATTCAACATGAATAATTCCCTTGTTTTCAACGGTCACTAAAACAGGCTTTTGGGAAGAGATATCAGATACTAACAAGTGTTAATACTGAAAACTTCTATTTACTAGTCATGAATTTTCCAAACACTTAATGGTAATAAATAACATCAGTACGGATAGCTGGACATCTCACTCTGTATTAATAAGCCTTGGTGGGCAGAATTCTGCCTCTGACCTCTCCTACTCCCTCAGGTAAGCTGATAGCATGGACAACAACACGGATAACAAATACCTGCCGGCATTGCCCTGACACCTGCACCTGCAGAGACAGCTGCTGAGCCACAGTGAGGACAAGATAAATTAAATAAAACTTGTCTGGGAACCGCTGCTAATAGCTACTGCCTTTGGCTTTTCTCCTGTTTCCCTTGAAAATTCAGTAGTTTTTCAAGCTGTGGCCCACAGAACCCATCAGAGGAAGCATCCCTGGAGCAGTGCTAATGAGTCAGGGAAAAGCAATTAAGGAAAGAGTCTATTGGCATTGCCTGTGTGAGCTCCTGGCACTTGCTAAGTGGTGGCCTCCAGCTGATGGGAAAACTTTAAGGTGTCCACAAATCAATAGATGTTGGAAATGTTTTCTAAATCACTGGCAAAGATTTCCCAGGTCAGAGCACGCTGTGCTAGGTTCTCTTTCTGACAAACCAGAGTGTTATTTTTTTTGTATTATACAAAATTGCTTCCACCATAAGAGGAAGCCCCTGACAGCACTCAGACTCACAACGGGGAGCTGGCTACCAGCTTGCTGTGCACTTGAAGAGTGTTCCCAAACTTGGAATTGGTTTTGCCCTTTCGATTCTCCTCTATATGGGCATGTAGTTTTGGCAACACACACAAAAAAACCTTGTGTATTTAGATACTAGTTCTGCACTAGTGGAGTAGTGGCTGGATTCCATTTAATTCAGTATACTCAGGACCTGGTCCTTACGCTGTAACAGCTGAGAATATAAAACTACTTCTCTGGTGGTGCATGTATTTTATAAATACTTAATATTGAAAACAATTCCCTTGTCATTAGCAAGATTAAGGGAAATAGTGTGTCGATACATCAAATATGGTCTTGTTTTTGAAAAGTAGCTTTTCTGAGTGCCAATTTAAATTTTATCTACTTTGTAACAAAATGCTGAAAGGCAGAAGATTTAACAGTTTAACATTATGCGTATAATAAAATGGAGAGTTTCTTCATGTTTGTTTGGGATACCTGTCCATCTAATAACATAAAAAAAAAGTCATTGTTTGATGTGACTACAGACTGGATCACAAGGAATGCAGAAGTTAAGGTCAGACACATATTTTACTTGGGTCATGAGAGGTTGTATTTGTTTCAGAAGTTTTATGTTCAAAACATGGAGAAGTAATGCCTGGGAATTCCCATCAGTGTCAGGTCTGGGGTTTCCTCTGTAATAAAATTCTGCTGTCTGAAGCTTTGTGTTAGACCTTCCTTCCTGAGTGATAAGCTATGGAATTTCCTCTGAAAAATATCTCTTGTTCCTGAAAACACATCTCCAGAAAAGAACTGGCCAAGCTTTCATATTTCAGCATCAGTAAAAATATTGCTCTGCCTCTGAAATTCCTACTTGGTTACATTTTAGTTGGGGTATGTTTTAAGGGCTGTAATGTCAGCCGGAACTGACCAGATCAGGGCCTGTGAGAGCATGCAGCTCAGCTAGGGCAAAGAAAAATGTTAAGGACTGTTTGCAGCTCTTAAACTTTCCTGAAGAAATATGAGAATGTGAAATAGCTGTTTTTTTGTCTTATAGAAGTTTTTTTTTACACTCAAAGAATAGCATAGACTCTTCCAGATGAAACAACCTCTTTCCTTTTAAACAATGTCTCATGCTGACATTTCAGGAGGAAAAAACCCACACCAACTCTTTATATATTTACAATGATGAGACTAGGAAAGGAGTATTTTCTTCTAACTGAAATGTGCATTTTCAGCATGTATATCATAGACTGCTGTGTCTTATACACTTCTATAAAGTGTACTAAATAACTAATAATGAACACTTGATTTTAATGTAAAAAGTTTTTAGAGAGTGACATGAATTCTATTACACAGTCTCTGGCCAGGTACTCCATGTGCTGCAGGTGTGAATTATTATTCTTGACCTTTTAATGAATTGTGTTCAGATGAATGGGATATTACCAGTATCTTGCTCGTAAGTACTCTATGAATCTAGGAACTTGTAAACATCTGTATTATTTTAGTTGGAGTACCTTAATCTCTGCAAATAGACCTCTTCAGTCCTTGCTAAGAATAATCCAATGAAATATCATGCTCAGGTATACATTTCCTCACAAAAATATTTGTTTCTTTCTAACCTCTTCAGACCTTATTCACCCCTATAGGAAAACTGAGTCTGATTAGAGCAAAGTCTGACAGCTAGCATTTAAGAAGTATTTCTAAGACCTTCAGAAAGCTTGATTAGGGACTAAACTTCAGGATTTTCTTAGAACTTCAGAACTTTCAGTTCTGAAGTAATTTTAGTATTAGGTGTAAGGCCTCACATGAAGGACAGGGCAATATTTTTTTGTCCTATGTAGTGAGATACTTTTTTATCAAATCTTGACCTAGTCTTTAGTTAAAGTACTACCTTGTACTCACACAAAATTTGCTAAGATTGTTGCACAGACAATATTGCAGGCAGAGAACGTGTTTTTCTCATACTAATATGCATACACACAAAAGATTATTTATTTCTCTCAGGCGAGCATCAGCAAAATAAGTTTTTATGAGTCCACTCTCCAAAGCTTTTGCTTAATAAAAGATTTGTGGTGAAAAATAAAATGGATTCTAGGGAATAAAGAAAGATCAAGTTTTAAATGGCAGAAATTTTAAGCATTATGTAAGAATTTCAGATTAGTATGTATAGGGAAGTTAAAACTGTTACAGATTTTTGTCAGGTGTGATCACACAGCCAGTGGCTTGTTAAGCCACATTTTCTCCAGATTAACTGTGAAATCAGCAATTTGTGGGGGGTTTTTAAACTCTGCCCTGAACTGAACCTGCTGAGCATTGAGGAAGATCTGCTTTCTGCCATCGTGCATCTTGAAAAGAGGTGATGCTGACAAGAGCTGGTGTGTCAATCCATTAATTAATAGGGCAAATTGAAGAGTGAAGAAAAGAAATCCTTACTGCTAGCTACATATTTCAGCTTTGTCTCAGGTATCCTGAGTCCCTTCAAATGGGGCCTCACATGTACTCAGAGCTGCAAACAAAACTGTGTCCTAATGTATGTGATGTACTTCTGGATTGGGCTGTAGCTAACTCCTGGATGGATTCAGAGCTCATCTGAAAGAGGTCTCAACCTAAAGGGTCAGGATGCATTTGAGGCACCAAGACTGCCCTGCCTGAAATGATTTGGACCTCAATGTGCTCTGCATAACTTTTGAAACAGCAGTTCTGGCCCCTGTGCCACCTTTGGAAACAGCAGGGCAACACCAGATCTTAAAACATATAAAAGTCTTTGCTTTCCTCAGACATCCTGCCTCCAGTCACTTGTGGGGGTGAGGGTAGAAAATGTTACTTTTCTGAAATATGTTCCAGCAGATGTATTGGGGAATAATATTAGTCCTATGCAGGCATTTTGGAACCACAGGTGCAGAGGCCTCTTTGCCTTCTAATCGCCTCTCTAAAAGTACTTTTACTGGATTTTTTTACTCTAGACTTATTGTGTGCATTATGTAGACCTCAGCCTGCATTTGATGCATTCTGACAGAAGAAAAATGATCAATGCCAAAAATGAACAATGCCAAAAATGAACAATGCCAACTTCTTCTGTGGAGTTGACTCACAATAGTGTCATACTTCTTTTCTGTGAGTCTGGCCCTTTTGAATGCAAATGCTGTATATTTTTTTTTGTTAGCGTGCATGCATATATACATGCATGTTACAGAGAATGATTTTAGAGTAACCTTCAAATACTGGCAACCATGATCCATATTAGTGTGTTGGAGCGGGAGGCAGAAGTGGCTGATGTGCTAAGGCAAACAAAATGTTGTGAACCAGGACAGCCATTTTCATCAAGCTGGAAAGGTAATAATGTTGTTCTTGCTCCACTCCAGCCCAGCATGGGATGTTCCTCTGAAACATTGTAGTTGCGCCCGTCTGTATGCTGTTAGGCAAAGGAGGGTGCTGACTGACTCAGCAGTGAGCATGTTGCCCGTCTCTCCCCCAGGTGACATCTGGGGCTCTTTTCTTGTGCCTTGGGAGACAGAAGAGCAAGGGACAAAGGGAGAAGCAGCAGCAGTATCCAGCTCGAATGAGCATGTTGTTAAAATGGTGGCAACTTTGGCCCTGCAATGCCAAGAATGATGGTGTCTGTGCTGAAGAGGACCTTGCAGAAGAAAAGCAGACAAAATCACTGGGGGGTGCTGATGTGGAAGAAAGAAAAAAGAAGGAGTTTAGAGGATGGAGAGAGCAAGAGCAGCAGGATTTGCATGTCTTGTGGGAGATGCAGTGAAGGAAAAGCAGAAGGCAGGCAGGAATTTGAATGTGTCAGCAGAAGAGAGAGATGGGCCCTCCCATCTTAGCTTGTTCCCATCCTTCTCCAGTTTGAGTCACTGATGATCTTCTACACTTAAACACCAAAAGATGACTATTTTAATCATGTTTTTGGTATGATTACCTCTCTTATCTTATTTGTGTTTGGAGTGATTATTTTATATTTACTACAACATTCACTGCAGCTTCTGCTCTAGGATGTTCACACACAGAGAAGACTTTAAATAATAACTTTAAGTCCTTAGTAAAATGAAAGTATAATGCTCTGAGAAGAACTTTACAGTCACAGATGGTGCTGAGGAAATATTTCACAATGAATAATTTATCCATCAGACAAATGTAATGTTCCTATCTTGTTCATGAACAGATCATGAAATTATTTGTTATTCAAAATTATTCATGATATTTTTCTGGTAAATGGTTCTCTGCATCTGGTACATTACCAGTTTCTTCCAACAATTGTGATATGCATTTTTTGCTCCATTGGGAGTTTTATAAAATACTAACTGCTCTTTCTGTTCTCAGTCAATTGAGTAGTGTATTTACTGCCTTGAAATATACTGTGTTGAGAACCTGTCTGCATGATATGGCCAGCTGAGAGGAAGATTAGATGGGTGTGAATAAAAAGAGGAAATGAAAGGAAAATCCACAATACAAATGATGAGACTACTTCCTAAAATGTTAGGTAAGCATGATTTTTAAAACAGATTTTGTTTTCATAATGCACTATGTAAGAAAAATCAGTAGCCCCCATTCTTTTCAAAATGAGGAGCATTGTTGAACCAGATCATTATTTATTAAGACAGATTATCTCAGTTTCCAGAAAATTACTTGATAGGCTCAGAGTAATGCTATGCATGTCTGGCTTCATAAGGGAAATCTATTCAGAGTAAAAGACTTATTTCAAAGTGAGGCTCCCAGGAGGATGGTATGTATTCTAAGAGTAATATTCTATACCACTGGCTACAATAGTAGTAATCTGTTAACCTCTGAGGTAGCACAGTAGTGAGGCTTCATAACTAAAGCTGCAAAAATTGATGAAAACATATAAAAATAATAAAAGCTTCACAGTAATTGCTGAAAAACTTGTTCAGGAAATGGAAAGCTCATTTCAAGGTATGTGAAGAGACAGATAATGAAGCTGGAGTTTTTGAATAAAAACAGAATAAAACCATGCATGAAAAGAAATTGGTAAAAGCTATAAACCAACATACCATGAATGATATCTGGGACTATGCTTCAGTAATCCATGGCAGCTTCAGTCTGCCTCAGTCACAGAATCTGTCAGATCCTCCAGCAAGACCAAAGTATATACTTTTGCAGTTTGTTGTTGTTGTTGTCACTGTAAGGTATTCACTCTCTTATTTGGATAATACCTCTAATGAACCCTCTATTTCACCATGCAAATCTGTGGGAATGTGATGCTACCTGACACCTGGTTGAGCTGGTTTTTTTTTAAATTTTAACTTTACTGCTTAGTTTCAGGTGCTACCTAGCCCACTTTTAGGGAACCTAGATATCGCCCTTCTGCTGTAGTTCCTGTAGTTGCTCTGTGTGCCAAAGAATGGAGATATTCTTGCACCATTTAATGGGGTTTAGAGGGGCTCTACTTCACACCACTGTGGAGGTAGAGCCAAGGAAGGCCTTGTGTCTCATGGGTATGGGAGTCCTCTGGGTACTTCTGCACCCAGATAAGCTGTGCAATAGAAGTGTGTTCCTGGAAGCCAATGTTTCTCACAGAGGATTTGTTCCAGCTGTATCTACTCACTGGGATTAAAATGAGCCCTCCTAGCTGATGCTAGAATGAGAGTGAAGTGTTTGAATATAGCAGTGAGAATCTCCCAGCTATTTTATGCTGCTTCAGCTGCTGTACCCAGCTAGAAAAAAGCTCTGTGAGATGGGGAAAATCCCAGTCAGGTGGTGATAGCATCAACGTATGCATTCATATACAGAATGCAAAGGAAGCTGTTTAAAAGGAGAAGCACATAAACCTCCTCATGGATGCTAGTCATATCCAGCACATGGAGGCCAAATTGTGTTCTTGACTGGTTCCTAACAAAGTTTTTAATAAGGTAGAATTAGGAGAGGACTGTAGCCAATGACTGTCTTTTCTAGCCACATTACAGGCAAGAAAGGTTATAATTTGAAACAACTTCTGTGGAGAATATTCCCAAAGTAAACCAGTTAATTTTAGTAATGTTTGGACTATATAAATAGAAATTAAATAGGTAAAAACAACAAAGTTTTGTTAGAAATAGGTAATTTTAAAAAGTACCCCTATTTCAAAACAGTTGTGTCTGGTGAGGATGCATCTCTTGGCGTGTCTTTTGGAAAATTTCATTCCTTCCCCCAAAGTTTTGGAAGAAAAACCCCCAAACTCTCATGCAAAAGTTTTGGTCTACCTGATTCTTTGTACTTCAGAACATGAATTTGTGAGATAGATTTATTAAAAACAGTTCTAGGGCAAGCATGCCATTAAGAAATGTGAAGAAACAAGACACAGTAGTTTGGGGCAGTAGGTAACAGTTCAAAGCATCCAGGTCTGAAACTATGTTTTATTTTGATCTGAGGGGAAAGGAGCAGACACGGTTAGGAAGGCAAAAAAAAACCAGCCAAAGCAATTCCCAGGTGGGTTGGAATTGAATTTAAGGTAGAAAACAACAGTGCTGAGTACAAAAAGGTCATAAATGAGGTACAGCAGAAATGATAGAGAACAACAAAAGAAAATGGCAGTTCTAATATGGGGGCATGAACATGTGTTTTCTGTTAGGGAGTTAATTTATGATTTCTTATAAAACTCCAGAGCTCAGGTCTGTTTGGAAGCCCAATGGAGAACAACCAAAAACAGGTTGGGAAGATACTGGCATTTCATCACTGGTGTGACACAGGATGCTGCTGCATGGAAAAGGTAATAACCCTGCAGAGCTGGTAATTTAATTTGATTCCATTCTTTCTGGGTGAGGAACATTATGTGTGTACACATCTGGACATACATCTGCACACCAGGATTGCACCTAACCTAGTTGTAGCCTTGTGTCCTGGTAAACATGGTATTGCTATCACTAGTAAAAAGGCAGCAGGCTTCAAGCTAGTCCTGCAAGGTCAGAGAACATGTCAGGCTTTGTCTGAACTTGGGCTGCCTGGAGATTTGTTTGAGTTTGTTTAGCTGTAAGTGCAAAATTTTTTTAAGTCAGGTGGCTATTGCCTAGTTTTTTTCTCTTGCTTATAGGCATGTGATATAACCATAATTTTTATATAGCTAGTGTGCTGGTTTTGGCTGAGAAGGGGTTAATTCTCCTCACTGGGGGGGGCGGCTACCTTTCCAGCTTCCTGTGCTCTGCCCCATAGGTGGTGGGCTAGGAGGGGCGGGGCCGTGGTGGGGGTGGCTGACCCCGACTGGCCAATGGCAGGTTCATTCCCTACCATGTGACACTATGGCCAGTGTATTGGGGGGGGCAGTTGGCAGCTCGGGGGTGGTGTGGGGTCGGCGGACGGTGAGCGGCTGCGTCGCATGTGGTTTGTCTCGGTGGTTCATCCCCCTTCCTCTTCCCACCTCCCCCAAATCCCCCCCCGGGGTTTTGCACCTCTCATTGTTTTCCTTTCCATTGTATTGTTGTTGTTTCATTTTAATTATTAAACTGTTCTTATCCCAACCCACGAGCGTTACCCTTCTGATTCTCTCCCCCATCTACTGGTGGGGGAGTGAGCGAACGGCTGTGTGGGGCTGAGCTGCTGGCTAAACCACTACAGTCTTTTTGGTGCCCAATGTGGGGCTCAAGGGTTGGAGATAATAACAGCTGCTGGTCACTCTATGGTGACCCTAGGTAACCTATGGTGACCCTATGGTGACCCTAGGGCCACCCTATGGTTCTATCTGCGTGACCACAGAGAGGACATGAGGAGGTGGGATGGCAAGCCTACCTCGACCCTACAGGCATGAGTGTGTGAACTGCAAGGAAGAACAATCACTCAGGAGGGGTTTCTCTAGGAAAGCTGCTGCTCCAGTTTCCAGTGAGCAGGTCCCCAGACAGAGGAGTAAAAGCGCTGATTTTATTTCTAAGTGTAATAGAGGAACTCCTGATTCACATTTACAGGAAGTGAGTTGCAAATGCCATGATCAGGACTAGAGGGGCCCTGCCTCCAGCCGGGTGGAGGAAAGGGATAACAGGGTTTACTGGACTGTGTGGATCCGATGGCCTGGCACGTCCAACCCACAGGCGTATAAAGCTTTAGTGGACACCAGCGCACAGTGCACCTTAATGCCATCAAACTATATAGGGGCAGAACCCATCAGCATTGCTGGAGTGACAGGGGGATCCCAAGAGCTAACTGTATTGGAGGCCAAAGTGAGCCTAACTGGGAATGAGTGGCAAAGCCACCCCATTGTGACTGGCCCAGAGGCTCTGTGCATCCTTGGCACAGACTACCTCAGGAGAGGGTATTTCAAGGACCCAAAAGGGTACAGGTGGGTTTTTGGTGTAGCTGCCTTGGAGGTGGAGGAAACTGAACAGCTGTCTACCTTGCCCTATTTCTCCAAGCACCCTTCTGTTGTGGGGTTGCTGAGGGTCAAAGAACAATGGGTGCCGATTGCCACCACAACAGTGCGTTGGTGGCAATATCGCACCAACCAAAACTCCCTGATTCCCATCGATGAGATCATTCGTCGACTGGAGAGCCAAGGAGTGATCAGCAAGAACCGCTCACCCTTTAACAGTCCCATATGGCCAGTGCAGCAGTCTCATGGAGAGTGGAGGCTAACAGCAGACTACTGAGGCCTGAATGAAGTCACTCCACCACTGAGTGCTGCTGTGCCAGACATGCTAGGACTTCAATCCGAACTGGAGTCAAAGGCAGCCAAGTGGTATGCCACAACTGATATCGCTAATGCATTCTTCTTCATCCCTCTGGTGGCAGAGTGCAGGCCACAGTTTGCTTTCACCTGGAGGGGCGTCCAGTACACCTGGAATCGACTGCCCCAGGGGCGGAAACACAGCCCTACCATTTGCCATGGACTGATTCAGACAGTGCTGGAACAGGGAGAAGCTCCAGAACACCTTCAATACATTGATGACATCATTGTGTGGGGCAACACAGCAGAAGAAGTTTTTGAGAAAGGGAAGAAAATAGTCCAAATCTTTCTGAAAGCTGGTTTTGCCATAAAAGTAAGGTGAAGGGACCCGCACAAGAGATCCAGTTCTTAGGAGTCAAATGGCAAGATGGTCGTCGTCAGATCCCAATGGATGTGGTCAACAAAATAGCAGCCGTGTCTCTACCAACTAGCAAAAAGGAAACATAAGCCTTCTTGGGCGTTGTGGGTTTTTGGAGAATGCATATTCCAAATTACAGTCTGATCGTAAGTCCTACCTATCAAGTGACCCGGAAGAAGAATGATTTCAAATGGGCCCCTGAGCAATGACAAATCTTTGAACAGATTAAACAGGAAATAGTTCATGCAGTAGCCCTTGGGCCAATCTGGGCAGACAAGTTGTAAAAAATGTGCTCTACACTGCAGCCGGGGGGAATGGCCCTACCTGGAGCCTCTGGCAGAAAGCACCAGGGGAGACCCAAGGTCGACCCCTAGGGTTTTGGAGTCGGGGATACAGAGGGTCCAAAGCCCGCTATACTCCAACTGAAAAAGAGATATTGGCAGCATATGAAGGGGTTCGAGCTGCTTCAGAAGTGGTTGGTACTGAAGCACAGTTGCTCCTGGCACCCCGACTGCCGGTGCTGGGCTGGATGTTCAAAGGAAACGTCCCCTCTACACACCATGCAACTGATGCTACATGGAGTAAATGGGTTGCACTGATCACCCAGTGGGCTCGAGTAGGAAACCCCAGTCGCCCAGGAATCTTGGAATTGATTATGGACTGGCCAGAAGGCAAAGATTTTGATTATGACCAGAGAAGGAGGTGACACGTGCTGAAGAAGCCCCACTGTATAACAAACTGCCAGAAGATGAAAAGCAGTATGCCCTGTTCACTGATGGGTCCTGTCACCTTGTGGGAAAGCACTGGAGATGGAAGGCTGCTGTATGGAGTCCTACACGACAAGTAGCAGAAACTGCTGACAGAGAAGGTGAATTGAGCCAGTTTGCAGAGGTGAAGGCCATACCTACTGGCCTTAGACATTGCTGAACAGGAAAAGTGGCCAGTGCTCTATCTCTGTACTGACTCCTGGATGGTGGCAAATGTCCTGAGGGGGTTGTTGCAGCAGTGGAAGCAAAGCAACTGGCAGCGCAGAGGCAAACCCATCTGGGCTGCCGCATTGTGGCAAGCTATTGCTGCCCGGGTAGAGAACCTGGTTGTAAAGGTACATCATGTGGACGCTCACGTCCCCATGAGTCGGGCCACTGAAGAACAGTGAAACAACCAACAGGTGGGTCAGGCTGCCAAGATTGAAGTGGCTGAGGTGGATCTGGACTGGCAACACTCAGTGGGCCCATGACACCTCAGGCCATCAAGGGAGGGATGCAACATACAGGTGGGCTCGTGATTGAGGGGTGGATTTGACCATGGATGTTATTGCACAGGCTATCCACGAATGTGAAACATGCGCTGCAATCAAGCAAGCGAAGCGGGTAAAGCCTTTGTGGTATGGGGGACGATGGCTGAAATATAAATATGGGGAGGCCTGGCAAATTGACTATATCACACTCCCACAAACGCACCAAGGCAAACACCGTGTGCTTACCATAGTAGAAACAACGACTGGCTGGCTGGAAACATACCCCGTGCCCCACGTCACTGCCTGGAACACTGTCCTGGGTCTCAAAAAACAAGTCCTGTGGTGACATGGCACCCCAGAGAGAATTGAGTCAGGCAATGGGACTCATTGCCGAAATAACTGCATGGACACCTGGGCCAAAGAGCACGGCATTGAGTGGGTGTATCACATCCCCTGTCACGCACCAGCCTCTGGGAAAATTGAACGGTACAATGGACTGTTAAAAACTACACTGAGAGCAATGGGGGGGTGGGACATTCAAGCACTGGGATACACATTTAGCAAAAGCCACGTGGTTAGTCAACACAAGGGGATCTGCCAACCAAGCTGGCCCTGCCCAGTCAGAAATCCTACATACTGTGGAAGGGGACAGAGTCCCTGTAGTGCACACAAAAAGTATGCTGGGCAAAACAGTCTGGGTTCTTCCTGCCTCAGGCAAAGGCAAACCCATTCGTGGGATTGCTTTTGCTCAAGGACCTGTGTGCACCAGGTGGGTGATGCCGGAGGATGGAGAAATCCCATGTTTGCCTCAAGGGGATTTGATTTTGGGTGAAAACAGCCAATGAACTGAATGGCACAATGCAAACTGCTGTATAATATTGTGTGTCACCTCTGTATTGTATCAATGATATCAGAGTACAAGCCTCCCAAGCCATGGAAGATAAACTGTGAAACAAGAAAAGCACAGCAGTGATGGAACAGTGACTGACTCGGTATGCAGCAACCCAACGCCACACACCATCGCTCCCACCCTGAAAGACTGATACGACAGATGGAGCCCAGGGTCATGAACTGGGTGAACTCAATGGACATTTGAATGGACATTTTACAGGGAAGGTCCATAGACTAAGGGAACGATGTCTGTGCATTATGTCAAAGGATGGGAAGGGGAGGGGTGGTGGTTGGTACGGTTGTATTGGATGGTATGGGACCTGGGCATGGTGTAAATGGTATGGAATAAGGGGTGGAGAACGTGCTGGTTTTGGCTGAGAAGGGGTTAATTCTCCTCACCGTGGGGGGTCGGCTACCTTTCCAGCTTCCCACCCTCTGCCCCATAGGCGGGGGGGCTGGGAGGGGTGGGGCCACTGTGGGGGCAGCTGACCCCGACTGGCCAATGGCAGGTTCATTCCTTCCCATGTGACACCATGACCAGTATATTGAGGGGTGTAGTTGGCGGCTCGGGGGCGGCGTCGGGTCGGCGGGTGGTAAGCGGCTGCGTCACGTGCAGTTTGTGTCGGTGGTTCATCCCCCTTCCCACCTCCCCCCCCCCTCAGGTTTTGCTCCTTTTGTTGTTTGCCTTTCCATTGCATTTTTTTTTTTTGTAATTTTAATTATTAACCTGTTCTTATCCCAACCCACGAGCGTTACCCTTCTGATTCTCTCCCCTATCCCACTGTTGGGGGTGTGAGTGAGTGACTGTGTGGGGCTGAGCTGCCGGCTAAACCACGACAGCTAGTAACAAGCAGTATTCTGCGTAGAATTAAATATTTATGTCCATAGTGTGATGATAGTATATAGCAGAGTACAGGTATGGTGTCAAAGAAAATGCCTTGCAAGCGGGAATACAGTGGAAATAGCCTGTGTTTGGGGTGAAGTGATGGGATGATAACCAAGGAAGCACAGCAGGGGATGGCAAGTCCAGGCTTCTTTTTTCTTTTTCTGTAATAATTAGATCTAGGCTGATAACTCTTTGAGTCTGATATTCAACTGTTAAGACTGAAATTACATGAACAATAAATTTTGCCATGGCGTTTCCTTTTTGCCCATGACAATAACTTGAATGTGACGAAGTAGATATGTCTAAATCTGCACGGACCTTAACTATGCCACTGAATTTAAGCCATTTTAAATTCAGCTCTCCACTTATGGCTCATTTAAATTACAACCCCACTACTTTCTCAGCAGGGCCAAGTCCAGGCTTCACAGTGAGATTAAGCTGGTACAGCATAGTAGTACATGCTGCAATTGCAGCTTAATTTTGCTAGGTGCACATAGGTTTGGGCACGAGGCTCTGTAGTGAAGGGTTTACTGGGCTCTGAATCTTGAAGCCTCATTGCCAGAGGCAGAATGGAGTTTGACAGAAGAGCAAAGCAAGGAATATATACATCCTTTATGGTAAGCCAGGACCCCATCTTGCAGAGGACAAATATTTACCAGGGTCCAATTTTCAGCAGTAAGTGCTCAGTGCTTCCTGAAGACAGGTGTTTCTACAGTGCCTCAAACTGGACAAGGCAAAAATAAAAGAAAGACAAACTGCTTTCATAATCTTACCCTGCCGTGGTTCAGCACATCTTCTGATCAGGGCTTAGACTGTTTCACAATCTTCAGTGTTATGGTTTCTGAATTAGTAGTTCAATTTCCATTTGCACCGTACAGTTGCTTGTAAAGGGATGAGAGCAGTGGATTTGTTTTATGGCATACATTTCTCCAGCTGGACTATGGACAGACTGACAGCTGTCACTGTCACACCTGGTGAAAATGTCACACTATAAAGCCCCAGTGGCTTTACAGCATTTGTGTGTGACCACTGGACTGGATTATAGAAAGTATCGGATTTGGCCTCACGGACAGTTCTAGCTTCTTGAGAACAGGCACTGCTTCTCACCTAGACCAGACACTTAACTTTACAGAGTTTGATACATGACACTTCTATTTATTGTATTTTGACAATGGTTTTGAGCAACCATTCTGGACCAAGAACTTGTTTTGTCGTTTTACAAAAAAAGAAGGGAATTCTGATTCTGTTGCACCCCAAAAGCTTGCAGCTGAAATAGCAAATGAGATAACAGATGGAGACCAGGTAGTTGTGGGTGTATAGGGAAGCAATGAAACAATGATAGGCAGCATGATAAATAGGCTAATCATCAAAGGAGTTTTGTGTGAAAATAATAGAAAAGGGGGAGGGTTGAAGAAGATTAATGAGTTAATTTTAGCATCTATTTATAGAAGCTTTTCCTAAGTATGTACAGCAGTATTGGAGAAAGCACAAAGGGCTCCTGAAAACAGAGCAAGTAGCAGGTAGTGGCTGACATTTTAGCCCTTGAGTAGAAATGAGGAGAGATCTGGCCTTGTGATATCAAACAGGAGATGGCTAAGGGACTAACTATTCAAAAAGGGACTTGAACACAGAACAGAAACAAAACTCATGTGACAAAAAAAAGGAAAAATGGAGAAATGCAAAGAGAGGAGAGGTACAGTCAAGGCAACAGACAATCACAACAGCATTCAGCATAGACATGGGCAAGGCAAAGGCGCATCTGTCAAAGTCAGAGAAAAGGTTGCTGCAGTACTGGAAAGGCAATTAGCATCAACTAGCCACTTGCACCAGTTACATCTGTATGGGTGGAGAGAAAAAGCATGTGAGAAATAAAAAGAAAGGTTTATGGATACCTGAGAAATAAGAGAGACATAGAGGGAGATCTGAGTCAAGGTAGACACGGTTTATGGATAACCAGGTCTGCAGCATTGTCCTGAGGCATCAGGGTGGATTGAAAAGATATTGAGGGCTGTCCCTATAGCCACATGCTGTTTGAACTGGCAGCCAGGCATCCATGAAAAGTGTCAGAGAGGCAGACCAGGATTTCAGTCTGCACTGAAAGGAATGGGTGAGGAGCAGAGAGGTAGCTCTGTGAGCTGTCTGGGCTTGAGATGGGAGTGTTTCTGAGATGAGTGCCGGGGAGAGAAGGGTGATAGGGACGGAACTCCCACAGAAAGCTGCAAAGAGATAAAGAGGAGACTGAATAACATGTGACAGGAAAAACTGAGGAGGTGGGAGGAAAACCAAGAGAGGACAGAATATTAGGTGCTAAAGAGAAATAGCATCCCAGAGGACCTCAGCTGCTGTTTTTACAGTCAGACAGCAACTCAAGTTCAATGAAGACAATGTACTTGTGCAAAAAAAGAAGTCATTAGAGCTTTTCTGTTGATACCAGTTATACCGGAGTACAGTGGAAAGAAGTTTACTTTGCAGCAAACCTGAAGTTATTCCATTACATTCCTTGATGTGTCAAAATTAAGAGACACCCTGTACTTTATAGATACGTGACAAACTTGGCTTGGAAGTAGTAACTTTTTTTTTTTTTTTTAAAAAGTAGAAAGTAACTTACTGACTTCCTTACAACTCTTAATTTCCATCTCTGCTTTTGTAGGACACTTCCCATATCTCCCAGTTTTATGCAGGATTGTAATTTTTGTTTCTGACTCTACAGTGATTATATACATTAAATATTCTTCATAGAACATCAATTAAAGTGAATAATCCCCCTAGAAAATGTTTACAACTATTTTAAATACTCAGAACTTAATTAAGAAAGTTAGAGGATTAAAGGATTAAAATAAAGTTTTATCAGGTGGCCAAAGGGTAAAATTGTAAGAATAAAATAATCTTGAACTTTTATAGTATTAAGGCCAGGAGAAACAAAGATTGTTAAAAATAGAGAAGAAAGATTACTTAAAAATAAAGTGTCAGGTTAACATAGAAATTACACCTGTTTGTTTATCTTCTAATTTGTGTTATTTATTGGCAGACTATATTTGCCTACTTAGATGTCTTGCTTGTGAGAGTAGTATTTTCAATGAGAATAATACCATTGTCTTCAGTTAATTTTACATTAAGGTCCATAAACAACAACAAAATATTATTTAGAAAGTTGGCTAAATTGCATCCATTTAAGATCAAAACCCAAACCTACTATATTTGGTGTGACATCTAGGTGCACAAGGCTGGCCTGAGCTACAGCCACATAGCTTGTGCTAGATGTAAGTGAGGTGGTGCTGTCTGAATTACCTTAGTGCTGAAAGGGTTTATGAAAAACCTTTTGCAGTTAGAAAGCAAGGTGATATTTTGATTAAGTAGTGAAGTATGTAGGCAAGCATGTGTAGGAAAAACACACTAGGTGATACATCTTTTGTTTAGCATGTTATTCAAGATGAATCTGTGATTCCAGTGCATCAGTGGCTAACCTGCCGCTGATTCACCGGGGACAAGAATTCATCCTCCAGAGTTATTGTTTAAAATGTTTAACTTCATGCTTGTGTTAAATGCTCATAACTGCTTAACATACAGTTTCCTACTGCTGCTTCTAAATAATTAGCATTTAGCTCAGGGTTTGGCACTCAGAAAAACTCTTAAAACTCCTGAAAATATGTATTGCAGAAATACAGACTTCACTGAAGAGGTCAGTCAAGGAAGCATATGGAGGAACAGTTTTTCTTGTTTATCCCTGTTAGAATACTGGAAAGCTTGATTCAAGAAATAGGGTTTGTTCAGAAACCCATTATTGCTGCCAATAGAGAGCTCCACTGCTGCTCACTTGGGTTGACATGCCCAAGCCTGGAAAGGCAAAACTTTGGTCACCAGGATCTTTCACCTTGAAAACAATAATTCTTCACTCCCTCAAGAGAGCACCACATTACATTTCACAACCTAATGAGCCAGCAGTTGGTTACCTGTCTGTTATTTTGTTTGCAGCTTTAATCAAAATGAGACTTCCAAGCCTCACTTCCTTGCACAGAAGAAATCTGATACAGTGTATTTTTGTATGTAGAACTTTATTTCAATACCTTTTTCCACTGAAATTGGTGCCAAGGCCTCCGAGGAAACTAACACAATGGTTTTGAAGCCATGATGCACAATTTTATGTAATACTGCTCCTTTACATCAATTACATCTGCCATTTTGCCTAAGCTGCCTCTTCCCCCAGTGAAAATCCCACACATCAGTACTTAAGTGATATGCTTCAAATTGCTCATACAATTAAATGACAGTGAAGTTTCAAGATAAACAATGTACAACTGACAGCATCATCATCTGGCCTTTGGTTTTTGCAACACAGCTCTATTTGAGTCAAAAAGGCAATTTTTAGAACTTAAAGCCGTACTGTCAGATAACAGCCAAGCATTTTTCATGTATTCCCACCAGTGCTCCCAGAAGGGTTGTAAGATGGGGAACCTGTTGTGTGCTGTTTTATTGAAAGGCTGTGGAAAATTAACAGCAAACAAGACAACAGCAGGTCTATATGAACAAGACAAGTTGTATAGCCCCCTCCGCTGTACGAACATGGCTGCCTGCTCCTGTTGCAGCTGAACCTGAGAAAAGATCACTAAATAGCTGAGCAGTAATGTTTTATGTGTTTTGTATATATAGCTTGCTACTTTGGAGACTTCTCTGACATAACAGATGCTCCTTGTGGTAAGTAAAGTTTCAATTAATGAAGCTTTCAAGGTTTTCGCCTTTTTTTTTTTTTTTTTTTGTGAGCTCCTATTGGGAATATTGGGAATTCATGCCTGTAATATTTTTCTAGTTGAAAAGATTTCTGCAGTTTTGATTTTGAAAGTTAGATTAAAATCAGTTTGTTCTGATAGGAATCACAGTTCTTAAAAATCAAATGCTTCCTTTAGACTTACAAGGAACAAGAGAACATACTTACTATGGCATATGGCACTTGAAACAGGGGCTCTATTTATTCTGTCATCATTGCAGGCATGTTATTTCCATTAGTTTAAATGAGATTGATGTGTTTCCATCAAAGGAAATAGTTTCTTTATACTGTTGTCTTAAATAACTTGGAAACAAATATTGGAAGAGGTATCTGATGTCTCCTGTCCTTAGAAATCAATGTCAAGCCTCAATAAAGGTCTAAGAAAGCTTGCTGAGCATGATACAAAACACCTCCTGGCTCTATAACATCTAGGATAAGTACTGTGACTCTGAAAAGGGACTAATTTTCGAAGTGGATTGTGAAGTGGGCTGCTGGTTCCTTGAGTCCTTACCCAAAATATTTTGTGACACAGTATATATGTTGTCTGGGATCAAAACTTTCTCCTCATTTACACAAATGATGCAATCTATCTTTGTGTGAAGTGCAACAAATAAAATTTCATGCTGCATGGGAAAATTTGATTTGGCTGCTGTGACTCCCACCCACCCTGCCCCCCAGTCCAAATGACCAAGGAGATAAACTGAAGACTCATCTCTGCTTCCATTGTCTTCACTTATTGGATTGAATTGGAAGTAACTGTCATATTTTGCTTATGAATCTGGGAAGTGCGTTGACATCTGTGGCTCCTTAGCATCTCTCAAGATGAGACCAGAAGGTTTTTTTTTTTCAGCACACATGAAAGCAGAATCCAAACTGTAATGGATCTTTGATCAGACATTCTTTCCCGTTTCTTTGTTTAGTGGAAACTCTTGGGATCCTAAGAATTTCTGGGCCAACATCTGCAGTCCTCAGTCAAGAAAACTACAGTAGACTTCCTGAAAAATAGTCTACAAAAAGCCTCAGTTGAAGCTGGAGGCACAGGCACAGGTTGTGCTGTGTAGAGGCACAGGCTTTTGTTGATTGTGAATCGATTAAAGTGCTGAGTTCTTAGATTTATCATTCTGTGGAAGAAAATAATGTTTGGTACTCTATATGATACATATTTAGAGGCTGGCCCTCTGTTACTTTACTTTGGATATGGTGATTTCTATAAGTTCCGTTGTATCTTGAAAGACTTTACATCATGGAAAAGTCTATTCAGATAATAACACATTGCAGAGGGCAATGGAAACCAGAATCTGAGTGTTTCATAGAGCAAATATGCCATACATAAAATGAATAATGTTTTGCCATGGCTGTGGTTACTTATGAACCCTGCCCCTGATTTGGCCTGGAAACAGTGCTCTGGGTCAATTTATGCTGATGATGCTATTTTTTAAAATCACAGATCAGTTTTGCCTTACCAGTTTTTCTCATGGTAAATTAATATTACAGGCTAAGGACTTAAGGGCCTGGCTCTTTTACTTTTGTTGCTTCAGATGAGAATGAGTCCAATGGAATTAATTGTGTATTTCAGTGGAAAGCTGACACAAGAGAGGGAAGGAAGAGATACATTAGTAAATCACAACAGAAAATGAATTCTTAGTAACTGTGGTCTGCTTTTGCAACTCAGAAAAGTGGGGATAATTTTGATTAGTACTTCAGTATTCCTGGTTTGATGTAGTGCAAGCTGCCTTTAAATTTTGGAAGGCATTTAGGATTTTCTTGTAGAACAATTTTTGTATTAACCAAAGCATACGTACCAAAATAACTTTGAGTCTATTAACATTGAAAAGATGTCAAAGAGAAAGCAGAGCCATTTCGGAGCCTTGAATCTTGATGAGGTTGTGATTTTTCATTATGGTAATGTTGCCTGGTCTGCCGCTTCTGGTTTACATATAGGTAATAAGATCATCAGTGTCTGCCTCAAAGTGTTACAGCCCAAATTCTGAAGGTCTTCTGTGGTGGTCATCAAAATCAGAGTCTGATCTGTGGCTTTTTACCCTTACATTTCAGTCAAATCAATGGAGTCAGACACTCTGGTGGAGAAGTCCTGTATCGCCTGGGAGAGGCTCAGTGTTGTACCTTCTCCAGCCACCACCTCTTGGGAAAAGTCCTATATTTAAACCAGATCAAGACAGAACAAAACTAACTTTTTTTTTCTTAAATCATTTTGTCAGTTTTTTATTTTTTTTGTGCAGAGTGCAGTTCAATTCTGCTATGTTGAAGTTATGCAAACTCTTAAATGGCGGACTACAGAACTCAAACCCTGAGCTTCTATGGGTCTGACTGGGCTACATCATGGCATAATAATCTGAAACCATAGCAAATACCCAAGTGTTCTGCTTAGCTCAAAGCAAATCTACTCCTGATTGCCATCTAGTGAACCAGACTAGTACACTCCCTACTACATTATTACCACTAGGCTTATTTCCTGTCTATAAAAATCCAAAGGGATGAAAGGCATCACCCTCTCTCTACACAGCCAACAAAAGCCAGGCAGAAGAACCTGTCTCCCTGTCAGGAGATCAGGAAGCAGTGACCCTGCACTACTTATGAACAAAACCACAGAGAAGGACTGATACTGGCAAACACCTCATTCTGTAGATACATGTGGTGTGGAACATATTCCCCTTTGTGCCAGAACTATCCTTAGGCAGAACTGGCTGAAACTTTTTCACAGTATGTGGATGCTATTGACTTTTAATGGGTAACTACTTTTTATAGTCGAAAGCTCTATGACCCAAAACAACTCATTTTCAGACAAATTCTTTCTTTTTCTTTTGCAACATGTGCTTAAAGAAAGTAGACCTTTTTCATAGAAATTTTCAGATCAGTCTTACACCTTCACAGCTCCTTAGCTGGTCTTACCCACAGTCAATCGTTTCCTTCCACTGCTAGTTTAAGCCGCTGCACAGTCTAGGAAAGATTATTGCCTTATGCATCTATCTCCAGGGCTCCTAATTCATTCATTGAATCATACTGTGAACTCAGAGTAATGAGGATTTAAATGCATTTTAAAATCTTCTTTCTGTGTGATGCAGAGACCAACCTATCATTATCAGATAGACTGAGTCACATTAGTCACAAACAAGGAGCAGAAATGGCTTCTTCAAAGACATCATTCTTAGTTTCTGAATGAGCTGAAGCCAACCTACATGCTGTGACTTACATGCTCAGCTATCAGGTTGTCCTGAGGAACTGTGCTCCAAGGTAACTCATCAGAAATAACAGATGATGTTTTATATTCTGGGTAGTTTTTTAGTGTGGGATTTCTTTGTAGTTTATTTGTTTTGGTTTGTTTTTGAGTTGTGAGGGGTTTTTTGTTTTGTTTTATTTTGTTTCAAACTCTCCAAAGATATTAAGCAATATATTATGCGAACCTTTATTATAGCTTTAGGCAAAGTAACTTCTGTCTCCCAGAATCTGGGCTGATTTTTGAGGCTATTTTCCAGCTTTTATCTGACATTCCACAAGTCTTTTGTTACGCAAAATACCCTCACTTATGCTTGCAGTGGTGTCTCTGCCCGCATTTGTTGTCCTGAGACTGAAACAATCATGGGGTTATTCAGTCTGAAGGAGGGTTGCAAGAGTGGGAAGCTGTGATTCAGCTTATACAGTGATGATAGTTTATAAGATAATAGAATTAATTAAGATAGGTAAACTTCACTAATCTATTAATCTTAACCATAAATGATGGACCAGCAACTAACATTTAAAGAAACAGAACTCTGGCCTTTTTGGAGAAGGAGTACTAGGTTCTGTTTTACTGCAAATCCCTGATAACCCTGTTAGCTGTGGTAGAATTACCCTGACTATAAAAGGTAAAGATCTGTTCACAATACTGCAGGACTGTTCTCTCAGTAAGAGGAATGGAGCCAAAATCTGCTTGACACAAAAGCTAAGTCACCTTAATGTCTTGAAGAGAGCGTAATGGGTGTAAGCAGGCAGAAACAGAGCCACAGAGTGGTTAGGAATAGAATAATAAAAAAGATGCCAAAATTGAAAATATTTGGGCTCAGCCACGTGTAAGCACTGATGCTGAACTGTAAGGTGATAACAGCGTGGCCTGGGTCATTGCTAGCGTCCCACATGGATGCTTGCTGCTGTTCCTGCCACCAAGGGGAGAGAAATGGGGTGAGGTTCTGTGAATGTGTGTATTTGAGAAAAACAGCTTTGGCAGTACCTCTGAGGAGCTGCAAGATGACTAGCTGTTTGTCGGAAGACAGCTGAATCCTTTTAGAGCAGGGCCATCATATGAATGGGTGTGATCCCTCCTGCTTCTGGATGAGCTCGAAACTCTTGGGTAGATTTCGGGAGGGAAATAGGAAGAAACAGGCATTTGATGGATGCCTAAAAATAAATAAAAAATACAGAATCACAGAACCACAGAATGGTAGGAGTTGGAAGGGACTTCTGGAGATCATCTTGTCCAAACCCCCTGCTTGAGCAGGCACACCTAGAGCAGGGGGCACGGGAAGACATCCAGGTGGATTTTGAATGTCCCTGGGGAAGGAGGCTCCACAGCCTCCCTGGGCAGCCTGTGCCCCTGCTCTGTCACCCTCACAGGAAAGAAGTTTCTTCTCATGTTTAGGTGGAACTGCCTGTGTTCCAACATGTGCCCGTTGCCCCTTGTCCTGTCATTGGGCACCACTGAAGAGAGCCCAGTCCCGTCACCCTGACACCCACCCTTCAGATATTTATAAGCATTGATAAGATCCCCCCTCAGTCTTCTCTTCTCCAGGCTGAACAAAGCCAAGTGTCTCAGCCTTTCCTCATGAGGTGATGCTCCAGTCCCCTGATCATCTTCATAGCTCTCTGCTGCACTTGCTCAAGCAGTTCCAGAGGAAGCTGAGGGGAGGCCTTATCTCTCTCTACAACTACCTGAAAGGAGGTTGTAGTGAGGCGGGGGTCGGTCTCTTCTCCCTAGTAACAAGCAATAGGATAAGAGGAAATGGCATCAAGCTGCACCAGGGGAAGTTTAGGTTGGACATTAGGAAAAACTTCTTCACTGAAAGGGTTGTCAAACATTGGGACAGGCTGCCCAGGGAGGTGGTTGTCTCCATCCCTGGAGGTATTTGAAAGTATGGTAGACATGGTACTTGAGGATATGGTTTAGTGGTGGACTTCACAGTGATAGGTTAGCGGTTGGACTTGATCTTAGGGGTCTTTTCCAACCTTAACGATTCTATGATTCTAAACTGGGGGGCCCAAAAGTGGACAAAATACTCCAAATGTGGCCTCACTAGGGCAGAGTAGAGGGGCAGGATAACCTCCCTTGACCTGCTGGCCACACTCCTTTTAATGCACCACAGGAGACCGTTGGCCTTCTTGGCCACAAGGGCACACTGCTGGCTCATGGTCAACTTGCTGTCCACCAGCACTCCCAGGTCCTTCTCAACAGAGCCGCTTTCCAGTAGGTCAGCCCACAACCTATACTGGGGCATGGGGTTGTTCCTCCCCAGGTGTAGGACCTTGCACTTGCTCTTGTTGAATTTCATCAGGTTCCCCTTGGCCCAGCTCTCCAGCTGGTCCAGGCCTTGTTGGATGGCAGCACAGCCTTCTGGTGGATCAGCCACTGCTCCCAGCTTGGTATCATCAGTGAACTTGCTGAGGTTACACTCTGTCCCATCATCCACGTCATTGGTGAATATGTTGAACAGGACTGGACCCAGCACAGACCCCTGGGGAACACCACTAGTGACAGGCCTCCATGCAGACTCTGCTCCATTGATCACGACCCTCTGAGTTCTGGTGTCGAGCCAGTTCTCTGTCCACCTCACAGTCCACTCATCCAACCCACACTTCCTTAGCTTGTCTATGAGGATGTCTATGAGGGAGACAGTGTCGAATGCCTTACTGAAGTCAAGATAGGCAACATCCGCTGCTGTCCCTTCATCGACCCAACCAGTCACGCCATCATAGAAGGCTACCAGGTTGGTCAAACATGATCTTCCCTTGGTGAATCCGTGTTGACTACTTCTGATAACCTTCTTGTCCTCTACATGCCTGGAGATGACCTCCAGGATGAATTGCTCCATCACCTTTCTGGTGATGGAGGTGAGGCTGACTGGCCTATAGTTTCCCAGGTTCTCCTTCTTGCCCCTTTTGAAGTTTGGAGTGACATTTGCTCTCCTCCAGTCCTTGGACACCTCTCCTGCAATACCTCTATTTCCAGTTAGAGGTAGGGGTTGAGAGGTGAAGGGGAATTACTTCTTAGGGTTAGCATGTGCTGTAAGCCAGCAAAAAGTACATATAGCTAGCAAGTGCCTTTGGGAGAAGGTTGTCACTGAAGTTACTTATGAACACTCCCAGAGGCTGATGTAGATTAACTTCTGGCCAAAGAGTCACACCTGCCAGTGTTACCGAGACTTGTACAGTGTTTCAGCCTCATGTACATGCCTCTGGGCAGGAACTAAGCCTTTTCTGCTCTGTGGTCTGGTCAGAGGGAGGGGTGACTTGGAAAAATGCACTCTGAGCAGAGGGCAGGATTGATGTGCCCCAGCTCAGCCATAGCTAGTTTAAATCTCTTTTGGGGAAGGTGAAGATTAGACGGGCAAGCTGCAGCCCATCTTATCTGCTTGCAGAGCCACAAACATAACAGCTGTTATTTATAACATTTGGATTTTCAATTATTAGTGGCCACTTCATGACATCAAATTGGTGTGCAGGGAAAAGGTTGGTTAGTCAGCTTCTGAGTGCTGCTTTGAAGCCTGAGGATGGAAAAAAAAGTCGACTGTGCCTTCCAGCAAAATAAAGAGGATAAAGGGCCTCTCTTTAAACACACAAACCAGCAGGGAGCCAAGTGAACACAAGGGAGAGCAGAGAGGAAGGACCGGGTTATCATTCAGCTTCTCCTGCTTGAAGCCTGGTGATAGAGATAGAGCTGCTCAGCAGTTGTAAGCAGCGTTATCCTGTTCCCTTCAGGGCAGGTAGTGCTGTTTTTTACAAGCTCAAAGTGAAAAATGGTCATGGTTTTACTTCTTGACTGGTGTTTTAATTGCAGCTACACTAACTTTGATGTAGTTAGCACGTGCTTTTCCCTCATGGTACCATGAAAATGCCTGCTGTGGCCTTAATGATTCATTTATACCCACTGCTGAGAGGTGTCCTGTAATGTGTATGCGTGCGTCAGGTTCTATCGGGGTATAAGATGATACAATTTTACTTGATAAAATAAGCGTAATTTCCAAAGGCCGGAATTGATTCATGTCAGAGTGGTTTGGGTAATGAACCTGCTTCTCCATGAGTGCCTTTAGTTTATAATATAAATAGGAGAACAACCTTTATGTGAAAAAATAAAGCATTTCTTTTGCTGGAGGGAGTGCTGCAGCTTACTCAAAGTAAACCTCCATGCTTCTGCTGTAACTGTGCTTTTGAAAGGTCTTAATGCAATTAGGGTTCTTTCATTCACAATGATGTAATGGCCTGCAGTTTAAAAGCAGTTGCTTACTCTGAATGCAGCACAGAATCACAGAAATCACTCTTGCAAATGAAATAAACCAGATTCTGTTTCCAAGGTTTGCTCAACTGGCAGCTGAGGTGCCCAGGACCTTTCAGGATTAAATGACGTGTCAAGGTAGGCTGGGTAATTTCCCTTTTCTGCCTTCATCTAATTCAGACAGCTGGGAAGCTAGCCCCAGACACTGAGCTGATATTTTGCTGGACTAAGTAACTGAAGCGCATTTTTCTCAAATGTAGTTTTAAAGAATTCCTACTGGAACTGAGAAGAAATTCAGACCCCTCTGATACTGGTACAACTGGAAGCACTATTCTCATTTCCACGCCTGATGCTGGAGCTCCCAAAGGTGCCCGGAGAGGTGGAACTTATTCCTGTTTGTGGCATTTAGCTGCCTAACAGCTTGAGATCACCTCAAGCTAGACATTAAGCACCTAAGTGCCTCCTCGATGTAGGCAGAGTGAGTCTATCTTCTGAAGTGACAAGCAGCTCACATCTCTGCTAGAGGTGCACACTGCCTCTCTGTGTTAGGTACAATGACTTCAGGCACCCAGGTTTGAAGACGTCTGTTTGAGTCTTCGTGTGACCTCATAAAATTGCTAACTGTCCCTCTTTTCTAATGCATAGGACTGCTTAGGGGGCAGCCTGGTTCCATCAGTCTCATTTGCTCCCCTCTCTGTAGCCCAGCTCCTCCCAGCTCCAGCTTACTTGAAGGATCCCAAGCGTCCTGCTGTCACTGACAACAGCAGTGGACTGTGTGTGGTGCACCAGCCCTCATCATGACTGGGAGAGAAGCTGCTTGTCTTGATGGATATTTTTTCTTGCAAACAACAGTGGCACCCTTTCTTGCCTTCAGGAAATTTCTTGCACCTCAGGCATTAAATCAAGTCCCATCTCCAGCTTCAGTGTCCTGAAACAGTAGGCTACTTTCACAGTATGATGAGAGCAAAATTCAGTCTTTTGCCTTCCTGACATGCAGACTGTTTTTTGGTGTTTTTGGTGTTTTTGCCCCCTGATTTCCCCCTTGCAATACAAACAGCTGTCCCCACATCATCTCCAGTTTCTCTGTTCTGACTCTCTGTTCTCTCTGCATCCCCAACTTCATTGCTTCTTCAGTACCTCACAGGGTCCCATTCCTTCACCCAGATCACCAATTTTCACAAAACTCCAGTGAACATAATGTCATAGATACTCTACCTCTCTCTGTCAAATTTGAATTAAATTGGCCAACAGATTACAAAGCTGCTGGGGAGGACTGGCAAACAGACAGAGTGATTGCATAAGCCTCATTTTCTTAGGACACCAAGCTAGAAGGTAATAACATATCAAAGACAGATAGTTGGTTTAAATATGAGGACATGATAAATTAATCTGAACATTGCAAATAAACCAGCAGAGATTTATATTTCTTTAGAACTTGTGCCAGAGATGAAAACAAAATTTTACATATCCAAAGAAGCTTGAAGACAAACCAAGGCAGGATCAGACAGAACGTTGGTTATAGTCAGTGGGAATTTTTCGTAGGAAATCCTAAAAGACTGTAGAAAATCCTAAAAGACTGTAGAAAATAAAATCAGCATTTATGAACAAATGTTAAGGGTAGATAGACAGAGAATAAAATGGCAGATTTCTCAAGAACCATTAGCCTTACGCAAACATGAAACTAAGGGTATATAATTTGACACAAACAAGAAAGGGCATTTAATGCAAGTAAAATGAGACAAATTCTTTTATAAGGTATATAGTTGAATGTCATCTACAATACTGTGGTTAGCGTTTTTCCCTTCTTAAAGGCAGTAAAAGAAGGCTAAACACATAAAAGTTGGGGGCGTGTAACCTTTTCAGAATGAAAAGTATACTCCAAGCATCTAGCTAAGCATGGAAGTGTGACTATAGTAACAACACAGTGTAAAAATGGTAGTAGCTTCTGATTCAGCAGTTCACCTCCCTATGGGCTAAATCCCAATCTGATGATATAGTCAGAAAATACAGTACTAAAATGCAAATTTGGAAAGGACTAGGATCAATCTTTTCTGAATGCTTGCATAATGTAAGTCATCAAATTTTACCCAGTAATTCCTGTGGAGAGGGTTATTATTTTCTGTGCTATGTAATTGAAAACTATCAGCTTCAATAATTTGTGGCTGAATTATAGCGTATGTTTCAGAAGGACATCCAATTTAAAGCTGATGACTAATGAACCACTTCCCTTGTGTTCCAATGATTTGTTACAGTCACTGTTAAGGAGTTGGAATATATTTGCCATTTGTTTTTTTAGTTTCAAACTTCATTTTTAGTCATGGGTTCTTGGGTTGTATTTCTCTGCCAGTTTAGAAAGTTCCCTAAAGTTGGACACCTGTGCAGATATTTGGAAACTGTTCAAATTGTCTGCTAATCTTCTTTAGCCACTGGTTTCAGCAAGAAGATGGTTGGATAGTCCAGGTGTTTTGAGCTGTGCTTAGCTGAAAATAGGCTTCGCTGAGTTGTGCTTAGCTGAAAATAGAAATGAATAAACCAATACGGACTCCTTTTTATGTCTCAGAATTCCACAGAGCCAGGTCCTGCTGTTTTCCTTACAGATTATGTTGCATGTGAAAAAAAGGGTCCAGCTTAAAATTCAAATCAAACTCCAAGTTTTACAGCTAGTAGCTATAGTTTTCGTATGAAGGTCTACTTTGATGTAGAAATATAAAACTGTATGTTCATAGGTGATGTCTTAGAGTATTACTAACAAATGGGAAATTTCCTGGCAGTATTTCACTTAAGGAATAGAGTTTTAAAGCTGAAAAAATACTAAGAAGCACT
This sequence comes from Phalacrocorax aristotelis, assembly GCF_949628215.1. Classification (NCBI taxonomy): domain Eukaryota; kingdom Metazoa; phylum Chordata; class Aves; order Suliformes; family Phalacrocoracidae; genus Phalacrocorax; species Phalacrocorax aristotelis. Next base: position 59,475,862 of record NC_134311.1, read on the forward strand.
TTCTATGCATATTCAAGACTGATATTTTTGATTCAACTATGACTGTGAATCTTCTGTGTTCTGCTTCTGAGAGTACCAGCATACTCAAATACTGGGAATAGTGGGAAAATACTGGAAATAGGGGGAAAAAGTATACTTTTTTCCAAACTTATATGTGTCAATATTTGCTGAAAACAAAACTTAACAAGAGTTAAGTGCAGTGTGAAGTTCTAGATTCACGTAGTACTGTTTAATTACAAAATTTGCTTAAGTGGAGGCCATTAAAAAGAAGAGCATATTTTTAGGGCAACAAACACACATAGGACAGATTGCCTACTGCATTTCCATTTTATTATACACTGCAGCTAGGTGTCTCACCTATAATTAAATCTAAAATGAAAATTGTGAATCCAAGGATCAGAACTACCAGGGAGCTGGGGTAAAGGCTGTCTGCTTGGATTTTCTACTTGTAAAACTAAGGATAGCATCACCTAGGGCAAAGAAAGAAAAGGTACAATTAAAACAGAGCAAGTTAAGATATTTTATCCTACCTGTTTCATGTTCAAATACCATTTCTCATTTTAGAAGCCAAAGAGTTCACCTCTGTGAGAGATGTGAGGGGTAGTGGTTTTGTGTCAGTCAGGAAGTCTTAGGAAACTTAAGCACTCACCTCACTTTTAAAAGCCATAAACAAAAGTGTTGCACATCTTTACACAAAGTTTTATTTTTCCAACGACAAGAACAGAATCATTAGGTCAAACAAAACACTATTTTCTGAGATTCAATACATCCTGACCTAGTTAGATTTCACACAGTTAATCAAAACACCTCTTACATGCAATGAAATGAGTTTACCCAGAAAGAAAAAACCATCCATTGCGGAAAACGAAGCAGGAAATCTGTACAGTTCCTGTTGAAGGGGAAAGCATGATAGGCCAGTGAGCTTCAGATCTTACCACTTACTGTATGAAAACATGTCTGCAATAGGCATCATAGACGTGGTTGTTTTAGAGCAAATATTGTGACACAGGTATTTTAAAAAGTGGAGGTATAAAGCCTTTGGCAAAAAATACAGTTATACAGCAAAGAGTGTTCTTTCTATGGAAAACTTCTCTTCATCTGTGAATTTCACTGGGATCTAGAGAAAAAGTTAAACATTAGTCACTAGATTAGTAGGCTCCTCCTCCTCGTAAGATATTTAATGCAATCCTGAGCTTCTTTCTTGGCCAAAATACTTCTTTCTTATAATTTACCACGGAAGGCTAAAAGCCCAATTAAAAACAAAACAGAACAAACCCAGAAAAAATGAGTACATGTGCTAAAACAACAGCAAAGCAAGAAATGGGAAGGTTGTACTGTGAATGCTATTAAATTTTCTGCTGTTCTTCCAGGTACACTTGTGTTGCTGGTGCCACCTAGAAAGTTACTATGAATGCAATAAAACAATTCCTTCCAAGGCATTGGTAAAAAAACTTTTATGACAACCTCAGTATCTAAGTAGATGTTGACATTTCATTTGGTTGCTGTTTAATGAAAACTAGTGTAATTTATATAATCAGACCTTGAACTGTAGACATGCATAATTAGAAGTAGTATTCTTTTTAAAGACAAATACTGTTTCTTTTTTGTGTTATCTTAAGAACAATAAAGATTCATTCTGTGGTAGAATTTGCTGCAAAAATGACTTTGTCAGTTTTTTTTTTAAGTGAAAATATGCTATTTTCCACACACACACAAAAAATTTGTCTCTGATTTTGTTTTTACAAGGAAGAAAATAGCAGAGTGTAGTTTCTTAAATGTAGCCTCATTTTCCTTGCATTTTTTTTTCCCAGTGCCTGGCTCCCATCACAGCTGTGATCTCTTCCCCAGAGAAAGCCAATGCTTGCTGCAGGTAGTGTGAGGATAGGTGTGCTGATGAGCCAGACAGTACTTATTAGCTGAGTGGCCATCAGCTACTGCTAAGTGTCTCCTTGTTTTTCTCCCTTTTCCACCCTGAAACTCAGATTTGGGTTTTTCTTTTGTACCCAGGCACTGTTTTTCACAGAAAAAGTGAAGTCAACAATTTTGGAAATCTCTCTCTCATTCTTTCAAATTAACTTTAAAATGGTCACTTACTGCAGAAAAGAGCAAAGTGAGGGTCAGCTAAAGCCATACAGGAGGTATGATTACAGAAACTGAATTTATTTAGAAAGCCAGATTGAAAACTGCCAAGCTATGTGCCATTGGTTTGTTATTATCTTTCTATATACTTTCTTTTTTCCCTTTTTATTTTTAGCTTTGATAGCACTGCATCTTAGTTGATACACAATGAGGAATTAACTTTTAGAAAATTTTTATCAACTAGTCTTTATTTTTTGTCCTGCAGACTACACAGATCTGTCTGAACTTTTTAGAACTTCATCAGTTTTCAGTCTGTAACAATATTTTCTGTTGTTGCTCTTAATAAAAATTCCACTTCTCTTTCTGCCTTCTATATTTTTGTGCTGATGTTGAGATTTTTTTCCCATGCTTCTGGGAATAAAGCAAAAATTTGAATGGATTTTATATTCCTATAAACATTCCCCGAAATGAGCAGCTAAATTTCACTTGCTCTTTGGCTGCCTGGGACAGATATGAGCGGAGCTGATGTATTTGGGGGAAGGGACAACAATTTCTGCAGTCCTATGACATGCATCACTCACAGAAGGGGCCATTCTTGAGGTAATAATTTCTAAAAATGGGCAGTATGTTGCTGAATTCTCCTTTTTTTTTTTTCTCAGCAAATTTGCTTGGCAAATGTTACCCTGATGGTCAAGCTGAAAATACTTGTAGAGTCTCAGATATTACTCTTCTTTCAGATATAAATGAAAGAAAGGAAAGAGGAACAAACTTGTAGTCCATCTTGAAGTATTAGAGGAACAATCATGATGCGGGCAGTGAACCCTTTGACCCTTGGAACTGCCAAGGCACTTACAAGCAGTGCAGAAGCAATAAAAATATATTTCTCTTTCATGCTCTATTAACAAGCTATGTTGGGTAAAATATGCCATATACTTTTTGGGAGGCTTGTGGCAGTAACTTGTACATGCTAGTGGAAGCGTACCTCCTATTTTTTAATGCTTGCAGTGTGAACTTAAAGATTTTTTCATCAAAACTAACTGACAGTCTCTTAGTTCATATAAAAATACTCAAATATGTTTCCAGGGCATGTCATGGCTTGTGTACTTGGCATTGCTGGAAGGTTATGTTATGACTTCCTTTGGGAATTAACAAATACCTATCCCAACAAGCTATGGCTGGGCTGTGTGAAACTTAGCCCAAAACATCCTTTGTTGAGTGATGAACTTAGACGATGGTGGGTGCTGTAACAGGCACATCAGCTTGTTCTCCACCTTGATGGCACAGGAAAGCTGGCTTAGTTTGACTGAACAGTATTCAGAGCCGGATGCTAGTAGTTAAGAGTAAACCACAGGTACAGACATTTTCTTTTTAATTCCAGGAAAGTAATATAACTTTTTCAAGACTCAGACTGAGTCTTTCTGGGAACTTAGTTTAAAAAGTCGATGTTGAACATATGGTATGTAGAAAGACCAGCTGTGATTCAAACATTTTTTTTTTTAAACTCACTTTTAATTTTGGAAGCACCAATTATTTTATTGTACCTGAGAAAACATCAGCAAACCAGAACTGTAAGAAACAGTACATTAGCCTTTGTTATAATGCATTGTATTTGAAGTGACTCATCTGACTCATGGTGACTTCTAGCAAGTGTATTACTAATTCAGTGCAGTAAAAGTGGCATGTAGTTTTGAGATGGGATTGTCCTTAACTACTGCCCTAGTGTAGCTTTAACACAGGAAATGACCCCAAAATCACAGCATTGTTAAAAGCAGCATTAAAAAGCCATAAGCTGAAAGGCTTTTGTTTACTGTATTTGGTAATGCAGGTCTCTTCTGTCTGTGCAGCACAGGACAGTGATTTTGTTGCCACAATGGAAAGCAAGGAGCTGGTTTCTAAATTAAAGATAATACTTTGGAAAAACTTTCAAGCTAGTAGTGTATATAAAAAAGCTGTTGAAGGTAAGCTTTTCTGGTTTTACACAGGGAATTTTGGAAGTTCCCTGTTAGTCTGTGCTTTGTAAAATCACTCACCCACTGTTCTCACACAGAGAGAAACCTTTAAAATGATGGGCTGTGTATCAAAACTAAGGTGACAGCATGACTGGGATGACACAGTCAGCCACTTGCAGGGTGTAGCTCTGCATTGATTTCCTGAGTTCTGCATTCTCCCTCACCAGTAGCACCTTGTTCCCTCCTTTGTGGTATGCTGGAAGCTATGTCCTCAGTGAGGATTTGGTTTAGGAAATAAACGTGTTTCATCTATTAAACGTAAACATGCAGGATTAATATCTGCAAGCATGCTGGGGTGTCTACAGATGTGTAGATGTGTCTGTAGGGGAATAGCTATTTCTACAGGCATGCAGATGCATATAATGGAACAAGGTAAGGTTGGATTATCTAAGTATAGAACAGGTAGATGAAACTGGTTGCTTTCCTTTGGAAGTAGTTTATCTGATTAGTTCCTACAGTTAGTTTGCAAGCAAACAAGAGACTTGATGAAACCAAATGTAATTAGCCCCTCTTTACCTCTGGATACTTTTCAAAAGTGCAGACTATTTTTTGCCTCTGTACTTTGCCAGACAGCCTCAGAGAGCAGCTGAGCCCTGTAGGGCTAAAGGCATGGATGAGTGGGGAGAAGCCCAGCTCTCCTAAATTAAGTTTCTTTCTGTAGGGTGGGATTATATGTGGATATGAGGTTTTGCAGCAGAGCTGCCGTTTTCAGGAAGGTAGGTTATTAATCAGCTCCCCACTGTGCGCAGCTTTGTCTGAGCATTGCTGCCAAACCATCTTAGCCTGAGGGAAGACTTGACATGAGCAAGCCACCACTCTGCCAAGCTGCTGTGATAGATATGCTGTATCTGCCCCATGCAAACACCATCTTTCCTGATTTCTGTCTCACTGAGAATAAACGGGTCATACAAGGGAATAGTTATTGCTTAAAACACACTTGCTGTTGTTCTGCATGGTTGACTGTAATTTTTGAGGCAGGAGCCATTCACACTTGGCTGGTTGCTATCTAAAAGCTGCAAAATGTCCAAACTGATGCTGTAGAGATGCTGCATAGGGATCAGCTGCTTGCTGCAGCTTTGATCTTTGTATCAGCTGGTAAATGCTTGGCATGCCCACAGTAGCTAAGTACATGGAAATGCTTCATTAAGTTAAAAGCTGTGGTACTTAGCTGCCCGTGCAGCTTTGTAATTAATTGAAGAAACCCTTCAGCTATGACTTTAGTAGTCTAATGCCTTTTTCTAATGGAGTGTCCTTTGTTACAATGCTTTTGCTCTGAAGATCATCCACATTGAGGTACAGCCTCCAGGCAGGTATGGCTACGGCCTCAGGGGACCTAAGTCCCTGATGCTCAGTCACCTGGCCCACCCAAAGTTGGACCATGAAGGAAAGCTGTTATCCCATGCTATGCTGGCAGAAAAGATCCAATGTTGCTGGCGTTGTCACACTTTGTCAGGTGACAAAGTGATCAATGCTCTCCTTCTTGCCCTTCCATCTTCTGGTTTCCCATTTTAATTGATTTCCTTTTCTTGCAGCTTCTCTCACAAACATTCCCACACTTTCCTCAGCACAGCAATCCTTCAGCCTCCTGGAAGTGCTGCTGCTTCTGTGAGAGATGCTCTTCCTCTTGGGCAGAGTCACTGGTGATTCAAACAGGTCAGGCTGGTGGGTGCATGACAGGTGCATGGGCTGGAGGATGGGAAGTATGTCACCTCAGGTTTCCAGTGGAGATTTCAAGTCAAAAGCAACTTCATGAAAACCAGAATTCTTTTTTCATTACCAATAGCTGAAAAAACAAAATCCCTATGAAGATGGCAGAGACCAAAAAATGCATGGAAGGAAAAAACATTCAGCCCAGTCCCTCTGGGATACTATAGTGTGTATTTTATCAAGTTTATAAACTATATCACAATTCATTGATAAGGCTTCTGTGTACCCATTAAGTTAAAGACAATAATTGCTTTTTCAGTTTTCTTAAAAAAAGGTATAGCTTAATCGGTTTCTTCTCCTGTCACTCTTCCACTTTTGCAGAGATTTGCCCTAGAGGCTGCCTGCTCTCCATGCTGGTGTGAGTAACCAGTTACCACTGCTGTGGTCCATCTCTAGTTATTTTCCTGAATTGTTTGTTCCTTTGGATTTAGACTATGCTATATTAGCATGAAACAGTGTAAGCCAGTCTGCAGGAATATGGCAAACTACCATAAATGACTGTTGAACATAACTTCAGGTCATTACAAAAGCAGCGTGAGGAGGTGACTGGTCACTACTGCCTCCAAAGGCACAGCTATGAATTGAACACTATACAGATGTATAAAGCATAGATGGCAGTGAACACAGAAAATGTATGTTGCTTCAAGCCCTCTTGCTTTTCTTCTGATACCATCTGGATTGATGTCTGCCACCATGTGTGAACTGTCTGAGGTCAAGAAAAGTCTCTAGACGTCACATTATAGACGTTATAACATGACTGTTATAACAGTCATGCCTGTTATAACATTGTTTATGATGATCTTTTTCATGAAGATGCTCTAGCCTGATTCTCACTGCACAGCTGCTTTCAGGCACAGTATGAGGCAGCAGTTCTGTAAGAAGAGGTTTTCTGTGATCTAGCCCTTCTGTACAAGCCTCTTTTTTGTCACAGGCATCAGCCCATGTAATCACTTCCAGAAACTTAGTCTCCATTCTTTTGATCTTCCCTTTAATGTTTCTTCCTTGGAATAGTTTTGAGGGTTTGTACAGATGCCTTCCATCAAATACTGGGCAAGTTCCAACAGTAAAACATATTCAACAGAAACAGTATCACAGGCCTTGTAAGGAAGTGTCGTGGTTTAACCTGAGCCGGCAACTAAGCACGACCCAGCCACTCGCTCACTCCCCACTGGTGAGATGGGGCAGAGATTTGGAAGAGTAAAAGTGAGAAAACTTGTGGGTTGGGATAAAGACAGTTTAATTGGTAAAGCAAAAGCCATGTGTGCAAGCAAAGTGAAACAAAGAATTCCTTTACTACTTCTCATTGGCAGGCAGGTGTTCAGCCATCTCCAGGAAAGCAGGGCTCCATCATGTGTAACAGTTACTTGGGAAACCATCACTCCAAACATCCCCCCCTTCCTTCCTTTTCCCCCAGCTTTTACAATGCTGAGCATGACGTCGTACGGTATGGGATATCCCATTGGTGAGTTGGGGTCAGCTGTCCCATCTGTGTCCCCTCCTAACTTCTTGTGCACCCCCAGCCCACTCGCTGGTGGGGTGGGGTGAGGAGCAGAAAAGGCCTTGACCCTGTGTAAGCCCTGCTCAGTGGTAACTCAAACGCCCCTGTATTATCAACACTGTTCTCAGCACAAATGCAAAACATAGCCCCATACTAGTTACTGTGAACAAAATTAACACTATCCCAGCCAAAAATAGCACAAGGTCGTAATTTCAAATTTTGTAGTTCCACTTGTACTGAGAAATGCTCTGATCTTCATGTGCTGCATCTTTTGAATAGTTAGCTTCAAAGATGTTCTTGAATCAGGGACTGTTTTATGAGTAAATATCTGGTGGGAGTCAATGATAAATTCATTTAAAAACATTCTATTTCTGCTGCAGTGCTGTGGGAACAGAGTTTCTGTATTAGCGCTAACACTCATAATCAGGAAGACTGAGAAGGAGTCTAATCCTTGGCATTTCTTAGGCACATTTGAGTGATCAAAAGGGATTGCAGAGATTATGGTTTCTTTGTGTCATGCAAATCATGTCAATTAGATGAATTAGGAGTCAGAGCAACTCAAGTAAGGCTAAAAGGAGCTTGTCTATGTACTCAAGATACAGTTAGTGAGAGACCCAATAGAAGATGGGCCTGCACTAAAAACAGTGCATCTATGAGGAGGACCAAGTTCCTGATGACTGATTTGGACATCTGTAGACTAGACTGTGGTCCCTGTGTGCCTGTAAATCAGGACAATCTAGCACTAGTAGCTGTTTGCAGCCAGGGTCTTACTCAGGTGGTACCTGCTTACCCGTGAAGTAAGAAATAGATATTGACTTCCAACCAGAGACAAGAAGATTTTGTCATACCTCTGATGAGGACCAGGGATAATGTTCCTTCTCTGTGAACACCATGTCCTTTCAAGAGGTGGAGCTGTGGCATGGGGTATTAAAACACTGCAGAATAATTTGAATGGCTGTTAGGCTGAAAAACCAGTAAAACAATGGTTTGTGGTCTTTGATTTGCCATATGACTTAATGAGAAGAGCTGAGTGATGAATTCAGTTTTAGATCCAAAACCCTTAGGGAGTTCTGGCCTTTTTCCCAATCTGGATCCCAGTCTCAGCACTGTAATTTGCAGCAATCATTTAATTAATATATAGCTAATTTGTTTCTCTGCATTTATGTCTAATCACAACTTACAGAATAGCCTTTGAATAATCAAATATTAAAGAAATTTAATTTTAAATCTTCATGGTTTTGAAAGATAAAAGGCTAGGGCACAGGGCTATATTACAGCAAAGAGATATCACATGGGTGAGGTTTGCTGGACTGTAGATTCCAGTCCTTGCTGCAACAAACATGACTTTATATGATCCTTTACGTATCTTTTTGTAGGCATATCATGAAACCATTCAGGTTTCTCACCTAGAGTATTCCCATTAGGAAGTTATTCTTATACCTTATTTCTATGATGACTAGAAACATTCCTCTAAATTTCAGACTAGATGTGTTCATACCCAATTAATATTCTTACACCACCTTTCTCTCCTTTACCTTCTTTTGCATTTACCCCAAGGACACTTTAACAGGCATCAATCACATCATCTCAGCCTTCACTCTTGCAGGTTACAAAAGCTGGTGTCTCTAAGCACCTGCCAGGAGTAGCACTTACCAGTGACCTTACCACTCTTCCTCTTCCTGTTCCCATTTGACTTATTTTCCCCAAAACAAGCATGGATTATTCTTTCAAAGTCTGCAAACCCACACAAAGCATATCTCCACTCAGGGCATGTAACTTAAATCCATGTGTGACTGTGACAAATTTTGTAACCTCCATTATCACTCCAGAGGTTCCCCTTGATTCATGGCACTGTGCATGCTAGCATCCCTCTTTCCATTAGGCATTAGGGTGTACTTAATCTGAACCTATACGATACAGGTGTGTATGTAAACTATTCAACCCTATCACCTGTAGAAGAAATATGGGTATTTCTGGATATAATTTACTGCATTTTAAAGTAATGTCTACTGTAAGATCAAGCTGAACATGAGTCGGTGAGGAGCACAGTGGCAGCAATGGTAAGTTCTGCAGCTGAACAGGTGTTGAAGAGGAAAGTGGGGGTTCCCAGAGCCTGGGAAACCCATAGGGGTGCAGAGAGACCCCAGTGGAGCTGGTAGATCTCACCAGTGGGGCTGACATGGCAGCAGCATTGCCAGGAATGACCATGGGAAATTCAAATGGCCCTCAAGGAGCACAAGTGGTCTGGAGTGCGGTGTGTCAGTTTGCGCAGGCGGGATGTGCAGGGAAGGCCCCGCCATTGCAAACGGAGGCTGCAACCCACTTGCAAGAACCTGAGAGCAGCAGAAGCCATGGTATCCACCCAGCAAAAAGCTGTGCCCTCAGTGTCCCTCATAACCCCTCCAGCTGCAAGAATGGTTGCAGCCACCCAAACAGTTTTCAAGGGAAAGTGCAGCTGTCCAGGTCCCAGGCTGCAGGGTGTGCAGGGAGGAGGTGTCTAGGCTGAGTAGTATCAGGGAGTCAGAGGAGGAGGTTGGTGGAATAGTACTTTACCATCCCTGGGACAGATGCACCAGCCAACCACTGCACAGGAAACAAAGAACCCCCTAATCTCTCAACACCATGCAGGAAGAGGAGACCCAGGCAACAGGGCAGAACGGAAGCCGGATTTGCTTGCTTGGGGTGGCAAGCGGATCTACTCTCAGCCTGAGTCACCTTCCTGGGTGACTGTACACAACATGGATGAGGCCCTGGAATTGGATGGGCAGACAACTGATGATGTGGATGAAAGTCATTCTGGGATGGAGAAGTCACCTAGGCAGCCTACCCCTACAAATAAATCACTCTAATTTGCAGTTGCTAGTACAGAATGCATCTACTTCTCATCTAACAGCATCTTAGGAGATGAAAGTATTAAGGAGTATAAAGAGAGGCTGAAATCTAGATCAGTCAGCACTCTGCATTTTCCTTTTTTCTTTTTGACAAACTATATTATTAATCATATTAATTTGCTTTTCTTTCCTCCTGATTCTGCAAGTTTCTCTTTTTCACTTTGTCCCATTTCCTTCCACCTGCTGTGTAGCCTTCTGTGCAGACACTTCACCTCTTTTTTACATTTACGTCTCTTATGCAGGGAAGTCTGAATGCTGACTGGATGCATTTTCAAGTTTTTATTCTCTGTCTCCAATAACAGTCAGTGGATGTCGTTCTTGGCACCCCAAGGTTCATTTGGCCTTTCAAAGGGGCATCCCATTACTGAAAGTATTCTGCTCACTGGCTGCAAAGCAGGAAAGGGAAGAAGCCTACTACAATATCCTTTGACAGAAAAAGGTCTGACTAATTTAACAGTTCCAATAGGCATATGACAGTTCCTGTGGGATTTCCAGCCTACCGGACAATGCAGTTCATCTAAAGTCTTATGTGTCTGACTTTCCACTGTCCCACAGACATATTCTGACCAGCAACAATGGTGATGTTTTTTCCTATGTACCGTTTGCAAGTGTTATTAAATTAGATAGTCCTTCTAGCTAGCAAGTGGAGAGCTTGCTCTATAGCATTGCAGTCACATGGCACTGTAGAAAGAATAAACAATATGTTATATACTCATTTGGGGATGGCAAAGGACTTATTATGTTATAAAGCAAGAACTATTGACGGATAAAAACAACATGAAAAAATCTGCTAGAAATGACATAAAGGTATAGGGTTTTAAAATAGTCACATAAACTATGTTAGTTGTCACCCTCAAGCTGCTATTGAAGGTTCCTGACATATGAGAGAGACATGAAATTTCTTTTGTGTAGCTGAGATATCCTAAGAATTAACGTATCCTCAAGAACTTCTACTTTAGTGTCATGGTTTAGCCGGCAACTCAGCCCCACACAGCCGCCCCACTGGTGGGTGGGGGTAACGCTTGTGGGTTGAGATAAGAACAGTTTAATAATTAAAAGAAACAACAATAGAAATGCAATATAAAGGAGAACAACGAGAGGAACCCAGGGGGGGAAAGGAGGGGTAGAGGGGAATGAACCGCCAAAACCAACCGCACGCACCGCAGCCGCTCACTGCCCACCGACCCGACGCCGACCCCGAGCCGCCAACTGCCCCCCCTCAATACACTGGCCATGGTGTCACATGGGAGGGAATGAACCTGCCATTGGCCAGTCGGGGTCAGCCGCCCCCACCATGGCCCCAACCCTCCCAGCCCACCGCCTATGGGGCAGAGGGTGGGAAGCTGGAAAGGTAACTGACCCCCCACGGTGAGGAGAATTAACCCCTTCTCAGCCAAAACCAGCACATTTAGGTATGGATAGATCATTAAAATACTGGGAGATGTTCATGGAAAGAGGAAAATTCGTGGTGGATGCGTCTCCACTTGTGTAACTGATTGTGTTTCCTTGGGTAGAAAACTAACATTTCTGCAGCTTTTTGAGATTTAATGTCCTTTGGTCAGAACAGCTGGTCACCTTGTTTCTCCTGACAGTAAATATTGGGAGTTCAACAGTTTTGTATCAGTGAAAAATGATTTTTTTCTGCTGAATGAGCACATGGTGCAGCAGTAGGGTGAGACCCAAGCTCCCCTGTGTGCAAGCTATTATGCCTTTGTAAATACAAGGCAATTGCAGCTATCTTAATCCCTGGTGAACTAAGTGTGAGCTACATCATGGTTACTGGGGGTAGGGGGCTCCATATGAGAGGTTAACACAGGGTAAGTAGTCTGAGATCCCATGGTACCTAGTTAATGTTTTCATCAAGATATGCTGGGGCCTGATGGGATCCACCTCTCCCAATTCGGCAAAACACACCTCCTTTCTTTTCTATTCCCTTAATCCTCTCCGAAAGACTCTCAACCACGTCATCACTAACTATAAGGGCTGTAAAATCAAATCTCTCCCTCATATGCAGTGTGACACCTACACCGCACCTATCCCTCCTGAGCAGCCTGTAGCCCTCCATCCCAGCACTCCAATCATGGGAATCATTCCACCGAGTCTCACTAATATCAGTGATATTGTAGTTCTAGGAAATAACAAACACTTCCAGTTCATTCTGCATATTTCTCATACTGTGTGCATAGGTATACAAGCATTCCACATATGCTCCTGAGCCCTCCGTGATCCAGGAGCAGAGTAAGTGTTCCCACTAACATTGCTACCCTCAGGTAATGCCATGCCAACCCTTGGCTCACCTACTGCAAATCTGTTGGTACCCCCTTCCCCCATCAATTCTAGTTTAAAGCTCTATTGATGAGGACTTGTGATGGTGGGTGGCTGCTTGGCCACAGTGACCATGAAATTGTTGAGTTTAAAATTTTCAGTGTAATAAGAAAAAGGTCAGCAGAGTTGCTACCCTGGACTTCAGGAGAGCAAACTTTAAGCTATTCAGGGAGCTATTTAGCAGAGTCTTCATAGCATCTGCTTTTGAGGGCTTAGGAGTCAACGAGTGCTGGTCAGTCTTTAAGAACCACCTTATAGAAGCACAGGAGCTGGCAATTCCACTGTGTCATAAGTCAAGCAAGTGGCGCAGAAGGCCAGCTTGTCTGAGCATGGAACTCCCAGTGCAGCTCATGAGGAAAAAGAAATTATTATCTCTGGAAGTGAGGTCAGGCTTCTCAGGACGAGTACAAAGCTGTTGTTCATATATGCAGGGAGAAGACATGAAAGGTCAAAGCTCAGTTAGAATTGAAATTGGCCAGTGTTGTTCAGAGAACAAGAAGGGCCTTTAAAATTATGTTAATAGCAAGCCAGTGTCTAAAGAAAACATTTGACTGATACTGGTTGAAAATTATCCCCTGTCTAATAGGGATGAAGAAAAAGCCAAGGCATTCAATGCATTTTTTTTGCCTCAGTCTTTAATAATACTGATAGATGCTGCCCAGTCCCATGATTTGGAGGACCACGAGTGTGGGAACAGTGACTTTCCATTTGTGGGCAGTGAAATTGTAAGGATCTAGCTGTAGCAGCTGAATGTTCACAAATCCATGGGGCCTGATGGGATTCATCCCAGAGTACTGAAGGATGTTATGGCAGTACTCCTCTCAATCATCTACCAAAGGTCTTTGAAGTCTGGGGAGGTCCCTGCTGACTGTAAGATAGCCAATGTTATTCCAGTCTACAAAACCAGTCTGAGTTAAGACCCAGGGAACTACAGACCTGTTAGTGTAACCTCAGTTCCTGGAAAGATTATGGAGAAGATTATACTGGGTACTATTGAAAGGCATTTAAAGAATAATGCAGCCATCAGGCACAGCCAACATGGGTTCATAAAGGGCAAGTGCTGTTTAACTAGTTTGATATCCTTCTATGATAAGGTCACCCACCTAGTGGATGGAGGGAAGGCAGCTATTCCCTTCTCAGCTTGTGAAAAATGGGCTGTGACAGTTGTGTCCAGGTGTCCTGGACACAGCCGATCTCCTAGTTTTTTATCAGTCAAGTTCAGTGTTGGTATTCCACAGCAATTTCATTAGTAACTTTGGTCACTGACATTCTTCTGGAAGTTGGCAGAGACCAAGCATTCTTGCCATTTTGTTAGGTCCTTCAAGCAGCCTTTGACACTCATGATAGAAGAGAATTTTTGAAACAATAGTGATTGAAGAAGAGACTCATGCAGTTTCTTTGCACTTTTAATTCACAGACAGAGGAAAGAAGTAAAGGAGAAAAATACATTACAAAATATGGAAACTAAGAGACACTGCAGAGTGGTAAGAACATCAGAGAGACAATATAGGCAATGGTGACAAAAGAAGGCAGTTGAAACACAAGAAATTAAGATTTTGGGATTGTGTTGGGTCTGGTTGGGATGAAGTTAACATAGCTGTTACTATCCAGCACATTTCTTTTTCTTTTCTTTTTTTTCCACTTCACTTAATAAACTCTCTTTATCTTGACCCATGAGTTTTTCTCACTTTTACCCTTCTGATTCTCTCCCCCATCCCACTGCAGGGCAGTTGAGTGAGCAACTGATGGGTGCAGTTTCTGTCTGGGGTAAATTTACCACAGGACCAAAAATCAGTCAATAGTATAGTACTCAAACTGCCACGATGATATTCACCCAGTAGTACTTACTGAATTGAAAATCGCTGATACACTAAATCTTGTGTGTAACTTATTGCTTATAAGCCTCACATTGAAGGAGAGAAGGGTGCTCAGTAAGAAACCTGAGAATGACAAATAACTTGCACTTATTGTATCCCATACCCAGCAAAACACAAAACTTATAATAAAATATTCATTAATACACAAATAATACACTACATGTCTCCATGCAGATTGCAGCACTACCATGTATGTTTATACTACTACAGTCATTGGCCTAAGGGTAACATCCCTGGTCTCAGACCAAGTGATGAGGAGTAGGGCAGGTCTACATTGTTGGAGGCTGTTGTAGACAGTGATTCTGATGTAATCTTTGGGCCAGGAAGTTCCTACGTCTTCTGCTGGAAGGTATGGCAGGAAAGCGTCAATGTGACCTTTGTTTCTTGCATGACTTTACTAACCGTTCACTGTAGGGTTGAAAGGACCTGTGCACTGACTTGGGAGTGGCTGGTCATTATGTTTTTACACCTCTTTCAGTACAGACCTATATGTTCAATAACATAAAGAAAGTGAGTACCAAGATGGACCAAATAGAGCTTCAGGTAAATAAGAAACATGGTCCTGACCAGAATACAGTGGCTGAGAGATGGGTAGTGTTCAGGAGAGAGAGAAATAAGGTAAAGAAGTGTAACATTATACATCAATCATTTACTATCTCTAGAAAACAGGGACAGCAAGGACAGATATAAATGCTTTGGGAGGGCTGATGGATGAAGACCTGGTACTGTCTCTTTGGATATTTTGGAAGAGCCAACAACTGATAGGCTTATTCCAATCTAATCCCTGTGGGACTAGATTTTTGACATTGATATATCACTTGTAAATATTATTAGAGTTGTAAAAGTTACCATGTTTTTACTACCCAGGTAAAGATTAGAAAAAAAGTGTTGTGAACAATGACAGAGCTTGTTTAATGTTAAATTAAATGGAAAGACAAAAGTTGGTCACTAGATAAGTGTTGTTTTTTTTTTAATTTCAAAGGAAAGTGAGAAAGATTAGAACTTTTTTAGCTAAAATTGCAAATGTTTTATGGAATTTATATTGAATTTATGTAGAAAAGAGTGTCAGGTGTAGATAAGGGACCACTACAGAGAGAATATTGAGATAAGCAGGTTGCTTAAAAGGAATGCATTAATGGATTAGTCAGCAAAGAAACTCATGTCAGAAAGTGTGGCAGTGGAGTGAGAATTTCCCACTCCATTTCTGTTTAAATCATGTGCTGTCAGCTACCCAGAGACCTAGGGAACAAAATCTGCTCATATTTTCTTAAAATATTGGCCAATGAAGCACAGCTTATTTTTATATATGATCATCTGCCTTTCAAAACCTTTCATCTTATATTCACCTTTATTTTAATTTTTTTTCTTTGTTGGTCTCAATATTCAGTTTTCTCAACATATTATTTCAGACTGATTTTTGTTGTTGGCCATACAATTGCTGTTGTAGTCCTCCTTGTTCCTCCTATCCGGCATTTAACTAAGAAAGAAACAGTTTCTCTCCAAAAGCTCCAGAAATAAGTATTGCAAAGCCAAGCTGTGTAATGTGTCAAGATTTTCCCCAGAAAAATATTGTATTGGGACTTTTGGCCTATTGGTATGAAGATAATTTTTATTAAGGCAATTATATAACCAGACAACAACATAACCCATGCCTGCACATTGTTTACATGACTTTGGAGAACTAACCCATTTTCTAAGGAAACAACAGACTGTTGTCTAATAATCTCAAACCTGGGGCATGATTACTCATGACTCAACCTCAACATGAAATAGTGTGGAGGATATGGACTAAGCTGCGCATATTACACCCAATAATCAAGGACAGAAATATAGCGGTATCTGTCTTGGATGTCAGCACAGCTTTTACAACGGGGATATTCCTTCAAAGAGTAACAATCCAATTAGCAGTAACCTAAAGGAAAAATTGGTTTCTGAACTACCACAGCTATACTGATGTTTGCAAAAGGTCATACTGGACATACAGAGAAAGTCTGCAGAGTCTATAAAAGGTAAGGGACAGTGTTCAAAGCACATTGTCAGCATGTCTCTGAGATGGATTTAAAGACAGAGCTGAGGCTGTGCCTGACTGACACTATAAAATGTCCATCTCAAGATTGCAGAAAGCTAAAGGGCATTGACATAGATTGTAATTGATATAGCAGCCCAATACCAGACATCTGATATGAAAGATAACTAAATCAGATAGGCTTCATTATGACTCAAATAGTTCCTTCAGCTACTGGTATCGTATGCAGTATGGAATGATATGCATATCAGGATGACAGAGAAGTAATTAGACATAAACTGAACGTGGCAAATCTTTCTGCAGAAGAATAATATGGGAAAGGTAAAGCAAGCCTCCCCTTACAGGCTTCTTTTCACCCTCAAAGGAGCCAATGGAAAAAAATCCCCAGAATCACAGCTTCTGTGGGTGTTTCCTGGGGCACGAGGCTCTTCAAAGAGCAGAGGAAAGGAACAGAAAAAAGTTGTCTATCATGATGATGACTGGTGCAGATTCAGGACTTTATCCTCAAAGGCTGCAAACCATGCAAAAAAGGCTGGCATGGCCTGGGGAACATTTGAAAGGAGGACATGGCAAGCAAGTGCCCTCTGTAGGTTTGGCAGGTTTGAAATCTGTGCTCATGCTAGGGAGGTTCACATCCCCAGAAAAGTCAACACAGGCTGTAGCCTTTCATTGATGCTGTGATGGAAGGTTGCAGGAACACAGTGGCTGATTTTTGAGGGCTGACGGAGCCATAGGAAGTGTACAATGCCATAAATTGTTGCTGCCTTTTGAGATGAGATTGTTTATCTGGCTGCAGTACAAACCCAGCACAGTGCAATAAGCACACTGTCTATACTCTGGTGTTCCTGACCCTTGGTCTTATGTTCAGGACACTAGACAACAGCAGCAGTAATACACAGCTAGAGATCTGCCCCATTTTTTTGTTTTCTTGAAGTACTGCATGTTTCCTCTTTTTATTTTTTCTTTGTATGTATGGAATGTAGTTTTGGTTAGGGAAAGCCAGCATCCACCCAGCTCCAGAAATGCTATCAGAACGGCTCCTGAATTATTTTAGAAGCATGAGTTCCAAAACTCAATGTGATTGACGCTCTCTGATCCCAGAGCTCCTGATGTGCCTTTGAGCTCTGCTCACTCTGGGATGAAAGCTACAGAGCTCTCTCTACTGCAGTAAGCCATGGACGAGTTTTTTTTCACAACCTTCAAATATAGTCTTGCTCAGGTGCTCTGACAGGCAAGACGACAGAGATACATCCCTTCAGTTTCATGAAATGCAGTGGAACTGTTGCAACTGTTGCAACAAATCTTTTAGGTTTTGCTCTTGCCATGGTACTTTGAAGTCCCTGGGGCATTTTAACTAATATTTCGATGGTCAGTATAATGGTGGCTGTTAGTTTCATGGGTGACGGCCAGTGAAGATTAAACATCCCTCAGTGCTTCAAGCTGCCACTTGATGGATGCTTTTTAGTAGTATTTAAGCTTTATTATGGTGATGGTTCTTTGACCTCTACTGCCACTATAAATGCATGCTACTCTGTCCTGCTGTTTCTACTAAGTGTTCCTTTGGCTTTGTATAGCTTTTAAAACTTGAGCATATTCACTGTGCAGTGCTTACCTAGAAAGTTCATGAACCCCATAAGGAAAAGGAAACCAGTGGTAATAGAAGTGTTACAAAGTGCCACAGTGTGGAATACTGCAAATATTTGTAAAAAGTAATTCTGTTTAAGCTTTGTGTTTTTCTTCTATTCCACTTCTGTCATATAGTATTTTTAAAAGTACCTTTCCTTTCATTATGTGTAATTACTATTTGTGGAGCTCTTGGAGACTGGAAATGAAAGTTGAAGGTTTTTAGGAAATGTTCTTAATCTATATGACTACACTGAGTGTTGAAATAGATTTACTTTCAATTATTAAAGACATGCATTTTGTTCACCCTTGGGACCTCTACTCAGACTGGACCACAGAATTAGTCTTGAAAATTTTTTTGTACAATGGAAGAATTCTTCAATTTGAGCAGATAAAATTACCAGAACTACATACACCTGCTACCTGAAATAAGACAAAACCAGAATAATGATGTTGCTTTTAATAAAAATATAATATTTTAAAATTAATAATAACCTTATAGATATTGTTTCTAATATGTTGCTATATCCAGTTACAGAAGGGTATTTCAGCTGATGTTTATATGCCAGCTGTATTGTAAGAAACTTTTGGCAGACCCTGAAAAATGAATAAAGCTAATGGAATATTAACATCCATATGTAATACTAAATTGCTTCTTGCTGCAAGAAACAAAGCTAGTGTCTTCACTTCATTGGAAGTATTTTACTGTAAGTAAATATCAGCTTCTTTTTGAAATTCTTTTGCTAGTTAGGGCAAATATTAGATACTGATTTTGATTCACATCTCAAGCTATCTGTTAAAATCTGATTTTTGTCTTTAATTTATTTGAAGAGTACAATATCTGGGTTAAAAATAAGGCTTATAAACTTAATGACCTACAGGTCCTCTGAAGTCCTGCCAGTTTTGGGATTATCCTTTTAGACACAAATAAAGCACTGTTTGCTAGGTAATTCTACTGCCAAATATGAAAAAAAAATATTGCTATTGGCATAATTTACTTTGAGGTGTGCAAACAGTTTTACCCACAATCAGAAAAAAATGGCTTTCTGTAAGTACACTGTGTAGTTAGGTTAGTAAGAAAAGACTCCTAGAAGACTCAAAATCAAACACTTCACTTTTGAAAGGCCATTAAAATACAAACTGTTGCTTTAGTGTATCTCCAATTGCAGGTACAGGCTGCTGCTTTGGCCTCAGTGGAGGTGGGCTCCAGGTTTGGAGTCATTCTGTGATATCTGGATATTCAGAATTGCTTTCAGCAAGTCATAAATTTATTTTAATATTACACTTCCTGTTATAGTTCAAAGTGTCAAATCCTTAAGAAAATATTATTTTTAAGAGGCAGATTTGTTAACATGAAAATCCCCAGACATATATTAAGCCCTGAAAATAAATCAGCAACTAACTGACACACAAGTCTCATTCTATATTCTCTCTTCAGTAGCTGGTTATTTTTCTGCAGAGAATAAAGAAGCCACTAAAGTGTAATTAAAGAGGCAGATGCATTATTTTCTCTTTGAAAAATACATACTTAGCCATATGGAGCCTTTCGTACACGTGGATTTTCTCTTGCTAACAAGTTCAGCTCTGTGCTATGATTACTTAGCTATCACACCACTTACAGTTCTGAAATACCTCGTTGGATAGCAGTCAGGAGGTCAATGGCAAAGTGGCTTATTTTTACCTCCAATACCAGAGATCCCATGAATGCTCTGCTCTGTAGCAAGTGGCCACATTGGCTGGGTCGTTAAATGGGCTTTTTTTTTTTGTTTATGGTACGAAGTAAACTGACTGCTGTAATAAAATGGTGTAGGCTTACTTGAAATGATGCTCAGCTAGTGCAGAACTCTCTCTCTGGGTAACAGCAGAAAAATACATATATTTACATATATCTTAGCTAGAAAATATATGCTCTTTGCATCTGGAAGGAAGCACATTGCTTCTGAATTGCTCCTAGCCAGTCCAGCTGCTGCACTACAAACTGCAGTTGATGCTGAGTCATGAAAAAGCAACACTTTTGCAAATCTCCCTGTTTGTGCTGACCATCTCACCTCCATGTTAAGAAAAAAGTGATTCCCCAAATCCCTCACTGGTTTACGTAAATAATTTGCCCCACCATAGTGATAGATTCCAAAATCATGGACTCATGATTCTGGAATGATGTAGGAAGGCTTCTGGAATAATGTAGGAAAATACAGTTGAGTTACATCAACCCTTTTAAAGGTACTTATATGGAGGGACTAGAAAAGGATAGTTGGGATAATTGCGAAGTCTCCCCATTATTACATCTGCGTTTTCTGTGGTCTAAGCAACTCCTTAAGACTCTGTAGAGATGTCATCAATACATGGGTTGTTTCATGTATTGCTTATTTTAATACATATTCCTTAAGGCAATGTCATAAACTGAAAAATGGATAAGTAAAGGGGTCAGGTAGGTAAGAGCAATATCAAATACTGTCCCTGGCCTTGGGCTTGTTTGAAATTTGTGTAGTTTTAAAATTCTTTGTTTTTTTTTTTTATTTTCCCCTCTCTTTTCCCCCCCCCGCCAGTGTTTCCTTCATGTTACCAGAATATGAAACCAATATTGAGAATTGACAGTGCAACTGATGACCTAGCATTGGGGAAGTGGCTCTGGACTGAAGTGGCAGGCCCTCTACTCCCTTCTGGGCAGAGCAGCAAAGATGAGACCTGCCACCCCTGTTCTTGCCAAGCACACCCACAGAAATGCAGTCTTCTGATGGATGGTGCTCTCACTGCCCACCTTTACATGTGTTTTGGAAGTCTGACCCTTACACTGCTGATCATGCATTTCTTATCAGTCTCAAGGCCTCAGCAAACTCAAAATGACAGGCAAGGAAATAGCCTTGCCTCTTCAGGGGACATCTGTCCTACATGGTCTTCTTCAGTTCATCTTACTGTTACTCTTTTTCCCTCCATTGTCCCTCCCCATTCCGTTTGCTTAGACATCGCTTTTTGGGGTAGCAGGTTGTCATTTACAATTTTTGGGAATGATAATGATAATGTACAGCTTTTACAAAAACTTGAGACAGAGGAATATTTTATTTTAAATCTACAGTTTTCATCATGCAGCATCACTTTCTAATCTCTGTGTGTGATGCTTTTGCCTTTGAGACCTTAGATATGTTTTGCAAGGTGTTTTACTGGTCCATCTATTCTGTTTTTTGATTTGGTTTATGACATCTTTTTCAGATATGTTTTATGTCTTGGATTAGGGCAACGGAGTCAAATCTTACTCAGTGTAGGTTATGAATACTTATGTGAAACAAATTAATTTTATTCTACAACATATCTTCTTGCAACAAACTTTGCTGAGATTTCATGTGACACATGGATCTAACTTTATTTATAAAGTGAAAAAGTTTTATCAGAATGCACTTGTTCACCAGGTTGAGACTTTGGGGAAAGAATCAGGTTTTGCATATTTTTTAATTTTGCAAAAATCACTTTAGGAAAGATTAGTTTTTATTTTCTCTAACAGTACCTTTTAAATACTCATAGAAAATACCAGGAATCTGCTCTTCTGTCTTCTAAACAGATCAGCAAATTGACAGCACAGGTGCATAAATATCACTTCTTAGGAAACCAAGCTTCAAAAAGAATCGGTGTTCTAGTTTTGAACTGGCTTTGTCTGAAATTTATGCGTCTCATGTCATGACTTTTCTGGAAATGGAAAGCTTCAAACATTTCAAATATTTTTTTTTTTTCTGAGATAATTTGCTAGAGCATTTTTTAGGGTTGTGATTGTC
Organism: Phalacrocorax aristotelis; assembly: GCF_949628215.1. Taxonomy (NCBI): domain Eukaryota; kingdom Metazoa; phylum Chordata; class Aves; order Suliformes; family Phalacrocoracidae; genus Phalacrocorax; species Phalacrocorax aristotelis. The sequence goes on from NC_134311.1 coordinate 59,497,661, forward strand.
CTCCTGCAATTCTGAATGACAAAGAAATCACACATCTCAAATCATCTTGGACTGGTACAGTTTTTTCTTAAGCTACTGGCAGGAGAAAACACCAAGAATTTCTGTTCTGTGCTAATTCCTGTACTGGCTTTAATACCAGCCTTCTAAGCTGGTGCTGTTCTCTTTCAGGTGATATGATTTGAAATTGTGTATTCTTGTAGTTTAATTGATTGTCATAAATTTAAACTTGGATGTATGGTCAAGTTGTTTACCTCATCATAGCCAACAATAAATAACTGTCAAACACCAATGCCAGAGCTCACAGGACAGAACTTCCCTTCAAATGGCATATTGAATTGATTTTTTTTATGAGAAGCATTCATCTGTTTGCTGCTATTATGCAGTGCAAAGGTACAGCTTCCTCTTCTTGTTTAGAGTATTGCTGAGGTATGGTGATTTTGGAATTTTGAGACCCTGAGATCATGAAGCCCGCTGGAATCCCAATGGAACGTCAATAGGCTTTTGATCTGGCTGTAATTACTTCAGTTGATGCAATATTCCTTATTTATTTAAACTAATCCTAAATTATAATTCTTACTGGTTTTTATCCTTTGGGTATTGCTGCCTTCTTTCTAGGATGAGACTAGGTTATTTGTCAACACTGGAACTCTCTTTGTTTTGCTATTCGTGACTGTGTAGCTTTTCCTCAGTCCTAGGGAGGCGTGACCTGCTGGCTTGTTATTTTTATATCCTTTTTTTTTTTTCCATAATTCATATTTACTGGATTTTATTTTAAAGTGCATCAGGTTGCTCATTAGTTTGGTAATGTCTATGGCAGTCATTTCCCGTTCTGAGTGAAAAAAAAAATCTTAATATTATTCAACAACTTTGTAATCTTGTGTCACTGTTCTCAGCATTTATGGATACCAGGTTTAAGGAAGCTTCTCCCAATCTTGTAACTGTATCAGCTCTCTTCTTTCCCTTACTCTGAAGGTTCCAAAATGAAGATAGCTGTTATTACCGATTCCAAGCAGGAATGAGAAATAATTTGCAAATTACTTGATACAGTTTAACTATTTGCAGCTGAAGGGAGAGAGGGAGGCAGTGTTCATACAAGCTATTTCAAGGCCTTAAGGTAATATTCAGATACATGTATGTACTGTGCAACCACAAATTATCATAGGGTTGCTCAGGAAGCAGTAATCGCAGCTGCCTCAGGTCTAGGAGATGGGGACTCCAGTCAGATCCAGTTTCGTCAGCTTTCAACAGCTTGGGGGATTGTGATTCTGTGATTCTGTGTGATTTGAAAACAGCGACAAACATATATGTCCGTGTTGTAAATAAGCACTTGTGAGGAACCGAGCCAAGACGATTCTTAGTGTTACTGTTGTTTCCTATTACTATTTTAAATAGGAAAAACCCCACAGACAGGAGTTAGTTGAGTACAGACACTACCCACCCCTTGCTTTAAAAAGCTGAGTGGAAAATGCTGCTGTTTAAGACCCCATCATTTGACAGCATATGTAGGGACAGCTGAGCCCTGGAGAAGCCCTGGTGGTGAATCACTCCCTTAATATATCTTGTGGAGCTTCAAAGCGCTTTGGGATCCTTTGTGATAAGTGTTATTACATAAGGGTGAATATACCTCTGAGGTTTATGGCAGAAACCCTGGCCATGCTCCAGCTTACAGTGCTGCTGGCAGACACAACCACAGCACTGTTCTGCTGACAACAGAAAAATCCAGCCACTAAAAGCATGTCAGACTCAAAAAAGCTTTCTGCTAATTTATGTTCCTTCTGGTAGCTAGCTACTAGGGAGGAAAGTTAATGACCAAATTTCTTCCATGCAGATGCAGTGACTGCAGAGTTGGCCTCTTTTTATCTGCCTCAGGTAGAGCTGCTGTGTGAACTAAAGCAGAAGGTATATAGACAATCACTCTGGCTTTCACACCATTGAGGGCCAACAAAATAAATAAACAAACTTCTCTTTATCTTGGACATAAGAAAGTTTGAACCGCTCCCACAGACTGAGTGACACATCTTGTGTTTTACACTTAGCTTGGTAAGGATGCAACTGCAGAATCTTTTAGCTGGGAGAACTGAGCAAGCAGTCATGGACTAAGCCATTAAAACTGGTGTGAAAACGCTCCTGGGGATTTGCTACTTGGGAAACCTGACTAGAGTTTTTTAGCCCTTACCACAGAAACTGGCTGTAAGAGCCTCAGTGTTTTCAAGGGCTCTGGAGGCAGTGTGCTAAATTGATTTGGATTGACAAAAGCATATAAAATGAACAGGCTGTATCTGAAAAACCTGTGTAATTAGGTTGTGCTGCAGGCATCAAAGTTGAATATAATGATATCCACAACTGCAAATGAAATGGATATTCTTTCAGTTTTGTAGCTAATGCTACCACACTACAATTATTAAAATTTCTTTATGAGTGAGTCACATGCCCATTTTTTCAAAAGAATTTTGACCTAGGAGTAGTTACTTTGTCTGGATAGCCACCACCTTCCGTGGTTAAGCTTCCAGCCTTGTTTTCTTTATAAATGATTTATATAAGTTTGCAGCCCAATCAGTCAAAATGTAAGTGAGCCATTGAGTTTAGGACTGCTTGCCTCTATCACAACAGCAGTTGAGGACTTTCCCCAGCTCAGACAGTACAGAGAAGGGAAGATTTATTGTAACAGAAGGCAGGGATGACTGAGCAAACCTCCAATGATGCTGAAAGAGAAGATGCACTGTCAGACCCCATCTTAAATATGATGTTCAGAGCAGTTATGATGTGTATGAAGGCAGGTTGGCACATCTGCTAGATTGTTTTGCCTAAGACTTGTGCACAGAGTGGAAAAGCCAGCAAGAGCATTCTGAAAAGGGGGAACATGGAGTAAACATCATCCTTAAGTCACTCACTAAATGTGAAAGAGGCAGAATTGAGAAAAAGTCCTCTCATGTAGTTGATGGCCTAATGGCTGAACCATTTTTCCTGTCTCATTCTGATGTATGTGCACCTTTATTCTCCTTTCAGGGAAACTGATTTTGACACAATGGTCTGCAAATATTTTTATAGTCTGCTTAAATAGAAATCCTTATCTATTATTTTAAAATCTGCATTTAGATATTTTAGCTATAGTAAAATGCCCAACTCAGTGCTGGAATTATAAATAGAAAAATCACTGATCTCGGAGTTGCATGTTCAGTCCTGTCAGCCACAGAGGTTTGGGTTTCTTTCCTAACTTCCTGTTGTCCTGTAATAGAGGGTTCTGACTTTATAATAATGGGCTGGAGAACAAGATGCTAAAAAATTACTCATAAGGTATTTCAGTCCTCAGTGCTCAGTCACTAAGGTCTTTGGATATCTGTGTTACATAGACACAGTATTAATTAGAAATAGTTATGGTGTGACATTATGGAATTAGGTTATGAATATATTAGTTATATACTTAGGGAATGAATGATAATGATAGGTAACAAGTACTGTGTTTGACCAATGTATGCTGCTTTACAGCCACTAGCAGCACATACGCTTCTACCAGTGTTCAAATTCCTGCTCAGTGAAAATGGTGACACATTATCTGCAATAGCCCCTGCTGATCACCGCATCGGTGGAGGGAAACCATCTGTCTCCACTGCAAAAGACTGGGCTTTGAATATTGCTGAGGCCAGGGAGGATTGAGCTTCAGCCAGTGCCTGTGGAGACTTTGAACCAGAGAAGTCTTTTGTACATCTCAAGTCCCTTCTCAGCTTTTCCTGCAGTGATAGTGATGGGAGCTCAGAGTGCAAGGGCATCTACCCAGAAAGGGGTCAGAAGCCTCACATCCCTCACACCTCCCTGTGTTGTCTCTTCGGCTGCATATGTTGCTTAATCATTGCCTATCCTCTTTCAAACTCTTTCTTCCCACTTAGGAAAGTTAAGATTTAACTTTAAAACTCTCATAATATACTAATTCCTTGACAGAACAAGGAATTGCAAGTTAGTTCCTTGACATCCATGGGCTCCTGCTGCTTTGAGCCCTAGCAGTAAGAGAGCCTTGCAGCCTTAGAACTGCCCTTTCCTGCCAGAAAATTGAGTTTTCTACCCCTTCGTCTTGGATCTACCTGCTCCAGTTCACAACTGGGTGAGGGTAGGGGGGTAACTTTGCAGTAAACCATAAAGCTTCATCGAATGTTTTCTTCTACCTAGGATATTTTCATTGAGACATTTTAAAATCTTTTTCCCAGCTTTGCTCCTTCCATGAACCCTGCCACAGAAAGTATCCCAAAACAGGTAGATCATTTCAAGGGCTTTGCAGGTACCTGTGGTTACTCCATTTGCATTCACCAAGGGAATGTGTTTGATCTCCTTTAAACAGATAGGTAACAAATGTACTGCAAAAATCTGATCAATGCTTAGGAAGAGATGAATAAGTAAGAGGAAAAAGTGCAGAACAGTGACCTCATTACAGTATTGGTTTACATGATGAATATAGCTACAGTGTTGTCACTGATAAGTCAATTCAGTTTCAGTTCATTGGGATCCAATGAAACACCCGAATAATTCTTGGACTGTGTAAGGAGGTGTATACATAGTTTTGAGATAAAATATTTTTCAAAGCTTTAAAATGATTTCTAAGAAGACAGATGTTAAAAGTGGAAAATGTTAACCCTTCCTTTGCTATGAGTCAGCGAGCAGGGATTTGGATACATAAGGTTAGACTCACAGAAACATTTAAAAATATACCAGTTACTTATATGTACGCAGCATGCATTATAGCCATTTTAAAATCACATGGACTATATGACTCATCATATGATGATGTAAGTCTGGTACTTCATGTGGAAGGCCATGTATATTTTTTACAGGTATCTAAGTGTCTAAAGGTATAGGTGTGCATCTCAGGTTTTAGGTATCATCAGAACTAATGAACCAGGAATCTAGAATAAAATCTGTCATTAGCTACCATTGTACTTTCAAAAATCCTACTGCCCCAGATATCTTGGTATCTAAATACATACGTCATTATGGCTTTAGACTTCACATTGGAAAACAGACAGTTAAGAACATGTCTTTAGATGATGACTGAGGCTTGCCATGTTGTTTAGCATTGTTCTGTCAAGGGAGAAACAAACCCGTGTTACTTTTGCCTATTACAGGGAGAGGAACTTGTAAGAAGGATAATAGCTGGCTTGGCGCTTCCATCTTATCACTTGTTACTGCGTTAATGACTTCAGAGATGCAGCATTCCTAAAAGGGACTGTTGTTTAGAGAAAAAAAAGATAAACAGTGATCATTTTATCCCTAATGAGCTTAAACTGAAGGATGTTGTCCAATAACTGAAGTGGATGCAAATTTAGAAATCAGGTTCAGATGATTCCTCATGTGCCTGAAAATCAGAGGACTTCATGGAAAAAAAAAAACTCTTAACATTTTTAATGTTACAAGCCTTGGTTAATATTTCTTATTTTGAGCAAAATTTCCAGTATCTTGTTAAGCCTGTCTCAAGCTCTTCTTGAATTTCCTGAAGTTCTTGCAGGAGCTTTAACTACTTTAAATCTCCATAATGAGTTCTCTTGAGTTTCCTTTGGCTGCCTGAGCTTGGAGGCAGTTCCTGCCATTTCTGTTTTTTATTCTTCCATTTTGCTGTACACTTCTGGTCAAAGGAGACATAACTTGCTCAGAGAAAGGATGCCAGTAGAAGGTATGTGGCTGAAAGCTGGGAAATTGGCAGTCCTTGTTATTTATAGCACAGGAAGAGCTCAGACAGTTGTAATAAGGCTTTCAGGGCATCATCCCTGCCCTGTGAATCACAATGATGGTGTTGTCACAGTTCGAGGGACAGCTTTTGGTGGAGGCGATCAGGAGGTGCATATGTATACCAAAGGCACAAATAAATTAAAGCATGGTAAGGCAGGGATTTGTGTACAAGTCTCTGGAGAAGGCAGGTAGCTGGGACACAGTGAGAATTCATATCTGTTCCTGGAGAGCAGTACAGGGATGTGTCTGTGGACCCTCTCAGTAAGTGTAGCTCAAGAAGACCTTTGGCAGTGCTGGTGGATGCTGGGATTGGAGCACCACATGGGTGTGCTGCCCCTGTGTCGTGGTTTAGCCCCATTCCGCAACAAGCACCACGCAGCCGCTCACTCACTCCCCCCTGGTGGGACGGGGGGGAGAATCGGAAGAGTAAAAGTGAGGCAACTCATGGGTTGAGATAAAGACAGTTTAATAGGTAAAGCAAAAGCTGCACTTGCAAGCAAAGCAAAACAAGGAATTCATTCACCACTTCCCACGGGCAGGCAGGTGTTCAGCCATCTCCAGGAAGGCAGGGCTCCATCACGCGCAACGGTGACTTGGGAAGACAAACGCCATCACTCTGAACGTCCTCCCCTTCCTCCTTCTTCCCCCAGCTTTATATACTGAGCATGATGCCATATGGTATGGAATATCCCTTTCGCCAGTTTGGGTCAGCTGTCCCGGCTGTGTCACCTCCCAGCTTCTTGTGCACCCGGCAGAGCCTGGGGAGCTGAAAAAGTCCTTGACCAGTGTAAGCGCTACTTAGCAACAGCCAAAACGTCTCCACATTACCACCACTGTTTCCAGCAAAAACCCAAAACATAGCCCCATACCAGCTACTGCAAAGAAATTTAACTCTATCCCAGCTGAAACCACAACACCCTGACACCTCATAGGCAAAATAAGTGGCTCTACATCATTTTCAGAGTCTTGAAGGACTTGGACATTTGACTATTCTGAGCTGGACTTCAGGTAACCATAAATGATACTAAGGGTGACAGTGTCTTTTCTACCAAGAGACTGATCTACGTGGGCAGAGCAGGCAGGATCAGTTGCATTAGACAAAGACCAGGCTCTGGAATGATTTCATAAATTCATAATTAGGGAGCACTGAATTTACAGAAGCCCGTTATAAGTCAGAATAAAATATCTTCTTTGATAAATACAAAGTCTGCATTTATTAAAGAAAAAGAGAGATAACTAGTGACCGTTCACAAATCTAATCCCTGGGTGTCAAAAAAGCACATCCATAAGGCAGTGTCACCGCAGTGCATTTGCATTCACAAATGAGAATGAAAATGCTGGCTGCATGTGGAATTGCTGCACATGACAGTATTGGGTCAATATGTGCATTCAATGCTCATGCAGATCCAGCCTTTGCACTTTGGAAAACTTCCTGTGCAGGTTAATTAAAATACAAAGTCTGTATTAACCACTTTATTTTCTATGGTACCTACTGAAGGTATTGCGTCCAGTGAATTGAGAGAGAAAAAAAAAGATGCTTCTGTGATCTCATTCAGAATCTCTTATAAATGTCAAACATTTAATTATTGCATGGGATAATTCCTTGTTTATCCACAAGTATAATGTGTAGACATACTGCAACATACATAGTCACTCTTCAGATACCCTGGTCTCTCTTCAACTCCTCCTCTGGTCTTCAATTACTAGTCCAAACACTGTAAAAGTTTCTACCAACTAATTCTTTAAAGATTCCAGATGGCATTAACCAAAAAATGGTGTGCCACAAAAATCTTGGGATGGATGGTAGGAAGAATAAAATGCTGTCTAATTTGCCAGTCACCATTAATAAGTTTATTGAGTACGAACTGTACCTGTCACAACTTCACTGTGCATTGATTTCTCAAACAATGAGAAAGCTATTTAGTCTTTAATCAGCCATGCTTTTCCTCCAGAAACAGAGACATCTATGCTGATGATTATTCTGAATGTTAGGAAATATCAAAAATTGCCGCAGGAGTGATCTTCCATTTTTTATTATTACTTGTGTCTACTGGAAATATGGTTTATTCTTTCTGTGACGGTACAAAGCAGAAAGGTAACAGGGAGAAACAACTGCCTAACTCTAGCATAGCACAGTAAAGTGGGGCCCAGATCCAGAAGGCAGACTGCTACTGTAGAGAGCTGAGGGAAGGAGATCTCTGGGAGTGGGTCACATGTGAGAAATATCTCTCTGGGAGTCCCAGTCTGTCATCCTGAGACATGGGCTGAACATGCAGCTGGGTCCCAATGTTCCCCTGACCTGGCCTTGCTACTTTGCTTTTTCCTGGCACTAGGAATTAGGATTACCTATTGGTTTGAGTGTCATCACAGCCCTAGTGCTGTAATCTAGCTTTGAGCTGGGAACTGCACTTGAACTGTTAAGTTGCCTGAGGCTATAGCAGGTCTGTACACTGAGCTTCCCCATCTACCCTTCAACTCAGAGAACAGAAGAAATACATGCAAGGAAAGAAAAATACATGAGCCAGAGTAGCCTCTGTGAATGGCATGGTTATTTTGTGCTGCTTAGCTTCTGGAATATTGAACTACTTCTAGACAATGTTCATTAGCAAGCAGAAGAGAAGTCAGACACACAACATTACAGCAAATATAATTCATGGCACAGACATCATAAGCACACAGAGGAAATATCAAACTAGATATATTTGTTGAGGCTTCAGTAGATTTATGTAAGAAATAACTCAGACTGGAGGTTGTTTTGTTAGCTAATACCTTAAAGCAGTTTATAGCATGTTTAGAGCCAGCTACCTGTTGTTTCAACAAACAAGTGAATCACAGAAAGTGATGGATGGCCTAGCTACAGTCCTCTGAAAAATGCCCCCTTACCAGGCAGTTCCAATTTAGTGGTTAGTCACCAGAAGTTTTGGATTTCCCTTGCATGTCTCCAGAAATATCACAGAGCTAAGAGTGACTGCTGTGATTTGTATGTGTATATTTTACAGAAAAGCTAATAACTCAGAAGGGAGGAGCTACTCAATTAAAAGAAGTGTGCACTCTCAGAATTGTGGTTTCCCTCTGAAAACCTCACCTTCTCAATATTTAGTGTGTGGTGGATCCATTTTTTACATGTCAGTCCGGTTCACTTGTGTTGGTATTAAAGGAAGAAGCATTTGAAAAGCATGAATGACATTAGTATGAAGAAGGATGGAGAAATTATTTGACTGTTGACATAAAGGAAAAAATGTCTGAATGCTTAGCACATTAAATCTGAAATCTGCCCTTAAAATTGAAACTAGAACCCTTCAAGGTTGTTCAGATAAAGTCAATTTTCTTGTCAGAACTGTATTCCTTATTTTGCCACTTCCTGTGCATGACTAACAACAAAGCCTTTAACTGCAGTGTCTCCTCCCAGCCCCCATTTTTTCAGGCTGTATTAAATAAAGGTGGGTACATCTCTAGGAATTGTGCTGGTTTTGGCTGAGAAGGGGTTAATTCTCCTCACCGTGGGGGGTCGGCTACCTTTCCAGCTTCCCACCCTCTGCCCCATAGGCGCTGGGAGGGTCGGGGCCATGGTGGGGGCGGCTGACCCCGACTGGTCAATGGCAGGTTCATTCCCTACCATGTGACACCATGGCCAGTGTATTAAGGGGGGGCAGTTGGCGGCTCGGGAGCGGCGTCAGGTTGGCAGGCGGTGAGCGGCTGCGTTGTCTGCAGTTGGTTTCGGCGGGTCGTTCCCCTCCCTCCTTCCTTCCCCCCAACCCCTGGGTTCCGCGCCTCTTGTTGTTCTCCTTTACATTGCATTTCTGTTGTTGTTTCTTTTAATTTTAATCATTAAACTGTTCTTATCCCAACCCACGAGCGTTACCCTTCTGATTCTCTCCCCCATCTACCGGTGGGGGAGTGAGCGAGTGGCTGTGTGGGGCTGAGCTGCCGCTAAACCACGACAGGAATATATTAGGAAAAAAATGAAAGAAGTTGTTTCCAATATGTACTTTCCAGGAATCATGAAAAAAGACAAATGTAGCAGGTCCTAGAAGAGATGTGTGTTTTCAAGGTGCAGGGAACAATTTCATGCAATGCAAATAACTCCATTTCATTGCCTATTCCTGCTGCAGTTCTACTTACAGTAGCTGTCTCTATGCTGAGTTAGGGCAGCCCTAAAGTAGATATAACCCCAAGTGGCTGACCAAGTGTAGGTTACAGGGAACTGGAGCAAAGACATTCCAGCTAGTTTTGGCAATCCCTTTTACCTACCGTGCTGCCACAGGGCAGTGCTTGGCTGGCATCCTGCCACTGAGATCCCTATTTGCTCTGTGACATGTTGCTAGGGCTGTCTTTCAGGCAAGAATGGATTTGTATTAGCAAGAAGTGTACTGTAAATTAAAAGAAGTGTCCATAAATTAATCTTGCACCCTTGCTATCTTAGCATTGCCATCTCATCCACAGGACCACGTTCTATTCTCTTCAGATGAACCCTGCTTCCTTTACTATACATTTCAGCTTGCTAGAAAACTCATCAAACAATTTCAGTGTGCAAGGACAGTTTTCTTCTAATTATGCTGGTGTAATTCTGAAATAATTCAGTTGACTTCAGTGTAATTCATCCATATTTACACCACTTTAGGAGTGATAACAGTTATGTCCAAAGTAAGAAAGGGCTATGTAAAACCTTAGTTTAATTTGTTAATTGATTTGCGTGGTAGATGAAGGGTGAATAAGACATGGTAATGGCATGTTGTGATATAATTTAAAACTGTCTTCCATAATACAAAACATGTAACCTGTCAGTATTCATATATGGAATTAAGTCCCTGCCGCACCTTCATTCTTTGAATGATATTTATAAAAGACATAAAGGGGCCAGAGTCAAAGCTTTTCCTGGACCATATATGTAAATTTTAACCCTTAATTTTAAACAATAAATATATATGTATATTTAAAAAGCTCAAATGCCTTAATGGTTTTAAAGGTATGGAAAAAGGGTGATATAATCTTCAGGGTCATTTTTCTAGGGTTTTTAGTTTTTTACTTTTGGAACCTGAATTTTAATGGCAGTTTTCATCCTCAGAATTCTCATTCTGAAGGCTGACTGCTAATATTCTCTGCAGTATCCAGCTAATCTTTTTGTTTATGAAGGTAAAGGTAATTAGACATGCTCCATGACCTCTTCTATGACATTTATTCACATGGGCATATAGAATCTTAGAATTGTAGAATCACAGAATGGTTTGGGTTGGAAGGGACTTTTAAAGGTCATCTAGTCCAGCGCCTCTGCAGTGAGCAGGGACATCTTCAGCTAGATCAGGTTGCTCAGAGACCCATCCATCCTGACCTTGAATGTTTCCAAGGGTGGGGTATCTGCCATCTTGCTGGGCAACCTGTCCCAGTGTTTAACCACCCTCATTGTAAAAAACTTCCTTCCTATATCTCGTCTGAATCTACCTTTTAGTTTGAAACCATTACTCCTTGTCTTATCGCTACAGGCCTTACTAAAAAGTCTGTCCCCATCTTTCTTATAAGCCTCCTCTAATTATTGAAAAGCTGCAATAGGGTGCTACCACAGCCTTCTCTTCTTCAGGCTGAACAACTCCAACTGTCTCAGCTTTTCCTTGTAGGAGAGGTGCTGCATCCCTCTGGTCATTTTTGTGGCCCTCCTCTGAACCCACTCCAAGAGGTCCATGTCCTTCTTGTGTTGGAGACTCCAGAGCTGGATTCAGCACTCCAGGTGGGGTCTCACTCAGAGCAGAGCAGAGCAGCAGAATCACCTCCCTTGACCTGCTTGGCACACTTCTTTTGATGCAGGTCTGGATATGGTTGGCTTTCTGGGATGTGAGCACACACTGATGGCTCACATTCTCTTTTATCCACCAGTATCCCCAAGTCCTTCTTTGCAGGGCTGCTCTTAATCCCTTCATCCCCCAGCCAGTTTTGATAGCAGGGTTTCCTTGGCCCATGTGTAGGACCTTGCACTTGGCCTTGTTGAACCTCCTGAGGTTCACACAGGCCTGCTCCTGCAGCTTGACTAGGTCCCACTGCATGGCATCCCATCCCTCAGGTGTGTCAACCGCAGCACTCAGCCTGGTGTTGTCCACAAATTTGATGAGGGTGCATTTACTGTCTATGTCACTGATGAAGATATTAAAGAGTATTGGTCCCAGTACGGACACCTGAGGGACATCACTTATCACAGACTCTACCTGGACATTTAACCACTGACCACTACCTACTGGATGCGACCATCCAGCCAATTCCTCATCCACCAAACAGTCTCTCCATCAAATCTATCTCTCTCCAATTTAGAGAAAAGGATGTTGTGGGGGACTGTGTCAAAGGCCTTACAGAAGTCCAGATAGATGACATCAATAGCTCTTCTCCTGTCCACTGATGTAGTCACTCCATCTCAGAAGGCCATTAGGTTGGTCAGGCAGGACTTGCCCTTGGTGAAGCCATGCTGGCTGTCTCAGTCACCTCCCTGTCCTCCACATGCCTTAGCATAGCTTCTAGGAGAATCTGTTCCATGATCTTCCCCAGGCACAGATGTGAGGCTGACAGGTTGGCAGTTCCCAGGGTCCTCCTTTCTACCCTTTTTAAAAATGGGTGCAGTGTTTCCCCTTTTTCCAGTCCCCAGGGACTTCACATGACTTCCATGACTTTTTAAATATGATGGAGAAGTGACTTGGCAATGACATCAGCCCATTCCCTCAGGACTCTGGGATGTATCTCTTGAGGTCCCATAGATGTCTGTATGTTCAGGTTCCTCGGGTGTTGTCAAACCTGATTTTCTCTTACAGTGGGAGGGACTTTGTTCCCCCAGCCCCTGTCTTGTGGTCCATCTGCTTGAGAGGTGTGGGAAGCCAGGCTGACAGTGATGACTTAGATAAAAATGTTGTTGAGTACCTCATCCTTCTTCTCATTTGTCTTTACCAGTTTGACAGTTGTTGTCTTTGCTGGGGTATGCTTTCTCTGACCCTTTTTTTCTGGCCCACATATCTGTAGAAGTCTTTATTATTCTTTGCATCTCTTGCCAAGTTCAACTCCACCTGTGCCTTCCTGACCCCACCCTACACAACAGGGCAGTGTGCCCATACTCTTCCCTGGATACTTGTCTCTGCTTCCACCACATGTGCATTTCCTTCTTGCTTTTAATAGTTGTCCTGGTTTTAGCTGGGATAGAGTTAAATTTCTTTGCAGTAGCTGGTATGGGGCTATGTTTTGGGTTTTTGCTGGAAACAGTGGTGATAATGTGGAGACGTTCTGGCTGTTGCTAAGTAGCGCTTACACTGGTCAAGGACTTTTTCAGCTCCCCAGGCTCTGCCGGGTGCACAAGAAGCTGGGAGGTGACACAGCCGGGACAGCTGACCCAAACTGGCGAAAGGGATATTCCATACCATATGGCATCATGCTCAGTATATAAAGCTGGGAGAAGAAGGAGGAAGGGGAGGACATTCAGAGTGATGGCGTTTGTCTTCCGAAGTCACCATTACGTGTGATGGAGCCCTGCCTTCCTGGAGATGGCTGAACACCTGCCTGCCCGTGGGAAGTGGTGAATGAATTCCTTGTTTTGCTTTGCTTGCAAGTGCAGCTTTTGCTTTACCTATTAAACTGTCTTTATCTCAACCCATGAGTTGCCTCACTTTTACTCTTCCGATTCTCCCCCCCGTCCCACCAGGGGGGAGTGAGTGAGCGGCTGCGTGGTGCTTGTTGCGGAATGGGGCTAAACCATGACAGTTGTCATTCAAAACACAATAGATATGAGTTATCTGTCCTCATAAGAAAACAGTAAAAACTGTAACTGTGACAATTTACCTGGCATTTATTGATTTATAAAAACTGCACAGTGCGCTGCTCTATGCAAAAATACTGCTGATAAGTTTTTTAAAAAAAGGTTTTATCATGATCATTCTTAACTCTACTGTCTTTTAAACTGAATTTATAAATGAATGCAAATCCCTTTTTCTTCCTGTGATTTAGTAGGACTGAAAATATACCAGAAAAAACCTAAATTATGTTAAAAGGTAAGTTTCCTTCAATGCTTTCCAGTTGAATGCCACTGTATGATTTACTGAGAATCAGTACTTATGGACATGCTTTAATAGCCATACAGGGATGCACAGACTAAATAAGAGGGATTACACAACAGATGTATAAAAGAGCAAGAATAAACAGACTAATAAAACACAGGATGGTTTCAGCATCTCATGGTTGAAACATGGGGTCTTAAACTGTATATGACAGAAAAAATGTAGAAGTTAAAAATCACAGAATCATAGAATCATTAAGGTTGGAAAAGACCCTTAAGATCATTGAGTTCAACCATCAGCCTAACACTGCCAAGTCCACCGCTGAACTATGCCCCTAAGCACCACGTCCATTTAAAAGAAGGGTAGACATGGTGCTTGAGGATATGGTTTAGTGGTGGACTCGGCAGTGATAGGTTAGCGATTGGACTCGATGATCTTAAGGGTGTTTTCCAACCTTAATGATTCTATGATTCTATGATTCTACCGGTCTTTTAAATACCTTTGGGGTGGTTACTCAACCATTTCTCTGGGCAACCTCTTCCAACACTTGACAACCCTCTCAGTGAAGAATTTTTTCTTAATATCCAATCTAAATCCTGGCACAACTTGAGGCCATGTCCTGGTTTTGGCTAGGATAGCATTAATTTTCTTCATAGTAGCTGGTATAGTGCTCTGTTTTGGATTTAGGATGAGAATAATGTTGATAACACACTGATGTTTTAGTTGTTAAGCAGTGCTTACACTAGTCAAGAGCTTTGCAGGTTCTCATGCTCTGCCAGCGAGAAGCTGTAGAGGGCACGGCCAGGACAGCTGACCCAAACTGGCCAGAGGGATATTCCATACCATATCAAGCCATGCTCAGTATATAAACTGTGGGGAGCTGGCCAGGGGACAACGACAGCTGCTCAGGACTGGCTCGGCACTGGTTAGCAGGTGGTGAGCAATTGCATTTTGCATCACTTATTTTGTATATTCTTTAACCATTATTAATTGTAATTATTTTTTGTTGTTGTTATTTTGCCTTCCTTTTCTGTCCTATTAAACTGTCTTTATCTTAATCCACTAATTTTACTACTTTTTTCCTGGCTCCCTCCCCCATCCCACTGTGGTAGGGAGGGCAGAGTGGAAAGAGCAAACAGTTGTGTGGTGTTTAGCTTCCTACCAGGTTAAACTACAACAGTGTATTTTGGCACCCAATGTGGGGCATGAAGGTTGAGATAACGACAGATCTGAGCATAGTGCATTAAGGAAAATTTGTTATAAGCATTCATTATATTGGTTTAATAGTCACCGGTCACAGTATTGATTTATTTGCTCTAAAAGTTGTCATGCTTCCTCTCAAAGCTGTGCTATGTAATACCTTACTTGCAGTATATGCTCCCTGTTGTGCTGTTTATCACCACTGGGAGTTGTGTCAAGGTTATAATTTTGCTGCACTGTCTAACACTGGTTTATGATATGACAAAATTATTGGTCATAAGGCTAATCTGGTATTTGTACTTGGTATTGCCGTTACCTCTGTACCTCGGGAGCCACCTCTCGGAAACTGTTAATAATTACACTCTTTACTTTTTCTCCTTGGAGAACCAATCTATGGGGGAGACTGGGGAGGGAGACAGGGGATGACACTTTCCCCCTCTCCTTCACCCTCCCTTTCTCCTTCAGGCTAGTTACAACAGCTCTTAAGAATTTTGAATATGCTTGGGATGTTCAAATCAGCATGGTCCTATTGCTATGACACCTGAACGTGTGTCAGGACTTGCTTAGGGTTAAAAGACTATTTAAGAATATGATCCAGAGATCTACCCCCAAGATGGGCACTGTGGCTACTTAAACACTGGTAACAAACACTGCGGTTACTCTAGCCCTCGCAACAGGTGCTGCAGCTGGTCATCATAGCGTATGTGTTATGCCAGTGGCAGGGTGTCAACTTTACCTATGCAAATCTGGTGATTGTCACTAAGTTGTTTGAGTGATTAGTTCTTTTCCTTCCATGTAACATTATACATATTGGGGATCTAGAATATTTTTTTTTAGATATGAATGTTGGCCTTTGTTTGGGTCTGAGTTGGCTTAAAAAGAGATTTGACACTAAAACTTAAAGTAGAAGAAATGTTTTCAAACTACATTGCAATTTCTTTCATAATGCAAGCTATTAGATGTTTTATATTAGAAAAACTAAAAAATTAAAATTGAATCAAGCTGATGAATTATTGGGATAGTAGCTGTAGGCATCTTGTTAAATTCGATACATCTTGCTTGCTTATTTGTATAAAAATGGTGATATAAAGCACCATTGCTCTGATGATATTTTCATCAGATAGCTCTTTTCTGATGTAACTGTAATGTTTAGACAGCTGTCTAGAGCTTGAATTTTTCTTCAGTCTTCTTGTGTGGATAAATTCTTCACTGATTTTTTGCTTTGGCTATCAGCAAGATGCACAACTTAGATTTTAAATGTATACTCTAGGCTTTCTGTATCTTTCTTCTTTAGAAAGACAGAGGGTCATGCTAGGTGTTGGACCCCTATTTCCCAATTATGTTATTCCAGCAGACCTAACTGTATCTCCTTACTGCAAATGCTTTCACTCAGGGACCTCTGGCCAGAATACGTATTAGAGCAGCTCCAAACCAGTATTGTCCATCCAAAACATAATTTATTTATTTCCTGAAGTTATAAAGGTGGTAATGCAAGAAGTCATTCAAAAAAGGCTTTATCTGAGTCTGTCACTCCCATTATTAGATGCAACAGAAATGACAGGTGAAAGCAAACTTTGCTCGTGCTTAGTGTGTAGTGGTGACCAGTTGCACTGAGAGTATATTTCCTTTGCCACCCAAGGAACACGACGACTTTAAAATGTGTGCATCCACGCACTTATTACCCAGGGACAGAATGATTAAGGAATCCAGTTTGCAGACTGAGAATGTAGGTTTTGAGGTGATAGAACTTCACATAACTTAAAGCTCTACCATTTTTATTCAGAGAAGAGCTAAAGCAAACATGCTGGGGCTGTTCCTCCCCAGGGCTAACATGTGTACACGTGTACTGCAACCCCTGGAGATGTGTGGAAAACACAGCCAGTGCCCTGCAGCAGTGCTGCATTGAGGCAGAATTGGCCAGGCAGTAGCTGAACGCTTCACTTGAAGTAGGAGGACCCTGACCTTCTTCCTCACATGAAGCATATTTTCCCACACCCTTCACAATGCTGCTCCATGGTGATGCTATGCCTTAAAGTAGTCTGACTTTTCATATAAAAATTGTGATCCCAAAATTATAAAAGGAAGAAAGGAAATCTCTTGTATATATGTAAGCTGAAAGAAAAAAAATCAAAACTGAAGTTGTTTGGTTTAACTGAAGTCTTTTCCCCAATGTATCTTCTGACAAAAAAATTGGCAAAAGCAGATGAAAACATCAGTTTACAGGGGGTGACACTGTTTGGCCTACCTCTCCCTGCTTCCAAAGCATAGTCAGCTGGTGTTATTTTTCTCAATCTAAGACTGCCATTATTGTGAACTTCTGACATGCAGGGTTTTTGCATAGAAATATATGGCTATGTCTGCTTCAGGAAGATGGAATTTGTAATTGCATTTATTCCTACCTACTGGACCACCATTGAGATGGGCAGAATATACTGACACACTTTCTCAGTTTCATTCTTTAAATCAAAGGGGAAGAAGTTTCCTTGAAATTCATGTTTTCGACTGGATACACGACAGGTGGAATACCATCCAAAGGTAAATGGGCATATTTCAGTTTGAGAATTCAAACTGGAGATCACAAAATTATGACCTACAATCCTACAATGGAAAATTTAGGCTATCTTCTCATTTTGAATGCTGCAATGGGCATTCTTTCTTTATCCTGTATACAAAGATACGGGAAAAAGAAACAGTTGAGGTTTACTTGTAATCCTGTTCATTTTAGGCTGCTCCTTTGGTTCCCTTGGTACTGGGCCAGGGGATACCATTCATGCACCTCTGGGCAGCTTAGTGGCTAAATTCCACTCTACGCCTTTAAACATTGAGCCTTTTAAGATAAACTTGTATATTTCTCAATGAAGGATTTATTACTTCAGTTCAGGCCTCTGTTCCCCAGGAAATGTGCATCTAGTTTGCTTTGGAAAATAGAAAAATCAGAAAATTATAGCATCTCTTAGGATCTGTTCCTTGTTATGGCAACTACTGTGACACAGATGCCCATAAAGCCTGTTGATGTCCAGTATGGTTTATTTTTGTGGGCATAGGGTTGTCTGTGTTGAGCATGAGTTACATTTGTAAAGTCAGCCCAAGTTAATTGGTGCCATGCTTTGAGGAGGCTGGCTGGCCTCAGAAGTGGCACCAGAGACACGCACATAGCTGTTAAGATACTTCAGAAGCCCTTGGAACAAGGGGGCATGGCCAAGACCTGGAAATGTCTACACGGGGTCACTTAGGCAAATGCAAGTTCACTCTGTTTGGGCTGGCTGGACATTTCTGTTTGTCTCAGGTAATCATGTCCCTGGTGCCTGTACTGGCTGTGCTCCCAGGGAAGTTACGGTGTCATTGCTGTACACTCACTGTTAGTGTCTGCAAACCATGTGCTCTGAATAAAAAAAAAAAAGGAGAATTAACTGCATTTAAATAATTCAGATCAAATCACTATGAAGGGATCTGTGAGGCCAGTGACACCTCTGATGTGTTTCATCATTTTAATAAGGAGGTTAGTGAATCCAAACCCTGTGTTGATTAAATTATGCAGCCAGACTTATTTCCTGTTCTGAACTCTACCAAGCTTTGAGGTACTTTATGCCCAATACAGACTTCCCTGTGCAGCATCCGGCTCCTTTTGATTTCAGGCAGAGTTAAGTTTCTTTTCCTGGTTTCTGATTGTCTTGTTGCTTGTGGATACAATTTACTAAATGCTTTCTATTTCCTACAACCTTTTAAAAAGGGAAAGCATATTTATTACTAGCCAGGCACCTAGATCACACTAAATAAGGGAAATTTTGAAGGCATTAAAACATTGATGAATTTAAGACAAGTGATTTGGACTTCATCTTCATAAAGCTGTAAGGACAGACAGTTTCCTTCATTCCTGGGCCTTTGCTTTTCTTGCTGTAAAGGAGTAGGAGGGTAGGGTAGAGGAGTAGAAGAGTATAATTTTATGATCTTTATTTCCTTTTAAAAAGCACCTCGGTACTTGTGTCAACATCTTGAAATGTACATGTGTCTTGTGCATACCTTTGGTCCCAACACCTCTTCCCCTCCTGCTTACAAGGGAAGGTTACCACTGGTGTAACTGTGGGTAATGATAATCCAGAAGTGAAGCTCACTCAGACTTTCAGCACTATTTTTGCTTTGTAGTGAATAAGTGTCAGGTGACTTCTTCTAGAAGCATTTGTCATGGTTGTCTGTGCAGGGAAAAGGTGTTTTCTGCAACCTTTTGTGGCATCCATTAAATCTACTTTTATCTGCTCCGCCTCTACTCTCCAACAGAGATGACCTAAATGTATCATAAGGGCAAAGAAATGAGGGTGAACCTACAGAAATACTCTCTGACACTGAGATATGAGGACATAGTTTACCTATCCAGTATCCCACCCTGTACTTCCCCCTGGACAAAGCACGTGTTTGGCTTTATAGAAGCAAAACAAATGGCACTCTGAGAACTAGTTATAAAACTATAAAGCAACGGTGGGAGATTTAAACGGCCCCTAGGGAGCGCGGCAAACAGGATGGGCAAACAGGGCGTGGTGTGTCAGAAGGGCGTGGCGCGTCAGAAAGGCGTGGCGTGGCAGCTTGTGTGGCAGTTCGTGCAGGCAGGGCGAGCAGGAGGGACACTGCAGCCAGCCTGTAGATCTACAGTTCAGGCAAGTGTTTTGGTCTCTGGCGAAATTGTGGACACTCATCGCAGAGCTAAAACCACTGTTCCTGCAGCAAAAGCCCTTGAGATGTCAGACGCATCCACCCGGACAGATCTGGTAAGGAAGGAAACATCAGTAAAGGCAGCGGGTTGTGGCAAATGCCCAAACCCCTCTCCTGACGGAAAGGTAAGTACCTGCACAAGGTGTGCACAGGTTGACAACCTGTTACGTCAGGTGGCTGAACTGCAGGAAATGGTTAAGAGGCTGCACAGTATTAGAGGAGCTGAGGCAGAGATAGACAGGTGGCTTCAGAATCATGTTCCTGTGGCAGACACTGCCGCGAATGAGGCACCGTTGACCCTGGTGACTCACAGAAGCAGGATTCCACATCAGCCTGCGCCCTCCACCATCACAATCAGAAAGAGATATGAAGCCTTAATGATTGAGAACACCCATGAGCAAGGTCTGCAAAGTCCCCTGCAAGGGGAAACTGTACCAGCAACATATAGTGGACATTGTAAAAAGAAACGAAGAGTGCTTGTGGTGGGTGACTCTCAGTTGAGGGGTACTGAGGCACACATCTGCCAACCTGACAGGGAGTCACGAGAGGTATGCTGCCTTCCAGGAGCCAAGGTCTGAGACGTGGCTGAGAGGGTGCCACAGCTCACCATGAGAACAGACTACTATCCACCACTACCATTTCATGCAGGCATGAATGACACTGAGAGCTGTAACCTGGGTAAAATCAAGGAAGACTTTTGAGCCCTGGGGGAGCAAGTGAAAAACGTTGGTGCCCAAGTGATCTTCTCTTCCATTTTGCCAGTTCGAGGGAAGGGAGCAGCCAGAAACAGGTGCATAATGTATATCAGTTCCTGGCTACGTGGCTGGTGCCACCACGAGGGGTTTGGCTTTTGTGACAATGGGGTGTTCTTCAATGACTACAACATGTTAGGGAGGGATGGAATCCATCTGTCCAAAAGGGGTAAGGGAATCTTCAGCAGTAGGCTGGCTAACTTGGGGAGGAGGGCTTTAAACTGAAAGACTTGGGGGGTGGGATCCATTACAGAAATGCTCACACCATCACATCCAGTGGGGGAGTAAGTCAGTCCAAGCAGTGTGGTGATACAGGTCCCTTTAGCTGTCTCCCAAGAGGTGAAACAGAAGAGTAATCACCTCAAGTGTATGTACACAAATGCACAAGGGTGTTGAGAGCTGGCTGACATCATTGCAAGGTCACTCTCCATAATCTTCAAGAGGTCATGGAGAACAGGGGATGTCCCAGAGGACTGGAGGAAGGCAAATGTTACTGCTACCTACAAGAAAGGCTCGAGGGAGGATCTGGGTAACTATAGGCCCATCAGTCTTACTTCAATCCCTGGGAAAGTCATGGAACGAATCCTGCTGGGGGCCATCACAAGTCAAATGAAGCACATGACTGAAAAAAGCCAACATGGCTTCACTAAGAGCAGATCGTGCTTGACAAATATCGTGGCCTTCTATACTAAAGTGACTTGCCTGTTGACATGGGGCGGGCAGTGGACATTGTCTATCTGGACTTCTCCAAGGCTTTTGATACAGTTCCCCACAACTTCCTCCTGGAGAAATTAATGCGTTATGGACTAGACAAGTGGTCTGTGCAGTGGGTGGGGAACTGGCTGACAGGCCACACCCAAAGGGTGGTGGTAAATAGCTCCTTTTCCAAGTGGCAACTTGTCACAAGTGGGGTCCCCTTAGGGATAGATATTGGGCCCAATGTTATTCAACGTTTTCATAAGTGATCTAGATAACGGGATCAAGTGTGGCCTGATGAAGTTTGCAGATGACACCAAGTTGAGTGGGGAAGTAGACACTCCAGAAGGGAGAGCTGCTCTGCAGGGAGATCTGGAGAGGCTGGAAGGGTGGGCCAGCAAACACCTTATGAAGTCCAACAAGGACAAGTGTAAAGTCTTGTACCTGGGAAAACATAATGTGGGAGTGCAGCACAGACTGGGATCCACCTGGCTGCAGAGCAGCTCAGTGGAAAGGGACCTGGGGGTCCTGGTGGACAGGGAGCTCAATATGAGCGAACACTGTGCTGCTGTGGCCAAGAAGGCCAACAGGATGCTGGGCTGCATCAAAAAGGACATCACCAGCAGAGATAAAGAAGTCATTATCCCACTTCACTCAGCGCTTGTCAGGCCACACCTGGAGTACTGTGTGCAGTTCTGGTCCCCACTATACAAAAAGGATGTGGACAGGCTGGAAGGGGTCCAGAGAAGGGCCACTAAGATGATCAAAGGACTGGGAAGCTGCCACACAAGGATAGGCTGGGAGAACTGGGTTTGTTCAGCCTGGAGAAAAGGAGGATTTGAGGGGCTTTCATCACCATGTACTGGTACTTAAGGGGCAGCTACAAAGAAGAGGAAGACTCTCTTTTTACAAGGAGTCCCATGGAGAGGACAAGGGGGAATGGACACAAGTTGCTCTTGGGGAGATTCTGATTGGACACCAGAGGCAAAGTTTTCACAGTGAGAGCAGTCAACCTTTGGAATAATGTCCCCAGGGAAGTGGTTGACTCGGCCACATTGGACACTTTCAAGAGTTGTCTGGACAGGGTGCTGGGCCATTTTGTCTATGCTCTGCTTTTCCTAGAAAGGTTGGACTAGATGATCCCTGAGGTCCCTTCCTACCTGTGATTCTGTGAAAATATAGCTCAGGTATTGGAAAATAATAGCTCTTTCAAACTGTATCTATGCCACATATTTCTGTGAGGAGTCCTATTAGAAATATGTGATAAGACCGTGTTAGTGCACTCATAAATTGAGTAAGGCTGTGATGTAAATCCTAAGGGATTATAATTTTTAGCAGCAAAAGAACAAAGCAAATCTGCAGCATTGATGCTGCCATCACACTGAATGCTGTTCTAAGAACATGTCGGTTTTTAGAGTGTACTTGTCTTCTCCTCTGGGTGTAATTTTCAAAGGAGATTACGGGAGTGGACATACTTCCTCTGAAACTACTGGCAAAACTCCCACTGACTTCAGTGGAGAGAAGATAAAACACTATTTGTAAGATGGTGACTTTTTTTTTTTCAAATACACCCTGTGATGCTCTGCCAATCATTGCATTACACATACACTGAGCTTTTGAATAGATAGTGAGTCACCAAAACTTACCACGCTACACCAAAAAAGCACATAACATTTCTGTAGCGTTTGTTGTTATAGTTATCAAAGTCCTATATAACCATAGGTAAATTTACCACGTCTCTGCTACACAAAATGGGGTCCAAAGTAAAATAACCAAAGTATTAAGACCATAGAAGGAACTAGTATGTGAAGTAGCAATAAGGCTGAGTATTTTGTTTCCACGCTTCCATATTTTTCACTGGATATGAAGACATCTTTGTGTTATCCATAGTTGGGCATTAGCTATGTCTTGATGTCTTCTCTTCTGTTTAAAGTCAATTGGATGTAGAAGTAAACAGAAAAAACAACCAACAGGCTGTGTTTTTCAGTGAAATCCAAAATATTCAGTTCAGATGCTGAACACAAGCAAAGATTTTTAAAGTAATGAACTAGTTGGAGTTTTGCCTAAGAACAGAGCACAAGACAATCCCAGTCTGTCAACATTTACACCAGGCTTGCATTAGCTCTATTTCTGTCTCTTCAGTAGGCATTAATTTGACAAAATCTTTTTTTATAACCAAAGTAATCAGAACAAAAAAGAAGTTCTGCGAGTGCTCCCCTCTGTGCTCACTCACTTGCGTAAAAACCCCTGTTGTCATGAAAAGTACACCAGGGATACAGAAATACTTTTTAATGAACTAGTTATTGTGGGAGCATGGAGTCTGGGATTAGACAGAGTGCTATTAGTCTTATTTTTGTCTATCTAGTCAGTCTTCTGTTACTTTTATCTATTTTTCATAAACATTTAAGCTGGTAATGTAAACCATTCTCTTTGTCTCCCGTAGTGCTCTGAGAAGCAAAAATAAAATAAAACAAAAAATCCAACATTGATTTGCAATCAAGCTCCAAGGCTTCAAATTGCATCACATGATTCTGCCAAAAGTGATGAAGAGCTCCAGGAAAGGGCTAAAGTTGCAGATTATTGGCTACAGTGATCAGCTGTTGGGAAAGGCTCTGTATAAACAGTGATGGATGTGTGGGTGTGATTTTCTAGGGAAGGCACTGCTTTTCAAACATGTTGTTGTGTTTCCAGTAGCCTGTGCTATGTCTGCTTTTATTTTGTTTGTGTTATGCTTGCATAAGCAAAGCTTAGAAGATAGCATGGTGTTTTAAAAGCTACAAGATCAGAGGAGCCCATACAGGGGCAGGTCTGCCCCTTAGTCACAGTGATTCTCACCCCAAAAGAACACTGCACAGGCACTGCTTAGTGAATGTATCAAAAAACAAAAGAGCTTTGACTTGGGTTTTTGAGCTATGCTTGCTTTAGATAGAGCACTATGTCATTTCTAGAATTAGGCAGAGCAACTGAAAATGTTTTACAGAACTAATATTATTCCTTATAAGTTATGCACAGATTTTAAGAGTCATGCTCATGGAAACCCATGGGCTTCATCTAGATTCAGTTTTCTAAGACTGTTTTGACCGATTTTGTGAAAACATTTTAAATTTCTAGCTGTTGCCTTTTCTTCAGCCAGTCCAAATTAATACACAGCACTAATTCTACTTGCTTACATTTCAAGCTTTCAGCATTAAGTCCCCAGAATATTTGGTTTGAAAAATTCAGAACAACATCAATATTTCTTTAATGCTCTTTAAAGATGACTGAACGTGTATTCTGTCCAGTAACCAATACCTTGCCTGCTATGTGGAATATTTGTTCTCAAATTTCCTTTGCACTTAGGCCACTAGGGACCAGGAGATGTTTTGATGCATTTTTGGTGGCCTCTGTAGGGAACTCACATTGTGACATTCATTAGGCCTCTTTGATCAGTGGCAAGTGTAGAACAAGCTACAATGCCTTTGGCAAAGTCTGGAAAATCCCCTAAGAAGAACGCTGTTTTATATTTTCCCCAGTATTATCACAGGCTTTCATTCATTTGATCTTATCAATATAATCTGGGAGCTTCTTTTCCTGATTGTGGCTTTTCCACATGTTCCTTACCTACAGGTACAGAACATAATCACCACTGCCAGACTGTTGTTCTGTCTTTCACAATGCTGTGCTGGAGATGTTCCCTACTGGCTTTTGAATCAGGTGCTTGCTCAGTCAAATGCAAGATTATGATGTTCCCTCTGGACTTTTCTCCTCCCAGGCCAACTGCCTGGCAGACTTGCATCTGGAAATCCTTGGCATTGCTTTTCTAAATCCTGCCTCCAGCTATAGAGACTTAAGATACTGTCTCATCAGTATGCAGATGTACTTCACTGGTTCTGTTTAGATATTTTCTAAACACTGACTAATTAATTTCCAGTTTAAGACATACCTGATCAGAATATGCAACTGAAAACCAAAGTTAAATCTGAAAAATATGTCTGCTGCAAACTTTTTACTTTCCAAGAAAACATAAGGGATAGATTTTGCAACCATTTCTGTCTTCCATTTCACCTTTGCACGTGATGTTCCAGATGTCACTGCCAAACTTCACACTTCTTCACTTGCTGGCTAGCTCCCCTACACATTTCACACAGTGCTGTGTGGGGAAGGAAGGAAGAGGAGGAGGGGGACACTGACTGAGGTCCTCTGCTTGTTTTGTATTCCTCTTCTTTCCATTGCTTATGTTTATGCTTTTGTTTAGAGATGATCTCTGATGCCTAGAAAAGTCCCACTTCTACCAGGATTTCTCCAACGGACCTCTCATACATGGTGAGGAGATCACCACGTCATTCCATGGCGACTTTTTATGGAGCTTAAAGACTAATAAAAATGTTGGCTGCATACATTAGAGAGGATAGAATCTGTGACAACACAGTAAGATGTGCCGTATTTCTGAAATAAATTCTAGATCATCAGCACAAATCAAAACAAATTATTCATATTGTCTTCTTCTGAAAAATCATTCCTGTATTTTTTGTCACCTCTCTGAATTGCTCCTCCACTTCTCAATTTTTTATTTAATTTTTAAATTTTGAGGTGAACTTGCTACTGAAGGAACAAATTCTCTCTCATGTACAGTGCATTTCTTTTTTCATCTGAAAGGTATCAATACAGTGTACATAAAAAAATTAGAAGATTTTCAAAGGCATAGAAGTAAAGGAACATGGAAAAAAGCTGTAAAAAGGAAGTGCCAATTTCAGAAATATCAAAGACCCCTTAAATTTAATGAAAGGAATATCCTTTCTATGAGTCCTATGAGGCTTCTTTCCAGGACAGGGCACTGCAGATTGCACTGATATCCATAGACTGACAGCCACACAGACCCAGCACTCAACAGCCCTTGCAAGTGTTTTCCTTATTCAGCCATGTCTACCAGGCAATATTTTTTCATTAATAATATTATAGAAGCTTTTATTTATGGATTGTTTCTAAGTAAGTTTACTGTAAGAAGTGAGGTGGGGAATAATTAATCATCTGTGAAGGTTTTAGCATAGTTCATTCCCCTGAACTTTCATAGGTCTAAACAGTAAGAGTGCCATAAGCACATGCATCGGAATGTATCTTAGAGCCCTTTGCTTCTTGCCAAGGAAGTTGCAGCAGAGTTAGTCACTCAGCTGGAAGCCACCCTATTTTGCCTTACTAGGAAAGGCAGGATTGGGTACAAGAAGGCATGTCATTTGAAGGCATACAGGCTGCGTGTACATGTGAACTCCACAGCATTTGGCCTTAGTTTCTCATGCTGAACTTGTTCTTCCACAACAACGTTCCAAAGAACTGTATCTTGGTACCTAATAGTACGTTTTCTTTGGCAATCACTGCCTTCACGTGCAACCTCTCTCCTTTTCGCCAGACCAAAACAAGGGCCTTAAGAAAAGCAAAAATATTTTATTCTTGTTAAATTCAGGATAGCAATGGATTATCCACCCAGGATAGCCCAAACAGAACTGTTTGGGCATCTTGGGTGGATGTAAAACTGAAAATCTGTGTCTGAATTCACTTAGTACAAATGTCACTTTCAAATCACTGCAAAATATGAGATACCTTGGTAGTGTCTTCCACATTCTGACTGATCAATGCTCTTAAAAAAGGGTTCAGGAAATATGTAAGCCAATTTTTTAATATATCTGTATTACAAAGACAAAAGTGCAGATTAATTCTACTCATTTTGAGACCATCACTGCATTTTTATGGAATAATCGTCACACTCAGATGCTTTTACTGTAAGAGAGTGGTGACCAGACCCATTTGAAATAACTGTCTCTTCTTCAACATCAGGCTTCCAGATTGCTGGTCTTGCATTTCATGCCAGACTAGCTAGCACTTTTCTTTGGATAACATACAGAAAAGAGCCCTTTGAGGTTATCTTTGCAGACAGTCTGTAATTCTGTGGGAAGAGGAGCAATGGTGGGACATGAGGCATGAAAACAACGTGTGTTAAAGCAAGAAAACTCAGATGTCTGCAGACACAGCAATAAAAGGTGGAGAACATCTGTGATGGAAGGTTCACTCTAGGTGGCCTGGGAGTAAGCTCTTGCTCCTGCATGGATGAGCTTTCCTATGTGCCCAAGGGATGGAGATGTTTACTGAGTTTCCTGCCTGGACTTTGCGGCAATGTTTTAGACCTTGTAGCCCAGGTCACTGAACAGATGGAAGGTAAAACTGATGAACCATGGGATCAGCAGTGTAGGGGATGGATGCAATGATCTATTGAGCACTGGCAAAACCCAGGGTCAACAGTACATGGTGGCATGCAAGAACAGTCAGGGCAAGCAACAAACAGCTGGAACATCACTACCTAACTAACCCTGCCACACTGACATCTCCTTCATCACAAGGCAGTTATGTTTCAGACACCTCCAGCTCAACTAAGCCTCAATGCTTGATGGAGGAAGCTACTGGCCTGTTTGCAAAGGATACACACTGGAACAGCTAGATGAAAATCCTCTCACCAGCTCTGCCTGTCTCATTCAGTCATTGTGAAGGAAGGTTAACTGGGAAGGCCCATGACCAATTGTTTGAAAAGCTGCTGACAAATGTAAGGGAATCTGTGTGGACACTTGGCTACTCCATGTTTGTAAAAAATGAATTGGTGCATAAGATCAACCCAGCTTCTATATCATTCTCACATTTATAGCTTGATTGAAAAGGCCAGAGAAATAAAGATTCCAGCAAGAAATCAGAATTGCCCTGCTATAATCTTCTTAGTCTTTCTCTGCAAAAGAAAGATTCAAGACAGGATGATAACTGGTTGACAGAAGCCTTGTCAAACACCATGAGGAATTCTGGAATACTTTTAAAGAATTTATGTCATAGGGATTTTGTATGGTTTTATTTGCAAGCATGTTATTTTTTTAAGGCTATAGGTTCATGCAGCACAGCTGAAAATCATGTGCATCAGTCTGTGACCGTTCAATGTGATTCTTTATATGAGTAAAACAAGTAGACTTTGGTTCTTCCAGTGCCTACATACCCAGTTGTAGGATTTGCTTCATAAATGACATTGAGTGAGAAGAGCAGCACACATTTCTGGAAGCAGCTTTCAAGCTCTGGTTGTAGTACATTTATCAGGACTTATATGAACCTTCTTTCTCCTCCTGTCCATTAATGCCAGCAACACTAATATACTGTAAATAGAAATTACTGGGCTTGTGTTACTTGAATAATCTATAGCTTTAACCAGTCCAATTTTTAGCAAAAACATTTTCTGTAAAAATATTTCTTTCATTGAAATCTGCATGTTTTTTAGAACAGCTCCAATTCTTCTAAAATATCCTTTTAAATTTTTTATTTATACATACTACATCTCTATAAATTATTTCTTGATGATGTGAATAGTGTACTACACATCAATCTCTTCACAGGTATATCGTATGAAGGATGAGTTATTCAGCCCATTATACTCCCACTAACATAATAATAAAGTTCCTTTTAAAATCATTAATGGCAATGTTTACCTAGTAGTGAAACAACTTCTGTACAGCAAATATACTCATTCATATGATTGAAATAAATTGGAAATAGATACTTACATAAGTATCAGAACCTAGACCTTAATCTATTAACTGGAAATTGGTTTAATACTGCTCAGTATTTCTTGGTAATTTTTTAAATGTCCCTACAACTCCAAAGGGAGACAGTCTAACAGATTATCACTTACTCAGCATATTCTAGCTCCCTATGGACTCTGTGTGATGTCAAGAAACAGACAGGTGTCTTCCTTTATAAGATAGTATGCTTGCTCTATGGGAGCTTTAAGCTGCACTAGGATAATGCAGAGGGATATGAAATTACTAACTGCAAAACATCAGTGGAAATTTTCTTGTGCCTCATATCAGAGATCCAGTACAGTACTTTCCTGATGATTTATTTCTTCACAGTTGAGAAAATTTCCTCATGTAGAAACCATTGTTTTAATCCAATGGAGTGACTGGAAGATTATTGTAAACTTCGCTGGCTAATGGTTGTTAACAAAATGTTCCCTAAATCTGATTCTGCCTGAAATCAGCCAAAAGGAACTTAACACATAAAAGAAAAGAAGGCACATGACAGGATGTGCTGGGTTACTCATGGAAGCCATTCACTGAGCAGTGAAATTACAATGGCTGGAAATTCATGCAAAGCTGCACCTGCTTAATGTAAAAGGTAGCAGTCAACTTCTAAGTAAACCCAGAAAAACTGTGGTTCAGATTTTCATTCAAAGACAACTAGCAAAAAAACAGAAAGAGGTCAAAAAAAGTTATGAAGTAAACCACAGCTGACTAACCAATTCTCCACAGTGCACTGCACTCACTGAGGCTTTAGATCATTACCAACCCTATGAAACTGTGTGGACAGTTAAGAGAAACTTTGTGATGGTTGACAGGCAGCATATACCATAAGTTTACAAGTTCACAGCAGTTTTTCAGAGATGATGAAAAAATTTCCTGGGTTTTTAGTGTTTATTTAGTGCTGGATCTGTAAGGATATATTGCAAAAAGGAAGTTTGGCGAAGTATGTGACTTAGTTATGAGTCCCAATCTCCTCAACAGCTAAGCTCCAAGTGACCTCAGTGCTATTCTGTCTGAATTTGTGGCTACATCACATACTTGAGAGCTCCTTGAAAAGTTTCATATCTTAAGTAAAGTCCTTTCAGCTTCAAAAAGCATATTAATTTTCACCAAAACAGGGATTTTATGGACAAAACTTGATCACAGGAAGGATTTTTACTGGGGATGGAAAAGAGATTTGTGTGCATTTTATATTGTCTTTTCTTAGTGTATCTCCTGCCCCAATTTTTTACCTTTCTGGCAATGAAAAAAAGCTAAGACCAGAATGTCCTGCAGTAGCTTCTGAATGTGGAAGCCCACAGTGATCTTTCCACATAGTTTTGAAATGAAGAAAACTGCTCATTATCAAGGTAGTTTGTAACCTTCAAAAGTGTTTCTGAAGTGTCTGCCAGGGAAACATCATTAAAAATTCAGTACACAACTCATTCATCTCATTTGTCCCCAAGTGTCCTGCACATCTGCTGTTCTGGATAAATGAAAGTGTTTCAGTTCTTCAAAGAATGGCCTTTGAAAAATACAGGACCAGTTGACCAAAACTAGAAATATTGCTTTAGTTTAAAGAGATTAAAGGGTAAAAACCTGCTTTTTCTTTAAATAGCTCAGTTCAAATGATGGTGACACTCTGCAGGGTTCATGCAAATATAAGAGGATAGTGAAACTACCATCAGGACAATTATGTTCCTTTTCATATGCAGATTCCCATGCATAACGTGGCCTTTTAATTAGCTTGATTATAGTGGTGCTTACTTGTTAGTGCCTCAGTGCTGTAATTTAAGGAACTGACTGTGTTCATTATAAATTCCTATTTCCAAAGATTTATAAATAAGGCTGAGCAGCAGCAAAAGCAACAATTAAAGATAAATTTACTTGGAAAGTGTGATGAGATAAACATCATTGGGGATATTTCCAAACTCACCAGCTCAAATTTTACTTTAGCTTGGCAAAGTTAAGAATTGTGCATATTACAGAGGAATTCTTCCAGCTTTGAAGTGTGGGGTTTTATAGCATTTGGGCTGTTCAGCATATGAAATACATAAGAAAAACATAACATCAATGTATAGAAATAATATAATTGGAATAAATGTAAAGGTGGTTTGAGAAACAGAGCCTGCAGTACGTTGAAAGGGTTGGAGTATAACTTGCCAACTTTTTCTGAATAGCATACTCAGGAAATTATTTTTTTTGTATTTGTGGATTGTCAGTCTGTTACTAATGAGAAAATTATTGTCAAAACCTGTGTAAACAAATTCATGTACCATAGTCTTGCAAGCAGCTAGGGACCTGTATACATACACTTAGTACAAGTGAAGAAGACAGTTAGCAGAGTTGGCTCAAAAGCAAAACTCAGTTTTTGCAGTGACAGCAGAAGGGATTTGAGAGGGAAAAGAGTTTGGAAACAGGACTGGGAAGAGTCTCCAGGAGCCTCAGAGGGTGAAGATGTGTGAGGAGGGCTGACAGAGGATTGTCATGGTTTAACCCCAACAGGAAACTAAGTCCCCCTCAGCCACTTGTTCACCCCCCGATGGTGGGATGGGGGAGAGAATTGGATGGGTAAAAGTGAGAAAACTCATGGGCTGAGTTAAAGACAGTTTAATTGGTAAAGCAAAAGCCATGTGCGCAAGCAAAGTGAAACAAAGAATTCCTTCACTACTTCTCATTGGCAGGCAGGTGTTCAGCCATCTCCAGGAAAGCAGGGCCCCATCATGTGTAACAGTTACTTGGGAAACCATCAGTCCAAACATCCCCCCCTTCCTTCCTTTTCCCCCAGCTTTTACAATGCTGAGCATGACGTCGTATGGTATGGGATATCCCATTGGTGAGTTGGGGTCAGCTGTCCCATCTGTGTCCCCCCCCAACTTCTTTTGCACCCCCAGTGTGCTTGCTGGTGGGTTGGGGTGAGGAGCAGAAAAGGCCTTGAGCCTGTGTAAGCCCTGCTCAGTGGCAACTCAAACACCCCTGTATTATCAACACTGTTTACAGCACAAATGCAAAACAGATCCATACATACCCCCCTACTGTGATGAAAATTAATACTATCCCAACCAAAACCAGCACAAGGATTCATGTTGCAGCTCCCCAAAGGGTCAGAGCATTTCTGGGGTGGGGAGAGACCAGTGGAGTTTGTGGAGGTGGTAAATGGGACTTCTCACATTTCTTTTTTCCTCCTCCAATGAGCCAGCCCTTCTGGGATGCCCTTCTCTGGTACCTTTGAGTAGAACACTCATAGCCACAAACCCTCCCTTCCTCAGCTGTTCATCTAATTCTAGCCTCTGAGAGGAGCAACGCAACCTCCAGCACATCAGCCCTGACTCACCCTCTTGTGACTTTTTTCTAGGAGAGTAGAGGAAGTGAGAACACTAGCCAAGGACATTTCCATGGGGAAGGAAAGAGAAGACTCAAAGGAGACCACCTGAATGATGGAGCTTCTGCTTCTCCAGTTGCCAGAACAGGGTTGGTCCTTTGCCTCCTACACCCTCTCTCAGCATCAGTCAATGGTAAGAGCTAGAGGTTAAATGTCGAGCCCGATTAGCTAAATCTTGTCACCTCCAGCTCTCTACCCTCTTCTTACAGCCTTCTGCCAGCTCTGTTGAGGTTGATGAAGGAGTTAAGAGGCATCTGTGTTAAATGACTGCATGACTTCAGCTTTAGATATTCAAATTGGGTAGCTATTTGGTTTCCTTAAAAGGTCATCTTGTAATACTTCATGGATGGAGGAGAATCAGACCTTGTAATTTAATGGACCATTCAAGCCACAAGCAAGTAAGATTGGACAGCTGTGATGTCCTGTCCCAGAGGCACACTGGTTTGCCTCATCACATCCCATTTGTGTGGTGTTCTAAAATTTCTTTTTAATTATTCCAGCCAAATGTGTAATTTAAACTGAGATAGACTACTGATCCGAGACACACAAAGAGAAAACAAGCCTGTTATTCGCAGAAAAAGGAGATTAATCTCCTTCTTGAGATAAAGGCAACTCTGCAAGCACTATGGTTATGCACAGGTCTAATTCAAGAACCATATTCAGTGTTCATCAAGCAAATTTCAGGTTTTTGAGACCAATTGAGGGAGCCCATCTGATGGTGAAGGTGATCACTTAGAATCATTTTGGACAGACCCCAGAGTGAAGGCTGATTTCCACTTACACAGTGAGGAGTACCGGCATTGTAACTTACCACTACAAACAGACCCAACCCCCTGAATATTTTTTGCTTTTGCAACTGTGCAGGTTAACTTTTGCTGAATCTGCATCTGCAGCTGGATATGCTTTGATACCTTATATTTTGGCAGTGCTACTCTCATTTTCCCTTTTTAGTTAATGAGGTGGAGACCTTCTGACTTACCCCCAGCCTTGAAAGAAGTGGCTACAACTTCAGATTCTAAAGTGAAATAATGAAAGAATTCCTGGAGCCTAATTCACATCAGTGTGGACATGATGAGGGAAGGCTGAAAAACAGAGAAGACAACATTTGATACAATGGCTTTCATCCACAGCTGTCAGCTGCAGTTGTCAGAGGGCGCATTCTTGTTCCTGAATAAAACACTGAGATGAAGATAGATGAGTACCCTTTGAAAACCAATTTGTGCTTTAAAGATACCACATATTTCCAGGAGACTAATACATAACATAGGGAATATAGCTAGCATAAGCTTTTGAAGTGCACACCTGCTGAATATTTCGTAATAGTTATTTTTCCAAATTGAAGAAGGTGCATGTAACTTGTTACCAAACTGGTCTTTGACAGGAAGGGCAAAAGCTCTATGCCATGAGCAGTAATTACAAGGAAGCTTCCTACAATGTAAAATCCCACAGCTCTTCTGACAACTCTTCTCCTATTATCTCTGTAGAATTTATCAGCAGCATGACATACAAACAGGCTGTTAATAATTTGTTCTTCCATCTTCTCCTCCTCCTTTAAACTATTTTTAAATGGAGTGTGCTATTTCACAATACCAGATGCTTAATATAATCTGTATGCAACAGGAATTACATGTTCTTCCTACCTACTGGAAGACACTCATTTAACTCACAGATGTTGTAAGAATTGAGAAAAACAAGGGCAGAGGAAAGAAACAACAGAAGTTATGTACCAGAAAGGAATAAAATAAAATATCTTTTGATTGACAGACAGAAATATACTGGTTATATGACAGAAATAAAATATTTGCTTCCCCTAATATTCCACCATGCCCCCTCCCAACTTTAAAATTCATCATGAATAAGCAGGATATATCCACAAAAGCATTCGCAAAGGCTACCAGCTGGGTTAAGATTGAACTAATAACTACTTTTGATTCCAAGCTCTGGTGAATGCACAGGAAAGTGAAAGTTCCTCTAAACTTATGTAATGTTTTTAACAGAAGTTTCATGGTGATGTACACTACTAATACACAGGCAGTCATAAAGCCGCCATGCCAGTGTGGGCACAGGGAAGAAGTGGAATGGGAGAGCCCCAAGACAGAGCACTGCTGTAACCTTGCTGCACTTGTGGAGCGACGGAGTTTAGGAAGTCTACTTTGTCCTGCATGATCAGCCAGCAGACTGGAAAGGCCAAATCCTCTGGCATTTCCAAACAGCAGAATCTGAAGCTGTACAGAAAGCCATTTATAAGGACTAACAGTTTTAAATTCTCAGCATAAGAGCAGAGGCTGAGCAGGAGAAACTTTAATAGAAATGTCTGTAAGTTTAACTTATGCAGGGTTGTTTCAGAAAGCTTAGCCACAGGAAAAAAAACACACTGCAGCTAAATGTTTACTGCTGAGTTTGCCCCAAAAAGTAAACTGTTCCAGATACAGTTATAAAGAAGGAGAACAACATTCACCTGCCTTTTTTTCAATATAAAACCAGGTTTTGTTTTCATCTGGAAAACAAGCACTCTTCACTCTTTCACTGACTAGACTCTGGATCTAGATTTACCTCGTGGTTTTTAAGAGCTGGGCATGCTGAGAAGGAAGAAGGGTGGCGAGCTGCAAAAGCCTTTTGTAGTGCCAGGTGGAGAGATCAACACAGAGCTGGCAGGAGCCACAGGAGGTGGATGACTGAGGGTTTAGGGCACTGATGCCTCCCTGACAGCACTGCTGAAGTCCGAAGTTGGATTAAGCAAGTAAAGTTCAAAGATATTACATTTAAATTTTTCCTGTGCCTGGTGGTTGCCTGACAAAGCATGTCCACAAAACAGTCTATGAAGAGGGTATGGCCAAGACATCTCCTCCTCAGCTTCCCTGGGAGGAAACAGGCTACTGGAGATTGTGGGAAGATATCTGAAATGGCACCTGAACTTTGTTCCCAAGCTCTAAGGTTATCTGCACCAGGTGGAGCAGTGGTGCAGAAAAGGGCATGTACACATGTGTCCAGCAACACAGAAATGAAAACGTTTTACTCAAATTTCATACCCAGCAGCGGAAAAGTGACAAACATCTGCCTGTGAAGAAACTGATGTGCTATTCAATTACACTGTCTCTGAGGAGGGTTTAACTTTCAGTATTGTATGTAGTCTGCACGTAAGTAATTATCAGGTAATTAATATAAATGTCTTCCTTAGGAGCTAATAGAAAGCTGTAATCCTTGCTCATGTTTGGCATTCTGAATACTCTGCTAAATGTTCCCTTAAATGTCCTGATAAATCATACTATCACAAAAAAAATCAAATAAAGATGGTGGAAGACTAAATGTTGTCACATTTTGTACAGATTTTTCTTTCAATACTGATACATAACTAGGAAGAGAGGAAGTGAAGCAGTGCTATTTTATTCACATTTTACCCTGGCAAAAACTCTCTGCTTATTCAACAGGAAAATATGCTTTTATTACCATGTCTTCATATTATCTTCATTAAAGTGAGAAACAGCCAGAAATATAAATAGCAATTGAAGACACTGTATGTGATGGAGAGAAATAAGGGATTGTAAAAGAAAGGCCAGGTATTACACCATGAGACATAACTATACACAAGAGTTAAGCCAGAAATATAATTATTGCAACTGCTGGCCCAAATCAGTAAATCAGTATGTGTTTTTGCAGCCCTGGTCCACGAGACAGCAATTGTTATCCAGTAGAGTGATGAAGTTTTCCCTACACTTCTGCTGTCTTGCTCACAGTACAAAGGAAGAAAGTGAACGCGGTGTTTTTAAATAAATGGCCAGTATTCACAAAGCTTGATAAGAACACAGAAAAAATACCACTTGATTTATAAAATACACAATGGTGAAACTCAATCCACACAAAACAGAAAGCCTGTCCCAATGAGGTACAGTAATAACTTCAGTTAGGAAGATTAACTTCTCTGTTGTAATGTGGGAAGGCAAACAGTGGACACAGTTCCTGTAACGCGGTATGTGAATCCCAGCTGCAGACTACCAGACCACAACAGACTCTCTGTCAATTTATACAGGCACACCAAGTCAAAATCTTGTTTTCTGCATTAGAAAATGGGTGAGTGTATTGTACAAGGAAGGGAGAGTTGATAGATGTTTGCATAAGTCTTGACCTTTGGGTCAGGTTTGTGGTAGTGAAAAGATGAAAGCCCATAAGCCTATTTAGGAGTGGTGGGCTGGTAGAAGGGAGAGAGAAAGTAGAAGGAGAGAGAGTTCAATTTGCCTCATTTAAAATGCTCACCTTCTGGGACACGTACACCAGAGGATGTTGTAATTGGCAATGCTTAACTCATTTGACTGCAGAGGCTGCCAATCTGAGACTAACTTGTCCCTGTATTAAGACACAGAATTTAGGCTGGTTAATGGAGAGCTTTCAAGATGGCTTACAGGCTCAACTTCTCCAAATTATCATAGAGATAAAACTCCATTTTCCTCAGCATTTTCTACAAGTTAAGGAACTTTTCCTTAGTAGCTGAGAATCCAGGACAGGTCATGGAAGCAGTCATGAGACTGAACTGGGAATCCTGAGATTCATCAAAGAACAGTGCCAGAGAGATCACAACAAAAGCTGCAGTGGGGTTTGGGTCCATGGGAGCATGCAAAGCCTAGTGCAGGAGCCTGGTAAATGAGCAGTGACTGGAGCTTCACAAGACAGGATGTGAATAATGACAGACTCAGCAGTGAGGTACTGAAATTTCCATCTAGCTATTATCTTCACTTAGAATCATACCATCATAGAAACATTAAGATAGGAAAAGATATCTAAGGTTGTCAAGTCCAACCATCAACCCAACACTACCATGTCTCCTAAACCATGCCCTGAAGTGCCACATCTACACATTTTTTGAACACCTCCAGGGATAGTGACTCAACAATTTCCCTAGGCAGCCTGTTCCAATGCCTGACCACTCTTTCAGTAAAGAAATTTTTCCTGAAAGCCAATCTAAACCTCCCCTGACACGACTTGAGGCTGTTTCCTCTCATCCTGTCACTAGTTACTTGGGAAAAGAGACCTCAGCCTCCTCTTCTCCAGACTAAACCCCAGTTCCCTCAGCTGCTCCTCATAAGACCTGCTCTCTACACCCTTTGCCAGCTTCATTGCCCTTCTTTGGACACACTCCAGCAACTGAGCCCTGGGGAACACCACTTGTGACTGGCCACCAAGTGGATTTATCTCCATTCACCACAACTCTCTGGGCCATCATCCAGCCAGATTTTCACCCAGGGAAGAGTAGTACTCTTCAGAAGGAAAGTTCAGAATCAAAGAAGAAGAGTGCTTCAGATAATCTGTGTAAGGTACATGCTGGAGAAAGTTGAATAACTCCAGATAGTCCTTTCAGAGGCAGGTGACTAAGATGGATGGCAGATGAAAACATGTCTTCAGAAACAAAGACTAAAAAATGCTGGGTTAGAAAACTTGGAATAAGCGGGCTGTGGTGCTGATAATTAGTTATTGGTTTGGTTTTCAAACTATGACCTCATAGGAAGAAAAATAGAGCAGCAAGCACAGCAATTGAGGATGTATTAGAACACAAGAAGAATACAAAAAACAGTGCTATGCCACCACTTGAGATGGACTGCATACAGATGAACATGATATTTCCACCAAATTATTGACCAAATGTAAATAAAATGCAGTGTGCAGTTAGGTGAGAAATAATAATCAGAGATACAGAAAGCAATCCTCTGGGAGACTGAGAGGATTAGGTTTGCTTGCCTTGCAGAGGAGATTAATTGTAATTATTGAACATAGTAAATGTAAAAGAGGAAATAGATGAGGAAAGCATGTTTACCAACTCTTACAGCAAAAGAATAAAATGATACCCAGTAAAAAATTAAAGGCAAGAAATATAAAACTAATTACAGTGTTTCTTTCATATGGTAACATAAAATTAGCTTCTGGAATCCATTGCCATGATATGTGAGCTCAGTAAGATTTGGAAAGGGGAATATATATGGCTAATGAGATTCTTTGCCGTCACAATAGATGCAAACCAAGGATAACTGGAGATAACAAACCAAGGACATCATGGATAACCAGGACTTTACATCTGTCATCAGTCATGACCAGCCTTTCCTTTGCCTTCCTGAATACCAGACAGTACTTCTGGTTCTTCGAACAAGTAGCAAAGTGCAAATCACATTGCTGTATTCTATAAAAGGAGGCAATCTCTGTCCTGGAGCAATAAAGAACATACAAACATTAGTGCACTGGAGTGTCCAAGGCATTTTGAAAGCCAAATGGGATTTTGATAGTGAATGCTAAATGTCAGGCAACTCGTCACAAACAAGGTTTGTAATCCTAGACTAAAACATAGTGATAGTAAGCAAAGTGGCTTTTTCTCAGCCTCTCTTCTTGGCTGCCACTCACTTGAAAGGCAGAGACTTCCCAGTGTTTTCCAGGCAGCTAGTGTTGACCAGGAGAAAATCAGACAATGACTGAAATCCCCACTGGGCACCTGTGTTATTTAGGAATGAGCATTTAAGATTAGTCATATTTACAAAGATAGGTATAGCAATTAAGATGTGTCTAGTGTTTGAAAAAGAAAAAAATTTATACTCTCTAGGAATGAGGAATAACTTAGTTTAAAAAACCTCCAGGCTAAGGATTTCAGTTCTCTCTGTGACAAAAATCTGTCACATATACATACAAAACATCTCAGTTGAGAAATCACAAACTTTATTGCGAATTTTTATGTGTATTTTATATGAAATTGTTATAAGAGGGTATTATATGTCATTTCAGTACAAAGAAACAAAACAGCAGGTGCTTTCTAGTTTCCATTATTGCAGTAAATAAGAACCTCACAATCCACTAATAATTGTTCCTCATTACAACTGACATAGTAAGAGTAAGAAAGATGAATTAGTGTCATTTGACTGGCATGAGAGTGAGGTCTTCATGGCTATTTAGGGGTCAAAGAATGTTCTTCAAATTTTATTACTGTTTCCATTTATCTATAAATGCAACAAATTCAATGAGATACAAGGAAAAATGTTAGAAAAAGTTTGGAAGGAAGTGAATTATCAGAAGACTCCAGGACAGGATTAATCTCTACCAGATATTCAAAGCCTACCTTTAAGGAAAGAATTTAATGAAGAGTTTAAGACAACTATTACCTGGTATTATCAATGGAAATGGGTCAAGTTCAGTGCTACTGGAAACAGAAAAGTCTGACATTTGGTGGTTCATCCATCTCAAAATCTTTTGTGAGTATTTCTAAGGTGATTATCAGTGTTCCTCAAAGCCAGTCTAAATGACTGAGAAATAAATTGTGCATTATTTTGTGTATTCTTTTACATGGGAACCATGGCTTGGATGGGTGTACTCTTTGCTGGATGAAAACTGACTGCATGGCTGAGCCCAGAGAGTTGTGGTGAACAGAGATAAATGCAGTTGGCAGCTGGTCACAGGGAGTGTTCCCCAAGGCTCAGTGTTGGGACCAGTCTTGTTTAATATCTTTATCAGTGGTCTGGATGAGGAGATTGAGTGCACCCTGAATAAGTTTGCAGATGACACCAAATTGGGCAGGAGTGTTGATCTACATGAGGGTAGGAAGGCTCTGCAGAGGGACATGGACAGGCTGGATCAATGGGCTGAGGTCAATTGTGTGAGGTTTAACACGGATGTGTGTTGGTCCTGCACTTGGGTTGGAACAACCCCATGCAAACTAACAGCTTGGGGAGGAGTGGCTGGAGAGCTGCCTGGAGGTAAAGGATCTGGGGGTGTTGGTTGACAGCCGCCTGAACATGAGCCGGCAGTGTGCTCAGGCAGTCAAGAAGGCCAATGGCATCCTGGCTTGTATCAGGAATAGTGCGGCCAGCAGGAGTAGGGAAGTGATCGTGCCCCTGTACTGGGCACTGGTGAGGCCGTACCTCGAGTACTGTGTTCAGTTTTGGGCCCCTCAGTACAAGAGGGACATCAAGTTGCTGGAGTGTGTCCAGAGAAGGGCAATGAAGCTGGTGAAGTGTCTGGAAAACAAGTCTTACGAGGAGCAGGTGAGGAAGCTGGAATTGTTTAGTCTGGAGAAGAGGAGGCTGATGGGAGATGTTAGAGCTCTCTACAACTACCTGAAAGGAGGTTGTAGTGAGGTGGGGGTTAGTCTCCTCTCCCAGGGTACTAGTGATAGAACAAGAGGAAATGGCTTCAAGCTGTGTCAGGGGAGGTTTAGATTGGCTATCAGGAAAAATTTCTTTACTGAAAGAGCGGTCAGGCATTGGAACAGGCTGCCCAGAGAGGTGGTGACGTCACCATCCCTGGAGGTGTTTAAAAGATGTGCCAATGTGGCACTTCAGGGCATGGCTTAGGAGACATGGTAGTGTTGGGTTGACAGTTGGACTTGATGATCCTAGTGCTCTTTTCCTACCTTAAAGAGTCTATGATTGTATGATTCTAAGTGCCTGGGAACCATGAGAGCAAAGCAAAGACACAACAGTGTGCCATTGGCATGGCAGAAAAGTAGACAGAAAACATTACAAAGTACAGTCACAGTTGCAAAAATTATTATAATGCTTTGTGTAGATTTGGCCGCCCACGAAAAATTACCTTTAGTTTTGTGCAGACTGATTTATATATCTTGCACCTGGTAGTCACCTGTGACATGCCATTCAGCATAACTGTGTCAGACTTGCATTGGATTCATTGTATGTGCTTGTACTTTCACCTAAATTTTCTCAAAATGAAGAGAACCCCAACACAAAAGAAAAAGGAGTTTTTATGTTTCACAACAATGAATTATTGCTGTCACATTTGGTTCTACATCTTGTTGCAGTGCAGAAATTAAGCACCTGCAACTGTGTCACTGGCACAAGTAAAGTCTAACCAGATACATTGGTATAGAGGGATGTTTTTCAGAAGGATTCTACATGCAAAAATACATTATGCTCAAAATTGATCTCTGCAGATATGTTATTTGGTACCAGTAGCAGTTTTCAGGTTTTTTTTTTTACAGATTTAGCAAATTTAATACTTCAAGACGGGGCAGCTCAAAGGTTAACGTTAAGAAGATAGGCAAGAAAATAATCTTTTGCTTCATTCAATGAAATGCTATAAAGTTCGAGAGAGTCAGATTAATGTATTTTATATTTCCATAACTCTCTGTTAACATTTTTCATTTCATTGGCTGAATTTTCTACTTTTGAGAAAATATATTTTTTCCTCTCTCCTGCTGTATGAAAGATCTATACATGAATAGTAGGCATGGTACCAAAAATACATATCCACAAATTTCTGCATGTATTACAAAGCCAGCAAACTAAAAAAAGAAGACAATTTTAAAAGTTATTCTAGGTTTAATCTTTTTCTAGCATGCGTTGATAAAATCCTTTTTTTATATATTAATACATAAAGTTACATGAATATTAAACAAATCACCACCTAGAACAGTTTTGTGTAAGCATTGTAATAAAAGCTTTCTTTCTAAAATGTATAATTCTTTGGCAGAAATTAGTGACCTAATTTTGCAACATTAAGGAAAAAAAAAGTGTATCTGTCATAAGCAAAAAAGATGCCAGAAAAAGCTTTCAGAAATAAATGTAATGGCATTTTTTTATCTGAAAAGTTGTTACTTATCATTTACTGAATGGGAATTTTTGAAAAGTATTGTTTGCACACATGTTTACACTACCAATATACAGCATCTTTACTTGGTTTTGCCTCTGCAGTATCGGGGAAGATGGCCTAGGCAGATCGCAGAGGTATGGCTTTTCCTGTTAGTTTAGGAGATGGGGAGGATCTTGGTGGTCTTCACCCAGGGATATGAGAATATCTCTTAGCTTTTGCCTCCTGCCAGAAATGGCTCAGCTGGTGATCTAACATGATGTTCAAAACCTTAAAGAATTAGGTACTACTAATAGTTGAGTTTGATATTGGCTACAACAGTCCTAAAGATTAACTGCTTCCCAGAAAGGTGGAGAGGTATTTCTACCTCCTTGCTTTTCAGTGTAAGGTGCTGGGATGGCTCTGGCTGCCATTGCTTTGACATGCTGACCTTTAAGGCCCAGGAGAAATGACTAGTACATGATTCAGAGGAGTCAAGTTTCCAGCCTCCCTGGGAAATCAGGGAGCCTGAGGCTGTCTATGTGAAATGGGAGTCTGAAGCATGACTGACAACAGACAGACAATGGCTTTACTTTCAGAAGTAAAAATAGATTTCCCGTACCTGTATTGAATAGGAAGAATGTCTAGGAGAAAGATGCCTATCACCAGCCCTGAGGTTTCTCAAGTGTTTTTCAGGGGTCCTGGGGATGTAAATATATGACAGAAACCAAATCCGGAGTGCCTCCAACAACTGCCCCGAGGCTGAGGTGTTTGTATACGTAGCCATTAGACTCAGAAGGTTCAAAATCCATTGAATGGTATGAAAAAGTTCTTGAAGCCTAGTTGTGTGAAATCCTTCACTGAGAGAAAGGGATAGACACCTCTCCAGTGCATCTGAGAAGTAAC
The DNA here is from genome assembly GCF_949628215.1 of Phalacrocorax aristotelis. Taxonomy (NCBI): domain Eukaryota; kingdom Metazoa; phylum Chordata; class Aves; order Suliformes; family Phalacrocoracidae; genus Phalacrocorax; species Phalacrocorax aristotelis. The sequence continues at coordinate 59,540,139 of NC_134311.1, forward strand.
AAACACCACAAAGTCCTCTCTGAAGAGCCACATAAAGTCCTGATAAGCAAAGATTTGTACCAGTAGCAATCCAGGCTTAAAATGAACTAGGGTTACTGCCTATCTAATGACTGAATCAACAGCGCAAAAATAAACATACTGAATTCTGAGAGACTTTAACCTGTGTTGGAAGCAATGCTATGATCTCAAACCTGGAGAAAGACTATGTCTGTTGGCACACTCTCTTCCCTAGTGACAGGATATAAACAGCAGATGAAGGAGCAGAATTTAGTCCCTTGTCACATTCTTCTCTGGGGGGTATCAGTGCACAAGGCTGCTTTTCAACACTGAGGATGAGAATCACAGTGCAGAGGTGAAGCATCAGAATGCAAGTTTCCTTTAACTGAATCTGGAAGGTGCTCTCAGATTGGGTAAAGAGGGTAAGTATTTCGTTTGAACTTGTTCCCCAAAACTCTGTGCCCCTCCAAAGACAAATCTTCCACTGCACAGTGCAAGCCATGGGGCTTCCTAGTACTTTGCAACCAGGAGATGTGCTGGGAAAAAATGCAGAAGGGTCAGTTTTGTGTGTTATTTAAACAGAGAAGCAAGAAATCTGCAGACACAGAAGAGGCAGCTACGCTGTCATTCCTTTTCTCATACCTCCAATTTTACTGTCATTCCAGAGTAGGTGTTGACAGGGAGAATGCATCACAGCTGGAGATGGCTTGTCTGCAGTCACTGCATAGCAGAAGAGTAAAACTTTTTCTCCAGTGTTTCAAAATATTTATAGCCATAGATGGACCAAAATATTCTTAACTCCTTCACTGGAACATCACCAGAGCTGTCTATGCAAGCAAATAAAAAGTCCAGGGCTTTCAGCAAGAGTGGATATTTTTTGTCATTACAATATCTAGTGACATTTTAAGAGGCTGACATCTGCCCAAATGTATGTGCTGTGCACCACAAGAGGCTACAGATACAAATACAAATACAGATACAGATACAAATAAGTGTTTTCAAAAGGTGTCTCAGAAGGTAAGTATAGGGCTCTGGAAAAATTTTAAAAACCCTCTTCAGGACAGCAGGATAAAGATTCAAACCTTCCTGACTTCTTGTCCTGGTTTTGGCTGGGATAGAGTTAATTTCCTTCCTAATAACTGGTATAGTGCTGTGTTTTGGAATTAGGATGAGAATAATATTAATAACACACTGAGGATTTACTTGTTGCTGAGTAGTGTTACACTATTCAAGGACCTTTTCAGCTTCCCATGGTCTGTCAGGTGCATAACAAGCTGGGAGGGAGCACAGCAGGACAGCTGATCCAAACTGGCCAAAAGGTTGTTCCATATCATATGACATCATGCTCAGAATACAAACTCTGGGGAGTTGGCCAGGCGGTAGCGATCACTTCTTGGGGAGGGGCTGGGCAACGGTTAGTGGGTGGTGAGCAGTTGCATCACTTGTTTTTCCTGGGTTTTGTTTCTCTTTCTCACGATTTTCCTTTTCATTACAATTTACTTTTATTATAATAATATTATTAATAATAATTATTATTAGAATTTTATTTATAGCTTATCCCTCTGTAGGAATTTTATTAGAAAATCTCCCAAGCCTTATGGCTGGAAAAATCTTTTTTTGCTGTTGGTATACATAGAACTTCAGCCCTAGAAACTATTAGTATTTTTCTGTGTTGTAGTGCAGTAACAGAAGGGGGCAAATTGGGTTGCCTGGAGACCCATAATTCAGGCATTTCATGAGTCTGCAATGCTTGACTGTGCAACCAAAATGATCTTCTAACAAGTATTTTATGTTTAGTATTAACATAAGGGTATGTGTGTATATATATGAATAAATAATTCTTTAAAATCTGATTTAAAAGAATGTTATTAAAATTTTGCAACTCGGTACTTAACCAATATGATATGCCAATAAGTCTGTGCAGTCTTTCTTAATTTGTGTTTACTGTGATATATTCTCTAATTACATAATGACATGTCTAATTTTTGTGCCTACTGCTTCACATTCCTGATCTCCCTATGAAATCCTTGTCCCATTCCCTGCTGCCCTCCTCCCCTGGATCTTTATTGCCATCAGACCAACCACATGTTGCCAAATGAATGGCAGTTCCAGTCTGGAGTTTGGAAATGTTGAGGCAAGAACATGAGATTTCATTTGGAGGACTCAGAAAGCATAAACTAAACATTATCTTATACAATCTGAAATTTTCTTTCATCTAACGGGAACATGGGGAGAAGACCATTAAGTTTGCGCTCTGGATGTATCACATACCTCTGATGTCCTGTTTTCTGAGATATTCCTTGCCATGGTAGCCCATATTTTTTCAATAGCATAAGGTTCTTAGCAAATAGAATTCCTCTGCTAGTTAATTTGTCTTTCATAGGCTAATCATCTTCCATTGTCAGAAAAGTTTTCATAGTGATAGCAGGGGGTAAGTGTCTCAGCTGGCACCTTACTGAGGTTAGAAAAGCTTAGAAGAGAATAAATATAAGTCTAATCCTGTCCCACTTATCTTCCAAGATCAAGAAAACCTAAGAATGCTGCGTGCTTACCTGCTCGCTCCTGAAGGTTCCTGTTCATTCCTATTTATATTTGGATATGGAAATTAGTGTACATGAGAGATTTTTACAAGATTTTAACCAAGATAACTTACAGTTTCTCAAAAATCTCACCAAAGGAAGGGGGGAAACGAACATTGCACTTGAACCTTAAATTTTGTGGTTTAGATTGCCAGAGTTAAATTTTATATCTCAGACATGAGTAAAATGAACAGACATGAGATACAAATTAATCAGTTCGTGAGTTACTGAAATATAACCGTCAGTCGGGGGGAAAAATATAATATAATCATTGAATTATCAGGGCTGCCAAATCTACACAAAGCATTATAATAATTTTTGCAACTGTGACTGTACTTTGTAATGTTTTCTGTCTACTTTTCTGCCATGCCAATGGCACACTGTTGTGTCTTTGCTTTGCTCTCATGGTTCCCAGGCACTTAGAATCATACAATCATAGACTCTTTAAGGTAGGAAAAGAGCACTAGGATCATCAAGTCCAACTGTCAACCCAACACTACCATGTCTCCTAAGCCATGCCCTGAAGTGCCACATTGGCACATCTTTTAAACACCTCCAGGGATGGTGACGTCACCACCTCTCTGGGCAGCCTGTTCCAATGCCTGACCGCTCTTTCAGTAAAGAAATTTTTCCTGATAGCCAATCTAAACCTCCCCTGACACAGCTTGAAGCCATTTCCTCTTGTTCTATCACTAGTACCCTGGGAGAGGAGACTAACCCCCACCTCACTACAACCTCCTTTCAGGTAGCTGTAGAGAGCTCTAACATCTCCCATCAGCCTCCTCTTCTCCAGACTAAACAATTCCAGCTTCCTCACCTGCTCCTCGTAAGACTTGTTTTCCAGACACTTCACCAGCCTCATTGCCCTTCTCTGGACACACTCCAGCAACTTGATGTCCCTCTTGTACTGAGGGGCCCAAAGCTGAACACAGTACTCGAGGTGCAGCCTCACCAGTGCCCAGTACAGGGGCACGATCACTTCCCTACTCCTGCTGGCCGCACTATTCCTGACACAAGCCAGGATGCCATTGGCCTTCTTGACCGCCTGAGCACACTGCCGGCTCATGTTCAGGCGGCTGTCAACCAACACCCGCAGGTCCTTTACCTCCAGGCAGCTCTCCAGCCACTCCTCCCCAAGCTGTTAGTTTTGCATGGGGTTGTTGCAACCCAAGTGCAGGACCAGCACACATCCGTGTTAAACCTCACACAATTGACCTCAGCCCATTGATCCAGCCTGTCCATGTCCCTCTGCAGAGCCTTCCTACCCTCATGTAGATCAACACTCCTGCCCAATTTGGTGTCATCTGCAATTTACAGCAACATAAAGCAGTAGGGCACAGGGAAAAGCGCTCAAGAAAGTATGCAAATACGGTTTGTATTTAAATGGAGAAGATATAGTCATGCTGACTGGAAACACTTCCAGACGACCCACATTTTATAAAAATGCCACAAAATCTATATGTAAATTTGTTCTGTGATTGGAAAAACGCTAATCTCAGCTATGATCTAAGTAGCTTGGTTCTGGTGAATTGGAAAACCACAGCAACATGCACATCAGCTACGCATTGGGTATCACAGTGCTTTCATGATCTTCTGCACAGGCTATATTACTGTTAGTTCCTGAGTTAATATGACTAGGCCTATATGAACTACAAGCCCTGCCTTCTCATTTACAGTATGGTCATTTTAAGCTCTGTAAGTAGCTTGTGATCTCCATTCTCCATCTCAGTCAAAGACTAACTTGAGTACTTTAGTATCAGTTCATCTTTTGTTCCAGTATCTTTAAAAACACAATGATGGGGCATCCATTTGTATCAGTGCAGGAGTTATAATTACTGAGTTATGCTAAGGTGGCTTCTGCAACCTGGTGGTTTCAATTGATATTTCCATTTCAAAAATGAACATGTACTACTCTACCTACCTTGAAGACTGGGGAAGGCACAAACCTCAGCAAGATACTTGCCATTCCACTAGCTGGATCTTAAGTTTCAATGAGATGAGAAACAAGCTATAAACTTTGCAATGGTTGATTTGCAACAGAGGACAACAATGAGTCATGATTCAGAGACTCTTTTAATCGATTTTGCATACATCGTATACTGCAGAAAAGCTGATTAAATGACTTGTAGAAGGCTTCATGAGTGATTTCCATTCCAGACTTGTTCAATTCTTTATTAAAGAGCACAAAAATATACAAAAGTGCATGGAGATTGTTTTTTAAATTAAAAAAGAAAAGCAGTATTGAAGTCCTACAGCTGGCAGGGATCTTAAAAGTCATCCGGATGCAAGATAAGGGAACATCAAAAACTGGAGAAATGCATTAATTTTGATAGATTCTCAGAGAGTTTTGGCAGAAGGAATCTTAGATAGTACTTAAATTAATTTCAGTTGTCTGTCATTAAGATATCCAAGCACACTGTATTCTTATGACTTTTTCTTCAATCTTTTTGATTTCTCCTGGCTATTTCCTTTTTCATCTGTTCGCTGAACACTGGACAGGTGTATGAGTCCAGTGCAATCAAAAGAGGCTAAAGATATGTATCTCAACTCAGATGAGGCTTTAAAGGTAGTTGGCAGTTACTGGCAGCTGGTGCCTGTGCCAGTTAAAAGGTACAACAAAGCCAAAAAATAGTCTGGATCCAGAGGAAATAAAAGCTTCACACACCCCTTCAAAGTGTTCTTTGAAAAAGAATCTCTGCTGGTTCTTTGGTTTCCTACTAAGAATTGTAGTGTTTCTACCCCATCCCCCAGTGAAGGTTCTGGACGTGTGGGTTTATCAGATCTAAATCCCTTTGCTCCTGCAAATTACTGTTTTATTATTTAAGATTATGAGAGAAAACTCCATTGCTTCAACCTGTATTTTAATGGCGCTGGCTGACACTCTGTAAGAAGATGTTAAATCACAGAGCAAATGTCAGAAGAATATGAAATTAGAAGGAATATTCTGGGATATCATATCCTGTTTTCTGCCACATTGTGCAAAATTTGCTTTTTAGAAATGTTATCAAGCTATACATTAAAAACGTATTTCTTTTTCGGCACAACTCATGTCAGAAGGCTGCCTTGAAATCATACCCTAAAAATTTAAAGATTTCTTGTCATTTCCAGCCTAAAATGTATTCTTGATCAGTTTATTTTGAAATGTTGTAATATTTTATTATTTTTTAGGATGTTTTCCAGAGAGGTGGAGACTTGTGCAACTGGGCTTTCAGTTTTGGAATGTTGGAGACTTTCAAGAAAATACAATGGTGGGGCTGGGGGCTGTCTTGCAAACAGCAGACTCATACTAGTCCTGTTAAAATGTCAACAGCTTCTGGAGGTGAGGCTCCTGCCACCAGAGCAGAGCAGAGGAAGCTCAGCCCTTTTTCACTGTGTTTGACAGAAGCCTGTCAGCAAGTCAGCATTCATCCTAACGTGCTTTTAGCCCACGTGGCAGCAAGAAGGTGTATAAAACACATAAGAGGGGACTGCAAGGTACCACTGAGAAAACTAGGCTATGGGAGGGAGAAGAAAGGGTGCAGAGGCAGAAAGAGGTTGAAAGACTGCAGTAGGAGCCTTAGCAGATGTGACAGGAGGTGAAAACTGAGGTATAGCAAGTGTGATGTTAGTGGGTACTGCAAAAAGGAAATGGAAGAAAACAAACCTACAGGAGATGGCATTTCAACAGCTCTTTTTCTCTTGGGGAAAATGTGCATCCTGAGCAGTCTCCTGAGCTTACCTAATCAATATACATCAACTATGTCTATCCCTAGCTTTAATTTCTCTAGGCTTAGTATGGAATACTTTTGCCTTCTTTAACAAGACAGCATGTTTGCCCTTTGACCATTGTGCTACTTTTCAATTTATGGTACATTTCCATATGTTTTATAGCTCAGCAGGGGAAGCGGCAAATTTCCCTCCTTTGGGGATTGTGTGATACTGGTAACCTGGTGTGGGAGGGAGAGCAGACTTAGGTCAAGCAAGGCTACCTATATTTGAGATATACAGTTGACACCAATCAAGAAAGAGGGAAAATGATGGGTAACAAGGCTTACCCACAAACTCCTTATATTTTTAATTTGTACATGCATACAGCAAAGTACCTGTGGCATCTGGGATATTTCTCTTGCTCAACTGAGGTCCCTGTGTCCTGGATATGTCAAAAAGTTCCTTTGCAGAGCACTTTGAGGTCTAATTGTTATTCCTGTTTTCTGCTAATGAAGGACAGTATGTTTCCCCACTTCTGCCCTTCTTTCCTTTCAGTCTTTAAAGAGTTCCTTAGCAGTTCAGGCAGGAATTGGTCATGAGAGGTTACTCATGGGCACGTCCAAAAAATGTACCATCGTACCCCTTTGTCGATTTTAGTGGAAGTGGTATCCTCAGCAGTATAGTTCCGTGCTGAAACTGTACAGTAACCATCAAGGTTATTTTTTTTTGCTATTATGTGTTTACTTCTTTTTCTAGGGAACTGATTTTGTTCCAGGGCTATAACAGATTTTTATATTAAGACATTACATTAAATATGCAACATCAAGCACGTGAAAGTGCTTCAGCTGTAAAGAGAGCTCTGTCAATTTATCTATGGATATAATTTCAGGTGATTCCTCTTAATAGATAGGTGAAAGTCAGCATTTAGTGTAGCTGAAATGAAAAGTAATACTTCCATATACAGATCAAAGGGGGTTCCTTTTAAAGTTTTATTTCAAAGAGGAAGAGATTAGCATTAATTTAGATTAATTAGAAATCATCATAAAATATCTTTCCCTGCAAAGATGACATAAAGCAAACTAACTTTTCATCTCAGCCCTTAGTTGAATAGAACAGTATTTTAAGGGCTAAATTTGTACTGAAATCTGTAAAGTAAATAAAAATACCAAAAACACCTATTAGAAGGGTAGGAACAAATGAAGTCAGCCTTGGACAATATTAGACCCAAATAATTCACTTTCTCCAACTATTTAAAATTCACTTGCTAGGTTTTACAGAAGTGACTATTAACACAAACAAATGGATCGTGTCTGCAGGTTGTAACAGGTATGTTTTCTCTTGGACCAAATCCCACAGAAAGGCAAGATATTGCTAATTTGAACTAATTCTTACCATGCTATTTACTAATTCTTCTTCTGAACTCAAAAGGCCTGGTTTAGTTTGATTAGCCATATGAGACCTGTTATTGGAGGACTTTGGGCTTAGACTTCAAAATAAAATTAAGCTGCTAGCAAATCCTTACTTAAATAGATGTACACTTGTCTCTGGCAGTGCAGCCTCTTCCCAGTCTGTCAGTGTAAGGCCACTTAAAGGATATATGGAATGTTCTGCATGGTATGATTTAACAACACAATCTCCGTTAGCTTTAATGAGAGTTGCACAATTAAATCTTCACATAATGTGCCAAAAATTCTCTTCCAATTTAGTGTATAAAATAATAGGTCCACTTTAAAATGTGGAAGAATAGGGTAGATTAATCATTTTGGGAAAATGCATATGCCATAGGTTGATTAGGCACTTAAGAGGGGACAAGTTAAATATATGGTATGAATCTTGTTGAATTAGAAAAACAGAATGTATGAAGTGTTTGTAATTCTTCACTCTGAATCAGGTAAATGACTAGGTTGTCTCTATTTCAACAGCCTATGTAAAAGGATGTCTAATTAAGGCTTTAAGTATGCTTCCACCAATTAAATATACAATACACAAACCTTAAGAAACATAAAAACCTTCTTTATGCACAACCAGTAAGCTTCACAGTAGAACAAAAACAAGAGAACTGCTCTTCCCCTAATTTTTTTGCATATGTCCCATTAGAAACACCTTTGCCAGAAAAAAACCATTCTGGCCTGTTCATTGGGGCACAAGTAGAGGTTTTGGACAAGCTGTGGTGGGGGAGTGAATTCCCATATTGATAAATCATCATTAAGAACCTTGTGAACAGCTCTCATATACCAGTGGAAAGAGAAAGCTTAAAACAGCTTTTCAAGTCCCTTTGGATGCCAAAGCAGGCTGTGGATCACTAGTAATTTTGACTCAAAATAGGATATTCTGTCTTACCAATAAACTGCTGTATTCTGTTGAAACCTTCATCTCCCAATTGGGTTTCAAGTATAAGGAGTAATCACTGTGTAGATGGGTGTTTTTAATGCAGCTCAATACTATATGTAATTATATACCAGGCTCCAATGTTTCACTGAGAGTTTATTGACAGTTAGCAGCTTTCCACATATATTGTATTTACAGGCAAGCTATATTTTTACATATATTGCCATATCTATGTATAGCAAAGAAGTTTCACTGGTGCATTTATTCATGGCCAAAGTACAAAGTTAACATTCACAAGCCTTTTCTCCTGAGGCTGTAAGTGTTTGGAGAACCACTCCAAATCACATAGACTGCCCAAATATTTGATTTAACCAGGTTTGTTCTTTTTTCTACACTCTGAGCTTGTTCAATATCCGGAAATTTGTGAAAGAAAATTTAACACTACTGCAGTGTTTCACCTATCTACAAAGTTAACCACAGTTTATATGATTATATGAAATGATGAAGCCCTGCCCATTCCTCTCAAAAACAGAGCTGAATAGGGAAGCAGACAAATCAGAAGAGATATGGGCTTAGATGTGATTATCTTAATGACAATGCCTGTAGTATCTTCCCCAGTATTTCTTATACAAGACAAGGTCAGTTTTGTCCTCTGTTCCCTCCCTTGACCATCACTCCCTACAATCTTCTTATTTCACAGCTATTCCCCTCAGAAGCAAACATCTTGTGAATCTGCAAGAAAAAAATAATTTTTTTCCAGACAATATATTCACGATGGCACTCTTGTATGATACGTAGAGTTAACTGTCTTGGTAATCTCAAAGTCAAGAGGTAAATACTCCTCCCTAGTGTATGAAGGGAATATTTATCACCTGGAACCTAAGTGCCACCTGTTGCAATGGGATTTTCTGGATACCTGTACCGAAATGTTCTTTCCAACATCATCAGCTGGGACTTCAGCACTGGCATTAAATGAGGCTGAGAAGTGACTAACAGGCATCAAATATGGACGGTTGTACTGTATTCATGCTCTACTGTGAACTTCCTGAGCCAGAATATAGCAAGTAAAGACTGCCAATGTACATTTTCATAGTGAGTCTGTCGCTTTCAGTAGGATACAAGAAACAGGTCCTGAGTTTTTCAGTCCTGTTTTTTCTCTAAGTACTCCGATTTTTGCATTATTCTGAGTTGAGTCTAAGTGAGGTTAAGTGTCCAAAAAGCAGACAGCAGAGGTAAGCTTCAGGAAAGAGAAGTAAGTAATAACTATAAATTACTATAAAATGAAGAATGTGGCCCATGCCAACACAGTCACTGCAGATAACTGATGAGAACTGATGACAATCAGTATAAAAGATTTTGTCAGAAAATTTTCTCATGCCAAATGCAAATAAGAAACAGAAAAAAATGGTTATCAAAAATGCACACTTGATCCATTTCAGAAGGGGATTTGGCATTTGAGATATCTGGAGATATATCTGCCATGGGAAAACTGATAAAGCAACTGGAATGAAAAGCAAGACATTTAAATGACAAGAGCCCAGATAGGAAAGCTTTTTCTTAATTTTGTCTGATAACTTTTGCACCATAAATGTGCGTTCAGACATGGACTGATAACACCCCCTCTCACTCGCTGAAGCATCCACTGCCAGACTAAATCATGGTCCTTGGGAATGGAGACAAAGGTCAGGTGAAAATTTAGATGCAGAACCTGAGCTGCCACTGGGAGTGGCCACAAGTCTCTTAAGATACTGGAAATGAGATCCTGAGCAGGAAAGCTCTGGAAGCAAAATTGAAAAATACGTTCTCAAAGGAAAACAATGCCTGTGAATGTTACTTGCAGTGCATCACTCAGGACAGTTTAATGAAGTACAGAGTTGGGAAAGAAAATTATACCCTTTAAACTTGTTCCTGTAAGACATTATTCATGCCTCTCAGTCTCTATCATTGATATTCTCACAGTGATAATAAAAGACACCAAGGCCAAATAGAAAATGTTAACAAGATGTAGTATAGGGTATATTAAAAGCAGAAGAATTTTAATTTGGGAAAAAAATATCTTAACATGGAAGCTGGTCTGTGGAACCACTTTCCAGGGACTGACTCACTGCTATTTAGATATTAATGTCATGATTAAATGGCTGATGGATCAACTTCAGCTCAACAGCAGAGCTGAAGTTTATGTCTAGTGTTCTGTGTCTTTCCTAAGACTCATGATTTCAGAGAATCCTTGAAACCTGGTTATTTTATAATGATATTAATTCTGAAAGGCACTGAGGCACTAGTTCCTGAGGCACTATAAACTGTGATAAGGAGATGAATTATCAATCAGTATTCTAAACCTATATAGAAAATATAGCTCAAAAAAGTCACATTTAATCTAATGCTTACTTCACTTGAATTAATCTTCCCTGAATGCAAGAATATAGATATAGTGGCCTTTTGTTCTGCATGGCACTTTCACCACTTTCTCACCCGGTCTCAACCAGAAGACACAGTACTCACAGTTACATCCCATGACCTGTAACTATTCACTGAAATGGGATTAAACCTAATGATGAGTTTTGGAACAAGTAAGTGATCTAATATGTCCTCTCCAAGCCTATTAGGATTTGAAACAGAAGCTACAACACAGAAACAAATAGAAGAGAAAAGCTCATGGTTTCTATATTTTACTGGCAGACTATTACCACTCATGTATCTGGATTAAGCAATCATGTTCTCCAGCAATGCTTTCTCAAATGAGTCATCCTTTGTACCAAGATCATGTGGTGCTAGGGCAAAGACTCTCTGTGCCTGACCATACACGCACACACCCCCCCATACAGCCATACAGATACATGCCCTCCTGAAAAATTGTGCTCTCTTGCCCACCTCCACTACATGGAGCAAACATCAGTGCGATCTAGCAGTTCACACGCTTGCACCTGACCCAGGATCGCCATAGTCAATCATTCAGGTGAACTCTGTAGAGAAAATGTACAGTGAATTGCCCGCTGTGATCCTACCCTGAGGCATGAATGCCCCACTGCGATGATCTGACATCATAGCCTATGTAGGTTCTCTGAAAAAAATCCTTACTGCTTTTTCATTTCAAACAGGCTTTCTATTTCCAGGTCTATGCTGTGGTGTTCATACCACAGATTTGAGTAAAGACTTTTTTGAAAGGATGCATATTACACAAAGGAAACCCTGGTCAGTGATCCTTTTTTTCCCACCGAAGCCATCCTTATTGTATTCAAATGCCTCTGAGCTGGCCACAAATCTGTTATATAACAGTGAATTTTATCTGTTTCTTTAATAAGTGAAGCACTTATAATTATTTCCATAGAACATTTTTCTTAATCTTTTATCACATTCTCCTTAGCTAGTAACTCTCTGGGGCCATTTCTCAGCTGTAGAAAGAATCTATCTCACATTGCACGTAGGGTTATTAAAAGCATTACTTTTGCTAGACACTGGTATATCGGTGTCCTAAAGGCTCCTCCTCAGCACATCTTCTAGATGCTAGATGCTCAATCCACGTACAATGGCTGTCTTTCACACAGCAAAAACATATTTCAGGGCTTAATTTCATGCTGACTGCTGCTTCTGCCACTTAATCTCTGATCCAGTTACCTATTTCTTTTTCAAGTGGGAAAAAAATCTTCTGAAAACTTCTCAGGTTGAAGCACCAAATTGTCACTGATGTTCATACTTCCGGTTTTGTTCATATAACAGTTCACAGTGGAACTTCCTTCATATTTTCCAGGTTAGATTACATAATGCTGATGCTTATTAACATGAAGGGATTGACAACAGCATGTAGAGAAAAGCACTGTAAGTCAGATCCTGTACAATTTTCCATTTAGACCCTTAATCCTGAATTGCAGTAACTGCTTTTATCCCTTTATCCTGGATTTTGGCTTCTTCTAAGAACGTATTTGCAATCATGCTAAAATTGAGCTGAACTATCTATGCCTATTAACGATTAAGGGAGACAAGCAATCCACTGAATCCACTCTAAATTTAGCCTGACTGGGTACTAGTAAGCTGCAAAGGGAAATTTTCTGCTAGCAGGCAGTCATCTGACCAGCTGATGGTTATATATATAATCTTTTCTAGACTAACTTTTCTGGGTGAACTCATCTGACAATTTAGATGACAAGTAATTGGAATAAATTGAAAGAGAAATAGCCCAAAGTTAATGAGAAATGTGTAAGATACTACAAACTCACTTTTCTCAGAAAGTCTTTAAAAGAAATATGTCACTGCTATCAAAGTACCCAGCTATAAACAACAATCAGATAAATATTTAATAGACTAAAAGTAATTCTGGAAAGAAATACATGAAAATATCTTTTTGTATGCTATTGTTGACAAATCTGTTGATGACAGTACAACAGCCTTTGCTCTGAAGTCAAAGATAATCTACTGGTATAGGAACCACAAAGATTATTGGCAATAATATTTTGTTTGTGGATAGATAGGCTGCCCTGAAGAAGCCTAATAAAGGTTTATCCCTCACAGAAGGGTACATTTTCTACTACTAGCAATTTTCTACATTTTTGAAAAGGTCATTAGTGTAAGAGATGATTTAACAGAACATCATCTTCTCATTTTATAAGAAGTAATAAAATATCTATTATCTATATTCATAGAACAACATTCTGCAAGCAGACAGTTTTTCAGACAAGGGGACTCTATCATTATGATCATCCATTAGGAACAAATACTTGAGCTTCCTGGCTTTCAAAGTTTCAGCATATTTTCCTTCCCTGGCTTCTCTGTTCATTCTTGCCAGCCATACTAACTAATTTACCTCTTTTAATGCTGGTGATGAAGTCTCCATAAAGCTAGGATGCTGGATTCAGCTTCCAGCTTCAGACTGGAAAGAGCTTGAAGGAAGAAGAATCACCCCAAAATATAAAGCAGAGTAAGCAAGGACCCAGGAGGAAGAACTCAGCCGACCAACAAATGAAGCCACGTTTTTAGACCGAGACATACAGGGGCAAAGTGACACCTGACAAAGTTGATGTTGATCTTGAGAAGGAAATTAAAAGAGGTAGCAAAGGTTTTTCTTGCCCTCATAAATGAAAGGGGAACAAAATGGAGGAGTGTTGCAACAGTGAGGGTGGGATACAATTTAAAAACAGTCTAGATATGGTGCCATGACAAAATATGTATTTTGCACCAGTTTTCAACAAATACAGCAGTCCTGTGATGACCAAGTAGGTTGGTAAATGTAAATTCGGGTATGCAACTGCATTTTATCTCGGCTGAGAGGGAAGCTAAAACTGAAAGAAGATAATGCACTTGACAGCTTTGGATTTAAAAAAAAAACAGATACCTGCATCACAGGCAGAGAAAAATGTGTTTGAAAAACCTCTAGTGACCAGAGTGTAACATTGTTTGATAATGGCTAGTAAATTAGCTGTATTTTAGAAGAGTATAAGGGGAAGAGATCCAAATAACTATCATTCAATTAGCCTGATCTCAAAAGTATGTAAAGCATTAAATCATATTGAGAAGAATAATGGTTAAAGACATGTAAAATAACATAAAACACCTATAGGCTGGTCAAAGGTACACCATGTCAGTATTGATTTTTCACAAGAAAATGAATTTTTTTTTAATAGAAAAGCAATCTCTCTCTGAATTTCAGCAAGCATCTGATATGAAGTCACATAGAAATTATTAGTCAAACTAGAGGAAAGAGTGGTGAGAACTCAGTAAAGACTAAGGGGTCTTGCTGTGTAGTAAGGAAATTTATCTGAATTAGGCACTGGCTGCTTGGGTTTGGCTGTTTACCTGAGTGTCATGGTTTAGCTGGCAGCTCAGCCCCACACAGCCGTTTGCTCACTCCCCCACCGGTGGAATGGGGGAGACAATCAGAAGGGTAATGCTCGTGGGTTGAGATAAGAACAGTTTAATAATTAAAATTAAAAGAAACAACAACAGAAATGCAATGTAAAGGACAACAAGAGGCGCGGAACCCAGGGGTTGGGGGGAAGGAAGGGGGGAGGGGAACGACCCGCCGAAACCAACCGCACGCGATGCAGCTGCTCACCGCCCGCCGACCTGACGCCACCCCCAAGCTGCCAACTGCCCCCCCTTAATACACTGGCCATGGTGTCACATGATAGGGAATGAACCTGCCATTGGCCAGTCGGGGTCAGCTGCCCCCACCACGGCCCCGCCCCTCCCAGCCCCCCCCCGCAGAAGAGCGTGGGAAGCTGGAAAGATAGCCGACCCTCCACGGTGAGGAGAATTAACCCCTTCTCAGCCAAAACCAGCACGTTCTCCACCCCTTATTCCATGCCATTTACACCATGCCCAGGTCCCATACCATCCAATACAGCCTTACCAACCACCACCCCTCCCCTTCCCATCCCTTAACATAATACACAGACATCGTTCCCTTAGTCTATGGACCTTCCCTGTAAAATGTCCATTCAAATGTCCATTGAGTTCACCCAGTCCATTACTCTGGGCTCCATCTGTCGTATCAGTCTTTCAGGGTGGGAGAGATGGTCTGTGGCATTGGGTTGCTGCATACCGAGTCAGTCACTGTTCTATCATTGCTGTACTTTGCTTGTTTCACAGTTTATCTTCCATGGGTTGGGAGGCTCGTACTCTGATATCATTGATACAATACAGAGGTGACACACAATATTATATAGTAGTTTGCATTGTGCCATTCAGTTCATTGGCTGTTTTCACCCAAAATCAAATCCCCTTGAGGCACACATGGTATTTCTCCATCCTCCCGCATCACCCACCAGGTGCACACAGGTCCTTGAGCAAAAGCAATCCCACGAATGGGTTTGCCTTTGCCTGAGGCAGGAAGAACCCAGACTGTTTTGCCCAGCATACTTTTTGTGTGCACTACAGGGACTCTATCCCCTTCCACAGTATGTAGGATTTCTGACTGGGCAGGGCCAGCTCGGTTGGCAGATCCCCTTGTGTTGACTAACCACGTGGCTTTTGCTAAATGTGTATCCCAGTGCTTGAATGTTCCACCCCCCATTGCTCTCAGTGTAGTTTTTAACAGTCCATTGTATCGTTCAATTTTCCCAGAGGCTGGTGCGTGACAGGGGATGTGATACACCCACTCAATGCCGTGCTCTTTGGCCCAGGTGTCCATGCAATGAGTCCCATTGCCTGACTCAATTCTCTCTGGGGTTCCATGTTGCCACAGGACTTGTTTTTCGAGGCCCAGGATAGTGTTCCAGGCAGTGGCGTGGGGGACAGGATATGTTTCCAGCCAGCCAGTCGTTGTTTCTACCATTGTAAGCACATGGCGCTTGCCTTGGCGGGTCTGTGGGAGTGTGATATAGTCAATTTGCCAGGCCTCCCCATATTTATATTTCAGCCATCGTTCCCCATACCACAGAGGCTTTACCCGCTTCACTTGCTTGATTGCAGCGCATGTTTCACATTCGTGGATAACCTGTGCAATAACATCCATGGTCAAGTCCACCCCTCAATCACGAGCCCACCTGTATGTTGCATCCCTCCCTTGATGGCCTGAGGTGTTATGGGCCCACTGAGCTAGAAATAATTCACCCTTATGCTGCCAGTCCAGATCCACCTCAGCCACTTCAATCTTGGCAGCCTGACCCACCTGTTGGTTGTTTCGATGTTCTTCAGTGGCCCGACTCATGGGGACGTGAGCGTCCACATGATGTACCTTTACAACCAGGTTCTCTACCCAGGCAGCAATAGCTTGCCACAATGTGTCAGCCCAGATGGGTTTGCCTCTGCGCTGCCAGTTGCTTTCCTTCCACTGCTGTAACCAGGCCCACAGGGCATTTGCCACCATCCGTGAGTCAGTATAGAGACAGAGCACTGGCCACTTTTCCCATTCAGTGATGTCTAAGGACAGCTGGATGGCCTTCACCTCTGCAAATTGGCTTGATTCACCTTCTCTGTCAGCAGTTTCTGCGACTTGTCGTGTAGGACTCCATACAGCAGCCTTCCATCTCCAGTGCTTTCCCACAAGGTGACAGGACCCATCAGTGAACAGGGCATACTGCTTTTCATCTTCTGGCAGTTTGTTATACAGTGGGGCTTCTTCAGCACGTGTCACCTCCTCCTCTGGTCATAATCCAAAATCTTTGCCTTCTGGCCAGTCCATAATCACTTCCAAGATTCCTGGGCGATTGGATTTTCCTACTCGAGCCCACTGGGTGATCAGTGCAACCCATTTACTCCATGTAGCATCAGTTGCATGGTGTGTAGAGGGGATGTTTCCTTTGAACATCCAGCCCAGCACCGGCAGTCGGGGTGCCAGGATCAACTGTGCTTCAGTACTAACCAATTCTGAAGCAGCTCAAACCCCTTCATATGCTGCCAATATCTCTTTTCCAGTTGGAGTATAGCGGGCTTCGGACCCTCTGTATCCCCGACTCCAAAACCCTAGGGGTCAACCTCGGGTCTCCCCATGTGCTTTCTGCCAGAGGCTCCAGGTAGGGCCATTCCCCCCGGCTGCAGTGTAGAGCACATTTTTTACATCTTGTCTGCCCAGATTGGCCCAAGGGCTACTGCATGAACTATTTCCTGTTTAATCTGTTCAAAGATTTGTCATTGCTCAGGGGCCCATTTGAAATCATTCTTCTTCCGGGTCACTTGATAGGTAGGACTTACGATCAGACTGTAATTTGGAATATGCATTCTCCAAAAACCCACAACGCCCAAGAAGGCTTATGTTTCCTTTTTGCTAGTTGGTAGAGACACGGCTGCTATTTCGTTGATCACATCCATTGGGATCTGACGACGACCATCTTGCCATTTGACTCCTAAGAACTGGATCTCTTGTGCGGGTCCCCTCACCTTACTTTGTTTTATGGCAAAACCAGCTTTCAGAAGGTTTTGGACTATTTTCTTCCCTTTCTCAAAAACTTCTTCTGCTGTGTTGCCCCTCACGATGATGTCATCAATGTATTGTAGGTGTTCTGGAGCTTCTCCCTGTTCCAGCACTGTCTGAATCAGTCCATGGCAAATGACAGGGCTGTGTTTCCATCCCTGCAGCAGTTGATTCCAGGTGTACTGGACGCCCCTCCAAGTGAAAGCAAGCTGTGGCCTGCACTCTGCCGCCAGAGGGATTGAGAAGAATGCATTAGCGATATCAGTTGTGCCATACCACTTGGCCGCCTTTGACTCTGGTTCGGATTGAAGTCCTAGCACGTCTGGCACAGCAGCACTCAGCGGTGGAGTGACTTCATTCAGGCCATAATAGCCTGCTGTTAGCCTCCACTCTCCATGAGACTGCCGCACTGGCCATATGGGACTGTTAAAGGGTGAATGGGATTTACTGATCACTCCTTTGCTTTCCAGTCGACGAATGAGCTCATGGATGGAGATCAGAGAATCTCTGTTGGTGCGATATTGCCACCAACGCACTGTTGTGGTGGCAATCGGCACCTGTTGTTCTTTGACTCTCAGCAACCCCGCAACAGAAGGATCCTTGGAGAGACAGGGCAAGGTA
The DNA here is from genome assembly GCF_949628215.1 of Phalacrocorax aristotelis. Lineage (NCBI taxonomy): Eukaryota > Metazoa > Chordata > Aves > Suliformes > Phalacrocoracidae > Phalacrocorax > Phalacrocorax aristotelis. The sequence goes on from NC_134311.1 coordinate 59,558,196, forward strand.
GACAGCTGTTTAGTTTCCTCCACCTCCAAGGCAGCTACACCAAAAACCCACCTGTACCCTTTTGGGTTCTTGATACCCTCTCCTGAGGCAGTCTATGCCAAGGATGCACGGAGCCTCTGGGCCAGTCACAATGGGGTGCTTCTGCCACTCATTCCCAGTTAGGCTCACTTCGGCCTCCAATACAGTTAGCTCTTGGGATCCCCCTGTCACTCCAGCAACGCTGATGGGTTCTGCCCGTATATAGTTTGATGGCATTAAGGTGCACTGTGCGCTGGTGTCCACTAAAGCTTTATACTCCTGTGGGTCAGACGTGCCAGGTCGTCGGATCCACACAGTCCAGTAAGCCCGGTTATCCCTTTCCTCCACCTGGCTGGAGGCAGGGCCCCTCTAGTCCTGATCAGGGCAGTCACAACTCACTTCCTGTAAATGTGAATCAAGAGTCTCTCTATTAAGCTCAGAAATAAAATCAACACTTCTACTCCTTTGTCTGGGGACCTGCTCACTGGAAACTGGAGCAGCAGCTTTCCTAGAGAAACCCCTCCTGAGTGATTGTTCTTCCTTGCAGTTCACACACTTGTGCCTGTAGGGTCGAGGTAGGCTTGCCGTCCCACCTCCTCATGTCTTCTCTGTGGTCATGCAGCTAGAATCATAGGGTGGCCCATGGTGTGTATCTCCTCCTTTGAGCCAAAGGATGCTTATTCCTAACAGCTGAGACACTGCTCTGTAGAGGTGGGGAGCAGAACATAACTTCTTCGAGTTGCTGGACCTCTCAGTATAGTTTCTCCACAGCAGAGACAAGCAAGGATGAGATACTTGTTTTGTAATCCCGGAGTCTATCAATCACCTCTGCGACTGTTGGTGCCTCGTCCTCTCTCCAGGACATCACTGCCAATGAGTTTGCATACGAGGATGGTGCGCTCTGTACAAAGTTCCGCCACACGGGTCGTGTGCACTCGGCTTCATCTGGATCTTTGGATGACTGTTGGTTGTCCAGGTTACCATTAATCACCTCAAGCACAGCTAATTCCCTTAGATACTGGATGCCTTTCTCCATAGTTGTCCATTTTCCTGGGCGATATGTAACATCTTCTTTAAAGGGATACCTTTCCTTCACTCCAGACAGGAGTCGCCTGCAGAGGCTGAGGGCTTGTGTTCTTTTTCCAATTGCTTTGTCAATGCCCCCTTCCCCAGAAAGATATCCCAGTTGTTTGGCTTCTTTTCCCTCTAACTCCATGCTACTGGCCCCGTTATCCCAGCATCGCAGCAGCCAGGTGACAATGTGCTCACCTGAACGACGGCTGAAATCTTTCCGCATATCTCACAACTCACTCAAGGACAGGGATCGGGTGGTCTCTATTTCATTTATGACTTCTTCCTCCTCTCCTTGTGATGGCCCTGCTGCTTCATCACCCTGTTCTAAATGAGTTGACGTCTGCTTCCAATATTTCTTCTTGTGTGTGGGGGCAACTGATACTGGCATGGGTTGATTCTCTGAGCCATCTCCAGTACATGTCATGGGGGTTTGAGTAGCTGCAGTGCCTGCCACTTTGCCTTTCAATCCAGAGACCTTCTCTTCCCCTTGGGAGCACTGAATACTGTTGAGCCTTGCTCAGTACACATGGGCCAGGCCCCAGCACGTTGCAGTGATCTGTGTCTCTCTGGAGTTCCCAGCGTAACAACATACTTTCTCCAAATATTCTACTAGTTTTTCAGGATTCTGCACTTGTTCAGGGGTGAAACTCCAAAGCACTGGGGGTGCCCGCTGCCCTAGGTATTTGCCCATGCTATCCCACATGCCCTGCCACTCGTAACTATCAGGCCTTGGGGCAGATTTCTGGGTGATATTCTTAAGTTGCTCAGTCAAAACCAAAACAACATGCCCAAAAAACTAACAATAAGTGCACCTTAACCACCCAAGGATGTTCAAGATACAAAAAGGTTGTTGTAATAGAGGCAGAGACATCATAGAACAAAGTTGCAAAGATACTATTCTGTATTTCTTCCATGTAAAATCTCTCAGAGGAGGAGGTATAATTGCTAATTGCCTCAACAAGGTGGTATCCAAAGTACAGTAACAGTTTCAGCAAAAACCCCAAATACCAGATAAAGCTGAAAACGAGTTTTTGCATGACAAATCTCATAGGCAAAATGTTGCTAATCACAGCATAACACAGCAGACTAAACAAACCAACACCAATCTTTAACACAAACTGCAAAAACGAGAGCATGGTGCAGTGACCAGCAGCTGTTGTTATCTCCAACCCTTGAGCCCCACATTGGGCACCAAAAAGACTGTTGTGGTTTAGCGGCAGCTCAGCCCCACACAGCCGCTCGCTCACTGCCCCACCGGTGTGATGGGGGAGAGAATCAGAAGGGTAACGCTCGTGGGTTGGGATAAGAACAGTTTAATAATTAAAATAAAAATAAAATACAACAACAAAAATGCAATGGAAAGGAAAACAACGAGAGGCACAAAACCCCGGGGGAGGGGTGAAGGGAGGGGGTGGGAGGGGAATGAACTGCTGAAACAAACGGCACGCGCTGCAGCCGCTCACTGCCCCCCTTAATACACTGGCCATGGTGTCACATGGTAGGGAATGAACCTGCCATAGGCCAGTCGGGGTCAGCCGCCCCCACCGTGGCCCCACCCCTCCCAGCCCCCCCCCCCCGAAGAAAAGCGTGGGAAGCTGGAAAGGTAGCCAACCCCCCACGGTGAGGAGAATTAACCGCTTCTCAGCCAAAACCAGCACACTGAGCTAACTCACAGCTGGAACTTGCACACTTGCCTGCAGGCTGTGCTCAGTTAAAAATATTCCCAAAGGCAGTGGTCTGCTTAGTTTAGTAAAGCAAAAGCTAAAGCAAACATGTAAATACACCAAGGTAGTAAGGGCGTATAGGGAAAATAATTATTTCAGCTGAAGGAAAATTTTGGTAAAAAACAGCTGAGAATGAACTGGCCATGGCTGGGTATAAACTAGACAGTAGCTGTTTCTAATTGGGAGAATAGTGGCATCCTAGTCAAATCTGCCCATGTCAAAATGCTACCTAATTTCTGGACAGGAGAGGAGGTGACCCCATTGCTTCTATCCACTACTACATATGCCAAACAGTTTGTCACACCAGCAAGTCACAGCCTTTAAATCATACCACAACACACTCCTTCACTCCAGAGTTTTATTTCAAGGTGCATTACAGTAACACCAGCATAGAATCATAGAACGGTTTAGGTTGGAAGGGACCAAAACGGCCATCTAGTCCAACCCCCTTGCAGTGAGCAGGGACATCTTCAACTAGATCTGGTTGCTCAGAGCCCTGTCCAGCCTGACCTTGAAAGTTTCCAGGGACGGGGCATCTACAGCCTTACTGGGCAGCCTGTTCCAGTGCTTTATCACACTCATTGTAAAAAAATTTCTTCCTTATATCTAGAATAACATGCAGTTATTCTTTTGATATGACCTTTTGTTTTGTGCAGGCGAACCATGCTGGTACATTAGCTACAGTTGTGCATACTCACCCCACTACGCTTGAGACATATGGTAGAATATTGTTGTCCTGCAAGTGACTATCTGTGGATTATAAAGGCAAGCATAATGATGTCTTCTGCTGCGTGTGATACACACAACTCCCACTGAATTCTGGTTAAATGATAGCAGTGGGAGCATTGCATAGCAAGGAAACACTGATAAACAAAGAATAAGTTTCTGCCTAGTATACAACACAAGGATGTATTTTTAAATTAGAATCTACCTTTATATCTGAATTTGCCTTTGTGCCTTGCATTTCAATGTGGTGTTCTCCACCATGATATTTTCATACAGAAATTATAGAAATCACATGGAAGACTAGCAGGTGGGGTAAGCCCTATTTTGACATGACATTTTACTGTATAAGCCTGACTAGATGTGGCTTTCGATTAAAGCTGGATTATTTACACTACAGCATTGGCAAAACAGTATTTGCCATAGATAGCGCCCTGTTGTGGTAAGAATAGTGAGAGTAAATAGCTATATATCATCCCTTTCACGATAACATTATCATCTAATTACATTTTGGTCAAATTAAAGTAACAGAGTAGTAATTCTCTGTGTAGGTTACAAACTGTCTCTTCTGTTAACATCTCTGGCATTCTCAAATAAGTATAACACATGCTATACTCATAAGTGCTTAGGGAATGGGATCTTTTCATTAAGTGCCTGTGCTTAGGAGCAACTACTATGTCCCTGGTGGGGTTGTTCCAATGAATGGTTGTTCTTTCTGTAAAAAATGTCTTTCCTATATTGAGATGAAAACCAGACCCTCCAGGAAATTTAATTTTTTAGTGGCCTACAGCACAAAGAATTGGTAAAGGAAGACAAGATGGCTCAGATGTTTCGTTTTGCCGAGCAGGCATCAAGGCTTATTTAAGATATTTTGCTTTGGAGGGTGAGTTTGAGTTCATAGGAGATCAGATTCCTCCATAAGCCATGCAATACTTCCTGATTTTGTTCAAACTCAATTTAGGAAGAGTAGAGGTATAGGTATGGTTTAGCATATTTTAAATCTACAATATGCAAAATACACATGAAAACTTAGAAATGATGAAATAACAAAACCTTTTCAATCCCTCAGATATTAAGGAAAAAAGGAAGATATCTTTTCCCTGACTGTCATTAAAGTAGAACATTGAATTTTTTAAAATTAGCTGTGGGTTTTTTTTTTCACTTAAGTGCCCTACCACTCCAAGTACAAATTATGAATATCGGGAACAACTCCCTTTTTTCAGAATGATTTTCCACCTATTCCACTGTCTAAAGTAGTCTTTCTGATTAGCCACCTCTTTTTCAGTCCATAATCAAAGCTATTAGAATTTTTTTTAATTAAAATTCAGCGCTACCCTATAAGTATCGTTTTACTGATTCATATCAAGAGTCTGTCTTGCTCAGTTTTCTGTCTCCAACAGTTGCCTTTAAATGGATGCCCATTGGATCAGATTCAATGGTATTTTCCCCTATTATTTTTCCAGCCTCCCAGTTTTCAATACAATGACATTTTTTAGCCTACTTTGTTTCACCTATTCAGTAACCCTCAATAGCTCTCTTCTAAGTACTTGCTCCATCCTTACTTCGATTTATCTGGCATCCACACTATCCAACAGCAAGGGGCCCACCAATCTGCCACCTATTCTGTGATGCACCACCTCCTTATGTTTGTTCTGGATCCAGCTTTGTTTGTCCGCTCCTATTTCTTGCCTTGGCAGAGACTAGGTGTATTATTCACTCTGTGCATCACTTGCATTTATCTTTGTTGAATTTAGCCTCTCGTTTACCTACACTATTTTTTTTTTCAACTTAATCTGTGGACCTGAATCATATTTCTCCCCAAACAATCTCAACTGTAGAATAAGGAATCTTAGCATATTGGCTTGGTTTTTTGCATGGAAGCTGTCCAGTGCCCCTAACTGCCCTTGTTGCCCTTTTCTGAAAATTTTCCATATGTGCCAACACTGCTTGAGGCAGTGATAAACCCCAAACTTATGCAGCAGTACAGTGATATATGTTTTATTTCCTATGCTTTTTCATAATAATTCCTAATATTTTGTTTGTTCATTTACTGCTGCCAGCTACTGAGCTGACATTCTCCTGGAGTTACCATAGCCACAAACCATTTTTCCTGAAATGTAAAGACACATCAGAAGCCATAGAATCATAAAATCATAGAATTGTTTAGGTTGGAAAAGACCTTTAAGATCATCAAGTCCAACCGCTAACCTATCACTGCCAGTCCACCACTAAACCATATCCTCAAGCACCACATCTACCCTTCTTTTAAATACCTCCAGGAATGGAGACAAAACCACCTCCCTGGGCAGCCTGTTACAATGCTTGACAATCCTTTTGGTAAAGAGATTTTTCCTAATATCCAAACTAACCTTCCCCTGGTGCAGCTTGAAGCCCTTTCCTCTTGTTCTGTCGCTTGTTGCTTGGGAGAGGAGACCAACACCCACCTCACTACAACCTCCTTTCGGGTAGTTGTAGAGAGTGTTAATGTCTCCCCTCAGCCTCCTCTTATCCAGACTAAACAAACCCAGCTCCCTCAACCTCTCCTCATAAGACTTGTGCTCTAGACCCTTCACCAACCCCACTGCCTTTCTTTCAACATGCTCCAGCACCTCAATGTCCTTCTTGTAGTGAGGGGCCCAAAACTGAACACAGTATTCAAGGTGCGGCCTCACCAGTGCCCAGTACAGGGGCACGATCACTCCCCTGCTCTTGCTGGCCGCACTATTCCTGATACAAGCCAGGATGCCATTGGCCTTCTTGACCGCCTGAGCACACTGCCGGCTCATGTTCAGGCAGCTGTCAACCAACACCCGCAGGTCCTTTACCTCCAGGCAGCTCTCCAGCCACTCTTCCCCAAGCTGGTAGCATTGCATGGATTTGTCGCAACCCAAGTGCAGGACCCGGCACTTAGCCTTGTTGAATCTCATACCGTTGGCTCTGGCCCAATGATCCAGCGTGTCCAGGTCCCTCTGTAGGGCCTTCCTGCCCTCCAGCAAATCGACATTTCCACCTAGCTTGGTGTCATCTGCAAACTTACAGAGAGTGCACTCAATCCCCTCATCTAGATCATCAAAGAAGATATTGAACAGGACTGGCCCCAACATTGAGCCCTGGAGAACACCACTTGTGACTGGCTGCCAACCAGATTTTACTCCATTCGCCACCACTCTCTGGGCTCGGCCATCCAGCCAGTTTTTAATGCAGTGCAGAGTGCACTTGTCCAAGCTGTGAGCGGCCAGCTTCTCCAGGAGAATGCTGTGGGAGACAGTGTCAAGGGCCTTACTAAAGTCCAAGTGGACAACGTCCACAGCCTTCCCCTCATCCACTAAACAGGTCACCTTATCATAGAAGGAGACGAGGTTAGTGAGGCAGGACCTCCCTTTCATAAACTCGTGCTGGCTGAGCCCGATACCCTGGTCTTCCCACATGTGCTGCATAATGTCATTCAAGATGATCTGCTCCATGACCTTTCCTGGCACTGAGGTCAGGCTGACAGGCCTGTAGTTCCCCGGATCCTTCTTCCGACCCTTCTTGTAGAGGGTCGTCACATTCGCTAGCTTCCAGTCATCTGGGACCTCCCCGGTTGACCATGACTGCTGATAAATGATGGAGAGTGGCTTGGCGAGCTCCTTTGCCAGCTCCCACAGTATCCTTGGGTGGATCCCATCTGGCCCCATGGACTTGTGAACATCAACGTGAAGGAGCAGGTCTGTGACTGCCACCTCTTCAACAACTGGGACTTCATTCTGCATACTATCTCCATCTCCCAGCACAGGGGCCTGACAACCCTGAGAATGAACAGTCTGACTATTAAAGACTGAGGCAAAGAAAGCATTAAGTACCTCAGCCTTCTCCTCATCTTTCGTGGCAAAATCATTTTAAATGTGAAGGTAAGAATGTTTTTCACCCTATAAATCAATTTCTTTTATCTATACTGATTTTGTCGCTCTGTCCTGTGATTTTTTAAGCTCCCTCCAGTTTTACTGCCAGTGAGCTTCATCACTTTACTGCTCACTTTTCTATGGCGTATGAGCCGAATATGAAGCAACCGTGGAAAAGGTTGTGGTAGAAACAGGCAAATGTTAGTATTCATTTTCACTATTCATACCATAACTTCTTTTCTAGTTGCTTCTATTTCAGAATAAAACCCCTCTGTTTCTCCTCTTCAGGAAAAGGTTTTAGTTGGAAATGTCCCAGTTTCTTTTACGATGAACACTGCAAAAAATGCAGTGACCATTTCTGCAAAGGTCTCACCCTTACACGGTGTCCTCAAGAATGCCCTTACTCGGTGCTCCTGAGGTGGTTTGGTCATGTGATGCTTAAGGACTCTTTGAAGTGCATCTGTCCCAGCTATTGTAATACCCCTGAAGGTTGCAATTACAGCTTTGGTTCCCTTAGATTCTTGTTCTTCAAACTCTTTTTTGGCTTCTCTAAGAGTTTATGATCCTTTATATTTTGAAAACTATTTCAACTTTCTGAAGCATTCATTCTCAATTACACAAAACTCCTCTGTGAAGGTCTTCAGCAATACTGGCATTCCTATAGGGCTGTGAAATGACTGCCTGCCTTCTACCATGTTTCTAAGGTTCCTGCTATGCCAATATCCTCACTTAAGGCCAGGCCTTATTGTTCCCCCATTTAATTTCTTACACTGATTCAACATCAGTGTAGAAGCAGTTGTACTAATGTTTTGGCTTTCTTCATGGACTTCTGTGTAAAAGACAATCCGTTTGTTTCTATTTCTGATTGAGTGATTTCTATCAGTGGTCAATTTCTACCATAAAGAATTTAATGGTATTTACAATAGTCTTAGAAAAACAACCTGTTTTTGTTGGAATTTTCACAAATTTGAACATCCACAAATATTTAAAAGCTCTTGGTATTGCATGCAAAGTGAATAAGTGATTAGTTTTACAGTTGGCTAACAATAACAAGGATGCCTTTGTAGAAAAAAATGAATAGAGAATAAAAGAATCTGAAAGAAAAAAGGTTCCACATTTACTGTTTATAACATTTCTCTCTGCAGCTTTCCTCTTATTTTTGGTCATGTGTGTTCCAAAAATAATTATTAAAATGGAATTCTACTCTCACCTTAAGACTGTGTAAGAGTTATATGATACGTGTGTATCTCTCACAGTTCTACCTGGTCAACACTGAGACACTTTCCAAGTCTCATCTCTCTCAAACACATGACAGACACAAGAAGGCTTCATTCCCATTTTCCTTCCCATGGTCGTGCTGTGTATTTCAGCTGGTTCAAGCCATGATTTCATATAGCAGCAGTTCCCACAGGCATCTTTCTTCATCACTGCATAATGGTTCTCAGGTAGCACTACTTGCAAAGCAGTGAAAGCGAAGGGTTGAAACCACCCAAATCTATCAGCTCAGATGCAGAGTCTTACAGCCAGAAATCTCTTAGGCTTTTTCCTTCCATTTACTGCAGCTCCATGTTATAATGTGAAAGGCCAAACTAGTTTAAACCACATGTAGTCTTCCAGTGGCACTGAAGTTCAGGTTTCAGTACAACGCTTGCCTACAAGGTAAGCTGGTGAAACCTCTAAAATATTACTTTCTACAGTTTTATTATGCTAGTGGTAATATTGTTACCTTCCTCAGTCATTTACCCCATGACACATGATGCTACTATAAACTCAAAGGGAGAACCAACAGCACAAAGACTTCTGATGAGTTTCTGAATGACTGCCATGGACATTTTGTCTTACCACATGCTTGTTGTCCTCTCTGGTGTCTGACATGAATAGTTGTATAGGATAAACTCATCTGCCATACCCTCACCCTTTATTCACCAATGGTTCTCCTTTAATGCCTTTATTTTCCTTTGTGGTGGTAAATATCAATGTTTGTACTTACCTCAACTTACCTGTCTGCTTCTGAAGTCTTTGTGTATACATCCTTTTCAGCTGGCTCTAGTCAAAAGCTGGTACTGCCATTCTGCAGAAACTCTTGCCTTCTTCACTGTGGTCTTCATTCTTTTTCCAGAATTACATTTTTTTGTTAAGACCTTTCATATTATTTCTTTTCAGAATTCATTGTTGAAATAAGGCTATTCTAGTGCAGACTCATTCATTTTTACTTCACCCTGAGTACCACAACAGTTGCTTTGCATATTAGTAGTTATTATTTTTCAAGATTATCAGAAATTACTTAGAAGACCTGGGTTCTAGAGGCAGTAGAGGTCTTGCTGCTAAGACACTATCTGTTCCTCTATTTTCTATTTTAAGTGATGATAATATATATTTACAGCAGAAAATTGCTTTAACATCTGCAGTTAAAAGGCACCTTTCCTTCTCTTAAAAAATTTTATTATTTCAACCATGCTATTTTAGTTGAAGAAATAGATCCCCTTATAGAAAATGCAGTAAGAATTATCTGTCTGTTCTAGTATAAGCTACATTCATAGCAAGGTTTCCACTGATGTAGTTATCTGTTAAAAGAAACAGTGCACCAAACTACATAGCCATATAGGTATGTTGTACAGGGGGACAATATGGATGTAGGCCATTGCTTATAGAATATCAAAGATATTATATATTATATATGCACAGTGCATAAAGGTCATGTAAAGCTTTTTAAGCTCATAGGCTGGAAAAAAGGCCCATCCAACCAGGATGAAGAAGCAGGCAAAATATTCTATAAGCAGCTTGGAGAAGTCTCATAGTCACTAGCCCTTGTTCTCATGGGGGACTTCAACTTAGCATATGTCTGCTGGAAATACAAGACAACAGAGAGGAAAGAGTCTAGGAGGTTCCTTGAGTGTGTGGAAGATAACTTCCTCACACAGATGGTAAGTGAGCCAACTAGGTAAGGTGCTCCGCTTGACCTGTTGCTGGTGAAGAGAGAAGGACCGGTGGGTGATGTGATGGTTGGAGGACATCTTGGGCTTAGCTATCACAAAATTATAGAATGTTTGATTCTTGGATCTAACCATTCCTTTATCAGCAGTCTCAGCTAACTGGGGAGATCCCAGTTGACTAGAGGTAAGCAAATGTGACACCTATCTACAAGAAGGGCCAGAAGGAGGATCCAGAAAGCTACAGACCTTTCACTCTGACCTTGGTGCCAGGGAAGGTTATAGAGCAGGTCATCTTCAATGACATCATATGGCACCTACAGGACAACCAGGTGATCAGGCCAAGTCAGCATGCGGTTAAGAAAGACAATTCCTGCTTGACTAACCTGATATCCTACTATGACAGTGACCCAGTTAGCGGATGAAGGAAAGGCTGTGCATGTTTTTTACCTAGACTTTAGCAAAGCCTTTGAAAACATTTACCACAGCATCCTCCTGGAGAAACTGGCTGCTCATGGCTTGGATGGGCATACACTTTGAAGTAAATGAAGTAAATGAAGTGAAAAACTGGCTGGCTAGCCGAGCCCAGAGAGGTGTGGTGAACGGAGCTAAATCCAGTTGGTGGCCAGTCATGAGCGGGGTTCCCCAGGGCTCAGTATTAGGACTAGTGCAGTTTAATATCTTTATCAATGATCTGGATGAGGGGATTGAGTGCACCCTCATTAAGTTTGCAGACGACACCAAGTTGGATGGGTGTATTGATCTGCTGGAGGGTAGGAAGGCTCTGCAGAGGGACATGGACGGGCTGGATCGATGAGCTGAGGCCAATTGTATGAGGTTTAACAAGGCCAAGTGTCAGGTCCTGCACTTGGGTTGCAACAAATCCATGCAATGCTACCAGCTTGGGGAAGAGTGGCTGGAGAGCTGCCTGGAGGTAAAGGACCTGCGGGTGTTGGTTGACAGCCGCCTGAACATGAGCCGGCAGTGTGCTCAGGCGGTCAAGGAGGCCAATGGCATCCTGGCTTGTGTCAGCAATAGTGTGGCCAGCAAGAGCAGGGGAGTGATCGTGCCCCTGTACTGGGCACTGGTGAGGCCGCACCTTGAATACTGTGTTCAGTTTTGGGCCCCTCACTACAAGAAGGACATTGAGGTGCTGGAGCATGTTGAAAGAAAGGCAGTGGGGTTGGTGAAGGGTCTAGAGCACAAGTCTTATGAGGAGAGGTTGAGGGAGCTGGGTTTGTTTAGTCTGGATAAGAGGAGGCTGAGGGGAGACATTAACACTCTCTACAACTACCTGAAAGGAGGTTGTAGCGAGGTGGGTGTTGGTCTCCTCTCCCAAGCAACAAGCGACAGAACAAGAGGAAAGGGCTTCAAGGTGTGCCAGGGGAGGTTTAGTTTGGATGTTAGGAAAAATCTCTTCACCAAAAGGATTGTCAAGCATTGTAACAGGCTGACCAGGGAAGCGGTTGAATCATATCCCTGGGGTATTTAAAAGATGTGTAGACATGGTGCTTAGGGCCATGTTTAGTGGTGGACTTAGCAATGCTTGGTTAATGGTTGGCCTTGATGATTTTAAAGGTCTTTTCTAACCTTAACAATTCTATGATTCTATGATTCCCCCTTTCCTTCCCTCTCTGCTAAAGTAATCTGCTGTTGGCAGGTATTGTTCTTCTGTCTCAAGGAACACTTCTATGTTTTACTTGTATGTTTCAGTTGTGTTTCCCAGAGGCTCTAGCTCCACAGTTCTAGTCTGAGGGCAGCACCATTTTGAACCGCAAGTAGTGTGGAAGGTCACCAAATGGTGTCATTTTCTTTGCTGATGAAGCTGGTTCCTGGCTGACATATGTTGACAGATGGCCATCCTGTTGCACTCAGTCAGAAAGAAACCCATGCCAAACAGATATAAGTTTAGCCTTTCCAGTATTTCAAGTAAGTAATAGATAGGGGTATTTTTGCAGTCTTAACTGCAAAAATTGACTTAAATATAAAAGAGCTACTTTGCATCTGGGTTAATTTGAAATGCATCCAGAAGTGCCTTTTAAAATTCTAAAAACCTTTAAAACCCATGAAAAAATTTCGATTTATTTCTTAGTCGTTGTATGCATTTTAGTGCTACTAAAATAAAAGTCTTCTAAAAAGTCATTCTGAAGAGTGTGTGGCACAAATATACAAGCTTAACTGCACCCCTTATAGGATGAACAAAGCCTGCCACTGCTAGGAAGAATTCACTTTTTAGGTGCTTATTTAACTGCTGTAATGTTAAAAGATTCAAAAAGTTGAGCTCCACTTTCTTATATACTCATGTAATAATGTCATACACATTTGGCCCTTATAGCTGTTGTCCATTGATTATTGTTCACTGATTTCTCAGTCAGAGACTTCCAGACTTTGGATGCTGGCCCTCACATGAGGACTCTGACAATGTATTATCCCTAAGACAAGTGAAGCTGCTCTTCCTCAGCTCATAGAGATTTTGGTGCTGCCTTCTTTTGCTCACCTGTTGTCAAGAACTGCTACTGCCTGATACCTCCTGTGCCTTCCCAATGCACAGCGTCCCAATGACTGTTGTTCCCTCTCCATCAAATTTTCAAGTCTTATGGATTTTTCCATGGTATATTGATTTTGAATACTGTGGGTCTATGTACCTGAGTACCACAATATGCTCCAGTTTCAGTTTCAGATAAGCACTGTTTAGAGAACTCAATTTACACCTCTTTTCTTTTGGAAATTTTCATTTTATGGGTAAAACTTTTGAGTAAATGTGATGTTTTCTGATCCACAGCATAGACGGCATTTTCATTTTCATTTCCACAGCAGTTGTTGAATTCCTGCAGTGGAGGTTTTACAAGCGATACAAGTGCAAATTATAACAATTCACACTCAGGACTCAAAAAGACCGTCTACTCAGGGTTTGCCAAGACTACTTTGCTTGCATTCCTTTTTTTGGTACTGAAAGTAGATGGGTTTGAGAAACTTTGCCCACAAATGCTCATATAAAGTCATAATGAAATTGAAGTAGACATACCATATGCTTCTCATTAAAAATAGTCTTAATTTTCAAGTAATTGGAGATTGAGTATGAAAGATGATTCCTGGACTTGTTTGTCCCATTGCTCATTAAGGGTTCATGACCCCAGTGTTGACTACTGAGTACCATGGATGACACACAAAAAAGCCCTACACTCTCAAGAATGTAGCAACTATATCCAAATTACCAAACTCTGCCCTGATACATCACCACGCTTCAGCAGCCCTGTTGTAACTGCCCACTACACATATTTGCCTGTGTTACTCCATGTTACATGCAAGATGACACACCCTTCTTTCACTCAAATTAGCTGGTTAACCAATGGGGAAGCTCCTGCAGGGTTACTGGTGGAGGGCAGCTTGGCACCTTAGTGGCTTGCTTGTCTCCTCAAAGGCATCTGAGTCTTTTTCATGGGGCTCACAGATATGATGGAAGATGTTTGGGAGACCCAAGTGCAAGGTCTTGCACCTGGGTCAGGGAAACCCCCAGTATCAAGACAGACTGGGCGATGAAGGGACTGAGAGCAGCCCTGTTGAGGATTTGAGGGTGCTGGTGGATGAAAAGCTGGACATGAGTCAGCAACATGCACTCACAGGCCTGAAAGCCAACCATATCCAGACCTGCATCAAAAGAAGTGTGCCAAGCAGGTCAAGGGAGGTGATTCTGCCCCTCTACTCTGCTCTGAGTGAGACCCCACCTGGAGTGCTGAATCCAGCTCTGGAGCCTCCAACACAAGAAGGACATGGACCTCTTGAGGCGGGTCCAGAGGAGAGCCACAAAAATGACCAGAGGGGTGCAGCACCTCTCCTACAAGGAAAAGCTGAGACAGCTGGGGCTGTTTGGCCTGCAGAAGAGAAGGCTCTGGTGGCACCCTATTGCAGCTTTTCAATAATTAGAGGAGGCTTATAAGAAAGATGGGGACAGACTTTTTAGCAAGGCCTGTAGCAGAAAGACAAGAGGTAGTGATTTTAAACTAAAAGAGGGTAGATTCAGATGAGATATAAGGAAAAAAAATTTTACAATGAGGGTGGTGAAACACTGGAACAGGTGGTAGGTTCCTCATCCCTGGAAAATTCAAAGTCAGGTTGGATGGGTCTCTGAGCAACCAGATCTAGCTGAAGATGTCCCTGCTTATTGCAAGGGAGTTGGACTAGATGACATTTAAAGGTCCCTTCCAACCCAAACTAGTCTTTGATCCTACAATTCTATGATTTGCACCCTTCTAGAGAGGCAGTCAGAGGCTAGGCATTATACCCTGAAGATCCTAAAAAACAGTTACATGCAATGAATCCAACTCCCTGGATTAAGACAGCTGGCAGATGTGATACAGGACCCAGAGGTGATACAGGACCTCAACCTCTGATTTTTTAGAGGGGTGGCTGGAGGCCAGGTGAGTTATCCAAGGACATCTCAAATGCACTAGACCTGTGTGTTCTGCCAAACTGAGCCTAACATCATCTTTGACCACCATGAAAGCTTTTACACACAGTTTGCTTATCTACTGGAATATGTTTATATGGAAATGCAGGTGTCAACCTCAGACTGAATCCCACCCTAAATGACGGAACTGGGATTGTACCAGATGACCTCCAGAGGTCCCTTCCAACCTCAACCATTCTGTGAATCCAGTTGTTCAACATCACTATTTGTTTGCTCTCACTTCAAAGAAGCAGATTTACAGAATTCTCAGGAGCATTATGAGGACGGGATATTTTCAATCCATGTAAGTAGAATGGTAAGATTTTGTGGATGAATCTGTTTTTTTACTGTAAACCACTCAATAAAAATATATATAAGTTCCATGGGCAGGTCAAGATGTATTTTTTATATGTACTGCAGATTGTGGCTGCAGTGAATATTTTGTGATTAGGAAACATAAGAAAGTCAATTAACAATAGAACCCAAGGGAATGGCATGAGGATTTGCCAGGGGAGGTTTAGGTTGGATATTAGGAAAAGGTTCTTCACCCAGAGGGTGGTGGAGCACTGGAACAGGCTCCCCTGGGAAGTGGTCGTGGCATCAAGCCTGATGCTATTCAAGAATCATTTGGACAACTTCCTCAGACACATGGAGTGAATTCTGGGGTTGTCTTGTGCAGGAACAGGAGTTGAACTCAATGATCTTTGCAGGTCACTTCCAACTCAGGACATCCTATGATTCTATGACACTTTTTATTGAAGTGGATGTCAATGCTTTTAAACCATTTAAATGAGTCATAAAGGCGCTTGGATGTGATGTTTGTCACTTTAGTCAACTGTTATGTATACTAAATTTTAACTATTTCCTTGCCTGTGCCAGCCAGAACAGCATTTCTGAGACTTCTCTAGGATTGTCAAGATAATGCTACTTCCTTTTTCTTACATTTTAATTAAGCCCTTACAGTCCACAAGGATGGTATTCACAGATTCTACTGGAATGGTGCTTGTTTCTTTTTCATGTCCACTACAAATTTCCAAAGCTGTTTTGAATTCTCTCACCACCAGCATTGTTCCAATAGTTTCCTCAGCAATCACTGGAGCTGCTCCAGAGTTTTTCCAGTATAAAAAGTCAGAGAATGCTATTTTGGAAGGAATGCAAAGGTAAGGAATATGAGGTAGGCTCAGGCATACTTCTTTATCACTACAATCCCCACTGACAAGATGATACAAAACCAAAAGCAGCCATTCATTTTCCTCCATTACACCACTTTTCATCATATTGGGAATAAGAGGAGTACCAATTAGGTGCCTTTTCCTGTGAAAAGTCCTCCCATGCCAGCAATTTTTTTACAATCAGCTCCCTAGAAGAACACAGCTCCTGAGTCATCATGTCTAGTCACTAGCTTTCAGAAGCATTGTTATATAAATTGATTAAATGCTAATAGCAGAAGGCAGTATGAATACAGTATGCAATGCTGATAGACAGACTGAAGGGTCAGTGGTGTTTAGTGTTTAAGTAAGATACAACAACACATTCAACTGCATTATTGATAGATCAATTGTACTATGCTAGATGAGGTATCTATGTTATAAAGATACAAATCACACTAGATAAAATAATGGACAGACTAGTTCCTCAAATGACCATAATAATTGCTGTATGCTGGAGAGGGAGTACTGCTTAGTGGCAATCAATTTATGAAGTGTAGGTAAAATGGAAAGCTTCTTTATTTTCAGGTTGAGAGCAGATGTCATTCAAGAACAAAACAAGGCCGATTTAAGAGAAAGTGGAATAATAGTTTAAACTGAAGAAAGAGTCCCACTATAGTTTTCAGAGTTCAAACTTTTTTGGGTTTCAAACAAGCAATTTTTTTCCTTAAACTTTCTCTGAAAACTAACTCAGAAGCAGCTCAGAGTTTCTAGCAATTTCTTGAGCAGACAGACAACCCTTCTATCTATTATTCCTCTCTTTCTTGGTCTCTGTAACCCATCAAAGCCAAAGGTGGTCTTACTTACTGGGAATAATTTTGGCCTCTGTGTGACCTTATATGTGAAAACAGCTTGTAGATGTAAGTACTCTCTCATTCACACTCGGTAGATTTAACTAGGAGTAACTTCACTGGAACCTGGAACTTCACTAAAATCCCATTAGCAGAAAACTGGTTTAAAAAGGGAACTAGGTTCTATCTATAAAATTTGAAAACCTAGGCTTGAGAGATGAAGCCTGGAATTTTGCTGTCATGGTCCAGTCACAGATTGCTTTAAGCACTGTATTTATCTGTAGCAGTCACACTGTAGGAATGGGGGCTTTCTCCAGCTAATGTACAGAACAAAGAGTACTGTGGGAGAGGGGTTTTATGCTGTAAAACTCTGATTTATTGGTGAAATTTGTATGTTTTCCTCGTGCACCAGGGTTGCACTTGGCAGCAGATGTGGACCAAGAAAGACTTTTTGTCTAAAGGCGTGTTGGAAATCTAGAACTGCTTTCCCTTTTGCTCTCTGGTGTTTTCTCTTTTTGCATTTCCTTTCTAGTAGAAATGATCCTAACAAGCTCTTTACTATTGTGGAGACCTACAACAAAAGCAAGTCCTACAATTTCTTCCTGTGTTATATGACTGTGATTCTGGCTTTTGCTGTTTCACTGCGAGCCTTTAGACTGTTATGAAGTTCTGGGAAGTTCTGTAGGCTATGAGGCACAGAAGCATGCGTGGTTTTTGTCCAGATCTAAGCATCACTTCCATCATTGCTTTCAGTCACAGGATATGGTGCTTAATGAACAATACTTATTCTTTCAGTTTCATATACTAATTGTTAGCAATCAGCTTATATATCCCTAAGCTCTGCAGCCCAAGTTGAAATGGGAAGCTTGTGTGGCCCTGTCTTGCAGTCAAGCTTGCACAACTGTCATCCTTCACATTCTTTAGCACACCCCTGAAGGGCAAGTCCTGCTTGCTTCCACTGGAGAGTTAGTGTGTTATTCCAACAGCAGCACAGTCCTGCATAAAAAAACTGACAAATCCATTCATCAAAGCTTACAAGAGAAACAGATTGTACCTGGGTGAGTGCAGCCTCCCTGTGCTATATTATGAAAATCAGTCATTTCTCCCCAGTCATAAGGAAAGGTACAACTCTCACCCAAAATAATGTTCACAGGTGTACTAATCTTACCTAAAGTTGAACTGTGAGTAACTCCATTTGCTACAAGACAGTGAGTCAAATGACCAAGTGCAACCTCCCTCTATATTCTGACCAGCTCCTTCTTTGGGACTGATGCGATCTTATGGTCTCTTTTGGCCTCACCCTACAAGCCAGTCACTGCACCTAGATATGTCTGCTTCTACCTATGCTATGAGCTGAAGGGAACATTGTCTCTCCAGGATGAGGAACAGGAAAATTAAGAAGAAATTTCAAGGCAAAGAAATTACAAGATTCCCTTGAAGAAAATGTTTAAATGTGGCTTTCCCAGTTTGTGGTATATTTCAGAAGGCTGTAAAGATTATACCTCCTTAAGCCTCATAACAGATCACATACCATTTCAGAGGCCATGTGTCATGATATTACATGCTCATTGCTTGATTACTGTGCATTAGTCACTGTAAACTCAGCAGTTTTGCTCACGGATTTTTTCTATTTCTGACTTCTTTTTCTCATTACAAAGCTTTTAGTTTAAATACATTACCTTGTCTTCCTGGTAAAAACACTACCCTGGCAATCACCTCTGATGCACATGCTGGTAGCATACTGCCTCAGAAGTCTGATCTGTGCAATACACACTGGTTGCAGAGAAACTTTTGGGAAGATCTGATGACTTAACAAGCCTCTACTGAAATGGTCTTCTTCGGCCCTATATCCTATGTCCAGACCTGCAAGCACGATAGCTAAGTCAACAATGTAAGATCTGACTTATCTGCAACAACCATCAAAGACATCAGAAGTGGGAGGGCTGATCTCAGGAAAAATGGGCTGGCCAGGCTGTAGAAACTATGTGCAGCAGATCTCAGTGCTATCACAATAAGGTATGGTAATTTTGTGGCTGTGCAAACCTAAGATGCTTCTCCTGGTCATTAACAGTTTTGCAATCTGAGACCACTGGCAGACTACTGGGGACTCATTCCTCTAGCCTTCATGAGATTATTCTGTGCAAATGTTTATTCACACTTAGAGCCTATGAGAACAGATACAGTTTAAACCATTAATTAGTGCCCATGCTGTTGTGGCAGGCTCAACCCTGGCCCAATCCCAGGCTATACAAATGGATGATTGACTCCTTCCTCAACAGCCAGTTCCTCTTGGATCTCTTACCCATATTTATAGGGAAGAGAAGTGAAGGATATACCAGTTCTATCAACACTGATAACAAACTCTCTCTTCATAGCTGGATGATCCAACGCTGCCTCTTTCACAATCAAGGTTTAGTGCTATTGCTGCCCAGTAAACTGGATGGCCTTTCAGCAAAAGAGGTAGCTGCATAAGTAATTTTTCACAAAGCCACCAGTATACAACTGACCTCTCAAAAATAAGACAAAAATATCCAAAAGCCAACATCTGTCGCAGAACATGACTGGTGAGTAGGTTCATCTATGCCTATAAGGTCTTGTGTTCACTTGGATATCATAGTATAAACATCACCCCCAATAACCTATATTGCTAAAAGTTTGTCAGCCAGATGCTCTACACAATTATGTATCACATTGGATTTGGTTTTTCCCATTTATATACAGACTATAAAACTGCAATTGTGAAAGACTAAAATGTGAAAAATGAAATGGGTCTATCTTCAAGTAGAAGCATCAGCATTATACTTCAGAGATCCCAACAAAAAGCAAAATCTGTAGAAAAAGATGTTAACTCTCTCATATCCTTAACTGGGACTGCTTCTTTAATTCTTCCTGGCTTCCTGTGGATGATGTTTCTGGATGCCTTTTTTAGCCCCGCTTTCCAGGCAGAACTCACTAGTGAGGTATGTCTGTCTTGGATAGCAGCCAGGGTTCATGCATCAGTAGGAGGGCATCTCCTACCCATATGAGGTCTTCAGGGTCCCATCTCAATCCTACTATTAGAATTTGAGTAATAAGTTACTGGCAACATACTTGCACAAAATCACTGGTTTTCACATGAAACAAGGTTAAATGAGCTAAAGAAGGAGACACACATTATAAAATTAATCAGTTAAGTGCACACATTCTGCATAAACAGGGTGTCATTATTAGTCTATATTTCACAGAGCAGGTATAATAAACAAGAGGTGGTGGATGAATATCACAACACAGTGCATACAGTGTACCAGTAAATAATGAGCTTTAGCTGTAGTAAAATCTTCATTGCTGTCATCTGTAACCACTAGGACTTGCCGCTTGCAGTGGAAGATGAAGGTCAGAATATGCTTTAAAAATATTCCACTGAAAATGGAATCTATTGATTTGACATGGTTTAAAATAGCATTATCACTAACAGTGGCTCTTCATCATAAGGGCTGGTATTTATTTATGGTTTATTTTACATCTTTTTGGGTCTGTTTCCTATTAGCTGAGATATTTTAAATGGATTATGATCATCTGAAATCCTGATGCGTCAGTTAATGTGATTTCATATTGAGCATGTCATTAACCTCCCATTATTTGGGAGGTTATCTCTAGATCAGTTTGGTGCACTTAAAAGAGAAGACCATCAGCAGTAAAATACAAGGCCTTTCTCCATAGAAATGATACTGTAGAGAAAATAACACTGCTTATAAATCTTGTAGTAAATGTAACTCCTGCACTTTTATCTGTGTGTAAAACAAAAGACAGATAATGTCAGATAAATACTAATTAATCTCAAATAATTAATGGATGAAGTACACAAAACCACTTTTGTTCCTTTGGATTTTTCCCAGCACAAATAAGCTATAAACCTGGCTAACTTGTCATTTAAACTGGGTTTATGAGTTCTTGCATAAGTGGAGCAGCATGAAACAGATGGGCTGTATTGAGGAATGTTCACTGAAAGCTTTGCAGAGGCTTATTTTAATTTATACCAAGACTTCTTCGTTAATTTCAGTCTAGTAACTTTGGTAGAATTACTTCTTATTGACATAAATTGAGAATTGGGTGTCTTACAGGAAAAGGGATGACTATGAGATGGATGAGCTTGGACACACATCTGACTACTTGACTACTCCAATGGAGGGGAGGAGGAAAGGAGAAGAAGAAAGCAAAGAAGTAGAATTAGGAAATGGGTTGGCTTGAACAGGTGCGCAGATCCTGGGCCTTCAGTAATGCCCAGTACTTATGAGTTAATTACAACATAAATCATTGTGCAAACCCTCTTTGTCATACCACTTGTTAACACATAGTTTCTTTGTTAACAACAAACTAGCTAGTCACTGAACTGTGGCTTTCTGGGGGAGTTTTTAGATAGTTATTATTTCTACAGTAGGTGCCAACTGCTGAAAACACCTGTGGTGTTCACCCATAATCTCTGCACTTTTTATTGGATGACCTGTGCTGGATCATTCTCTCAGCACAGCCCTTTATGATCAGAAGTGTAGAGCAGACTGAATTGAATCACTTTTGCTTTTTACTTCTGTAGACTGCTATAAAAACAGTCATCACAGTGGCTCTGAAGGGCAGAAAATTCTTCTGACAACAGTGCAAAATAAATCCTGAAAAGTTAGTCATGCACCAAGAATCCTGAGGCATGTTTCCAGAAAACAGAGTTCCTGACACTAGAAACTTTGCACTGCAATTTACCTCATGTGAAATTAAGACCATTTGGTTCTGTTGTGGTTTAGCCCCAGTCAGCAACTAAGCACGACACAGCTACTAACTCACTCCCCCCACCCCAGTGGGATGGGAGAGAGAATCAGAAGAGCAGAAGTAAGAAAACTTGTGGGTTGAGATAAGAATAGTTTAATAGGTAAAGCAAAACAGTAACAGCAATAATAATAATAACAACAGTAACAATATAATGAAAAGGAAAAGCAAAAGCTGCACACACAAGCAAAGCAAAACAAGGAATTCCTTCATCACTTCCCATGGGCAGGCAGGTGTTCAGCCATCTCCAGGAAAGCAGGGCTCCATCACACATAACAGTTACTTAGGAAGACAAATGCCATCACTGCAAACGTCCCCCATTCTTCTTCTTTTCCCAGCTTGACTTGAGCATGACGTCATATGGTATGGGATATCCCTTTGGTCAGTTTGGGTCGGTTGTCCCAGCTCTGCCCTCTCTCCTCCTGGATTCTTGTGCCCCTAGCAGAGCATGAGAAGCTGGAATAATCCTTGACTAATATAAGCACTACTTAGTGACACTTAGCACCTACTTAACAGCAACTAAACCATCAGTGTGCCATCAGAACTATTCTCGTACCAAATCCAAAACACACTATGCCAGCTACAGTGACAAAAACTAACTCCATCCCAGCCAAAACCAAGACAGGAACTCTATTTACACTGCTTTCTCTTAGAGGCAGAATGATTACATGAAACTGGGAGCCATGAAAACCTAAATTCCAATAATCCCAGCTCTCTGGGAAGTGTTATCCGTACTTCAGATGTCCCACCTACAAAATGCAGGTAACAGTAATTACTGCTGTGAGGCTTTACTACATAATATTCCAAACATACAAACCTATATAGCTATGTACTATAAAAATATGGCATTCAAAACTGAATAGAGAGAAAGCATTATGTTACTATCATCAAATTTAGATGCTGTTGTTAAAGTTCTCCATTGTGGAGAGTGCTTAAAAATAGTGGAAGAATCCAGGTTTAACTTAAAGAAGTTAATGTTAAAAAGTCCATTTTTATCAGTGAGCCGCTTTAAATACAGTGACTTTTGGTGTTTTCTTACTAAACTTATGCATATAAGATTGTAATTTAATAGTACAATGTTACGTACAACATCCTACAATATAAGATTTGTATGCACACTGTGATCTTCTGCTTTACTATGTGGTAGTTAAAACTTGTTAATTCAGTTCTAGTACAATCAAGACTATAGTCCTTATAAAGTTTTCAGTCTTCTGTGGGCCAATAGAGTCCTACAGTCTGCTTTGCGGCTTATAGAGGGAGTCTTGCAATTATTATTATTTTTTAAAAAAAAACAACATATGTCCTATGGAAGAATAACCTTGTGAGAGCAGAACAACTATGGAAATGTGGGAACATGACTCAAGTGAATCCTGGTGGCTCAAAAATGGAAGATAAACAAAACATACTTTACACATATTTTCTTTACAGAAAACCATGACATGACAAGAATACCAGCTATACAGCACTGGAAGTTTTCCCCTATTCTGTGAGCCTTTCCCATCATGTTGAACAGACAGATCAGTCGTATGATCTCCCAGATCACTACAGGAACTATAGCACTGCAGATGCAGAAGGATGACACACACAGCAAGCGGTTGGTACCTTTGATAGTTGAAACTTCATAGCTCCCAGCTGGAGCCTCATCATTATGGCTACATCTAACCTAGTCAACCTGAATGCATGTCCAGGCTTCTTGACCCAAACATGTACCTTCTCACACTGGACCACAATGAAATGAGAGCCAGGAATCACTCTGAGCTTTATTTTCTTCAGAAGAAGACTGGGTATCCAAGTCAGAAGGAAACCATAACATATTTCCAAAACATCCCCCACTTGACAATCAGATGAGCCTGGCATACTTTACTGACTGCACCCACCTCTTAGTGTATGTGAAGATTAATCAGCATTTTCTTTTTCTTCTTTTTACTCTGATAGCTCATGCAGAAGACAGGTGTTTTGACCTCCTTTTGAAGAGGAGGTCTGTCATTAATTAAGCTGGTAGCACCACCTCCCCTAATCCCTCTCTCTTTATCACAGACCTTAGAAAATTTGCTATTGTTTTGAAAAGAGTAAGTGGACACTTGAAAACATATAGCAATGTCCTATTACAAGCAGACATGAAAACTAAACTTGAGGATTAAAACTCTTTTTACCAAAAAGAAACAGAAAATAGTTATCATAACCATTCTTTTTGTGATACTCAGATCCTGAGGCCTTAGTAATTTTTCTGCCTTGTAATTTTGAGATGATTAAAACTTCAGCACTGCAGCTGTTTTCTTCAAGAAAATCTGTGGCTGCAGAATTGTAATACATATGGTAATGGTATATTAGTGTAGTATTATTCACATCACTATAGTTAAACTTGGGTCAGCACTTCCCTTTTAGACTCCTACAAGTTAGGGTTTGTCCATGCACATTTCCTTTTAGCTGACTTGGAACTTGATGCCTTAGCCATACATCTATATGTACTTTTTACCCCCCCAATCCCCCCAATCTGCTTGGAAAAGCTCTGCTCAAAAGCTCTTAATCTTATGGCTAATGTCTAAATGTTACTATCTCTTATTTCAAAATGTGCTTCATGTTTAATTGGCACCGAAATCCTTTCCTGGTTTGCAGCATTAAAGCCAATATGTTACTGGAAATAAAGTTGTCATGTAAGGATTTCCTCACTTAAATAACTCTCCATTGGCTTAGCTGCCTCTATAAATGTACCTTGTTAATATTCAAAGTGCTGGTGGAAGGTGAAGTGCTCTGGTCTTCCTCTTAATCATCTCTATTCTATTCAGCAGCCTTCAAATCTAAACCCCTTTGAACAGGGGAAAGAAAAATATTCAGTTATTGAATACTTTCATTCAAATATATCCATTGGAGTCTGTCTTAATGAGATTTCTGACATTCCAGAGAGTGGAATCATAAGACAGTGTTTATAAAAAACCTCTTCTTCAAACAATTCTAGCTTAATTTAGTAAAACGAGAATCCTATTTATTCAAACAGCACATCCCATTTCATACATTTCTACTTTTGAACGCACTGACATATTTTTCTATCATAAACAGTAGTTGATGCTTTTCTAAGCATTGCCTCAGGAATCAGCAAGGGAAGCCAGAGAAAGATGACCAGTGCATGATGGAAAGGAGAAAACATGTCTTTCACAAACCAGGATCTATTTGAGCCCACAGTAATGGTCTATGCTTCGTCCTCCATAGCAAATTTCTGTTCTACTCTATTTGTCACTCCTAGCAGGAACAACTTTAAGAGCATGGTTCAGAAATACACTACATCCCAGTGACACCAAAGTTTGCCCTATGGTTGGGGCTAATAGAGAAGTACCTCGGAGCTGGCATGCGAACACTCTTCTATAATGGTTTTCTCTGAGAATTGTAATTAATTTGACCATCATCTTTGACTTTGGGTAACTTTAGTCTAGCTAGAATAAAAGCAGCTGTTGAACAGCTATCTCTCCTGATATTTTGCTCTAGTATTTCAAGCGGATTCCATCCTCTTTTTCTTCATGCTGCAGAACTGGAAGGGCTTTTCTAAACACCCAAGATGGCAAGTATGGTGACCCAGTTTTCAGTAACTTATTAATTCCCATTTTGTATTAATTCCAATTTTGTATTAATTGATGTCTTTCTTTGGGCAGTCTGCATCTTCCAGACCATGACCCTCCTCTGTTGACCTTTACTTGTGCCAATTAGTTACAAAATCAGCCGAAAATTTTCCAGCAACTTAAAAGTTGTATATAGAGTGGTACAGGGACATCCATTCCTACCTGTTAAAAGCACGGCATACATACCACAATCACAAAGAAGGATTTGGATTTCTGTGTTTTTGATGAAATGCCTTGTTTTAAAATCCCATTTTACATAATATGGAAAGATAGTTTACTCTCAGATCTTTTAACATCTTTTTTTCTAGTTAAAATGAATGTGAGTTCTCTCTCCCACCCTGTCGCCTAAAACTAATGACTGTTTGGTGGTGGTGTTTCCACTTTGCAGTCTGCAGTCACTCTTCAAAAGAAATCCCATTGTTCCTAAGGCCTGGCTACGTTTGATAACTGGTGTAACTAATATGTAAACGGTGAAAGCAAACAGTGCAGATAGTGCAATATCTTCAGAGCAGCAGGGTTGGGGAACTTGTCAAAGAAAACTTCTTGCCAAGCAAGTGCTCTTTGATGCCTTATTTTTCTGAGGGAAGGAACCCTGGGTTTTTTACCAACCTCAGAGGTTTCCCTTCACTTTCATGCTTCCTCTTGTAATCAGAGTGATGGAATTAACCAACCATGGATGTTGCTATACTCCTTGTACAACCCTATCCAACTGGACATTAAGTCTGGGGACATGGAGTATACCAATCAGTGTATTCTTTGATCTATATTTTAGTCCCTAGGTAAACATTAATATGAATGAAACAATACACAATGTTCTTCTGTCAGAAGAGGATGACAAAATGTGGTTTCATGTAGTGGACTGAGAAAACTGGCCAGGACAGCCAAGATTAAGAACCAAGTAGGTAAAAGGTAATTCTGGCAGGGGGAAATCGTGACCACTGACTCATGGACCACCTACCCAAGTAATACCACCTACTCAAAAGAGAACAATGGGAAAGGACATCTGAGCCTGCACAGTAATTTACATGTGAAGCGAGCAAGCTTGTTCCAATCACCAAAAAGAATAATACTGAATATGTATGGATAAGATGAATGTGTATATTTTTGGTCTATATAAATCACAAGGGAAAGGTGTGTAAGGTATGCACATTAGGAGGAGCGATCCCCCGTGCATCTGGCGCCATGAATAAAGAATGCCTGCTCTTTAATACTAAATCGATGTTAAAGAGTTGTTTCTGATTTTACCGCATTTTTCGGAAACACTCTGAGAGGCAGCTGGATGCAGCTGCCATCAGCGTATTCTGGGTACTGGCTGTGGTATTTGTTGAATATAGCTTTAATTGTGTCTGCTGTCAAAAGTGTTATGGATAAATACATTTCTTTGGTTCAAGCATAGCTCCACTGCTGTCACATAAGATACAGAAAAACTGTGTGTGTGAGTGTGTATGTAATCCATAACATGTCCTACTGTCCCTTATGCACTTTTTTTCTTACATACTCTTCAGATGGCATAGTCCTCTTTTTCCAAACCTGACATCTGCAAAGTTCTTAATGTAGTTGAAAAATATGGATATTATATGTTGTAAGATTGACTTCTACATGGTAGGTAGTAGGATTTTCTTTGTACTTAATATAAAGGTTTAATTTTACACCCACACTGCACAGTTGTAAAGACAACATCAAGTCCAAGGCAGAGGCTTTCTGTATATATACTTCTGCCCTTTTTCATGAACACTAAATTGTCAAAAAACATATTTGTCTTTACATGAATTACTGTGATCTGCTGCCTGGCCTCCCCTACCCAGCTCTTCTCACTGCCTTTTTTGCCTCCTACTTTTGAGTTGGTAATACCTTTCTTGTACAACTTGGCCTACAAAGGCTTATATCTACTAGGAATTGGTGTGGCCTTTGTAACAAAATTAATGATCTGAATTACGCAGTTAGGGTCTACAGCGGGTGGGAAGAGAGACCTGATATGCTGAGTGAGAGCTATGTACAAGGACAATAGTCAATGGAAAAAACAAGACTTTGTCTCAAACTCTGCCTGATTTCAGAGCTTAGATACCTTACTCAGCAGGAGACACGTGCTCCTGCTCAACCCCTGGAGCTCCCAACCCCCGCCTGGAGTGAAGTTCCTAAGTTGCTTTTCTGCAAAGTCTATGTCATTCTTTCCTTCAAGAACTTGACTGGAGGTGGTATTACCTTAAATCAGCTATAATATCTAGTTGGAGATATTTTGCATTCAATAGTTCAGAGTTGACCATATTTTCCACATAGAATAAATAGTGATTTGACCAGATGTCTAAACAAATCTTGAAAAACAGATCAACTCCCTGCTTCCTATTCATAGGTGACTCCTTCGACTACCAGGACACACAACAATATTCACACACTTCTCCTCTCTACATCCCAATTACTTTTGTTCTTTTGAGCACAGGAGAAGAGATTCAACAGAAAGCTTAAAGGAGGCCCTAGAGGTAATAGTTAGAGCAGCTTCTGGAAGCTGTTCTGGAACTCAGAGTGACTGACCCCTCAGTCCAATGATTCTCATCTGCTTCTTGGCTGAGCATTTAATGAGTAAATGCTTTAGGTTCTTGCCTTTGCTGGGGCCAGTTTCAAACAGACAGGAACCCCCAGCCTTGGCTTTCTCTCATTTGTGTATACATCTCTCTTTTAATACAATGTTTTACACATGCAGTGTGTTAACAGTAAAGCCTTCTGAACAGAAGATTCTGCCCAGTGCTCATCTCCTGAAAACATGTTTATCTGGGATTTATATTTACAGCTGATGCGCAGCAGGTCCAGAGGAGTTCCTTCTTACTACTGGCAAACGCTACATGTAGGGTGCAGACACACAGATGTGTCAAGCACCTGCTCTGTGCATGCTTGGCAGATGCATTCTGGCTTTCTAACCATACATCAGGCAGACAACTATTCTGAGTGTGAAATAACATTCCAGCTGACAGTTACCAGGTGACCAGAACTTAAGGATATAGACAAAAATCTTCAAAATCCATCTTGAAAAATTTCAATTAAACCACCCGCTTTTCTGCAAAGATCCTCAGGTAAAATAGCACTGCGAAACTGCAAAAGTATGTCTCACTCAAATCTTTGTTACTCAAGGTAATTAGTACAGGCCTAAGACCACCGAGAACAACAATATTCAGAAAATCCAGGATAAGTCCAAAAACACCAGAGAGCAGAGGCCATCTTCTCTTTAATACTTAGATTTTCATTGAAAAATCTAATCACAAACAAGGTGGATGGGGCCTTGTTAAAAATTCAGCCTCCAAGTTAGAAGAACAGACTGAACAGATTTTCTTGCCTCTGACAAAATCACTCAAAGTTCACTATTAAATAAATCCTGTCAGTTCTGATTTCATTCTTGCATCATCAAGTACTTATGCATTGTTTTTTTTCTATCTCAATATCCAAAATCAAATGACACCAAGTAGATGGTGTGAATATTTAAAAAAAACAAAAAAACGTACACCAAGCAACAAAAGTCCTTTAAGGAAATGATCATCAACTTCCCTTTAAACTGTCGTTTTTTCTCCCAGTAAAGATGGAACAGATTCAGGCACTGGGTTGTACCATCAGAATGTAAATAAGCTGAATTTTCTGAAAATGTACTTGCCAAAGGGTGTTCAAGAAAGCAGTTCATATTAAAAAGGGACAGACCCTTTTAGCATTTTTTAACCAGTGGTACATTTGATTACCATGGAAGAGGGATAACTTTTAAAGAACATATTTTAAAATCTTTTCTATTGCATTATCTTCATTGCCAGGTCTACATGACGACTACCAAAGCATAAGAGGGTGGACAACACAGAATTTGCAGCTGGAAGGACAGTATGACTATTGGTCAGCAATGAAAAAATGTGAAAAGAGTCCTTCTTATTCCCTGACTCTTCAAATACTGTTCTTTGACATATTCAGAATTTGTCTGGATATGACCCTAAACAACAAGATATGTCTGTGAAGCTGGCCCTGACTTTGAAGCCAGCCCTGTTTCGGGCATGGGATTGGATAAGATGACCTCACGAGGTCCATTCCAAAGTAAGCGATTCTATGATTCCATGGTTCTATTTAATGCCAGGGAAAAAAAAAAAAAAAACCACCCTCGTGCTCATACTGCACATTCACTAATATAACGCTCAACTAACATATACAACACTCTTTGAATGTCAGCAGGTGCTTTCTAGAGCTAAAAATAATAAGATGAGACTGTCTTATTTGCACAATGTATAAGACATGTATATAAATCAAATAGAAATATGTAGACTTTATTGAATACAGATTCTGGTTTTATTGGATATATATGCAAAATTAGCTCTACTTCATCAGTTTGATCACCAGTTTGATCTGGTACAAGGAGCAGCAGATTGGATTCCTAGACTCAGTCTCTTAAGACTGAATAAGTATAGACTCATCAGATCAAATTAATTTAGTTTAGGTTTGTTTCAAAATATTCCTAATATAGCTTTTGTAGGCTTAGCTATCCATCTTACAGTCATATGTGCTGAAGCTAAAAAGAGTAGTAATTTTTAAACTTCTCTTAGGTAGGAAGATTCAGTATTAATAATAGTAACTCCCAGATGATATAGATGTATTACTGTCATTTCTGATATAAAGAAATGCCAGTAACCTTCGCAAATTTCTATTAACTCTTTAGCATGACAGGAAGAAAGGCCTTTGCATTTAATTGGGATTTGATTCTTGCCAGTGATCCCAAAGCAAAAGGTGTTCGTCACTTTACTATAAAAGACAATTTTCAAAGGGAATAAAACATTACACTTCTGTGATGGTTCTCCAGTGGCAACAACAGCATACTTTCAAAGCCGTTAGTTTTTTTGGGGGGACTTATGACTGAACCTCAGTGACTGATAATTTTAAGATCAGATACTGATGTTTTTCTCACCCTTTCTCTGTAGGTCAGAGCAAAGGGGCCAAGGAAGGTCCTCAAAGTGTCATCAGGACCACCCTCCCACCTGAAAATCTCACAAACCTCCTAAATGGGTTGAGCTGTCTATCCTTCTCTACTTTACACATTCAGTCCTCCTGTGTGGATTTTGTATAACACACTGCCACTTCCTAGAAACTGACATTTCACTCTCACGATGCAGAGCCAAAATGTGCTGAATGAAGTCAGGGAGCCTCTTGTGAGTGTGAGGGGTAGGCAATGGAGTGGACTGTATTGATTAAGTACTGTAGCATAAAGACTCCAATATATGCTCAATACACTACATATATATACACATACAGATACGTACACAGATAAATAGGTAGGTATGTCATAACATTAAATAAAACAGGACCAGAGCAAGGGCTTAAGCATCGGCCTGTCATTTTCCCATAGCAAAGTCACTGAGGCTGCTGCAGTGCCAGTTCTTCCAAACATTGCATAAGCCCAGTCTGAGCAACAGCACGTGCAAGGTGTTCTTCCTAGCAGACAGTTTGGACCCTGCCGTTTGGAGGAGAAAGGGTACAGAACGTCCAGCAGTCTAAGCCCAACCTGGCCCTGCCATTTGGCCTGAGGAGCACAAAATGCTGCCTGGGTGGTTTTACTTAGTAATATGGATGTAGCCAAGGAGACCAAATAAATGTCATAATCCTCATTCTGACATAGACTCATTCTGACATACTTGAGTCTGGTGCCTGAAATTTAAGAGAGTCTACAGAGTCTCATCCACTATGATGATACACAGATTTTTAATTAAACAACCAACTTTCCCCCACCCCAGGTAATTTAAATGCTTAGGCGCAGATTTGTTGCTTCATAAATGGACTAGGATCAACTGGAAGATATTTAATGCTAATCCTGCTGGGTGCCTTCAGTCTTCCCTACCACCTCCCTGCCATTACAACTTCAATTGAGCTCTGGGCTTGGCTGTTTACCTGAAAAGTGGTCCTTACTACTCAAATCTCACTGAGGGTTCATCATCAGTGAGCACTTCGATTTTCAAAACATTCAGCGTCCCCACATGGGTTCCTAGCAGGATTCTCTGGATGTGGAGCCAGGATGCAGCTTCAGAAGGACAGTCCATGCCTGGAGCAGTCCAGAGGAAGAGAGGTACATAGGTTTAGGGCTTCCAGAAATTGGTCAGCTTCTGCATAAGGAGACATAAAATAAAAGGGAAACAGGCTTGTTAACAATTATCTTCAAATGACTTTATGAAAAAAATAATTCCAAAGGTTTATTTCACACAGGAAAACTTAATGGATACTAAAAAGATTTTCTTGACTGGTCCGAATGACCCTGATTCCCACAGGGAAAAGTGACAGATAAATAGAAAGCTATTAAGTCAATTTGCAGTAAAACCATCAACATCACTCTTGCCTTAGGTCTTTACTTCTATTACATGAAGGTACTTACCTTTTTTCTTTAAAAAAAAGCAAAACTCTTGTTCTTTTTTAAATAAAATCCCATGGTTTATATACTTTTAATATACAAAATCAGGAAATTACACATGCCTTAATAACAAACTTGAATGCTGCAGAAAGCCCATTCTAAATGTGAAACATTTAGAGATGTCCTTGAAGTGGCAGAAGAAATACAATGGCTAAAGTGCAGTTCTTTGGTAGCTCAAGCTGGGTTAAACACCGGTGACTGACAGGCAGTATCTGCTGCTTTCAGCCTTCAGGCACTGCATGAAGTCAGAGGCACCATACTGGAAGTTATTACCCAGCCTTCATGCAGTACTTAATCCCTTTTCTGAGACTGGAGATAAGAGCCAATATAATCTGTCGTGAATTAAGCTAAATTACTATTCTATGAGCAGGTTATGCTACAAACAGTTATTTCTGCTTTATGTTTAAATGACAAAATGTTGTGGTTTAGCCCCAGTTAGCAACTAAGCACCACCCAGCCACTTGCTCACTCCTCCAACCCCAGTGGGATAGAGGAAAGAGTCGGAAGAGCGAAAGTAAGAAAATTCATTGGTTGGGATAAGAACAGCTTAATGATTAAACAGTAATAGTAATGATAATAATAACAATACTAATATAATGAAAAGGAGAATTAGGGGTGAGGGGATAAAAAACCCCAAACAAACAACAAGTGATTCAACCCTTCACTACCCACCAACCAACACTGCCTACCACTAAGCCACAATCACTCCTTTCCCCAGCCAACTCCCCCCAGTTAATATACCGCACATGACATCATATGATATGGAATATCCCCCCTGCCAGCCCTGACCATCTGTCCTGGCTCTTCCCCTCCCAGGCTTCCAAGCACCTGGAGGAGCATGGGAAGCTGGAAAAGTCCTTGACAAATACAAGCACCACCTGGCAACACTTAGCACCTAACTAGCAGTTACTTGGCAATAACTAAAACATCAGAGTGCCATCAACACCATTCCCACACTAAATCCAAAACACCACACACCACATCAGCTACAGTGAACAAAACTTACTCCATCCCAGCCAAAGCCATGAGACAAATCAATGCAACTTAATGTAATACAGTAGTTAAACTTGCTATCTTCTGCAAAAGAACTTAATTCCCAAAAACCCAAGATCTACTGCTGCATTCAACCTCCATTTTATTCATTCTACTCTCCACTAAAAAGACATGACTTTAACCATTTTGTAACATCAAATTTCTTTCACATTAAATTGTCTCTAAAGTGGTATTTTGAGACCATGAGGTCTGAACTTAAAATATAGATACTTTAGTTCATGGATGTGTATTTACAGGAACACAGAACTTGTGAATGTTGACCTATAAACTGAGAGAAGCCCACCTTTGGCCATATGAAATAATTTTGTTGTTCCAGCACAGAATACAGAGCTGCCTGAAACTCTGATAATTCAAGTTTATAGAACTCCATGATATTGCAATTTTTAAAAATATTCTGATTATTAATTGAACCAAACCTTCTTCGTTCTCTATAGGCCAAAGAGACGATTCTAGAAATACAAACACAAGGCATTTCTGAAATGCTCCTTGCATTTTTGCCCAATTCTGTTAGCTGTTGCAGACCAATGCCTGCCAGATGCCAGGCAGGCATGACTTCAGTGCAGCTCTGCCCTGTACAGTGCTACAGAAATGTCACACCTTAGGGCTAGTTTCTCCAAAAGACTTTCTAGAAGCCATCTGCCTTGCACAGTGGGAAGGCTTGGGTCCTTGGCCTTGGGTAGTCCATGTGAAGGCACTGACCTAAAAACACAAAGCATCTGAATCCCAACAGAGGCCACGAGGCTTCTCTTCTCTCCTCTGCAGGGCTCCAGGTCTAGCTTCTAGGTTTCGAATCTAGCCAAGACTTCCAGCTTCTCAGGTCTCTGGTGAGATATGAGCCAGGAAGACAAAAGCGGTCTCTCTCTAACCAGACATCTTTGTCTAATCTGTGCCTTAGTATCACTTGCAGGTCTCAGGTTTCTACAATTTCTGGTGGAAATTTGACCTGCCAGGTGCTCTAGGTTCCTAATGGTATAGCTGGAAACTTTGTGTGTCATATTTGCTGTAGAGGATTTGGTAGCACATATCTGCAGAATAGCTGCCAATGTTCCCAGGATGTTCTGGACTCAGCAAGATTTTTTGTAGCTGCGATTTTGGAACTGTTGCAATATTTCATTTTTAATGAGACAATTTTAAGACCTTCCCCCTTTCTTTCTAAACAGAACTTGATGCCTTTGCTATCTGAGTAATGGCTGAAGAAAGAGAGCTTCTGGTGAGCATTTAAATTCAAAGTGTCCCTGGGTCTCAGCATGAGGTGTGAGGTCACCTGTGCGCAGTAGTGCTTCTTCTCTTAAGGCTGAGATTGTTACCTACTCTGCCTTTTCCAGGCCATGAGATTCTTGGTTACTTTCTTCAAGTTTGAAGACTGGCCTGAAGCCTCCCCATTCCCTATCTGACCCTGATCTGATCCTGAGGCCAGGATGTACCCTCCCATTCCCCCAGCCCTCACCTCCTAGTATTCTCCTTCCTTCCCTTCCAACATTAAAACAGGAAAATGCAGTCTCTTGTTGTCAGAGACCACATGGGACCAGGTGTGACCTGCACATGGGCAGGTTGCAGAGTGCAGCACTTGCACCCTGCCAACAAGTGGAAGGGATGACGGGAATCACAGAATTAAAAGTGTTCCCAAAGAACGCTTGAGTCCTAAACTACTGGTTGAGTTTAGGATACTGCGAGGTAGAAGCAGGGCTATGAGACTGGTTAAAACCACGGGCTTCAAGATGGCCAACTTCAGCCTTTTCAAAGACTTGCTAAGAGGAATCCCATGGGTTAGGGCTCTAGAAGGTAGGGATGTCCAAGAGAGCTGGACAATATTCAAGGACCACTTCCTCCAAGCTCAAGATAGGTGCATCCCAGGAGGAAGAAGTCAGGCAGAGGAGCCAGGAGACCTCCATGGATGAGCAAAGAACTTCTAGAGAAATGCAAATGGAAGACGGAGGTTTAGAGTATGTGGAAAAAGGGACTGGCCACTTGGGAGGAATATAGGAATGTTGTCAGGGTGTGCAGAGATGCAACAAGGAAGGTCAAGGCCCACTTGGAATTCAATCTGGCAATGCATGTCAAAGGCAACAAGAAGGGCTTCTTTAAATACATCAGCAGTAAAAGGAAGACTGGGGATACAGTGGGCCTGCTGCTGAACGAGGTGGGTGCCCTGGTGACACAGGATGCAGAGAAGGCGGAGTTACTGAATGCCTTCTTTGCCTCAGTCTTTACTGCTAAGGCTGGCCCTCAGGCATCTCAGCCCCCAGAGGTGAGAGAACAAAATCTGGAGAAAGGAGGACTTCTCCTTGGTTGAGGAGGATTGGGTCAGAGACCACCTAGGCAAACTGCATCCTCGCAAATGCATGGGCCCTGATGGGATGCACCCACGAGTGCTGAAGGAGCTGGCAGATGTTCTTGCTGAGCCACTCTCCATCATCTTTGAAAGGTCATGCAGTACAGGAGAGGTGCGCAAGGACTGGAGGAGAGCAAATGTCACTCCAAACTTCAAAAGGGGCAAGAAGGAGGACCTGGGGACCTATAGGCCAGTCAGCCTCACCTCCATCACCAGAAAGGTGATGGAGCAGTTCATCCTGGACATCATCTCCAGGTATGTAGAGGACAAGAAGGTTATCAGAAGTAGTCAGCATGGATTCATCAAGGGAAGATCACGCTTGACCAACCTAGTAGCCTTCTATGAATGTGTGACTGGCTGGGTCGATGAAGGGACAGCAGCGGATGTTGCCTATCTTGACTTCAGTAAGGCATTCGACACTGTCTCCCATAGCATCCTCATAGACAAGCTAAAGAAGTGTGGGTTGGATGAGTGGACAGTGAGGTGGACAGAGAACTGGCTCAACAACAGAACTCAGAGGGTTGTGATCAACGGAGCAGAGTCTGCATGGAGGCCTGTCACTAGTGGTGTTCCCCAGGGGTCTGTGCTGGGTCCAGTCCTATTCAACATATTCATCAATGACCTGGATGATGGGATAGAGTGTTCCTTCAGCAAGTTCACTGATGAACTGTGGTGCTATCCAGTGAGACCTGGACCAGCTGGAGAGCTGGGCCAAGGGGAACCTGATGAAATTCAACAAGAGCAAGTGCAAGGTCCTACACCTGGGGAGGAACAACCCCATGCCCCAGTATAGGTTGTGGGCTGACCTACTGGAAAGCGGCTCTCTTGAGAAAGACCTGGGAGTGCTGGTGGACAGCAGGTTGACCATGAGCCAACAGCGTGCCCTTGTGGCCAAGAAGGCCAATGGTCTCCTGTGGTGCATTAAAAGGAGTGTGGCCAGCAGGTCGAGGGAAGTTAACCTCTCCCTCTACTCTGCCCTAGTGAGGCCACATCTGGAGTGCTGTGTCCAGTTTTGGGCCCCCCCGATTAAGAGGGACAGGCAACTGCTTGAGCAAGTCCAGCAGAGAGCTACAAAGATGATCAGGGGACTGGAGCATCTCCCTTATGAGGAAAGGCTGAGAGACTTGGGTTTGTTCAGCCTGGAGAAGAGAAGACTGAGGGGGGATCTTATCAATACTTATAAATATCTGATGGGTAGGTGTCAGGACGATGGGACTAGGCTCCCTTCAATAGTGCCCAATGACAGGACAAGGGGCAACGGGCACAGGTTGGAACACAGGCAGTTCGACCTAAACATGAGAAGAAACTTCTTTCCTGTGAGGGTGACAGAGCAGTGGCACAGGCTGCCCAGGGAGGTTGTGGAGTCTCCTTCCCTGGAGACATTCAAAACCTGCCTGGACATGGTCCTGTGCCCCCTGGTCTAGGTGTCCCTGCTCAAGCAAGGGGTTTGGACGAGATGATCTCCAGACGTCCCTTCCAACCCCTGCCTTTCTGTGATTCTGTGATACTGTAAGAAAATTTCAGGGGACAAATCCACTTACTTAAACACAAACATAGGTGATTGCTGTAAAATATAAAAACCTCTTCCTTTGCCAAGTGCAAGCAGACTGCATTCATCTCCTGCTAGACAATCAGGCCAAAACTAAGCTATAAAAGCAAGCATTAGTCCAGGGTTTGATTGTTGCATTGAGAGACTGAAGGACAGTCCTGTTACTGGGAGTAGTATGCTGGTAGCTGAAACTCTTTTCAGACTGTTAATCCCCTGCCTGCTTACTTTGGCCAAGAATGACTCAGGGTCTGTCTATGCTTTTGACAGTAGCAGGCTGATGTAGGTGGGTTGTCATTGTCTCTAATCAAAATAGTTTATCAGAAGAAGTCCTGCTGATAGCAAAGGGGAACACTGCAGAGAATGCAATAACAAGGTAAGTAACAGAGTTAGAGCTGGAGTTCACCTGAGAAAGACCTTCTAAGCAACAGCAGATATTTTTATGCTGTACTCAGACATCTATTCAGAGCCCTTTCACACTGTATCAACCTCAAGCATCTTTGGCATATTATTAAGAAAGGCAAAAGCCACAAACACGTTCTGCTTTTGACCCTTCAGGTAACTGAGAAAGAGTTCCCTGCAGCAACAATAACTGTATTTCAGCTGTAAACTAAAATGAGAACAGTTTCCTTTTGCCATTCCGTTCCAGAATACTTATTCAGACTTTGGGGTATTTGCCCACACACTTGTTAAAAATCGCCATTATCATGAGCTATATGAAATATTATCAGGCCATTACCACATTCCCATGCCACAAAGGACAAAATCCAAAAACAAGAAAACAAAATATCCAAAGGACAGCACTGCAACCTGAGCTGCCTTATTTGCTTGCTCTGCCGGCCCCACACCAAAAAGTTGTTTTGTTTTCCAAATTTCCTTTGATTCAGAGCTCTGGAAGACAAGACAGGTATCTTTAGTGTCAGAGCAAGAGAGCTTGTGATGGCAGCCTCTGGTCCGTACCTTGACCAGACCCACTGTGGTGCAGCCGCCCCTGGTCAGGCTGTGGAGATCGCTTGCAGGCTTATTTCCATCTGTTAGGATTTCCAGCTACGCCTTTCACCACTGCTTTTCTTAGCCATAAGGCCCTGGTGATATGATGCTTGTGATTACTGTAGAGCATTTATTATTGAATGAATTAATTCTGCTCAGTCATCCTCCATCTGGATAAATTTCTTCATGGTCTGATCTAACACATGGTGACCTTTCTCTGCAATATTCAGAAAATATTGAACATCTAGGAGGCAGTACACCTTCTGCAACCTCATCTTCTACTGGAGAAGTACCCAGAAATTACAAGGTTCATGATGCTTATTGTCATCTGGCTTGAATGTAAATATTTGGGGCAAAGGTGTCCCTTCTTACCAGATAAGAAAGCAGATCTTGTCTAACATGGTGGAGAGCTCACAAAGGACAGCAGATGGGATGGACTGAGACAGTTTATGTGCATGGCCTGTTACTTATGCATAAAGCTGTCATTACAATCTGATAGCAATATAATGATGACATCTGACTGCCTGGTTCAGGCTCGGTGCTTGTGATCCTGTTGGTGAATGAAAATGTGTACTGGAGTGGTGGAATCCCTCCCAGAAGGAGCTGCTGTTTGGTTGTCATCCTAGCTGTACGGGCAGTATGCAGGGGTTTTACAGTGTGCACATGCTTAGAGGAAACCGAGACATATGAGAACTTGATAAAACACGTTGACCACCATGTAGATAGTTTCACAATCTGCCCCATAGTTATTCTTGGAATTAGAGCCCTGGTAAGCTTCCATTTCCTCATCTACATTAAAAATTGGGAAATACTTAAAAAGAGTGTTCGTGGATAATACTTATGTACTTATGTAATTAAGGTGTATATTTTTTAACGAAATTTACATGAGTTCAGGCTAAACTGCAAAATGCTACAAGAGGTGATCTTGGTGAGAGGCAAGAGGTGCCAGCTTTCAGTAAAGAATTGACTTCCTGTCACTTTTCAGATTAAAAGGGATTTATTTATCACAAGGCATTGTGTTTAATTTTTTTGGTAGTGGCACTTCAGACAAATTATTTTTAGTGAACGTCACATAAAATTTTTGATGTATTTTCCAATAAATGTTTAAAACAAGGCTAAGCTACTTAATTAGAAATAATTGTCTGTTACAGACATCAAGCCAGGTTCATATAATTCAATTGCTTCATCCAGAGAAGTAATTCAAAAATTAAGATAATACATTTCCATTTTCTCCAAAATTGGGAAAAAGATCTGGCTTACTCATATGATTCCAGTGACTCTTTTGCATTTCTGCAATAACAGAGATTTATAGAACTTGTTGAAAATACGTACATTTGCAGCAAACTTATGAAGACTGATTCTTCACCAAGCAAAACTGGTAAAAAGCAGGAGTAACTCTGCTGAAATCAATGGACTTAGAATAATTGTAGACCAGTATAAACAGCTCCTGCTTGTCAGATTTCATATTGTTTTTCCACAAGTGACTACATGAATGGCCCTATGAAAATACAGTGAAGTTATTAAAATTGCCTACAGCCACAGCAACCCTACTGTTCAAATAATGTGGAACTGGAGCTATGTTATGTCCATGTCTTTTATATTAGTCCAACCATGCAGTATCAGATCGTTTTATGTTTTTCAGGGATTGAAATGACTTTTTTTTGCTGTGCAAATGTAGAGATCCTAAGTTTATTAAAAGTTTATTTGAACAAAATATTGAATTAATTCTAGATTAATGTGTATTAACTTGTGTTTAACCCTACTTATGCCCTTATTTCAATTGCTGTACCAAGAAGCAGAAGCAATACCATCTGATACTGGGAGAGACTGTCAGTGCATTGCCTCTGCAGAGGAAATTCTAAATGAAAATATAATCATAAATTTAGTTTTCTTTGGTGTTCATTTTAGTCAAATTGTTACAGGTCATCTTGAAGACTTACAATTTTTTCAGGCACTTGACTTCCTTTCATAAATGTCAACGTGTCAGTATTCATTTGTTGGTTACAATGGAGTGTAAAGATGGTATAATGAAAGTGCTGTCGTGTGTCAAAATTATATGAGCCTTGAGCATGTTAATGAAGTAATCATATTTCTACAGACTTGTAGAAACCTTTGTTAAAATACATTTGGGGGTAAAAACAACTGAGTCCTGTGAGGTTGGATCATTTGAGACTTCAGTAAGCATGGCAACATTTCTGCAAGTGATGTCTTTAAGACAGTTGAAGGTTATGCTTTTTTAAAAATCACAAAGATACAGACATTTCAAAGATATTTTCATTTAACAGAATTCAACCACAGTTCCCCCCAAAACCCCTGTCCTTGTTTTTATGGATATAAAATGCTCCTGCAATACCTAGGCATTCTGTTTATCAGATCCTCTGAATCTGGTATTCCTGAACATCTGAATCAAGCAGCTAAGGGCTATACCCCACAGCAAAAAAAGACTGTACCATGGGTTTGAACTTTTTATAGCCTTCTGGCACCTACTTTCTAGTATCAACATTGTCCTACTTAGGTTTAATTTTAAACAGTTGCCTTTCATCTGATCCTCTCCATAATAACAGCTCAGTAGAGTCTTGACTTTGGCGGATGGGAACTGTCACCTCTATGTCACTGGCTGCTGACCTGCTGACTGAATCATTGCATGTAGATGCTTTGCAGAAGTGGAGACCTGATTATTTTGGAGCTACAGGGTCACTACTCCTCTGGTGACAGTGGAGTTCTACACATTTGCTCAGTACATAATTTCATGTGAGTCTCCTTTTGAACACATTTCCCTTGCCTCACTGCCAGCTTTTAATGGAAAGAGTTTACAAAGATTTTAGGGACTGAGTTTTCCAGAGGGCTATAACATAGGACTGGAACCCAGAACCCCTGAAGTCTAGTCATTTTTTGTGACTGTAAGTGAACCTCTTTTAACCCACTTGATCTGCTTTCCCCTCCCCTGCTTGCTCCGCCCCCCCCCAAAAAAAAAAAAAAAGCAAAAAGCAAAAGATTCATGCTTTCTTTACAAAGTGCTTTCACATCTGTGAATAGTTGTTCTATATGCTACAGCTGGGTACAAGAGGAAGAGATTAGATGTCTGCCCACATCTGTGGAGTTGTTAAATCAAATTCCGTCCCTGTCTGATCTGATACAGACTATGCAGTTATTCATTGGGAGGTTTTCTTTACTCCTATAAAACAAGCTAAAGACCTTGTTTGTTCAGTGTCTTGTTCATTTCTCAGTCCTCTGCTGGTATTCCTCTCCTGTCTTCAAATTCTAGGATAAGATATCAGCAATATCAGATACTAGTTCTTGCCTTTGGAGTTCTTTCTTTTATAGGTATTTCCCAGGTTTTTTTATATCTTATTAAAAAGAAATGCTTTTGAAAATAAAAATGTCTGGAAGCATGGCTAGTGAAAGAACTGCTTTAACTGAATCAGCCTGAGTAGCTCTACCAAGAAGAATTAAGCCTTTATAGTGGCAGTTGCCATTGATGCTGCAATCCAGCCTATTCCTAACTACGCCAGAATGATTTCAGAAAGAATAAAAGTTCTAGTTCTGGTAGAAGACAGTTCCATTGGACCAGAGTTATGTTGCAACTCAGAGAAATTATTTTCTACTCTGAGGCAGTGTTTACTCAATTTTTTGCTTCTGTTACTTCTAAGGAATCACACGAAAAATTTTGACCTTTGTAATTGATGGCTTCTGTTTTCGCTCTCACCTTCAGCCTAAGCTTGAAGTGATGATCAGTGTGTTTCTGAAAGTAACCATGAATGTTTGAAATTCGTTTAGAGGAGCTTGGGTTTCTGAGAATTAAAGACAATCTTCAATCCTTGCAGTAACATGATTGTCACACACACTTAGTCAGCTTCAGGTACCGTAATGCAAATAATAAATCAGATATATGACTCAGGATACCAAGCACGACTGGTTTAATATTTTTTTTTTGTAAATTTGTAAACTTTTATCTTTTCTTCTTGCACTGAGAAATTAAATCGCAAGATGATAACCCCAACTCTAAGAAAATTGTCCTCCCTTATTAAAAATTTAGGGACATACCCTGTGTCAGTTAAAACTTTACAGGCAGTTCAGTAAAATCAAGGGTACCACCAGTGTACTAGGTAAAAAACAGTTGCCTGGACACAGAGGGCAGTTTTGACTATGGGTTAAAGAGGAGGCTGCCTGTTGGGGTAGAAGAGGCAATTGCAATTACTGTAAGGCATCCTGGGAATAGAGAGTGGTCACTCTTTATTCTATAGTGGAAAAAA
The DNA here is from genome assembly GCF_949628215.1 of Phalacrocorax aristotelis. Taxonomy (NCBI): domain Eukaryota; kingdom Metazoa; phylum Chordata; class Aves; order Suliformes; family Phalacrocoracidae; genus Phalacrocorax; species Phalacrocorax aristotelis. The sequence continues at coordinate 59,599,983 of NC_134311.1, forward strand.
GTGGAAAAGTGGAAAAGCGCTGCTCAGAAGGAATGTACTTAGGACAGAATAAAAGTAAAGGCCAAGAGGTGAGGAATGAAAGGGATCCAAAACAGCATTGACAGAAAACAACTTGCCAAACCACCTTCTCAGGGCATCTCAGAGACTCCTGTGATTGATGATAACATGTCCCATTTAAGCTGTGTTCCCTATATTTTTTTAGGACCTAAATTTAAGAATTCTGTATTTTTCCCTGGAAGAAGAAGAGGAGCTTTTATACCTGCAAACAGTGCCTTCTGTGACACAGAAGTTTCTGCATAAAGCATACAGTTTGTGCTTTGTGACTTGGCCAGAAAAATTTCCTTCCCCTGCTACCCCCTCACCCTCCTCAGCCCTGAATTCCACAGTTGACCTTTCCCAGGTTTCTCAAAACCTTTAGCTTATATTCACCTCTCTGAATGTAGTACTGTGTTTTAAGTTCTGTTAATGTTGTTGCAAGACAGAAAATTATTGATACAAGTTTGGAAAATCCAATTTTTGGAAGAATTTAGACACAAAGATCTTGTTTACAGTTACTCTAAGGCAGACATTTTAAAAATCACTATCTTAAAACCGAAAACACCTGAGACATACTTTTCCAAATTCTTTTCCATTTTATAGCTGTTTCTGATAGCAGCTAGATTTCACAAAAGTGGATTTTTCAGTGTCATAACTTATCAGTAGATAATATATGTTTCAATGGCAAATCAATGATAATGCCTATGCTTTGTTCACAGTACTCTAAATGCATGAGTGAAGAAGAAAGAGGATGACTTAGGAAGCATTTCTGAAATGAGTTCACTATTTCTTGCTTGTTCATATTAATTGGGAAGCTGCTTTAATGATGCGGTCAGTTACTCACAATGCAGGTAAATTTATTTAATCTGAAAAGACCTTTTCAGATGCCAGAGAAAGTAAAGCAGCAGTTATTTTGTACCTGCTATAACATCCCTCAATCTCGTTTCACACTGTAGGTTATTGTCATGGTTTAGCCCCAGTCAGCAACCAAGCACCACGCAGCTGCTCGCCCAATCCCCTCTGGTGGGACGGGGGAGAGAATCAGAAGAGTAAAAGTGAGGAAACCCATGTTGAGATAAAGACAGTTTAATAGGTAAAGCAAAAGCTGAGCACAGAAGCAAAGCAAAACAATGAATTCATTCACTACTTCCCACGGGCAGGCAGGTGTTCAGCCATCTCTAGGAAAGCAGGGCTCCATCACATGTAATGGTTACTTGGGAAGACAAACTCTGTAACTCCGAACATCCCTCCCTTCCTTCTTCTTCCCCCACTTTTACATACTGGTCATGACATCATATGGTATGGAATATCCTTTTGGCCAGTTGGGGTCAGCTGTCCTGGCTGTGACCCCTCCCAGCTTCTTGTGCCCCTAGCAGAACATGGGGAGCTGAAAAACTCCTCAACTACTGTAAGCACTACCCAGCAACAACTAAAACATCAGTGTGTTGCCAACATTAATTTCATACTAAGTCCAAAACACAGTACTGTACCAGCTAGAGTGAAGAAAATTAATTCTACCCCAGCTAAAACCATGACAGTTATCTACAACTGTATGTTTATTATTTGCTGAGTGGGATAGACATAGTTTGTTCTGAAACTTCTGTAACATGTTTGTCTTTATCTGTAAAAGAAAAAAAATAAATCATAAAACCCCCACATATTCTTTTTCCTTTTGTGCATGGTGTCTATTTGACATTCTCCAAACAGCAGTTTATGGGACTCCATCTGTTATATCTTGTCTTGAAAGGCTCTGGTGGGATTTTCAAAATCCCTTACCAATGTTTTGCTCCTGTTCCATGGACCATTCCTTTGGCTTCCAACATAAGGTGTGAACATGAGGGATACCTGCTGCCCCACTGTTTGATTCTCTTCCTGAAAACTGTTACCAAGTGTTTCAGATTAAACCCTTGCACAGAGCCACCGATTTCAATGGGAAGGTAACACTGTGGTTCTCATGCGCTGGTCCTCTAAAATCAAAGAACAGAGATTCAGGTACTTTTGTGTAAAATTTAGATTGTCACAACTTTTGCTTAATCCTGGAAATATGTAAATCCCTTCAGCACTTCTCCTCCCCCCATCCCTCCCCACCTAAAAAGGGCCCTAACGTCTTCAGCTTTTTAACTACCAAATGACTTAAGGTTTTATAGCCATGACTTTTTTTATTTATCTCACTACTACTATCTGCCCATCACAGCTAATTCCAGCAAGGCATTTCACTGTCTATAGACTATTGGGCATTCAGTTGAGCAGGCATGCTCAGAGTTCCTGATCTCACATGAAATAGAGGAAATACTAACCTCTCTCCCTTCAGTCACACCCTACTCAGTAGTCTATGCTTGGAGCAATCACCTGGCAGGAGATAGTTCAAATCCTTTGACAGAAGGTTTCTTATGTCTTAGAGCGATTCCATACAACTGTGATAGCACTTAATTCAGAAGGGAGATATTTATCTTCTCCGACGGAATCTGCTCCATTATGCTCAGATTAAAACCCATGGTGATACTACTAACTTCCAAATTCTTTCAGCTTCCTTTCTGGCCCAAAGACAAGTTTTGACTCAAATTAAAAAAGGTTCAGCCTCTCCTGGATAAGGAAGGGAAATGGAAAACAGTATGGTTTATGCCTGAGTTGAAAGTCCTTCATAAAGATGCCTGTGCAAGGGAAGGGTTTGAAAACCTTCATCCTTTATCCCATTCCTCCAGGGGCTCCCGTGTTTAAGTCAATGCTCAAGCAAAGGAAATTGCTTTCCCTGCCTCAGTGGTGCTGCTGGTCCAAGTGGCAGGGATGGACTGTGACTAAATACCAGCCTCCCTACAGGGTTTATTTTCAGAGCTGCTATAACTACCACTGACTCCTCCCTCACCAAAAACACCCAAGCAAATGTTAATACAGTTTAAAAAAAGACACTGAAGTTCAGATTTGACACATGGGAGAAGATCAGCTATAAACTTGTAAAAGCTTAATATCTTTTACTGAACTGTGCTTTTTATATCTGCAACAAAACCATTTCCTGCTTCAGCTTTCTGGCAGAGAATACTACAAACATCAAATTAGTTTTCCAGGTTACCTCTCTGTAATTACCTTATGTAATAAAAAAATGACTGAACAAAATGTCGTGTGACTCAGTATGTGTTAAGAATACAAATAATAAGAGGATATATTTACTGTGTCAGAATATCTTAAACTGTTAATTTGAAATTGTCAGTGTTGTAACAATGCAGTTGCAAGATCAGGAAAATGAGCATATTTCAAATGGATAAGTATATAGGAGTCTGGGAGCTGGAAAAAGATATTAATGTATTGTTTAGCAAAAAAAACCACTTTTGAATGGGTCCCTTATTCTCCATAAGGAAGAAAATCTTTTACATTTGTCCCTCAAAACTCAGAGAATGTGTTAGAGAGTAACTGAATGGAAATAAAAGAATATTTTTTTCTGCAAAGTGCTTCCAAATCCTTAGGTCTTGTTTTAACAGAATTTTGGTCAGACTTAACAATCCTCTTGGAACACAAGCTACAGATTAAGTAAGCACTAGGCCACTGAGCTGAATAATAAATTCCAGCTCCTTCATTTATGTGAAAAGTCCCTAAGACTCTCAGAGGATCTCTTCTGTAGCTTTAATCAATGTTGAAATAGCAGAAATTTAAATATTAAGGACCAGTTCTGAAGGAATTTAACCAGCAATTCCATGTAAGTTATGTGCAATCAGGATAAAAAATAAACTTTTCATCAGCTTCATGAGCTCTAAGGTCTGGACCTCTTGTACTCATTTTGTGCTTTACACTGGTGGTAGGTAATATTATGGAATAGAATGAATCCATTTTTAGAACAGAAAAATGATTCTGATATGTATTTTCTTCCTTTTTGTTTCTTTCTTTTTTTTTTTTTTTTTAAATAAATGGTTGTTATTCATTGTCTGGAAATGTACAACAAACTTCGTGCTTTTCAGGCTACACACCAACAAGTTTTGACTTTACCAGTGCCCAAATAACATGATTCCTCAGTTGTTTTGTTTTCATTGGTTTCATACTCCTTTGGTCCAAGACAAAAAGGTGCTAAGTGTCTTCCTTCTGCCCAAACCATAACCATGGTTTTTTGTGTTAACCACATTATATTAATTTTTGTTCTAGTGTAATCTTTATTTTAACAAAAATGCAAATCAGTCTTTTAAGCTTCTAGTCTTCATTTTCTTTAACACTTGCATTTCTGTTAGGCTAAAGAGCAAACACCAGGCTGTCCTTTCATCTGTGTGATGACACCTGACATTTTTGCACTAGAGGAAGATATGAATTTTCCCATTATATTCTTTTCTGTACCAGGAGACTCAAGGGTATGCTGGGGCATAAACGCAACCTATGGAGGATCCTGAGACATTATGGATTCAGTTACTGCATCATTGATGATAATGAAGTATTTGCCTATGCTGTCATCCTCTAGCTCTCGTGGTGCCCCTATTTTTATATTTCAACAATTTTCTATAACACCACCTGAAATGACTTTTCAAAGATCAATATTTGCTTTTAAAATAATTATGACGTATGGTCTCCTCCATTCTAGTGCAGAAATGTGATGATACCCCCCCACATATCCAGAAAGTCCTGTCTCTGTGTGCAGTTTCCATGCTATGAAAGAAGAAAAGAAATTACATCAGTGCATTAACACTGTGCACTAGTATCTCTCATGCAAAACAGTTATTATGTCTGTATATGAGAAATACGTCCTTGATAAAGCTACTGAGAAGCTAGGAGAATCCCACTGTCATACGCCTGTGCAGTATATGTGATAGTATACTAGTAGCATTATGCTGTAGCTTAAATTGCAATTTTAAATTTTTATGTAAATTTGAGAAAAATGCTTAATGAAACAGAAATAATACCCCTTACAAAGCATGGCACCTCATAATTTAGGTGTGCCTCATGTCATGAGCCAGATTTTCATACCTGTGGAAACTGAAAAACCTCATACAGTTATTTGTACCATCATTGTGCCTAAATTAATCTTTTTAACTGCTAGGGAAGCTTAAAAGAAAAAATCAGATTGATTCCAGTATAGTAGGAGGTTCAATTATTTTCATGTTCAACACGATTGAAAAAGGGAAGTTAGTCACAAGAAAGCTAAAATTTGAAGTACACTTGACATCGATCTCTGTTGGACTAACTGCCATATAAATCTTGTATAAAGCTCCTTGTGGCTGAAGAAGAGAAGGAGTAATTTCCAGTTCCAAAATACTGCATTTCAAAGAGAAATGTCCTGGTTGCACCAAACAAGTTACACAGGCGGTTAACTTGTGGTGTTGGGTACCAGTTAAAACAAGTTTGGGATAATACATCTTATTTAAAAACACAAGCAAACCTGCATCAGTTCTGTCACTGGACAATCATGGTTATAACACCATCATTACAAGAAAAAGGCATTTTCCAGGCAATTCTTGAAGTTTTCCTTTTCTCCTTCAGCTTTACAAATTAAATAATTAAAGAAAATTAATAACATTGCAGACATGGTTAACTTGGATGAGAAAGCATATGAATTATTGTTTTAAGTTTGATTGAAGCTGAGTAATTTTTGATCCTTATTGTGCTGATGTTCCATTCTAGATTTGCCAAGTGGCTTAAAAAGCCAGCTGAAATAAATTTTCCTCCAATTCCTCCTTTTGCAGACATTTGGAATTCCAGTATATTGCACCTCTTTATGAATCACGCATCAAGGAAATACACTTGAAGTTCATGATGTGTGAATGACTCCCTATAGACAGTTCATATGACAGATGAATAAGTTACACAGATTAATAGCAAGTCTTCTTTAAAAGAAAAGTGCAAGTCATCAAAAATGTTGTGTGTTCACAAAGTAAAGAACACAAAGACAACGAAATTAAAATTTAAAATGCTAATAGCATGTATTTCTGTTAGTAAGAAATTCTTTATTTTATTTTTCCATGTTTTCTATTTTAAATTTACCGTGTAATTCCTATGGTTGAGACTTCATGCACCTCAGTTTAAAGACTAGAGTAATCTTTCCCATTATTTTTGTTAATTCTGGTGATTATGGCTTGTTTGTTGTTTATCTCACTTATTTAGCTGTAACAGAGATGTCAGTTTATTAGCAGGTATTGGAGACGGTACAATCTGGCTATACAAGTGAATGAACATACATTAAATCAATGCGACAATAATTACATTCTTGATCACTTTATTTAAATCAGGATGTATTTCGCTGCTAGTGCACTGACTTATCTTTTTAAAAGATAATAATATTCATAATGAAGCAGGAGCAAGCAATTTTCTTTTCCAATTAATTGTGTATGAAAATAAATCTTGATGAGAGAAGCACCAATAAAAACATAAATGGTCTGTACAGAAGAATTACAAAGTCATTGAAGCAGAATGAAATAAGATGGAGTTGGGTGCTTATGCTGAACACTCAGTACAGGACCTAAATCAGAAAAATAAAAGTTATTAACATGTGTTAATATGAACTAATGGAAGTGGCCTTTGAAATGGAAAAACAAAGTAACAAGAAAAAAAGGTAAAAACTGTAGCAAGAAGCAGTTTATTCTAATGCTGTGTCCAGATAATGATCACTGATCAGCTGCTGCATGTTATTTAATATTCTTCATACGTACCAAAATTTAAAAAAAACAGCGTAATAAAAAGTAAGACTGTGGTTAAAAGAAGCATGTCTGTCTTGCAGTACTTCTTATGTTTCTGCTCCCTTTCTCAAAGTGAAATTGAATTTATTAGATTTCAAAGACTGCCTTAAGGCATGGGTTTGATCAAAACTAGCTAGAAATCAAGCATTTCATCTCATCAAAAATATTATGGCTTCAGCATTTAGCATGTTCTTCTGAATCAAAATGTAAAGACTAAAAACTGGCAGAAGGGCCAACAAAAAAAGTTAAGAAAAATAGGTGAAACGGGGTCTTATACATGGTGAATGTCTTAATCACAAAACATTCTGGAGCTGAGTTTTGTTGAAGCAGGTATATTTCTGTAAAGGATCCAGGCTGAACAACCTGAAATTTTCCCACGGAAAAAAGCTGTATTGAAAAACTTCATAGTCCTTAAATTTCTCAATGAACAATATGTTTTTTTCAGTGAATCTTTTGTGTCTGAATCACAGCTACAGGGAAAATCAAATTTCATTCTGAGCAATTAGTGCAATTTTTGAAAGCAGTATTGCAAAACACTGAATTGATTTTGAGTTAGAGTATACTATCAGCAGTTTTTATCTGAAAATTTAACATTCCAATAAGCATTGATGGCCGTAACGTAATAAATTTCTGGTGGTCTGTAGTGTGCCAGAAGAAATAGAGGTGTTTTATCAGTAACTGGAATTCTATGAGCTAGTTAACCCTCTCTATATTCTTCCTGTCACAGGTACTTCTGCAAAAAATGGAGGACAAGACCATTTCTTCACGGGATAAGGCTAGAGGTAGGTACTGGGCCGAAAGGTAGAGTAGGGGGTCTATAGTCATGGCACTGTGTTGTGTGGTAACAGAGGCAGATGCCTGAAGAAGAAAGTGGGGGAAAGAAAGTGGGATTCTGCCTCCTAAAGTCTCTCACAACTTTCCAAACCCCTTCTCCTAGTTCCTCCCCTGTAATGCATCCAATTTCCAACAATTATGTCCCCTTCAGTGTCCTCAAAAACAGGAAGAGCTATGATTATTACTTCATTACAAAGAATATTCTGAACTAGTCCAAGACTGACAAGTGACATATGTCCCTAGTGCAGGAGACTAGGTAGCATAGGAAGGATGACTAGAATTTTACCACAGGCATTCGTTAAGTGTCTGGATAGAGAAGCAAATCTGATTTGGGCTCAAGACTGTCTACAGTCAGGAAGGACTTTGCTGACATGAAACTAACAGCCACCTATCTGAGCTCAGGACATGAGATGGGAATGAATGGTGTACATGAAACTTAATCTTAGATCCCAGATTTTTGTTTGCAGAAACAGAAGGACCAGTTCTTTCACCAAGCAGTTGTCCAAATCTGAAAAAAATGATCCAAGTTTACTTGTGATGATCAGCCAGTACACTTAGAACTCTGATCAAGCTGTGAGGGGTAGAGAAGCTGCTGCTCCATTAATGGTACTGATCCAGACTGAAGTGGCAAGACAATGTTTATACAGGTTCAACTTGCAGAGGTTCAGAATGACATCTTTTTTTCTTTTCAGAACTAAACGCCTCTTTACCTCCGTGCTGTGTAGTGCCACAGCTCCCAGTAACATATATGATACACTCTATGCTTGAAAATACTCTTGTGAAATAGCTACCCATGAAGGATGGATAATCCTAGGACAGGACCTAAGTAAATTAGAACATATAAGCACTGATTACCATGTGCCTACAATTTAAGCATCTTGTGTATCCTGCTAATCAGCCTTGCTGCACAATCAGAAAGATGATGTACTTGAGAAGGAGAAAGACCTATTCCTCTGAAGATGTCAGAGGCAGGAAGAGAGGAAGCTTGTTTTACCCATTTTTTGGTGCATGGATGTTCTGCAAAGAAAACTAACTGGTTCTAGATGCTTTTTTTTTTATGGCCCTGAGAGATATCTGTATTTTTGAAACGTTAGCAGTAGGAAACACTATCTGCTGTTGTAGTCACTGAAGAAAATGCATGCAACATGCTCTAAGGTTTGAAGAGAAACAATTATCTAGAGATTATGCGATAATCACAAAAAGGTAAGTAATCATAGGAAGTTGTTACACTAAATAATAGGTCTTGTGAACAAAGAATCATCCCTCCTTTGCAGGGATAAGTTGACACAAATCAGGACAAGAAAGGGATCATAGCAGGTAAGCATCTGAGCTTTAGAAGTGGATTGGAAAAACATCCAATACCGAAAGATATTTCATAATTATATTGATGTCTAAGCATGGTGTCATGATGCTAGGCCTTTCCTCATTGGAGGACCTTGGTGTAGAACACTTTCAATAAACAAGGGGTAGAAATGTCAATGGGCTTCTTCCTCCACTGGACCCAGAAGCTTGTGCTAGGCAAGTTTGGGTCAACAGGATGTTCAGCTGGAGGACATGAACTCTGGTGACAGATTTGAGGTTGCCTGAGGAGGCTGTGGATTCTCCTTGGAGCTAATCAGATCTCAGGCCCCAGGCAACCTGATCTAAATTATATTGCTCTGAGCAGGTAGTTGGAACAGAAAAAAAAATGTAGGCAGTTAAGTACACTAAAGAGAGGTTTGGGTAAGTGGTGTCAGATAAAAATTGTAATACAAGCCAGTTTCTAAACGTTGATAACTTATTAAGATTTTATTTTTTAACTCTGTAGCACACGTAGAATACATTACAAAAAATATTCATACCATAGATTGTTATATAGGTTATTGCACACTTCATATATATGAAAATGAGTTCATTAGGCAAATGCATAGCAAAGATATTAATCAAACATTTTCATTGCAAACGAGAGTTTGGCAGCAGCAGAATACTTTCATGATCTTTCTTTGCATTGTTTAGAGGAAAAAAAGTAGCACTGCAAGGAACAAAAATTCTGAAGTCTGAAAAGTATTATCATTTTCCAAATGAAGCTGTTCATTTTTCTAATTTGAGGTAAGGTTTTTACCCCTCCAAATATTCTTTAACATGATGTTCATAATCCACGTGAACCATCTTATGTCAGATGAAGTATTTCTTTCTATTTCAAAAATTTTCTACTTTATTTTGCTGAAATTTTTTAGATTGACCTGAAATGTTCCTTTTGGAACTGCAAGCACAATCAATCAGGCCAAGAGGAGAAACCTAAATATGCTTTAATCAAAACAGCATTAATCTTTCTCTGAGACCAAGTCTAAAGCAAGCTGTGAAATGCTCTTTGATTTGCAGACTGAACAGTTAGAAGTGCATATTCTGTGTCTAACAGGCTGATACTAAATAGCTGAATTAAGCCATGAATAATCCAATCAAATATAGAACCTGCAGGAGCTACAATATCAGAATCATGTTGCAAAACTTAAGAATTTGCCTTTCCCTTCGTTCCTGTAGCTCAAGTGGATAATAGTTCCGAGCCTTCTCTGAACACCTCCCTCTTTCTCAAAAACTCACTAACATCCTAGTCCTATCCAAAAGAAAATTTCCCTTTTATTCATCTTTGAGATTTTTGAGCAATGAAAAAATGCTCAGAGAAATATATCCAAACGGAAGAACAAATGCCACTGAGAGAAATCCATATTTCTATGAAGGGGCAAAAACATGATGGCGGTCTTTTCCACCTGACTATTCTTCAGCAGTAAGCTTCCTTCAAGCTTTTCCAAACATTTATTTTGCACAACATACAAATCTCCTTTTTTTAATGGGAATGGTACCCAAAATCTTAAGTTCCACGGCTCTGTGGAACTTCTAAATAAATAAGAGACATGAAATACCAGTAAGAAAATAAAAGAATAAGATTAGTCTCAAAGAAAGATTGAAAATATCACAGAATAATCCAAGGACCTTGTTTTTCGACCTTGATGAAGAACTTTAGGTAACTTCAGTGGAATGTTTGAAGCCCAACAGTTTGGATGGAAAAAGCTCACCTCTGTCTGTGTATGGCCAGTTTATTGAACCTGTGAAGAAGCATACACTTCTCAAATGTCAAGCAGGACATAATAACCTGAGTGACTTTCCACTGGTTCTGGGTGAATTCCTAGAAAACATATTTCTGAGTCCTTTTGCATTAGCAAACATGATCAGCCAGTCCTATATTTGCCTTTTATTTCTTTTTCACCACAGCACCACTCCAAGGCCAAGAGAGCTTCAGCCTTCCAAAGGAGTATTGAAGTGAATCTCAAAACAAAGAATCTCAAACCACAGACAGTGATTTTTGCTATGAAGCTCTGAGAGGAAAAGTGTGATGAACAGCATGAAAATAGATTTTTCTTGACAAATCTCAATCCTCTCACAGAAGATATGAAAAAAATAATGAACTGAAGCAGTGTTTTCTGCCCTGTACACTCAAAAAGTTATGGTTGCTTAAGCAAACAAAATGTGATTATCCGAGGGTATCAAATCGTACCTCATGGGGAAATGTTAAGTGGCACAGAGCTAGATCCAATGGAACAAAAAGAGAGGTGTTATGCAGCAGAGTAATATATCAACAGTATAACAACAGTACTATGAAAACAGAAAATACAACTTCATAAAACTGAATCTAAACTTTAAGATAGAAGGTAACATGTGAAATGTCACAGTACAATAATGATAGTACATGGTTGATATTGATGACTTCTAATTTATCAAGAAGTCTTTCCATATTCTGTAATTTTGAAATTAAAGCAAAATATTCTTTCTCAAATATGTTTGTCCATTTGCACTCATTTCACTGGATGTGTTTGATAAGAAAAATATATGGCTTTCAATGGGAAAGAGAATGTACATGATTTCAAATTATGCCACCTGACAGCTAAGGCTGTCATTTATATTTTCCCATCAACTTTTAAGACTAGAACGCTTAAACAACAGGTGAAAAAAACACAAGAGTCAGATGGTCCGTATATTTCCATTTTGAAATTAGAGGTGGCACTTATCTTCAGTGCCTCTGGAGCAACCCACAGTGTGACCAAAGTGAAAACAGTAAGCCACAAAGAGAGGAGAAACCAGAGTAACCTACAAATAATGTAGCTCCTACTACTCCTTTCCAGATGCAAAATTCTGTTTTTGCATTTCATACAAGTTCTATGTATCAATTCGCCCATGTGCAACTGCCAGTATCACCCCATGCACTAGATCTGTTCTTTTTCTCATCAAGACAATGTATATGTCAAAGGCAAGATATTTCTTCCATGAAAATCAGAGTAGCTCAGACTTTTTCAGTCCAATACTGCTTTAAAGATGAGAAAAACAGCTGGGTAGATCATAGAATCATAGAATCATTAAGGCTGGAAAAGACCTCGAGGATCATCAAGTCCAGCTGTCAATCCAACACCACCATGTCTCCTAAACCATGCCCTGAAGTGCCACGTCTACATGTCTTTTAAACACCTCCAGGGATGGTGTCTCTACCACCTCTCTGGTCAGCCTGTTACAATGCCTGACCACTTTTTCAGTAAAGAAATTTTTCCTAATATCCAAACTAAACCTCCCCTGGCACACCTTGAAGCCCTTTGCTCTTGTTCAATTGCTAGTAACTTGGGAGAAGAGACCAAACCCCACCTCACTACAACCTCCTTTCAGGTAGTTGTAGAGAGCGATAATGTCTCCCCTCAGCCTCCTCTTCTCCAGACTAAACAATCCCTGTTCCCTCAACCTCTCCTCATAAGACCTGCTCTCCAGAACCTTTGCCAGCTTTGTTGCCCTTCTCTGGATACACTCCAGCAAATCGATGTCCCTCTTGTACTGAGGGGCCCAAAACCGAACACAGTATTCAAGGTGCAGCTTCCCTCACCAGTGCCGAGTACAGGGGCACGATCACTTCCCTACTCCTGCTGGCCACACTATTCCTGATCCTGATGTATGAGGATGCAAATGTTCTTCTACAATTAACTTAAGAAACTCAGTCAGAACTCCAACTCCTCTCTTGCTGTGAATTCTAATGCTTTAACTATTTAAAAAAACCAACATGTTGTGAATGCTGAGAAATCATTTATCTACTGCTACAAAACAAGAATCCTCCATGCATTATATGCCAATTATCTTACTTTAAATACATTTTCTCTCATCTTAAATGCAAAACTCCTGATGCTGATTCAAATCTAACTACTAAAATGGCTGCAAACGCTCTCAGCCAGCAGGTTTCCATCTCTCCTTGTCAGGTAATGATCTGACAGAACAGCCCAGGTTAAACTCTTAGCAAACATACTCCCATAGAGCTAAAGAAAACCCCAAAGCTGTTTCTCTATATGAGACAGAACATATGAGAGTGGATGGGACTACATCATGCTGAGAATGATGGTCTCCAATCTTTTGGACCAGGTTGCAAAGTCAAGATCTCCTCAGAAAGAGTATCTTGCTGTCAGCTCCCTTTTGAATTTTAAAGATCACCCTTTGAACATGTCTTTCAACATCAATATGGAAGGATACCATACAATGAAATGCAATTTCCCAAATAAACCATGTCCAAGTAATTTAGGTATGTTAAAAATGATACTTGTGGCTCTCTGCAAAAGTCAGTGGAAATGAAAACCCACTTAACTTTCCCAATACCGTATATAAATTCTCTGAAGTAGATATGATTTATTACTATGTTTAGGCTTTGTAGGCCTTCTAGAACACAGTGGTATTTTTAGAAGAAGCCAACCATATACAGATTTCACTGGGATGCAAAACAGACCATCAGAGTGCTTCTAAAAAGTTCATACGGAAACAACAACAATGGATCCCTTAAAATACTGGTACTCCATGCTGATAAAAATTCCCCTTTCATCAGCTGCATAATTTCTTTGCACAGAAAGAAGAGTTACATGTTTAACTTTGCAAACATAATGTTCTGTAGATGCATAAAGATCTATATTGTGCAATTTATCCTTTTCCGCGCTACAACTAAATTCTGTTGAATAATTGTATGAAAACAATCATTCTGCTTGTAAAGACAAAACAGTCGTAGTCTAGGGGCAGCTAAAGCAGGAAGGCTGTACATTCTATGAATATGTGTAAAACCTCCACTGTCAGCTTTGATAAAGGGAAGTCCACTGCTATGTTAGCAGCTTGCATAACCCAGTTAACACGGTGACCTACTATAAACCTGTCTGTGACCACCACAACAGTGGCTAATGAGACCTGAGTGGGGCCAGGAACAAAGGCAGGAGATTTAAATGTGATAGAACCAAAACTAGCAGTCAGTCACTGAGGCAAGCAGCTTCGCTACTGGCATGATCCACAGCAGAGCACTCTAGTGCAGAGCACAGAGGGGTTTCCCAAACTGGTGGAACCTCAGGGGGATCTGAAAGACCTTCTGGGAGCCTGCAGTTCACATGCCAGCAGCTGATGAGAGCTGTGTGGGGCCAGGAGCAATGGCAGCCTAGCCCCTCACAAGTATAAAAGAAGCCCTTAGGGAGCACTGGTGACCAGGAGCACGATGAGCAGGGTGGGCAAACAGGGCATGGTGCAGCAGTTTGCATGGAAGGGTGTGCAGGAAGGGCGCTGAAGCTCTGCCAGCTCGACCAGGGATTAATGGTATCCACCTGGAAGAAAGCCATGGCCTCTCTAAACTCTGCACCGTCACAAATGACACAGCTTCCCAGACAGAGCTCCAGTGGGAACACACTGCCTCCCAGCTGTCCAGCTGCAGAGTGTGCCCTGCTCTTATGCCAGTATTGGACAGCAGTAGTGAGCACACCTGTGGGTGGTGCGCCCAGGTAGAGGAACTCCTCCACTTAGTGACAGAGCTCTGGGAAGAGGTGAGTAGGTTGAGGAGTACCAGGGAGTCTGAGAGAGACTGATTAATGGAACTGGGAGAAACTGGCTGCTCATGGCTTGGGTGGGTGTACTATCTGCTGGGTAAAAAACTGGCTGGCTGGCTGAGCCCAGAGAGTTGCGGTGAGCGGGGCTAAATCCAGTTGGTGGCCAGTCATGAGCGGGGTTCCCCAGGGCTCAGTATTAGGGCTAGTGCAGTTTAATATCTTTATCAACGATCTGGATGAGGGGATCGAGTGCACCCTCATTAAGTTTGCAGACGACACCAAGTTGGATGGGTGTATTGATCTGCTGGAGGGTAGGAAGGCTCTGCAGAGGGATATGGACAGGCTGGATCGATGGGCCGAGGCCAACTGTATGAGGTTTAACAAGGCCAAGTGTCAGGTCCTGCACTTGGGTTGCAACAAATCCATGCAATGCTACCAGCTTGGGGAAGAGTGGCTGGAGAGCTGCCCAGTGGAGAAGGACCTGGGGGTGCTGGTCAACAGCCATCTGAACATGAGCCGGCAGTGTGCCCAGGTGGCCAAGAAGGCCAACAACATCCTGGCTTGTATCAGGAATAGTGTGGCCAGCAGGAGTAGGGAAGTGATCGTGCCCCTGTACTCGGCACTGGTGAGGGAAGCTGCACCTTGAATACTGTGTTCGGTTTTGGGCCCCTCAGTACAAGAGGGACATCAATTTGCTGGAGTGTATCCAGAGAAGGGCAACAAAGCTGGCAAAGGTTCTGGAGAGCAGGTCTTATGAGGAGAGGTTGAGGGAACAGGGATTGTTTAGTCTGGAGAAGAGGAGGCTGAGGGGAGACATTATCGCTCTCTACAACTACCTGAAAGGAGGTTGTAGTGAGGTGGGGTTTGGTCTCTTCTCCCAAGTTACTAGCAATTGAACAAGAGGAAAGGGCTTCAAGGTGCGCCAGGGGAGGTTTAGTCTGGATATTAGGAAAAATCTCTTCACCAAAAGGATTGTCAAGCATTGTAACAGGCTGACCAGGGAAGTGGTTGAATCACATCCCTGGAGGCATTTAAAAGATATGTCGATGTGGTGCTTAGGGCCATGGTTTAGTAGTGGACTTAGCAATGCTCGGTTAATGGTTGGACTTGATGATCTTAAAGGTCTTTTCTAACCTATATGATTCTATGAATCTACCCAAGTCTTAATGTAAGGTGAATGCATACAACTCTCTGTAGAGAAGTGGAAACTTACTGGATATGCATTAAGCTGTTGGAAAGCTGTTGGAGTCCTGGCTCATTTGGTGCTGATGTAGCCCTGTTCTGAGAAGTACAGCCTGTTACCTCTGTACTGCATCAGCCATGTCTGAATGACATCCAGTCATCTGGAGGCACAAGTAGAGATGTCTTGTGTCTGTCTGCAATAGAGGTAAATGTACTGCAATATATGCACATCCATTGGATCTTATAAGGGATGGCATACAAATATCTAGAGCCAGCTAAAAATTAGCTGACTTCCTCTGGCAGTAAAGGACTTGCTTGAAAGGACTACTTCTTGTAAGCTGAACACAAAACCTGTCTTTTTGTCTATTAAATGCAAGTACCTATACAGCTCAGAAAAAGACAGAGACCTCAAAATGAAAGGTTTGTGCTGGGTAATCAACAGTTCAGATAGAACCCCTTCACATTTCGGAAGCTGCATAGAAAGGTTATTTGGTACAGCATTCACCAGGAAGCCCTTTCAGAGAGCAGGAGCGCTGGAACAGTTTCCTGCTTGTGTCTCTTTAGGTCCACAGGAGGACTTGCTGCATCACATTCTGAGGTTCTGGTTTCTATTCATGCAAACACTTTTTCAAATTAATTTAGTGACTCCAAATAAAATTTATTTAATCTGAAGCAGTTGGTGTCAAATTAAGTTTTGATTTGGTGTCAACAGAGGCAGTATCAAGTCCCCTTCTTGAACACAGCATTTGAACAGGCACAAAGTAGGGCAAATACACTTTTTAGAAAGGTTTCTGCTGTAAATACATAGCAGTACAGTGCAGTTTTTATCCTACCATAGCAGGATATGTGCTTCCTTGAGGGTATTCACCAAGGATGAAAAAGGGTGTCTGCATATTGCACTATGAACTCTGGAACAGAAACACTGACTCGTTCAGTTTTGAACAGTTTATGATCTTTGAAAAACTTATTTCTGTAGCTCTTTTATAGATGCAGGACATATTACTTTAATATAGTAGTTCTGTAGAGCGGGATTTGAGGAAGCCTCACCTGTGAACGCAGAGTCCTGCATCTCATTTCTGCAGGTGTCAGCTGTGTGCTACTGAAGCAGCGCTTGGAGAAAGGCTGGTAGATCCACCTGTGCAGCCCTGCAGGATCAGGACATAGTAGGCATTGATCACTCGCAGCTCTTCTGCTTTAGAAGGAGTTTTCCTCTGCCTCAAAGAAGATAACCTGTGCCCTGACACTCACCCATGCCAGGATCAATAGTGGACCAAAAAAAGAAAATACCTTTGAGCTCAGAATGAGCTATACAAGTAATGATCTAGTACATGAAGTGAAAAGTTTGGGGCGTTAGGTTAATTCAGTCAACCAGACTAAGAATTACTGCCCTTAGGGTGTGCACCAAATGTGCTTGGGAGTAGAGAACACTCTGGCTGTGAACTCAGATTTCACAGGTGAAAACACTAAAATTTCATTGTGCAGAAAAATGTGAGAGTAAGGACCTAGTGGAAGCGCAAGTTGAAGACATCATTTTGTAAGCAGCTAACATGTTTAACAAGGAAGTAACTTCCTATATTCATCTTCCCAGGTTGTCTAACTGATTATGAGTAATTTCTTCTAACAACGAAATTAAAAAAATAAAAGGGAATAACTGTTGGAGATTTTATATTTTCCTCTAGCAGAGGAGAATGCAGGCATCATTTTTTAATATATCTAAGAAACCAGAAGTACAGGCATGCAATCAATAGCAAGAGAGGTGCCTCAGGACATCTCTTTTGTATGGAAAAGAATCCTTTACTGTGAGAACTCTCTTGCACCATTTGAATGCTACTTACCAATGGCATGTACCTAGGCATTGCTATTCCGCAAGCAGTGAAGCTGTTACCACTGGTTCCTCAGAAAGTTCTTTTGCACCAGCACTTTCCTTTGCAGTAGAAACTATAACAGTATCTATGCCATAACTTTAGCAACATCGAGAAATTTATGAAACACCTTTGCGTACACAACACGCAATAGGAAAACAATGTGACACTGAATTTATGGAATATATTCCTATTGTCCTACTTTTTTCTCTAATCATGTACATGAGATATTAATAGTCTGGTGCTGGGTTTTTTTTAGAATTATTATTTACTAGCTGCCATAAAAATATGTATATTTTCAAGTGATAATTCATGAAGGGAAAGTCCCTGTCCTAGAAGAGTTTCAACCAGCTGGTAGAGAAAGTTATTGGCTCAGGCACAAGAATGATGCAGGTCTATGTGATAAGGAAGAAAATGTTACACAAATTTGCAAAAGTAGAGGCTTTAAAAGAAGGAAGTGAAGAGAGGAAGGACATCTGCTGCTCAGAGAGTAAAGATCTTTGCCTGGATCAGTAAAGCACAATTTAGACTGATCAAAAGAGATATTTGCCTCCTCGAAACAATGAGTTTAAAAAACTGACTTTAACACTGAAGTTAAATACTGAGGAATTTTGAGATAAAATATGTTATTTGTGCCCAAAACCACAGTGCCCAACTTTTTCAGGTGAGAAGGGGACCTCTATAATTGTTGATTAAAGCAAGCTCTTCTGAAGGAGGTGAAAGGAAAAGACAGAGAAGTTAAGGAAGACTTGAACAGCTGCAGCCTTGGTCTGGTGGTACCCTGGCTTCCCTTCAGGTCTATACCAAGGCAGAAGACAACCTCCTCCCACTCACACTTCCAGCAGAAGCCTGGTGAAGGTTTTGTAGCACACCAATGTGGCCTCAGGGTGCCTGCAACATCTGTCAGCTTTTAAGTCAAGCGGCTGCTGTGCTGGAGAACTGCTAGTTTAAGACTGGTGCTAGTAACCAATCTGAGGCCCAGGAAATGAGCCAGAGGGTTGATCTTGATAACATATCATGGCAGTGTTCACAGCCTCTGCTTGTCTCATCTGCCTAGCATTCTGCAGACTTGAGAGTGGCAGATGTCTATCATGATGACAGAGGGGGAACAATATGGGTGTTGTAGATGCAGGCAGATGAGGACTCTGCCTCAGGTGGAAGCAAGGCACAGATGAGTTACGCCTAGTAGAAACACCTCAGAAACCTTTATGTGTGCAGCCCAGGCTAATGTGAAAAGTGGTATCCCTGAGTTGGTAGAGAATAGGTGTTCATGGGATGCCTGTAGGGCACACATGGTGGTATTCCAAGTACCATCTCTGGGGTAGGTCTCTGGAAAGCTCTGGGAAAGCATGAGTTCACAACAGGATCTCAAATTAACTTAGTGTTTTGTGTGAAAAGAATAGACAGAGAACTGCAGTTATGGACAACTTCAGAAACAGGGGATTGTAATAGGATACTTTTAGACATCAGAAAGCTAAGAGAAGTTGCAGCTTGTGCTGGAGTCAGCAATGGGAAGAGGTGCTGAGGTCCTAACCAGGCATATAAAAAGAAGAGCAAGATTTCCAATTCAGCTGTTTCAAAACACATTCTTTTTAACTTTGCTCCTCTATTCTAACAGGGTGACATGCCTCACTTTGCAGGGAGTCAGCATAAAGATTATCCATCAACCAAGTTTCACTGAGCTCTACCCATAACCCTTCAGTTTTGTGTAAACCTGATTCAAGTACTTTGACAAGGTGGTCACTCCTGTTACACTGTTGATGCAGTGCCACAGTGGATACGCAGGGACACAGAGCAGAGATTATGGCAAAGAAAATTATCCAGCTGCAGGCAGCAATCAGCAGAGTTGATGGATTTCTCTTAAATGAAAATAAAAGACATTTGGGTTAAAAACATGATTCGCCCTCAACTGTTTCCATGGGAACTAGCTTCAAATAAGTTCTGTCACCATATATTTATTTAGACAGAAATGTTTCATAAGTGAGGCATGGAATTACACACTATAAATGTTAAGCAGTACTGAAGTAAAAAGAGAAATTATACTTCAGAGTCACAACCTGACGTTTGAATTAGGGAAAGCTATTCTCCTTATCTGGCTTGAAATGAGAGAGAAAATTGTTCCTACAGGAGTGTGGCCATTCACACATTCCTGCAGTGCATCAGAATTCAAAGTCTTGGTGTTAGATGAATCATTAGGTAACTCAGTATTGATAAATACGTGTGAAAAAAGTCAGTAATTACTTAATTAAAACCAGACAGAAACCACTCAGTGTTACAGAGAACAGTGGGGAACACAAGGTATAGTGCACAACTACTTCCTTTTGTATTCTTCTGTAAAGAAAGCCAAGACCCTCCTTCATATTTTCCATTGTAAATTCTTTATCAATAAGAAAAATACAGTGTATATCCCAAATAATTAAACTGCACCCCATAGCCTAGTGAAAATACAATAACATGGTGGAATTGTTAAGCATTGTGATGGAAATTCTGAAAATAAAAAATTATAGCAATGTTGTTAGGGTGTGCAGAGATGCAACAAGGAAGATCAAGGAATTCAATCTGGCAATGCATGTCAAAGGCAACAAGAAGGGCTTCTTTAAATACATCAGCAGTAAAAGGAAGACTGGGGATACAGTGGGCCTGCTGCTGAACGAGGTGGGTGCCCTGGTGACACAGGATGCAGAGAAGGCGGAGTTACTGAATGCCTTCTTTGCCTCAGTCTTTACTGCTAAGGCTGGCCCTCAGGCATCTCAGCCCCCAGAGGTGAGAGAACAAGATCTGGAGAAAGGAGGACTTCTCCTTGGTTGAGGAGGATTGGGTCAGAGACCACCTAGGCAAACTGCATCCTCGCAAATGCATGGGCCCTGATGGGATGCACCCACGAGTGCTGAAGGAGCTGGCAGATGTTCTTGTTGAGCCACTCTCCATCATCTTTGAAAGGTCATGCAGGACAGGAGAGGTGCGCAAGGACTGGAGGAGAGCAAATGTCACTCCAAACTTCAAAAGGGGCAAGAAGGAGGACCTGGGGACCTATAGGCCAGTCAGCCTCACCTCCATCACCAGAAAGGTGATGGAGCAGTTCATCCTGGACATCATCTCCAGGTATGTAGAGGACAAGAAGGTTATCAGAAGTAGTCAGCATGGATTCATCAAGGGAAGATCATGCTTGACCAACCTAGTAGCCTTCTATGAATGTGTGACTGGCTGGGTCGATGAAGGGACAGCAGCGGATGTTGCCTATCTTGACTTCAGTAAGGCATTCGACACTGTCTCCCATAGCATCCTCATAGACAAGCTAAGGAAGTGTGGGTTGGATGAGTGGACAGTGAGGTGGACAGAGAACTGGCTCAACAACAGAACTCAGAGGGTCGTGATCAATGGAGCAGAGTCTGCATGGAGTCCTGTCACTAGTGGTGTTCCCCAGGGGTCTGTGCTAGGTCCAGTCCTATTCAACATATTCATCAATGACCTGGATGATGGGATAGAGTGTTCCCTCAGCAAGATCACTGATGAACTGTGGTGCTATCCAGTGAGACCTGGACCAGCTGGAGAGCTGGGCCAAGGGGAACCTGATGAAATTCAACAACCCCATGCCCCATTATAGGTTGTGGGCTGACCTACTGGAAAGCAGCTCTCTTGAGAAAGACCTGGGAGTGCTGGTGGACAGCAGGTTGACCATGAGCCAACAGTGTGCCCTTGTGGCCAAGAAGGCCAATGGTCTCTTGTGGTACATTAAAAGGAATGTGGCCAGCAGGTCGAGGGAAGTTATCCTCCCCCTCTACTCTGCCCTAGTAAGACCACATCTGGAGTACTCTGTCCAGTTTTAGACCCCCCCGACTAAGAGGGACAGGCAACTGCTTGAGCAAGTCCAGCAGAGAGCTACAAAGATGATCAGGGGACTGGAGCATCTCCCTTATGAGGAAAGGCTGAGAGACTTGGGTTTGTTCAGCCTGGAGAAGAGAAGACTGAGGGGGGATTTCATAAATACTTATAAATATCTAAAGAGTGGGTGTCAGGACGATGGGACTAGGCTTTCTTCAATAGTGCCCAGTGACAGGACAAGGGGCAATGGGTACAAGTTGGAACACAGGCAGTTCCACCTAAACACGAGAAGAAACTTCTTTCCTGTGAGGGTGACAGAGCAGTGGAACAGGCTGCCCAGGGAGATTGTGGAGTCTCCTTCCCTGGAGACATTCAAAACCTGCCCGGACATGGTCCAGTGCCCCCTGCTCTAGGTGTGCCTGCTCAAGCGGGGGGTTTGGACGAGATGATCTCCAGACGTCCCTTCCAACCCCTGCCTTTCTGTGATGGTGTGATATTTTTATTTCATTTTATATCAAAATGAATAATCAATTTTGTACAAAGTCCCTTGCTGTTTATAGGGTTAATAATTTATCTCTTGCTGTCCTCAGTTTTAGTTTTCAGTGGACTGCAGTCCTATGACCTGACAGCTTACTGGTAAAAGGTAATTAATTAATTAAGGCTGGACAATGTCTGTCTTCCAGAATATAGGTTTAAGTGTAACTGAAGATTTTTTGAAGCAGGAAATGAAGAGTTAATAACATACTTGTTTCCTTAACCTAACCTCCCCTTGATCTGCAGGAAGGAATGCCTGCATCTGTAAGCAATTTGGCTGTGTTTACTACACTAGGTTTAGCTTCACAGAACTGACCTTGTGGTCTGAGATGGGCTGGGAGCTCTAAAACTTCAATTTTTCTGATTCTTAGAGTTCTGCTGATCCTGATGTTCTGCAAGAGCACAAGAAGCCCTCATATAATTAACTCTAACTTAGCCAGGTGTTTTAGTTCATGAACTAACTTATTAATAAAAAGGAAACATTACTTGTAGGCATTATGGGTCATTTAAACACCCAGATTACTTACAAACCTCTGTGAGGAGATGCAGTTGGGATTGGTAAGAAATGGTAGAGCATACTTTTGCGTCTTTGTTTTTCCTATAGATTTCATTATAGTAGAACAAGGGTTAAAGTTCTAAAAATCTTTGGATTCCTCTGTGATGAAAAGGCTGGTGCTGGTAAGGTCACAACTACATGAAAGGTGGACTGCTGTGATGAGGGACTGGAGGCAAAACCCTGACAATAACCATCTCAAGCAGAATAAGCACAGATGAGCAGCTCTGCTGGGGCTGCAGGGAAGAAGATAGCCCATAGACAGCATAGAAATATGAGGAAATTATGTATTGAAACCAGGTAAAAACTCCTAACTTCAAGAGGTGGCATTTTTCTCAGGACAGCTGAGATTTTCTACCAGACACAGTGTCCTAAAACCTGGAACTGGTTTATTTAATGTTTGGTTTAGCAAATGTCATTTTTAAAAGTGGTCCTAAAGTCCTCATCCACCACTATTTCCATTTCATTTCATTAAGATACTAGGTTCTTAGATGCTGCTAACATTTGTAAAGTTGGTCCCTGAGATGTTTGATCTTGCAGTAGGGATCAGAGGACAGGGACTGAAATTACCACCACCACCCCCTCAAAAGGGAAGCAGGCAGAACTCAGCTGTTACTGCTCTGGTTGGCAGCTCTTCCAGCTTCCTCTGTCTTATGTGTTATGGTTGTATCAGATGTACAGAGAGAATGAAAATTACTGAGGATACGGATGTGGTTAAGGAGAGGACAAGAAACCTGAAAGAAGCAATTCTGCTTTGAGTTTGTTTTTTTTAAAAACAAAAGCAAAAATATAGTTTAGTTTAACAACACAATTGTAAATCACCTGCAAATTGTGCAAGTACAGACTTGGGCAGTACAGTAGTCCTGGAGAATATGGTCACGGGGAAGAATTATAAATGAGTCATAGACACTTTAAATATATGCTGCTTCAGCATGTATTTCATTCCAAATGCCACCTCTGTACATTGGGAAGAGAATAGTGTTACTTTGACCTCTGAGAAATTAAAACCATTTGCTAAATTAGGGTTTCCAGGAAACTAAAGTTATGTCTAGTATTTGTACCTTGACACATTGTGCTAATTTCACATCTTCTACAATCTGTTTACTTTTCTTGTGAAGTTGTCATATTGTCAAATATTTTTAAAGAATAAGGTAAGTGAACAGGTGATAACCTTAACCAGTTGTACAGCCTCAGACAGTAACAGTGCTTGTACACAAAAGTGTGTGTGCAGGCAAGCATGTGCAGATACGGAATGAGTGAGAGTGAGCAATGCTTTTTCATTCATCCACTGCACAAATTTCTGATTATCCATTATATGAGAGTATGCACATGACTAGGGTTGATGCCTCAGAAATACTAGCTGACATAAACTAATAAATTCTTGTTCCAATTGAGCTGTTGAAATGTTTTGCAAGCTCTTACAAACTCTGGGAGGTCTTCAGCATACTCAGGGTAGAACAGTCACAATCACCAAGAAATATCTACAATTGCCATCTGACTGTTCAAGACATTCTAATTAAAAACAAATGCAATCTTGCTGTAGATCAGGGAACTAGGACAGATTGCAAGTGGAAAGAAATGAGGAGGATTAAAATTGGAAAGATTAAGTCACCAGTCTGAAATATAGTTATGTTTTATTTAAGGAACTTAAATAGCAAATTCATGGCTCCAGAGCATGGATTGTGCTAGCATTTACTTCTATGTATTCCATGTATTGAGTATTTATTCTTTCTCTTCTGTTGCTTATCCCTAGAGGAGTCTTACAATAGTATGTTAAAATATCTGTCATCAAGAATAAAATCAAAATTTTAAAGATGTTTCAACATCCAGTATTGTGCAAATAGTCATATGTGTACAAAAATTAATCCTTCTGACCTCTCCCTACACATTTTTCTGGTGCAGATAAGCACTTCAATGTTTAATCCTGACTTTCTGTGTTAGTAAATCTATTTAACCCTGCTCTAAATTTAATAAGCTCTAAAGCGGTGCACCTTGCTTTCAAATTGCATCACAGTCCACCTGAAACAAACTCTCCGGTCTAAAGGAATAGACATTATAACTGCTTATGCTGCTTTTACTAAGCAAAGTTTAATAACAGGTTGTTCAATCATCACCAATGGAAGTTTTAAAAATTTTCTACCAAATTAAAATATTAGAAATTACTCTGAGTAGTAGAATTGCTTCCACTCAACTTCAACATTGCTGATCTGTGGCTGTGAAAGAAGATATGCTGATGGGGGGTGTGGAGGGAGTTACGGAATGGCAGAAGAAGGAGGAATTCACAATAAGAAAGGACATTATCTCAGCAGGTAAGCAAGCTTTATTAGCTCTGCCTTTCACTGTACCTGCCATTTACAAAACTGGCCATGTGTCTCCTTTGCTTCCCAGGCCACAGAAAGCAGTCAGTGCCACCTACAACAAACAGGAGTATTTACAAATCTGAGCTGCTCACTTCTGGGTCAGCATGAGGAGAGGAGTGAAGCACAGCTGGGAAGTGTGGCAAGAGCAGCAGCATACAGGGAAAGGAGTGGGGTACACAAGGAAGCAAAATTTAGCTAAAGTCCAAGTTGCCTGTTTGCTATCTGCCACTTTGGTGTACCTCAATGTGCTGAATGGGCAATATCTGCACTTTCACAAATATGTTTCCTACCCACTTCTTTCCCCACAGAAGGAAGTGAAGGTAGCATCAGCATCTAAAACGAAAAGAACCTCACCCCTTAAATTAACTGAACAGCTCCTGACATAAAGTCCATGGAAGTCAGCAGAGAGAAGTCTACTTGCTGGCTGCGGATATTTTTCATAGTTTCAAATACTGAAAAATCCTCAGAACAGCTCAACATGGTTTAAGAAAATATTTGGTTGCAGGCTTGCTAGCACCTATGTTAATAGTATCTTGGTGGGACATTTAAACAAATGTTTTCCCACTAATACAAACTGGAGCTCAAGCTTAGCAACATCTGAGTATTTCACCCACAAAAGGTCTCAGCTTCCATATACTCTGGCCAGGGGCTAAGAGGATCTCCCCTGCTGTGGATTTGGCTGCTGGGTTCCAGGGCATCTCAGAGCTGGAGCAACAGAAGGTGGCTTCCATCCCATTGCAGACATCGGCCAGTAACCGTCCCCAGGATACGGGAACACAGGATGGCAGGCTCCCCTTCCCTCTGCACACTTCCACCAAAATGATAATGCATGAAATGCAAGGACTGAAGAGATATTTGATCTTTTAATACT
The DNA here is from genome assembly GCF_949628215.1 of Phalacrocorax aristotelis. Taxonomy (NCBI): domain Eukaryota; kingdom Metazoa; phylum Chordata; class Aves; order Suliformes; family Phalacrocoracidae; genus Phalacrocorax; species Phalacrocorax aristotelis. The sequence continues at coordinate 59,625,535 of NC_134311.1, forward strand.
TTATGATTTATATAAGAATATATAATCCTAGTTCTGTTGTAAAAGCTAAAACAACAGTCTAGGCTAAACTTACTTTTTGCTTAGAATATCTACAATTTACGCCACAGAGATACTTGATTCTCCGAGACTTTTTCTGAACAAAATACTTTCTTTGGGTTGGAATATGGAGATGACTAATTTTTTCTTTTCAAAATGCAAAAATAGCCCTGTATATACACCCACGCAAAGGAATGTATACAGAGTAAAAGACTAATTATTTGTAGGTATTTGCTCAATTACTGAGTTGAAAGTCCTTAGCACTTTTATTGTTTGAAGAAGTATGACCGTTTTGTTATTTGTGCTTTGTGGTTGCCCAGCTGAGTGATGTAACCTTGTTATTTTTAAGGTGAATATTGAGAAGAGTAATGGTGGCAGCTAGCAGATGAAATATTAATAATCAATAAGCATTTACACAAATGCCTAGTAATCACCCTTTTTTCATCAGGCAGCAAAGCAATGTTCTGGTAACTACAATAAGCACTGCTTTATGCAAAAGTATTGTTTTAGTTATTCGGCTTGTATTTTTGTCCCCTCAGCATCAGAACTGCTATTATTGTGAGTTAGTATGTTGCATGGGAAGAGACACTAGAAGTTTAGTGGGGGAGGAAAAAAAGACAAAAATCAGTTTAGGACCTAAATACATCAGTGGAGTTATGATGATGAATTTAATGCTTTTTATTTGATTCTGAATGCATTTGCGTTAATAGAAGATTAGAAGTACTATAGAAAAGACCATTAGAATATGTGCTCTAATGGTTCATACTCTTGGTAAGTACAAGTATTTCCATAGTTTTAAATTTATCTCATAGACAAACATGCAAACACACACACACACTCTTACACAGACTTACTCTTATTTATTGCAAAGGTTACTGAGGGAAGCTACTGCTCACTCTTGAGTGTCAGCTGGGTTTTCTACCTGTCCCCACTATGGCCTGTTTTAGAAATGCCACTAAACGAACAGTCCTGCCAGTAAAGAGCAGACTTAGGTTCTCTTTTAAGCCTGAGATAAGCAGTACAATTTTGTTACGTCCAGTAAAATTTGGTCAGCAAATCCTGCAGTTTATGTTACAGTATGTTATCTTTGTTACATTATGTTATGTTTAGTAAAGTCTGGAAAAAGGTTGGACTAGATGATCCCTGAGGTCCCTTCCAACCTGTGATTCTGCGATTCTGCGATCTTCAAAGTTTTCACGGAGACTTTTAACCATAGTTTGCTTTATGTTTCATTATTAAAGCTGCACGTGAGACCATGGAAAACAATTGCTCTTATAAAGCGTACTTAACCAATCAAAACATCCCAAACCTATTCACAGGTCAGTTATCATTAATACAGGCATTATTTTATCAGGTACATAATAATAAATGTCTATATATAGATGAATGTACAGCTAATATCCACCAGTACTCTGCAGCTTTACATTGCTGCATGGATATAAAAAGCACTACATCCCTCACTTAAACAGGTAACAAATCTGTAGTTACTCGGTACTTACTACTAGAGCAACACAAAATGTTCAGAAAACCCACAACAGTTCCTCGAGGTACCACCTTTCCTTAGCAAGTCTACCCAAGATATCTTGTTAGAAGGCTTCTTTAAACTGAATATAATCTGGAAAAAAAATAACTTGTGCTGAAATATGATTATCTGCTGTGGGACATTTATCTTTTTTTATTCAGGGAAAACTACACCACAAAGTACTGCTAAAAAGAAACTAACACCCCTTTTCAGTTGAAACACCAGTACCTGGCCAAGGAGAGAGCACTGACACTGCAGCCTGGAGGTGGGGTCCTGGAGATTGCCTATGCTAGGAGCTGACATGGGAAGAATCATTGAATAGCATCATAGAATCATTTAGGTTAGAGAAGACCCTTGATCATCAAGTCCCACTGTAAACATAACACTGCCAAGTCCACCACTAAACCATGTCCCTAAGGGCCAAGCTAAGTGAAGCAGGGTGGCTTGCCCCAGGGCTGTTCCCAAGGACAGAAAGAGTAGCAGAAGACTGGAAAAGAGGAACTGAAGTAAACAGTGCAAGGAGGACAGGCATTGGTAATACCAGAATAAGGCAAAAAGAAACAGGCTGAGGAAAAGAGTAGGAAGGGACAAGACTGGGCAGAGGCAGAATTGAAGAGGTTGCACAGAAGCAGGCAAATGCAATGGTAGGAGAAACAGAAGGAAAATCAGGCAAGAGTCTGACTGTTTCAGAACGTTGGGTTTGGGTTTTTTTTTTTCAAGAAGTTGGATACAAGGAGGACACCAGGGTCAGCAAGGCAAGTGGAACATGCTGGAGTAGGGACAAAATGACATCAGGATGTGGGGAGCAAACTCAGACACTGAGGAGTCCCAGGTTCCTCCAGTGAAATCTGCAAGGAAAGTGCTCACTTCTTCAGTGGTAGGGAATAACCTACCACTGATTTCAGTTATGGTAGCAGCTCAGCTGCCTGGATTCAACAGATAACAGAAGGCTTTCTATATGATAATAAAATTGTCATAAGATTTCTAGCATTTTTTTTTCAGTTTTCTTTTTAAAAAAGAAACAGGAAGTGACACACAACAACGTTTAAAGAGAAACAGCATTGCAAAGTTAAATGATTAGAAGATGGAAAGAGAGTGGAAGTGTATGGTGTAACTTTAGTTTGCCTTCTCTATGTAAATGTACTATTTCACCATCCTCAAACACCTGATAACATGACTCTTGTGGATTGATCCCACCAGCATTCACGATGGAGCAGCTTGACAGACAGCTCTTTTGTTCCTTTCAATAAAGGTAATTTATGAGCTTTATCTTTCTTGTTAAGGAATCTGGAAGGTCTAGAACTGCAATGGAGGCACACAGTAAATGCAGATGAATCCAGAGAACAGAAATACATCTTTGTAAAACATGGTGAGTAAATACTGACATTGTGTCCTGTCCGGAATGCCTGTAAGTCTTCTGCCTTCTACTATAGAGAACAAATTAACATCGAGGAGTTTCTCTTTACCACGTTTAAATTATTAAATGCATAATCTGGTTTTAATAAATGCCAAACCTTGTGAGGAGTTGTTCAAAGTATTAATCTTCAAAATAAGGGGAGATACAGAATCACAGAATCACAGGTTGGAAGGGATCATCTAGTCCAACCTTTCTAGGAAAAGCACAGCCTAGACAAGATGGCCCAGCACCCTGTCCAGACGACTCTTGAAAGTGTCCAATGTGGCCAAGTCAACCACTTTCCTGAGGAGATTATTCCAATAGCTGATTGTTCTCATGTCCAGTCAGAATCTCCCCAAGAGCAACTATTGTCCATTCCCCCTTGTTCTGTCCATGTGACTCCTTGTAAAAAGGAAGTCTCCGTCTTCTTTGTAGCTGCCCCTTAAGTACTGGTACGTGGTGATGAGATACCCTCTAAGCCTCCTTTTCTCAAGGATAAACACACCTAGTTCTCCCAGCCTATCCTCATATGGCAGGCTTCCCAGTACTCTGATCATCCTGGTGGCCCTTCTCTGTACAAAGACCTGTACACAGTACTCCAGGTGTGGCCTGACAAGCACAGAGTAAGTGGGATAATGACTTCTTTATCTCTGCTGGTGATGCCCTTTTTGATGTAACCCAGCATCCTGTTGGCCTTCTTGGCCGCAGCAGCACACTGTTCGCTCATGTCGAGCTTTCTGTCCACCAGGACCCCCAGGTCCCTTTCAACAGAGCTGCTCTCCAGCCAGGTGGATCCCAGTCTGTGCTGCACTCCCGCATTATGTTTTCCCAGGTGCAAGACCTTACACTTGTCCTTGTTGAACTTCATAAGGTTCTTGCTGGCCCACTCTTCCAGCCTATCCAGATCTCCCTGCAGAGCAGCTCTCCCTTCTGGAGTGTCTACTTCCCCACTCAATTTGGTGTCATCTGCAAACTTGATCAGGCTACACTTGATCCCATTATCCAGATCACTTATAAAGATGTTGAATAACATTGGGCCCAATATTGATCCCTAAGGGGACCCCACTAGTGACGGGTTGCCAGTTTGAAAAAGAGCTATTTACCACCACCCTTTGGGTGCGGCCTGTCAGCCAGTTCCCCACCCACTGCACAGACCACTTCTCTAGTCCATAACGCATTAATTTCTCCAGGAGGACGCTGTGGGGAACTGTATCAAAAGCCTTGGAGAAGTCCAGGTAGACAATGTCCACTGCCTGCCCCATGTCAACCAGGCAAGTAACTTTATCATAGAAGGCCACCAGGTTTGTCAAGCACGAAATCTGCCTTTAGTGATAGCTATGTTGGCTTCTCCCGATCATGCGCTTCATTTGACTTGAGATGGCCCTCAGGAGGACTCATTCCATAACTTTCCCAGGGATTGAAGTATGGCTGATGGGCCTATAGTTACCCGGATCCTCCCTTGAGCCCTTCTTGTAGTTAGGGGTAACATTTGCCTCCCTCCAGTCCTCTGGGACATCCCCAGTTCTCCATGAATTCTCAAAGATTGTGGAAAGTGGCCTTGCAATGACATCAGCCAGCTCTCTCAACACCCTTGGGTGGATGGCGTCAGAGCCCATCCATTTGTAGGGGTCAGGCTCCTGTAACAATTCACATACTAACTCTTCCTTCACTGATGATGGGTCTATGTTTGGATCAACCAGCAATTTCATTCCCAGGGCCTGGGGCCTGACAGTGCTGATAAGGACAGAGGTGAAGAAAGTGTTGAGGACCTCCGCTTTTTCAGCATCATTGGTGATTGACTCTCCTTTTCTGTTTAGCAGTGGGCTTATGTTTTCCTTCTTTTTCTGCTTGTGGTTGACATATCTGAAGAACCATTTCTTGTTATTTTTGACACCTACAGCCAGTTCTAATTCAAGCTGGGCTTTTGCTTTTCTAACCACGTCTCTGCACACTCTGGCAATGCCTTTGTAGCTCTCAGTGGATAATCCTCCACTTCTCCATCTCTGGTATGCTTCTCTTTTGGATTTGAGTAGACCCAGGAGCCCATGGTTGATCCAAGGGGGCCTCTTGCTCTGCTTACTTCCCTTTCCTTTATAGGGGATAAACTGGCTTTGTGCTTCCAAGAGAGAGTTCTTGAAGAACTCCCAGCACTCACCAGCTCCTATGTCTTCCATGGAAGCTTCCCACCAAATCCCTCCCAACTGAGGTCTGAGTGAGCTGAAGTTTGCTCTTCTAAAATCTAGAACCCTTGTCTTAGAGCCGACCTTCAGCACACTCAGCAGGATCCCAAACTCCACAATATTGTGATCACTGCAGCCAAGGCTATCACTAACCGAGATATTACAAAGCAGGCTTTCTCAGTTTGTGAATAGCAAGTCCAGCAGTGCCTCATTCCTGGTTGGCACATCTAACATTTGTAGGAGGAAACAGTCCCCGATGCATTCCAGGAACTTGGTGGATGACATGCGAGCTGCTGTATTGTTCTTCCAGCAGACGTCTGGGTAGTTGAAGTCACCCATCAGGACCAGGTTCTGTTGGCCAGAAGCTTGCTTTAGTGCCCCAACTATTACTTCATCGGCATTGTCTTTGTGGTTAGGAGGTCGGTAGCAAATGCCCACTGTGAGGTCCTGCTTGGAGATGACCCCTTTGACTTTAACCCAGAGGCATTCAATGAAGCAGTCGCAATCACCATAGTTGACTTCAGTACCTTTGAGGATTTCCTTAATGTAGAGTGTGACTCCTCCACCTCTTCTACCCTGCCTGTCCTTACAAAAGAGCCTATTATCGTCCATCACGATCCCCCAGTAATTTGAGTTGTCCCACCATGTTTCAGTTACTCCTATGATGTCATACCCTTCTGAGTGGGCACCGAGCTCTAGTTCCTCCTGTTTGTTACCTAGACCGCGTGCATTTGTTGACATACACTTGAGGTGATTACTCTTCTGTTTCACCTCTTGGGAGACAACTACAGAACATTTGTCACCACACTGCTTGGCCTGACTTACTCCCCCACTGGATGTGCTGGTGTGAGTGTTTCCATAACGGATCCCACCCCCCAGGTCTTTCAGTTTAAAGCCCTCCTCCCCAAGTTAGCCAGCCTACTGCTGAAGATTCCCTTACCCCTTTTGGACAGATGGATTCCATCCCTCCCTAACATGTTGTAGTCATTGAAGAACACCCCATTGTCACAAAAGCCAAGCCCCTCATGGTGGCACCAGCCACGTAGCCAGGAACTGATATACATTATGCGCCTGTTTCTGGCTGCTCCCTTCCCTCGAACTGGCAAAATGGAAGAGAAGGTCACTTGGGCACCAATGTTTTTCACTTGCTCCCCCAGGGCTCGAAAGTCTTCCTTGATTTTACCCAGGTTACGGCTCTCTGTGTCATTCATGCCTGCAAACATACATTACAGATATATTATTCTTTTTTGTTCATTTCATTATAAATTTGTAATTTAACCATACATATTCCTGTTAAATTCAGTTCCACATGGGTTTAATGCAAAGTGTTTGCACAAGTTAGCCACGGTAATCCATTGTTTCAGAGACATTAATAATTTCATGATGTTTGTAAACAAATAACTCAGAAAGGATTTGCCTGGAAGAAGTAAAACAATGTTGAACTAGAACATTTGTGACGTGAGAGCTAGGGAAATACAGGACGTTTCAGCTCCTCTGGAACCACATGTAAATTAGAGCTGCATTCAGTTAATTGAAAATGCAGTATACGTCCTACCTTCAGACTACATTTTTCCCCAGTATGAGTGGAGGAGCAAATATTGTGGAGTAATGGTTTACAAAGAGAAGAACAGTCAGCTGCAAACCAAATGTTCGATGTTGCCAGATTTAGAGGAATAAGAACACTGACAAAAATAAAACACAGCAGGCAAATCCAGTGTGTAGGGATGAAATAATCTGAGTTCCCAGAAAATATGTTCCTGAGAAGAAGAGCTGCTAATGTGCTGAACAAACTGTCACTCTATCACAACTCCTTACCCATCATTTAAGCTTTTTTACTTCATTAGCCAGTACCCACCCCCCTACATGCAGGAGTATGAAGAAAGAGAGCAAGTGGAGCAAAATCAGCCATTCCTGCCGATTCAGTTCTCTTTTCTATTTTCCCTACAAAATAGGCTCAAAATTTGGTCTGCACATTAGTCTAGTACCTGTTATCAATGTGATAGCGAGAACAAATTTGAAAACAGACTGTATAAGAACAAACAATTGAAAATTAATTGTATTAGTATGAATTTTAAATTGTGAGAATAATTAGAGCTAGAAATTAATCTTTACTAGTCTTCATATTGTTTTTTAGTATTTTGCTCAAGTTTGCACCATAGCAAAGGTATAAGTTTTTAAAAGCATTACCAGTTTTGGGCACTTTCTCACACTGCACTTCAGTACTACTCACTACCATAACAGTAAAAAAAATTAGTAAATTATTTTGAAAATGTAAAGAAAAATAATATATTTGTTGGTGCTGGATACAGAAAAAAACCCCATACATAGATAAGTATTAATAACTTAACAATTATATCCATAATTAGTTTTTTATCAAACTATATGAATGGGTATGAAATCAACTGCTTAGTTAGGTTATACAAATCAGCTTAGAGGTTTATTACAATTTCTTATTTCAACTTCCAGATAATCACATACACATGTATAAAATGAATTTCTGCCAACATGAGGTACGGTCATAGCCCACAGTAAATAAAACCAGTTCTGAAATATTCCTGTTGATACATTGCAATTTCTCAGCAGAGAGCCATAGAGATGCGTTCTACTTAATCACTTTATAGAAAACTTATGAAACCATATCAACAATGTCAAGTACCTTAGACATTTTGCTAAAGATACTTAGTAGTGTTGAAAATAGATATTTAGATCTGTTACAGTAGCTAAATATATCAGGAAATGCAATACTTCTGTATGCATATATTATACTTACCATTCATTAGTCTTAAATAAGAAAAGCCTAACGTACATTGTTCTTAGCCAAATCCCCCCTAATAATTCCTGAGATGAAGAGTTAGTTCTGTATTTCTGATGTCCTGATACAAAATTAGGTGACTCATGTCAGGATGCATTAAACAGCCATAAGATCTCTTTTCATGGAAAGCAATCACTCAAAAGGTATAACCTGTCTGTGGGCATACCCGATACTGTCCAGGCAGGTTTTGAATGTCTCCAGAGAAGGAGACTCCACAACCTCCCTGGGCAGCCTGTTCCACTGCTCTGTCACCCTCACAGGAAAGAAGTTTCTTCTCATGTTTAGGTGGAACTGCCTATGTTCCAACATGTGCCCATTGCCCCTTGTCCTGTCACTGGGCACTATTGAAGAGAGCCTAGTCCCATCGTCCTGACACCTACCCATCAGATATTTATAAGTATTTATGAAATCCCCCCTCAGTCTTCTCTTCTCCAGGCTGAACAAACCCAAGTCTCTCAGCCTTTCCTCATAAGGGAGATGCTCCAGTCCCCTGATCATCTTTGTAGCTCTCTGCTGGACTTGCTCAAGCAGTTGCCTGTCCCTCTTAGTCGGGGGGGTCTAAAACTGGACAGAGTACTCCAGATGTGGTCTTACTAGGGCAGAGTAGAGGGGGAGGATAACTTCCCTCGACCTGCTGGCCACATTCCTTTTAATGCACCACAGGAGACCATTGGCCTTCTTGGCCACAAGGGCACGCTGTTGGCTCATGGTCAACCTGCTGTCCACCAGCACTCCCAGGTCTTTCTCAAGAGAGCTGCTTTCCAGTAGGTCAGCCCACAACCTATACTGGGGCATGGGGTTGTTCCTCCCCAGGTGTAGGACCTTGCACTTGCTCTTGTTGAATTTCATCAGGTTCCCCTTGGCCCAGCTCTCCAGCTGGTCCAGGTCTCACTGGATAGCACCACAGCCTTTTGGCGTATCAGCCGCTCCTCCCAGCTTGGTATCATCAGTGAACTTGCTGAGGGAACACTCTATCCCATCATCCAGGTCATTGATGAATATGTTGAATAGGACTGGACCCAGCACAGACCCCTGGGGAACACCACTAGTGACAGGCCTCCATGCAGACTCTGCTCCATTGATCACGACCCTCTGAGTTCTGTTGTTGAGCCAGTTCTCTGTCCACCTCACTGTCCACTCATCCAACCCACACTTCCTTAGCTTGTCTATGAGGATGCTATGGGAGACAGTGTCGAATGCCTTACTGAAGTCAAGATAGGCAACATCCACTGCTGTCCCTTCATCGACCCAACCAGTCACACATTCATAGAAGGCTACTAGGTTGGTCAAGCATGATCTTCCCTTGATGAATCCATGCTGACTACTTCTGATAACCTTCTTGTCCTCTACATACCTGGAGATGGTGTCCAGGATGAACTGCTCCATCACCTTTCTGGCGATGGAGGTGAGGCTCCCTAAACTTGAGAGTTTAGATCAATTTCACCTGGAACACTTAGGGGTGTTTATAGAGCTGTGCAGGCTCACCTTTGTAACTGTAGTACTAATCTTCCTTTGAAAAACAGCTATCCCAGCCTCCATGTTTAGCGCAGGGTTTTGTATGGTAGAGGAGAGAGAAGTTGTCTTAGTGCTGGAGAAGCACTCGGAGGTTACCTTATTTATGGAATGTCACTCTGTGGTGTGGCAGAAAGGTACTTGAGCACACAGTTTTCCCTGGAGGCCTGTACGAGGACTCACTACAGCTATGCAAACCCTTGAGGTGGTTTTTCTCCTAGTTGCCATCGCATGAAGCTGGTACGGCACCTTTATAACTGCTCAGGTTGTCCTGTCTTATTCCCCCATTGTTTGTGATGACATTAGCATTGCCAGTTTGTCCCCCTCTCCCCAGGTTTGTCAGTTTAAAGCCCTCCTCACCAAGTTAGCCAGCCTTCTGCCAAAGATTCCCTTGCCCCTTCCCGAGAGGTGAAGTCCATCCCTCCACAGCAGCCTAATGTTGTTGAAGAATGTCCCGTTGTCATAAAAGCCAAAACCCTTACGTTGACACCAGCCACGTAACCACGAGGTGTTTGTATTATTTGCCTATTTCTAGTTGCCCATTTTTCTCTAACAGGCAATATGGAGGAGGTGATAACTTGGCACCAATATTTTTCACTTGCTTTCCCAGAGCTTTATAGTCTTCCTTAGCTCTGCCCAGACTCTGGCTTGTGGCATCATTTGTGCCCGCATGGAAGAGAAGCAGAGGATAATAATCAGTGCTTTTGACAAGTTGTGGCACCCTCTCAGTGATGTCTTGGATTTTAGCTCCTGGAAGACAGCAAACCTCTCATCACTCTCTGTCAGGTCAGCAGATGGGTGCCTCAGTGCCTTTTAACAGAGAGTCACCCACTGCGAGCACTCGTCTCTTCTTTTTGCAGTATCTACTGTGTGCTGCTGGTACAGTTGCACCTTGTGGACCTTTCTTGTGGGTGTCTGCAGCCACTAAAGCTACAAATCTGTTGGTGGTTGTGATACTGGGAAGTGGGGGCTGAGGCAGAGCCCTGCTTTTGCAGGTCACCAGGGTCCAGGGTGCCTCCTCCTTCTCAGTGATGTCTGCTACAGGAGTGTGGTTCTGAGACTGCCTATCTACCTCTGCCTCAGTTCTACTAAGATTACTCAGCCTCCTAACTGTCTCCTGCAACTCACCCACCTGGCGCAGCATATCATCAACCTGTGCACAGCTTGTGCAGGTACTTACCTTCTCACCAGGTGAGGGATTGGGGCACATGTTGCAACCTACCGCCTGTACTGAAGCCTCCTTCCTTACCAGCTTGTCATGGTTTTAGCTGGGATAGAGTTCATTTTCTTCACTCTAGCTGGTATAGTGTTGTGCTTTGAAATTAGCATGGAAAAAAACCTGTTGAGATAACACACTGATGTTTGGGCTGTTGCTGGGTAGCGCTTGTACTAGTCAAGGACATGTCTGTACTAGTCAAGGAGCATGTCCCATGCTCTTCTGGGTGCACAAGAAGCCGGGAGGGGAGGGGGCACAGCTAAGAGAGCGGATTCAAACTGACCAAAGGGATATTCCATATCATGTAACGTCATGCCCAGTATGTTAGCTGGGAGGGGCTGGCCGGGGGAGAAGGAGGCAATCGCGGCTCGGAGACGGGCAGCGTCGGTCAGTGGGTGGTGAGCGGTTGTATCGTTTGTGTTTCCATGGGGTTTTTTTGGTTTTTTTTTTCCTTTTTTTCCTTTCCCTTCCTTTTCCATTTTATTATATTAACATTATTGTCATTATTATCATAATCATTGGTACTATTATTATCATTTTACTGTAATCATTAAACTGTGCTTATCTCAACCCATAAGTTCTTTTACTCGTCTGATCCTCTTCCCCATCCCACAGGGGTGAGGGGGGAGTGAGCGAGCGGCTGTGTGGTGTTCAGTTGCCAGCTGAGGCTGAACCACGACACAGCTCCATCTGGGTGGATGTATCAGACCTATAATGAGATTGTTGTAATTTTCAGCTACTAAAAGTTGCAATAAGGTCTTGGTACCATAAAGTCTGTACTGTTATCATCAGAGCCAACTTTCTGGATTTAGACAGTATTGTGATGAGTTTTAACTTCTTTCAGAACCTGTGAATGTGAAATACCTGTACTAATCAGGTTTCCATTGAGAGTAATTTATATTTGGAAATTGACAGTCTTCTAAAAGAGCTGAGGTTCATCATAAAGTTATGCCAAGATCTACTCATGAAATTAGGAAGAAGAATCAATATACAAATATTTTACTGACACAGTATTGGTGATTAGAGGAAAGTTCAGAGTTTTGCATAAGTTACACAGTCTAGTTATTGCATTAAATATATCATCAATTGACAAACTGGCAACAGGTATGTCATACTGAAGTAGTAAAGTGAGGTCAACTAAAATTTTGTTACTACTGTTATGGTTCAGAGATTTGAGAATGCATATAAAGTTAAAATAATTTTTTTCCTTAGTTTGGAATAAGGATTATAAGTACTATTATGTAAAATTCCATACGAAAAGTAATTGACGACAAACAGATTTTTTACTGTCCCCAAACACAAGGAACCTCACTGAATTTGGAAGTTTTAGTAAACAGGATAAGTAGCAGCCCATGCTTCCCACACCAAAGAAAACTACATTTACTATATTGATGGTTTCTACTTGCTACAGTTTGACCTGAAATACCTGCAGTCAATTGTTGCCAAATAAGAAGTGCTGCATTTTATGACTATGTTACTTCCCGCTGGCAGGAGCAGAAGCTCTACACAGATGAGTAGACCTGTACAAAACATGACAGACATTGTTTCAAGAGATGTTTAATAAAGTTTCCTATAGCGGGTAAACTAGCTTTAGGGGTAAATATTAAAATTGAATTTCAGCTCATTTGAGGCTAAAAGTGCTAGCCAGTACACAATGTTCCACATAAGGAGTCTGATACATACTGTTGGTCCATGTAACAATCACTGGTAATAACTACTATATTCCAGTTCTCAGTTCTGTGGAAGAACTGCGTCATTCAACTTCCCAAGACCCTTTCCAAGAACTTAGAGACACAGTCCTTTTGCAGAGCTTTGATCCAGCAGGGAGTCTTGTTTAGACAGATTATTTTTCTCCAAAGTGGAAGAACTCTAACAGAAGACAGACCTGGACGCTCATAAAGACCTACAAGGTAAAGCTTTCTCCAACAAGGATGACTGTGTTGACTGTAACCTCTGCAAAGGGTTTTTTTTGTGTATTTTACCCAATAAAATCTGATAAAGTAGAGCTACAAAGCAGGATATTGAACTACTTTTTAATTCAGTGTCACAATTTGTGTTTAACAGTAATTTGCAGAGCTGTAGCAAATGTAACAAAGAAGGTGATATCATATTCACCATATTTATGAGCAGGCAGGAATACCCTGCTCCAGGAATTGCATTTTAATTTTGTTAGTCCTGGCTAAGAACACTCTAATATGTGTCACCAAGACTGTCATATTCTTATATATTAAAATATGTAATTAGTATTGCTTAGTGTAAATTAATTCATTTGACTGAAAATATGTTCCATAGAGTATAAAAAAGAATAAACCTTAAGGTAGAAGGTTTTGGAGTGTTTGGTAGTGTTTACTAGCAACAGTTCTGGAATGAAAAAAACCAGCACCATGACTTACTTTAGATAAATGGCCCATCACAGAGAGACAAAAAACGCTCCGTTCCTGATTCATCCTCACTTAGTAAGTATTTTGACTTCTAAGTCCAACTCAGTTTTACATAATGGTTTGAAAGATGTAAATTTTCAAGAAAAACAGGCAGTAAATCCAGCTTATTGCCAAAGTAGCTTCAGTTTTTTCACTGTTTGTGTTAACCAACTTCCAAGCTGCATAGCTATTGAACGATCTACAACACTACCAGACTTGAAAAGCAGAACAGTTAACCTTTAATACTTTATTTAATGACTAATATGTTGTGACCAGAGGCAAAGTAAATAATTTTCTTTGCATGTAATAGAAATGGGTTAATATTTTGGGTGACAGGTGTTGTATTACTTACAACTCTATGATCTGTGGGGCAATGCAAATCAGTAATAGAATTCTGAATTTGATTTTCACATCATTTAAACTGAATCCTGAAGTTACTCATAAAAGCTGGTTCTGTGCTCTTCTAGGGTGGTGTGATTTCATTGTAATATATTTTTGAGATGAATCACTATGTGGCATCTGTGTCTAGGCATCAGCAGCCACCGATACACTTTTGTCAGGCCATATCTAGTATATATCTGGGGCTGTTTAATCTAGATTTCCACAAGAAGAGGGGTTTTTAGGCTGCATGCAGATTTGAACTCAGCTTTCAGATTTACCTGTTGATGCCTGGAAAGGAGCATGCTATTGCAACTCTTTCTTGGTAAGGTGTAAGCTGTGACTGCAGGGAGCTGTAACTGTTGCCTTTCTTCAAAGCCAGCCTTCCTGCAAAATGAATAATTTAAGACTAATTATGAACACAACTGACGATCTAGCATTGCATCACTGTAGGCTCCCTTTATACTGTGGAAAGTCTGTGATAGTGCCCCTTTTAATCTTGTCAGGTACTTAGTGTCCTTTAAGGGTATTCAAAACTCATTTATATTGCAAGTTAAGATCATGAGCCCTAATTTTCCTCCTTTCCACATGTTTAACAAACCCAGCAACTCATCTGGATCAGCAGGGAAGGTGAGTTTTCCCCAAGTCCACAAATGATGTGACAGACTTCCTAACAAGTGAGACTAGCTGAAATATTCCCATCATTATACAGACTGCTTCTGAATTTTCCCCACTTTGGTGTTGCAATTCTCATATAACCCAAGGTAACAGATTTGGTCTGCATTTCAGAAAGTTGTCAAATGATTGTTGGAGCAATTAAAAAAAAAGTTTCTCTAGCATTTTAAGTTCTATACTGCCTGGAGAGTAATTGAAAACAAGGGTGCAACTTTACCCTCATTGAGTTTGAAAATGGGGAAAACTCGTAGCAATAATCTGATTATTGTTGGTTATTTTGTTGATATCTACTCCAGATTTTGCTATGAACCTTCTTTTTGAATGCCAGGTCTGCAGTGCCGTTTTGGACAGAGAGAAATGACTAGATAAGGTTTTGAGCTCTGACCTGACTCATGTTTCAGTGCAAGCAGATGCCAGGAATATAGAGTAGTGAATGAAGATTACATTTTACTACCACAGAGGCCAGATGGAAAAAATATAATATGTGGAAATATTAAATCATTGAAACCAGAAATCAGAAAACCAAGGCATTTGGATCCAAGGCATTAATTTTAGCTTTCCAAAAGTAAACAAGGCATTTAAGAAAAGTAGTACCTACTGTTACACATATACAACCTTATTTACCTCAGTGGTATTAAAATGCTGTGGCAGAGCATCTGTGTATCTTTAAAAAGCCACAGTGCAGACCAGTGTGTCTAATAAAAATATCTTGTTTGAGTATCTCTGAGAAACAGAATATTTATTGTAGGGATGCCTGCGCTCCTACTTTTACACTGCAATATGCAATGCACAGGTATAAATAATACAATGCCCTCAATTCACATAAGTATTTAGAATTGCTGTAACCACAAATTACTTGCAGTCCAGCAACATCATATAATACTAGCTAGGTGTTACTGCATTCAGTTACAGCTTTTGGAGAACTGCAATAACAAATGGAAAAACTTTCTTATAGAAGTTGCTCCTAAGCTCACCATCCTCTTTTTTGGTGAGATATAAAATCAAAATCAATATTTCATACAAATGGCAGGTAAGAATGAGAAATTTTCAACACATTTTAAATAAACACTTAAAGCAAGATGCTGTGACATGTAACTGAATTAATTAGAATTGTTTGTCTAGAAAAAAATCTGCTTCAGTTTTTAGGTGTACAGCCTTTTAACACACACTTATTTCTGACACAGGAGAAATTAGCCAGATGGCACAGTATACACCTCCAGAATAATACGTAAATTACCTAGAAAACTTGCATGATGGCAGAGAAGTAGATGAAGGCCAATTTTGTGCCAGTTTCAATAAGCAAAAGGATTTTCTGCTAAAAACTGTAGGGCTTTTAAAACTAACACTCATGATAGAGAATGTTTTGCACCTTTTACAGAAAGACGAACCACTTAGCTTTTTAAGCACATATTGTGCGAGTGTGATAACCAAGAGGAGTTTGAGGGCAGTACAGCTGATCAGACAAATTCTTTGCATGGATGAATATAGATTGCAGGCAAGTCAGCAGATGCCATTTACACAGTTTAGATGTTATTGTTTCTGAGGAACAGCTTCTTGAGGATAAGAACGCTTCACCCCAGAAACCCTCTGTATATGCATCTCGGGGACTGCCATTAACAGGAATGGCCAAGCTAGGGTTGCCTGGCTTTCAAAGCAGACACTAAAAGTATACCGCACAAGTTTGCCTAACACTGCTTCTGTTGCTCTGATTTAGGTATATAAAAATGATCAGAGAATTGATGTGCTGTGTGTTAGAACGTGGAGATAGAAAGGCAAGAGATCTTTCCCAAATGCCAGTGACTCAGTGAGTGACTGAGAAGGTATGAATACAACCAGAAGAAATTTCTTCTATCCATCCATTTTAGTGGTCTTTACCTCGCTCATGGCCCTATAATAACTTTTATTTCTTTCAATAATCCTGTAGTGAAACAGAAGTACTTTGAACAAGGGCAGCTCCTCAATTTTCCTATGCTTCCAATACCCTTGCTTCTTCCTTCTGCACCTTGTTTGTTGGCCAGGAGTATTATTCCACCATAGTGGGAGCCTGGACCAACAGCTGTGTTTTCCCAAGGGGAAAAAATAATCAGTCCAAGAGGGAGAAGCATCAAAATGTCTAAACTGCAATATGCAATGATTATGTTCCTGCTCCGCTCCTGTTAGGTACAAGTTTAATTCCATAAACATCCCCACTGAAGCACCCACTGAAGTGCTTGCAGAAGCAAGGCTTTTGGCTAGAGTCACACTTGCATGAGCAAAAGAAGATGGCGGGAAATTTTCTTTTAGTGTGTTCTCTGTAGACAGCAAAGATAAAGAATTTAAAAAGAGGTATCTGCAGGATGGCAGAAGAGTAACTTTCACAATAACCTGTCACTATTTCTTTCAATCTTTCCATTTACAGCACTGTCTGATCTCACAGGAAATATCCCCAAGGGCATTTTATCTTCAACACAGGATAAAGGGGTCTGAATATGTGTACCTTCCTAAAGGAAACCTGTAGTTATGATGTCACTCCTAGGGTTTGAGAAGCGAAAGTATTGATCTCACATTTAATTTTCTATTTGCAACAGCTAGTGGTTCAACACAGTTGTGGCTGCCTGGAATAAGTGGGTTTAGAGAGAAACTACTTTGGTTGTTTCTTCTTTGTGCTCTCTTTTCGTACACTGAAGGTGATGGTGGTATAAGAAGTAGCAATTTTCCTATAATGTTTAAATCCTTACATTGTTTTTGTTGTGTGTTTACTCCATGCTTTTTCTCTGGCAATTTTTATGAATAAAGACTGCTCCTGCAAAGGTGGTGTTGAAGAGAAACTGAGCAGTCATTAAATACCCACAGTGGCTACATTTCAAGGACAAGGATAGGAAGTGTTCTTTCAAAAAGATCATCAAGGTCCATTCCTACTATAGCAGATGAATTTTTCTGATGGCATATGTTAGTTTCAGAAGAAAGTGTTTTTTCTGCACCTGGAGATGAAAAGCAATCTTATCTCATGTTACTTAACACATCAGTAGGATTTAACTTTTCACTTCTTCATTTCACTCATTCAGCTGCCTTTCTCTAGTTCCTTCACTGTTAATTGTATTGGATCCACTAAATCACACACTAACCACTAAATTTAAATTACTCTCTCCATCATTTTCACATTAGAGTTACAAGGTAGTAAACTGAGTTGGAACAGTGACAACCAAAATGCAAAATAAACTAGTCAGACCAAACTGAAACATGTTGCTGGATACAAACCTGTCAAAACTTGCTGGATTTTGGCAAATCCAAACCTTCAGTAGTCTGTGTAATTTTCTGCATTGCCCTCTGCAGTAAGCATGTTCAGTCCCTGCTCCATGGCTATGTTGATGCTGCCACCTGTAGCAGTTCCACACGTTCTTTATATAGTAGCTTTTATTTGTGAGTAGCCCAAGGAAGCATTCAGACACAATGTGGTTTCTTAATACCTTCATTGTGTCTTTTAATGATTTGAAATAATTTTTCACTTCCAATTGTGAGCAAGAATACAATTTTTTTTTTCTGGGAAAAAAAAATTTCAGTGCAACTTTCTCCTGCTTTTCTCCAAGGCTAAAGGAATTATCATCCAGAACTTCCCACAAGCCACTGGGTGGGGGGGTTAATTGTCTGACAGAGAGGGAAGATTTTTGCACAGCCAGCCTTTTTAGTAACAAAGAGGGTAGCACAAAAGCAAACCACTGAACAACATGCTGGAAGTCTGTGTAAATGACTGTACTGCAAGTATTCAGAGCACACCTGGTAGCGGGTAATCAGGTCACTGACCAGTTCTTGAGCATCATTGCCTTTCTTTCTCAGCTATAACAAAGGAGTACACAGACTTCCATTTTGGGAGAAATGCAGTCAGTTGTTGCAATCTGTTGAATTATGACAAAAGGAGGCAGTTATGCTTGTGAGACAATTTGAAAATAGATTGCTGTAACTGATACATTGCTGTGTATTTCTAGTTTCTTCTCAACATTTTTGGATGTGGTTGTAAAAGTCAGAAGCCAATGATCCAAAGCATGTTTTCTAATGTGTGATATCCTAAGCTGGTCCACTTTGCAAATTATGAAAATTCAGACTTAAATTTCATTATTTAAGACACTCTGGACAGAGGAAAATTGTAATCAGATGCATAAAGGAAAATTTTAAAAAAAATCTTCAGTATTTTAATTATGGGAAAAAAGTTAAGAAGCTTTATTTCTTTGGTGATGGATGTTTGAGAGATACATTTTAATGAAAACAGCAGTAAAACACAGAACAGCCTATCAGATTTATGAATAATGTAGCTATTCAGTGCCCACATCTCAACTAGCTGAATACCTGAGGAGGGAAAGACATCCTGGGTGTTATGAACATATCCAGAATATATTGCCACTAAGTTGCTAAGTCTAGATCAGCTCACAGGTGGGACAGCAGGTTCATAATGTCACAGGAAGATCAAATTCTGCAGTGCAGTCAGGAGAGAGATAGGTGGTAGCTAAGATAAAGTAGATGGTTAGTGCCTGGATAAGTAAGAATGAGATACAGATACTCAAAACATGAGATGTTGTTTTGGTGTGGCGATTACTATTTTAGTACAATAGTCACTCAGTATCTGTGCCTTCTCACTTTTTCAGTATCGTCAGAGAGTACTGATTTTAATGAACTATATACTGCCTTTCCTTAATGTGGCACATAAAAATGTCACTAATCTCTGTCTGTTTTAAGAGGAGAAGACTTAAACAAAGTCAATTGCTCAGTGTGCTTCCATACCTTTCTAATTAATAGCTTTTTTCTGTCAATGAAGTTTTTTTGGGCCCATTACAATGGCTAAGGGCAGACAAATTCTGCAAGTAGGATAAGATCTCTTACTTCCTGTTTTTAGTTAACAGACCTATTCTGTTGCTCATGCCCATTAAACCCTGGCTGACTACTTCCATTAAGAAATAAAGTGAAATTTGTTGGCTTTTGCTCAAGTACTTCAAATTCTCTTTTTTCTTCCTTTTTTTAAAAAATCTAGTTTCATGTATAGGCAAGTATTGAGATGGTGAAAATACTTGCTACCATATCAGTACTGTAAAGTCTTAGCTTCTGATGCTGCTTCAGAATCCAGGCAACTACCTATTCAGACTGGCCAATTAGTCTAAGAGGTAGCTGAACAAAAAGCTGTCCGTTTGTAATGAATAATAACACCGTATTTTTCTTTCCACTCTAACATTGTCTTACTTCTATTATGCTAGGAGTTACAGATGCAAGCTGTTGGTTGGACACTAAAAGCCTTTTTTGCTTTGTATTAAAATGTCTGTCAAAAAAACAAACAAACCAAAACAAAACATTGCTAGTTTACTGCATGGATCCACAACTACATACTGTGCATGATGTTCTTCTGTGCGTCTCAGAGGCTTCTGCAAGTTCTCTTGCTTCTCAGAAAAACCTCCTTTTGGGACAACCTTGGTACTCCAAGATTTTCAACCTGCTGATAAAGCACTCAGCTTGATACTCTAAAATAGTAATTAAAAAAACCCAGCTGAGATTTTGAAGTATAAAAGATGTGAAGGATAGTGGATGAAATTTTCATGGCAACTTAATGCAAGGATGAATCTTTGTAGTAGGCGAATCTCCTTCAGGAATGAAAGACACAGCTTCTGGTGTTTATATTTTATAGTATTTTTCAGTTGCCTACTGTGTTGCCTAAATTCAGAAAACTCCTGAACACTTTTTCTTGGCTGGATTTTTCAATCAACACCAATCCACATTCTGAGCTAAGAGGCAAGACTGTGCCTCTCTTTCATTCTGCCTCTGTTCTCGCAAGAGCATGTCATTAAAAATGGAGGAATAGAGATGCCACATTTTACTTCAGTGTCCTCCATGCCTTTGGATTGTCTTGCTTGCCAACACCTTAATACTACTGAATCTCTTTTTATAAGGTTGAAGCAGGAGACAGCCATTAAGCTGTGACCCATTAAAACCTCCATGGAGAAAAAGGAGCACCCTAAGATGAAAGGGATGATAAAACCCTCTGAACTCCTTCCAGATTGGCTAAGGCCATGAATACACATTTTGGAAAGGGTAAGTCCTCCTTATTTTGTATTCGTCTTGTACTCAGATGATTGAGTCCACAGGAGTAAACAACATTAAGCTGGAAATTTGAAAGCAGCTTCAAAGAGTTTCAGCACCTAATTCTATTGAAGGCTCTTTTGAAGATGCAGACCTTCCCCTCTAAAATATTCTATATCTTTTTAGAATGTTCTATTATTGCACAGGCACTGAAAGATCAACATTAAAAACCTTTTCAATTGAATGGTTTTAATTATTCTTCCTCTCCAAGCTTTGGGATTATTCAGAATGCTCTCAAAAGAGTCTCTCTGATTAAGCATACATACTATTTTATTATTAGCCACAAAACAAAGTGTTTCAATATGTCAATCTAAAGTCTAAGGTTACTAAAGGACA
Organism: Phalacrocorax aristotelis; assembly: GCF_949628215.1. NCBI lineage: Eukaryota > Metazoa > Chordata > Aves > Suliformes > Phalacrocoracidae > Phalacrocorax > Phalacrocorax aristotelis. Next base: position 59,646,114 of record NC_134311.1, read on the forward strand.
GAAAAGAAACACAGAAAGATGGCTAGTAGGAGTGAAGCTAAAAGACATTAGTAAAAATTAAGATTGTATACCAAATTTGAAAGTAGAAAAGCATACCCTGTTTTAACTCAGTTTCTAAATCACACATATATCCCAACAACAGCTGAAGTAAATGAAGTAGCTGAACACAGTGAGGAGGGTCTGAGAGTGCTCATGGTTTAACTTGCAGGAAGGTGAATAGAACTTTGCTCACCACAGACTCCTGAGATTTAAGGCCTGCAAGTACACACAAAGAGGGGAAGAGGAGCAAGAGCTATCAGCTCTGACATCTACATGAGAGTGACAGAAGAAGCGGGTCTAAAGCCCTTTCCCACATCCTTAACACAAAACACAAGAATAGATTCATCTTATTTTCCTTCATACCAGGAGGTATTTTGGCCTCCCCAGAGACATCATCTCTTGGAGCTCCCACTGAATAAGCATGTTTTATTTCTGCTCCATAAAAATGACTGCACATATGGACAATCAAACCAAATATTCAGAAGCATCAGAAGTGTCTATCCCCACGCAAGTTCGTTACTGTATTTCTACTACTTTCTCACTGAAAGTCATTCAAGCTACTTCATAAGTCTACCATGAAGTGCAAATGGGAAACAGAAGGTCAAATAAGAAATTTGTCCTCCAGGAAGGCTTTATGTGCATCCTAAGGAAAGAGTCCAAGAAAGCCTAATTGTGCCTGAAAGCATAATGGCCTAACTTCATCCCCAGTTAAAGTCATACATAAAGTTTCTTTTAAATTTCCTACATCATAAAGCTAGCTAAGATGAAAATTGTCCATGGCTAATTTAGAAAATATTTTGACTTTGAATTTAAAGGGTACTGGCTGCCTTCACCTGAAATAGCAAAGAAGTATATTCTATACCACTTACGCAATACTTTGGGTGTACATAAATGATTACCAGACACTTCTTGTCAAAGAAATACATGGTGGAAAAAAAAAGAAATGTGAACAGTCCAGTAAAAATGATCATGCTTTTCAGATGTGGGGTGTAAATGGTTTTCTTTCTCAAGACAGTTTAATATATCAAGCATATAGTTTCATTCTGCAGCTCCAGCCCAATGAACACACCACGTACAATATCAGAAATAACTGCTACCAGGGTACTTATTTGCTCTACTAAAGAAAAGCTTATAAGGATAAAACCTAAAATTAGATTCCATTCTTCTTTCTCAATATTTGGAAGACCTATCCCTTGCTTCCCATCACAGTCAATTTTATTTTGATGTTTATTGTTTTCTTTAATAGCAAACTTGAAGAGGCAGTAAGCAAAGCTCCATAAATCAATAGGATGTAGAAACAGACATACAGACTTAAGATAAAATTCCCATTCTTGTCATTTTATATATCTGAGATTGACAACACGTGAATATAGTGCTCTACGAAAGGCACTTTGGATCAAATATCTGAAAATATATTTAATTACATACTATTAAAACATAAACCCTCATTAGTACTCGTAAAAAGTAAAACACTGAAGTTTCAGAATATGAAATTACCTATTTTTCACAGTTCGATGCACTAATAATGTTCCTCTAATGAACTGATATTAATTAATAAAGGGATGTTTTAATTACCATATGGCTGCATGATAGAGTTGCAATCTACTATAATAGAATTCTGCAAGTATATAAATTTCAGTATGCTTATGTCCACTGATAAACTTATGAGGTACTCAAAATTTCTTGATGCAGCTTGTGGTCTCACAATATGACAGGCTTCTGTTAGAGGTGGGCTAATAGTGTTCTCTTAAGGGAATACAAGAACAGATTCTGTGCTTCCTTAGTCCTTTATATTGTACATCCTTACTGGGTGAAGGGACATAACCCAACTGATATTGCATTGCACAGCTCCATCACTTAAGCAAACATGACTCCATTTGGCACATCTAGGAATAACAGCATAGTACTAGACAAACTGCAAAATCATTTAAGTATACAGGGTTCAGTTCTGCCATAGTCAGAAGGAGTTAAGTAGCATTTTATCAGAGACAGGCAGGACTTTTTGCTTTGGAAGAATGTCTTTGAGAATGTCAAAGGTCATAAAATTACTACAGTAACTTTCATTTCCTGAATAAGAGAGATCTCTATATAGATGGGCTTTGGGTTTATTAGCTGAGAAGATAATTCTTTTGTCTGTGAAAAGTACATCTCCAGGCTTTTTAATATCATTTATTAGTATTTCTTCAAATAATACAAGTATTCCTGTCTGATCATGGCTTAGCCCAAAATCTTTAATACTTATAAATAAGGGCACTACACAGAAGGCTAATGCCAGGTAGAGTGCTCATAGGATGGCAGAGTGGTAAGAAATAGGCAGTTATGTTCTTTACTGTAAAGACCTACAACCAATATATAACTTATTCTATTATATGCTCTGGATTTATGCAACCAAATTTGTCAACAAGTCTCAAGGTTACTCTTAGAGTAAATGAGGACATCTGAGATCACATGGCCTTTCATAAATCTTGGGTTTGATGTACAGAACATAAGACTGATGTGTTTCGCCTTTTTGAGTAATCTACTGACCTTCCTGTTGTGGTCAGAAGGCAGCTAAAGGATGACACCAGACCTTTAAGTATACTAAGTATGTAAATTTAGTTCCTATTTCATCACTGACTCTTCTTTAAGAAGCAATTACCAAAGAAGGGGAGAGGATTTGCTTTTCTAACTTCTTCGGTAGCAGAGAGGAAATGCCTGGTTGTAAATTGCAGAACATATGACACCAGGATGGAGATCCTAAAAAGAATAACTTCCTCGTAAGGGAATGGAGAGTTTTTCAGAGTTTGTCCAGGCACCTGTCTCTGATGTCAAGGCCTTTCTGAACATGAATATTTAGGGTGAGTCCTACCTGTTTTCTTACTTGGCTTGACATAATGCATATCATAAGAAACCATACCAAACCAACTGGTAAATGCAAAAGGAGTGGTTTTTACAGTGGTGCCACCATAGACTCAAAATAATTTGTGCTAAAGGATACCCTTGGGATTGGTGACATGTGATCCTAGGCAGGTTTTTGGGGCTGCTCATAATCCATGGATAGTTTTACTTCCTTCTTCTTCTGGATTGGGTTCCAGGTTGGCAACAGTATTTCCAGATTCTTTTCAATACTTTTTTTAACAGATCTGCAAATACTTTACATTTGCCTAATGCCTCAGGTTCCCAATAATTCCCCCTTCTCCCTTCCACATTCTTTGTTCATATTAAATATCTGATTTTTCCTTATTGTGAGTATTGCAGTCTGTTTTATATTTCAGATGAAGGTCCATACAACCTGTAACAAAAGCGCCGCACTTCACTTATTTTTCATAGGTTCCTAAGGGTAGCTATCATGTTTGAGAGTTGGGTCATATTGATTCTATGCAGCTGTGACTGAAATAATTAGCAAACTTCTCTCATTTTCTGTTTGCCTACCTATCAAGCTTACATTCATTTATTTTCTTGTTTAACATTTTATCAATTTTTTATCAATCCTTTTTTTTCTGCTCATTAATATTTCCATTTAGCCACGCTGTTCTCAGTGACTTATTTTTCTTTCTCAGTCTTGGAATATGTCGTAACCATATCAACACACTGAGTTTTGATAGTCTGAGCCATTACATACACTTTTCTGATAATCCAAGCCATGCCTGCACCATGATCTTGTTTAGGAGCTGAAGGAGTGCCTGAAATACTAGCCCTGAATCCTCTGTTCTTTTTCAGGTGCTCCCCACAAATTAATGGATGGTATGAATTCAGTTGCTACTTACAAGGAACACAGGGAAACATACAGTACTTTCACAGTCTTTAGACATAAACTGTCAGGAAGGGTCCCTCTGATAGACTCTGTAGTACTGGATCATGAGGGTATAGCTGTGGTGTGGGTCTCAGGACTTTCAGAAACGCTGCAAGATACTTATGATTTGACAATTATCCCTGCACACAGTTTTTCTGTGACACTAGATCTGGTGCATTTGGTCACTAAAGTCTCTGCTGTGCCTAGTTTCATGTTCTCTTGGTGTGAAAACTCAAGACATTTGGTGAATCTGTCTTTGTCACATGCACATTGCTAGTGTTTGTTTCTCAGAAATGGCCAAGCATCTCCTATGCAGCATCGACCCATGAACTTTTGCTGCAAAGCGTCTTTCCCTTAGTTAAGTCTTTCTGTGAATGCAGATGTCACATTTCCTTCAACAGTCTGCTGAATCCCACCTGCGCTTCTTTTTCCTTAGCTAAGATTTTTATGAACTTCAAATGCACTATTATTTTAACATCTTAACAACCTTCATATTTATTTTTCTGTGCATCTGATACCATCAACCTTCTTTCAGTCAGACTTCCACTCTCCCGCTTCATATCCTTAGTATCTTTATTTATCTGTGTTTCTGTTAAACCCAAATTATTTCAGTACTGGGTAATGATTTTGCCATGACAGACTAAAAGGGGCATAATATTTTGGCAAGACTCTGTCTGCCTATTGAGATTTCAGTCCCACACCCTTGTGACTTAGTCTTTGCTCCCACCTGCCCGGCAGCCTTTCTCACCGTGTCAGTGCAGAAACTGGGAACATCTGCACCACTGCAAATTATGTAGAAAGAAGAAACATTTTCCCCATAAAATAATCCAGTAATCCTGGCCTTGACTCTATCAGGATCTGTGGCAGTTACCCTTCTCATCAAGCAGTAGGTGATCAATTCCTCTGACATTAGCCTCAATTACTATTAAAGCCAGGGTTATGTCAGTAAGCTAGAAAAAAATGGCAGAAATTCTTCCTATGCTAAGTGTAGAGAAGAGACTATCACCATGTTTGTGGAGGTGCAAACTGAAGCTGTTCCATTAAAACCAGTTGACCTACACCACTGTACTTCGGTTCCTTAATCGGGGGACCCACAGTCTAAAATTTAGGTGTATAATAAAATACCAAAAACTATTTCAGAGACTATTCAGGTTGCATGGAAAAGCACTTCAAAACTCAGAAAGGGGGACTTTCTTTATTAGTTCCTTCATTCTCTTCTTCCTCTAAAATAAAAATACCTCCCCAAAGTGTACATAGCAAAGTCATGATGCTCCAGTTTTTGTAGACACAGAACTGCGTAATGCAGTAGGTAACTCATAAGCTGGTGTCAGGTGGTTTTAGTGTTATCAATAGTCACTTTGCCTTGTTTTAGAAACCACCTTGATTTGTTTAATGGATTTACTGGCAGATCTGTTTACATTTGTTCATGAGAAACATGGAAAAAGACTTTGAAATATAGCCATGACTGAAATTAGGTTCCTTTTTCTCACCTAGTTTAGTCACCCTAAAAAATATTTTTAAAAGCTTACTTCTCTCAAAGTTAACTTTTTGTGAAACCTCCTCTGCTGCCTATAATTTGTCATTTCCTCATAAATTATCCATATTATCTGCAGACACAAGTTACAGACAAAAATGCAAAATTAAACTAACACTTATAACTGGGTTGAATAGTTGTGAAAGGTATTTGGAACATCACTTGGAAAATACCAATCTACAATAAACCAATGTGTAATGTAGATTTATTAATTGTTCCACATTAATATCAACAGTAAACTATTGAACTAAGAACTTGATTATCAGGCCACAATATCCCCACTACACGTTTGAAAAACCAACCAACCACTGCTTTTTAATATGTACAAATATTGTAAGCTTTTATTTAAAATTTTATTTTGTTTTATGAGTAATTTAAACACCCCAAATTTTAATTGCCCCCAGCATGGCATTTTTAAGTTCAGTTACAAAAGGGAGTATTTACAGTCTTTTCTATCCATTAAAGAATTAAAGGATTTCCTGAGATGGAAATAACAGGGAAATTCTTGTTCACACATGTGCTTCTCTCTACTAATAAAGTTACCTGAAACTTAAACACGTCTAGGTCCTGACCTTGCAGTGGGGTCTGTCAACAGGGATACTTGGGCCACCACAAAGTTCTCAGGAAAAATTCATAGCAATAAGTTACACAAAAAACCATGAGTCTCACTTTGTTATTAGCAATATAAACATCTTGCTTAAGAACTGCAGAATAGAAAATGTGAAGGCTAACTAATTTATAGGTTGAATTGGGGATTTTTGTCTGTTCTGTAAAATTGCTGTTAACCTCTCTTTCTCTCTTCCCCCTCTCACCCACTCCGCCCACACAAGAAATGAGAGTCCTGAAAATGTTATAAACTAAAAAAAAGTTTGTGCGAGGTCAGTGAAGGTATTTTTTTTTGCTTTACCCTTCCCTCCTTTGTATTTTTGCAGCACTAAGCTCAGACTTAAATAATTTTTCTACAGGAAATATATAGAAGTTACATTCATATATTTTCAAAATGTGAAGTCTCAGCTGTGACTGAAATTCTTCACACTGGGAGATCAGCTAAAATCAACTGTCCTACATGCCATTAATTTTAAAATGTTGGCATTATCTAAGAAAATAACTCTGACAAGATATTTCTGCAGGGCAACTACACATATATCTGAGGAAGAAGCTTTCCCCTGATTCCCTCCAGATGAGAGAGCACAAGGCAACAACTGATTATGTGCTAGGACATGTAAGGTCAGGTGTGGGTGTGAGGCTAGAGCCTGGGGAAATGGGAGCTGTGCAACTGGGAGTGCTAAAGGGGAAAGCTAAGAGTGAGCTTTAGGAGTTGAGTCCTCACTGGGAAAAATGGTGAGATATGTCAGGCAAGTGCTTGAGATTGCAACCCATGACAACACCCACAATTTGATTTTCTGGAAGAAATTATGATCTGGTCTCCAAATTTTGTTTAGTGTCTTACAGCATGATTTCATCCTCACACACCAGCTTGATGTTGATGCAACTTTTGTTTATTTCAGTTGATACTGGTGCAAACATGGAGTAATATGTTACTTGATTAGTTGCCTGTCCCACTGTCCATCTTCTGGGCTATAGTAGCTAATAAGGGCTTCTGAGGAAGCTGGCAGAGGATTTCACTGTCCTATTGGTAAAATAATATTATTGCTAAAAGAAAAAAGAGAGGGTGAAAAAAGGGTGAGACAAATTTATGGGATGAAACAAAATTTTAAAAGAGCTACTCTGACTGACTGCCTTCTCCCCTCCTGCAGCATAATAATAATCTTATTTTTAAATCTTAGTTTTATCAACGTGGGACAAAGCTGAATTACAGCTGGAAAAAATATTGTATGCATATATTTGTTTTTGATCAGATATTCCTGACTTCTACTAAGACGTGAAATAGCACAGTGCTGAATTTCACAGGGTGAGGTACTGAAATAACAGACCCTGGAGAACAAGAGCTAAAGAAACTTGTAAGAACCAATATGGAATATTTTCAACAGGAGCTTTGTGTGACACATACCACAAAAAAAATTGCTCAATAAATCAGAAGACAATCTAGCTTTTTAAAAAAACCAACATTGTTATCTATTCCTGAAAATCCTGTCTTTAGGCAAGGAAGTCTCAATCAGATATTAATTTGAAATCACCTTTGAATTGAGATTTTCTGTTTGATCCTCTTCGGAGAAACTTGTATATATCACAGCTAAGATATCTGTGCTCTCGGAAAAGCTGATTGGTGGTGTTTTCCCCTTTTCCTCAGAACCCAAGGCTTCTTTTGGGGTAAAAGAAAAATAGTGAGAGACTTGTTTATAAATCCATTTCCAGCTGATTAAAACCCTCATCCATTTTAATCATGGCATACATGTCTCACTGTCCCCTTCCTGGCAATGTTTTAATTTCTTGCCTTAGCTATAATGTGAGCTCCTCTCCCAACCACCCGGATGGTCCCTTCCCTTTCATGTCTCAGATGGTGTGACTGAACTCAAAACAAGTGTTAGCTGTGTTTGTCAAGGTTAGAAGTGGACTTTCCTTGAAACTACATGTCAGAAGTTCATGCTGGTGTGCTCCTGTCAAAGAGCTTAACTCCGTGTCTCCAAGGTTAGCAAGCCAAGTGCCAAGAACAGAGCACAGCAACTCCTTTATCCAGGAAGACGTGATCATTTAGGACTCCCCATAAAATTATCCACCTGCATATGCTGAAATGACAGAGCAGAAGTAGACAACCAGCTCAAGCAGAGTGACAGGTAAGACAACTCCTCTCTGCACTGCTTGGCTCTACAGACAGAGGTGCATAGAGAAAACCCTCTAGTACTTCTCCACATTTACTTTGTTGGAGAGGAGAAATTGGGATGGGATTCTGCTGCCAACCCCACCATTGCAGGAGAGGAAAGAGAGCCTGAGAAGGCAGAGCTGTTGCAAAGGAGAAGTAGATGAGGTGTTTGTGGTGACAGGCAGATTTGGGAGTGCAGCAGTACCAAAATCACCGTGTTTTCTTTACTTCAGATGATTGGCAATACAGGTTGTTTTCCATATCTGCCAGGTGTAAGTGTTTATGAAGATGTTTAAAAATTTAAATAGAGATCAGTGACATAGTATATACAGTCCTTAATCCTGATGAGAGCCTCTGAGGCTTTATTTCTGAGGTAGTGCAGTTAACACTACTCAGAACGTGCAAGTGGCCTTGGGAGCAATGGACGTTGTTAAGAGTTCTCTGTCTACATAGATTGATTAGATGTACCCAGACTCTGTAACTAGCTTTGGACAAATCTAGGACATATGTTAAACTAAATTTTCATGTGATTTGAGTTTTCTCTTTAAGAGAGTCAAAAGAGAGGGAAAAAAGAGACGGATGAACCAACAGTGACCAGAAAGAACCTCTGCTGCTATATTTTACAAGCCTAACTAATTACATAAATAAAAATTCGTACATAGATCTTCATATGATGAAGGTCATACTTAGAAAAAAAATTTGATATAGGTGCTACCAGACCTGTGTGCCTAGCAAGTAAGAGTAAATACCAGAAAGCAATTTAAAAAATAAAAATATTTTTATTATTTTTTATATAAGAAAATAATGTTCTGTAAACTTTCCATTTTCATTTCTATTTAAGATCAGAGTTCCTCCTTTCAATCTTTTCTTTATAAATATGAAGACTAAAAACTTTCTTTCTCCACTGGAAGATACTATTCTTGTTCAACTGCGTGACTAAAGGAGCTGGGGCTTGAAAGAAGAGAATTCAGCCTTCACAAGGCACATGACAATCGGAAAGCTGAGATAGTTCAAGACAACTATTCAGACTCTATGATACCAATGTGTAACAAGTATAACATCTTACTAGCATGTCTGTTGATTTTCAGCTTTAGGGCAAAATGAAGGAATTCAGGGTTTTCTTTCTATATAAAAGATCAAGAGATTTTAATCTTTTCCAACACATATTTTGTCCTATTACAGTAACAATATAACTTGAGCTGTGGGTCAGCCAATATCCGGTCACGTTCAGCTAGCAATACTGAAATAACACTAGCTGTCTTTAACCTGAGCTCTTTTTTAATGTTTCTTGATTCGACAGACCAATGGCAAGAACTGCGCTTGAAATCTGTCCTGTAGCAAAGCTGGAATAGCTAACAAAAGATTAAGTTTAGGCTATACAAATATCCATTTAAAAATTGGGAATGTTCCAGCTTTCTCAGCATCTACACAGTATAAATCACCATGACTTTCAAGTACATATTATGATGTCTGGCAGGCTTTTGCATGAATTCCCATGAGACCTGGTATCCTGGTTTCAGCTGGGATAGAGTTAAATTTCTTCATAGCAGCTGGTATGGGGCTATGTTTTGGATTTGTGCCGGAAGCAGTGGTGATAACGAGGAGATGTTTTGGCTGTTGCTAAGTAGCGCATACACTGGTCAAGGAGTTTTTCAGCTCCCCAGGCTCTGCCAGGTGCACAAGAAGTCGGGACGGGACACAGCCGGGACAGCTGACCCCAACTGACCAAAGGGGTATTCCATACCATATGTCATCATGCTCAGTATATAAAGCTGGGAAAGAAAGAAGAAAGGGGGGACGTTTGGAGTGATGGCGTTTGTCTTCCCAAGTAACCATTACGCGTGATGGAGCCCTGCTTTCCTGGGGATGGCTGAACACCTGCCTGCCCGTGGGAAGTAGTGAATGAATTCCTTGTTTTGCTTTGCTTTTGTGCTCAGCTTTTGCTTTACCTGTTAAACTGTCTTTGTCTCAACATGGGTTTCCTCACTTTTACTGTTCTGATTCTCTCCCCCATCCCACCAGAGGGGAGTGGGCAAGCAGCTGCATGGCGCTTGGTTGCTGACTGGGGCTAAACCATGACACCTGGCAAAGGGCTTACATATTTAAAATTCCTTAAAATGTTGGATTAGGAGGTATAAGTTGTTGTTCAATTTCTCTTGATGATGTTGTGTCATCATACTGTTGATTCAAATAATACTTTAAATCAGAAGAAAAGTGTACTAGTCCTTCTATAGTGTGTCACGCTAGCAAGCAACAACTGAATATCTTTCTGTATTTCTGGGCAAAGATCTGATTTAGAATAATGCACTTTCTGAGAAGTTAGTATTCTGGTTGAAATATTTGTGAGAAGTTTCTCACCTCTGAACACAGAAGGAAAGAAGTGGGTAGACGGGCACTGTTGCTCCTCACTTAGGCTGCCAAATGATCTCTGTCTGCTATCAATCATACATAAGGAAAGCTGGAAATGGACTTTACTCGTTCAAAACTTCTACTGCCTAGTAAACCATTTTTCATGGAGTTTCCTAAGAGTTTCTCACTATCATCTCCATCCTAGATATTTTTTAATAAAAAAAATTTTTAAAAAGGGGAAAAAAAAGATAAAAATTTTAAGGTGGAAACTATTTAGCAAAATCAGGAAAACCTGAAAGGAACTGACTTAAGGAATTTAATCCTTATCTTCAAAATGAGTTTTGCAGGTGCCCCACCTCTAGCGCAATGAAACTTGGATGTTAATGAATGCAAATAGCTTAGCAGGTGTTTGAGTTTGTCTGTTTTGAACTCCATCACTGATGAGGATTTATTTTGCTCATAATGACATATTTGTATGTTTTCAGAGGCTAAAAGTATTTGAAAATGCATCTGCTGATGGTGGTGCCACTTTGATTGGGCTGGTTTGATTGCTGTGTAGCTGGGTTAACTTTGGTAGTACATTATGTGGATCCACCTCACTTTCATAGACTTAATAGGACTCTCAGTCTTTTTGTTGGAGTCCATGAAATGCAACAGTAACCCACAGTTGTGGAAACAAGAGGCTTTCCATCAGTTTCAATAGGCTTTGGATTAGGTTCAAAAGCTGGTATTCGCTATCCAGAAGCAGGAACAGTAGTTTGCAGACTAAGGAGGATTTGCCACAGCAGCTGCAGAAGGTCAGTTCTGCAGGTGAAGAAGCAACAGCTCTAATGAGGACTCTCCAGGGTCCTTACACAACTGGGAGAGAGCTACGAATCACAGAGGTTTAATTTTGATTGAACTGTTATTCTTTGAATGAAATTTGCAGAAATGGAAAATATCTCTTAGGATAACTCCCCACCTTACTGTTATGAGCTATTGTTTTCTGACATTACATCTCCCTGTTGGATCACTAGTGGTAAATGGCTAGAAATGCAGAATTCTCTAAAGGGATGTTTAACTATGCAATGTCCATACAGAAAGGCAGCATAGAGAACCGATCAACTTCACCAGTAATTCTACAAACAGGCAGAAATTAAACGCACTGCAGAAAACAAAGGATGAAGGGAGCAGGGAAAGCCAGGACTATATCCTGGCTTTTATTCTGGGTTACAAAGAGGAATGGACTCTTTGGAGTGAGCATTCCCTAAGGAAAGGAAAACACATATGAAGAGAAGCTCTTCAATTTTTACATGAGGAATTCCTGAAGCTTGCAATCCACATCCATCACCTGTTCTAACAGGAATACCAAAAGACTCTGTCAGTGTGAGAACATATCCAGAAGAGCAGTTTTGTCCCTATGAACAGAAAATTATATGTAACCTCCGTATACCAAGAATGTTAATCACAATATTGCACTTAAGGGAAATGTTCTTCATAAGTTTAGTCTCTTTTTGGGGCAGAAATTCCCTAGAGAAGTAATCAGGATTTTTTTTTTAATGTGGTTGTAAAAATTACTATAGTTTATCTATAAATTTTTGTTTTATTTCCATTTACTGTTTGTTGTTAGTCCTGTATGATAAAAAATCAAGCCCATCCTCTGACAATGGACAGCAATAATTCAAGAGTACATACTGCAACAAAAGTACCCATATGTAAAAATGTCTGACTAAGATTATGATTTATTCTAATCCAGATGACGGGAAGCATGAAATTTCTAGCAGTGTTTGTTTGCATTAAGCATTCTGCTTATCTATTGTTTATACTGCTACATTAGACGACTGTTTTCCTAAAGGTTGTAATGAATATGAAATAACACTTTCTGTTTAATTTTCCTTTTTACAGAAAATATTTCTGGTAAAATTTTACCTCTGGGGATTCATAAAATGTTTTAAAAAAAGCAGAGTCCATCTCTGAATTCTCTCATGTAACTGCAGTGCCTCTGCAATGTAGAACACAGTAATTGGATACTTTTATTAGCAGAGTAATACAGACCAATTATTTTCGTTATACAACCTAGCTCGTTGCAGTGGAGACAATGATGATAACACTGAGGCTGATTATCAAGTTACAGCTCAGAGATGAATCCTCACAAAGACATTTGGAGATGTAAAAAGAACACCCTGAGCTGTAGAAAAGAGGATAGGCAGTAGGAAAGAGAAGGACTGAGAAGAAAGTTGTTGGAGATAAAATACCTAATTCTTCTGGTCAGTAAACAGTCTTCAGGTTGTGTGAAATAAAAAGCTTTTTTTCCCTACCATTGTGTAATTGTTTTGCCTCTCGACACAGTCTCTTGCAGCTTCCTCTGCAGAAGTTGGTGCTGCTCCTGTGCTCTTGGGAAGCAACATGCCCTGTTGGATGAGACAGCCCAACAGAACTCTTCTTTGCTCACAAGTGTTTCAAGTCTGGCTTCCCACTAAATGTATTTCTAGTCTACCACACATGGGTAATGAATTCCATTTGAAACAAAGCTCATTCAATTTCTTTCCAGTTTATCCTCTTATTTGTGCTGACTTTTACAAAAATCACTGGACAATAGCTATTGATCTGTGGCAGTCTTCTTGGTAGCTGAAATGAGATAGCTGGTTGCTCACAGCTGCTACAGCCCACTGTGATAACAGGCTCCTTTTTCCCCCAGAGTGTGCAAATGTGAAATATTCTTTAACTGGTAGATTAATTTTATATTAAACTTACAGACTCCATCCCTATAAAGACCATGAGCTCAACAATTTAGTGAGACACTCAGAAACCATCTGATGAAAATATGCACCAAAGGAAAGATATGTTTAACTCCATATCCTGTTAATCTGAAATGTTAAAGATTAAAACATCTGGCAGGTCAACGCCAATGCTGAACCCCATCATGCTTTCTTAGCAACTTGAGCCTACCCTTTTCACTCTGTTACTATACAGGTTACCTAATCAGACATATATAGCTATCTTCAGCAAGAAACTCTGGACTGCCCAGAATAACTTTTTATATGTATATACATCTTCATAAAAGTTTTAAAGTTTTGGAACTCTATTATTCAAACTGTCAAACTACCAGAGTGTCCGTGACACACACTTAACCTGTGCCTAATAGAGTTTTCCCAAACAATTCCCAAACCACACTTAAGGAATTAGGAGGAGCTACAGACAATTTGCACAGAACTATTCTTCTTTGTCAGGTGAGAGGATTTAATAATGTGAACATGGGCTGTCTGTGGCACATGGCCAGGGCTGGAGATTGGTTTCAGATATACTCTATTTTAGAGATATGGCTACAGTCAAAGAGAATAAGAAATGTTATTCTGAATACAGATACAGGGGAATGGCTGTTTCTATGGCAAGCTCACACTCCTGCTGATGAGTCTTTCTGAGGTTTACCAAATTGTTTCTCTCTTTTGTACTTCTCTTCTTACCTTATTGCTCTGCATTGACCTGTCTCCCAGGTGATCTATCCTCTTTCTTCCTCTTACTTCTATTGCCCTATTCAAATTTCCCCACATCTTTCAAACATTAATTTCCAGGTCCCACATTCCTCAAAAATTAACCTTGATTTTTCTTGCCCTTTTGTATCTTTTGCCCATTTCTCTCCTTGCTGTTCTTTCTAAAATTCTTAATTATACTGCAAAATGCAACGATTTTCTCCCTTTCATCTGTTTTGTGTGCCTTCCAATCTGGCATTCTGTTTCCACACTGATACCATCATTCACACTAGTGCTGCTAATGACAAATCCATTTCCAAAAACCTGCCACTTCTTTGTCCTTAACATCTCCACAGAACAATCCTTATAATCTCCATTGTTATGGCCAAACATCTCATTCAGGCCCTCATGCATGCTGCCTTGATTAGTAAAGAATTCTCCAAAATGCAGTCATTGCCTTTGTCAGCCCACATAAATCATTGTTTTTCATTTGATCTCCATTGTCTGCATGTTTGAATGCCAAGTCTCCTCATCAGTGCTGTCCTCTGGCTTCCCATCGAAAATCTTTTCAACCCTGAGAATACCCTCAAACTCAAGGTGTTGTGTTTCAGCCCCAGTTGGCCAACTAAACACCACACAGTTGCTCACTCACTCACCCCACAACTGTGGGATGGGGGAGAGAATTGGAAGAGCAAAAGCAAATAAAAAAACCTTGTGGGTTGAGATAAGAACAGTTTAATAATTAAAATAAAATAATAACAATAATAATAATGTTTATTATAATAATGACAATAATGATAATATTATAAAAAGGAAAAGGGAAAAAGGCTGCCTGCCTCCCCCAGCCATCTCCTCCCACTTAACATACTGGGCATGACATTACATGAGCGGCCAGTTTGAATCTGCTCTCATAGCTGTGCCCCCTCCCCTCCCAGCTTCTTGTGCACCTGGCAGAGCATGGGAAGCTAGAAGAGCCCTTGACTAATATAAACACTACCCAGCAACAACTAAAACATCACTGTGTTATCAACATTATTTTCATACTAAGTCCAAAACACAGCACTAAGCCAGCTGTAGTGAGGTAAATTCACTCTATCCCAGCTAAAACCATGACACAAAGGCACTCTGTGTCCTCTTCAGGCAGCCACCCTTTGTCATTAGCCTCCCCTGCTCCACTGTCTTGTCAGCCTACTTCCTCCTTCTGCAGCTTCTTTCTGCTTGTTTTCTCATTGGCATCCTTTACAAGTTATGAGTGTTTTGATTTTATTGGCAAACACATCATCTCACCCACACATACTGTATTTTAAAGGCTTGCTTGTGGCCTGTAGTGAATTAAGATGAGTTTGCTTTCTCTTTTGCCCTACCTTTAGTCTTTGTGTCTGCTCTGCCCTTTAACAAAAGTTGACTACAGATTTTTGTGCATAAATTCACTGAGTGCAATGCTGGTGGCTCAACATTGATCACCAAACCACTACCTGGAAAAATGCCACTATTTAGTAAAAGAGTTCCTGACATATCTTTTAATTTAAGTGGCAATAACGTTTCTATTTTTATTACAGTAATTGGAAATTTCCAGGTAAGAACATCATGGTGTGACAACTTTGGAAATGGCTGCACACAAAATGGGAGGTCTGTCCAATACTACATGATTAAGCAAACTATGCTTAGTAAATAAATAAGTGAACTATGAAGTGAATAAACAAACTACACTTCGATAATATGCTGAATAAGCAAATTCCATCTTCATTATAGGGCCTACTTTACATTCTTGGTTTTACAGCCATCTTTAATTCTAACAGTTGCCATAGCATCAATAGTAGAAGGACATTAAATTTTGAGCTGTCTCCGTTTATGTGGAGTAATCTTGGAAAATATGAGATGGGTGCTTCTCAGGGACAGCCAGCTTTTCCGGTCTCTACACTCTGTGGGTGCTCATAACCAAGGAAGAGTCCTCTTGCAGAAGCTGTTTGCCGTAACTCTGATGACAGAGAAAACTGAAAAGCTATGAAAAGGTGTGTGCTAATTTAGCAGGTAACAACTCGAGAAGAGCATCAGTTTCAAGAATCTGATCACACAGGGGAGCCATGCCTACCTGGATACACAAGGCATGTTCTTTTTTATTTCTAATGACCTGTCTGCCCTTATGCTTTATGTGTTAAAAGTAATGGAGTCTTCATTAACCCCTGTTGAAATACTAGAAATATTTGCCCTCAACATCAAAGCTCAAGTTGTCCCAGGCTGGAATACTGGCTGACTGCACATATACACCATTACAATCAGTGAGAGGTAGGACCAGCATTACTAGCAAGGCTAGTCTTCAGGAAGGGAGGCTTGGCAGGATCTGCTTTTTGAAAGCGTCTGTGAGTGCTAAAATAGGAATGATGTCTAGAGCCTGCTTAGATCCCGCTACTTTATATATCCCAGATCTAAAACAGATCTTTGGACTTTATCCAGGCAGGGGAAACCCTGCTAGATCTATGATGCAAAGATTTTGTTTAGAAAAAAAATAGACACATGGCCTGTGATGAGAGATGAAGCCACAGCTGTTTTTGTGCTTAGATGATATATCAAAGTAAAATATTTGTAACATGCAGATTGATTAAACATTAGAAAAAAGTCTGAACTAATGAATGCTGCATCCATTTGTAAAGACAGGAAAAGATGGCAATGCAGCATGAAAGAGTTAAAATCTGACTACTCTAACTGAAGACAACAAGCATTTGGAGAGGAGTTAGATAGGAAACAGTCTAATCCCTGATGACTGTGTTGGTTAAATATTTAATGACCACTGGATTTACATGACATGACTGATTCTGAACACGGGGTTCATAGCCTAGCTCACTGCATATATGCAGGTGCCTCACATTAGGAGGTTACAAAGCTGAATGACAAAACACTGAGGTCCATTTTTTTCTTTTTTTTTTTTTCTATATCAAGCACAAGCAGAGGAATTATTTTTGTCATGCAGCTCTCCGTACCTGGAATTTTGAAATACAGATATAATCCAAAGAATGTGTTTAACACAAATGCACAAAACTCATTATAGGCTTAATACCATTGTTATCAGTAGAGAAACATTACAAAAGAATTTCAATCACTGATATTTACTGAATGCTAATGTAACACCTGAGGAAAATGCTTTTAGTATAGAGTAATTCTATCCACATAGCTTTTTGTACTGCACCATACATTCTATTGGATGGCTCCTGTACCTCCATTGTAAAGCAAATAAATCCACAATCTGTCCCCTGTCAGACTTCCCTGGCTCCATGGCAGTGGTAAATAACTGCTCTGCATAGAAATGGAAGTTATATTGGAAATAACATGGAAAACCTAGGAACATTTCAAGCTGATAAGTTGTCTGAAAAGAAAATTGGTGACGTTGCTTTTGTAGCATGACTACATATCAGTAATCTTTAATAAATCTCAGAAAGATTTATGTGGCACAGAGCAGACATGGTTGTATGGAATGGCTCTTTACTACTGCTATGGCAAAAAGACCTTTTATTCTTACACAAGAGTGAGGAATTACAAAGCATGCAGACTTTTTAAAAGTCAGTTCCAATACCATGATATTTATGACCTAGAGATAATTGCAGTCTGAAGCTGGCTGTAAGGTAAGAGATAAATATCTCCATGAACTTTTTTTCCTCAGTTCTCCTTTTGTTCTTCTGTGTTTGTTATTTCTTACCAACTGCTGAGAAGACATCCTACATCCTGTTATGTTTAAAGAAGCCAAGATCCCTGTGGATACACATCACTAGGGATTTCTTCTATCTACAAATTGTTTTCATAGGTTGATAATTAGGGACAAAAATAGAAAAAATTAGACAAGTTTAGTGACCAAACCAAGCTGGACACTACCAGAACCATTTATCTATGGCTGCAATCACACAGATTTTCTGTGAAACAAGCTAAAAATACTCATTGGCTATCTCACAAGACCATAAGACAGTCTTCTTACCTACTTCTCAGGAAGCTTCATAAATGCTGTAATTTTCTGGAAAGCAAGGAAGGCTGTGACAGCCATCCTGAATTCAAATACTATAGTATGAGTTTTAAAAGACAGTTTGCCTTCTTTCAGTGTGGTGGAATTGTGGAATAGACCTCCCAGTGAGGACACTTATCATGGGTCAAACAGCCTTACCAAACTAGAGAACACATAACCTACTTCAGGCCCCCACACAAGTCGACTTCACCTAAAATATTTCTTCTGTCTGAACAACTCTTAATTAATCAAGCCATTTCTGAGCTTAATCATTCATGTTTGTGTCTCAGCTGAGATGCTTAAAGGTAGAATCACAGAAATTGCTATAGACAAGCAGCACGACACTATGTAATCCAATATAATAAGTCCACAAAGTCCAACCTAGAATTTCAGGGGAAGGGCTTGCAGTCTTTTAAGAAGTAAATACAGACTCTTTTCTTGTAATACAGTAGGTGAACTTTCACTAGTAGATGGCTTAGGGCCTGCTCCAGGTCTTACTCTCTTCTCTTTACCATAAATACGTTTGGTTTTTATTTCCATATTAATGATTAATACTGGCCTAAATCTTTCTAAATTAGTGGTCCCCCTGACATTCACAGATCTCATTTTCATAAGCAAATTGTGACTTTGAAGAAGTTCTCTTTGAAAGGTACTATCCTATTATTTTCTTTATCTGTATTACTATTTTATATCTGGTTTATCTGCTGCTTTCAGGTTAGCTAATTTTCCACTCTCAAAGAGAGTTTAATGTATTGAATAATTTAATACCTAGTCATTTAAGCCACAATAACTTTTCTCTTTCCAGCTTTGCTTAGGAGAAAGGGTGCTTTCTCTGACACCATTAAGTTAAAATAATTAGCTAATGGGAAGATAGTCTATTCTTTACTTTTTAAGTTTATAATTTTTAAACTAGTTTTCTGTTATAAAGGGTACTGATAAAATATTAGTTTTGGCACACTGTATCCACTGTGGATGTTGGTTTTAGGAACTGTGCTTTATGGGTTTTATTACTTATTCAGTGTGGTTACTTATTAATGCAACTGCTACATGTAGCCAGGTAATTTTTATTATTATTACTGTTTTCGTAAGAGATGGTTTTGATTTCTTTTGCTCCGCACAGAGTATTTAATGCACTTTTATTGGCCATAAACTTGTAGCTAATAATACTGTGCTCTTTGTGTCAAATGATGTGGAATATTTAATTTTTTTTTTTTTACAAATATTGCCAGATGGATGAATCTGATTAGAAGCTATGAACCAGATTTACAACAATGTTAAGAATCAAAGGTAGATGCCCTGTAGCATTTACAAAATTGTATGACACTTACGAACTTCCAAACAAAAAATATGGTATCCAACCTGCTTAGGAGTCTGCTACTTGCCTTATGTGTCTGAATACAATTTGAAAATATATTCACATACAACACAAGATCCTATTTCTGTCCTTGCATGCTATCCTAGTGTGTCAGCTGGTCCTGAACATGATAGAATACCTCAATGAACTTGTGTTTGGGTATTTTTGACAGGACTGATTCTCTCAATATTTCTTCCATTGCTAGACATCCCAATTCACCTTATTTTCTTTGCAGCTCCTCACACTGACATTTAATTTAAGGTGCAAGTACAGGAAGATCATGTCTTTTTCATCCTCTCAACATGAATTTTGTGATTAAAAAATTAAAGTAAATGCATCCCAGGATGAGACTAATCTCTCATAACTCTGGGGACCCTACATCTCATTAGGTGCTTTTTGCCCCTTTATTGTCAATAGAGCCCAGAAGGTGATGAATTTGACCATATATAGATATCTGCTAGAGGATGAGAAGAATGATGTGCTATACGCTACTGACTGTTTAGACAAAATCCACATCAACTATAATGGGATCTTAGCACTTGTCTCATATGAAGACATCTAGTGTTAGGAGAAATGAATCCTACAAAAAATAAAAAATACTTTTTCTTTTAGAAGAAGATCTTGAAAAAAAACAGCTTCAAGCCAATTTTGGCTCACACCTGTTAGACAATATATGGGTGTCTTTGCTGTTCTTGGGCCTATTCATCAGATCTTGAAAGACTTTTCCCTGCTGAAAGATGATCTTATATTGGTAAGATGTTGTCCTAAAAATGAAGCACTAGAGTGTTTCTTATGATAAAAGCAACACGGGATAAAACCCATGATAAGGGTAAGTGTGTGGCAAGATCACCACCATAGCTTACAAAATACTTTTTTTCCCTTTTTTTTAAACAACAAACAGAAAAAGATAAATAAATGTTTGCTTCCTTAAAAGCACAGATAAGAACATTCCTACCACAACATGCATGAAAACTAGACCAGATATATATATACTAGCAGTTTCTGAAGCACTGAAGTCTGTTGCTTTTTAGGCTTGAAAACTTATTTATCTAGAAGGAAGGTCAGTGGCCCAGGATATAGGTAGTTGTGCAACAGGGATTTGTAAAGCAGTTTGGATCAAAAGAACCCACTATTTCCCCAGTTGTTTTCCAAGATGTATTGTCTACACACAGATCAGGCCACACAAAGAGTGGTTGTCTGCTGAGGTGTTAGATACTCATCACATCTATTGTACAAGCCATGACGAAAAAGATTATACATATCTTATATAAGAAACAATATAGAAGAAAGAAAATAAAGGCTAATCTTAAATGAAGACCATTTCTACTAAGCTGAGGGCAATAGTTTTTCTGTCATTTCCTGGAGTGGCAAGAGTTTAAGTGTTAGACTGTATCATTTGCTTAATATTCTACATAGGAAAACTTCTATACTGTAAATACCTCATATACCACTGTTAAATTCTCTCTTTCATAGCTTTTATTCACACAGGCAAGGAAGAAGCCATGTTTATAGTGGAGCAACAGATACACCACACTGCTTTCCTTTACCCAGTGACCACACATGCTAGGTTTCCTTTGTGTGAAAACATTAACCTTCATCATCAGTACTGCTTTTGCAGCTAACGATAAAGCCAGGCCTTTTTTTCCCCAATAATTGTAATCAGACATCAGTGAAAAGGCAAGCGCTATTCAAAATCCAAAGGAAATACCTTCATATCTGCTCTAGAGAGTTCTTTGTATGCTTTTATGCTGTCTACATCTTTCAAAAGTTTCATCTTTTTCCAAGATTACAGGCACTGTTTGTGCCTGGAAGCACCAAACTTGTTTTTTCCCAGCATAGGACCAAAAAGTAAGAAGAGTCTTACTTTTTGTCTTGCCAGTCAGTTATCAATCAATGAGATAGCTTTCTTATTGTCCCTTTACAGCTAATTTGTTTTTGAAGGTTTAATCTAATTCTCATTCAAACCCATTCTGGACACCTGAATACACCATGTCAACCTTATCTCATTATCAGCATATCCAACAATACCTTTAAAGAACTTCAGTACTTTTGCTGATTCTTCCCATTATATAGGATTTAGCCCTGCATCTGCCAATTCTATTTATTACAGTGTCTGGCACTTGACCAGGGATGTGGTTTTCTACAGTTTTAAGTCTTTCTTGAAGCCATTAAAAAAAATTCCTTTCACATTGCCACTGGTGTAAAATATTTACCACTGATGTAAAATATTTGCCACCATTCATCTAGTGTAAAATAGTTTAGCCATCAGTTAACGGCTTAGTGCAATCATGTTAGAATGCCTTCTAAGTGAATAAATGGACATTAAGTGTTTCTTTGGTCCTGCTACTGGTAATTACACATTTTATGATTAGGTAATCATAAATGATTTTACAAATGGTTTAAATGATATGTCTCAGAGATTTCCACATAGTGATTCAGATACAGAACTTGCACAGTGCTCTTCCATAATGACACTAACATAACCTATTTCCTTTCTCTGCTACTGCTCTTTCTTTTCACACATTTAACTCCATCAGCCCTTCACACTCTGAGCTCTTGTTTCTAGTTCATGTGAACAGGGGCTTTAGCCTTTGTTTTTGATTCACTGCCTGTTCAAATTGTTCCTCAAAATCTGCCTATCTTTTCTATATTTTCACCTTTTCTTCAGAATCAAATATATTAGAAAGTTCCTATCTATCCCGTTTCTACCAGTCTATTGTACATCCTGGCCACTCTTACTGAGTGCCTTTTTTATAATTACTTCCTGGACCAGATCCTCTTCACTGATCAGGACTGAAGCAAAGTTATCTCATGTAAGTTTCTGCCTAGATGTGTTTCCAAGAAGTAATAATTTATACAGTCTCAACACATATTTTTTCTTCCTACAAGAGCAACTAGTTCATGAAGACCAGATTCTCATCCTGTTATGTTTTCTGCTCTCTTTCAGCATGTTAGTCACAGTGCTGGCCAGTATTTCCAGTAGGCCATTACCACTCTTCCATGTAGAAATGACTTTTTTTTCTGTATACATTCTGTGGTTCTTGTTGATGTTTTTAACTATTTGTCTTATTTGGATCTCAACTTTTCTTAACGAGAATATGTCAGGAAGTGACAGAAGGAATGTTGTTCCTTGGCTAGTGTACTCTCTCAATCCCATTTAGTCTGATTTTCTTTCATTCTTTGTTTGCTGTATCAGTAACCCATTTAAAATCAAACATTATTGTTTACCGGTCTTCCTAGATTCCTAATATTGCCACAGAACTTTTATATTTGGTCTTGGTTTTGTTGCAAATTTTCTGGTGTGTGGTAGAATGGGACTTTATTTGTAGAACCTACTCTTCACCACTTTCCACCTAAATTTTTTTTAAGATCTGCCCTACATTTTTTGGATGATTCCCTACAGAATGTGTCATCCCAAACTGCATGTTTTTCTTTCCTTTTTCATCTTTCCACAATCCTCAATTCAAATAACTCTACTATCAATTTTTCAGTGTCACAAGCCTGCTTCCATTTTGGTTTAGATGAAGCAAGAAAAAATGCCATTCCTTCTCTAACATCTTCAGCTATACCTGCAATTCATAATCAATATAAATCCCTCTTCAATGCACTGTTTCCTCAACTATTCATCAATGCCTCTCTGGTCATAGGTGTTATATTGCAAGCATTTCAGACTGTCCTCCCATTAAGTTCAACAGTCTGTTACAGCTTAAACTAGAGAGTATCTCCTTTTACCCCTATTTCATTAGCACTCACATGGGCCATAGCAAAGGTTCCTACACAACTCTATTCTCAATGCCTTGTGCAGGCTGGTACCTCTGCCCCAGCAGGCATATAACCAGACTGTCCACACAGCGTGTAGCTATGCTGCCATGCATCCTGAGCATCATAGTCCCAAATATGCATATGTCTGGCAAGAGAAATCTCGCCTCTCCCCATCCCACCAATCTCTATAGACCACATCCTCCTATTGGAATCCCTGGCAATGAAGTGATATTTTGAGAGCAGGAAAATGCAAGGCTGTTGCTTGGTGTGGAAGTCTCACTGGCTTGAATAGGATAATCATAGACCCCCTGAGTTTTATCCATGAAAGCTTCTTGCCAATTGTCATCATTCTGTAAGACCAAAGAGGACAAAAAACCACAAGCTGCTTTAAATTTCTGTGGGGAAGTAGATAAATGCAACACCAGAATGAGAAGACAGTTGACAACTATAATACTCTTCAGAAGCTTTTACAAAAAACTAAGATGACATTTTGACGTAATAGCTAGGAGTACTTGCAGATTTTCCATAGTCCCCTAAGTGTCTAGCTTTGCTGTGCAGAATTTAACCTCATTCCATGACTTATTTTCAGTGGCTTATGCATTGTTTATCTTTTTAACAACTTTATTTACAAAATAAATGCTGACAAGATATACTTCCACCCACAAAAATTTAATCTTCATTATATTTGGGCTTGAACATATCAAAATGAATAGCTTGTGACATTTGGTGATGGCTTTTTTTTTTTTAATAAGATATCCTTTATCTATCTCATTCCTTTCATGAAGGAAACCACTAAATTTTATTATCTAATCATCTGTTTCCCTAAGATGTCATGCAAAAATGACATATCAGGAATCTTAAGTGTGTAATTCTTTAAAATTGTCTTAGAAGGAATCTATCAAACTATCTGGGGAAAAAAACACCTTGATTTATAGTTCAGCTAGAGAGATTTGTGACTTTTCTTTAAAGCAGATATAATTTGCAGTGAAAAAGAAAAAAGTGTATTGTCTTTTTTATTATGTGTACCTATTCATTTTATTGTCAGCTGTCTATATACAGTGCTACACAATAAGTTCAGTGATGAAATAAACTACTGACCACATCAAAAGGCTCCATACCCAGAAAAGAGTAATAAAAGCCTGTGAAAATACAACTTCTCGAATTTTAATATGATGAAAAAATCAAGTACTGTGGGAAAATGAAACCTACCTATAGAGGGATTTTTTTCCAAAATAATCTAATCATTCTGTCTAGGCACATATGCACATAGCAGCAGTAGTCTGAACAGAAATTACACTTGAATATCTCTGGAAAAATCTCATTCTAATGACACATTTACTGTTTAATATTCTAGCCAGAAGGAAGCTGACTGGAAGTTTTGGCTACTCACTTTCCACAACTAATTTTGTTTATTTGTAATAGGCATGGTTAAAGAAGAAATGCACATCTTGTACAGTGTGTCAGAGGGGTTAGTCACAGACTGCAGCAAGTGTGTCACAGCACAGACTGAATTTCTGTGAGGCTGTGGTGAACAGCTCATCACAGTCTGAGTGTGAAGAGGAGTTGCTCACTTCATTGACAGTTGGATGAAGGGAAGGAGGAAAAGCCATTCCTTCCAAAAACTCATGGCTCAGATCCAGCGGGGTTGTGCGATTTTAGTTCTATGCAATCTTAAGAAACAAGTTTACTGTCTGAGAAACTACCCAGCTCTTTTTAAGCTTTATTCCAGTGTTTTTAGGAAACCATTATGTATTCTTGTATCTTTGTATGTGTGAATATAAAATACATATGTATACATATAAGATTACAGTGTCTAGAAGCGATCAGGTAAAATACTTTTAGAGGGAACAGAGATTTCTTAAGGTTTAGATATCATTAACACAATATTAAAGTTGCTTCTTATAGTAAAAGTGTAACAGCTCCATACAAATATAAGAACTACATACAGTTTGGGAGCAGTCACACCTTTAATGTTTCTGCCTGTTCCTGTACTGCACTATGGTACCAGGAAGACAGATACTATCCAGGAATATCTATGCAGATTGGGACTGCAGAGACAAATGTCTCATACATATAGAGAATTTTATGTTGTGATGTATATAATATGTGTCACTAACAGTTAGTGATGATGGTGTTACTTCAGACCTAACCTTCAGTATTGTGTGTCAAACTGAGCAACTAATTTCATCTTAGTTTTAAGAAGGTTTTGGGCAGCACTTTTTCTGAGAGTACTAAGCTTCTTGCTTGAAGATCAAGCACAGGAGTTTTATGGGAGTGAATAGAGTTGTACTATATGTAGGCATCTAACATAATACACTTTAAAATATGACAGCACTTTCTGGGACAGAAAAATCTTAACATTTTTTTCCTCAATAAGCATCATCTATCAAGCATACCATCATTCCTTACCTAGAAATTTCCATATGCTGAGAAAAATTCTTCAGCTGGACAGTGAAACCCTATGTCCTCATCTTACAGTACCAGGTCACACAATACAGGTCACACAAAAAGAAGGCAGGGGAAAAGGTTGTAAGGGAAAAGGTTGTAAGTTTGTTCCAAGTTTGTTAATGAAAAATGTTGAATTAGAATTACCTAATGTAAGAATACTTTGACTTTTTTTTTTTTTTAAGCAAATCAATGTGTGATGCTCAGAAGTGGAACAGTTTTCTGCTTGAGAGGGAGGACTATGATGTATGGTGCACAAACTTTCACATATTCATGTTTGTAAGTCTGAGGCAAGGAGGAGAACAAATCACTTTCATCCCTTTCCAGTTAATGAGTACAGACTCTGAGAACATTTGATTTCATATAGAAAATAGCATGCAGAGTGAGTCACACTCAGCAAAACAAACAGTTCTGTGCTTTCATTTTGCAATGCCTGAACTGTTATATTTGAGGAACAATACCTGCAGCCGTCCTTGGTTAAGGGTCCCTCAGAAACCATAATGTTCAGAGCTCCTGCTTGCCAAGGAGGCACATACAGACAGAACTTGGCGGAAGTATGCGTTTGTATTTTCCTCTAGGAAATAAAGTAATGTTGTGTAAAACAGTAGTATCCAAGTTATTATTGCTGAAACAATGTGCATTTAATAATCTGTAAAGTAAAAATGTTTTCACCCTAAAATCCTCATCTATCATGCCTCCCTATATAGAAGTGTAACTACGTAATATGAACTGGTGAGATAAAACATAAATCTATCTACGTGGCTTCTTAGGCCCAGTTTAGGCCTTTAGTCCCTGTCTACTTCTACTATAAATTATCACAAGCTATTCCCCTTGGCAGCTCAGGGCAGCTGTACCCCTTTGGGTCTTCAGTCATCACCTGACACTTCCTTCTTGCCTGCCAGTTTCCGTAGCACACCTGGGCCTCATACACATGAGTTCTTCATCAGAGAAAATAAAGCAGCAAGTCTGCAGTTCCCTGTTCCTAACTTTAGGTCCTTTTACACTAAAGTTGCCCACTCCACTACTTCTCACGAAGACAAGCCCAGCAAGAGAAATGCCTGCACATCCAGATGTTGAAGAGCATGGGAAGTGTGAAAGCAAAGGTCCTTCCACAGAGTGACATTCCATAAATAAGGTAACCTCCGAGTGCTTCTCCGGCACTAACACAACTTCTCTCTCCTCTACCATACAAAACCCTGCGCTAAACATGGAGGCTGGGATAGCTGTTTTTCAAAGGAAGATTAGTACTACAGTTACAAAGGTGAGCCTGCACAGCTCTATAAACACCCCTAAGTGTTCCAGGTGAAATTGATCTAAACTCTCAAGTTTAGGGAGCAGGTGGAATCAGAATGCTTTGTTTAACCAAAGCAGATGGTTGAAAAGAAGAACTATTTGAAGATTTAAGCAGAATACAAGAATACCTATTCATTACCATTTTCTGTAACACTGAACTAAGGTATTGATCATAAATAATGACCGAATCATTAAAAATCCATTTGGAAAATAAGAATCCCCTGTGGTTTGTCCTTACACACAGGATTTTCCACTTAAAAATTTCAATGCAGTCTAATGCCAGACTAAATTATTTGCCATGTTTTACCAAATCCTCAGTAATATTAAATATATTACCTCTCTGGAGTAATACAGCTTCTCTAGCACAGTTAAAACAATATGAAGAATTTGGTGCTACTTGAAACAAAATGTTTCTTTGCATATTTCAATTACACAGCACTTCAGTGACATGCTGGTTGTGCATGCATAGCCCTTGAAGATCATGAAAAGACTAAAATCAGCACTACAACTGTGCATAAGAAGTACAGCTTTGTGATTTTTTTCAATGAGCAATCACATTATCAACAGTATGCTCAGCAAACAGATATCATAGTACTCAATCTGTACTATGTTTCTCCTATCAAAATTGTTAGTGAAATACCCATACTCTTTATATCTCCTCGTTCACCTGTTACCAACAATGCCCCACATATTTTTTACATTTTCAATTTACTTCTTGCCTTTCTTTTTTATGCCAATACTGAAAAGAAAGCCACCATCCACTGCCTTGCCATTTTTCAATCAAAAAAAGCATTAGGGACTTCTTTTTGAAATTTTATTACTGTCTAAAATTTTGATTAAAAAGTGAGATCACTGTACAAAACAAAGAAACCTTCCTACATTTCTGGTAGAAATGCAACTTATTGTCAGATTTCAATATTGACTTAAGCTCTCTTCAGCTGAATAACATGTTTTTTAAGTGATTGACAATACATGCACAGATATTAGACAACAACTTTCAAGATGGAGACAGTCTCAGAAGCTACCCTGTGATGCTTTAATACACCTTGTGCCATCACATGCCACCCTTATGGACAGATAGGATGTTGCACATCGTGTACACCAGGCAGAGCCAGAGCTTTATCCATCGTGACTGTCACCTTAGCAAGCAGGTATCAGACTTTTGTAAGCATTTGTACTTGGCTTCTGTTTTTTTAAAGTCTTCATTTTCCCATTCCTCACTCCATTTTGCTACTTGCACTTACTCTTTTTAAAAAAAGACTGAAACTTTGTGCCCTTTGTCACAATTTTCTCCTTTCATTGAGCTACGCCTGCCTTATTTCCTTATGAGACACTTTTTCTTAGCATGAAAAAGCACTTCAATCACAATGATGTCCTCTATTGTGAAGCTTCCCTCTTCAGTCAATCAGAAGGTAGATGCCTTTATCAGACAGATATACATACAGTTTCTGTTGTCTAGAAGATGCTACTCTCGCAAAAATAATTTCAATCACAGATGTGTTAACATTAAAAAGATACATTAACAGATCAGACAGAAGCGCTTTCAAACTTGGGGACCATGCACCATTCTGAACTTCACCCCCCTTTTGAGACCTTTCACCACCTGGGCCTTACGCTGGAAGGGGAGAAAGTAAACCTTCTGCACATTTGACCTGTATACCACAACTGGTCTCCACTAAATCTCTGAGAAAGGCTTCTGACCAATGAATAATACCCAAAACCTCCTATACCATAGACGCTTGTCAATACATAGACATGCTCTGAATAATTTTGCCCATAATATAATTTATATAAAGTTAAGAAGCAGAAATAGGAAAGAAAAAAAAAAAAAAAGAAAAAGCAACAATGAAGTTGAAGCACAAGGTATCCAGTCCTCTGCAAATGATAGTCCCCTTTGAGGTCCATCTCAAAATCTGCTTCTAGATCTAAATCTAAATATCTGTTTATTCACCTCAGAATTTAATTCAAATCAAATATTTCCTTTCCTAAATCACACACTCTGGGACTGACATCACTGCAAACCTAGAATGTCAGGAACAAGTATTTTGCACCTATACAAAAAAAAAAATCCTTTAGAAAAGGTCTCAGGGCTCTTCCTCTACCTGGCAGGCTCAAGAGACAGGGACCTGATCATGGCCCAGCACCCTGCAGCACTTCCTGGCAGTTCCTGGGAGGGTTTCCATGTTCCCATGAAAGCTGAGGGGACTTTGGTGGCACCTCTTGCAGGCGCTCAGCCCTGGAGGCTGGCAGCAAGGCTGTGGGGATCTTGTAGAGGAGCAGCGTGGCTTCCAGGACAGTGGAAGAGGGCTTTTTTTTTCCATAAAAATGATAAATCTCTCCTCCAAGTTGGGGAATATGTTGCTCTGGGAGAAAAAGAGCTTGTACATTGGGGTACCGCGGAGTGAATGTAGCATACAGACAGTCAGCCAAGAACAAAAAACAGTCCCTTCCTCTTAATTAGTTCTTCAGTCATGTTGTCTAATACATACGCTGGTATGTATGACTGGAATCCTCCCTCACCTCTACAGCCAAGTCTCCTGGACAGGTTAGGACTTACAGGCATGAGGATGGGAAAGCACAGACTATGCATTGTGTGTGTGTTTGCACATACAGGAAAGGAGGCAGGGAAAGGAAAAAAGGCTTCTCTGAGCACAATTTGTGAACAACTAACCATTTTACATAATTTTGTGGAAAACAAAAAAATTCAGCAGAGCTTACAGTATTCACAGAGCTGCCTCACGAGATGACAATCAGGAGACCAACCACATCAAGGGTGTGCATGGCTATAGTGGGTCCTCAGGCACCCCTCCAGGGAAACCTGTGTGCTCAAGTACCTCTCTGAAATACCTGTATGCCAACACACGCAGCGTGGGGAATAAACAGGAGGAACTAGAGAACTGTGTGTGGTTGCAGGGCCATGATCGCATTGCAATCACAGAGACATGGTGGGATAGCTCACATGACTGCAATGCTGTCATGGATGGCTACACGGTTTTTAGGAAAGACAGGCCAGCAAGGCAAGGTGGGGGAGTTCCTCTTTATGTGAAGAAGCAACTGGAATGCATTGAGCTCTGCCTAGGAGTGCAGGAATAACAAGTTGAAGGCTTATGGGTAAAATATTAATGGACAGACAAATATGGCAACACTGTTGTAGGTGTTGACTACAGGCAACCTGATCAGGAAGAGGAAGTTGATGAAGCCTTCTATAGACAGCTGGAAGTAGCCTCACAATCACAGGCCCTGGTCCTCATGGGGAACTTGAACCACTCTGATGTTTGCTGGAAAAGCAACATGGTGAGCCATGCATGATCCAGAAGGTCCCTGAAGGGCATCGAGGGCAACTTTTGGAGGCAGGTGATGGAGGAGCCAACGAGGTGAGATGTGCTGCTCAACCTTATCCTAACAAACAAGGAAGGGCTGGTTGAGGATGTGAGAGTTGGGGTAGCCTTGGCTGCAGTGACCATGAGATGGTTGAGTTTAGGATACTGCGAGGTAGAAGGAGAGCTATGGGTTGGGTTACAACTGCAGACTTCAAGATGGCCAACTTCAGCTTCTTCAAGGACCTGCTTGGAGGAGCCCCATGGGTTAGGGCTCTAGAAGGCAGGGATGTCCAAGAGAGCTGGACAATATTCAAGGACCACTTCCTCCAAGCTCAAGATAGGTGCATCCCCAGGAGGAAGAAGTCAGGCAGAGGAGCCAGGAGACCTCCATGGATGAGCAAAGAACTTCTAGAGAAATGCAAATGGAAGACGGAGGTTTAGAGTATGTGGAAAAAGGGACTGGCCACTTGGGAGGAATATAGGAATGTTGTCAGGGTGTGCAGAGATGCAACAAGGAAGGTCAAGGCCCACTTGGAATTCAATCTGGCAATGCATGTCAAAGGCAACAAGAAGGGCTTCTTTAAATACATCAGCAGTAAAAGGAAGACTGGGGATACAGTGGGCCTGCTGCTGAACGAGGTGGGTGCCCTGGTGACACAGGATGCAGAGAAGGCGGAGTTACTGAATGCCTTCTTTGCCTCAGTCTTTACTGCTAAGGCTGGCCCTCAGGCATCTCAGCCCCCAGAGAAGAGAGAACAAAATCTGGAGAAAGGAGGACTTCTCCTTGGTTGAGGAGGATTGGGTCAGAGATCACCTAGGCAAACTGCATCCTCGCAAATGCATGGGCCCTGATGGGATGCACCCACGAGTGCTGAAGGAGCTGGCAGATGTTCTTGCTGAGCCACTCTCCATCATCTTTGAAAGGTCATGCAGGACAGGAGAGGTGCACAAGGACTGGAGGAGAGCAAATGTCACTCCAAACTTCAAAAGGGGCAAGAAGGAGGACCTGGGGACCTATAGGCCAGTCAGCCTCACCTCCATCACCAGAAAGGTGACGGAGCAGTTCATCCTGGACATCATCTCCAGGTATGTAGAGGACAAGAAGGTTATCAGAAGTAGTCAGCATGGATTCATCAAGGGAAGATCATGCTTGACCAACCTAGTAGCCTTCTATGAATGTGTGACTGGTTGGGTCGATGAAGGGACAGCAGTGGATGTTGCCTATCTTGACTTCAGTAAGGCATTCGACACTGTCTCCCATAGCATCCTCATAGACAAGCTAAGGAAGTGTGGGTTGGATGAGTGGACAGTGAGGTGGGCAGAGAACTGGCTCAACAACAGAACTCAGAAGGTTGTGATCAATGGAGCAGAGTCTGCATGGAGGCCTGTCACTAGTGGTGTTCCCCAGGGGTCTGTGCTGGGTCCAGTCCTATTCAACATATTCATCAATGACCTGGATGATGGGACAGAGTGTTCCCTCAGCAAGTTCACTGATGATACCAAGCTGGGAGGAGAGGCTGATATGCCAGAAGGCTGTGGTGCTATCCAGTGAGACCTGGACCAGCTGGAGAGCTGGGCCAACGGGAACCTGATGAAATTCAACAAGAGCAAGTGCAAGGTCCTACACCTGGGGAGGAACAACCCCATGCCCCAGTATAGGTTGTGGGCTGACCTACTGGAAAGCGGCTCTCTTGAGAAAGACCTGGGAGTGCTGGTGAACAGCAGGTTGACCCTTAGCCAACAGTGTGCCCTTGTGGCCAAGAAGGCCAATGGTCTCCTGTGGTGCATTAAAAGGAGTGTGGCCAGTAGATTGAGAGAGGTTATCCTCCCCCTCTACTCTGCCCTAGTAAGACCACATCTGGAGTACTGTGTCCAGTTTTGGGCTCCCCCGACTAAGAGGGACAGGCAACTGCTTGAGCAAGTCCAGCAGAGAGCTACAAAGATGATCAGGGGACTGGAGCATCTCCCATATGAGGAAAGGCTGAGAGACTTGGGTTTGTTCAGCCTGGAGAAGAGAAGACTGAGGGGGGATTTCATAAATACCTATAAACATCTAAAGGGTGGGTGTCAGGATGATGGGGCCAGACTCTTCTTAGTGGTGCCGAAGAACAAGACAAGGGGCAATGGGCACATGTTGGAACACAGGCAGTTCCACCTAAACATGAGAAGAAACTTCTTTCCTGTGAGGGTGACAGAGCAGTGGAACAGGCTGCCCAGGGAGGTTGTGGAGTCTCCTTCCCTGGAGACATTCAAAACCTGCCTGGGCATGTTTCTCTACCTCCTGCTCTAGGTGTGCCTGCTCAAGTAGGGGGTTTGGACAAGATGGTCTCCAGAGGTCCACTCCAACCCCTACCATTCTGTGATTCTGTGGTTCTGTCAAATCATGCAGTCCAGAGCAAGACACTGGGCTTGTGTACACTACGAACGTGACACAAGGGGTGAATGGGCTGTACCTGCTTACTTCTTGACTACGTGTTCACAGTGGAGTGTCCAAAACCTTTCTGCTTCTCTTGGAAGCACCAGAGCACCAGGAAACACATCAATCAAGTAGAAGTCAAGCTAAACCAGACTGTGGATGCAATTAAATACTTAACCAGTCGACCGCCTCTGTATGTTTCAAAATGATCAGGGACTGGAAGGACTGGGTTTGATTCACAGCTAGGTAGAAACTCACCATTTTTTAGGAGGGAGACATGGAAACAAAACCTTGGTCAGGGATTCAGGTTCTCCCTCTTCCTGAGAGACCCTCAGGTCCTTCCTAGACAGATGTTCAAGCAGGCTCCCCCTAACAGACTGCCTTTCCTGGCACCCTATGTGCATCCTCTGAATGACTGCATCGAGCATGTCCTCACAACTGTGAGTTCCAACATCTGCCACCTCCCTGTGGAGGCTCCTCCCTAATCATAGAATCATTAAGGTTGGAAAATACCTTTAGGATCATTAAGTCCAACCGTCACAATGGGGAACATGACCCTGCCTCAGCCATTACTTCTGTCCTTCCCTTTGGGGAGGGGGTGCCTCTTTTCATCAGTCTCACTGGCTATCTTGGGAGTAGCTGGCGTTCCTGGTAATGGTATTCCCAGCACCTCCTGTGTACAGAGCTTACACCACTGCAGGAATGCCAGGATCTGCCTGCTCTCCTCCACCTCACTGCCCACCATTTCTTCCCCCGCCAGCCGTACCCACTGCCTGGCATAGGTGCCCCACACAGTCCCACTGCACCCCAGTGTGCCCTGCACAGGCATGGCCCTGGCAGCCCCCTCCTGTTTCTGCTGCAGGTGGTACACCCAGTGTTGGGGAAGTGGCTTCTACAGAGGGTGAGAACAGGGGCTCTGAAGTCTGTAGCAGGAGGAAGAATAGCTTTTATCCCCTCAGAAGACTGCAGCAGGGTTTTTAAAACATACTCCTGCTGACACAGTACTGCCATGCGCTGTTGGCTCCTTGTGCAAGGGTAAAAAAAGGTTTGTCAGGCTCCTGCAAGTGTGTGGAGAAGATTTTACAGGCCTCTGTGATAAGAGGAGTGAGATATGACTCCTTGAGGAGGACATTATTGCCATTAGGGCTTTCCAGGGGCAGGATGGCCACCCTGGCCTCAGCTTGCCTGAGGCCAGGAAGGGTTGACTCTGGCCCTGGTGTTTTTGGTAACGGGCATTTCAGGCCCTCCTCTCCCCTGCATCTCCTCTCCCACAGGAGAGGGAATGGGTATCTAGGCCCCATGTTTGTATGGTTTTTAACCACCTGCCCCACCGCTCCCTCTGTGCACAGCCCTGAAGGCTGTGTCTCCAGGCAGCAAGAGGATGGTGAGGGGCATGGGAGGAGCAGGGAGGTAAACCCACAGTGAGAGGATGAGCAGGGTAGGGAAGGAGGGAGGGAGAAGCCAGTCCCCTGAAGTGGCTCAGGAGCCTCCTCAGGGTGAAATAAATATCACTGGGTCTCTCAAAAGGACTGAGGAGGGATTTTAGGGATTCATAGCCTCTTATCCCTGAGGACACAGAGGTGCAGGCCTCCTCCAGGAAGGGAATAGAGAGGACAGAGGTTTGTTCCTCAGATGAAGTGGACACAAATGCCACAAAAGAGCTGTGGAAGTGATGATTAATTTTTTTTTGCACTATTGCTAGGAGGCATATTGAGTGAAAAAGTTGTATTTGCTGTTCATTTAAGGAAAGACACTTAATCTCTGGCATGAAGTACATTCACTCCTGCAAGCTCTTTCTACTCCTTGGTGTTTATAAGTTCTAGGCTAATATCTCCTAAAATAAGTGTTCCCTTTACAATGCATGTACACTTCCTTAAAGTCTATGCTGAAAATTACTCCAGCAGACTTTCTGTTCTGGAGCTTGCTGTTAGAACACTGCGTTTCTCCTAAGCTCTCTGGCTCAGCAGCTTTATGCCATATGCAGCAATTGGAAGTATTAATAAGGAGCAGGCAGTGTGCTTCAGCTCTCCTGGAAACTTTTTCAACACCAAGTCAATATCAGCAGATGGACCACTAGCCACTGTAAAAAAGAAACTTTTATTTTTTCCCAATGCTTCTTCTGGTATGTGAAATGAGAAACCCACGGCAATGTTTAGGAAAGAGCTAGGGTATTTGCTTTATGGCTAGGAGCTTCATTGCTGAGAGGACTCAGAGTCAGCACTTTGTATATGTGGATGCCCTGTTCCAGGGTTGGCAGTGGGGGGGAAGGCAGCAGGCAGGGGCCAAGGACAACATGGCTGGGCAGGGTGGGAGGGTTTGTGCTCAACTCTCCCTTCATCTAGGCACAGTAGACACACAACCTGGCCCTTGCTCTCAAAACACAGTTCTCAGGGCACCAAGCTTTGGTTATCTATCTTCATACACCCTTCTGGGTTACAAGTACAGTTCTACTGGGTTGTGCTGGTTTTGGCTGAGAAGGGGTTAATTCTCCTCACCGTGGGGGTCGGCTACCTTTCCAGCTTCCCGCGCTCTGCCGCGTGGCGTGGCAGGGGGGGCTGGGAGGGGCAGGGCCATGGTGGGGGCGGCTGACCCCGACTGCCCAATGGCAGGTTCATTCCATACCATGTGACACCATGGCCAGTATATTGAGGGGGGGCAGTGGCAGCGCGGAGGCGGCGTCGGGTCGGCGGGCGGCTGCGGCGCGTGCGGTTTGTTTCGGCGGTTCGTTCCCCCTCTCCCCTCCCTTCCCCCTCCCCCGGGGCTTTGCGCCTCTCGTTGTTCTCCTTTACGTTGCATTTCTGTTGTTGTTTCTTTTAATTTTAATTATTAAACTGTTCTTATCCCAACCCACAAGCGTTACCCTTCTGATTCTCTCCCCGATCTACCGGTGGGGGAGTGAGCGAGCGGCTGTGTGGGGCTGAGCTGCCGCTAAACCACGACAGTCTTTTTGGCGCCCAACGTGGGGCTCAAGGGTTGGAGATAACAACAGCTGCTGGTCACTGCACCATGTTGTCCTTTTTACAGTTGGTGTTAAAGATCGGTGTTGGTTTGTTGAGTCTGCTGTGTTCTGCTGTGATTAGTAACGTTTTGCCTACAAGATTTGTTATACAAACACTCATTTTCAGCTTTATCTGGTATTTGGGGTTTTTGCTGAAACCGTTACTGTACTTCGGATACCACCTTGTTGAGGCAATTAGCAATTATACCTCCTCCTCTGAGAGGTTTTATGTGGAGGAAATACAGAATAATACCTTTGCAACTTTGTTCTATGATGTCTGTGCCTTTGTTACAGCAACCTTTTTGTATCTTGAACATCCTTGGGTGGTTAAGGTGCACTTATTGTTAGTTTTTGGGCATGTTGTTTTGGTTTTGACTAAGCAACTTAAGAATATTACCCAGAAATCTGCCCCGAGGCTTGATAGTCACGAGTGGCAGGGCATGTGGGATAGCATGGGCAAATACCTAGGGCAGTGGGTACCTCCAGTGTTTTGGAGTTTCACCCCTGAACAAGTGCAGAATCCTAAAAAACTAGTAGAATATTTGGAGAAAGTATGTTGTTACGCTGGGAACTCCAGAGAGACACAGATAACTGCAACATGCTGGGGTCTGGCCCATGCATACCGAGCCCTGCTCAACAGTATTCAGTGCCCCCAGGGGGAAGAGAATGTCTCTGGATTGAAATGCAAAGTGACTGGCACTGTAGACAATCCAGCCCTGACAACAGGCACTGCAGCCACTCAAACCCCCACAACAAGTACCGGAGCTAGCTCAGAAAATAAACCCGTACCAGTATCAGTTGCCCCCATACACAAGACGAAATATTGGAAGCAGACATCAACTCGTTTAGAACGGGATGATGAAGAACCAGGGCCATCGCGGGGAGAGGAGGGAAAAGTAATAAATGAAATAGAGACCACCCGATCCCTGTCCTTAAGTGAGTTGCGAGATATGCGAAAAGATTATAGCCGTCGTTCAGGTGAGCACATTGTCACCTGGCTGCTGCGATGCTGGGATAATGGGGCCAGTAGCCTGGAACTAGAGGGAAAAGAAGCCAAACAATTGGGATCCCTTTCTGGGGAAGGGGGCGCTAACAAAACAATTGGGAAAAAACCACAAGCCCTCAGCCTCTGGAGGTGACTCCTGTCTGGAGTGAAGGAAGGGTATCCTTTTAAAGAAGATGTTACATATCGCCCAGGAAAATGGACAACTATGGAGAAAGGCATCCAGTGTCTCAGGGAATTAGCTGTGTTTGAGGTGATTTGTGGTGACCTAGACGATCAACGGTCATCCAAAGATCCAGATGAAGCCGAGTGCACACGACCCATGTGGCAGAAGTTTGTACGGAGCGCACCATCTTTGCATGCAAACTCATTGGCAGTAATGTCCTGGAAAGATGACGAGACACCAACGGTGGCAGAGGTGATAGATAGACTCCGGGATTACGACACAAATATCTCTTCCTTGCTCGTCTCTGCTGTGGAGAAACTATCCCAAGAAGTCCAGCAACTCAAAGAAGATCTGTCCTACTCCCCACCTCTACAGAGCAGTGTCTCAGCTGTTAGGAATAAGCGTCCTTTGGCTCAAAGAAGGGGATACACACCACGGGCCACCCTATGGTTCTACCTGTGTGACCACGGAGAGGACATGGTGAGGTGGGATGGCAAGCCTACCTCGACCCTACAGGCACGAGTACATGAACTGCAAGGAAGAACAGTCACTCAGGGAGGCTCTTCCAGGAAAGCTGCTGCTCCAGTTTCCAGCGAGCAAGTCCCCAGACAGAGGAGTAGAAGCGCAGATTTTATTTCTAAGTGTAATAGAGGGGCTCCTGATTCACATTTACAGGAAGTGAGTTGTGACTGCCCTGATCAGGACTAGAGGGGCCCTGCCTCCAGCCGGGTGGAGGAAAGGGATAACCGGGCTTACTGGACTGTGTGGATCCGATGGCCTGGCATGTCCGACCCACAGGAGCATAAAGCTTTAGTGGACACCAGCGCACAGTGCACCTTAATGCCATCAAACTATATAGGGGAGAACCCATCAGCATTGCTGGAGTGACAGGGGGATCCCAAGAGCTAACTGTATTGGAGGCCGAAGTGAGCCTAACTGGGAATGAGTGGCAGAAGCACCCCATTGTGACTGGCCCAGAGGCTCCGTGCATCCTTGGCATAGACTACCTCAGGAGAGGGTATTTCAAGGACCCAAAAGGTTACAAGTGGGCTTTTGCTGTAGCTGCCTTGGAGGTGGAGGAAACTGAACAGCTGTCTACCTTGCCCGGTCTCTCAAAGGACCCTTCTGTGGTGGGGTTGCTGAAGGTCAAAGAACAACAGGTGCCAATCGCCACCACAACAGTGCGTTGGCGGCAATATCGCACCAACAGAGACTCTCTGATCCCCATCCATAAATTCATTCACCAACTGAGGAGCCAAGGAGTCATCAGAAAGACCCACTCACCCTTTAACAGTCCCATATGGCCAGTCTGGAAGTCTAATGGAGAGTAGAGACTAACAGTAGACTATTGTGGCCTGAATGAAGTCACTCCACTGTTGAGTGCTGCTGTGCCAGACATGCTAGAACTTCAGTACGAACCAGAGTCAAAGGCGGCCAAGTGGTGTGCCACAATTGATATTGCTAATGCATTCTTCTCCATCCCTCTGGCAGCAGAGTGCAGGCCACAGTTTGCTTTCACCTGGAGGGGCGTCCAGTACACCTGGAATCAACTGCCGCAGGGATGGAAACACAGCCCTACCATTTGCCATGGACTGATTCAGACTGTACTGGAACAGGGAGAAGCTCCAGAACACCTACAATACATTGATGACATCATCATGTGGGGCAACACAGTGGAAGAAGTTTTTGAGAAAGGTGAGAAAATAGTCCAAATCCTTCTGAAAGCTGGTTTTGCCATAAAACAAAGTAAGGTGAAGGGACCCGCACAAGAGATCCAGTTCTTAGGAGTCAAATGGCAAGATGGTCATCGTCAGATCCCAATGGATGTGATCAACGAAATAGCAGCCATGTCTCCACCAACTAGCAAAAAGGAAACACAAGCTTTCTTGGGCATTGTGGGTTTTTGGAGAATGCATATTCCAAATTACAGTCTGATCGTGAGCCCTCTCTATCAAGTGACCCGGAAAAAGAATGATTTCAAATGGGGCCCTGAGCAACGACAAGCCTTTGAACAGATTAAACGAGAAATAGTCCATGCAGTAGCTCTTGGGCCAGTCCGGGCAGGACAACATGTAAAAAATGTGCTCTACACTGCAGCCGGGGAGAATGGCCCTACGTGGAGCCTCTGGCAGAAAGCACCAGGGGAGACCCGGGGTCGACCCCTAGGGTTTTGGAGTCGGGGATACAGAGGGTCTGAAGCCCACTATACTCCAACTGAAAAAGAGATATTGGCAGCATATGAAGGGGTCTGAGCTGCTTCAGAAGTG
Organism: Phalacrocorax aristotelis; assembly: GCF_949628215.1. Taxonomy (NCBI): domain Eukaryota; kingdom Metazoa; phylum Chordata; class Aves; order Suliformes; family Phalacrocoracidae; genus Phalacrocorax; species Phalacrocorax aristotelis. The sequence goes on from NC_134311.1 coordinate 59,685,030, forward strand.
GTTGGTACTGAAGCACAGTTGCTCCTGGCACCCCGACTGCCAGTGCTGGGCTGGATGTTCAAAGGAAACATCCCCTCTACACACCATGCAACTAATGCTACATGGAGTAAATGGGTTGCACTGATCACCCAGCGGGCTCGAGTAGGAAACCCCAGTCGCCCAGGAATCTTGGAAGTGATTATGGACTAGCCAGAAGGCAAAGATTTTGGATTATGACCAGAGGAGGAGGTGACACGTGCTGAAGAAGCCCCACTGTATAACAAACTGCCAGAAGATGAAAAGCAGTATGCCCTGTTCACTGATGGGTCCTGTCGCCTTGTGGGAAAGCACTGGAGATGGAAGGCTGCTGTATGGAGTCCTACACGACAAGTCGCAGAAACTGCTGACAGAGAAGGTGAATCAAGCCAGTTTGCAGAGGTAAAGGCCATCCAGCTGTCCTTAGACATCACTGAATGGGAAAAGTGGCCAGTGCTCTATCTCTATACTGACTCCTGGATGGTGGAAAATGCCTTGTGGGGCTGGCTGCAGCAATGGAAGCAAAGCAACTGGCAGCGCAGAGGCAAACCCATCTGGGCTGCCACATTGTGGCAAGCTATTGCTGCCCGGGTAGAGAACCTGGTTGTAAAGGTACATCATGTGGACGCTCACGTCCCCATGAGTCGGGCCACTGAAGAACATCGAAACAACCAACAGGTGGATCAAGCTGCCAAGATTGAAGTGGCTGAGGTGGATCTGGACTGGCAGCATAAGGGTGAACTATTTCTAGCTCGGTGGGCCCATGACACCTCAGGCCATCAAGGGAGAGATGCAACATACAGGTGGGCTCGTGATCGAGGGGTGGACTTGACCATGGATATTATTGCACAGGTTATCCACGAATGTGACACATGCGCTGCAATCAAGCAAGTGAAGCGGGTAAAGCCTCTGTGGTATGGGGGACGATGGCTGAAATATAAATATGGGGAGGCCTGGCAAACTGACTGTATCACACTCCCACAGACCCGCCAAGGCAAGCGCCATGTGCTTACAATGGTAGAAACAACGACTGGCTGGCTGGAAACATATCCTGTCCCCCATGTCACTGCCCGGAACACTATTCTGGGTCTTGAGAAACAAGTCCTGTGGCGACATGGCACCCCAGAGAGAATTGAGTCAGGCAACAGGACTCCTTGCCGAAATAGCCTCATAGACACCTGGGCCAAAGAGCACGGCATTGAGTGGGTGTATCACATCCCCTGGCACGCACCAGCCTCTGGGAAAATTGAACGGTACAATGGACTGTTAAAAACTACACTGAGAGCAATGGGGGGTGGAACATTCAAGCACTGGGATACACATTTAGCAAAAGCCACGTGGTTAGTCGACACAAGGGGATCTGCCAACCGAGCTGGCCCTGCCCAGTCAGAAATCCTACATACTGTGGAAGGGGATAGAGTCCCTGTAGTGCACACAAAAAGTATGCTGGGCAAAACAGTCTGGGTTCTTCCTGCCTCCAGCAAAGGCAAACCCATTCATGGGACTGCTTTTCCCCGAGGACCTGTGTGCACCTGGTGGGTGATGCGGGAGGATAGAGGAATCCGATGTGTGCCTCAAGGGGATTTGATTTTGGGTGAAAACAGCCAATGAACTGAATGGCACAATGTGAACTGCTATATAATACTGTGTGTCACCTCTGTGTTGTATCAATGATATCAGAGTACGAGCCTCCCAACCCATGGAAGATCAACTATGAAACAAGCCTTGCAGCAGTGATGGAACAGTGACTGACTCGGTATGCAGCAACCCAACGCCACACACCATCGCTCCCACCCGGAAAGACTGATACGACAGATGGAGCCCAGAGTTATGGACTGGGTGAACTCAATGGACATTTTAATGGACATTTTACAGGGAAGGTCCATAGACTAAGGGAATGATGTCTGTGTATTATGTTAAAGGATGGGAAGGGGAGGGGTGGTGGTTGGTACGGTTGTATTGGATCATATGGGACCTGGGCATGGTGTAAATGGTATGGAATAAGGGGTGGAGAACGTGCTGGTTTTGGCTGAGAAGGGGTTAATTCTCCTCACCGTGGGGGGTTGGCTACCTTTCCAGCTTCCCGCGCTCTGCCGCGTGGCGTGGCAGGGGGGGCTGGAAGGGGCAGGGCCATGGTGGGAACGGCTGACCCCGACTGGCCAATGGCAGGTTCATTCCCTACCATGTGACACCATGACCAATATATTGAGGGGGGGGCAGTTGCAGCGCGGAGGCGGCGTCGGGTCGGCGAGCGGCTGCGGCGCGTGCGGTTTGTTTCGGCGGTTCGTTCCCCCTCTCCCCTCCCTTCCCCCCTCCCCCGGGGCTTTGCGCCTCTCGTTGTTCTCCTTTACATTGCATTTCTGTTGTTGTTTCTTTTAATTTTAATTATTAAACTGTTCTTATCCCAACCCATGAGCGTTACCCTTCTGATTCTCTCCCCCATCTACCGGTGGGGAGTGAGCGAGCGGCTGTATGGGGCTGAGCTGCTGCTAAACCACAACATGGGTAGATCAGGAGATGGTTTCTCCCTGACCAAGAAAACCAAGGTGGATAACTACTGATGAAGGTAACCATGAAGGCAGAAGTGGAAATTGTGACTGAATCACTCAGTGGTCTGTTATTCTAATATTGTCTAGCTTCAGTTACTTCAGTCTTTACTCAGGAAAGATTCCCTACTGACTTGTGCCAAGTATATACTGATGATCTCCATCTCTTCAGAGAAACACACATAAAATTTATATTTAAAATATTGGAACAAGGTCTTTTGTTTGTTTGTTTGTTTGTGGTTTTGTTTTGGTAAAATATTGATGTGGATTACAAACAAGGATTTATTTCAGCATCTCTCTGTATATGTCAGAATACCCACATCCTTATCCCATGGGTTTATTGTTCCAAGAATAATCTGTACTTAAATTCACAATGAATTACTGTAATTATGACAAAAACCTTTCAGGAAAACTTTGCCTAGGTATTACCAATAGTAATGATTCAGTCTTCATTTTAAGACATTAAAAGGTTCATTTCTTATTACAGAAATATATGTATTCTGAAAAAACGTGTTTTCATCTGAAGCGAATAAAAAGGAGATCTCAATTCCCCATTATCTAAAACCACATTCCACTTTCTGTATAATACTGTTCTGTAATTTTAGAAAGGCTTAACCTTACACAACCTGTTTCACTAACATTCATATATTCACTTTCAACCTACTGTAGTATGAAACATCTTGGATAATAAACCTTCAGATATTTGGGCTGTAAATGAAAGGGCCAAGTCAAGCAGGACTGCACTTGTGCTGCTGGAACTGCAGCAATAAACACAGACTATATCTCCCTTCAGTTTTCTTTCCCTTGAATCCACTTTCAGGAAATTTGCCAATCTAATAATTTAATTTACCTGAGTCATGTTTTTTCCAAATTTTTCCCATTTCGATGTGTTATCTTTGTGCTGCTGCATTTGGGTCCTACTCTAATCAACAGCTCCGATCAGATTTCTGTGGGGAAGTGCTCCTGAAATTCATCTGCCTATAGTTGATATTGTTCATAGAGATTGCGTAGCAAAATCAAGCCTTAACAGCCTTTGTTTTCTCCACAATCACATTCTCGAAGTATAGTTATTCTATAATCTCACCAAGATATTCTCTTGCTCTTTGTTACATAATTTAATGTCCCAGTGCACTAAGTGTGCCCTCCATTGGGGGGGACATCATACATCATCATTTAGCATAAATATTCCACCATGAATATTTTCCTTTTCAATATTATGCATTGTAAAAACCTTTTCTTCTCCCAAAGTAAATAATTAATGTTTGCTTGATTCCTGCTTTTCTAATAGATTTTAAGAAGGAACAGATTTCCTTCCAGCCATCCTCATTTTGTTAAACACAGTTCTTTCTGAGTGTATATATCCAAGTATTAATCATTTCATACAGGAGCTGGTTGAGTTGACAAGTTCACAGCTTATATTCCAAATACCTTTATGATAGCTGTTCCAGAACAGTTCCAGATTCATGTTACCTAACAGGTTTTGGGGTTTTTTTTGCTAATCAGAAACATGATTCACATCCTATCAGATATATATAGGCATAAGAGAAATTCAACTTCTAGATCTCAGTCTCTGATTTTGTGGGTTTAATATTTTCCCCCAGCATATCAAAGAGAAAAATAAAAAAAAGTATGTGGATAAAATGCGTTAAAAAAGAAGGCAAACAATGCCTTCAAACCTTTGTTATTCTTTGTCATTCATAAAAGGGTCCTATAGAGCTTAAATGGGAGTTTGTGTTGGGTTTGTTTGGTTTGGTTTGATTTTTTTGTGGTTTGTTGTTGTTGTTGTTTTATCCACTATCGTGAGGAAGTGCCTCCTCCCTTTTGTGGGACTTTATGATGTCAACCAAGAAATGCAACTTGACTCACCAGATTCTGATGAACAAGGGGTGGGAGAGACCTGCCTATAGGCAGCCTGTCAGGGTTTGCCCAGCTGTTACCTGAGTAATGCTGATGGGATACAAACCACCTCCAAGTGATGTGAAACAGCAGCTTTGGACAGTAAATGTAAATGCTGTGCTGAGACTGAGATGCACAGAATGACTTTTTGTGAACATTACACTTGTTTTAAATAATAAATTGCTACCATTGGTTAAGAATTACTGGAAGTAGGTAAAGCTAACACAGGAATAATGAATTTTTACTGTAGCTGTAATTCTTAGATGTTTGATAAACAACAGGTTAAACATCAAGAAGCCAAGGAAGTTGTATATTTTATAACACAAAAGAGCCCATTACCAACTGTTTGCAATTAAAGAACTATTCACGGACTCTCCAAAAGCAAATATTCTCCTTATTGGATTCCAGTGATGCCCATATGAAAAAGATTTGACCCATACATTGAAGAAATGGAACTGACCACAATTAATTAGAGAACTCAAAAAGCCACAGCTCCTGGCTCAAAAACACCTTCGCTTCTTGTTCTTGAAAGAGATTATGTAATTCAGATAAATGGTAAAAATTTGATATTTTATGCAAAGCATCTTTCTTTGAGACTGTATTATGGCATTTGTACAAGAATGAAGAATAAGAGTGTCAGTTATGTGGCTGCTTAAGTCAGGAGCAAGAAAGATGCCAAAAATAAAATGTACAGGATAAAGAGTTACAAGTGCTCACATCCATTTTTTTGACAGTTTGGCCAGATGAGGAGAAAACTCTCACAAGGTTAAGGTTGTACCAAATAAGATGAATATGCAAAATAACATAACTAATAGAGGTGGTAATACTATAAAATCCAAATCATATGCTTGATTCTGTGTCAGGGATGTTCTGGAGTGGGCTGACACCTCTGGGAAAGCAGAGGAAGCTGCAGTATTCGTAACAAGGGACCACATGTGCAGGTCAAGGCAGTCAAAGAAGGACAAAGAACAGAGAAAACACGCCTCATTACCAGCAGAGAAAAGCAGGTATGGACCTTCTTATCCGTACAATAGGGGAGTGCTCTGCTTTCTGGAGCACACCTGGACAGAAGCTCCTTAAAAGTGGTTTATAACGAGCTGCTCCTTCTCTAAAATGAGTTAGTGATAAAGATGTGTACCTGGAGTTAGCAATATTGCTTATAAATCTCTTAACATCTCCTCTCCCAACATTTGGGATGGGATGCAGGCAACCTCAAACTTCTATTGCTGAAATGCCCAGATTTGAGGAACTTAAACTAGTGGTTCTTGATCCCACTTCCCGTGTTAGTTTATGTTGGTTCTTAGAAGTGCAAACCACCAGTTTGCACTTTGCTGGAAGATATGATCAGCAGACACTCGTTGAGCCACAGTATCCATACCAATCTAAACTCTTAAAGACTTTAAAAGAACTCTTAAAAGATCTTAAACAACTGAAGCATATAGCAAGCACAGGAGAACCACTGTCCACCAAAGGACAAGCACTGTGAAACCCATTACAACTCCATCTGGCATTGCCACAACAATATATCTCATTGCTCAGGCTTCCCAGGGAGAGGGGATTCCTCCCAGTGCTCTGTGAAAAGAGAGCAGGAAGAAACTGAACAAACTTCGTCTCGTATTTGAAGTTCAGTATCTGTAAATCTAGAATCAATAATAAAATCTCCCTCCTAGGTTTTCACAGAATCATAGAATCATAAAAGCATTAAGATTGGAAAACACCTCTAGGAACATCAAGCCCAACCGTTAACCCAACAATACCGTGTCTCCTAAACCATGGCCCTGAAGTGCCACATTGACATATTTTTTTTAACACCTCCAGAGATGGTGACACCACCACCTCTCTGGGCAGCCTGTTCCAATGCCTGAACACTCTTTCAGTAAATTTCCTAATTTCCTATTTCCTAATAGCCAATCTAAACCTCCCCTGATGCAGCTTGAAGCGATTTCCTCTCATTCTATCAATAGTACCTTGGAGGAAGAGACCAACACCCACCTCGCTACAACCTCCTTTCAGGTAGTTGTAGAAAGCAATAAGGTCTCCCCTCAGTCTTCTCCAGACTAAACAATCCCCGTTCCCTCAACCTCTCCTCATAAGATTTGTTTTCCATACCTTTCACCAGCTTTGTTGCCCTTCTCCACACACACTCCAGCAACTCAATGTCCTTCTGGTAGAGAGGGTCCAACAACTGAACACAATATTCAAGATGTGGCCTCACCAGTGCCGAGTACAGAGGCACGATCACTTCCCTGCTCCTGCTGGCCACACTATTCCTGATACAAGCCAGGATGCTGTTGGCCTTCTTGGCCACCTGGGCACACTGCTGGCTCATGTTCAGATGGCTGTCCACCAACACCCCCAAATCCTTCTCTACCAGGCAGCTCTCCAGCCACTCTTCCCCAAGCCTGTAGCATTGCATGGATTTGTTGTGACCCAAGTGCAGGACCTGACACTTGGCCTTGTTAAACCTCATGCAATTGGCCTTGGCTCATTGATCCAGCCTGTCCAGATCCCTCTGTAGAGCCTTCCTACCCTCAAGCAGATCAATACACTTCCACCCAGCTTGGTGTCATCTGCAATCTTACTGAGGTTGCACTCGACCCCCCTCATCCACAGCATTGATAAAGATATTAAACTGCACTGGCCCCAACACAGAGTCATTGGGAGCATCACTTGTAATTGGCTGCCAGCTGGATTTAGCCCATTAACCACAACCCTCTGGGCTCGGTCATCCAGCCAGTTTTATATCCAGCAAAGACTACATCCACCCAAGCCATGAGCTGCCAGCTTCTCTAGGAGGATCCTGTGGGAGACAGTGTCAAAGGCTTTGCTAAAGTCCTGGTAGACAACAGCCACAGCCTTTCCCTCATCCACTAGGTGAGTTACCTGGTCATAGAAGGAGATCAGGTTTGTCAGGCAGAACCTGCCTTTCATGAAGCCATGCTGCATGGGCCTGATCCCCTGATTGTCCTGCACTTGCCTGGTGAGCGTGCTGAAGACGTATCACTCGATAATCTTCCCCGGTATGGAGGTCAGGCTGACAGGTGTGTAGTTCCCCAGATTCTCCTTCCAGGGAGGAAGAAGGAAGTCCATGCTCCTCTCCCATGGTGTTACCATGGGGGTGTGAACTGAGATCAGGTACTGAGACAGCTCTGGGATGAGCTGTGAGAGGAGCAGCAGAGCAAGAGCTGAGACATTCAGGCTGTTGAGTGCTTACAGCAAGTCCTGCTGAACAATTTCTGTGGTGTCAATAGATTAAACATACTATTTGGCCCAGTCTGACCACAGCTGTGTATTGCCCCACCAACTTTTACAGCAGTATTAATTGGCTTGTATAGCCTGGGCTGTACATATCTTGTAGGAGGAATATGAAACAGGAACTGGTAATACATTGAGCCCCTAAGGGTAGAGCAGACAAAACCTTTTACATCTTTCTCAGTGCAGGTTCTCTTCAAAAGAAAACACAACCTCAAAATAGTATCTTTATCATATACTTAAAAAGTACGTGTTATCCTGAAACTATTGTAATATGTACTAGACAAGTGCCCAAGACAAACCCACAGATCTCTGCTCTGTTACTTTGTAAATTCCTTAGTGCCTGTTACTCACCTGACTTGGTTTAATGGACTTTTGAGTGATTTTGTAATAGCCATAATACTCTGCATCACATGGCCTGGAAAAAACCTAACCAACCTCTACACTTGCAATTATTACAGACTGAAAAAGAGGTAGAATGAGAAAGACAGAAATTTTGTAAGACACTGCTGTAATTCAGCATCATTTAGCGCTACAATTCCATGACTTACGTACCAATTTTCCACTAAATTGGAACTAATCAGCAGACATTGCATACTTTTTCTTTAATATCATGTGTGGTGTGTTTTGCATCTGAGAGGAGAGAGAGGAACTGAATATTTGTAGCATAGCAATTTTGCATTAGCATTTTTGTTCTCACCGCTATTGTTCCAGTACCACAGACACACTTCTACACCAACAGATGCTTCAAAACATTCTCGTGAAAATGTAAAAATGGGGTTTGGATATGTGATTGACTCACAGTCTTCTTCACTGCAGAAAATGCTATCAGTGAAACTGCAGCACTACCTCTGAGTTATTCCAGTCAGCTATTTTGTGATTTGTCTTAGGGAAGAGTTTGTGCAGTGAAGTTATCATAGCCAGTCTATGCTGCATCATCCTTCTACTCCCAAATATTACAAGGATAAAAAAACCACAATGCAAACACCAGTGCAACCTTCAAAAGGCAGAAAAGAAAAAAATACTCCCACTTAAACTCACTTACTTGCGCCCAAACTGAGACGAGAAATTAAAGCGACAGAATGGTAAGGGAAGCCAGCTGGCCTTAGAAATGTCACTGCTGATAAATAAATCCAAGCCTTGCAGCTATCCACCCATGGTGTAACTGGATAGATCCTGAGGTCCTCATTTTGTCCTTTAATGAGACAAAGCCTCCATGGAAGAAAAGGGTACTTATTTATTTTTCATTGTGTATTTTGAGGAGAACAGAGAAGCCATAAGATTTAGCCTCAGGATGTATAAACAGGAGAAATGACTGATCCTTGTGTGAGCTAAAACATCCAAGAAAGCCTGACTACAGAGCACTGATTTTATACCTGCTACTGTGCTTTTCTGACAATGCCTACAATCACCTCTATCTTACTTCCTTTTATTAATTAATTTCTGTGCTTCATTCTCTAATAGTTACAGTAAAAGCAGCCTAATAAGGGAAGCAAGTGGATACTGGGATTTGGTGGGTTACTCCTCTAGGAGCAGCTGGGTGGCCAGGGCTGTATCATCCGGACACTCGCAGCTCCTGGCACTTACATGGAGTTTTTTGTGGAAAAAAAGTGCCTAGTTAACCTAAAGAAAACTTCTCATGTAAATACTCAGGATTTGACAGTAATGTTGGCAGCAGTGGGATCCCTAGTCACGACTAGGGACAAGGTAAGGAGGGATTTCTTGCTTGCTTCTCAACTGGGGCTTGGATGTGGTTCTGCAGATCCCACTAGTTCTCCCATTAGGACCACCCTGTTGTGGTGTAGGGAATTTGCTGTAGAGAATTCACCACAGCAAAGAGACAGAAGAAGGCATTAACTCTGTAACTGTGAGGTTAGGACAGTACCTTAGTAGTTACAGAGGTACAACTCCCTGCACTAGATAAGGCAGAGGAGGGGCATTGAACATGGCTCTCCTGCACCACTTCACTTTCTCAGGTAACTGCCTCAGCTAACAGGCTATGGACCGCTTTCATTTTTTTCACAGATATTTTCACAACAATATTCAGGACATCTAGTTTTCAGGGTAATGTAGATTGTCCCCAAAGAAAAAAAAATCTTGACTATTTTTTAAAACCTAATTTTCTCTTTTCCAGCAGCAGATCTCATTCTTCTTCCCTGCACTTCTTCATAAACACAAGTCAGAAGTCATGCCAACTAATGGATACACATGAAGAAACAAACCTTCAGAAAGTTCTGGGTATTTACCAGAGGTCTGAGTTTTCCTTGTCCTGCCAGAAGCTCAGCCCTCATGACAATATCACACTGTAATAAAGCACAGTATTAGAGACACTGTATAATGAGAAATCAGTAGAACTACTAAAATCACAATTTCTGAAAGAAGCAATTTTAAACATTTGCAAAATTCTTCAGAAAAAATGTATTTCATTGCTGGTAAATCTGTAATTATTATGCATTATATTATCTGGAAATTAATTTAATGGAAATCTATCAGCCTTTGGACAAAGGGTGTGTACTCCTCTCTCTGAGGTGCTCCTTCTGAAAGTGCAAGAACGTGCTACCCTTTTCCTTCCTATTTAATTTCTTCAGATGCTTTCTGAATCCCTGCTCATATCCTTTCTTACTTAGTGACACGTCCTATCATCTGTTCTTATTCTTCAGACAGGCAAAAATCACTAGTGGCTTTAAAGGTGATTTGTCTACTAAAAAAAAAAAAAAGGAAACAAAAAACCAAACAAAACCAGAAAGATTATAAACTGCATATGATTAAAAATATACATCTTTATTCAGATTAACTAGTAAGTGAAATATAAGGGCAGATCATCAAGGATGTAAAGCAGAAAACTATACTGATTCTTGTTGATAATTTAACCCATTGTTTTAGTGTCTTGTATGTTATTTCTACTTTAAAACTCCGATCTCACTTTATCTGAATAACTTTTCCAAACGCTACCTTAGTCATATCTTGCTCTGAAGTTTATTCAACTCTACATACACTGTTACTCTAAGCTTAGATTGTGAGGTACAAGCATAAGAAAATTCTTTTGTTGCCTTACCTCTATTTCCCTAGCTCTAATACACGTTATCCCCTTACTAGATATAATTGGTGTCCTTATTTCAGCAGAGCTGTAGTTTACACTGTACCATTCCTACCATCAATTTCCTTTTCATGAGCTGAAAATATTGTTGAAAATTGTTCTTGAATGAGAAACTTGCCAGATGGTAGCTTGATAGAAATTTGCAGTGAAAAAGGAATCCCTTGCAGATATGTGGAGATTTAAACTAACTGTAACTTTTTTCTTCCCTGTTCCAAAGTTTAGGAAGCTTCACCTGAATTATTTCATAACATAGCTTACAGGTACACTCATGTAATCAGAAGAGGGTATGATTTGTTTCATCTTCAAAAGGAGCCAGTGCTGGTGTTGCCCAAGTCTCAGGTCACATTCTGACAAGCACTTGGTGTATTTGGACAGTGTGTTACCCATATGTAGTTGCCTGCTGCTATATTTTAACCTCAGATTGGAAAACCCAGGAGGGTCTCTGATCTCCTGATGTTGAAAAGACCTGTGTTGGGGTGGGAGTACGTTAGCAAGTATGAGTAGCTGTACTCAGTAGTGACCTGAAGGAACTGTTACGAATGCTGATTTTGCTTATGGAGAAAAAGCATTTGCTCTCACAAATTATCTTTAGTTCCTCCTGCGAGCAGCCAGCTGCAGTTCCCTCTGTCCCTGAAGCATCCATTTTGGTAGTCCCCATACCTAAACCTTAAGTTTTCTGTTGGTTTTTTTCTTTTTCTTCTGTGAGCAGCATTTGTGGAGTAGGATCAAGTGGTTTACCTTTCTGCTGATAGCTTTAGAGCTCAGGCAGACCCTTGGGCTCCTTGACACCTGTCAAAATCAGTGGGAGTCTTCTCATGGACTTCGCTCAGTAAAAAGGATGATCTGCCAGGGAAGATGTTGCAAGTTTTATTTTCTTTTTTTCCCTCAGCTGGTCAGGTCCAGCCTCCTGGACACTTCTACTGTTAAAGGATGAGGTTTTTTGCGATTTACTGAAGCGGAAGGTGTACACAACACAGGACTGTAACAATTCACTGAACTCAGTTGCAAACACTGCAACATCATGTTAAATAGATGTATTAGTTTTGGTAATGAACAAGAACAAATAAAATATAGTGATGCTTAAATACTGCATGTATTTCAATATAAAGAACTAAATGACCTCTGATATATTTTCATAGCAAGATAAAACACAAATCAATTCTCAAATATCTGGTTAAGAACTTAGGGTGAACGTAATCAAACTTATACATGAAATGTATAACAAATTAGAATCCTTTCAAAAGCTTTGGAGAATATTAAAAATTAAGTAATAGACTATTTTGCTAGCATATATTTTTGACCATTATGAAATACTAAATTCCTTAGATTTACAGATCTTAAAGTTAAAAGTTATCATGACCATTGAGTCAGAACCTCAGCATCACAAGGCCTGGAAAATGGCCTGGTCTTGATGTAAAAAGGCTGGCAGAAAGTCCATCTCAGCTCTCAATTTTTTCAATATTTAGTTACACATTCCTTTACAAAAGTTAGCTTTATTTCCAGTGTAAATTTCTTTGCCTTCAGCCTCCAGCTATTAGGTTTGACTGTACTATTTTCTGCTCAATTAACGAGCTGTTAAAAACCCATGTACTGTTGTGTCAACCCAAAGGGAGCCTGGCTACCAGAATGCTGAATTTTGATGTGCTTTAGCTCACATTAATTCTTCCCATAGCATCTCTTCATGCAGTGATATCAAGCTGCAAATAATGAGTGCCTCTAAAGTAACAAGGGACAAGAAAATCATCCTGGGAAGGTGGAGGTGGAGGCATAAAAGAACCTTGCTGATGGCAAGTTGCAACAACAAACAGGTTGCCCTGTTTCTGTATTTTGGAAGCACTAGGGGCTGGGTGACTTTAAGCAGTGAAACAGGGCAGTGCTCTTCTTCTCCCAGCCCTGGAATACCCAAAGGAAAAATTGGTTAGGGGATGGGATTTGTCTTCCCACCTAATATTTCTTTGCAGTATAAGGGCAATTCAACTTTCAGTTGCAAGTTCTTTCATACACTGAAATAATAGTTATGCTTTTCACTTACAAAGGAAGGTGAATAGTGTCACTGTACCACAATCCACATCTTTACAGCCTAACAAAACCATGGAAGATGAAAAATCATACAGAGAAGTCAGGGAACCAGAAAAGATCAGAAAAAGAATACTGAAGAAAATACATAAAGACAGCCCTGCTCTGTGTGTTTTCTACTCACTTTAGCCCAGTGGCTGAAGGATGAATTATTCCATGGGTGTAGTATATGCCCGTGGGAGAAAAAATAAAATACAAGCATTACTCTGTTTCTTTTGGCTAGAAATGCCAAAATGAGGATATATGTAGCATTGCTCCTCCGGTAAGTAGTCACAGAGTCACAGTTATGAGTAATTTGAGATTTTACCAAAGCAGCTGTTAGACTGCTATATAGTGCTCTCACTCTTTGGACCTTTATGGATAGTATTCAACAAATGAAGTGTTTCCTCCAGTTGTGAGTGCTTTGCTTTTCCTTTTGCGAAAATAACATTTTTCTTATTCCTATTTCCCAACACTTTCATCAATAAATTCAACCTTAGAAGATATGTTTATAAACTGTCAAAAGACTTGTTTAAATTTTTTATAAAAATGAAAAGCAAAATATTGTGTTCATCTTCCAACAGCAATGCACAGTGCCAGGGTGTGAATTAATAAGACACTGTCTCTTATCTATGTTGCTTTAAAATATGCCAAAACTTAAATAGCCTTAAAACTCACATCCTGCTATTACTTATTGCCCTATTTTCACTGTATTTTTTCCCAATAATAGGCATTCCTTTAAAGACCTTTGCCATTCATGTAAATCAATGTTTTTCTGCTTGATTTGTAGTTAGTAAAAGGAGGGCTTACTAATTAAAATGTTACAATGAACATGCTGGTGTCCTCTGCTGACTTCCATTATTTTTAATGAGAAGTTTGAAGATAAAATGTTGGACTGTTATTTTGGACTACACAGAGAACAGTGTCATGTCAAGCCTTGATAATGGTAAACAAGCCTGGTTCCTGTTCCACATGCTCGCCTAACACAGCGCTTGGGTTGTTTTCCGTTTTCTAATTATTCAGTGAAAGTGAAAAGAAGTGGCACACTCTAGGGAGAAGAGAATAGAAACAGAAAAAATGTATTTGTTTCTCCTATTTTGGCATTCTTGCCAAATGGATGGTTTGCTTTGCTTATCTCACTACCAGTTGCCAAAGAAACACAAAATAGCATTTGCTTTTTGGGAAAAAAAAATCCCTAAATAAAACCTTGATTATGCTCTGCTTTCACAACATAATAACCTCATCGGGCTTGTCTGTATACGGTCCCAGTCGGAGGAAGGATACTCTAGGAAGGAGTGCCTCCCATCTTTACTGTATGGACTTTGTGCAGCCTAAGCAAAAATGCAGGCATTGATCTCTGAGATACAAGAGGGCAACTCCCTTTCAGTGTTTCTGAAACCAGGCAGAAAATTTCTTGGACAATTTCACTGAGTCTTCCTTACCAATGAACCAATGATTAGAAATGACACCACCATGAAGTGTGCTCTCTCACCCCCTCTTTCTCTCCCCACACAACCTTTCTGTCTCCCCCTCCCTGCCCCCCAGCCTTCTTTTCACATACACAAAGGTGTCTCTTACTGCCACATTTTCTGTTGTTTCCTTGATGAACCTTTCTTCAGTTAACTTCATATTAAGTGAGACAACAAACTTCATTAATGCCACACACCAGTTTCCCAAAACCCAGTTTTCCCCTCTCTTTCCCAAATTCCTCTTTGTCTACTCTGCTTTCTGCAGAGTCTAGGGGGAATATTTTGACTGTTCAGACCTCACCTGGGCTTAGGCTTTCTGCAGTTTTGCCATAAGCCTTGTCTGCAGTATGTCTACTTCAAATCATAGAATCATAGAGTACCAGATTGGAAGGGACCTCAAGGATCACGGGGTACAACCTTTCTTGGAAAAAGCACGGTCTAGACGAGATGGCCCACCACCCTGTCCAGACGACTCTTAAAAGTGTCTAATGTGATGGAGTCAACCACTTCCCTGGGGAGATTATTCCAATGGCCGATAGTTCTCATTGTGAAAAATCTTCCTCCTGTGTCCAGTCAGAATCTCCTCAGGAGTATCTTGTACCCATTACCCCTCATCTTTTCCATGTGACCTCTTGTAAAAAAGGAGTCTCCATCTTCTTTTTAGCCACCCTTTAATACTGGGACATGGTGATAAGGTGTCCCCTGAGCCTTCTTTTCTCAAGGCTGAACAAACCCAGTTCTCTCAGCCTTTCCTCATATGACAGGCTTCCCAGTTCTTTGATCATCTTAGTGGCCCTTCTCTGGACCCCTTCCAGCCTGTCCACATATGTTTTGTAAATGGAGGATGAGAACTGAACACAGTGTCTTGGGTGCGGCCTGACAAGTGCTGAGTAGAGTAGGATAATGACTTCTTTATCTCTGCTGGTGATGCCCGTGTTGATGCAACCCAGCATCCTGCTGGCTTTCTTTGCCACAATAGCATTCTGTTTGCTCATATTGAGTTTGTTTTCCACCAGGACCCCCAGGTCCCTTTCCACAGAGCTGCTCTCCAGCCAGGTGGATCCCAGTCTGTGCTGTACTCCCACATTATGTTTTCCCAGGTGCAAGACTTTACGCCTGTCCTTGTTGAATTTCATAAGGTTCTTGTTGGCCCACTCTTCTAGTATTTCCACCTGCAGGGAGGCTCTCCCTTCTGACTTGTCCACTTCCCCATTCAGTTTGGTTTCACCAGCAAACTTCATCAGGCTACACTTGATCCTATCCAGATCACTTATGAAGATATTAAATAGTGTTGGGCCCAATATGGATCCCTGAGGGACCCCACTTGTGACAGGTTGCCAGTTTGAAAAGGAGCTATTTACCACCACCCTTTGGGCGCAGCCTGTTAGCCAGTTTCCCACCCACCACATGGACTACTTGTCTAGACCTTAATGCATCAGTATCTCTAGGAGGAGGCTGTGAGAAACCATACTGAGAGCCTTGGAGAAATCATTGTCCACTGCTTGCCCTACATCAACTGAGCAGGTTATTTTGTCATAAAAGGTGATCAGGTTTGTCAAGAACAATTTGCCTTTGGTGAATCCATGCTGGCTTTTCCCAATCACATGCTTCATGTGACTTGTGAAAACCCCCAGCAGGATTCATTCCACAGCTTCCACAGGGGCTGAAGTAACCCTCATGGGCCTATAATTTCCTGGATCCTTCTTTAGGACTTTCTTGTAGATTGGCATGACATTAAGTCATCTTCCAGTATGTCCTCTGATCTCCACAGCTTCTCAAATGTTATGGTCAGCGGCCTTGCAATGATGTCAGCCAGCTCCCTTAATACCCTCAGGCAGATAACATCAGGTTAACAGGTTTGTAGGGGTCAAGTTCCTGTAATAGTTCACATACCAACTCTTCCTTCACTGATAGTGGACTTATGTTTGCATCAACCCAGATATTTGTTCCCAGGGCCTGGGGTCCAACAGTTCTGGTAAAGACAGAGGTGAAGCAGGTATTGAGAACCTCTGCTTTTTCAGTGTTGTTGGTGACTAATTCACCTCTCCTGTTTAACAGTGGACCAATATTTTGGAAGTTTGTTGTCCTTCTATACAAAGAGAGGTGCTGCTTTTATCTGGGAGACAATGGCGGAGATATCTTTCACTTCTTTAGGCTTATAAGTGTATCTGCCGAGTTTAATAAAATTAATAAAATCACAGTGCAAGGACTGTTCTTATGACAGCATCACCAAATGTGCTCCTGGTGTCAGTCAAGAATCAGACAAGACAGCTCAGACCAGAGGTCTGCCTGCATGTGCCCTGTCTGGGGTGCTGGTTCTCTTTCCTCTACCCACCAACCAGCCCACCAACTTAAGAAGCAAGAACATGAGAGGGAGGGAATGAAAGTTCATGCTGTAACACACACTCAGTGTCATTGATATCATTGCTCCTGTGTGAAATGCTACTGGCAGTAGCATAGGCATTAAAGCTGTAGGAGGGTCATATCCTCTACATCTCTGCACTCTCCTACGGCTCCTTCCATTCACCCTTCTTCCCACCCGTTTAGACTAATTCAGAAGGATATTCTGCATATGACCTTGAGATTGCTATCATTTGCTGAGGGACTCTTCTTCATCGGCAATGTCATCAGAAATCCCAGGGCAGACACCCAGAATGATGCTTGCAACCAGAGGTCCCCCACAGGTGCATGCTGAAAGCTTGCATGGTCACATTTTAATAGGGGTCTTAGGAAATGTTTAAACCAAACAAACTTGCTGTGTGTACTACTCAGCAAGTGGTTTCATCATGTGCCAATAACAGGTTTTTAAAACTTTAATGTAGTGGAGTAACTGTCACTGGTATACGGATAGTCCCAATGTAGTCACAGCTGATAAGGCTGCTATTCTTGTGCACTCTCTGCTCAAGCAATGAGACACAAGACAAAGGGAAGTGCCTATCTCTCTCCAGATAAAAGAAACACAGAGTCCTAAATATTCTTCCCTGTGTCACACCCAAGTTAGACACTTAATATAGCTAAAAGTAAAAATATAAATATTTCTAAGTGAACAGGCTAAATTTTGAGAAAATAATTCTCAGCCTTGGAAGTGGAAATGCTGATACCTGATGTCGTGTATATCCTGTGAAAGAACTGATGCCTTTGAACACTTTACATTTCTGTTAGCTAAGTGGCAAAAGTTCACTCAACAGCAAGCTGCCCGTTGTTTGAACACTCATTCTCTTTTCTCCTTCTATGTATGCAAGTAATTTACATTACCCTGGAGGTGAAGGTAGGCTTCACAGTGCTCTGGACTTTCAAGCCATGCACTGCTTCACTGTATTCCAGTCTTCTGAGGCAACTGAGTATCTTCCTATGAGGACACTCCTGCTCAAATTGCTTCTAGAATTTTACCAAAGTCGTGTAGTCTTTCCTGATGTTTCCATGCCTCTGTCAAGATGTTTTCCTTCTTTTACTTTAAAATTAAGTACAAGTCCTTGCTTAAAACCCATCAAATAAACCAAATCATTGTTACTAAATGAGACTTTTTTGCTGAATGACTTTAAGAAGTGAAGGTCCAGCTCAGAAGTAGTCAGGTATGATCAAAATTATGATCATGCTTAAGTATCTCAAAGAAGTGAAACCAGAGTAGAGGGCAAGTTTATCTTATACATAGAGAAAATCTTTAACAGAGATAACAGACAAGATCATTGTTTTTCAGCAAGGTCTGTTTCACATTTCCCAGTGTAGTTAATTGTCCACCAGATCTCTACTCTTCCTTTAGTCTGTATGGGGTTTGGTGTTGAAGAGACAGAAAGACAGATATGGTTTTTGAAGGCCAGAAACAAGACACTGAGATTTTAAAACTTTTTTACTGACTGAGTTTTCATTCATACTGTATAGGTCAAGACTAAAAGCTAAAAGCATGCTGGAGATTAAAATAATGATTGACACACTGTTACATTAATTTGTTTATACTGGTGGCGTGAAGAAAGTCTTCAAAACCTGCAGGCATCATTAGAAGCTTATTAAATGCTTCTTGTGATTCTTCAGGAATTATTTGTCAATCAATACTGTACTAATTAATGCTTATATAGAGTTCTAGTAACCTTATCATTATTGCTTTTGTCATAGTAATTTCTAACCACATTATGGAAAGAGATTAATTTCATCAGAGAGAAAGGGCCAGGCCCCTGGCTACGTTATAGCTGACTCTTGGGAGACAAAACATTCATTGGGAAGTTTGAGGCTCAGCCAGATTTTAGAAGAGTTTTAATCATCAGGGGCTTTATCTGCTATAGCTTTAGGAAACAACTAAGTTGAAAGGACATGGTGTCCAAAAGGAAGAAGAAGAAAAAGAAAAAGGCTGGTGTAAGTAATAATGGTTAAGGCTGACAGACAGCGAGACACTTTGAAATGCTTCACTATACCTGCAGCACAGTAGGGTTGCAGGATGGAGAGCTGTCAGGAGTTGCAGAAAGAGAGACTCTGGGTGGCCATCATGAAGATTTGCTAACCTACTTCTTCAGGCCTTTTCTGGTCTGTCAGGGCAGGGGTTGTCCCTGTTGTCCCTGGCCTTTGTAGTCCATGCCAGAAGGAGATATGGCAGCACTTGCCCTATTTATCTAGGTT
This sequence comes from Phalacrocorax aristotelis, assembly GCF_949628215.1. Lineage (NCBI taxonomy): Eukaryota > Metazoa > Chordata > Aves > Suliformes > Phalacrocoracidae > Phalacrocorax > Phalacrocorax aristotelis. Next base: position 59,703,968 of record NC_134311.1, read on the forward strand.
TTCGTTCTAGGAAAAATCTGTGCACTGAGCAGAGGGCTGTAGCATGCCACAGTGTGCCATGCACAGGGGATAGATGTGCAGGGTGCACTTTGGGTTATGTATTTCTTGTAGTGGTCAGTTTGAGTGTACCCCTTCCACACAGCAGATGCATGTCTTCACTTCTTAGGGAAAAGACATCTCTTGATACAATCACTTCCCAGCAGGACATTGAAATTACTGTCCTCATCATTTCTAACTTTTGCTGCTTGGTATCTGTAAACTGCTTCTTGAGCAAGCCTATGGAGAGTACAGAACAATGATTACAAAATGGTGTCTTTAAAACAAGGTGTATTTTTATTCTCAGGACCCACAGCACTCAGAAAATAAATTTAATGTAAGAGAGGTCTATCTACATAGTGGTTTATCTTTACCCTTCTGACTTTACAATGACACAATCCAAGCTCCAAGCTGCTCTTGGTCAGCCCATCTGCCCACCCCTGCTAGTACAACACAATTCTCTGTGCAAGGGTTATTTATTTGTCCTCTTCCCTGTCTTGGCAAAGCAGGGTAAAAAGAGTTAGGCTATAGGATGACATGTCCTCTCTGGGAGGATGCTGCTTTATCTATATATTGTTTTACCTTTCCTACATCAATCCCTAAGCATTCAGGGGAGATGATATCACATGCACACATGAAGAGACTTTTCACATTTATATGTCTTAGATGTCTACTTGGAGAAAGAGGAAAAGCTTTTGGCACTCATCAGGTTACTGTTGTTTGGTCTGAAGCTGATTCAGACTTGGACTTGTGCAGTAAAACAAGGCAAATACCATAGTGATTGGTAGCTCCATTATAAGATAGCCAGTTAACACTGTTTCATTACACTTAATAGGAAATACTGCTCTAGTGCTGTACACTTGAATAACAGAACCACCTTGCAATCACATCAAAAGTAATCAAGCTGATTTTCATTTAAGGCCTAAGTATTTATATTAATTCCTATTTCATTGTGAAGAGTGAGTCATTGAATCTACTTTTTAACTTATCAGAGATGAAGACAAACTGGACTTGATTTCACCAGCCCTAACCTATCCCACTAACTTCTGGCCTGAGGGCAGGATTAACTATACATACAACATCTCTGGCAGGGAGCAGTTCAATCCTTTCTTAAAGATCTGCAGAGAAGGAGATTTACAGTAAGAATAAGAGAAACACTAAGGACATTAAAATTAAAGTAACTGAAATTTTTTATTTCCCCTTTGACATCAAATATTTTTACTTTGTCAAAGTAAGAAATTAGGTTGGCTTGACATAGTTTGTTCTAGAGAAAATCGTGTTGGCTCTGCTTATCTTCCTAGCAAACAACCTATTTGTTTCAGTATTTTTTCAGGAGCTGAAGCTAAGCCTGCCATTCAATAATTCAATAATTCCTTCTTTCTTTCAAAGATATGCCTGTTCTTGCCTTCTCTAGTAATGCAGGATGCTTCCTGTACTCTGTAAGCTCTCAAAGAGAAGCATAAACAGTCCTGAGGCTTCATTGATCAGTTCTTTAAGCATCTCAGTACTTCATCAAATCTAACCAATGTGTAAATATTTCTCTTCATTACCAGAGGGTAAACTCTTACGTCTTTTACTGGTTATCAGTGTCTGCTGTGCTGCAGCTAACCTTTTGACAGAGAGCAGATGCAAACAGTAATTGACCATTTTAGCTTCCTCAGTGTTATCTGTCAAAAGTTCTCCCAATTTGCTGAACCGCAGAGCAACTCTTTGCTGGCTCTTCTTTTTATTGACAGCACCCTTATAGATGCTTTTTCCTACATATGACATTCCTTGCAAGTTTTATATTATTCTCCATCTCAGCCTTTCTGATTTTGCTTCTGCAATCTCATCTTTATATTTTGAATCATGCAGCATAGCCTGACTTACTTCCCATTGTAGAATTCACTTGGTTTTGAATTAAGAATGCAGGAATTAGCCATTTGAACCCTTTCCCGCCACTGCAGCTGGGCAGACAGCACTCACGACTCCTCACTGTTCACTGGAAAAACCACCAGTTCTCTTTTCCCCTTGCACCATTTTCCCATTTCTAGAAATTCTCCAATGTTTTTATTTGGGGAGTTGCAATAACATAAATTCATGGTTCAGAGCTGCCAAAGTAAGGAAGGACTATCTCCTCAATTTTTATCTTGTTGCCTTTCTTCTAGTTATGGCTCTTGTGGCAACTTTGGCACCCACTCAACCCTGAAGTGTTGAATAAACCAGCAGGAAAATTGGAAAACTGAGGTTTTCCTGAATGGAATTGACACATGGGGGAATTTTACATTTGCCCGAACAGGCAGATTGTGTAGCCAGGGCTGGAGGCAGGGGAGCATGGGAAGGAAAAGAATAGTGAGGACAACACACACGTGGGGAGGGGACAAATGTGAGAAGACATGTGAGAATGGCTGTGAGAAGACAGCCATTGTACCATTAAACAATGATAGGAGTTGACTTAAGTCATCATTATAGTGTTCCTAGTCTTTCTCCCTAAAGGTAGCAAAATTCCGTTTAAGCAGAAGTAAACTAGTCTGACTTCTTTAAATGAGCCAGTTATTATAAGTAAAGTGGGGGTAGTGTGGCTAATCTGCAGCTCTTTCCTATTTTTACCTTATCCAAATAACTGAAAGCAGTCTTAAAATTTTTCATTTATTCAGATGCAATTACTCTTCTATGAACCTCAATTCTAGTGTCTAAAATTGTTGCCTGCTCTTCTACAACGGTGTTCATCAGTAAGACCAGTGTTACCTCCTCTGCTTTCTTCAGTAATAGCAAGTATTAATGATAACTGCTGAGAGGAAGTAATCATGAGGAAAAGAGATAATCTTTTTTTTTGTTCTACCTGAAGAAAATTAATTATTGTACTCATTCCAGAGCAGTGGAAGTGACACTGTACAACACTGTCTTCCTTTGTATCACAAAGAAATTGCAGAACGAAAAAGCTTAATTATTTGCAAAGATTCCTTTGAATGTGTTTATGTTAAAAGATAATGTTGAATTAGCCATACCAAAAAAAATTCAATAAAATTAATCTCTTTCAAGATCTGTCATGTTTCTAACAGTATTTATGACTATTGAATACTGTGAACTAGTTCAGCACACCATGAAAAACAGACATAAATATGTTCACTTTAAGGTAACCACATCACCGAAATATAAACAGACCCAGGAAAACAAAAATGATTCGTTCTTACTTAGAACAGGATGAATAATATAAAGACGAAATATTATTTGCTGTCTGGGACAACCCTTATTCACTGAACAGAGTTTCTCATAAAAGCAGTGGTCAGGCTATCCTCTGGTGTATTTTGGGGTAGATGCATTGTGTCTATTGGAAATGTCACTCATATCCTGTGTCACCGCCCTAAATTATTTTACACTGTCTGTTTATCTCAGTCTTGCATGTAGAGTTTTGAATACAAACATACTTGATTATATCTTATAAGTAACTGAAATGGGGGAGATTCTCTTTTTATACAAAAAGCAGTGGCATAAGAACATGCCTTTCACTACTCAGAGACAGAATTTAGGCCTGCTCTGTGATCATGAATGAAAAAAAAAAACAGCAAACGGGTTATCTCGGACTACCTTTAAGCATAACGTTAAGAAAAATACTTGTTTCTAAGGTATTCTGTCAAGAATTACAACATTGTGGTGGCCAAGGTATTAATACATGGATGGAGCAATCAGATTAAAACATCCTTTTAAGCAGTTTTATGCCTAACAGAAAATAGTTTGCCAGTGTAGAATGGTAAAATGAGCCTGTAGTTTGTTACAAACTAAAAAAAAAGAAAAAAAGGCTTGGATTTTTCTTAAACATATGACTGTTCATCAGAGAGTTGAATACAACCTAAAGAAGAAAAACAATAGGAAAAAAGAAGCTCCAAACAAAACATATTTGCTAACCTAATCGTCATGGTGCAGTTTCCAAATGTAGATAACACTTTTGTCATTATTTAATATCTGGGAGTATAGCTAATTTAAGTATTACATGAAAGCATCTGAATATGCTCAATTTTTTTTTTCTGTGGAAGGTCAAAAAATAGTTATAACATGGTCATACCAGTATTTCTTAACATACAGATGCTGGATGTGTTAGGTGCTAGAGACTTAAATGAAAAGAGTGCTGCTCAGTGCTGCTCCCTCGGAAGCAGTGAAGCCTGGGAAACACCAGGGTACTCCTGAAGTGGGTGACCCTGGGGACCTGCAAGTGAGACAAAAAAGTCTCGTCCCTGCAGACACGGATCCAGGCAGATCCCTGCCTGGTATCTCTGCTCTGTGATGATGCTGACAGAGGCACTGATTTACTGTGAAGGACACTTGGATGATTTGTTAGAGCTGCACTGTTCTAAACAATACAGCAGTTCCTCTCACTTACCAAATTCAGACATTGTATCTGTAATATACAAGCAAAAGAAGACTTGAAATGGTAAATTAGCCCCTCCAATTTGACCTGCCTTCACATTCTGAGTAACTCATCTTTAATTATGTGTGCGTGTATTCTGCAGAGGTTAAGACATCCCATTCAGTATAAAGTAATTAACTTTGTCTCAGATTTCATAGGATTGTTCTTTAAAATGAAGAAAATAATTAAAGCTTAGACAAGTAGGTAATCTATTCACGAACACATATGGGGACTTTGTTACAAATTAAATGCAGAAAGTTTCAGCCCTGAAACTGTTTATAATCTTGTTTGCAGTACAAGATATACAGGGAGGTGGAATGTACAAATTTCATAAAAGACTTTCTTGGACCTCTTGTTACAGGTGTCCTTTGCTCTTCTGGTTTATTTGCCATTATTGTACTGTCAAAACAGCAATGTGTTTGAAACCAAGCTAGTCATTCGAATAAAGTTTACATAAATGGGTAAGTGACATTTTCTGCTGAGACACTCGTCTTCTGAATCTGAGGTGGCATACAAAAACAAATAATTAGATGAAAACTACTAGTCATCACTTGTCAGATTTTGCATAGAAATTTAGACAGTGTTTTGGTTTTATTCTTGTGTTGATGGTAAGAAAATCTAGAGATAATAAAAATACCAAGCACAGCAAGGTTTTTTCTGTTTGTAATAGGGAAAACAGCCAGAAGGATAAACCACCATAGCCCCAACAATTTCAGTTTTTTGACAGAAACATCAAAGAATGATTAAAATGCAGTGAGGACTGCTATCTAGAAAGAAAAGAAGTACAACATGTACTACACTGTTAACATATAGATCCCTATCACATCAATAAAATAATAGGAGAAATAAGGAACATATTTTTCCCTTTGGTATCTTTTGAAGTTTTTCTTATGTCAATGGTGCTGATGTATATTTTATACACTCTGCCTACCTTAAAAAAGAATTCCCTGAGGAATTCATCAGTCACCAGTGAACCAAAAATTGTGATGTACTGTTTAAGGAAACAGGCTGTCTTGTCTCTCTTCATGTATTAACTCTTCTCTATATATTTCCATCTCACACCAAATCTTTCTTGCTAACTTCTTTTCAAACATAAGGAAGTTTGTAAAACTCAACAGCCTTGTTAGGGGAAAATTATTCTTTTATTTATCCCATAGACACAGCAAAAATCCTTTTGACTTCTAAAATGTTAGTGCAAAAAGAATGCTTCATATGCTGTTGTCAGCAGCAAACATCCATTAAGAAAAGATGTCTTCAATCCATGGGCAAGCAAAATAATATTCCAAAGCTCAGGGAAAGCTGGGTATCATAGGGCAGAGACAGCTGACTAGAAGAGGTCACTGCTATTAGTTCTTGAACTAAAAATACCCCACAGTTGTGTATAGCTGTCTTTTCGTGTATACTACCAAAGCAGATTCAGCTCTACCTAAAAGGACTCTGCAGCACAGTCAGGGCAGCATCACATGATGTGGGACCATGCACAGGCACTAACTTTTGTTTATGGAGGGGCTACAGCCTTTCAGCCTAGAAAGCTTACACCCAGTCAGTGCATTAGAGAACTTGGTATCATACTTAAACCTAGCAGCTGAGTGTGATTTATTTCTCAAACACAGAGGAAAAAGGTGGAGTGTCAGTAAAGTAAGGCTAACTGATTGCTGTTTTTCAGTCTGGAAACACATGTTCCAGATGTGTTTCTTTAGCAGGCTCCTGCTAAAGAAATTTGTTGGGTACAAACCCCGAAGAAAGACCAGCTGTTGTGCTTGCAGCATATCACAGCAGTTAGCCTAACCACAAAGTAAGTGATGAAGTAGCAGAAACTATTTTGAGGAGATGGAGACAGTCCCAATAATTTATGAGATTCATTTCACTATGCTGTTAAAGATGCTGTGTATTGTATGGGGCAGAACAACTCCAGTTTCAGGAGTCGGGTCAGTCACTTAGCATTTTTTGTGCCATTTATTTGCATAGATGTTTGTCACTTACTGACTTCATACTGCCTCATAGGTGACCTGAATTTTGGTATTTGGTTGCCTGCATATAATCAGACTTCAGATATTAGTCATAAATACTATATTACTCTTTACAATTTATAACAATATAAATTAAAATCTAACGTAATGTGACTCCTAGTCAAAAGACATCAATCCCAGAACTCAGAGGGGAGAAGCTGAAACAAAGAGGAAGTGGTTAGCTCCCATCTGAAGATGTGCTGAAATACTCCATGATAGCATGTCTGTTGTGCCATACTAGAAGTAAGCTGCTTGTCCCAGGTCTTGAAGATTGCTGCCTTAATTTTCTTGAATTGCGTTAGGTCTGGCCTCACTTGTCATCTTGTATCCAGCAGCAGACATGAGGTTAGCAGCCTTCTGATACTGCCTCAGGTTTATCTTGTCTGATAGGATCTCAGCACAGATTAACAAGAAAGGCCATCTCTTCAGGATAACAGGTTATATCTTGCTGAATTTTCTGAGACGTTGGAAAGAAGTAGTTATTACTGCAACAGAACAACAGTAGCAGATAAAATAAATATCAAGAATCAAGATGGTAGGGCAGTGTGTTCAAACCAGGAGTTTTGATGTACCTCAGGATGTACTTTCTTGCATATCAAGATGAATTCTTTAGTATCTCAAAAGCATATGCATGAAACATATGCCAATATCACTGTCAGCTCCAACACAGTACAAAAAAAGAAACTTATCCAAAGCCTGCACATGGTTCCAAACCTAAGAAAAACTCCAGAGACATGATCAGGACTGGTTAGCTGGTGTCCTCTGTCCTCTGTAGATCCTGGGCCTGACATCTGGGCACAAGCCTCCCAGAGCCTGGATGCTGGTGGGACATCTTGAACACCCCAGCCTGGGCACTTGGCAGCAGGATCCTCTCTGTGGACACATGCTTCTGGTGCTGGTGAACATGAGGCTGTGATGCACAGCTAGTGAAACTTGTTCTGCTTCAGTTTTCATTTTACATGAAATCACTTTTCCCTCCTGTAAGGTCTCACACAGGCGTTGCTATTCTATAAATACAGTGCCACAACAGCATTTCCTACACATCCAGTGCTAACCTGGGTGGGAACAGGCTGACTGCTTGTCCTGTAGTCTTGTCTCATTGTCTAATTCTCAAATAAGATACAGAAACATTTGTCCTGTTACAAGTATAGTCTCTTAAGATACAAAATAAAATAATTTCAAACTACCTTGCTTACCTCACTCACTTCAACAAAACTATATGAATTTGTGATAAGATGCCAAATAGACCTAGATTCATTGATTCAGGTTTACCAGGTTTCTTTGGCCTACAAACCAAGCTTTCCTTACAGGGTTAGCCAGTATTTCAGAGGAACTACAAGCAAGGTTAAAGAGCTCACTTGGGACACACATTAAGGATTGGTAGAACAAAACAGCAGCCACCAAACCCATGCTCGAGATCAGGACCAAGGTGTTTACATGGAGGTTGCCACAGAAGCTTGTGGTAGTTTCCAATCACTCCAGACATCAGTGCATCACTACTACAGCCAGGCCCTCTCCATTATTCAGAACAGAAAAGCCTGCAAGGAACATGCAAGGATGTTTTTACCACATGCTGTTAGACCGTTGCTATGCTATTACCTTGATAAATTACATCAGTGAATGTAAAAGCAGTATTTACCTTGCAAGTAATTTTTGTATTGTAATTATGTTCCTGCCTACCATTTTCAGCAGAGAAAGAAATAAGAAAACATGTACTGTAGATGTAATTTATCTTCTTAAAACCTGAAGATCTGTAAGAAAAAGAAATATCATTCACAAAGGATCATCAAAGTACTGTCCTCAAGTCAATGGAGACACTGAGATCTTCAAAGGAAAATTGAAACAGATCTCACACATTAGCTAAGCTAAAAATGATTGTGCAGGCTAAGGTAGAAGGAGAAAAAAAAAAGACATAGCTGTTACCATCTCCTTGAAAACCAAAGTGGTACTGCTGAAAACAAAAAATGATCCAAGGTACAATAATAATTTTATTAATGTCAGCATCACATATTGACAAGAAAGATGACAGAAAGGAGGTTGCCAGAACCTATGGCATAAATAGAAATGTTCAGTTTTATTAGAGTTGATGTAAAATTGATCCAAGTACTAAAATTAATTAAAAATAACAATACTTGTGAAATATGGAATGGTATACCAGGTCAGCTCTTTTACACAGTGGTAGCTCTAAGTATTCTTTCAAATGTAAGGATTTGAGTACATGGTGGAAAGCAGCCTTTCTGTGACAGTATCACAGCAAAGGATATGCTGTCCTGAATTCACATACACCCTTTTGGTTTTACTCTGGTCCATAACACTGCTTCGTGCTTAGATCAGCACCTCCTGTAGTCACTGTTGTCATCAACCTCCTGTCCAGCTGGGAGGTAAAAAAATCAGGTTAAAAACCACATCCCAGTTCCGGCAGAACTGATTCAGTCTCACCCTGGAGGTCACAACCACCAAACAATAAGGCAAAAGAACACCTTTCTACAACAACAGTTACAAATCAAAGGCAACCAAGTGATCAGTAACCTGGAGCTAGGTCAGAATAACACTGACTTAATTCTTGCAGCTATTTTGTTGGTGTAAATGTATGAGCTTACAAAGCCTAGGAAAAGGAAGCCTGAGCAAATAAGTCCTTCAGCCTGCCTGGGATTGTCTGCCATTTCTGAAACAAATGCAGCTGAAGGTCAAAACCTATTAAATCATTTGCCTCTGGAGGGTCTGTCAACAGCAATGCTGGTTGGTGCCATTTGTGGCGATGATTTTTGTGTGGAAGTTACAAATTATTAAAATCTTCATTTCAGTTTTAATGACTACCCAGAAGATTAGGTGATTCTTGAGGTTCAGCATTTTGGCAGTCAGTGCCAGCCAGCGCCAGCAAGTCTAGATGCGAACAGTAATAGAGAGTAACAAAAATAACCAGCCTTTTCAGATTTCAAAGTGGTCTGTATGACAGCTTGGGTCAGGTATATCCATGCAACAGTGTTTGCCATCTACTTTTCCAAGCAGCTTAGCAATTTTGAAGCAAAAACCTTGATCATTGTATCTTGGCCTTGCTGTTGTCCTAAATAAGCATAACTCAGTAGATTTAAATGATCTGCTTTAATTATCAGCAGAGGTGCATGCAGCATCTATTTCTTAGACACTTCTGAAGGTTGTTCTCTACATAAATAGCCTGGGAAGAGTGTGGCTTCACATGGAAATCAAAAGATTCTGCAATATCATTTGAAGAGTCTAATAATACCAGAAACTAGAAGTAATTACTTTTGGATTTCTATGAAGTAGGTGCGGAACTCCACTCATAAAGCAATACCTTGGTGTAATGGAAAAGGAATGCATATGTATTTTTAAAACATCATGTATATTCTTCTTTTACTTGCGTGAAACATTTGTGGTATTGGTTTCTTTGCTTTATTTTTCCAATTTCAATGCCAAAAGGCTATGCCACTATGGTATAGGGTGTTCTCTTTGACAGGAGAATGGAGAGGAGTTCCAGCAGGAATTCTGCCCTGTTAACAGGTGATGGTACATAATTTTGGAGAGCACCTACAGGAAATATGAGAAGCACTTTAAGAGCTACCCAGACAGAAGAGAAAAACCAGAATAGTGGTAAGTAAATAAGAAAGTAAATAAATAAAAAAAAAGAAAATAAATATTTTATATGTTAGTAGATATCATAATGGAGCATATTTATAGAAAACATTAGGAAGATCACAACATCTAGGAAGAAAAATTTGATGCTGTATTAGTGAGAGGTATTTAGACTGTGATAAAAACTAAGAGAACAATTTAGCAGGCTGGTTGTACAGTGAATAATAACATATTTGTAATAAAGTAGAAATTACAGAGTATAACTTGGTCATAAAATTTCTTATAATAAAAAACTGTTATAATGATTCTGATTCACTTTTCATTTAAGAAAACTGACATTTGGGGTAGATGTAGGAAGAGAGAAAGATTCAAGGCCACCTCCCAGTTAGTATAAGAAACCCATTGCAAAGGCAGATACTTTGCTCATTTGCAGATGGGTTTGGTATGCCAGGGGCATCTAAAGACATGTAAGGTACTTGAAGGTCTACTCAGTGACTTCCCTGAACTTAGCTTAAGCTATTCAGACACATGGAAAATGACTTTGCAGACTGCATGTAGTGGATCATTGTGAGACAAGGAAAGCACTGTTAGAATCTCTCCACACAGAAATCAAGATGTATGTTGCATGAAAAAGAGACAAAGACTCAAATGCACTTTAAGTTTTATCTCAGCTAACTTCCCAGCTGATATCTGGGAGTAGGGATAAACTATTACTCCATAAAATGTGGTCGCATGAAAATTCTATTTGACAAAATGTTTCTTTCCTTTATTCCTCAAAAAGATTTAATTTTCATTATCTTCACATTTCAGTTCCCTCCAAATGATGTTTTCATTGTGCTGTTAAAGTTTAAAAACTAGTTCTGTCAAAGCCAATATGAGTTTTCAACTTTAGCAAACCCGGGGTCTTGTCTACCCATTTTTACAAATTTAAAACCGAGTTCTTTAAAAGCTCAACTGTGTAACTAAATGGGCATAATCTGTACCTGTTACTGATATTTGGCTGCATCTGGATGGGCATCATTATGATTGGAGAAAAGAAGTGTGTCCTGCTTTAGCAACAGCCCAACACAGCTCGTGCTGGGAGCTGGCACTGGTCAGATTGCCAGCATAGGGTTCCCACCTCTCTATTCGAAGTAAAGGGAAGAAAATTGGCCTCACAACCTGTTTCTGTGCTTCTGGAAGTAAAACAGAATTTTTAAAAGGCAGTGAAATCAGGTTGATCACTGAGAAATCAGTGAATTCTTTCTCCTGTCCTGTGTTGGTATGAACCAGCTCTCACTTTCCCAATGCAGAAGTTTGCAACACTGAAAATACCAGCCCTGGTCATTAGAGTCCTCCAGCACTTTTAATGATTCCTCCTCAGTTCAGCAGGTCTTCACTGACTTCACTGGTGAGTCTTCCTATTGCTTCTCTCAGATTTCTGAGTTTCTTCATGCTTTCCCTCATGCTAAAGGTTCAGATTTTACTGAGTTTCTTTGACGGCGAGGCCAAAGCTAGAGCAAATCCTACCACAACCCCAGTCACATGATCTCCATGGGAGCGCAGCCCTGAGGCAGCAAGGCATTCCCTGCTTTCCACTGCACTGCTTTTATTTTTTCATTCTTTGAAGTGGGGCTACAGTGATGTTCAGTTATTGTGATAGATAACATGTCTTCTTCAGCTGATTTCAGTCTTTAGGGAGATAAATTTGGATTACTAGCATACCTCAGTGCCTGAAGCAGAGAAAGACACAGGTGCATATCATCTATGGTAGGCTACATTCCTGCTTAGGGAGAAAGCCTTTTCTGCTCTGGAAACTTACCCAGACTGCTTAGTGTATATTTTTTTTTTATTGCATACTATCTCTATGTTTTACTGTACAGAAAGAGGCATTTTCCTTTCTTGTCCTTCAGCTGCCTCCATCTGTCCTCAAAATTGTACCAGCACAGGACAATAGTCAGTGGGACTAAAGTGAGCGTTGAAGGTAGCATGCTTAAATCAGCTGGAAAAAGCTGCATACTTGAGCATCCACAGCCTGTAGGCCTGAGGGATCCTTGCAGGAGGAAAAAGGCCAGGCTACTCTCCTGAACTGGAGATGACTGCACTACAGCTATGCTCACATCTATTTATTTTAATTAAGTAAAGATATTGTATATTCTTGTAACCTGCATAACGGTATTCAGGTGTTCTTCTGAAGCACTAGTATAATTTAGACTCAATGTAAGACTGAATAAATCAGTAAGAGACTGCAGTGTAGAAATGTAGAAATGTAGAAATGACTGCACCACTGAATGCCTGTGTAAATCCTGGGATAATGTGAGACAATTTTAAAATAATAACCTTTATGTTGAGATTTCTCTGTGCAAGGGTTCCTATTCATCTCCAGTGAAGTTTGACCAAACTTGAAGAAATCAGAGCAAGGATGCTTTTATCCAGTCATCCAGTGAGCTGTGTGTTCTCTTTCTCCATGCTCCCTGATAGTTACACACCCCTGTGTTGTGACTGGGACCAAGTAATCAGTATGTGCCCCATTTTTCACTAATGACTGTTAGAGTAGCTTTTATGTAGTATATGTCAAAAACATGTTCCCTCAATTTGATGAGGAATGCCAGATGTTATACTCAAATGAGGCTGAATTGTCATAGAATACTGAAGTGGCTAATTGTGAAAAATAAAATTGGCCACTTCCCACCTAGTGAGTAACTATACAGTCTTCTCTAGTGCTAATATTGCTTAGAGGAAACATGTAGTTCTGTCCTAGAGAACAAGTTTTACTGTGTATTTCACCTCTGCAAGTGTTTGCCATGCAAGTGTAGGCCATGGTTTGAACTTAACAATGTTAGTGAAGCCTTGGTTTCTACATGAACATTTCAGCATTGAAGTGAGAGAAACCTAAATATTCTGCTCACACTAACTAGTGTATATCCTGCAAAACTCAGCTGAAGAGGTTTCAGTGTTCTCATAACATATTTATATTAGGCTGGAAATGTCTTTTCTGCTAGTCTAATGAATTATCCCATGAAGAAATAAAAAGCATGCATGGGAATAATTTACCATGGATCTGCCTGCATATTCAGATGCAATGTAACCGAAGCAAGCTGAAAGCTTGCTTTATTGAGCTCTGAAAGCATTTCATTTTTCTTCTTGAAGTACTGTATATCCGTTATCAGTGCCATAGTCCCATAAACTTAGTCTCCAAGCCTGGGATGGAAACCAAATGGAACAACCTTAGGTCTTCCTCCCTTCCTCCCTTCACCTGCTAGGGATCTGCAGGTGAATTTTAGAGCAGGTTCCAAATGTGACTAGATGAAGGAACTTTGGTCACTGAAAAATTAAATCTGAATTCTGTGGCTTGTGTAGTTTCATAGCTGAAGTTTGCACATGGTAAATTTTCTGAGCTTTACACTAAGAAGTTATAAAACACTTTGTGGTTTTGTGGTGAGAGAGAGGAGCCCAGCCTCAGCAGAGCCTCTTTGAATCCTCCCCACATGCTGGCAGTGGTGGTGCTGCATGGCCGCCCTGCCCTTCAGCTGGGCACCACTGCATGAATCATTGTGCAGGGAAGCAAAGCAAGTGCACTGTAAGTTCAATTTTCAACCCCAAGACACAACAGAAAGTTGATAACCATGAAAAGGCAGTCACTGGTTCCAAACATGTTTTGCTAGGGCATGGGCATTGGCTCTAGAGTTGGCAGTTTATAGTCAGCTGCATAGCTTGGGCTACGAGGGCTTTGCTGCCAAAAAAGGGCAGACTTGCCCCACTTCTGCACATTCTCTGCCTCCGTTATGCTCATGTTAGCAAACGTACAGTCTTGTGTTCAGCCAGCCCAGGAAAATATTATTATTTTTGATTAGCTCTCTAATTTATGTAAGGAAGACAGAGCAGTGCAAAGCTGCTGCTATAAATACATCCAAAGGTTATGACTGGAAAAAACGTACTTTCATTTGCTGTATAAAATGTAACCAATTGGAATGTAAGTCCCTTTGAAAATACTTTTTCTCAGAAAACATTTAAGCCACAGCTCTGTGACAGAACTCTCAGAGTCAACAGGAAAACTCAAGTCAATAAAAATGGACAAGAGCTTAAAACTACAACTCACTTGCAAACACCTAAATGTAGACATTGAAGCCCATGTTTACAAACCTGACTAAGGATAATCTCGTTATCAAAACTATCACTGAGCTCCCCCCGCCCCACCCCAAGAACGTATGACACATCACTATTTGCAAGCAGTCAGTAATGAAAATTAAGTTGGTATGGTAACTGTATCTGAGTACTTAACCATAGATAAAGAGCTCAAGGATCTTCAGGAAGTCATTTATCTCGTTTCTAATGAATGTTATCCTAAACCTTTTTAAAAGACCTCCAATGACGAATATTTGGCAACTATCCCAGCCAGCTGGTCAATACAGTCCAGCTTTCATAGACTTCCCGTTTCATTACATAATTGTGTGTTCTATATGAGTGGACTGCACCATAACCAAATGGCCCAGATCTTTGACCCCTGACAGAAGACCTGCAAGTTTCTTAGCTGACAAATACCCTATTCCTCTGACATCAGATAGACTTTCTGGCAGACAGCTACTGCTGTTTCACACTGCTGTATTTGTTAAGGCTATATATTATTTTCTTTTTAAAAATAAGACCATTCTCTCAATTTGTGTTCTATACTTTGCTTTATGCACTTAAAGAAAGAGCAGTATAAACAAAATGGGGGTTTCTCAAGTTTTGTTCAAGTTTTATCTTCAGTGAAAACATCTTTCCATCTTTTTTTCCACAATTAATTAAAATATAATAGTGAGATTTTTCTTCTATGTTTTTGACATATATGCTGAAAAGTGTGGGCAAAAGTATGTGCAAGCACACTGAGGTGTATGAATTATAGAAGACTGAAAACCTAATTTAACAAACCAAAGAATAGCCTCTTTCATTATACCTGAGAGCAGAGCTGATTAACTACCTATTAAAATGACACTAAATTTCATCACAACATAAATGCTCAGTTATATTCCCTAGCTTGTTGCAAATACTCAGCTTGACTCAATAGTCAATTTATTAGCTAATTCAGTCATTAGAATGGAAAACACCAGACTTCTTTAGGAAACAGTAACTTTTAAGAGTTCTGTATTCAGATTTGCTTTTTTTCTTATCTAAGGGGGGAAAATATATATATATGGCAATGATTAGATATCCTGCAAATTGAACTGCTTGGTTAACATATCTTGACACAAAATACTGCAGATCACCTGAGGGAGCAGTCTTGCTGAGAGTGCATGTTTAATGAGCAAGAGTAAAAAAGAAAATAGAGAGTTTTTGAGCAGAATAATTAAAAGTAAGACTATTCAGGAAATTTGTCTTTATTGTTAGGACTTAAAAGTCTCCTTTACTATGTTTGCAGAAGTATTAATGATTACATATGCTTCAAATTTTAAAGATATCCAAGTATTTCAGGTTGAGCTCTCCAAAAGTGAGAAGCTGATCAACTGATGGTGAAATATAGGAACAGCTTATTCTGACCTGAAATTAAACTTACCATTTCTGACATGGTGTGCTTGTTTTGGCTGAGAAGGAGTTAATTCTCTTCACTGTGGTGGTCGGGCACCTTTCTAGCTTCCTGTGCTCTGCCGCGTGGCGGGGGGCTGGGAGGGGCGGGGCCACGGTGGGGACGGCTGACCCCGACTGGCCAATGGCAGGTTCATTCCCTACCATGTGACACCATGGCCAGTATATTAAGGGGGGAAGTTACGTCTCGGGGAGGGATGGTGTTGGTTCGGTGGGTGGTGAGCGGCTGCATTGCATGCTGTTTGTTTTGGTGGTTCATTCCCCTTCCCCTCCTTCCCCCCCCCCCACTCCCCCCAGGTTTCACGCCTCTCGTTGTTTTCCTTTCCATTGCATTTTTGTTGTTGTATTTTATTTTTATTTTAATTACTAAACTGTTCTTATCTTAACCCACGAGCGTTACCCTTCTGATTCTCTCCCTGACATGGTTTAGCCCCAGACAGCAACCAAGCACCACGCAGCCGCTCGCTCACTCCCCCCTGCTGGAACGCGGGAGAGAATCAGAAGAGTAAAAGTGAGGCAACTCATGGGTTGAGATAAAGACAGTTTAATAGGTAAAGCAAAAACTACATGTGCAAGCAAAGCAAAGCAAGGAATTCAATCACCACTTCCCACGGGCAGGCAGGTGTTCAGCCATCTCCAGGAAAGCAGGGCTCCATCACACGTAACACTTACTTGGGAAGACAAATGCCATCACTCCGAATGTCCCCCCATTCCTTCTTCTTCCCCCAGCTCTATACGCTGAGCATGATGTCATAGGGTATGGAATAACCCATTGGTAAGTTTGGGTCAGCTGTCCTGGCTGTGTCCCCTCCCAGTTTTCTTGTGCACCCGGCAGAGCACGGGGAGCTGAAAAAGCCCTTGAGCAGTGTAAGCGCTACTTAGCAACAGCTAAAACATCTCCATAATATCACCACTGTTTCCAGCAAAAATCCAAAACATAGCCCCATACAAGCTACTACAAAGAAATTTAACTCTACCGTAGCTGAAACCAGGACACTCCCCCATCACACCGGTGGGGGAGTGAGCGAGCGGCTGTGTGGGGCTGAGCTGCCGCTAAACCACGACAGTCTTTTTGGCACCCAACGTGGGGCTCAAGGGTTGGAGATAACAACAGCTGCTGGTCACAGCACCATGTTGTCCTTTTTACAGTTGATGTTAAAGATCGGTGTTGGTTTGTTGAGTCTGCTGTGTTCTGCTGTGATTAGTAATGTTTTGCCTACAAGATTTGTTATACAAACACTCGTTTTCAGCTTTATCTGGTATTTGGGGTTTTTGCTGAAACCGTTACTGTACTTTGGATACCACCTTGTTGAGGCAATTAGCAATTATACCTCCTCCTCTGAGAGATTTTACATGGAAGAAATACAGAACGGTCTTTGCAACTTTGTTCTATGATGTCTGTGCCTTTGTTACAGCAACCTTTTTGTATCTTGAACATCCTTGGGTGGTTAAGGTATACTTATTGTTAGTTTTTTGGGCATGTTGTTTTAGTTTTAACTAAGCAACTTCAGAATATTACCCAGAAATCTTCCCCAAGGCTTGATAGTTACGAGTGGCAGGGCATGTGGGATAGCATGGGCAAATACCTAGGGCAGTGGGCACCCCCAGTGCTTTGGAGTTTCACCCCCGAACAAGTGCAGAATCCTAAAAAACTGGTAGAATATTTGGAGAAAGTATGTTGTTATGCTGGGAACTCCAGAGAGACACAGATCACTGCAACGTGCTGGGGCCTGGTCCATGTGTACTGAGCAAGGCTCAACAGTATTCAGTGCCCCCAGGGGGAAGAGAATGTCTCTGGATTGAAAGGCAAAATGACAAGCACTGTGGCCACTCAAACCCCCAGGACAAGGACTGTGGCTACTCAAACCCCCATAACAAATACTGGAGCTGACTCAGAGAATCAACCCGTGCCAGTAACACTTGTCCCCATACACAAGAAGAAACCTTGGAAACAGACGTCAACTCGTTTAGAACAGGGTGATGAAGCAGCAGGGCCATCACGAGGAGAGGAGGAAGAAGTCATAAATGAAATAGAGACCACCCGATCCCTGTCCTTGAGTGAGTTGTGAGATATGCGGAAAGATTTCAGCCGTCGTTCAGGTGAGCACATTGTCACCTGGCTGCTGCGATGCTGTGATAATGGGGCCAGTAGCCTGGAACTAGAGGGAAAAGAAGCCAAACAACTGGGATCCCTTTCTGGGGAAGGGGGTATTGACATAGCAATTGGAAAAAGAACACAAGCCCTCAGCCTCTGCAGGCGACTCCTGTCCAGAGTAAAGGAAAGGTATCTCTTTAAAGAAGATGTTACATATCACCCAGAAAAATGGACAACTATGGAGAAAGGCATCCAATATCTGAGGGAATTAGCTGTGCTTGAGGTGATTAATGGTAACCTGGACAATCAACAGTCATCCAAAGATCCAGATGAAGCCGAGTGCACACGACCCATGTGGCAGAAGTTTGTACGGAGCGCACCATCTTTGCATGCAAACTCATTGGCAGTGATGTCCTGGAGAGGGGGTGAGGAACCAACAGTGGCAGAGGTGATTGATAGGCTCCAGGAGCAAATATCTTTTCCTTGCTAGTCTCTGCTGTGGAGAAACTATCCCAAGAGGTCCAGCAACTCAAAGAAGTTATGTTCTGCTCCCCACCTCTACAGAGCAGTGTCTCAGCTGTTAGGAATAAGCATCCTTTGGCTCAAAGGAGGGGATACACACCACAGGCCACCCTATGGTTCTACCTGCATGACCACAGAGAGGACATGAGGAGGTGGGACGGCAAGCCTACCTCGACCCTACAGGCACGAGTGTGTGAACTGCAAGGAAGAACAATCACTCAGGAGGGGTTTCTCTAGGAAAGCTGCTGCTCCAGTTTCCAGTAAGCAGTTACCCAGACAGAGGAGTAGAAGTGCTGATTTTATTTCTGAGCTTAATAGAGAGACTCTTGATTCACATTTACAGGAAGTGAGTTGTGACTGCCCTGATCAGGATTAGAGGGGCCCTGCCTCCAGCCAGGTGGAGGAAAGGGATAACCGGGCTTACTGGACTGTGTGGATCCGATGGCCTGGCATGTCCGACCCACAGGAGCATAAAGCTTTAGTGGACACCGGCACATAGTGCACCTTAATGCCATCAAACTATATAGGGGCAGAACCCATCAGCATTGCTGGAGTGACAGGGGGATCCCAACAGCTAACTGTATTGGAGGCCGAAGTGAGCCTAACTGGGAATGAGTGGCAAAGGTACCCCAACGCAACTAGCCCAGAGGCTCCATGTATCCTTGGCATAGACTGCCTCAGGAGAGGGTATCAAGGACCCAAAAGGGTACAGGTGGGTTTTTGGTGTAGCTGCCTTGGAGGTGGAGGAAACTAAACAGCTGTCTACCTTGCCCGGTCTCTCAAAGGATCCTTCTGTTGTGGGGTTGCTGAGGGTCAAACAACAACAGGTGCCGATTGCCACCACAACAGTGCGTTGGCAGCAATATTGCACCAACACAGATTCTCTGATCCCCATCCATGAGCTCATTCACCTACTGAGGAGCCAAGGAGTGATCAGTAAAACCCATTCACCCTTTAACAGTCACATATGGCCAGTGTAGGAGTCTAATGGAGAGTGGAGGCTAACAGTAGACTATTGTGGCCTGAATGAAGTCACTCCACTGTTGAGTGCTGCTGTGCCAGACATGCTAGGACTTCAATACGAACTGGAGTCCAAGGCAGCCAAGTGGTATGCCACAACTGATATTGCTAATGCATTCTTCTCCATCCCTCTGACAGCAGAGTGCAGGCCACAGTTTGCTTTCACCTGGAGGGGCGTCCAGTACACCTGGAATCGACTGCCCCAGGGGCGGAAACACAGCCCTACCATTTGCCATGGACTGATTCAGACAGTGCTAGAACAGGGAGAAGCTCCAGAACACCTTCAATACATTGATGACATCATCGTGTGGGGCAACACAGTGGAAGAAGTTTTTGAGAAAGGGAAGAAAATAGTCCAAAACCTTCTGAAAGCTGGTTTTGCCATAAAACAAAGTAAGGTGAAGGGACCCGCACAAGAGATCCAGTTCTTAGGAGTCAAATGGCAAGATGGTCATCGTCAGATCCCAATGGAATTGATCAACGAAATAGCAGCCGTGTCTCCACCAACTAGCAAAAAGGAAACATAAGCCTTTTGGGGCATTGTGGGTCTTTGGAGAATGCATATTCCAGATTACAGTATGATCATAAGCCCTCTCTATCAAGTGACCCGGAAGAAGAATGATTTCAAATGGGGCCCTGAGCAACGACAAGCCTTTGAACAGATTAAACAGGAAATAGTTCATGCAGTAGCTCTTGGGCCAGTCCGGGCAGGACAACATGTAAAAAATGTGCTCTACACTGCAGCCGGGGGGAATGGCCCTACGTGGAGCCTCTGGCAGAAAGCACATGGGGAGACCCGAGGTCGACCCCTAGGGTTTTGGAGTCGGGGATACAGAGGGTCTGAAGCCCGCTATACTCCAACTGAAAAAGAGATATTGGCAGCATATGAAGGGGTCTGAGCTGCTTCAGAAGTGGTTGGTACTGAAGCGCAGCTGCTCCTGGCACCCCGACTGCCGGTGCTGGGCTGGATGTTCAAAAGAAACATCCCCTCTACACACCATGCAACTGATGCTACATGGAGTAAATGGGTTGCATTGATCACCCAGCAGGTTCAAGTAGGAAAATCCAGCCGCCCAGGAATCTTGGAAGTGATATGGACTGGCCAGAAGGCAAAGATTTTGGATTATGACCAGAGGAGGAGGTGACATGTGCTGAAGAAGCCCCACTGTATAACAAACTGCCAGAAAATGTAAAGCAGTATGCCCTGTTCACTGATGGGTCCTGTCGCCTTGTGGGAAAGCACCAGAGATGGAAGGCTGCTGTATGGAGTCCTACATGACAAGTAGCAGAAACTGCTGACAGAGAAGGTGAATCCAGTCAATTTGCAGAGGTGAAGGCCATCCAGCTGGCCTTAGACATTGCTGAACGGGAAAAGTGGCTAGTGCTCTGTCTCTATACTGACTCACGGATGGTGGCAAATGCCCTGTGGGCCTGGTTACAGCAGTGGAAGGAAAGCAACTGGCAGCGCAGAGGCAAACCCATCTGGGCTGACACATTGTGGCAAGATATTGCTGCCTGGGTAGAGAGCCTGGTTGTAATGGTACGTCATGTGGATGCTCACGTCCCCATGAGTCGGGCCACTGAAGAACATCGAAACAACCAACAGGTGGGTCAGGCTGCCAAGATTGAAGTGGCTGAGGTGGATCTGGACTGGCAGCATAAGGGTGAACTATTTCTAGCTCGGTGGGCCCATGACACCTCAGGACACAAGGGAGGGATGCAACATACAGGTGGGCTCGTGATTGAGGGGTGGACTTGACCATGGATATTATTGCACAGGTTATCCACGAATGTGACACATGCGCTGCAATCAAGCAAGCGAAGCGGGTAAAGCCTCTGTGGTATGGGGGACGATGGCTGAAATATAAATATGGGGAGGCCTGGCAAATTGACTGTATCACACTCCCACAGACCCGCCAAGGCAAGCGCCATGTGCTTACAATGGTAGAAACAATGACTGGCTGGCTGGAAACATATCCTGTCCCCCATGTCACTGCCCGGAACACTATCCTGGGTCTTGAGAAACAAGTCCTGTGGCGACATGGCACCCCAGAGAGAATTGAGTCAGGCAACAGGACTCCTTGCCGAAATAGCCTCATAGACACCTGGGCCAAAGAGCACGGCATTGAGTGGGTGTATCACATCCCCTGGCACGCACCAGCCTCTGGGAAAATTGAACGGTACAATGGACTGTTAAAAACTACACTGAGAGCAATGGGGGGTGGAACATTCAAGCACTGGGATACACATTTAGCAAAAGCCACGTGGTTAGTCAACGCAAGGGGATCTGCCAACCGAGCTGGCCCTGCCCAGTCAGAAATCCTACATACTGTGGAAGGGGATAGAGTCCCTGTAGTGCACACAAAAAGTATGCTGGGCAAAACAGTCTGGGTTCTTCCTGCCTCAGGAAGGTAGGGGGTGAGGGGGTGGGGGGGTGAGAGAACGACTGTGTGGGGCTGAGTTGCAAGCTAAACCACGACCCATGCAGATCATTTTTCCAGAGAATGTTGAAATATTTTGAAAAAGACCTCACTAAATCCATCAAAAAAACCTTTACAAAAAGACTTTCCTGGCTTTAGAGGCCTGATCCTCCCTGCAATGTTACTTTATGCTGCTATTGGAAAGTGCTTCTGCCATGGACTAAATTTGGTGACAGTGAATTTATTGCACATAGCCAGAACTGCTACATAAACAGGGCCTCAACACTTGTCTCCATGGCCACTAGCAGTCTTGATGCCACCTTGCAGCAGAGGCGGTGACAGACCCAGGAGACCATAGCGAGCATGGAGGGGTGGGAGAGGGATGCCCAAGGGCTGTCAGAAACATGATAAAGCAGGGAAGGAAAGATATTGGCACATGTAATCTCAGAAGGCTACCTCCATGCCATTGGGATCTTAGGCAAATTTAAATCAACAGGGGATTTCCTTGGTCAGCTCAGTTACATTTTGCTTCTTCTCCTTAAAAGAGATGGGTTTTTTACCTGGTATGTTCCTTTGCAGCACGATGATCAAGAAAAGATTAAACAGAATTTCCCTCCTGTATAAAACACTAATTGGTAGGATGAGGGAAAATTCCTAATAATGTTGCTACAAGCAATTCTGAACCATGCCTCATTGGAAACATAAAAATGAACTTATAGAAATGTTTTATGTTAATAATGTTGTGTCTGTTGTAAAATATTTATGATAAGCTTTTATTAAAGATAAGATTGAAATGACATAAAATATATGTCAGAAATTATATAGTATTCTAAAGGTATAAAAAGGACAGAAGAAACTTAGCCTAAAATATCTGATTTCAATTCAAAGTTGTTAAAAATCAAGACTTCCTTAGAAAAGACAGGATTTGCTGGCACATCACCAGACAGCTCTCATTTGAAATGTAATAAGTGAATCTGACATTAAATTTTGGAATGGACTAAATATTACAAACATACTTTACTAATAATGCTGTTGCACACAGCAAATTTGTAAATCATGCTCAAAAGAGCAATATTTACAAATTGCATTATCAAGCAAAGGAAATTTATAAGCCTGAAAAATACACAACCATTGGGCTTTCAAAAAGACATAAGCAGCTTTCCTATTTTATGGGTTATATCAAAGCAAAATTTTCCTGCCATTTTCACCATCAAATAGTTCACATAGTTAATGTGTGTAGTAAGATTAGGTTCACCAAGAACCTTCAATGTACATTAGAATGACATAAAAAATAGGATTACTGGATTAAATTTAGGTCCAATACGATACCCTTTTTTATAAATTCTATTTTTAGCATAAAATGTCTTGCTAATTACAGCACAAATAAATATTTAAAGAAGTGGAAGTTCTATGTATCTTAGCCATTCCTGATCAATTGCTCTGGAGATCCACATGCAACAGTGTTAGTACTTTTTCTGCTTATTTATTACTGTGGTGATATGTTTGCTGTGTCTCAGGATCCAGACACAGAAGCTTTATTAAATACTTTGTTCAAGATATTCATAAATGCCATGCTTTGCTGTTTGTCAACAGTACAACAGTTAATAAATCAGGAAAGGATACGTCAAGTCACCGCTTAGAAAATGGTCAGCATGTACCTAATGTGAACAATGTACTGGATTCTTGTCAGAACAAACAAAAAACTCTTGTATTTTGAAGTGTCAGCAAAAAGGTGCCAGCATACCCTAAGAAAAATTCTGTGATCCTTGAAAAGAAAATAAAAAACTCAAATCCCTAGAGACACAAATAGTTATTAACATACTTTAAAATATGCCTTTTAAGAAGTGCATTCACATTAGTGAAAGAATTTGCATGCCCTAGGTTAAGCAAGGGGTAATAAATAGTGTTTGCTGGTCTGCAGTGCAACAATCCTTGGATAACTTAATGACTGAAATATTGCTTCAGAGACACAGAGCACTTTCGCCTTACAATCAGTAAAGCACAGAACTAACTAGTCTGGATGGCTAGCATGCTTCAGTAAAGTAAGGACAAATTACACCACGACTGCCTCTGTCAGCCCATGTCAAAAGGAATTTATAGCAGGAGTCTGGCCTCACCTCACTTCTGTTAAACCTGCGTCCTCTCTCCTGCCACACCAAACAGTTACACCATCCTTGTGCTGACTCTTCTTACATCACCCAAGACATCATTGTGAACAGACCCAAGTCCAACTTTCCAGACAGAAAATGGGAAGAGAGTTCAGAAATTCAGATGGTGACATGGGCCACGCTGATAGTCAAGGGAAGCTTGAGATGAAACATGAGGAAAAAGCCTTACCGGAGGAACGCGCACACGGTCGTGTTACTGCTGTATGCTCCCTTCCCCAACCAAAACCCAGCTGTACTCTCTGGTGAAGCCAGATGGGGCTGCCTCTGGGCTTCCTACGGGCTCCACCAGCAACATCTCACAGGCACTTCTAGGAAGAATCCTCAGGTTTGTCCTTTTCTTTTATATTTGCTGAATTTGTCTGGAAGTGAGAATACTGAATCTCTTTGAAATTGCTTCTAAGCCACCAATGAGCAGACATTTCCAAAATCCTGTAAACATGTGCATTTTTGTAAGAGCTAATGAGAGGCTTCTGGACCCATCTCAAAGCAGCTTTCTAGGACATTTCTGAGCTGCAGGCTGTCAATGCGATACTGCAATCTGAGAGTAGATGTCTAACAACTTTAACAAACAGCTTTTATTCTTTCTGTACCAAGCTTAACATGCATAATTAAAAAAGCTAACTGAACTTATCTGACCTCCAGAAAACTGGTGTTACCGCAGCATTAGTAATGACCCATTTTGTCATGGGCATTTTTAAATTAAATTAATGTTTTATTGAGTATGGATTTTTCTAAGTTCTTTTGTATCTTCACAGATATGCAGAGGAGCAGCACAGACATAGCCCTATAAATATTCCACCTATTGCTTTCTAAACAACAACAGCTCAGTGAAACCAGGAAGCCCTCCAATACTTGTAGCGTTTTGTTCAAAATGTTAATTTGTCTATGTGCTTAAAGTATGATTTAAAAAAAAAAAAAAGAAACGTGTATGCAATAGATTTTCTTAAATTAAAAATCTGGAATATCAACTACCCAAATTCCAGTTTGTAACATTTTTTCAAATTATTGTAGATATTAGGCATTTGTCATTAATAATGGTACATTAATAATGTACCAAGATATATAAGGAGAGGAGACATCTGCAGGAAAAATAGGAACAGCCAGGTAATTTGAATATATGTTAGTTTAGAAGTTAACGTTAATTTAAAAGTTACCAGTTGGCCTTCAAAACTACCTTATGCATAATCATGACTCTTAACTTATGAAATTTTCAAGCCATACATGAGAGAATATTAAAAGGTAACATCACATATATAATACCAATAAAACACTCTACACTGACTTTCCTGTGTTTCACTATAAATGTATTTTAGATCAAATTTAAGCATCAGCATAATCCCTAATTCCACTTCCTCTTAGCCACATTAACAAAAAAAATAAATTTGTAGGAATTTCTCACCATATGAACTGAAGAAATTTCAGAGAAAGGTGTTTGAATAAAAACCCTTTTACAGCATTCAAGGTACAAATACAGAGAGACAGGTATTTCTGAGTGCACTTAACCCAGCATCCTTTGCATACTATGAGGCAAGATTAACATTCATCCTCCACGCCCTGCTCTCAGGTCAATTGTGGCACCAGCAAGGAGATACCAGACCTCGCTGATGGCATTCCGTGAGGTACAGGGGCCACACAACTCTCATGCATAACCTGAAGGGTCATCTAAGTTGGGACTGCAGTGCTCAAACACCTGCAAGGAGTCACACAAAAGCAGCCTGGCTCTGGCAAGTGTTCAAGCTCCATTTTGGAGCTGCAACTTTCAGCGTCCAGATCATTAGCTGGAAGCATAGAGCTGCACAAGTGTGTTAAAGCAAATAGTTTCTCCAACAGAGCTGATGTCATCCCATCAGTGTCCCAGTGCCTGGGAGCACAGTCCTGGTGTGAAGGGGACCTACATAAACCACCTCGGGGCTGGTGCAGAGGTAAGGCTAATGGACCTGGGTGGCTGGGTGGGGCAGAGCTGCTCCCTGTAAAGTATTCCTGATTTTGTATATTTCTACTGCTGAGGAGGCCCAGCTGTGATACACCCTGGGGATGGAGTGCACACAGGATGAGGAATTTGGACAATTTCACACAGTGACCTAAGAAGGGGACCAAGTTCAAGACTCAAACACCAGACGCCAGGTGAACCTGACTTGCAAGGTACTGATAAAATCGCCCTGTATGTGTATGTCAGATCTGGGGAATATTTATTTAAACAATGGGGCTAGCTCAGCAAAGAGCTGTCATATCCAAAATTAGTTCTTGCAACTCCAATTTTTTTACCTGTGCCGCATTAGTAGTTGAGTCAGGAGTTATTACTGTAACTGTACAGAAAAGTACTAAATCAATAATACACGCTGAGCTGTGGAGCTTTAAACAAAAATCAGCATCTCTGAAGGTTTTAAACATTTGACTTGTGGAATTTATTACAATTCATCAGAGACACTTAGCAAATTTATGTAAGAGCTTCTGTCACAGTGTTTACTTATTCATGGCCTACTGCAGTACCAGACCCTGCCTCTTCGTGGGGAGGACATGAAACTTATCTCTCCAGTCTGCGCCTTGGACAGTCCCTGGAGCAAGTTTCATCAAACTGTTACAGGACAGACAGCTGAGGTAGAGAGCGTGTGGAATTAACATTCACATTACTCTTCCTTTACGATTAATCTCTAGCCACTGAAGCAAATGACGGAATCAGCTTAAGCCTCTACAGACACCAGGGTAGCTTATAATCTACTTCAAATTGGCATAGTTGTGCTAATTTTGAATTTTTGGCCTTAGGAAGAGTGCACTGCAGTGATTGACACCAGCAACCACTGCCTAGGAGTGGGAAACCGCAGTAATTTAAACAGCAGACCACACTGCCACTCCGTGCAGCGCAGACTTGTACTGACTTGTGCTGGTATTTTCTGCTGCCTATCTTTTCCAAACTCACCATCTTCTTTTTCTTTCCCCAGACCTGAGACAAACAGTGCTGTAGGGAACTCCCTAAAATTTAAATGGAAATCAGCACTATGTTAATGTTTCGCATCACGAAAAGTACACCAAGGGCCTTTCCACTGTTCTGATTTCAGCACCCTGGAAAGCCTGGGGTGTTGTGCAGCAAGATCAGTGCTCAGAGAAGCAGAAGCCAAACTGCACGTGCTCTGGGGAGTTCCCAGTCAAATCCCGGAAGTACAGTGGCAGCCCTGGGTCACTGACTATCAAATAAAGATCTTCTAGATTATAATCTTCTACTTTCATACCTACATGCCAACTCTGAGTTCTAGGTACCAGCAGTCTCTAACACAGGTGGAAAAGGACGGTGGATATGGAAAAGGAGACTGCTTGCTAGCTAAGATTAGCATGAAGACAGCTTTTCTTTCTCCGAAATAGGCTTTCTAAACTTCTTTTCTTTCCTTTTAGATACATTCTTCTTTCCTTCTTTTTCTTCTAGCCTTTTAAAGTGGTTTTGTTGGTTGATTTCCAGGCAGGAAAACATTCATCACTCCACCTGCCCCACTTTTTGCCTCAGCTTAACAGTTTTGGGGAGCTTTAATCAGAGCCAGTTCTAGTATGTCTTCCCCTGGTACCTATGGTAGAACTTACTTGGCTTTCACAAGGAGAAGAGTTTGCTGAAATACACAGATCTGGTTGGTCAGCTTAATGTTCTACATATTCAGTAGCTATCATCTGAGTGTAATCTTTAGATAAAAAGCTGCCTAAACTCATCACCCAGACTAAATTCTCCTGAATACATAATTAATGTAATCCTGGTGTCAGTTTTCCATTAATTATCTAACATCTCAGCCTTTAGTGAAACAGATCTAATAATACTACATGATGTCATTCTGTAAATTGAATCTTGTCCTTTTTAAAAATGTGAAAAACTAATGTCATTGTTAATGTTGATAAAACAGAGAGCAAATATGATATATGAATCGTTAAAGAAATAACACACATAATTCCTTCTTATTACTGCTATGTAAAATTTGTAATTCTGACAACGTGCATATTAATTTTGTAGTTTATCTGATGGTGCAAAGGTGCACTGTTAAGATTAGATTCACATTATGTTGTTGATCAAAGGGATTTTCCCTTCTTAATATTACGCTACAAGGAGAACATTTCAGAACAAAAAGAAAAAGGAAAAAAAAACCAAACAAATAAAAAAGGGGCAGATGGGTCCAGGAAGTCATGGTGCAACTCTTATTTAAGAACATTCTAAAATTTATCTTCAGAGAATCCTATCAATAAATGGAAAGCAGCAATTTCCAGCATAGATGGAGAAAGAAGAGACAAGAGAGACAGAAAGAGGATGGAGGATGTGACGGAGGGGAACGCTTTTTACCTGGGACCATCATTATAACAGAGTTTTCCTCCAAAACAGGCTCTCCAGACTTCAGAAAACTTAGTGTCTCTCACCATGAGTTTTCCTTTCTATTCTTTTGTGTCCTCTGAGTTATCATTCAACACAATCCAGCAGATCTGTCAGAGAAAATTAGCAAAGACTCACTGGTTTACATAATCTTTTATTGAAAATCACTGGAAGCTGATGTCAAACTCACTAGTTTAAAATCTTCAGCATTCTGCTAGTTCTTTTCTTAAGGGCTACATTTATTTTCTGTATCTTCTCTGTAAATCCCCCACAAAGAAGACACATTACTGAAAATAAAAATATCTTCAGACACCTTTTCAAGCTATAGAGCTTTGTTTTGCTTTTCTCAATTATTTTAGCTTACAAATTACTTTTTCAAAAGTGATTGCTTATGTCTCTTATTTCACACTCATCTTTTCTGTAACACTGGACCTCAGGTGGTGTCAAGTGGCACAGCTTCTACCAGTATCAGAGCCAATTAACATCAGCTGAGGGCTTGTACCTTTCAATTTCTCATTTCTCATTTTTATTCATCCCTCCTAACCCACAGGGATAACTCTTTCATTTTAACTACTATCCTGTTCTTACCGTCTATTCCTTTTATCATCCTCACTGGCTTCATTAAATAAAAATTGTATTAATGTTATTTAAAGTGAAAATATAAACAACATTTAACATAAAATTTCAAACATAATAAAACGCATACACATGCAGAACATCATGTAGCTGCTGGATGTTGTGGTGGTATATGTTTTTTACAAGAGAATCAGAAAAAGCATCAGCCTGAATATCTGTCTTCTTTATTTGTGTGGCAACCTTAGATGTTAGTTAAAACGTGTGCCTTTCACCTATCAGCAGCAACCTTCACTTTGTAGCTCAGTTTTACATTTGCGAGAATTACTCAGGAGATCCAACTATTCCTATAAAGTACAGTGATTCAAGTATTTGACTGGAGGAATATAGCTTATTGAAAAAAGCAAACTGTGCAGCATCTTTGCAGAACTCATTAATATCATGCTCAGGAATACACAGAGATCTGACAACACACTTTAAGGTTTTTCTGGGAAAGGTTGTTTCGGAACAAACAAACAAACAAAAACCAAAACAAACTAAAATAAAAACACCCCACAAGAGGTGGCATTAGTCTTAAGCCTGTTTTAAGACAGCCTTCTGAACTGTACCTGAAATACTTATGGTTAGAGCAGTCAGACCTGCATTTTTCAATACAGTTGCACACAGGTAGATACAGAACTATGGCTCTCCGCAGTAGCTTGTCCATCAGTGTTCTGGATGTAGTCTTTGATACATGAATATGAGGGTTTGTGTTCAAAACTATACGTGACAAACGTCCTTTGACAGGCTGGGGTGTTCAGCTGCCATTCACTGCTATTCTCATACTATGGGAAGGCAACAATAAAGACAGGAAAATGTCAAGCATCAGTCTGCCTTTCAAAAGGGATGATTCAATCAAATACAAGAAAAAGGAGCTTGAGGTAATTTAAATAATGGAAAAACTTCACACAAAACATGATGACTCTTAAGGAGGAAGGGAGATTGCAGAATCTCCATCCCCAGAGATTTTCACCAGCTGAATGGACAAAGCCCTGACAGCATGAAGACACTATTGTGTTTCTGTGGGGATTATTATTTGTGTGTGTGTGTTTTTTTTTAAATGGTGAAACATCTAAGTATGTCCAGAATTTCACTGAAAATACTTCATTATATTTGCCCTATTAAAGACAGTTAAAGCACAGGTAACACACTGAAGTGGAGTCACACTCTGATCATCAAATCCTGAATCAATCAAACATATATGGGTTGATTGGTGGATTACTCCCCTGCACCCTCTCTTTTTTTTTTTTAGCACTTTTTAAAGTTATCCTTGCATGTTGATGAAAAGTGTTTGGGCTGCATGTAAAATTTTCTTTTAAAGAATATAAAAAGATCTCAAAAGCTAACAAATATTAGAGAAAGTCTCAGGATGAAACTTCCATCTTTTTCTGTTTCCTTATAGGAGGTATATAAGATAAAGGTAAATGCAGAATAAGAACAAAGGCAAACTCAACAGAGATTTGCTATGTTATTCCAAGCAGTAGACTAAATTATTCAGAACTTAAAAATAAAAATGCAAAGTGAAGATTTAAAGCTTACTAATCATATTAAGGATAATCATATTAATCATATTAAGGATTGTTCTTATAAGTGGCATAAGTTTCCTCCTGCATGACTTTGAGAAATACTATACTTAATGTCCATTTCCGCAGGTGATGACCACTCTGCATGATTCCAGAGGGGCTGGACTCACCTGAGAGATTAGCACAGAGCAAAGAAACAAGTGCTCCAGAGGTCTCCGCTGCTGATTCCTGCATACTTGATCTGGCAACACTAAAGGGAACAAAAGCTCACTTATTTGATTCTCTGGGTGCAAGATGAAGGCCCTCAGTGACTCCTAACATGTGATTTAACCACTTTCTTTTCCGCATTTATAAAGTTCATATTAAAATCCTATTTACTTGAAGTAAAGACCATCATAATGCCATAGT
This sequence comes from Phalacrocorax aristotelis, assembly GCF_949628215.1. Taxonomy (NCBI): domain Eukaryota; kingdom Metazoa; phylum Chordata; class Aves; order Suliformes; family Phalacrocoracidae; genus Phalacrocorax; species Phalacrocorax aristotelis. The sequence goes on from NC_134311.1 coordinate 59,734,636, forward strand.
AATTAATCAATCAGGGATTAACTATGGCCTGGCTCAGTCTTCAAAACTGTGCAGGCTGGGGGACTGTCAGAAACCACTACTTCTCCCTTCCACCCTATCAAGTACCAGGAGAGAGGCAATCTCCAATTTTCTTGGAAATACGAATAATTTTTTTGCTAAAAGTCAGGTGCTATAAATGCAGTTTTGCATTTCAGGTCTGTGTAACAGCCAACACACCCTGACCAGGATAGGGAGGGGCAACACACATGACACAATGCAGGTCAAAATATAGAAACTCCCAAGAAAAATGCGATGGCACACCCTCAGGGAACCTGCTGCGGTATAACTACAAATACAGGGTTCACACAGGAAAAGTTTGAAACTTACAATTCATAAGAATAATACATACGTTTGGCCTCCCTCGCTTAATGAGGATATTATCCATGATAAAATCAGTTTTAGATAATGGAGGTTTGCACACTAAGCTTCAAAGTACTAAATACACTTCTCTCTGTCTGCAGGTGATGGGTCATCACCTTAAAAAACAGACTCCTTTCTCTTCTGTGCAGAAACAAAATTGCTTCAGACTCAGTGGATACTTAGTGTGCTCTCTGCCCTTTGCAGATCAGTGGTGATGCTTCCTTTCCTATCACAATAATACTCAAATAGCATGACTGGTGTGACTGAATAGGCCATGAGAAGTGCCCTGTCTCATGACAGGATCTCAGCCTACGTCAGAAACAATAACTTTGCCATAGGCTGAGGTTATAAAAAAAGAGATCTGAAAATAATTACTTTGGTAGCTATATTTCACATAACTAGTAATTTGGGGAAGAACCACAAAACTGGCTTTATTTGCAAATACAAATTACGCCAAGGGGAGGAGGATGTTTTCCTGGATAATAAGCAGAAAGTTAATTGTTCTTCCAATCTAAAAAGCTAGGAGAGTAATGACATTTGTATCCTTTGTGGTTTCTGAGTGCTTACATTATTACATTCTCATTTTCGTTGAGTAGGGAAGTAATAAGGCTTGAACATGATACATCAGGAAGAACTGCATTGCAAAATTTCAGAATAATAACAATGTGTTTAGGGCTTTGCTCCCTGTTGTTCAGGATTTCAGAAAACCATTTTTAAGAAAAGGAAAGTCACAGTAGTACCTTGGTCTTGTGTTTTTGGATGGGATAAGTTCCCAGTTTCTGTGCCTCCCAGGAGTTCTGCCACGGTGCTCACCTGAAGAGGTGGATGATAAAATGATGGCCCCTCTCTTTATATAGTTTTACTTTGCTTGATGTTGATCTATTATTAGCCATTATCTAATTAAAAAAATCTAGTGAGTGACTACTAAAATGTTTAAAAACAAACCTTTTGCAAATCATAGAGTTTGGTTATACTTAAGATTAATTAAATTTCATGGGGAAGGTTGTATATTTTAAATTTTATATTTTAAATTACATTCCACCGATTTTTCCTCTGTCACTTTTCAGCACGCAGCCATTCCCAGAACAGTTGTAAAGCACATCAGGAAAGGGAATTCGCACATTCATTGGCCACAACTGTTTTCTGAAAATTGGGTGGTAATGCAGCATGGCATGGTCTTGTAACAAGACACACAGAAAGGAGAATAAAATAATTTCAGAAAGGAGTGCCTGCTCTCCAGCTTTATTTTTAATAAAATTAAAAAAATCTAGATCTTTCATGAATTTTATTTCCTTGACCGAGACATAGAGTCTCTCTATGTGAAAGAATACCTACGGATACTGCAAGGATCAGGAATGCGACTCTCTATGGAAACAGGATCACCATGATCCTTACACTAGTTTCCATCCGGTTTCAAATTATAATTCAAGACTGACTCCTTGCTTTTCAAACCTGTATGAACCTGCTCTATCTTGGTGTCTGACCTTAAAGTCAAGTAGCCCCTTTCCTGTTTATTTTTATCGCTTTTCTTTTGATTTTCTCTTTCAATTCTTCCATTTGTACATATTCATAATTCTTGCATAATTGTACCTATTTAGATATTTGTACAATAAGCCCATTCCATGTGCTTCAGTCCTGCCTGGCTCCTCCACAGCCCCTTTGTGTCTGAGCCAGCTGAGGCAGCAGGAGAGACAAGAAAGCAGAATAAAGTCAGTTCTCAGTTCCTGGGTCAACTGGCAACCGAGATAGCTTCAGAAATAATTCTGAACAGATCAAAATCAAAACAAGATAATAAAGGAGTCATGCAAACACATAAATCGATACAATAATGGGTCACTGAAGTCACAGCATCATCACTGGCAGGCAGCCTGGAAGTATAAAAGGAAATGGCTACAGCAGGAGGGGAAATTTTCAAGTGAGCAGTACTAATGAAGTGCAAATCTTGCTAATATTATAATAACTAAGCTGAGATATGCAGAAAAGAAAATTATATACAACTAATTCACCAGAAATTGGAGTGTTTTGATCCACCTGCAGCACCTGCGGCCAGCAGAAACATGGTTTTCAGCGAACCATGACTGCATAACTATCTTTCTAATTTAAAAAAAGCATCTGAGCACATCCTCCTGTCCTAAGAAAGTGAACAGAAATGAGATTCACCTATGTGCCAAAAGCTTAATCCTGTGAGTTTACAAGTGTAGGTATAGTGAGTTTGAATCTAGCATGGCGTTAGGATGTTTTCCTGAATTAGGACTAAAACCTGATGAAAGCATGAATCTGTGCACCCCACCACCTTCAGATACTGCTTCCAAAGAATAGGAGGATTAGAAAAATAAGTGAGTTCCAGTATAGATAATAGTATATGCAACTATAGCTGACAAAATAAAAATATCTATAAGTCGGAAAACTGCCACATTTGGAAAGCGACTTTCCTAAAAAGCAAGGCACTACACAACTATTTATGCTTAATGTTTTACACCTTCTTCTAGTGCATCTGGTGCTGTTTATAGTCAGAAAAGCTTATTGGAAAACTCCTGTGCGACTTGAATGTACTTTTCTTGTTTTGTCAGTGTTAGGATATGTGCCAATTTAAATATCTGCTGCTTGAAGTTTAAAAGATACTCGGAAGACTGGCAATACCATCATAAATCAGGACAGAGAAGATAGTTAAGCCTGAATTATTTTCAGATTAACATCTATGACTTAGAAACAGATACTTTTTCTTAAAATAGTTATGACTGAAAGGTTTGCAGACAGAGACAAACAGGCATGAAAGGAAAAGTCTTTCTAGAGGCCCAGTGGAAATTACATTTCATTATTTTAATTTTACAAGAAGAAATTAACCTTAGTGCTAACTGGTGTACCACTGTGATTGCACGTCTAACTCAGGTGCAGTTGCAGCTACATTCTTACATTAACATCAAGTCACCTATCAGCAGGAAGTTTGAAAATCTGTGTGAAAAGGGAGTAAAAATAGCATGGAAAATACACATTGAAAGACAGATACTGTTATTTATACTTATATATACACACATATGTGTGTGTGTGCATATGTGTATACATAAACAACCCATGCTAAATGTGGTGTGACAAGTATATGCTCTGACTGACATTTTACTAACAAAAGCAAACCAAACTCATGCCAGGACCCCCCTAATGTGTTATCTTTGTGATCTCTGGTCCTCCCCTGAAGAGCCCCTGAGTCACTCACTCTGTCACAGGGGTCTCTCCCCCCATGCAGCCAGCAGCAGAGGCAGTAAGCCTGGGGAGGTCTGTGCAGCTTAGCAAGCTGCCCGATCCACTGGCCAGGACCCATCATGGTGAAGCTGCATAGGAGGGGAGCACAGAGAGGTGCCTCTGGAGTACAGCCATCCACCATGCAGGAAACCACTGAGTCGCTGCCCAAGTGGGAAGCCACCCACCCAGGGAGGACCTGCCATGGATGCTTTGATGTAATTTCTTGTGCTGCTTCTTCCTCTAGGCAAAATCCTCATCCATAAGCTCTTCCAGATCATTTAATTTCACAACTGTTCCAGAATTCTGGCTTTCCGCAGCCCAATTTCAAGTTGTGAAACTGAAATCACATTTTTCTCAGCTTATGCCAGCAGAAAAAAGTGCAAACACATGTAAGAAGAAAATGCAGATGTTGAAGGGTGTGTGAATGTGCATTTTCTACAGTTAACTAGGCTTTATCTTTGAGAACCCTTAAAGTTCTTCCAATTTATTGAACTATTACAACTGATCTGTGTCATTCCAGCTAGCTTGGATCTACAGCAGTACTTAGTCAGTGTAAGTTTTCTTACCTTACATGCAGCAATAACTGGCAAAGGTGATTCTGTAAAAAAAAACAAAAAATACATTATTCATGGCTTTTTACAGAGATGCAGCTGCTTCTCTCCACAAGGTTTTATATCACCTCTCAGCTAAACTGAAAGACCATTACCATAGTACAACTTCATTTAAGATGTTATATTTTTGTTTACTTGTCAAAATTGGAGTTTGAAAGGAACCATTTTTCAAAGACATACCAAAGTTTTAAGGATGATAGAAGCAGACTCAGGGGCATGAAAATAGTTATGCATGCAACATCGGTAACAGGAACTAGGTCTCTTCTCTTCTGCAGCTCACATCAGCACTTGAAGTCAATTGGAAGCTCAATAACTGTGCAAGCATTACTTTAATCCCAAATTAATTGACTCTGCCTTTCAGTGATCATTAGCTTGCATGTTATGCAAGCTCAGGTTATGCATGGCCACAGTGTTTCTGATCAAAGCATAATAAGTATCCTTGTTCACGAAATACATTTTTACTGATCTTTAGATGGTCCTGAATCAGTGTAGCTATGTGGTTTGTGTGTTACCCACCTGAGACTAAGCAGTCCCTCATTCTGTGCCCTGCTCTGGGGAACAGCCTGCTAAATGTGAAGAAATGTGGATGTGGTGGACTCCTTCCCTTGACTAATGAACATTTGGAATCAATTCAGCAAGAATAAGCTTTAAGCTGCCTGACTTCACCATATTTTTGTGTCTATAGTTTTTCCCTCTATATATTCCATAATTAGGAGCAGTATAATTCTTCACTAGTTGCTTTAAAGGTTCACCAAAACCAAAATGTCCAGAGTTTTCCCTAGACTAGGTGACAACAACCTTGTTTTCCTAACAAAGTACAAAACAATGTAGCTCCAGCTATTTTTCTACCAGCCTGGAAGCAGTACTTGTAAACCCCTCAAAAGAACAGGATTTAACGTGAACTTCCATGCTTTAAGACCCCTTTGTTAATTCGGAGTACTCTGAGACAGCTTTGCTCTAGATTTTACAGTAATGGACAGCAACATAAAAGAATTAAAACAGACTGAGATTGCTAGAAAGGGCAAAATGGGTAAGCATTTGTGTTCATAATTTCATTGGTACGTCAGACAGACATGGACGGTTTTGCACATCCTGCCACACTGAGGCTGAACCCAACACCCTCACCAGGTGCAAGAGATGTTGTATGGTATGAGATATACTGGTACGTGCACAGGGTGTTTTATTGTGGGTGCCAAGTGGACAATCAGGAAGGGGCAAGACTGGGAGGTTGCTGATGTTGGCAGTTCTCCCCTTGAGATGGAGGTAGCTCTGCAACAGGCAGTAACTCTTCCTCTTGCTGGTATGTGGACAGCCAAGGTTTTTCCACTGCCAGCAGGCGAGGAAACTATATACTAACGGTATGACAGAAATTACTTTTCTCAGCAAATGAAATAAGAATATGTTAAGAAATGTTAGGGTTATGTCAGCGTTTTGCTAAATTACCAATGGCAGCTTGAGGCAGGAGAAACATGACAGTGAACTCTCTAAATATCATCTGCTAATTAAGCGATGATGTGAATACCAGTGCTAGAAAAAGCTGCAGGTTTTGCGTTTGTCACATGACAACAGAGGCTGCTAAAATAATCCTGGTGCAAGTACAGTTTTGAACCAGTTCCAGTCTGGAGATCATACTATTCATAGGGTTTGCTCTCAAGATGTTAGTTATTCTTCTCTGCCCTTCTCTCCCCCACCAAGAAGTTAATCAGCCTTGCAGCTACCCTGTCAATTGGTAAGTTTCCTTTAAACAGCTACATACAAAAGCAGCTTGCCAGAGCATGCTAGCAAGTGCTAGGACAACACTACTTGCCTGTGTAGCAAAACAGAGGAAGCAGGGAGTGGGGAGAGTAGGGGAAACAAGTGCTCAAAATTAAAAATAAAAAAAAAAAATGAATGCACTGAGTGAGGTTGCACAAACTGCTGTAAAGTTAAACATTAGATCTGCTCGCTTTTCCATGGCTGGTCTAATTAGTGCCACCACAAGTTCAGGTTTCATGTTTGCTAAGCACCTGTCCTACTTCCCCTGGGCACAGCTGATCAATCCACCACGACTCTCTCTGGCTTTGCTGTATCAGGAGCACTCCACAGCTCTGGTCTCCTGACTAGTCAAAGCTGGAGCATTTTGGGATATGTTGTGTCTTCCTCTAGACCTGTATCACCGTCTTCCTTTTCCGTGAGAAGCAGGGCAAAGAGGAACAGCAGACATCTGTGTGTCACTCTGGCTTGGAGTCAGGACTTAGCTGGAACAAGCAGGAGTCTAGGAAGTGCTTTTGGGTGACCCTGTGAATGTGGCCTTATGTCATTAGACTCATCAGCCCAACCCTGACCTCAAACAGTTCAGCTGTCCCGCCTGTACGTAGCATCCCAGGGCTGTTCCCTCTATTTGCATCTCTACTGCTAAGCGCTTGCCCAGACAGACAATTACTTGCTTTCAGCTAGTCCCCTCCCTACTGCATTCATACCTTTGCTCACTAGTAGCATAGCCTGCCACATAGATCTAATGACATGAACAAAATTCCTTGTGGTGTTTAAATTTTGCAGGATGGGTTCTCCATTCACATGCCTGTGGTCTCTGGTCATTGCTTCCTAAGACAGCAACATGTGACCTCCAGGCTGGGAGATGAGCTGGCCCTTAACTGCTGCAGCTCTTCCTTCATGTCAATGGCAGATGAAGGCTTTCAGCTAAGATGACCAGGAATCTACAACAAAATGAAACAATAATGAAACCTACATATTTTTTTAACCTTTTGGAAGCACCATTTCTTGACTTCCTCTTATTTTTTCTCCATTACTTTCTTCTAATACTTATATTTATTTCGTAATATTATCATGTTTAAAGGAAGGGCTTGGTTTCCAGTACTGATAAGAGTCTTTCTCTTGGCAAAAGTCATGCTGGGAATCTGTGGCTTAATTCAAAGTGGATACAGCCATGCCAGATCCAATATCGTAGTCATTTTGTATGCTGCTCAACCCGCTTTGTAGCCTGCTCCCTTACCAGTGTTGTGATTTTGATGTAACTGATCTCACAGAATAAAAAATATTGAGGAACATGAAGACCTTTCCTGCTATATAATAACACTTGTTGATACATACCACTTACAAAACTTTTGCTTTGACAAGAAAAGTTTGACAAAAAAGGTATTTGGACCATCTATCTGATAAAACCAAACGAATAAAGGATGTTTGTCCACCTGTCCATTTTTATAAAGTATATAGTTTTATGGCACATTCACAATATCTCTACTATTTCTGAGTTCTGCAGATAACTACACATCATTTACACTTGAAGAAAACAGAAATAACTGTGCCCATAAGCTGCAAGACAGACAATATAATTTGGTGCAGTTTCTTTTTTTCAATATACTGCCTGAAAGAACAGCAGGAAGTTATCAAGTACATGCTCACTTTGAACATTTCATTCCTGATGTTACAACAAGTGTTTAAAGCATAGCCCACTAAATCTAAACAAACCCCTTTAAATCTGCTTCCTTAGTTATTGTGAAAACAGATATTTTGTCTGCCCTTCAGGTTTTTTATACCCATTGCATTCTCTCTCATATTGCTCCAAGGCTCCATACATCATAGGTTGTCAGAGGCACCTCTGGGACTGAAGGCAAGAGGCAGTTTTGCAGAGTCAACTGCGAAGGTTCTGCAGGAGAGCTAGGGAGGAAGGCTGGGGAACTGCAGGCCACCTGAGGGGCTGTGGGGGCTCAGAGGACACTGGGAAACACTAGTGGGGTCCAGGAGGGGTTCAGAGCTGGCCAGAGAAGAGTTAGTGATCCCTGCCTGTGCATGAGCCTCTCTACTCCCCAGAAGATGTTGAGCTTAACTTTACCACTCCACAAGAAAACAGCATCCCCCTCTGCCCAGAGTCTTCACTCCATTGCCTCTCCGGTGGAGCACAGGAATGGGAGTGGGGGTAGAGGTGCTGGGAGCCCAGATTCCCTTCCTCCTACCTTCAACCTCCTTCCTCCCTGGTTGTCTAACTTTAGGCAAAGGTTTATGCTTGGAAATAGCAAGATCGGTCCAGAAAGGAAAAGTCATGATGTTTGAATCACCAAGTGTCTAGAGTATTTCTGTAGCTGGTGGTGGGAGCTGGGCAGATGCACTTCACATTTAAACCAAGCTGAGACTGCAAGACAAAATGAGCAAAGCAGCTACAATCAGCTCTGCCATGAGTGATTTTTAATTTAGTATTTGTTAAAGACACAAAGACATTCAGCAGCTTAGCACAAACTCAATGGTCTTACCACCCCTTGGGTATGGCAGGGCGCTGCTGGCCACTTCACCCTCTTCACTGTACTGTACAATATTTATGTCATACATGAGTGGAGGTGAATGCAGTGGCTCTGCTGAGCATGCTTTCACAGCTTGCTTGCTTTTACTTTTTTTTCTGACACTGGGTCTCTTATTTACACCCTTCATTCATCTGGGCTGGATTAAAGCAAAATGAAATATCCATTCTCAGAAGCAACCAAAACTTCACAAATACAGCATAAACAGCAATGACTTATATGAACAGAATAAATGCTATAGAATATCTATGCATATAGTAGGTCAGGAAGCTAATAAACCTGCCTTTATCTGTACTTAGCAGAGCTGTGAGCACAGTATGTGCTTCTTCCATTTGGTTAGTGAACATTTAGACGGTAATCAATGTCTCTTTAGCACATGAAGTAGAACATTACCTAAATGTGGGAGGTGAAAGGATTGGACTAAAGCATTCCCTACTGCCTTAAAATAAGATTTATTATTCTTTGCCTTAATATAGATCCTGAATAATAAAAGACAACAGTCCTTTGGTGGAAGTGGTCCCCTATGTGTCAATTATAGTGGCAGGCCAACTTGATTGACACCTGTTCCTTTCCATGGGAAAGTTAACCTTTAGTAATGCAGTTGTCACAATTGTTTTTAAATTCTAGTGTTTCTCCTGATGGCAAATTTTCAGTTAACTGTTTTACTTTTCACTAATAGCCTTCACATCTTTTCTGTAAACACTGAGAGAGGATTCCAGGATCCCCTAATAAAGCAAATTTATGGGCCCATTATTTTTGGTGCCTAGAGACCTCACATTAAATATCACTGAAGACTTATTAATTTAATGACTGGATTATTCTATTAATGTAGATTTCACCATTAAAGACATCCCAGACCTGCCACTCACTTTGAGCTTACAATGTAGCTCAGGCTTTTAATGCCACTGCAGTATCGGCTGTACTGTAACTGGGTGTACCTAATGGGGAGTTAAAACCTCCTGCTGATGCTTTCATGCCTCAGTCTTCAATGGGCTTTGTATGTGACCTTAAACATAATAAATATTGAATCCTCCTCCTACTGTGATCAGCAGTTGGTGATGCAACACTGCAAAGGCATTCCTGTGAGCAAACCAATCATATTAGTAAATTTTCCAAGTGAGTATTTTTCTCAAGAACAGTTAGTGTCTTATGTAGTCCTGAACACAGACAGTAACATCATCCCAGAAAAGCGAGAACAGCATTTGGCCATGATCTCTCTGAGCCTCAACTACTTAACATGGCAATTTAGGACAGCAAATAAAATGGAGTTGTGAAATCCATACTAATAAACATGTTGAGATTCTTGAACGGAATGTGCTAAGGGTATTAGATACGAAGATTATTGTTTAACTACACTTATTTATATGCTTCACTAAAATTTATACATAATTATGTTTTTAACATACTTTTTTAATTTGCAAAGTAATTCGATTTTGTTTTTCTAAAAAAAATTTATGGGAGTATGTTCTATTTTCAAAGTGACTCTATGCATATACCCATTAGACAAACTGTATCATGCCTTTTATGCTGGATTCCTTCTTATGTAAGAGTATACAAAAATCTCACGTAATTTGTTTTCAATAATTTCATAACAAATAATCAGGGTTCTTTCTATCAGTTTTTCCTGAGCAAATCAGATACATAGTTTTCACACAAGTCATTTGTTGCTTTCAGAAACATTTAGGCCTTTCGAGTTTCTTGATGCATGGGATAGTGCATTTGAATTGGAGGTAGTTCATACAGGTTGCTCTAATGTTTGCAATTTCAAGTGAAGTTTAAAATGGGAGGTATTGTACAAAATTGTCTCATCTGATTTTCTCTCTCTAAATATATTTCCAACAACCCTAACTAAACTAATAAGCCCCAGACTTTTTCCCATTCTGCCAAACTTTGCCTTCTAACTACCAATAATACCCTGCAAGATATTATCCAGTTAAAACTCAATTTTCTTTTGTGAAAGAAAATGAAGTGAGATCTGGCAGAAATTGGGACAGGGATCACTTTATCAGAACATCTAGACCCTTCTGGGAAATGAATGAGCTAAATACATTTAGACATTTAAATGGATATAGAAGGAAAATGGAAGGATAAGAGACATGAGCAAAACTGGTCTGTCAAGAGGACTCGCAAGGTCTCCCACTGAACCCTCCCACTGCTTCTCCCTCTTGCCATGCGTCAAACCTGCTATTATCATTTCTTTTCAAGATGGACTCTGCAATTTTCCCTGCTTGTGGGCTGGTTCACCAAACTGCAGTGCTGATCTTGGGCAACTGCATTTCCCAGGCTGGCCCTGCCAGATTTCACTTGTCTCCTAGATGTCCCATCAGTAGCTCTGAATATTATGAATGCACAGAGACATCAAGGGTGGGTCTTCATGCATAGCATTACAGCCACTAGAAATGCTATTGTACATGTACAGGCCTACATGTACATCTTGTCATACCATAAGCTTATAATTTTCAACCGTCCACAAACTTTCTTCCTGACCCTTTGCTTCCTAGAGGAGAGGTTTTTCTAGTCTTTTGTTTCATTTTTTCCCTATTTGACTTTCCTCCATTACCACAGGTGACCCACCTGCCAGGTGGTACTGGCAATGTTAAGGGTTAATGTTGAAAATATTGTTACTTGCATGGGTTGCCAAGACCTGGGGTGTGGGATAACTACAACCATTAGCTTCAGATACAGCATATCTGTGAAAAGAAACCAGGACTGAATTCACTAGACACTCCTCCAGCAACAATATGACCTTAATTACTCAGTCAGGATTATGTATTACACTTACGTAATATTGGTTACAAAAGAACGCAGACATTTAACATTATTTTCCATTACTACTCATCCTCTTGAGGGAAAATGGTTGCAAAAACAATACCTGGAATAAAATATGAAACGTATCAGGTATTTTCAGCAACATTTTTCTGGCCTTTTTTGGCTTTCAGAAAATCCTTATATATTTATATATAGCTGAGGCACAACTCTATTGTCATAGTTGCTGCTGCCATCCTCTAATAGCAAGCATATATTGACAGCATTGTGATTCCAAAGACCTTAGAGGTGGCATATCTACTCTCCAGAACTTCCAGTACTAAGGTTCTCTCATGAAGCATGACCACAGGCTCAGCTTGGTGAGAGCCTAGTCTGCAAGACAGGTTATAACACTTTTTGAAAGGCTGAGAGGCTTGGGTTTGTTCAGCCTGGAGAAGAGAAGACTGAGGGGGGATTTCATAAATACCTATAAATATCTAAAGGGTGGGTGTCAGGACGATGGGACTAGGCTCTCTTCAATAGTGCCCAATGACAGGACAAGGGGGAATGGGCACAGGTTGGAACACAGGCAGTTCCACCTAAACATGAGAAGAAACTTCTTTCCTGTGAGGGTGACAGAGCAGTGGAACAGGCTGCCCAGGGAGGCTGTGGAGTCTCCTTCCCCAGGGACATTCAAAAACTGCCTGGATGTGTTCCAGTGCCCCCTGCTCTAGGTGTGCCTGCTCAAGCAGGGGGTTGGGACAAGATGATCTCTAGATGTCCCTTCCAACCCCTGCCGTTCTGTGATTCTGTGATTTGTTTCAACAAACTGTCAACAGATGAATGCCCATGAAAAGGCTTGGTCCAAAATTCACGTTGCTTTGACAAATACAGAATTAACACAGAGTTTGATTTCCGTGTTATGCATATGCATTCTGAGAGTACTGAAGAAACTGGCAGAAGTTCTCACCAAGCCTCTTTCCCTCAATTATCAGCAGTTCTGGCTAAATGGGGAGGTCCCAATTGACTGGAGATTAGCAAATGTGACACCCAATTACAAGAAGGGCCAGAAGAAGGATCCAGAGAACTACAGGCCTGTCAGCCTCACCTTGATGCTGGGGAAGGTTATGGAGCAGATCATCCTGAGTGCCATCACACAGCACATACAGGATAACCAAGTGATCAGGCCCAGTCATCACAGGTTTAGGAATGGCATGTCCTGTTTGACTAACCTGATCTCTTCCTGTGACCATGTGACCTGCTTAGAGGAAGAGGGAAAGCCTGTGGATGTTGTCTACCTAGGCTTGAGTGAAGCCTTTAACACCCTTTCCCCAAAGCATTGTTCTGGAAAAATTGAGTGTTCATGGCTTGGACAGGTATACTCTTTGCTGGGTAAAAAACTGGTTGGATGGCTGGGCCCAGAGAGTTGTGGAGAATGGAGTTAAATCCAGTTGGCATCCGGTCACAAATGCTGTTCCGCAGGGCTCAGTGTTGGGGCCAGTGCAGTTTAATATCTTTATCAATTATCTGGATCAGGGTATTGAGCGCAACCTCAGTACGTTTGCAGGTGACACCAAATTGGGCAGGAGTGTTGATCTGTTTGAGGGTAGGAAGGCTCTGCAGAGGGACCTAGATAGGCTGGATAAATGGGCCAAGGCCAACTGTGGGGTTTAACAAAGCTAAGTGTCGACTCCTGTACTTGAATCACAACAAATCCATGCAACGCTACTGGTTTGGAGAAGAGTGGCTGGAAAGCTGCCCAGTGGAGAAGGACCTGGGAGTGTTGGTGGACAGTCAGCTGAACATGAGCCAGGAGTGTGCCCAGGTGGCCAAGAAGGCCAATGGCACCCTGGCTTGTATCAGGAATAGTGTGGCCAGCAGGAGTAGGGAAGTGATTTTCCCCCTCTACTCAGAACTGGTGAGGCCACACCTTGAATACTGTGTTTAGTTTTGTGCCCCTCACTACAAGAAGGACATGGAGCTGCTGGAGCATGTCCAGAGAAGGGCAGCAAAGCTGGTGAATAGTCTAGAGCACAAGTCTCATGAAGAGAGGCAGAGGAAACTAGGATTGTTTAGTCTGGAGAAGAGGAGGCTGAGGGGAGACATTATTGCTCTCTACAACTACCTGAAAGGAGGTTGTAGCGAGGTGGGTGTTGGCCTCTTCTCCAAGGTACTAGTGATAGGATGAGAGGAAATGACCTCAAGTTGCATCAGGGGAAGTTTAGTATCACAGAATCATAGAATGTCCTGAGTTGGAAGGGACCCACAGGATCATCAAGTCCAACTCCTGCCCCTGCACAGGACAACGCCAAATTTATACCATACCTCTGAGGGCATTGTCCACGTGCTTCTTGAATATCACCAGGCTTGGTGCCCTGTCCCAGTGCTCCATCACCCTCTGGGTGAAGAACCTTTTCCTAATATCTAACCTAAACCTCCCCTGGCACATCCTCCTGCCGTTCCCCCTCTTCCATTTCTGAGGAAGCTGCAGACCACAGTGAGGTCTCCCCTCAGACTCCTCCAGGCTGAACAAACCAAGTGATTTTAGCTGCTCTTTGTACAATTTAGACTGGATATTAGGAAATATTACTTCGCTGAAAGGGTTGTCAGGGATTGGCCCAGGCTTCCCAGGGAATTGGTTGAGTCACCATGTCTGGAGGTACTTAAAAGATGTTTGGATGTGGTGCTTAGGGACATGGTTTACTGGTGAACTGGCATGGTTAGACTTACTGTTGGGTGTGATGATCTTAAAGGTCTTTTCAGACCTATATGATTCTGTGTGTGATTCTGTGCATGTGATACAAATGTTCATATCCCGTTCCTATCAAAGGCCATAAGGTCACCCTGTATTCATTAGGCGTATCTTCCTTAACCCATTTTCACAGGATTTTATATCTCATATCATTCTCCCAAACCAACTAAAACATTCTTATGTAGACTGTACATTAATAGTCACAACTTCTATGAAACATTTCTCAGTTAATGCTTTAGGAGACTCTTAGATGATTATATCTACCAATCAATGCTCCAGCAGGTCCCATAGTACCACGAGTGTGAAAGACGTATAGACAGCTATAAAAAGATATTGTTGGTAATGTTTGAATAAGACATGGAAATAGGCAGGTCTCCTGTCCACAGTGTTAGTACAGCTGCAGCACTTTATTAAAACAGTGGAGCATAACTCTGAAAGGAGCTGAGCTTTGGGTAGGATCCAGCCCCATGCTGAACTTGGTGGTAATGTGACTGAATTTCAGATCAGCTTCTTGCTGAGTACTAAACAAATCTAATGAGACTGATGGAAGTTGCTTATGTTTAGTGTCTTTGAAAGCTTGACCCAAAGCAAATAAAATGAGACAGAAAACAAGACATGAGTGAATGAAAGAAAGAGATGGAGAAGAACAACCTGTGGCTGAAAACCAAATATGTGAAGCAATAAAAATGAAGAAAAATATTTTCTTAGCTCCTTTTGTTAATACTATTGCAGTGCATAAGGTGCTAGAAAGAGATTAGGAAGTAATAATCTTTTTCATGACCCATCTTGCCTTGCATTTTTCCCTGCCATTGCACCAGTTTTTAACAGCTGATTCTGCATCTATTTACCTTTTGGTCCTCCTAAAATTACTCTGTAATTTCTTTTGCTCCTCTTCTGCTTACTTCAGAACTGTTTTCCTGCCAACTTTACTCAGACTGGTCAAAGTCAACACATTAGAAACTGTCCCTGAGTTTCACAATATTTCAGTATTCTTCAACTGATTCTAACATAGTGCTGATCAACCTAAGAACAAAACAGCAATATAAAGAAGTGAGAAGAGGGTGTGATGATTTCAGCACACAAGATGCTTGGTTTCCCCCATTCCATGATCACACTGGCATGTCCATGTAGTTCAATTTCACTGCTTACTCAGCTGATCCACAAAGCATATGGGCTCACAACAAGCAGAGAGAATGTGGAAATGGTAAGACAGAGACTCAAGATGACAAGCAGGGCTGACCCTCAGGTCTTGCTCAGCCAGAGTAGTTTGACATATTATTTTCTTGACAAAGGATCTCGGCAATTGTCACCATCTGATCCGCATTATTAACTCTCCATCTGATACCATCTGGAAAAGAGCTGTTCTTTTATTTTCTGGCATAATGACAAGAATGGGCAGATTAACTTCCAGGCAGGAGAGGGAAAAAGAAGAAAATTATATAAGTAGCATAAAATACACACAGGTCCTGGGCAACTTAAAAAATCAATTCCAGCAACTGGCCTAGAAGTCATCTCCTCAGGCTGGTTTCATGTGAAATGAGGAGCTTCTGTCTTTGACTTGACTTCATTTTAATTCTGTATAGAGTGAAGCTATTCTGATTCTCACCAGATGCCAGGCTCAATGAGAGGAGACACTAGCAGATCCTTTTACATATCAGTGTAAGAAGACAAAGGAATTTACACCATGTGATAGTGGACCATTATGGAGGTTAAAGGCTTCCCTTGCAAGAAAAGTGTTCAGTTTGCAAACAGGCATCGAAACCACTTCTCAGCTATGAGTCAGTTTACCATTTTAGACAGAAATGTAATTTATTGTCCAGTAATTTGCACAAATTTGCCCTATATCACAACTTGCTGGTAGATGACTGTGAGACACTGATAGTCCTCCACTAACACAGTGAAATACAGCTGCCACCATTTCCACAGGCTTAATAACATATTATGTAACATGACTTTTTTTTCACAGTATGTGAAACAATCCATCATGCCTTATTGTATTGTCACAGTACTACAGGTAATATCTGATCCCCAGAGTTTATGCAGAAAATTAGGTAAGTAATTAGGTAAGTATTGCAAAGAACACAGAAGGATTTCGGGGCTGTATTAAAAACTTGGCATTCACGGTGGTAAGAATTAGGATCTTAAAATTTTGTAATATGCTGACCTTATACTCACAACAGTTCATTTTGTGAATATAAACTTCAGGTATGA
Organism: Phalacrocorax aristotelis; assembly: GCF_949628215.1. NCBI lineage: Eukaryota > Metazoa > Chordata > Aves > Suliformes > Phalacrocoracidae > Phalacrocorax > Phalacrocorax aristotelis. The sequence continues at coordinate 59,750,883 of NC_134311.1, forward strand.
CAGATTAACATTTATTCAGAGTTAATGCTTGGTATCTACAGATGACATAGTTTGCAATACAATATACATTCTGGCTCTCTAAGATTAAAGAAAACCCATGACCTGTGCAGTGAACCCATCTATAATAGATTATGTACAGTGGTCTTCTGGCAGAATGGGTTGAATCCATGACATTAAAAAAACAGTGTGGTCAGCTAACCCCTGACTGCATAAAGACCTACCAACATGAGGTATACTTACACAGTCAAGCTTATTACTTTCTATTTCAGAGGTTCTCACAAGTAACAGAAGAGGTGCAAACAAACTGTGCTTACCCCTTGTTCTAAAACTTAACTATTTAAAACACATGTTGGCTTTAAACCAGCAATAATTCATTTTACTAACTCTTCTATGTTGACTGAAAAGACAGAAAATATATAAAAGTAAGAGTAGATGTTGAGCCTAGAGGGCTAGCTTTTTACTTGCTAAGTATAAAAAATTAATTTAATTTAAAATAAGATCACAGAATCATAGAATCATTAAGGTTGGAAAACACCTCTAGGATCACCAAGTCCAACCATCAATCCAATGCCACCATGACTCCTAAACCATGCCCTGAAGTGCCATGTCTACATATCTTTTAAACACCTCCAGGGATGGTGACTCCACCACCTCTCTGGGCAGCCTGTTCCAATGCCTGACCACTCTTTCAGTGAAGAAATTTTTCCTAATATCCAACCTAAATCTCCCCTGATGCAGTTTGAAGTTGTTTCCTCTTGTTCTATCACTGGAGCCCTGGGAGAGGAGACTAACCCCCACCTCACTACAACCTCCTTTCAGGTAGTTGTAGAGAGCTATAAGGTCTCCCCTCACCTTCCTTTTCTCCAGGCTAAACCACTCCAGTTCTCTCAGATGCCTCTCATAAGACCTGCCCTCCAGACCCTTCACCAGCTTTGCTGCCCTTCTCTGGACACGCTCCAGCACCTCCATGTCTTTCTTGTACTCGGGGGGCCAAAACTGAACACAGTATTTGAGGTGCGACCTCACCAGTGCCGAGTACAGGGGCACGATCACTTCCCTGCTCCTGCTGGCCACACTATTCCTGATACAAGCCAGGATGCCGTTGGCCTTCTTGGCCAAAATGGTTCAGCTGTAAGGAACCTACAAAAATATTCTAGTCTAACTGCTTGACGACTTCCATATTTAATCTGGAAATATGTGAGACACCCAGGAGAGAATCACCAGGTAGCATCAACAGCCCCTTTTAAATTGGAAGAAAAATCCCCAATCACCTTGAATTTAATGAAAAGAAACACATCAAATTAAACCTCATTGAAAAACATTGTGTCCTGAAAATGAAACTTTTAGGATCACAGTAACCCTTCAAAAACTCTTGCAGGCCACCACACACATTTCACATATACCTTTTAAAAGAAAATGCAAGTGAAACTGTTTAGTGGGTCACTGTGTATTAGCTGCAAGCAACTTGCCCTGGCCCTACAGTGCATCCAGTCCCTAGACCATGGCTGGAGAAGAGGGACAATGTCACACATTCACAAGTCAGACAAGAAGCAATACCCAGCTTCTGGCTGGCATTTATCTTCTTGTTTACCACTGATATCAATTTATGTGTTAACATCATTTGGGGTTTTTTAACTAATTTCTCTGAGGATAAAAAATAAATGAAAGCTCAGTTCCTCTGACCATTTGTCCCAGCTATGAGTCATAGGAAATTATTATTTATTTAAAGTCCAAACCTTCACTGTTATGGCAAATATCCCTCAGATCCTTTCCCACATTTTCTTTTTTTGACAAATTAATGAAAATAGACTGCTGATTATTTAAAATATGAGCTCAGAAGTGCTGCTGCTTTAGTGAGTCAGCTACACATAAAGAAGCTAATACCATTTTGGCTTGAAAATGAAGAAGGTAAGATTAGAGACTAAAATAGTATCTTTAATCTCATTTTTCACTGCAAGAATGTATGTGTTTTAAGTCTTAGATATAATCTTTTTTCTTTAATTATGAATTGTTCTAAAACACTTAAAACCTAAACAGGGCATATGACATTCATAAATATGCAGAATTTCAAGCAAACGAGAGTTTGAAAGCTCTAAGATTCAAAAGCCTTTTTCACAGACTGGCAGAGCAATGCAAGGGTTAAGTATACTTTAGAAAAGTTAAAGATCACTCAGGTTTGTCTTCCCTTTGAATACCTACCCTGGAAAATGTTCTGCAATAATCTCTGATCTCCAGGTGTGTTTCTGATAGGTGAGAACTAGCAGAAGATTTTAGAGTCTAAAACGAAGCAGAGAAGGGGAAAAGTGAACACAGTTTGATGAACATGACAGTAAAGAACATAACCAGTTATCAGCATTTGCTTTTCTAAAACACCCTTGGATGATATTATAATTTAAATGTCAAATTTGTTTTTCCCATGTTACTATGTTTCCAAGTCTATAAACATAATGGGTTTGGATTTACATTGTTGTTACACTACAATCTATAAACAAGCAAATTTTAATGTCACATTAAGTAATGCCACTTTCAAATTAGGTTTAATTCTGATTTTTATTAAAAATGGGCAATCAATGTTAGAAAAAGCAGCCTGGATTCTACATAAATGGTCCAAAATGCTCTCCTTTTCCTCTGTAGACTTCCACCATTCCCACATGAGTAGGAAAACCTTTGGTTCTAAATGTGAGGCAGATCAGTAGACTGCAAAATAGGTACAAAATAATATACAAAAAGATACTGAGGCAAAGAATAAATTTCCTGGGCCTGATTTAGTGCATCTGAATTCCAGCTATATCTTGGATTTGGAGAATATCTTGACAGATTTCCAACTTTATTTTCCCAGAGTTCAAGATTTTAAATTTAATATCTCTATATAATAAACATATCTATAGTAGTGTCTCAGCTGCAAATCTAACATAAGAATGAAAAATTTAATGACTGAATGACATATAACTCTGAGTGGTGTAAACTGTCCTAATCATCTTCATAGATTTTTGTCTCTAATACTTTATTACTAGAGCAACTTAAAGGAATAACCATTAATTGAATGTTTCAGGGGTTTATGACTGTTCGACACCTCTTTAATGATCTTTTGTATGCTTCAAAGTGAGCAAATTTAAACCTTGACCTAGATCACTTTATATCAGCTATGAGGAATATTTCCTCTCTGGAGGCTGTTTATGAATTTGATGGCTGTTACAATAACACACATCTTAGCACGACCCAAAAGTAATGTGAAAAAAAAACTTAAAATTCACCTTCACCACATGAACATATTGGAACATTCTCTTCAATGGCTATGCCAGATCAAAAATAATGCTTCAAGTTAATTTAGGTGAGAAAGCACATGTTTTATCTAAGCCTCCTCTAGACAGAGGTTAACTATAATTAGATGTTTCCAGGACTACCCCAGCATTATATTACCTTCTTTCCCCTTGATGCAGCTATTGAGCCAGTGTTCTTGTCACTAAGTGCGAGCCTCAGTATTAGGAATTCTCTCTCCCCAGTGACCCATGATGTCAGTGGCTTATCTCCTAGCACAGACCCAGCACCCACATGTAAAGCCTCAATTCTGGCAACAGAACAGTTAAAGCTGTCCTCAACTTTATGTTGCTCTCTACTCACTCTATGCTTGACTGTGATAGTTTAAAGATATTTCATTCCCTAAGGACAACTGATGCTATCCTTGAATTTTTAATGGGCTTTATCCTCAAACGGAGAAGGTTCTCAACATTAGATACATCTCTTGTTGCACTTCATGGACAACCAGCTTCCCAAAGTTGTACTGGATTTGAAGCATATCTCAACAAATTCTTCTAAGGGTAGGAAATCAGACAGTGTTAAAGTGATTCTCTCCAGCTCTGGTGGCTGGCTCTGATGGTGACAGGAGATATCTGTCATGTCCAAACGGTGCTGAAAATACATTAAAAAACAGGTTTATTTGCATTCTGGTATACTGTTGCCTTAACTTGGGATAACCCTGACAAATTTAAGTGGTGCTACGAAGATTAAATTTATTTAGGGGGAGGAACATGAGAATTTAATTGGAAGCCATGTTACAATAAAGCAAAACAATAGTTAGCTTGGACTGGAGTTATGATGGCAATTAATCCCCAGTGGCTGTGTTCTTTAATAAGCATTGCATCCTACAGCTGTTCAAAAGCTTTCCTGCATAATAACTTTGCAACTGAAATGCAGATTTTTTTCAAGACACACATGACTTTAAGGATAAAAACTTTATTTTGCAAAATGTTTTGAAATATTTCTTAGGAAGAAGGTAAAGCAAATTTTGCGTTTTGCACAATCTTTAAGGATATTATTCTAGTTGCAATTAGTTCTGGGTTCAGCCCGTAGATATCTAAAACTAGGCAAGATGAATCCTACCTTGTTGTTTTCCTGGATATAGAAGAAATCTCAGGTGAGTCCTGAAAAGCACTCCGTTGATTTCCTCTCTTGATACACCTTCCAAATATTTTGCCACAAGAATGGGCAATTCAGCTTTGGTTTACAAACTTAAGTTAAAAAAAAAAAAAATTCAGATTGCAACACTAGATATAATCTGAAATTATCAGCTTTAAACAATATATACCACAATAATTATATAATGGCATTAACCAAGTAATAACTGGTGATACCACAACAGAGGAAAGTAAACATTTTAAAAAATAGCAAGGTGCTATTTTCTCATACAAAACCATTTTAGCAGGATTGCATAAGGTACCAAACAATCCACACGTTGATCCTTAGCAATAAAGATGTGCTGATGTGCTTCAAGAGGTACAGATTTTCAAACAGTGTTTAAAAAAATAAATAAAATAAGAAGCAGTCATCAGACAATCCCCAGAAATGAACACTGAACTGGGCACAGAAATGAATCGGCACTCTCCAATATTAAAATATCCATTAACAAATATCAAGATGTCAATAAATCCATTTGTAAGTTATGAATAGATGTAGCTGAGCTAGTTCTAACCTGTCCACACTGAGAGAGAGATGGGATGGGAATCTGGTAATCATTTGGAAAAAAAGCTTTATTTTTATTCACTGCATGTCAGTAAGAATTCAAGTGAAGCCTCAGACAATTAAAGCAATATAACACTGCACAAGTTATTGAATTTGTGCAGGACTACTTAATAGTCTCTATATTACAGTATAGAAAGGATGTAATGTATCCCGCCATTCCAAAATACAGATATATTTCTGCCAATAGAAAGTATAAAATTTTTTTAACTACAGAGAGAAAAATAATTCTACGAAAGTTATAAAGTATATTTTCTATGAAAATAAACCCATAATATTTGTATGCACAAATTCCCATAAAGTAGATCCACAGATACACCTCTGTTCTAGGAAATCTCAGTGGATTTGCCTGAACAGCCCTGATCATTTCTGTACATAAGAAATTCCTCAGTATGGAAGCCTTTCCTCCTTCCTGTAAAAGAGTAGGGACTGAAACATTATCTCAAGTTTAAAGGCAAGATTCATGAATATGATGCTGACATTGATTGAGGGAGGGGAGGGGTGAATAAATCCATTAGAAGGATTTATGAAACTAATAATGTTCAGCACCTCCAGTTTAAATTATATTGTGCTACAGACTAATGCAGAAAATCTCTGGTATATATTGAAATCAATTTCATGGATTAGAACAAATTACAAGAAGATTGCTACTGTGATGTGGAATTTTTAAAAGGACCTTAAGAAACAATGCAGAAAGGTTAAGCTGGAAAATAAAATTGTAGGCAATAAAGATGTATGTGTAGTAAACATTCACTTTGCCTTATTTTCAGTCTCCTCTTCTCCACTCACAGAAGAAGAGTACAAGGCCAGCTGCTGAAGGGCTACAGAGTATTATGGCAGGAATAGTTAAGTATCGTCCGGCAGTCACATCAATCACAACAGAATTCCACAGATCAAGGAGAACTGCTCAGGAGATGTGATATTTACTGTTCAAGCTTTAAAGTAAATCAGATCCCTGAACTGTAACTGTGAATTTGAAAGGATAGATTTTTGAAGTGCTAAACCTGACCTGATAAGAACATACAGATGCAAAAAAGTTTTACAGATGCGTTGTCAAGTCACTGTAGGTGCTCAGTGCATGATGTCCTTTTGCACATCAGACAATATATGTGCTTATCCACAGAGACCTTCTGCTCTGGCATTAATAACCCTGCACCACCTGGGACACGTTAGGACCAAATCTTCACCTTCTTCTCTGTCAAAGCCTCTGGGAGACATTGTCTGCCTTCCTCATCAAAGGGAAACTGGGAGCTGAGATTGTGTTAGAGGCTGTCCATCCCACAGAGCCTCCAGGCCAAGCTATGGGAAGGACACAAGGTTTCCTTCCAAACAGCTCAGTCAGAGAGACATAGGTCTCTCCTAGGGATCTCAGTGCTGATCCCAGACCCCTGTTGAATCAAGTCTAGAGCGAAGTTTCTGTACAATGGCAGAGGTGGGAACAGCATTGACCCACATGAGACATGGGAAAGAGTGCCAAAATCACAGGAATAAATCCCAGGCTGATCAATGAGCTTAGACAGACATAAACTGTTTTGGTTGTAGGGGAACAACTCCACCCCAAGCGGGGTGTGAGGATGACATGCTTTGCAATTTATACCTTCTGTACCTGTTGGGAAGTACATTAATACATCCTCTCCAGGCAAAAAGTTTTTGCCTTTCTGTGTATGTGTACTCACAGGGTTGTGTATATGCTTCTTCATTTGAACTAGCTCACCAGAAAATGAGAACACTGGAAAGCTACTATCCCACTTCATTTTTGACTAAAAATGTGTGAAGGAAAGCAATGTCAACATTTGAAAAACAAATCTGAAGAGCATGGTAACCAAAAGCAGTCAACAAATATTTACCAGCTAACTACAGATGTGATTTTTGTTTAATGTGCCTACTAGTTTTATGTGCAACATTAATTTTGAAAAACTTACCTTTTTCTTTCCACATCATATTTAAGATATTTTTACTGAAATTCTTACAATTATTTGAAAACTTTATTTTCAGGGTGCTTTAATTGATCTCCAACATCCACCCAAATTTAGACAGACAAATATTCACCAAGAAAAACACCAATAAACTGAGAAGTGAACATTCAATTTCTCATTTTTCAACATAATTGATCTGTGAAATTTTAAAATCCCAATAAAGAATGCTTAAGTAAATATATGATGATTCTGTATAACCTTATGGTTACCAAAATTCATTGCAGTTATTATAAAACAGTACTTAATTTAATATCAATATATCTTTATAGAAATCAATCAATATGAAAACTTTTGTAAGCAATCACTTAACAAAATGCAAAGCTAGACTAAAATTGATGTTGCTAATGTAAATCAGTCAAAGACCGACAAAATCTTTTTGGCAGCGTTAAGGAGCAATCATTCGTGTAACTCCCTCTGAATTTTTTTGCAAGCTGAAGCATTTGGTGCTGATTTTCAGTGCTCAGCCATCTCTCCAGTGGCACTTAGGAGCAGCAATTGGCTCTGCAGTTATTTCCACCACTGTCTTTCAAAGTGATCTTAACGGACCATGTGTTCTCAGTAAAGGGTTTATTTCTCTTCTGAATTCCTCTGCATACTGGGGAAGGATTATCCTGTTACACACTGGGAAGTATACACAGTCTCATAGGCAATCAAAACCCAGGTGCCTCCAATATTTTCTTCCCAACACAAGAGACAATGCCACGTCTGCAGGCTTACACTAAAGAGGCTTAAGCACCAACCTGCAGTGGGGGTGCATTGCTTCTGGAGTCCCTTGGTCCCATGTACAGCACAGTGCTGCAGTTACATCTCTGCTACCTGGTAAATGTAGCCTGGCAGGACATATTTGGCCAGCTTAGTGACAGCTGTCCCTACTGCAATACAAGAAGCAGCATGTTCCTCCCCAATATCAAATTTATTTTTAATTGGCACAAAATGCATTCACTTTTCACACAGGCTCCCACAGCCTTTCTTGCTTCTTTTGATCTTAGATGTGGCTTGGCAACTTTCCTTTGCTCCCAAACCTGCAAACAAGAAACAACAGCCTACCTTAACCAAAGCAAGCTGAGGTTCACACAGGTAGCAGTCCAGCTACAGATATCATGTCTGCAAAATGCCACATCTTTTTGATATTTGTAGAATGTCTCAATAGGAAACAGTGGAAGTGTACAGTGGAAACCTTAATGACTGTCTTGTTTTCTAACAACTCCTGCTTGTCAGTGGCGCAACTCCCCTTCAGACTTTAGAGAGCAAATGTGTGTATTTAATTACACTTTGTATATATTCAGATGATAATTTCCTGGTATATGATAATTTTGAATATGTTAATGACAGTTGTAACTTGTGTAACATGACTGAATTAAGAAATTCTATTTATATATATTTACATTGCATGAACACTACTCCCCCTGAGTGGCAATACTGGTCTAATGTGAAATATCCCACAGGGAAGTGATTGGTATACTTGATTATGCTTTCTTTTTTTTTTTAAGGCAGAGGCTTTTCTTAAGCAATCTGCCTAAAATGTTACATTACCCTCAGTGTGCTAAAAACTTGATTACAAAACTTGCATCAAATCTGTATCACCAGACGTGTGCACGTTAGAGTCAGTGTCTTGGTGTAAGTCTTTCAGAAACCCTGAGGACCAGATCCTTACAGATTGTGTCATTCAGCATAGTAACATGTAAACTCCTGTCCTGCTGATGCCAAAGGGCAGTTTCCATCCCCGGGAGGCTCCAGTCCCTGCTGTGCAACAGGGAGAAGGAGGCAGGGATGAAGCAAACCTGCCTGGAGGGAGCTGCACAAGCAAAGCTCAAAGGAAGTCTTGAGAAAAGCACTGGGGCATGGGAGGAAGATACACTGCAGGCAGCTTTCGGAGGGCATGCATGGCCCTGGGTTGGGATATCTGCCCTCCAGGCATCCCAAGGAAAGCTTCCTCCAGAGAAGTCAGAGCCTGGAGCCATGCAGGAAAAGCCAAAACACCCCCCTGACAGGAGCTCTGCTGCCTTTGATAGAGTCTGGGCAACAGAAAAACACAAAACATGGAGAATGGACTAAAATTCCTGTTGGGCTTGGCAAAACCTTTTTTTGTTTCCTTAAAATGAAATATTTTGTAACCTGTTCCAGGCTTTATAATCTAAAGGTTTCATTTTTCCATACATATTTTTGTCTGTATGCAAAGCCATTCACCAACTTTTACACAAATTAGAAAAGAATTTCACTATCCCACAGCTTCAGATTTGGTAAGCAAGCTGTTAAAAATCAATTGCCCAGCCCAAGCTGTAACAGGCAAGAAAAAAAATATCAAATATTCTTCAGTTATGGAAGGGATATTAACAGCAAGAGCCCAAGAAACAGTGATGTACACATGACGTGGTGCTCCTTTTTAAGTATATGTACATATAGCAAATTGCAGGTAAGGATGCAGCATTGGCTAACTTCAGTCAGCATAGGTACTGATGTCAGTGAAGACATTTGCATAGGATTTGCATCTATTGGCAGCCATTCCTACCTTTCCCTAACTGTTTACTCTCCAGTTGCATGGCTTTATTTGCTGGTACTTACTCCACTGCTGCTTCTTCAGGGATGTTCTTTTATTCAAACTACAGAGAATAAATTTTCACGTTGGCTATCATGTGATACAGATAATTTCATGACGTGCCATTGATATATCCTGCCTCACTATGAGGTCTTCTGAGGTCACTTACCTGACTTATTCCTCCTGTCTCCCAGAGGTACTTTGACAATTAATTACTTATCAGTTGCATTTTCACCACAATTTTTGTATCGCCTATGATAGAGTTGCATATGTATCTGAGATTTTGTGTGAATTACTCAATAACATGTTTACCCTGCAGCTATCATGACCCCAGTTTTCTGAAGCAGGACTGCTGCTGCAAGGCTGGAGTAGGACTTTAAATGATGTGACAAGTTAAGAGAATGTTTTGTAAACAGCTGTTGACTACACTGTTCACTAAATATCTTTCAACAGATGAGTTCTGGCAAGCAAACCCAATGAACCAGAGACCTGTACAATCTCTCCCTTTGAGCAACAGGAAACTATGTGGTCTTGTGCTGCAGTACCAGTAAGATCCCCTTGCATCCCCTCACCAAAATACAGCCTCTTCGGGTTAAGATTCGACAGCACTTACCTCTTAGGAATACTACGTTGCATTTCATTAAGTTGTCTGACTTCTAAACCCTTCAAATGCTCTGCCAGGTGTGAGATTCAGAGCTCACCAGTCAGCAGAGCCAGTTGTCTAGCAGCACAAAAGAGTAATTCTGAACACTGGCTTCGAGAAGAGGCAAGATTACTGACATTTGCACTTACAGAATTACTCCAGCTCCTTTCTGATGCTTTATAAGTCACTTCCATGGAAGAGGATAACTGGTGAATATTGAAAAATAATCTAGAAAACTTAAATCTATCAGTCACTTAAGACTATAATTAATCATTATTTAATACAGTTTTGTATCATGTTAGCATTCTGAAGCTTTTGTCAGGAACAACTGCTCATTATGCTAGTTGCTGTACCACCAGGGCTGGAAGGAGTTGCAATTCAAATGGGGATTGGAGTGCTGATGAGGAAAGGAGGCTGTAGTGGAAAAGGGTGGTATTATCAATGGTGGAGAAGAGTTACCACAGTCCATTTGGTATCTGATATTTGAAATAGTGAAGTATACAAAATATGCAGCCATATGCAAACCACATGTTCTGGCATTACAAACAATACACCCAGCACAGTCCTTCTCATCTACTCTTGTAGTTTCCTTTCACCAGAAGTCACAGGAGTCAAGAGTCTGAAAAAGGCATGTCAGGTGCTATTTTTCCTTCTTGTTTCCTAAGTTATTTTTTTATATGTTTTGCAGGAAGACCAGAATGCATTTACAGTAGGCAATAATATATATTTCTTGCAAAGAAAATAAAAGCATTTTTGGTCTTTTCTATATACTGTTTGGTTGCAAAGCCCAGCCTTGTAATTCTCAGTTATTTCTGCTTGTATAACAACAGTTTCTCATTTCCCTTAACACACTGGTGTTTTCCCTGATCAGCTAAATGCTTTGAAAATATGGAAAACCACTCAAAATAAAGTGACTTTTTTTTTTCGCCTATTAAGTCTTTTGAATGTACAGTGCTAAGTCACAGCCTTTCATCAACCCTATTGAACATTAGTCCTTCAGCATTCGTTGTCACTGAAAGCAGACATTATATTACTGGCTGCTTCTGGGAACAACAAAGTTCACTGCTTCTCATAAAGACACAAAAATCTCACTCTGGAGGATAGGTCCCCAGCCAAAAGTTCTTGAAAACAGTGTGTGATCTTCCTGGAACTGATGGCACATATACATAATTATAAAGAGTTTGTGTTTCCATCTTTATCCAGCATCCTGATAAAAGGTTTGTATTTCACAAAAGGTAGAGTTATGAGCCAATTAACATTTGTTTAGGTTTTCTCCAGCCATGAGGAGTGCTTTGTGGAGGACAGGTGAGTTACTACAGTAGAGCAAGGAATATTTGTTGGGAATCTTCTGTGGCACCCAACTGTAAAATATGCCTGTCAAAGACACGTCCTACCTAATGAGGCCATAGACACAACTTCTTATTTCTCTGGCAACTAGCAAAAGAAGCAGAATTTAAGTATTCTGTATTTCTGACAATAAAGAACTAAAAAGAATAACTCCAAAGAGCTAGTGTGTTTTCCTAGTGTCATGAATTAAGTTACCCTCAAAAAATTACTTTAGTCAACCCATAATTTTCTGTACTATTTGGCATTTTGCTGATAATACAGATTTATATTAACTGCAGGAAGATCCCATGCCTTTCATTGCCGCACAGCAATGTTGTCAGCACAGAAAGGGAGGTTAGCATTGTGACATGGAATTTAAATGTGTTGGATGTGTTCACAAATCTGAGTCATAATGTGCTCAGTTTGTCAAATCATTTCAGATCTAGTGCCCTACTTCCTATCATACTGTCCTATTAAATTCTAACCAAATTAAAAAATACGTGTTATTCCTCAACAGTAACATGAAAATAACTTTAGGAGGGTAAAAAATCATTACCATGTTATTAAAGTTCAAATATGGGGCCTATGGGAAGCTTCTGGACCAAACATTCAATTGAAAATCACTATAGTCTGCTCTTTACCATCTGAGAGCGACCTGTTCAGGCTGTGGACTTACGCCCAGTGCAGACACATCAGATCCAGGCAAACTGGAGCCAGAAGGGACATCAGTCCAAATACTTTACAAAAACAGTTGTGTTGCCTTCTGACCCAGCTCCTGACATCCCAAATGGAGAAGAGACACAAGGGAGAAGGGGACTTACAGGCAGGAATCAGGGAGGAGGGGAGGATCACATTTGATATAAGCCAGGTCAGGCTCATGGTCCAAAGCAGAGCTTGGCTGAGGAGCGAGCAGAGGGAGAGGATGGTCAGTCACAGGCTGGTGGAGAGAGCAGCAAACAGTGCCAGTGGGGAAAAGACACTGGACAGGATACTAGTGCTGCAGAGCACCAGCCCAAAACATAACCCCAGCTCAAGACTTGAGGTTCAGCCTGTATACTGAATTGTGGTGGAGATGCTGCTGTAATGAAGTGCTAAGGATTTCAGACCGTTTCCAGTGTAATTCTGCATGACTGAATCCAAGGAGGGTTTTCCTGACTTTTAAAAATACAAAGTAGTAAATGAAGAGATAAATATTCCTTCATCAAGAGAACAGTAATAAACCTGAATCCCTGCAGGACGGCTTGGTAAGATATACCCACCAATAATCAAACATCTTAAACCATACACCCCAGTGTGCACAGCCTTTAATTTAACCCATTGAGATACTGAATTTGTGCTAATGCCCTTGCTGAGAGACTGGAAACCAACTGATGCAAGAAAAGTGATTAGTAAGAGGACATAAAGCCAAGCCTTTGGTTTCCTGGAGAGTAATGTAGACTAATGAAGAGTGGAAAAAATTCACAAGTGGAATAATTCTGTTGCCACTGACAGCAGAAGTAAAAAAAAAAAAGAAAACAAAACAACAACAAAAAAAGATATTTACAGGAAATAAGAAAGAAAACCCTCCATTGCCTCCCCCACTAAAAGGCAAAACCCAAGAGCAATAAAGAAAATTATTATAAGCACTTGTTTGCATCTTTCAGATGCAATCCTGATCTTACCTTTAGCAATAACTGGTTTTACACTGGCATTCAGAATTTCCTGCAAGTCTTTCTACAGACAAGGAGTTCTTTTGCCCTCAACTCTCCAGTCTTTCCTGCTCATTTATTTACACTGAGAGAATCCCATAGTCTCTTTCTTCATTCCTTCTGCAGTGAATTGTTGTTCTTATCCTGGAAAGGAAAACCTGGCAAAATCAGGATGAAATAGAGAGAAGAGGTTAGGTGACAAAATTGTAAGGAATATAGAATAAGGAAAAGCTAAAGCATTTTAAAGTATCCTAAGCACTCAACAGCTCAATGGCAGCTGCTTAAAACAAACAAACAAATAAACCACAGCAAAAGTACATGACTGCTCTGTTGCCTAAAAGATGTTTTAAACTGTAAAATAAATTGTATATAATTTCATTTCCCCTTATCCAGAGCAAACAAACTTATGATCTCCGGGGTACATCAGCTATAAATAAAACACTTGCTCACCAACAAATGTAGACATCATCTCTCAGCAAGAAAAAACCTTTTGGGTATTATCAGTTAAACCATAACACTCTTGAAAGTGAAGATGATCACCAGCTCACAAAAGAAGCGAGGATTTGTGGAAAAACTGAGGCTTCTCATGGATTTTTCATGGGAAAGTTTTCTCAAACTGAGAGAGAGGTCATGCCAGAAGAGCTTATCGCTCAGCAGCAGGGGAGAGCAGGTAGGCTGGCTCTTTCCATACAGAAGAAAGTCTCATTTTAAAGTCTGATGATATGCCATAAAATGACACTCTTGTTTTTCAGCCAACCTTTCTCCTAAGGAAAGTACTGAGAGATATCATGCTACCTTTTCTGAGACTACAGGTTTTTTTTCAAATCAAGATCAGAGTGTCACTTGGAAATATTTCTGAAGATTAAAGTGAAATTAAAGACCTTTGAGAGTGGTCAGAAGCATTCTGGGTTGTAGGAATAATTTGAATTATTTTATTGAAACAGAGCCTGGAGATATCATGCCCTGGATGAACAGGACAAAAAGTGATTCTTTTTTTTCCTCCCATTTTAAACATGGGCTCTAGATATCAGGTAGATCTCAGAGAAAACAATTTCAGAAAAATAGCTATTTGACTTTGGAAATCTTCCTCTTGTTTAATCTCAAATGTAATGATTACCTAGATGCTTCTAGGTGTATTGGAGCTAGAGATCACAGCAAATAGTACAATGCTACGTATTTTCAATGTACAGAAAGCGAGCAGAGATTTTTTTTTCATTTCATTCACCATCAATAGCTTGCTTCAGAGATTCCACAAAGAAATATGCTTTGACGGTCTGTGTTGGTATTCAGAAAAGCAGCCTCTGCATGGTGGACACTGACTCTGTTTTTGACTTTTCAATCCAGTATCACAAGCTGCAATGGCTTTTGTCCTTAGCAGAAAATAAGAAATAGAGGTTTCGGCATGGGTTGTTAGCTGCTCTCTCCTCACAAATAGCGAGCACATTTTATTCAACTTCACTGCTCCGCAACAGCCTTGTCCTTGCTCTCATCATCCTTTGTGTGTATGCAGAGCTGAACACCCCTCTACAGCTGACACCGCTGCAGTGACCCAAACCATAATAAAGCTTAGCACGTCAGAAGAGGGAAAAATAGCACAAGGCCAAAAAGCAGGCTCCTCTGGAACAGGAGTTAGGACATGGTCTCTTCTGCAGTGGCCAGCCCTGGGGGCTTAGCACCCGTTCAGGGACAGTGGTGGAAGATCTGTTCATCCGCAGGAGCTGAAGCTGGAAAACCTCTTCTTTCCCTCTAAGCTATGCCAAACAGTCCCCTACAGACCTTTTCTGTGGGGGCAGCAGCCACAGGACTTCCACTGGTGGATTATTCTACTTTTTAGGTGAAAACATGGCTTTGCTGATTTAAAAAGAGTGTGAGGGTCCAGGGCGGGTTTCCAATCCCTCCTTGTATTTCACTGGCAGGAAAGATTCTCTTGTCACTGGTGTTCATGTGCTGCCCCCTTTCTGCCATCTTTTTGCCAAACCGGTCTGTCAGACCTGCAGTCTCTCACATGTATCAGATAAGCCACTTTTTGCAGCACAGTGAGGGAAAAGTAATAAAAATGAAGGGCCAGAAGGGACTTTATGTCGTCTCTCATCCTTTCCTCTGCAAGAGTAAATTGTAACCAAGCCACCTCTGAGGAATGCTTGTTTCTATAATTTCTCTGCAGAGCTTGTTCTAGTGCACCATTTCCAGCTAGCTGGAATATTTTTCTTAACAATTCTTTTATTCCCCAGACACTCTCAGTTTTGCGTTGTACTATCCCACTAGAATTAGTCATTCTTTTCTTCTGTAATAATCTTTGATAAAACAGAAAACAAAACAACTTCTTATGGGTTTGTTAATTCAGGTTTTTGTCAAGGGACAGCTTTTCTTACCACTACTGTTGGTTTTCCTTGGATTCTCTCTATTTGCCTGTATTTTCCTTCAAGTGTTCTCCCCAAGACTGGGAGAGATATTTGAAACAGGCCTTCTTTATTTCCAAGATTATATTAGCTGATGTTCTCCACAGCACTAACACTCTGTTGATCGTTGTGTGTGAGACCCTCTAAGCCCTCAACAGATGCTTTCCTGCTGGACCCCTGCCCAGGCATTTATTCCCAGTTCTACACTTGCAAAGTTAATTTTTCATCTTTCAGTGCCACACATTGCAGTTGTCCTTTCTGAATTTCATCTCCTTCACTTCAGCTCTCCAGTTTATGAAGCTTATTTGTCATCTAACCCTGTTTGTTCCCTTTTCTGCTTCAGAAGGACTCTCACTTTGGTGTCGCCTTCCAAGTCACTCACCAGGCACAAGTCAGGACAGATACCTGTGGAGCCCATTTGAACTGTCCCCTAGACAGCTGTCTTCAAGTATTGGCTTTTTAACTTGTGTACTTATTTCATTCTGATTTGGTTTTTACATCTGTTTTTCCAAGTCCCTCTTTTTTACACTGTCATATGAGACAGCATGAAGAGCCTCACTAGTGCCTATTTCTGCCCATCTATTGCTGTAACCCTACTGGGGAAGAAAATTAAGTGACACTGGTATAATTCATAATTTAAAAACCTGTGTTGGCTTCCACCTCTAGTTTTATTGGCACCTAGGTTCTCTTGAAATAGCTAAAAAGTACTGGAGCAAATATTATACTGCATACTGAAAGCAGAAAGACTGACTGCCATTTTTCTGTTAATGACAATCTCTGAGATTCCTTCGTCCCTTGAACTTCATCCAGACTCAAAGACTTTTCTACTGATTTTTTCCTGAACTTCCTCCAATTTTTAAAACTAAAAAGTTAAATAATAACCCAAGACCTGCCTTGCATGAAGAAAAACGGTCTATTAAACTCCAATAAATACATAATGAAAAAATGCATTATACAACTCCATGCTGTGACAGTTTGAAGATGTTATGCACAACTGGGAATCAGATTTGAGTTTATGAACTCTATGACTAAACCAGCCATGCAATAACACATGTAATACATCTGCTGGAGAGAAGCTACAGGACAAGCAAACAGAAAAGACCCTAATTTCTGTGAATCACCAGAGTCAATGAAGCCTTAGGAGAAAATATACAGAGTTTGACGGAAAGGAATTTCCTTCAAGTAGAGTAAAAATAATTACGAATTAGTGGTTTCATAAAAAAGGAGAATTCAGAGAGACAGAGAAAGACAGCTACAGAACAGGAAAACAATGTTTTAGACAAAAAAATCAAGTGAAATTCAGAAGAGGGGAGCACCCAGGGCATCTACAGAGCAAAGAGTGCCCAGTTATTCAATACCAGTGACAGTGTCTGATCTTTGCAAAGTCTGAGCTGCAAAGTTAACACAAACTTTAAATAATATTAGTGACAATTAAATGTTCTGAACCAGGCAAAGATAGCATTGGAAGTTCACAGCTTTTTGTGTCATTGAGGCTTTGCTCTCTTTCAAAACAACTTTCAAAACAACCCTAAGCTGATACATCAGCCCCTTTTCTTCCCACCTTCTACAACCATGTGAAGGCATCTGGCTACCTTCTATAGCTTACTCTCTTCAGGCTCTCACCTAAGGATGTACAGCAAATCAAACCTTCTCTTCTGGCCTTCAGTTCTTTTATGTCTGGCATGTCCCAAGCAGACAGACTTGTATGGCTCTCATAAGCAGTGTAGATGTCTTCCTCCCTACTGAAAGTGAAATGAACACATAATATCTGGGTTAGCTGATTCACAATAAACTGAGAACAGTTACCTTGCTTTCAAAAAAAGGTGTTAATAAAATTCAGTGCTATTGGTGACCTGGTAACTAATTAATATTTCACATTCCCATTCTAAGAGGTGGTGGTGAACACCAGGTCATATTCAGTCTGAGTTGCCCTGCATTGAAAGAAGTGGCTCTGGTATCTTCTAAATAATCTAAAATAGTACACATCCAGCAGCAAAATAACAGCAAGTGTGCTAATCTGAAAGCAAAGTCATATCAGAGCTTCACCGTCCCTTATTTTTTTGGAAGGAACAGTGTCTCTTCACCAGTTACTATGCTGGACATGTGGCACACCTAGAAGGTGGGGTTTTATTCCTCCAGAAAATCCTCTACAGCCCTGTGCACTTTTACAGTCTGCCTGCTTATCTCCTACTTAAATTTCTACTGAAATGTTTAATCTGCACAGCACCATAGCACTGACAGTTTAAGAAGTGCAAATGCTACTAACAGACTTCACATAACTTGGGCCTAAGTGCATGCTCTAGAGGTCTTTTCCAACCTTAATAATTCAGTGATTCTATGAGTCTATGCTGAAATCTGGGGGAAGGAAATTAAATAAGCAAATTCTAGCTCTGACCGCGCAGTACACCTCAGTCCTACTGAAAGGTTACACAAGAAATCCTGTGGCAAAGCTGCAAACAGACGTAGGAATTTTTTCCCTTAGCAGAGAAGTTTTGCGAGACACTTTTCAGAGCCTGTTTTACAAATCCTACTTCCTGCCTCACCTTCCATGCTGAAAGCCTGTGTCTGCTCAGGCAGTGGAAATGGGAGCTGACAATGCAGACCCACCTCCTGCTGTTAAGCTGATCTAGAGTCAAAAGACTTTTTTCCCCTTCCCTTCACCTGAAGCTCAGCTATTGCTTCAGCACAGCTTCAGTTATGAGCGGGAATTTTGGAGGACCATAACCAGCAGAAAGACAGAGCACAGAGAGCGTAACCATGCTGCTTTAAAGCCATGAGTTCTGTAGATTAAACCAGTGAGGGACTTTGAGGACAAGCCTTATTGTAACCTGCTGGAGTATACAGTAACTGCAAATACAGGGAGAAGCATCCTGCAAATCACAGGTACAGATAAGCAGATACAGAAAATGCGCCAGAGACAAGGAGCTGAAGTATTCACTCTTTTTCTTGATCCTTTGGAAAGCAGAGCATATGCTAACACAAGCAGGCAGGTTCGCAGATTCCTGCATAGTTCTTTCAGAATTTCACATAATTCCAGAGGAAGTTAAGGAAGTCTAGGTATGCTCTTCACACCCTTCTTCTCTTCACCCCTGAAGGCTGAGTGCATTCAGCACCTGAAAGGTTAGTTTCCCCCTTTTCTCCCTAGGGAACAGGCTCCCCAGGAAGTCCTTGAGTTCACTGTTTCATGGTAGATGTTAAAAATAACGATGAAGTGAGCCATACCACCAAAGCACATTAATGTTTTTAGATATAGCTGTGCTAGACAAATGTTATTAAAACCTTATCTACAGGAAGCAAGGAATAAATCTACACAACCGGTGATCCAGGAGAAAGTGTTTCAGGATAGCGCGTTATAAGACTATCCAGAACATTAATCTTGCTTATCACACACCAAGTTCCTTGTTCTCCAGCAAATTCAAGGAGTAACACTTACTCTACCTGCATTGCCAAAACAGCTTTATATATGGAGGTGTCTTTGTTACCTTCCAGGGCTTATAGCTGATGTAAAGATAGGTTAAGAGTTTTGAATAGACACAGTGGAGGTGAGAATGAATGACTAGTTCAAAGAGTTAATTAAAACTGTTTTGGGAAAAGCAACAACTTAAAAGGCAAGACGGTAATTTTTCAGCAATTTAGCATGATACTGTGATCAAAATTGCATTCTACACAGGATGAGAGAAACAAATATTCAAATAAATTTGAATAGGAACACCACTAAAGTATCAAAGCTTTCAATGTGAAAGGTAAATTTTTTTATCTGATAGCAGAGCATATTTTATCTTGTTGGTTTGAATATGATTCTAAGTTAAAAATACCTTTTTGAGATTTACCCTTGAAAGATTAAGAGGATTTCAATGAGTTTTCCGGTAAAAAATCAGGACTTTTTCCTTTTCTCATCAATATTAACATGTTCCGCCCTGGTCATATCCACATGCCTGAAGACACTGGTATTTCAGCAATGCTGTCTAATTATCTACATTCAGGTCTGAGAGAGAGAAACCCCGACTTTTGCTCTGCTATTTAGGCATGGAAAGCACTGTTACAATGTACTGGACACCAGAAACACAGAGGAAAACATTAACAGTTGGAACTCTGTTTTAGGTTAATGTCACTGTTTATGTTTCCTTTCCACTTTCCAGTACTGCTGAGCAGTGCATGCACAGCATCAAGGCTGTAAATAAGCTCAAAGTCCATCTGAAACACATATTGGGGAACCCTTCTTTACACAGAAAAGCACCAGGCAAAATCTCAGCCTCATTTTGTAAGCCTTCTGTGCTCTGCTGTGCTGTGGTACTATGTACCAGTACAGGTTGGGGACTGACCTGCTGGAAAGCGGCTCTCTTGAGAAAGACCTGGGAGTGCTGGTGGACAGCAAGCTGACCCGTAGCCAGCAGTGTTCCCTTGTGGCCAAGAAGGCCAATGGTTTCTTGGGCTGTGTTAAGATGAGTGTGGCCAGCAGATTGAGAGAGGTTATCCTGCCCCTCTACTCTGCCCTAGGGAGACCACATCTGGAGTACTGTGTCCAGTTTTGGGCCCCCCCGATTAAGAGGGACAGGCAACTGCTTGAGCAAGTCCAGCAGAGAGCTACAAAGATGATCAGGGGACTGGAGCATCTCCCATATGAGGAAAGGCTGAGAGACTTGGGTTTGTTCAGCCTGGAGAAGAGAAGACTGAGGGGGGATCTTATCAATACTTATAAATATCTGATGGGTAGGTGTCAGGATGATGGGGCCAGACTCTTCTTATTGGTGCCCAATGACAGGACAAGGGGGAATGGGCACAGGTTGGAACACAGGCAGTTCCACCTAAACATGAGAAGAAACTTCTTTCCTGTGAGGGTGACAGAGCAGCGGCACAGGCTGCCCAGGGAGGTTGTGGAGTCTCCTTTCCTGGAGACATTCAAAAACTGCCTGGATGCGTTCCTGTGCCCCCTGCTCTAGGTGTGCCTGCTCAAGTAGGGGGTTTGGACAAGATGATCTCCAGACGTCCCTTCTGAGGCCAGAGAGTCCCAGAGGGGAGACCACCCTGGCCTTTGGGAAAACTTCCTGCTGGAAAACCATCACTTATTTTTGTTATACCACCTGGCT
Source organism: Phalacrocorax aristotelis (assembly GCF_949628215.1). Classification (NCBI taxonomy): domain Eukaryota; kingdom Metazoa; phylum Chordata; class Aves; order Suliformes; family Phalacrocoracidae; genus Phalacrocorax; species Phalacrocorax aristotelis. The sequence goes on from NC_134311.1 coordinate 59,771,554, forward strand.
CAGGATACTGGGCTTGTGCCAGAATCAGATGATCTGCCCAGCCCAAAAACATGCCGCCTGGCTGGGAAAGTTACTGGTGCTCCGTGACTGGCAAAATGAAAGAAAGAATGGGAGAATGAGCATCAGTATGACCAATTCTCACTATCTCACTTGCTCTTTCACTCTCACTGGCACACACAGACTCCTTTGCCCTTTCCAACTGCTCACAAACATACATACAAGTGTGCACACACTCAGTCCTCTTTGGTTCCTGTATGGAGCCATTGCTTTATACCTTCCATAACTTTCAAATGTCCCATACCTTCTCAATGGGACAAATGTCCCATTTTCTTCCATTCAGGTGACCCTCCCCCCTCTCACATACAGGCTTTGAGAGAATATTTGGGGTATGTTTTTAATTTCTGAATTCATGCAGGTAACCTTTTCATATCATGCTTGATATATGACCTTTCATAACTATTTTAACTCATCCATTAAAACAAGTTTCTTACAGGATTGATTGCCATGACCTTCTCTTTTCTCAGTGCCCAAACATGATGAGTATTCAAGTGTTACACAGAACCTTTTCCCATATTACTAATCTACACATTCCTCAGAGTCCCCAGAATAGAGCAGGAAGAGAAAAGGACAAAACCCGTATTTTGTAACACCACATCTGTTCAGCTAAGTCTTAAGTCATGTGAGCTGAACAGAAGCCAGCTGAAGTCTTTGCTACTGGATCATCAAACGATGGACAAAACTGCCCCATGAAAAAGTAGATGGTAGAAGGGCAGAAAGTTTTGAGGTAGAAGAGGGTGGAAGGGAGGGGAGAGTATTGGAGGATGGAGACCAGCCCCAAGGACATGACAGAACTGAAGCAGAGGTGCTTGTTTAAACTTTTCAATCCTCTTTTTCAGAAGGCCCCATCAAACAACATTAATGTATTTTCATCCTTGCTTATCCCTTCAGATACAGTTGAATAGATAGGAAAAAATGAGCCTGCATGGAGCTCAGAAAATTTAGACCTGATCTGATCTTTTTTTTTCTTTTTGCAATCCCACATTCTTAGTGCCTTTGCTGCTAATGATGTTGCTTTTGGAAAGACATAGATCAATGCAAGGGAAATATAGCATCCATGTAGGATTTCTGTCAGGAATCTCACTATGTTCTCTGTGAAAACTGGAAAAAAAGATATTTTCGTGTTATATTTCCACAGATAGACATTGTGCAGCATCTGATGTAACTCTCAAGCTCATGGTGTTAACATAGTTTCATCAACAGTATTACAAAGGTCAGTGTAAGTGCTCAAAATCAGACAAAGAGCCACATCCGTCCTTTGGCAGACTTTTGCTATGCTGAACTTCTCACTCAGGAAATCGAGCTTCCTTTCATTATTTTGCTTTCAGGCAAATATTTGTGCCTAAGATAAGAGAAAGATGCTGGGTTTGTTTCTACAGTTTTGTTACATTGTTCAGAAATAAAAAGAAGCTACAAAAATATGTTTTAAGGGTTGGAGGATTTTTTTAATATATTTATTAAGCCAACAAATATAAAACAGAAAGCCATTTAAGGCTTTTTCTGGAGCAGTCTTTCTCCAGAACATACACCCCAGTTCACAAACTGTGCCTTGAATTTTTGTGGACCCACAGCAAAAGACAAACTTTTTGAAGTGAGCAGCAGGAATCCATTTAGCATCAATAAGCATTATAAGCCTCTTGTGCACCTGTACCAACTTCCACTGAAATAATACAGCTGAGTGGCTTGGGAGAAAAAATGCTGTGAGTATTCATTGCTGTATTTGCCTCTACAGAAGCAGGAAAAGTTGGGATTAATATTTTCAGACCTGTTGATTAATTTTGACCACACCATTACCCAGTGTGTTTTTTATTAAACTTTACATATTTGGAAAAATGTAATTGCTTCTCTTAGTATTACCTCATGTTGACACCTGCAACCCACTTTTGACATTTGTTGGACAAAAATCCTTTTCTAATGGTAATATATTTAATGGGAATATTTCTCTTTTTCTTCACTGGAACCCATATTAAACTAATTATTACAATTACTTCAAAAGAATAAATACATTGCCAGAATAATTCTGTTTATACAAAAGAACATTCTTAAAACATCTCCATTAGCATTGTTCTAAATATTACTATTTATATTTTTACAATGCAGAATATATTTGGGGATAAGTCATTGTGATGTTATTATAGAGGTGAAGTCTTTGATTTTTGTTGTTCTTGAATTACTGCAGGATGAACACTATGTGGAACTCTTGTTAAAAAGCAGTATTTTTCTGATCTTTTTTTTTTTCCTCACTTCAGAAATTACTCCAACCTAACAGACAACAGCCTGGACAACTGGAGCAAGCTGAGTTCAGGTCTGTATTGCAAATATGGTTCAGGTCTACATGGTTTGCATGAGCAGGAAGCCAATACACATCTGTTGTTGCATTTCCCTAATAACGACACTGTGGAGAGAAGCCTGGGTGGATTGCCCAGCCAAGCGTGCAGCCACCCACGTGAAACTAAAAGAAATCAAGTACCCAGTTCAAGACCAGTATTTCTCTAACATAGAAGAGCTGCATCAGTGTGGAATGCCTGTGCAAAACAGAGCAAAACAAGTGCAAAACAAGTCTAGAGCTTCAATTATCCATTGCTGAAATTTCCTTCTGTTTCTGAAGTTGTCCAATGAAGATTAATCTGCAGCAGCAATTAGATTTATGTCACAGGTTAAATTTAGTGATTTAGAGTAAGTATTCCTACCAGGATCATCTAAGGGGTGAACTTCTGTCAAATCTCCACCACGTTGTTAACCCATGCTCCCACTTTGCAGCTTTGTAGGGTTCAGCAGAGTAACTCCCAGGCACGCACACACATAAACTTACAGTACATCTGCAGCAGGACACAAAATAATATGCAACATCCCACTCATGTAATAGTAAGGTCCTTTTCTGTCACTTTCCAATATTGAGCAACACCAGAATATTCCACATTATTAAACAAACATGCTGCTGCCAAAATAGTTTTTTTTGTTTCAACCCAAATAGGAGCACTGCACATCACTCATGAAGGCTTTCTTTATCTCTCTGTATTGCTGATCACTCTTCATAATGGTATTTTATCTTGAGTCATTTCTGTAAAATTCTCCAGGGCCTTGCTAATTTTGTCTAGCTCTTTTAAAGTCAGCTTCTTTTGACAGTAGATCTATTTTTTGTGCTAAGATACCTTCCTGAAAGTATTCCTTTAAACACAGAAGTTCTGCTTCAAGATGGATGTGATAGTGAAATCACAGTTAGAAGTGTTATAATAATACATTACATTTAGCAACAGATACTTTTCAAATAGTTCACCAATAAACAACTTAATGTGAAAAATAATCTATCCTCATCCTCAGTAACTGTACAGAAATTCAGAATATATAGATTTAAAATGTACAGGATTCACAGGTTTTCAAATAATCCCCATTATTAAAAAGCCAAGAAAAAAAGGTCATGTTTGACCTTACGTTAACACAGGCAGTAGACCATGTTACAATGATATATTTTGTGATAATGGAGCACAATGCATTATATTATTATCTGATGTGTTTTATTTTAGTATAACGGTATGTTTCAGGAAGAACAGTCGAGATTAACCCAAAAAAATCTCACTGACAACAGGCGTTATTATGTACCACATAAAGCACAAAACACAAACCCTACATTACAAAACAGGAGCCCAGTCACAAACTGAAGTTATTCTGATTAGAAGTAAATACATAAATATAACCACACACCAGAAGGAGTACCAAAGATGCTCAACACATACAGGTCTATGCTTGCTTTCTTGTTGAAAAGCAGACTTCATGGGACTGAAATTTGTCTTTCATTTCACTGATTACTGTCTAGTTGCTTTACAAACAAAACAAAATTGAGCCTAAATCAGGCAGCCTGTTATTCTTAAGTGTGAAAGCTACATCTATTTGTTTACAGGGTACCCCTTTTTTTCTTCCCATTAGTGACTTTGGACTGCCTGAAGCTGACTGACAAGTACTCCTGAACCCCCCATTTTATCTCAGTGTTCCTGTCTGATTCAAACACGTGCAAAGCAAACTGTCCTGATACGTGTGTGAGAGGCAATGGAGAATAGAGGGAGAGGCACCAGGTTTTAGAGCCACTGTCCCTTAGGGTGCTACCAGAAATCACCTACAACTGGACCATGTTCTGCCATCATCATTATGCTATTAGTATTTCAATTATAATTAAACTATCACCTAGAAATCAAAACATAATTTAAAAAGTAATTTCCAAACCTTTTCAAGTCTCCTATTAAGCCTTATTATCTCTCTCTTTTGTTCACCTACAGCTCAATGCCTTCAGCTTCATTTCAATCAGAGCCTGAGTGGTGCATTTTACTCCTCTGAATCCTTCTCCCCATTTTCATTAATTCATTCCAAAATACTATTCCACTGCATCTCTGTGCTTCCTGAGCACATAACAACTGGATGGTTCAGCCTGAGTACCAGGCTACAGTTTATGACTTTAGCTCTTCAGCATTAGATATGACTGTAACTGTTGCATATTATAACAATTTTAAAACCCCACAGGAACATTAAGGTTTTTCTTCATCTCTGAAGGGTAAGTAAATGTATTGGATTTGCATAGCATTGTTTCAGTAGCAGTGGGGCTACAGGGGTGAATCCTGTGAGAATCTCTATGTCCAACAGAGATGGTGCCAGCTGGCTGCAAGATGGACCCACCACTGCCCAAAGCTAAACCCATCAATGACAGTGGTAGCATCTCTATGACAACATAGTTAAGAGGGGAAAAAAACTGCTCCGCAAGAGCAGCCATGCTGCTCCTGCAGCAGGGGTGAGAGAATGTGTGAAAGAACTCTGTAGACCCCCAGGGGAAGGAGCTTCTCCAGGCACTGGAGCAGAGATACCCTGAAGCCCATTGTGAAGACCACAGTGAAGCATGTTGTCCTCCTGCAGTCCACAGAAGTCCACAGCAGAGCAGGTGGATGCCTGAAGAAGGCTGTGACCCTGTGGAAAGACTGCACTGGAGCAGGCTCCTGGCAGGGCTTATGACCCTGTGGAGAGGAGACCACAGTGGAGCAGATTGTGAAGAACTTCAGCCTGTGAGAAGGACCCACACTGGACAAGTTCATAGAGGACTCTCTCCTGTGGGTAGGACCCCATGCTGGAGCTGTGGAAGAGTGTGAGGAGGATGGACTGGCAGACACAATGTGTGATGAATTGACCACAACCCTCATTCCCCATTCCCCTGCACTGTTCAGGGGGAGGAGGTACAGAAACTGGGAGTGAAGTTGAGCCTGGGAAGAAGGGAAGAGTAGGGGGAAGGTGGTTTTAAGATTTAGTTTTCTCTCATATTATAATACTCTGATTTGATTGGTAATAAATTTAATTAATTTCAAAGAGTCAAGTCTGTTTTGCCCGTGATGGTTATTGGTGAGTGGTCTCTCCCTGTCCTTATAAGCTTTTTTTTTATTATTATTTTTCTCCTCCTGTCCAGTTGAAGAGGAGGAGTGATAAAGCAGCTTGGTGGGCTCCTGGCATCCAGCCAAGTTCAACCCACCACAAAAATATTTGCAGTAAGTATGCTTGTCTTTACTGGGTACACCTGTATTGCCTACTCTAAGCTACTTACATTACCTCACCAAAGGCAAGAACAATAGTCAGCTTCCTAAGGCCACAGAACCAACCATTGAGGAGCATTAAATGTGTGTATTTCAGGAAGAATAGTTGAGATTGATTAAAAAAAAGCTCACTAATGGCAGCACACATTATTATATATAATATAAAGCTCCTGAGAGCTACTGGGATATCCAGGAATTTTGAGGGCAGCAGTGGCTCCCATGGATATAGCATACTCACCTTGTTAAATCCAGCTTTTCTGTAGAATTCTTACCAGGACAAAGTTAGCACTCCAGCAGCCTTGCAAAGAACTGAAATGCTGCCTATGCTATGTTCTCTACCCCACTCACTTTGTGGGGCAACAACAACCTGCACTCGCAGGAGATCATTGAGTCTTTGTTGTGTTCATGGTCTCAGAAAGCTGATTCCTCAAGGGTGTGTGGTGAGGAACTGGAATACCACAATGTATTCAGAGGATGGTGGCTGAAAACCTCCAGAAAAATACTCTTCTACATACTATGCCAGAGAACAAAAACAGCTGTTATCCAGCCTTAAGGGACATGTAGGTAAACAGGCATATCTGGCCTGAGGCATACAAGTAAAAATCAACAAGTATGTTTTCTCTTGATTATAGCTACTTCAAACTACAATATGCACTAAATTCTTTTCACCTTCTTTACACTCTTTGATTTCAAACATACAAAAAATTTATCTTCTGAGACCCTCATGTTACTTTTCACAATCTGCTAATTCAAAGAACAGCTCTTTTCCACCCTCCTATCTAAGCCTGCCTTTACAATGCATTTACCTGCGTTCCAGTCCTACTGTAATGAAAGGCCCATGCTCTCTTCTTATCCCTGCTGAATGCAGATCATATTTCTTAACATGTCATTAGAGAGCTTTAGAAATTACTGATGTATGCTCCACATAAATACACGAATATCTAGCAAAGCTTTAAATGATGGCTGTTGACAATTGTGTAAAAACACAGAGATTTAATATTGCTAGTCTGCCTAATACTTCATCTCTCCTCTGAAGAGGTGAAGAAACTGTTTATTGGAGTATTTGCTTGCGGTGGAGCTCTCACGTCACCACTTGTGAGCGGATTTACTTGGTGATCTAGCACATGATCCAGCAACACACATCAATGGAGTCTGAAGTGAGACTCAGACTCATGCACCTCTGTCTCTGCAGCAGAAGAGAATAACTGGTCCGTCACAGAGTCATGGGCGATCTCAACTTAAGTACTACGGGTCAGGACATTAATTTTTAGGTCAATTAAATGACTGCTTATATTTTTCCTTGGGTTCATATAACAAATATTTCAGACCAGCTGCTGCTGTGGTCAGCAGCAATTAACTACTGAAGCTGAAAAGAAAACAAAATTGATTTGCATGAATATTCCTAATATGTTCAGAATATTTTCATCTGGTAGAGCACTGTATCTTCAACTCTCTGGATGAGTTTAATCAGTATTAAAATGCCCAGAAAAGAAAACCTGAAGCTTACAGAATTTCAGTCATCAGATTTTTGCAGGCTGTACTACTGATTTAATAGTAGGTATTTAGTGCATAAACAGAAAATTTAAAAGCAAACCAAAAAACTCATGTAACATAAAAGATAGTCTCAGTTTTCTCTATCTCGACAGATATTAACTGCTAAATTAGTAGGTTTGAAATGTAAGGTTTGGCTTGAAACACAAATTAACTGAAAGTACCAGTCAGCAATTACACTCGTATTTAAAACCATTTCCTAAGAAGTAAGCTAGTAGTGACTCTATTTCAAAATTAAATTTGTCTGCAAACCAATTTAACAGAAAAGTGTTGGGAAATATTTAGTTCTAGGACTATTTTAGCAGGTCTTTATTTTTCTCCTTATTTTTAAAGACCTAAAAATCCCTAAAATTCAGAAAAAAATAAAATGATAACATGAAGGTAAAAAACAAGAAGCAATTCAAAATGCATTGTTATGGAGCCTGCAAGGCATGCTAATTCCTAAAATAGACATTTCTCAAATTCAGAAACATGCCTAAAGAAATACAGTGCAAATGTTTTTGTTCCTTCTGTGCAGAGAAGGAATACAATCACAAAATAACTGGGGTTTTTTTTGTTTTGTATTGTTTGGGGTTTTTTTTTAATTCTAACGAAACGAAGAATATTGGGGATCACATACTGCTATGGTCTGAGTTACAAACATGGGCAGTTACTGCAATCCAATATTTAACATACACGAGAAACAGGTAGACATATAAAGAAAATATCAGGTAATTTTACAGAGCTTTTTTTCTTCTCCTTTGAGAGGACAAAACTGGCATTTTGAAAATATGTTCCATATATTATGGATGTCATGGAGAAGTGAAACAACTGTAAAAGAAAGATGACCATAAAAACATATGAGTAGGAGAAATGGGGTTGCAGCCTTTTACCAGATTTTCAAGACTGTTTTTCAGATAAAGAATATGGAAGATGGCTACACATTCAAATCTGGATCCACATTTTCTGGGTTGTTTATATCCAGCGTTTTATCAATTCTATTACAGAGACAGAAGCTACCCACTAAAATTTGCACCTGCACAGATGTGCTTCAGAAGGTTACTTAGTAAGTTTAGTTTGGCCTGTTCCTGCTTCAAATTCACTACTGTCCCAGGCCAGTTTCTTCACATTCCTCTCTGCTTCAATCATGGAAATGGTTTACATTCTGCCTCATTTCTATTTTCTTCACATACCCTTGTCAATGCAGTTATGTGATCCCTAATGAGGTGTAAATATTCATGCCAACTGAAGGAGGAAACAAGACATTAGGCTATGTATAAATAATGTGTGAGGAATCAGGTACAGAAAAACATTGATGCTAGAGCATAAAAGTAAAGATGCATTCTTACATAGTGTACTATTCATTGTTCTGGCCAGCTAACAACAAGAACAGAAAGGCTCCAGGGAAACTTGAAGGTCCCTGTTTTCAAAAGGACCTAAGTGATGTGTGGGCTGAAGTTCCATTTAGAAATGTGAGTTTGACATAAAAGGTACTTCAGTGTTCTTAGATGCAGAAGCTTAACTCCACTAACATGTGCACCTGATTGGTTTCAATTACTTTCAAGAACACAGACCTTAAGTCTCTTTTGAAACATGTCTTAGGCTCCTAAATGACTTCATTTCAACAGTGCCATGTAAAAACAGTTTCAAGAGGATTTTGTATTCTAAGACATATAAGAGATTAGGAACAGGTTTTTGAGCATACTTCAGAGAAAGGAAATGGAATGAGGGATGCAAGGCAAAGTCACGACTTTTCGGGTGTAAGGACGCTGAGAGTTATTAACTTACCAGTGTCTTATAATACAGAAATGGATAGAAATACAGCAAATGACACACACAAACAAAGTTTCACAACCTCCCCCAAAAGGTTCCATGCTCACTCATGGTACTTGGTATTCCAGGTGGTAAGGCAAGGTTGGCTCATGTACAAAGGCAGTCAGTGAATTACCACATTAATTAACACAAAATTGTGGCGTGGGCTGTGCCTGGGACTGTAGGAGTAACCTTCTTGCTGTTGAGAAAACTGAAATGTGAAGAAGCACAGACTTCCAGAGGTGACAGCAATGACATGTAATAAATTATAAACTCCAGTCCAAACCACAGTGAAATGCTAGATGTCTGGCTGCTGAGGTTTATTCCTCATAAAAATTCTTAGAAAAGGCTTAAATCAGGTAAAGTAATCTTTGGTTAGCATTAAAATTCATGACTGTCTATATCGAATTCTAATGATAGGTCACAAAATTCCATAAGAGTCAATGAAAAAGCCGTGTCACGGTGACAGTTATTAGTATCAGAAAGGACAAAGCTGATATGCGAACTGCAGATTGAAAGATAAGCTCCTGGGATGATGCACTTTTGTCCACGTATATAAAACAAACTTCACATAATGTAACAAAAAGCTTTCTTCTTACCCCAAGGCTTGACTTTTTTTTCCTTTTTAATAGTTCTTTAGTGGCAACTAGCCCCTTGTCAGTAAGTCAGTCATTACTGCATTGAAGAGACATATTGACTGCATGAATAATTTAGTTGAAATCCATTCCTTTTTATGACTCCACAGCTTTGTAAGGGAGCAAAGAAATCACATCAGGACCTACAATAATTCTTGTCCTTTGGATAAAAATCAGGACTCAGACTGTGAGTTTGTAAAAATCAATATGCCTTTTTACAAGTAAAATTAAAGAGTTAATATGCAGTTCCTGGAAAACTGGTTTACATAATACCAACATTTGAATTGCACAGAAATAGGTGTACCTAAAAAGTTAAAGGTAAACAGCCCTGGGTAATGCTGGTAACTACTAAATCCTTTCACAGTTTTCTGCTCTTGTCTTTCTACAGCAAATTTATATCACTCTGTGAAACTTTGGATATTGTCTTTTTTTAAGTCATAATCAGCAGAAACAACTATACCCTGCAGCTCTGAATTCCCAGATCATCTACAAGTTCATTTAACTTGAATACACCTATCAGCTTTCTTTGGAGATGTTTAACAGTTCTAAAAATCAGTCCCAAGCACAGAGGCAAACACAAAAACAGATGCTTTTAACACGCAACTGTTTCTTTCACCAGTATCATAAAGGTGTCTCTGTATTTTGAAGCTTTTAAAAAATCGTTTATTTTGAAGAAGGACAGGTTCTCCTTAGGAATCTGCATTTCTGTCATATAATATTCTTTTTACTTTTATTCTTTTTTCTTTTAATTAGATGAGCCTATTCCATAATACCTTTTCCTTTTTTTTTTTTAAGTTACACTTGAACATTGCAACTAAGCATTTGCTAGATGCTATCAAGATTATTTTTTGCCTTAATCTAGAAATGCATAGGACTAATTCTTAGAACTGAATACCGATTAGAATGATCTAAGTATTTACACATGAGTGTTGTTATGGTGGAGTTTACACAGGACATTTATATAGGACCTATTTCTAAGTTCTTCAGAAGGGTATTTTTCCAAAAAGATGTGGTTTCACTTTTGCAGAAAGTTCTGATCAAGAGTTCAACTGAATCACAGTAATAATAGCCCTGTTCTTTTTTAATGTCTAGAAAACTCCGCCTCTTGCTCCCATTTGCCTCCCATGCTTCCAGAAAATGTCACTACCATGGGAAATTGTATTTCCAAGCAACCCTGATAGATAGTAGTGTAATTCATGTCAATGAAAAAAATATTCTTCAAACTAGCATAGCCAAAACACTAAAAATCATCTACAGGGTTTTCCTTCTCCCTTACCACTTAGCGCAGGTTAAGACATACATAGATGGCTAGGTCTCCTGCTTCCTACCTGGTGGAGCACCTTCCTCCCCAATTTCCAAAACTCTTTTGTCCCCACAACAATAAAAGTATGTACTTAATTAGAAAATCATCTTCTTCAATCCAAAAATATGCATTGCTAGTTAAAAGCAATTCATTTAATGAGAACAGAACTAATGAACCCTTATTTCCTGATAGTTCATGAATCATAACTCACACCCCTATGATCCCAGCAGTGCCAGTGCTCTGTCTGTATATCCTGTGCTCTCCTGTTACCTTTTGTTCCCCAGGAAGGTCTCAAAACCAGCCCATATCCTCAGCACCTTGAGTTCACAGAAGTGTTCTGCCCCTGCTTTCTGACATTACCTGGACCTGGGCATGGCATCCTGCTGCTCCTTCTTCTCTAGAGCTGCCCTTTGCAGGATGTCTTCAGACGCCAGACTCTCGGTCTTTGTCATCTGGCATGTCTTGAAGCAACTGGGAGAGAAAGTAAGACAGTCCAAGCCACAAAACAATGGGTAACTTAGCTGGTGGATCAGAGGCAGCTGGCTGATTCTGGGCGTGGGTAAAGGAGATGTACTGCTGGCAAAAAGAAGGGAAGAAAGGTCAAAACACACCCAATGTCTTCTCATTGTGCATCTGTTGGTGGAGTGCCATGTAAAATCTGAAACAGAGATTAAACCTGAAGGGAGAATTAATATTAAAATGGGCAAACAAACAAACGCTCCAGGAAAAAGGTGGAGAGAGAGACAGAGAAGGAAAACTGTGTATCTTCTTACGCTGGAGAAACTCATCCAGCCAGAATACTGTAGAGACAACACATATCTTCCCAAACCTTAAATGACCAAATATCCTTACAGGTTCCACTATGGACAACCTATGCCCTCATATTGTTTATTCAGTCTATTCAGCTTGGAAACACTTAAGTTTATCTTGGACATATAGAGATACAGATTTAGCTATAGATGTATATAGTGGATTGTGTGTACAGGGAAACATTGTTCTCCTTAATCTCTGAGCAGGATGATGGATGAGCACCTGGAAACCATACAGTCTAGCTACAGCGCAGTACCTTCCATGGGCTAAGAAAACACTGCCAGCAATCAGACATAGCTTAAGACTGTTCAGTGATGTAGACTGTACCAAAATACTGCCTACTGCCACCTGTGGCAGTATTGTTTCTTACTGCTGTAACACCACCGGCCTGCTGAAAACTGATCACAGTTTTGATTTTCAAGCTGAATAACTCTAACGCCTATAGAAATGAGTTGTTTTACATTGAAAAAAAAACCTCTGTCAGAATAAAATCCCAGCTACTTAACACAGTTAACCACTAATATCCAACTATTCAATGGCATTTTTGTTCTCCTTCTGTACTTTCACTCTGGAAACCTGGATTTAAACTCTCTGCCATGAAAAGGAAATTAAATGCTGCATCACTGTATTTCCCTGGTAATCACATCTGCCAGGCTGCAGGACTAGGTTTGTATTTGGAAGCAAACGCACAGGCTTTGACTTGGTTTGCCATCAGTGAAATTTCACAGACTAAACAAAGTGATGCATTACACAAACTGTCTAGCCCACCCCCCCCCCCAAAAAAAAAAAAAAAAGAACTAGAAAGAAGCAAATTCTTTTTCTATGGTTAAATATCTGGGAGAAAGACAGTGAGATCTGAAGGTAGCTTGGAAACAGGGACAACATGCTTTTTGGATCCTTATGAAAAGCAGCCTCAGTCCTGGTGGTTTTCAAGGGGAGGATTAAAAATCATTCTTTAGGCAATAGATTATGGTAATATTTCTCTTTCGTCTTCTTTCTCTGTATCATTCATTTATTGCTCCATGTTACAATGACATTTTGGCAGAGGAGTTCACACATGAAATCCTCTATTTCTTTACTTTATTAAAAAGTATTTGCAATGTAAAGTAGAAATTTGTTCATCTGCCGTCTGTAATAGAGTCCATGTGGAAATTTCCTATGTATCTCTTCTTCTTCAGTATTGAATCAGCAGTGTTGTTTCAGCATTAGAGGATTTTCTTTCTTTCTGTACTTGTTAAGCCTACTGGCTGTACTCCATACTGCCTTTGAAATGTATATTATTTTCATAAGTCATGCTTTCCTGTTATGGGAACTGCATAGAACTTTATAGACAAAAGACAAATAGCTAAGTTCATCCACAGAAATAATAGGAAGTGCAAAACATTCTGTCTTATCTTGTTAACGACGTATCCAGAGAAGACAGGAAAAGTGGGTGTTGTTTTATCTGTACTTGCCCTCAAAAATTCACTAAGAACAATTTCCATTTTCTGAGAGGTTTATACGAATTTATTTAGTTGTTACTAGAAACATACAGAGACAAACATGTAACTACATATCCAGGGCTCTTAAAAAGTTCTTACAAAGTTTTTCCTAGGCTCTGTTAGTGCTCACAATTTTAGGCACAGGGAATTAATTTAAATCCCATAAAGCCTACCTTAAGTGTTAAAAATATTTTAAGTGACTGCAATTTGGCTGGACTTAGACCTGTTTAGTTTACATGGTCAAAAATACAGGCGAAACAAGGAGAAAAGAATGTACATCAAAAACGGCTTGGCTGATTGGGAGGATGGTATTGGAAAGAGACTTATGACTTACAGTCAGAAATATCTGTAGTGCCCAGTGATACATCATCTTAGTGGTTAAATGGACAGTTTGGCTTATTTCTCATTTTGGTTCTTCCTAAATACCTCCACCTGCTCTGTGCTGCGCAAAGCCTGTGAACACAGGCTACTGCAGAAGGGAGAATGCATTACAATTGTCTGGTTTCTACCAGAGTAAATCCACACATAAAAGCCTTCCTAGGAGAAAGTCTGTGGGAAAGAAAGGAGGACACGGTGCAAGGTTGCACACCAACAGCTCATTCCTAGGCAGGTTGTGGATGCTTTTTGTACTCTTGAATGTACAATGTGGCTTATACTTACCTTTCTGCCCCAGATTTCTTGATATTACAGTCATTGGAAACATGGCAGTCCTACCCTTTCTTTACATGTTTTTGAAATAGCAATGAATGGCTCACAGGTACAAGATTATATACCTTTTATTTCTCTATCAAAACCATGCAGTGGATGGCTTCGAGGACCTAGCCACCTTAATAAAGCGCTGCTATATTTACAATCTATGGTTTCTTTGGTTTGGGGATTTTCTTAAGTTACTATTTTTAATAAATAAGCACTCATCTCATACAGAGATATTTTTGTAATCAAAAGAATGGAATTTCAGAAGAAATTGCAGCTTTTTTTAGGGGTTACATAAAGCCACTGTTTAACCAACTTATGTCCTTTGGAGTTGGTACAGTCAGCAGTTATCCTCACAGCACTGGGCTGAGATGCTGAACATTGTTATAAATCCTTTTCCTATTTTAAAATTATTGGTGGGAGCGGCTGAACAAGGACTCCCACTTATTTCAAAGTTGACATTTCTTATGGAAGAAACTGCAGCCAAACAGGAGAGACGGAGACTGCGTAACTATTTAGAGCAGTGGTTCCTACAAACTCTCTTCTTTCTCGATCATTCTCAAAACAGGTAAGCTTTTTCTCAGTAATAATTTCCTTTTGCATTTTGGTACCTGTTAAAGAGATTTTCAAACAAACTCTTAAACTGCCAATTCCTCTTTTATTTCAATACTATTCAAGTCCCCCGTGGTTCTTTAAAAAGACTGCCATGGATGTGAGAGTAATAGAAGTGCTACAAATATCTTCCTTGTATGCTTTTCTGCTACAGAAATTGCAGTGGTATTTGCTTTAAAATAGTTACTGCCCACAAGCTTTTAATTGTTTTGTTGTTGTTGTTTCTCTAATTCAGTGTTGTTCAAAAATATCTGCCTACCACAGCTTTGCTTATCCAGGCCAGTGTGACAATTTCAGGCTCCAAGCACATCATTTGCATCACTTATTAAACTCCTGCCTGCACCTTTTATAAGATACAAGACCAGTTTCTTCTCTATGATGAGAACAAATGGACAACTCAGGCTCAGAACTGCTTTTTTCTCCCTCCCCCCCCCCCCCCCCCCCCAAAATGTGGGGAAAAAAAGTCTTTCATTTATAAAAATAAATAAAAGTCTTGTTTAAAACAATACATGGAAGCAAGAAAAGAGCTCTGGAGTCCTGGTAACATTAAGAAATTTACAATTTAGATGCAAGGTTTTCAAAATGATTAGTTATTTTATTTTACTCTAGTAGATCAGACACCTATTTTAAGCTCTGGGTCATTTACATTTGATTAAAAACACAGTGCTGATCTATAAAATAAAATGCAACCAACTTATGCCCGGCTCACACACACATAATGAGAATTTTTCTCTTTCCACCATCTTTGGCAGCTTCTCAAATGCCTGTTTGCATCTGTAGCATTTTGGTGTGCCCTGAGGGTCAGAAATAAATCTGGGAGGAGGATAGACCAAAGCAAGGCCTAGAACACATCCCAAAGGCACAGCTGCAGCTTCCAGCTGAGTGACTCTCAACTTCCAGCTGTTCCCACCTTGCACAGGAGAAGGTCCCTTTGAAAGGGTTTGTGGCAAGTTGCTATTTAAGACAGCTCTGATGCTTCCTGTCAAAACATACAGAAACAGAGACTACTACACACAGCACTTAGAATAGGAAAAAAAAAGAAATCAGTGAAATTATAACACTAAGTAATGACAGAGGATTACACACTGAAGATCCAATTTCTAACATAGCCTAGATAAATCAAACTTTGTCTTTACTCCCTCCTGCTTTTGTCTTTTTGCAGCAAAGATGCAGGTAATTATGGCTGTCCTCCCCTCAGCTGAAGCAGTCCATATCACTACTACATTATCAAAGTTGTTTTCTAATTCATAGTACTAAGGCAAAAGAAACCATTATTCACTGGTACTTCTGGTAAAAATAATAGCTAAACAGTGTGGCAGATGAATTTCTGATTCTCTCTCCAAAGCTTCCCTAAATAGTTACAGCAGCTGATCCACTCTAGAAGATCAGCCTGGAGTTCTGTATTTGGGGGGCTGCCCAAACATAATTTTTTTTTCCACAAATAACTTATTCACTGAAAACCAGACTCTTCAGAAATAAAAATATTTCAAATCAGTTAAACAGACAAGACCTTTTTTTATCAAATATTTTTTCATTATAAAATGGTGTTTTTTAGAAAATTGCCAACCCTTAGTTTTAATGATATTTCAATATTATAATTGTATTTATTACCCCAGAATCATTGAGGTTGGATTGGAGCCCAGAATCCTATCACCTCACTGACCAAAATGGGAAGTCCTGTAGCAGGCATTCGGGCAGTTTTCAGTGCAATGCTCATTGCTGCTATCACATAAAATAAGTTATTTGCTGCAGAACACTGAAAAAAACCCCTAAAAACCTAAAAACCACATCTGGGAGTTACTGAGCTGAGTCTGCAAGACAGAGCGGCTGCTTTATTGAAACAGAACAACAGAGACATCCAATGGACCCTCATGTTTATTACAGCTGATTATTTCTTCTTATTATCATTAATTATGCCCATTCCACATATTTAACTGCACCTCCTGATCACATCCACATGCTACCTCTTCAGTCATCATGTGCCCTACTGTAGGTGCTGCTCTCTGCATCAGAAACCATTGGGATCCCTGACACTCTGTCATCAGGCTTTCTATGTTTCAGTGCATCTTGGAGTTTTCACACTTCATTGCATACTGTAAGGTCCACCCATATTAGAAAAAGATCTTTCTTTCCAATTTGCTACATGGTGTTCCTTTAGATGTGATTGGATTTTAGGATTCAGTTACACCACAGCTTACTAGTTCTTCATCTAAATGTCATCTGCTACTGCCTTTTTCCAAATTGCTATGATTTTTTAATAGAATACTTTTTTCTTCAACTAATACACTTTCTGCAGAAATACTCATACAGATCAAATGTTTCCTTTCTATATGGAAAACTGATATATTTACTTTCTATATCTGAATCCTTAATAGCAATCAGAAGTGAAGGTAGAAGGCACAGGGTCTGGGATGGCTGTTACAGTGAACCTCACTCTGCACAGGGAGGAGACTCTGCTTTTTCCCACACCAAACTCCTGTTAGCCTCACTGACAATTCTGCACAAGGATTATGAGCGTGATGGAGCCACAAGATCAGCAATCTGACTGAATTAATATTTTCCTTTCTATCTGATAATTAGAGTTTCTTCTATAAATATTTGCCAGGCAATTAATGTTATTCTGAATGAAAGTATGGCATAAATGCAGGCACACAGAGCTAAAGAATATTGTGTTTTCATTCCTAAATTCCTCAAAAGAAGCACAAAAGAGGAGCAAAGGAAATATCTTCAGGTCCTTGCTCAAGTAACAGTCTTAATCATTTCATTAAATATAAAAACAGATGAAAATTTGGATGTGGGATTGTTGCCTCATTTGCTAGCTGATGTGGGAACCTCCGTGACTGAAGCACAGATAAAGACTGCAAAATTTGACTTCTTGTAACATCTTTGCTTTGTATTGGGTTCTTTATGTATTTTATTTTATCTTGTGATGCCACAGTTCCACGTGGTACACTCACTGATGTTAACCTCAGAGAAAACGAACAACAAAAAAAATTCTGATATTGTTGACGACCCCAAAGAATTGTTCCATTACTGCATGATTGCAATATAAGAAGGCTTTCTCTCAGTTTCTACTCAACCTAAAGTGCAAGGAAAATAGTACAGGGGAATTTGGCTACAGTAAAAAATCTTCCCCAGAAGGTGTTTTTTGGCAAACTTAATTTTGTCTGCTTTTGGCTTATTAGAGGTGTTCAGGTTTAACATAGTAATCATTCTCCAGTCCTAGAAGAAAGATAAAAAACTGCGAAAGGCTTTTTTTGCCTTAGAGTGGCTACAAAACAAAAAGCTTTTTCATATTAAAGATATTTATCACATATCACCAGCAGTATTTGAAGGCTATTTGCATAAATATAAAATCTATTTATCTTAAATGATCCTCCATGTATGCAAGTATTTTTCATTTTAAATACAAATGGAATTTTCCTGTGACACAAACATATTGAGTATGCAATTTCTGCATTTATTCAGTTTAATAATATGTAACCTTTTACTGCGCTCGCCCCTGCAGCATACATACTGACACTAAAAAAATGTTACACTATTTCTGTTTCATGCTTCATTCCCAGCAAATCTGCCTGGCCTCTCTTGTCTTCTCTCACCTTTCTATTGTGGGTTCTTTTCAACCTGAGTGAATGAGGTATGTGGCAGACAGAGAAACCAGTTCTTCACTTCCAAGAGCTGTGTGCAAATAGGTATTAATAAATGTCATTTTTCCTGTTGGAAAAAAAATAAAGAATGAACCAGACTTTTAAAGATTACTTGTTTTCTTACTTTAAATTATTTACCTTTTACATAATGGGACATCAGAGAGAACGAGTTGTTTTCCCCCACTGAAACTTCATGGTTGTACAACACCCCACTTTGAAGAGCTGTAGGAAAGATTGGCAGAGTGGGTTTTTGGTTACTTAACTTAGCCTAAGTCCACTGGACTCAAATAGACCTGCCTATCTAGCTGTCCATATTAAATACCCAAGACTCTCTCCCAATGACCCCTAGTAACAGGATAAACAAAGGTTGGAATTAACAAAGTATGATATAATTAGCTGATATAAAATGACGAGTAATCAAGTTCATAAACAACAACATCCATAAATTTACACCAGCAAGGAAGGGAATCTAGAAAATGTGGAACAATTTTTAAAGACTATTGCCATCCAGGGAAATGTCTTGCTATGTAACCTTACCATTAGAAAAATCCTTTCAGGTTCTGATATTGCAAACAGTTTTAAAGGGCTGACGTTTCATATAGGAACACCACAAAACTGGGATTTTCCTCACTTGCACTCGAGTTAGAGTCAGGGGTTCTAGGGGTTTTTTGCACTTTTTATTAAAGAAGTGAGGTTAGTAAAATCTTCCAGCTGAAAGCCACAACTAAGAAAGAAATTGGAACAAGAAAGAAAAAAAAAAGTCTGCTAAGCCATTTCCAAAAAAAGGGAAAATTGAAAATTAACACACTTTCAAAATGGTCAGACTGCTTTCCTGTCTAGTTCATCATAATGAGGATCACTTTTATCAACTTAGATAGGGGCTTGAGCATCCCATGGACTAGTTTGTTTGTACATTGCTCCAGTAAATGTTTAGGTAAGATGGAAAATTAAATAAATATCAAAGTGAACCTTGATTAATCTGGGATCATTTACAGTAGATTTAACAATTTTAATTCTTTACTGGTTTAGAGAGCTAGTGTTGCTAGCAGAGCAAAGCTGAGGCAAAAACCCTGTGTTGTGGTTTAACCCCAGCCGACAGCTAAGCCCCGCACAGCCGCTCGCTCACTCCTCCCACCCCAGTGGAATGGGGGAGAGAATCAGAAGAGTAGAAGTGAGGCAACTCATGGGTTGAGATAAAGACAGCTTAACAGGTAAAGCAAAAGCTGTGCGCACAAGCAAAGTGAAACATGGAATTCCTTCACTGCTTCCCATGGGCAGGCAGGCGTTCAGCCATCTCCAGGAAAGCAGGGCTCCATCACGTGTAACGGTTACTTGGGAAGTCAAATGCCATCACTCAAAACATCCCCCCATTCCTTCTTCTTCTCCCAGCTTTATATACTGAGCATGATGCCATATGGTATGGAATGTCCCTTTGGCCAGTTTGGGTCAGCTGTCCTGGCTGTGCCCCCTCCCAGCTTCTTGTGCACCCGGCAGAGCCTGGGGAGCTGAAAAAGTCCTTAACTAGTGTAAGTGCTACTTAGCAACAACTAAAAGATTTCTACATTATCAACATTTTTTTTAGCACAAATCCAAAACATAACCCCATACTAGCTACTATGAAGAAAATTAATTCTATCACAGATGAAACCAGGACAATTTGCCATAAACTCCACTCTCCTGCAAATACCTGCACTTCAGTTTCTTTTACATAAACTCAAATATCCATACATCATAAAATAATTCAAATGGAAATTATTTCATGTTCAAGACAGAAGCATTAATCTATAAAGTTGGAAAGGTTGTACTCTCATCCTGCTCCTATTGAAGAAAAACTTAGGTTTAGAACATATAAACTCATAAAGCCAACATAACGTCTTTACTGGGGGTCCCTTTTTTGCTGCTTGAAATAGGATGTATTTATTATTGGACCATATACCTAGGCATGGAAATTTCAGATATGCTTTAAAATGGAACTTCTGTACAGTACAGGAGACTAGAATTCAGCATCAACATGAAACAGTGTCAAACATTGCAACTTTATTCAGAATCTGGGCAAATACTGACAAATAAGCTGTTCCTAAACTATCCAAACAGTTTCAGTGCTGACCATTTAGAGCTCCCACAGCCTAGGAGCAGAAGAGGAACAATTTCAGAAAGACCCAGAGTCACAGACTGCTCCATCTCACTACTGACACGAAACCCTATGAAGATTTTCGTGTGAGAACAACAGAATTTGGACTTACTGTCAATTATATCACTGCAGCTATCATCAGCTGCTCTTAAAACTCTTTCTTGGTAATGAAATTACACACTATTTTTGTTCAAGAGGCTAAGCGTACAATGAAGAACTAACTTTAAGTATCATGATATTGAGTCCATGGGACGTGGTGTGGATTGGAAAAGCATTTTGTTTGAACTTTGTATTATTCTGCATTCACTGAAAAGAAGATTGCACTCTGGCAAAGGAGTCTTGGAGTCACTTATAAATAATTCCTTTTATGATATAAAAAATGATAGATTCACAATAACCAGAAAATTAAAGCTGTTTGAATAAAATACTTCTTTACATAAAAATATTAATGACCTATTTTTAAATTATAATTAGTTCTGTATTTTATCACTTGACTGAGAAGCATATGTTTAGATATTTAAAAAAATGAAAAATATGTTATTCACCGGTTGCTTTGCACAGCAAAATAAGAATTCTGATTGAGAGCGTGATAATTAGGTGTAATGCCTGTGCACCTATATGATTCACTAAAGTATTTTTCTCAGTTCTATTTATGTTAACAATTTTGAAATTCTATAATTTTCTATCTCTGTATCCAAGGGCTTAACAATGGCATTTTGTATAATCTAACAAAGAGAAACTATTCAACTGAAGAAGATTGGAAGTATCAAAAAGTGCAGTGTGAGAACAGTGCAAATATGAGTAAATCTTACAGAAAAGGGAGCACTGGCCTTGACACATCACCTCTGGATTTCCTCAAAGATTAGCCCTGGGAGAGATGGCTGCTGGCAAGCTGTTTCACAGACATGTGCAAATGGCATTCACTGAAGATGCACATTTGGAACACGTTGACCTTGCTATACAATGAAATTTCACAGTATAAATTACAAATTCAAATCTCTTTGGCAAGATTCAGAGCAGTTATGTTAGTGTCCTAGTAGGAGTTTAACACTCAATGTACTTTTCAGAGACCCCCCTATAAGCATATGCAGAATTTGCTTTAACAGCAGGTAGATCTTCTCCTGAACACAGCAGGTTATAAAGTGACATTTTGGATGCTATACAGAGGAATGCACACTTTCCAAAATAAAAAGGATAGAACCCTATCCTCGATACAGGGAAACTGAAAGCCTTTCTTTTGAAAAATAAAGGTTTGATGGTAACTCTGCCCATTATTTCTAAGCCATTTCTATTGCTATTCTCTTTATTTCTATTTTCATGTCCTAGAAATACACATATTTCTATATGAAATAGAACCCACATGGTAGCCAATCCATACATAGCCCTGCTATTCAGGCTGTCCAAGGCTGGAGGGTTTTGCAATGATGCAGAGGTTATAGTGGACATCTTGCACAAAAAGAACATTCAAGTGGCTGGCTGAAAAGGGGCCAGAGAATAAACTTGGCAGTGATTTTGGATCATTTGTTTTCCTCCACGGTGTAAACCTTGTGACGCCTCATGAGTAATGACACTGTTATGACTTACAGACCCATCTCCACAGAATGGCTGCCGCAGTGCCACTGCCTGGAGAGATCCCTCCCTCTGAGGCTGGACTGTCCTGTGTCTGCACAGGGATGCACCTCTAGGTCCAGTCCTCTATCTGTCTTAATTAGGATACTTCAGGAGAGAGATGGAGGCCTGTTCAGAGGACCCTTGCACTCACCAGCACTGCATGCCAGAGGACCACAGCTGTTGTGTCAAGAAAAACTGAATAGCTCCTATAAAATGTTTTTCATTTACATTTCTATGTGGTGACAGTTCTTCATCACCACATACTTTGCATCACCTTATTCATGAGAAATCATTGCCCCTTTTTAAGAACCTTTAGTACGGCTGCATCAAGCACCAGAAACAACAGCTTCAGAGGATTTACTTGCCTGGAAAACCAGAGCAAAGACACCTTTGCAAACGAGTCCTCAATGCTGTTTATTTAGACCTGTCTGCTGGATCTGAAGAAATCTAATATGTCCATCAACTTTTTCAAAATAGCAGCCATTTCTGCTCAATGCATTTCAGAGCTTTCCAATGATACAATGCTAAAATACCTTACAAAGGGATGTTTAAGTTGTTCTTACCTGTGGAAAATCAGTCCATGGCTGATTCTGTACCTGGCTCTCAGTATCCTCCCAGGACCATCTTCTGAACCTACAGGCACCTATACACATATTGCTACACTTCGTTATGGGTGCACTGTTCTTAGTGAGGATGGTTTCTGTGGTGTGGATGGGAAGGATATTTCACCAAAAGAAGAGTGACCAAAAGCATTTATCCTTTCAGGATGGTATATGTCTGTGTGACGGTCTAAATTCTCCTCAGTTAGGACCTGAATTTCATCTTAATCAGGTAATAAATGTAGATGGCGATCCCTCCCTTCACCTCAAGTCTTTCCTAGCAGGACTATTATATTTCATCTCTTGGCATAAACTCTTTTTTGTTGTTGTTGTTTTTACTTAATGAAAGGGACCAGACCCTTCAGCTCCTTCCTGACACCCCTTGTGCTGATAGATCTAGTGGAGTAATGACCTCGCGCCAGCGGGTGTCAAAGGGCAGAGAAGGTAGTACCAAAATCTGTTTCAAGGTGCCGTCATAGAGCCTCCACACAGGAGGCTGAGTGTGATAAGGGCACACTCCACATGATATTAGCAACACCTCTGAGAAATGTCTCTGTTTCTGACAGCTGCTGAGAGGCCATTTGGAGCTCCAGTTACACCATCACTGCAGTGAAGCTGCATACCACAACAGCAGCACACAGAGCTGATGCAGCACTTGGTGCTTGGGCTTGCAGCCCTTATTTGTGTGAAGGACTCAGACACCCACCTAAATATGGCTGTGTGAACACTGTTTAAAGCACACATTCCATAAATATTAGTCCTGACTAATTTCTCACACATGAGAAAGGTAGGGTAGTTTACTAGTAAACATATTTTCCTAAGCAGTCCTCATATGTTCCCATCTTCCTCAGAGTTTTTCACCTTTTGACCATGTCAGGTTTTTTGGCTGAGGTGGTACGAGGCATCCTCTTCTTTTCTAGACTGAAGCCTGAGAGATAAAGAGAGCTTGTGCTGGGTTCTGCAGAATAAAACAAAATCAACCCAAATAAAGTGATAGGTGAACTGACAGCGCCAAAGGATACATGGAAAGTAAGTAGTTTAGGAAATGAATTACATGCAGTAGGGGCACAGACTGTAACAGCAAAGGTCCAATACACTTTGGTGACTGGCATTTCATATTGGACATTTATTCAGTTAACTGGTACATTTTATCTGATATCAGAATATCCCTGCCCTTGCTAGAGGGTGTGGGCGAGCACAAGCAAATCCTGTTCATTCTGGGCCCTTTAACTGCATCCTTCACCATATGGATGGAAGCAAATGGATAGCATTTCAAAAACAGGTTCTTCTTATTTAAGACAGTGGATTTTAAAATATTCAGTTCAAACAATTAACAAAAATAAGGACAGCTTCCAATTGGAGAGGAAGTTTTGTGATCACTTGAAAGCAACAAACCAGAAGGTGCATCAAACGGTGTTAAAATAGCGAAAAGATCACCGCGTTTCACAAAGTGCAGCAGGGGGAGGATTGTCTTTCCAAAAATGTGCTAAAACTAAGGAATATGTATTAAACCTTCCATCTCCTTGTCACACTAGAGATTTAGGTGCGGTGCCAAAACCAAGTACTGATGAATAGTTAATATTACATCATCAATGAGACCAAAGGTAGTGTTACAACCATTTCAGAGTCAGATGGTTTGACTGAGCATGGAAGAAACTATCAACAGAAGCCGTACTAGCACATAAGAGCTAAGGGCTGATTCAGAAATAAAAGTTATTGATTGAAAAACAATTATTTTCATTGTTTGTTTCATCCTTAAGCAAAGTAAGCCCAAGACTGGACAAGTATACAGCAACATAAAGAATAACAACTCATTTTGAGGCAGTAATAAAACACCATCATTTCACTCAAGTGGATAAAAATTGTAAATCGTATGGGCACCTACAGTAATTTGTTGTATGGATGACTTGTGAATGTAGGTGAGCAAAACACTGCAGGAGACCTTATTAACAGGCAATTATGCTTCTTCAGAAGCAATGTAGGACAAGTGGATATACAAAAGATACACAATATATTTTTATTAATGATAATACTAATAATTGTTAAACTTTTTCTCTCTTACAACCAGAAAGCAGCACACAAACAACACAGTTCAGGACACAAGGCTGGGAAAGTTATGCAGGCAGCAGCAGGGTCGCAAAGACCCCTACAGTCTCTGTGTAATCTGGCACATGGTCAGTTATGCCATTTTCCTGGAAACTATATTGAACATTTTAGCAAAATTACCCCTGTTGTGCATCAACCTCTCTAAAGGAAGAGTTTCACACTCTGGGGTCCTTTTTGCCAAGTTTCTTCAATTTGGTGCTATTGCAACACACAGAGCAGAGCATACAGACTACAAGGACAGTCTTATGTTGCATATTCTGCGTTCTACGTAACCAGTTGCAGTTAAGACAACAGCTGGAATCAAATCCACTGTGTCCTCCCTTTGGCCATACCTCTGTGTCAGAGCCTCAAACTCTTCCCCCATTGATGATCTTGGCATCATAACGGCTGTAAAGGTGGTCAGAGCTGGAGGAGACCTTTAAGAGAATGCTGCTGATTCTGCATTGCATTTCTTACTCTTTAGGTATATGCACTCTTGGCGGTAAGTCTAAAGCAATGATGAAGACCATGAGCTGAAATGAAACTTACCGAGAATGATAAACAGATTATTAATGTTAGGGAGTGAATGGGAACCAGTAATGCATGATGATCTAAAGTATTTCAAAATAAGGAAGTTTAATTAGGAATAAAAGCTAGACAATACAGCCCGATTTGTTAAAATCTTACCAAGAAAAAAAAATAAATTAGTCTACAATTTTATCCAAGAAATAATTTAGAAAAAAATGACCAACAGGGAAACAAGCAGGTCACACTGGAATAACCACGACTGACAGCAGGACAGGAAGAGGCCTGGGAAATTTTAAACAGGCAAGAAAGTTAGATCCTGCTTTTCACAAATCACGTGCATCAGCAGAGACACACATTAGAGCAGTACACCTGCTTATCAGGTAACTGATGAGAACATATTCATTGTTAATCTGAAACCATAAATTTTGCACATTATTAAATTACACTGTAATGTAAAAGCATGAAAGAAACACTTCAAGGCTATAAATGTGGCAAAGGCAGTTCTTTAGAGCAGGCAAATGATGTCTGTAATAGATGCTGAAAAAGATAATGTTTCAAACACGATATGATTTTCTTCATCTTGCTTCCCTTCAAGGGGGTGAAATACATATATATATAACATATGTAATACATATAAAAAGTTTAGCTTACAAAGTAGAAGAGTTAATTCTTTCTTGATAAATTGTTTATTCCCTCTGCCATTCAGTAAGCCTGGAATTTAATCCTTTAGGGCCTTATCCTGAAGCTCTCAAATAAATAGTAATTAGCCTGTGAGTAGGTGTTACTGATTTTGAAGTACAGCTGGTTCTACCTGTAGCAGAGACCTGTCATAAGTCTGTGTGGCCTGCCTGCAGGTTCTTATGCTGCATACAGTGTAATTTACATGAGAAAAGTGAAATGGTGAAACTATTTGTAAGTTACTCCAGTAGAAGAATAAAAGACAAATGAATGTGCAAGTTAGAAGTACTCACACAGTTCAGGACCAATATCTTCAAGTCAGCATTTTATAGATGAGAAAGGCATGTAAAGCAGGCTTAAAATCTTGTGTGTCTCTTTGGACCTCTGAAAAACATCTTTGTTATGGAAGTGCTGCACTGCCCCGAATCAGAATGGCATTTTGCCAATGTTATACAAACACTGAATAAAATTAACTCAGTGAAACTTGGGTGAAGAAATGAATACAAACTGCTGGAACAGTACCAGAAAATGATGGACATACCTACACCCTACAGTGGAGAATCAGGGAGAGGTCAAAAAGCAGATAGCAAGATGATAAAACCACAGCACAACAGCTACAGGGACTCACCAGCTTGGGCACATGTGGCTGACAGCAGCATGTCCATAGGAGGCTGGTGGGTGCAGCTGGTGCCATTACACCCCCTGCAGTCAGCATGGCCAGTGGTCATCATGGTACACCTGAAGACTGGTTTGGGAAAATGCTGGAGAGTAACCCACAGCATCAGTGAGCCTACTCAGAGGTTTGCTATGCTGCTATAGTGCACACCTCATGGAGCCCAGAGAAACCCTTCACTCAACAAAAAGAGGAAAATTAAATAAAAGGGACCTACACTTCAGTACACCAGTGTCTGGTGTATTGAACAGGTTTGATCACCCTTTGTTTGCACATAAGTCTTCAGGAAAAGCTTCTGAATATTTACATTCCATGACAAGTGGAGACTAGCGAAATCTTTGACATTTACCTGAAAAACATGCTTCTGTTAGGCATATCAGCCAGCCGTCATCCACGATTTCCCAGCCAGAGTGATCTTCCCTCACTGTTAGTAGTCTTGGCTGCTCGCTACTTGTGTGACAAAACTCTGACTACAAGTTTTAGAAATGCCTTGCACGAATGAACAAGGTGACTACTTCTACCAGCCTTTTGCAACAGTTACAGGAGATAAAAGGGAAAATAGGTAGCAAATACTTTTGAAATGTATTACATAGCCAGATTGAGCATCCGACAGTGCCCAAATGGCAGTAATCCAGAGAGTTTCTCAATAAGCAGAAAATGAAGGTTCATCTCAACCCAGCAGAAAAGCAAAAGCAAGCAAACTGAAGATTTTTACAGGGGATTTTGCTTGCTTGTTAGATATTTCAAGCAATTTGTCCTTGACTGGGTGACCTCAAAAGGTATTCATGCTTCACAGTTCACTGCAGGGATGTATTTGTCTGTTTGGTCTAAAAGATTTCTCTATGTAGGTTTTTTTTTTCTTTTAATCTCATGGTGTCTTCCAGCCATAGAAGCACGTACCTTTGTTCTAGTTGAAGTCCTGTTGCCCCAGGATGATCTTCCTTCTGCACTGACTTACTGCTGTTTCCACAGTGGGGCATCTCCCTCCCTGATATAAAGAAAAAACTGTATATAGCATTCAGATCAAAATGGTGGAGAATACCCTTTTTAATGCCTTCCCTTTGAAGACTTACAGCCTACTTTGAAAACAGTACAAGTCTCTTACAGAGCCATCTATTAAAAGATCCATACCATTACTCTGTAGAAATGTTCATGTGCTCAATACCTCTTGATGACAAAGTTAGTTAGGAATCCATCTTCTGCCAGGTATGAAGACAGTTGAGAATATTGAAAGCTCCTCAGCACAAAGTCCCATGTACTTTCTTCAGTGCAGTACACCACATACTTACTTACTAGGGACACAGACTCTCATTAGCACTTCTCTACATGGCATCCCAACAAGTTGCAGGACCTGCACTACCCCTCCCATGCAGCAGGTGAAGGTATTTTGTTGTAAGACAGACCTTAGTAAAATAGCCCACTAGCATTATTTGTGCAAAACGTGCAAGAAATGCTTTTATATGACATCTAATGTACACTTAATACTTGGAGAGTACCTCCACGCAAACAACAAAGCTCATAACAAAGCACAAGGAGGTTAGATTCATGTGACATTACCTTCAGCAATCACTTAAGTGTTAAGACAGGTTTTGCCAAAGTGACCAAGTAAGTCAATGGTAGAAAAGAAAGTGGAAATCCAGTTATCTGTTTTAACTTTTACAATATATTGCCTCCTGAAGATTAGATTTTCCCATCGGCTGCTTCAGTATTAGAGACTAGATAGAAGTATTCACTTCTGTTACATAAACAGGTCTCTAAGTTTGAATAATGTGTAAACTCACTAATGAGGCAAAACAAAGACTATGGTATCTACAAGGAGCTTGACAGTCACAGGTTTTCAGGTTAGAGAACTTTGCTTCTGGCAAATGATATATATTAATTGATAAGTCACCTCTTCACACAAAATAAAGACTTATTTAAGGCTGAAAAGCATGTATGCCTAAGGTTGTAGGCTAATGGCTGCCTCCATTTTTTAATGACGCAGTAAAACTAGATGAGCACCTAACAGACACCTCACTAGGAATATTTTAACTTAGAAAAGGTAGAAGAGTATTGGTAAATTGTCAGATAATCTTAACTCTGAAATGCAACTTAAATACACCAATTGTTTGATAAATATTTCTACAGTTGAAGTAGTCAGTTTAGCACAAATTTGAAGAGCAAAAGCACATGGCTATCATGTTCTGTGATGGTCAGTGTGAAAACAGTTAAAACCTAGTCCTGTTCTTATAGAAACTAAATAAAATTTGGTACTCTTTAATGAAAAAATAGTAATGCCTTTAATTTCCCACCAGAATTCATCATCAGTGTTGTCAAGAAAACATTGTCTCTGAATATACCCTGCAAAATTACAGATTGTCCTCAAGCCTTTTACAGGCTTACACCTTAAAGCTGATATTACATTTTCATTGATAGAAAATACTATTTCAGCATTGCATACCATAGGCTTTCTTACAGAGGAGGTCACCTAAGTCTCCCTCTCATACTTTTTTTCTCCTGGAGTGGCTTATGCCAGGTGCTTCAGTAGCAGGCAGGACACTTCTACAACCCTCTCAAGTTGAGGATATTGTACCATAAAAGAAAAAACGTCTTCCTGACCTTACCTGATGATTAGCTAAGGTCATGAAACTTTTTGTTTCTACAGTGCCAAAAGATAGTTTCATCTTTAGGAAGGAAATAATCTTATTCCTGGATTCTATATTCGCACCTTCTTTATGGAAAATGTTAAAGACCTATACTTTTATTACAGCACAGTACCAACAGAGAAAACATCCCAGCAGCAGTAAAATATCTGCATCTCTTCAGTAGACCATTTCAACCCATAAAAACACACCATCTCAATACATCCACAGGTGCAGTTTAGAGCACAGAATAATACCAACTATAGCACTACTCAGTGGATAACTTCATAGTTTTGACTTGTCTCACAATTATATTCTAAATTCTAAGAAACAAAAACAAAAAGGGTGAAGTAATATATAAAAGTATCTGAAATGACTAAAAGCACTCTCTACGTAAAAATTGCATTTGCATGTTTATAATAGTTCTTTACAAAATCTCCCTATTTATTGAAAACCAGAAAAAGAAACTCCTACTTTCTAGAATCAGTAAAACTCAGTTACATCTCAATTCCCGGAGAACGACCACCCCTTTAATGTGTGACTTCACCTGATGAGGACTCTTTATACCTACCTGCACCGTGCAGCAGTGAACAGCTCACAGCAGTCAGTAACATTGCCAGGAATGCCCTCAAGGCCAATACCATCTCAAGGGGCCAAACAGGTTTGTATGCATGTGATCATGCATTCAGCCAGAAATCCACAGCTTTTCAGCCTCCTACTCTGAAAATCCTTAAGAACTCAGAAAAAATGAAAGCTTATAGAAAAGCTGATCTTCTTTCCTATTCCCCATTTATGTATGTAGTCTGGAAACTATTATCAATTCACACTCTTTTCTGCATACAGAGATCCATGGTATCCAGCAGATTAATTGGCTTACAGATACTGAAAGAGACCACATTGTTTCATTAGAGCTGTATGTGACAAGGGACAGGACCCAGAAGTGGATCATAAAGTGGCAGGATCATGAAATAGGACAAGCAACAATTCCTCTCCTCACCTCAGCATTCACAACACTCAGAGCTTCAGCACAAAACATGTCTTAATTGCAAAGAAAGTACCCTGTGCAGCGTACAGAGAATGGAGATGGTGAAGGCACTTCTGCCAGCAGGCACCTGTACTGGCAAACCTCAGCAGCTGTGGTGGAGGGGAGATTTATGCGGTCTGGTGTCAAAGGTTACCTCCAAGCCACTGTGGAGAACATGTCTACTCACCAGGGCATCAAAAAAGGATTTGCATCCTCTTTTTTGAATACACAGCAGTGAGATGTATCCTTTCCCTGCTTTATTTGCTGTCTGATATAATCTAAGTCTGCAGCTTAGAAGATTATTCTTGGAGTAATGCCAGTGGTACTGCTGTACTCAGTTGAGATTTTGTTAAACTGTCACCATCACAACTCCACTTCTCCAGAGCTGCCATAAAATAGCATTAAATCTTCTCTCAAAAGTGCAGTGTAGGTGTGATGTTTATACTGTTCCCTTGGTGTTTGTATTAGGGTAATACTAGTGTGCATACAGTGTTATGGGGAAAAAAAGTCTGCAGATACTGTGTTTTACCTCACTTTTGCATTTATAAATAACTCGCTGTCATTGTATCTGAGCACTTTTGTAACGCAATACTTATTGTATGCATTCCACACAGTTCTATAATACTGCAAAATCAGGTAAGTGTTTAATACTTGCTGAATTAAGAACCCCACCCCAGAACTGGTATACTGCGTACACAAATGTCTTCTCACTAGTCATTACAAAGGATTTTATTCTTGTTTGGTTGCTTTCTTGATTGCTTGCCTTGGTTTTTAAACACAGCCTGAGAGAATTAAAGCACTGCCATATAATAAATTTCAAACCTTGAGTATTCAGCAGAGAAATAGGTATTTTAAAACCTTTATACCCTGGATTAACCAGAGGAAAATTTTACTTCTTTCAAGAACAAGATTACTTCTCAAATATTTATGCACCACCACTGCATAGCCGGTTAACAGCAACCTGTTGCAAAGCTTAATTCCTAATTTAGAAAGGTAATTCCACATCTTCCTGAGCTTAAAAGAGAAATGTTAAGTTACACTGTTTTAATTACATTCCTTTTGAAAGGTTAACTTCCAATTCTCACAAACAGTGTATTTTTAGGAAAGAAACCACGCTATGGATTTGATTACTTTCATCTGAAAACAAGCCTTGCAAAGCTCCAGGAGCTTATGAAATATCTTTCCTACCTGGCTGTTTTTCATACCATAAACATAAGACTTCATATAAGCTAAACTAAAGATAATATTGAGCTCTTATTGGGCTTCTTAGATAACCAGTCTGTAAACGCCATCTGCCATAACATTATTATAGAAGGCTATTCTATAAACCTAGCCAACCAATTTACATTTCCTTCCCTCATGTACCTTTCCAGACTTTCCTCCAAGCATTTCCCTGTTTTAGAAACCCCATCTGCCATCTTCTATCTTCTCTTCTTTTAAGCCTCTCTTCAAAATGCTCTTATTTCATCAGACCTGAAAGTGCCAGTCTGACATCTTTAGTATGACAGTTGGTATTTTTAAGCCCATAAATTATATATCACTCACCTATGCTTCCCTCTGAAGTTTATCATGGTCATTTTTCTCACGTCCTAGTAGATTTCTAAATATTTTTAATTATCTCATTTTTCAGCTGGCTTTTATCAGGGGGTGCAGTTCTCTAAAATTTAATTACCTGAAAAGTGCTTGCTGGAACCAAATGTGGGTCTGCACAAGACCTGAATAAAATAGTGCCTTTGTCTGAAAGAACTGATATAGTAAGTAGGATTTACAAAGATAAATATTTGCAGTATTATGATGTTTGGTCTTGATTGTGAATGTGAACCCACATTTGTGTACTTATTCATCAGAGCCATTTGAAATTTGCTGCTTGTTTCAGATCTGAAGGGATTCTGCATGGAAAACAGTTTAGTAAATTTTTCCAACAGCACCATCAATCTACAAAGGATATTCCCTCTCCCAGCAGTCCTGTTTTTCTTGTACTCTTATCACAGCATTGCTGCAAGACTGTTAGTTTAAGTACAAAAAATACAAAACTTTTAAAACAAATTAGAAAACATAAGATTTAAATATTGCTTCCATAGAGAGCTTAACCATGCTGCATACACATTTTCTGTTCTTTAGTCAAGATGGCAGCTGAATCCCCCTGCTGCTTACTGCATGCTGTATAATGTGCCTATGCAAATGCTACTGCAGTTCCTGACCTTTTAAGTATTTTGTGCAATCTTAGTAGATTTAGCTGCATTTAATAACCAATATCCACGTACAGTCTGCTCCTATACAGGCATGTGTGTTTCTGCAGAAGGTAAAGCCTCCACAGCAGCCACTCCACAGAACTGAGGAGAAGAAACATGGCTATAACCTACTCATCTCTGAGCACCATCTAAGTGGAGCTACTCACATAGCTAGCTCAGAGGAAGGCACTGCCTTAACAGCTCATGAATACAGCGGTATATACACTCATCTTATACATTCAGGGATTCACACAGACCTTGTATAGTGCCATGAGCCTTATTTGGTTCTTATCTAATACACTGGAACATATGCTTTAGTTGGAGACTATTTTCTGGGAGGCTAAACCAAGCAGGATCCAGCATGGTTTATATTGAGTTGACTGTCTCTTTGCCCAAAAATGACGTATATGCTTTTCATAATATTGCAGGTACAATGCAAGATGCAGGAGGACCCCAGATATGATTTTCTGCCTTCCTTTATGTAAAGGACTTGTTTAGGGAGGATTTACATGTACCTAACTTCATGAGATGTTAAAGATTTTCATACAGTAGAGGCGACTTCTAATAGAGCAATAACACAGAGGAGGCAGTTCAGAGTTGTAACAACTTTCCCCTCATCGCAATCAAAAGCAGTCAAAAGTGGGAAAGTTCAAAAGCACTTTCCCACCTATGAACTTTTATTGCTTTCCTTATAACTCAATGCAGACAAGGCACAGAAACTATTTTTAAATTAAGCACACCTTTATTTTGTAAAGTTGTGATTAGAGGGGAGAAAAACATTTAGCCAAGGTCCCTACAGAGCAATACCCCTTAACCTGTCTATCTGCGGGATCTCCACTGTGCTGCAAGGGTATTCAGGCACTTCTTTTGGAGTGTGCTTCACAAACAGCATGCCAAAATGTGTCAAAAATTCAGTTAGAAAGCCCTTAGGAGTACTTCATTTATCACATATCCTTATGTTCCCAAAGACATAACCATTTACAAGAGAAAGAATATTAAATAGTAATCTGTTCTGTCTCACAACACTGTTAATTTATCACATGGTCCACAGCAATTGTCAAGTCCAGGGACTCAACCCTTCCTCAGTGCTCAGAACTCACAGCTGCATCTTGAACTGCTGTTGTCTTTGTTTTCCCTAGGAAAATCCCAAGTTTTAAATTTCTTTTATTTGAACTGAGGATCAGGCAAAACCAGAAAAACTGCACTGTCATAGGTGTAAAAACTTAAGTATACCTGGAGATCAACTTACTGCGCTTCGTGGTATGGAAATGATAAATATTTCTCGTTTTACTGAGTCAGAATCCAGTATATGCAGTATTAATGAGACACAGCTACATCAAGCTACAGTACAACATAAGGCAAGCTACACAGTTCAGTAGTACTTTTCCATCGGCTATTTTTATGCTGAGATTCTCACGTATGCTGCAACATTATGAACTAAAACATATTAACACATTGCAGAATTGTCTGCTTTATACATGACTCAAAGGTAACACCATTCAGCTATTTTCCTGTTTCATACAACAGTTATTTCTACACAGATACACCAGACCACATACAAAACTCACACCTGCACCATCCAGTGCATCACATGAGGCCTGTCCACTTTGTTCGCTTCTGCAGTGTTAGAGTAGGCCTAGACAAACAATTCAGCTTTTACCAAGAAACAGGGCAAGTCTCCAAGGTTATTATCCCAAACTTCTAGGTCTGTTAGCTCTGAAGGTTTTCTGACTGGGTTAATAAACAACAAACCCCTCCTCCCTATTCCTTACTCTGTTATTTATGTCAAATTTTATATTACATCCTCCAGGATCATTAATGGCAAATGGATACATCAATCACCAGACATGGTGCAAAGTTTATAAGGTGAGCAGCTTTACAGTTTCCCTGGTGTTTCTAACAAGATTTGTACAGTAGTGTGATGAAAATGAATGATGAGCTGCCATTAATTATCAGAGATCTTACATGTCTGTGTAGGAAAGGCCTTGAAAGAGGAAGATGAAGAAAAAGTATTGTAAAACTGAGGAAGTAGTAAAGCATAAATGGAAAACAGATTAAAACTTTACAGAATAAGCAAAATGAGAACAAAGACAGAATCTGCCTGCCACAATGAAAAAAGATATAGTAGTGTCTCTAAGGAACAGCTAAAAAAGTGCAAGCTATCCAAAGTGGGGAAAGCCCAGGCAAAGTAGCTGCAGAAAGAGACAAGAGGAGGAGTTTATTGGAAAATTCACATGACATTGATTAAAAGACCTCCTAAGCCTTGTAGAAGATGGAAAGAAAATCTTCCTGTTCCATGCTAATGCAGGTGGGGAGCAAAAGAAGCAGATGTGTCTTTTCTGTCCTTAGCACAAAACATGAGAAATTGTGTAAGATGCACCTCATCAGAATTTTACATTGCCATTTTTCTTTCTGTAGTTTCATCTATTGAACATTTGAAACTGGACAGCAATTATTTTCTTCTCCTATTTTATAATGGAAAAATTTTTAGCTGCAAAAACAATTAAAATATTCCTAGAGCTCTGGTCTCCTAAACTGCAATATAGAATAGGAAAAAATAACTACTCTTCCTGTAGCATCAATGCTGCTGACATCTGAAGAGCATGGTTTTACCAAAATTTTGTCTTCTGCTGTTAGTTATAGAGGAAAATCAGGAGTATGTTGTACACATGAATGGCTATTAATCAGCTTCGCTGCCTTTTTCTTACGGGCAAGTAAGAAAACTGCAGAGTTCACAAAGGTGCATGTGTTTGTCTGAGGTTTTGGAAGGTTCTTGCTACAAAACAAAACAAATTCTGCTATTGTCACTGGACATTGAGAGCAGCAAGTTCCACAAAGTAATCCCTCTCATTTTAATTGGACTATTTGTAAGTTAAAATATAATTCACTTCCCGGGATCTGACATTTCAAATACACCAAGCAGAATGTTGTGCTGCATAGTCCCTTAATATACACAATGTTCACTAACATACTTTTAAGATGTAGTGATTGATTTATTAAATATCTGGGTTTCTTGAACTGAAGGCATAATTAGTATTTTGTTTGCATTAATTCAAAGGGAATATATAGAAACATGCCCTAAAAGTGCAAAATTCCAGATTGAGGCAACACCCTATAGTACTTCTTCTATAGGTGGGCCCCCGTGAAAACAAAAAAATTTGCCTGCACTTACCCTGAGGCTTTATGACCTGTTCTGTTTGACCTGGGACAATGGCTGCCTTTAGGAGTTTTTAAGAGTAGGGGTAGAGAACAAAACACAAAATGTAATAGTGTCACTGTACAAATCCTTTACTGGAAAACAATACCTTGCACAATTTGAGCAGCCCTGATGCAGGCAACAAAGATACTCACAAATATGAAGCAGCTTTCATGAGAGTAAAGGTTGAGCAGGCTAAATTTAAGCAGCCTGGAAAAAGGAGTATGTTTGAGTGAAACGATAGAGGCTTGCAAGATCATAATTACCCTAGAAGGAGTGGATAGGGACTGGCTGTTTCCTCTGCTAATGCAAATAAACAGAGGCCATCAAATAAAGGTGGCTGAAGCCAGATTCAAAACCATCAAGAGGAGGCTACTCACAAAACCGGTTGTATGTAGACACACAGACCCCCTTGCCAAGGGATGCTGCAGACACAGGAACTTCAGGTGGCTTCAGTGAGTGCCTGAAAATCTGCTTTGAATTTTTTCAAAGTACTTGTGCAGCAACAATTGAAACAGGGCTCTGTTGCAACTAAAAGCTTCCCAGCAGCAGCTGAATCCTATCCAGTAACAAGAACAATGTTAAAAAAATTAAAATTCCCAAACTTTTCCTTGTTTTCATCTAACCTGCTGCAGTCTCTAAGCTGTAAGTCTAAGATCTAAGTCCTTTCTAACCTTCTCAAAGTTTTTAACAATGTTGTGTAGTAGATGGACAGTGGTATGAGCCAGTCGTACTCCTCCTCAGGTCTGGTGTACTGTTCAGTTCCCTCTCACGACTCCCTGTGATCTCAGAACTGCAGATATCCAGGCATGCTCCAAAAAGTCCGTTTCTCTGCAGAACACAGCCCCATGGCTATGTTGCATTTCACAATAATATAGGAAAAGGCAAACTTTTATCCCTTCAAGAACAGGTCACCAACAATTCTGGCTAGACCTAGAAGATACTAGTAAGAAGTGAAGCACAGTAAGACACTGAAGGATAAAGGCATGGGTAATACGTTTAAGAGAAATCTTACTCCTAGTTCCTGCTAACCTTAACATGGTGGTCACGTACAAGAGCTAAATACTTATGATTTATGCTGCTTACCGCTGAAGGCTTTTTAAACTCTATCCTTCCTTCGTTAAGTGGATTTATATTCTGAAATACAAAATTTAAAGTTTAATATAAAAAGGATTTTGAAAGTTTTCATGTAGTGTTGGCTAAACAATGTTGTATTCCCTCATGTCAGAGCACTACAAGCCTAAAGCAGCTCATAGCAACCAATCCCTCAATTACAAAGAGCTTTGTCAAAGCTATGTATGTCACAAGGAGATTATGGGGTAATGGTAGCTCAGCCCCCATTCTAATGACAAAACATGCCTGTTCAAACAGATCTCAGGCAAAGTCGCCTACGGCAGCTGCACCAGGGTAGCCGAATGGGCCAACGCAAGACAAAGAGATTCAGCACAACCCCCAGAGTGAGCAGGCATGACCTTCCTTATCCCATTCCCAGTCATTCTGTACATTCAGCTGGCAGTGTCCATTGACAAGCCCTGCTCCCTGCACGTACCAGCCTTAGGCAGCTCCCCAGTGAAACCATTTTAAACATCTACTCTCTCACCTTTTCTGCTCAGTGCAGCATGGAGGGTATATTTAATAACCCTCTCCCAGTAGTTCAGTGTGATAAAAATAGTTATCAGAGATTAAAAACCTGCCAAAAAGTTCAGCTTTACATTTTTGAAACCTCCCTTGGAAATGAGAGGCAAGCCCGTTTTGAGGTTATAAAGAATGCACAAAACTAGGGGAGAGTTTGGGAAGTGAGTATGAAACAGCCTGGAGACACATTAGATATGCACAGAGGTGCCAAGAGGTGCCAGAGGGACATAAACCATTAACCCATGGATTAAGAGTAAGTCAAAGCTAGCAAATGTCATGTGGGAGCTGTAACGAAGGAAAAGAAGGGGTGACTCATCCCTCAGCAGAGCTCAGGCACCATGCGGGCTTGGGTATTTGCCAGGCCCATTTCCAGAGAGAGCTGCTGTGACAAAGTATCATCCACAGTGTTATCTGCTTAACCTTCCCTCCCATGTCTACTGAAGCCGTCATTCAAATAATCTCCTGTATAATGTGAAGAAAAGAACAGCCCAAATTGAACAAGGAGGCAGTTCTCCCTTACCAGTTTTGAGTAAATGACAGCTCTGCCTAGCAATATCAGAACCCAAATCTATATTACATTTTCACCAATATCTTATGGAGCAGCAGTTTCATTTACTGAGCAAGAAGGAGAGGAAATCAAAAGAAAAAATTAATTATACAGGGTATAGGGTTTGCTTTTGCACTGCGAAAGTCAGTCAAAGCACCACAGCCAAAGAGTTGTTGGGCAGTGCAGAAAAACCATGGGACATGCAGGCTAGTTTGCAGATGAAGGATACAGCAGGACAGCATGGAATACAGTAACAACCCAACTCCTGCAGGAAACACCAGCACTAACGAACCAGTATAAGCAGTCTGATGTCAAACAGGTGAAAATGCTTCATCACTTCCTTTTGACTATTATACTACTTATTCAGAGACAGGGTCAATATTTCACTAACTAGCAGGACTTGTTTGAGGGATTCTAACTGTATTCAGAATATGTATTCAGAATCCTTATCCAAGATGAAAAATATGTTTTTATTTTGCTCGTAGTGATGAACAACAATTCTCATAGCTTGAAAAATTAGCACCATGTAAAGTGAAAGTTATGCCTTTATAATTATTTGTAATACATTAAGAATCTGATTTTGCAGGCTCTCATACCAGATGCAAAATCGTCATCGCTGATGTTTCACTTGCTTCAGCTCTTGGGCAGATCTAACACAGCAGCACGGTCAGACAGCGCAGGGCAGGTTTTTACAAACCTTTTATATCAAGTGTTAGGAAAGTCTGGCCCTTTAAAATGCTCTTATTTCAGTTCAATTTCACTGACAATGTTAGCTTATTAAATTAAAAAAAACCCCAACAACCAACTTTGAACGCAATGGAAAACAAATGTTCAACATTTCAATGAAACAGAATAGTTTGCATGCATTTCTGAAGGATTTGTCTGGAAGTTTCAAAATGTTGTGTCAAAATTATACATCTAAATTGCCCAGTTCGAAACTAAATTCAAAATAACTTCAAAGAATTTCCATTTTTAAATTTTTACATAATTTCTTAGCCCACCATATTAGGACATAACTGTTAAAAACTAATTTTTTCTGTGAACGTTTGCTATCATATTTTGAACTTTAAGGTTCATTTCTATAAAACTTTGGAATACTACAGTAAACAAAGGAAGATCATTGATCCAGAAGAGAAAATATGTCATTACTAAGTAGCAGCAGCTCTTAGTAGCTTTTACAAGAATAAAATTAGAACACAAAATTACTGCATGCCAGCAGCAGGGATAGCATGAAAGAAGGATTTTAAAGGCTTAAGATACTTCCTATAATAAAAATTAACACTTTTCACATTTTAGAAAATTAAGAAAACTTTAATACTTTTTCTTATATTTCAATACATACTTACTTGGATTTTTGTTTGTGAATTTCCCAGAAATTCCAAGCTGAAACAACATCAGGCATGGGTAAACTTATTTTTAGTGTCATAATAATAACATGTAAACTGGCCAAAATTCTGTGCTGCATTATGTCGCTTCTAATCAGCCAGCATAAGATTTGCACTATAGAGAAAGGAAAAAACCCTCAGAGAAGCTGTATTTTTGTCTTAGGTTTTCTCTTTCAACATTAAGATTTAGGTAATTTTAAGATAAATTTTTAGACTGACAGTTTAGATACGCTTACCTATAAACTCCCTTTTCCATTTTATATGTGAAAAGTTGTGCTTTTCCTTATATCAGAAAAAATTTGCTAAAAATACGTGGTTAAATAACTGGATCACTTGCAGCTTCTTACCATGTCTCTAATCACATCTTGCCACTACATTTATACAATAAATGGATGTATTTTACATGCAAAGCTGTAAAATAATCCTATCCATTCCAAATGAATGACACAAATAGATATCCCAAAATGTTTTTCCATTAATCAAACTGAAAATATTCTTGATGACTTCATTCTAATTATTTTTAATCCTTTAGCAGAAGAAAAAGGTCTGAAAAGATTTCAAATTAAACTAATGATACTGCAGTTCAGTTGAAAAATAACATATACATAAAATGTGTCAAGGGAAGGATTGCTGTTACACAGCAGCAATTCACATAGCTGCTTCTTGGCACCATCTTTCACAGATGATAAGGAGGGATTCACATCAGCAGCAAGCAAGAAAAACATTGTTGGCTGAAGAGGACCAGTTTAGCAGGACAGAGGTACAGTAAGGAGAAGCCATGCCTGCCTCGCCGCAAAATGTGGAGGCACACCACACCCTGTCCTTTCTGCTGCCTAGAAGCCCTTGCATCAGGGACTCACACTGCTCCCCATCAGAAGTCCCTTCCCCGAAGCCTCACACCCACCACACGTGGACCTCCCACCTTGCACTCTTTTTCCTTTAAAAAAAATATTTCAAAAGTCCAGTCACAGGGCCTTTGGGTATGGGCTGCTGAGAAACAGGCATATCTTGAATTCAGATCATTTGGGGAGAGAGGTTACATCTTTATCCTAGTTTCTGAGAGAGGCACCATCTAAGCAAGACCTAAGACTGGTGGCATATGAACTTTCAGTGGTGGATGTCTGTTGTGGCCAGTCTTGCCTGTTGCTTGGGAAGTCAGGCCACAAGGCTAAGGGAAGGTCTCCCCCTTCTCCCAAGAACTCATTCCCAGCAGTGAACTAATGCATCAAGAAACCTTTAATCCACATGCCACAAAGCTTATCTGGAGAAGCAGCCATCCAAGGGGTTTGTACAGCAGACCTCTAACCTACAGAGCCCACGCCTCACAAGGAACCTTGCTGCAATGCATACAGTGGGCAGGTAGCTGAAAGGAGATTTGGATTACTCTCAGCAGCTGGGTACCCTGAAACTTCAGAGACCCCATAGTTGTGTGTTACAACGGAAGGGTGTTTTGCATTTCCCTGAAATTTTGCTAGATGGCCTAACCGTCACCAACACAGACATTCAGAAGGGATATTAATAAAGCTGCAAGAAAACATTTGCCATTACCAATATTGTCTCCAAGTTTCTTGCCTAGTTTTATCCTACTGCACACCCTACTGTTCCCTCCAGAGTGAGAGTTATCAGCCAGCCTCATCAACCATCTCCAAAGTCTTGCCATTTTAATTTCCTCTTGTGATTCTTAATGTACCCTTGCCCAGCCTTTCAGAACTGGGCAATGTCTGCAGCCTGTGTCAGCAGCTGCCACATGCAGCAGAGTTCATAAACCTCAGAGCCAGCAAATCAGATGAAAGAGGAACACCTGCATGCAAGGGAAATTGTTAATTATGAAGCTGAATCACTTTCCCTATTCCTCTTAAAATCAGAGTGGTGTGTGTTACAATGTTCTTTTGCATTTGTCAGCCCACTTCCAGTTGAAGACCCCCCTGGATAGTCATCATAAATGTCCAAAGGCAGCTGACTAGTCAGACAGTTACTGTACAGCACCAGCAACCTCTGAAAAAAATGTTATAAAAACAAGATATAGAAATATATGACATACCACTCAGTAGAGCATACCCACTTCTTTCCAGTTCCTTCAGAAAGATCAGCTGAATGAGAACAGCAGCGAGCTTGAGGGGAGAAAGGAATAGGAATTATATTAATATCTTCAGTGCTGAACTTATTTTGGGGAAGAAAAATTATATGCTTCCCTTATACACTACGTTTTTGTAGCGGCATTTTAGTAAAGTAGCACTTCAAAGATCCGCTTGCAGCCAATTTAGTTGACTTGCAGTTGTAACAAGTTCTTAATAAATTTATCATTTCCTTCATTAGTTCATTCTGTAAGTATTCCCTTGTAAATTAGCACCAGGGAATGGATGCTTACAGCATTTTCTTGTACAGGGCTGCAGATTAGTGTTACTATTATTAAGGAACGCAACAATGCTTGATTTCAGCATTATTTCCTTCCCTTGTTTCTTATTCATTGTTTCTATTTGCTTATTCTCCACTGGTCCTTTTTCTTTTCATTAGAAAATGAAACTATACAGTTATTCTAATTAAGTAATCTGACAATTTTTTACTTTAGGAGCCATAATAATTAACTATGAAAACAAGAAGTCCAGCTGGAATTACATCCTATGACTATGCAAGATGTTCAGTGCATTCTGATTCATTTCCATTCTCAGTGGTGGTCTTGACTGCTATCCCACAGACACAGAAATTAAGCCTATTCTGAACACAAAGAGGAATACACTATTGATGAAACCTATACTAATTGGTATAATTGGGCATCCTGCATACATAGACATAGTTTAAGGTTTGCCATTTTAAAATTCATTTCAGAAGCTCCATGTTATATTCCTCATTAGCAAGCCAACCCAACATTTCTACTGGTTTTCAATTTTTAAAATAATTATGTGCCTTTTTCAGATTCTTCTCTTAACCCTTACGGAAAGTAATGACCTTTTATTCATTTACGAGTCATCCATGGTTAAAAAAAATAATAATGGTTCATTAATTTAATAACATTGCAATTAGGAATTTATAATCTCCAAGAAAATACATATTGTTACTTACCTGGAGAATCAAAGACTGCTTCAAAAATTCTATTAAATTTTTTGTCTCTCCACCAACAGTACTACTCAGAGAAGGATGGGTGAAAGATTTTCCATGCATAGTAAGTGAATTATATTGTATTGGCTATAGGTTCTTCACTGTTTATGAAACTGAACTTTAGTTGGATCAGAATTTATGAAATTATGCTGCTTTATAGGTGGCTATTTGCTTTTATGTGAGCCTGACAATTCCCTCCTTTCAGCATCATGCTGTATGCTAATTCTGATAAGCATCCAATAGTCATGAACAAGTTAAAGCAATTACATATATTGAACTTAAATATGGTATAAAA
This sequence comes from Phalacrocorax aristotelis, assembly GCF_949628215.1. Classification (NCBI taxonomy): domain Eukaryota; kingdom Metazoa; phylum Chordata; class Aves; order Suliformes; family Phalacrocoracidae; genus Phalacrocorax; species Phalacrocorax aristotelis. The sequence goes on from NC_134311.1 coordinate 59,814,033, forward strand.
TCCTAGGAGGCAGAAACACTTATCATCCTTAATTCTGGAAAGCACAGCTATCACGGCTAGCAGGCAGAGGGCCATGTTCTATGCAAATTCTGTTTTTCCTTCTGGAGCATGGAGCACTTACACAGCTATATGACACCTCCTATGTCACAACACACCTCCTCAGCAATACAGCTCGGTGAGGAGGATGCTACACTCACACTGATACGCGCAGGGAGAAGCAAGTCTTTGTGAACATGAATAAATCTGCACGTTTTCTTTGCAGATATTCTATTATCCCTGCTGAGTAAATTTATTTTTAAGGCCAGCCTTGTTTTAGCCTAAATAACATTAACAATAGGAAGTGTGTTAAGGTTTTTTTGTTGTTGTTTTTTCACCCTGATTGCACAGCTGCCTGCTGTAGCCTTACTTACTTTATATTCCACATAACCTCATGACAGATTTAAACAAGGACTTTTGGTCCAGAGACAGAAACTCTACTGGGAAGTTTCTTCCTGGCTCAACTCAAGTAGTTTGCTGTAGCAGGAAGGTACAGTCTGCACTCTATACCAGAATCAACAGGGAGTATAACACAGAAAGCCAAAAGACCTCTGAAGAAATTATAGGTTTTGAACAGCAACAGCCTAATGATAAGATTTCTGCAAAGCTCGCCCCATTATTGAGTATAACAGATATTGTATGGCCTTGGGTCTGATGTTTTTCTACACAAGTGCGAATTAGCTGCAGTTTCACTACACTAAATGTAACTGCACATGGAAGACTGAAGCACAACTTCATCAGTAAAAATGTGAGTATGAAGACATAAGATATAATGTCTGTGGTTATAAAAAGTTTATCACAGATTAGCTGATGAAAACCACAGAGACAGCCTGTTTTCAAAAACTCTTTAGTGGTATGACAAAATATTTAAAACTTAACATTGATTCAATGAAGTGAGGATCCCAGTAAGAAAATCTCTTCCCAATACAAAAATATGAGCAAAACAACATGAATGTAATAGAAGGATAAATGCTAATTTTGAAAAGGAACAGGTTCAAAGATATGAAACCTTGAAAATTATGTAAAGCTAAAATTTCTCTGAAACTCTAGGCATTAAAAAATTCTATTCCCAGATTATATTAAAACAATCTTGATCTTCCTGAGAATTCAGTCAGATTTGGACAAAGTTCAGGCAAATTCTGTTTTTTACAGACTTAATTTTAAAAGTCTTTATTTGTATTGAAGTTATCTGTGATACTATAATTATTAATCTCTTGAACGGGAGCAGTCTTCTTCTAAGCTGAATTTATTCAAATGTAATGCATTAATACCTTGTGATATAAAAATTAACAAGGAATAAACATCAATAAATTAAAACACCATTTACTATAATGAAGTTGCCTATCAAATCAATATCTGCCTTATTTCAGGGATATTTCCATGAAGTTAAAAGTCAGACTTTCTACTTAAAATAATTATGAGCCTTCTTTCATGTCTGATAAATGTCAGCAGATTATATATTTTGGAATTATATTATCATACTATGAAGAAACCACAGACAATGTCAATAACTCCTTCTCAGTCTTCAGAATCAGCCTCCTCCTGTGGGTTTCTGTTTAAATCAGTTCCTATTCAAGAGCCTTACTTCCCATCATGTATCATGCTCATGTATATCAACACAGTCCTAATGGGTTCTGGCTGTGTCAATACAATAATTTACCTTGTGAACAAGGTGGAGAGACAACTGAAGGCAATTATTCGATTGCACATCCCAAGCTTTATCACACAAGGTGCCACTGGATTCAAGCACAATTTGCAGTGGCAGGACATCAAGATCTGGCTGAGCTGGACTCAAACAACATATAAGAATTCCTTTACATTCATGACCTTTATTAATCATCATCATCATCTTTATTAATCTATCTTGTTAGAAAAGCTGTCCTAAAGTAAACCTTCTAATAAATACTGTATCATGTGCTTTCTTGGTATATTTCCATCCTTTAGCCCTTGACAATGGTTAGCACACTGCTGCTGTTCATCACCTATTTCTATACAGGTGTGATGGATATGTTTGACTCCTAGCCGTACTTTGGTTCAGGCTGATGAAGGAGCAACAGGTCTCATGTCCTTGGGGTGAACTTGCAAGCTGAAAAGCCCCTGGCTCACGTACAACGGAGTGAGGGTGTCTTGAAAAATATTTCAAAAGATGGTTTTGAAACACAAAAGTGCAAGACAGCCAAAGTACAGAAGAAGATACCAGAGCTAAAATTAAGACACCTGTCTTGATTGACTACCAGTAAACTAATTCACTCTATAAATATTACCGTCAGGATAGGCACAATTTGAGCTCTCCCTGAGTTACAGCTGGACTGCATGCCAAGTGACCCTCCCCTTGAGCAGGGATGCCTCTCAAGGGTAGAGATTCCTTACTTGAGACTAAGAGATCCTCCCTTACCTAAGGCAGAGGGATCCCTCCCTGTAACAGATCCTTGGTAAGTGACTGATAGCATGCTGAATTAATACTATGAAACATTACTAACGCCTGTAGCTACTCAGTGTTATTATAACTGTTGTATGTATAATTTCATTGTACATAAACTGTTGACCAAGTCTGAGACTAAGATTGGCTCCAACCGAATCTAGGCTTCAAAAGGAGTTTAGAAAGCAAGGGGGTCCACTCTGAACCTCATGACTCAATGGGAGGGTCCTCCTTAATCTTTGTGTCTCCAGTCTCTATGTGAATGATTCTAATTTGATAGTAACTCAATTTTCCTTTGTATGTTCCTTCCATGCAGTAATTAATAAGGTGAACCTTGCCATCAAGCTTATTGAACCTTGTCAAACCACTGTTAAACTTTGTTAAATTCCATCAAACTTATTCAACTGTGTCAAGTTATTATTTTACCTCAATGAAACATTCTGCTTCTTCTCTTTTTTTTTAATAAGGTGCATTCCACTCTTCCACAACAACAGGAAACATTATGTGCCCTGCTTTGAACAGATTATAGTTAAGGCAAAAGTATCAGTAACGGGTGAGAGCTTGGCCCAGCTGACGTAATTCAGAGTTTTGATCCATATTTCATTTCACTGAAAACTATTACAGCTGTACTGGTTTTGGAACCCACCAAATTGCAGAATTAGTCACTAATTCTTTCTCCAGAGGCACCTGTCTGCACTGTCTTCCATTCTGCTGCTCTTTAGGCTCATGCCAATGTGCATGATTTCCTTCCTTTAGCTACATCTTTCCAAGATGCAATATATTCCTCAGCACCACATACCAACTGCAAGTAAATACATCTGACAGGTGTGTACATTGATCCTACAGAAACATATGTTTAGCCAGTAAGGCTGACAAACACATCTGAGGGCTGGCACTTCCCAGACTGATTTTGAAGACAGTGGCCTTACATTCTTTGCTTGGAAATGTATGGAAGATTGAAACATTTATTCCCTAATACATATTTTTAAAAATCATATGATATATAGGTGATCTTTATATTCTACCAATTCCATGGGCTATAGAGGACATGGGATAATTACTTCATCATTTAAATTGGCTAATTTTGGACACTTAAAAGCATTTCCACTGTCTGCAGCAGAATTTATTCTGATATTTGATATCTACAAATATTCCTGATACACAAAAATGCTCACAAATACCTCAAGGAAGAGTGAATAAGGCTGGAATGAATTATGTAAACATTTAAACAAAAATATTCATGGAAACTCACTTCCATTATTCTGTCTACAATCAGATTCTGTGCACAAATAATATCTAAAACCCTAAGAGATCATATTAAGCATAAGGAGGGAGATTATATTTTTTGTGTTGAATTCCACATTTCCAAATCAAGTATTGATTTTTCTGGTCTGAAATTTCAAATCCTAAGCTTCAGAAATGTTCCCAAGTGCTAGCCCCATATTTCACCTCAGCAGTGGAATGCTCAGCCCCACAAATGCATACATCAATAACTCAGAGTAAACCTGCAACGGAATCCCATGCCAGAGGGCTAATCTGTTTTTCTAAATTATTAATTAAATTTTGGTCTAGATTTTTTTAATGCATTACGTAATATACATTACTGTGCATACAACATGCAACAAAAAACCCCTAAGTAATAATGCCTTTTTTATAATTTTTCTTAGTTTTGGGGAAGGCTTCCCTGAGGTACTTCTAAAAATAATTTAAGCAACTAGTAACTGTCATGTCACTGTAACCCCTAGTCTGGGGTTCGGCTACTGTGACCCAAGGCCCAGATCACTACAGAACAGGCGCGCATCCCTGATTTACCTTTACTGAAAAAAACAGTTGTTGAGCTGTGACAGAGTATAAGAAAGCTAAAGCCAGGCAAGATAGGAAACTTTAATAAAAATAAAAGACAGAACTTAAGTCAGCAATGGTAACTCAAGGATTGAAAAGAAATATACAACAAAAAGCAAACGGAATATGGCAATTAAGCAAGGCTGAGGATCAGCCTGTTTCAGGGTTGATGAAGACTAACACATTCTCACCTAACTGACACCTGTCAAGACAGCAGAGACCCACCAGGTGACTGCAGAGGGAAACATTTCATGTCTTTAGTACCAGCTGGAGATAGTGGTATCTATTTATTATGGGTTTTTTAATACTTGCACAAGATCTCTGGCAGAGATGGCAGTCATGGTTGTTTCCTCTTACCAGCTGACATTTCTCATACCTTTTTCTTTTGTTCAGTTATCATTAAATGCCCTGGGAACAATAAGACTCTGGATTACAAGCACCAGGCTGAAGCTGACGGCTGTGGAAAACCTGGTCAATGTATTCTCTCCATATTCAGTGATGGTAGGAACCCTACACATCAGCATTGTGCAAAATCTTGAAGACCTGCTGGACTTCTCCCTACACTGGGAGCAGTAGCATGAGTTTCCAAATATTTGGGTTTTTGTTTCCATGATTTCTGTGGTTTAGTCCCCCTCCTCTCAGACATTCAATCTCAGGCATTTCAATATCCACCATGGGCTGATGTGACTCTCAATCCCTGAAGCTGAACATGAGGATGATGCAGGCGTAACCTCTGGAATCAGATACGGCTGCTTGACTTCCTTCTGATACAGCCTGCTATGGATACTACATGCTTGCACTTGTGTTGCTCCCCAGGGACATTCTGGTGATATCAAGAGTTTTGAACTCTCATTTTCACTGCTGTTATCTGATGAAATCCAAGGAACATCAGAGAGACCATTTTTGCTCTGTGAAACACTGCAGCAGCTGCACTCTGTCAGGACAACAAAGATAACCAAGCTATGGATAAATCACATTCCATTTGAAATAGGCAAAAAGTGGCTTGCTTCATTTCAATTGATGGTGATCACAAAACTTATCAAGAGGTTGCAGTGGAATCTATCAACAACAAAATTTCTCATCACTAGTTTTCTTAAGAATTTACTCCAGCTCAGATAGGAATTTAGGCAAGGTCTAGATACTCTGTCAGTATGGGAGATCAGGCCACATGGACACAATCTTTTCTAGCTTTGTATGTCATGAGGGAAGGGCAAGAAAACATTTTCAGTCAGGAGGTCAGACTATGGATTACCATAGAAGTTAGTTTAAAACTAACTTCCAGAAGATACTACATGCTCTGTTCAAGTCTACATTCTACTGGACAAAAATTCCATTAATTAATGACGTCATAACAAAACTTTTTTGATCCTGAGCCCTTCATTCACACACGTTAGTTTAATAGCTTATGACATTGTATCCTGAATGGACACAAAGCTTATTTTTAGGCATCACTCCTTAACAGGCTGTCTCAGACACTAGCAGAAAAATTTATTATTTTGTAAACAAACAACTGAAAGCTTTTGAAGATTTTTTTCACCCATGCTTTCATTTCAACAGAGGGGGGTGTGCAGCAGAACATGTAACAATTTTTGGTAGTAAGGATTTATCTGTATGGAAAAAAAGATCTTTGACTCTTTCCTTTTGGCTGATGGCACAGGCGTTTAAAATTTCTTCTCCAGAGAATATTCACTGGGTGCATATCATCAGCACACATCCAGATGTTCAGCTCAGAATGCACAGGAAATTGTACACTCTGTACATTATTTGTATTTGGTCTTTAAAAAAAAAATTAGAATTAGGACCCAGCTGTTGCTCTTCAGACAAAAGCAGTGAAGTATTACTACATGGAGCTCTGTTTTCCTGGAGAGATGTTAAATGTGCTGCCTGTGCATTACTACTCCTATAATTGTGCTAAAACGTGACGCGAAACGATGAACTGACATATCTGAGAGCTCAGCTCTTTCAAGCAGCACTAGCCCTACCGAGACACTCCTGCACAGCCTTTGGACAGGGATGATGAGTCCAGAAGGTCTTGGCATTCCTTTCTTCTATCTCGTTTGCAGAAAGCCAGGTCCAGTCTAGTTCTCTGCTGTGGAATATGTAGAATTTCTTTTTATTCTATAACACTTTTCTTTTTCATCTTGCTTATCTCTTGTGTTGTTGTTTTTTTCCCTTCATTTTCTTGAACCAAACCCTAAAGTGTTAAGTTAGACAAAACTCTCACAGATGTCAATAGGAGCTTTGCCAGTGCAAACACTTCAACACAGACCTCAGGTTTTATAACATTTGATGATAAATTTCAGTAGCCACATTGAAATTTCAGAATTATTTGCATGCACTTTCATTAAAACAAGGTTCCAAGGATGGCTTGGGCCTTGGAAAAAATCCTACAGAAACAAACAGAAAAGAGTATCCACAGTGCAGGATAAAATCTGTGGAGGATGGTCTGGTGTTCTACAAAACACTTTGCTTGAAGTCTCATCATAATAATTTGATTTCTTTGTTGCTTTCCTTAACCTGCATACTGATCTTTATCTGGAAAAGCTTCACTGAACCCAGCAATATTTACAGTGGATTATTAAAATATTTGCATCTGAGCTATGAAAATCCTACAGTGATAAACACAGCTCTACGTTGGCATTGGCACAAACCCAGAAATTCAAAGGGCAGCTTTCTACCCAGCCACTACTTCATGTGCCTATAGTCTCATCTGGAAACCATCCACGCTTTCTTATTCTATCTTTCCTTCTTTGAAGACATTTGTAAGCACACTGATTCCTACAAAATTAGGTAACTATTTCACTTTGTGGACCAACTAAGAATGAGAACAAGTGTTCTGCTTTACTGATTTTTGAAATATACATCACTGTTTCATAGCAACATATTTCCCATGTTATCTGAATAACATCAGTTTTGGAAAGCCCAATGATGTGTTGTTGCTCACTGGGTAATCATTAGCAATAGGTTAATCAGCTTCCAATTTGCCACATATAGCAGCTTCTGTTTCAGAAACTGTATTTGTTTGATTATTATCAAGCTTTACATATGTGGGTGTTACAACTGTGTCTCTAATTTGTTACTTTGCCATCTTTCCCCAATACCAAGACAAAACCCAATGCTTATAAAACAAGAACAAAAGCCCTTAGTAAAGCATTCAGAAATCTACATAAAATTATTGTAAGTCAAACCAGGAATTATTTATGGCTAATCTGGTACTTATTTACTCAAGGGCTTTCATTCCAAATGTACTATCAAAACATTGCCAAAAAGAGAGAGAGATGGGGTGAGGGAGTGGGGGTGGTTTTTTACCATCACTGATGCTGTCATAATGGCTTGGGCTTCTGTTTTTATTGGCAAAAGAAGCCCCTAGTGCTCTGATTTCACTGATTAGCCATTTTTCCAAGAAAGTATTTTTATTTCAAAATGCGTGATCACTTCATTATCTGACTTTCATTGGGGTTTATAAATTAAACAAAAAATACACTTAAACTAATGACTATTGCCCTCATTAGAATTAGTACTTCAACTCATTTCCTGATAATCAACACAAAGCAAATAGTGACCATCCTTTGGGATAAAATAAAATTAATGAGACATTAGCATCTGATAAAGTTTCCACATACACATGTCTCTTCCCTAACATGGAAAGCCAAGCATGTAAAGTGCTTTCCATTAATATTACAGCACCTGCCCCCTCTCCCAGGAGACTAGTTCTCGGCCCAGGAGGACAAATAGTACTAGGGTGCCCAGAGATCACAGTGGGAGGCAGCCTGAATTTCAGAAGGCAAAATGAAAAGCAGGAGCAGAAGGAGCCCAGGAGTGCTGGCCACCATGTCACTGCTTCTCAGGCTCTCTCCACCCTTTTGCATTGCCCTGGGACCTCTACTAAGTAAAGGCATAGCTCCAGCAGTAATGAGACTAGCCAGTAAGTGTGCCCTGAGCCTTCTTTTCACTGTGGTTACATTCTCCCAGCCACCCATTTCACCTGCCTCAGGTCTGCACTCCCACAGGAATACAGCTTGAGTATCAAAGCTTCTTTCCCAGCAGAATACTGTTCTGCCAACATTTTTAAAAAGGCCCCAAACACCCCAGATTATTAATAATTCTCATATACATTTATCGGAAGAGATCTGTGAAAAAAACCAAGGGAAATAAATTGAGAAGTGATGCTTTAAGGTGGCCGCATTTCATTCATCTATCACCCATTGATTTATTTCATTAAATAGATTTTTACTTTTTTTTTTTTTAGATAAAGTCTTACAGTTTTCACAATAAAAAGGAGAACACAGATCAAATACTGAACTTGATTAACAGCAGCTCCCAAAAGCTTGTTCTTAAACCTTTATCCCAAACTTTTAATCATAGACCACATTTACGCTGAACCCAAAAACAAGTTAGTGGTTTTCTCTGCCACACATCAGCTGAGCAGTAGCTGGATCAAGTCTCAGTATCTCAGTTTAGCAGGAATTGCTGTAGTACAGTGACCTGAAGCAGATGTTGAGATAAAGGAGCTGGATAAATCTCTGATCTCAAATGACTCCTTCCCAACAGTTTACAGTAAGACCAAGAAACTCTTAGAAGATAAAATTGGGATCAAATGATATAATTTTGCCCTACTTAGTTATTTTAAACCTTCTGAGGGTTGCTTCTGGTCCTGGTTTCACAAGTGCAGCTTTTAAGTAGGGCAATTCTGCAAGACTGAAATGGGATTTGAGCAATATACAGGCACTGGCTTGTTCCTCTGGATATGGACAAATGTCTTTATGGTACTGCTGGAAGGAAAACACTCCCTTACCACAAAAAGCCTCAGTGGTATTGTCAGAGGCCAAGAAGCACAACCAGATGTTGTGACCTAACTTGCAATGTTACATGTCCACTCTTGCAGAGCTCTAGCAGTGATACAAACCCCAGTTTTTTACTAAAATTTTTAGAAAAGAGCTTCCAAGATACACAGATACTTCAATATATTGAATTTCTGCTTAGACAGACCAGCTTACTCAAATAAGTCATCTTACAATGTTCTTCTGAAAGCAGATACACAAGAAAGCTGATATTCGCCAAATGTTCCAGTTACAGAACATCGCAATAAGCTTTATTACCTATTCTGAAACATAGATGTCTCATCAAAACATGTTATTTAGTGATTTAAATAAGACACACTCATTGTCAAAGTCCTAAGCACTCACTGGCCATTACTGATTAAGCTTCTGGAAAACCAAACATCTTAAAAAATGTCACCACTTCCTTATCAATGACAATCCCTGTTTTAGATATTCAGCTAAAAATCATCAGCTTATTTCTACAAATAAGGTTTCTTAAATGAAAAGGAAATGTAAGTTTCTGAACAAAAACAATATTATCATATAAAAAAAGAAAACTGTGTCTTGCCTTTTTCTCCCTCTAAGTAACTAATTACTTGTTTTAATTATTTTTTCGTTATAAAGAAAAGCCATTCAAGGGTGGAATAAGACAGAAAACCATTGCTACTCCAAATCATGAAAAAATATCCCAAACTTTCTGAAAACAAATGGCATCACAAAGAAGTATTGTACACATAATAGTCTGATACAGTTGACAATGAATAGAATGGTTCATAAATTATTCTTTTCTACTAATAAAAAAAAACCAGAGCAAGAATAAAATGATGGCATGACTGACTAGAAAGAACTGGAAGAACAAGAACCAAGACGGGACCTACTTTGGTGTGAAATTCCATTTGCTGATTCAGAGCATTTACCATCTGAAAATTAAACAACGATGAAAGCATTTCAGCTTTAACTGAGTACCATAACATTGCTATAATTCATTAATCCTGAATGTTGACATTACTTAATGTTCCCTCCTGCAAGAAGCTTTTTTAACTTGAATTGTTTAGCTCAGTTCTTCAGGACTGTAAGTTTTCTCACTTGCTCTATTTTTTCTTTAAACTCAGATAGGTCAAATATCTACAGAAACATCTCTGTGGACAAGGCATCTATATTTCTGGCAAAACACAAAACCAGAAGCAATAAATCTTTCTCTTTGTTCACAATCTCAACAGCCATCAACCTCCAATTACTGTGTTAAAGACCTCTGTAGATCTGTACTTCTTCTGAACAGCCTCTACTGAGACCAAACTTTTACAGGCTTTTATAAATAGTACAGCTGTGTGATTTTACTTCATTTCCAATAAAAATGCAAACATCTTCAGCTGACTCCCTGGACATAGAGTATAGCCATCTGTAAAACAAAACAAAACAAAACAAAACAAAACACACACAAAAAAATTTGCCCCGCTACAATGACTGGGGTGGAGAGTTTGATTCTGGGAATGAATGGGTAAGTGGAAATAAATTATTTAGTAACCAGTATCCAAATTCAAATGTCTGCTAAAGCCTTGGGGCAACAGTAAATGAAATCAGATGTCAAATCTGCATGCTTCTCTCTGATGGTAGCGTTTGAGCCCATGAACTTTGTCTTTGCATTAGCACTGAAGAAAAAAACAAATCATAGTGCTTAAGGCAATCTAGCAATCTACATTTTGCCTTAGGAATAAGCAAGCATAATCTCCCCCATATTTCTCTGTGTTGTAGGCAAGTACAACAACATCAAAGACCCAGTAACAGCTAATTCCCCCTCTAACCTTATTGTTCCAACAAGACTATAAATTCTTTACTATTCTTTGTAAGTGTTACATAAGACTTATACAAGGAAAATATAGTTCTTTACAATTCTTACACACGTCTTTAGCATTGAGGAAGCTGGGAGTAGGACAGTGAGCTCTCATGACATAGAAACCAAAACAGAAATGGAGGGAGCAGCAGGTGAGAACACCTGGGCCTGGTGGTGCCAGTAATGCAAATGCAAATAGCAGTTAGGAAAGGAGACTTTGAAAAAAATGCACTTCCCTTGTATATAAAATGGTACATCTGGATTTTTCCAGTGATACGGCAACTTCTCAACTGAAAACCCACCTGCTTTGTGCTGTTCTGCTTTTAAAAGCCGCATATTTAATATCTTCCAAAGTCCAAAACATCTCTGTTAAAATCAAAAAAGCAACCCATTGGTGTAAGATCACTTATCCCAGGTCACAGTTCTGCCCCGTGTTTTGTTTTTGGTTTTGTTTTTTTAAATAATTGAATTGACTTTATGAAACCTATAGTTAGATTTTTATTTAGAATTCTCTATTCCTCAATTTTCCCTTCTATGTTCTTTCCCCTTGTAAAACATCTCATCTCAGTTTTCCAGTGAGGAAGCTCGGATTCAGGGCTCCTTCTGCTAAAAGCCGCTTTTGTTGTGCATCAGCCAGCTACATTTGTGTAGCTGTTGATCTACCTGTCTGCCAATCACCCATCTGTTGATGGAAAAGCTATGCGCAAATTTGGCGCAGAGCAGTTGTATCTAGCATCAGCTTTTCAGCAGAATCCAGACAGTAATAAAGTTATGAGGTGGACAGAAAGAAAATTTGAAAAATTTTCTTAAAAGGAAATGTCAGAGGATTTATTGAAAACCACAAGTAACTTCTGACATTTCATGCAGTCTGATCATCCTAAACTCAAACTTTATTACAAAAACCAATATATTTTGAAAATACAAGCCTGTAGAAACTAGTTTACAACACTGCTCTACAGCAACAAGAGGATTGTCTTAAGATTAAAAATATTACTGGTCAGAGTAACACAATAAGGATAACTGTTTGATATAAATTTACTGTCATAACACACTTTTGGTAAAAAAAGTCTTAAACAAGGAAGCAATCTCCAAAATGTAGCTTCCCCTACAAAACTGTATTTTGCAAAACTAAAAGAAACATATCTCTTGTACCTTATAAAAGCAGCTCCAGCTCTGAAAGTCACAGCAGCAGAGCAAAAACAAATATCGAATTGGAGTATGAAATTATAAACAAATAAAAATAATCTACATGCAGACAAGTTGAAAAGCTGTTTAAGCCTGCTGCTCCTCAGCAAAGGTTGAGGAATATGTGTGGGAATACACACTTGTGCTATAAGACAAGCTCTTAGTTTAAAAATTATTTCTGATGGGTTGATGCCTTAAAACACCTGGCTTTAAAACAGCACGGAAGTCTTTTCAGAGAAGCCAATGTTCCTTAAGCTGCCCCCCTCCTATGTTGCTCTGGTTCTCAAAGGTCTAGAAATCTCAGCTTTTGAGAATTTTATATCATCAGTAGTTTCTAATTCCAAAAGGTTAATTGGAAAATACTTGCACTTTCAAACTATTTACCATTCTGATGTTTAATCTTCTACTGGTGTGCACATGAAGACAGAAGAATAGCTTTCTCCTTTGACTCACCTTGAAGAAGTGGCCAGGCACATCAAAGTTGCTGCTTACTGAATGATTTATAGGGTTAATTCTCCTTCAAAGCAGGTATTAGTAGCTCAAGTAGGAGATCACATTTGGAGTACTGTGTACAGTTTTGGGGCCCCCAGTTTAAGAAGGATGTGGAACTGCTTGAGCAAGTGCAGTGGAAAACAACAAAGATGATCAGGGGACTGGAGCACCTCCCATATGAGGAAAGTCTGAGAGACTTGAGTTTGTTTAGCCTGCAGAAGAGAAGGCTGAGGGGGGATTTCATAAATACCTATAAATATCTAAAGGGTGGGTGTCAGGATGATGGGACTAGGCTCTTTTCAATAGTGCCCAGTGACAGGACAAGGGGCAATGGGCACAAGTTGGAACACAGGAAGTCCCACCTCAATATGAGAAAAAATTCTTTCCTGTGAGGGTGACAGAGCAGGGGCACAGGCTGCCCAGGGAGGCTGTGGAGTCTCCTTCCCTGGAGACATTCAAAACCCACCTGGGTGCAGTCCTGTGCCCCCTGCTCTAGGTGTGCCTGCTCAAGCAGGGGGGTTGGACAAGATGATCTCCAGAGGTCCCTTCCAACCCCTGACATTCTGTGATTCTGTGGTTCTTACCTGTAACTCACACATTGAATTTTTCATAAGTGATTGTTGTGTTAATAGTAAGAGTCTGAGGAGTGGCTAGGGAGAGACCCTACTGTTGAGTCACGAGGTTCAGACAGGACCGCCTTGCTTTCTCAATTCCTTCTCCAAGAGGAGTCCAGGTGCGGCTAAGTCCAGTCTTAGTCTCAGACTTGGTCAACAGTTTATTTTCTAAGGGCTGTAGAAGTAATCACTCATCAGAGTATTTGTTATTAGTAACTAATTTGCCAGATGCCCTGGCCAGTGGTGTTCAGTGAGAACTATCACAGATAGATTAATGAACAGCACAATTTATTAAAGCAACAGATAACAGGTTCTTTGGATTACCGGTGATAAGATTGCTGGTTACAAGACGCACATAAAAGCTAAGAAGATGAGTAACACTGCTGGGCTACAAATGCATTAAGCAAATATGAAGCATTGGAGATTTAAAGTGAAGCTATAGAGAGGTTTCTAAGTTTTCCTGGGGAAACATTTGGTATAACCAGATGTTTTGACCTTACCCAAAGGTGTCCCAGTTGGGGGGGAAGAGATGCTCAGCCCATCAACTGGTCCCAGAAGTCAGAGTGGTACGTGATGGTATCTTCCCCAACACCCTCTTTCTCTTCACACATTTTATACTATTTTTTATCTTTCAGGTGGAGCTTGAGTGACTCTAGTCATACATACCTTTACTATGGTTGGTGTAAAATTTCCTCACTTTACTTTTAAAAGCATAGACTAGAAGAAATTCAAAGCAGATGCCCATTGAGGGGTAGTCGTACCTTAGAGGCAGGTAACTTTTGGGATGGAGGTGTGTTTTGGTATTATAATGATATTATAATGAGCAAAGTTCACCACAAGGACAGCATTTTGTCAAAAGTATGATGGACTATTGGCCCGGGGTTGCAAATATGCAGCGTACCAGCTTCATGGTACCTAGAGTTCCCATTTATCGCAGAGCCTGGCCGTGATGCCTCCACACCGCTCCGCCCTCCGGACAACTTCTCTTAGAGTCAGTACACCAAGTTCTCCTGGCATTGCTGACATCTATGGTTACTAGGGAACTTCTGTGGAATGGATTCCTCACATAGCAGCTGCACTTCACCCTGACAGGTTCTTCAATGCTGTACCTTTTCTAAAAACAAAGGTTTAATTTCTAAGTCACCTCTAGTGATTATTCCACAGGGATCCTACAACATTTCATTGATAGGTTCAGTCAACATATGTCTGGAAGTGGTATACGTAATGTCATAAATCTGCATGTAGGTACACACTCTTTAAAACTCATTATTAAAAAATAACAGTAGTAGAAAGGTACACCCACAACAAAACCAAAATTACTTGGAGAAAAACATCTGTTTTCTAACCCTTCGGATCTTGAGCCTTTGGACCACCACTCAGTAGGGCCAAGCCTCTCCCCTTGTCGTTTTAATCTCTGATTAAAAGATAAACACGGAGAAAATAAGATAATTTTTTAGTACTTTTTAATTGTCAAACATATTTTATCTATAACCAGTACAATGCCATCTCACTTGACTGCATCCAAGAAGCATGCTGAAGAGCAACAGAAAAGGAAAACAAACCACTGCTAGAGGTAAGGCACCTGTTTCAGAACTTTAGAAAAGTCAGAACATACTGGGTAGGAAAAACGCTATTTTCCAGGTGCCAGAGAGCAAACTGATTTGCTAAACTTGAGAACCTGACAAAAACAACTGTAAGCAGGTAGAGAGGAGTTTAGTTCAGGAAAGGAAGAGCACATTGACAGAAATTTATGCTAGGAAGAAAGCCAGTGAAGTTTATCACAACATGAAAGAAAGAAGCCTCATAAAATAGGAAATAAAGTTGATTTTTATAGTTTTATCTTGTTTTTATCTGTAGTGTACCCCAAGTTGAATAAATAGTACATTTATAGCTATTTTTGAACTACCAATCATATAATATTTCCAGTTATGCATCACACATACTATAGGTGCAAGCAGAAAATGGATCAGTATGTGGGCATGCCTTGTTCCCATGAAGAAGCACACAGTATCCAGGTCTGTGTCCCAGTGCTCGGTCGCTGTCTCCTCTCAGTGACTGGACAGCAGCTTTTCAGACTTGTGAAGGGAAAAATGTCATGCCCATCTTCTAAAAGGTGTTCTCAGCACAACTGGAAGACATCTGGAGCAAGATGTGTATGGTCACCAGAATGAGGTATGAGGACATTTTCAGACACATGGCGAACCTGCTAGAATAGAAATGCACAAGTTCATCCAAAGACAGGAATTGCTGCAGCCATGTCTCCTGCTGCCCATTCTGGCCTTCCTCCCATCCCTGCACCAACAGCAGAACAGCCAGGACATACATTACCCTGCACTGGTCCAGCACAAGTTGGTATCCTTTCCCTATCCAGGAAAAGGCAAGCCAGTATATTACACGGGCTTAAAGCTATAGTAATTACATGTTGAGCACTGTGACACTGTGGGGAACGTGCTGCAATAGATTGCTGTGCCACAAATCCTCTCACTGACCAGCCAAACACCATTTGGGAGGACAGAAGCAGCTGTATAATTGGGAATGGATCTTGTTCTTCCTTATGAATTGTCAAGTCATTTTCATCTCCTACCTGTGACTCTTCCCTCCTACATCCCTCACAAACAGGTAAAAATGAAACACATGAAGATTTCTGGGTTGCATCTGCTCTGTCTTATCTCATTTCCATATGTAGGAGATAGGGTACATTTTAAGTGTGAAATGGTTCTCAGTAACTCACCACAAATCACCAATCTTACAAAATACTGCTGGCAGGAACATCAGGTCCCCCTTGTTGTAAGTTCAGACTGATACACTAATAATGAGTGCCTGTCTGAAACCTCTCACAGAGCATTAAAGGAAAGTTCTTTTGTCCTGATCATTTAGAGACAGCCATCCAGAAGTCTGCATGCAAAATGGATTTTATGGCATCACCTGGGACCAGATCATGCAAACTGGTTTTATCTTAAGACAAGTGTATGAAATCCATCAGTTTCCACATAGGCAAAATTCCCCAACAATAGCAAAGTGACTGAGTGGCATCTTTGTGATTTGATTTTTATTTCAAGGTCTCGCTGACATTTATTTTTAGAACCTGCTTTCATTTCAAGTGCCACTGCTGCCATATAAAACCAAAGCACAGAACACACTGCTCATAACCACCTCATACAGAGTTTTGCATGTATACATAAATTTATCTGATTTCTGTTTCATTTTGCACAGGGCTCTGGAGGTGGAGGTACAAAATATGGATCATTTACTTATTTTGTTTTGCCAGCTTATCTGCCTTCTTTCTTATTATCTTGAGCCATAATGATAACAGGTGGCATGATTACTAGGAATGTTTCAATTCCTGTGAAAGACAGATTTTTGCTCAAGGCTTACAAATGCAAAAAGATGTGGAAAGGAGCTGTGTTATTTTACACACACACACACATATAATTCAGGTGCAATTTATATGTAAAATAAAACACAAAGACATTTTAAAAGTCATCTATGCTGATTCCCTGCTGAGAGTCTTCCAATACAACCCACTTCCTAGGCCAGCAGGACTTACAATATGCTTAACTTTGTCATACTAGGTCTTTTCTTGATCTAAAACTGGAATAGGTGTATTTATCTCTAAAATAGTCTTTAGACTTTTCCGACCAGTCTAGGCAGCACTCAGATGCACAATGATATAGGTTAATAATGTTGCTTGTACCTAATAACTTGGCCTTGATGTTTTACTTTTCAACACACACACAGCCTGAGATGGCATTGCTGGCCTGGACATCTGGCCAACAGGTAGAGTAAGCAAAGACAAAACCATGGAATGGTTTAACACCACCCCTTCTTATTAACTAACTGTTACAAAAGTGTAGATGAACATCATCTCTGTCCACTACTGACTTATCCTGTTTAGCATTCAAACAAAAATCGAAGTATTTATTGGTAGCGCTGACTCACTTGACTAAGTCTGACTTCTTACTACAGAAAAGCAATTAGCTGAAGATATGCACAAAAAGACAGATGATCTTGCAAGCTCTGCCTAGCTAATGGGTCTTACTATTAACATACCAATGACAAAAGCTATCTGGCAGAATCCCTGGCAGACTACCTGGGCAGCCTTCAGGCCATGATGAAAGCAATGTTTTCCTTTCTTTTACTGCCCAAATTCTCTTGTCCTAGTCTGAAAGCTTTCTATTTTTATTTCTTTTATCTTCCTTTTCTTTTAAGAAATTCTAAAGGCCTGAAAAAATGTTCATGTACCATAATATTTACAGAAGAGTTGTATAATTTATGATCTTCCTATTTGGAAGCATTATTTTTTAGATTTTGGTCTTTCTTATCTTAAGTTAGGTAAGATTCTGCTCTATGTGTCCAAAGAGTGATTATTCTCTAAACAACTTTAAATTTCAAAAGGCTATAAATAGGAAGAAAAGGATCTGATAGGTCTGACATCAGCTAAAGAACAGAAGAGAGCTGACTTTCCTTAACAGGAGTCACAGAAGATGCAATTTGCAAAAGACAAAAAAATAAGCAGCTCAAAATCTAAGAAGTTAACAGCATTAAAAATTTTCCAGTTCAGGTATCTATAGAGCTTGTTCTATGACTCTCTGAAGAATGGTGTTGGAAATGGGTTTAATGTATTGCAGCTGAATAACTCCTGGTTGTGTCATATCAGATATTTGGTTGTTTCTCTCTTCCTCAGATAAGTTTGCTCAATTCACAGACAGCCTTTAGAGAGAAAATCTCAGAGGAAAACATTTATATTTTGGTAATACTGAGGATTTAAGTGCACAGTGTGGATTATGCTATTGCGCATTTGAAACAAACTTGAGGGTAAAGTGTAAAAAGCTTAGCGAGCAGCTAATTAAGAACTTTCTTTTGCACTCTCCATTAACCCTGCCCTGAATGCACATAATTTTAAATTATTACATTGATAGCTTATGGCCGCAGGGGGCTGACACAGGACCTGAAGCACACCTGTAGCCAGGGTGGAACTAACACCATCCTCTCCAGCTACAGGGCTACAGGCTCTGACTCATTCCACCTGCTTGCTGCCCCTTCCCTCAAGGTACCAGGTTAGTCCCCAATGCCACCTGCTCCTGATCAGCATCTCCTCCCTTTTTCTCTTTCCCAGCAGAGCAAAGTCTGAACTGGGTCCTGCCTTAAAGCAGGAAAGTGACATTGTTGAATCAATCCTTGGAGAAAACTCTCTAAATTCAACTGAAATATAATGAAGCATTACTAATAAAATACCAGAATTATGACAAGAATATTAAGAGTCAATAGTTTTGGTAAATGGTGAGAGAACTTGTAAGCACTTTATCACAGCTGAAGTAATGCTGACAACTGTCAGGACAGATTTATCTCCTCAGATAACAGATTAACTCTAGAGGTACATTATCTATTTTTCCTGGTTATAAATTTTTTCCCATATCAGCAAAATTGACTTATAACTACAAATAAAAAAATACTTTCTAAACGAAAACATTTATATCTAATAAGCCACCATAACATCCACTCAGGCTAATTGACTACTTCAGTTCTCTTGCATAAAGTCTAATCCGTATTTGTGTTTTGCAGTGGCAAACATACAATCAGTCTTGCTAATGCAAATTAACTTATGTCAATAAGGGCTGCCCAGTGACATATATCAGAGTCTCTACACCCACAGCACATAGTAGGATGGTTTAGGGAAATGGGTTCCTCACCACAGAGGCAACCTCTTCAGGAGGCCTGCTTAGGGCTGAGCTGCTTCAGGACATACTCTAAATTTATGAGCACTATTATAAGCACAGGCTAACAAGCCAACTTTTTTATCTCATGCTCTGACCCAAGTCCCTTTCATAAACATACAGTCAATCCCTGCAGTCATAGATCTGCATGATCCTTGTGACTGCAGGAGACCTCTGCATCTTCTTTACAAGCAGCTCCAGAGCAGCCCGCAGAAATGCAGAAGCCCTGTGATTAGTGCTGGCTGTCTCTTGGGTAACATCTGCTTGACAGATCCTAGTGTCACATTTCTGTTGTTGCAGTAGAACAAGAGCAAGGTGCCCAGGGCCTGTGCTGCTACTCTCAGTAAAGATGATCACTGCAGCAATGGTGATGCTACTGTCACTCTAAGGATGCACCTGGAAGAGGGCAAACAGTGCTTTTGCTCCCTCAGCTGGATAAAGATGCACTGTGCTTCTCTCTTGCTGTCCAAGTCAGAGAACATGCTGCAGATGAGAAAGCAATAGCAATTCTGCATTATACGATTAATCCATCCTTGACCAACACTAACATAAAGAGTACTGCACAGTGAAGGTTGGATATCACCAAGTAATGACATATGTAGGAAAGAATAACCTAGAGCTAAAATAGGAGAAACCACTAGCACAAAGGGTACACAAACTGAGCACTGATAACACCCATTTGATTTTTTAAATTCAGTGTTCTGTTTCTGAAGCTTGTAATAATTTTTGTTCTCGATCTACAGGCTAGGAGAAAAAGTCAACTGAAAGACACGATTCAAAACTGTTGACCAGAGATATTTCAGGTCACTGGGCAATGAAAATAAACCCAAGAACATCACACCTCTACTACCCTTTGCCAGGAAAGAGACTGTTAGCCACACATGACATAAATCAATATTGTCTAAAAGTAAAAAATTCACAGAAAACTCAGATATCTCTATGTGCATACATGCACACATGTAGCATTGTATAATATATATATATTAGTCAAGATATAAATTGATTCCAGTTAGCACTTGCAATAAGTTAGATATTCATGTGATCAAATCATGCTTAACTAAATGTAAAATTCATTTCAGTCTAGTTTTCACAACTGAAAACTGATCATCACAAAGCAAACCGCAAACTCATCAGCTGTCCTGGTTTCAGCTGGGATAGAGTTAAATTTCTTCGTGGTAGCCAGTATGGGGCTATGTTTTGGATTTGTGCCGGAAGCAGTGGTGATAATGTGGAGATGTTTTGGCTGTTGCTAAGTAGCGCTTACACTGGTCAAGGACTTTTTCGGCTCCCCAGGCTCTGCCGGGTGCACAAGAAGCTGGGAGGGGGCACAGCTGGGACACCTGACCCAAACTGACCAAAGGGACATTCCATACCATATGACGTCGTGCTCAGTATATAAAGCTGGGGATAGAAGAAGGGAGAGGGGGGACATTTGGAGTGATGGCGTTTGTCTTCCCAAGTAACCGTTACATGTGATGGAGCCCTGCTTTCCTGGAGACGGCTGAACACCTGCCTGCCTGTGGAAAGCAATGAATGAATTCCTTCTTTTGCTTTGCTTCCTCACACAGCTTCTGCTTTACCTATTAAACTGTCTTTATCTCAACCCATGAGTTGCCTCACTTCTACTCTTCTGATTCTCTCCCCCATTCCACTGGGGTGGGAGGAGTGAGCGAGCGGCTGCGTGGTGCTTGGTTGCTGAATGGGGCTAAACCACAAGCATATCTGAAAAATGGGTATGCAAATTTAAGATTTGATCCTTACAGCTGGGTAAGAAACAAACGTTACT
Organism: Phalacrocorax aristotelis; assembly: GCF_949628215.1. Taxonomy (NCBI): domain Eukaryota; kingdom Metazoa; phylum Chordata; class Aves; order Suliformes; family Phalacrocoracidae; genus Phalacrocorax; species Phalacrocorax aristotelis. The sequence continues at coordinate 59,834,772 of NC_134311.1, forward strand.
GTAGATGTACTTTCCAATCATACTGGCTTTCCAAGCACAGTCCAGAGTCACCACTAACGTGGAATCTATCTGCAGTTTTTATAGTCAGCAATTTAAGCTACCCTTACTCATCCTGCTGATACAGGTGGGTAAAGAATACCTTTGTCTGCGAGAAATGAAGAGTCAAGAAATGCTACACCTCTGAACCAAACACCTTATCCAGAGTCTTCTAGCAAAGCAACAGCAGCCAGAAGCTCACAATCATAGAGAATTACAGCTATAATGTCACATTCTTTCATCCCAGCTAATTCCCCTCCAAACTTAATATCCTTACCAGTGCTTTGTGCAATTCACTCTCACTATTTTTATTGTCACAGCTTTTTACTTCACCTTTAGGGTCTGAAGCACACTGGGGAGAAATGGTGTGGAACAGTGAAACCTATTTGTATCTTTATAGGCAGAGAACAATCTGGTGCCTCTTATAACCAGTTTATCAGAAAAATGGTAGGGAAAGGAGAAGTGATTGCCTTGTAACATTTTCATCTTTTAAAATGATTGCCAGAGTTTATATTTCTGAGCTGAATAACAACAAAAAAGATCCCCAAAGTTCTTTTGAGTGAACTAGAGTTCTTCCATGCTGATACCTTCTGTCCTTTAAACTAGTCTTTCGGAAAAGAGATGAAGTGTAACTTTGCTGCTGTACGCTTCTATGGGAGAACTTATCTTGGGCTGCATATCTCCGGGACACAGGGCTCTACCCACCCTGGGGACAGTGATGCACAGACATCAATATGATGGATACAAAATGTCCGTTTATTTGGCTGCGTCACACGCTTATATAGCTCTTGCGCTTCCTGTTCCTGCCACTCCTATGGGGAGGAGTCTATCTTTCCGTCACATCCTGTGATCTTCCGGTCGCCGATCCCTGTCTATTCCCCTACAAACTGCTTCAGACACTTCCAATCTTTCTGTATTTTGTTCAGGTTTGTAATTTATACATTTAATATTGTTTAACTTATTAATAACTTAATCTGTATAAATATTATAGTAAACATAAGATGGTAGGGTATGTCAGCGGGTAAGAACCTTCAAAATGAAGGGATGTGGTGACCTAGACTATCCAACAGATTTGTTATTTAAACAATGCAGATATGTTAAAATTACAGAAAACTGATCTGAAAGGAGACTCTTAAGGCAGGCATCATAAAATTAAGAAGGCCTGGTGGGAAATTTCTAGCTTTGATCTGAGTTAATCCTCATAAAACCAAAGATTTAATTCTACGAGAAAACCAAAGACACAATTCTAAGCATAATTTTGCATTTCAGAAGAGTCTTCAGAAAAGTGAGCGTAACACTTGAAATCCATAATGAATGCAGGTGCTTGATTTCTGCAAGCAAGAAGGTTGGAATTGGTACCCAGGGGTACAACAAAGAACCACTGCTCTTGAATAGGATCAATTAACACATAAAAGAACTGCTGAATACAAATGTCCTACTAGTTTCACATTAACAACAACAAAATTCATTCATCTCTACAAGAGTTGCTGGTTAGCTCTCTCCAAAAGCAATGATACGAAAAAATGAAAGCTGATATTTTCCAGGTTTATTTTTTGGGGAAAAGAAGTTAAGCTTTACTGCAACCAAATTCTTCAAGTATGACATAAGCTTCAGATATGTTGATGGTCAGACATGTGTAAAGAAAGCACCAATCTTTGCAACAGACAACTTCCCACTACCAGACTCTATTTGGGAGCAAAAGTAGGGGTAAGGAGAGTGAGTGAGTCCAGGGTACAGGAAGAGAGGTGGATTCAAGCCCCAGAATAGAGATTGCCTTTAGGAAGTAAGGAAGCAAGCAGGAAACCTAACTGTAAGCAGTATTTCTCTTTGTACTCAGCACATTGGCTTTCCAACACCTTGAAGCACTACCAAAATAGTGCATGGTAATAACAAAGCAGGAAAAGTCCTGTTTAGTCTGTATTTTTGGACAAACACTGCCTCCCAGATGTAGCTTCAGCACCAGAGGAAGCTCCTGTGCTAACCACATGCCCCCACCCAAAAGCCAGTTACCCTCCTCCACTTCTGGGTGGACTGCTCCAGGAGCTCTCCTGGCACCAAAGCCATCAGCCTTCACTGCTCCCGTGGACAGCACCACAGCGCCTGGAGGAAGGGCAGTCAGTCTAGGATGTTAGCTACCTCAGCAGGAGCAGGAAAGTCTCCGAAACTTTGGCACTGCTCCTTAAGCCAGGCGGATCCAGCGAGGAAAATTTAGAAGGGACATTGAAAGCATGGAAGCAACAAAACCCCACCTGGGGTCTGTCCCACCCCACACCTTCCTGCTCCCTCCCTTGTACCAGCAGCACTGCAGGAGCAAAGCTGTTCGCAAAAAAACCAACCAAAATCACAGACCAATTAAGTGAGCTTTCAGCTGAACCAGGGTGACAATATGGAGGCACAGATAGTATAGCGGGACCAGCCTGGATCTTCCCCCATGCTTTCCAGCTTTACGACTTCTGTTTCCCAGACAACTGCATTGCCACCCCCACACTTTCTACCTCCATTCCCCCATGCACAGCCCCCTCTTCAATATAAAGAAGCCAAAGTATTCATAAGGAGGTGTACCATCTGCAGTGTTAATTTCTGTAACATCTAGATTTAGTTTGGCAGTCTAACACCTACCTGTTCTTTGCCAGCTGCAACCACAATCGGTTTCACAGAATATGACAAGAGCCCAGCAGCCCAGATAAATACAGGGGATCATAGAGGATTCACCTCTGGCCTGTATGATTCTTCTTCCTAAAATTCCTCTCATATGGTGTTCTGACATCAGATAAACCAGATAGTAGAAAAGGATTTGATCTCTAAAATGATTTTTTTTTTTTTGCTTCAGAAACAAATACAAGCAACTGCACTTGGGCATCCTTTGTGGCTTTTCTGGAAAGCATTGGTGCTAAATCCTGAGTCCTGATGACTTAAACTGGTTTGTCAAAGAAAAAAAGAAACTCAGTTCCCATATTCAAAAAAAGCACAAGGTTTTACTTAGTGAGCTCTAAGTGGATTAGGATATGCACCCAGGAAAAGATCCCAGAATTTGGATGCTTACCTAAAATTCACCACAACCCAACTGGCTTGCAAAACAGGACTGAAATCCCACCAGAATTTGCTATAACAAAAACTCTTTTTCAGTCTTGACTCAGACACAACCTACAAATTTCAGCCTTTTCCTATCTCACATTAACTGGACTGAAGTAGCACACCAACATTTTTTATCCCCATTTTAACATCATTTTTCTTGCTCCAGAAATCCCACCCTACAAAAAGAATACAGAAGTGTACCAGCATTTATTTTATCAGTATGTATCTTTCACTATTTTATCAGCACACCCCAATTTTTGCTCAGAGTGAACAATAAGTTCAAAAACAAAGTGTATTCTGGTTCCATCAGATCTTATATTGCCTCTTTAAAACTATTGTGATCCCTGAAATCTTTTAGTTAAAATGAGGCTATTCTGAGCTTTTTAAACAATATCATCAGCACTAACTAAAATAACCTCAGAACACCATGTAACCTATGCAGCTATTACTGTCATTCATTAGACAGTGCAGATGATGAATAGAACTTTCCTGAGGTTTGATAACAAAAAATGAGACCAAGATCCAGTTTACTAAGGCTCTCTCTCCTGTTCTAACCTGCATAACATAAAAAACATCAGAATAAAGTGAGGGCACTGACAATGGTTTAGAAACTTGCAGAACTATCTCCAGCAAATCACTGCAATACTATAAAAATAAGAGTGTCCATAATAGGTAAGCAAGGAACAGCTATGAACCTCCCACTCAACATATGCACATACACACACTGCAATTATTATAGGAAAGCTGCAAATGGTAAGTCTGAAGTGTTTACTGTTTTTTATTTTTAAAAGATTGGCTTTTGACAAGAATTATCTTATCAACAGGTTCAAGAGGAATGCAAGAGCTAAACTTCCAAACCTTCAAAAATTCTTCTGCTTATCCTTTTTTAAATTTTTTTAAAGAATTATACTAATACACTAGCCCAAATAAATAACTGATCACAAATGCCACTATCTCAAGTAGAATTTTTCAGCTGATATTTAATTGGGGGTTGATTTTTTTTTAAAAAGGATGTTTTATTTCTGTCTCAACTTTGTTCACAAGCACACTCAAACCACAGCATTCTCAACAAACCATAGCATCACCTTTGTACCCCCATAAGCACTTAGTATTAAGCTTTGTCAACATTATACAGTCTTCTGTAACACTATTGTATTCTCACTAAAAGCCTATCAAGAAAACCAGTTACTACAAGAAGGTCAGCTTTTCTTCACTGAGGGAGATAAAAACCATCCTAAAACCCTTCATGTCATCAGCCCCGCCATCAGCATACAGTTTACTTCTCTACTTTTTACAGCAAAAAGCCTTGCAATGAAGAGGACTCGAAGGAAAGGAAACAGAAAAGAAAAAGAAAATAAAGCGAAGCAGCCAAAATATAGTAAAGTTCCTGCAGAAGTCTCTCTACACTAAGAGAAGCTGTTTTTATTCGAGCCTCATGTTTGGCTCAGTGGTCAAATGTGCTTCCTCAGTGTGAGTGTCTGCTGTTACTATATTAGTACCTTATGATTTGCACGGGTTTCAGAGGCACCGGCCCCAAGAAATCCCAGCTTCGGCACTGTAAGAACTGCAGGTCAACCCAAAACTGACTGGACTGTTCTGAGGTATGATACAATTATGAAGAACAATACAAAGATTCACACACAGCAAGGAAGGATTTAAGAGAACTGTATAGCAAAAGATATATATTGTGGGATACTATCTTCTATTTCCAGGTCGTTGTTTATAAACACACTTCCCAAAAGCACATGCAACTTTGACCTGGACAGACTGGAGAGCTAGGCCAAGGGGAACCTCATGAAATTTATCCCCCTTCGTCCTTCCTGAACATGAAAAGCAATAACCTCTCAGGTATAATTGCCAGTCTGTATTCAGAAACATTCCACCCCAAAAGAGATTTACTAGTTGTGTCTTTCCATTCATCAATTACAGGGACAGAAAATCATACCACACTCTTAGGATGTGCTATCATCTTTTATGATAATTATACTCAATACAGAATTACACCTCCTTCTCTTGCGTACTACCATTAAAATTTGCCATTATCCCATTTATATGGCTTTTGATCTTCCTTTCTTCAGGTCCCTAAGCAGGAAGCTTTGTTCAAGCAAGACTCTCCTACTACAGAGGGGCTGTTCTCTGCTTACGCACAATCTCACTAGGCAAATATTTGCTTTCAGCAAATTTTACAGCAACTTGCTAAACCTAGGACTAATGTGTATGTCACACCTTAACTCAGACACACTATCTGTAATTTACAGTCTGCTCCAAATTACAGTAATGTAACCGAAGGAGGAATTTGCCTTGGTACTTCTGATATTTTTGGTAGAGATCATTACTGCCACACCATTTAGTAGCTCTTGAGTTAGTACACACCTGTTAATTTTTGCTTCTCAGTTTAACATGATGTAAAGCAAGAAGCATCATCAAATAGAGAAGAGTCATATAAATTCAGCTAGGCTATTTCACTAGAACAGTAACAACCCTTACTTGTGAAGCATGGTGCACAGCAGAACACAGCATACTATGCCTCAGAACAGTAACGAGGTCCAAGAAGAATCTAGAGCCAGGGAAAAAGATAAGAAGAGCGGTATTTCTGTCTGCAGTGCTTTAACCACCACTTCTGTCACTGCAGTGAGAGTGCACCACATGGTGCACCCAAACTTCAAGCCCTTGATGCTGCGTAGCAGGAGCCTGCAATGCTCAACACCTGCCTGTCTCCAGGGCGGAAGCAATGAGTAAAATACTTAGACTGTAGCTATATAAATGATATGTATAGTCAGAGCTCCACACAGGGCTGGTATGAGTGAGAATGAAGCAGTTTTCTAATTCTTTTCACTGTACATCCAATCTATAGAGCCTCTGTTGCTCCAGTAAGAGTCTCCCGCCTTAGGAGCTGAATCATGGTTGCTCTTCACGCAGCTCCCATCCATTTCACATACACTCAAGCAGTCACAGTATGGAGCTGGACTTCCAAGTTTCAGTATATTTTATAAAACCAAGATGGGCCCAAACAGAATTGGGCGAACTGCAAATGAATCGACCACAGTTGATGTTATCTATAGCCCTGTTTTCTTTGCACCCCTACCAGTGCAGGCCAACTGTGGACAAGTTAGATGCATTGAAGTATTTTTAACTGGGCTTTAGTGTTGCTGATACACCATTTTCAGTGATGTATTAGAACATCCAGGCTGCAGATTGAGAAGGCAGGAGGTACAGAAACTTCCGAATTGCCATGCTGTTGACTGGGCTTGGTCTGGCAATGTTTATTAGCTCAGATAGGAAGTAATTTGAACATAATTTATACATTTCAGGCTAGTTCAGACAGATAAACACTACTGTTGCTCATTGTTATGGTGGACCATAACTAACAGGCTGTGTTTGGACCTATCCTAAACATGTAGATCCAAACATGGTGTTTCTGGCCACCTTTCTTGACTTGGGAATGCTAGATACAATAGCACAAGCACATCTCTAGCAAAGCCAGCTCTGGTGCAACAAGGATCATCAGTTCTGGCTCAGCATGGACTTCACTAGAGCTGAGCTGGTTCTTGCAGATCCTATTACCCACAAGCCAGGTTATGGGGAAGCACAAAGCAGCAGGCTGTGTCCAGCACAGGCACAGAGGTAGCAGAAACCCAGACCTCAAGTCCTGGAAGCACAGGACAGTAGTGAAGGAATTCCTTGGTTTGCTTTGCTTGCACACACGGCTTTTGCTTTACCTATTAAACAGTCTCAACTCCAAGTTTCCTCACTTTTACTCTTCCATTTCTCTCCTCTATCCCACCAGAGGAGAGTGAGTAAGTGGCTGTGTGGTGCTCGGTTGCTGACTGGGGCTAAACTATGACAGCACCAAACAGCTTATTTCTCCAAAAATGCAGAAGTTCTGGCAACCTTCTCAATGTGCTCAGATGTAAGCTTCAAGGGCTTACTTCACTGGCGGGAGCTCTGTAAAATATATCAATCCTGGCAACAGTCACAGAAACACAGCTGACTGCATACACACATACTAACATGCACTGAACAGAACATCATTACTTCGACATTGTTGCCTGTGTTTTTGCTGTTTTTCATCATTTTTTATCATTTTCATAGTTTTGTATCATTCATTTCTTGCCTCTCTTCTCACGTCAACTGTCATCACCTTCCACTTTTTTTCTGTCCCACTCTACTTTTCCTCCAGAACGCACTTTTTCTATTCTCTTCCTCCCTAAGGCAATCCATTTCTCTTCAATTCCTACTGAGGGTATGTTGTACTCATCTGCTTTCTGTAAGCAGGCAGCTGAAATTGTCCTACTCCGAGCTATGCAGAGAGAATACCCAGCAGAGAACATAACTGGGTTGTGTTCAAACACTGCTGAGGAGTCACTGGCAGTTATATGCAATTCAGACAAAATAAATCTGCAGGAGTGACACTGTGAGGTCCATGCTATCATCCCAATATCCAGGCCAGAGAGAACTAGTTTAAAAACACAGTAAATAAAAAGGCTCATCTAGAATCGTTCTCAAGTGTAAATAGAAGCAAACATAGACTATTTCTTAAAGCCTGAGAAAATCTTCTCAATTTCTGACTACCAGTCCATCAAAGTCTCCCAATATCTAGGGCCAGTAGCATTATCTAATGCTGCTGTTTTTTATTTAATTCCATATTTTGGCTAACCTGCTTATTCTACATACCTGTAAAGGTAATGAATCATATTAACAATGACCTAAGAATTACACATTGAAGGTAGCTCTGTTAAAAAAAAAAACACCAAACAAAAAACAAACGCAAAACAAAACAGAACAAACCCAAACCAAACTTTTTTTACTCTTTTTGAACCTGGTAAATAGAATAGAGAATGCCAGTATAACACAATGGTCAATCAGAATCAGCATCCTGGAATCCTTCACAACAAATGATAAAAGAGGTTCCAAATAAAATATAAAAATGGAACAGCTTCTGATATGGTCTGCTAGGTTAAAGTGTTCTGTACGACTCTAATGTTACTTAAAAATAGTGAGAAAGTGAAGGAACAGAATAACATTGATAAGTTTCTATTGACAGTTTATGCCATTATTTTACTATTTACAAACAGATTTTACACAAAGTGCAACTGAAACCAGATTATCCTACTTAATGGCCTGTGGGCAACAAGACACTAAATATTTCAGTATGTCACACTTATACCCTTACATATTAAAATAAGGGCCTTGAACTCCAGACATAGTGCTTACGTAGAGGTGCTCATGCTGTTATGAAAAAACAGTAAATATCCCCATCTCAAATTAAGGTTAATATCTTCCTTACTCTTTTGCAAATGGTCAGAGCCAACACTACTGGTTTTGTGTTGTGATGCAAGTATGCATGTGGCTGGGTGCGTATGAGATGCCTCCAACCCAACAACAGATTCAGGGTTCATCTCTCTCCAGTTGTGCAAGTTTACCTAAGAAAACAGGACAAAATTATTCTGTCTTTCACTCTTCAACCTCAGTGCAGACTTCGTGAACAAATACAACCTTAAACACTACAAGATCAAATCCTTCCTTCCGCAGTTAATTTGCCAGCTGTAGGCCTCAAGGCAGAAAGTCTCCTCCAAATCCCATTCTGTCTTTCCCCATATCAGAAGTTCTCCCTTTACAAGGAACCCAAATAAACCCAAATCCATCCAGTCTCCATACCCTAACACTGAGCAGTTCTCTGTTCTAACACATGAAAAATTCTGTTTCTTTTCCACACCAGGTAACCTTAAGATCCACTAAGGTTTACCATTTCACGTTCCTCAGGGGGTGAATTTTTCCAGCCTATCATTTACTCTGCAATTTGTCTTGTGAAACCTCTCCACAATAAGACACTCTCAAATCTTGAGGGATCTTAGCATCATGTATAAATACCTGACAGAAGGAAATGAAGAAGAGTGACCCAGACTCTTCTCAGTGGTGCCCACTGACAGGACAAGAGTCAATGGGCACAAACTGAAACATACGAAATTCCATCTGAAGACAAGAAAACACTTTTTGACTGTGAAGGTGGTCAAACAAATTGCTCAGAGAGGCTGTGGAGTCTCTATCTGTGGAGACACTCAAAATCCAACTGGACATTGCTCTGGGCAACCTGCTGTAGCTGACCCTGCTTAAGCATGGGGGTGGACTAGGTGATCTCAAGAGGTCCCTTCTCACCAAAATGATTCTGTGAAATCTCATTTCCATTTCTCTCTCTCCCTCAGTAATTGGATGCTCTAAGTTTCCATTTCAGCAGCCCCATGAAGCAAAACCTGACACACAAGGGCTGGCTCTAAACATCTCTTGCAAGGCTGATCAGCATTTCCCACCACTGAAGTTTCATCTGCCTTTGCATTGCTAGACCACCCTCCTGTGACGTTCCTTGCAGTTCCTATTCCATGGGCAATTTTTGCCAGTTCACTATTCGTCAAGACTTCCAAACCATTAATAAAATTTGATAAGAATCAGTACTAATAAAGAACCTTGCAACATCTTGCTATTAACCTTTTGCTGGGTTGAAAATCACTTATTCACCTTCTTGCTTTCTACCTCAGTTATTTACACATTAGAATTTAATCTCTGACTGCGCAACCACACAATCTCCTTACCAGTCTCTGTACTACAGCTGTCTGAAAGTCCAGCTCCTCTCATTCAGCCACATTTTTCACATTGTGCTTGCAGAACCTCAAGAAAGACGCACAAATAAACTTGTTGATTTCTGCACGGGTATTTCAGGAGGTGGAGGAGGGAATGGAACTGCTGCAGGAAAGGAGCTGCTGCGAAGCAGAACAGTTCTGCTTGCAGGGCTCTGGGCCTGATTTCAAAAGAGAGACAATAGATCAAAATGCTTCAACAAATGAGCATGGCTAGCAGCAAAAAGCTAGGACTCTTGAGATCCAGGAACTATTGGCACATGCTGCATTACAGTAACATTGAATAAAGCGCATAAATAGCCTTGATGGCAGATAAGACAATAGAGGACTCACTGCTTCCTACATGAACAGCTGTTGGATTAACCATTCTCCTGCCTGTTTTATCCCTGACTGGAGTGCTCAGTGGCCTGAATACGCAGATTTCATTAATTTGTTTAAAAATCGAAAAACACAAGTGCTAGTGAGCCAGCAGGCACTTGCTAGAGATGTAGTAAAACAAAAAGCCGCTTCTGGTAGTACAGAGAGTAGGAAAATACAGGGCAGAGTATTTCAGCAGCTGAACAAGGCAAAAACATTTCGCTGCTTGTACAGTTTACGCCCATGTGCTTCCTTGAACACCTGTCCAATGCTTAAAGACTGGATTGGGGTGAAAGTGATGTTTTTAGGTTTCTAATGTTTCCTTTGCAAGTTCAGTTAGAGAGTCAGGAGTCATAAACTCTGAATGCACATACAAATTGCCACATTCCTGCTGTACGAGAGTTTCTAGTTTTTCTCAGTATCCTGGAAAAATGGGAAAATAAATCTGCAAGATATGTTTCTCACCTTTGTCTAAAAAAAAAAAAAGGAAGTAGAATTATAACTACGCTAAATAGAATGTTTCCAAGTGAAAGAAAGACAATTTGGTTTAAAATACTTGAGAATTTTAGAAATGATTCACAGTGTATTTTTGAAACCCTGCCATGCAGCAAAATAACCAGATTTAGACTTTCTCTGCTCAGAATTTACCTATCAGCAATTCCAATATTCTCAAGTTGATAAGTTGATGGATAGTACTTGTCTATGCTGTATGACTGATTCAGTTGGTTTCCTGAATATCTTATGAAACTTTCTTAGCTTAGACCACAACCACCGACCACCAGACAGGCCCCACAGTGTTCTGTGACTTTCCCTGAGTAATACCAAATATTTTGCTGGTGCAAATATTGAAAAAAAAACAGATGTAACTTTTAGGTCAAAAATTAATTTAATTTAAACCTTTTCTATTTTCAAAAACTGCTTTAATAATCTTTCTTGCTAGGAAGCAGTTAAAATTGCTGTGGGAAGTGATGACAACCCACAATCACAGTGAACATGACTAATTTTTCATTGTTTTAAACACCATGTGTCCTTTTATTTACACTATATTCCATAATAGAATTGCATAAAATTTTCAGACGTTATTAAAATGCAGAAACTGAAAAGTAGGTAAGAAACAATATGCAAGCTCAGGAAACAGTTTTACCTAAGAATGTTTTAAATGTTCTAGGCTTTTGACATGTTTAGAAGTGACAGCTTGACTTCAAAATTGGTTGATATTTTATTAAAAGCAGGTTAAGATATCTAAGGAAAGATACGCAACATTAAACCTTGGGTCAAGTAAAATGCTTTTGCCAACCCACCATTTTTTCCCTTCTTCAGAAACAAAATGAAAAAGTCAATTACTTGCACAGCTCCACTCCAGAAGACATGTTTTGTCACCTGCTGACAGCCATGGCTGGCTTCAGAAATGACATGTACCTTGATGTGGGATGTGATTTTAGTTTGTATGATCAACTTTTAAGGGGCATGCTTTAATTACATTTCTGTATTGGTGCTGGACTTTGCTTGTTTGGAGCAAATTCACTTTTCCTGCTTTTCACTTCATTTTAGACCACTCTTTGGAAACTGATCACCCATTTTGTGTAAACCTGAAAACAAATTCCTTCAAGATCAGTATTTTTAAGCACGTAGTAGTCAGTGAGTACTACTCAGTGCACTAGGATGCACTCAGCCTAACGAAACGGTACCTAGCCAGTGTGGAGAATAGAGGATGTAACATTTTTAAGCATTCCTTATGAAGCCCCAATGAATTTTTAAAGGGGGTTGACTACAGTTAATTTAATTTTCTCCAAAAGCCAGCAAAATCTGGTAAGAACAAGCTATTTTACCTTATGAAAAGTTCCTACAGAACCACTCAAATCTGATTATCTGATGTTTAGTCATCATTATTAATCAAAGTTAGCAGTATGATGGAAATTGTGAACATTTTAAAATTAGGAATTAATAATTTATTTTTAGAAGCAGCAGCATTGAATCAAGACAAGTAAATTAATTTGGAAAGCCTTCAAAATGTGTACCTTAATTACAAAGGTGCTGCCTTTGCTAAGTGAAGATGTGGCACATTCGGCAGTTCAAAGAACACCATGAACTGCAATTTAGGAGCATCACAAGAGTTTGGAACTAAATCAAAATAGAAGAAAAAAGTTAATCATATATATGAATATGAATATAATTAATGAATATATTAATATAATTCAATTACTGAATTATATTGACTGTAAACCTGATACTGCGTCTATGTTAATATGATCTAGAGAAGTGATTTTATCATTGTTGAACCACCAGAGAAATGAGCCCATCTGTTACAATTCGCAGTCACAAGCTGTGATTCCACTTAGGACTTCAGCTGTCACTCCTGGTACCCTGGCAGAAGCTGTCTGAACACCTGCTGGGACCAACAAGAAAACAGAGTATCTTCATAAGCAGCTTTGCTATGGAGTAAACACTATATGGTGGTCCCTGTTCAAACAAACACTGTGGTTCAAACCTCGGAAAACAGATAACATCAAAACAGGAAGGGTGAAGTCTTAACTCTCTAACATCCTTTTCTTCAGGGCAGTATTAGCTTGAATAACGCAACTTACAGAGCAACTGCAACAGCTCTTCCTCAGTGTGACGCCACAGCACTGCAGGAGCCAGGCTTCCTTCCTGCAAATGCTCTGAGGCTTCCCTGGAACCGCTGAGCCCCTTCTCAATTGAGGAATGAATGGCCGGCAGAACGCCCCCTGACATCTGTCAGCGACGCTGCAAGCACTCACTTACCTGGCAAGAAGCAGAGTATTTTCCAATGGCTTTGCCCAAAAAAGGGCTCCCAGGATGGCATGCAGCGTTGCAGCATCTACAGGCACCCACCGTGCTGTGCACTCTCCCTGCACCCTCCCAGGCCACCACAATGGTGGAGGTTATCAGGGAATGGCCTGGCCCTTGCACTTGTTTGCAGATGATGCAAAAAACCCCTCTCGTTTCACCAGAGCAAAGGTAGAAGGCCACAACCTCCCTCCCAGTGAGGCAGGGAATGCTGGGACAGCCCAAGACCGCTTCCCCTGCCCAATTCAAGTGTGGCGGGAGTGCTGGCCCGCCTCTCCGCAGCAGCGGGGCGCCTGCCGTGAGGAGGGAGGCCTGAGGGAGCGCCCCGGTGGCAGCGGCCGCCGGCAGGCGTTCTATTCCAGCAACCTGAACAGTGCGGTTGTGCTGAAACCCAAGTGCCTGTTACCTCCCGCCCCCATGTATACAGGATATACATCTATCTACGTGAAAATTTCATAACATACCTGTAAAAATATATTTATTTTTACTTTGTAAATCTAGACCTTTATCATACTTAATGTTATCTATCACACTTCAGGTCACCTAACCTGAAAGCTTTTGTAGAAGTAAAATTATTCCAGTAATTGTTTTCTATGAGACAAATGCCTGGACTATCTAATAGAATTAACTCAGAGCATGGATAAAATAACCTTTAGAAGCTGAAAAAATATTAAACAAAATGCAATGAGATTAGATGGGTCATTAACACTTCAGCTGGGCCAAAGGCCTAAAGATGGTCACTTAATTGATACACCAAAGTTAATTTTTTGAAGATGGAAGCAGTAGAATTAGTCTTCTTAGTTTCTTTCAACACATACCTTCAACGATATTTAACTCTTATCAGAGACAGAAAAAAGCTTGTCTTCAACTCACAGTCATTGCCTCTTCTGAAAAGTAAACTGAATAAAATTAATTGTGCTGTAGAAAAAAAAAATCCCCAATTTTTGCCTTGAAAAACAAAGCTTAAAGGGCAACAGGATCAAAGACTCTTCCTCATGAGAATTTCAGAAACTATATGTTTCTGCTTTGGTGTAAGGCATTTTGTTGTATTCTGTTTCCCTTCTTCCCCAACAGGCTAAAGTCAGAAATTTCAACAACCAAAAAAAGGGCTAAAGCTTGCTGCAGTTCTAATCCACAACCTTCCAGTGAAAATTTAATCCTATATATAAGCATTTAATATATAAGGATACTATCTAGAAGTTTTTCTGCTGTTTTAAGCCAAAATTTCTCCACTTTCTCAGTACTAGACCATAGATGGACACTTGTTTTGTAGTGTGCTAACTGACCGTGGTTGTCATATAAGCAGCTAAGGTGATGATAATTGTTTCCATTTAAAGTCCAAACCTTGGAGTAAAATCTTCTCGGATGAAAAGCTAAACACCTAGTGACAAATTTAACTTGTTCCCTAACACATATGAAAATTAATACAGACACTTATTCAGAAACATTACTCAGAAAGTTAATCACAATGTTATCATGCCATTATTAGCCAAAAGTATGTCCATCATTCCTGACAGAGTCTGTGCCAACATTAGTTATCATGCACTAAAATAAATTGCAATTAACACTCCATCACATGAGGTAACGGGGGCTCGAATACCTCAGAGAATGATGCAGGCAGGCAGGTCTGGCTCAGCTGAGTGCAGTCGTGCTGACAGGTTTGCCTGACTACAAGGTGCTGCACAGGGAGATTGGAAGCTTGGCCACGCAGCAGAAATGCAGAGACCAGGCTTTTGGCCAGGGCTGGACTACAGTAGGTAGGACCTTCCTCCCTTCGAAACATCAGGGAGCACAATTTGGCTCTGCCCAAGTGATTTTACTGAATGGTGATAGAAAATTATTGCTTCCCAGCCTTAGGTTTTCCTGTACACCATGCAGTCATGCTGTGCAAGGTCAAAGCTAGCAAGGCTGACCAGATGTGTGCTAGTTTTACCCTGAACCAAAAGCTGAGGGTCTCTGCAGATTAACTATGCAACGAATGCAATTTCAGTCAAATGGTGCCAGGTTCTAGTAATTGTAGTTCACAGCTGAAAGGGACCATTAGCACACTGTGTTCCTTCCCTTGCAAATACCAAACATAACCAGGCAAAACTCTTGTGAGAATTGATCTTGGTAGAAGACTGAGAAAATGACATGCTGTCATACTGTCTTAATAGCTTAATCATCCCTTAGTGAACCAAACAAAGTTCATTTCAACTTTGAAGGTGGAAGATCAGAACTTGAAAGGAAAATCTCAAAATGGAAAAGAGCCATCTCTCCCCCATCTTGCTCCCAAGGTATGAAAGAGAAATGCACATAGAAAGGAGCAACATTAGCCTGTCATTCCTGCAGCTGTCCGGGTGACTAATAAATAATGAAAACTCAAAGTGAGCCTCATATTTGCAAATAATTATTTCAGCTGTGAACATCTGGGCTAAAACTTTTCAGTAACAATTATGAAGTATCCTGATGATATGTCTTTGATGAAGAAAGCAAAGAATTGAGATACTGAACAACAACAATTCTAGAGTAGTCCAGGTACAGCCAAGAATTAATTGGAATTAATTACTTATCTAGCTCTGGTGAGTTTCTCTGTATTACAACAGCTAACAGTGAGACAGAAAGAACTCAAGAAAGCAAGATCTTTTCCATAATACAAAATAAAATTGGTGATAAAAATGAAACCCCATATCTTCAGACAGAGATATACCTTGATATTCTTTAACACCTCTTCAAATACAGTTTAAGCATTGCAATCTTAAGTTTCTTTTCCTCTGAGACCATTCAAATGGGAATTATCTTTTCTCATGAAAAGATATTTCTGCTCAGTCTTACTGCTTTCCTAACTCTGCTTATATGGTTGAATGTACAGTCAAGAAATGGTAATAGGAAGGGGAGAAAGTTGTAGGTACACAATATCAAGACAAACAGCTCCAGATACTGAATTGTGCTGCCAGATTAATAGACACTTTTAATTAATATACATTATTAAGTTCCTTCAGACAACTCAGTTTATGACATAGCCTTGTGAATCAGTGAAAAACTATGGGGTTTTTGTGAAAAAGCCAGTAATGGTACCAAAAAAATGGTACTATCTACAACAGCAAGTACCATGTTAGGAATCATGGAAGCGTTACTTTGATGATAAAACTCTAGGCAGATTATTAAACAATAACATAAAGCGGTACCAAAGTTAGTTTAACAGCAATAACAGGAACTTATTTTTTAACACAAGTTATTTTCAGCCTTCAGTAGGCTCTTCCATACACGATGGAAGGCTAGAGTTCTTTCGTATTTTTTTGATAGGGAAATCAGACATAAAAAATCTTGTTTCTGCTCATCTAGAAGCCTTGCAAAAATTCTTGTAGCTGTGCAACTATTTCTGTATCCACGGTTTCCATAAGTGCCTGAAAACCTTGTTCTCCCAGTATCTCCTGCTGTGCCTTTAGCTTCTCATAGATGAACTGCTGCAGTGACAGGGTGTGTACAGGGTCCTTCAGTGCAAGCTGTGGAAAACATGTAAGAGAAAAATATGTAACGATGCACTACAAAATACTCTGCAACTTACTCATCTCTTTTATAACCTAAGCTCAAGAAAGAAATCTGCTTTTCTGTGTATTTAATTAAGAAACAAGAGGAAAAATTCCTGTAAAGCAAAGATCAAATTAACTATTATCAAAAGCAAACATCAGTTTAAAACTATTTGAAACACTCCCATATCCTGGACCCAGTCTGCTGTAAGATTTCACCCTTCTGTAAGATAAAACATTTTCATCGCTGCTTTGTTAATCACTGCCTAATGAGTTTCCCATAACTCCTAAAAAATACATCAGATGTTACCATGACAAGCACTTTAGAGATGGCACGAACTGTGGTCAGTTATATTTTGTTAGCAACGAAACAAAACACTGAAAAATTTGAACTAGTTTAGATTATATGACAAACAACAGCTAAAATAAACTTTACGTACGCATAAAGAATAGACACACTTCAGAAGTAGTACTTATACAGCCTCATCAGTACAGCCGGATTATACAGTTTTCTTCTGGGCAGGGAGAGACAGTGTTCCACGTTTTAACTGCTTCTTAATGAAAGCAAAAAGTGATAAATGAAGGGGCTACACTGACAGAGGACCTATTTTTAATTTCAATATCAGAAGACAGGTGTGGGCAGCCTAAGGACAGAGATAGTTATGCAGCACTGGTCCCTCAGTCCACCAGGCTGGATCAAAGGGCACCAGAGGTGGGGACACCTGAAGGCTGCCACATCGTAAAGAAGTAGGATGTTGAAATAAACATGTAATTACTGCAGACCTGTGATCTGTTCATCTTAGTATCAAAACCTAACAACACTACTATTTACACTAGAAGGTCAGGAAACAAAATATAATGCTAGCTCTCAGAGTCCACTGAAACAGGAGACTTCTGAGCTCACAATACCCTGCTATACTATTATTTCCAAAGAAATGAGGCATATTAAACTTGCAGAACTGCTCTTTTGGCATGGTACAAAAAAAGGAATATTTGAATTTCAATATGCAGTGGAAGACATTGAACCTTAAGATTATTTACTTCTTTATTGAACAATATTATAGCTAAAACAGGGGGAAATACTCATTGAAAGAGCCACATAAATATAAGACACAGTAAAACATCCAAAACCCCTGTAATTACCACAAAAGAAAAGTTAGTCTTATTTCTTATGAACAACACCTGTGAAAAAGCAGGCAGCTTTTAAGCCTTTTAAGCCACTTCCACGAATGCTTGCAAGTTCTTCTTTCTTACTCGGTCACCTCACCTTTCATATTGTTACTCTCTTAATCATTCCTTCAGTATGCCTAACACTACCTTTTAGTCTTCGATCCTTCACCATTTTCTGCTATCCAGCTATTCTACATTTCAAAGGCAAGATACAATCTTATTATTATTTATTCCTAACATTACGCTCTTTTGCCAAGGTTAGTTACATCTTTTTTTTTAACAGTGTTAGCACAATCTACAAGGTAAAATAAAAAAACCCTGTCTTGCCAAGCAAAGAATCTACCATTTTCTGAATAACTTGAATACATCTGTTAACCAACAATCATAATTTGGGACATATAACACATTTCTAATTAGTTAGTCTCAGAAAGTTCATAGCTCTAAACAGTTATGTAGAAAATCATTGAAGGAAATTCTGCACAGAAAAACAGGTATTAAAATTGCCATAGACAAGGAATCTCATCCTCGTGACCCTGACAGAGCAGAAGTTAGATGAATGGCATGCATTACAAAGTCACTTCGGGAATCACTGCCAAAAAGACATCCTTTAACAACCTTTTAGCTCACAAACCAATTACCCTACGTATTTAGTTAAATGCATGACTTATGTGACCCTACCATAAATCCTTGGTTAAGTTAAAGTACTCAGAATTAGAATGGGAAGTAAGAATAATTTGCCTTAAAATATCAATTTCAGGTAATTTTTCTTTCTACTCTACCAAGACAAAATCATGTAATCAGCAATTTCATATTACAAAGTTTATTCTCCTGATACAATTTTAAAAAAAAGAAATTAAAAAAAAGAAATAAAATCACAGAATCACAGAAAGGCAGGGGTTGGAAGGGACCTCTGGAAATCATCTTGTCCAACCCCCCTGCTTGAGCAGCCACACCTAGAGCAGGGGGCACAGGACCGCGTCCAGGCGCTTTTTGAATGTCTCCAGGGAAGGAGACTCCACAGCCTCCCTGGGCAGCCTGTGCCACTGCTCTGTCACCCTCACAGGAAAGAAGATTTTTCTCATATTTATGTGGAAATAAAGTAAAGAAAACCAGACTTAAGTCAATGGTAAACAAACCTCTCAAATCATATGTCAACATTCACTAATAAGCCTCCACTTCAGTCCAATTTTTTCTCCAATTTTAACAAGCTACTAGAATACATGTATGAGTGTAATGCTGTTCCAGCAGCCCAATGGCAGTTTGCAAACTCTGGACACAAGTGCTGTATTGTTTTGAATATAAAGGGTTTGAACCCTTGCTTATTTGCAAAGCTTGCTGGAAATTCAAGTCTGAGCTATCTCTACCATCTCTTACAATAATAATTATAGAGTTGCTCTCTAGCATCTCTTACAGGTGCTAACCCTCTACCACCTGCCTTACGGCAGGTGATGATGGGTTTCCAAATAATCTTCTGAATCACCCCTGCAATACCACTGAAAAGTAATTAATCTTGAAAAACAATCACAGTGAAGAAGATTACAAAACAATATATTACAGAATTCAAAGTTAATATTTTTTATTTCTAATGGAGCTGCCGGATTTGCACAATGCTGGGAGTTACAGGAATAGGCTACTGTATGCACTGCAACTTCAGTACCTCAATACTTCGATTTTAGAAGTATTATAATTCCACATTTTCTTTTTCATAAAACTTCAGTGAGGCTAGTTGACTTTATATGTAGTCTTTCCATTACATAGGAAAGTAACTGAAACACTTCTGGTGCAGATTTACCAACGCATGGTCTGTCAGGATAAATGAGAAATTGTACAAAATGCTGCTTAGTTTATTGAAACAAGCATAAACCCATCCCTCACAGTTCAAAGCAGCAGCACTGGAAGCCACTAGGGACCTTTGTGGTATGATTAATGCTTGCTCCTAGAAGCAGCATCTAACATCTGTAAGCCAAACAGGATTTAAGAGTCTTCAGACTTAATTAAGCAGTTAATACACTAATTTGATTTCATTCAGATAGTCTTGTCAAAAATATTTCAAGTAAATTAAAGTGTGTCCTGCAACAATAATAAATTTGCTTTCCTTTCACTCTGTGTTATTGGAACTTGTATTCAGAACTAACAAAACAAATTAAATAGCTTGGTATAATTTGTCAACAATATTAGACAATCAGCTGCAGTCTTAGCTGAACAAACAAGCAAAATCATAAGTTTGGATGAACTGTAAGCACTGTTCTTTATTCACTCTATTTTCATTATGACAAAATTAAAATAGTATCTGGTTTAAGAGAAGACCCATAAGATGTTTTCAGATTATTCTATTTGCTTTTTGGAGGAAAAATCACGCTTTTGAAAGTTGAGTTCCCAGCTTGCTAAGTGCTAAGCATCCATCATCAGTGCAGCATGGAACACAACCATACAAATATTAATACTGGCTACTTAGTCTGTAAACACTGGGTGAGGGACCATATTTTTGAAAGTAAATATGTATGCTGAGTTCCTAGGTGTGTGGCCAGAGGTTTTTTTAATTGAAATGCTCCTGATTCTGATTCTGATAAGAGAAAAACACATGTATTTTCCCATAGAAATAAAAATTCCTAGAAAATTCCAACAGCTTCTTAGAACAGCTACAGACAGGAAACACAAGTTTGGCGAGGAAATACACATCATCGAAATGTGCTTTACGCTGCTCAGTGAAAACCTGATTTGACTAGCTTTAGAATCTATTTACTTTACAAATTGGTCTTGAAACTGGACACAGGTGCCAACATGGGACTGGACCAAAGAAACAAATCTTCCACCTCACTGGTTGCAAACAGCAGTTTGAATCAGAAAAGCAGTACAGAAGTTTTACAGAACAACATTTCCCACCCCTTCAAGCTCTACCTGCCAGCATCAATGGCATTCTGCAGAATTATCAGTTGTTTGAACCAGTACTTGTTAGATGGATCTCTTTCCTCAACATCTGTAGTGACAACACTACAGTAAAAAAAAATCAATAAATTAAATTCTAATAAAACTCAAAAAAGTGTGTTGGTGGTATCTGAATTAAATTGTTGAAAAGATTTCCAGACTTGAGATACTCTCTTCAGTTTACGTATGGATACATTGATACTAAAGAGGGAGGAAGAATGCTGGACATAAAATTACACATATTTACCATGAAGTTTTGGTTAGTATCTCATGACTGTGATGCTCTGGGAAAGACAGGAAAGATAATTTAAGGAGGGAATGTATCCTTTATGTTTAACAGTGATTATAAAATGGAGCCAAATGACACGAAAGGCTCCTAATATCAAAACTTTTTAACAGATTTCAGTGGGACTTACATTAGACCTGTGGCTAATTTGTAGATTAAATGTATATGGAGAAATTATACCCCAAACAACGAACGAAAAGTATTACTTTCAGTAAACCACACTAACACATAAACGTCATCATTTGGCTTATTACACTGCAACTTATTTATTTATTTTCCTGAAGATATAAAATCACAATTCATCTAGTTTCTTCCCAAACTAGGGTAAAATAAAAAAACTTCGTAGCCTTCCATGTTTACGTATAAGCATCTTCTAAAACATGTACCTGCATGGATGATTCAAGTTTCAATCATATGGATTTTTATTGGAAAATACTTCATTTTTCTCTCCACAGTTTCAAATAAAGAGTTGAAAAAGCTTTACTCCCTTTTTAAACAATGATATTGGAGTTCTTAAAAAATACATTAAGGGCACTCAAAAATAAGACACCTGAAGTCTATACACTATGTGCAGTGCAAGGTCATGAATCACTCTCCACCTGTGTACATTTTCCTCAATGTATCTGCAATGAGACTAAAATATAGCAGTATCTGGAAATGTTGATTACATAAAATTATCATAAACTTATAAAGCACTGTTCTAGCTGAAACTCTCTTTAATAATTTTGAGCTATGCGTAATAATAAATGGAGGTACCAATGACAGGATAAAGGGATAGATCGAAGAAAAATATCTAGACCCTGTTCCAACATCAGGAAGTGATACTTACCATGGAACATGCCAGTCCATCTTTTTCCTCATATTAATGGCCTTAAAAGTTGCAAAGCATTATTATTTTGAAAAAGAATCACATTTATCTTTTCATTATTGTTTTATGAGGTTTAAGATCTAAGCCCTGATACAAGCTGCTGATTCAGCAATGGAATATATAAAATGGTAGGAACCTCTTGCACGAATGAAGTGGGACAGGAGACTAGAAACTTTCTTAAATAAATTGCAGATTCCCTTTAGGTTGTTCTTGATTTTCCTGTTCTCATTTCAAGTATTTGTTCCCACTTTTATTTCACCAGAGGTACCTGCTACTGCAGTTGTTCTAAATGTCACATGAATTGAGCGTGTGCGCTGAGGCTCCTACAGAGAGGAAGAAACTTCCAGTACAGGTGGTTAGGAATGGGCCCAGGTGACGTTCTGTTTTTAATCCAGTTTTTCAAATAAAATGCTAGCTTGTGCTTTCAAAGCCATGATTAACAATCCTGATTACTATTTGACACTTCTACTACTAGTGACGTACCGAAATGACCTGTAAAATTTTGAAATGAACAGGCATGAAAAATGGCAAGTCTCAATTTCTCCACCATCCACAAGAATTTATACCGACAAATTTCAGCTGGGATTCAGAATGAATTTATAGCAGATATTCATAACAACTACAGTTCACTTGCTTTAACAGCTGTGAGAAATTGCATAGAAAGGAATAAGAACACAGTGAATACTAAAGTTAGATGAAAAAATGACAGTATAGAAGGCTCAAGTCTGAAATGTATCAGAAATCATCAGCTAAATATGGGAAAGAGTGAAACTGACAGCTGTTCTTACAAAAGAGGATTAAAAGGAGAAAAACAAAGGCTTTTCATCATGCTTAGGAATTATTAGGTTATTTCCAGTAACCGTGGAAATAGTTATGTCTAGATTATGAGATCAGAAACAAAAATGAAGATTCGATATTCATGTATGACAATTTATTCTGTGTAAACCTTCCAAGGAAACAAAAGCTGGAAAGGTGTTTAAGCTGAATGGTAAAGAACAGCTCAGGAACAAATCACAGGCAATCCCTTACAGAAAAAAGGAAACTGACATGCAAGGGAAGATATATTTCCCATGTAAATCAAAACCTGCATTGCTGTGACCTTATCAGTTCTGGCTCCTCCTTACAAAGGCACAGCCATTTCTCTTTACTCAAAAGGCCATTGACTCTGTATTGCATGTGACCCCTGAGGAGTTCCATCACTATGACTGTGTTCATCAACACTGTACTGGTGCATTGTATCATTGAGGAGGGAAGAATGATCCAGGTCATAAACCAATGTGCCCTGCTTTTCATTTTGCCTAATATATCTACGCTGCAGGTAGTCCACAGCAAATCTAACAAGTCTAAATTCCTGAATACTTATCCAAACTACTAAAGTCAACCTGTAACTGCAAAATTAAGGGAATTTCTGCAAGGTAGTTATTAAAACTTTAGCCAGCCACCAAGAAATAAAATTTAAGTATTATATTAATAGAAAGGACTGTAGGTTTAAATTCAGTTTATGTTTTCTTAATCTGATTAACAAACAAAACGTATCTCTCTCCCTGTTGATATATAGATACATCTATCCCTATTGATAAAGATATAGACATATCTATATATGTCAAGAGATTATCCAAAGCCACAAAGAATAAAAATTATCATTCTGTAACAAGCACATAGAATTTAATCCCACAAACTAGAAGAAAATTTAACCAAATTTAACAGAGTGTAGAGATGCTTTTAAGAGTAACTGAATTATAGAACTATCTAATATGTTTTTAAGGACCATAGAAAATAATATTTCTGTGTTTTGTTTAAATTTCAAGTTGCAAGACACTAGGAATTTCTCTTAAGGCATTACCAATAGCAGAAAAATACACAAGAGTTCTCCTGGCATTTATTTTTTTTTAAAAAGGAACCATATATTGATTAGTATTTAGAAGAAAAGCCTAATAAACTAAAAGCATCCAGTGGCTTAAAAAAAACCCAAACAAATTAAAACAAACTATCAAAAGCCATCCAAACTCTCTTCCACTCCTACAAGAAGAAATAAAGTCCTAAAAAAACACTGTCCACAAGTATTCTTTTGGATACGTATAGGTCAGTTACAGCAAATGCACAACAGGGCTACACATATCTACTCAATCACCCAGTTCTACATTTTGTAGTTACTCAATGACAAGCAGTTCAGACTCTCTTTTATTCCACAGCATTTGTACACTGCAGTTTTCCATGTGAGGAACCAGTTTCCCTGAACTCTTATAGAAATAAGTTAAATTATGAAACATTCACAGATTAGGTTAGACAAAAATAGCACAATTGCATGGTACCTAATCCAGATATCTTCACCTAAATCAATGGTCCTTATTAAGAGTACTTTATATTAGAAAAAGGTTCTATGCAAGCATATGGTTCAATAGCTGTTCAGGTAAAACACATAATCCAATATAAGAAAGATTGTTTCACATATGTGAATTTTGGCCTGCCATGACATTTCAGTAAGCTTTGTCTCCCTGCATTTTTCAAAAAACCCTTTTTGTAGTATCTTAGTATTATAATGTCCAGATTTTGTGAAGAGCTGTTTATTTTGGCAACATTTTCCCAGAGTCAAAAGGAAAGCAGAAGCAGAAGTATTGTGGCTGCACAGTTTGTCATCAAAGCATTTTGCTTTTTTGATTCAAGAGAAGATTTTCCAAGAACAATAGACAAACCAATTCCAAAGGCAAAGAATTTAGTCTGACACAAGTGAATCACATTAGATCTGTTATTCAATTATAGAACTGATTAAAACTTACAATTTTTTTTCTTTTGTCTTGTTCTGTGGGAGGTTCCTCATCTTCTGTAACTTTGGGCTCTTCAAAATGAGATATCATCATGCAGCTAAGAATGGGAATATAGTTTCAAAGTATTTTAGGAGATAATTTCAACATACATTATCATTAAAAATTATTTTAAAGCACCTTTAAAAACACAGGACAGATATGAGGGAGTTTGATGAAAGTCAGGCAATCTGTTACAACACCATTTTTTTCAGAGAACAGTGAATCTAAAGAAGGCTGAATGCATGTTCTGTGTCACCTACACCCATGTAACAATCTCAGTTATCCTCCATATTTTATCCCAAGTTTTGGCTTAAAAATGCATTTCTGCATATACAAAACAGACTATGTGGGTTTATAAAAATTAATATAGAAAAACCTACTGTTCCTAACTAGAATTTCCCAATCTTTCCAAGGAAGTGCTACACAAGCAATCTGTATGCTATCAACATGAAAATCAATGTGGCATACATGCAGAACTAGCAAAGATTTCTCATTGCATTCATGCTTTCCTGTGAGATCTTTAACAAGAGGACCTGAAAACTAATGTGGTCACTGCTGTTGGTTCTAGACACTAAAATCTGCAAGACACTGAACAGTAATGTCTTAGGTGGACAGAAATTAGTTATATTCTGCAGTCATTTATTTAGTTTTTTCTAGGCAGGTAAAGCAAAGCTTTTAAATGCCTTATTTTTTTGTTTTGATCCACCCTCAACTGATAGGTACCAATACACAAAATTAACAGCTACGTTTTAACTATTATTTTTGTAGTTAAGTATAAAACCAGAAAATGTGAAAAAAAATTAGTGTAAATGCCAGATGTTTTTCTGTCCCTTGAGACAGTTTGAATGGACTTTATAAAGACATTGGTAAAAGCTATCCTACAGCAAACATGCTCTCCATTCACTTTACATTCCCATGTTGAAAGATATATAAAATATTCCACCACTTTACCAAATTTTTCCTATAAAATCTGCTTTAAAAAACAAAAGGATTTAAAAATCAATCAGGTGACAACAACTTGACACCAGGTGCTAGGTAAAGGTGCTAGGAAAGACACATAATCCACGTATTACATGATCACTCATTTTCAGCCCTGTACTACTACGCATTTTAATTGCTGCATTCCACTAGCGGGTGAAAGGTTCCGACAGCGAAGTTAAATAACTTGTTTTAAAGTTAGTAATACAAAGAAGAGTTGTGATTTTATGTGAAAATGTTCAGACTTACTCTGTTTATATATTCAGTTTTCTATTAACATGTGTTTAGAGTTATATGAAACACTTGCTAAACAGCACAGTAGAAGGGTCAAATACTAACACAGAAGCCATTTCCAACAGAAAGATTAGCTATTTCAAAATAATACAGCAAATCTCCTGTCTCCTTTCCTCATAAATGGCATCATCTCTCACAACTCAGTTTATTAAAGAAAAAAGGAGACAAAAATATGTTGATTGACAAAATACAAGATTGAACTAACTTATCAGACCTTGATAAATTTTAGGTACCAAAAAGAGTAATTCAAAAAACTAGGAGAAGAGGGAATAAAAAAAAAGATGATTATGAAAATGGTAAGACTGTGAATAATATTGAGATAAGACAAGAGCAATGGAATGCTCCCCTTTCCAGAGATCTGACTTCTGTAAAGCTTTCTTGTAATTATCACTACCATTTGAAACATAAGCGCTAGGAAACCTGGCTGAGTATAATCCCTTTTTATTGTAAGCCAGGGCACTGTGTGATAATTTTCATAACTGTCACTGTTTTGGCTGGGATAGAGTTAATTTTCTTCACTGCAGCTGGCATAGTGTTGTGCTTTGGATTTAGAATGAGAATAATGTTGATAACACACCGATGTTTTAGTTGTTGCTGGGTAGTGCTTGTTCTATTCAAGGACTTTTCCAGTTTCTCATGCTTTGCCGGGTGCACAAGACACCGGGAGGGGAGGGGGCACAGCTAAGAGAGCCGATTCAAATTGGCCAAAGACATATTCCATATCATATGACATAATGCTCAGTATGTTAACTGGGGGAGTTGGCTGGGGGGGCAGAGATCGCAGCTCGGGGACTGGTGGCATCAATCAGCAGGTGGTGAGTGGTTGCATCACTTGGCTTATTTTTCCCCCAGGTTTTGCCTCCCCACCTCTTCCCCTCCATCCCCCCACCTTGCTCTTTGCCTTTTCTTCTTCTTATTATTATTATTGTCATTATCATAATAATTATTATTTTAATTATTAAACTGTTCTTATCTCAAGCCACGGGTTTTCTTACTTTGACCCTTCCGATTCTCTCCCCCATCCCACAGGGGTGGGGGGAGTGAGTGAGCGGCTGCGTGGTGCTTAGCTGCTGGCTGGGGCTAAACCACGACACTCCTTTTTGGCGCCTAACATGGGGCACGAAGGGTTTGAGATAATAACAATTGCTGGTCACAGCATTGACTAATCTGTTCTCAGTGTTAGTTTATTTGATCTGCACCATGCTCTCGCTTTTGCTGTACATGTTAAAGACTGGGGTTGTTTTTTATATTTTGCTGTGCTCCGCAGTGATTAGCAATGTTGTGCCTAGGAGGTTTGTTATTCAAACACTAGCCTGGAGCATTATCTGGTATTTGCGTTTTGTACTGAATCTGTTACTGTACTTTGGGCACCACCTCCTGGAAACATTTAGGAATTATACATCCTCCTCTGAGAGGTTTTTTTTATGGAAGAAGTACAGAATGGCACCTTAGCCGCCTTCTTGTATCATGTTTCCTCCTTCATTACAATAACTTTTTTGTATCATGAACATCCTTGGGTAGTTAAGACAGATATATTGGTATTTCTTGGAAATATTGTTTCAGTGTTGCCTAAGGTTAATAAGCAATTTAAGAATATCATCCAGCAATGTGCCCCAAGGCTTGATATGTATGAGCGGCAGGGCATGTGGGATAGCATGGGCAAATACCTGGGGCAGTGGGCACCCCCAGTGTTTTGGGACTTCACCCCTGAACAAGTGCAGAATCCTGAAAAACTGGTAGAATATTTGGAGAAAGTATGCTGTTACGCTGGGACTCCAGAGAGACACAGATCACTGCAATGTGCTGGGGCCTGGCCCATGTGTACTGTGCCCTGTTCAAAAGTATTCAGTGCTCCTAAGGGGAAGAGAAGGTCTCTGGATCAAAAGACAAAGTGACAGGCACTGCGGCCACTCAAAACCCTCAGGACAAGCACTGTGGCTACTCAGACCCCCACGACAGGCACTGCAGCTGAATCAGAGAATTAACCCGTGCCAGTTATCAGTCGCCCCCATCACAAGAAGAAATCTTGGAAGCGGACATCAACTTGTTTAGAAAGGGATGATGAATCCCTGGAGGTATTAAAAGACGTGTAGCCATGGCACTTCAGGGCATGGTTTAGGAGACAAGGTAGTGTTGGGCTGATGGTTCAACTTGATGATCCTAGAGGGCTTTTCCAAAATTAATATTCTATGATTTTATGATTCTAAGAGCAGGCCCATCATGAGATCAGGAGGAAGAGCTCATAAACAAGACAGAAACCACCTGATCCCTATCCTTGAGTGAGTTGCGAGATACTCGAAAAGATTTTGGCCATCGTTCAGGTGAGCACATTAGCTGGCTGCTCCAATGCTGTGATAATGGCGCCAGTAGCCTGGAATTAGAGGGGAAGGAAGCCAAACGACTGGGATTCCTTTCTGGAGAAGAGGGCATTGGCAAAGCAATTGGAAAAGGGGCACAAGGCCTAAGGCTTTGACACGACTCTACTCCTGTCAGTGTGAAAGAAAGGAATCCCTTCAAGGAAGAAGTTATATATCACCCAGGAAAATGGACAACCATGGGGAAAGGTATCCAGCACCTGAGGGAACTAGCTGTGCTTGAGGTGATTTATGGTGACCTGGACGATGAACAGTCACCCAAAGATCCAGATGAAGCCCAGTGCACATGACCCATGTGGTGTAAGTTTGTACAGAGTGCACCTTCATCCCATGTACACTCATTAGCAATATTGTCCTGGAAAGATGAAGAGGCACCAACAATGGGGGATGTGATTGACAGACACTGGGATTATGAAGCACATGGCTCTTCCTCCCCTGTCTTGGCTGTGGAGAAACTGTCCCAGGAGGTCCAGCAACTCAAAGAAGATATGTCCTACTCCCTACCTGTATGGACCAGTATCTCAGCCATTAGGAGTAAAAAGCCCCTTTGCTCATGAGAGCGGTTACACGCCACAGTCCACCTATGGTTTTACCTGCGTGACCACAGAAAGGACATGAGAAAGTGGGCTTTTGATATTGCTGAACAGGGGAAGTGGCCAGTGCTCTATCTCTATACTGACTCCTGGATGGTGGCAAGTGCCCTGTGGGGGTGGTTGCAGCAGTGGAAGCAGAGCAACTGGCAGCACAGAGGCAAACCCATCTGGGCCGTCACATTGTGGCAAGCTATTGCTGCCCAGGTAGAGAACCTGGTTGTGAAAGTATGTGATGTGGATGCTCACGTGCCCAAGAGTCAGGCCACTGAAGAACGTCAGGTGGGTCAGGCTGCTAAGATTGAAGTGGCTCACGTGGATCTGGACTGGCAACATAAGAGTGAATTATTTCTAGCTCGGTGGGCCCATGACACCTCAGGCCATCAAGGGAGAGATGCAACATACAGGTAGGCTTGTGATCGAGGGGTGGACTTGACCATGGGTGTTATTGCACAGGTTATCCATGAATGTGAAACATGTGCTGCAATCAAGCAAGCAAAGCGGGTAAAGCCTCTGTGGTATGGGGGACGATGGCTGAAATATAAATATGGGGAGGCCTGGCAAATTGACTGTATCACACTCCCACAAACCCATCAAGGCAAACACCGTGGGCTTACAATGGGGGGCCCATCCACTGGCTGGCTGGAAACATACCCCGTCCCCCACGCCACTGCCTGGAACACTATCCTGGGCCTCAAAAAACAAGTCCTGTGGCGACATGGCACCCCAGAGAGAATTGAGTCAGGCAACGGGACTCATTGCCGAAATAACGTCATAGACACCTGGGCCAAAGAGCACGGCATTGAGTGGGTGTATCACATCCCCTATCACGCACCAGCCTCTGGGAGAATTGAACGGTACAATGGACTGTTAAAAACTACACTGAGAGCAATGGGGGGTGGAACATTCAAACACTGGGATACATATTTAGCAAAAGCCACGTAGTTAGTCAACACAAGGGGATCTGCCAACCGAGCTGGCCCTGCCCAGTCAGAAATCCTACATACTGTGGAAGGGGATAGAGTCCCTGTAGTGCACACAAAAGTATGCTGGGCAAAACAGTCTGGGTTCTTCCTGCCTCAGGCAAAGGCAAACCCATTCGTGGGATTGCTTTTGCTCAAGGACCTGTGTGCACTTGGTGGGTGATGCAGGAGTCCAGTGCATGCCTCAAGGGGACTTGATTTTGGGTGAAAACAGCCAATGAACTGAACTGTGTAACATTGTATGTCATCACTTCTCTGGTAGCTCTATGCCATATCAATGGTATCACAGTAGGAATCTCCCAAATTAATGAAGAATGAACTTTGATTAAACCGAGGGAAGCACAGAGGTGATGGAGCAAGTGCTGACTTCTGCATGCAAAAATGCAACACCACACACACCACCTCTCCTGCCCTGAAAGACTGTTATGACAGATGAAGCCCAAAGCCATGGACTGAATGAACTCAGTGGGCATTTTGTGGACATTTGTGGACATTTTACAGCGATGGTTCACACACTAAGGAAATAGGTTATGTGTATTATATCAAAGGATGGGAAAGGGGGTGGAGGTTAATGAGGTTGTATTAGATAGTATGGGACATGAGCATGACGTAAATGGTAAGGAATAAGGGGTGGATACTGCATGGTTTTGGCTGGGATAGAGTTAATTTTCTTCACTGTAGCTGCTACAGTTCTGTTTTCTGGATTTAGTGTGAGAATGATGTTGATAACATACTGATGTTTTAGTAAGCACTATTTAGGAACAAAACTAGTCAAGGACTTTTCCAGTTTCCCATGCTCTGCCAGGTACACAACAAGCTGGGAGGGGAGTGGGCACAGCCAGGACAGCTGATCGAAACTGGCTAAAGGCATATTCCATACCATATGACAACATGCTCAGTACATTGAGGCAGTTGGCTGGGGGAAGCAGAATCGTGGTTCAGGGACTGGTGGCGTCAGTCGGTTGTGAGTGGTTGCATCACTTGTTTGTGTCCCATCCACCCCCGCCTCAGGTTTTGCCTCTCTCGTTATTTTCCTTTTCAAAAATGGAAATAGAAATAAAAATAACTGTTCTTATCTCAACCCATGAGTTTTCTTACTTCTGCTCTTCCAACCTCTCCCCCATCCCACTGGGGTTGGGGGAGTGAACGAGTGACTGTGTGGTATTTAATTGTTGACTGGGGCTAAAGCACAATAACCTGATCAAAACTCCCTCTAAAATCTGGTGAGACCTTTATCTTTGCAATTGTATTTGGAAAGGCTCTTCCAAAATCTCATTGCCCTAACTACAACTGTTTCTTCAAATTTCCAGTTTAAATATATTCATGGTCAGCTTACACTTAAGACAACACTGTAATTTAATGTATAGTTTTCCTTGTGCACGTTTACCCCCTTCTTCATTCTTTAGCAGCTGCAGGTCTGTATTGTTTCAGTCTTGATTTTCCTATGCTAAACATGTTGTTTTAGTCTCTATCTAATATTTAGCCACTGTAGTGTAGTCAGTGGAGTACACAAATTTTTTTCTGAACCAGTTCAAGCTTAAATCGTTCTTCTTCAACCTGGAGAGCCAGAACAGTGCACACAACTCCAGATTATCTCACCTTATTTACTTTCAGATTATGTCAAAATGTGTAACACAAATGTTAGAATCTTTCAAACAGCCCATTCACTATGTCATGTTAACAGAAATATGTCCTCGGTTCAGTGTGCCTATATTCTACAAAGTAAGAACAAGGCCCAGTTTGGAAAAGTACAGTGACACAGTCTACAAGCCTTCAGGCTTAAAATATGAAATGAACTAGGACAAAGTTTTCTTTATTTCTCTGTGAGAACTCTTTTCAACAAGTGCTCGCAAGGTAAGATATTTAGAAATAGAAGGGACTCTGCCACATTGTCTCCAATTGTAAACAGAACACAGGTACAAAGCACATTCCCAGACTTTGGAGTTACGCCTTCTATACTGGAAGTTGGGGGGCGTGCAGAGTGGAAAGTACTTTTTCTAGCAATTCTTGGGCATAGTTCAGGCTCATCATGAGTGGGGACCATTCTCAGAGCACACCTGTGTGCGTAGCACCTGTTTTAAGTGGAGGAAAACTTAATGGATTGCATGCAGGCTGTTCTGTGCTAGCTGGTTTCAGTGCCAGCAAACATCTGCTCAAGCAGTCAATTAATTAGTTCAGATACAGTCTGTTCTATCCACCAGGTAATTATCTGAAAGTTAAAAAGTGTATGAATCTTAGCATCTGGTAAATAGTGTTATTAGAATTTAGTGTCTGTAGGGACATCTTGCAGAGCATCTGTTTTTAATGTTTTAGAACTCTTCACCATTTTAAAACTATGTAACAATTACAAAGAAAAAACAACATTAAGATCTCTGTCCTAAAAAAAATCCCTATTATTCAGTGTTTTTTCACTTTTCCAGCTTTGATGAAATACCACCGGTAACCTGGGAGTCAGCAGGGGATGAACGAGCGAGGAGCTGGGTGACAGTACACTCTAAGCACCCCTGACACCACCTTCCTGCCATGAACAAACTCTTCCTTCTGGCTCTGGAAACTGTCTTTTGAGGTATGTCCTGTAGCAGCCAGTGTGTGAACTGGAACACTGAAGGGGGAGAACTGCCTTTGTGGGGTAGGTTTTCAAGTTCCCAGGGCTGTGCAGTATTGTACACTATGTCCACTCAGTGAGGCTGAGGCATTTAGGAAAAGATCTTGGTTAAAGTCCAGATGTCACACGCAGAGAAACTCTGAGCTACCACCCTACAACATACAAGCTTGTTGGATTGTAATTTTAGATATAATAGTAAAGTGAGCGAAAAGCAAATCTAAGGATATGAACATTTTAAGACATCACTTAGTAGGTAACTTAATGAACAACAGAAAATTATATTGACTCTCATTTTAAGCTCTCCCTCCCCCCATTACAATTATTTTTATTTAGGATCAAAAATTTCCTATTTACTAAAACATTCACTTTCGTTAAAACAGAACTCTCACAAGCATGTCTTATCTGCCTACAGATTTTTCTAATCAAAGTGCTATATATAAAACAGTACTACTACTGTTAAACACACAAAAATTCATTAGATTTTCCACTTACTCTTTGTAAGTTCCTGTTTCAGGATCTTCGGTCATAATATCATGCAGCCCTTCCACTGAAATGTTGATGATACCACAAAATTTATCTTGGATAACACTGGAAAAGAACAGGAAAGTGACTTAGCTAAAAGAACTACACAGGAAATTTGCACAATAACTGTAGAGCACATTTAATGAGCAGTATTTTCACTGCTTACTGCTTAGCTGAGCATGCTGTCAAGCAGCTAATTCAATATTTTCTTTAATTACACAAAGGCTTCAAAAATATGCAAGAAACATTATTCTTAAATAGAATAAAACCTGATGTGCCACCGTTGAAAACCTAGAAATAATTGCAAATGGAATAAAAGAAAAAGTACATTAGCACAGGACTCAAGAATTGAGTGGGGATGGCACGCTCCTGCTAGCAGGTAGGTCAGAGTACTGCCTTCTATTCCTAACATATTTACACATTTTCTCCCATCCCTGTTCAATGCAAAATCTACACACAAACCCTTGAGCAAAGGGCAGCTTGTGAAGATGGTACACTTCCCTGCTGTTTTCTCTGACCAGTCTTATGGGTATTTCTTCACCCTCCTAGGCAGCTGAATGACTCCCCATAGAGAGTGAAAAATATCTGCACCCAGGTCTGCAGGAAAGCCACTTCCCTGACTAGAGAGGTGAGGTAGGATTTCTGTGCTTACACACAGGCACCTCCTGCCATTTGAAACACTAACCAATTTAAAACAACTGCCAAGGGCTGGTAGGTATCACTCCGGACTTAAGAGAGATAAGCACCTTTCCCCAGCATGAGCTGAAGGCCAGACTGGATGCCCCCACAATGGCCAAAATGACACTACACATTTAGGCACTTGCCCCTGCCTTGAGGATTCATGTGCCTGTAGGGTAAAGGCACAGAAACATGATCTCCCCGTGATGTATAAAGTAGTTGCTAGCAGCTCCTAGTTAACGGAAAGCAGCTGTGACTGCTGTCTCTGCGGAATTTACTGTGGGTCTAATGCCAGAGATGCACTATTGTGGGACTTCGGTACATGGAACCCTACTCTGAACTACTAAAGGGTGAAGACATACTGCAAATGAAAAGATGTTAACTTGGGAAGACTGCAAAAGTTCCAGCCTCAAGCAGCAAAGAAACAGAAATTACCTAACTGATGAAGGTAAACTACAGCTCTCTTCCTGGGACTGCAATTGATTGAAGCATTTTATTACTCCCTGTTTGGAATTTCAGGCTTAATTTTCCCCAAAAGATGCTGCTGCTGTCCAGCGGGCAGAAGCAGACATGTTCCAAATTTGTTTAAAGGTACTGAATACTAAGGTCATGTATTGTACTTTGATCCTTTATGGTTTAATGTAGACAAATCTATTTCTGAATATTCTTTCATTTCCTTACTTGAGATGAACATGGAAAAACTGGATAAACTGCAGCTCCTTGTACATTAGTTATTGCATTTGAAGAACTTTGTGTCAGGCATAAAACAAAATTTTACGTATATTACAAACAGAACTTATATAGCAATAGATGCTTTGGAAAAATGCCTATCAAGTTAGAATACTAAGCATATAAAATATTTCTTTTAGATTTGTTTTGACAAGATTATGATTCAAATCACAATCATTTTGTTTCCAAAGGATTATTTTTGTTCCCTTTTTCCTTCAGCTGCTGTCGAATGCCAGGATCTGAACTGTATTTTTATGATGAAACTTGAAACTCCTGAATTCCATAAAATTAAAATTGACACAATTTTGACTCAGTCTGGCTTATTCTTATTATCACTGTCAAGTATATATTTTATAAATTACTTTCTCCCTTGCCAAAAAGCTTCTCCACCTCATTCAGAACAGCAAAGTATTACATGTTGTGAGACTGAATCTTTGTGGGGTTCTGCAGGGAGCAAGCAAACAGCCTACCGACCACAGAGTGCCACTGAGAAAGTGAGTGATGCCTCCTTCATACTCTGCAGAACAAGCCCTCAGAGACAGAGCAGGTTTCTTCACTCAAGTCAGAGATTCCCACCTAGCACACCTCCCATTAAAGCTCTTTTGCTTCATACTTTTTTTGAAACACATCTCTAGGAAAATGCAATTAAT
Organism: Phalacrocorax aristotelis; assembly: GCF_949628215.1. NCBI lineage: Eukaryota > Metazoa > Chordata > Aves > Suliformes > Phalacrocoracidae > Phalacrocorax > Phalacrocorax aristotelis. The sequence goes on from NC_134311.1 coordinate 59,869,646, forward strand.
GTGGTTAATATTTTCAAACATGAGAAAGGAAACAGCTGTCCTCAGATTCATGTCAATAGAGGACAAGGGGCATTCAACCAAGACAGATCCGAACACTTTGCACCCTGGAGACATAAAATATGCCCCGTACATATGCACTATTTAATGAACAATACAGGTTGCTGTCTATTACCCTGTAGTTGTATTTTTTCCTTCCAAGCTGCGTGAAGGATCCCTAACTGCCACAGAAATTTTACACGGGGAGGGAAGAGAAAGGTGTTTGACCCAACGAAGGCATAGCCTTTTCATGAGCTGCACTGCTCATGGTCAGTGTATTCAGGGAGGTTACTTTAGTTAACCAACAGGTAAATAAATACTCTAGGCATAATGCTCATTAACTTTATGATTTTTTTCCAAGCTTGCAGATTGATAGGAGGAACACACAGGGAGGCCTATTTCAGTAACTTGTGTTTCCAAGGATCTGTGATATTTCCAGAAGAAACTGAGGACAGCTGCTGAAGACCCAAAATACTGGTCTTGATAGTTAACTCCAAAGCACATAAAGAAATTATTCATTTAATTACTTGGAGAGGTTATTTGTACTTTATGGCATAAATGAGGGATGATATTTTACTTCTTTCTTCCATGAAAGATGGAAAATTCAAGGAATTTTATTAATTTTTTTAGGGAAGCAATGCTGAAGAATGTAGAAGACCCTTCAAAAGGGGAAACTCCTTCCTGCAGCTTTCAGTAAAGATCACACCTCCTTTTTTCTACCCCTTCTTCTTTTTCACTTTAAATGGGACATGAAGTTTCTTCCTACCAAAGACTCACCGAAATGTTTACCAAGTATGAAATCATTAAACCATGCAATTATTTTTAGAATTCAAGACACATGCTAGTGAAAAATAAAGACAGCAAAGGCTTATTGTGGTTTGAAAAAAATAAACCTCAGTTGAAGTTCAATGGCAATATAAAATGCATCAGGCCTTATTTTCACAGAAGAGAAAAAGAGCCATGCAAATCAACGCAATACCTTTTTAAAGATACTAAAATTAACCTGCTTGTTCCAATAAATACATTAGAAAGTCATATGAGAAGATTCAGAAGATGACAGGGACACTGTATTTAGGTGAACTTTCAAAATGGAAGTTAATACTGTCCATACTAAAATCTTAACTTCAGAGGAAGGTACCATTTAAGCAACTCCCCCCTTGAATTGCATATAATCCAGACCAGCACTGGAACAAACAACAGCATCAAGTTATAACTGGTTTTATAACTACCCAGTTTCCCTAAGTTACCAGGACAAAGCCTCATTTGGTATGTAGCAAAAATTGTCAAAAGGCAGGCCCAGAATTAGACGATTATAACTTCTATGAACCTGTTAGGATCTAAACCACTCAAGAACAGTTTCAAATATGAAATTTACACATATTAACAATGCTTTTTATAACAGAAAGGATCTTTTATGCTGTCTGTAACTCAAATTCACCTTGCCTATAATGAAAACAAAATATAGTGAGCATTTAGGGCAGCTTATACCTGAATAATCTCAAAACTTTTATTTAAAAATTTGCATAATTTGTAACATGAAAGAATAAAAGCTTTGCAAAGGAAAAAACAGACATCTGTTCCGAAAAAAGTAATATTTGTTTTTTCTCATTCTATCATTTCTAATACACTCAACTATCTATTCAACGTATTTATTATCCTGAGGTTTCATGCAAAAAATCAGAATTTGGATTTCAATTACATAGATAGTCACTGGAAATAAAGCTTTACCATCATCTTAATAAAACATCTATAATGATATATTTTTAGGGATACTTAAATAAAATGGTCCCCATGTCTGCTGTGCATCTTCCTCAGCCTGTCAGAAAGGGAGTTAAAAATCTGCATGGGAAAACATACTTTTTTAGAGATTAAAAGGAAGAGGTAAAAAATCTTTTCTGCTTTTCTCATTCACCAGGATGAAGCAGTAAACACAAAACAAGGGAAAGCTTAATTTCGTACCTTTACTACCTTTACTAGTGTACAGTAGATTTTGGAAAGATTAATTCAATATTTATTCTTATCTCATTAGCCAAGGAAAAAGGTGGAGTGGGACAACTGGAGATTACTTTGCATGTACTGTGAGCTATGTAAAAGATCATTACACACACACAACCCCACCTTAGGACACGTACACTGCTAAGGAGCTCCTAAAATAGTCATGCAGCAGCTAGGACATTTCCAGGAAAGTCTTATGGCTGACCATAAACTTGATAACCATAAATCACCATTTTGCTTCAAGAGGGCAGACTCAACTGAGTCTTCTAATGTAAGACATATGAACCACATGGGCACATGGAAGGGTCTGCAGTCAGTGTCTATATATGTACTGGTAGCAGATAACGTGTGTCATTCCTGGAAATCAACTGGAGATGGATAAACAGGACGACAGGGAGCAGCACAACACGGCTGCACATGAGTTACACGAGCAGAAATCAGGCAGGCTGGAACAAGAACCTTGAGGGCAGTTCTGGTTCGTCTGGAGAGTGCCCCAGCCTCAAGGCTGGATACTGGAACAGCAATATACGTCTACACAACTTAAATAGACCCCAGGAGGACAGACTATCAAACATTGTTCTCCATTCTCCCTTCAACAAAACAATCTATCTGTAAATTGTGTTGCTTATAAGCAAAGTGATTGAAGTCTCTATGGCACAGGCCTGTAGAAGACAAACAGTATCTAGAAGGCCTATTCAGTTATCTGAAAGTTTTACAAGATTGGTCTATTTGGAATATATTTTTATGACTTTTTCCTGAATAATGTTTGAATTATTGGAGTAACGATGAGATTAAAAAAAAATCATAGAAATTCAGGTTGAAAATAAAGCTGCAACACACTAGACAAACCCTGACAATAATGTAAATAGAACATCAATATTCAAAATAGAAATAAAAGTTAAAACAAATGCAAACTATATAGTAAAATAATATCAATCTTTTGAAGATAAAGCCTAAAATTAGGTTTTCACTAAGAAAACGTGCTTTGACCTGGCACTTCAAAATATATACTACAAATATGTAAACATCTTCAGTAATTAATATAAAATTATGTATTTAAAGTGTAGTATATTTCTTCAGTTTACACTTCTTATCCAGCCAAAACCTCCCTCCAACTATTACTATATAGAAGACAAAATACCTTTTACCGACAATAATTAACGAGCTCATAATAAACTTGGTAAGTTTTCAATCCAAAAGAAATTCAGTTTCCCTATTAACTCCAGTTTCAGGTATTATCATAAAATGATACAGATACACGCTAACAAAAAATTATTTTTAATATATTCATTATACAGACTGAATACACAACTTTGTATATTAAAATGTCATCAGTATGAATATGATTTGTATAGTTTTAAATTTTTCTTTTCCTTGAGAGGTCAAACATGCCAGATGTAAATATGCTCACTTTTTTCCCCACTGTGACGATTAATAGAGGCGGAGCAGAAACTGCATTACAATAAATAAATGAAGCATTGCTTTTTTTTCTCATTCTCCCGATTTCTTGGCTTCACGATCCTGCTAAAAACTGATGTTTTGCTTGCTTCAAGCTTCCAGTTAGCTTTGGAATTTCTATAGAAACTTACACCATTAAGTACTGCAAAATAAATTAAATATATATATACATTATACTGCACATTTACTTGAGTTATTCCTGCAACAGGGTCAGAGGGTAACATACCTATCCATGTCAGATTTAAATGGCATCTAATAAAAATGAATAAATTTCAAAACATTCAGAAAGCAAATGATGATTCAGAAAGCAAATTATACCGTTTTCCACAAGTCTATCAACCAGTTGATTTTAATCAGTGAAGAAAATTGAGTTCTTCATTTCTTGACATTTCAGATCACAATAAAGCTAACCTCAAATCAAATGAGATAAATTACAATGATGAATGTTCAAACAATATGACCTGTGCCTGACTTTCAGATGCTGTTCGCTTGAGCAGCCTAATTTGGTCCATTTCCGAATGCCCCACTGAATTCCGAGTTAAAGACTGCACTGGGTCAGTTATGTTGTATCTGCCAGGCTGATAAAAACCATAGTATTCTATTCTCTTTTCCCCTGAACTTTCCAGCACCTTTAGTTTCTGCCTAAACTGAATAATTTTACAGGTTAAGAACAGGATCACAGCACAAGCCAGAATAAAAAAGCCTAGTAAAATGTCAAAAGCTTGATTCAGCTTTTTAATCTGCTGTGTACAAAGTAGGGAAGTTTTTAATGATACAGGAGCAGCATCTGTCGGAAAGAAACCTTTTTCTTCTACAGTTCTGTTAACAGGTATAATCTGCGCTGGTATTGGCACCATTAGTTTTGATAATACCGTAGTTGCCCGGGATGGAATTTCAGCAACATTTTCTTCATAGGGCAACGGGTTAGCAGATGTGGCTGTAGTTTCTTCCCAGAAAGCAACATACTTAGTTCCTGTATTAACAAACTGTTCAAATGCATTGTGCCTGCTTCCCTTATGCCACGCCATCAGCAAAGTGGTAGTGCTGTGATGGACACCTACGGATCCCAGACTCCAGGTTGCTTCTGGGCTGGCAGTAGGGCTACTGCAGTTTGCAAACTTAATGTAATGCAAAGGTCTACCACGCATACTCAGGGGACTCTGACAATGAATTTTTACAGAAACAGGAGATGATGCTAGCCAATTAAGTAATCCAAGCATTTTGCAGCTGCAATTCCAAGGATTATAATTTACCTGTAGATGAGTTAAAGACACTAAGGGCTTGAGCACTTCAGGTTGTAACTCAGTAATATTATTAAATGCTAAACTGAGTATTTTAAGTGACTGTCCCATTTTTTCAAAGGTACCATTGCCAATACTGGTTATTTTATTTCTGTCTAGCTGCAGATACATTAAATTGTTCAATAAAGGAAATGTGCTGGAATTTATATTTTCTAAATCATTATAACTTAAGATTAATTGGCTAAGGCTGTTTAATCCAAAAAATCCATTTACAGCAATACATTTTAGCTTTACGTTTTTTAAAGACAGGTATCTAAGCTTGTCAAGTCCTTTAAATGCAAAAGGATGTATTGATCCGATGGGATTGTGAGACAAAGAAAGTCTTTCAAGATTTTTGAGCCTTCCAATAGCATTCGATGGTACAGAAGTTAAGTTGTTACCTTCAAGGAACAAATATGCAAGGTTTTCAAGATGATGAAATGCTGAATCTGATATCCGTGAAATCTTATTATTGGCTAGGTTAAGAGTTTGGAGACTTATCATTCCCAAGAAGGTCCCACTTCCAAGGACACTGAGACGATTTCTTTGGAGTGTTAAATATCTAACAGAAAGGAGATCACTAAATAATCCTCTGGAAACAAAAGCTATTTGATTATTCTGAAGGTACAAACAATGAAGATTGGAAAGACCTTCAAAGATTCCTGGATCCAGGCGTTTAATATTATTGTTATTTAGATGCAAGTAGCACAGTTTGGGGAGTTCCACAAAAGCTTTTGGGTGTACGTATGAAATACTGGAGTTATCCATGTAGAGTGCAGCAAGCTTCTGAAGGCCTCTTAGTTCATTTGGAGTTACACGCGATATATTGTTCCCACTGAGGTACACAAGAATTGTGGTTTTTGGAAAGTTCTGTGGGATGCTTGAAAGCCCTAAATTTCGACAGCTAACTTGTCTCCCAGTGCAGACCTGGCAAGCAGCTGGACAGCCAAGAGCCTCGTTCTGGAGCAGCAACAAAAGAAAACAATTAAGGATATACAGGAATGCTCCCAAGCAGGGTGGAGAACTTTGCAGACCACACATATCCCTGTCTTTGGCCTTCTCACTCATCTCTGACTTTGCTAGTAGAGATAAAAAGAAGTTTGTAAATATTATTAGCTCAAAAGTTTAAAGATTCTATGTGTACAGTCTAATAATATAAGCATTGCTTTCAAGGTTGGTATTTTATATATTCTCCTTTGATGCCAAATAACTAGTTTAAAAATAAAACTTACTAAGTTTGAACTACACTGAAAAAAATTTTCAAAGTAAATGAAGAATGAAACAAATGTACTGCCAACCTAGCCAGAAAATATTTAATTGGTTACCGCATAAAAGCAACTAAGCTGCCAAAATAATGTTCTCTAGTAAATTTAAAATACTGCTATGCTTTACAGTTAAGAATTACTAGGAAATGTTTCTATAGCATTGAAGTAGAAATGCCAACTGGAAACAAGTTTCCTTTCACTGGTGGTTTATTTATAATTTGAATTTTACTTTTATAAAGCTAAGTTATGTTCAAAAGAAATAAAAACAATTCCTTACCCCAAATCTGAAGTTCATTATTTCTGTTATTTTGCTGTTTTTGCTGTTCAGTGGACTAAGTTACAAGCTGACCGACTACACCCATCCGTGAAACCTTTGTAAAAGCGGTATTGCCGTGTACTAAAGCGCTCACATTTTGCCCCAGGATTTGCAACTGTTTGCTCAGGAAACTAAGAAAGAAGTGGTTAAAGTCAGGTTGCCATGGATACAGGAAACCCTGGGACAGGAAGCCATTTTATCTGTGCTTCAGAAGTATTGTTGGAAAGGAAATCTCAAGTGATTTGTTTCTAGAAAATGAAGAGCTATCTTAGTTTGTAACTGCTGCTGTTTTGGTTTTTTTAAACCACTGTTTTTAACCGGGAGAGCTCAGAAGAGTTCTATCTGAGTTATGTAGAACTTTTAGAATAAAGCATACCTATTTGTGACAGCACTGTTGCATTATCTGTAATTCCTTTATCTTTCAGCCAGAAACTGAAATGTTTAATTAAATCAATAGCAACACTTAGACTGGTCTCTCTCTGTCCGCAGAGCCGAAGAGGGAGAAGATGATGTCTGGAGCCCCAAAGCCTCCTGCACCCCTGCAAGGCACTCCCTGCCGGCAGCCCCAGGGAAGCCCTGGAAATCTTGAAGATGAGAACCACATGATGTGGTACTAAACTGCTGTGTTGTTCTTGTTATTTTTGACTTGATACAGGCACTTTGTTAAGACTCACTTTAGGCCACTTTTTTTAAAGCAAATCTATCCACAGAGGACTATGTATATTCTGACTGCCACACCTTTGGTCCACAGCTTTTGTTTCCTGCAGCGTCCCTTGCACAGATACGCAGTGCAAACACGTGCTATAAATAACCCCCTCACTTAAGTACCGGAGACTACATCCTCATTACATCCCATCACAGGGACTAAATACCTGCGAAGTCCAGTCACATCACCAAAGGGGGAAAGGGGAAACAACAACACGAGATGGTTAATTAGACGTTAAACCTACAAATAGCAATGTAACTACAAAATCACAGTTTATACTGTAAGGAGACCTTCTGCTCAACATAACAAAGGTGACAAAGCCCAACAGTAGCCACTGCCAAGGACGAGACACAACAGCAGAAGAATCAAGTCACTTTGGCCACAATGACCTCACACAGGAAGCATGAGCTCACGAAAGGGGCGAAATACCACCCAAATTACCTTTGTCTATAATAATCCAAGCTGAAATGCATAAACCACACGAGCAATGGAAGCACAACAGACAAGGACATGCTTCTGAAGAGGCTTTCTTCCAAATTCGGCCAAAAGAAACTTACATTTCTGAAGTTTTCAAAAAAACATTTTTGACCATATATAACTGGCTTTTTATGTCTGAAATCTGTAAAACATTCAATATAAAGAGAAACACTCCTTCAATTAAAAATTAATTACCTTCAATTCTATCAAAGTCCATGCATCTTACAATATCTAGTCTACAGTAAGAAATCGGTAGGACATACCTCTTACAATAGCTAGTCTAAAGTAAGAAATCAGCAGTACCAGTAAAATTGGTCCATGGGCCACTTCAGACAAAGCCTGTATCAGTTACAGCCCAGAATTTGAACAGCATTTGGTTCTTTTTTTCTGAGACCATTAAACTAGTAGGAAAACTAATTGTTCTTCAGATTTAACTATTTATTTTCATATTTTAATTTTTAATGGTATTCAACATAACTGTTAATATAAAGGCAAGTAAACATAATTGTTAACATGAAGGAAAATAAAATGTCATTTCCTTAAAGTAAAAACACTGCATAGTTTTGAACATCCCAGGATGATCAGGGAAGTATCCCAGATATGGGGGAAAGAACAGTAAGAGTAACTGAAAAAAATTATCCAGGTCAAATAGAGCCAGGTGAAGGGAAAAAAAGAGATTGACTAAAAACGAAAAATTACTTCAAGCAGGAAATTACCTCCTACCTAAGCTTCACTACCTATAGCCTGTTTATGCTGATATTTACTTGGGTAAAGAAATAGTTAAAAATTATTTCTTCCAAGGTGCGCTATGTGAAACAAACCCATAGTGCTAAAAAGAAGCAAGCCCCAATCTAAAAAAGAAATTACAACAAATTAAAATACAACCCACCCAAACCCCAAATCTTTTTAAAGGACAAATGTTAATACATGTCTCTTTTTGCAAAATGCCACAATTAACATATTTAGAAAGATTGAAGGAATTGCTGAAGCTCTATGGGATATCAGAGAGCATGGAAATGTAAAGAAACCAACAGAGTAGTGACCAGATAAATGAAAGCTGATGCCCAGTAAGTGCCTCAATGTCTCTCTGGTCTTGTACTAAAGGTACCTTACCAATATTCATAAAAATTTTGCTCAAACCCTAGCTGCCACTGTGGTTCTGAGTGTATCGTTGACCCTTCTGATTCTCAGATCCCATGTACAAAATGAGGAAGAAAAATCTTAACCTGGGTCATGGCTCCTCTCATTTCACACTAGGAAATCTGGAGAAAGTCCTGTCTTCCACTTCATAAATACACACTGTTAAGTACACACTGTTAGGGTATCTGAAAGCAATATCTGTTAAAATGAGATGCAAAATAACATGCCACATAACTGATACTATCTGGGGGAAAACCATAAAAAAGACTGGGGTACACATATAACTTGGATCAGCATTTCTCAACTGGCTTGCACTTAAAACAATTAAATTCATTACCAGTTGAAAATTGTAAGGACAACACAAACATTTATTTCAAACAAGCATGGGCAGCTCCAAGAGTGGTTTATTTTATTCAGTGCAAATTTTGTTCTCCAGTGACAGAAATACCAAGTTTATATCTGAACACATCTTCGCATGGCAACAGAGAAAATTATTTTTGAATCCTAACGTGAATTTTGTCTTAATATGCCAACATTGATAGTTACTAATGTCACTGCTTTTTAACATATTAAAATCTACTTCAACGATGACTCCTTGTCAATACAAGCATAAAGTCTGAGCAACAGCAATCTGTCAAATTGTGCATAAAATGACAGATCAAAGTAACTGAAAGAACATACAAGCACTGCACCCAGTACAGCCTTTACAAACCTATATTTTCTCACTGATCCATGTTAGATTAAAGCCAATATAATTCAGATTATTAGTATTAGCTAGCATAAAATAGTCATCCAACTCCAATTTATGTACAGCAGAAAACATCCAACAAGTTCAAAAAAGATTCTGAAGTTACCCATTTTTAAAATGTATTAAAGCTAATTTTTGAGGAGAGATTTCACTCTTGTAGTCACTACAAAATTATGTTAAAGCTCACAGAACAGAGGAAAACCAATTTTTAGCACTACAATTATTTTTTTAAGCTTATAAGAGTGAAACTATCTGTTGCTCCCACTGTACATTTAGCAAGTACCTCCTCTTGCAGGTTTTCTTCCCGTGTGATAGAACTTTCTTGGTTTGTTTTCAAATACCTACCACCTTCTGCCTGCATCATTCTCCATATATGATTGCAAGTCAAAGTATTTCAGCTACTAATCTGCTGCTTGGGTAGCATGCACACCAACAGTCAGTCTCGTTTCACCTGCCTACATCCAGTAACACCTGCTGTGAGCACCTTGTTAATGTTAACTTATCAGACCTCAAAACCCTGTTTTGTTTTTCCCATTATCATCCAGATTATCTCAAAAATTACAGATTCCTCCTAGTATTTCATATTCCTGCCTAAGTAAAAATCTTTATTTGCTGCTTCAGTTACTGAAAATTTCTCTGTACCACAGAGTGTTATTCCACTTTCATAATAGCAACAGTGATAGTTACAAAGTGGAGGCACAGGCACAGAAGTTGTAATACTAAATTAATAACCCAGCAAAAACATTCCTGTTAATAAACCCACAGTACTGAACATTTGTATATGTAAAAATACATCACAAAATCTGTTTCAAAATTATGAAGCTGTCTTTTAACTTATTTTCCTTATTAACCTTGGCATTTATTATATTTTATTAAATCATCAAGCAGGTTTTGCAACATGATGAGAAACAGAAGTGAAAACTATATAATCGTTTTCCCCATTGAGGATAAGAAAATAAGTTTCCCTTCTACAAATCTTATTTGGCTTTAGACTTTAGTAAAGAAATATGACAGAAAGCTCTTATGAAACTGAGACCTCATTTTGAGAAATTGTTAGAGTAAATTTCTCACCTAGTTGAAAATCATTATTGCACCAATGAACTGCATTTGTCATGCAAACTGACAAAAAAAAAAGTCTTCTATGGAGTAAGTAGTAAGTCTGTGAACAAAACAATAATATAAAAAACGCTGGCGACCAATGAAATCCACAGATGTGATGTGCTGATAATAACTATATTTATAGCTTTAGCTTTTATTATTCACAGCAATATTTACTAAACTGTTCAAACTATAAAAGCAAAAAGAAATGTACCCAATATGAATGCAATTCAAACCAAAAGGTGTAAAGAAATCAAAGCAAAGTGATTTCCCAAATTTCGACCAGAAAAACTAATGAATTTTCTAGGAATTGATTCAAAACTAAATCCAATTGTACAACTTTCAGCAGCACAGGGCCTGCTAGTTTAGGAGACAGGAGGGACATGCACTTGGCATTAGCAACTGATAGCTTCTAAAAATTTTACAAAACGAGAAAATGTAAACGATTAGTGCATTTCCTGAAAACTATTACAGAGAATACTCACATGCAAATACAAAAGCTATTTCTTCCTTAAAAATACATCCTTTACACCAGGTGTTTCCTTAATATCAAAACTTGATGTTTTGTTTCAAACCCTCACTTTCCCATTAAATTGTAGACAAAATGTTAATTTTTAAGACAATACTTATTTGCGTAAGTTCTTGCAGGGATATGTATTACGTTGTTAACCACTTTTGGTATCTTATCATAATAGTCTGGCACTGTTAAAAAAAGTTACCAGAATCTCAGTTACTCTCAGGTAGTCTCAAATTTCACTGAGTATCGAGCAGAGAGGTAAGCAGGTGTACCAAAACTGCTCACAACAAACTGAGGCAGAAAACCAGCTATAAATCTGTATTCATTCTTTTTTTTTTAATTTGTTATAATATTAGAGATTTTTACACATTTTTAATAATATGCTATACTTCAATCACTGCTTATTGAATAACTGATCTGCAAACATGTAAACTGTGTATTACAAAGGACAAAGGTAAAAAGATTGAAGACAACTATTTAGTCCATTATCATCTTTTGCTGTCTTTTATATAATTAAAAGGTTCAATTTTAGGGTAGAGTATAATTGGAAAAGTTTTAGGGAAAGACTTCTGAAATTCTTTGCATAGGCCACAAACGAAAGCAAGATACCAGCAGCAATCAATCCCTTATGACTGCAGTTTGTTCTCTGCAGCAATTCAGCTGCAGTTAGTGACATAATCCCATGCAATCACTTGGTGCATTTTCCCTTGTAAACAAGCCTTATGGGTCTTAGAGGAAATGATAGTTTGTTTCTGACCTGTCCATACTAACAATTAGGTGTAGGAGAAAAATTAATGGGGATCGTGAACAAGGGAAGTTTAAAGAGTGCATCCTCTTGTCAATGCTATGATGTAACACACAAGTATGGAAGTTGTGGTATTATATGTAACACACTGAATGATGCCGAACATGATACTCAGACTAAGACCAAAGCCACATTTTTCACTCACGTCATTGAAACTGCACTGTTACCTGGTGGGCAAAGGAAACAAATCCAAGGCCAAACATGGATGACAACTGCAAAAATCATAATTTAAAGAGCTCCTTTTAATACTAATGGTGTAATAGATGTGTGGGTGAGCACACCTTTGACTAGAGGAATTAAAAAAAAAAATCAAACAAAAGTAAAGACAGGGAAATGGATTCCCTATAAAGAAACGAGGATGTACAAGTTAGTTATGTAAAAATTCTTACTTTATAAATGAGGACATAACTACCCTGAAGAAGAACATGACATTTTATTAGGCACATTTTATTGCCATTTCCTAACATTACATATAGACAACTTCTTGAGAGGAAAATTAAATTTCTCACAAGGTACTTTAACAAATGATAGAAGAAAATGTCTGTAATAACCTAATGAAGATTTATAATTGCATACTGTAAGTACTTATACTCACAGAATACCAATTATCTAATTGGCAGAACTCATACTGGCTGACATATCAGATTTGATACACAGCGAGAAGAAGCACACATTCATTTATGTAACTCTTAGAAGTGAACAGAACAACCTGGAGAACCTCTTAGGATCTTAATCTTTTCCTCACAACAGAGTTTCCAGATAAACCCATTTGACTCAAAGGGGAAAAATTAACACTGGCATCTGGAAATGCTAGTCGTGTAACACAAATTAAAAAGGAAAAAGACAAATCAATTAAAATGTTTCATATTTCAAGCTCAGTAATCTCCTCACTTCAGAGTGGTACCACTTTACACTGGTAGATCCACCAGAATGTACCTATCCTCAAGCATCACAATTAGTGGACTGTTTTGGAAAGCACTGACTGAGCAAAAGCAAACTTGGCAGCCTCCCATTCAAGAATGATAGGCATAGTATTACTAACACTTACCAGCAAAAGAGGAGCTTTCAACATGGTGTCAGATGCTACCCATGCTTACAGTTAGGTACCACACCAAGCTAAGTTAATCATCTACACAGCGTCTTTCCAAATTCTGTTTACATTTCCTGTTAGAGACTAAAATATTCCTATCATTCTTAAGCATCTTTCAGTGTTGTGTTCCTCCAAGATACACAGATAATAACTGGAGGAAATAAAAATAAATCTACTTTGCTAAATAAATCATTAAAAGCTTTCAATATCCCCAAATTAGGACATTTCAAAATATTGTAACGCTGACATTATACAAAGGGACAGCAGCACAGTAAGGAAGCTGATTATCTCCAGATATATGTAGGTATGAGAAGGGGAAAAGGTGCAATTATAGCCATATAAAACATAACTACGTCCACTGTACTGCCTAGAAGATTAGTCTTAAAGTTGTACGTTCACAAACAAGCCATTAAGATTGTAGACAAACTGGAATATGACTGAACTAGACCAGGAAAGTATGATATTTGTGAATGTACTCATCTGGGTTGCTGTCACCTCTCATGTCTCACACCCTAGCTCAGATGATTCTCCTCCACCAAACTTCAAGTCCTCTTGTGTTTTTCAAAAACCCTGCACTGTTCTAGCTATTGTGTGTCTATCCATACTTCTCTCATGTGCTGGAGGCACTATTACTCAGTAAGTGTATCCTTACTGCCTAAATCTTGTTACTGGACCCACTGGTGTATACATCAGTTTAAAGACAAAGGTCTTTATTTTACGAAGTATCGAGAACTTTTAATAGATTATTAAAAATGCATGTGGATAGATATAAGTGGCAAACAGGCAGCAAGAGTACGAAATGTGGAAAATAATATGGATACCTATATCAGTCAGACACAAAAAATGCTAACATTGAATGGCCAGACTCAGATAGCAAATGCAGATAATTAGGTAGTATTTAGTTTATGCAAAAAACCCAAGTAATACCAGGAAATTACTGCTAAGTGAAAAGGTGCTGCAACACACTAAACGGGAAATAAGCAGTTATTGTTCTGTTTTTAATATGAACTTCTAAAGTCTAACACAATGTGCAGCTGTGTGCAGGAAGATAAACAGGATGCTGGATTGAAGGACTATATGCGTACATGATAAAATGCAATGGTGCCGTTGGTACTAATATGTCATTGCATGTGTCTCTGGATGATATTGCCTAGACAAGAAAGCTATAGTTTGGCTAATAAACTGCCACTTTAACCTGCCTAGTCCAAATAATTGGCCCAAGAACCACTGTGAACTACAACTGCTCTGCAGCGATTCTCATCTTACCTGCTCTAAAATCCTTCACTTGTGATGGTGTCAAAGGCACTATATTTGAAGTAGGAATTATTTTTGCTATACTGGTTTTAAATGAATAATGATGGAGGCTTTAGCTTCCCACAGAAAGTCCCATGTCCACATAAGTATAAGCACAACCACTAATAAGAAAAGTACCTAAAAGCAATGAAGTAATAATGTAGCATTTAGAGGGAGAATAAAAAAAGGTCACTCCTTAATATTTTTCCAAACATTTTATCCATAAAGCAACTCTGAGGAAAGAGTGAGTATACACACATTATCTTCATTGTTTCCCAGTCTGTTCCCTCCCTTTCCTCTCTAAAATAACCTGATGCTCTTGGGACAGCTCCAGCTAAAGGCTAGAGGAAAGAAGTGGCAAAAAGAGCAAAATCCTTACGAAGTGCTGGACACAGTGCAGATGCCTCTTTTCCCCATAGCACGATCTTGAAAATCTGAGCTTGCTACTGGTACCACCCCTGAGCATCATACAGGAGCAAACTGTGGGTAGAACCTCACCCTCAGCTTGGCCTTCCCAAGCAAGCCCGTCTCATGGCCATCCTCAGGAGACAAAATTTTGTTCTGTCTCTGCAGCTGAGAAATCTTGAACTGGCTTTGGATATTCAAAGTAGTATCGAATCAGGAATCTGGTTAGTGAGGTACTCCAACAGGAAAAATTACTTAAGCTTTTCTTGAAAACTTTGTTTATATCAATCAAAATATTTTGTTTAAATACTGTATTATATTTAAAACATTTTTGCTTAAACTTTGCAAGAGGACTTGCACAAGAAGCCTCCTTTTGAAAAATTTTATCTTTAACACAAGTTTCAGATGTGAGATGCAGCAAGCATATGTCATATAATTCATATGAAATGGCAAAAGCAGAGTGACTCACATTGTTCAGTAGTAGAAGGAACAATCACTAGACAGAATCAGTTTCACATATTCTGTCTGAAGGTATGTTTGGCCCTGGCAGTCTATCAGTTGTATTGTAAATTTTTTGTTGCTTTAACATGTGTCCACTAAAGACAGGCTTTTTGTTTAAGAAGTGGCTTTCTTAAATTATTTACCTGAAAAATAAAGCTGTCATTTGCAGAAGGTTTTGTTATGTTAAAGACTGCCAGAAATAGCTGGCTTTTACAGCAGGTAATTTGGAGCAACTGAAGGTAGTTCAAAATAACACAGCACCTAATGCAATTTATTTTTCCTTCCCCTCTTTAAAAGAAGCTTCACAGGAAGGCAGACATGTAGTTCAGCACCTTAAATTTTAGGTAACACCTCTTTAAGAACATTTTGAGTATACTCATAGCATTGTTACATTTACTTAAAAAAACAAAAAGCTTTCTCGTAGAGCAGCTGCTTGGTTCACCTTTGGCTAGATGTTTGTCCTGATGATAGGGAACAAAAACCAAAAGCTTCTGTGTAAGTTTTACATGTTAAGAGTCCCCTGATTTTTTAGGTAGTGACTACATATTCTACAGCTTTACAGATACTAACATAGCTTTAGGATTTGTGAGCAACATCTAAATTCCTATTAGACAATACTTAAGACTTCTCAGGAAACCTGGCAGACTAAATGTAAACTCATGCAGTCTTGTCTTCCTGACTTTCAAACGGACAAGAATAACTTGAAGTTAAGCATGGACTGAACTCTTACCTAAACATGTGTTATACATGAATTCTAGTAGTGACAATTTAGAAGTGTAACACTATTCAGCATTTTCATTAAAAAGTCCTGTTTTGTATGTATATTCAGCAATGACAATGGCTAGAGAAAGGACAACAGTAAAAGCTGCTTGCCATAGAATTCTACAGTGCAAAAACTGTTTCATGGTCTTTCACAGCAACTCTTCCATTTAATGTTGTAAAGGGGAAAACCAGGATGAAAGTTCAGATCTACCCACAACAGGAAAGAAAACTGAACAAACATTGTTCCCTGGAAAGGACACCAAAATACTAAAAAGACAACTAAAGCAACTACCTCATCACAGATGAGAGAAGCATCTAGTTCAATATTGATATGAGAAATGACAATAAAATATGCAGTTCTGTTTCCTCATTTTTACTAAATGATGTTTGCCATGAAATAGAAGAAAGGTTATGATATTGCTACGCGCCAAATAAGAAGTTAATATACTATAGCATGAAAATGCTACGTTTTTAAGTTTCTCTTGGCAAGAAAAAGGCAATACAACTTACATTGGAATACTTATCTGCAGAATTGTGAAATACCTTAAAACCACCTCAAGGGCCTTTGAAGCATTCTTATTTAAGGCATTGTACATTTGCGTACCTATTCAATGATGGCAGAAGTGAAAGCAATGCCAAAGCAGAAAGTTTTCTTCTTTCTGGCTGAGTGATGTTATCCATCCGATCAACCCACATTTCAATCATGTTACCAAGAATTTGGTCCAACTGCAATGGGAAACAGAACATTCCTTTTCATTTATAAGTACTTCAGCATATATAGAAAATAATTTATTTTAATTTTTCTAGCAACTGAATACATTATTTGATCTGGGAAAGATACGATACCTGTTGCTTGCTACTTCTGTCAGATATATTTAACTGTATTTTTTTAATTTTCTGTGACAGTGCTTCCAGACCCTAAACCCCCCCTCACCATTTATTGTAACCTAGAAGTTAGAAATGCACTTAATTCATGGACAGAGCACTGATTCTGAATTACTGAAACAGTTTTCCTATAGTAGTCTAATACATATATAATGTGAACTTGTGCTCTGTTTTACCGTCACTGGTGACAAATAAAAAAAAGACTTGTCTTTACCTGTTTGAAAACTGTATTATATCTAAGGATAAGAAAATTACTGAATTTCACTTAAAGACATAGTAGAACACTTGTAGCAGAACCACCTCAGTAACCTCACCAGTGAAACTGCAGCAGACTGAATCCAACGCTCCTAAAAACTCATCGGAGAATTATTAGACCATTATCCCTGGCGCAAGACCTATCAAAATGGCACAAGGAAAGAAACTCTCACCCTGCAACACCATGCAAACTGAAAGTGTTTATATGGCTTATTGTGGGATGCAGCAGGAAGAGAATTTGGATTCTGTATAAAACTTCTAATGAGATCTTTTAAGGTAATTGTGGGAACATGTAAAACTTGTTCCAGAATGTTCAGGGGAAGGACCAAAGGAGGGGAAAAGGCCCCTTTCCAAGATGGACTGGGGAAGAACAAACATGGAAAACAGAGGGAAACCTTATTTCAGCTCAAAAGAATGCAAGACTTCCACATGTAACCCAGCTGAAATACCAAGACAAAAAGCCTTACCTCCTGACCCAACTCACAGGCCATCTGGCTCAAAAGTAAAGAAAAAAAACTTGAATTTTGTAGCAGAACTCTACCCATGATCCCCAGATAAGTCGACATCACCACTGGGTATCTCTGAAACAAAAGTAAACCAAAACAAAGGGGGCTTAAGTTAATTAAGAAAAAGTACTTAACATATAAAGCAGAAATATGTGGACAATACTTGCCTGCATCCTTTATGGTTTTTTTATTAAATACAAAATTATAAATTGTAATTTAAAAGCCTCTAAGAACACAAGACTGAGTGCATGATCATTACCAGAATTTCTCAATCCTTACAATAGGAAAACTGTGGCAACCTCAAAGTCAGTTTCCTCCAAATTTCCAAGACAAATTGCAAGGTGATTTTAGTGGAAATTTAAAAACCTGTATCTTAATGAACGAACAGTATATTGTACGGATAAAAAATTACTTTTAAATTTGATTATGGTTTTGACTAGGATAGAGTTAGTAGCTAGTATGGGGCTATATTTTAGAGTTGTTGAAGGGTTTGAGATAATGACAGGTTTGACTGGAATGTGATAGATCAAATTTATAGCTGTTACTGCTGTTCAGCTATTCACTTCAGGCCCCTGTGCTTGCCACAGGGCTTGCTTGCCTCAGGGCATATTGGAGTCCACTGCTCATTAGTGGCTGCTATTTGTTTTCTCTGCTTACTATACTGCTGATCATCTTACTCTGCTGTGCCTGGGAATATTCTGATAACTGCAATGGCCAGGTGCCTGGGCTGGCAGATGCCAGGGCATCGCTGCTGCTTCTGTGCTGCTGTACTGGACAGGCTGGAACTCCAGTGTGAACTGGAGTCGAAGGGACTGTGACCTGCGAGTGAGCCCCTGTGGGAGCAGGGCACGCCAGAGCATCTGTGGCCGTGGATAAGTCCACAGCAGAGCAGGTACATCTCGAAGTGTCTGTGGCCGTGGGTATGTCTATGCCACAGCAGGTATACCTCTGAATGTTTTGTGGCCCAAGGATAAGTCCACACTGGACCAGGTACATCTCTGAAGGCATTGTGGCCTATGGAAAAGGCCATGCTGGAACAGGTGCACCTCAAACAGTCTGTGGTTGTGGATAAGTCTGTACTACACCAGGTATAGCCCTGGAGAGACTGTGGCTTTTAGATAAGGCTCCACTTGGAGCAGGTACAACCCTACGGGACTGCAGTTTGTGGATAAGTCCATGCCAGAGCAAGGGCAGGGGGAAGAGCTCACTCAGTGTTAAACCCTATGGTCTGGTCCAAAGGGACCAGGGGTGGAGACTGTAATGGTTCTACCTTTAAATTGTTGTAACCCATGATTCGAGTAGCATGTTATAGGAATTACTATAGCAGTAACCACCTGAACCAAGGGAAGATAAGCCTTACAAGAAGCAGAACAACTGCAGCAGTGACATGCCCTGAGCTGGCTGAGGTGCCCGAAAAGTCCAAGCAACACACCACCCCTCCTGTACTGGGTGACCACCATAACCAATTGAGCCCAAAATCATAGACTAAATGAACCTAATGGACATTTGTGGACGTTTCACAGCCATTTCACAGGGGTGGTCCAGGAATGATATCTGTGTATTATAGCAAAGGTTGGGAAGGGGGCTGGTGGCTAATGAGGTTGTACTGGATAGTGTGAGTCCTGAGTACGATGTAAATGGTATGGAATATGGGGTGGAGAATGGACTGGTTTTGGCTGGGGTAGTGTTAATTTTCTTCACAGTAGCTAGTATGGGGCTATGTTTTGCATTTGTGCTGAAAACAGTGTTGATAATATAGGGATGTTTTAGGTACTCCTGAGCAGGGCTTACACAGAGTCAAGGCCTCTTCTGCTTTTCACACCACCTCACCATTGAGGAGGCTGGGGGTACACAAGAAGCTGGGAGGGGACACAGCTGGGACAGCTGAACCCAACTGACCAAAGGGATATTTCACACCGTATGACATCATGCCCAACGTAAAAAGCTGAGGGAAGAAGGAAGTGGGGGGACATTCGGAGTGACGGTATTTCTCTTCCCAAGTAGCCGTTACACATGATGGAGCCCTGCTTTCCTGGAGATGGCTGAACACCTGCCTGCTGACGGGAAGTAGTGAATGAATTCCTTCTTTTGCTTTGCTTGCGTGCACAGCTTTTGCTTTACCTATTCAACTGTTCTTATCTCAACCCACAATCTTTCTCACTTTTACCCTTTCTGTCCCCAATCCCAGCATGAGGGGCATTAGTGAGCAGCTGTGTGGGGCTTAGTTGCTGGCTGGGGTTAAACCACAACAGGTTCAAAGTTAGTGTTATCTATTTTAATATCATTAAGAAGTGCTTAGTATTTCTGAAGTTGTTGTTACTTATTTTCACTGACAGAAAGTCAGTGCCATAACTGCCATAACTAATTGGCAAGTGTCTCAAAATTAACTGGATACAGTAATAAGCTCACTAGTTTATTACCTTTTCTTATTAGTTTTGATCTTTTAAAAGAAGCTGCAGGTTTCTTTGTATTAAATTCAGCATCTAACAATATAACAGTGGGTATTTTCTAGAATTGACTACTTGAAAAAATTGCCAATATTTACCTGAAAATGTTAACCCACATTAATAGCTTTTTGAATAGGGAGCAATGAATTTAATCATCTTAAATCAGAAGACATTTTAATAATCCACTCTCCAGTCTTTTGTCTTCTTAAACTGCAAACTGTTCAAACAAACTGTCTTTTTTTGTGTTCTATACAGCAAGAAGTACACTGCTAAGCAGTATTACTTGGTTTAATCTTGGAAATATCTTATTTAACTCAATAATAATTGCAGACAAATATTGATATCTGAAAGTCTTCAACTCTGAAAAAAAGAAAAGGTTTTGATAAAAAAAGTCAAGAAGCAAAGTGAATTCCACCCACTGATTCTGTTGATTAAAGTTTTTTTTATTCCTCCTGCTGATACTGCCAGGTTCAACACAGTTAAAGCATGTTGGATTTTACTCCCCTTTATCCAACATGGAAATTTCTTGAAGGCAAAGAGAGAGACAAGGGAGAACTTAAGACATTTAAGCAAGCAAAGTCTTAAAACCTGTTCTATCCCACACAAAGCATTCTCACATCCTTCAGCTTTTCATATTAGATATGTCAATTAGAAAAGGGTGGAGTCAGTCTTCTCCTTGTCCATTTGTTCTCTGGTGCAGGTACACTTCAAAAGCAGTAATATAAGTGTCTTTAAAATAAACCCAACAAAACACTCCAACCCTTACAAAGGATCTAACTGAGCACAGAGTCATAGCATCTTATCAATGTTAATAGTGACGGAATGGCAGAATATGTTCTGTGTTATTTTATTAAAATAAACACTAAACAGCAATTAAGTGATGGATAAGTTACTTTAACTCTCACACTATGTTACCTTTACAGACTTTTAAAATAGCTGTCAAAGAGCTATCAGATGCTCTTAAAACAAGAGAAAATGCAATATCAATACGAGAAAACTGGGCCAGATAACAGAAGGTACTTTCCTCTTCAAAAGGAAAAGTAGGGGGTAATTAATGAGTAACTCTTACCTCCCCATCTATAATCCCCCTGAATATTGATGGCAGAAGGGGTTGAAACATATGAGGACCCAAAACAGGGTTTACTTTTAGGACATTTTCCACAACCTTAAGAACAAAAGCAAATTAGACAATTAGTAAAGTACATTTAAAAATCTTAACTGAAGCTTTAAAATTATATATACTGGTCTACATATAGAGGCCTAGTAGGATGCTTACCATTAAATACCAGCAAACCCCAGGACTGCTGAAAAGTATATTCTAGTGACATACCCTGTAAACCTGAGCTGCATAACAGACCTGATGAAAACTGGCATCCCAAGTGAAACCCACCTAGCCAAGCTATTCCTCATTGGCCTCCTTCTGGCCCCTGGCAAAGCTGATGGAGGTGGGCTGGAAGAAGGGGCCTTGATATAGTTCCAGGAAAAGCAGCTTGATGACATGGCTTGGCATGGAGGAGTACCAGCAATTTAAGCAATTCCTGTACTTTTGTCCTGTCACTTTCTTAAAGAACCATTGATTAGGAGCTACCATCTCTTTGCGGGTGATCAAGTAACCACAAGCGCATTCAGATGTGCTATTCCCAGTACCCTGCTCTGCTTCCTAGTTTTTACATTCTTTACATTTGCTTCTCAGCTCTTTTCTTCCTCCCATGGGCTGTTCCCTGAAGTAATTTTTTTCCACTGTGTTCTTCCAGCTTTCTTTCACCCATCTCTTTGGGCTCTCCCCTTGTACCAAGATGGTGAGGGGAAGAGGCTGTGAGAATAACAGGCCAATACCTGTTCACTAAGGACAGAGACCATACATCTGTACACTGATGTGTATAAAGCATATAAAGGTACCTCCCTTAAACATTCTCCTCAGTCTCCACCTACTTTTAGCTTAGAGGGACTAGTACTCTTCTGTGCTCTTGTCCAGTCTCCCCTAATTTTTTTTTCTGAGCCTTGTTCCTCCTAGCTTCATTTAATGCCCTCTATTTCTTGCCTTTAGAGAGATGTTAAGCCGTTGACCCCTTTCAATTCCTCTCAGTTCTGTATACCTTTAATATACTGTTATATGGAGGTGAACATAATTTTTCCCCCACTCATCTTTTCTGGGTACTGGAAGTTTTTGCTAACTCATTTGTTCCTTGTACAGAGTCTTTTCAAACCTTTTATTGCCTGTCTCCTATAATTAGAAAATCAAGTCACATCAACCTCAGTAATCTAAATAGTCTCATCAGTTCAAATTAGTCTTTTTCAACCTTATCCATTTATTTACCGTTCCAATGTCTGCTTTCAATCCGGCCTAAGCTGTTTGTAGGAAAATATTTCTGAGAACACTCCCATATGTTCCTGTTCCCAATATTTATCTTAGGTTTTTTTGTTAAACAAGTCAGCATAGTGACACTTGACAAAACACTTCCCTTTTTGTAAAAATACTTACATGGATTTAGCTCAGTTATCCCTCTGGAATCAAGTAGATACACTAGTAAGTTTTTCAGAGTATATTGGAAAACCTTGTGGCTAATGCAAGGCCACACTGGGAGCTAAGTAGATAAGTGATATATATTGATGTTATAAATTATATATCTCGATATATATCTAAATGATATATACCTATATCATAGTGATATATATATAAAGGATCTATAACTATAGCATAGAATCATAGAACAGTTTGCATTGGAAGGGACCTTAAAAATCATCTAGTTCCAACCCCCTTACTGTAGGTAGAGACACCTTCCACTAAACCAGGTTGCTCAAAGCCTCATCCATCCTGGACTTGAGCACTTCCAGGGAAGGGGTGTCTACAAGTTCTCTCGGCAACCTATTCCAGTGCCTCACCATCCTCATAGTGAAGAGTTTCTACCTTATATCTACTCTAAATATATCCTCTTTCAGGTTAAAGCCATTACCCCTTGTCCTATCACTGCATGCCCTTGTAAAAAGTCCCCCTCCAGCATTCTTGTAGGCCCCCTTCAGGTACTGGAAGGCTACTACAAGGTCTCCCTGGACCCTTCTCCAGGCTCAACAACCCCAACTCTCAGCCTGTCCTCATAGGAGAGGTGCTTCATTCCTTGGATCATTTTTGTGGCCCTACTCCTGACCCGCTCCAACAGGTCCATGTCCTTCTTATGCTGCGAACTCCAGAGCTGGATGAAAACTCCATCATGCTTGAAAATACTACTCAAACCTGATAAAACACTAGCAAGAATAATGGATGTACAGAGCTGAATATCTGGGTGTTGTTTTTATTACACTCTACCTTTAAAACTTGAACTTGACCTTCAGTAGTTATGTCCTTCAAAAGGTCACAAAATGACCGGCATAAGTCAGCAGCATACGTCTGAAATTAAAAGAAGAAAGTATTACGCAAATGTGCTTTATACCTATGTATATATTTCAAAACTCAACACATTAGGGACTACCTAAGTCCAAAGACGCAGCTTCCCTTTAGAAATAATATTTTCTAAAATGTTTGTCTTTTCCGAATTAATTAAAATCTAATCTAGCCTTTTGATATTTTTTTTTTAACATTGCGGGTTTTTTAAGCAATCTATCACAATTTTCTGGTAAAGAAGGTGTGAGAACAAGGCATAATATTCCTAGCTCAATTATTGATAGAATTTATGATCATAATTTTATTCTGGTAGGGTAATTGAAGTAATTATTACTACCATGCAGAGGAGCTTTTCAGGTACAAAAGTACTAAATCAACCCACAAAAAGTTAACTCTAAATAATAATCTTTCTTGAATCTAATTTGATTGAGTGCCCACCATAAAAGAGCTAACATTAGAACAATATGCTTGTATACACGTAAATGAGTAAGAGTATAAATGTTTTTGTGTACAATCTGTCCAATGTAAGAAAAAAAAAACTTGCCAGTAGGGAAATAAGGTGTTAATATAAGTCATTACATAATGGTAAACATACCTGTAAAAATTCCGGTGATGATAAGAAAATATAAGCATTGATGATCTTAAAGCAATTTTTGAGATTTTCTGAACTCAGCTCTGGAAAAAAAGAAATCACAGTTCAGAACCTCATCACCAAACCAAAGTACAACTAAAATTATTCACTTCTGAAAGTCTTTCCTCACGCAGCTTTTAAGTGCCAGATGCCTACAAATAGGAAAATGTTATCTTAGATTCAGTACCATTCAGGTTCTGCCTCCCTGCCAGAGACAATAACAAAAGAGGAATGATAATAGCTCTCACATGTTCTCAAATGGAAGCACAAGAAATCCATGACCTCAAAAGCCAATGCTAATTTAAAAAAACAAAGCTTTGGATGTGATAGTGGGCTAATAAGATATTGAAGATGGAACAAATGAAATGTACTTAAGAGACCTGCAATTACTGATAAATTATATCCCTCACATTTGAGTCAGTAAATGCTGAGTAGAAGCAGTGAAATAAAGATTGCAGGTCTGGTCTTCTGACCCAGGTGCCACATCAAATAGCACTGAGCTTTTAGACTGAAACACACTTTTTTAGGCCATACTTTTGAGTATTTCAGAAAGGAAAGCATATCGATTTAAGAGACAGATACACAGGAGGTGGTATACAGCAGCAGTTTGAAGAGAGGTTAAAAAAAAAAAGAAAAAAAGAGACATCCTCAAGCAGTACCTGTAAGACTTTTAAAAAAAAAAAAATCACCCCAGAACACCTAAATTAATTAATACTCCAATAAAATCATCATGGAGAGCCAACAGGAAAATACTTTTATGTAAGTATTAAATAAATTTCACCTGTATGAAAGTGTGGCTTACACCTAGTGATGCTTATACAGAAAAACTTCCACAAAAAATATCACGACAGAAACCATGGCTGGTTTTCCATTATAACATCTGAAAAGTTCTGGGGAGTTTCAGCAGTTTCTCTTGTTTTCCCTCCCGTTATAAAGAATACTAATGCTCCTGTTACCTGACATGGCCATTGAACAGCCTTGAATGTGTGACTACTTTCATACCTCAGTGCTTGGACACATCATGTCTTCTTATCACTTATTTTGAATATTTACATACCTTGACTTGAAAAGAGAGGATTTTCACCTACGCATCCAGTATCCTCATCAAAAGATTCCAACACATCTATAAATTAGCTTTAGTAGCATATTACTAGTGTTACACATTTCTTGAAGTTACTGCACTCTCCTTAGAGGCCTGCAGGTTTTTTTTCTTACTAGATACTAATGCAGTAGACAAATTGTAAAGGAATGTTTGTATAAACATGAAGTACTACCAAGCTTTCCATCACTGTCCATTCTGTGATTCTGTGATAACTGATACAAAGGTAATATATGATAGCAAAATTGCAAGAAGTTAGTTATTTCAGGCCAGAAAGAAAAAAACAGGTGAGATACATGTCATGGAAGCAACAGAATTTTAGTCACTCATCTGTGCATAAAGCTCAACGTTTAGTAAAAGCATTTTTCTAGAAAGATATCACCTTCAGCTGATTACATTTAAAAACCTAATTATGCATCAATTCTTTTGCCAGATTTCATAAATCAAAAATATATTTTGCTGAATAAATTCATATGAATTTATTCATTTCATATTAATTTAGGTTTCATATGAAACCTAAATATGAGAATTATGTTGTGAATGATTATTTTACGTCAGTGATAGCACCACAATCTATGAAGGAAGATCAGTTATGTAAGTGAAATCAAGCCTTCATATCAAATGCAACATTTTACCTCTGTATCTTTAAGATTTAAGGATAGCACTGATTACTTTAAAAGGCAAATCTAATTGTTTTGTACAACTCCTCTGACATACAGTTTCAACAGCAGTAGTATCCTGAAATGGATATGAAGAGCCCTTTTCAGAGGACAAATATATCCAGGAAGGAGTAACTACATATTACTTTCAGACTAGTTAAAAAAACAAAAACAAAAAAATTTATATATTTTTCCCCTTTTAGTTGACTTTTAAAAATTGAAGAGGTGTCACTGCACTTACATATACTTATGCTGACATATGCCACAGGCCTGTGACATAGCCATGACAAAGACATGTTCAAATAATGAAAAACCTAGTATGAGTGAATGCATCACTAATAAAAAGTCATTAACTAAATCTCAAACCAATTTTTATGCATCACACATTGGAACTGCTTGCCAAGAGATAAACATGTTTTAAAAAGAACTCCTAAAAGATGCAGGAGAAAAAATGGCAAGCAATTACTTCTCTAGGCTGCAAATTTAAGTTAGGAATGAAAGTCAGAGAATGCTGAAGGTCTACTCTTGTTAACAAGACAGTTGGCTCTGGGAGAGAAAGCATGAGAGAGACGAGGCAGCAGAGAGGCCTTCGAAGTTCGAGTTTCTAAGGTATCACTGATGGGTGAGGAACCAATGATAGATGAGCAAGTGCTTGTACAGTACATGCCTTGGGAAGCATCTTAAGAGCACTTTAAAAAATTGTGTAACAGATAATATATTCATTTGCAATCACCTAAACATTCACTCACCAACAGGAAAAAAAAAAAACACAGCAGCATATTTCTGGTAAGTGATATCCATAGCACACTTCAAAAACTACCAGGCATAATTTGCACACAGTATATCTTAGTCGGTTTTATATCACTTTATCTAAGAATATGTACTCTTATAACACTGAAATCATAAATCAAGTTTTGTACTTTGATGGTTAAGATAAACTCCCGAATCCAATGAGAAACACTAGATGTTCAAAGAGCTTTTAATGGTCCTGACTCAGAACTGCCAATCTATCACTGCATACCTCCCAAATTTTCTGAAAAAATACAGTGTACAGTCACAATCAAGTCCCACAGGACCTTGCTCACAAAGGCAATGAATGCAAAGCAAAAGCTACAATACAATGAATAACAAACACCTGAATAATACACAATCCAGCCTATTGTCTGTATCTCCTTAAACATAACCAAAGCATCTACTTTTACATAAATGGTTATCAATATTATTTTTCCACAGTCCCTTTGGGTCTGAGTTATCAAAGCTGCACTGTATCTATTTACACACGCTGTTCAATTCCCACAGAGGTTTGTCCCCTATTATTGTATATTAATACATCTAAGAAGTAACATTTATGCAAGACTTAAAAATGCTATAATCTGGTCGTGGAGAAGATAAAACGTCTTCTCTCTCTCTCCAGTTTGATGACTTTTTGGCACATCTCTTTTCTCCTCTTCAGCAGGACAGGATCTGCTATATACACCTAATGTCCAAAAATCTCATGTATGAGTTCTACTTCTCTTCTTCCCTTCCAGCTCCTCTAGTTCAACCATGTTGACCTCTAATAGGACACTTTCTGAAGGACATCAATGCTGATGCAGCTGTTCAACACACCAGAAAAATAGTTACCTTACCCCTATATTAGAGTAATTCCAATCAGGAAGAATGAATTCAGAAACTAAAGGTCAGAAGGTTCATATTCCCTACACTGTATTTTTAACAAAATCATTTTCTGGAGCACCTTGTTGCTAGTCTTCCACCCTGCTCTGACAGATGTAAGCAAGGCAGTCTTCTCAGAACTTCCCTTCACCAGATCTGCCCTTTGGCTTCCATTTTGATACCTTAAGACTGAATTGAGAACCCATCTCAGATTTTCTAGTTTGCCTTATCTCAGACAGCTAAGGCACACAAGACTTACCAATTTTGAAACTTTAAATTTGAGGATCTCGAACTTTGAATGGATTTCTGCATCTGTCCAACTGAAGTCAGCAGACTTCCCAGTTACAACACCTTGTCCTGACAGCTAAGTCACCATCATGAGAAGGATAGGAAATGTTTGTCCTTTAAGTGCTGGAAGTTTCAGGTGAATACTGCCACTTTTATTCTGGAGAAACTGTACTACAGAACTAAGACTGAATAGCCATTTAATTAACTTGCATAGCTGATCATCACTGATCACATTAAGTGAAGCATCCCTTTTTCAAGTATACTGAATGAATGAAGTAGCTGCCTGAGGGATACTGGATGGTAGTATTGCATTGTTTTTGTAACTACCAAGTTTTAAAATAAGGTTAGCACTAATCCAAATTCAAGCTCTATTTCAACATCACAGTGCACGGCTATGTCATGTGGAGGTTGTCCAGCTAGATTCTCCTCATATAAACAGAATGGAATTGCAGGCAAAGACCAGAATGGTTTCTACTTTCTGGCAAAACGCACACCATTTTGGCCTTCAGCAGTTAAAATTTTGGACTGACATGACACTCAGAAGACAAGTTTCTCAGAAAAATGCTCAGGCAGTAAAGTAGTATCAGAAGTCTATATGAGGAGACCAGTCTATGGTTACACATCTGCTGCTGTGTCTTTGCCACTCACCCCCTTCCTTGATAAACCTCCCCCCCCCCCACTTTGGCATAAGTGTGTTTGAAGCCTCACCTTAAGGAAAGCCTACCTAGCTTAAGTGTACTACTTGCTCTACCAGCATCATACATCAGCTTTCATTTCTCCGAACAAGGAACATTCTCTTGAGGATATATTTTTTCCAAAGGAGAGCATATATTTATGCTCCTGGTTTCATTCATAAGATAAAGAAATTGTTACAAGCGTATAATATTCCTGAATAGTCTTCTAGCAAAAGGTGGAGGTATGCCATTCATACTCATCTCTACCCTGGAAAGTATCATATGAGGACTACGGAGGACGGGATGGGGAGGTAATAGCATTAGCAAATGTAAACAAGCCACAGATAAAGTATTTCTGAATTTAACTCAAGCAGATTGGCAGTGTGACACTATTATGAAAATCACATCCAATATATAGTGCAAGCTTCCTGTAGCAGATATTATCTACTACTAACACAAAACATGAAGGAGGAAGGGTAGGTGTGTAGATTTGAATGAAGACAAATAGTAAGTATTTGGCAGCTACAGAACCTGAGGTAGCCCTGGAGTTAAATACTAAAACCACAACAAAACACTACTTTCCTGAGCAGTTTTGTCATTAGATATCTAGTATACACAGAGAAATAACGGACGGTGTCATCTTGCACCTACCCACCATAATATAACTTTCTATTGATCTTTAGTCAGTATAAAATATTAAGTGCCAAAAACAACAATTAAAAAGCTAACTTCTGTAATTTTATACATTCCTCTGAAAAATGAATCCATTTGGTGTATTAGCTCCACAACCTACAAAAACACAGCTAAACATTTAAACAAAAACATGTTACATAATAAAATTAAACTACAAAATTTTTATATTCCCTTTAATTACAAAGCAAAAGCACCTCAAATATCAGTATTTCTTAAGCACTGAATCATAATCCTCATTAATAAGTTTATATTTTGTCAAAAACTCAGGCAAAACTACTGATTTTGATCTCAGTGCTGCTTGACTGATATGCTTATAGACATACTTAGGTAGTTTGAAAACATCCTACACAGTTATTAACTGAATAATGGAAAAATCTGATAATGGAAACTTCTAATTCTTCAGACTAGAAATCATCATTCTCGTTGTAAGCAGAACAGGACAGCATTCCATATAATCAACATGACTGAAATTCAGCACATTTGGTGTTAAATTTCAGGAGCTCCCTTAAAAAAACACTCTGAAATTATAAACTGAAATTTGTCTTACATTGTGGGTACAAAGGAGCTTCAATTAAAAAAAGAGAACTGGGCTAAGCAGATAAATATTAAATAAGATGGGAAAGTCAAACAATAAAAAACACCTCTTCACTTTTTAATGCTTAAAATTTTGCAAGCTCATTTAGTTCTTGCAGCCTCAGCAGCATTACTTAATGCATGAACAACACAAGTAGTAGGAAAAAAACCCAGAAATGTTATTAGTAAAAGACTTACCAAGAAGGGCAGGCATGTTTTGAAATACTCTCAGGAGCTCAGGGGTAAGACATGGACTATTCTCCAATGTCACTAACCTAAGAACAATTAAGAAAAATACTTCAGATGATCTATGAGTAACATTAAGCAATCATTTTGACAGATGTAAAACACTTGTTTTCTGTAACAATTAGTGTAACAATGTGTAACAATTACTTGAAGCATATTTCAGGTGCAGCAGTAGTCCTTACAACACACCCATCAGTATAGGCATGGGTCTTGGTAAGGTAGGAAAAGAAAGAAAAACATGCTACTGTCTTTTTATAAAGACAACATAACCTCCAAAATGCAGCAGTGAGAATATTTAAGTACCCAGCTTGGGAACTCAGAGAAGGTGGGTAGTGAGGAATATTCCTGGTATAAGGATAAAGCGTGTAGTGCTCTACACCTCAAAGGAGCAGCTGTGGCAGCAACCAGCTCAAACATTTATTTTTTTTTTTAGGTCTGAAATGATGCATTGATTACCATACAAAAAAAGCATAACTATATGCACAGCACTGTTTGCATCAATTTAGAATTCCTGAAGTTTGAAAACCGCAGCTATAAATTAAATTCATACTTAAAGCTGCAGGAACACTCTCCAGTCTGTTCCTAGATCTTAGGTGTGGGATTACTGTATTTAAATAATGTTTCTGATTACATAAAGTATCTTAGCTGTTCTTCTCCTCTTGAAGAAGCTATTAGAGTCCCAGCTGTCCCTGCCAGTTCCATACAGATCCCTCTGATGCTCTAGGACACCTTAAAATATCATTCTTCTGCACAGGCATTAGAATAACAACCTCGAGATCAGTATTATTGAGAAGATATAGAAGTTCTGAACTGATACATTAAAAAGGACCCTGTGAATCTTAGTTTTGCTGCGCCTACAATACATTATTTGTAGGTTAATTATATGTAATTCAAATGCTCATCTACAATTTAGATTAAAGGAATTCCTCACTATTTCAAGACAAACTCAACATATTCCTTTTCGGCAGGAAAGAGGTATGCTGAATTCGGTCCAGGCAACAGTTTCCTCTTCCTAGAGTGTCAGCTGTACCAGAAAAAAACGCAAATTAGGCTCATGGCAAACTGAGCAGAGTGCCACTTCTTGTTTTATGTTCAGTCACCAAACAGCTTGAGATCTGGAAGAAAACTTCTAGCTTTTATCCTTGTAAACTCACCACCTCTTCCAGCAACCAGCTCTAAGAATCATTGGGTCATTTTGCTTCCAAAGGCAAGCACATCAAGTTGTTAGTGTAGCATGCACACTACAGTGAGTCTAGACTTTTTGTCTTGCTGTCGATTATCACAGTAGAGCTGTCTCTTACTACCAACTGCCTAAAAATGAATAATCTACTCAGTTATTTTTGATTGTGTTTCTTTTATTAAGTTCCTACACTCATCTCTTCTGAGAGAACGTATGATAACAGATGATATCAAGGTAAGATAGCAGGAACATAAATTCTTAATACATTAAAAGTTTTTTTAAAATCTTTTTTTTTTTTTCATCTGGTGGTACAAAAAAATAACATTTTAAAAATTAGAAACTGATAAAGAAGATTCTTACCACAACTCTAAACCATCTTCAAGAAGATAGACATGTGGAGGCTGAGAAACATCTGTACTTAGCTGAATAACTGGAAGTAGGAAAGGATAGAGATTTTTGCTGTCTGCTCCCAGTCCCTATAAAAGTAAATAAAAACTGTAAAATACTTCAAAAACCTCAAATCAAGTATTTCAAGAATAGCATTGAAAAAGATCTGTGATGCTGTTCTATTCACATACTGTAAACATGCACTCAAGAAATCAAAGTTTGAACTTGCATGCATTTCATACAACATAGTCTGATACTCCTGAACTTTCTCTCAACATACCTTGAGAACATTACATAAGTTTTTTAAAAACAAGCAGCTTACCAATGGTCTGCAAGAAAAAATTATATACAGTACACATTCATAGGTCATTCTCGTTCTGAGAAAAGCCACAGTTCTAATAAATAGTAAATGACTAAATGCTGAACAAAATGTTTTAAAGATCAAGAAAATAATTACCCTTTGGAACTTTTCACATACTAAACCTTTGACATATTCTAAGAATCAGGAGAAGGGTTACACAAAGATCACCTGATGACAGTGACGTATTTTTCACATGATCCATGAGCCATACACAAAGATAGCTTCCCAAGAACGCAGAGTAAAGAATTTTTTCAGCAACCATTTAAAAAGGAAACCCACTTTTTAAAAATTAGTTAAAGATAACAACTGTCAAAACTAACCATAGATTAAAACTAATCCTAAAAGGAATGGAATTTTTAAATTGGGATCTACTGCCTGCTTTATAACATAAACATAATGATATGGAAAAGAAACCGAGGCTAGGTGAATGCTGCTTTTGCATAATTACTATATGTGGCAACTGGTAAGTTTAAAATTATTTGATATATCTAAGCTAAGGCTTCTTTGTGGAATTATTTATTTAAACAAATTTGTCCTAAGCGAAAAACAATCTCCCATCTATTTGTCTAATCTTTGTGCCTATCTGTATTTTTGGCCTCCACAGACATCAGTAACAAGAAGTTCTACAATTTGTTTATTCTGAAAATATATTTTGTATTTGTTTGAAATGACTCCACTTTTACAAAGAACCTTAATTTTTCTTTTAGTTGCAATGTCTAGTCATTTGTCTTCCACTTTCTTTCCACTGCTAACCTCTGTAATACCATCCTCTTAGTCATGCATTTCTGCAACTTCAAGACTGCCTGCATATTCAGTCTGTTCCTGTATGGACACTGCCCTACATCCCAGGAGCGCTTCCTTGGACTTTGCTAGTCCTACTACATTTCTTTTTGAGATGTAGTAGGAGTTGGAGAAGGTGGAATGGTAAATAGTCCATATTAAAGAAGTACTTAATAGCAGAGATTCTGCAGACAACATAGCTATGTATTGTTTTATTTGTCAGTCTTTTCTCAGGAACATGTCACATTTTATCTGCATTTTTACTGCCAGCAACACAGATATTTCATGATATTTCAAGTTCAAGGATTATTTAATTATACCAAAATTCTTGGTCAAGACAACCCAAAGAGTTGTGATGAATAGTTAAACGCAGTTGGCAGACAGTCACAAATGGTGTTCCCCAGGGCTCAGTGTTGGGGCCAGTGCAGTTTAATATCTTTATCAATTATCTGGATCAGGGTATTGAGCGCACCCTCAGTACGTTTGCAGGTGACACCAAATTGGGCAGGAGCGTTGATCTGCTTGAGGGTAGGAAGGCTCTGCAGAGGGACCTCGATAGGCTGGATTGATGGGCTGAGGACAACTTTTGAGGTTCATGAAGGCTGACTGTCAGGTCCTGCACTTGGGTCACAACAACCCCATGCAATGCTACAGGCTGGGGGAAGAGTGGCTGTAGAGCTGCCTAGTGGAGAAGGACCTGGGGGTGCTGGTCAACAGCCAGCTGAACATGAGCCAGCAGTGTGCTCAGGTGGCCAAGGCGGCCAACAGCACCCTGGCTTGTATCAGGAATAGTGTGGCCAGCAGGAGTAGGGCAGTGATCGTGCCCCTGTACTTGGCACTGTTGGGGCCACACCTCAAATACCGCGTTCAGTTTTGGGCCCCTCACTACAGGAAGGACAATGAAGTGCTGGAGCATGTCCAGCAGAGGGCAACAAATCTGGTGAAGGGTCTAGAGCACAAGTCTTATGAGAGCAGCTGAGGTAACTGGGACTGCTTAGCCTGGAGAAAAGGAGGCTGAGGGGACCGTATCACTCTCTACAGCTACTGAAAGGAGGTTGTAGTGAGGTGGGGGTTGCTCTTGTCTCCCAAGTAGCAAGTGATAGTGACAAGATGAAAGGAAATGGCCTCAAGTTGTGTCAGGGAAGGTTTAGATTGGATATTAGGAAAAATTTCTTCACTGAAAGGGTTGTCAGGGATTGGAACAGGCTGCCCAGGAAAGTGGTAGAGCCACCATCCCTGGAGGTACTTAAAAGATGTGTAGATGTGGCACTTTAGGCCATGGTTTAGTGGTGAACTTAGTAGTGTTGGGTTATCGGCTGGACTCGACGATCTTAAAGAGTCTTTTGACTATGATTCTAAAAGGTCAAAACTCAGTTACCTGACTACCACCAACTTTCATTTAGATACAATGCTGGTCAACATAGCTATTAGCGTTATATGACAAATTCTAGGACCACAGGCTGTCTCACTTTCTTTATTTGTGAGAACTGTAAGATACGAGTGAACTAAACAAACTTAGCTAAATAAACAATATGGGCAAATGAAACCTAATGTTGATAAATGTGAACAATATATTCTGGAAAGGAAAAGTTCCCTACAACACACAGATAGAAAAAAAAATTCCACAAGTATCTACAGAAAAACAATGGTCTAAGAATCATTACGTTCACCTCTATTCTCAGTGTTACTATCACTTATTGTACTTTGAAGCCACAGTCACGAACAAAGGTAAGGTAACAGACCCTGGCTCAGACTTTTTAGTAGTTCTGACCATTCCATTTTAAAATGAACATTAAAAGAGGAGATATTCAAGTATACCTAAAAGGAAAATAATGAGCATAGATAAATTCTCAAAAAATAAAAAAAATCTAAAAGATTCAAATGCAAGTAACAGGATACAATATAAATTGATTACATAACAAAGCAGGCAGCTCAGAGCTGCTATTATCTCTGTTTCATATAACATATGAACAAAGCAGAAAAAAGCATCAGAAAAGCTAGGAAATATAAAACTTTTTTCCCATATATTATATAAAAATGGTGCAGAAATCATTGCCAAAGTATGTAATAGGTACCAGAGGTTATGCAGTAGAAAGGTAATGGTAAAAGTGATAACAAAAAAAAGGTCTGGAATTCTAAATAAACCAGATGACCCAAGATTAGCCAATGACAACCAACACCCTTGAGACATTAAACCTAACAGTTGTGACTTAAACAAGAAACATTTGGCATAATCTGAATTAAAATGCAAATGTGAAGAACAGGCAAAGTGAAACTTCTTGTGGTGGTCCATATCTTGGCCTATGATTTAAAAATGGCTCATCTTCCCAGGAAGTTTGGATTCCCCCAAAAAATTCCACCTCCCTGGGAGCTGAACAGAAAGCAACGGGGAAACAGACGTGCCTACACTGTAGAAACAAGTCTGAACCATACACAATGATTGTGAGAAGACATTGACACTCTTAATGCCAGCTGGGAAATACAGGAAGCCAGAATCAGCTTTTTCTCAGACAATACAAAGTCACTAAAGGAGGTTCAATTCCAAGATTAGAAAAACAAAACCCACTCCAGAACACAAGCGAATTTGCCTAACGAACTGCTTTTACTGAACAAGTCCCTGAATGCAAAATAGTTAAGTCCTTAACTTCAGCCATTTTTACCTCCACTATCAAAAAAACATCTTTGCTGTAAGACTGAAAAGCTTTTAAAAACAGCCTATAAAGCCCAAATATACCTTATTTTTACCTATACACCTATATACACCTACACACAAAAACACACAAAAAATATAGGCATGTCTGAGAAAGAACTGTAGGAGATACTGACAACATTTATGTGATTCTGGTCTTTTACCTGGACGAGATGGATTAGGGTGGTTAGAATGGCACATCGTAGCATATTGTGCTCCTCACTCTGTTTCCAAAGCAGTGGTAAATACTGAACCAAACATCCTACATATGGTCGTATCTGAAGTTCAGAACACAAATTTCTTTCTCAATGTGTGAAACAAAGCCATTAATTTATCCCAAGCATCATTTCTAAAACATTTAGAACTGCTTTTCTAACATAAAAATACACTTTGCTTTAATTTACTCCTCTTCTGTCTTCCTAAAACGCCGTATTCCATACTCTGCAACTCAAGTAACTTCACACTGTGCAGTGGTTTGATAAGAACATAGTAGTTACGGTAACATTTGTGCATGGCAATCAGACTTGAGTAATAAATTGAACACCAAAAATACTTAATTTTGTAACCACAGATATTTTCATATTAATATATTCTTTACTTAGAGAGGATTCCTAAATATCAGTATCCTTTAAGACAACCAGAAACAGATCCAGTTCAAAAAAAAAAAAAGAAAAAGAAAAATGCTGAATAACCTCTGAAGTTACTCATGCTTTGAGCAGGGCTTCGACTACATTACCTCCAGGGGTTTGTCCCAGTCTGAATTTGTTCTATGATGCTCTACAATACTAAAAAGTTAATCTAGTTGTCTTCTGAAGTATTTTATTAGGAATTAACTTAGACAGACTCAAAGGTTCTTTCTCTACTTGTTTTTTCTGCTGCTTCTCCAGCTGATCTAAAGAGCAGGGAAATCTGCTGTCACATTGACTTTTACTACAAGGGAAAATTAGGAAAGCTTCACTTGGCTCTCAGAGAGAACTGACTACATGTAGACAGAGAAGACAGGCTAAAAGCCATGCATGAACTCTGTCCTTCGTACAGTAATACTGCAAAAAAAGACCCTCAGAGAAAAGCAGTCAACACTTTGGTTTTTAATTCTTCGATTTCTTCATGTATAAGCTGAAGAATATACTTTAACACTAAGAAGGAAATACTGAAGATTCATAATGTGAACCTGAGACTTTGTATGCAGTTAAGGAGACTGCTGTGTAGGCAATCCCGATACTTATCAGTGCCAATGAGAGATTCCAAATCTAACTGCACCGTCCCTAGGAGTGTGAAGCGTTTTCTACACCAAAATGTCTCTTCTAATATCTAAGTTTTAATAAAATACTTGTTCATGTATAAGAAAAGACAAAATAAATTATAACTAAAAAAAGAAAACTGCAAGAAGCGCAATAACGTAGGCAGGGGAAGTCTTTCTGTACTCTAAAAAATACATAGTAAATAAAGGAAATAGTAACTGAGCAAGAACATTTTACACAAGAGATAAATGAGAACTGAAAAGTGAAAGGAGAACCAAATAATGCAAACAATGCAGGCATCTACTGTAACAATAACCAGGCTATTAGCCAATGACATTTTTCTACCAGCTTTGTATAAGCCAAAGCCATCAGATCCTCCTCTGTGTTCTTCGTGCAAAGCCAACACTGAAATCTGTGTAAAAAAATTATATATATATTTACCTGCATATTGACTCTTTCAATCACACAAGACAGAACGTGAAGAACATGCATTTTGGTGTCACATTGTGTTACTTCCTGAAGCAGCTCAAAGAGCAGTGTAAACATGGATTCCAGATACTAAAAGAAAAATAAACCACTATGGATTAGACCACCAAATATACAATCGGTGCCATGAATTGGTGATTTTCCTGTATGCTTGCAACTCTAAGATGTCTGTGAACTTTGAAAGACACTTGCAAAGCGTGCAAAATGTTACTCTTCCATTTGGAAAAATGCACACTAGCCAACCACTGCCTAAACAACATAGAAAATTTCAGATATGCTCTTACGTAACGGTTCAAATGTGATCAGTTTGAACATCCAGCATGTTCATGTTCTGGTAAGCATGAACATGACTTCACAGTTAACACACTAGAAACCTGAAGGCCGTCTCTCCAGGAGGAGTACTTTGTTATGGTCAAAGCAAAGGTATGGTCTTCCAGCTTTTGGGTCAGTAGATAAAATTTAGATATTGAACTGAAAAAAAAAAAATCTGAAACAATGCCAATGTTCACGGAGCAGATGCACCTGTGTTCTTTAGTTTGCTCTCAAGAGAGTTGCAGTTAATGTGCAAGTCATAATCAAATGAGAAGAAAAAGTACCTGCTAAATCTGAGTGAACAAAATAGATCTTTGCCCTATTTATAGCTAACATTTAATTGTTTACTTAATGACAAGGTAATGGCCACTGTAAACAACGCAAACAGAGGAGACCGAGAAAATCTAGGATTTTGAGGCGCTGTTTTAACCACTCTCTTACATTTAGTAACTGGGTGAAACAGCAGGTTAGAAAGTCCTGTGGAAGCAGGCATACTGGAAAGTCACACTGGCATAGAAACCTATTTATTGAAGACAGCACTCCTATTGTCTTAGCATGAAGAAACTTAGCAGCTGGTAACACACAGTGTATATAGTACTAAACACAATGCTAGGGCGTTGTTCAGAGTCCTAACACTACAAGGTTTTGAATTGTCTTTCTGTATCCTGCACATTAACAGCCTTCACAGCAGCAGTATGAGTCTTCACAGGGTTTGGCCTATGAAGGCTTAAAAGAAAAAAATACACGCACACTGATCACTAAGTAGTGTGGTATGAAATGAAGTTGGAAATAATTTTTTTCCTGGTTCAAAGTGAAATTGGAAAATACTTTTTCCTGCTTTCCTCTACGGATCTATCTGCTCACCAGAATATGCCCATATAAATGCTCTTACCAACAAGAACTGGTCAGTTGTGAACTCAAAGTCATCTACAGGTACACGACCATTAAGGAAAAATAATACAGGTTGCGTGTGGATAAGAGATGCAAATAAGCAAATATTCCACAGGTACACAAAAATCGTAACGTGAAGAATTTGGTAGTAAGTTTGAAATGGTTTACTTTCCAGTAACTCTGAATGAAGCACTAATCAAACGTCTTTGCCAATAAAAGGATATTTAACTTCAGTGTCGTAGCTGTCTCAATACGGACCTGAAAGACAGAAGTCAAGAAGCATCACGCATACATCCATTAAACATTCTGATTATCAACGTAATATCTGACAATATCAAACCAGTGGCTGCTTTGGCAGTTTGCATCATTCTATGCGTCCTGTCATCGTCTAAGAAATGTATTTAGTCCTACCCAAACATTTTAATTTGCTTTCATTTTATTACCCTTTGCAGTCCATTTGGCATTGCTAAAGCAGTACCACCTGGAGAAACTACTCAGGCAAAACTTTCACAAAGGTCAGGAAAGAATTAAACAAGAAGATATCTAGCCTGCAATAACAACTCTTGCAAAGCAGGAGTTTAACTTGGGGTTAACCTCATGGCTTGCTGCCACCCAAAAGGCATAGAGTCAAAGCAACTCAACCAGTTAGCATGGTCCTCCCTGGTAGATGTTCAGATGCTCAGAAAGCATTAACTGAAAACAGTCACAACACTGACACAGAAGCACATCCTGCTCTGCTCAAGCTGCCTAGAATCACAGAAATAACTGTTATGACCGCCAATTTCCAATATTTAGCTGACAACCTAGCTGGGTTTATTTGGTTCATTTGTTGTGGCTGCTAGGTCTGCTGCTTTGAAAATAAAAACACAAAAGAAACAATCACAAGAACAGCTGCTCAACGAAACCTCACCTGCTGGCAAATTGAAACTAGCTTAAAACCACACAATTGTACTCAACCAGCTTAGCAAACAGTGCCCTTTATCATATTCAGTTAGAAAATAACTATGCTGATGCTTAAATAATACTGTATACAGCAGGGACGAGTCACAAAATAACCCTGTCTTATCCACACAAAGTGTTCATTTGTTTATAAATCATTTCTCTCAAGACACCTCACAACTTTCTTCTTACAAAAACCAGACTGTTGCTATAGCCAGTCACCTTCCCAAAGTCATCACCTAGAAAAGATCTTAAGGGCTCGTTTCATGTCTTTGACATTGCTGTTCAACATCTCCACAATGAAACACCCCTACAACTCCCCAGTCGATTATCTTGTACAAGACACAACAGACTTTAAGGTGTGATGTTATGAAGCTCTCAATCAAGTTTACACAAGGTATGGTATTTACGCTTCACCTGTATTTACAGAACAAATGCGTAATCCAAAACGTTACCTACTGGTACTTACCACTAAGTCCTGGTCTTGAAGCAAGTTACGAATTGCCTCATATAACATGGGTCTCAAGTCTGACTGGAATTTTACGGAAATCCACTGTCCAATCAGCCAAATTACTCTTCGGCGTATTGCTTTATATCTTTAAGAGTGGAGGAGGGGGGGAAAAAACAAACACCATTGTATTCTTTAACTAATTTCACTTGCTGTTCACGAATACTTTGAAGAAGTAAGAACATGAACAACTATGAGCTGTGTGCACAGCATAAAAATGCCAAAGCCAGAACGTGTTACAAAGACCATGGCAGCCTTATTCACAGATCAGGGCTTGGGCGGCACAACAACAAAGGATCAATCATATATATGCAAGACCTCATTATTTCCTGCTAAGACCTCATTACTTACTGCTTTTCTGACATTTAGCCTAACCATTGGAGTGCTTGGCCATTGGTGGATAGCAAGGTGAAGTTGAGTCACACACAAAAAAAACCAAACACAAGACTAAGGGAAAAGAAAATAAATCATCAGGAGACACCAGGTAAACAACTGTGGCACTTACTCTGTGACTCTGAAGTAAGGTTATACATCCAAAAGTAAGTAATTAATTTTTTTTAAAGTATATTGTAATGAAAAGAAGCATTTTAATATTTCTAAGTTTAGCAGAGTCTTCCACTCAACATGAAATTGAATGGTATTTGTAAAGACAGTGCTTGTAACTAGCATTTGGAAATTAAAAAAGCTGGCTGGCAACTCATTAAGGAAAATCATTTACAATTTATAATAGCTCCTAAAGGTATGAGCAAGCAAATTAGTTTATATTTCAGATGCAATCAGGCCTGGTAAGACAAACTTAAGGTGTAGAAGAAAAAAATAGTAAAGTTCTTCAAAGGACATTAGGGTCACTGCTAATGAGATGGCAGTGAGAAAAACAGGACGTGCTTATTCAGAGTCAAAGGGTTAGTGGGAACTCCTCTGATGAGGAGTAGCACCTACAACAGCAGTCACTGTCCTTCCCCTGAGGGAAGAGTGACAGTTTGAGTAAGAGGACAAACACCACCTTCTAGGTAGTTGTAGAGATGGACAGCCTGTACTGGGGTGACCACACCAATCTTTCAAAACACCCTATGGTATCTGCTAAACAAAAAAACCAACCAAACAAAACACCCGTACTTTTGTGAAGGCCATCCAAGTGAAGGGGACCTTGGTGAGAAGGAAAACCCGCTCCAGATGGGCTATATAATACACTTTATGTAGAACCAACCTGTGATCATTCACACTTCACAACACAAATCCTTACTTCCCCACTTTACTGCCAGCAAAATTAACTGAAGCATGCTACAGAAGGCTTGTATTTAAACTAGTAGAGAAGAACAAACCACTATTATGGCTAAGCTCCCACCCTACAGAGACTATTTCCACAGATTTCAGTTGGATTTTGCTGCCTAAAGGGCTCTGCGGTCTCAGGAGGCCTAAATACCTTTCTTTCAAGGAGCGAAGGTGGCTGTCCTGTGAAAGTTTACTCAACTCAAACATATGCAAGAGGCCAGACTTGTAATATTATTACAGAACCCTGGAAGCATCCATCACACCAGTAATTCAGCCACACACAGAAACTCTCAGGAACACTGCCGCTTCTGTGACTGTGTCAGTCATCTGTATGGATTTCATACCTCTGCTCATTTAGTGGGTATGTTTAAATATTGAGTATTTTTAAAGCCTGCAATTATTAGACATCATATTTTACCACATTTGTATCAACAGTTTGTATATAAACAATGAAGGCATAACAAACCAAGGTGTTTACCTGTCATGAGAAACCTGTAGTTCTGCTAATAGCTGACTTTTAAACCACTGGTCAAAATCCACACTATCAAACAGTTCATAAGCAGCCAGTCCAACCGCATTATATACTGGGGAAAAACAATAGTTATGCTTATCGTTTGCTTCCATGTTTAGTTTTTAATACTAAATAATCAGACTCATTTAAGTTTCAAAAAACATTTTTGATAACCTGAGTGTAATACAGAAAACAAAACCAAAGCATATCTTTCTGATGAAAGATATCACCAGACCATGGCAAAGGGAACTATGGAGGAAATTTTAGTCAAAGAAAGGTGTTACAGAAGAAAATTCAGATTCTTGAAAATAGCCAAAAGCCAGAAGGACAATATAGATCTTATTCTAACACCAAGAATGGTGCCTTCACAGGTCTTAGCCAATTCTTCTCTTTTGCCATAAAATCTCCTTACTTGTAAGGTGGACAGAGTATCTCCATGGAAGCACTGCAGCTCATTTATGTGCAGAGAGGAAAGGACGGGACAGTAAGGGAGATTGTCTAAGGGTTTGTTTCACAAAAAAGCTGAAAAAGTGACCATATTTTTACACAAGCATTTCAAAAAGGGAAGACTGTCATCAAGTGCAAGGAGAAATAGGTTTTAGGTCCTACTCTCCAAACGTCTTAAAAAATAGATCTTGCAAATTCTTCACATACTTTTTAAGAAGTCAAGCACATACACAAAAGTGCCTCTGTTACTTCAAAGGTAAAGTAAATTTAATTTACCAGCATCTTTAATAAGTATAGCGCTGCTATCTTCCATGTTGGTAGATCCTACAAGACAAAGTTCAAATAAAGAAAAAAGCATAACTAAAACAAAGAGCGCAGTCAACTTTGCACTTTTACACTTTCAGTAATGATGCCGTGAATTAATCCTGCTTCCCTGTTTTCTTTTACATTAACAAGTTCAGTTATTTGAATTTTTGTACTTTCTTCAGTAAATACACTAAAATCAAATCTCTGCTTTCACATGCTATTTTCAGTGAGTTCTTCGGAGCTGAACATTTTTGACAGCCACATGCAAGAAAGTCAGAAGCGTGTATTTTATTAAATGAACAGATTCAAAACCCCCAAATTGCTGAAGACCGTTGACGATATGGTATTATTTCCAAAGAATTTTAAAATATCAATATGTCCTTTCAAAAATACAAAGTGAATGCACTACATAAAAATAGACATCACAGGGTAAAATTGTTTAACAGTTCACAAAATAAAATGTAAAGAACTCTACATTTTACAGTTCCTTTTTTTCCCCCCCAAAAAAAAACTTACCTTGTAGACTGTGAACCATTTCTAAAAGCACTGGGGTGAGAGTCTGATTATATTCATGGAAAATATCAAAAAAGAGAACTTCCGTGCATGGCTGAAAAATTAAAAGATCTGTTTCAGAATCTATCAAAATGCAGGCAACTAAGAAATTTTAGCAAAAAATGTATTTAAGTGCTGCATTTCTCGCACCAAAGGTGCAGCAGAATTACTATTACGTGAAATACCACTCTGCCTACTATACAGTATGCTCAACTCCAGCAAGATTTCCACAGCTGTATCTGTATCAGCCAGTTGTGCGGTTGAAGAACACCACATCTGTGCAGTCAAACGGCTGGTGCTGAGCAGCTGGTGACCACACTGCAGATATGTCATGGTTTCTTTTTGCATTAGCTTGAGCTGAGTCACCTGGACCAAACACCCGCTTGCACTTGGAAAACACTAGATGCACAGGGT
The DNA here is from genome assembly GCF_949628215.1 of Phalacrocorax aristotelis. NCBI lineage: Eukaryota > Metazoa > Chordata > Aves > Suliformes > Phalacrocoracidae > Phalacrocorax > Phalacrocorax aristotelis. The sequence continues at coordinate 59,912,802 of NC_134311.1, forward strand.
TGTGTGTTCTAGTTTTGCAATGAAAGTAACCCAGCAAATGAACTTTGAAACCTCTCTGCAAAGCAAACCACAGCAGCAATAACTGGGAGGTTTACTACCACAGCATACTTTCAATCTGAACTAAAATGCTAACACAGATGCATCTGAAACTTTCTTCGCTCACTGTATCTACTAATAAATAGTCGCAACTGATAACATCAGTTACCAGTTTAAAGAGGAGACAACTCCTACTGCATTTAATAACCATCAGATACTACAAAATACAAATGCTGAAGCAAACTCCTTTTCCCTCCCTCGTAGAATACAGAGAGCGTAGTTTCCAGTGTATCGCAGCACGTTTGAGCATTGAGAAATTAACAAAGTTAATTCATACTAATTCTAATGCAACTTCTTTAACAAAAGAATTTTTTTGAAAAGCACAATCTTATCTTTCTACCAAATTGGTAGGTTTGGAGTTTACCAACCTCTTGTGGTTATAAGACTACCAGGAAATCCATCCAGAAATGTTGAATAGTTTTCTTTCAAACTGAAACACTTACTCTGAGACTGTACTTCCAAGAATCTCCTCCTGACTCTTCCACAGCTATTATTTCATAAAGAAAAGGAAAAAGTATTATTTCAGCCATGGCTCAAGTAAAGTTCACGTATGTCAACACCATAGACTACTGAGAAATCTCCTCTTCTGAAAACAATCTCTAGAGGGAGTATTTGTCCACATAACAAGACTTCAGAAAATCAAGCAGCCAATATTGCAGTAAGCAAGTTGTAGAGGCAATGGGGATACAAAACTCTTACACCAATACCTAAACTGCAACCAACTACACAACACGTTTCTTACTGAAGCCTTCGGGGTCCTCTTCCCACATCGTTAACTCTTCCTTTGTCAGCAGGAAATAGTGAGTGACTAATCTCCTACATATTTCCATTAGGGTTGGATATGTGAAAAATGCTGTCTTTATCTTATGTGCTTCAAGAGTTTCAGGACTGCTATCTGAAATAAAACACAGAAAATTCCAAATTACAGTTAAGGGGCTTAATGATCAAACAGTAGCCTTGTAAAATCAGAAAGAAATCAACAGGGAAGAAAATCTTATCCTCAGAGAAGAAAATAAAGAAAAAGAAAACATTTTCATCGCTGACTTTCACAACAGACTTTCAGGTGGTATGTTTTTCTAAGAAAGTTAAACTCCCAAATTAATTTACTTTGAAGAGAATTCTCTAACAACCCAATTACACTGAAGGGTCATTAGGGCTTCACAAACTATTTATGATGCTTTTTGGCTACTATGTAGTTGAAAAGAAAAACCACATACCTGCTGCTTTTGGTATTTTTGTTTTATTTATCATTACTGAATTAGAAAAACACAAGGACCTCAAAGAAAGATTCTTTTGTACATGTTCAGAAAGTTTATTCAAATACAATCTTAAAAAAACTTGGTTTTTTTAGGAGTTAACATCCGAAAAACAAAGCAGCAATAAAACCAAACACTGTGTGCTGTACAATCAACACAAACGCTATATATTGTCAGAAATTACATAACATAAATTTTCTATTTTAATTTATCTTAACCACCCTGTTCTCAAAAAGTCAAGTGCTATAGCTTTTATCAGAATGTGCTATGTTCTTCTTGTCTCAAGTGACCACATTTCTATTTCAAAACTCAAACACAGCTACGAACTTTCGCAAGGAGAAATACCTGTCAATAATCCGTGGATTGAGGGCATTCTAATGTATCATAAAATTATGGAGCAACGCTGAAATACATCACTCTTCTGAATAATTTTAAATGCTGGGTTTCTGTGATCGGACACATACCAGTATGTTCATGAAACTTTTTCTTCCCCCAAATTTAGAAGGAGAATGCTGTTATCTAGTGATTGCCGAATGTCAAAGTAATTTGGAAAGCTCTTATTTTTTTTAATACAGTTCAATTCTATTTTTTATTATCTCTACATAAAGCAGTGTATGAAGACTCAGAATGAAACATAGTCCTACAAAGCAGGCCACATAAACTGCTTTGTATTCAAACGCATGTCCAATTCAATTCACTGTGTTTCTTTATTTCAGGTTACTGTTATTAGTTAATTACGGCAAAAACCCCATTTTGGCAAACATTTCTCAAGGGAAAGATGCATCAAACCAATTGATGAATTTGGGTTATTCACCAAACCCCATGCCTTAATACTTTTTAAAACTAGTTCAATGAAAACCAAAACAATCAACAAGGAGAAGATATTTACGCTACTTAGGTATATGAAACTACTTCAGCAAGTCAATGTCTCTCTCTATATATTAATACTTTAACCATCAATATAAGAATTATCAATGTAGAGACAGAAGCACACATTACTACCTATTAAAACATAAAGTCCTGCAAAAGAATGTCTTCAAGGAGTTTTTCTGTTGGGAGCAAGCAAAAGTTTCTCAAGAGACAAGAAAACATTTTGAGTAAATAGGTACAGTACCTTCAAGATTTTTAGATGGCTTGTAAGCATCATTTTTTACAATCATCTTAATGAGATTCATGCACTGTACAATAAACCGCTCAAATACAATTCCTTCACCAGCCTCTGTGAAAACATAGCTTACAGCAAACTCCAATGACCGCTGAATCAAAGGGATGAATGAAAAAGGATGCTGATCCAAGAAGTCTAAAAGCTACAAATCAAGGAAGGAGAAGAGCAAGAAAGAAATCAAATTACTTTTTGCGCAAGTCTTTTAGTAAATGTTTTCATAAATTAGTTGCCAAAACCAAGAGCCAATTCATATAAAATCAGAGAAAAGAAAACTGAACACAGACAGGATACTAGGAAGAGATCAGTACCAATGGCCAATGAAGCATCACTTTGCCCTGAACTTCTTCATTCATGTTCAATATGACCTTTTTTTTAAGTTTACGGGACAATAACCGTTTTCAACCACACCAACTTGCTAGCAACACAATACATAAAACATATCAGCCACACCTAAAACCCTGAACATTTCAGCAGATAATTCATCTCTATTACGGGTACCTTTTTCTTTAAAAAAATTCAAAACTATATTTCATAAGAAAGAAGTTTTAAGTTGCAGTACCTTCAACTGCAGTACTTTAAAAGATCTGAAATCTTTTGGCTTTAAGGTACATACATAGCTGAATGGGGACTGTTCCTCCAGAACGGTAAACTATTCAGTAACTGAATGGAGAATTTACTTACCACTTTAGTGAACAGAATTATAGTCTTTTCTAGACGGTCTCTGCATACGTTTTCTGCTCTTACACTTCTACCTGGTAAATCAGATATTTAACAACTATCATTTTTTTCAGACTTTCCTTTTCCTTCTGGAGAGCTCAGTTTTAAAAAATTAACACTGGACAACAACTTGTTTTACATGTATTTTGAGCATTATGGCAGCCGGAAAACACTTCCATGGCAGAATAAATTCAAATTCAAGGTTAAGGTAACGGGTACTGGGGTGGGGTCGGGGTATGTGGAATCTTTAACCCTGTCTCTCAGCTGCTTTGAAATTCACAGTAACTGACCAGAATAAAACGATTTGGGCATCATTACAGACAACTCAATGACAAAAGACAGTTAAAATAATGCAAACAAGTACTAGCATAGACAGGAAGTAGGAAAGCATCAAAAAGATGAAAATGCCCTTTTATGAAAATGATGCTTTATCCTTACTACATAACACTATGTGCTTTTCTACAAACGCCACCTTAAAAAAACCTATTGATTATGGACACTGGAAAACATTCTGAACTTACAAAAAATAGATTAAGTTTTTATAACAAAAGAGAAAAGCAAGAAGAGCCATAATGAAGGCATGCAGGCAAAAACCACGATGTGATAAATGCATACCACACACTAACCTTGTGAGGGAGGCATGCCCGCTTTTGCAGAACAACTTATTGAGTAGAGAAGTGGAAATGGGAAGCTTCAGCTCAGTTCTTGTCTTAGGACATTGAAACCCCACAGGCCTCAAGTTCTAGGGGACTATGATAACCACCAAGCTTCAGGATGGGATGTCCTTCAATTCAGTCTACTAAAGCTAGGCAGCTATCTCACAAAAAGTGAAAGAAGGGCCAGAAAGGGCATGCTATAGTATACTAGAAGGGGCAAACACTTGCATGCAAAGCAACCTGCATTTCAGACGAGCATCAAAGGGATTTTATTTTGGTACTGAACACAGTGGTGGTCTCCATCTTTTCTAGAAACAAGGCTCAGAGCCCATATCAGCCCCTCTCACCTAAGTACAGTCTCCCAAGCCAGGTACCTTCCTTTATAATCAAACAATTCTTTCTAATCAGTTTAGACATGTATTCCTAGAGTAAGTGTTGCTGAATCCCAGAAGAATGACCTGACAGGCTTCAGATGAATGCATGGCTCACACCAGCTCTACTACAAGTGTACCAGCAAGAAAAGAGCAGTGAGTTCAGACGCAGCACTGCCAAACATCACCTTTCTGCTAACTTTGCTGCAAAAGCACTAACATCTGCCAATTATGCTTGTATTTCTGCTGACAGTGTTAACCTGCGGTTACCTGTTGCACAATACTACTCTTCCAGTTATAAAGTACAGATAGCAGAATGTCCTCTTTATTTCCCATTTGACACTTACCAAAATACATGGCAAACTCCAGGAGAAAGAAAAACATAAAACCCGCCCAAAGAAGAAATTGCAGGATGGTCTGCAGTATCATAGAAAACTGCAAATTCTAATATGGATATACTTTGTCAATCCATAGCATAAGAGTTTGGGTTTTTTAATTGGTGTTGTCACACCAAGGATAATTTCGGTGGAATTTTAGTCTGTTGATGTAAAAGGACATTTTTACTGAACTCTTTTCTGACAGTTTCAGTGGCATTGAAAGCTTTTGGATAAGCTTTGCACTTATCCAAAATACCTTACAACTAAATGATTAATGATCAGGCACTAAACTGTATTATGTTTTCATCCAGCTTCTACTGTTTAACCACCAATACAAGGAAAAATATTCAGATACTTACTACACTCCAGAAACTGTTTTAGCCGTTCAAACACTGCATGCAGAAAACCCTGAAGAATTGAAAAGTATACGTGTCTTTTAAAGATGAAGCTTATTTTGTTTCTTTTCTTCCACCCTCCCACCCAGCTCCCCAGATGGGCCACACAGCACCGGCTTTCATCTCACTCTGACAAATTCTATCGACAGAATTTGGTAGGACAAATACGCCATTACATTCATCATTAAATGAAAACATCCTCTTCAAATGATGGGGGACACTACAAATAAGACATCTTCCTGTAGGCAACAGGGGTGTCACTATCACAAGGCAGGTGAATTGGAAGGGGTACCTTTTCTTTTTTTAAACATCGTGCCATTGGTGTCAAAGTGTTTAACATCTATCTAGGATCTGGCAGTTCTTAACTGATGAGAGGACAACTTCGAGAGCGCGTTGCTTCATCTTCCTTCACATAACACAAGTGCGCGCTTGCAATGGTTTGGAAACATAGCTCAGACAACAACTGAAATCATCACAAAAGATTTCTAACCTAGAACTAGAAACAGAATTACATCACTTACCATCACCTCTACACTCCAGCGAGGTTCTACAAACCCATGGACTGTCAGTTTACGAAGCACTAAGGGGGAGGGGGGAAAAAAAGTTACTTGTGTAGCTGTTTCTCAGCCCTTGTTCCAGCAGATTTCAGAACATGATTACAATTACAGTGGCTCTGCCTTTCTTCCAATTCTCCATATCAAAAAGTACATTTCATTTCGGGCCCTTGGACGCCTCAACCATACCTAACATGAATCTGATCTTCTTGAAGTTACTCTAGAATTCAGTACATTATCTGTAAAATAGTACTCCAAGAGTCACCGAATCAAGGAGAATTCTGCAAAAGCTGTAAGTATTCAACCTCTGAAAGGTTCTGCAGCAGGAAAAGGGCCAGCTACAGTCTACTAGGGCCCATAAGCTACCTTATGAATTTTCTCAGGTTTAATCACTGCTGGCAACCCAGACAAACTGCACACTGCACCTCCTGAAACAATTCAAGACTGCTATCATCTATATTGCAAGCACCGCACACAAACATCTCGATTCCTCAAAGCAGCAAAGGACAGTAAGGATATGCATGTATTCATCCCACTGATGACTACTTGAGCATCAACCTAAAGCCTAAACTGACTGCTAAGGCTACCTCTTCACTGAACACAAGGTGAGCTTAATGCAACAAAACTCACAGTCCAGCTTCTCAGTCAAGTGCCTAAGATAGACAGATGCAAGCCTAAAATACAACGCATGTAAAAATACTGTTATGCCCTCCACCTTCCTACCTCCTAGGCTTTGACTTCTTACAACAGGCATATCAGAACAGTACAGTACTACTGAGAAACAAGAGCCCCTTCTTGCCCTTCTGTGTGAACAATCCTCCTTCTGCCTTGCTAAAGGTACAGGCAAAATAAACCAAGATTACTGCTTTTCCCAATGGGCATAGCTTTGTTAGAGAATGCTAACTCTTTACCAAAGAACCCTTACTTGTTCACTGTGAAGAAACTTATTTGACTCCGTATATTTAATATTATTCTATTGTATTACCTTTCAATGACAACAACGTTCTTTCTAGAGAATTTGAGGCTGCAGCTTCATCCCCTTTACACACTTGCTGTAGGAACGTATCGGTATGATGATTCCACAAGGAACACACAAAGCTATAAATACCTGATGTAAGCTGCAAAAGGAAGAAACACCAACAATATATTTGATTTCTTGAATTTGGCTACGGCATAACAAATTCCTAAATTTTAAAAGCCAGTTTCAACTGTTGAACTACTTAATCTACATTCTTGTATATTACAGGCCACAGTGTTTCACGTACTTCTTTGTTGTACTGAGTTTTACCAATCCAAAGACCTCTTCCAGAAAAATACCTTGTCTTAATTTGAAGATGTTATGATACACTCACCTGCTTCCCTGACTACTTGGTCTATGACTCTACCACTTTAAAGGTAACTCTTCATGCCTCCTTCTTACCTAGTGATTTTCATTAAATACAGTCAAAGCTCTACAGTACAGTATCAGGCTTCAAAAATCTATCCACTCTCCTCATCGCCACCTCTCCCGCAAGACTTAAACTGTTTGTCTTAGGGCATAGTTAATACCTGAATCAGCTTACCCTGGGACACACTTAGCAGTTACACGCCTACTTCTAATAAAAATAGTACTGAACAATGCCTACACTGAAACTAACTTTTGTTTTGTTGATTGATAGCTGCAAACCCTGACTTTTTCCCTCAAATTATTTGATGTATAGAACGACAAACAGTTTCTCATCAGCTAGCACCAAACAAATGTCAAACTCCATTCTTATTACAAAACAGTGCTTACCTGATAAGGTTATCTGAAGTATAAAGAGAAGATAAAGAACTTTTCATTGAGTTATGGCAGCACTTGACAGCTTCAAAGTTAAGGAAGAAACTGCACTTAAGTCTGCTACGTGTGACATTGATGGCATCACAACCGCATACGACCCGTTTACTTGGTTCCTTTGACTGAGTAAAGGTGAGACAGGATAAACTCTTGATAATCATTCAATGGTGTGTTTGTGGAGTTGCAAAAACACGTCACAGAATAATTATCAATAGTTTCAACCTACTCATGTTCAGGGGTTGACTCTGTGTATTGGGCAGGGTGTGTCTTTTAAATAGAACACACTAATACCAACCCATGTAGTAAGCAGTTACCACTCAGATAACATAACAAAAACAAACAAAAAACAATGTCCCCCCAAAAACCAACACCAATTCAAAGCAGCAATAATAGTCCTAACAGTAGAATATACTCTGGATAAACCCACTGGTCTGTCATCCAATCAGTGTACCTTAGTACTACAAAAATTTTAAACAAACATTCCTGTATTAAAAACTGGGGGGACAGAACCACAAATACACAAAGTATCCAGGAGGACCCACCACATTTTTCCCGTTGAAGTCATTCAACTAGCAATTATAATTTGTATTACTGCAGGACCTAAAGACCTAGTCATGGGGCTTGGCTGCCTTAAATTCCTCTAGTCAGTAAAACACGGGCAAAGCATGCTGGTGGTGGTAAAAAGATCCCCAAAGCAGCAAAGAAATCACAACAATCGTAAAATTTCTCACTGAGGTTCTAGAGACACTAAACTGAATTGTATGCATCCAGTTGCAGAGGAGGCACCCAAAACCTTCTTGTACATTATGGTAGGACTGTAAAGAAAAGTGCTCCCAGTTTAAGATAGAGGTTGTGCAGAACTACAGTTTCAGGGAAAAAAAAATCAGATAACCTGTAAAAATATAACAGCATTCTTTCAAACCAGGGCCAAGAAGCAACAGGAAGACTCAAAAGCTTAATGTCAAATGAATTAGGGGAAAACTCTGTAACCAATATTCTTACTGATTTGCAGTAAATCCACGATATCACTTCTCCAGTATGTGCTATATGGCTACGTGAAATTATAAAAAAGATGTCCAAGTCCTACAGGTTTTAACACATAAAATCAATTGCTTCCTGAATGTAGTAGTACATTTTTGTTAGAAAAACAAAACTCCCTGGTTTTATTTCAAAGAGGCACCATACTCATTTAATAGACTAGGTCCAGAAAAATAGGCTCAAAAGAAAATGGAGGTTTGTAAGCATATCACCAATGGTATATAACCAGATGTTACATTTTTCTGTTTGAACTAAAGCAGCCGATTCCACCTTGGAGATTGTTAATGTAATTATAATCATAACTGTACTATTCACCAGAAAGATGAAGTTATAAATCGGCTGCATCTACAAGTTAGTGTTTCACAATACACACGTCATCTGACATTTTTCTCTTCTTCAATAAGGGATGCCTTCTCCATAAGCATGACCCTGTAATTTTCCAAGTACTGTAGTACATGAAAACTTATCAAGTGTTTCCAAAGCTGTACTTAAAAAAATGTTGAAACTGTGACTGCTTATGTGAAAGTATCAAGAATGTTTGTCATCCATTACTTAAGCTTTTAGCTTCAGATGGGCTTCATTCTGCAAGAAAGGTTTTTGGACCATCCGAGAGAAGTCATGTGCCACTGAACAGATGTGAATTCCCTTTACCAGGAGACAGAAGAAGCAGACTTCAACACTGTCCAATTTTGCCATTACTTCAAAGAACAACAACAACAAAAAAAAGAATCCTTCACTGTGAACCCTACAGCACCAGATGCTCAGAAAATTTCCTTTTCCACCTCAAGTTCAAAAACCCATGAAGATAGACAGTGTTCCCAACACAGTGAAACTGGATGCACTGAAAATTTTCATTCATATTAAATCGGGGGATAGAGGAGCTTTGGATACTGAACATAGCTACAAGTTGAAAACCACCATTTAAGCATAAAAAGCCTGCTTAAAGACTATGCTTATTAAAATGAAATGCCAATTCTATTGTTGACAAGAACTGCCTTACAAATCTAAAAAAAATTTTCATAAGCCTTTGCTTCGCATGTCTGAAGTTGACACACTCCACTAATAAAAGCATAAACAAAGAAAATACCATGCTGGGAAAACGGCATCCCGTAAGGAGAAAGGTCCATCCCAACTTAACGAGTTTCTTGGAAACAAAAAAAGGGCTGAAAGTAACTAAGCTCTTTTTGAGCATGGTAGGAGGGTGGAAACACACCAAAGGTACTCTTGGACGTGACAACTTTAACAAATACTGCACCTTACAACCTATAAATTCCTTTCTGTCCCTCTGTTGAGATGGCATGGATCTGGCTCTTTTATGAAAGTGGGGCTTTGGGACTGGGTTTTGTTCTTTTTGCTATATCCTTGAGCATTAGCAGTATTTTCAGCTGCACAGCCAGGCTGTATAAGCAACAAGACGATTTAGGAGAGCTCTAGAAAAGAAGTCATTATCTCGCTTTGCTCTTTATTGCTTTGGAATTAGTGATTTGCAATTATCCAGACCATGTACAATGGCCTAATAAATCTCAAAATATAAACAAATATTTCCTATACAAAGATTACATTGATCCATACCTAAACATGGCAGAGAGAGAAAACACCTGAAAATTTTGAAAATTCAAATGTAAGATGTTTGGAAAAATTCAGTTAACTCTACTAAATTCAGTTAAGTCTATTACATCACTGCCTAACTCCAAGTGGGATTGAAGATGTAACAGCCTACAGCCAAAGGTAAATCTGTGTTCTGATCAGTGCGTTCTTACAACATACAATGTAAGCTGCATGACGCAAGATTTGGCATTTGCATTCACAGCTTGCCTTTCAACTGACGTGGAGAAAGTTGATCTGGAAAACCCCACGCACACTCCCACTGACAATAAAAGCCAAAAGTGCTGACATATGGACGCCTGAAACACAGTATTTTTCGAAGACTATACTCAATTATGAATCCAGAGCACACTTCCAAAACCACTGCAAGTTCATATATGAAAAGATCTGCTGTACGGCATGGTAACATGTGGCTGATACATAGATCTTGTTCTGTAGATGAAGTTCTGCTTCTTAACACAACTTATTATAACAACACTGAAGCTGCATGCAAAATTAATAAAGATCTCAAAACCATTTCACCTAGGAGCTGACTCCCAGGTATTTTGTATTGTACACGCACCCACCAAAGAAAGAGCAATTCTGTTTCTAAGGCACACATTAAAGTCAACATACCTGCCACTAAGGCACTGCCAGCTCACCATGGGAAGTGGCAAGCATGTACAACATGTGGTTTGTGTGTTGCTCTACAACATTGCATCACGTTACTTACATCATAGAAAAGTTTCCTATCTGCAGCAAGCCGTTTGGATGCCAGGGTCTTTGTAACATGATAAAAGGTAAGTAGGGCTCTGTGTTGTTGAAGATCATCCTGGACCTTCACAGATTGTAGAAGAGTGGGTATAAGTTCTGGCCATTGCCTTGGGCAGTCCACCCTGGCAACTTTAGCTATCAGTACAGAGATCTGAGTTGCTATCTGAAAAAAAGCAAAACAAAACACAGATACTACAAAGTCAAAGATCATTTTCAACATGTACAATGCAGAAATTAACAGCCAAATAAAACCTGAATCAAAAAACCTAGTATGGATGGCTAGATTTTTCTGTGCTTTTTCCTCAAACTATTTTTAAGTTTGCTGAATGCAATAAATGTGGAGGAAAAAAAAAAGTCTTCTATTCAATGCGGACGCATAAAGAAATACTTACACAAAATGCTAAGCCAGCTACCTTGTTTAAATTTTACATAAAGACCACTAAATTTATTTGTTCCAGAAATCATGGAAAAGAAGAAACAGATATTTGGGTGTCATGGTTTTAGCTGGGATAAGAGTTAATTTTCTTCACTGCAGCTGGCTTAGTGCTGTGCTTTGAACTTAGTATGAAAACAACGTTGATAACACACCAATGTTTTGGTTATTGCTGGGTAGTGCTTACACTAGTCAAGGACATTTCTAGCTTCCCATGGTCTGCCGGGTGCACAAGAAGCGGGGAGGGGAGGGGGCACAGCTAAGAGAGGGGATTCAAACTGGCCAAAGGGATATTCCATATCATGTAACGTCATGCCCAGTATGTTAACTGGGGGGAGCTGGCCTGTCAAGGAGGGAAGCAATCGTGGCTCGGGAACGGGCAGCGTCGGTCGACAGGTGGTGAGCGGTTGTATCGTTTGTGTTTCTGGACTTTTTTCCTTTTCCGTTTTATTATATTATCATTCTTGTCATTATTATAATAATCATTATAATAATTATTATTTTTATTGTAATTATTAAACTGTGCTTATCTCAACCCACAAGTTCTTTTGCTCTTCCGATTCTCTTCCCCACCCCACAGGGGTGGGGGGAAGTGAGTGAGCGGCTGTGTGGTGTTTAGTTGCTGACTGAGGCTGAACCACAACATTGGGAAACACTTTTAACTTAGTGATACTTTCCATCACTTTCTACAAACAAGCATAGACTGATGAATACACTCATACATTACCCTTAATTCTGCTGTACCTAAGTTTTAGCTTTAGACACACATTGCCCCCTGCCAGGCACGCGTGCCTGTAAGACACAGTGGCTGAAGCTGAGACTCTCACTCGCTACAGACCCTCACACCACAGGCCAGGGCCACCTCCACCATCTCACTCGGCTTGCTGGCACCAAATCCCACTCACGCCAGTCTTGCCAGTAGCTGCACCTAGTCCTTGCAGCACACACACACCACAAACAGAGTGAGATTATGCAGAAAGACAGGTAAGGGATTCAATCAGAAGACATGGCAGGTGGTGGGGATTAGGCACAGGGTTGGTTCAGACACAGGTACTGACCAGCCATGGTCTACACATGACTGGCCCTTTTCATACCTTCTTCCCACTTTGCTGCTCCACAACCCCCTTCCCCAGTACATTCCTTAGTAAATTTCAAATAGTCACTCATAACCCCACCTCAGATAGCCAAAGCCTTCACATTCTTCTATCCCCATTCTTAACCTGTTCACATGGAAAAGGTCGCTGATTGCACTGATGAAGCAGATGTTCTCTCCTTCAAGATACCCCTACAACCTCCACCACACTTCCAGCCCAGGGAATAATTCATCTTCTTTTGCTATCAAAAGGAATCCAAGCAATGTACAGGCATAAGAGGGAAGAGCTATGCCCTCCTTTCCTAATTCCCTAGCTGCTTCAGCTTAACTCTGACCATGCCACAAAACTTCCCACAATATTCATTCCTGCCCACTTGCTTAGGTAGGAGAATTGTTTCAGAAAACTGACGTCAACATTTGTAAGGAAGAACTGGGAGACTTAGTTATTTTCAGATCAAATTTTGTCGATTGGCAGGAGGGAACAAAAAAACCCTTCTCCATATCTGATACATGAAGCAACCTCACCAGGGATGTCTAAGGCCAGCTGGATGGCCTTTACCTCTGCAAACTGGCTCGATTCACCTTCTCCATCAGCAGTTTCTGTGACTTGTCGCATAGGACTCCATACAGCAGCCTTCCATCTCCGGTGCTTTCCCACAAGGCGACAGGACCCATCAGTGAACAGGGCATACTGCTTCTCATTTTCTGGCAGTTTGTTATACAGTGGGGCTTCTTCAGCACGTGTCGTCTCCTCCACTGGGAGGAGGCCCTCTGGGTGACTGGGGTTTCCTACTCGAGCCCGCTGGGTGATCAGTGCAACCCATTTATTCCACATAGCATCAGTCGCATGGTGTGTAGAAGGGACCTTCCCTTTGAACATCCAGCCCAGCACCGGCAGTCGGGGTGCCAGGAGCAACTGTGCCTCAGTACCAACCACTTCTGAAGCAGCTCGGACCCCTTCATATGCTGCCAATATCTCTTTTTCAGTTGGAGTATAGCGGGCTTCGGACCCTCTGTATCCCCAACTCCAAAACCCTAGGGGTCGACCTCGGGTCTCCCATGGTGCTTTCTGCCAGAGGCTCCAGGTAGGGCCATTCTCCCCAGCTGTGGTGTAGAGCACGTTCTTTACATCTTGTCCTACCCGGACTGGCCCAATGCCTACTGCATGAACTATCTCCTGTTTAATTTGCTTAAAGGCTTGTCGTTGCTCACGGCCCCATTTGAAATCATTCTTTTTCCAGGTCACTTGATAGAGAGGGCTTACAACCAGATTACAATCTGGGATATGCATTCTCCAAAAACCCACAACACCCAAAAAAGCTTGTGTTTCCATTTTGCTAGTTGGTGGAGACATGGCTGCTATTTCGTTGATCAATTCCATTGGGATCTGACGATGACCATCTTGCCACTTGATTCCTAAGAACTGGATCTCTTGTGCGGGTCCCTTCACCTTACCTAGTTTTATGGCAAAATCAGCTTTCAGAAGGATTTGGACTATTTTCTTCCCTTTCTCAAAAACTTCTTCTGCTGTGTTGCCTCACACGATGATGTCATCAACGTATTGTAGGTGTTCTGGAGCTTCTCCCTGTTCCAGCACTGTCTGAATCAGTCCATGGCAAATGGTAGGGCTGTGTTTCCTTCCCTGGGGCAGTCGATTCCAGGTGTACTGGACGCCCCTCCAGGTGAAAGCAAACTGTGGCCTGCACTCTGCTGCCAGAGGGATGGAGAAGAATGCATTAGCGATATCAGTTGTGGCACACCACTTGGCCGCCTTTGACTCCAGTTCGGATTGAAGTTCTAGCATGTCTGGCACAGCAGCACTCAACGGTGGAGTGACTTCATTCAGGCCACGATAGTCTGCTGTTAGCCTCCACTCTCCATTAGACTCCTCCACTGGCCATATGGGACTGTTAAAGGGTGAGTGGGTCTTACTGATCACTCCTTGGCTCTCCAGTCGACGAATGAGCTCGTGGATGGGAATCAGGGAGTCTCTGTTGGTGCGATATTGCTGCCAACGCACTGTTGTGGTGGCAATCAGCACCTGTTGTTCTCTGACCTTCAGCAACCCTGCAACAGAAGGGTCCTTTGAGAGGCCAGGCAAAGTAGACAGCTGTTTAGTTTCCTCCCTATAAAATCTCTCCGAGGAGGAGGCATAACTGCTAATTGCCTCAATAAGGTGGTATCCAAAGTACAGATAGGGTTCCAACACAAACCCAAATACCAGATAAGGTTGAAAACCAGTGTTTACATAACACATCTCTTAAGCAAAACATCACTAATCATGGCAGAACACAGCAGAATAAACAAACCAACACCAATCTTTAAACACGTACTACAAAAACAACAGCATGGTGCAGTGACCAGCAGCTGTTCTTATCTCAAACACTCTGAGCCCCACGCTGGGAGCCAAAAGATACTATTGTGGTTTAGCCGGAACTCAGCCTCCATGCAGCCGCCCGCTCACTCCCCCACTGGTGGGATGGGAGAGAGAATCAAAAGGGTAAAAGTGAGAAAGCTCAAGGGTTGAGATACGAACTGTTTAATAATTAAAATAAAACAACAACAACAACAATGCAATGAAAAGGAAAATAACGAGAGCGAGGCGGAACCCGGGGCGGGTGGGGGCGACGGGGAATGAACAACCCAAACCAACAGCACGTGTTGTGGCCGCTCACCGCCCGCCGACCCGACGCCGCCAGTGCCTGACCCGCAACCGCCCCCCCGCGCGCCAACTGCCCCATTAATGTACTGGCCGTGGCGTCACATGGTATGGAGTGAACATCCCATTGGCCAGTCGGGGTCAGCTGACCTGGCCGTGGCCCCGCCCCTCCCGGCCTCCTGCCCACGTGGCAGAGCGCGGGAAGATGGAACGGTCCCCGGCTACTACAGGCGCTACTTAGCGACACTGAGCCGCTACTTAACAGCAACTAAAGCATGAAGGTGCCATCGGCACTTTACCAGCTACAGTGAAGAGAATTAACTCTATCCCAGCCAAAATCAGCCCACCACTTCATTAGTATTATCACTGAACACTTTGTAAAGAGAGAAACCAAATTAGATAGCAATACAAGCCTTTGCTGGGAGGGTAATAACAATTGTCCACCACTAACCTGATTCACTGGCTCATTGAAGTTGGTGATAAGTCCAGCACGCAACATAGTTTTCTCGTCTTCAGAAAGAGCACTGTCAGAGTATATTCATTAGAATATTATTTAACTATCAGTAAAAAACAACTATTAATTCATATTCAGAATTATCTCCTCACTCTTACTGGACACAGAGGTTAAATGATCATTTCCATTTGTGCATCCGTGTTTGACTGGGCAAACATTACTTTTATATGCCATTTCCTTGAAACTTTAACAAGTTCCAGTTTGATAAACGAGCAAGAGAACGTCCCTTGGTTTTCCACTATCACCAAGATATTTTAAAAGAGAGAGAACAGAGAAACAGACAAATATTTATGAGGCCTTATGACCTCAGGTTTTGACCTGACCTTTGCAAACACAAACAGCAAAAGAGAAAGTTCAGAGTCAGGGACCCAGATATTTTATGAACATAAGGGAGAACTGTACAAACTATAAACTGATGGTTATTAGACAGTTATTACAGAGTTATTACCATGGGCATTCATGACTTGAGCACGAGTTTGCCCATGCATATTCATGGATAGTGACAAAAAGGTGCCCAATGTAAGGCAATCCTTGTATCAGATGACAGCTCTTTTTGCAAAAGCAATAATCCTCTTCTACCACAAATCCTCTTCAACAAGAAAATCCTACAGCTACACTTCCAAATATGGATTCTTTGAAAATCATACCTTTCAGTGAAGAATATGTATATGTTGTTGTTCAAAAAGCAAGGATGAATTCTAAGCCACAAATGTTCATTTTCATTCAAGTGCAGTTTTATGCTATCTTTATACTTCCTTTTAAGCAACCTCGTTCCATTTGATGCTACAAGTCACAGTATCATAGCACTCCTGGACTATTTCAGACTTTATATGTCCCATGTAATTTTCGTTTAAGTTCCAGGCAGGAAACAGAACAAGCTGCTTTTAAAAATACTTCATTGGTATTTACATATAATACAATCAGGAAAAATTGGAAAAAAAAAAAATCCACTTTAATTTACTGATAGCAACTAGAAAGCTGTTTCTGGTATAGAAAAATACCTCAGTTATTGCGCAGCATTGCTGAGATGAAACTGTTTCACCTAACGTTGCAACAATTTAGAAGCACGCACACAACCATCACATCTCAATGAAGTCTCGTGGCTGGAAATGAAGATTAAACACACCAACACAACCACTTCCCATTTTCTGACCTCAGACAGAGATACTAACCTACTAGTTCTATACACTGAGATTTGAAATGATGCCTAAAGCTCCCTAAAACACAGCTTTTACATTAATCTAGACAAGTATGAAATATTAATCTCAAAATAATAGAGAACAGAGGTCAGTTTTACTCTAAAAGCAAACATTTGCAACAATATTTTAGTGGTCACGTGTCCCTCTCCTGTGCATGTAACACAGGGACTCACTACTTCCAATAGCAAAGACTTATCACGCTGAGTAGAGTAAAAAAAACCTCACACAGAACACTGGGAAGTGTATAGCTCTGTAGGTATCACCAATTATAATGGCATTGCTTGTAACTTTTAAGTCAACGATTTGGTGCTTGAGAATACTGGTTAGATTTTTAGCCTCTCTGGAGAACTTTTTGTCACACATTATCAGAAGCCACAGAAAATGAATATCGGGTCTTTCTCTCGTGACAGCTACTTCCTCTTTCTCAAGTCAATACAGATTATTAATCGGCTTCAATGAAATGTCTCCTTCATAATCTCTCCAAGAGACTTCCTATCTTTCACATCTGCCACTATCAGAAAGTCCAGGTGTTAACTTTATAAAGCTCATCACGTCACTTCAAAATCTGGGCTTTATGAAATAGCCTTCTAACTCAGCTTTCTGAAGTAAAACATAAATAACCAACCAAGTAATTTGCTGCTTTCCAACTTGGCAACTGTAACAAAACCTACTGTAGAAGGTGCAGTGGAAGAAAACCAGGACTTACTGTGGTGCCACCCGTCTCCAGTAGCGGTCAATTCCATTTTTGAAGTACAGCACAGCTAACCATCTTACGTTCACATCCAGGGTATGATTTGTAAAGATGTTCTGTTTAAAAAACCCATTACGTTACAAACTACTCAATACACCACAGACAGCAGAGAAAGTGTTTTAACACATGCGCTGGCAACTGGCATATGTATAAATACACACATCTCTCTGTACAGGTGTATATAAACAAAATGCACTAGTCACCATTTGACAGACAAGAGAAACAAGGTGTTAAACATTAATTTTTAAGGACTACAAAAATGCTTATCACTAGCCCTAATGCTTGACTTATAAAAAAGAAACCCAACACACAAGGCAAATGTATTTCTGAGGTCATCCAGCTGAGCAGGAAACAAAATGGTAATAAGCACTAGAACCAGCCAATTATTACACTCTTTAATGACAGAGCTGGATTCTGACGAGAATAAGGAATTACTCAGTGTTGTGCAGAGCCACAGATTTCTGAGACCTTTCAGGAGATTTCTGCATTGTCTTGACATGTGCTGAGAACTGTCCTGGCTACCACTGCTGACTGCAGAACAGTGACCTGGTAGGACCGCAACTCTCAAACTTGCCTCTGCTTATTCTAGGAAATTAGTTTCTACTACTGAAAAGCTACCTATCCATAACACGTACCTATCTCTGTATCTACCTAGGTACACTTTTATGTGCCTATTTGTATATACAGACAAACACAGAGGGATTATTTCATATAGTAACATGTAAAATTAACCAAGCAGGAAAAGCTAAAATAAAGGTAGGCTACTGAATCCTAATACAGGTACTGCTCTGAACAACAACTGTCTTCTTCCTGTTTTCCAGTGCATTCGATGGATCCTTCTCGAGGGCCTGAGGCATTACTCCCACCTTCAGGCAGCAAATAGGCATGACCTCAGTGGTCTTACTGTACAGTGCGCTGTAAAGAAAGAGCGTACCACTTGTGTCAATTGCTTTTAGGAGGCCACTGGGAAGGGACATGAAAAACTTCAAGAGCATCTGCTACTTTTGTGTGCCATGTCTGAAGAACCACAAATAAACCCTTCCAAGAACTCAGCACTGTAGACACCTGGGACCTCCTCAAGCATTTTCACTATGAAGTAAAAATTTAATCTTGTCTCAAACTCTACTTCTGTAATACTAACAGCTTTCTAGATATAATGCCCAACACGATAAAAACCCTCACAAACTCCAATCACTAGAAAGCAAACAGGCTTACATGCCAACAAAGGTATTGACTCCCAAAACAGCAACCTGTAGAAAAACACCAAACAGGTTGTGGCCCACTGACAAACACCACACAACATGAAGAGGATCTGTATGCGTATGACTTCCTTTCCCAAAGCTCATTTCGAAAGAGGGATTGAACCTCTGCCAGATTTGACCTCTCCCAAGTGCAACTTAGGTATTTGGCACTGTGAAGAGGAAACTTCAAACACCCCTTTAGCCTCATATCCATGAAAAGCATTGCAGGACAAGTGAAACACAGAAAAAGAAAACTATTTGTTCTGAAATTCCCATTGAGTCTTCTAATTACCATTCCACTCCTTGCTACAACATTCATTGGAAGCAAAGCTTCCTCAAATCAAATACCGTGAAACTAGGTGGGGCCTGGATAAGAAATGCAAAAAAAGGCCATGGGATCTACACAAGAACCAACAAAACCTCTCTACATACTCTCCAGCTGTATATGAGCTTCCCAAAACATAAAGAATTTCATACAACGCACTAATGCTGCCGTAGAAATAACAGGAATGACGTTAAACAATACATAAACTGATACAACTGGTAAAGGACAGAGGTTGCTTTTCAAAAACAGCCACTCTCTCTCTGACTTTTCAGCTCCCATTTTCAGCAGAGAGGTATATAACACCTCAAAACAGAAGCATAGAAACTAACCTGAATAACTCCACTAGGTACTAAAAACAGTACGTTTAGAGATGCTCCTTTCATGGTTCATTATCATTTCTCTATCCTGATCACCCTAGGGGCAAATGTGTCTGACAGTGAGTAATTATACTACTTTCCATATCCCACAGAGATCTACTGCCTCACCAACCCTCCATTTAAAATCATCTGCTTCCACCCACCCTTTTCTGCTCCAGCAGGAAGGTGCCAGTTGTCTTCTCTCCCAGGCAGTACCCCTCTCATAACCAAGTTAAACAAAGAAGTACAGATTTTCTATTTTCCCTTCGTTTGGAAAATTACTGTCTCTACTTCACACTTGAAGAAAGGCTGATGTGTCCCCAAACAGGGCTACTTAACCACACTACTAGAATTAACAGTATTTGATCCTTTCAAACCCTTCGTTTTTAGTCCTTATATTTAAAACAAATCATAGCAACTTCAGTTACACTGGGAGTGCTCAACTTGCTACAGCCTGACTTGTAAACATCCCACTGCAAATGTCCAGAAAATAACAAACGCCCAGTCACTGGCAATTTCTGCTGTTTTCTATCGAGATCATTTATCACTACAGAAACCCTCTTCCCTAAATCCCCTGACTCGCCTTCCACTTTCCAAACAAATGAAACGGAGGGTCTACAGAGAACAGAACATGTCACTCCACCACTCTGAGTCAGTCATCCAAGGCACTGAAGAAAGATCTTTGTAGGAAAAGCAGGTTATCTGTGTTTTTAAGACTATTATAAACATACACACCAGAATCAGAACTCTTCTTTGACTATGTTTTCATCACTTTTCACCTTATAAATGCATCTGTTTTTGCACGGTCATAGTACCTTTAGAAGTATTCACCTTTCCCATTTCAGGAACCTCGCTGCCAGCCCAGTCAGCTTAACCCCCTGGGAGTCTCTCTCCACTGAGGAGGAAAGCAATCCCAGCTGGGTACCAAACTCAGTGCACTGAAAACCATGGGGGAACTTCTATGAAAACAGTCATAGTGCATCACCGCCACAATAAGACAACCGGGTTACTGCCTCACTATATACAACTGTCCCTGCCTCATGGGGTACAAAAGGTAATTCCTCTCGGCCGCCTATTAGCCACGACTCACAACAGGCCAACAAAAGGTTTAGCGCCAGAGCCACCCCCCTGTGCTGCTACAAGTTGGATTTCCTCCTTCTGCTGAATGCCTGGGAAAAGAGCCTGCTTTGAGACACACTGATGACAATGCCCACCACTGCACAGCATAAGGTTACTAGCAGCTGCACCATGACAGCTCAAGGCTTCTCTTAGCCAGACATCATGGTTCGACAGTGTTCCAGAGAGCCACAATAAAAGTTACTCAAAGTCTGCTTTTCCACTGTATCTTACCAACAAGACTGAATAAAAACCTGGCTGTGTCTCCCACTGCTTCAGTTGTTCCTCAGCTGGCTTCAGCACTGCAGTATCTTGACTGGTAGCTTGCGTCAGGACTTGCAAGACAATAGTGCTAGCACTATTGAGATCCATGAAAACCTAATAATGTTTAAAAAAGAGGAAATACACTTAAGAAAAAAAAAAAGGACAGTGAATATAGACAGATATTTCCATTCACATTATCTAAACAACCTACGGCTACTTTTTCATTAGATTACACTGCATAAGATAGCAGCACACCCACTCACAGGCAGCATCAAGGTACAGCCATTAATGGGTTTTGCTTTCTGAAATCTCTCAGCTGAAGAAACAGGCACTAAGTCTATCATTACAAGCACATTCACCCGATCTGAGAAATTACAGGAAATATTTTGATTTTAAACCAGTTACCTCCCCTGTGAAGCACAGCAAACTCAGAGCAAAACTGCAACTCGCAATGACTTCAGATGTAGGCAGAACAAACCACGGGCTTGTCTGAAACAGGCAAAGATACAGAGGATTAACATTTTTGTGTTTTCAGAATAGTTTTTCCTCAGATGAGATAGTGACCCATTTCAGATAGTTAAACTCTACAATTCCAATTGATCTAGACATTTTATGTTGATCAAAAGAGGATAAATTGTAGTTTCACAATTAAAGTCCTGAATGAAACTGGATTTTCCTCAATATATTTGTATTCCTTCATTACCTATTAGGCATACAAAATGCTAATGAGCTGAACCAAGAATGCCAATTGCCTGATTTCCAATCTAAATACATTCTTGTGCTCTCTAAACACAAAACTTTGCAACTTAAAGAGAAACATACACAGAAGCAACTACGAAGCCTGGCAATTAACACTGGATTCCTGTCCATAAAAACTTCCACTTATAACCTATGTAAACCTTCCGCAACACAGACACATGTTAAATATTTATATACTTAAGTTTTCTAAATACACAGCCAAACACAGTTTCTCTTCAACAAACACGCCTGAGGATTTGCTTTTGCTTAACACCAGAAAAAAAAAAAAAGGTGCTGATTTTTCCAATGATCAGGAAAAAAATATTGAAGTGTAAAATTGTTATAGTGATGGTAAGGAAGCTAGAGAAATTAAATCTTATTCTGACATAGGTTTCAGATTTTGATTTTTCAAAAAAACCCAAACACCCAAACCACTAAAATAGCAATAAAAGACCTTTTACACCAGTGACAGCCCTGCACAATTGAAAAAATAAAAACAACACAAAAAAACCCCATAAGAAATCTCAATCTGTAAGTCTCCAAAATTCCTCAACAAAAACAGACTAAAAATTGAAGATCCTAGTGTCAAAGAAAGTGTACTTTCAAAACTATGAGCCACAAAATCAGATCTTTCTTTACAGCAATAATTGAATGGAACTAGGAATTCAACCTCTGCTTTATACTTTACATGTGATGCACCTTTTTCTCTCTCTGCTTTTACTGCCCTGTGTGTTGGGTTTGCATGGCAAGGTTTTGGCAGCGGGGGAGCTGCAGGGGTGGCCTCTGTGAGAAGCTGCCAGAAGCTTCCCCCATGTCCAGCAGAGCCAATGCCAGGCGGCTGCAAGACGGACCCGCTGCTGGCCAAGGCTGAGCCCATCAGCAACGGCGGTGGCACCTCTGGGGTAACAGATTTAAGGAGGAGTAACGCTTCATGTTATGAAGTTATTTCATTTAGTTACATTCAAAAGTTAAATTACTTGCTTTCAAAAGAAACACAGACATTGTCAACACTTTCAAATAAGACCTGATAAGTATAATTATGAGCGCCTACTCAACTGAAAAAAGAGCAGGCCATCAGTTTGACTACCAGATGAAAACAAAAAAGAGAGAACTTCTGAGAGTCAGTAGGCTGACAGAGCACGTCTGTGTAAACAAAACCATAAATAACTTCTTCAGCTTCAGAGAAGCTGATTTTAGGCCTTTTGCTGAACAGTGTTTGCAGCAGTACCTGTGACTGCTTCTCGAATACTGTCTTCAGTTCTGCCATCAAAGTTCTCCCTTTCCCCAGCACAAGAAGGAAGTGTAGAAACTGGAGAGGAGCCAGAGCTACTAAGACGGTCTGGGGCCTAAAGCTAATCACCTACAAGGAGAGCCTGGGGACTTATTTAGTAAAGTCTTCCCCTAGCTTCCACTTAGGAGACACAACTAACTTCCTGAAGGGCACTCACAGAGGGGACAGAGCCAAATGCTTCTGTCAGCAATTATATGACTAATACATCACCATAAAGCTACGAACTGCAGCTTGGCAGGTTCAGGTAGAAACTTAAGGCTGTCTTTTCTAGCACATTCGTTTTAAGTAGAACCAGAAGATCAGTGTTGCCATTCTGAAAAGCCACAGGAGCCACTTACGGGCCACCTTCTGAAAGGCGTAACACAAACGCTAGCATTTACAGTGACAATGACATGACTGACATATTGGCGATGCTTTCAGGGACACTGTCGATTTCAGGGACAGTTGGTACTGAGACCAATCTCTCCCCAGACTTTTGTACGCTGTCCCACAACTATCTTCCTGCCCCTACAGTACCTGTATCAGTCATGCCAGATGCCAGTGTTTCGACAGAGCAGTACAACCAAAGAACCATCAGCATCCTGGCTACGCGAGGCACTACCTAAAACCACTAACGACTACACTAATGACCACAGCCACTACCATGGCTAATGGCAGTCCTCACCAAGATTTTTTCAAAAACAACAGATTTAACTTTTCCTTACGTAAATCAACAAGGCTGTCCCTACTTTGCCCAATCTAAGCCACAGTGAGTGAAGAAGACAAATAAAAAGACCCAAGTTGCAAAGACTTACAGGGCTTTGGTTTTTTTTCCCCATGCTGCTACGGACCAAAACAAAGGACTAGAACTTCTCCAAATTCATTTTTACAAACACAAGACATCAAAACTGAAACCTCAGTCTCAAAATAAGCCAGCATGCAGAAGACACAAAGGACAAAAGAACAAAGACCAAAGAGGAGCACAGGAATAAAGGACCGCAGTGACCAAGGTGGGCAATAATAATAAGGGAAGTCAGTCAGATCACATTGACAATACTGAGGAGACAGCCTTTCTGGTTAAACGCAAAGCGCCAAACTGACCAAAACTGACCAAACTGACCAAAAACGCAGTACAGGCAGTACAAAAGTGTCAGTGGGACTATTCCTAGGATTTGCTTGCACGTAGCTTGTAAGAAACTCTGTCGCAGGGTTCAGTGCTGATGACTCAGGAAAAGCCGAGGCAACACACATACACCAGAAGAATATTTTTAGAGTTTAATAGTAACCTGATGGGAGGGCCCATCTCCCAAGACCAATCTCTTTCCTTGGGCATCTCATCTTTGTTCATCTCATCTCAACAGATGTTCAAAACAATATGACAGAACACTTCACGTAACCAGCTAGGGTGCAACAGCTGAAGCAGAAATGCAAGTTGCAGTCTGCCCTCATGCTCCGAAACAGCTTTAAACCATGTCGCCTTAACCGCAGTTAAAACCTGCTTCTCATTACACAGTTCCAGAAGTTTCCACATAAACCTTGGGTAAGAAAGACCTTTCTTATGTCATTGACATGTATGGTACTAAATGCCCTTCTGCAGAACAGTGCAATGAGAGGACGAGAGACGAAAAGCAGAGAGCAGAGAAGAACACCGGCACCGAAGTGAAGCTTACGCTATGGACTGCGCTTCACCGATGAGGCATGGGAAGCAATGGGCACAGGAGCAGCCGGAAGCGCGATCGGTATGGATTCAGGGCCACGGTCTTACGCTTTGCACACGCGGCTGCCTTTGAAGGTAACAAACTGGAGAAACAACTCACCACCGCGCACTGACTCTGCCTTTGGCTTAGGGAAGAACCTGCTTAGCAGTAAAACGGCAGCTGCTCCTCTTCACCCTGCGGGAGGAAAACAGCCGCCTTCAGCGAGGCCCAGCCTTGCCCTTCCCTGCGGAAGGTGAGCTCTGCACCGAACCGCGCCGCCGAACGCTGCTCCCCCGCTGCCCTCAGCGCCGACCCGGCCTGCGGGCACGGCACCGGCCGGCTCCGCGCCGCGCCGCGCGGTACCGCACCACCTCGCCCGGAGCGGCGGCAGCTCGCAGCCGCCCCCCCCCGCATCCCCCCGGCCCCGCTCGGAGGGCCCCGGGCGCATCTCACTGCTGGCGGCTGCCGGCGGCCGTGGCGGGCCGGCGCGCGAGACCCCCGCCCGTTCCGAAGCTCGAGACGATATTCGGGAGCCGCCTCCCCGCGGCGAGCCCGCGTGTCGTCATGCCCCGTGGCGCGCGGCCGGCTCACCCCGTGGCGCGCCGCCGCTGCACCACTGCCGCAGACGCACGGCCAGCTCCCGCCTTGGCGAGCCTTTGGGCGGCATGACGTCAGTGATCGGCGACACACGGAGCCACGGGAGTGGCGCGCGGTCGTGACGTCGTGCACAGAAGTACGCTGCCGGCCCGTTAGGTGGTACCCGAAGGTGCCGGTGCGGCTTTGTTGACGGCAGTTCTGACAAGACTGACGTGCCGTCTCCACATCAGTTGGAGAGTTGCCAGGGATAATGGGACAAGCTCTTCCCATAAGAGCAGGGCCTGCATACAGCGTACGCGCTCTGGTTCTGAAAGCCTTACATGCAAAACACAGACTGTAAGCAAGAAGCTGCAGCTCTGTATTTTAAAAGCATCAGTTCTTTCATGACTGAAGTGAGGTGCTCTCTCTTCCCTTTGTCCTCTGGTAGCTACCTGCATTCCAAGTCTGCTAGCAATCGGCTTCGCTTGGAGAAATCCCAGTTACTGTTTCTTGGAAACGAGCATTTATCTTGTTTGTGGGCTTGGTATCATTTACAGTTTACTCTTATGACTGGAGCGCTGCAATGGATGGCTCTAAGCTCTTGTCATGGTTTAGGCCCAGTCAGCAACTAAGCACAATGCAGCCACTCGCTCACTCCCCTCACCCCTGTGGGATGTGGGGGAGAATCAGAAGAGCAAAAGCAAGTAAACTTGTGGGTTGAGATCAGAACAGTTTAATAACTAAAACAAAACAGTAATGATAATAACAATGATTATGATAATAATAACAAATAACAATATGATTAAAAAACCACAAGCGATATAACTGCTCACCACCCGCCAACAGATGCTGTCGGTCCCTGAGCCGCGACTGCTCCCTGCCTCCCCCGGCCAGCTCCCCGCAGTTAACATACTGGGCATGACATTACATGATAAGGAATATCCCTTTGGCCAGTTTGAATCCCCTCTCTTAGCTGTGCCCTCTCCCCTCCCCGCTTCTTGTGCACCCAGCAGACCATGGGAAGCTAGAAATGTCCTTGACTAGTGTAAGCACTACCCAGCAATAACCAAAACATTGGTGTGTTATCAACATTGTTTTCATACTAAATCCAAAGCACAGCACTATGCCAGCTACAGTGAAGAAAATTAACTCTTATCCCAGATAAAACAATGACAGCTCTTCAGAAAGAGAAGGGATGAAAAGAGAGGCGGTGGGGTGCATCTGTTAGGGAGTATTTCGATCGTATAGAGTTCAATGACTGTGATGATAAGGTCAAGTGCTTATGGGTAAGGATGAGGGGGAAGGCCAACAAGGCAGACATCCTGCTGGGGGTCTGATACAGACCACCCAACCAGGATGAAGAGGTAGACGTAGCATTCTAAAAGCAGCTGACAGAAGTCTCACAATCAATAGCCTTTTTCCTCTTGGGGGACTTCAACTTCCCGGATATCTGCTGGAAATACAGCATAGCACAGAGGAAACAGTCTAGGAGGTTCCTGGAATGTGTGGAAGACACAGCTGGTGAGTGAGCCAGCCACGGGAGGTGCCTCGCTTGACCTGCTGTTCGCAGAGGACTGGTAGGAGATGTGGTGGTTGGAGGCCGTCTTGGGCATAGCAACTGTGACGTGACTGATTTCTTGATTCTTGCCAAAGTAAGAAGGGGGTCGGCAGAACCACTACCATGGACTTCCGAAGAGCACACTTTGGCCTGTTCATGACACCGGTTGGGAGAGTCCCTTAGGAGGCAGTCCTGAAGGGCAAAGGGGTCCAGGAATTCTGGGTACCTTTCAAGAAGGAACTCTTGAAGGTGCAGGAGCAGGCTGTCCCCATGTGCCATAAGACGAACCACCAGGAAGGCAACCGGCCTGGCTGAACAGAGGCTTTTGCTGGGACCAAGGGAAAAAAGGGCAGTTTACCACTTTTGGAAGAAGGGGCAGGCAACTCAAGAAGGGTACAGGGATCTTGTTTGGTCACGCAGAGAGAAAATTAGAAAGGCAAAAGCCCAGCTAGAACTCACTCTGGGTACTGTTGTGAGGGATAACAAAAATGTTTTTGCAAATACTTTTAACACAAAAAAGGAAGTCATGGTGAATCTCCATCCTCTTGGATACAGAGGGGAACAACGCCACTGAGGATGAGGAAAAGGCTGATGTACTTAATGCCTTCTTTGCCTCAGTCTTTAATAGTCAGACCAGCTATCCCCAGGGTATTCAGCCGTTGGAGCTGGAAGGCAGGGATGAGGAGCGGAATAAACCCAATAATCCAGGAGGAAGCAATTTATGACCTGCTGTGGCACCTGGACACTCACAAGCCTGTGGGGCTGGATGGGATCCACCCGAGAGTACTGAGGGAACTGGTGGAGGATCTCGCAAAGCCACTGTCCCATCATTTACCACCAGTCCTGGTTAACAGGGGTGGTCCCAGACAATGGAGGCTTGCCAATGAGATGCCCATCTACAAGAAGGGCTGGAAGGAGGATCCAGGGAGCTACAGGCCTGACCTTGGTACCAGGGAAGATCATGGAGGAGTTAATCTTGAGTGTGCTTACAAGCCCTGAGCAGGACACCCCAGATTCATGCCCAGCCAGCATGTGTTCATGAAAGGCAGATCCTGCCTGACTAACCTGTTGTCCTCCTATGGCCAGGTAGCTCGCCTAGTGGATGAGGGAAAGGCTGTGGATGTTGTCTACCTGGACTTTAGCAAAGCCTTTGATACTGTCTCCCACAGCATCCTCCCAGCAAAGCTGGCGGCTCATGGCTTAGACAGGTGTACTCTTCACTACATAAAAGACTGGCTGGATGGCCGAGCCCAGGGAGTTGTGGTGAACGGACCTAAATCCAGTTGGTGGATGGTCACGAGTGGTGTCCCCCAGTCCCCCAGGGCTCTTTTTTTGGGGCCAGTTCTGTTTAATATCTTTATCAATGATCTGGATCAGGGGAATCAAGTGCACACTCAGTACATTCGCAGATGACACCAAATTGGGCAGGAGTGTCAATCTGCTCAAGGGTAGGAAGGCTCTGCAGATGGATCTGGACAGACTGGTCAATTGTATGAAGTGCTGGTCCTGCACCTGGGTCACAACAAACACATGCAACACTACAGACTTGGGCAAGAGCAGCTGGGAAGCTGCCCGGTGGAAAAGGACCTGGGGTGACGGTTGACAGCCGGCTGAACATGAGCCAGCACTGTGTCCAGGTGGCCGATAAGGCCAATGGCATCCTGGCTTGTGTCAGGACCAGTGTGGCCAGCAGGAGCAGGGCAGTGATGTGCCCCTGTACTTGGCACTGGTGAGGCCACACCTTGAGTACTGTTGTTCAGTTTTGAGCCCCTCACTACAAGAGGGACATTGAGCTGCCGGAGTGTGTCAAAAGAAGGGCAATGAAGCTGGTGAGGGGTCTGGAGAGCAAGTCTTATGAAGAGCATCTGAGGGAACTGGGGTTGTTTAGCCTGGAAAAGAGGAGGCTGAGGAGAGACCTTATTGCTCTCTACAACTACCTGAAAAGAGGTTGTAGCGACGTGGGTGGTGGCCTCTTTTCCCAAGTTATTAGCGATAGAACAAGGGGAAACAGGTTCAAGCTGCATCAGGGGAGGTTTAGATTGGATATTAGGAAAAATTTCATTACTGAAAGAGTGGTCAGGCATTGGAACAGGCTACCCAAAGAGGTAGTAGAGTCATCACCCCAGGCGGTATTTAAAAACATGTAGACATGGCACTGCAGGGCATGCTTTAGGAAGCACAGTAGTGTTGGGTTGACGGTTGGACTTGATGATCATAGAGGTCCCTTCCAACCTTAATGATTCTATGATCTTCATTCTCACTGCTTCAGTATCTGTCTAGAGCTGACCTTCACAGCAGGCTCCATCACAAAGTCTGTCTCTCAACATGTCATTTACAAAGCTTCATAAAAAGGTGCTGCATCCTATCTGCCTCTGTCCTTCCTGTCCTCTTTGGTACCCATTGCAAACCACAGCCTGGCTGCGGCTCTAGGCTCCCATGGAGGTAGAGTACGGAAGTCACTGTTTCTCACGTGGGATGTCTCAATCGTCAGAGGCTTTTTAGAAACTAAGATTTCTCTAGAGCAGCTTTGAAGAAACCCTCCAGTATTATAGGATAACCTGTACTATCACCTGCTTCCAAAAGCTGCTGCCTTCTATTTCACTGCTTTTTCTTTTAACTGTGAAGTACGATGCTCTTAAACAAATGCTCAGAAAGATGGGTAAGTGTTGGGGTTTAGCTGGCAACTAAACCCCACACAGCCACTATCTCACTCCCCCACTGGTGGGACAGGGGAGAGAATCAGAAGGGTAAAAAGCTCGTTGTTCTTTGGCTGTTTTCACCCAAAATCAAGTCCCCTTGAAGCACGCACCGGACTCCTCTATACTCCTCCATCACCCACCAAGTGCACCCAGGTCCTCGAGCAAAAGCAATCCCACGAATGGGTTTGCCTTTGCTGGAGGCAGGAAGAACCCAGACTGTTTTGCCCAGCATACTTTTTACGTGCACTACAAGGACTCTATCCCCTTCCGCAGTATGTAGGATTTCTGACTGGGCAGGGCCAGCTCGGTTGGCAGATCCCCTTGTGTTGACTAACCACGTGGCTTTTGCTAAATGTGTATCCCAGTGCTTGAATGTTCCACCCCCCATTGCTCTCAGTGTAGTTTTTAACAGTCCATTGTATCGTTCAATTCTCCCAGAGGCTGGTGCGTGATAGGGGATGTGATACACCCACTCAATGCCGTGCTCTTTGGCCCAGGTGTCTATGACGTTATTTCGGCAATGAGTCCCGTTGCCTGACTCAATTCTCTCTGGGGTGCCATGTCGCCACAGGACTTGTTTTTTGAGGCCCAGGATAGTGTTCCGGGCAGTGCCGTGGGGGACGGGGTATGTTTCCAGCCAGCCAGTGGATGGGCCCCCCATTGTAAGCACACGGTGTTTGCCTTGACGGGTTTGTGGGAGTGTGATATAGTCAATTTGCCAGGCCTCCCCATATTTATATTTCAGCCATCGTCCCCCATACCACAAAGGCTTTACCCGCTTCGCTTGCTTGATTGCAGCGCATGTTTCACATTCGTGGATAGCCTGTGCAATAGTGTCCATGGTCAAGTCCACCCCTCGATCACAAGCCCACCTGTATGTTGCATCTCTCCCTTGATGGCCTGAGGTGTCATGGGCCCACCGAGCTAGAAATAATTCACTCTTATGTTGCCAGTCCAGATCCACGTGAGCCACTTCAATCTTAGCAGCCTGACCCACCTGATGGTTGTTTCAATGTTCTTCAGTGGCCCGACTCATGGGGACGTGAGCATCCACATCACATACTTTCACAAGCAGGTTCTCTACCCGGGCAGCAATAGCTTGCCACAATGTGATGGCCCAGATGGGTTTGCCTCTGCGCTGCCAGTTGCTTTCCTTCCACTGCTGCAACCACCCCCACAGGGCACTTGCCACTATCCGTGAGTCAGTATAGAGATAGAGCACTGGCCACTTTTCCCGTTCAGTGATGTCTAAGGCCAGTAGGTATGGCCTTCACCTCTGCAAATTGACTGGATTCACCTTCTCTGTCAGCAGTTTCTGCTACTTGTCAGGTAGGACTCCATACAGCAGCCTTCCATCTCTGGTGCTTTCCCACAAGGCGACAGGACCCATCAGTGAACAGGGCATACTGCTTTTCATTTTCTGGCAGTTTGTTATAGAGTGGGGCTTCTTCAGCACGTGTCGTCTCCTCCTCTGGTCATAATCCAAAGTCTTTGCCTTCTGGCTAGTCCATAATCACTTCCAAGATTCCTGGGCGGCTGGGGTTTCCTACTTGAACCTGCTGGGTGATCAGTGCAACCCATTTACTCCATGTAGCATCAGTTGCATGATGTATAGAGGGGACCTTCCCTTTGAACATCCAGCCCAGCACTGGTAGTTGGGGTGTCAGGAGTAGCAGCTTTCCTGGAAGAACCTCCCTGAGTGATTGTTCTTACTTGCAGCTCATGTACCTGTGCCTTTAGGGTGAAGGTAGGCTTGCCATCCCACCTGCTCATGTCCTTTCCGTGGTCATGCAGGTAAAACTATAGGGTGGTCTGTGGTGTGTATCCTCTCTTTTGAACAAAAGGACGCTTATTCCTAATGGCTGAGGCACTAGTCCTTAGAGGTGGGGAGCAGGACATACCTTCTTTGAGTTGCTGGACCTCTTGGGACAGTTACTCCACAGCAGAGACGAGGGAGGAGGAGATATTTGCTTCATAATCCCGGTGTTTATCAATCACCTCTGCCACTGTTGGTGCCTCATCACCTTTCCAGGACATCACTGCCAATGAGTTTGCATACGAGGATGGTGCGCTCCGTACAAACTTCCTCCACATGGGTCGTGTGCACTTGGCTTCATCTGGATCTTTGGATGACTGTTGATCGTCCAGGTCACCATAAATCACCTCAAGCACAGCTAGTTTCCTCAGGTACTGGATACCTTTCTCCATGGTTGTCCATTTTCCTGGGAGATATGTAACATCTCCTTTAAAGGGATACCTTTACTTCATTCAGGACAGGAGTGGCCTCCAGAGGCTGAGGGCTTGTGTTCTTTTTCCAATTGCTTTGTCAATGACCCCTTCCCCAGAAAGGGATCCCAGTTGTTTGGCTTCCTTCCCCTCTAATTCCAGGCTACTGGCCCCATTATCCCAGCATAGCAGCAGCCAGGTGACAATGTGGTCACCTAGATGGCGGCCAAAATCTTTTCCCATACCTTGCAACTCACTTAAGAACAGGGATGGGGTGGTCTCCGTTGCATTTATAGCTTCTTCCTCCACTTCTCATCCTGATGGCCCTGCTTTTTCATCATCCATTTCTAAAACAGTTGATGTCCGCTTCCAAGATTTCTTCTTGTGATGGGGGCGACTGATAACTGGCACGGGTTGATTCCCTGATTCAGCTGCAGTGCCTGTCGTGGGGGTCTGAGTAGCCACAGTGCTTGTCCTGGGGTTTTGAGTGGCCGCAGTGCCTGTCACTTTGTCTTTTGATCCAGAGACCTTCTCTTCCCCTTAGGAGCACTGAATACTTTTGAACAGGGCTCAGTACACATGGGCCAGGCCCCAGCACATTGCAGTGATCTGTGTCTCTCTGGAGTTCCCAGCATAACAGCATACTTTCTCCAAATATTCTACCAGTTTTTCAGGATTCTGTACCTGATCAGGGATAAAGCTCCAACATACTGGGGGTGCCCACTGCCCTAGGTATTTTCCCATACTATCCCACATCCCATGCCACTCATAACTATCAAGCCTTGGGGCAGATCTCTGGGCGATATTCTTAAGTTGCTTTCCCACCTTAGACAAAACCAAAACATGCCCAAAAAACTAACAACAAGTACATCTTAACTACATAAGTATGTTCCAGATACAAAAAGGTTGTTGTAATAAAGGTGGAGACAGCGTAGAAGGAAGTAGCAAAGATACCATTCTGTGTTTCCTCCATATAAAATCTCCATAGGACTCCATACAGCAGCCTTCCATCCCCGATGCTTTCCCACAAGGCAACAAGACCCATCAGTGAACAGGGCATACTGCTTCTCTTTTTCTGGCAGTTTGTTATACAGTGGGGCTTCTTCAGCACGTGTCGTCTCCTCCACTGGGAGGAGGCCCTCTGGGTGACTGGGGTTTCCTACTCGAGCCCGCTGGGTGATCAGTGCAACCCATTTATTCCACATAGCATCAGTCGCATGGTGTGTAGAAGGGACCTTCCCTTTGAACATCCAGCCCAGCACCGGCAGTCGGGGTGCCAGGAGCAACTGTGCCTCAGTACCAACCACTTCTGAAGCAGCTCGGACCCCTTCATATGCTGCCAATATCTCTTTTTCAGTTGGAGTATAGCGGGCTTCGGACCCTCTGTATCCCCAACTCCAAAACCCTAGGGGTCGACCTCGGGTCTCCCATGGTGCTTTCTGCCAGAGGCTCCAGGTAGGGCCATTCTCCCCAGCTGTGGTGTAGAGCACATTCTTTACATCTTGTCCTACCCGGACTGGCCCAAGGCCTACTGCATGAACTATCTCCTGTTTAGTTTGCTTAAAGGCTTGTCGTTGCTCACGGCCCCATTTGAAATCATTCTTTTTCCAGGTCACTTGATAGAGAGGGCTTACAACCAGATTACAATCTGGGATATGCATTCTCCAAAAACCCACAACACCCAAAAAAGCTTGTGTTTCCGTTTTGCTAGTTGGTGGAGACACGGCTGCTATTTCGTTGATCAATTCCATTGGGATCTGACGATGACCATCTTGCCATTTGATTCCTAAGAACTGGATCTCTTGTGCGGGTCCCCTCACCTTACCTAGTTTTATGGCAAAATCAGCTTTCAGAAGGATTTGGACTATTTTCTTCCCTTTCTCAAAAACTTCTTCTGCTGTGTTGCCTCACACGATGATGTCATCAACGTATTGTAGGTGTTCTGGAGCTTCTCCCTGTTCCAGCACTGTCTGAATCAGTCCATGGCAAATGGTAGGGCTGTGTTTCCTTCCCTGGGGCAGTCGATTCCAGGTGTACTGGACGCCCCTCCAGGTGAAAGCAAACTGTGGCCTGCACTCTGCTGCCAGAGGGATGGAGAAGAATGCATTAGCGATATCAGTTGTGGCATACCACTTGGCCGCCTTTGACTCCAGTTCGGATTGAAGTTCTAGCATGTCTGGCACAGCAGCACTCAACGGTGGAGTGACTTCATTCAGGCCACGATAGTCTGCTGTTAGCCTCCACTCTCCATTAGACTCCTCCACTGGCCATATGGGACTGTTAAAGGGTGAGTGGGTCTTACTGATCACTCCTTGGCTCTCCAGTCGACGAATGAGCTCGTGGATGGGAATCAGGGAGTCTCTGTTGGTGCGATATTGCTGCCAACGCACTGTTGTGATGGCAATCAGCACCTGTTGTTCTCTGACCTTCAGCAACCCTGCAACAGAAGGGTCCTTTGAGAGGCCAGGCAAAGTAGACAGCTGTTTAGTTTCCTCCCTACAAAATCTCTCCGAGGAGGAGGCATAACTGCTAATTGCCTCAATAAGGTGGTATCCAAAGTACAGATAGGGTTCCAACACAAACCCAAATACCAGATAAGGCTGAAAACCAGTGTTTACATAACAAATCTCTTAAGCAAAACATCACTAATCATGGCAGAACACAGCAGAATAAACAAACCAACACCAATCTTTAAACACGTACTACAAAAACAAGAGCATGGTGCAGTGACCAGCAGCTGTTCTTATCTCAAACACTCTGAGCCCCACGCTGGGAGCCAAAAGATACTATTGTGGTTTAGCCGGAACTCAGCCTCCATGCAGCCGCCCGCTCACTCCCCCACTGGTGGGATGGGAGAGAGAATCAAAAGGGTAAAAGTGAGAAAGCTCAAGGGTTGAGATACGAACTGTTTAATAATTAAAATAAAACAACAACAACAACAATGCAATGAAAAGGAAAATAACGAGAGCGAGGCGGAACCCGGGGCGGGTGGGGGCGACGGGGAATGAACAACCCAAACCAACAGCACGTGTTGTGGCCGCTCACCGCCCGCCGACCCGACGCCGCCAGTGCCTGACCCGCAACCGCCCCCCCGCGCGCCAACTGCCCCATTAATGTACTGGCCGTGGCGTCACATGGTATGGAGTGAACATCCCATTGGCCAGTCGGGGTCAGCTGACCTGGCCGTGGCCCCGCCCCTCCCGGCCTCCTGCCCACGTGGCAGAGCGCGGGAAGATGGAACGGTCCCCGGCTACTACAGGCGCTACTTAGCGACACTGAGCCGCTACTTAACAGCAACTAAAGCATGAAGGTGCCATCGGCACTTTACCAGCTACAGTGAAGAGAATTAACTCTATCCCAGCCAAAATCAGCCCACCACTTCATTAGTATTATCACTGAACACTTTGTAAAGAGAGAAACCAAATTAGATAGCAATACAAGCCTTTGCTGGGAGGGTAATAACAATTGTCCACCACTAACCTGATTCACTGGCTCACTGAAGTTGGTGATAAGTCCAGCACGCAACATAGTTTTCTCGTCTTCAGAAAGAGCACTGTCAGAGTATATTCATTAGAATATTATTTAACTATCAGTAAAAAACAACTATTAATTCATATTCAGAATTATCTCCTCACTCTTACTGGACACAGAGGTTAAATGATCATTTCCATTTGTGCATC
The DNA here is from genome assembly GCF_949628215.1 of Phalacrocorax aristotelis. Classification (NCBI taxonomy): domain Eukaryota; kingdom Metazoa; phylum Chordata; class Aves; order Suliformes; family Phalacrocoracidae; genus Phalacrocorax; species Phalacrocorax aristotelis. The sequence goes on from NC_134311.1 coordinate 59,947,996, forward strand.
CGTGTTTGACTGGGCAAACATTACTTTTGTATGCCATTTCCTTGAAACTTTAACAAGTTCCAGTTTGATAAACAAGCAAGAGAACGTCCCTTGGTTTTCCACTATCACCAAGATATTTTAAAAGAGAGAGAACAGAGAAACAGACAAATATTTATGAGGCCTTATGACCTCAGGTTTTGACCTGACCTTTGCAAACACAAACAGCAAAAGAGAAAGTTCAGAGTCAGGGACCCAGACTCTGGTTTTGACCTGACCTTTGCAAACACAAACAGCAAAAGAGAAAGTTCAGAGTCAGGGACCCAGATATTTTATGAACATAAGGGAAAACTGTACAAACTATAAACTGATGGTTATTAGACAGTTATTACAGAGTTATTACCATGGGCATTCATGACTTGAGCATAACCCGCTGCCTGCCAAGGCTGAGACCATCAGCAATGGTGGTGGCGCCTCTGGGATAACAGATTTAAGCATGAAAAAAAAAAGTGGCTGGGCACTATCAGCTGGGAGAAAGGAGTGAGAATATGTGACAGAAACAGCCCTACAGACACCCAGGTCAGTGAAGAAGGAGGGGGGGGTGGTGCTCCAGGCACCTGAGCAGACATTCCCCTGTGATGGAGACCATGGTGAGGAGGCTGTTCTCCTGCAGCCCATGGGGTCCATGGTGGAGCAGGTGGATGCCTGAAGGAGGCTGTGACCCCGAGGGAGGTCCACGCTGGAGCAGGTTGCTGGCAGGATCTGTGACCCGACACTGGACCCACGCTGGAGAACTCTGTTCTTGAAGGACTGCACCCCATGGAAAGGACCCACGCTAGAGCAGTTTGTGAAGGGCTGTCTCCAGTTGGAGACAGCCTACATGGGGTAGGACCCCATGTTGGAGCTATGGATTAGTGTGAGGAGGAAGGAGCGGCAGAGACAACACATGATGAACTGACCACAACCCTGATCCCCATCCCCCTGTGCTGCTCCAGAGGAGGTGGAGAAGCCAGGACTGATAGTGCCCGTCAAGCTGCTCTGTCCCGGATAATCCAAACATAGACCCACCGTCAGTGAAGGAAGAGTTAGTACATGAATTATTACAGGAGCTTGACCCCTACAAATTGATGGGCACTGATGCCATCCACCCAAGGGTGCTGAGAGACCTTGCAGACATCATCGCAAGGCCACTCTCCATAATCTTCGAGAAGTTGTGTAGAACGGGGGATGTCCCAGAGGACTGGAGGAAGGCAAATGTTACCCCTATCTACAAGAAAGGCTCGAGGTAGGTTCCGGGTAATTATAGGCCCATCAGCCTTACTTCAATCCTTGGGAAAGTTATGGAATGAGTCCTCCTGAGGGCCATCGCAAGTCAAACGAAGCACGTGATTGGGGAAAGCCAACATGGCTTCACTAAGAGCAGATCGTGCTTGACAAACTTGGTGGCCTTCTGTGACAAAGTGACTTGCCTGGTTGACATGGGGGAGGCAGTGGACTTTGTCTACCTGGACTTCTCCAAGGCCTTTGATACGGTCCCCCACGGCCTCCTCCTGGAGAAATTAATGCGTTATGGCCTAGACAAGTGGTCTGTGCAGTGGGTGGGGAACTGGCTGACAGGCCGCACCCAAAGGGTGGCGGTAAAGAGCTCCTTTTCCAAGTGGCAACCTGCCACAAACAGAGTCCCCCAGGGATCAATATTGGGCCCAATGTTATTCAACATCTTCATAAGTGATCTGGATAACGGCATCAAGTGTAGCCTGATGAAGTTTGCTGATGACACCAAATTGAGTGGGGAAGTAGACACTCCAGAAGGGAGAGCTGCTCTGCAGGGAGATCTGGATAGGCTGGAAGAGTGGGCCAACAAGAACCTTATGAAGTTCAACACGGACAAGTGTAAGGTCTTGCACCTGGGAAAACATAATGCGGGAGTGCAGCACAGACTGGGATCCACCTGGCTGGAGAGCAGCTCTGTTGAAAGGGACCTGGGGGTCCTGGTGGACAGAAAGCTCGACATGAGCGAACAGTGTGCTGCTGCAGCCAAGAAGGCTGACAGGATGCTGGGTTGCATCAAAAAGGGCATCACCAGCAGAGATAAAGAAGTCATTATCCTGCTCTACTCAGCACTGGTCAGGCCACACCTGGAGTACTGTGTACAGTTCTGGTCCCCGCTACACAAAAAGGATGTGGACAGGCTGGAAGGGGTCCAGAGAAGGGCCACAAAGATGATCAAAAGACTGGGAAGCTGCCACACGAGGATAGGCTGGGAGAGCTGGGTTTGTTCAGCCTGGAGAAAAGGAGGCTCAGAGGGGATCTCATCACCATGTACCAGTATTTAAGGGGTAGCTACAAAGAAGAGGGAGGCTCCCTTTTTACACGGAGTCCCACGGAGAGGACAAGGGGGAATGGACACAAGTTGCTCTTGGGGAGATTCCGATTGGACACAAGAGGGGAATTCTTCACAGTGAGGACAGTCACCATTGGAATAATCTCCCCGGGGAAGTGGTTGACTCGGTCACGTCCAAGATTCGTCTGGGCAGGGTGCTGGGCCATCTTGTCTAGGCTGCGCTCTTCCTAGACAGGTTGGACTAGATGATCCCTGAGGTCCCTTCCAACCTGGGATTCTGTGAGTATAATTCTGAGCGCAGCGACCGGCTCGGCTCCGCGCCGCGCCGTACCGTACCGTACCGCACCACCTCGGCCGTAGCGGCAGCAGCTCGCAGGCGGGAACCGAGACCCGCCGCTGACGCTCCCGCCTCCCCGCGGCGCGCCGGCGTGACATCATTCCCTGCGACGCCCGGCCGGCTCGCCGCAGCGTAGGGGGCGGGGACTCGGGCGCCGTGGGCGAGGTGCCTGGCGTGGGGCGCTGCTGGCTTCTCCGCTGAGGGGCGTTCAGGGCCGCTCGTTCCCCGGTTGCTGCTCCCCGGGAAGCCGGTCGAGGCACCAGCGGGGCGCGGCGGTCGCGCACGGGTCTGGGCGGCCGCCGTTCCCAGTTCCGGGATGGTGGCGCTGCCAAGGGCGCTCCCCTGGCGTGCCCGCCTGGCGCCCTGCGCGTGCGTCCCGTCAGAGCTGGGCAGCGGCTCTGCCCTGGCGGGCCGGGTGTCGGGCGGCTGGAAATAACGGAGGGAGGCGCCGCAGCCCTCTGGCCGCGCTCCCCGCGGGTCGGCCTGTTCCTTCCATCCAGCAGCGCCCGCCCCGGCTGCCGGCGGCGGGGAGCGACTGCGTTCTACGGCTCCGCCTCAGGCTGCGAACGGGCGGGGCGCCCGTGTCCTTCTGCTTCACCAGCCGAAATGGCCGGGAATCACCTTTCCAATAATTTCTTCAACGCTGAAACATCAGGCTTGTAGGAGGTGGCAGGTACTGGAGCAGTGGAGATTCCTCCAGGACTGGCTAAGGAAGAAGCAGGTCTAGCTGATTATATGCAACGGCGTAACGCTGAATATTCTGACCCAGAGTAAATCCACCATAAAGGAAAAAAAAAGTTTCTTTCCTCCTTGCCCTCGCGATCTGTTCTCCCTCAGGTTTCCCCGCCTTCTGCTCCCCCACGGCTGTCTGGAACGGGTGTCTCTCCGGTTAGTTACCTCCCCACGGTATCGCCCTCACCGCGCGGCAGTAAATCCACGCCTGAGCAGCCAAGGCGGCCGACTGCCCGCTCGCCGTTCATCAGGTACCGTGCATTTAGCCGGCGGGCCCGCCGTCGGTCGCTACGACGTTAGGGACCCGCTATATTCCCACGTTTCGCTCTCTCCGCCGTAGCGTCCCTTCCCCGGGCGACCTGCAGCGCGGGCGGTCTGGCGCCACGCGCTGCCCGCGCAGGGTGACGCCGCTGCACAGCACGCCTGCCCCTCTGCGGCCGCGCGCTCCGCTCGCGCCCCTCTCCCTTCCCTAAGGAAGGTCGCGTTCTGTCCCCGAAAAACCCGGCAACCCGCGCTGCGGCCCCGGAGCCGGCGCGCAGAGCCCGCCGCCCCGCCAGGGGGCGCTTCCCCGCCGCCCCCCGCCCGTGACGCCGTGCGCGTCGGGAGTTGTAGTCCCGGGCAGCACGTGTGCGGGACGTGCGGCCGTGCTGGCCGGAGCGGAGCCGAGCCGCCCGCCGCCGCCGCCGCCATGCCGAAGGTGCGGGCGGGGAAGCGGCCGCGGCAGGAGCGCCGGGAGGGCCGCGCTAGCGGTGAGTGCGGGGCGGGCTGGGCGGCGGCGCCCCGGGGAGGGAGCCCGTGGCCGGGCCCGGGCGCTACCTGCCCTCGCTCTGGGCCTCGCTGGCGAAACGGTTCGGCGGTGGAGTGGTCTCGCCGGCGGCGCGGCGGGGAGGGCGGCGCGGTGCGGGAGCGCGGTGCGGGCCGGCGGGAGCGGGGGTGGCCGCGTTGCGGCGGGGTGCGGCTGCAGCCGGCGGTAACGACCCCCTCTGCCCCAGGCATCCTCTTCAACACCGGGGCCGGCCAGCACATCCTGAAGAACCCCCTCGTCGTCAACAGCATCATCGAGAAGGTGGGTGGCTGGGCGCGGGGAAGCCTGTCCCGATGCCCGGCCCTCCCCTGAGCCTGCCCTTGCCATGGTCGTGGAGGGACCTCCCGTCCGTGCCATGCTTCACTGCTTTGGAAGTGCCTTAGCTTACTTCCACTGCTTTGGAAGTGGCTCTTCGCTTACTTTTCTTTACTTGCCAACGATCTCTCCTAAATGAGCTTAAAGATCCGTCATGTGTTCACTGGTTCCCTCCCATCCCTTTCTAATCGATCTTCACACTCCTCTGCAACCTGATTTCTGCCCTTTACTGAGCTGCACTTACATCCTGTACCTTTCCTTCTAAAATTAAATGGTTGCTTAAAGTCTGTTCTAAGGAAATAACTGGACTGCCGTTTGTTCTCAGGCTGCCCTACGACGCACAGATGTCATTCTGGAAGTAGGCCCAGGAACCGGCAACCTGACAGTAAAGATGTTAGAGAAAGTAAAAAAAGTAAGCGTGAATTCCCTCTCCACACACACCTTCTCCAGCTCAAACCACGTTGTGACTTAGACTGTGGCAAACAGAAGGATCTTCATCTGCTTGATTCAAATAACTAGAATTACACTAGGGACGTTTTTCCTAATGTTTGCATAATTCCAGTAAGTTTTTAACCATTGATGTAAATCTTGTATGGTTTTATCAAAGTATATTGCTACTATCCATTTTTGTGGGAAGTTGCTGCATGTTTTTGGGGAGGGAGGAAGGTGCATCACTGAATGGGGAGTTTTTCAGAATTATTTAAACCTGTAGCAATAGATAGTGTTTTTTTACAATTGAAATCTTAATCCCAAAGGGAGGAGTTACATAAAGTTGCAAATATTTACTTTGTTTTCAGGTTATTGCTTGTGAAATTGACCCTAGGCTTGTTGGTGAACTTCAGAAGAGAGTCCAGGGCACGTAAGTATCAGCTGTGAAAACAGCGAGCACTGGAAGCGGTGGAGCTGATGTGGCACAGACTTTGACAACGTGCTTCTCTGAGGATAAGCCCAGTGTGTTTTCCCCCAGGTGTCTGGCGAACAAACTTGAAATCAAGGTTGGAGATATCTTGAAAACAGACTTACCGTTCTTTGATGCATGTGTGGCTAACTTGCCTTACCAGGTATGGGCTAAACAACATGACAAAACTTTTTTCTTTTTAAACAATAATTACCCAGAAGTTAACTAATGCTATTACTCTTTTCCTCAGATTTCTTCACCTTTTGTTTTCAAGTTGTTGCTTCATAGACCTTTTTTCAGGTATGTGGAGGAGCAGAGCTCTGTATTACCTGATAGAAAAAAAAGATAATTTTAAAAATAGTTCCTAAGTCAATTTTTTTAGTTCTTAAATATCAATTTGATGGATCAGAGCCGCATGACATTTTTTTCTGTAATATGAAAACTGCCAGTGCCTGGAAATCAGTTTATGTTGGTGTGTTAAGTATGAGGAGAAAATTTAGTCTTGGCATCAATGAGTGTCCAGCTGATGAAAACAGGAGTTGTGCCTCTTCACAGTAGTACTATAACCAGTTGTTATTCCAGGGATAAGTTGGGCATTGCCGCATTTCAGATGCCTTCGTGCCTTGGAAAGGAAGGGTGGAAAGGGTAGAATCGAAGCCAAGATACTTCCTTTGTCTGGTGCAAAAATATAACCGCCCAGGTACTTCGGTTCAATAGGTCAGCAGTTCCTGATTTCTCTCACTGAAGCGCTAATGTTAGTGGCATCACTGGTCAATGTTTGGAGCCATTGAGTTTGGATTTGAAGGACTGATGGCAGAATTACTCAACAGTATTTGTCACAGTTGGGCACAAATCTCTGGGACTAGCCTCTGTTTCTTTGATCCTGATCCATTTAGCAGTATAAAGAAAGAAATTCTATTGTACCTTTAAGGAGATTTAGATGGTTTCACCAAATTTTGTGGGTTTTTTTTAAACACCCTCTGAGCTAAAAAAGGCAGAATTTGTTTATGACAAACTTGTATTGCTTTTAAGTGCTGAGACAAATATTGTGTTTTCCAAGTCTGTTAGTTGGCTTTTGATATAACAGTTGATTGTGTATAATTTATTTGCTCATTTCTGTTATTCTCAGGTGTGCAATACTTATGTTTCAAAGGGAATTTGCACTTCGTTTGGTTGCAAAACCAGGAACTAAACTATACTGCAGACTCTCCATTAATACACAGTTGTTAGCTCGAGTGGACCATCTGATGAAGGTACATCATTCTGCATTAGCTAACAGTGCTGTCACAGATAGAAGAGTGTTTCTAGGAGTGTGAGGATTTATTGCCTATTCATACAGCTGCCTGGCTTCTCCTGACTAACAGGTTGGAAAGAACAACTTCAGGCCTCCTCCCAAAGTTGAATCCAGTGTTGTCAGAATAGAGCCAAAGAACCCACCACCACCTATCAACTTCCAGGTGAACGTTACGTACTCTAATAACAATGTAACATACTAGTAATAATAGTTCATCTTTCTTTTAACTTATTACTCAGTTCCCTGTGCTGTTTTCGGGACCAAGTACCAGCTCTTCATTTGCATTTACATCATTCCAAAATAGTTACTCCTCTATTGATCAGGCTTGCGTTAGTTGTTACCTGAAGGTGCCACCATCAGTGCCGGTGCAGATTTTTTTTTACGGCACTCCTGACAAGACTGACATGCCGTCTCCATGTTAGTTGGAGAGTTACGGGGGATGATGCCCCTTTCACCATGGTTTGTATCTCCCAGAGGCCCGTCTGGCTGATGACTTTGTTGGTTATGATCGAAGCAGTACCTAGGAGAAGTTTTATCTTCAGACGAGTGTGTATAATCTTAGAAGACAGATCTTACAGCGTAGTATTCTTAGAATGAACTTTTAAAACACTTTGATCTTCAAGAGTGTTTCAGCCTTGCCCAAGGTTAGCCACATTTTCTTCAAGTATCTGCTTTTTCAGTGCTTAAGACCTGGCCAGTAGTGCTTAGGCACGAAAAAGAATGATTCAAAGGTTTTTGTGGGTGAAGCGTTTCCTCCTCCATTTGTCCAAGACAGGACTGGTTTTGTGTTTTTTAGAAAGGTATTTTCCAGAAAGACTTTTGTTTTGTGGTCAGTATTGTTGTGAAATTGTCAGCAGTGCCTGTTCTTGTTTGTAGTTGTTCCTTTCTGTAAATTCTGAAATTTTTTATTTCAGGAGTGGGATGGTCTGGTAAGGATAGCCTTTGTTAGGAAAAACAAGACACTCTCTGCAGCGTTTAAGTAAGTAACTTCTATTAACGGAGATATGGGTTCCAAGGCTGAAAGTCCTTCCAGTTAACCATTTCTTTTCTGCAAATGCATAGCACAGTGTTAGATGCACTCCAGCACAGCTGGGGATGCACCATGATGGAGGGTTTATGCTGAGGCCACAGAGAAATCTTTTAGAAGAAAACTAGGCAGCTGTCTAAAAAGAACAGCTCTTTGTAGTGGTTATGGTTTTTTACAGTAAAGACGAACAACTCATTAAAGCTCAGGTACCATTCTAAACTTGTATTTCTTTCAGGTCAAGTGCTGTAGAGCAGTTGCTGGATCATAATTACCGAATTCATTGTTCCTTACATAATACAGTAAGTTCCTTTTTAATATACTGAATTATATTCCTGTGTACTGTGACCTACACACTGACTTTTGTAAGAGTCAAAAAGTAACATGGAAAAGCTTAATACGTTAAAGTTATTCCAAGCGTGTTTGAAGGAGGGCAGAGCTCACCCCTTTTCATAGAGAAAAAGCTAAAAGGGTCACTGAATTACAGTGAAAAACCTGAGAGCTATGTATGTTATTAATATATTGGCTGTGCATGTCCCAGGGACTTCTAACGATCCAGTAAGAATCTAATGACAACACTTGCTGTGTCTGCTTAGCAATACTGTTGTGGTTAATCTTTAGTGAATGAGCTGAGGCGTAAAATTCAGATACAAGGATGGAAGAATACAATAATCCATACAAGAAAAGATGCAATTGATTTCTATCACTTGAAACAAGAACTATTCTAAAAGTGGGAAAAGAACAGATTATTTAAATGAACCTTTTTCTGTGCTGTGAATAGCAAATAATTTGTGTCCTGTTTGCCATTGGCAGGAGATACCTGAAAACTTCAAAATTGCAGAGAAAATTCAGTCAGTCCTGAAAAATACGGGTTACTCTGAAAAACGAGCCCGCTCAATGGATATAGATGATTTCATTAGGTATTTTTTCTTATCTTTATACCTTCCTTTTACACTGCTTCAGGTTCTACCTGCACCTGCATACCACAGATTAGTGTTGGGTTACACTGGAATAGGACTAACTCTGTTTTCCTCTCAATGCCAGACACTCCTTGCTTCCAGTCCTGAACATGAACAAACGCCTAGACCCTGTACAGGTGTTAACTCCTGCTCACAGTATTGAGAACCAACTAAAGATCCCTATTTCTGGTGTTTGCATACCAGGCCTTTCTGTGTCTCCTCTAAAAATGGCTTGAATGATGGAGTTGGTGATTATACTTTCCCTGGGGACTTAGACCTGCCTTCTCTGTCTGTCTTGAGGATTAGGCCTTAGTGTAGAGCATAATTTGGAAATCTGAGTAGTTAACTGATATATTCTGCTCTTACTTCTGGTCAGTTAATTTAAGTGGCAACATGAGTTATTTCCTCATTTAAGATAAAAATTCCTAGCTGTTTCTTAGTGTGCCAGTTAATACAGCTGCTGCTCCTGCAAGTAACGGAGTAAACCTGGCAGGGTGCAGTGTAACTAACAGCACTGAAAATATACTTGTATCTCTAAAATGGCACATTTGTCAAAAAGTTTAAGGGTTGTAACAGTTCTTTATGGCAGTAGAAGAGAGATGGCTGCTCTCGTGCTCCTTTCCCATGTTCTTTGCCAGCCAGCGTGTCTCAGAAATGCCTTAAGCTGAAGTAAAAATTAGTAGAAATTGTAACATCAATATTTCACTCTTTCAGACTGCTGCACGGCTTCAATTCAGAAGGCATCCATTTCTCATAGACTCTGCTGGACGAATGAAAGATGTTCTGTGTTTTGTCACCAAAGTCTTACCCAAGCCAGAGTGACTGCAATGGGACAAGCTCTTCCCACAAAAGCAAGGACCATAATACAGCATATGCACTCTGGTTCTTCTGAAAGCCTTACATGCAAAACACAGACTGTAAGCAAGAAGCTGCTGCTCTGTATTTTAAAAGCAGTCAGTTCTTCCACAACTGAAGTGAGGTGCTGGACCTCCACATGCAAGTGTATTTTTAAATATACCCAATAGCATCGATTAATGTTGCCATAACTGAAATTGGTGTTCTCTGATCATGGACTTCACCTCAGTATATTCTTGAACAATATTCAACAGTACAACCCAGAAGTCTGGTCTGGGCACAAAACAAGAGTTCTAGTCATTCAATTTGTTTGGGATTTTCCTTGTTTGTTTCAAGGCATATTTAAACACTCTTGTCTTCCCTTTGTACGCTAGTGATCTGCTTCTTTTGCAGAAATCCCAGTAACTGTTTCTCAGAAACAAAAGTATTTATCTTGTGGGCTTGGTATCATTTACAGTTTACTCTTATGACTGGAGCACTGCAACGGATGGCTCTAAGCTCTTCAGAAGGGAAGGAGAGGCGGTGGGGTTAATCTGTGTGTTAGGGAGTATTTCGATCGTATAGAGTTCAATGACTGTGACGATAAGGTCAAGTGCTTATGGGTAAGGATGAGGGGGAAGGCCAACAAGGCAGACATCCTGCTGGGGGTCTGATACAGACCACCCAACCAGGATGAAGAGGTAGATGTAGCATTCTAAAAGCAGCTGACAGAAGTCTCACAATCAATAGCCTTTTTCCTCTTGGGGGACTTCAACTTCCCGGATATCTGCTGGAAATACAGCATAGCACAGAGGAAACAGTCTAGGAGGTTCCTGGAATGTGTGGAAGACACAGCTGGTGAGTGAGCCAGCCACGGGAGGTGCCTCGCTTGACCTGCTGTTCGCAGAGGACTGGTAGGAGATGTGGTGGTTGGAGGCCGTCTTGGGCATAGTAACTGTGACGTGACTGATTTCTTGATTCTTGCCAAAGTAAGAAGGGGGTCGGCAGAACCACTACCATGGACTTCCGAAGAGCACACTTTGGCCTGTTCATGACACCGGTTGGGAGAGTCCCTTAGGAGGCAGTCCTGAAGGGCGAAGGGGTCCAGGAATTCTGGGTACCTTTCAAGAAGGAACTCTTGAAGGTGCAGGAGCAGGCTGTCCCCATGTGCCATAAGACGAACCACCAGGAAGGCAACCGGCCTGGCTGAACAGAGGCTTTTGCTGGGACCAAGGGAAAAAAGGGCAGTTTACCACTTTTGGAAGAAGGGGCAGGCAACTCAAGAAGGGTACAGGGATCTTGTTTGGTCACGCAGAGAGAAAATTAGAAAGGCAAAAGCCCAGCTAGAACTCACTCTGGGTACTGTTGTGAGGGATAACAAAAAATGTTTTTGCAAATACTTTAACACAAAAAAGGAAGTCATGGTGAATCTCCATCCTCTTGGATACAGAGGGGAACAACGCCACTGAGGATGAGGAAAAGGCTGATGTACTTAATGCCTTCTTTGCCTCAGTCTTTAATAGTCAGACCAGCTATCCCCAGGGTATTCAGCCCTTGGAGCTGGAAGGCAGGGATGAGGAGCGGAATAAACCCAATAATCCAGGAGGAAGCAGTTTATGACCTGCTGTGGCACCTGGACACTCACAAGTCTGCGGGGCTGGATGGGATCCAGGAATATTGAGGGAGCTGGCGGAGCAGCTCGCCAAGCCACTCAACATTCATCAGCAATCCTGGTTAATGAAAAATGTATAGGCATGGCATTTCAGGACATGGTTGAGGATGCATGGTGGTGCTGGGTTTATGGTTGGACTTGATGATCTTGGATGTGTTTCCCAACCTTAACGAGTCTATGATTCTATGCTACGATTCCATGCAAAAACATTATTAAGATACTGGAAACTATCAGTGTCATGTCCTTTACCTGCTTTTACTGCCATCAAACCACTGCAGGAACCAGCAGAAAATTACCAAAGGGCCACTGCTTTTAGCATAAACAGGAGGGGGTTTTGTCAAGTGTAACTTCAAGCAGCTGTTTTTATAAGAAAACTACTTTGCCCTTCAAGGCAAGGAGGATCTTAAGCATAGATCAGAGCTTTCAGTGAGTCTTAGAGCAATGCATGCCTGTGACCTGACAAAGACTTACTGACGTGTGTTAACACAGTCTGGATTACGTGTATTTGTTGTTATAGGACGAGGCAGAATTTTCCCAAGGAAGTTTACATTAACTGTGCGTAGCAGCTGTGGAAAGAAAAATCCATTTTAGTCTGTCTTGTGATTCAGGACAACACTAAATAGTAACTGTAGCATCAGGAAGGGGTGAAGGCATGACTCCTACAGCAATTTTTTCATGTATTGTGGACTTCTTTCCACAAGACCACAGTAGGTGAAGAGTCAAATTAGCCAAAACTCCTCTAAGGTCTAACTTCATTTTATTCACAGCTGATGTAATTTTTCAGAAGTCATTGATTCAGAAACATGTACAGAAGTTTGCACTTGAATTTGCAGGCATTCTGGGAGATTGTCTTGGGAAGCAGAATTGCCTTTATACAGAAGGAACATGCTTGGAGATTGTGTCACGCTTCCTAAATACCTTTATTTTACACGGCAGAAATCAAGATAATCTTGTCTGAGTCCTGTTCAAGTACTTCCTGTGCATCACAGCAATGGGCTACAGGAGTTCAAGTGCCATAACCAGCTGAATCAGTTTATCTTCATACTGCTTCAGTATCTGTCTAGAGCTGACCTTCACAGCAGGCTCCATCACAAAGTCTGTCTCTCAACATGTCATTTACAAAGCTTCATAAAAAGGTGCTGCATCCTATCTGCCTCTGTCCTTCCTGTCCTCTTTGGTACCCATTGCAAACCACAGCCTGGCTGCGGCTCTAGGCTCCCATGGAGGTAGAGTACGGAAGTCACTGTTTCTCACGTGGGATGTCTCAATCGTCAGAGGCTTTTTAGAAACTAAGATTTCTCTAGAGCAGCTTTGAAGAAACCCTCCGGTATTATAGGATAACCTGTACTATCACCTGCTTCCAAAAGCTGCTGCCTTCTATTTCACTGCTTTTTCTTTTAACTGTGAAGGACGATGCTCTTAAACAAATGCTCAGAAAGATGGGTGAGGTTTCTTTTAGGACCTGCTGCAAAACTAAAGTCAGGACAGTGCTCTGGGGAACTTCTTCCTAAATGAGGAATTTGTATAGAAGAGACAGCTCCAGAAGTAAATATTCCTTCTGAAATCAGAGGCCTTTTCAAAAGGGTAACTCCAATGTGCTTACAGAGTGAAACCCTTCCCAAAGCACAACAGAAGTTTCACAGAAGTAAATTCTCATCAGTAATTCATTTAATAGCTTTATTTATTAAACACATTATGTAAAATCTACATTGTTGTTTCAGTTTTCATGTTTACACACAGGATTTTTTTTATTTTTAACCATGATGCGACAAGATCTTCCCGTAGTCTACCTTTCTATGGGAGATACAAACATTAAACACTACAAGAATCCCCAGTTTATTTAACTCTCTTTTCATTGCCTTCCCTTTGTTTCTCTTCAGGCCTGGCACAAACAAACAGGCTTGTATTCCAAAAGTCATTTTTAAACAGTTCCAAGGGAAAGTCTGCTGATGAAAACTCCTGGAAACAGGGAGAACTCCTAGAGAGGTCTACAGTTCTTTCTTTGACAAGAAGTTCTTACATGAAAGATCAATCTTTTTTGGATACTGACTTGCAAAAATAACTTGAGTGCCACCACCCAAAAAGTGCTGATACACATGGCGCCATTTGTGAGAATTCAGGTACTTCTGGGATTTCTATTAGCGCTATGTAGAGGTATTGTGCCAAAGCCTGAAACAATGCAATTTCCCCCCACTTTTCAGCTGCTGGCACTGCACAAAGGGAAAAATGGATATTAGCTACTTCTTTTTAAAGCAACAGAGCTACTCAAACTACCTGCAAACTACGGTTAATGGACATGTAAGTTTGTCATGCATCAAAAGGCAAATTTTAACAGTATGTGAAAGGCCAACATGTATGTGTTTAGCTGGATCCCCATATTTTAAACAGCTAACCATACACAGAGGCCAGATAGTACCTTTAATCTGACAGCATTACCACACCATACCACATACTGTATATCTGCATTACGCTAAGATACAACTCTCCTCAGTACTTAAACATTACCCTTTATTATACATCAACTAATTTATATTTTTTCTTTTTTTTTTCTTTTTTTTTTTTTTTAATTACAGAGGAAATGTTAGAATCATATACCCATTCTTTATGGTATTCAGATAAGTCTAGATTCCAGATTTTTTACAAGGAGGATGGAATGTCCAGCTGTTTGTTCGCTTTAACAGCTCTTGCAGTTCCTGCCCAAATGATATGGCACATTCTGTGAAATGAAAGTAGCCACCAAAAAAAAAAAAAGTCTAGAAACACACTACAAATGTACACACACTAAAAGTAATTTATATTGACAAATAAGGAATGTTGTTTCTTAAGCTGTGCTTCAGAAAGAGGACGTTTAGGGTCAAGTAGCCTTCATCAAGGCACAACGGGAAGAGGTAAGCACAGCTGTCTGTAGAAGAGAAGTTATGTACAACCACTCGTGAGGTGGGCATGCACGCAAACACAATTTAAAACTGCACAGCTGGTCTTCGTAACAAAACTGAACATAGTCAAAAGGAAATACTGCGACTTGTTAATGGCCACAGTTTTACTTCATTATCAAAAACATGGCAAATGTTTCCAAACATGAAATTCACAATTTGAATAAATGAAATATTTTAAACAAAGTGCTTCACAGATCTGAACCCTGCATGGTTGTGCTGTCTGGTCTAGAAGCATTTTGTAGACATCATAGGAGCATTTCACACAAAACTGAAAATGTCATTCAGGTGAATAAGAAACAGGACATTTCCACAGACATTTCTAATGTTTTTACACTTTCAAGTAGTTGAGTTCTTACGGCCACTGGGTTTTGTAACAAGAGTGTGCTACAGCAGTATGGGTTCGTGGATTCCTTTAGCAGCAAAGGCCCGTTTCAAAGGGCGCGGGGTCTTTTCGGGTTGATCTGTTTACTGGCCTGTTCCTCCTCTTGTAGAGCTGCCCGGAAAGATTTCACTTTATCTTTAATGAAAAAGAGAGAGTGAGTACTGATGTGCCTGGGCTCAACGCAGATCCTGAAACTAAGCCCTCAAGCTCCACATCCCAGCCCTAATGCACAGCAGAGAATGTTCCTCCACAAAACCAACTGATGCTACAAACTACAAGATAAGCTTGAATTGAGATAAGCATAAATTCAATACTCACTATGCAAGCAAGCCGCTTAGCAACTTAGTCCCTTCTTAGATGCTACCCTTGCCTCAAGGCAGGATACATTTGGTATCTGCACAACTGCATTCCTACCACGTAACCTGTTCACACTTAAATTCTGCTTCTAACTTACAGAGTATAGGGAGATACACACCACACACATCCTCTTTATTCCCAGCAGCTTCCAAACCATGCTTAGAGGTGTACAAAAATCATATTTAGTGTCCAGTTAGTCACTTTGGTATTTTCTAAAACCCAGCAGAGTACATTTTACTCCCCCTGTTCTTCTATGACTGTGAAAAGCATTTGTGATTAATTTTTGGAAGTTATTCACCCTAAACAGATAAAGGCATCATTTATCCAGAGTGACAGGAATAAAAGCTGAAATATTCCATGACCTTCATGTGCCATGGGCAGAACACAGAAGATGCTGGGAGAAAGAATTTTTGGCTTAGCAGTTCTTCCCTCCTGCAAAGCGATATATACACGAACCAGGCTGCCTCTAAACACGCAAGGATCTCTTAGGCAGCCTTTACCTCCAGTACCTTGTTTCAAAAGCAGTATCTAATTAGAAGTTTTCTAAGAACAGGGAGTCACCTAAACAGCGTTTTTTCACTGCTGGTGTCTCCACTTGTCTTCTTCTGAAGAGGAAGCCATCATCCACAAAAAGCAAAGGCATGCACCTCCAATTCTTTGCTAAAGTATACTGGTGCCAACACATGCTTACAAGGCAAGCAGGCCACATCTGATTTGCTTGATGTAGTCTTCTAACTTACTGCAGATACCCAGACTAAGTAAGAAGTATGGTTTTACCTTACAAGGAGTTTTCTAACACAGATCAAACCCCAACCCCTCCCATGAATTTTTACCAGTATAGCACGCCTGCTGTAGTCCAAATAGTTACAGAAACTAAGATGAAAAATTAATCTCTTGTGAGGTACTGAGCTGACAAGCTGATTTTAGAAGACAAGCGGGTGGGCAGTAATGATTATCTGCACTTTGTTTTTCAACAAAGAGAGGCTGACAAAATTCAGACAGACAGGCTGATGAACAAAAAAGGCAAGCTAACAACCAAGCTACTCAGAGCTTGCTGCCACTCTTAAGCACGGTCTTAAAAATGACAGCAGGCTCTCCGCTACACTACCGAATGCCACAGAGCAGGAACTGGGAGCTCCTACCAGTTTCTCCTCACTGCATTACCTTCTTTTTTTGTACACTTTGTCTGGATTTTCTTTTTCCTTCCTTTATTACTTCAGAACAAAGGAAAAGAAAAGGAAAGTTGCAGGATCAAGTTTCTACTTCCTGGAAGTAAAGCAGAGGTTTTTCCTTTAAACTAGGATGAACTGAGCACAGATGTGAACTTGTTCTTAGGCAGCAGAACAAACGTTCCTTCCACAGGAAAATGCAGGGCAGCATAAGGGGGAATAAAGATCCTAGAACATAAACAGCACGGTTTTTTTTCTCCTCTTTATTACTGCATGTCTCCATGGCATATTAAAAAAACATGCTAATAACACACACAAAAGTGATTAAAAGCAATCTACCTCTGAGTTCAGTCAGAATATCAATTTTTTGCTCTAGAATTGCTTCCAGTTGGGTAGCGTAAGAATCCACATCGTAGTCTACTTCTTCTGTCATCTCAAGAAGAGCTTTTTCATCTTCCAGCCATCTAATAGATTCCTAGATAAAAGTTAAAAAACCCGAAGTAAATACATTAGCAAAGTTTCAAGACAAAAAGCTGAAGTAGGCCTTTTCTCAAGATCACCACACTTTTATTGTCCAGTCCCTTCAGTGTAACAGATTTCAATCCTAAAATGAAACCTTATTCCTAATTCAGCAAAATTGTGTTTTCTACATTGTTTCTTTAATTCCAGTCATTATACCAGCAACAGGTAAACCCCAGCTACCCCAGTTCTCTTCAAATTCAGAACATTAGGTGGTTGTAATGCTAAGAAACTCTTGAGAACAGAACTTTCCATCACGGTTTTGTCACCTTAGGCAGCTATCAAACTTTGAAGACAGACTTTAATTTTAAGTATGGGCTGGTTGCCACTGGCTATAATCATTACTACAGTCAAGGAGCCAAGATAATTCTGTCCATAATCAAAACCAGTTTTGAGAGAAGCTGTATCAAAGAAGAGCTATTTTAATCTCACTATTGCATGAGCTATCTCTCCAAATAGGGAATAGTACAGTAAAGGCTGAGTAAAGCACCTCTTAGGCATCTTTGCACTCAGAATACTTCTAAAAAAAGAGGAAAAAAAGTCTTGCAGCAAAGAAGAATGCAACCAGGAGCTTAAAGCTCACAGAACCATACAAAGCTGTGATCAGGAGAACTGATCCCAATAGAAATGCTTTGATTTAGAAAAATAAAGCAGCTGACCGTTCTAGGTATGCTGGGCCTGAAGTACTAAAATTAAATCTTTCTCTCTGTGCTCAGTAGCCCAAGTGATACTGCAAGCATAGTCCAAACCCCATATATGTCTCTTTGGCTTTCAGGACAGATGGGGCTCACATAGGCTTCATCTCATCTAATGCAAACTGATACATCAAAGACGCAAAGGAAGACCAGCACCTCTAGAGCATGGTTCATTCCGTTGATCCATTTTAGACATTTTTGTTAGGAAAGGATGTTTTGTATCAGCAGCTTCCAGCAGAAAGCTGACAAAAGGCAACTTCTGCCTAGTACAGCTGGTAGATCTTGTATTGGTGCAACCAGCCTCCACCCATGGCATAAACAAGCCATGCTGCAAAGGGAGGGAGCTGAGGGAGCTTAGGCTCGGACACATTTCCTTCCAGTGTCTGCTGGGAGGAGCAGTAATCTCCAGCAGCAGGCCAGATGGACACACAGAGGCAGACATCTTAAACTAATGCAGCTTGTCTCTCCACAAGTCAGAAGCACTAGGACACAGCTACGGCATATGGCATATGACTTTCACACTTCTGCATGTTTTACTTCAGAGCTCATGTTTCATAATAACTAAATCTCTACATCTGTTGTAAAATGTGTTATTTAGCATCCTACTGTCTTATGAACACACATCAATGTTCCACTAAGTTAGATACCTAAATTGAGATGTGTGTATTCCCTACAGGTTTAATGCTCTGCTGTTCTCTTGCAGCTGCTGGGGCAAATGGACAGCCTGCCTGGAGACTCTAAGGTTATGAACAGAAGCAACTCACATTCCCTTCTGAAAACTAGTAACTTGTACTTATTGCTGCAATTTATTTTGTGAATGTGAAAGGCTCTGTGGCGCTGACCAGCATCATGCTGCATGGGCAGTATTACTTCCAAAGACCCTGAATAATAGCAAGTGAAAACCTTTGTGTGTCTGTTAAAAGGAAGCAAACAGGCAGTTAGAAACATATGTGTCTCTTCTGGATCTCAGTATCTCATCGGCAGATGTCACAAAAGGATGCTCAGGTGAGCTGCTTGGAGGGAGTACTGCAGTATCTTAGAGAGAGATGACCAAACAGAAATGGTGCTGATAGAGACATGACTATTAATTGCCAGCTCTGACATAGGAATATTGGCATAGATTAGACAGTGAAATTGAAAATTTCGAGACAAGTCTGAATAAGGTCCCTGCAACTACAAAAAACCCACCATCACTAATGCTAGAAAAGGACTAAAACAGAAAATATAGTGAATAGTAAAAACAGTAAAAAGTAAACAGCAACTTTTCTTACAATGAACACAGCTTATTTAGGAATGTTTGTTGAGAAGAAAAGGAAAATTTTGCTAAATTTATGGGATGATACAGAAATATGCTTCTCTTTCGTCATGGGGACAAAGGGTAGTGCCTAGGGGATCTGTCCCTATTAATTTGCTACTATGGGCTTAGCATAATAAAACAATTTAGAAATCTCTGAGAGCAGCGGAATGACCAGGTGCTATCCTACATCTTCAAGAGTATGTACTCTCAATAGGTGTCCTGGTTTTGGCTGAGATAGAATTAATTTTCTTCACAGTACCTTGTATGGTGCTGTTTTGGATTTAGGATGAGAATAATCTTGATAATGCACTGATGTCTTAGTTGTTGGTAAGTAGTGCATATACTAAATCAAAGATGTTTTGGCTCCCCATGCTCTGCCAGGTGCACAAGAAGCTGGGAGGGGACACAGCCAGGACAGCTGACCCAAACTAACCAAAGGGATATCCCACACCATATGGCATCATGCTCAGTATATAAAGCTGGGGGAAGAAGAAAGGGGGGATATTCAGAGTGATGGCCTTTGTCTTCCCGACTGACCATTAGGCATGATGGAGCCCTGCCTTCCTGGAGATGGCTGAGCATCTGCCCGCCCGTGGGAAATAGTGAAAGAATTCCTCCTTTTGCTTTGCTTCTGCATGTGGCTTTTGCCTTACTTATGAAACCGTCTTTCTCCCAGCCCACTAGTTTTCTCACTTCTACCCTTCTGATTCGCTCCACCATCCCACTGGGGATGGGGCGGGGAGTGAGGAAGTGGCTGGGTGGTGCTTAGCTGCCAGCTGGGGTTAAACCATGATATTGGGAAAAACTTAATTCCTGGATTAGGATAAAACAAAGCAGAGCTCCATCTTTTACCTGGAAGACGGCCCTGTGGTCTTCTACTACTTGCTCTTCCATTTCTACCATTTGTGACACAGCTTCATGGAAAGTAAACAACTGCGGAGAAACTTCCTCTTCCTAAAAATAATAGTTAAACTTGTTAGTCTGGAAAGAGCTGTGGCTACAGGAAATATATTGAATGTGATCCTTCTCATCACAGAATATGAAAAGAGATATGCAGAAGGCAGAACCTGTCAAAAATAGAATTTAATACTTCTAACAAGAAAATCTCCAGAAATGAGTGGAGAAGGCCACAGATTCAAAATGGTCAGAGAGTTAAATTGAATTCATATTCACTAAAAAGCTCCAGCCACTAATCCTACTGAGTATCAGGAAACAACATACTCCACATTAAAAAAACAAGTTAAAATAGTGGGAAGAGGAAGTCACAAGGGAAGAATGATTATTTCTGGTAGGTTTTAATGCCTAGAGAAAACTCTGGTTTTCTGTCAGGGCTTCTTCTTGTGCGTATCGCAATAGACAGTGATTTAAAAAAAACAAACAAAAAAGAGAACAGCAATTACATTCAATACATTTAACAAAATCAAAATTAAATTAATCCTTTGGAAAAAAAGTGGAATAAATGTACAGTGAGAAATCTAAAATGTACATAGTTATTAATAAATTAGAAGCATACATAACATAGATTTAGAAACTGGGGCCAACAGGGTTCTTTAGAAATGAAGAGTTAAAAATCAAAGGGGAGAGCGCTAGGTAGGCTTTAATTAATGTTTTAGCAAGACAGTATAGGTCTCTATCTGATGCCTTTGAAATCTTTCTTATAACGTATTGTAAAGCTTAATTTAATTCCACATGAACAATGAAAAAGTATGATATGAACGGATATCTGGCTGGAAGGACCGTCCAGTGGGAAGCTCCAGGAATCACCAGCATGTTCTTATAAAATAGAGCCCTGGAAGAAGAGCCAGTTACTAAAATGAGAAATACAGCAGACACCTTGAAGAGGTGTCTGAGAAGGCAGAGAGTCTTGCAAAAAATGTTAAGATAGTAAGGATTTTTCTTTCCAATGTTTCATCAGCATTTTCACAGAGTGTAATCCCTGTTCAAAATTTAAGGAACAGGAATTCCCCTCAGCAATGAGGGGAAAATGTGCTTTAGAAGATGGCTCTCAGCGCCCCACTCCTGCAGCCCTGGGAGACATGCTGGGAACAGGACGCGGCTCTCTCCCATAGAGTGCACTGGGGTTTCACCCCATGAAAATCAGGATGTCGGGAAAAGGAATGATGGGTAGCCAGACTTCTAAACACAGAGAAAGGCAAACTCACTTGAAATGGGTGTGGCATGCACGGAAAAGAATGCTCAAAACCACCAGAGTGTTAAATAAAACACATGAGTGTCCCAGGATACTTCTAACTGCCTAAAAACCCATGAAGCTATACTGGAAAAAATGCACACTAAAGAATGCCAAAGCTAGAGCAGATCCTGCCTAGACATTAAAAGCCCTCATCAGCAAGGAAGGTGAAGCAAAGTAAAACATCCTCCTCTCACTCTTCAAGAAATGTTTTTGGTTTGGGCTCTTTTTTTTGTATGGGAGCAAACATAATACCATAACATGAAAAGGTGAAAAGGCATGCTGTATTTACTTTATGATCTTGCTAACAGGCTATAAATACATGTTACTCTGGATTTGTTCTGCCACGGTACTTATCATCATCTCTCTCCATGTAATGCTGTAAACCACTCACGTTTTGTTCACAAAGCAGTTTGAGATCATCTCTCTGAGGAGAGCTCCCCACGCCCCACTGTGTCTCCAAGTCATCGATCTGATTGGGAGCATGGTGTATAATGGGACGGATATCTCCTGCGGCACTAGGATCAACTGTCAGCTCCTTCACCCTATGAGCAGAAGATGTTTCATTTTTAAATTAGTAACTTTCTGCACAAAAGTGTCACAACCAAAAATAAAGCTCTATGGGTTTATGTGAAATTAATTCATTTAAGAAGGATGATGATGTCAGCTTCACAAATTTGATGTACTTTCAGTGACAAAAAGATGTCAGTCCAACTCCTACAAAGCATGGACTGTTGAATTTCAACTACTTGCAGGTGGATTACAAGCCATCTTCTAGCAAAAGGCATTTTCTGATCGAAATCACGCTGCTCACTGACAGTTAAGACGGCAAAAATCTCCAAACCCTAATTCCTTACCAATGAACAGTATTTGAAAGAACAGTTCATTCAACACCCTAAACCTGACCTGACCATCTTTCTTTTTTTCTCTGCACATAATTGTGCTTTAAAGAAGTCAGTCAACCAGTACCCAGGTACCTGTTAAAAGCAAATCCACCAAGAAAATAATAATTTGCAACCAAGTATCTCAGAGAATGAATAGATCCCTTAATTAAAATACTCAAAGGTGAAAATATCTTATTAAAATGTTAGGCTCTTGCAACATGAAAACACTTTAAAAAATTGATAATGATTGTCAAACAAAAGCCCATTTAAAAGCAAGTTTATGCAAGAGACACATCAAAGTCTGAAAATATAGCATGTTTGAGAACATAAACTTCATTTTTTTTAAAGGGAAAAACATGCTCTTTCAAGTAGCAGTTTTTTACTACAGCGGAAACTGTTTTTCATTCATCTTCAGAGTGATGAAAAGGTTTAAAAATTTATACATATGGAAATTGTTTTCTTTTTTAATTAGAGACATTCCAATTACCCTAAACAGAGACTTGCCAGATTTGTTCCACTAAAAGTACAAAGGTGACATCACCATTTTCTAAAAAACATATGAAGGAAACTACCAAGCCTGGATACAGAGTGTGGATGTTTAAGGAGGGTGAACAAAATACTGGGAAGATGATTGCAGATCATGCAGAACCATCACCTGCCAAACAAAATAAAAACAAAGTATGTGCGACTCAAGGCAAGGGGACTAATGAAAGGTTGGTCTGCAAAATTACATAGCCGAAAAGAAAACTTAAAAATAAAGATTCCATGTATAGAATGAAGTAGACCTGGTGACTGAAGGAGAAAAGTCGTCATACTCATAGGAAGGAGAGAGATCAGAGCGACTGCCACTACCCTGTGAGAAGGGAATGTCCGAAGGACTAATTCCAAATTCCTTTACTCTGCAGCAGCAAAATACAGCAGCAAATTAAAAGAAAATGTTCTCATAAACACAGTTAAAATGACAACTCTTTGCTTAGCATGCTTCTTTAACAGTTCAACTACTAAATTATTTTTCTATTAAAACACAAGCGTGTCAACTTATTTAAACCTTTTCCAAACGGAGTTACAGAGCATGAACAAAAGAAGTGCTGCTAATTTGCAGCAGACTATAACAGCAGTGTTTTCAGAAAAGTCATTTCAGATTTCAGTTTGTGCAGTTAATAACATTTACTCTTCGTTCAATATTCTACTAAATGGCTCCCTTCAAGATATCAAACCATTACAGCTACAAAACTTGAAATTCTCTTCTGCCTCCCGTCTTACACTGCACGCATACTGGTGTCCAGCACCTAAAAACTGTTGGTACTATGAACAGGATATATTGCTAGAAAAAACTCAAATACTACACAAGTCACATGAAGCAATTGTACAGTGACAGGCATTTACTCCATAACAACGTGCAAACTGAACACCATGGGGAAGAAACCATCCCAGCGCAACTGTTTAGTATACTAGAAATAGGTGTTCAGTTTTGCAGTGTCTTTTTCTAGCGTCACTTCAGCAACATGAGTTCTGTAAGGGGTGAAAGATCCAACGAGCCTTGATGAATGTGCAAGGTCCTTCGTCATGTTCCTGTAAGCAGGGGACTAGAAGCCTCCTTCTCAACCGGAAGCAGATCACACAGATTGGTCCAAGACAGGCAGATATGCTACCAGCTCCCTTGATCCAATCACAGAGACATTCAGATATCAAGGGGAGTGGGAGGTAAGCCTTTCTTCCTTTGTGCCCAGTTAGCTACTGGCCAGGGTGCCCAGCCAAGCAGGAGCAGACGTCGTTCTGCTCTTTCACTGGGGCAAGCAGGCCACTAGACAGTAGCCTCTTCTGGCCAAACAAGGGTTTCTGACGGCCCATTTGCCTCCTTTGTTCTTTGCGCAAAGCATGGAGAGGAGTCTCTGGGTCACAGGTCTGACTCCAGGGACATGCAGGACCTGATCACTCCAACTCCACAGATGTTAAATGAAGAACTGCAGCAGGGGAAGGCCCCTTTCATGCTCACTGAAGAAAGAGGAACACTTTCAGAGAGCACTACAGGTCTCAGAGGTGCTGCATCAGCCTCTGCAGGTGTTACGTTCTTTACACTGATCATGAAGGCACTGCTGGATTAACTGACTCCTTACTTAGGGGTCTCAGATATTTGCCTGAAGTTGGAAAGTATAAAATCTCATAAAATTGTATGAAAGAGACTGGCAACTGTGTGCAATTCCGCCAAGGGGATGAAAAACCCTGCACAATGCAGAAAGGTATTTCAGCTAACACCCTGTGAAATCATTATGAATACCGACTACTCCTAATTCAAGACATGGTGCCTCCAGAGTAGGGGCACAACAATAGGGCCCCTCCCACATTTCCTACAATCCACATTATCCATGTCTGGATAATGGATTAAATGAAGTTGCTATTGATTCTATTGTTACGGTTGTAAACAGTGACAATTTAAATTAAATCTGAACCTGGATCAGTAATTTGGTTTTAATCTTACTAAGAAATGCAAGTATGACACAATTATTCAAGTACCTAAAATACTTCTACATCATGGCACAACAGTATTCCAGATGTCAGTGGTCAACAGCTGGTATAGCTATAAGCAATAAAATTTTCCATACCTATTTGCATATCTCAACGTATTCAGGGTGTTTTCACAGGACGCCATCCCTGGAGAAATTGTAGCGATCTGGAGAAAAGAAGCCATGTGTTAATAAATTGCTTCGTACACATGGAAGTGTAGAGGAATTCAAATTAACCTTTTTTTTTTTTAATCTCCAGTTTCATTTGAGATCTTCTACAAAAACTGTCTGCTGTGTACAGCTGTCCTTATACAATGACATTGCAAGGACACAGATGTCAGGTCACAGCTTCTATTTGATTTCTTTTTAACCATACCTGGAACAATACGAACTCACAGAAATTTAAATCAATTTCCTGCATCTCACTGTCTTGGTAACACAACATGTAAATTCAAAACTCTAACTGAAAAAATAAGGACTCCTCAAAAAGGGAAACACACAACTCAGTAGAAAGTCCAATGTATCCTGCAAACAATTACTAGATTCCTTTTTTATTTATCTTTGTAGGCTGCTCTCTATTCAAGCAAACTGTGCACCGATTTGAGAGATCTAGTTTGGCCACAGTCCAAAACTGTGCTTAATAATATTAAAGATATGCATGTGTTTAACCATTTTAGTAAGTAAAGATTTTTTCTTCTCGGTTAGAAGTTATCTGTAAATAATACTTGATAGCTAACTTATTATCAGACGTATCTGGAATCTATAAGTCTTTCCTTTTCCAGTTAAATAAAATGCCCTGATGATCTCACCTTCTTTTCAGCAGTCAGCAAAAATAATAAATATGATCAGGCAACAGTAGCATCATTATTTATCCTAGCTTCTCTTAGTAGTTCAATTTGTCCATCTGTTCTCCTTTCAGGAGAGCCATAAAGGCACTACCCAGAACAAACACCAATATGATCCTACGCACTAACACCTTTTGTGGTGGCACAGCATCAGGAGACTGAAACTGATGAAAATTAGGTAATCTCGGTCTTCTCTTTCATCCTGCTGCTGGCATTACTGTACAAAAGCACAAGTAGTCATCCTGAGAAGAACTTCTCCTACCGGGGAGAAAGGAAAAATACATGGTGGGCGGGGGATAGGTAGTCTAAAAAGCCTGCTACCATACAGACTTAAGTTTAAACCTCTAATACTGTCTTGTCATTTAAACCAGCTGGCAGGTAAACACCACACAGCCGCTCACTCACCCCCCCACTGCAGGGGGATGAGGGAGACAAGTGGAAGGGCAAAAGTAAGAAAACTCGTGGATTGGGATAAGAATGGTTTTATTATAATAATAAATAATAATAATGTATGAAGACGAGGAAGAGGGAGACGAGGAAGAGGGAGACGAGGAAGAGGGAGACGAGGAAGAGGGAGACGAGGAAGAGGGAGACGAGGAAGAGGGAGACGAGGAAGAGGGAGACGAGGAAGAGGGAGACGAGGAAGAGGGAGACGAGGAAGAGGGAGACGAGGAAGAGGGAGACGAGGAAGAGGGAGAAGGAGAAGATGAAGAGGAAGGAGAAGAATACACTAGCTAGAGATGCACAATTTAGCTTTCTGATCCTGCGTGGGATTCATGAAGTTATACGTCTCAGTGCAAAGAAAACAACCCTGTCATTGCATCACAAAACAGAAGGAGAAAAACAGATTAATACAAACTGCTATTTTACCACCATTTTCAGATTAGAACCAGACCTCACAGCTAAGGGGAAGATGAGGCTGTCCTAACACCACGGTTTTCATCTTGTGGTCTGAAGGCTTCTCTGGCCTCTAGACTAATTAATTCCAAGGAGTCTCCCAAAAGTAACCAACACAAGCCTAGCAATCGGTGTCCACTGCAGAGAGTTTGTGCTAAGGATGCACAAATAAACCAACTGGACATCAGTGCTTTTATCCCTCCTTTACACCATCTGACAGAAGAGTTCTGTTTCTCAGACTGATGCACATGCACATGTATACAATACACAACTATTCATCCCATCTATCCCAACTACTTCCCCCATCAACAGCCTAGAGCATATTCTGATACCTTTGATACCAACTTTTAAGTTTGTCTTTGTCATCTAAAGATCGCAACTCACCACTGTACTTCCCATCTACACCACTTTCTCCAAAATTCTGAGTCAACAAACAATAGCCTCATATAATTAAGACCTTATTAAAACCAAACAAACTTGTCAAACTGGAAATGTTTCTAGCTAGATGCCTAGCTAGAAAACTTGAACAAGCAATAAGAAAGGCCATTAAAAATTGAGAAGGGAGGAAGTTATCGGAAATGTCTCTGCTGAAGGTCTCACTCCACCTACAGTGTCAGTTAGCAGATAAACTTAAGTCCAATACATTGCAAGTAGCAAGTGACCAATTTTAAGCATAAAAGCCTAAATTACCAGTGTCTTTTCTCTTTATAATTTTTAGAACAGTTAACTAAATGAACTTACCATACAGGTACGGGAGTTTTCTCCTATGAATGAATCTCGTAGCACCTGAGTAAGTTTACTTGCTCTGAAGGGTGTATGAGGTTTGTTTCGGCCTAAGGCTCTAATGCACTCCTGAAAGAACACATAGGTTTATGTACTTTTCTGGACCATAGGTTGAATAAATATAACATAAACATCAAAATCAGAAAATACATGCCTTAGTTATGTTGCTGTCCCCTAAAACATCATTACAATTTATCATTAAAGATTGAATTCAAGAAGAGTTAGGCTTTTACCTCTCATTAAGTTCAGTAGAGAGGGAGGAACTTAAAAAGGGCTCAGGAGCCTAAAAACTTGCTGAATCTCATCCAAAATGTTTACAACCATTGTATCCAACAATAACAACAACAAAACAAAACAGCAAATCAGTGTTGATGATAAACATCTGGGCTAACAATTACTTCAGCTGCAAAAATCTGAATGATCTACCACTTCTGCTAGCAGAAGCGGCATGGACAAGGACATGTGTTAACTCTATCAATTAAGAGCAGTACCTTTGATTCTGGCTCTACCACTGACCTTCTTTGCAGCTGAGAAGAAAACAAACTTTCTGAAAGCTTCCACAGAACGCGAACCTAGTAAGCATAGCTCTATATTGATGTACTCAGTATTGGAGGACGCTTGAAAATGTAAGTCATTCCCTGTTTTAAAATATTCTTTGTGTGAAAAAACACGGATAAGGCCTCCTCTTTCACTTACAAGGGTATGGGGCTAAAACAATATTTGCAATTGGTTGGAGAGCTCCAGTGAGAAATACTGCACAGAGGTAAATATTACTAAATTACTACAGAAGTTACAGCAGCGACTAAGTACAACCGTGCCAACCGAGATTGCACTAACCTAAACACTTCTGCCCACTCTGAGCTCTAGCATCAGCTAATAAATTAATTCCTAAGCAAAGAGAGTTTAAATTTAAATTTCTGTGGTGGTGGTACTGTCGTCATCGTCATATTTTGATCATTAATTCCAGTTTCTGCCTTTGCCTTAAAACTTTGTGTAGAGGCATCTCTTCAGGTGCATGACTTCCTTGGTACCATTTGAACACACCTACACACAGAATTTCTTCACACAACCCTACTTTAAAAGCTATTCAAATTAGAGCTTTGCTTTTAGCAGCACCAACAGATGGAATAGCTTTTGTGTTACATGAGAGTTCTACAGCAGTTCAGCTAATCCTCCAGCTGCAGTCATATTCTTGCAGCCTTTTGGGATTCCCTAGAAACAGCTTCTTCCAAAAGCCAGGCTAGAAACTGTGGGATGATAACCCAAGAAAGGATGGCAACTGTGAAACAGCATAAAACAGAACTAAAAACAGGCTAAGAATAAAGCTACCAAGATACAGAACAGAATAAACACAAGAGCAAGCTGGCTTTGACTAAAGTGATGATTTGAAAAACTCACCAGCTGAATTTTAGAGAATGGACACAGCTCAGATAAACAGAAAGACTGAAGCTTGTTGAATGTGAATTTCATTTTCATGTAAATGCTAAAAAACACTCAATACTTGTAGGTGAGTAAGGCAGCGCAGCCCTTCAATTTTTTGCATTTGTACATTCATACTACAATTACACAAGGAGAAAAGCAAATGGGACAAGAAGAGGAAAAACAGATTTTCAACAAGTGACATAACAAACTACAAACAGTAACAAATGTCTCTGTTGAATTACTGATATGGCAACCGGTAAGTTCAATGAAGATATTTTAATTTACTATAATGATTTTTAGTTTGCTTACTCCTGAAAAATTAGAATTGGATTATCTCCTTATTAGTAAAAGGATTATAGGAGGACACTGTCAGCTTCTAAGTTAATGCAGTTTTTAACTACTTTTGCTTTTCATCACAGCTCAGAAAACCAGGTAACAAAATGACCACACTACTTCCATGGAGAGACATTACAGAAGTAACTTCCTGCACCAAAAATCAATACAGGTTAAACAGGACTGATATGCAGGTGCAAAGAACAAATCTTGGATTAGCACCAAAGACTACTCCCCAGAACATATTAGTTTGATTCAAACTTGACAATAACTTCAAGGGTCTTGAATGAAAATGGAAAAAACTGCATAATGTTTAGGGAGAGAGATGAAAAATGGAAAACTAACATATCATTGAGAAGCTTATGTCTTCCTGTACCACTGTGTAGACCTCTGCAAGACCTCCATTTATTTTTATTTCCCCTTCCTCATGTAATTTATGTATGCCACTAGTACGGCAGCAACAGAACCTTTCACCATCATTAAAAACACAAGTTGTATGAAAATGAGCAATGAGTGTTGTATGGGTACTGCACTGCAGGCACTTGTCAGTACAAAATCAACAAGTAAACTGAAAAAAACACAACCCAAAACCAAACCAGCTTTATTCAATTACACAATTACATTTGGAAACAAGTGATACCATCAAGACAATGTTGCTTGCATTATTTACTTTGATGCTAAATCAAAACAGGCCACACTGTTGGAACTGCTGCTTCTAATTTTTCAACATGCCATACAATTTTGTAATGACATCGCACATTACCATTTTGTAGTGTTTTGTGAGATCTGCTTAGAGTCAGATACAAGTCTTCTCCCTAGTTTATATGGGAATCAAAAAAGTAGGCAGAGTGATTTTGGGGTTGAGATTCTTTATGTAAAGTTGCAGTGCTGGTGCTGAGAGTAGTAAACCTAAGCAAAACTAACCAACAACAGAGCTAAGTTCTGAGACAGTCAAAACTACCGTTTCTCCAGTTGAGACACAAAAATTACTTTCCCTGTTTAGGCTAAACCTCTTTCAAGCATTAGAAAACCAATTAAAAAAGGCATATGAATATTTAAATAGCCATATTTAACTCAATATATATCATTATAGATATTATATCTATATTATTTATACTGATCAAAATAAATATTGATACGGATCATATCTATCATCAAATACTACCTCTTTCTAGTACTTCACTATTTCATCACTTGATGTGTCCTGGATTAATGTATGAACATCTGTAAAGTGACTGTATCAGACAATTTGCTATGAAGAACAGTAGTCAAAAATTGATTCCAACTTTCAAGGGTTATTTTAATCTATTTGTTAGTTCTTTCTGGATATGTTGCTGTTGTATTGCTTTAGTTAATTAATTAGCAGCAGTAAATCAATATGTCATAAAGGTAACTTTATTTTTTATTTTTAAAAAATGGAGAAATAAATGCTGAGATCAGTAAGAATATTTCCAGTTAGTATTTCAGACTTTGAGTAACAAAGTCAGTCATCTGTCCTCCCATTTTAGATACATGTCAGAGAAGTCTTCACATTCAACCACTGGGGATTTTTTGCTGAGTTGTTTGGGCTTTTCTAAACTACATGCAAGTTGATAGCACAACCTTTCTACAGTGTTTCTACTTGGCAACTACCACGTATTCCTTCAGGCATTTAAAGGGAAAATCAATACATTATTTTACCTGTTACGTCAGTAGACAATGTAGACAAGCAAAGCCTGCAAAAACATTCCTTTTAATAGTTATTGCTATCATATGTAGAAGGCTTCCCCCTGCTCAAAGGCAATGGAAACACTGTAGTTACCTTGAGTGCTAAAAGGCTCTTGTTAATTTCTGCACCTTCCAGTCGTGTCTGCCTATCTGCACTGGAAGTATCTGCTCCTCTTTCGTTGCCAGCCAAATCAATCAGAGAAAATTTACCATGCAATTTCCCTTTCCTTCTGAGAATAATTTGAAACACTGCATGGCTTCGAGATGAGTGTGCATTTGCAGATGTCTGGCCAGATGTCCTTTAAATAAAAGGAGAGAAAGGAAGGACATATCAACAGGCGCAGGACCAAACATGATAAACATACTAACCTCAGACCGTTAGTTCTTTCAGGGCAGAGTTCTGTATTTTCTAGCATGTGTTGTCAGCATGTCTGAAGTTCTTGTGGACACTAGAGACACGACCCTAATAATTGGATGTACGTAGTACAATTTTCTTTTCCCATCTCTTCAAATGGGAATAGAAGATTAGTAACGTTTTACCTCCCGCGTAAAGGCAAGGATAATTAGATCTTCAAAGATTCCATATTATCACAGAGCTTACATGTAAAATGCTGATGGTGTTTCTTATCTGATCAGGCAGCAGTCTATGCAGAAGGCTAATTTTAAAAACAATTAAACTGGATTCTTAAAAAAAAAAAATAATAAATTTACACTTAACCTCTGCCACTACAGATCAAGGCCTTTCAGAGGTAAAGAATCTGGCAGTATTCCAGATTATAAATTATGTGAATTTAAGTCAGTAAAATGGCTACATAATGCATATGCTTCACATCCTGTAGAAAAAACAGTTCTTAGTTCTCTCTAGGAGACAGAGAAACTCTAAATATCTGTCTTTAGCCAAAAAGGAGGCAGATTCCTTACTTGCAGTCAACATCATCAAAAAAACCCACTGCATATTATAAAGCCACCACTATGAAAAGACCACCAAAAAATCGTGTTCTGATTTTTTAATGTACAATGAAAAACTGGTGGAAGCTAGGGGAGATACCTGCAGCTGTTGCCTATTTCAATAAGCTTAAGAACATCTTCAACACATTTGACTTCCCGTTCCTGTAATCCCACCACCTGGACTTGCTGTTTACCATCTTCTAACACTCTTAATTTTGTCTTCCTGTTCAACAAGTCAAAAACCTTAGGGAGGGGAGGAAAACAGAACAGTTAAAGAGAAGCTTTTAAAGGCAATTTTGCTTCAAATCCTGTATCAAAATATGCAAAGCATTCCCCAGAAAACATGACTGGAAGGGAATTGAGGAGAATTATTTGAAAGAAAGCTTTCAGTACACAAAGGAAAGAAAAATTTCATGTGACAAGCTCAGAATCTTGTGCGTGAAAGAGAAACTCCTCCTTCCGCAGAGAAAGGTCAGGTACTTACCTTGCCACTGTAGATCTCAAAAAATGTTGCATATACTTGAAGTTCTAACTTCTTATAGTTTGGCTTCTTTAGCATTAAAAAGACATCTCGAGCTGTGAATACATTTCCCGAATAAAAAGAAATCTCATTATATATTTTCATTTAGTGAAGACTCATTAATGTGTAACAGTCTATTTCACAGCACCTCTCATGTTCTGCAAGTATAACATGTAGGGTCAGCCAACCAGATCTAAAACACTGCGGTTTAAACTGCCACATCACATCTGAAGATGCAGAAGACCCCCAAATTACAAACTTAATTAATTGTCCATTATATTTATTACCTTTTTTTTTTAGGTAATCTATATATACATTTACTTCACCATGTAAAGACTACACAGCTAGGACCTACTTTTGATTTTATCCTAGCTCTACTGTAATGTAAAATACATAGACCCTTATGTTTGTACGACAGGGAGTAGGAAGTTTATTGATCTCAACTCATTTGCAAAAGCAAACAGACCAACAAAGTCTCACCTGCAAGTGCATATATTCCTTTAGAACAATCTTGGTTCTTTCCTGAAAAGTCACCCCCCATAGTCTAAATTAAAAAAAAAAAAAAAGAGACAAAAAGACAAAAGAATATTGAGATCACAGAACTGTAACTTGCAAAGTTGTTACTTATTAGAATTTATCAAGTATATAATATATAAAAAGAAGTGTATTGCTGACATGTAGAAGAACTACTTACATGGGTTTTTCCACTGCCTGTTTGCCCATATGCAAAACAAGTGGCCATTCCCCTTTCAAATATGGTCTCCACTAATGGTCGAGCTGTAAACCTTAAATGCAAAAACCAACACAACTTAAGAAACTTAATTACTTTAAGATGCCACTACCACAAGAATGCTATACATTTTCAGGCCAGAAGTGACAAAGCTGCTCCTGTGCTTTGAGAGGCCAAAGGACATCTCCGTATTAGTTCCTGAACTAAACAGACTACCAGCTGTAAGGCACTACAGTATCCCAAACAATCAAATAAAAGCTATAAGGTCTCCCCCATTTATTTTACAACAATATTATACTTCTTTAAACCCTAAGGAAAAAAATTTCCTTGTTTTAATCATGCACTGCAGCACAGCTTACTACATGGAGCTTGGACTCCCTAAAGTGGACACCATTAGAAGACACAGAAATAGTACAGTGGAGCAGATAAAGAGTGAGTTTTTGCCAATACTAAAATTCTGCTAGTTTTGGTTTTGGGTCTTTTCTCCCCAAATCAGCTTCTAAGATTAAATTTAGGAAACACTGCACATCTTAACATTTTGAGAACGTACAAACACTGAGAAAAGGTTCAAGGAAGCATATACCCAAGCTCTTCAGAATGGAAAAATCGAGTCATCCCTGAAGTACTATTTGGTGTGTCAACAAATATGACCCACAATGTAATTTTCTGTTTTAGAGAACTGATTTTTACTTGAAAAACTTAAAGGTTATCACTCCTACTTCAGCTGCTTATCACCATTTTTTCATGAAAAACTCCAAAAGCAAAGGGTAATCTAATGCAAGGTTACCAATGGAGGTAAGAATCTCACTGCAAAAGTCCCTTTTTCTAAACTTTTGCCAGGTGTTTACATGTAAAGTACCTTTAAGTGACAAGAACAGGGACAACTGTTTACAGAAACACTGAGGTGTTACAGCCTTCTTTCATTCTGCTTGGGTACAAAGACAAGATTGCTTACAAAAATACTATGGGTAAGACCAAGCCTCTGATCAACCAAGGGTTATGCAAAAATTAAGTTTAACTGAATCTTGAATTTTCATCAAAAATATAACAGACAATTCCTGATCAGCCCTAATCTTTCTTTTTTGCTTCCTATAAATTTACACTTCTTTTGTCCTGAAGAGGATATTCCCATGTTTTGGTGTTTGTTCTTTTTATACATGAAAGACAAAATTTCATAAAACCTATTCATGTAAGAAGCACACTCCGTTATCTCTGTTTAATTGAGTTTGAAATTATTTTGCTGATTTGTAAAAAGGGACTTAATTATTTTAAAGTAAGGCAAAACACAAACATATCTAGACAAGCTTTTCATAAACCATTATACCACTCCAAATGGTACCATGCCAAACAGTCCAACTTCACTTTTACTAGCTTTATTTGCAATCTCGATCTTGATCTTTCAGAAATGTAAACCCTACTTCTCCTTTCAAATTCAAATGGCACACCCCTGCATTCAAACTAGTGCGTGTTTTATAACACGTGTTTTAAAACACAGTAGTGCGTTTTAAAATTATTATTTAATAATAATTTTTAAGAGTAGCACTTTTTTCTTTCAAATGAAGAACGTTTTTCAGTATAGAAATATAGTGAGTAATTTTAGCATACTGGAAAAAACTGGAGGAACTTGCCACACTATTTTTTCCCCACTGTGACCCCAAAGTTCTGGTGAGAGCAGATGATGATACCAATCTTGCTCTTATTTCTGTTCTTACAGGGGACCTAGAGGCAGGTTGCCCATCAAGTAATAATCATCATAGTGCCATATGAGAGAGAAGGAAAAAGCCTGTGCTGCTACACAGACTGGAGATTTCCTGTTTCAGTGTGAATACAACTATCTTTTAATAGCTTCCCTTATCACTACTAATATATTAGATACGTAATAAAAATTGCCCAGAGGAAACTGAATACAAAAATATAACAACATTGTATGCCAGAAACACCCCTCACATTTAGACACTGCTCACAAAGACAAATAAGAGGAAGGAGGGAGATTAAAAGAACTGATTGTTAAGCAGGAGAACTATTGCAAGAGGCATGCATCACCAGCTAGATCGCTCTCCCACAGCTCTTCAGTACTGAAGAAAGAAAGATGCTACCAGTAGACAACCATTAGAGAGAGAAATCTCCAACGGCACAGCTTTGCTCTTTAGAAGCCTTTTTTTAGTATAAATTAAGAGACTATACAGATTTTCCTTTCGCCACCCTTCTCCTCCTAATTATATCAAGCATAAGACAAAAGTTTTCATTTTCAAGGCCTCGTAATAATTCTTTTACTACGAATTTTGTCTTATCCACTGATAGGATGTTAGCATCCACCATCAATCAATGCTAACTTTCACTTCCTCGTTGTTGGATTAAAACCAAGAATTAAGATATTTCTCTGTCACTACTCCTTAAGGCTATGGGAAGCACTTTCCAAGGAGAAGGAAAATTCTCGTCATCAAATTCCTTTGTAATATCAATATTCCTTGCAAAAAGCTTCACAGGATTTAGCCTGTGTACCAAGATAATGACTTGTCATGGTGCCTAACCTTCCCCGCTACTCTATCTACTCCACTACTTGTACAAGGTAAACAGCTACTTCTAAATATGCTTTTAAATGCGCTGTGTGCATTATTCTGTGCCAGCAGGGGAAGTGAAACAGAAAAGGAGAAAATGGAGATCCAAATACCTTGGGGCTGAATGTGTGTCTTTGTTGATGTTGTTCTTTAAATCAGAAAGATTCAGCATTTTGAGCCAGATAACTTAGCTCCACGCAGGTCCGTGTTACATCAGCCAGATTGCTTCCAGAAGCCAAGCCAGCTCAGGTATCTCAGCAATATAGCAATACAACCTCTCTTGCTTTCTTTGGCCTCTTTCCCCACCCTCTCCTGATCTGCTTCCATCTGTTAAATATCTCACATTCAAACTGCAAGCTCTTTGGGGCTGGGGCTGTCCTTTTCTTCTAAGTTTCTTGAAGACCAAGGACCATAGCTCAGGTTCCTCAGGTGCTGCACACACACTAATTAATAAGACAATAACCCTGAGGCAAGTGGAAAGCTCATAAAGTTGTTCAAACATTCACTGGCTGAGCAGGCAAGTGATACATGCCTGTGCCTGGCAACCAGCAGGGCTTGGAGGAGGACCAAGAGCAGGACCGAGGTCAATGGAGGGTATTACAGGTGAAGAACTCAGGATCAAGAGGTAAAAAAAAAAGTAAACAGGCAAGAGAATGGACGTAGCAATACACATATCTGGTAACACAGAGAACAGGAGTAAAGTCCACAACCAAGGCAAGCCCATAGTATGGGAGATACATGAGAAAAAAGACTCACCAAAAAGAAGCATATACACATACCTGTAAACCATTTCATTAGGAGCCGTGTCATCAAAGGCATAATCAAAACGAAAAGTTTGGTTTTCTAGGTACCTTGTTAAATCCACCTTTTGTTTTGGTTCATGTACCATCACAACATCTTTACTAGGAATTGTTATTACATCAAGGTCTTTCATTAAAGTTTCTATAAAATAAGTGAAATATATATATATTTAACTAGCAACACATCATTATTTTTTACATTTTTTTCATTGCTTACACTCTCATAACATCTCAGATAACACAGCTCCTCCAAGTAACAAGACTGCAATGGATTTGGGCTTCTCATACCTAGACAGTCATCTGCAAAGGAAGAGATTTCAGTTTGGAAGTCTAGTCATCCCATCCTACCAATTGCTAGAAACTAAGGAGAGGTTCTACAAAGTTGATTAGAATACCTAAGATCATTCATTATAGCACTATCATTGTGGCTTGGCATACATTCTATAATAACACTTCCTGTGGATTTGAGTTCTTTTGCCTCAGGGCTTCTATGCTATTTTATAGATTACTGCCATATCCTTTGGGTTTTTATAAATAGCTTCTCTCCTGGAGAAACTGGACACTGAAGTCCTATACTGCTTGGACTGTCAAACTTAAAAACACAAAGAAATTAATATCCTTACGATAACCTGCTTAATTTTAAAATTTTGTCTATTTTTCCTCAATCCTAAACGTTATAGTCATGTGCTGACAGCTTTCAAAAATTTTGCTTTCATTCTACACAGACATTTTCATTTGTGTATCCCTCCTGGAACCTAAAGTATACATCCCTAATATTGAATTTCTCTAAAGGTAAATCCTTTCTAAAAATTACCTTGTAAGCAGAAAAAGCTGAAAATGCTAATGATCCTTCCTATCACTGGGAATGAACAAAAGCCATCTAGATGCGATTTCAATAGTCAGTTCCCAGGTTATAATTACTACACAGCACTACAATTTATTGCTAATTGTTGTATGAAATACAAGTCAGCAAAACAGAGAACCCAGCGATCCATGATATGCACAAAAATAAAGATCCTTTGTGTGCACAGTCAGGATACTAATGTGTCCTACTTGCAT
The DNA here is from genome assembly GCF_949628215.1 of Phalacrocorax aristotelis. Classification (NCBI taxonomy): domain Eukaryota; kingdom Metazoa; phylum Chordata; class Aves; order Suliformes; family Phalacrocoracidae; genus Phalacrocorax; species Phalacrocorax aristotelis. The sequence continues at coordinate 59,984,719 of NC_134311.1, forward strand.
GTCTATGTAAAATTCCTTAAGGCGTGCAGTTCAAAAATTTGATGTGGCTTTATACAATCAGATAGAAATCTTTTCATCAGTTAACATACTGATCAAACAGTGCAATGTTTACCATTGCAAGACACTACACACCAACACAAATATGCTTTCAAGTCACTACATAATCAATTTTTCAGCTGCACTGCAATAAAATAAAATGCAATTACTCTGCAGTGATCACAGAGAAGAAATAAGGAGCAGTAGTGAAAAGAGTTACAGGAAAGTCAATTCTTTGCAGCACAAGCTTTTTAGGCTAAGCAGTCCAAACTTGGTTTTTCTTAAATGATTGCTTGGAATAAGACATTTACCTGCTCCCAGGTATTTGCTATGATGACCTGTATTCCTTGCTGATGAAAATTTGGAATAGTGTCTCTGACACACATCCTATGTTTACCAATCATAAATTTATGCAACTGAAACAAAATCTTAAAATGTCAGTCTGAACACTTAATTCCTGTAAAGTCAACCCACAGAGTGATTGGTGCTGAGAACACCCAAAGATTTTGGTGATAATTCAGTGTTGTGAGACTGAAAAAACAAACTGGTTTTATTTTTCTCTTCAGGGGGTTACACACTAGTGTCTTTCATTCTTTTATACTCTTCAGTTTTAAAACTTGGCATACAGCAGAAATACCATTTCTTATGACGTGTGTGTTTTCAGAAGGTTGTATCATGTGGGTACTAGATTATCTCTATGGTTCATTAACCTTTTTACCATAGCTTAGTCTTAAAAATGCAAAATAGCTGTAGTGTCAACCTCATTTTTACTTAGGCACCCTTCTTCCTACAAACACCTCCAAACTGCTTTTTTTAACAGCTCCAAACCACTGATACCTAACATATGCAGCTTTTACAAAATCAAATCCTACTTCTGAGTCCCAACTCACGCTCCAGGACAACTCTCTTTGATTTACTGCAATTTCACTTTGTCCACCTTCAGAGCAGGTAGAAAGTGACACTTCCCCCAAAATGTACCAGATTTTGAAGTCATATTTTATTAAAGTTAACCTCCAGTGCTGAAACAGAAATTCAACTGCTACCAGGCTTGTACGTTGAATGTCCTTATTAAACAGGTTATGCAAAACAGTTTCAATTAACCAACTGCTGACATTATGCGTTCCTTTCAGGTCAATAAAAGCAAAAAATAGAGAGCGTAAGAAAACAGTATAAGTAAAAATGAAGTAAAAAATAAAGTAGGGGAAGCAGCAACAACGTGGAGGAGAAAAATAAAACAAAACCTAACTATCTACTGGTATCAACACGTTTTCCCTCTCCCACACAACTCTCCCATTTGGCTCTGGATATGCTCCAGATAATCCTTAATGTGTAGTTCTGACAGTACAAAAATAATAAATGCATCCCATGTCGTCTCAGAGTCAGAGTGATGCTCTGTGAGTCCTTTAGCTAAACAAAATATCATAGAAAGAGAGAGGAAGAAACGCCTTTCAAAACTGAAGTCAGCTTAAGTGCCAGATTCAGACAGGCTCCAATCCAGAAGCCCATGCATTCTTAACTTCCCACTGAAAGTAAAGAACTTCATGGGAAGATTGGAATTTAGCTCAAGTTGAAAACCTGAACTTTTTTTTCTGGAATACAGACTCCAGTCTGATAAGTAGGCAGTAAGAAAAAGAGTTGTAACACTAATCATATATAAAAAAGTCACTAGGGAGTCATTCCAGTACCTAATACGTTTTTTTCAGTGGTATTTCCTATGCCCTAGGGTATCTTGGCCAGTCCTGAGCAGCAGCTCCAGGGATACAAGTCTACAGTTTCTCTGTAATCCACTAGCCCTGCGACAATGTCTCCGACACACCTGGTCACCTAACATGTCATGAGATACCAGCATTTAAGCATCTGAATTGTTTCCTCGATGCCTTGATGTCAAGACCCGTTGAAAGTGAAAACTTGTGAAAACACATGTACAAAAAATGTGTAGGAAGGTTTTCACTGGGTAGCTCTCTGCTCAGGAGATCATGTAAAAACAATTTGCAGTCTGCACCTCGGCTCCAATCCATGAAATGGTGACAGTTAAACTACTTTTCTCCTCATCTTTATCCAGGTTATGATGAGTCTATGAATTTTCTGGGTCCATCACACATGTTGTCTAGCATAACAGAGTTTCACCTTTGATCAGTATTTCTAGATCACTTTAATACAAAAAAATATTACTATCAGAAGCAGCTTTCCAGAAGAAAAAGATCAGCAAAATCTTAAATGGTCATACCTTTTTTATTGAGTGGTCGTTTTCGTACACAAACACATATCCTGTGCTCATCAATCTGCAAAGGAAACAATCTGTCAGTGAACTATACCCCAACTCCAGTTATATGCTATTTTACTTCATTTTACTTCTTGAAGTAATTAACCAACCATTTAAACAAAGAGAAATCTCCAAGACAGTGAGTCATCTGGACATGCAAAAGCCCCTTGTGCCTGCATAATAGCCAAGAACCCAAGAGGGAGAACTGCACATCATCAAAACTCCCCGCAGATAGTGATCTAATCCTGTACACTACCAGGTACATCTCAGAACGCTGCAAGCAAACCCAGCTCTAACAGGGTAGCTCTGCTATTGACAGAAACTGACACAATCTCTGATTTCCATAGAGATCTGACAAGCTCCATTATTTAAGGATTCTGCTCCTCTGACTTACCTGCAAATCAAAGGCCCTCATCACCGTCAAAGATCAAATATTAATCTTTACACTCAGTAGAGTTTTTCAGAGAAGCTTAATGGTTTTGTGTGCACATCCCCTAGCATCCCAGGAAAATTTACAATACAGAGGCTGAGTGACTACTTAGTATATATTGGCATTATTTTAGAGGCAATAGGTATTTAAGTGATGTAACATAACTAACGATAATAGAATAACCTAGGACTTTGAATAACTACTAATTTCAGTATCACCAAATTACTGAAAAACTGAATCCATCTAATAAGGAATGCTACTAGATATTAAACTACTTATTTTTCATGCTTACAGACAGACATATACATTGAAAAAATTTAAAACACATGGCAAAAATACAGAAGGTTAAAAACTTCCATGTTGCTGGGGTACTTACAGGATCTGCAGTTGTCAGTGGTCTATAATCCAAACTTCCCCTGAAATCTCTTATCATACACATAATTTCATAATTTGGGTTTGTAGCATCAACATCCTAGGGAAGTAAGCAACAGAATTTCTAATATAATTATTTTTCCTGAAACAGACTAACTGCAGTATCTTCTGATTATATTTATTTATATATCTACATTTATTTGTAAGAAAAATACACATGAACTGAACTCTTATTTTCTCTCCGGAATGCCAGAAATGTCTCAAAGGCAAGTTTAATGCCTTTTTCCACTCTGATGTAGCCAATTTACTGATCACAAAACAATGCAATTATATCCCTTCTATTTCATGTTTTTGGTCGGCATGTAATAGAAAATACTTTTTAACTGAGGACTCAGTAAGAGTCTACTCCAGAAAGAGAAATGACCACTGTCTTTGCCAGAATCTTCACACTGAGAAAGACCTCCAAACAGCAGCATACCCTCAGACAGCATATACAGTGAACACTTCTTAATCTGAGATAAGGCAGTCCAACGGACGAATGGATACCCTCCATTACACAGGTACACAACAGAGGACAGTGCGGGCACCCCAGTGGTCTACACACAAGCCTGCTGGATCTGAGTTGGTTAAAGGAAGTTAGTCCTACCACTGGCTGTGAATTAACTCCTACAGTTACTTGGATGCATTGGAAACCCTCCTAACACTCTTAGACCACCCAAAAAAGCAGAAGCAACCCCAAGGATACACAGCAGGCTAAATCCAGGCCCTAAACCTGGAGCCATCAGTACCAGAGTGAATGGACACGTGAAAAGCCATGAATGGGGCCCCTCCAAGCCTTGCTAAGTCTAAGCCTTTGGTCAGCTGAGCTGGTTCTCTGCTAAACTGCTCAAATGCCCTTCCCATAACTTCTCCCCATGACTGTCGGTTTTTACACCATTTCAGGACATGCTGCTGATGCCATGCATAGCCAGCTCTGGTGCTCAGACCTTATTAAGCTTTACATGGCTCCCCACAAATGATACAAAACTCCTTCTGGATCACAGCTGGTTGTGTAAACAGCATAGGCACTCTTAGAAAGCACTGCATTGGGGTTAACCAGCTGAAATGGAGCCAGCTCATGTCTCTGCAACTGTGACACAGCCAAACCTCACCTCAGATAAAACTGTGCCCTGGTAATCAGAAGCTGACTGGACCTTGATGTTGTTCACCCTGACTACAGTGAACTAAAAACTGCTGAGAGTAAGCCCGTACAAAATGTATTCTTGCTGAGATGTCTCCTTCTAACATTCAGAAAGGGGTATTGTTTATTACAGAAAAAGCATTTGCCTAAGATTCTTCAAACCCTGTTTAAAGGCCTTGCCCACTAGAAGACAGTGCTCAAGCTAATCGTTGCTGCACTTAACAACAGCAGAATACACAAAGCAACATGAAGCACAGATACATACAAGTCACCACAACAAACAGAGCTTCCTCATAAGGACGAAAGAAAGAAGACATGTTTTGCAGTGATGACGGTGGTGAAACACTGGCACAGGTTGCCCAGAGAGGTGGTAGATGCCCCATCCCTAGAAACATTTAAGGTCAGCCTGAACGGGGCTCTGAGCAACCTGATCTAGTCAAAGATGTCCCTGCTTATTGCAGGAGGGTTGGACTAGATGATCTTTAAAGGTCCCTTCAAACCCAAACCATTCTATGATTCAGAACTTCAAGACTCAGATGCAAAGGGAGTCTTCAGAAAAGCAGTAAGAAAATTTTAGGTGTAGTACCACATCAAAGAATTTTACTATATAAAGAAAAAAATATTTGACCCTTACACATAAAGACATAGCAATGTTTTACATTTCTGTAAAAGGATGGAAATTAGACAACATGAATTCAGCAGAGGTGATTTTAGGTCAACTTAGGAACATCATTAAACCATGAAGTAAATTGCCTGAATTATTTACATGGTGGCAGTACTTCTCATGTCAGTAGCAGATTGGTAGTATCTCTTTAGAGAGACTAATACATATGCACAGGGCTGCCAACAAGATTACGCTACTAGTTTTGCAAAGGCTTTTACACCACTGTGACAGAAAGTAATTTAATATTAAGATATTTTTCTCACAGGATTAGCAACTTCATTTCTTTCACGCAAGTCTAACTACTTGCTGCCAAACGGCTTGCATGATGCAAAGCTAACTTATAAATGCACAGACAGGTTTAAAGAAAAAAAAAAGTAAATCTCCTACAAAGCATCAAAGATCATAAAGAACAATTTGTCATAATATTGTAATATCTCCTGTAGAATAACAGCCCTATCTAAAAGCCAAACATTTGATTATTTTCAACAATTTATTTTCCCCAAGAAATAGCTATCATCAGTACTTGATGTTTAAAGAACACACAGCAAGATAAGCAATTATTTCTGTAGGAAGAAAAAGAGAGGGAAAACTGTCTAAAGTAATAGTTATGAGAGCAATGCAATCAAGCCCAAAATATTTATCAAACTTGCATACAGGATGAAAAAATTTAATTTGAAGATTATTACAGTTCATAAAAATTATTAAAGATTGAAAAAAGCACAACAACTTTGCAAACTCCTCTTGCTGACATAAGTTTTCCATCCGAGCTAAAAATACTAACCTGAGCTCTTTTTTCTCTAAGTTCCTGCTGCTGTAACCTTCTTTTTTCACGTTTCTCTTGCAATTTTTCAACCTCTTTTACGCAATTAGATTTTCTACGTGCTTAAAGACAATCAGATAATTTTAAAATATTCACAGTGTGTTTCATGGATTTAGTATTTACACTAACATTTCAATTATATTAATTTATCAATAATTAAAATGCATTTATTTGTATCAACTACCATTTCAAGCAAATCAGTACTGGTATGGAAAAATTACAGCAATTTAATTTCTAAAATTTATAAAAATAAATGAATTAGAAGAAAATCATGGGAATGGGACAATAATTACATGACAAAAAAAATAAGGACAATGACCCTCAAAAAATATTTGGACAGATACATGTGATCTCTTGGTTTGAGTTAAACGAGAGCCCGGGCAAATTAAAAAAAAAAAAAGAAAACAAAAAAAACCCACCACCACCACGCTTAAAATAAGATAAAGGAGAAACAAATTCCAAATGCTAGCACACCTGTGACAGGAGTGAACATTTGTTTAGCCACAGCTCCCTGAAAAAGCTTCTAGAGGAAGCCTACAGGCAACTGTGCATGTAGACCATTTGTCATTTATGGACAAGAACATAATCCAAGAGAATGTACATGTAACGCCCAGAACGAATGAATCCTTGATACACGGTTTACATACAAGGGGGTCCAAATTCCTTTTTTGCAGCTTGAACTGGAGATATATCTGAAACACTACCATTCTGTTGAGAAGAGGAAGACTGCTCGGGAAGCTGAGTAGGTCGCGCACGGGCAGAACCAACCACTGCAAAGGAAAAGCACAAAGCTCATCTGGACATGGAATAGTAACGTTTCTACGCTGTTCTCAAATGCTTCATTATGACAAGATAAAACAAGGTCCCTTTCCAGACACATCAATTTACTGGGGCCAGGGGGAGCCGTACACATAAAAGTCTACTAATAAAGACATTTGGTATGCAGCCCTTTTCTCCTAGTATTACACAGCAACACAACATAATTGTTAAGTACTGGTGCTGCACGAGCATATTTTTAAATACTCTACTACAGAATTAGTACAACTTATTATGTGCACCGAATTAAGCATGTACTTTGAGATATGCAGTCCTGACGCTTAAAGTGCTAAAATTTTACTAATGTTGTGATTATGCCCAAAAAAAAACCCAAGAAAAGAAGCCCTGATGTTTCATATTCTCTAGATGTTACAAAATGGTCCCACCCCACTGAGCCTGCGATCTCTGGAGGAGCAGAAGGGTACCAATGGAAGGCAGGAAAGTGCAGCTCAGCCTGTGAGTGGAAGAAACAAACCTTTTTGACACTATACTGAAAGTGATATGGATACAATCAATATGTCTAAAATTTATACATTGATTCTCTATGTGCCAAGGATGCAGTGATGTCTGTTCCCAGTGAATGCAGAAGTAGGGAGCATGCAAGCCTCTTTGGTGGAGCTGAATGTTTTAAATTGTTTTTGAAAGAGTTCCTTCAAGCATCTCTGCTTCAGCTGGCCCATTTCCTGCACACGTTCCTAACAGAGTCTGCCAGAAGATTACAAAAGTCAAAGTATCAGCTTTGATTAGCAGCCTAGAGATGACATGCCAAACGAAGGCCACCTCACTGTGCAACATGAAGACAACTATGGAAAGAGGTATCAAATGGGACAGACAAGACAAATGCCCAGATTATTCCGAATATGATAGATCTATCTTACAGCACGAACTGACTACACTAAACAAGACAGTGTGCTGAGAAAAGCTTAATTACAAGGCCAACAACCTAATACTTAGGCCGACTGTGAATAGCAAGACGCATAGGACATATTAAAATACAAGTTACAGGGTTATTCCATACCGACCAGACCATTTACTACAAACAACATGTATGGAGGTGAAGAGAGCCCATCAATAAGATGTCTCAAATGTAAACCATAGCAGTTTAAAAAAAATTATCCCCATTTCATGAGAGTTCTTATTTGTTTAACACCCCCAGAAGCAAATGGCTGAAGGGAGAAAGTGGTCCCAGTTGTCCACCACAACGAGTCTGAACACTTGCAAAGATATGCAAGCCCACTTGTTTTTCAAGTTTAAACAGATGGACTGGAATCCAGCCTGAGTTAATGACAGTAGATTAACGTTTGGAAGAAGAATCATCACCATCATCAGTACAAGTTAGTTAAGTTTAATGCAGGAGAGAAATGAAAACAATAAGCAGTAACTATTCTTTCTCATGTTAGAGATGTGTTACATCTATATTCATCTAATACATACTTTTCACCTGTCCTTTTTTGGTATTTCAGCATTTTTGTTGATTTTTCGCTATTAACTGTAGAGTGAGCAATAACCCGTAGGGCTTAATTACTCTTTGAATCACTGTTTACACACAGACCATTACAAAACTAAGCTAAAAAATTTAAAGTGTAAGAATTTTAAGTGCACTACTTAAAGTATATTGAATTTAATAATAATTGAACTCAATTAAGCTGAAGCAAGTTGAGGATGCTTTAGCTTGGAAAAGTCCACACATGATTTAGTGTAGCATAATTAATTAACTTCAAATTTTTGCACCTTCAGTTCATTCAGCTTAACTTTCCTAACACCATATTGCTTAAACTTGCATATAAATACTATTTGTACAGTATGAATTCCTAAACATACATAGGAATAATTCCAGGAAAAATGTACCATGTCTTTTACATGTCACATGCACATGTACCAAATTAGAAATGCAGAACTACTAAGGCATGTTAGATGAGCAGGAGGCTAAGATGTTCCCATATTTTTTACTTCCTTGAAATGGAAAGGGATAACACTTACCTCTATTATCTCTGGCAGGGGTGTCATTCTTAACAGCTGCCACAGTTCGTCGACTCTACAAAGAAAGAAATCTCTGTTATTCAACCACCTTATTATAGAAAACGTAAACCGCAGTCCCGCCTCTGCTTCTTTGCAGCAAATGAAAATAACATGACATCAGCAATAGAGCTGATTGCTGCCAAATCCCTCCCTGAAGAGCCTAAAGTGAAGACTGCTTGAACTGTACGTACCACTTCAAAAGAGCCTCCAAAACCTTTTCTGTATTTTCCCTTGAGATACATTCAGTTATATAAGTTTAATCCCCAGCTCCCCCTTTGCCAAACTTGTTCTCAGAAAATTTTTAGAAACCCCAATTCATCATAGCAAAAAGAAAGGAACACAGCTATCAAGTACCTCTACAGACATAAAAGTTTAAGTTAATAATTCAAGCATAACGACATATATAGGAGTTTAACATGAACATGTTGCATAGGTATTACCAACCTTCACGATTTTGTTTACTTTGGCTGATGGAGTAGGTGGTGGTGGTGTCTCCGGACTCGGTTCAATATCTTCATCAGGAGCAAGATCTGGATTAAGTGAAAATATGCTCTCCAAGTCAATCTGTGTAAAAGAATATAAAACACATTTATGAGTCTTAGAACAATATTCACCCTCTCCACTTCTCCTATTATATTTGAGAATGAACAATAAATATATTTAGTGGTTTACCCAACAATTGGTTAACTCCATAACCTGAATTACCTTATTTTATGTTCACTAAAAACAGCATAAGCTTTGGTCTTCGTATTAGTTGAAAACTCATCCTTCAGAAAAGGGAAGAACTAAAAATGACCAATAGATATTCATAACTTTGTGAAGTGATTAAATTAAAACAAAAGTACCCACTGTTACTGTGGTAATTTGATAATTACTGCGGAATACGAAAGACATTCTGTAACATAGAGAGATCTCAGTAATTTGAAATTTGCCAGACATTGCAAAAGAAAAAGATGAATTACAGCCGCCCAAAACATAAATGTACAGTTGAAACCATGTTAAATTTATCACGGTATATTTTTCTTGTAAGTGTTCCTCATTCAAAATGCCATAAAATATAAGCTGGGGAGGGGCATGACCCTAAAAATAGCTGGCTTCAGATCTATTGAAACTTGTTTTCCTAAAAGTCTTAAATAGTTCTGGCATCTATAGACTTCCGTTTCCCCTCGCTGGACCTTTCAAAGACCTCAGTACTGTATGGATTCTGTGTGTTCGGAGGGATGAGCTCAGCTGATGAGATCACCAGGAACTCTCACAATTTTTTTTCTTTTTCCTGTGTTCTCACAAAACCAGTGAAGTGTAATTATTTCTGACTAACATGATCCAAAATTTAAAGGAAGAAGAGATAGCAAAGCTTTACACAGAAAGACACCGTTTCCTAAGGAAAGCAATGTTGGAAAAATATATTGCAAAAAATAAATAAATAAGCAATCAAATTAGTAGTTCAACTCCTTAGTAATACAAACACAAAACTATTTGCAATCTAGCTCTCCCACTAGTTTCCTGTCTGAACTGCAAGTCTTTCTCCTTCTCAAAAATGTCATTCTTCTGATTGTAAAAGAAAGAAAACAAGGTCAGCCTTGGTAACATGGTTCAAAATCAAGAGATGAAAAGAACTATTTCAAATCTATGACACAGAGCTCAGGAACTCAAACGTAATACAACAGACACCAGCATTTGCCCCACAGCTCCCACGCAAAACAGTCTGTAACCAGAGAATCATCAGGTAAATTAAGGTTTATATTTCCTCTTTGTTTCCAGTGCGGGTTCCAAAGTAATATTCATGCAGACGTCACATTTTTAGAAGAAAAAAGTTCTGAAATAATTGAGTTTACCTCTTTGCCTTTAGTATCTCCATTTTCAATCCATTCAACAGTTACGCTTTCATTATCTTCATTTAGGGATGTTACCATAGCTTGGTGAATTCGGCCTAGAAAGCAAACACATATGATCATTTACTAACTGGCGGAAAAATCTTCCAGAAGTTATTTTCATCCCTGCACTGTGACATGGAGTGAGAGGCAGGAAGAAAAGGGTTAAAAAAAACAAGGTGATAAATAGAAGATGATTCCTGACCACATACTGTGAAGTGGCTCAGACCTGATTCATCAGCTGAGGCTCTAATGAGACAGTCAGCTTGCAAGCGAAAAACTTAATGAACAGAAAACTGAGTGGTAAATAAACAAAACACGATGTGAAAACCACACCTCTTAGACTCTCTTTTCTGAGAGAAGAAAACTCCAATAAAACAGAGTCTCTCACAGGTAGTAAAGTCTCCTGAGGTGTGCTCCACAAAGGCTTGTTTGTCCCGCTTCTAGGCTGATACAACATTACATGTTCCAACACATGAGTGAAGCCCCCTGAAATTGTATTCTGATGTCCATTTCTTATGGGCATCCAATCAGTTGGTAATTCAACTAAAATTAAATTGCCTGCAACAATAATACAAATCATAATTTTAAAAACAACTGCTAACACAGACTGCTAAGCTGGAGTTAAGATGCCATTGCTTTGACTTCTCCAGTGAAAAGACCCAAAGCCAGCAGGCCCCCAAAAAGTACAATAAAACCAATAAACTTTCAGTAGGAATAAAGATATTTCGTCTTAAATACGTAGCATACTGCAATTTTTTAATGTCCTATTTTCTACGTGTTAGCAAGGAGCAATTGGAAGAACAGAGCCATGCACTGACAAAAAAGGATCAAGACCCAGGTGTCACATTGATTTCACATCTGTGCTTCGCCCTAGGAGTACAAAGAGTTGGGATTTCTAAAGAACATGTGTCCAGTGTGACTACTCGTCTAACACCCCCTTTTAATGAGCCATAGCACGAACAAGCAAACCCTGAATTCACCCACCCAGAGCTACTCCCCAGGTGACCAAGAGCCATGTGCAGCTCCCAAAGTATGAGTGACTGTCCTGGAGCAGCTGCAGCATATGTTGCTGCTGCCGGGCACGTGCTCAGTGGCGAAACACAGTGCAGTCCTTATACATCTGCTCTGGTCTGGGTCTCCTCCACCTTCCACCTTGTCTTCTCCTCTCCTAAAGCTCCCAACCCCCAAATCTACTCCAGTTCTCTCCTCTGCTGATTGTTTCAAACTTCTATTTTAGCCATTTCAGTCATAATTTGACCTTTTTCCAAAGTTAATGTTTTTATGCTTCTTAGGGCCTGCTGAGGGACAGAAAGGAAGAAAAACCTTGACTGATATTCTAAATTATCTCACCTAGCAGCGCAAGCAACAAACATATACTGTTAATATTTCTTTTATTGCAAAGGCTGCCTAAACATCCACACCTACTTAAAATTAAGCAAGAAGAGAGGCTATAGGGAAGCATCATGGAAGGTACAGCAAATCTATGCACTGTAGTGTAATGCGCAGAGAAAAAGACTAACTGAAACTCAAGCAAAGCATAGCGCTCAGGGGACCTGCACAGACCTGAGACCCCTGGGCAGCACTGCTTTCACACCTGTGGTGTTCACATTGCCAGCAACATACATTCACACGCACTTACAAACTCCATGCTTGTGCTTACCCAAAGCATAAAGGAGGTCAAGCAGGCTTTTAATTTGGGGGGGGGGGGGGGGGGGGGGGGGAAGCCTCCCCCTTTGCTTCACTTGGTTCCTTTCCTCTAGCATTCACTAGTTTTTACTTCCCTGGCCTGTGTTTTTTCTGAACAAAAACTTCCATTTGTGCTTCCTGAGCACTATTCTCCCAGGCACCCCAGCTGCATGCTCTGCAGGGACAGTCTGGCCTACATCCTCCACTGAGGCACTGCCAGGAGATGTGCGGACAGGGACCACTACCGTGCCCTCCCCTCTGTGCACAGGCACTCCTCCATTTCCCCTCACGCAAAGGACATCCCTGAAAGTATTTAAAAGACATGTAGACTTGGCACGTCAAGGCATGGTTTAGGAGACACGGTATTGTTGGGTTAATGGTTGGACTTGATGATCCTAGAGGTCTTTTCCAACCTTTATGATTCTATGATTCTATGACACTGTGCAGGCATGCATCCAAAGTTCACAGATATTGCTGATAGTCCACGAATAAATGAGAGGGAAAAAAACCCAACACATAGACATGCCACTGAACTATGTAAAATATTTAGTTTCAAAAACAAACAGCACATTTAATGTCCCTCATACAGCAAACAGGACCCTACCCAAGTTCTGCTGGTGGTTGGGCTGAAGGAGACTCAACGAGCACGACATTCTAGCACCTTATTTCCTTGGATGAGCATTTTTGTACAAGTGTTTTATATGCAAGGCCCTCAATACACCTCTCCATTAGTTTTTCTGCATTTAATATCCACCAGGGACTTCATTATGTGCAATAACACCCTGTTGCAGAACTGTTTCAATTAGCTACCTGGGCCATCAGCAAAGTAGCAACAGAAGCCACTGTCTTCCTGTAGCAAAGCCACTCAGGCCACTTCTACAACGAGCATGCTGGGATGCAAGGACATAAAAACTGTGGGAACTGGAAGACTCCTCAAGCTTACATTGGTATAATCTTCTGCTACTGTTCTAAGGCTGCCAATCCAGAATCAAGAGAAAAAATGATGTATGAAAAATGTAAGCTTAGCAAAACATACTCTATACAATATTGTAATAATTTTTAGTATGTTACTAGATTTTAAAAATTTTGCAGAAAAAGCACTATTCACTGCTGAAACCTGTGACAAAGTATTAGTCATATAACCATCATATGTCCTCTTACCTGCTCCTGTGTTCTATTACTTTTGACAGAGAACGAATAAAAATTAAAAGAAAGATTTAATCTTTGCCTTAACAAGTGAAAGGAGATCAAAGCAGCTTGATGAATGAATAGAAAATACTGAACACTCTCACAAATACAGTAAGCCAGCATACCATACAAAAGAATCACAATAAATCTTCCATCTCTGTGCCAGACTTCAGCCATTCCCTGGCCAAGAAAGTCAGGACTGCATGAAAAAAACCCCACTAGCAGAAGTAAAAGTTATACCCATCTTCCAAATATTCTCAGCTTAAATAGAAAATGCATACTATAAATTGGCAATATACCCATACAATTTGTTCCTAAAAATTCTTTGTGTTACTAAGAGTTTACATGTTACTGAACTGCCAGAAAGCACATTTACATCTTTACAAATGCCTCTTGCTCTCCGCAAACAGTATTCCATTATATTTTTCTAGTACACAGCTGAATACAGCAGCTGTGAAATTCAGGAATGCCAGCAACCAATTAGGCTGGCATAAACCTCGTCTAGCATATAAAGCAAGACCAAGCGCAAATGCTAAAGCATGAGAGCCAAATCAATCTGCAGAATGGTTGAAGGTAACATCCCAGATTTCTTGTGCATTTTCTAGAGTTGGTATCAAAATCTGAAATGTAAACATGCCCATGTAAACATGAACATGCATTATGACAAACTGAAAAGGGAACAAGTGATTCAAGATCACCTTCATACAGACCCAAAAACTAAAGAGGAAAGCAGAGCCATAGTGCTGATATACCAACTCTTCACTCGGCCTTTCTTTAATTTCTAGTGCCTCTCCTCACATGATTAGAATTCACATCACAGGCAAAACTTTTCCTGGGAAGTTGTTCCATTGCTACAGGGCTCAAAACTAATGGAGAAGTTATCTGAAAAAGCTATTATTTGTATAAATATGTTCTGTCATACAGCATGTGGTATCTGGCTTATCTCCTACTTACCAGAGCATGAGGAAACTATTGCTGCAAATACAGCAGTTAGACAACATGAAAGTATGTCAAGCCAATACTTTACAATTACCTTAAACACACCGTACAATATTCTCACCCTAATCAATACAAGCAAAGAACATCAGCTCTCCATTCCCTCTCTTCCTAGTCATCTGATGAACATTTAACAACAGAAGAAAACAAGCATAAACAGCTGCAGAAATATCAGATAAACCCTCTTTATTGTAAGAGTCCATAGGGCAGCTATTGGTGCAGAAAAATGTTTAGGAAGCAGCAGCAAAAGCAAATAACCAGGGCTAAATCAACCATTTTAACTAACCCTCAATGTAGGTAGCAGTGTCAACTGATTGCCAATACCAGGCTGTACTTAGATCCCTACCTCTAAACAAACTGAACATTTTCTACCTGCACAACTTCTCCAAACCACCACAATTTTGAAGCAGTGATCAATGACAATATTAAAACCATGGCCTTTTCATCTTCCCAATACTTTTCAGAAACATGAGTTATCAGTGTTAAATATGGGTTGGTGTTCTCTAAATTACAGTCTGGGCTAAAGCACTGGCTGACATGTGACTCAAACCTCTTCGCACTCTCCAAGTGACTCCAGAAATAAGGCTGGAAAAAGACCAGAGTCTTCACCACCCTTCCACATAACTGAAGTGCACCCACCCCAAAAGACACTGTACTCCCACTTCTCATGCAAATGTTTTGTGAAGTCTTAGAAATATCTGAGCCGTAATCGTTAAAAATTTACACACCAGGCTATGGAGAAGAAAGGTTTATCATTTCCATTAGGACACTCTCATTCCTCCCCAAAAAACAGTAGCCTTGTCAGCTCAAACCCAGGCAATTGTTTTTAGCAGGACCAGGCTACAGCAATGTTAATGGACCTAACATTCAGTAAAGCAAACTCACAGCTTATGTTACATCCTCTGAACTTGTCACTTCTTTAGGAGCACAAATGTGTTACATTGGCTCAGGCAGAGGCCTGTCAGCTGAGCACTTAGCTTTTCTAAGTGCATCAGCAGTAGATGTTTCATAGATGAATGCAAAAATATACTACAACTTAACATCTGCTACAAAGCCTTGCTGAGGATGACCACTGCAACAGAAGCTACCTATCCCTTAAAGGATTTTAACAGGCATTTGTGAAATAGCTGTTATTTTCCTAGTCACATTCATCAGGGACTAATCCGAATGCTATCTTAGCTTGAGACACCTGGACACGATCAATCTTCACCCTCTGCCACATCATACTGAATTAAAATTGCAAGTAGTACTCTTTTCATCACTCTCTTTAAAAAATAATACAATCCCCAAGTTAGATATAAAAAAAAAAATCACATTTAGGAGAAACATGTGGCTGCAAATCCAGAAGCAGGATTTACCAGAATTACTGTGGTCCAGGAAATTGTCTCCTTTGCTAAAGGCTCCAGTTCTGGTGGAAGGGCTTTCCTGCTCTCACAGTGCTTAGGAAGGTGAAAAATAATCCTCTACTCATTGAACAATGCCTATACCAAACTTCAAGTCAAAAATGCCAAGAAAAAGAGAATTCCAGGCTTGGTGTCTCCAGTAATGTCAACTGTGGCAATGTTCCTATTCAGGCGATCAGTGCTTGTCATGGTCCTCCCTGAGCTACGCAGACAGTCCTGCTGCTAATCCCCCACAGAAAAACCAGCACTTACTAGCGACAGATGTTTCATTCTCCACAGGACTAAACATGTTTGATTTAATTTTGTTTCAAAGGTTCATTTAGCCACAAACAAGCAGCCTTTTATTTTCTTTATATTTACCACAGTTACGCTTTAGTTTTGTTTTACTTAATCATATAGATTTATTTTGGGTTTGCCAGCCTTCCTTATTGTCTTGTCTGTTACCTTAGTTATAGTGTTATCACACTGTCAAATGGGTCACTAAACCTAAACAGTACCTGGTATATTTCTAACGCATGTTCTTAAATATTAAAAAACCCATATAATTTTAAAGAAAGATATATTTTAATATTCATTTTTGTGAATTATCCCTAGCCAACAATTCATTTTGTTTTATTTTCTAAATTATCACAGCAATACCCAAGTCCTTCAAATGACAAGCATGTTACAACCACTTTTTACGATCTCTGTAAACCTCTACAACCTAACAGACAGGATTTTGTAAATAGAAACTAACATTACCGAATCAAGTTTCCCAGATCTGCAGGTGTATTTCAGCTTTGAATTAAAATCCAACTTAATCTACTCTTGCTCCCATCTAGAAGGCTACCAAACTTAGAAAAATTCCCATCTAAGATATAGATCTAATTTTTGTGCAAAAACCAATCAAACATAGTGCTTTAGAAAAACAAAGTTCACAGATATTACTGACAGTCCACTAATGAGGAGGGGGGAAAAAACCAACACATAGACATGCTACTGAACTGCGTATAATATTTAGCTTCAAAAACAAACAGCACATTTAATGTCCCTCAAATAGCAAACAGGATATAAATGACTTTTTGGTGGTTCCCCTTGCGTTCAACACCAACAAACCCCTCCAGCCCGAACAACTAAATTATAATTTGCAGTGCTCAGTGTAGCTGAACTTGTTAGCTGTCCACACTGATGCATCTTCTCTAAAGCAATCATCTGGAGCTGCATCCCAGCACTGCTGTCACAGTTTCTGCTTCTCTAATAATCGTCAAATCTCCAATCTTTTCACATTGTGATGCATTGGGTTTTTCTGCTGACCTTTCATTTTGCAAGCTGATCTCTAAAATCTCCCTTTACATTCAAAACAAGTTTCCTGTGGTTTCCCCAGTTAGAGGAACACTTTGGTTTTTTACTTCCCTTCAAGGTAGGTACAGTTTCTTTTGGGGGTGGGGAGCTAATACCCTCTTTAAGTGCATTTCAAAGGGTATTATTTCACATTGCGGAGCTCCTCCTAAAACATATTCCCTTTACTTGCTTTCAGATGCTTCAACTGCTAGTGAAATCAATGGCAGTCACCCCACTGGCTTCACAAAAGGTTGTCAACAGTATCTCACCACTGTAGCGTTCAGAGGCTACAGCTACTTATTCCTCTGTGGGTGTCAGTGTCAGAGCGAGAGAGGATACTTGCTTCTAAAGCAGCTCAATTCATAAAGAAGTATCACATCACAGTGGCCAACAGATGCACTGATATTTAGATATTTATCAGCAATATATCTCAGCTGTACCGTGCCAGTTATCCTATCATTTCTAAAAGTGGGTAAGTTCTCCATATATAGCTTGGCCACAGAAAAAGCTATCTGGAAGGAACCACCTGTCCAATCATATCTAATACATACCACCACAAATTCCCTAGAAACTCTTCAATACATTGAACAGATTTCACCTTTAGGTTATCAAGTGGTCTGCCTCTGCTCTTCGCCCCAGAAAGCAGCACTTCTACCTCACTGTCAACATATACAAACTTTTTTTACAGATTGCATGTGTTCACAGTCATTTAGTACTCTGTGCTTTCTTTTATAGCTTGTACAAAAACACTGTACCCGAACAATGAGCCTACCTCTACCTGTCTCAGTCTTTTAGAAGTATCTCCAATACTGTCAACCAGGATGAGGTGCAGTATTCCACAGGAGCTACAGACTGTTTTCCACAGAAGCACTCACTGCCAAATAACAGTAATTCTGAAATTGCACTCACTTTTCTCTTTGTCACTTCACCCTGGTAGTCCATACTTATTTTGTGATTAACTAGAATATCAAGGTTTTCTCCTGTCATTTACAGTTTATGACCTCCCTATCTGTAGCAAAAGCACATTTACTTTGTGTCACATTTCATCCAAGTTGTTTCATTCCATACTTCCTAATCTTCCTGCATGACATACATCTCCACAGAGATGATACTCCCACTCTAGCATAGTAATGAAGTCTCCCAACAATGTTACTTTCTGTGTTACGACCAGGAATTAATAACTGTAATGGATGGGAAAAAACAGCCAGCCAGCCCCAAAACTGATCGCAGAAGGCACACTATTAGGTAGAAATTATTAGGTACACTATCATCACCTGTCTTAAACACATTACTGTTCTCATATTAAACTTCACCTCAAGCATTTTGCAGACTCTATGAAACATTTTACTGAAATTCAGAGAAATTTACAACTGACCTTCCTAATGGGTCAATACTAGTAATGCTGCACAAAGCCTCTCCCACACTGACACACACGCTCATGTCAGGACACCTCACACTCAGCTCCAGCTTTCAGCACCGTGTTTACTTGCTCTACCTCTAGGACACTAGTTTGGGATACAGAGACTAGAAGCTCTTCAGCACCTGTTCTCCACTGTTTGCTACTACTTTTAGTTGAGGCACTGTATGTTCCTAAAATGCTTTGATTAGATTTGTAATTTTTTCCCTTGTTGATGAGCTGTAATCACTTCTGAAATTGATGTTAATGTGATGGCCAATTGCTCTATGACCTAAAATCCTTTCATTCGGTTATGCTGTTTTTGTCACTGGGATACCGCAATGGTCTTTCTTTTTCTGGATGGGGAGGAGAGGCAGCTCCTACAAGGCTCTACCACTTGCTGTCAAGTGCTCTTACTGAAACATGGCATAACGCATGGCCAACCTTTTCGTTTTCAAGCAGCAGGCAACACTAGGTTGTAACAGAAGAACCTCAACTCCTAGAGATCACCTCTGTGCTTTTTTTTTTCCAGTCAATGCCATGGACAGGAACCTTAAGACAACTGGTACAGGTTGACTCATGTCCACAGCAGCCCTGGAACAGCACTTTTCGTGGCACATTGCTCACAGCTGACGCACATAGTGCTCAACCCAGGTCCCTCAGCTCTGCCTATGGTAGCAAGTACTGTACTGCGACAGAGGCAGATCTGCAGAGCAAAGCAGGTGTTGCTGGGGATCAGATATTCATACCACATGTTTTGGAGGTGCCCGGGGGAGTGTCTGGTGCCGCAGACTGAACACCCGTTGTTGGAGTGCATCCTGTAAATATTTGAAGTGTAACCTCCAGCTAAATTTCATCCAAAAGGAATTTAATATGCTCCAAGGCCACTTTCAAAGTGGACTAAAGCATAGCACAAAGCCATAAAGGATGATCAGAAGATACATGTCCAAAGTCCATTCGTGATCTGAATAGAAATGCTTGTACAGGTCCATCCCTGTGGTCCCAAGTGGCATACCTAGAGCCCTAAGACCTCTTAACTTTTTATGGCTATTCACCTTGACCTACACAGAAATAAGAAAACCGCATCGCAGCCTCCCACTGTGATGCTTTTAGAGCATAACCAGAAGCATGTGCTGCAAGCCTAGGGACGTGCATGAGAATATGGAAGTGTGAAGCTTACTAAAACACAGAAGGACTGTGTGAGCAGTGATAGCCAAAATGATGCAGTTCAGGTCTCTTCTTAAGAACCAGTCAAGGAAGTTTAGGTTTTCTGTAGGGGGCAGGTCATCTGGTTCACTCCAGGTGGAAGCCTGGAAGTAAACTAGCACACACGCAATGAGAATGATCATGGTACCAGGACACTAGACTAAAATGAGGTGAAAGATAAATTCACAATCAGAACAGTCCAAACCATGAAATGCTTTAATCCTCTGTACAAGAAGATTACATGCAAGCAAGTGCTAATGAAGGAAGAAACTGGGAAGGTGAAGCACTGTTTTCTTTTATGTTATAAGGCCTTTCCAAATATCAGCTAGAAACTTACACATCATTTTCCAGGCTCGTGTTCAGTTACACTCTGAATGACAATAAATTTGGGGTCCAATCCTTTGGCAAGACAGCTTTTTGGGTAGTTAGATGCCATGACTTCAAAAGGGCTGCTCAAAAATAAGGGAGTACACAAAAAGGTGGCAGATGAACTTCAACATAGACAAAAAAGAGATAATGCACCCAGAGAAAAATAATTTATGGGTATACAATGCTGAAACTGTAACTAGAAGTTACAACTCAAGTAACAGATCCTTCAGTTAACACAGTTCTCTAAAAACATCAGCTCAACATCCAGCTGCAACAACAACAAAAAAAAGCCAGTAAAACACTGGCCATCATCAGGAACCCAGAGAATAAATGCAAGTGTCATTTTCAAACTATAAACAAAACTTTGGTACACACGCATCTCAAGTACTATGGTAATAGCCTTCACATCTCAAAAAAGATGTAGCAGAATTAGAGGAGGTAAAGAGGAGGACAACTAAGAAAAAAAGGGAATTAAGATATTAAGGTGGGTGAGATTGCTCACTTTTGAGGGAAAGACTGCGGGTAGATTTGGTTGTGCTCTACAGCCGTGAAGGACAAAATGAGTGGAAACTGTTATTCACCAAATCCTGCGACACTGAGGTTGGGAGCAGACTCTTAAGGCACCTTGGTTTCAGGCAGATAGAAGTAGTAATGTACTTTTCTATGCAACAAGCAGGGAACTTCCCAATCTTGCTTCAAGAGGTTGTGGAGGCAGACAGCTCAAGTTGGGTCAGAAAGGTATTCAATAAATTCACAGACAATAGGTCTATAAATTGATATTTAATAGGACTAGGCAGAGTTGTACTTCTAATATCCCAGGTATAATTCTAGATATTGGGGGAAGATAAAGACTGCAGACAGTGACAAGGCTGACCTGCTTTCCCTACATAGCCTCTCCTACTGCTGTTGGCCTAGATGAACCATAGGTTAGATCCACTGTGGTACTTCTTAACAGTAGCGGTGAGCATACTGTAAGGAGACGGAGGAATGTCCAAAAGGGCAGAAACACTTCTTAAGCATTTTTTAAAAATTCACGTTCTTCAATTTCATTATATGTCTTATAAAGAGAGAGGGGAAAAAGAAGTTTTCATTCACTTTTCGTAAAGTAATCTTCATTTTGTCATATACTCACACAGCAATCTACTTCCGAAGTACAAAAAAAGCCCAAACCAAAACAGCAATAATTGACCCATTTTCAACATTCCTGCGAGGTTTTCCAGTGCCTGCTGGTTCCTTTCATGGCCATATGAACGCCCTCCAGTTCTCAGACTTAAGGAAAATTAAGCAATGAGAGCTGCAAACTTCATTCAAACAGGAACAAAACGTTAATGTATGCCATGATAGTATTTTCTGTCCTCTGCCACATTTTTCTTTTGCTGCCACTGCATAAGTGAAGGTTTTCATTCAATTCCTGGTAATGACATTCACATACTTCCTATGAGTTGACAATGTGTAAACAAGTTGCAGGAATAGTTCAATGTCTTCTTAAATATATTTTTTTTAATTTTGTAAAACTGAACATGACATCTTTTTGCACGTTTAGTCAGCAGTTCCTTGGAGTCCTTTAGAACAATCTTGCAGGCAGCTTCTTTACAATCTTTCAGAACCGCTTGTGAAAGTTCCTCTCCAGAATACTTTGCTATATACTTTAACAGATCAAAGTCCGGTGTGTTCAGTATAAATTTCAATATAGTTATGGTATGTAGGAGCAAAAGTAGATTCAGTCAAGTATCTCTTTCAAACAACATTGGGGTTTAGTGGTTGTTGAAATTTTTTTAACAACAGGATTTAAGATTGTGGTGGATTCAAATTGTGTGGTGAATACCCTCTGCAAAAAGATTGAGATGACGCGGCCAGTCTCCTCTCTCCCTTCCCCCTTCTCATTTTGTTTGTTGCTTGAATAAATGGCAGAGACCTCCTTTTCATTATTTTTCTCTACTTTGCCTGAAGCTGACAGTAGCTGCCTAGAAACAATAGCCTGTTGATTCACAGAGAAAATTTCTACCAGCACCTCCTATAGATGTTTTCAAATGGTATCATTTGCCTTTCATGACCCACCTCGTCAAATAACATTTTGTCTTTTTATTTTTTTCTTCCCATTTCCCTTACTTTACAATATTACATTTAGTAAGAATATTTACCATTACTTAATTTATTACAGACCTGTCAACTGTTGCTCCTGGTTAAAAGTCAGAAGCCTTTATTCTCATCCACATTTAAAGCCTGTACTTTTTCCTTAGTAAGGTTCTAAAAGTTCAAACCAACAAGATAACTTTAAGTAATATTTTAATTCTTCTTTGTGTTTGAGGAAGGCTTATTGTAACTTAAAAAACATCAGGCTGTGATTTATAGTCACCTCATTCATCACCGCCTAAATTCCTATCCTATTAAAATGTCAAAATGAACTGGGAAGTTGAATTAATAAAAGTGTAGAAGAGTATGCAAACATAGCCCAAAACTGAATTAGAAACTTGGAATATTCCAAAATCTAAGTGTGCACGTGCTTTTCAAACTGAATTCATTTCCACTGCCCTCTTCCTAGAGCCAGAGATCCTCATCACCACATCATTATGCATGCCTGCATCTCTAGCCTACACTTTTACAGATCGTTCAGAAATACACCTCAAACTCCATATGTAGCTCAGCCACAAGGGGAAAGTAACACATCTGAGTGATTACAAAATGTGCAGCACTGTGCAACAAAAATTCTAGAGCCAAACTCTGCAAGGGCACAAGTATGCTACGTACATTGCTTCTAAAGAGAAGGATTTAAATAAAGCCCACGCTCCACCTCCCTCCACTCACACATTCAGTGTGTTCATCCTTTGAAGGTAATCCTTAACATACTATTCTGTAAGTAGAGACTGAAAATACTCACACTTCTGATACCTGGGATCACACAGAGCTGCCAGTGCCTGATGGAAACCATGAAAAACTCAAACCTGCACTTGACAAAGCTTCAATAGGATTAATGATAAGTCACTTTTTCACTGTTTGGGATTGGACAATTAGTCTTACAGTGTTGGTGTTGCAGAAGGGGCAAGGAACACAGCAGCCTCTTACCTTCACAAGCCTGGGAAACTTAGAAGCAGTTTATGCCTGATGAAACCAGACTCCCAGTAGGTAAAACCAGTAAGCTATATTCAAAGCATATTATTTTAATAAAGCAAAATAAAACCCACTACTACCACATTCAAGCCTTTAAGCAGCAAAATCACTCATTTTTCTTTCTCAAGAGTCAAATATAAGATCAGACTCAGTGTTGCTAAACTAGGCCCCATTCACAAACAAACAAAAAAAAACAACAAAAAATTAAAAAACCCAAACCCAAACCAAACAAACAAACAAAAAAAAACACCAAACTAATCAAGGGGCTTAATTACTAAATCTAACTGATAATTCAAATCCTTTAAAATGTCATGAAAGTTTTGGTTAGACATACAGTTTTAGAGAGTTATCTTTAAGAACCTCTACTTACTCCTTTTAACTAAGCAATTCTAAAATTAACTTGGACTCCTAGCAGTGTAAAACAACTGAATTTAGACTGTAATAGCAGAGTCATCAAAAGTCTTCTGGGCTCTACTACCTGTGGTTTCTCTGTTTCCCAGGAGCAACAACTAGGCATGGAGAAGAGTAGCACAAGAGAAGAGTATCTAGGCCCTGTTCTGCCTCCAACAGTAGCTCCATAGCTCCACATTAGAAAAACAATTAATGTGGCAGGTGTACTTCACCAACTTCTAGCACATCAATGGTTTATGGATGTTCTAAGCCACAACTGACCTGTTTAGCATGATACCTTCTGGGGTCATGAACAAAACGCATTTCCAGGGTATCAGACACTGTCAGTACCGTTTCATAGCTAAACACTTCCTACAGAAAACAAAGCGTCCCTTTACAGAGGTCAAAAGTGTAGGAAAATCAGGTCAATCACCTATCTTAGTATTAGGAACACTATAGCACACTATAGGCATCTTACTTCTTCAAGTGAAAATAAAAAACCAGTACTCAAACAATATAAAACTGTGAACATTTTAAGGAAAGGAATGAGGACAGAAAAAGAAGAAACAGCATACGTGCCTGTACGTTCATACAATATGAACAGATTTTAAGATACAGGTAACAGCAGTTTAAAACAATCTACATCTGGATTACCACAGTTTTAATTCCCTGCCTTTAGTCCCTCACTTCCCTAAAACACATCTAACTAAAAGCTAATGCTGATGCGGTGGACAGACAAAAGCATCCCAGAGTTAAACATCTTAGCTGTGGAATCACACCAACGGCCAAAATTAACTGTAGCTAACTTAATTATGATGAGTGTCTAACAGTCTTACATAAGTATAAAAATCTCTACCAAAACCCAGGAAAAATCTATCCAAACAATATAGCTAGGAACATTGGTTTAGTGTCTATGTTCAGTTCAGTATTGGGAACAATTAAAATAAAACCTCAAATACCAAGTCACAATAAAACCCAGAGGTTCGGAATATACAACTGCAAGCAAATTTTAAAAAATTATATTAGTGTGAAATGTAACTTCTTCCTCAAAAAAAAAAACCAACAAACCCCAAACCAAGAAAGACTTCTGAAAATACATAAGTTGTAAAACTGGAAAACACAGATAAGCTTTCAAGCAAGCAAAAAGAACTGCTCGTATACCTGAAAGCTTGTTCATGTTTTTGAAACAGATGAACAGATATAACAAAAAATGTATTGCAGTTGTATAAAAAAACCTTTTACCCTACATCTGGAAATACACACTGAAAGAATTTATGCTTCTAAATAATTTAACTGTGCTACGAAGGCATAATGAGAAATCGACTATTAAAAGCCAATGCCTTCTTAAAAATTCTTCTGTTTTAAATTACAAAACCGTCATGCCTGCCTATATATTTTGTTTACTACAAATTCTCACTGCTGGACAAATTCAAGACTGCTTGGTAGTCCTTACTGTGGACTTCTGTATCTTATTTTTTGCATCGTATTAGATATTTAACTTAACTCTGAAAAGTTAACATAAACCTTTAATTTACCAAAAGTCATTGAATTCTTTTCTTCTATGGGCTAAACATGCTGTGAACTATTATAGTGAACACCACATTTCAGTGTTCACCTTGGTCTGACCACAGCGTTGTCTTCCTGATCCCAAGCAGTCATACAGTACAGTGAGGAAGACAAGATAACCCAACAAACAATAAGACAGAAAAAAGTCAAACAATAAATAAATAAATAAATAAAAACATCACACTTTATGATATAAGCAGTAAATGTTTACAAAGGAAGTACTTAAACAAGAACAAAGCAATCAAGCAAATTTATTCCATTGTGTTACTTACTCCTCAGGCACCAAAAATCACCATGGTACATTCCACAGGTCAAGCCAACAAATATCCTACAGATTTTGTGCTCCAGGAAAGGAGCTCTCCCAGTAAATACTTCATACTCATTTCTCTATGTTGTCCTACGGTAAGTGGATGCATTAAAAGAAGTCAAAAGGCTGATTTATCTTCTAGAGCAAAGAGATACTTTTGCAATGACATTACTCTTCAGTCAGACATGACCTCTTCGCAACGATTTATCGTCTCTTCCCACCTCAACCAAGTGGGAAGCCATGCTTGGTGCCATAGCAACACAGCAAAGTCTTCAGTTCATAAAGCTGTAAGAAGAAAAGGCAAGTAAAACTGGGCCCAGGTAACAGGCCATCATAAAGAGTGGGTGGAAAGAGCAATAACTTTACCTACCAAACAGAAACAAAGAATAGATTCCCCCACAACATGATCAGAGGGGAGAAAACATGCAATACAAGCTGTGCAATCCCAGTGGCCACATGCAGCTCTAAAGACATTACTGCCAGTATGTACTGCTGTATGGGACAAAGGTAAGAAGGTAAGAAGATTCTCCCAAGATTAGGACTCAACGCTTGTCATTCAAAAGTTATTTATACAAAATACAGAAGGCTTACACAAACATCTGAGCATCTGCGAGTTACAGTTAGAATCGACTTCCTGCATAACAAAGCTGAACACTTAGTGATTTCAAAAAGCACACAGAAAATTTAACACATCCTCCTGGTCAACACTTGTGATGGAACAAACCCCAGAAACTCTAGATGTCCCAATATGAGAACTTACACCAGATAGGTAAACCTAAATGTTGGACCCATTAGCTCAACCAGCAACGGCAGACTTGAAACCCTGCCGCTATGGAAGGACAAAGACACATCGTGTCTGTAAGGCTTACGCAGGGATTAGGTAATTGAGTCAGATGGTAACAAGAAGGTCTTAAACACAGGGAACCAATAGATGTATGTCACCAAAGGAAAGAGTAAAAGCACATTACCATTTAAATCTATCCTCAAGAGCTTGTAAAACAGGGTGACTACCTAAACCTGAACAGGATTTTTACAGCATCTTTATGCCTTCTGCCCTGCTATAAAATCATTATTGCTATTGGGAGTTGTACATAAAGATCAAGATCATCATACAAGATTACACAGAAGACATAGGATGCCACAGACCTCTCGATTCTGAGAAACATCAATTTCACAGAAGTTGGGTTTTAAAGAAAAAAATTACAGTGCTCATCATTACAAAAATCAGTCTCGATTGTGTTTGAAGGCAAAACAGTGACCATGATGTTTTGGCAAGCCTAAAGAGAGAGGAGCTGCCAGCAGGGTTTTGGACTAGGTGGATTATCTTCGACTGTGACCGGTTCCAGCTGCTTCAGAGACAAGTGAAGAAAATTCTTAAGCAGGCAATTACAAAATAACACAGCCACAGGCAAGATTTCTTCCTACCTCTGTCAGTTAGAGGTTATTTAAACTACAGGCTCAGGAAGAACTGAAACTACCTTTTACAGTTGCCAGTGTACTTTTTAAATCCTTAGTGTAAAACTGGATATTCCTACCATCCTCCTTAAAATTCTGCTATGCTTCTAGCCTCCACCTCCTCTGGTGATAACTGTACCTAGTCTATTCTTCTTTATCAGTTTTAAGTTTTCTCTTTCAAACACTGTGCCTGTTCTTGTATTGTGGGCACAAACTCATGATCTTTCTTTTTTGCACCATTTGACAGTTAATCCCTAGAAATTCAGGATTTTTCCTTTCCTGAAAGTTCAGTGAAATTTTCAGTCACTCTTCCAATTACAAGAATGTTCCTTCTCCTCATGCCTGTTACATTATTTCTGACACAGTGAGATCAGAATTTCTTCCACACACACACACCCACGCACACACCCCCAACCCCGCTTTCAAAATGAGCAAATAGATAATTAATTTCTCTGTCCTTCTAGGTAGTAGTTCAGATCTGCAAAGACAGAAGGAATAGGAACAGCCTGAGGAGGAAATGGGCAGAACACAATTGGACTGAAAAAGTGAAAGAAAAACACCAATCAGCCTACTAAGGGGCTGCAGGGCATAAGAGATTTATCCTATTTCAGCAAAAGACTGAATTTATGGAAGAAAAAATTAAAAAGTGAGAGATTCTTTCTCCAAGTCATTATATAGGTCTTTGTCATCGTTAATGGGATAATGCACAAAAATCACAGAATCACAGAATCATTAAGATTGGAAAAGACCTCTAACATCACCAAGTCCAACCACCAACCCAACATGCCCCCTAAACCATGCCCCAAGTGCCACATCTACACATTTTTTTAACACCTCCAGAGACGGTGACTCCACCACCTCTCTGGGCAGCCTGTTCCAATGCCTGACCACTCTTTCAGTAAAGAAATTTTTCCTAACGTCCAAACTAAACCTCCCCTGGCACAACTTGAGGTAATTTCCTCTCATCCTGTCACTGGTGACTTGGGAGAAGAGACCCAACCCCCACCTCACTACAACCTCCTTTCAGGTAGTTGTAGAGAGCGATAAGGTCTCCCCTCAGTCTCCTCTTTTCCAGACTAAACAACCCCAGTTCCCTCAGAAGCTCCTCATAAGACTTTTCTTCAGACCCTTCATGAGCTTCGTTGCCCTTCTCTGGACACGCGCCAGCACCTCAATGTCCTTCCTGTACTGAAGGGCCCAAAACTGAACACAGTATTCAAGGTGTCGCCTCACCACTGCTGAGAACAGGGGAAGAAGTGGAGAAGATGAAGTGGAGATACAGGTGTAAGTCCACGGACAAAGCATCAGGCTATTATTATCTGAGTAAAGGGAATTCTCAACAAATGCCCATATTTAGACCTCAACAACAAGCATCTTCTGGACAGGAGCAACACAGCAGGTCTTGCGGGCACCTTCTGGACCCACCTCTACTTCCCTAAGCTTCTGTGTGATAAGGCACACTTTTCACTACTGGAACTGCATCCCATTCTTAGCAACTTGCAACCTAAAACAAATTCTTTCCTGTTCCCAAGACAGATTACCAAGGCATTATTTCAAGCAACATACATCAATTACACTGAAATAAGTAGTAAATTTCAGTATCAGAAATTACTCTAAAAAGCCAAACTAGCTGATCACTTAATATGCTCTTACACGGCATGAGCATAAGTAGCTATTCCAATTATAACTGGAAATATTATCTGGAACTCTAGACAACATTTATACCAATGTTTACCCACTGAGAAAAAACAGATACACAGCAAGCAGCTCTCCAGCGTCAGTCCTCGAAAATGTTGGGTTTTATCCAAACACTGGTTTTCATGTGTTTTTGGCCATGAGTTCCAACAATGCCTTTACATTTGTACATGATCTATTTTCCATTCAGTCCTATAAGAACTCTCTCCTGAAACACTTAAGGCTAATTAGAACTTGTGAAAATAACAGAATATGCAACTTTCATTTCCAGAATGTTCTAGTCTCATTCTCCCATTTATTGTGTTTTGCCTATCTTTGAAATTGCGTTGTAGTGAACAAGAATTACTTTTAACAGTGATGTTTCACAAAAAAAAAAAAAAAAGCTGTTCCATTTTTCTTTTCATTTAAAGAAAAATAGAGTTATCTGGAATTAATAAAGCTCTGTATTCAGAGAAGTGTTTAACATACCTCACGGACAGATGGGAAGAAAACCACATACTTTTTCAAATTACCCCATTAACAAAGTAAAACTTTATTCTTCTCTGGATTCAGCAAATAAACAGGTAAAAAATGAAATTTTAAAGAAAGACTGTACCTACCTCTCAAAATAATATTTAGTTTTAAAAAAGGACTCCCTACAGACAAGACAACATGTGAAAAAGCACCCAGTCCAACACACCACTTTCTGCAGAAGTTTCTTGAATGGTTTTAGTCGTGCTTTCAGCCAAGGGTAGCTGGTATGACACACAGCCCTGATCCTACCTAGGATAAGTTCTGGGCAGAGCAGATCCAGGTAGCTCCCTGTTACTGAACCAGTAGATTATAATGTGAAGACGTCCACTTTACCCTGGCCATGCATTTCCTACCCACTGATACTGTTGGGGTCACAGATCCCTCTGTAATATACTGGAGCTCACTAATCCTCCAAAAAACTAGCACATCTAGTTTTCTACTGTGTTTAGTGAATCAAACAATCAATTAATGTATTAAATCATCAGGAAAAAGAAATTCATTGGCCACACTGGATGGGAGAGAGAGTCTGCGGGAAGAACACATTGGAGAGAGACACCGGCAGCAAGACCCTCCCCTTGTCAGAAGCAGCTAGATTAATTTTGATTGCCTGCACAACCACAGCTCAGGTTGGAAACCTACCTTCTGAAAGGCAATGCAATCTAGTGCTGGCTGTGTTTCAATATCTTTCTCAAAATGCTCCCTTCCACATAGGTTGGACAGTTTATCCTACAGTTTAATGGGGAGAGAACGACAGAAGGCTGCAGTAGCCTGAGCCAGAACAGGGCATCACCTCCCCCAGTCCCAACGAAAAACAAGCAAACCTCACAGTAACAAGGACCCACTAACACTGGTATGACACTGCAGTCTGGTTGTTCACACAAGGACCAAGTTAACACAAATGCTCAATACCCTACAGTTTGAGCAACTAGTACGAAGGCAACTCCCTAGTATGTTACGGATGTGTAATATATTTAATGTGCTGCACTGCATGTGTAAGAGATACAGCAAAATACGTAAATTGTTAACAGTAATGAAAATAAGTATTGTTATGTTCACGAGTTACTGTCCTCGCTTATGACATTAGAAGTGAGCAGAACCCTGCAGAAGGTGAGGAGGGGGGCAGGGGAAGCAGCAAAGCATTCTCATGCCTTATTTTCCAAAGGTGTACAAAGCAAACAGAAACATCTATTAGAAGTTTGCACAGCCCTCGGAAAAAGAGCTTTATGAGTTGCTACGGTGAGGTTTTCTGAAATCCTGGGCATAGATCTGCAAGAGTTATGCAAATAACTGCCCGACCTATCAGATTCTTCATGTGACACATAAGCCATTAAGCACAAATTGAAGGGTTAGATTTAGTATAGTGTCCAGCCAACACCGACCATTATTTTATTGTAGGGTTAAGCTGCAGTACGGGACACAAGAAAGACAGGCTGCATAAAGCTTGTCAGCTGCATGTTTCCTGCCTCATGACAAAACCACACTAACTTCAGTGCCTTTGACACCCAGATCTTTCTTCCCTTATAAACATCTGTTTATTCTTTACCAAGCTTCTCAATCCTGGAGGAAATGGGAAAAAAAAAAAAAAAAAAAAAAAGAGAGACCTTCCAGAAAATCCCAGCAGAACCCCACCCTGGTTTAGTAGGCTTCACAGATCTCACAAAGACTGAGAACAGATGACATATTCCCACTCAAATTAAAATTGAAAAGCTGAAGTCACAAGTGACCTGCCATTGATTCAGTCAGTGAACTTCCCATTTCAATCCTCTCCTACCAGACAAATATGAAGGGTTAGCACCCTAAACCTGTCACACATGACTCCTTTATTCACGTGTATTTCTAGACGGCACCATACATCCTCCTGCCAGGAAATGCTGCGCAAGCTGAGAAACACTGGATCCACCACAGAGAAATAACAACTCAGGGGCATAAATAGCAAGCACTCTTATATTGTAATCATAAAGATCATCTGAAATACTAACATCAAGCTTTTTGGCAAGCGATGGAAGCGTCCAACGGCATTTCTGCCAGGGCATATTTTTGTGCCATTTTTCAGAGCACGGCTGGTACGCCGGAGCGAACAAGAGGCCTCTCCTCTCTCCATCGCCTCATCCCCTCCCCTAAGGCCCTCCCACCTCCCCGCCGAAGACTCCCCGGGGCCCCCCTCCCGCCGAGTCGGCCCACCGCCCCTACCCGCAGCCCCCCTCACACCGCTCCTTCCCCCCCGCCCCCCCCGCCCCTCCCCGCCCTGCCGCAGCCTCCCCGTCCCCGGCGGCCGCCGCCGCCGCGCGCGCCCCGCGCAACCGCCCTGCGCCGCCAAGCGCCAGCGCTCCCCTGACAACCGCAGCGCGCGCCAGGCCCGGCCACTCCCAGGCCCCGCGCACACAATGGGCCCCGCGCGGAGCCCTCCCCCCGCCCCCACCCACCCCACCCCGCGCCGAGCCGCGCACCGGCGCGGCGGCACCGGCTGCGGCTGCCGGCGGGGGTCTGCGGCCGCTCCGCCGGGCAGATCCCTGCCGCCGCCCCTGCCCCACTGACCATCGCTGCGCTTGATCTCCACGTAGATCCCGATCTGGATCTTGCCGAAGTTGGCCGCCGCCATCGCCTCATGGAGCGGCCGGGCAGATCGGAGGCGCTGCCGGCCGGGCGCACGGGGGGCGGGAGGGCGCGCACAGCAGCGGCGGTGGCGGCGGCACCGACCGCGGCGGCTCTGGGAGGGCGGGAGGGAGGGGAGGGAGGAAGGAGGGAGGGAGGAAGGGAGGGAGGGACGGGCGGAGGGGGAGAGGGAGGCGGAGGAGGGGGAAGAGAGAAAAGGCACCGGCCGGATACAACAGGCGCCGGGTGCTGCTGCGCCTGCGCGCCTCGCCGCGGCGTCACGGTAGGACCGGCTCACGGTGGGGCGGGGGCTGAGGCCTTCGTGAGGCGCCCGCGGTCCCCTCCTTGTCCACCTCCTCCACCACCTCTATCCTCACACACACACACGCACCCGCCTCGGCGGAAGGGGGCGTTCGGGCCCCTAGGCCCGCCCCAGGCCCGGGCGGGTCCCCAGCCGCGCCCACTCTCCCGACGGCCCCCGGTGTCCCCCGCCACGGCCTTTGGGAGGCCCCCCTTCGACGTCGCCGTGGCGGCACAGCTGTTCGTTCACGGCTGCCCTTCGCGGCGCTGCGGCCGGGCTGGCACAGGGTGGGCGACCCCGCTGCCCTGGGGCCGGCGCCTCGTGGGAAGGGCCGGCTCTTGGCCGCCCTGCCGCCTCCTCGCTCGCCCGGGAACGGGAGGGGCTCGTCCCAGTTGCTGGCCGCCTGTGCGTCCTGGACCTGTCCCCGACTTAGAAAGGCACACACGAGCCTGTTTGGCACCAGATGGTGACTGAGCTGCTCTGAAGTTTTAACGTAGTAGCTTTATCTACCTCCTGTCTGCTCACACGGCTCCCGTGTGCCAACTAGAGCACCTTGGAAGCATCCGCCGTGCTCCTCAACCTGCCAGCTGCTCTTGGGTCTGAGGGAAGCCACACTCCTGACAGCATCCATCCATCTTTGCCTCATGACTGCCCCGTGCCTTTATTGAGCTTCAATAAATACCAAAATACACTTAATGTTTCTAATTTCCCTATAAAGATTCCTGTACCTCAGGCAAGCCGCTTTCTTATTGTCCCTTTGTTTTTACTCCCAGGGCAGCTCCTGATGTGATGAAGCCAGCACTAGTTTAAAATTTCTTCTGCACAGCTTCCAGGTCACCTTGAGCAGTATCACAACAAAAACCCCTAAACACACAGCCTCTTCTTGCCCAGCAAAGCCAGTCTGTTAAAAATAATCCCCCAATCCCCACATCAACAGGTAATAGGTAATGACAGCTGACACCACACCACCCCCTGAGAGCTACAGCCTCGCACCCAGCCTGTCACCCTCCTTGCCTCGTGTCTTCTCCCTGCCTCCACTGTTGGTTTCACACTGAAATCGGTATGATACCTGGCAAGTCAGAGTCAAGAAATTATGGCTCCCAATTCCTGCAGTCTTGATATATATATGTGCATATAGAAAGAGCAGCCCTGTGGAGAAGGACTTGAAGGTACTGGTGGATGAAAAGCTGGACATGAGCTGGCAATGTGTGCTCCCAGCCCAGAAAGACAACTTAATCCTGGGCTGCATCAAAAGCAGTGCGGCCAGCAAGTCAAGGGATGTGATTCTGCCCCTCTACTCCACTCTGCTGAGACCCCACCTGCATGGTTGCGTCCAGCTCTGGAGCCCTCAGCACAGAAGGACATGGACCTGTTGGAATGGGTCCAGAGGAGGGTCACAGAAATGATCCAAGGGCTGGAGCACCTCTGCTATGAGGACAGGCTGAGAGCTGGGGTTGTTCAGCCTGGAGAAGAGAAGGGCCTGGGGAGACCTTATTGTGGCCTTTCAATACTTAAAGGCGGCTTACAAGAAAGATGGGGACAGACTTTTTAGCAGGGCCTGTAGCAACAGGGCAAGGGGTAATGGTTTTGAACTGAAAAGGGGTAGGTTTAGATTGGATGTAAGGAAGAAATATTTAGCAATGAGGGTGGTGCAACACTGGAACAGGTTACTCAGAGAAGTTGTGGATGTCCCATCCCTGGAAGCATTCAAGGCCATGTTGGATGGGGCTTTGAGCAACTGGTCTAGTGAACGAAGATCAGGTTGGAACTAGATGATCTTTGAAAGTCCCTTCCAACCCCAACCATTCTGTGATTCTCTATGCACACACAAGATAGCTAGAAAAGGAACTGACAGAAAGTTATAACAAACAGCAACAAGCACCTTGCACAACTTGGTTGCTACTTGTATTGGCTCTAACTGTTATAAACCACCCTTTTGATGGAGTGTTAAGGAAAAAATAAAAGAGTGAAAGTTTAACACTTTTAAAAACCAGGACATGTAAAAATAAAAGCATTCAGATTCTGAGATTAGATGCAGAGTAATTGAAAAGCATCTCATTTGAAATAGTTAAATAAGAAATTATAATTTTCTTTTTTCATACTCTGCTCTGTCTATTCCCTAAAAGTTAAACTGAAAAATTTGAGAGGTACATTATATATAATTTTCTGGAAAATTATTTGAGTCCTGTCTCACTGCAGAGATAGATTGTTACTTTTACACAATAATCATCCCACTGTGGTAAAGACGGTGTATCTTAGAAACATATATACAGTAATAAGTATTTACAAAATTAGGTGCTACTCTAAAATAAAATAGAACTTAAATACTTACCAGTCTGGAGTTAAATGTGAAATTTTTGAAATACTGTGGCTTTTGTACAGCAACTCATTTAAGAATGTTCTAAACTTTAAACACACATTTGAAGCTGGGTCCTGAAAATAAGACCCAAAATTAGTATGCTCTGTAAGAACTGAAATTTTTGTTATTGTCATAAAGCACAAGTGGAGGCTTTCACAGAGCAAGTCAGCAATAGCCAGAAAATTGCTTATGTGTGCCTAGGAAATGAACAGCAGTCATAGTAAATAAATTAAAATATTTTTAAAATATGGCAAGGCATTATAGTAAGTTTTCATGTACAAATAAAGATCTCTAATAGTTGGGGTTTTTTTAAGCAAGTGCTCCTTTTTTTTGAAGAAAAAGCATCCAAAACTGTACCGAGTACCGGGTCTGTCTTACTTGTTACTCTAAATATGTGTCTTTTCACAGTTTCGGTTAACAATGCATATTTAGTCCAGCATTAAATAGAACAAAAGCTTTGAGGTCCAAAATTTAGTTATGCATTTTTAATGGAGATACAGGAAAATTTTATTATATAGAATATTCCATTTTATTGGCCCACTAACACAGACTTTCTCTGACCACTTTTTAGAAAGTATATTGGTGGTTTCTAAAATAATGTTTGCAAAATTCACAGAGCAGAATGTGTCTACTTTTTACGTGTCTGTACCTGGTACTCTTGACAATACAGAAAAGAATGCAATTACTGGCATTCAGTTCAAAACTTCAGCTGCTTTTGGATTAATAAGATATCAAAAGTAGTGGAAAATGATCATGCACCAGTTATGTTTCGACTGCTAGCAGGAATTCTTCAGTTTTCAACGAAGGCCAGCATCTGCTTGCATTCCATGCAAACACAATCATATTAATTAAAATTGTTAATTCACAGTATTTTGGTACCAAAACCAACTTATGAATATTGTTCTACCTCCTTGGTAACTTACAGATCATTGATTATTAAATATTTGAACTATTTCACAATACTAGTGAACAGATATGATTAATCACAATAATAGTACACGTGTGTAAGCATACTGGTATGAAATGTTTTCTTTTTCAAGCTCAGCTAGGAAAATATTTTTCTAGTTGTATGAATGCATTGTAAATGCAGGGCAGTCAACAGTCAGGTTAAAGGAACCTGTGGTTGTAAGATTAAACATACTTATTATACAGAAACAATTTTAAAAAGGAGCCACCATAATGCTGTAGCTCCTCATGTCATCATGAGGACCTGTTGCATGGTTCTCAAATACAAAAACATTGCAAAATG
The DNA here is from genome assembly GCF_949628215.1 of Phalacrocorax aristotelis. NCBI lineage: Eukaryota > Metazoa > Chordata > Aves > Suliformes > Phalacrocoracidae > Phalacrocorax > Phalacrocorax aristotelis. Next base: position 60,020,292 of record NC_134311.1, read on the forward strand.
AATAATAGATTATTTCTTCCACTTAAGAATCACTAAATATGCAAGAGGTGCCTGAAGTAGTTTGAGATCCCAGTTGCCCGCTTAGACTGATAGGCTCTTCTTGTCCCATTCAGTACCCTTGTGAAAAGAGTAACAGCTGAACAGTCTCACAGATCCATTCCTGCTCTTTTTTCCTTTTAAGCATCTCTTCATCTGTATTGTATCACTGTTTAAAACTACCCCCTGCTGGACACAACACTTCATGAGTAATAGCACTATACAGTAGTATCATAAAGTGATAAAAATAGGAGAACTGCCTTACTTATAGAGAGAAAATATTTAAATATATTTCCTGCTGCTTTATTAGACATAGAAATCTGATTTTCATGTAACTACCTCTGAATAATAAATTATTGTGATACTCATAACTTTGTGTAGCTGCCTTATCTGATAGTCAAAATGTTTTAAACCAGACACTCAAAGCTTCACAACTCTCCTGTCTTGCACATATGCATTCTGGATTCCGTAGCATTAAATGTCTGCAAATTCTGCTGGTTATCTGCAACAAGTGAACTGATGAGTTATTTGAGGAACAATGCTTTTGGAAATATATTTAACTAATTATTTATTAGAAACAACATAGATGGTTAGGTTTTCTGATTTAAACAAATCTGTCTAAGCATAATAGGTTTCTCTGTATTAGAGAATGCAGGTGCTGGAACTGTTGCTGTAAAACTCAAACACACTTGTCATGTCCGCCGTAACAGAGCTGTCAGTGAGCTACCGATATTCATGCCATCATGAGAACTGGAAGTGTTGTTTTTCAGTAGTGTTTTGCTAACAAAGCAAATTTAAGCAGAAGTTTACAATTGCTCTGCTGGTTACCAGTGTCACCCCACAGCACTCTGATAACTCCTAACATGGCTTTTCAAGTCACTTGTGTGTATGCTCCCTAAGAAGGTCAGGTTTTCCAAAAGCCTTATATCTGCATGAACAGGGCTAAAGAGATCTATTTGTATGTTTTTGCAATTCTAGCTACTTTTCTTTTATTACTTTATTTCCATGTGGCTTCTCAAGGCAATTCTAATCCTTGTTGTATAAGAACCCTTCTAGCAGCATGCATAGGGCTGGCATAAGGGTGCATGATCAGGCCAAAGACAGTAAGAAAATGTGAGGCTCACTAACCTCTGTGGTTGTGAAGAACGTCACGCCACGTGTAGCAGTTTTGCTACACTTCTACTGGTTTGGGTTGTTAGTTAGCCAAAAATGTGGAGAACAGTAATTATTGAGCAAATTTGCCCCTAAAGCAAATGCAAGTATACAAACAAAATCGTTATTTCACTTATTGCTGTATTATTCCAGAATGAGCTGCGCTCCTAAAGAACATTTGCATGCAGTGGGGCATTGCTAGATACTAGTTAAACAATCAAAAAGTGAAGAAGAGTGTGAATGTATTCCGATCTCTTCAAAGCAAAAGATGTGAGAGAAACAACGTATGTTAGGAAAAAGCACACCTCCCTCCCTTACCATGCTTTTCACTCCAGCTCTATATTTGTGGCCACGTTTGCTCTTCCCTGTATTCATAGCTACCTGTGCACTTTGGCTGGATTATTCATAACATGTAGCTAAGGTTAAAATGACAGTCCAGAAAAACTGCACTAGTTCAAAAGTCACAAAATGATAGAAGCCCTGAAGAATAACAAAGCTGGATGTGCTTGTTGCAGTAGCCAGCAGTGTGGTCATTATGGGTCTGGCACATACATTACCGGTTCTCTTATGCATTCCATATGCTGCTGCTGAGTGTCTGGCCCAAGGCAGCTATGTATCTGGGGTCACATTTCATTATGCTTTCCTATTGATTGTATGAAACACAGGCAGAATTCCTGCTAGATGGCAAACTGCTTCAGAAAAAAACATGAGCAAAAGCAAATGAACCTTTTTGCTGTCTACAGGTAAGCCCAGAACAACTGCACTGCAGATCTTTATATTTAGTCTTCATCTTCCTCTTCCTTCTTTCTTTTCTGCCTTCTGTCTCCTCTCCAGATCGTCAAGGAAATACTCATAGGGTTTGTGGTAAAACAGTGTTCTGTTCAGTGTGGGCTATTCCGCTGAGTGATAAATACGTATTTCCTACGTCCTTCTGCTATCCAATGTAACTTTTTCTGTCAGAAGGAAATATCCTGTATCATATTACCTGTGAAAATAACTTTGGCATGAATGCATCTGCCTGATAGCTTAATCTAGCAATTACATCCTGTCTGTGCCCCACCAGTAAGGCTTCTGCAGCAAGTCATGTGGACCTAATCTGCCTCATAAAAAATGAATCGTTTCTTTACCTGTTCTTAGAAGTTATCCTGTACCTTTCTATGTATTTCTGTGTCATTAGCACACAGTAGCAGCTAAACCAGATCATCATACCTGAGATATTTTTGTCTTAATACACAATGTTTTAGCACACTTTTTTGTTGAAATTTGAATTAATACAGATTGTCAATGTGCTTGTTGATGTTTTTACTCCTTTTTAATGCCCTTTCGTAAATCCAGTGTAACCTCTGTGTAATTAGTTAGAACTACATTGCATAATCCTGTGGCAACACCCAAACAGGCACTGGCTTGGTGTGCACCCAGAGGACATGGAACTCAGGCTTCAACATAGAACAGAGAGAGGTGAAAAAATACAAAAAGAGCTACTTGCAGTTTCTCAGCCATGAGGCAGCCAGGACCTAAATTCAAGCTACAAGGGTATTCTAAAAGAAGACAGTGGATTTGACTCCACATATCCCGGAAGATAGAAAACATTTGAAATAACTAAGATGATACAGCAGTCCAAAGCTTCCTTCTAAGCACTAGCACAGTAGCCATCCTTCTCTTAGTACCCTGACTGTGCAACTGAGGCATATTTCTAACTATAATGATGCATAGTTTTATGAAGTAAAAATAGCGAGGCAAGACTTTTTTAATCAATGTAATTAAAACTGTACATCCCTACCCTCCTACAAGAGAGGATTTGGTGCAATCAGGTGCATTTTTGTTCCCTGTGTCTTTCCATATAAAAGACTTGCATCAAATCTTCTAAAACAAAAAGAGATGGTAAAAGATGTTTTATAAAAGAAATCACTACTAAATAGAATTATTTTCTTGAAATGCAATTGTTGTCTAGTAATTTGATTAAAATAAATGTTTACTCTTGTTAACAGGTTCCTTGGAAAAATTAAGAAATTTGCTTGCAAATGGATTAATCCATTATTTTATCTTCATTATTGTCAGAGAATAAAAAAAAAGGTGAAAAGATTTATCAGTTTTTATACCCTTGCAAATCCAACTGCAATTCCTATCCACTGGAAACTTGGAAACCTTGGAAACTAGACAGAAATTATTTATGCAGACTATTCTGATCAGTTATGATTTTGACAAATTAAGTTGCTTGCATTTATCATAATAAAGATTTTTTAAAGTATCATAACAAAGACTGTTAATGTTTAGGGAGCTCTTACAAGTTATGAGCACAGCAAACATAATGCTTTGTCCTTAAAGTAAAAAAAAATCCAATTACTTATTGTAATAACCAGAAAAGCTAAAAGTTATTAATACCCTGTCTTCTGTTGTAAGCCAGTCCATACATTATTTTTCTATATAATAAATAAGGGGCTATAGTCAAGCTGTGTTCCTTTTTGCTGGATTTCAGAAATGGTGAAGCTTATAAAATGGAATAACCCCACTGTCTTCCAGTCCCTAGGCAAGTGTCTTACCGCTTCTTCTGTTGCCAAAATGCTAAGAAAGAAGTATTATGATTGGAAGAAATTACTGCAGTAACTTCCCCGTTTAAGTGGATGTTAACCTCAATACAGTTACAGCTGGAATGCTCTTCAAGTTTATTTGAAATCAAGGATTCCTTTACATTCGATGAGTAGGAAGGCAACCCACTGAAAGAACGAGGGCTCTTTGTGGCGGGTGACATGGATAAACACTGAAATCCCACCTATTTCTAAGAAATAAGTGGTGTTGGAATGGATTCTGTGGCACAGACATCCGTCAGGGCAAAATACAAATGGGGTGCGATTGCACTTGGTGTGGAAGGACTCTGGCAGGCATCGGTGCCTGGGCAAGCCTTTTTCTGCTCAGAGGAGGCGGCAGGAGCTGTGGGTCTCTCTGAAGCAGGAGGCACAAAAGCTGTCCTATTGAGTTGTGGACAGAAGCACCTTCAAAGAAGACATGGTGCCTGGCTGAAAGGCATGGCATGCCTATCGTCAGAGACAGCTGCTGGTGTCAAGTGAGAGGAATTATTTGGAAATACCGGTATGCCCTGATACGATGTGTGTCTAGTGTACAGTTCTTTCACCAGAATGTTCATAACTGAATTCAAATGTTTCCAAGCTTCCTGGATCAAGTGCGTGAAGGTAGAAATAAGACTAGAATATTTTGGATCCAACTACTGGAATATATTTAAATATATTTAAAATTTTTACACTTGTACTAAGTAGTACACACATAGTGAAAGTACACTGGGGAGAAAACTGCTTTTTATGTTGAGCTCTGAAAGCATATAGGCAATGCTTTGAGGCTGCAATCTCCTTTCAGTGTAAAGAAATGTTTTCATACTAATTTACGTTTACTAAGCTTCTGGATCTGTACTTACGGAGTGCCATAGAGTGTCATCTGAGTCCCAGAGCCTTCCCTAAGGAAGATAATATCTTACTTTACTTATTTCCTCTTGTAAAGGTATAACTAAATTTCTCTGTTTTAGTGCAGCATTAATGAAAATTCAGGCAAATGGTAGAAAGGCTTATGAAGGATAAGAAAGTTTCATTTTATTCCCTTTGGACTTGCTCATAATAATATTCTGTAGAGTGCCTTGAAGAGCCCATCCACAAGACTTTTTTTTTTCCCAGGTTTTGTTTTAAAAGTTACATTCTTTCTTCCATCTTAACATGTTGTAGGAAAAGAGGGAGCGGTTCAAGGAGACACAAGTGTGGATAGTATTGTGATTAACTCAAAAATGTAAACTTGAAGAGCAGCTTTGACCAAACTTAAGGAACTTACAGGATCTAAATACTTGGATGGTGTCAGCTGGCCTGGCAGGCCAGCTGGTCTAGCATAAGCAGCCTGTTGATATACTGGGCATGTGGAAGTTACAATTCCCAAAAACTAATACATCAACAAGGTTAAATACAATAATGACAATGTTAGACTCACCAATTATAAGTCAGATTTTCAAATGTACTACTCTAGGATGCAATATTAGTGTTTTGAAAATTGCCCTGCTTTATATGTTAACCACCCTGAATACAACCCAACATCATGCTCGTACAGAAGCAGCAGCCGGTGCAGGCTGGATGTGTTCATGAAGAGTACTGTGGGGTACATTATAAGAAAAAACCTTTCTGTTTAAGCACAGTCTAAGCATAGTTAAGCACTGGATCAGATTATACAAGGCGTTTGTCATAAGCCTCCGGTGAAGGTGATTCAAGAAGAGATTAAGTATCTCTTAGAGAAGGTATATACACTATCCCTGAGCAGGTGGGTGGGCTAGATGACCTCTTTCAGGTCCTCATGGCCTTATATTTCTATTGCATTTATGACAAATCCTTTTCCTCCTGCCTAAACCATCTCCCACACCTGGATTAACAAATTTCATTTGAACTTCATGGCTGTTCTAATTTTAGTGATGGGTTTAATACTGTGTGTTCAACCACCACCCATATGATTTACCTGATAACTTGGGCGTGCCTGTACTAAAGCATTTGAAGAAAGAATCCCTGCCTTTCAATATGTTGGCAGAAGATGTGGAGGCTTTTTTTCTTAATAATTACATACAAAGCCACTGAAGTGCCCTTCAGGGGCATTGAAATGAAGTTACTTAGGAATTACTGAGGTTGTTACAGTTACTATCATTTTTCACCTCTAATTCTGAGGTCATAACCTCAACTAAGGAAACGAGGAAACAGGAGACAAAACCAGGCAAACCCAGGCTATTCCAGGATAAGCAGTACATGTACGCCTATCAGAAACTTTCCTGACAAGTTGTTTTCTGTTGCTCACAGGACAACAGCCATTGACACAAAGCAAATAGGGAAACAACAGGACCCAGTTATGACAAGAATAAAATCCATATCCTGTAACTTTCCTCCCTTAATAACTTAAAAATTATTTATATTAACTTCCTTCTAAAAGAGGTTTACCCAAAGTGATAAAGCTTTTTGCAAATTTTTCATCCTCAGAGAAGAAAGAATTAGTGAAGAAACCCAACATACTGAGAAACAATTAAATGGGAGACATATGGGCTTCCACTGCACAGGTTACAACCCACGAAGTTGCCACACATTTTAAAGAATGATGTTTCATTTCCAGGTGTTAGTTTACAGGAACTGTAACTTTTTGTTTTCAGCTTGATTACTTATTTTAAAAATCCCGCATAAAAATTTTTTTGGAAGTATTTAATTCTTATAGGTGTAATGAAGGCAACCGTGGGCACTAAACACTCTAAGAATGACAGGTTGTAGTTAGATATTTAACTTTCTGTGCCCCAGAGTTAAAAATATCTCATAACTTCATTGTGTTACTATCTTACAGCTTGTCCCATATTTATTAAGCCATCTTTCCACAATGTCCCAGTGTTCAGGAAGCAAGAGGCAAGCAGAATGACTCAGATGATGATGACAGCTAGCAGACCCATGGTCAACAACATACTGCTTTTTTCCATGAAGTTTCTGTGTGTTCACACAAATATATTTTACCTGTAATAATCCTTTAGAATGACCTGTCACTGCAAACACAAGCATAAAACACTGCAAAGAAAACTTGGGTCAATGCAAAGTAGCTGCCACACTGGAGGACTGTGATAACAGTGCAGGACTATGGGAAAAGCTTATTTCAAATAAATGAGAAAATGGCAGCTTGAAGTAACTTGTACCAAGGAGATGGCTCAGCATCACTAGATCCAGGAAGCTGCCTGGTAGATAAGCCTAGTTAAATACTTTTGCTGTGTGGAAAGAGAGTGCTAACTAGGCCTGGATAAAATACAAAATTAAGACATCATCTACAAGTATTTTTTTACTTAGACCAGTGACATTTAGACTAGTGATCCTAACTGGTGTTAGGACATCAGGACTGTGCAGAGATATGTCCTGCAACTACAACATCAGCATTCAGCAAGACCTCCACGGAGCTAGACAACAGAAGACCATTAACGCTAGTGTTGTCTCTACTGTCCTATTTCTGCTAGAAGAAACTTGTCTTTCTAATCTCAACTGGTTTTTGGAAAAATGAAGCTAATTATTTAATCTGTTCCTGTGGTCCAAATTTGTTTCTTGTACCCAGGAAACCTGAGGCATGGGGAGTCCTCCAATCTAAATACACCAAGTAAGAAAAAAATATGAGTACATGCAGAAGGCCAGCATTTCACACGCTCCTTATGCTGCGTGGGTTCATCCTGGGGTTTGAGTAACCATAAAATTTCATCTATGAGTTGATAAGTCCTTTGCTGTGGAATTGTTGTTACATGTAAATTTGTATGTTAAAGACTCTGGTTGTCCTAGTGACGATATAACCTACTGTTGTTGCACGGTCAGAAATAGTACAGTGCAGTACTGTTTGCTGAGATGAATACTCACATATCGTAGTCTTGTGTTTTACTAAGGAGTCTCACCAGTACCAGTTGATAAATGTAGTAACTGTGTTGGCTCAAGGGTATGATTTATTACCTGAGAGCTTTTTCACATTTTCTCTCTCTTCCTTATCAAAAGCTGCTACTTCCAAAGCTCAGCAATTTGTACTGAGCATTGTCATATTATATCATTTGGGTAAGATAGGGTACCTCCTTCTAATTGAAATTCTGTCAACATTTCAAAGATCTCTCTGAAAATTTTATTTCTGTCAGACAACATGCTTTTTCTGACATTCTTTCTTAGCCTCTTTGTGGATATAAACTTTCAGCTTGGTCCTCATTTGAACTTTTCTTTGTGGCTTTCATTTCTCTTACTCCTATTAAAGTATGTCAGCAAGAATGCATTTCAAATGTTGGCACTTCCCTGTAGAAAATGTAGATTTCAACTAGATAGAAAAAAATGTGACTCCTCCCTTGAAAGAAGCTCTCTAGTCTTGCTCTGCAAGCCTCTCCTTTACCCCATAGCTCAGTTACCAACACAACAGGAGGCACGAAGAGGATAGGAACTTACCTGCACAACTGCCTGAGGAACAGATTTGTAAAAATCACTGAGGAAATTGCACAGAAGTACATAACAGTACAGCAGGGAAGATAATAGAAGGAGCTATTGTCATCCAAAGAATAAAGAATCACAAATTTGATTTTTTTTTCCCCAAGGGAAAAGAAGGCACTTATTAGAATGATATTATCTTTGCCACTACTCCATCTTTATACATAGCTGGTTTACTCTTAAAATGGACTGTATCCTTTCCTAGGAAATGTTTTAAAACAGTCTTTAAGAAAGTCTATCTTCTCACATCTTTCTCCATGTTTTCCGTTGAAGCAGTCTCAAAATAAATTAATTACTTCAGGGCTGTCAATTTTTTTATTTTCTTTTAATTGTGACTGCTATCATATATAGGATTTTCCTTATAAACTCATTTCCTGGACTTATATATTTAAAGGAAAATAATTTTAAAATAACACATGTTGCTCCCATGCTTTTATATTTGTGCTACTAAGTATTTTTATAGGATCATAAGTATCCAAAGTACAATACAAACAATTATCAACCCTTACAAATCCACTGGTATTGGACAGGAGAACAAATGATCTATGGAAGACCAGTAATAAAACTGGAAAATATAGAGATTAATTATATGCTCCTAACAGATGAAAGTAAATAATCAGAGATTCAGTATATATGACTTCTTGGCTCTTAGCTCTGCTTCTTTTAGCTTACAAGCCCCTCTTCAGTGTGAAGTGTGGCAGGCTCACCCTTGTCCTGAAGTGTTCTGAAGTGCCCTGTCAAGAAGTCATCCCAATCCTTTTCTGTGACACCCACCAGAAGCAACTCTTTGCGTATTCATTTTACCTCCTTATAGTCTGTCATTATTTCACATACATTTTGAGCCTTCTACCTCCCTAAAAAAGTGTGACTGAGATCCAGCAACCTGTACTTTCAATAACATACCGTATCACCTTATTACTGTCCTCTCCAGGCAAATTGACATTAATTAAGGACACACAGTGATTTGCTAAATCCTCAAACATGCTTCTTCCAAGAATCCCGCTGGGCTGACTGGTGTGCATACTATGAATACTGGTTGTAGGCCAGTTCAGATGTTTCCACCACAGCAGCTGAGCTCCCCTTTCCAGCACTTATCAGACTGGTGGCTTTGGATCCCCATTTGCTAGACCTGCACACAACAAAGCTTGCTCTGGGGAGGGTGTAGCACTGTCTGTTCCCCTATCTTCATAGAATCATAGAACCATAGATGGTTTGGGTTGGAATGGACCTTTAAACATCATCTAGTCCAACCCCACTGCTCATTGCAATGAACAGGCACATCTTCAACTAGATCAGGTTGCTCAGAGCTCTGTCCAGCCTGACCGTGGACATTTCCAGGGATGGGGCATCTACTGCCTATCTGGGCAACCTATGCCAATGTCTGACCACCCTCACTGTAAAAAATGTCTTCTTTATATCTTGCCTGAATCTATCCTCTTCCAGTTTAAAACCATTACCCCTTGCCCTATTGCTACAGGCCCTCCTGAAAAGTCTATCACCATCTTCCTTGTAACCCCCTTTTAAGTACTGAAAGTTCGCAATAAGGTCTCCTCACAGCCTTCTCTTCTCCAGGCTGAACAACCCCAACTCTCTCAGCCTGTCCTCATAGGAGAGGTGTTCCACCCCTTGGATCATTTTTGTGGCTCTTCTCTAGATGCCCTCCAACAGGTCCATGTCCTTCTGTGCTGAGGGCTCCAGAGCTGGATACAGCACTGCAGGTGGGGTCTTACCAGAGTGGAGTAGCGGGGCAGAATCACCTCCCTCAACCTGCTGGCCACGCTGCTTTTGATGCAGCCCAGGATTAAGTTGCCTTTCTGGGCTGGGAGCACACATTGACAGCTCATGTCCAGCTTTTCATCTACCAGTACCTTCAAGTCCTTCTCCACAGGGCCGCTCTCAATCCCATCATAGAATCATAGAATCATAGAATCATTAAGGTTGGAAAAGACCCTGAAGATCATCGAGTCCAACCGCTAACCTATCACTGCCAGTCCACCACTAAACCATATCCTCAAGTGCCACATCTACGCTTCTTTTAAATAATTCCAGGGATAGAGACTCCACCACCTCCCTGGGCAGCCTGTTCCAATGCCTGACAACCCTTTCGGTGAAGAAGTTTTTCCTAATATCCAGACTAAACTTCCCCTGGCGCAGCTTGAGGCCATTTCCTCTCATCCTATCGCTTGTTACTAGGGAGAAGATTCCAACCTCCACCTTGCTACACCCTCCTTTCAGGTACTTTTAGAGAGCAATAAGGTCTCCCCTCAGCCTCCTCTTCTCCAGACTAAACAACCCCAGCTCCCTCAGCTGTTCCTCATAAGACTTGTTCTCCAGACCTTCACCAACTTTGTTGCCCTTCTCTGGACACACTCCAGCAACACAATGTCCTTCTTGTAGTGAGGGGCCCAAAACTGAACACAGTACTGGAGGTGCGGCCTCACCAGTGCCAAGTACAGGGGCACGATCACCTCCCTGCTCCTGCTGGCCACACTAGTCCTGACACAAGCCAGGATGCCGTTGGCCGCCTTGGCCACCTGAGCACACTGCTGGCTCATGTTCAGGCAGCTGTCAACCAACACCCCCAGGTCCTTTTCCTCCAGGCAGCTCTCCAGCCACTCCTCCCCAAGCCTGTAGCATTGCATGGGGTTGTTGTGACCCAAGTGCAGGACCTGGCACTTAGCCTTGTTGAATTTCAGACCATTGGCTCCGGCCTGTCCAGGTCCCTCTATAGGGCCTTCCTGCCCTCCAGCAGATCGACACTTCCACCCAGCTTGGTGTCATCTGCAAACTTACTGCGGGTGCACTCGATCCCCTCATCCAGATCATCAGTGAAGATATTGAACAGGACTGGCTCCCATCCTGTCTTGATACCAGGGGTTGCCTGAGCCCAGGTCCCTCTGGATGGCAGTTTCAGCCATGGCCCAGACAAGCCCCTTTGAAGACCCTGGCAGTAGCACTTATCAAAATCCATTTTAAATATAATACATACTTTACTAAAACTCCAGTTTTGTAATGTTCTTCAGTACCTTCATTCTTAAAGGCCAGAGCAATTATTTCTATTTCCTGTCTTTTGAGAATTTTCAATGTGAAACCAAACTACTGAAAGTGAAAATATCTTTTTTAGCTTCAGTCTGGCCATCATCAAAATACCTTTTTGGAATGGGAGTTTTCGTGGTTAACCGCTAACCAGGTTAGTGACGCATGGTGATGACAGTGATATATCAGCCATGTATTACTGTCATCTGAAATTTAAGTCCTTGAAGGGATCACAAACCACATTCAAAATGGAGTTTACAGTCAGACAGAGATGTCTAGTCCCCAGGATCAATCAGAATTCATAAGCTTTTTAAAGACAGGTTTCCTGTATGATTACAGATTTCTGAAATTCCCTAAATTGGTTCTTATAAGCTGTGTGTGGAGAAGCATGTTTCTAGATTTTCTCATGGATTATATCTAATTAGATCTGAAAATGCTCATAATCATGCATAGAAAGTGATTGCAGCTTTGTGGCCATATGTGGAATTTTACTGATAATATTATGGAAACTGGGTCACTTTTATGACAAGTGCAAAATATTTAAATTCAAAGTTAATCCTTGAAGTGTGCTAATTCTGTCTTTCAAAGAATTTGATAGTACTTGCAAGGCAAAGTATAAGCACTATTAAAGCAAAAAACTATCTGAATTAAAAAAGTAAACATAACCCTTAATATAGAAGTAACAGGAATTTTGACAAGATGAATAGCATATTTTTATTCCAATATAAACTCAAACCATACTAATAGTTTCATATTTAAAATGAACAGTGATTTCTATGCATAAAGAGTCATGAAGGATATATTGGTGCGGTTCTCCACACGCCCAATTTAAAACAGTAGCATATTTATAATCGGCATTCCTTAAGCATAATTATTTTTACACTGAAAAGAACTGTTTAGATTTGACTTCTGAATAATATAAAATCTGTAATTACAGTCACTGAAGACAATTTATTTCTGTGTTACATAAGAGTTTCTTGTCACTAACAGGCAAGGATCATGAAAGGAAGATGGCAGCGGCTGGAAGAGGAAGAAAAATTGTTCGTAGGAAGTACAGCAGAATTAGGGTCCTTTTTATACAATCTATGGCAGATAATTTTGTTTAGTAAAGAGTAATATAGTGGTGGCCTTTGTATAAGAGGCATAAATAGGTGAGAGATATAGAAGAAAAGATTATAGAATGTATTTCTGAGTAGTTTAAGGAAATAAAAATTCAACATCTTCAGAAATCGTCTATTTTTAAGATTTTAAAAGTTTAAAATGTTTAAATTGCAATATACTGGCTTGACCAAAGTGATAAAATTTATTGCTGCTATGATAAATTTTGATGAAAAGCCACTAGTGAGTGTGGGTGCCAGTTCCCCTCTCACTTGGTAAATATATTTGAAAGCAGCGTGGTTTAGAAAGACATGGCATCTTGCAAGAGGTGATTCAGACGACCTTAAGACAGTCCACTTACTAGTTAATATTTTAGGGAAGGATTTGAGGTTTTATTCTTTTTTGAGAAGAAAAAGCTGTTGAATTTTAAAGCTGAACAGTATGGTATCATCTTAGATACATGAAAAGAAAACATCTTTCACAGATGAAGAAGAAACTGTCATTGCCTCGCAGCTTAAACTTATTCTGAATATTCTTGTGCCCTAGATTTTTCCTCAACACTCAGTACATGTTTTGAGATTAAAGTTGTTCTTTTTGATAATCAGAAATAATGAATGTAACTGCAGTAGCTTCATACAGTATAATTGTACTAGTTTCAGCAGTACTTTGGAATTCTGAACACCAAAAACTATTAAAAAATATAGGAAAAAGTACCATGAAGAGTACAGAAGAAGATTCCTTTCTTCCCTTTGTGTTTTGCCTTATTATTTTGCCTGATGATGGGCTGCACAGGCTTTGTTTTCTTTACTTCATTACAAGCATTGTATGTGTATACAAGGCATAATTATTGGTGCCTGGAAATTAGTCTTTGCCATCTCAGTCTTTGAGGAACTTGGCCCAATAATGACACCTAGAATCCTGTGCTAGCCACCCATTTTTCCTGCCTACCTCAGAAAGTCACCACAAGGTTTCCAGATCAGGACAACATGCTGAGTAGGGTGCCTCCTGGGCTCGGTGGTTACACCAGCGGTGTTTCTGGCAGGCATGCCGGAGAGCACCCCTTTACTCTGGGGTTTAACAGTGAGCCCAGCTCACAGCCATCCTCTCTTGGACAGAGGGACTATGTTTAAACTGCTCCCTCACTGCAGTGCAAGACAGATCTTAATGCAAGCTTTTTAATGGGGATGCTTATTCATAAGGTCCCTTGGAACATTTATATTTTTGGGATATGTGAATCATGTTTTCTAAAGTGAACACTGTACCAAAAAGGTGTATTGACTTTTAATCCACCAAAAGTAGCACTGACTAGTCTGCCCACTTTATGTGTGAATTTCTATTTTAAAGATCTTTACGCTACTAGTACCTAAAAACTGTCAGTTATTTATCATCTTAATTTTAAAGTGTTTTATAAGTATATAGATGACCTTGGCAAACTCACTGTGTGTGTAAACTACTCTCATATTTGGATGTCATTGTCACAACTCACCAAATACCAGCCAAGTGCAAGTCACTACTTTTTCAACAAATTAACACAAAAATATATCTTTCATTTGTTTAACACAGAATGTCATTCTTTAATCCAAGTGACTATTATATCAAAATAATAAATTAATTACACATAAGTGCACATTAAAAAAAAAGATAATCCCTTCTTAAATGATTTTTCACTGGCCCCTAACGTGTTTGGACCATGTCTTTGGAGTACACATACCATTAATATTTTTAAAAAGCTTTTGATGTTCTGTGGTGCTGACAGCTTTCCTATTACTTTGAGAACAACCTAATAATATTTAGTTATGTATTGTTCTAAACATTCTGCACATAGGTAATGGGCCTTGATGTCTTCAGGGTGCCTGGAGAGCTGGCAAGAGACATCCTAGACAATCGTTTGCAGATAGACCTTTCAACAGAGATACAATTAGCTGTAGCTGAAGTAGGTTTCTAATTGACCTTTCTGAGGGCTGAATTGAATGTTGTCAGTAGAGACTGGGACTATTGCCTAAATCAAGCATAGGAGTAAAATTATTCTTTGCTAAAGAAACACTCAAGGAAGCTGTGAGGCTTTCAGAAATTCTAAAAATCATGTTGTGTTCTGGAAAGTACTCTGTTCTTACCAGCACAAATCCTACTCTGTAATGTTGATGGATTAACATTATGAACACTACCAGTGTAACTGAGTACAGAATTTGACACAAAATCCATAGAGCCACTGCATTGTTGGGGTCTGTTGAAGAACAGGTTTAAAGTATTTAAAAACAAAGGTGAACTGATGCTGACACATCTGATGTTAAACTTTTCAAGTTTGATGCTCAAGCCACTCTACAGATTTTGAGATAAATTTGCCTGTGTAAAAGACTAAATGGTACAACTTTGGTGAGAGAAGCAGGAGGAGCAAAGAAGAGTTATTGGAACAGGGTGAACAGAAACTGCAGAAACTGTTTGGATCTCTTCTAGCACTTCCGCAGACAGCATTTCTTCAGTTTGTTGTCCCCAGAAGACAACAACCAAAAAGAGCCCATGCTGGAGTCTGACGCTTATTTTTATGGTAAACCACAAAAAGCATCTTTGATGTTTACAGTGGGAAGCAAGATCAGAGTTGATCAGACAGCTGCTGACAAGCTTCCCTGAAAGCACAGCACAATGAGGTTGCTATAGTCAAAAGCCTATTTCTGTTTCTTTTAGAATGAAGCTCATTTGTTTGTACAATACTAGGAGAAAAATCTTCAAAGTGAAGCCTGGAAAGTTCCATTTCCTGCTTTCTGTCCTTGGTTAGCCGTCTCATAATAATTAATAAAACTTGTGGTTAAATAACTAGCTCCTCAATATATCATGAATTTACATTCCAGAAATTATGTTTTGTTTATGTATAACAAAGAATTTTTTTGAGAAGCTTGTTTTTATTACTGTCTTTGCTTAGAGTAAATGAGGAAGAATGAACAAGGAGCTTATAAAACAGAGGAAGAAGAACACTTTGAAAGTTTCCCCATCCCTTCTTTTCTAAAGCTCTGCAGATAACAACTCAGTGGGCACAGCCATTTCATATCAAGTGAAAAAAATACCCAAACCCAATATCAGTCTAATAAAAACATCACTGTGGTTGAGCTGGTTTTCCTATGTTACAACAGGTCTAATTTAGTCAAAACCAATCTTTTTGTAGGATATAAAAAAATTCTGAACAGTTACTCTTGTCAGAGCTAATTAGGAATTACACAATGTCAGTCCAAAGGTTTTGAAGTATCCAGGGATGAGTGTCTGGAGAAAGAGAGACTCTTGTGGATGTACTGCCATTATTCTGGGGCTTTTTAGAGTGAGAGTGTTCTCTTTAGACCATGGCAGGGATTAATGCTGTAAATGGTAGAGGTAGAGGCCAGAGTTATTCCAATGCACTTCAATGCAAGTAGGTGCTTAGTGAAAGGAATTACAGTGACAGATTAGTGTCAATAATGCAGAACTTTTGATAATTAATTCATTTTTTGAAAAATGCTGCATCACTTTCAACTTCCAAAATGCTATTTTATTATTTAAAAATATCAAATATAAAACCTTCAAGCCTTATGCACAAAGGAATAGGTCCTTTCTGTAGCTGTGGAAATACTGTTGAGATAAGAAGAACTTGGAATTCACTTTCATTGTTCTTGATACATGTGATTTCTGAATCACCTGATATGTAGCAAGAAAAAGAATACTGAAAGAAACCACAGATGTTAGAATTCTACAGAACAAGAGGGCTCTATATTCTACATACAGATTGGCATGCATGCTTTGCTGTTAAGCTCCTGCCTGAAGAGGTGATTTGACCTCTGGGGAGAGGAGAGGGGAGGAGAGGAGAGGAGAGGAGAGGAGAGGAGAGGAGGGGAGGGGAGGGGAGGGGAGGGGAGGGGAGGGGAGAAGAGAAGAGAAGAGAAGAGAAGAGAAGAGAAGAGAAGAGAAGAGAAGAGAAGAGAAGAGAAGAGAAGAGAAGAGAAGAGAAGAGAAGAGAAGAGAAGAGAAGAGAAGAGAAGAGGAGAGGAGAGGAGTTGGAAGGAACCTACAATGATCATCTAGTCCAAGTGCCTGACCAATTCAGGGCTGACCAAAAGCTAAAGCATGTTATTAAGTGCATTGTCCAAATGCCTCTTAAGCACTGACAAGCTTGGGCCATCAACCACCTGTCTAGAAATCCTGTTCCAGTGCTTGTAAAGAAATGCTTCCAAATGTCCAGTCTAAACCTGCTGTGAAGCAGTTTGAACCATTCCCACACATCCTGTCACTGGGTAGCAAGGAGAAGAGACCAGCACTTCCCTCTCCACTTCCCCTCCTCAGGAAGCCCTAGAGAGCAATGAGGTCGCCCCTCAGCCTCCTTCTCCCCAAACTAGACAAGCCCGGAGTCCTCAGCCGCTCCCCACAGGACAGGCCTCCAGCCCTTTCACCAGCTTTGTTGCCTCCCCTGGACACATTTGAGTACCTTAACACCCTTCTGAACTTGTGGGGCCCAGAACTGCACTCAGTGCTCAAGGTGAGGCCGCACCAACACTGAACAGAGCGGGATAATCACCTCTTTTGCCCGCCTGGCTAGGCTGTGTTTGATGCACCCCAGGATGCGGTTTGGCCTCTTGGCTGCCAGGGCACGCTGCTGGCTCCTATTGAGCCTGCTGTCGACCAGCACCCCCAGCTCCCTTTCTGCAGGGCTGCTCTCCAGCCACTCCTCGCCCAGTTCATACTTGTGCCCGCTGTTACTTCACCCAGAATCTGACATTTTGACTTGTTCAATGTCATCCCATTAATCATAGCCCAATGTTCCAATCTATCTAGGTCCCTCTGCAAGGCCTCTTGTCCCCTGAGAGAGTTAAACAGCACCTCCCAGTTTGGTATCTTCAGCAAACTTACTAATGGTGCATTGAACTCCTGCATCCAGATCACTGATAAATATATTGAACAGAACTGGCTGTAGAATTGAACCTGAGGAACACTGCTGGTGATCATCTGCCAGTCAGATGTAGGCCCCTTCACTACAGCCCTTTCAGCCATGCCATCCAGCTGGTTCTTCACCCAGTGCACTGTGAACCTGCTCATCCCACAGCTGGAATTGCCCCCAGTTGCCCAGATGGATTTTTGCAATGACCTTTCTGTTTCATATGCATTCAGGTAGAATATTCTATCCTGGTAGATATGCTTTAGGCCAAGAATTAGAAAAATATGGCTATGTGCTTGTATCTCAGTGAGTTTTTGTTGACCAAGTGTCTTTTAGTAAAAAGGTCTCTATTTTCTACCATGATTATGATTTTTATTGTGCATTCCATTTTTTCATTCAGAAGTCTGTAGTGTTTTTGACTTCCTATAGGAATGAAGCTTAACAAAATCTGTTTAAATATAGCCACATAAACACTGAAGTCAGCCTGTTGAAATGATGCTATTCATTTGAAATACTTGATAAAAATGTCACAGAATAGAGCTATAGAAGGTGTTTAGGCAGCTGCAGCAGTCTTATTCGAAACATCTTTGTAATTAGTGTTATCTAAAGCTTATTTATGATTCAGATTCACTGAGATTTACTGCCAAATTAACAGTTTTTGCTCTCTTAGGACTTTTTAAATAATATGGTCCAGCACAGTTTTATTTTCAGCTTGCCTCAGGTTTTTTTTTTATTTTTTAATGAAGCTGATTATTTGCTTATGTCTTTTATTCTCTTTTTCTACTGTGCTGTCTTTTTTTTTCTGCCAGAGTTCAAAGTAAAACTTGTACAGATTTGGAATTAATATGGAAAACTCCACAATCATGAATAGGTGCAAGGGAATGAAGAAGAAATCTATTATGCTTAATCTATACGAGTATTACTGTTTGTTGCTTCTGCAGGCCTGAGCTGTTATCTGGTAGTTGAGGCAATCTGTTAGAAGGAGACATTAATGATGCAGAAAGCCCCATTTATTACCACAGACAGAGTCAGAGTCTCTTTTTGCTGTAAATGAAGACTTAATTTCTGAAGAGGGGATAGAGGGTAGCAACACCTTTTTGGCAAATGCCGAAAAACCAGATGCTGTTTTATTACAAATGTAAAAGGACTCCAAAACTGTGGCTGACAGACTGGTTTTGTGGTAGGGAAAGGATTAAGCTAAGAGTTTACCACTTTGCTTTTTAGTCCTATGTGGATTTAACTCATTCCTTCCCCGTTCTTTGCTGTATTCCCTCTGTTGGCAGTAACTGTGTAAGGCTGTCATTCTGTGACATGTCATGCTGTGAGGTCATTCTGTATGTCAGCTGGGAGAGAACCAGTAGTTAAGAACAGCTGAAGTCCAGCTTACCTTTCCCAGATTCAGGCCTAGACAGAAGGGGTGAAGTCCTAGTGCCTGAACACACCTGCCTGTGATTCAGCACTCACTGTAGTCAGTTGAAGTCTTCTCCCTAACTGACTTGGTCTTTGGGTCAGGAGGCCTGGGGAGGAAAACTGCCTTTTGGGTGTCCTCGTTTCGGCTGGGATAATTTTCTTCCTAATAGCTGGTATAGTGCTGTGTTCTGGATTTAGTATGGAATAATGTATGGAAACACACTGCTGTTTTAGTAGTTGCTAGCTAATGCTTATACTAAATCAAAGACTTTTCAGCTCCCCATGCTCTGCCAGGTGCACAAGAAGCTGGGAGGGGACACAGCCAGGACAGCTGACCCAAATTGGCCAAAGGGATATTCCACACTATATGACGCCATGCTCAGCATATAAAGCTGGGAGAAAAGGAGGGAATGGGGGATGTTTGGAGTGATGGCATTTGTCTTCCCAAGCAACCATTACATGTGATGGAACCCTGCTTTCCTGGAGGTGGCTGATCCTGCAATGGAAAGTAGTGAAGGAATTCCTTTTTTTGCTTTGCTTATGCACGTGGTTTTTGCCTTACTTGTGAAACTTCTTTCTCCCAGCCCATGAGTTTTCTCACTTCTACCCTTCCGATTCTCTCTGCCATCCCATTGGGGCCCAGAGGGGAATGAGTGAGTGGCTGTGTGGGGTTCAATTGCTAGCTGGGGTTAACCCATGACATGAGTTATGCCTTCTTGCAAGTGTCCAAAACAGCTACATGAAACAGCAGGACAGCATTGTCTATTAGCAATTATGTTTACTTCCTGATGAAGAAAGATGCAAGAGCAGGGCCATACTTTATCACTTCTGGTCACCACCAGAGTTCAGCACCTGTAAGAGGGATTGCATGTGCTTTCCTTGAACTGGCATCAGTGGCTGAACAAGAAGGCAAGGCTATTCTGCCAACATCAATCCCCAGTGCTGACTCCATGTGAAAAGCCATAATGAGGTCCTGTGTTGTTTTGAGAGTGGTAAATTGTCATACTGTAAGATGTAAGTCTTGAGGAGCCAGCAACTGGAATCACTCTCCTTTTGCTCCTCGGTACTGATATCAGACCCTAGCCTTTTTGGTGTGCTGTGTAACTCTCCTTCAGAGATTGTCCGTGCCTTTGAGAAGGGTCTACTCCCTTGATAGAAACTTAAACAATAGGTATTCTTCAGAAGCATAAAACCAAAATGAGCGCTGCAACTCCTGGTAGGTTATCAGTTTTAATGCCCCACATGGAATCTTTTTGAAGTTTCCTGAGATTTTCTCATGAAGGTTTATTTTTGTCTGAGTTTTGAGGACATAGTGCTTGCTTTTTCATTCTTACAGTGATTTGTTAGCAAAGAGAAAGGAATGCTAAATATTTTATTTCCCTGTCTAACAAATTCATATTTTATAGCATTCACAGAAGCTTTGCCAGGGTGCTACTACCATTTGAAACAAGGTTGAAAACCTGTGAAGCTAAATTGGACAATAATGCTTGATAGTCCTACATCTGAGAGATGTGTGGATGTCCTTCTGAATCCTTTGCAAAAGGCTCTGCTCAAGATAAGCGATAATAAAGGACCAAGACTAATTCTTTTCTGTTTGCTTGTTATCTAAGTTATGGAAGGAGAAAGAGAAGAGATGAGTAAGGTAGTTTAATTAACCCGTAATTTTCTTGATTAATCTGTAAATACCACCTGGCACTAAATAACTCATTGCAGATCATCAGTCATGGCAGTGAAACACTGACATGGTCTATCTGGGTGCTGTGAAATCTTCTCTGAAAAGTGGCTGAACAAGCACATGTGAAGGACAATGAGACTCCTGTCCAGTTCAGGGCTGGGATCAAAGTGCTTTCCTCCCTTTCTACAGCTCTGTGGCACTTCTCTGGACAGCTCTGTTGATTTGGGAGGGCTGCCCTTAGCCATCCCTCTTTAAGCATGACACTGGCCTGTGGCTAGGATCCTGCTGTTGTCCCTGGGACAGGTAATGAGGTAGGCATGCATGGCTGGGTTTGGACACCACCGATAGAAGAGCATATGCCACCTCCTGCTTCAGATGGGAGGTGCCTCCAACCCTTTTTGCTGTTTACTGAGCAGCATTTTCCTCATGCCTGTTTCCTGCTTTGATCTACTGAGGATGTAGTCGCCCTTCAGGAATGAGCCACAGTGCTGGGAATGTAATGTTTTGTATAGTACATTGGCCATTCTGGAGTAGCGTGGCCTCCTCTCCTTTCAATGTGCTTTGCTTGGCCTCACTGAGCTTCATGTGGGCCTTGTCATACCTCAGCTGCTAGAAAGCTGGTGTGGAGATGCTGGGCATGGGTCAGTGATAGCCAGATGGTTATCGGGAGGGTTTTTCTTCTTGTGGTGTGCCTGTGGCAGGGCACTGCAGGGTCCAGCAGCTCCCTGTGGGCTGGGGCTTCGGGGACTTCCCAGGGCAGCAGCAGGACCTCACAGCCAGGGCTGTCCCACCCCCCAGCCGAGGAGCTGGGCAGGATGAGTGGGCAGCCAGGCAGCCCTATCCCCAAGCACTGGACATCTCTCTGGGGATGGGCATGGGCCAATATCTGAAGCAGGAAGCTAAAACTTTATATATATAAAGCATGTGCTTGATCTGAAAGTCACAAGACTCAGCTTTAATATGGGCATATAATCATTTGTTAGAAAAAGACCCAAAATTTCCCTTAAGTGCTCTACTTGCCCACTTCTATTGGACAGTAACACTACAGTCACTGCAAAAGAGGGACCCAGAGGCCCTACAACAACTCTTTCTAGCTTTACTGAAAATAAATGGTGCCTTTTTAAAATATAACTTACTCCAGGGACTGTCTGTGACTCCAGGGGCTCTGTTAAAGGCCACTGGGCAGTGGACAAAACATATTACTGATTAATAAATCAGGTATGTTCCTGTTTCTTCTGGATGTGTTTCCCCTCCCAAGACCCTCAGGTGCTCTGCTGCTGGTAAAAATCCATTCCTGTTCTCTCAAATGCTCTACATTTTGGTGACCAACCTGCAGGTCTCTGAAATGAGAAATGCTTAAGGTGATAATTACAGTTACACAAATACAAAGACTGATACTTCCAGAAACTGACAGTTGACAAACAGCAACATTTAAAAATGTACTGTTGTCCAATAGGGAACAACCATCTAGCAGTGCACAAGCACCTGATCCCATTGAAAGTGGTAACAAAACTCCCATTGACTTGTAAGGAACTGGGATTTCAGCACTCATCTTTAGCAATTCAGCTTCGGAGTATGTGGCAAAAAGCAAGGTATTTGTATGCAACACTGACCACCCAAGAGATGGGACAACAGCCCTGGCAGTGAGCATAGAACAAAGGAGTGTTGAGCAGGATCCACATGCGCCGCACAATACACTGGCTGCGTTTGCACAATTAGGCCATCATGATGTGAGTCATGGATAATAAAGAACTGTCTGTAATCCCATGTAGCAGCAGCAGCAGGGCATGAAGGGCTGCGGCTGTGGCTCTGCAGGCAGGATTCCTTAAAGAAGCACTGTCAAGTTGCTTGACATATGTTAGGCATCGCATGGCCAAGAAAAAACTCAGCCAAACACCTGGAAACATCATGGGATTGGCAAAAACAGATGTGTGACTAAAAGGAAAATCCTGTAAGCCCAGTTTCCTCTTCATTGCTTTTAAAAGTGCCCATCATTTCCTCGTGCATTCACTGGGGCCAATGTAGACCCATATCAATTTTTTTTTGTAATTAAACTGATTTTTTTACATAACTGAAATGCTCTGCTGCTCTTGCTGAGACAAACCCCAGATGTGTGTGAATTAATGAGAGCAAGTTTTTCAGAAAATACTACCTCAGTTTATCGGGACTTCAATCTCAGCCAGCATACATTATCCTCTCATACATCTGTGAGAATTCCTTTTTTTTATTTAGCTTCATGCTTTGTTCATTTGTGACCCTTTACAGAGACAGATGTCTTCTTGGCTAGCTTGTCAGAAAGCCAATGGTTCTTTCCTCTCTGCCACTTTTATGCGTATATGAAGAGCCCAGAGTGGTAGCTACAGGGTCACAGGGAGAAAGCCACAGAAAATGGTTTACAGCTGAAGTTCCGTTTTCAAGTTTAGCAGACTCCTTTAAGTATCTTGAAGTTCCCTGAGTAATGTTGAGTGTTGGCATTGCTCTGTAGCTTGAGAGAGATTGGAAATCGCTGATCACTGATCTGGAGGACTTAAAACCAGCAAAATCAAGAACCTAAGACTTGCTGCTCTTCTTGGGTCCAGGTATATGTAGCTCAGTTAGTTCAAACTGCTAGTCACTTCTGTAAAATTAGCTTGTGAAGGTGACCACCGCTCCTGCAGCAGTTTCTGTTTTCAGTGATACATTCAAGATAATGGTTTATGGGCGATCCTGCTTCCAAGAAATAACTGACTCTATTACTAGGTTTGTATTCCTTCTCAAAAGGAAACATTCATAATTAGATGGAGCTGTTAATGCATCTATCATCCCTGTTGTTGTGCTCTGTTGCTTTTTAAGGTGTTTTGATGGGACCTGCAGTGGTGTCTGCTGCTGACTAAAAATCCTGGATTAATTTGTCTTTTGATTTAAGAAGATATTTTCAAATAAACAAGGAAACATCTTTCCAGCAGAAAAACACTGACAGCATATTAATTCAAAAGAGCTGGTGATTACAACAAAATTATTTTATTTGAGTGTCACAATGTTAGACTTATCACTCTGCACTTGTCAAATGAACTGGTTTAATAGGAAATTGCTTAAATAAAATACATAAGAGCAGGCTCATTCCTAGGGCATGTTCTTTGCTCAGCATGAAGAAAAAGTCTGTAAGTCTGGATAGGCTGAGCTAGAATTTTTATTGCTCATATTAATCACAGAGAGATTAGAAAGGGATTTAGAAAGAGTGTTGTTTGCATTTAAGCATTCAGTACGTAAGCCTCCCAGGCTGATGCTGGGTCAAGGACTCTCTACTCCCATCTCATGGTGAGCAGAGACCACAGCAGCTCTGGGATGTCTGTATATTGTGGGAACTGAAGACATTTCCAAAATATATTTATTTCTCTATGGGACAAGAAGTCAGATAAAATCACCTACTAGAATTAGATTTCTCCAAGTCATACACTTCAGAACAAAATTTACTGTTCTGATTTAAACTTTTTAATAACATATATCACATCTGAATGTATTCCTTTGCTTTGAAGAGAGGCCCTAGTGCTTTAAATCCACTCTCTAAAAAAATAATCTGGAAATTATAGTGAATAGTACAATTGAGTGAGAAAGAAGGTAGATCACTGATGAATACTTAAAAGCTACGCCACTGCTTTTTTAATTACTCCCTCTTGGAGAACCCATCCTTCCTACAGTGACATATCTCTTCTGAGAATGACCAAGAAGGTCACTCCTTGGTGAGACAACTGACGCCCTCAGTGAGGACACCTGGGTGTACCAGGGGGCTGGCTTTCTAACCTCCTCCTGCCCTCCCATATACCCCTGTACTGACCACCCTTCAGGGCTCAAAACCTTACTGTTGTGCAGAACAAACTTCTCATAAGAGGGAAACTCTGTCTCCCTGCCTGGTGTATGGAGAGCTCCATCAATTATCGGAGACTGGCATGTCTGTTTGCCTCTTCAGGGGTTTTGTCCAGAAGCACGCTTGGGGGTCAGCTGCTTGATCAGGTGCCGTGGTATAGAAACATAGGGGTTGTGGCTAGCAGCAATGGCTGACCAGGGCAAGAAGACACTAAAAAAGCATGAGGATATTCACTTTAAGATGAGGAACTGAATCCACCATCCATGCCCACAGGCCTTTTTCTGGTGGGGTGTGGGCATCTCTGACATCCAGGGCAGAGGGAACTGGCTGACAGCACACCACCAAGGAAGATGAACCCTGCCCAACACCACGTCAGCCCACTAAGCCTTGCGCGAGCCCTGCCTAGGACCCTGGAAAGGTAAATTTTGTGCCAGCTACATCTGTTAGAAAAAACTGGAGGAGAATCCAGGTCTAGAGACTCCTCTGATTTCTCTGGACTTGAACAGGGGTAAGACCTGTCAATGATGAGGGTCTACGGTCCCTGGGTAACTTCTGTTTGTCTTAAATAGGTGTCTAAGAGAAGTAGTGCTATTGCCAGGCATCTTTCATTGGTATACAGAACCTTGGGAAACTTGTAGAGGGATCTGCAAGTTGAAAAAGGCTAGAAACCTGTTCTGTTTGTTTTCTTTGGATTAAAACTAGGGCTAAGAGCCCTCTATTTGATTTGTTTGGTCTCAGGTACAGGTGAGGATCCTCTGTTTGTTTTTATCTGTCCTATTAAAGGCAAATTGATACTACTCATGTAAGTTCATCTTATTGACTTATTGACAACAGAGAGTCTCTGTTGGTGCGATATTGGCGCCAGTGCACTGTTGTGGTGGCGATTGGCACCTGTTGTTCTTTGACCTTCAGCAACCCCACCACAGAAGGGTCCTTTGAGAGACCGGGCAAGGTAGACAGCTGTTCAGTTTCCTCCGTCTCCAAGGCAGCTACAGCAAAAGCCCACTTGTAACCTTTTGGGTCCTTGAAATACCCTCTCCTGAGGCAGTCTATGCCAAGGATGCACGGAGCCTCTGGGCCAGTCACAATGGGGTGCTTCTGCCACTCATTCCCAGTTAGGCTCACTTCGGCCTCCAATACAGTTAGCTCTTGGGATCCCCCTGTCACTCCAGCAATGCTGATGGGTTCTGCCCCTATATAGTTTGATGGCATTAAGGTGCACTGTGCACCGGTGTCCACTAAAGCTTTATACTCCTGTGGGTCGGACATGCCAGGCCATCGGATCCACACAGTCCAGTAAGCCTGGTTATCCCTTTCCTCCACCCGGCTGGAGGCAGGGCCCCTCTAGTCCTGATCATGGCAGTCACAACTCACTTCCTGTAAATGTGAATCAGGAGCCCCTCTATTACACTTAGAAATAAAATCTGCGCTTCTACTCCTCTGTCAGGGGACCTGCTCACTGGAAACTGGAGCAGCAGCTTTCCTGGAAGAACCTCCCTCAGTGACTGTTCTTCCTTGCAGTTCATGTACTCGTGCCTGTAGGGTCGAGGTAGGCTTGCCATCCCACCTCCTCATGTCCTCTCCGTGGTCACGCAGGTAGAACCATAGGGTGGCCCGTGGTGTGTATCCCCTTCTTTGAGCCAAAGGACGCTTATTCCTAACAGCTGAGACATTGCTCTGTCGAGGTGGGGAGTAGGACAGATCTTCTTTGAGTTGCTGGACCTCTTGGGATAGTTTCTCCACAGCAGAGACAAGCGAGGAAGAGATATTTGTGTCGTAATCCCGGAGTCTATCTATCACCTCTGCCACCGTTGGTGTCTCGTCATCTTTCCAGGACATCACTGCCAATGAGTTTGCATGCAAAGATGGTGCGCTCCGTACAAACTTCCGCCACATGGGTCGTGTGCACTCGGCTTCATCTGGATCTCTGGATGACCGTTGATCATCTAGGTTACCATAAAATCACCTCAAACACAGCTAATTCCCTGAGATACTGGATGCCTTTCTCCATAGTTGTCCATTTTCCTGGGCAATATGTAACATCTTCTTTAAAGGGATACCTTTCCTTCACTCCAGACAGGAGTCACCTCCAGAGGCTGAGGGCTTGTGGTTTTTTCCCAATTGCTTTGTCAGCGCCCCCTTCCCCAGAAAGGGGTCCCAATTGTTTGGCTTCTTTTCCCTCTAGTTCCAGGCTACTGGCCCCATTATCCCAGCATCGGAGCAGCCAGGTGACAATGTGCTCACCTGAACGACGGCTATAATCTTTTCGCATATCTCGCAACTCACTTAAGGACAGGGATCGGGTGGTCTCTATTTATTACTTCTCCCTCCTCTCCCCGCGATGGCCCTGGTTCTTCATCATCCCGTTCTAAACGAGTTGATGTCCGCTTCCAATATTTCGTCTTACGTATGGGGGCAACTGATACTGGTACGGGTTTATTTTCTGAGCCAGCTCCGGTACTTGTTGTGGGGGTTTGAGTGGCTGCAGTGCCTGTTGTCAGGGCTGGATTGTCTACAGTGCCAGTCACTTTGCATTTCAATCCAGAGACATTCTCTTCCCCTTGGGGGCACTGAATACTGTTGAGCAGGGCTCGGTATGCATGGGCCAGACCCCAGCACATTGCAGTTATCTGTGTCTCTCTGGAGTTCCCAGCGTAACAACATACTTTCTCCAAATATTCTACTAGTTTTTTAGGATTCTGCACTTGTTCGGGGGTGAAACTCCAAAACACTGGGGGTGCCCGCTGCCCTAGGTATTTGCCCATGCTATCCCACATGCCCTGCCACTCGTAACTATCAAGCCTCGGGGCAGATTTCTGGGTGATATTCTTAAGTTGCTTAGTTAAAACCAAAACAACGTGCCCAAAAACTAACAATAAGTGCACCTTAACCACCCAAGGATGTTCAAGATACAAAAAGGTTGTTGTAATAGAGGCACAGACATCATAGAACAAAGTTGCAAAGGTATTATTCTGTATTTCCTCCATATAAAATCTCTCAGAGGAGGAGGTATAATTGCTAATTGCCTCAACAAGGTGGTATCCGAAGTACAGTAACGGTTTCAGCAAAAACCCCAAATACCAGATAAAGCCGAAAACGAGTGTTTGTATAACAAATCTTGTAGGCAAAACATTACTAATCACAGCAGAACACAGCAGACTCAAACAACCAACACCGATTTTTAACACCAACTGCAAAAAGGACAACATGGTGCTGTGACCAGCAGCTGTTGTTATCTCAAACCCTTGAGCCCCACGTTGGGCGCCAAAAAGACTGTTGTGGTTTAGCGGCAGCTCAGCCCCACACAGCCGCTCGCTCACTCCCCCACCGGCAGATGGGGGAGAGAATCAGAAGGGTAACGCTCGTGGGTTGGGATAAGAACAGTTTAATAATGAAAATTAAAAACAACAGTCGAAATGCAACGTAAAGGAGAACAACGAGAGGCGCAAAGCCCCGGGGGAGGGGGAAGGGAGGGGAGAGGGGGAACGAACCGCCGAAACAAACCGCACGCGCCGCAGCCGCTCGCAGCCCGCCGACCCGACACCGCCTCCGCGCTGCCACTGCCCCCCCCCCCCCCCCCGCCCAATGTACTGGTCATGGTGTCAGATGGTAGGGAATGAACCTGCCATTGGCCAGTCGGGGTCAGCCGCCCCCACCATGGCCCTGCCCCTCCCAGCCCCCCCACCCCGCCACGCGGCAGAGCGCGGGAAGCTGGAAAGGTAGCCGACCCCCACGGTGAAGAGAATTAACCCCTTCTCAGCCAAAACCAGCACTTTCTGCTGTAGTAGACAATATGCAGCCTCTCCTAGCCCTGAAAACATTTTGTTTCATAGCTTTGACTCCTCAGGGAAAGGTGGTGGGGTTTCTTGACCTAGAAAATATTTATTTCCTAGATTTCTAAGGCGATGACGTTGGCTGCTTCTGGCCTTATCTTGTTGATGTTACTTTGCAATGATGGTTTGTAAAGTGTATGTTGCCTTAAGGTTGCTTTATTGCTTGTCTCTTGGAATAGGCCAAAAATGGACAGTTTTGTAATGTTCCTGAAGGATTTAATAAATTTGTCCTGTCAGAACTGTCTGTGACCTCTTGCACTCTAGACCTTACTGGCGCCTTAGCATTACTGTTTCCCTCACCATCAGTCTTGCCATCCTACAGAAGAAGGACTGTAGAGGCAGGCCATACAGTAGGAAAGCACATAAGTGGCATGAGGTACGGGGAAGCAGAGAAACTGCCTGTGGATTTGTGAGATTGCACTTTTGAAGGTAGTCTAGGGAAAAGGATGGGCTGTGGGAGAGGGAATCACGTGGGAGCTTGAGAAACCCATCCAGAGGAATGATGCTTGTGCCATATAGGTTCAGAAATCGTGCACTTTGCCACTGGGCAGTGGAATTACAGCTAGTCCCAACAATGTTCTTCCCTCACAGAAGCCCTGACATCGGTAGTGATGGTTTCAAGATGGATTCATCATGTCCTGAGAGTTCTGTCCTGGTGACAGGATTTCTCATCAGCATCAGTGTGGTGGGTACAGTGCTGGGGATGCTGGCAGGCAGGCAGCGTGTAGCTCTGTGTATGTGTGTGAACGCCTGGAGGCACACTCTACATCCACCCTGCAGGTGGGTACCAAATGAGGTGAACAGGAGCATGGGACCAAACTGGTACTAGGTTTGTAGTATTACCCACTGTGTAGGCTCCTCTTCATGAGAAGGAAGGTGGCATTATCTGATCCAGGCTAAAAATAGTCTGTGTGCCAGAATTCACCTGTATGTCTTGTTTTCAACTCTATTAATAATATTTTCTTCCGAAAATTACTAATCTTCATTAGTGTAACCACTATTTATGGTTGAAAAGACAAAATACTAAGATAAACATTTTTGATTTCTGTAATCCTGTGTAACTTTCTGATTCAAACCAATCCTGCAAGTCCAATCTTGGTAAGTTAAGCAGTTTTTCTCTTGTGTTTCTTTAATTAAGTTTTCTAGGAACTACTTGTATAAGTCATTTTGGTAATTTTTTTTCCCCAGTTAATATATTCTAAGCCAATAAGTTATAGGGGCATAGAGAGATTGAATGATACCAATTAAACTCAATATCTGACAATCTTTTTAGAAGTAGAGAAAAAGATTTGGTTCAAAAGGCACTTCAAGTTGTTTCCTCTTAAAGGATGGTGCCTGCAATCAAAGTAGAATTTAGGGAGCTAAGGTCTATTTTTGGTTATGCCAGTGCACAGCCATGGTGAACCAGTAAAAACTCCCATGAGTGGAAACAGGCGTATTTCAGAGACATTTCAGTCACCTTGTACAGACCCTGTGTCACAGCATGTGTCAGACCTGTCTTGCTTTGGCTTTATATTTGAAACAAGATGGCTGTCATTTAGCACTCAAGCAAACATACTTGGAGCTGAGAGAGGTATTCCCTTCAACTTTCAGAAACTCTTCTATATTCCTTTTAGGAAAAGCTGTTTTCCACAGCTAAATTCAACATTTGAAAGGCTAGATTTAAAGACAGTTGAAAGCATTTCTTTAGCTGTATCCCATAAAAGCAACTCAGTAGGAACTTAATTATTTCAGGATCATACTTACAATTTTTTTAGTTTTAGAGGCCAATTAAGTAATTCAGCTTTCTTTTCCCAATATATGACCTAATTGTACATGTCCTTATTAAACTAATTTTGTTAAAGCCAAAGATATTTTTTACGTGAGCATTCATGCAAAATTAATTTCATTTTCAGAGGTTCATTTCTCAAATTCAGAATTATTTTTCCTGAGATAAATTTAGAAATATTTTAAAACGTCAATATCTAAACACTCATGAGGAGTGCTGTAATAAACCAGCAATTTTACATGCTGTAGATGTTTACTTTAGAGAAGGGATTGATTTAAGCTTTGGGTCTCCAACAGGTCATATTTAAAAAATAATGGGTCAAATTCAGTGCTAATTTGGGGATTTTTTCATGGCATTAGTCCACGCAGTATCTAAGCACTGATTTATACCATCTGGGACTTCACAAGAAAAATTTTTGTGGGACAAACCAAAGCCGTACCACCAGCAGAACCTAATACCACAGGACAACTATAGACTTCCCTGGGGAGGGCAAGGCAGTACAGGAAGAGTGTTGCATGCATGTAAAGCCAAATGGTGACTTAAACAGAGGCAGGCAAGCAGCCCTGCCTGCACCTGGTCAGGAACCTGTCTGCCTGGCATTTGCTGTGCCCAGGTAAATCTGTGCCTGGCAGTGCAAAGGGCAGTCAGTTCAAATTAAGCAATGATTAGGCACAGGTGAAAGTCTAATTGCATGGGTGGCTCAGAGTGAGTAAGAGCAGACAAGGGCAGGGAGGAGAGTGTGAGGAGGTCCAGGCAGACTCAGCAACGTGTGGGTGCCATCATGGGGAGAGGGATTTGACCAGTCCAACTTGGCATACTCGGGTTGGGGGATACTGAATGTTTCATCCATGTGCTGAGCTCTAAGCCAAGGGGGATGTTTTGGGGCGGAGGAAACAACATGGCAGATGTTGCTGTGTTAGGAAAGGAAATATCTTTTCAAAGCAGTCAGGGTAGAAAACAAGGGGGAAAAATGCTGAAAAGTTACAATGCCATTTCGAATTATATTTCATATATATACTCTTTGAGGTAAAAGTCTCTGCTTCCCTCTATCCAGCTTAAAAGTCCCTAGTTTAACACAGACATCCACTGCAGCAAAGACAGTAATATGATAATTAAGAAGTATTCAGTATTTTCTTAGATGGGAGCATCTATTGCTGCATTAGAGGGGTTTCAAAATTGGATGAGATACAAATACTTCTTCTCCAAACCATATGTCAGCTGCTGAGTGCCAAAGTGTGAAGAAAGGTCTATAAAAAGTGACTCCCTAACCAGCCAGTGCAGATTTTGTGATAGTCTAGCTGCCTGGTCTGGCCATGGGTGGGGTTATGTCTGTCATGTTGCTCCTCTTTCTCAGTCGCAAGAGTGCTGCCATCAATGCTGCTGCTCCGTGGCATGGCTCATTCCACCAGTCTGTGCAAATTGGCCATTAATTAGATTCAGGAGTTTAAAAGCTTAAAAATGAATAATACCAGTTACAAAGAAAACCCACTGAACACCAGGTGAAAGATAAGCATAATTTTAAATGTGAAAAATTAATCTTGCATAATACTTAATAGCATCCGC
Organism: Phalacrocorax aristotelis; assembly: GCF_949628215.1. Classification (NCBI taxonomy): domain Eukaryota; kingdom Metazoa; phylum Chordata; class Aves; order Suliformes; family Phalacrocoracidae; genus Phalacrocorax; species Phalacrocorax aristotelis. Next base: position 60,051,602 of record NC_134311.1, read on the forward strand.
TTGATTCCGAAGAAATATATTTCACTGCTCCTAATAAAAATATTCATAATTCTTTTCTTCTTTCCCTCAAAGTGAAAAGGCCAAGACTAGCTCTTCCTCTGTGTCCTTTCTGAGGAGCATTATCTTATCATACTTGTTTATTACAACACAAAAACTAAAGGTATATTGGCCACAGCACCTGCAACAATAGTTTTTGCCTTGAACACTTTTATAACTCCTTCTATTGCTTTTTTATTCCTCATTCTATATTGTAACTTAAGTAATTATAAATATGTATTAGCAATAGCCCTAAGAGCATCCAAGAATACTTTATATACTGCCCATTTATTAAATTAATTATGAATAGTTTATTTTGGTATATCTTTCCTCTGTCTAGCTCTGTTGTTATTATATTTCGCAATTTGAACAATTGTTTTCACAAACACTGTGAGCTTGTACATGTGACCTAGTGAGAAGTCTATTAGCTTGCATACAGCCCTGTAGAAAAATAGGCAGGATTGGCTGTTACAAACTCCACCACAGACCCAAGAATGAGATTCATTCACATTAGTATGGTAGACATATCCTAAACAAGCAGGTTTCTTCTGCTGAGAAAGCAGTGTAACCCTTACTGGTGATTTTCATTCCTACCCTTTGCAAACGGCTATTTTCCATCACAGTTAAATCGCCACATTCAGTGACATCCTTAGGAATTTGGAGTGACAGTGACATCATTAGACCTATTATATACATGTATAATACATACATAATACATACATATTATATATTAAAGGCGAACAGGAGATTTTGAACCTTCCTGCTACAGATTAGTATTCCCGGCAACTATTGCCGAACTGCTGAAAGACAAAAAGAGGAAAATGTTCCACTTAATAACTAGTTCCCTACCCCGGAATTCAGATTCATCATTTTCATACCATAACTTTACAAATGTCCACTATTTAATCATCTTGGCTCTCCACACAAGCTAGGTAAGTATGAGATGCTGTAATCCTCGTTTAACAGCTAAAGAAAATGCTATCAAATTATTTAATTACTCATCTGATGAAGTTGGGTAATGAAAAGAATCGCTGTTAAGAACCTCTCATTCTGCACTGTCTGTTTTGCAGTGGACTACCCCATTTTGGCTGTTGTCTTGTAATCTGCCTATGGTGGCAGGTTGGCTTGGCTGGTCCTGAGGGGTGCAAAGAGGTGTGGAGCAGCAATGCCCCAAGCCAGGGCTGGCTCCCTGGGTTCACTCAGGTGCAGGTGGGCAGGAGCCATCAAGGGGCTTAATGGAGCGGCTGCAGGGACTCCCAAACCTGCCCAGGAGCCCTTTAGGAGGGTACTGGCTGGTCTAGGTCAGAAGCACACCAGGAGTTCTTGTAACAGTTCATCACAGCAGATGACCATGTTCCACTTTTGGGGGGTGTTTTGTGGTACTTCTGAATTCAGGTGTAACCATGTAACTCACCTCTCAAAACCATCTCTTGGACATGATAATGGCTTACAATATGGTGACTGATAACATCAAGATTATCTAAACAATTAAAAACATAGAAAATTATTTTCTAGCTAGAGAAAGGCTAAAAAAGCCCCGGCAAAATGACCCTTGACAATTTTGGCTTTTGGAAGACAGAAAGCTCATGTGTATTTGTGGCACAGTCTCCCAAAGGCAGACTTGGGATGCTGCATTGGTAGCTGCATTGCTGTCTGTCTCCCTGTGCATATGCAACTGCTGAATGCAGTTGCATTTAGTTGTAATAGATAAGAGCACAAACTAAGAACATTTAGGGCTTAAGGAGACTCAGCTTAAAATTTTCTTAACAGATTGAAGACTTGGTATAATTATCCAATAAATGAAAGAAAGTTTATAGTGGTCTTCTATCATATACAAAAGCAATAGGTTTCCATCAGTGGATTTGTAAGAGCAATTAACCTTGTACGGCATTGATGTGCTAGGCCTGAAATGTTTGTAAACTAGGAAACGGTACAGTTTAAATGTCAAGTGTCCTTACAAGACACTAATGAAGTTAAGTTATGCTTTAAGCTAATCAGTGCTGTCAGATATTCATTCCCCCAGTATCTGGTAATCTGGTGATAAACAGGAGGATTAGCTGTAGGAAGTGCAGAGTCGTAGTGACTAATACATATGTATGTAAATGCCACTGCTGGGTATAAAGGCAACATGTTTACAGGTTTGGTTGGAGAACTGTTTTCCTCCAAATATAAATCTGATAGCTCTCATTCTTTTAATTTCTGTTAAACAACATAAAAGCCAGACATTGATTCCACTAGGCTTTTTTGAGTCCTTTTATGATGTTAGAATCAGGGTGAGGTAAAACTCCCAGGCATTTGGCCACCTACAAGTTGAGGTGTCTGCTGTGAGCTGGACATCCAGGCAGAATCTAGGGTTGGTGGGGACAGATGGCTTTTCCAGAAGGTAGTTTATTGCATCGGGTTTAGGAAAGTGTTGCAGGAGGAAGGAACTCAGCAGTATCTCTCTGCCCACAGCAGTCGTGGAAGGGTCTTACCTGACTAGCTTAGACTAAATGCCTCCCTTCCAGATGGACTAAGTTAGATAGGAGAATATTAAACTTTGATCTTGCTGTGCTTATTGCACAAGGAAACACTGTTTCCTGTAATAACTTCAATGACTTATGTATGACAGTTTAGGAGGAGGAAGCTAATTAAGAGATATTTAACTGTCCTATTTTATCTCTAGCTAACAGTGTACTGTACTTTATATTCAACTTTAGTAAGAACAGCAATTATAAATAATAATAAAATGCTGGAGAGAAGCCAATCCTACATGTACAATGTGGTTCTAGCTGGCATTTATTTAGCCTCCTAAACACATACAGTAACTTCTAGCTGGGTTTTCCTTTAGATTAAGAAAAACAAATAAAAAACACAAATAATCTCAAATAGGTTCTGTAAAATCTGGCAGAATGTGTGAAAGAATGTGGTTGAGAACTTAGGTTGTATTGAGTACTTTCTCATTTCAGTACAGGTTATCACTGTCATGTGTCTCAGAGTGTGGATTGCAGCAACAGGCCGGTGCTCATTTTAAGGTCATCTCAGTGATGTGAGAGAGGAGAGCAAGCAAATACATTTACCTGATATGCATAAAGCTACTAGAGAGTGTCCAGAGGAGGGCCACAAAGTTGGTGAAGGGTTTAGAAGAGAAACTATATGAGGAGCAGCTAAAGTCTCTTGGTTTGTTCAGCCCGGAGAAGAGGAAGCTGAGGGGAGACCTCATTGCGGTCTACAGCTTCCTCACAAGGGGAGGAGGAGGGGCAGGTGCTGATCTCTTCTCTGGTGACCGATGACAGGACCCAAGGGAATGGCAGGAAAATGTGCCAGGGGAGGTTTAGGTTGAATATTAGGCAAGGGTTCTTCACCCAGAGGGTGGTGGAGCACTGGAACAGGCTCCCCAGGGAGGCAGTCATGGCACCAAGCCCGGCGATATTCAAGAAACTCTTGGACAGTGCCCTCAGAGACATGGTGTGAATTTGGGGTTGTCCTGTGCAGGGACAGGAGTTGGATGTGATGATCCCTTTGGGTCCCTTCCAGCTCAGGACAGTCTATGATGTCAGTCAGGAGTTTTGGGGGTGAATGAAACAATACAAGTGATCCATTTTCAAAATGTGGCTTCCCACCTGTGGAGTTTCTCAAACATAATTTGAATTGATTTTCCACCCTTTTAACTGGAGTTTTGCCCAAGACTCAGCTGTAAATCTGTGGTGTCCCAGCAACTCTCAGAAACTTGAAATCTGTGAAAAATTTTCCTGCAGCTCTCCAGGTGGTGGCACCCCAGACCTGTTTTTCACTAAGGCAAAAAAAGTTCCTTGAGAAGTCTAGGGGAAGCAAATATTTTGTTTCATATAATTTGTTCCATTTGTAAATAAGTGTTTAAACTTCAGTTGAAGAGTCACAGTTGAAAGGAATCATTAGTAAAACAAAACAAGGACTTCTTACTATCGTTACCTATGATACCTCATTTCTTTTCTTCAAGCTTTTTCAAATACTCTGTCATTCTATGCATATAGACTGTTTATTATTTCATGCACTATTTACTCATGTTAAAAAATGAACTGACAAAAAATAGAGGCAAAGGTCTCCTGCTTGCAAGGAACAGTGGATAAATATATTTGTTTGTACTACGGGATTGCAGTTCCACTAAAAGGAACACTTGACATTTTGATGAATGTCTCCAGGGAAAAAAGGTACTAACTTCAGAACTTAGTTTTAATTATACTAAGGAGATGATATTATTCAAAAGCATCCTACTGGTAAGGTGTAGCATTTCCTGAAACAGTTAGTGGAAAATGCCACATTAATCAGTTGAATATTTCACACAAATGGCTTAATGATGGGAATAAGTTGAAAGCACTGTAGTATAAAAAAAAAAAAAAAAAGAGACAGATTGTTTATTTAAGGGAGTAAGATCACATTTAAATGACCTCTTTCAAGACTAAGTTTTAAAGAGCGGAATGACAGTGGGGAGGAGGCAATGCTGTTTTATCCTTGTTAGTGTGCTCTGGTGCTGTGCTCAGTTGAAAAAGACACAAGGCATGCCTGAGAAGCTCACAACCCTGCAAGTTATGCCCATGGCCTTTCACTGACTAGCTGCAGTGTAAATATAATCTGCCATTGAGATTTATGCTGTTGGAATCAGAACTCTATTTAGTAAAGAAGGCAGATCAAGCACCTCCAGACCCACTTTGGTTTGTCTGCTCTTACAGTTAAAACACAAGACCACAAGGGTTCAGATGGAGTTGTTTCTCTTCCCTTCAGAAAGATAAAAGCCAGACATTTGGGTCCAAGTCTTTTTGAATAGGCAAAGAAATTAACATGAGGTATATGAGTGTGAGTTATGGCTGTGTGCTGTCACTGTATTTCTACATTTCACATACAGATCTGGCCATTTTTGTCTTCTCACATGCCCTCCATAGCCATTTGTGATATCTCTGTTAATGATGCACATTACCCATATGTTTTGCTGTCACATTCATGTGCCTAAACATTTTATTATCCTGTCCTTTCTCCTCATGTTCCCTCATTCTGTACCACCAGGCCATCAGAAAAAAGTTTACACAGCTGGTTGAATCCCAACCTACACAAAGTCACATAAAGTTGTCAGTCAAACTATTAATGTTGTAAAGGATCAGAGTGTGGGCTGCAATTTTTCTGAAGCAGTGACACACAGAGGTCTTTCCTCATAGAATAGCAATGCCCTTAGTGGTACAAGGGCCCCTTGCATGGGTGAGCACTTTCAGCTAAAAGAAGCAAAGAGTCACACTACAATTTTCAGCAACACCACTTTTTCTGGTCCTCTTCAGAGAAGAGGGATGCAGTAAAGGGCCCTTCTGAGTGATGATATTGATAGAGAAGATAAATGCAGGAAAACAGAAGGATGCTGGAAATCCTCCCTTGACTCACTACCACTGAGAGACAGCCAAATTGCACTATGTGCATTTTGCTAATGTACACACTCTAGGAAGGCACCTGGAAGTTCACAAAGTGGTAAGTAACTGCCAATGTGGATTTGTCAAGAACAGATCATGTCAAAGCAGTCTAATTTCCTTCAATAAAAGTATAAGTGGCTTTGTGGTAAAGAAAGAAACTGGAGATATCTCTTAACTTTAGTGTGTCTTTTTGCAGTCTCCCATGGCTTGCTCATAGGCAGACTGGTGCAACATTTTCCAGGGGAAACATCTGAAAGCCAGGACACAGGTCTTGAGAAAGCCATCCTTAGGCAACAGCTTGGGCACACATATCAAATGGGGTTGTATGAGCGTCAGTCATGTGTTGGCTACTATTAAATAAAGACTTGGTTGGCAAATAAGAGAGGATGCCTGCTGTATTTTCATGTAAGTCTAAGCTGGGAAGGACTGCAAATATTTTAGATAGCAGGGCTCAAAAAGATCTCAGTGAATAGAGATAAATTGACTGAAATAAATAGGCTGCTATTCAATGAGGATAAATGGAAGTCTCTACCCCTTGACTGAAAAAATGAACTGCATTGCTATGGGGGGGAGGGGGGGAGACAATGAGATAGGCAGCAGTAATACAGATTTTCGCAGCTTTTAGCAGGTCACAAACCAAACATAAATTAACATCATCACGATGCTGTAAAAATGCAAACCTCATGGGGGCCTCCCTTCTTGCAAGGCCTCAGCTGTACCATAGGCTCCACTTTTGCATGGCACACATAAAGAAATATATTGAAAGAAATATCCCTTAGTTTGCTGAAACGAATGTAAAAACAGGCCAGTAGAGAAATTTTATATTACTACGACTCCCACAGTCAGAAATGTGTTGAAGAATATTATTGCATGCTTTCAAATAGTTGAAATCATTAGGGCTAACCTGAGAAGCAAAGAAATTAAGACAAAGGTGGTGGAGATTCTCAGACAAGATTAGTAGAGCTAAACGTGTATGGTTTGCTTAGGCAATCATTACAAACAAAAACGTGTGAATAGTGAGAATGGTGAGAATAATTTGGCATGTTACACACATGTAAATAGGGAGTGATGGTGGCAATCAGAACTAGAAGTTGGGCTAATATTAGAAAGACCCCTGCCCTTGTGAACATGCAGTATTATTAAGTAGTCTCCATCAGGATGTACTGGAAGTCCAGCATAAACCAGTCTGTGACTGTTATCCTTCAGTCCCTCAGTAAGGAACAATACCATCTCCACTGTTAGTGAGAAAGACTACTGCACACAAGTATTACCTTTATTTAAATTTTAAGATTCTATGAAAAAAACCTCCAAACCTGTTTGTTTCTTTTGCTGTCATGTTATTTAGAAATTCTGTAATTCCCAGTAGGTTTTTTACTCATTAGTCCACATTAATATACATATCCTTAAATAGGACAGCTTAAAACCAAGATCGTCATGTTTGATGTTCACTAAGCACACAAGAGAAAAAATGCTACATTGAGAGATTCAAAAAGGACTCCTATTTGCTTTGTCTTACCACTTGGGTGACTACCTGAATTCCTCCAGTTTGGTGCCTCCTGGTCCTCCCTCCTTTCTCATAATTTCTGGGATTTCTAGTTCATCATTGCTGAATAAGAGTCCAGGGGTCCTTTTTGAAGGGAGGAGAACTGCAGCTGACTGTCAAGCCAGGCACACAAACATCATCAGTCAGAAGTTGAATTGTGTCTATAGGGTGTATAAGCTGATGGAACATGTTATTGTTATAGTTATCGGTGTTAGACAATTCCTCTTGTACACCAGAGTTAGTGCCATGCTCGATGACTTGTCAGTATGTCATCCTGAACATCATACCAGCCATGTCTTTGGAGGTGAAGAGACTATCACCTATATCAAAACCAGCATAGTCTCTTGGTGTCTCTGGACACTAGCAAATATTGAGTCAAATAACTAAGATGGGCCAGCAGGGTCTTGCAGTGCATGCTCAGAGGTACATGGCAGCTGGTGCCTTTCTCCTCTTCCTAATTTTGCTCTTGATTTCTGCAACTGTGAGGGTTGGGAATCCTTCCTTCCCTTGCCACGTGCTAATCCCATATGCACACAGCATGTTTGGTAGTGACTTGCTGTGGAGATTTAGACATTTTCTACCTGCAGGATGTCTGATTTTCTAGGGTTTAACACTTTTGGGATAATACATAATTTGGTCGGATTTGTGCTCTTCTTACCACTCCCATTACCTTTTGTATTAGTGCTGTAGCTACTTCTCCATTGGTAGAGAAATTTAAGAAAGATGCCATGAAAGGGCATTCCAGAATGGGAGAAGCCAACATTTTGCTTTCTGCTTCCTCCTTTCCTTTTTTAACACCGCTGTGCAAAACCTTTTGGTCAAACATCCTCCTGGTGGCTAGAAGATAATATAAAGATATAAAAAGTATAAAAAATCACTTTCCCACCAGCCATGAGCTGTTGTGGGTGCCTCTGGTGCAGAGCGTTGCATGGTGTGAGCCGTGCTGCCTGGTGCTCGCTGTTCCCAGGACAGCTCTTTTGTGGGGCCACAACTCCAACCCCAAGCAGTGTTGCTACTTCTTAATGCAGCTTTTCAGCCTGGAGACTCAGTGCATCTCAGGGATTATATATCTTATCCTTCACGTTATTTTCTATGCTTTAAAGCATAAGCTTTTATTTCTTTTGTATTTCAACCACTTCAAATGGGCATTGTGGTTACGAAGCCTTTAGGGCATTAAAAATCTATTTCATGGTAACAAGCAATTTTTATTTTTCTTAGGATTTCCAACTGAAATTCTGTACATCTCTCCCCACTCTTGTTGTTTACCATTCCAGCTTATTCTAGTTATTCCTGTGGGTACAAATAGGCAGGTACATAGTTGCCACCAATGGATGCTTGGCTGTCACTGCTTTTCCTTGATTATAAAATTGAAAAACTCACATGGGAAAAAGTAGTCATACTTTCTTTACAAACTATACACAGTGTGAGGTTTAGCCACTACAGCTACTTTGTAATATCTAAGTCTACCTTCTGTCATTTCAAATAATGATCAAAACTCTGCTGTTGGTTATCTTTGGAAAACTCCCCAGATTTTACCAGGCTTACATCGCTTTAGGAGTGAGCAGGCTTTCCCTCATGTTCTCTTGCATGACTCCCGGTGGATAAAATCTGTAAAGATACCAAAAACAGAATATAGATGGAACTGATGGGAAATGGAAGCAGGGTAAAATCCAGCAGAGGATGCTTGACACAGATCAGTCTCTCACTTTACTACCATTTTATAACACAACACCATAAATTCACTGGTGTTGATTGAGCTACTCCAGGGTCACACCATGAAACCTGGGCATATCATCTGGGCTCTCAAGAAGAGGTCACCAGAACAGGAGAGAAATAGGAAGATAGTTTTTTTTTGTGCTGGATCTGAGTTAGTGTTACAGCTTTTCTTGATTTAGCTGCCTTTAAGGACTGCAGGAAAGACAACAGATAAGTGATAGAAAGAAGGAGAGGAAACCTAATTTAGAACCAAAGGAGTCACAAGAAGATTTAGCTGAGCAATGCCTGGTGTTTTCACTGTGATGATTCAGAGGGCAGGACCTCCAGGAGTGATTACAGGTAATGATTTTATATAGACGTGGAGATAATGTCCTTATCAATATGTGGGAGAAGCAAGACTGCTTGAAATGAAAATATTTTATTTGTGGAAGCCATGCAAGCAAGTAGAAAATATAAAGTGAGGAAAAATGAGAAATCAGAGAAGTAGTTCATCTGAAAAGAAATCCCTGGGGTTACACAAGGAGACAAATGCTCTGGATATCTGAGGACCCTCCTAGAATTTCTGAAGCCAGGTGAGCTGTACATCAGGTCACTTTGGCCATGGGACATCAAGTCTCACAGGCCCCTTAGCCTGAGTTCACCAGTGAACTGGGTAAAATACAAAACCACACAAAGGCCTGTGAAAAAATCATCCCAGCACCCTCCCCTGCCAATAATGTGTGTCTTCTGTGTTGCTACAGGATAGACTCTATGGTCTTCAGGGCAGAAACTTCCCTGTGGTTTGTTCATTGTGCAGTTACTGAGAGCTGGAGGCGATATTGCAAGGTAAGTAGTAATAAAAACCTCCCTCATATCAAAGAGAAAACCTTCAAGGGCAAGGGTGTCTGGAAGGAAGTGCCACTGAAGAGAATATCAAGCTTCATAAGCAGCTACTGCAGATGAGCTTTTAATTAAAAAAAAAAAAGAATAAACAGCAGAAGAAAGCTAATCAAATTATAAAGAAAAAGCAGAGAGGCCTGCTTGATATTTCTTTCTTTCTTTTTTTTTTTTTAATGCTGCTTTTTATTGTTTATGAAACAAATGCTTAAACAAGCACTACTGGTGTTGTCAGTAATACTGTAACATTTGCCTTCAGTCCCTTTGTTGCTCAGGGAACATGTCAGATTTTCAGCACATTTAGCCTTGCTATTTACTTCACAAATCACAGCTGTACAACCAAGCCAATTTTTCTAGAAATGAAATGCTGAGGAAATTAAATTTCTCTAGTGTTGTTTCCAGGTATTCTGAATTTGGCATAATCTTTTCATTAATTTGGTTTGGGAAAGAGATAAGCTGTAAAAACATGGTATTCCTGTAGGATTAAATAATAAAGATCACTGGTGACAGTTAAAGAATACAACATTTGTACCTTCGTGGGTCCTAGAACAAGTTTGTATTAACAGAATCTTTTTCAGAATATAAGCACCCAATATTAAAAAGGTAGAAAACAGGAGAAGGATGTAAAAGACAAAAAAAATCTGAAGCCCTCAATGTAAATTCACAGGCTGGTGATTGAACTAAAATTAAATGCTCTGTTGTAAATGAAATGCCTTTAGTCAAGGTATTTCTTGGTATAAATATTTTACCTTGATAAGCAACGTCAAGCTTTACTTTTAAGGCATTTGCAGTGACCTTCAGGGCAGACAGTGGAAAGAAGCTGATTGCACTGAATGAAATTTTGTTGCTGACTTCCAGATGCAGGACACAGGCAGGTCAGGTAGCTGACTTTAGCTAATCCAGCACCTAGAAAACAATGCTATGGGAATGCCCAATTTTTACTGAATAAGAATCTAATTCCATATGTTTCCTTTGCACAGGTTAAAGAGCTCAAGGAATAAGAAAATGAGAAAGGAAGTTTATATGCTTCTTCATGTGTGAGAACTGCAAGTAAGACTAACCAACTTAGCAGGGTCAAGTACGCACTGTCTCACAACAGAGTAACAGCCATGGACAAAAATATTCCTAAACCACAGTGGTACTGTAGTAAGATTGAGATATTCAGAAACAGACACTTGACTTAACTCTTTTTTTACTGAAGCTAAGGTTTCCAAAGTCCCCTTTAGGAATCCACTGTTGTTTAAAATTTGGTTTGGAAAGCACTGGGAGACAAAGGTTGTGGGTGACAATGTAAAGCCTCCAGGCAGCTGTGATTACATGCACACCAAGGAAAAGAGTGGAGTGAAGGTCCAGTGCTTTTGCAAATCCACTTGGATACTTCCAGTGCCTTCTACAGAATAAGGATATTTCCCTCCCTCACAGTATGACGTAATAACTTGGTAGCAGAAAAATCAATGTTTGTTTGCAAGCATAGTGTGATTTCGATGTTGCATGAAAGCTTGCACAATGTTAGGCACTTTCTTTATTTTAAAATACTCATGTTTTGAAACTAGGTCAGTTTCCTATGTAAAAGAATCACAGTAAAAACTTGTCATAGTCTTCCAGTCTGTAAAAAACAAAGCTTGAGTTCAGATAAATATTCGCAATGAAAGTTTGGTCAAACATAAATGCAACTAATTAAGCCAGTTAGAGATTTGCTCACTGATCACTATTCTAATAACTGGCATATAGTAATGGCTTTAATGTAATAGAGGAGGTAATTTTGCAATTTGTTTTCCAGTAGAAAATCTGCCGTAAGTCATCTGAATACTCGGGTGTAGGCTCAATCCACATCTCATATATTCTTTCTTATTGTGGATCCTGTGTTTCCACAGAAGCATTATAAATATTAAAAAATAAATTTTGAAACTACGTATTAGTAAATTACTTTATTTCTTACAAATTATTTATGTGATAATATTTCTTATTATAGAGAACAATAATATCTCTTGGCAAAATTCACGTTTCAAAATACTTGGTTTTTCTGACTTTTTCCCTGTTTCTCCAATCTTATTCCACTGTGAGGCACATTTGCATTGATACTATCCCATAATTCCTTCTTCAGCATAATTTTTAGCTGAAATACACTACTATTGTTTTGCACCTTATTTGTTGAGTGAACAGAAGGAGAAATTGCAGGAAGGAAGGGATGAAGAGTAAAGAAAACTCTGCTATTTCCTACTTTTTCCTGCTAATTACTGTCTAGGTCTTTTCATATAAAGATACACAAGTGCTCCCACCCACAGAATAGCAAATTAGTGGAAAGCAGTTTCCGAGAGATATTAATTTTCTCCCTTATGCCACTGCTGACATCAGCAATAATTTTGTCTGGAAATGCCGCTTCTCTTCTCTGTAATTGAACAGGCATTTTGCTACCAATTTCAACAAGATCCATTGTTTAGCTTTGCATTTTCTGTGTCTTGTATTCCAAATTATTCCTCTGAACAGAGGACTACTCAGAAAGCAGAGCCATGTCTACATAACTGAGGAATCTTCCACTTCAATAAAGTATTTTCTGGAGTGTTGAAATTTAAGCCTCACAGTTTCAGGAGTTTCTGAGCATTTCAGAAGCCCTTCTTGGTGTGTTTAGTCTTTGTTCCTTTCGTGGCATGGCTGGATCTCTTCAGCACCAGCTTTAGCTGTTCACTCACCGATTCTGTAGCCACGGACAAATGTGTCATCTTGCGTGTTTGATGTCCTGTGCTTCGCATCAGTAATCTGTTCACAGAGTTCTTCAATGTGGAGGTGACACTTCTGACTTGCTTGCCATTCCCTTTTGCAGCAGGGGAAAACTGGGGGAACGTGAGGCAGAGTACTAGCCGATGACAGAGGCAGTAAGGAAAAGAAGGGTAATGTTAGACAACACAGAGAGTTTAAAAACAAATTAACCCTGTTTGCAATTAACAGATCATGAGAAAACCTGTGGAGCAAAGCCTTCCAAATGGACAATGTGGTGACACCTTCATAGGCTGAATATCTTCTGTAGAAACACCCCTTAGTATATAAATGTAATACCCAAAATTATTTCATACCATTGAAAACATACTACAGAAGTTAAAAGAATAAGGACACTTCCCACCAAACAGTAAATTCAAATTATGTAGGCTACTATATTATTCAAGTTGTCAGATTGTATACAGTTAATTAAATGATCTGACTGAGTGAGTGTCCCAGCATGTTTCAAAATATGATCAAGAAGCCAGCAAAACACAACATTGGTCTTCGAGTGACTTTTCGGGTAAATCAGTGGCAAAAATGGTAGACACTGCTACACGACTGTGTTGAGCAATAGAGGACTGGCCTAACGTCTCTGGACCAGGTGGGTCCAGTCCACAGGTCTGCCAGCAGGAACAAGAACGTGGAGAGTACAGGTAGCAGATACATCTGGAAGTATGTTTGAAATTATGGGTATGGCACCTGTGTGCAGTACTTTGTGGTTAAAAATGGGGAAGCATAAAGCGCAGCACGTCAGCAGAGGACTAGCTGTAGAAACTGCTCATTTAGTGCTTTGCAGTCTTCCTGCCACTGGCTGCCACCTTGTTGAATAAGTTCTCCCTGCCTAGGTTTGTGGAGTGTTCTCTTCCATATGCCCTAGATTCAACTTGAGCCCTCATTCTGCCCTTTCTGCCTCTGGTGAAGGTCTGTAACAACCACCGTGCAGAGATAAACACTTTGTCCCCTACTTGTCTCTCTGTTCCCTCTGACATTGCTGAACATGCTCCACATCTGAAGCTCTTGCTGACCCTCATTTCTGTGGTGCTGTCTTATCTTGTGTCTATTACTCCTCCCTAGCACCACTTTAAGATTTCTTTTAGGTATCCCCCTTTTTCCCCTCTGGGGAATGGTCCTTGACCTCTGACTACTCTCACTCTATGACCTTTCTTTGGATGATATCATCTGCCTAATATGCTTCAAGTACTATATTTAACTTTAAACAAACCCACAATTCTTTTAAACTATGCTGTTACCCATGAGTAGTCTCCTTTGATCAAATACAGTATTTCTTTCTTCTTTACTTTGGATATCTGATCACCAGCTTAACATTTACTTGGCAAAACCTGAGGTTCTTTCAATCCCCCACTAACTCCCTTGCTTTTCTCAATCACCGATCACAGCAGCCCTTTATTTTCTGTCACTTATTTGCAGTCTGACTGAAAGTTTTAACACTTCTTTCTCCCTTGCTCTGTATATCTACCTTTTGCCATGTTTATCTTCCCAGTACTTTCTAGACTGTAGTCCTTCCTGCCTGCTCTTCTTATTTAACAATTCCAGCCAGATCATTACCTGCATGCATCTTGGATACATTACCCTTCTCCTGGCCTTTCCCAAACTTATGGCATCTTTCAGCATTCAGAGAAGAGGTGAACTAATTTTCCTCACCTGTCATGTATCTTTTCCTTACCCTACTATTCACCATCACATGAAAGTTCAAGTTTTGCATGTCCCTTATATTTGTTGTGTCACTGATGTTTGCTTTGAAAGTCCAATTTCCCACTAATTCACAAGCACCTTTACTTTCTTCCTCCTACTGCTTCTTGCACTCAAACTGCTGCCTTAGATTCAAGTAGAAAGCCTAGCAGATATATAGATCAAGATCTAGTTCAGTCACCTAACACAACAAAAACCCCAACAAAACAACAAAGTCATCTCCAATGGCTGTGTAGGAAGAATTGGGAGTGGGACATAAGGTTTATTTGCTTTAGAGTTTTCAAATTATTCAGAATGATGATGTTGCAGCCCAGGTTTTGTTACTGTCCTTTTAACTGCTGTGCCTTCTCCCAGTGTCTGATGTGCTGTGACTTGTCTAACTTCCAAACATTCTGCAACACCCAGCTGTGTGACCATCTATTGATGAAGTTAATATTCTTGAAAGTTAAGGGGTTTTAAGTTAAAATTAAACAGGGTGGCACTATTTGTGGCTAACTTTTGAAACTGTGAAAATAATCAAGTGGTGAGGGCTGACAATAAAGTGTTACTGCTTTAGTTAACTTCTATTTTGTATCCCTCCTGTCCATGTACAGTTGAAAGTATGTCAAGGACATTACAGCTCAATGATGAGTATTTTCTGAATAAATGTGTTCAAATAAATAAGCATTCTCATTTGCATTAACACAGTCTGTTCAAATTTCTAGTAGACTGAGGCAACATGCAGACACAAAAGGAAAGATAACCCCTTCTCCAAAGGGTTTATAACATTAACATAAGGCAAGATGCGTAGTTGAAACAAACAAAACGAGGCTTGGGAGGTAATGGGTATCCAGAGGTCTCCATTAGTCACACAGCCAGTTTTTGGGAAAGTAGGTGATGTACGCCAGACAAAGGGCTTGTATGATGTTGTTGGCAGAGACAAAGGAACATGTTAAACACAGGTATTTTAGTTTGTCATTGCTCAACTCAGAATAAGCAAGCAGTGTTTAAAGGTCATCATGCTATATGAATCATAGAGAAAGATTTGAAGGAAGAACACCATGGATTTGGGTAAAACACTGCACTTTTTACTGTTACTTCAGTCCCTTTCTCCTCTCTTGCTTTTTATCACCCTCACTTACATATCCTCCTTCCTCTGGAATTGTCATATTTAACAGTTCCTCATAAAGAGAGGCTGTATCCATCTTTGTGGCTGTACAGTCCTTAATACAAGGGAGCCCTAAGCAAGGTACAGCCTGTGGTTACTAGGAAAACTATCATCACAGTTATTCTGCACTTCTGTGCCCTTTGCTTTGCTTGCAAAGTTAAATGAGAAATAGAAACATCAACATTCAGAGCACCAGATCTTTAAACCCCTGCCTGTGTATTCCTCCTGTACACTGAATGGGGCATAAACTGACCAAAAGGTTATATCTGGGAGTAAAATTTAAACTGATGATGAAAATGGTCAACAGGACCTAGGTTCTTAAATTGCTTCATAGATTTAACTCCCAAATCTTAATTCTACAGGTCATGCATCAAAATCTTCATATGGAACCATTGTAACTGTAACATAGCCCCCAAGGGAGGGGGACAAATTCTCCTACCCCACACTGCAGGGCAGGAGAGAGTAAAGACAGATGAAGAGTGCCCCACAAGCCCCACCTGCACCCTGAGACTTACCTCCGCAGCCAGGAATGCACACTGCGTACAGCACGCCACACGCCATGCACCATGCACCACACACCAGGCACTGCGCACTGCACATCATGTGCTACAGTGCCTCATGCTGCTTACGGTACACCAGCACTGCACACACCACCTGCTCTGGAGTCATGCACTGACCATCTCCCCTCTCCGTAAGACATATCTCAAAAGATACAACTGCATGACTACCTTAAGTCAGATGTTTCACAACATTCAACCACTTGACTTCACAAACCTAAAACATATTCACTTTGTTTGTAATTTTGTTTTTATTTAAAAGGCTGAAAACAAATTCTGTGAGGTACACCAGGACCACTTCCACTTTTCCTCAGCGTGGCTTGAGCCACAGGCTTTCAGCAAAATGCTCCTGGCATGCTATAAAAATGAAAAAGCTTTTAATGAGCTCTTGAACTCTATAAAAACAACCAGATTTGCTGTTCCCAGATGACAGCTGTTACCTTGAGGGGGTGGCCAGCTGCTGGGAACATGTGCTTTGACCAAGAGGTGGTCATGGTAGCATGGTCTCATTTCCCTCTGTTATGCCTTTTTACTGTGTTTCTATTTCATATCATCTCAGCAGGCTGTAAAAATTTCCCTGAACCAAATGAGCTAGAAAAGGGACATAGCAACTTCTGGCAGTGTGTATTTTAGCAAAATCTAAACAGATTTCCTGAGGTGAAGTAGATAGCCTTTGTAACCTGAGAGCTTTCTCCCCACTCAATGATGCAATGCCTACAATGATGTTAGTGGATCAGAATGAATGAATGAATAGATTATAGGCAGGGAGCCTGGACAGAGGAGTTAACATACACAATCACAATAATATATCAAACAAGTAATGGTTTGGCTAACTAATAAGTTCCCAGTAAAGAATGGAAAAAGGACCCTCAGCCTGGATGGTCGCATCCAGAGGGTAGTGGTCAACGGCTCAATGTCAAGATGGAAATAAGTGACGAGTGATGTCCCTCAGGGCTGGTACTGTTGACTATCTTCATCAATGGCATAGACAGTGGGATCGAGTGCACCCTTAGCAAGTTTTCAGACAACACCAAGCAGAATGGTGTGGTTGACATGCCTGGGGGACAGGATGCCAACCAGAGGGACCTGAACAAGCTCAAGAAGTGGGCCCATGTGATCCTCAGGAGGTTCAACCAGGACAAGTGCAAGGTCCTGCACCTGGGTCCAGGCAACCCCTGGTATCAATACAGGCTGGGGGATGAAGGGATTGAGAGAGGCCCTGTGGAGAAGGACGTGGGGGTACTGGTAGATGAAAAGCTGGACATGAGTCAACAACGTGCACTCCCAGCCCAGAAGTCCCAACCGTATCCTAGGCTGCATCAAAAGCAGCGTGGCCAGCAGGTTCGAGGGAGGTGATTCTGCCCCTCTGCTGCACTCTGGTGAGATCCCACCTGCAGTGCTGTGTCCAGCTCTGGAGTCACAGTATAGGAAAGACATGGACCTGTTGGAGGGGGTCCAGAGGAGGGTGACAAAAATGATCCGAGGGCTGGAGCACCTCTCCTATGAGGACAGTCTGAGAGAGCTGGGGTTGTTCAGCGTGCAGAAGAGAAGGGCTGTGAGGAGACCTTATTGCAGCCTTTCAGTACTTAAAAAGGGGTTACAGGAAAGGTGGGGACAGACTTTTTAGTAGGGTCTGTAGTGATACAAGGGGTAATGGTTTTAAACTAAAGGAGGATAGATTCAGGCGAGATTTAAGGAAGAAATTTTTTACAGTGAGGGTGGTCAGACACTGGCATAGGTTGCCCAGATAGGCAGTAGATGCCCCATCCCTGGAAGTGTTCAAGGTCAGGTTGGATGGGGCTCTGAGCAACCTGACCCTGTTGAAGATGTCTCTGCTCATTGCAGGAGGGGTTGGACTAGTTGACATTTAAAGGTCCCGTCCAACCCAATCTATTCTATGATTCTATGATTCTACATTGACCAGTTAGTTCCATTCCTTTATCAGTTCCTAGATGGTCTGTTGGCACTGTATTGAGGATGAAAATCTGAACAGAGCAGAATCCTTCACTAGCTATTTGCAAGCTGTTTAAAGGGAAGCAACGGATATATCTTTCCCAATACTTAACATATAGTACTTCACCAAGTCAATATATTGCAGGGGAATACAGCTACATACCTCAGTAAATGTTTTTTTTAAGACAGAAAATGTAATAGGATTTTAAATAATAAGAAAATAATATTGTGGCTGGAAGTTACTATTAAACAACTATTACATCAGTACGAGTTTGTAGTTTTCATTTTATATTAGTAATCTGGAGGAAAGAACATGTAGTCTGCAGAGAGGGAGCAGAGAGTCTGTATTTCAGAGGATAATTTATTCTGAGTGATTTGGAGGGAACAATCCAAATACAGACCCGCATTCTGTAAATTAGTGCTGTCATTCAGTAAAGGGGAAAACTTACAGGTAACTATACTCACAGTGAAAGCATGCAATAAACACTGGGATGTAGATAACTGTCTAGCACTTACCAGACAAACTGAGTTGCTAACTGAAAGGGTTCTTTCTTTTCTCCTTCAACTGCCCAACTGTTTTTTGAAATTTCTTTTATGTGTTGTGCTGCTTTTGTGTTTATAGAAATGTATACTTCCTTATAGCTTGCCCTTATCTAACCAGCTTTCTTACAGAAGTCTGTTTAATGGCAGGCAGACATAATTTCAATTCTTTAAGGTCATGCTGCTCTTGTCAAGGTTTAGGACACATGCTAGAGTTACGCTGGCTTTTTGAGGTAGCTACATCATGGCTTTAAAGAAAGACTTGTAATGGGCAACACGTTCCTATGGAAATACCGTATATTATTTAAAAATTATAGTCCTCAAGGAATATACTCCCATAGATATTTAATGAAGCATAATCTATTCCTATTTCAGATAGTTTAGAAAAGAGGTGTTCTTTCTCACATTTATAACAGCTGGAACATAGTAAACTATGTTAATACTAACCAGCCAGCAATTAACAGATTCACAGAATAAACCTGGCTTTCCTGAAAGTTGCAAAAATATAAACTAGTGGGCAACCTGAGAGTAAAGCCCTCAGCAAGAACAAAAACAAGCCCAGTGATCTCTGAAGCAAAAATTTAAGTGACTGGAGACGGCTGCCCCAGAGCAAGAAGCACTGGCACTTATCTCATCCTCAGGGAAGTGGCTTCCTGAGTCATGGTCTTTGCCAAGAATAAGAAGTCTTAACAGCATTTCCTGCGTCGTCATTGTTGCTGTTGTTTTGAATTATAACTCCTTCCCATTCTGGCTTATTCCTCTCCATATAATTTCTCACACCTGGACCCAGGGCCCAAGCAGGGAATAGAAATTCCAGGTCAAATATTAAGGGATTTAAGTAATTTATAGTATTTCATAATGACTTATGAAGCCGTCTATATCCCACACTTGAGAAAGACCTAATGCAATAATTTCTAGAGTCTTTTGTAAGGTATAACAATCTGCTGTGCTAAGTTGTGGTTAGAAAAGTGATCTTCCAGGATTTCAAATTTTAATTGGTCTGGAAGACTTGATGTAATCCCTATTAGCAGAATTACATGTTTGAAGCCATATTCTGACGCATTGTTGTGCACTGGGAGGTCTTTACTCTCAGAGAGTAAATACACAGTTCCAGTAAACGAATAAGCTAAAATGTATTGATAGAGAAGGAAAGTTATTTATTTGGATTTAAACTCCAGATCAGGCCAAAGGGGATTTCTCCATTTTTTCTTAGTTTATACTTCTAAGCAATGGTCCCTTGAAGACGAAAGATGAGTACGTTACATTCAACCAGACTGGAGGTCTCAAATTTATGAATCTTTTCTGAGATCTTTATCAGAAAAAAGATCTATTAGTTTAAGACCAGCTTTGAAAAACAGCATTTCTTCTCTTAAGGACATGTCTATTGCAGAAGGAAGATCTCTACAAGTTTCTGGATCTTCTCTTCATGGAAGTTTCTAGGGTAATTGTGCAGGAATCAGGATTATACCTGAGGTACTGAATGTTTTCCTCAGTGAACTGAAGATAAGTATAGCATTACAATGATCTAAAAATTGTGGAAGGCAAAATAATTAGAGCGCTAAACAAAACTGTGGCCAGAGTCACAGAGAGAGCTCTCCTACCCTGTAATATTCCTAATATACAAGTGTAGGAATATGTGATAGGAGCAAAAGGATAAACCTAACTGGGAGTGTGGCATTGCTGGGGCTGCGCGTAGGTCTGGTTGCATCCATCTGAGAAAAGTATTGGCGAACTGGATACAAATATGGGTCTGGAAAATGCTTAGAGAAAGTGTCATATAGCAAGAAACTTCAAGAGCTTAAGCTATTTATCTTACCATAATCAACAGTGAAAATTACTTGTTTTTAATGTATAGATGCCTACAGGGGAGAAAATCTAGAATATTATAGGTCCCTTACGTTTCCCAGAGAAAGACCTAATAAAAAGATATGGTAATGCTGAAACCAGTCAAATTCAGATTACTCTCTGATTTTAATAGTGAGGATGGTTAACAACAGAGGTGGACGCCTCCAAATTCTTGATTCTTAATTTTTTAGAGGAGGGATTTGACCCAGGCCTGTCCACATGCCTCTGGAGTTTGGGCAAAGCTGATTCAGAGCCCCAGGAGTGGGTGAATGGACCAGGTTTAGGTGCTGAGGTGCTGTGCATCTGGTGAATCTGAGCTGACTCCCTCTAGCTCTGAAAAAAAGCCATTTTTATCTATGAATTACAACTTGAGAGCTGCATGAAGGATAAAAATGTTTCTTATTAAAACAATTTTGTGCAAAATTATTTCATAATTGGCAAAATAATTCAATATTCCAGGAAGAATTTTCTCAAACTCAGCTCAACTTGCTGCATCATAGTTCACGAATCTTAGTTTACTCCAATCCAAGCTCGTGGGGTTTTTTTCTTGAAGAAAATTGAGACTGGATGCTGTAGACAGCATTATAATCTATTCTTTTTTCATCATCATTATTATGGCAGTTATTATTATTATTATTATTATGATATCAGATTTCTTTTATTATCCTTTGTTAAATGCTAACAATCTGCTTGCTATTGTAGAAAATGCAGTAGGCAACACCTGCCCCCAAGTGCATATAATTTCAGCTGCTGATCTGGCAATTTAAAATGCATGGCTGGAATCCACATTAAAGTTAATGGTGCTCTGCTTGAGCACAGCAGTCTGCCTGAGCATTATGAATTGCAGAATCGGGGCCATAAGTATTTGCATGTGGATCTAAGATTCCCCTTAGCCTCTTAAAGTCAAAGCTTAAGGCTAGAGCAGAGAGTGTGATTTCTGTACCTTGGAAGGATACAAGAACTGCTCTGAAACCAGGTACACAGCTTTACGGATTTGTGGTTCTTTTCCTTACTTTGGGTGGAACCCTTTCTCTGACCCAAATTTCACAGGAATCAGAGGCTACTTCAACCCAGAAGCCTGCCAATGAAATGACTATTGGTGTTGTCTTTGCTATGGGCTCTGTAAATCACCCATAGCTCTGGGGAGGAGCCGGGAGGTGCTGCTGAGAGGAAGCTGGCACCTCTGGCATGCCAGCAGCACTGGACCAGCCAGCAGCACTTGCTGCAGGGCTGGGAACTTGGCTCCTGGACCAGACTTGCACCTCATGGGGACACCTGCACTGCTCCAGGTCTCCTGACAAGAGCTGCTAGGAACACCGAATCCAGATCTGGGATCACCAAAAGGGCTAACTCAAGACATTTGGAAGAAAGCTATTTAGGTTCATCTAGCTGGTGTTTCTGGAGGAAATTTTGTTCATCAGAAAAAAATTCTCCTTGGATCTTCAGTCACTTTAATTACTCAAGTCTGTCTGAGTCCTATTTACTTGTGTGCTTAAAATTGAAGAATGCATGAATAAAAAAGAAGAACATAGACAGTGGAAAGTAATTCCCTGTTGCACTTTTGTTTCACTAATTAAATAAGAAGAAACTGATGCAGCTGGGGATGAGGAAGGCTGTGAAAATTATTTGTACGCCAGGTGTTTGAGAAGGGCACCGTTCCTGCGCAGTACTCTGAATCTCAACAGAGTGCGCAGCAACCACCACCAAGCACATGTTTCTATATTTAGAGGATCCTAGCAAAATCTACTGAGTATAGGATGTTGAATAGAAACAGCAGTTTTCGTCAGTGTATTATCTTCCCCCTCTTTACACTGATTTTTCAGGAGAAAACAGCCAGCTAAACTCTAGCTGCTATTAGCAAAAATAGCAGCAACTCAACTGGAACGAATTTCACTGTTGACTGCATTGCAGTGTATACAACTGATTTCATTCCAGATTCAGAGATAAGCGAAAGTGTCTTGGCTGTGTTGTCCTTGACCTCTGCCAGGTACAGGTAGTCTCCTGGCCCAGTCAGTGTGATGCAGGAATAATATTTCTCCCTCTGAAATGGCAAGTGTTAGTTTCTTTTTTTTTTTTTTGCCCCCTTTTCTCCTTTCAGGTTACCTGTGAATTTTCAAGCCAGCTCCAGAAGCTTAGTGGAACTGAGCTGCCTCTCATTAACTGGGGTGCCAATGGCCCTGTCTCCTCTTATCTCCAACATGAGCCTTCCTCCCTCCTCTATGTCCCCTAACTGGATTTCAATTTCCAGTTTGCTTTTCTTGCATGCTGCCCTCTTGGACTGGGAAATATCCTCCAAAGTCATTGGGCCACTTCTGTTAGAATATAAGATCACAAAAGTTACAGCTGGAGAAGAACATGCTGCCCTCTTAAATTTAAGAAGGTGAGTATAGCACAGGGTCAGGTGCTGCCCTCAATTATACCAGTACAGATCTGGAGGAATTTTGTTTTCTTCAATGACATTAATCCTGTTAACTGAAAGTCAAGACCACGCATTTCCCTTTATACCCCTTCTCCTTCTCCAGTTTATAAATGATTCCTATCATGAAGGATTTAGGGATATTCTGTACAGCAGAAGGTTTATAAATATTAATGGTATCATACCTTGCATGTGAGGCACAGGACAGGTAGTCTGTTTAGAAAGAGCTCATTTATCCTCTGTGGGCACTGCAAGCATGGCCAGTCCAAGACAGCTTGAATTTATGAGGTGCAGAGATTTCAGGGGAAGGGAACACTAGGTATTCACTTCCTCCTGCAAATCTAAGACTCTCCTGCTGCAACACAGGGTTTGATCTCCTAGGTTAAGCTCACACTCTCTTCATGGATATATCTTCTCCAGAACTTTTAAAGATGGAGGAAGACATGCCTTACCTCTCACTTCTCCTCCTCACAGTCGCTCTTTGGGTCCTTCTTGCTCTTCTGCATTTTGCCTTTCTGGTCTCTGTTTCTCCTCCCTCTATCACTCATCTCCCTGTTCTCCTAATTTATCCAGCAGCTTTCTTCACTTCACCTTCTTTCATTTCTCTGCACACTGGAGAAGGACCATATCCTGTAGGTTGTGAAGAGGAGAAATTTAGCTTAGATGCTTGTATAATTACTTCACCTTTTTAGGAAGCACAGCTTGGAAAATAATTTGTGTAATTTTACTGGAATCATGCTAACCAAAATTTAAGCAATTGGAATATGCATTTAAACTAAAAAGCTACCACACTAGATGCTTCTTTAAGAATTTCTGTTTGTAGTTGAATAATTACCATTATCATTATACTCTCCTCAATTCTGCCATAGAGCATTTTTTGAGTAAAATTTCTGTGAAAACTTTCAATGTCAAAGTAACTGAAGAGCTCTGTCTGGATGCTCTATGCCTGCACGGGACCACCAGCAGGATTCTCATAAGGCAAATTGCTTCCCTATGAGAGCTGCCTCCAGTGCAGTCATGACCTGCGACAAAAACTCAGCTCTGTGTCACTGCCATAAAGAACACTGAATGTGTACCTATAATTAATGCCTGTAGTCTTCAGCAGAGCTTGTCCTGAGTGGTAAGAGTGGGAAGTTATCACCTCAAACACAATGATGCTGGAACTTCGTCCCATGGCTTCGGCAATGGTCTGTGGGTTTGTGCCTCATGAATGCACAACAATAAAGATAATTTTTTATAAGGCTTTGGGTTTTTTTTCCTCAAAAGGAAAGCTCTGCCCTTAATCTATACTTAATATTTTTCATATTTTGTCTTTTCCTGCAGAAACAATTTCTACTTGGATAAATACCAAAACTCAGAGCATTGATGCAGCAGGCAAGGCTCAGCATTCCTCAGGGGGCTGGGGTCTCCTCCACCCCAGCTCAATACGTGTAACCACACTGTACACACTAAAGCATCCAGATATAGAGCAGAACTTCTCTCTCTCTAGATTTCACTGTGGTTCAGCTGTGCTTTCCCTGAAGTTAATGCTGACATGCTTTAATACCCCTATTTATCTTCAGTTTTACAGATCTAAACCAGGGGAACCTTAAGCATTCAATTTTGTGTTAAAACTTCTGAAACCATCTTAAACCTCGCTTTCACTTCTTGACCTTTTGCTCGGTCATGGTGACACAGAAGGGAAGTGTGGGTCTCTGTGCGGGAGGGTCCCCCTGGAGGAGGAACAGGACATTACTTTGTTCCTCTGGCCTTTCTGAAATGGCTGAAGAAGACCAATGTTGGCATTACTGATGGTTATAACCAGATGGACACTCGTCTGCCAGGAGCCCCATTTTACAGCCACCAAATGACAGTGATTGCTGGAAGGAGCTCTGTTGTCTTTTGCAGTAAACAAGCACAGCCATATGCACATTCACTGACAATTTACTTGTGCACCAGGAGCGGCAGCAATCACAGAATCGCAGAATGGCAGGGGTTGGAAGGGACCTCTGGAGATCATCTTGTCCAACCCCCCTGCTTGAGCACGGACACCTAGAGCAGGGGGCACAGGACCGTGTCCAGACAGATTTTAAATGTTTCCAGGGAAGGAGACTCCACAGCCTCCCTGGGCAGCCTGTGCCCCTGCTCTGTCACCCTCACAGGAAAGAAGTTTCTTCTCATGTTTAGGTGGAACTGCCTGTGTTCCAACTTGTGCCCATTGCCCCTTGTCCTGTCATTGGGCACTATTGAAAAGAGCCTAGTCCCATCATCCTGACATCCACCCTTTAGATATTTATAGGTATTTATGAAATCCCCCCTCAGTCTTCTCTTCTCCAGGCTAAACAAACCCAAGTCTCTCAGACTTTCCTCATATGGGAGATGATCCAGTCCCCTTATCATATTTGTAGCTCTCTGCTGGACTTGCTTAAGCAGTTCCACATAGTTAAACTGAGGGCTCCAAAACTGGACACAGCACTTCAAATGTGGTCTCACTAGGGCAGAGTAGAGGGGCAGGATAACCTCCCTCGACCTGCTGGCCACAATCCTTTTAATGCAGCCCAGGAGACCATCGGCCTTCTTGGCCACAAGGGCACACTGCTGGCTCATGGTCATCTTGATGTCCACCAGTGCTCCCAGGTCCTTCTCAAAAGAGCTGCTTTCCAGTAGGTCAGCCCCAAACCTGTACTGGTGCATGGGGTTGTTCCTCCCCAGGTGCAGGACCTTGCACTTGCAATCCCAGTGTAAAAGCTCTAGAATTACAGTCGGAAGAATGACCTGCCCAAGAACTTAGGGAGCGCTATAGTGTATTTTACTTCAAATAATTAGATTTGTATTCAGGCAAGGACTTTGCAGAAACAAATACAACTGCCAGTTGTGCAGCATTTTCATTATACATCAGGATTCCAGGCACAGCCATGAGACTGACAGGGCTCTTTGCAGTGGCCAGGCAGCAGACACAGCAAAAATTTGCATAACATGTCAGGAGAGAAAATAAAATTGATTTAAAGATTGTGTTTTTTTAAAAAGCAAAGATATTCTGGAAGTATTTTAAATCTAGTATCTTAAATTCATCTGAGTTCCCGTTAAACTCAGTAAGAGAATTCATGAAAATGATGGGCACTAAATCAATTTGTACAGTATTTTAGTAATTAAAGAAAATATCTCTATCCATTTGAAAAGTACCCTGAAGATACTGAGAAATTCAGTACATCAGAACAACAGTTATCTAATAACTTCATTTCTCTTACATAAAATGCAGCTACTTTTTTGGTTCTGTACACATTTATGTATAACATGTTGCATTTAAATATAAACTGATGTGATAGGGATTTTTTTTCTCCTTGTTTGCTTTGACCTAATGAACATATGCTAGCTTGTTATTAGAAATCAGAGGGTCTTTCAATGAAAATTGTTCTGTGAATAAGCAAATGACTTTGAAATAAGTGAGGGACAAAGCCATCTACAACTTTGGTCTCATTCCCACCATAGATTAACTGTTCAATAATTCTGTCATCACGGAACCCATATGTGCATCAGTTTATTTTCCAGTTTATTTACCTAAAAGATAGGTATCAAAAGAATTATTTACCAAACAGGTACTTTTTACTTCCCCATAAGCTAAAGAATCATTTACATTGTCATCCCTGGACAATTTAAAAAAAAAGAAGTGTATTTTCATGCTTGGGCAATTACTACAGCTATGCTCGAAGCAACTCAGGTAGAATATTTTAGACTTATGAGCCTTGGGAGAATTGTGAAGATAGCATTTAAGTAATGTCAATTTACTGCAATTCCCAACTGTTTTACATAAAAGAACAGAATGTTTTAAAATAAACATTGTAAAATAGTTCCACTGATCTGCTTCTGCTTAGAAACTAGTCAAGACCCAACAAACCACCAGAAGAAAATCACTGCAAAATGGTGGCACAGTTTTCCTCTGTACACATCCAGAAAGGGGTGGTCTGGACAACAACACAATGTAAAAGAGTAAACAAACAAAGTGCATTCCAATTTAAAACTCAGTAGTCTGGAGATTTACCAGATGGGTTATGCCTTAATATTTCTTAAAGGCTTTTGAATCCGTTCTCACATATTTTTACTCCCATCATCTGAACTTCCTCACTGCTCCTTTACAAAAGCCATGGGATATATGACTGCTGCCTCTGCAAGCTCCTTGGAAGTATTTGGGAGAGCGTACGCAACATTCAGCTCTCCAAGACTGTGGTTAAATCCCAGGGTTGCTTGTCAGGTCAAGAACTGTAACTGATGAAACTTCAAGGGCTCAGCATCTTTGGACTGATTGTCTGTAGCAGGGCTAAAACCCCAAGCAAAATTTCAGATTTCTGTGGGCAGCTGATATAGGTTAGTCGTTGTAACAGTGATCAACACTGGCAGGGGTCCGCTTTAGGGAAGCCAGTGGTGATGTTGTTTTTCATCACTACCAGCAGGCATATCACTCTTCATACTTGCTCAGGAGAGCTAAAAAGAAGAGAAAACACGGTTGCAGGAAGAAAGTCTGAGAGAGTAAGCAAACGAGATATAATTCTCTGCAGATGCTGGGAAGGAAGTGACACCTCAGTATCACTTGCATGGGAAAATTTGACAAAGGGAACCTCCAATTTTCTTCTCACTTCTTCCTAGGGCTTTAGAGGAACTTCTTTTTAGCAAAGGGAGTTGCCATGTCCTCACCTCCTGCTGCAGAGCAGGAGGTCAGCAGGAGTAACGAAGCTGTAGTGACGCAGAGACACCAGCAGGAACATTCAGAGGGGACCCAACCTGAGCAGCAGGGTCAAGACCCTCCACAGTGCTTTGTAATGGGCTGTCATAGCACTAGACTTGTCTCGACTCTCCATCTGCTACTTGAAACAAAGGCTCTGTACCTATTTCCATACTATATAAATATGCAGAAACTGTAGGTTTGAATGGATTTATTCCTCACCTACTCTGCTCCCATAGAAAAAAGACTTTGACCCAGATAAACTGGTGAAAAAGCCACAGTCTTGGTGATTGTAAAATTCCATCATTCCACATGGGATGTGACCTTCTTATTAATTACAAAATGCTCTGGCTGATTAACTCTAATTTGATTCCATAGCTGAAATATCTTCTGTGTGAAACAGAATTTGTGTGGGAAAAAATGAAGGTAAAGAAGGAATTTTGTTCTGTGCAGCAGTCCCATCTGTTCTGGATGTTCTGTTCTTTATTTCTAATTGCATAAGGACAAGCCCACCTGGGAAGAGATATTTGTAGAGTTAGCCCACCCCAGGATGCAAAATTTTTTAAAATGCAGCGTAAAAAATATAAAACATTAACAAGGAAGATGTAATGGCCCCCAAAGAGATTTTTCTATTTTAGTCTATGTGAAATAGTTCATCTTTTCCCTAGACGATCTACATTTTTTACCATGCTTAGACAAGCAAGGAATCATATCTGTAGTTTTGCCATCTTATCATCATCAGGCTGAAACAATCCGCACAATCCTCAACAATATGCTAGGGAAAAGATATTATTTTCCCTTGCATCACACTGGTTTAATGCCAGGTTAACTGCTGGTGTCAAAATTGAGACACATTGCCATATGACAGACATAACTCAGACTTTGTACATTTATTACAAAAACAGCTTAATAAGTACCATATGGTCTAGGGTGTGGGAGTGAACATTTCAAGAGACTGTGAAAAAATACATCTGAACACTGGTTCCTGGCTAGGAAGCAAATACTGGGGAAAAGATGAAGTGGCCCCACCTGGAACTGGATGTGAAGAAGCCCATAGCTAGCCAGGCCCTTCCTATGCCCTCAGGCCTCATCCTCCCTTCCCAGGGTCTGGTCAAAGTCACCTGAATGCTTCAGGATAAGGGAGAGCATCCTAAGCCATGCATCCTAAGCCATTCAAATCATGGAAAACCCCTCCTGAATTTTCTCAGGCATCCCGTTGTGCAGATGCAGGTCCTTTTATTGGTATCTTCCAGGCTATGGGTAGGAGGAATTAGAAACAAAGCCAAGCCTGCTTGCTTGTATAGAACCTCACACAAGCATTCTTTCATCCGTATGCATGTGGGTAGCCACAATGGCATAAATGCAATGATTCACGTAAGGCCTGAGAGGTATATGTGTGTATAGGACTGCAGAAGAGAGGAGTTTTTTCAGCCAAGAATCTTCCAAAGTTAAAAAAACCCCAACCCTCAGCTCAATTCATTGGGATCTGTCTGTACCTATATATATACGCAGACAGCTCATGTAGTTACATTAATTATGTTACAGCCCTAAAAACTTGGTGCTAGCTGTGTTGTTCTATGTCATTAATTGCTAACTTCCTAACAGGCTGCTTCTTTCCACGCAAATTTTGAACTTCATATCTACATTGCCCACTAAGACAAGGTGTATTGGAAAATTAATGAAAAACTGACAGTCATATTGTTAACTCAGCAGCATTAGCTCTTCTGGATAAAGGCTGGTGCAGCATAACTCTACATCTCATCTTAGAAATGCCAGGACAAGCTACAAAATCTGGCATTTGATATAAAAATGTGTCCCTCACTTGATGGCACACAGACTTGCAACTATGGAAACTATTTGGGCCTAACATTGTCATGGGATTGTACTTGTATGTAGTGGGAGATGGAGGGAGAAGGTCTCATGTAATTTTAAACTTTACCTTAGCCTGAACTTTTGTAGGGTCTTCCTAACATCTTCAAGGAGAGTGCAACTCTCTTTTCAGCACATAAATTTGCATTTTTGACATCTGTCATCCTCTGTATAAAAATATACATTATATCAAAGGCCAAGCTCTATTCTCATGTAGGAACATCAATCCGGAATAACTCATCAGAGTGATGTAATTAAACGTTGAAGGCTGGATTAACTGGGATTATTGCAGCTTGATAGTGGTAACAGAGAACAGAATTTGGCCTGAGAGATATGTGTTATGGATGTGCCTGTGTGTCTGTATGTCTTGTTCCTAAGAGAAAGAGATACCTGGGATAACCTAACTAGGCTAGTTATCCCACTGTCTTTCCCACGGTGTGACTGGGTTCTCACTGAGACCCCATTACACTGGGATGCATGTCCATCACCATAAGTTCAGGAGACCTTTTTGCTTCAGGCTGAGTAGTGAGCAGAAGGGAGGGTGGCAGAAGACACTTTGGATGCATTCCTTTGGACAACAGAACATGTTGAGATACATAACTGCATCTGCACATGTAACCCCAGAATTATTCTGCAGACAAAGGATGAATTATTTTCAGGCAATTTCTCCTCAGCTTAAGTAGTCAAAAAGGAAGAATTGCTGATTTGTCTGCTTAAGGCTTCTTTGGTAGCTAGGAAACAATTGCTGTCTTATCTATATCATGTTATGTTATTCCTAGGAGAGGTTGCTTACTACTTGATGAATTGTTTAGTAAAAACCTCTAGTCAAAGGTGCTTGATCTGTGGAAAGAGCAACTGTTTGCACATAACAACACTGAAGTGGCAATGAGCTCTGTGTGTCAGAGGTGAAAATAGTGACCCATCCCAGGGCATGGAAGGCTTGCACCGCTGAATGCAGATGGAGAATGTATATGAAAACATGTTAAATGAAGCACCAGCCTGTTTCCTTTCTATTAAGGGGGTAGTAAGTCTAAGCAACCACTGGCATACTGGTTTTCCTCTTCACAGCCCCGCAGGAAAAGCCTCTTTGGAGTATAGCCCGGAGAGAAGCATGTTGGCTGTTCAGCTGCTTGACCCTCTGCATGTTAAGGAAGATCTACTTCATAGTTTCCCTTCTTTGGCCTCCAGTGTTGCTCTTTAGCCAAGGGCAACCTTCTCAGCCAGGGCATTGTTATGGGAGCAGAGGGCTCCCCACTGACATGTGCTGTGCTCCACACCGGCGTGTTGCACATCCTCCCCCGCTGTCTGCAGAGACAGCAGCTCTGTGCTAATTAAAGATCTGTGCCAATTAGCTGCATCTAGTCTGTGAGTCAGAGTAGCAGACTATAGAGTCTGTTTTGGAGTCTAGCTCCAGTGTGGATCATTTACTGTCAGAAGAAGCTTTCTTTTTGGTTCCTTCTATTTTGCCTTGACTTGCCTCAGATGCACAAGTCTTTCCAAGGAATGCACAGTGAAGCAACTCCTTTCTCCATTGCTACTGATTTACACCTGGCTTCTTCAAGACACTTGTGCTCCCTCCTCCCTCAGGTAAGCCCTGAGCTCTCCAAGGCACACAATGTCAGAGGAGAGCAGACTACATTTGTTTATACCACTCCCACAACAAAGTGAAACAACTTGCTTCTCATTTAAATTGTGCAGAAGTCTGAGCTATAAGCTGCACGAGTGGCAGAAGAACATGGCCTGTAGCATCTGTGAAAAGAAATTGGATTAAGATTGTTTTATCTCTTGCAGGTGTTCAGCAATATTTTTGTTAGGTAGTGGCTAAACTGAAAAGAAATATCTTTTGGGGAGTGGAAAATGAAATACTAGTGTTGGCTAGTGTCATCTCATCAGGTTAAGTCACTAGACAGATGATATGCTGGCATGAAATGATGTTAATGATACTGAAACTGCGTGCAATGGTGGATAAAGGGCATTCATATCTTTGTCTCTGTGGAGGGAGAGAATGGACATAGACAGTAAAAAGGATGTAAATGCACACACTGATGACATTTTCAACTGATATGTTACCTACTTCCAAATGTTTCAGACAAAGAAAATTGCTAAAAATTCCTGGTGTGTGGTATGAAAATAATTTAGCCAAACCCGTAGGCATTCAGGCTTTTAAAGTCTGGAAGTATGGAAGTGATGTAAGGACTGGGAGTTGCAGGGACCTCACTTCAGTAAGGATGTGTCTAGGCTTTCCTAGAAAACCTAGCAGAGCTCCTTTTGTCAGAGCCAGTGGGGCAGTCTTGGAAGTCAGAGTTTAGAAACGTATGTAGAGGCTGCAGTTGATACCTTGGTCAAACACTCTTTACCCACCATTATAAACAGTTTCCCTCCCAGAAAACTTGATATCCTCATGAGCTTATTTTCTGGCTGGGGTTAGACCAAGCATCTGAGACCACAGCTGCCTTTCTCACTCTCCCTGTAACGTAGTCAGCCAGTTTGCACTGAGCCTGGCTTCCACAAGGACATTTGTTCCCAGTCGGAGAGGATTGCAGAAGGCTTCTGGTGAGAAAGCCCTTTCAGGCAGTGCTGAGGCATTGGCAGCTGATGGTTCTGCTGTGGCCTGCGGGGGCTAAACCACAGACAAGGTGACTGGGCACTGTCTTTTCAGCAGCACCAAAGGGATGTGGGCAGCTGAGTGAGATGCAGCTGGCTTAGCATCAATGTTGGGAGGATGTACGCTGATGGGGTGATAGAGAGGTTAGAAGGGGAAACTGTTTGGGAAACTGTCAGGGTCCCAACTTTAGCACGGGTGAAAAGCAACAGACTGCTGACTGTAAGGTACAGCAGTCCTCCTCAGGTGTAACCATTCCTGAATATATAATTTGCTATAACTGCAGCAAATTCATTCCTCTGTTGCCACTCAGTAGGGTAAGTGTGACCTTTTCTTTAAAATAAGGACCTATGA
Source organism: Phalacrocorax aristotelis (assembly GCF_949628215.1). Lineage (NCBI taxonomy): Eukaryota > Metazoa > Chordata > Aves > Suliformes > Phalacrocoracidae > Phalacrocorax > Phalacrocorax aristotelis. The sequence goes on from NC_134311.1 coordinate 60,083,630, forward strand.
TCATCCTCAAGGTGGTTGCAGTTCACTGCAGGTAGCATATATTTTAATAACTGTAGAGGAGGGGCAGCAGGTATGGGTCACACTGGGCTACATCTGAAGACGGAGGACATCTCATGGACTGACAGGCCCTTCAGAATTATTTAAGAAGGTATGTGAATAGTTACCTAGATTTAATTTGCACTGCTACATCTTGCACTCAGTATTTATCTGACAGATTAGCAGGGCATGGTCTAAATGGGAAAATCTCTTTCTAGCCTTCGGATGGCTTCTGTAAGCTAAAGTGCAGCAAGGTTACTGCTGCTGTAGCTGTCACTGCTTCTTTCTGGGACAGGAGAGTCCCACCTCCAGTGCTGTCAGTCAGGAGCCTTTATAAAGTGGTTTTGAAAAAAAATATTAAGAAAATATAATCCCTCCCAAAACCAATTTCCCTGCTGTGAATTGAATAATTCCTTTTTATTATACAAAGCCATCAAAAAACTAAGCTTCTTTCTTTAATATCAGAGTAAGGCAACTGCACTTTATTTGGAGAATGTGAGAATGTGAATGCCTTGAGCTGCAGTTTCTCTTTCACCAGCTCTCAGCAAGTGGCTGTTTAGTCTTAATTGCTCCTCACAGTGTAGTCCAATTAAGAATGACATTAGCAGGGCAAGAACTATTTGTTAATCTGTAAAAGGTATGAGAGACAGTTCCTGTTTAGCCTGAGGTTTTGATTCACATGTTTGGGTGAAAATCTAACCAGCTGGAATGCTCTTCAAGCAATACATGAGTGTTAGCAATCTATCCGTTATAAGCAAGATAAATGTACATATGTAATCGAGTAGAGCAAAACTTTACAAAACATTTATTTATATTTGGAAAGACACATGTTGCTGAACTGACAGAGCCAAACTACAAGTAACAGTATTGATACTTGACTTGAGAGATGTTTCTGAGCTCACTTGGGCTGGAGGTGACTAGGAGAAAGAAAACAGTTTATGGTCTGGCCACCTCAAGGTGCTTGTGCAGACAAAATGGAAAATACCCTGCTGCTGGAAGAACATTTGCCCAAGGCAGGAATATGAGGTATGTTGTGGGTTCCCTGTGATCCTTCTATACTTGGAATGAATGGTTCAGAAGTCACACCTATCAATCTGGATATTTCCCATCATTACTGACAATTGCAGTGCAGCTCCATTAAAGTATGTTCATGTAGTATTTTTTTCTAAAAACCCTCTTACAATCTGCATGGCTGTTTTGTGCTCAAAATTTATTGTTTCAAATTAATAAATACATCAATTGTGCCCATTTACACAAGTTGAATACTTTGAGGGTTTTTATTGTGTAAGAGATTTTAAGGTCCTATATGCCATCTGGTCTAAGGTCACCATATTTTTAATAGCATAAAAACGGGACAAGAAAATGGGCAGGTAGAAAAGAGCAAGGAGCTGGATGCAGTCTATTACAGGGTGTGGAGGAATGTATGTGTGCCATGGAAGCCTGCAATGGGATAACTTTGATGGGGCTGGACAAGAGTTAACCGTGCCCTTTACCACAGCAAACTCAACCCACGGTCCCTTGACTGGGGACAAATGGTACACGCACCAGGGCTGAGCAAGAAGAGGTTCTGCCTGTAAAGCAGAAATCTTTATAAAGTGAACAAATTTAGGAAAATCTACCTGAACAGAATCAATGCATAAGTGTCTCCAAACGCCTGGCTGCAAGGCAGCCTTACCCACTGAATTTTATGAAACATGCCAGATCGCAGTCAGAGGCTCAGACAAGTCATGTCTTCTTGTATCTGGCTAATGAAGACAGATCCTTTATTCCTACAAGAAAAGTGTTTCATTACATCCACTCATTATTCTTAAGAAATGAGAAAGGATTGTGTTTTTTATCAGCAGTGTATATGCTCCTAACCAAGAGTTTTCCTTATGTTCCTTATGTGCGCCCTTGTTTTTTCACCCTGTTTTCTGATAGCTTCATTTGTAGAGGACATGTGGGTATCGACAGGGTAAGCTGCAGATGCTTGTGGGAGAACTGGTCTGATGGTTGGACTTCTCTCATGCCTTTCACTGGATGAAGCATTCAGAGAAGCTTATTTTTCAAAAAGCTTTTGTTTACTGTCTAACACTTAGATCTGAAAGTCAGTGTTACAGAAGAAAATACACTGTATTCTTGTTCTGCACAGTTTATATGTCACTAATGGACCTGCTTCTTTTAGGAAGGTCATTAAATGGCAAATCACTTTCAGACAGGCTCTCAGTAGAGAGCTTCACTCCTGTTAATCTAAGGTGATACACTGTGGGTCTTTCCTACATCTGGAGTTAAATTTCTTACCTTTCTGCTCTCTTCAGTGAAAGAGTTCTTTGCAATGGTGCTCTGGCCCAGGGTGCTGCATTGTCACCAACAGCTGTTCAAGGGCCTTTCCACCCTTGGAGACAGACTTCTGGTATGGCTGCTGGTGTTCCCCTTGGCAGAGGGCTGATGCAAAGCTCTTTATTTTCTTTCCTTCTCTTTTCCCGTTTTTTGTTTTCCAGGGTATTTCCGACATATTGATGTGGAGTTCTGTAAAAAGTGAATAGGTATAGTATTAGTTGACATCTTCATGAATTGTGATTACTAGGAGCTTTCCAAAGCTGAAGTTAATGCAATATTCACATGATAGTCAACAATAAGTTTGAAATTGTGAAATAGGTATGAAATAATCCCCACACAATGCACACTGCAGTCCCTTTGAGCAGCCTCTCTTTGGAATCTCCCTTGTAAGATTAAAAAACATATCAGTCTGGAACCCTATTCTGGAGTGGTGTAAATCACTGGAAGCAGCAGGAGAAATAATGACACATGTTTTGACCATGGTGAGAACTTTATGCCTGCTCATAGGAGGAACCGTTTGCCAATTTACCTGAGGTGAGAAACTGGTGCTGAGCCGAGTATGGGATCCCCACGGCCTGGTCTGCCTGCAGGTTTCCTCATCCTGGCTAGGGAAAACTGCTGTGCTACTGCCTGTTTCCAAACTCAAACGGCAGCTTGTTGCTACATTGCTTAGTCTACTTCTGGCCCTTTGCTTGTTACTGATGCTGCTGCAAGCATGCCAAAGTGTGGGCATAGGGCTACCTGCTCACCAATAAAGTGACTGACTGGTTGGTACAGCATCTTTTTTATGACTTTTATAATTGAAAATTTTATTGTACTGCTTATAAAAATTAATGCATAACAATTTTCAAGTGGAACATTTTTCAGTCAAAATGCCTGCAACGTGATGGCATTGGTTTTCTCCTGAGTTATGATCTCACTGTGTGTTTACTTGGCTAAGTAACATCTTCCCATGTCCAGAGGCATTTTCATCCAGAGGCTTTTTCCTTTGTGTAATTTCCACTTGAAAGTCCCCTTGCATTTTATTGCAAAGGCCCCAGAAGAACATACCATTCACCCCTCAATTCAAAGGACACCAGATAAATCAGCCACCTGATTCATAGTATAGGGCTGCCATGCAGAAAACAGAATTTCTCTTATTACACTGTTGGCTTCCCTGTTCCAGCTGAAAAACATAGTTGTACCTTCTCCCATATTTTCATACTATTGCATCTGAGCTGCTGAGCATCCAGAACTGTGCCTCTGGTGAGTCACAGGTGTGCAGTGGCATTGACCTTGAAGACACTGGGCCTGTTGTACCTGCCTTATTGCGTTACCTTGTGTGTGTGTGTCCCTGTCTGTGCAACACATGCTGTCTAAATTGCTTCCCCACTGTAAGATCCTTTGGTCAGCATTATATAGAGTCTCCAGAACTACTAAAATATTTTTGGAAACTCTTCTCAACTTGAGTGCAGGTTTTAGGCATGCAACTTGAAACAGGATAATGGATTCAAACACAAAGTCCAGAGAAATCCCAAATATTTGGGCGCCTGGTTAACAGGATCTTCTTTCCAGAATGTGCATATTATTTCCATCAGAAATAACATATGGAAATCCCAGCCCCTTGCCACTAGGTGGTACCCACATAAAACATTGTTTTTCTCTCTTAATTGTATATGCTTTTGTTTGCAGATGAGATCTGGTCTGAATGCACTCATGACAGTTTATGTGAATGCTGAATCTTGAAGTTTTCCCTGGTAAAGGATCTTATTATGTTTTGGTTACTTAGTTATCAGGCAATCACTCCCATAGTTTAACAAGCTAGTCTTACCTTGATATAACTGCTATGGTAAAATGGTCCTTTCAATTTGGCCCAAGTCTGTGCTGCTGCCAGAAGAGGTGGTACCTCCTACCACATCTATCTCCACCCCTTGTGGCTTCTTTCTGTCTGCTGCCTACCTTGTGCTGTGCAGGGAAGTGGTCCAAACTAACAATGATGGACAGGCACACTGCACAGCCATGTAATTGCTAGTCCCAGCACCGGGACACGGTGAGGCCCAGCTTCTGGGAAAGGGGAGGGTGACTTCTGATAGCAACAAGGACTTCTGCTGAATTCAAGTGACTGTGCAATGAAGTGTGAGATTTGAAGATGTCCCAAATCTCAGAGGATCACACGTTCATTAACAGTGTTCATTAAGGCCTCAATTCATCAAGGTACTTAAGAACATAACTCATTTAAAATATCTGAACTGTACCATTGACTTCGATCAAGCTACTAATGTGCTTAAAATGACGTGAGTACTAAAGTGATTGATGATTGATGGATGAAACCATACCGCCCGTTGCAAGTACCCCAGAAATCAATTGCAAAATGTTCATTGATTTAACCAGGCAGTGCCATGCTGTCAGGCTGCACAGAAACCACGGTGCCTTGAAACATTTCTCAGGCCATAGCCCCCTGGTCATGAGTGCATGTCGGGATTGGACTGAGACCATGCACTCCTCTCCCTCTTCTGCACCCCATCTCAACCAGGCATTCAGGCAGTGATGCTGCCATGCGGTGTCCTGGGGGGATTCTCCCAGCCACTGTCAGGATCGGAGGCAGAGCACACTGGCCTTGAACTTAGGAGGCAGCTTCTGTGTCTGGCCCCAAATCCTTCATACCAGCAAAAGTCTCTTTGAATCATCATAAGGTTTTGGCTGTGTAAAACCTTTAGGGTCCAGCCCTGAGCAGTGCTCAGGTTTTAGAGTTTTTCACTCCCCAGAAGTATTTCTAGTGGAGAGTAAGCATGAAAGTAACATGTCAGAAATAATTGTTAAAACAAAACAGATTTGGGTACGTCCCAGCAGAATACATACAGCTATTGAAAGCTGTAATAGTACTGAATTTCTAGCAGGAGAGCTGTTTAGTGTGTTGCTTCATTAGAAGTTGTACTATGATATTAAATAATGCACCTGCATCAGCAACGGTAGTCACTCCTTGAGTGGGAAGAGTTGCTGCAAAATATATTTTATGCTGTAGTGCTGCAGGATTTAGGTTTTGATGATATCCCCGCCATTGGCTTAAATTTATTTGATATAGAGCAAAACTCAGGGTGTGGTTAAGGGATGGCAGAATTTGGGCCAATATTAAATATTAGAGATTATCCTATTCACGTATCTTTTCAGGGAGCAAAAATGTTTGTATCCTGGAGTACAGAAGTTAGCCAGGTATTCTCCTGACATGCTTGCTACCTGGTATGTACAAAACTCCTTTCTCCCTGGGCCTCTCCGGGTACATGGGAAAGGACCTCAAGGCAGCTAGAGTCTTCACTCCTTCAGAAAATGATGGTTAAAAATGGATGTGGCAGAGATTCAAGGTCATTGATCATATGCTCCAAGTTTGGGTTAATATTTTTTCGCCTGATGGCCAAATATAACTGGTACCTTAGATTTTTTTTAAGTCTTTGTTGCTATTCTGCTCCTGCAGAAGATTATTGCCCTTGATTTAACTTTATCCACAAAGGCAATGTGCAAATGTTTGTGTTCACTCGTGAGGCTACATACATGGATCTAGGAAGCTGTGCTTACCTTCAAGAGGACACTGTGACTAAAATACTATGATTCTTCATTACACCTAAGTGGTAAGTGACCTTTATTCTGTTCTTTTCTCAGTGACCTCTGTGATCTGGCCTTTCTTCTGTTCCCGAAAAAGATAAGTGACCAGCACACTGGGGAGGAGTCTGGAGCAAAGGAAATGTTTTTCTCTTCACATCTCCTGCTGTGGCTGCTACAGTTGCATGTTGTAAGTAAATACTCAGTAGGAAAGGGAGAGATGACTCTAAAATGTAGGGTTTAGCCCATGCACCTGTGAGAAAGTCAGGAGACCAAATGTACCACTGGGTGGATGTAGGATCTTCAGTTCTCTGCATTGTGGAGCATCCAGAGAGGAACTGGAAGACAGGTTTTGGGCCTCCAGTCCTTCTCTTCTGGCTTTCTGATATATCAAACGATTCTCAGTTCCTTGGACTTCAGAAGAAAGAGTTAAGGTACTTAAATCCCAGGGCAGGTTTGGGGTTGCAAATCCTGAATGGGAAGAATCACTCCATGCAGGCAGAGAACAAGACAGTCCTAGAGAGGTGCAGGGTACAACACCCATCTCTATTTCCAGCATTTCCTTCTGGCTATCTACATTGGGGTTTGAGCTACAGGAATGTGGTAATTTTATCCTTTTTCTGAAGCAAGAGCCCATGCACCCCACCTGGGTTTATGAGCACTGCAAAGCAAAAGAGCACCAAAGAGTGCAATAGTGGAGTTTCTGGTCCACATACACCTTGTTGTGAGTTGTCTTGCACTATTCGGGGAAGCCTAGCAAGAAGCTGAACTTGGACTTCCAAATTCTTCAGATGATATGTTGAATCCTTTCCTGCTGTGGCGGTAAAGATGATGTTGGGAGGAAGACTGCATTCTTACCTCTCACTCATCTGGATTTGTTACTACCTGTTTTGAGCCAAAGGGGATGATTTAGAGAGCCATGTTATTTATAAATCTTCCATCCTTGCTGATGTAAAATGGGATGCTAATGAAATACAAAAGTGTGCTATATGTGAGTGTAACATTAGAGCTATCCATAATACATTTTCAAAATTCATAGGTATTATATAATGCAATGTTCTCTATGATCCCCTCCATTGCTAGCAGTTTCTTAAGTACTGTAGTTAGAAGTTGTCAGATGTGTGCTAAAGGATGATTTATATATGGAAATACAATAGGATGTTGCTTAATTCAATGCCATTCAATAATATATTTCACACCAAAGCATCACAATCTATTAAGCCAAAGACATTTACTGGGAATTGACTTCAATCTTTAGGAGGTTGAAAGTAGCTTCAGTGGGATTAATGGCTTAAAGATAATTGTTTTTGCTAATGTTTTATTTGAAATATCCTGCTCAACAAAAGTAACGTGACATTTTGCTCACTATGGATGTTGAGCCAAATTCACTGCTGACATAGGCAGGTGTAACCCCATTGACTTAATTAGAGCTGCACCTACTTACATCAGCAGTGAATTTGGTATCTTGCCCTTTTGAAGAAAAGGGAAAAATGTAAAGGTTGGCACTTAGAAACCTGGAGGTGAAGCACAGAGGACAAAATAAAGAGGAACTACCAGTACCTGAAATTAGTTGGCCAGAGTTTCTCTAGAGAAGTAGCTAGTAAAAGCAGCCAAAGCTGACTTTACCCTCTCCAGAAAGGGCTGTGTGCTAAACCTGGCTAAATAAATGGTGTGAAAATAATCTGAGGTTTTAATAACCACTTGAAAGAAACAAACATATAATCGTTTCTGGAAAAAAGAGCAATAATTGCCTTTTTGTGAGGCAAAAACATGCTCTTTAGAAAGAGAATAGAGATAGTGCAGAGATACCGATGACCTGGAGCAGGAGGGGGGCTGTTAGTCCTGAAAGGATGGAAGAGATAATGGGGAAGTGGAAGACAAATAAGGAGGCAGCTGGCCACTTGTCTTCTCCACGACAAAGATGGTAACCCCAGGAGGTGCCAGATGATGTGCATAGTCTACGTCTATGTGGCTTCTTGCTCCCAACCCAGCTCCTGATCCAGGGATGGGCTGGCAAAGCTGGTCTTGTGAGTAGTGTCAGTGATAGCAGTGATGTCAACCAGTCTGAAGTTTATCACTTGTCATGGGATGTCTGAAATGTTCCTAAAACTCTGCCTCTTAAAAGCAGGTGAAAAGCTCAGTATTCATTTAAAAAATCTTTAAGAAAGAAGCAAATTTGATACTTACCCTTCAACACTTGACACAGAGATGTAAGTGACCCTAAAAACACAGAAACTGAAATGAGCCCCATGGAGTTTGTTGTTTTTGGTTTTGTTTCTTTTTAAAGGCTTGTGGATATTTTTGAGGGGTTAGTTGAAGGGTTAGTGCCCCCACCCCTGATCCTTGAAAGAACATTCACAAGTTTGTGAAAATACGTGTGTCCTCATCCTCAGGACACCCTCCACCCCCTCCCCATGATCTCCTCCCTGGCCTTGTGGGAAGAAAAGCAGAGGGAGGAGAGGTACGATGTCACAGAAGAGAGGCTCGCCCTGCCATTTGCAGAATGTGCTCCTGGATAATACAATATCCCAAGCTTTTTATTCCATGTTTGACTTCCTGCTACATGTGGCACTGCACATAGTTGAGGAACTAGATATTGACTTCAGTTCAGGAATGCTAATGCCAACGATATTGGCTCTGAATATAATTTCGACACTCACTAACTGGCTTTGTTTTCAGTCCACAAGCATTCCTACTGTTAATTAAGGGGCTGTGCTCAAAAGTTATATATAAAAACATATTTTATTGAAGAGATTAGACAATTCATTAAGATAAAATCCATGTACGGAGAGAATCCTCTTCCAGTATTTGGTATAGCCTGGAGGAAGGGCATATTATAAAAAACAATTAGATTTTGAAGCATTTTCTGAGTGGGAGGTAATTTTTTTTTTTTTTAATGCAGTCAGAAACAACCCTAATGGAATATCTTGCACTTTAGTCTTGGCCGTGCTGCTGTTCATATATCATCATGATAACCCTTTTAAATGCCTTACTGCATAACATGCAACCAAGAGCTATATATTAACTTAGAATGCACATATAATTTTTATGGAGTTATCCCTGTGTTTACATTTTCTAAATGCTCTGAGCTTTGCTCCAACACAAATGCCCTTAAATCAAGCAGGAAACATGATACAATGGTCTGATACAGCTGTTTTCTTCAGTCAGGAATGCCATTTCCTGGTTTATGTAAAACATAGAGATTTTATAGATTCACAGAGTATTGAAACTTTTATGAACTGAGGAAATCTGCAAATTAATTATTCTTCTGAACTGTCCAGGGAGCATATACTACTGGTCAGATTCTGACCTGAGATATGGTGCACAGGAACAACTGAGTTTAGGTTTTAACTTCGTAAGTCCACTAATATACTCAAAGGAAGCTCAATTTGAGCATGAAAACAGCAAGTTACTTTAACTGAATAATAATGTTTGACCACTGGGTTTGAATTCTAGTGAACTGCAGGTATAGGGTGCAGGTGAAGTGGTGAAAATGCTACACACTGGTTTGTAATATGTGTCAATGTATTATATGATTATGTTTATGTTCCAGGAAGAGACTACAGGAATTACCAGAACAGAAGAAAAGGATGTTACAATAATGTAACATTTCACTGGTATAAAGCTGCACAAGCTTCTTACAGCTGTGCAAGAGATTGAGTGATGTTCTTGTATCAACTTGCCTAAGACCCCTGTGTAAAGGCTTTGTTCTTTGCTCAAGCAGTAGGGGCTTTCCTTTGTTTGTAATTTATCAGGGTTTTGTCAACAGTTCCAGATGTATTTTGGTGAAAGTCAAGGTACAATCAGCCATCCAAAGGGCCAGTTTATAAACTACACTGAGAGACATGTAGGACTGACGATCAGAGATGCAGGAGGAAATGGCAAGAGGGAAAGAGGTTATTTCTTGTGCAGCAGAAAATTCCTGTTGATTATCTTACAGCTACAACAAATGTGTGGGTTTTTTTAGTAACTAACTTTATGATTTTAAAGGCAGGTGTAAGTATCTTATGCTTCAAGGAAGTCTCCAAAAAGGGTTTTAGCATCTCCTGTACCACCTCTCGCCATTGTAAGTCTTGGCAAGGGAAAGAGGAAAGAGAAGAAAAATTACGGATTATATATCAGCCCAGACTAGTAATTTATGTTCTTTCTATCCCTTTTATCCTCAACTATTGCCCATTTTAATTCTTCTTAACGCATTCCAGCTTCTCTGTGGAGTAAGTAGATACAACTGGATCTTTCACTGTCTGCACAGAGTGCCTCTGGTATTTCTGACACTGTCTGCAATTTGCCAAGAACCCTGATGTCCCATCAGGTCAGAGCTGCAGCTGTCCCCCTCAGCTGCAGGACATGCGTCAGTCAACCGCTCCCCATCGGCAGCCATTGACAAGGATCAGAGCCTCTGGGAGCCTGTCCTTGGTGGAACAGCACTGCAAATGGTACATCACTGTTTGGTCCTTCTGAATATGGCCTAAATACCTGTAAAATTGGTGTTTTCTAAGAGGTTCCTTTGGGATTGCTGACTAAATGGAAGGTCCAGTAACCTCATCCATTGTGGTGTGAGAGACCGCTACAGCGATACTTATCTGTTAGCTGTCATTTAAGAAGTTAGAAGCACTATCTTGCAAGATGGGACTTGCAGAACTGCATTATTAATTAATTTATTTGTGATATGTTATTTATTGGAATTTGGTTCTGTCCCACTTTGCTCAAAATCTTTAATTTAGACTATGGCTCTTGGTTTGGTTATTTCACAGCATCAGCAAAGTTCTGAGTTTTTAAATTTGGAAATTAATGTGTTAGAAATTGTGACCGCTGTGCAGAACAGAAAGCTGGGGTGCACAACCACACTGCAACAGAGCCCGACGCTGGAACACGCAGCCGTGCCACCTCTGATCAGAGAGAACAGAAACCCGTAGTATCCCGTACTAAGTAACAGAGGACAGGACCATGATCAGTGAAGATAATAGATCAGATCTTAGAAGCAGTACAGAGGCATCAATATGCTAATTTACTAATCAGTTCTGCCCTGCCATAATGATGGTTTTATGTTGCTTCTGGAGGTAGCTCAGACTTTGCTGTCTTAAGGCTTTCACCTGCGTCACCTGTGCAGGGCAGGCCCTTGTCATTTTTTTCCCTAGACAAGGGAAAAAATACCTGAGGGCCTGGATTGATTGTGAAAATGTTCTTTACACAATAATCAGACTTAACCAAATCACTGTGTGTAACTTATGTGTCTGCGTATGTGCATAACAGAGCAAACATTTTCCTAGGCCCCCGGCACCTTGTCCTCTCAGCCCCAAATGTGCATTTCAAGGGAGTTCACCTTCAAGGCTTTTTTAAAAAAAAGCTAACTTTGTAATGTTCTGCTGAGAGCAAGCTGAAGTTCTGCCTCCCGGGATCTAAGAGCTGCCTCTGCAAGCAAGGCTTTGCTCTGCACACCTCTCGGTGCAAAGTGTCTGTGTCTGTTATCATAGCTGTTAACCGAGCCATGAGCCAACACGTGAAGTCAGAGTCCATGTCAAAATCCTGCTTTGGCTGATGCTGTTTAGATTTGAGGCCACAGCAGGACAGAGACTAAGGAAGGGTGAAAAACTGGATTGGAATTGCCCCAAATGGATTGTCTCTGGTATTCCAGGTGATTTGAATCATTAGCTTATAGTCAGATCCCTTTGTTGCAGCAATCCCATTTTTGGTGGTCCCTTGGCATTCCTGTAGTCTTCAAAGTACGGGATTCCAGGAAAAGACAAAAGTCTGCTTCAGTCTTGTTAACAAGCTACCAGCCATCTGTTGGAGTGATTAATTCCTGGAGCATCATCATTTACGTGCATTTTAATTTTTTGAGGCTTAGTTGTAAATTGTTTCTAGACTTTTTTTTTTTACTATTCCAACTCCAAGCAGTGGAGAAAGTAGCAGTAGGAGTATAAATCCTGTAAATACTGTTCATAAGTTTATAAAAGCAATAAAATGCCTAAAACTGCATCTGCAGCAACCCTCAACATTGAAGTAGTAACATTTGTTGTTCTCTGGTGGTTAATATCTATTTTTGTCCAAACAATTCATTAGGTTGACTGCTTCAGTTATTTAACTTAATATTAATTATGAATTATTTATTTTCTAGAGCTTTACTGGTATTCCATATGATTAAATTATTATTTCAGAGAACAATCATCAAAAAAATCAGTAGGCGGTTTAAAAGAAGTCCCAAACCAACAGTTTAATCTCAGTTAGCTGCTGGTATTCATAAAGTTCCCACACTGTTCTTGCAGGCTGTAATAACATGGAAACTTTACTGGAAAGGTATCCTGTGATTCAGCATGGAAAAGTGCATTCTTCTATATTTAATGAAACAAAATAGTAGGTAGAGAAGGACATATGAAGTTATAAAAAATGCTGAGGTGGAAACTCTACATGGGCTTTCTGTATTAATACAAAGTCTTTGAGTCAAAATGGGTCAGGTGAACTAGGATTTTAATTTTTGTCCCTGTCATTTGCATTTTGACTTAATAAGATATGCTGGAGTTTGTCAGGTGGTGTTAGATGTGCTGCTAATGTTTTAGGCTCATTATGCAGAAGATCCTAGGTTTTCTTCTCACACATGAGCAGGGAGAATCAGATTAAAAGAGGTTCTCTGAGTTGGGTTTAGATTATAAAAACTAAAGAACAGATGTTTGATCTAATTTTTATGCACCAGGTTTGGCAGGGTCTGTATAGTTCTTTCTGATTTTGGATCATCTCTAACTGTGGACAACTGGCTCTTGTTTAGAGTAGATAGCTTTTCAGTTTTGTTTTGTTTCTAGATGAACATTGGAGCCTTGAATGGGAACTTGATACATTTTCAAAAGAAGGTTTTTTGGGTTAGTCTTCTTTCAGTGCCTCTGTAACTAGAATAGAATAGAATATTTCAGTTCAAAGGGACCTACAATAATCATCTAGTCCAACTGCCTGACCACTTCAGGGACGACCGACCACAGGTTAAAGCATATTAATAAGGGGTAGCATTGTCCAACCGCCTCTTAAAAACTGACAGCCTTGGGGCATTAATCAGGTCCCCAGGAAGCCTGTTCCAATGCTTGACCACCCCCTCTGTAAAGAAATGCTTCCTAGTGTCCAGTCTAAACCTCCCCTAGTGCAGCTTTGAACCATTCCCACGCATCCTATCACTGGATCCCAGGGAGAAGAGCTCAGCACCTCCCTCTCCACTTCTCCTCCTCAGGAAGCCCTAGAGAGCAATGAGGTCGCCCCTCAGCCTCCTTCTCCCCAAACTAGACAAGCCCAGAGTCCTCAGCCGCTCCTCACAGGACAGACCTCCAGCCCTTTCACCAGCTTTGTTGCCCTCCTCTGGATGCATTTATATCATTAGAGTGTCATAGAATCATAGACTGGTTTAGATTGGAAGGGGCCTTTAGAGGTCATCTAGTCCAACCTCCCTGCAATGAGAAGCGGCATCTTCAACTAGATCACATTGCTCAGAGCCCCATCCAACCTGACCTTGAACATTTCCAGGGGTGGGGCGTCTACCACCTCTCTGGGTGAACTGTGCCAGTGTTTAACCACCATCACTGTAAAAAATGTTTTCCTTCTATCCAGTCTAAATCTACCCTCCTTTAGTTTAGAACAATCACCCCTTGTCCTGTCACAACAAGCCCTGCTAAAGAGGTTGCCCCCATCTTTCCTATAGTCCCCCTCTAAGTACTGGAAGGCTGCAATAAGGCCTCCCTGGAGCCTTCTCTTCTCCACGCTGAACAACCCCAACTCTTTCAGCCTGTCCTTGTAGGAGAGGTGTTCCAGCCCTTGGATCATTTTTGTGTCCCTGATCTGCAAGTGAATGCAGGATATACACTGGATTAGCACCAATTTAGTACAAAGGAAGGCAGGGAGGCAGGAGGAGGAATGGGCCTTGCAGGGACCTCCTTTTCATCTCTTGGGGTTGCAGGCTGATGAAGTGAGAAAGTGAGGCCCATATTGACCCCCATCCCCATGCCATGATAAATGCTGAGGGTTATATCTGCCAACAACTGCCAATGGCTGTGGGCTTTGCTCTTTTTGTTGCATTCTTATTTTCCACTGGGTGTGGAAACAACAGCTGCCAGAGCAGGGGCTTAATGTCTTTGAACACCATCACATATACAAGAAAGACCATACAGATAATATGTGACTCGAGCAGATGCTGATAGAAAGAAGTGAATTTTGGTGACTGATGTCATATGTAACAGCCAGCAGTCATGGGGGGCTAGAAAAAGCCAGGGTGCTGCAGTGATAAGGGCAAGGGTGCAGCCACTGGCTGGAGGGAGCTTGTGCAACCTAATTCCGTCACCTGCCTAAGGAAAAGCTGGGGTGATTTCTGTGCCTCTGATGGATTATCTCTTCGGATTCTGCTGGAGGTGGCTTACTCCTGCCTTTGCGTCACAGGATATTGTCTGAAGAAATGAGGTGCCTGTATAAAGGAAAACAAAATTATGGACTGGTGGCAGGGTGTCTTTACCTGAAACCCCATATTAAGAATCTAATTGAGACTGAGCCTGTTCTGTAGCATCAGTTTGCCCAGCTTTTTATGCAAGAACAACATTGAGACTTCGGCATTTCCTGCATGTACAAGATCTGTGATCTGCCAGCATGGCTCTGAGAAACTACTTGTGATTAGAAAGGAATGCACATGAGTTGTTTCCTTGAGTTTTCACACTCCAGTGAAGCCACAGGGGCAGGACCTGAAGACTGTTCCTGCATCTTGCTCCTGTATCTGGAGAGACACTCCAGACTTCACTCTGATGTCCTCCAGAGTGCTGGCTCACGCTCCATTTGCTGCAGGGTATGCTGGCTTAAACAAGGCACTTTATATGACAAGGGATGCTGCTAGAAAAGGCAGTGAAGAGACATCTGGGTATGAAACTCATGCTTTCAGTCACTGCATGGAGCAGATGCAGTTTGTTCAGCAGACTGTCAATGCCGCTTCAGGAAACATTATTGTCCATGCACCAAAAGGACTGAAGCCATGGAGGAACACAGGGTTGTTTCCTGTGGAATATTTTGCATGTGAAATGAAGATAGCAGAACATTGTGTACCAGCTGAAATGATCTATGTCTGATGGTCTGGAATACAGGGCGGCCAGTTTGTGGGGCAGCCCAGCAAATCTTAAGCCAAAAGACTGCTCTCAAGTGTAACAAGAGGATGCTCTTGTGATGGGAAGACAGAGCAGTGGGTCCTGCCTCATGTCCCTAAACCCATCTTCCTAGTGGTATGAAAGGAAGAGATTTTTATACCCAGTCCAGGCAGAGAAGGATATGCAGAAGTGCTGCCTATGCATGGCAATCTTGGCATTAGGAAGACATCTGAGTGACTTATACCTGGAGAGTCCTGTCTTGCCATATCTGCTCATGACTGATCAATACTGCCATGTTTCCCCAATCCATACCAGCCCTGGTCTGTTGCAGCCCATCCCAGAGGGTACCCCAGCTCTCAGCAACCCTAGATGGATGCTGATGTAGGTTATCAGAGATGTTGCCTGCTCAAGCCAGATATGGTGCAGTGCAGGAAACTGTACTCGGGGACAACTGAGGAGCTAAGAAGAAAGAGGGGTTGTGGCAGTAAGTGCTGAGCCTGAACAATGATTGCAAAATCAGCCCCTCAGCTAGGGAAGTGAGGTCATGACCAAACTGGAAAAACCAGGCGTAGTGCAGTAATTATTATCGTTAATAATCAAACATAGCTGCACAGGAGCTACAATCATTAATTCCTCTTTTGCTTTAGGGGACATGTTTCTTTGCTGGTCTGACCCTCGCTGTCCAGCCACAAGAGAGACTTTGAGACCCACCTCTTTCCAGACTCCCCTTGGGAGCCATAATTCTGCAGGGAGCAGGGGGGAAGCTGTTTCTCATAGGCCCTTGCCCTAGTCCACATCCCTTTAAGCTCCTGCAGTTCGTTTTTTAAGACCTGCTGACACCACATTTCACCTGCTGTCAGCTTATAGCAGGACTGTAACTGTGAACTTGCTCAGCAAGGTCAGGAACTTGGTGCAATTCCTTCCCTTCAGTGGAGGCAGTAAGTGCTGTGTGAAACTACTGTTTTAATTCCTATCCTTGCGCTGAGGTGGCCTCCATATTTACATAATTTCCCTGCAGAGCAATGTGCTTGTTCTGCTCGTTCCTCTGAGCAAAGCTTTGCGCAGACAAGTGGGAAGGGTAGGGGATCTGCTTAATGTGACTTCCATGAAGGTAGTCCTAATGAGAGACCTTTGGCTGTGCAAGAGCAGGGAAGAGACAACTTGTGAGAGAAACATTCCTCTTCAAAGATACATACTCTTTGAAGAAGTCTTCTTTAATGGTTTAATTTTAGTATCCGCGTTTACTAAATCTTGGCTCCAGTTAGGGAATAAAGGGATATTTTCTGATGACTTCTCTAGCTTTAAAAAGACAAGTTTAGGGATAGCTATGCAATTAACTGTGACTTACGTGTGTCTGTATAGCAACAGCAAACCTTCTGTGGAAGAAATTAAATTTCCTCCTGAAGGAGAGTGATTGCATAGATGACTTATTCAAATGTGTAGAAAAATTGCTTTGACATGTCCTACAGGAAGGAACAGATTCACATCAGTATTGAAATAGCTCTGGGTACCACCAATCTATTCACAGGTAATTGGATTACCTCATGTGTCCAGTGCCAAAAAGGGGCTGAAAAAACAATCCCAAATGATGGAGCAGATTTACACTGAATTTGATCTCTCCACATTTGGTAGCACTGTGCTGCATGAAAGAAACTCCCAGTTCCCACAGGGAGGGGAGCAAGAGCAATAGGCATTGATGGGAACTGCCTTTCCAGCCATGCCACAGATTTCTCCTCTGTCCACGTCATCGCACCATGGAGAAGCAAAGGGAACTGTTCCCATTTAGGCCAAATGGAGTGTAAATCTCCTAAAAGCTGCCCTGCTTTGCAGCAAAATGGCTCCAGTGTCAAAGTTTCATACAGTTGACAGCTCCCATCCACCACCACGGCAGCTGTGGAGACCTTGTGTGTCAGAGGGGTTATTTGCTTTGGTGCAGGCTTGTGGAGCACCTGATGGATGCCTGGAGCATGGAAGCCGTCAGATGGTGGTTGTGTGCATTCTCACTGCAGTCAGGACACTTCTGGCTACCATTTCCAGTTACCGATGTCTCTTTCCACCTCGCTCCCTAAAGGCTGCTCTGATATTTTCATCTACACTTTCCTATTTCATCTTCTTTGCCTCCAGAGACCTGGGAGATCTGGCATTGCCAGATGAGGAGCTGCCATAGTCAATCATACTCAAGGTCCTTCTAGGCTTAGACTCCATCTTTTATTATGGCTGACATCAGGCTTTCAGGTAAGGCAGTAGGAATCTTTTATCTATGAGATGAGAGATCTTGTTCCCTAGCAGTCAGACCTGGAAAATGTGGTTTAGCATTCTCTGAAAACATGGTTTTTGTCAATGATTGTGGCCATCTTGGGTAGTCTGATAACCATATGCTATCAAATCTCACTTTGAATTGTACGTATTTCCTGATTCTGCTTTTTCTCCCTGTCACTGAGACTGAAGTGTGCAAATATTTGCCTTAGTGTTTTCATTGTGTGCATTTTCCAGGACTGGTAGCAGCTGAAAATGTGGCAAATGTTTCAGGCCAGAGCCTGAGCCAGCAAGCTTGTGTGTGTGTGTGTAAGAAATTCAGCTCCAGTTTCTTAAAAATGATGAATGCCATTCACATCAGCAGGGACTGTTGATGGCTCATGGCACTGCTCAGTGCAAGAGAAGTGGAAGAGCAGCCCTTGTTCCCTTCTGCTGCCAGCCCCGTACCTTCGCCCGGGGGGGAGCAGCCTGGTTAACTACAGACACCAGCTCTTAGGTGAGGCAACCCACTGCAAACCCTTCACTAGTGGTGTGGAGAACCCCATCCAGACACCTTGTTGTTTGCTTTTATTTGTACAAATGGGAGGAGGGCTGTGCTCCCCGCCTTCCCAGCCTTGCTTCTGAGGTAGGAGGAGAGAGGGAAGAGGAGGACAGAGATGGAAGGAGGAGAGAGCATAGGAAACGATTACATGTGTTCAGCTGAAGCATAACATTTAATCATCTTCTGCTGTGCCATTTCCTGCCCCTTTTCATTAATGGAGGGCTAAATCCAGAACTACTCAAGTGCTGTCCTTGCTGTTTCAGACAAAAATCACAGTCTTGCCGCACACATGACAAGTGCCTGCCTTTTGTTGCTGCTCATTTTTTCCTGCCTGAGCTCCCTCTGCAGCAGATATCCTTGGGGCACAGTTTGAGAGAGGGCCTTGTTGGTGCTGTACCTGCCTGAGTGCATGGGGACTATGCTGTACCTATTATTATTTAATAACATGCAGTGGAAATTGTCACTTACCCCTCTGCAAGTACATGGTACCCCTACACAGAAAATCAAATCACTGGATGAGTCTCTGATGAAGGTAGCACTGCAAGCCTTCCCTGCCTAGGTGTTCCCACCCAAGGGGAAAGAAAATTGGAAGGAAATGTGCCATCCTTTGCAGCCATGATTTAGCCCAAGGCCAGCCTTTTTGTCTTGGTCTGTGTGCCTCAAGGCACTCTGAGCCTTAGGTTCTGCTTGCAAAGTGAATGAACTCAGGCCCTGACTGACCTACTAGACTCAATGATGGCATGAGTTCTGGTAAAGGTCTTGCACAGTGAGGTCCTGCCCACTTCTGCTCTTGTCCTCTAGTACACAGCCAAAACAGTTGCACCATTGCATGTCACAGCCAAGAAAAATAACTACAATCCTTGTGCAATTCAGAACTCAAGGCAACTGTTGTGCAAGCTCTCCTATGGCTGCACCCTCATCCTCAGTGTGCTGCTCTCAGCTGCCCTGCATCTCCCACTTGAAAGCAAGGTGGGCACACAGGGAAAATACTGTCATCGCTTTAGTCACAGGATGCATTTAGATAGCATGGTAAATGTCATAAAACTGGAAAGACGGAGTATTTCAGTACAGAGAGACAGTGAGTGTGAGAAGTGGTTCACAGGCTGCCAAGTGCTGAATCACAGCTGCGGATGTATCTGCTGAAAGCAACTGGAGATCCCCTGCAGCCTGTGACTGCACCCAACATGTGCCAACACACACATGCACATGCACACACATTTTCACATGGACACAGACAGAGCTGGACATAGCCCCATGCCTGCTTACCAGCCTTTCAGCTCACCACCAGTAGGGCTGGTAGCATGGGAAGACAGCAAAAAGCCACAGGTGGGATGGCTGTGCCTTTGTTATAAAGTCCAGAGAATGGGTTTTCTCTCTCAGAGCACCCCAGAATACCATCTCCCAAAGCAAGTAAGCTCCATGCTGCACACTGTGATAACATCTTTGGGAAGAGACCTTTCTGCACCCTGAAATCTTCCCAGTGCACACACTAGTTGCTTTTCTTAGGGAAATTGGTCCCTGTGTCCTCATCCAAATGTCATTTTTCCCCAAGTCACGTAGCATGTGGTGTGGTGTCAGCTGCTATTCAACCCCGGGGAGGTGGCATTTCAGTGCTCTTTCACTGGCTTACTTTGGTTTGACAGGTGCCATGGAAAGGTAAGCTGTTGGGATGATGGTAATGGTAATAGATGCCAGCTTTTCATGGCAGGTATTTTAAAGTCAACCACAACTGAGGCAGTTAGCAATTATCTAATAGAAATGAAGGTGTGAGAAGGCATCAGGCTGAGAAACTGCTAGATGGCTCAGCAAGATTCCAGTGGCCCAAAGTCACAGAGATGCTTCTCCCCTGGGTACAAGAGGAGAAAAGAAACAGGGCAGATGGTGGTCACATTGCTTCATGCATGACCAGAAAGTGCTGGGTGGTTTTGCTGATAGCTGAGGCAGAAGAGCCTGTCCAGACCAGAGCCCTGCTTGGTACAGTCAGAGGTCTGGATTAAACGACTTCCTTTTTTTATTAGGGACTTTACTGTATTTAAAATAATCATCCCAGATAAGTGAAAAGTCGATGAGTGAGCTCAGGCTGCACTCTGCTTTGCAATGGCTGAGCGGAGGATAATTACAAGATTACCCTGGGGGCTGCCTTTTTACTCAGATGGGTTTCAAAAGCCAAAGCTTCGTGACATAGTGTGATGACTTTTTCAGAGACACAGGGTTTGGATCAGCCTTGGCTTGCTATTACTCCTGCAGTCTGGTCATATGAGGGTCTATGTATAAGTGGGCGAACAGCAAGGATACTGTCAAGTGTTACTGGCTGCAGTGAGGCTTGGAGCTGTCAAGTTTCTGATAGCTCAGCTTTCAAAGTATCTTTTATAAAGATGTCTATAAATAAAATAATAATTATTCATACTAAAAGAGCATGTGGTAAGATAATTAAAATATCCAAAGAGAGAGCCTGAGATCATGATAAAAGGGGAAAAAAAAAATCAGGAAAAATCCAAGAACGAGGTCTCAAACAGCAGATGAAAGCAAATTTCATCAGTCATCATCAGCTGTTACTAACAATAAAACACCTCCCCTCTTCTGTCCTCCAGAAAGTCCATTCCACTCCCAGATGCTTTCTGCTGAGGTTGGGCATTTTTCTGGTTCTGAGATTTCATTAGTATTCCTCCCATCTCGGTGTCCTTTCTGAGCTGTGGCCGTTCGGAGCAGAGATGCACTCCTGCTCCCCTTGCGATGCTCTGCCGTGGCTTACATCTGCTGCTCGCCGGTCCTTGCTGCTGCACAGGACTGCAAGGCAAAGCCCAGTCCCCCAGTAGCAACTCACTGGCCTCTCCAGTAGCACCAGCAGTTTCTAAGGCTGGTTTATTTCTTTAGCTGGAACCATAAGCGAAGCCCAGATATTCTGACCTGGTGTCAAAAGACCTTGCTCGTGCGGAAAGCACAGAGCACTGCTCACGGAGGGTCCTCCCCTGTCTGCCCGAGCTGCAAGCCGTTCCCACGGAGCGGCCACCCGCGGGGCTCGGTGCCGGTGGCCCCCCGGGAGGGGCTGGGGCGGCCGCCGCGGGGACCCGCCAGCAGCCCAGTTCCACGGGAGGGCACTCTTGTTCCACAGAAATTGGGCAGCGGGAGCATTTATCTTTCTTTTAAAAAGGCAGTTTAGCTATGACAGGTAATTTGGCACATTCCTAGTTGAAATGTGCCAAATGATTTGGCAGATATTTCGCATACATCTGAAAACAGGAGCACCTGCTGCTGGCCTACAGGGAGGCTGGGGATGGGGGGCATGGATTTTATTAGTTGCTAATTACAGGCCCTGTAACAAAACTCGTGTGTTGGATGAGCCAGCTGGCTCCTGCAAGTGAAGGCTCATCTTCTCAATGACGCGCAGAGCCCCTCACTTTAAAATCACTTTCTCCCAGGCACTGGCATCTTTTCAGCCATCTTGAGTGACTCCATCACTTTGTGATGATGAGGAGCATGATTGATCCAGGTTGTCAATCACATTATGTGACTGTGTTTGTGGCAGATACAAGCACATTTGATGCACCAGGGATAGAAGAGGTTCATGAAAACTTTACTTCATGCTCTGGGAATGTCTCTTTCCTTTTTATGAACCTCCAAAAGGGTCTGCTGAAGTCTAAGCTGAAGATGGAGAAGGATCCTGTCACTAACAAAAACTTTTTTAAAGTATGTATAGGCAGAATATAAAGGACCTTATGAGCAGACGTAATTGTGAGCATACTAGGCTTCTGTAACTAAATCAACTGATTTCCCAGGATTCATCTTAGGCAAGATTTTCAGATTAGGAAATGAAGTACAGAAGTTTTGGAGAGGTTGAAATAAGTAATTGTAACATGAAATATATGTCAAATATGAATGAAAATTATGCATTGAAATCTCTTTTTCCATGCCTATTTTCCTGATCAGGTAATCTTTTTTGTTTGAAAGATCAATTAGAAGTGGGACCAAATGCAGACAACAGTCTAGCCTACATGTGAATAATCACTCTCGCAGCAGTAATCACATATATTGACAGAAAACAGTACCAGTGTCAGGCCAAACCCAGTACAGAATATGAATGTGATAACAGTTGATGAAACAAGGCAGGTTTTGCTCCTTTTCTTGCTGTCTACAAATCTACAGGCAAATAACCAAAGCTGTGTTATGTTTTTAAGCTAACTGAACTTTCACATTTCTTGCTTTGAATCACAGCTTTAGCTCTGTCTTAGGATACTGTTAACTTCAGGAATTATTTGGAGGTATGTTTGATTGTCTCACAGCTCATATCAGTGCCACCTTCAATGAAGTCTCATATGTATTTTAAACTATAAATATTTATTAAAATCCAAGCCAAAACCAAGAATCAGCTGAACACAACACAGGAGAAAAGGCAAACAGTAAGACCAAGCAGTGAGGGTATGACTGCTCTTGACAAAATTCCTGTGCTCACGTATGGGGTCAGAGGATGGAAAGTCCCTGGGTGCAGCAGGCTGTGCCTGTGTCAAGACCCTGCAGTACCAATCTGGGGTGTTATTTATGTTCAAGTATCAAATGGGATCACTTCCAATAGCATCCCTCATATTTTCATGTCACATCTGTTCTTTATAAATTATGTTCTCACCCAAAATGCCTGCTCTGAATGTCTATGGAAGAAATCTAAGAAAAATTAAGACTTCCATCAATGCAAGCAAGTATGCAAAATCAAATGGAGCGTGTTTGCTCATTTTAAACATTGTCCCACCCTCTGGCAATGATGAAGTCTTGCTCCGGCAAAGCCTTTGGCACACTTTTAGCTCTTGGCCCAGCACAGACAGCATATTGAATCCTGGGGGCAAAAGAGCTACATTGGACATCACTGGCTGCTCTAGGTGTCCCTTGGGGTACAGGAGATGGCCCTAGGAGTGTCTGCCAGCCCTGGGCATCAGAAACCTCCTTGGGGATGGGGTTGGACCAGGGATAGGATGGGCAGGCACAGTAAGGGCTGGCATGCACTGCTGGCCCTGGCAATGCCTGGTTGCTTTTCCTCTGGTCGTTCCTCCTCTCTGCCTTCCCTTTTATCCAGAGAACACAGAAAATCTGGGCCTATAAATTTTTCAAATTGTGTAACAGGAAACCAGGTGCAATTTCAGGCTGTAACAATTTAAAATGGTAAATTCCACTCATTAGAAAACCTGTAACTCTTTTTAATAGTTTGAAAGGTTCAAAATAAGGGATTTGATGCTATCTACATGGAAAGAGACATCTCTTTCATTACTTTTAGAAGTTGATTCAGGGTTTATGGAGTGTCAGGCCAGGCAAAGGCCATGAGCCAGCCACAGAGGAGATGAAGAGCAGGCCTGGCCACAGGAGATGCGTCTCCAGTCTGTCCAAACAGAAGTCGCTGTCTTGGTGTGAAGGGGATGCCTGGAGGAGTACATGAAAAGAAGTTAATTTTTAGTTCAATAATGGCTGATAAACAGATGCCAACCATGTACATCCAGTCAGATTCAGGATGACAGGCTTATTTAATGCAGCAGATCAAAAGAAGCAGTCTGCAGGCACCAAAAATCTTTTCTTTGCTCTTGAGGTCATCCATATCTGAGTTGGAGTTTTGAGGGGACAGAACTCATTTCCAAAGACTAAAGCAACAAAGCTTCGATTTCTTGTCCATTTTCATTTTGGGAGCAACCAGGTTAACTATTCACACTCTCCTCCTGTAGGTAAGATAGAAACGTATCTGCACTTGTAGTAGACAACATGTAGCAAGGAAAGACAGAGATATAGCATGCAATAACAGACACTTTGGATTGGATAGCTGTGTGCTGTGAGAATATAGTCCCAATTTAAAAAAGATTAAGAGAGTAGGATGTAAAGAACGGCTCCGCAAGCACAGGAGGACCATCAGATACCCACCACCAATCTAGCATTTGCTGATGTAGAATATAATGTAATTAATCTATCTCTCCTTATGTTATATTTTGGGAGAGAAATTAATGTTTTTACAGTTGTGCACCTGGAATAAACATAAGCTGAATTATTGCTGAAATTTCAAGCCCCATTTTACAGGGTATTTTCAGTCTCTTCACCTAATATAAAAGAATTTTTCTTAATTTTATATCTCACCTAGCATTGAGGAGCAGGTGTTACTGATTGTACTGCTGAGAAGAAAGAGGATGGCAGAGGTGCAATACACTTGCTCAGCTTTTTAATCATGACATTTTGAGTTTTCTCTGAAGTCTCCCAACCCATTAGGGTGTCCAAAGCACCTGCTTCATCCATTAGGGAGCCTTCAAACTCTCTTCTCCTGCTAAAGGTCAGCCATACCAATACAATGATTCCAAAAACCAGAAAATCTCAATTGGGCCTGAGGCAGTGCTATTCTATGAGTCTGAAATAAGGCAGTACTCAGGGGAGCAGGAGCTGTGATCACTGCCTGGCAGAGATCCCTTGACCAGTACAGGAAAATCCTCCAAGTTGCTTTGATCTTGGTTTCCACATGATGAACACACGTTTGATCCTACCTCCATAAAAATTCATTGGCCTTTTATTTAATATAATGGGAATATGATCAAATTCTAGGACAATTGAACTGGGTTTGTCTTCCTGGTAATTTATGATAAAGTATAATTCAGTTACTAACAAAATCTACTGCTCTTTTAATATATTTTATTTCTTTTCTTTTATTTCAGGTTTTTGTAATGAACAGAAGATGACAAATATTTATGGGGAAGGTGCATGGCAAAACTCTAAATATTTCTACTGTTAATTTTTAAACAATTGTTTTCACTCCACTTGGGAAACAGTGAATTAATTAAAATGATATCTTTATAATTATAGCATCTGAACAGGGCTTGATTTTATGACCTTGAGACAGTCGCAAGGACTGGGTCATCTGCACCATTTTATTAATTCCCTCTGCATTCTCTCTCAAGCAGAATTATACATTTTATTATTATTTTTTTTTTTTGATAAAATCTCTAGACTGATAACAAAATAGCTAGAGAATAGTGCCTGCTGGAGTTTCAGAATTATTTTAATTTTCTTTCTCAGGATAAAGAGTGAAAAGTGGCATTGAATTAATCCATTCTTGAGAACATCCTAAAATTATAACGAGGACAAAGTGGTACAAAATGTATTCATTCTCACGACTTTTTCATGATTGTAACCAGAATAGCAAATGGCAAAATGTATTAATTCTTATAATAAAAACGTAATGAGGATAGAAGATGGTGCAAGATGAATTAATTGTACTGGGAAACTTATAACTGTGAGGCATGGTCTTATTTGAATAACATACTGTGTTTCTGTAGAAAATGCAACAAAAACTGTTGTGGAGGTACTAGAAAGATACTAATCTGATCATGTTATTGTAGCAAAGTAGTTCCTTTTTAGAAACAGGGTAGATAGATACATATATGCTAAAGAATTATGAATCTGGTACAATGTTTATTAATCCTAACACTTTGCAATCTTGTTAAACCTGAAAAAAGAAAAAGTCTGTCTAAAGAGGGAAGAAAGTCTATAACAGTGAATGCCAGTGAAGAAAACACTGAACCTGGGGAAGAGGCAGTGGGATGGAAACAAGGGCCAGACTGACCTTGTGGGTATTGCTGGTACCAGGATCCTGCTCTGGCTTGAGGGCAAAAGTTCACCATGGATTATGGCAGATTGGAATAGCATGTCCATAACTGCCTTTTACCTGGGATAGGCTGCCAGGTGGCCTTACACCCCACTGAAAGGTAGGATTGGCCTAGCGGAAATGGTCAGTTCGTCTATGGGTTCAGCAACTATTTTCCTGTCTCTCCAGTGGAGGAAACAGTTGTGGTGACCAACATTCCTTCCACTTTCATGGCATCCCCACTCAAAGGCAACAGTCTTCAAGCTATTTCACAGCAAACGTGCACCTCTGCTTTAGCACAGCGTGGCACAAGGTGCAGCTCTGCCACACAGTGCAGCACCATGTCAGATAGCTCTGAGTTGTCCCTGTACACAGTGGGGTGCCTATGCAGTTGCAGGAAGCGCAGCACTGTGCAGGGCTGCTGTGGCTGCAGACCATGGGAGATACCCAGCATGGCCAAAGTATGGGGCTGTACAGCCACTAATGAAACCTCTATCTTACTGCTTAACCCCTGAGCAGTGTTGCTCTGATGCACACACACATACTGTTTCTGGCCACTAAGCTGGCTTGCAATGGTGATGATGATCCCATTGTACATGCTGAGGAATCCCTGTGTGATTTCAGAGGTAGGCTTACCAGCAGGACCCCACGTGTACATATGCTCCCAGCCATGACATATGGGAATAGCCATGGCTGGGTGGCTTCACACCCCACTGTGTGGCGACAGCCCTCAGCCAGGATGGAAATGCATAGATCTTAATTTCTTCTCTCAATCATATTTGACAACAGTGCAAGCGGAACACCACCACAGTGAGGAAAGGAGCACCGTGGAGACTGAAGCTACTGTCATTTACTTGGTAGGGTTGGGAGAAATCCTAAACCCATAATGAGTACAGGGATTAATCCCAAAAGGACCTATTTCCATGACAATTTATGAATCCTTCACAGTGTTAAACTCCACACTGGTTGTGCACAGCTATTATTCCATGAAAGGAAAGGAGTTAAAATTGTTGTTGGTGTCTCATTCTAAGAGTTTGGGAGACAAGAAACACTTCTCACCCTGAACAGAGCAAGCAGAGTTTGTGTGTCTATGTGTATCTATGCAGTTTATAATTGTGATCAGATGGTGATAACCATCTTATGACAAAGGTAATGGTGGTCTTATCATCACTAAGTGGAAGACCAGTCAGGCTGACTGTAAAAAACAAGTTATTCCTGCTTCTAGTGCTGTTTTGAAGAAAATCCTTCATGTTCAGCCACTTAAAATAAAGCAGATATCTTAGCTTTTAAAGATGACTTAATGATTAAATAAAGCTGGAAACTGGCTAACAGTTTCCCCCGCAGGGCTTGTACTCTGCTAGTGTTGTACTGATCACTTTTCAGAAAGCTGGCCACCTCTAGCATTCAGCTGTGCTGCAGGAATGCCAATTGTAATTAAACATGTTAAAAATACTTTTCACAAGTCATGCAGGGTGACAAATACTTCCTGTTCTGCGAACCTGTGAAAATCAAGGCAGCTCACCTCCCAGATTTTTTTTTCTAAAGTACTGTTTTATTTTTAATGAGTTAGAAGAAGAACACTCAATTCTTGTAGAACTTTCTTCAACACTTTCCGATGCATTTCCACCAAAAAGGGAAACCTCATTGTCCCAGTTCTGTAGCAGGAGAGACCAAGTCACTCTGCAGCCTGCTGACCAAGCCCACTCCTGCTTTCAGCTTGGCATCCAGCAGAGACCCTTGGTCCACAAGAACAACCTTTCCTAATTATCCATCACCCTGACTATTGACAGGTAAAAGACAACTCTGTTGCAAAAATGATGCAAAGCATAAGGGCCAACGAATGACAATAAAATAGTAAAGCGACGGCAAAAACGGAGGGAACTCACCTAGCATTGACCAGGCTGTGAAAAAAGGCTAAATTCTGTAGCATGTAGTTAGCTGAACTACAAGTGGCTGTACCACAAGTATTCTCAGCAGCAGCGTGGGCACATATACAGTGAACAAAACCCTCACTCTGCCTTCAGCCACAAATGGGAAGCACATGTGGGTCCTGTGTAGCGCATGTTGAGATGCGCTAGGAGCCACCTCAGACAGCTGTCAAGGTGTTCCCCAAGACATTAACCTGATCTGCTCTACCAGGATGACTGGGTTGTACAGATAGATCACCCAAACTTCCTGCTTCACGTGAGGATCGATTTCTTGACTGTCAAAGCAAATTTCCTAGGACAGTGCTTATTGTCTACTTCTGAAATACACTTTTATGGTGGTGATGTGTAAACAGCTGGGAGATTGGCGTATCATTCCTGCTAGGCCTGTTGGACTCATGCATATTATGACAGACCATGACCATAAAGGCTGCTTTGTTTCTGCTCTGCTATACACATGGGAATTCCTGTGACAATAAGGTTAAGTCCCCAGTCTTCATGCTTCAGAGACAGATCTTTACTTCTTCAGGCTGAAGGAGGTTTTTAAGCAGTCAGAAGCAGTGTTCATATGACATAAGCCCAGTTTGCATGTCATCAAACAAAAGAGATGAGCAGATCTGGCCATTTTTTGTAATGTTACTTGTTCATGAATTATGATTTTGGCCTCATTATCTCTTCATTCATCACCCTCCAGTAAATTTTCCCAGTCAATGAATTCTGTGTACTGTGAGTTAATGAAATGGATCTGATGATGTGGCTGTCTGTGATAGTATCAGGCTGTCTGTATGGGCCTCTCCCATCCAGTGTTCTAAGGTTAGGGTAAAAACTCAGCCTACTCTCCTAAAGCCCATTAAGAAATTTAATTTTGGAATCACCCAGGGCAAAACCTATGATTTGTTTTTCAATATTTTTTTTGACAGGGAATGCCAGAATTCTGATGGAATAAAGGCTGTCAGGTGTCAACATGGGTCAAAGTTTCACAAATGAGGTCTAATGCCTGCTAACATGAGAAGTTCCTCCTCACCATTGCCCTCAGAAGCAATAAGGAACATTAACTGGTGCCATTAAGTATCACATTTTAGGAGGCTTTTAAAAGATAACAGACAGTCGTGGTTGATATCTGAAAATGAATACTGATGCAACCTTCTCACACAGTGGTTCTAGGATCCCCTGCTGATGCTTCCAGTGACTTCATATTAAACTGTGAAGTAAGGTCTCAGGCCCTCCATGCCTGGGCTGCAGATCTGTGCTTGTCAGCACGTTTACAAATTTCACACATTCTTCTGAGGCAGTTTGGCTCATCACAATTGGTTTATAACACCTGCGGTACTTCATTTACAGTACCAGTGTAGCTTGAAAGAATTAATTTTCTCTCTGTGATAGTTGTTAGTGTAATTAATGCTTTGCTTTTAATTGCTGGATCAAATTACTTAGAGTATTCTTTTGTGCATCACCCCACAATAGAGAAGTCCAGAAAGGTACCTGTATGCCTGGCTTCTCTAAAAAAGGGGTGACTCAAAGGTAATTTGCTAAACAAAATTTTCTTCTGTCCTCAAAGTGAATTTTTAAGAGGCAGAGGGCCAAATAAATACAGTGCGTAAGTGAATGCAAATCCAGTAAAATTAAAATGATTGTACCTATTTACCTCTAGAATGACTGGCCATCTCAGCTCAGATAAATAGAGTGGCACTGTCTGTCTTTAATAAACACTGGCATTAACATTAAAGGGAAGATGCTGAAGCATAATTAAGAGTTGGCATTTAGCCATCTTGCAGGACAGAACAAAGGACGGATCTACTGCCTCCTTTAGCTGGTTTCTCTGCTTTGTGCTCGTCCAGGTGTGTCTGGCCTGCCCGCCCTCACCCCTCCCCACTGTGTCAGGACTAGGTGAGCAGATAGCATTTGTGGTATCTACAGATCCCCTGTGCCATGGGAGGATGATCACTGGGGTGGTTTACCCAGGCAGCACACAGCATGCTGCCTCCAAAGTCCCAAAGCACATGCAGCAGAAAGCTGGTGGGACGTGCCAGCATAGCGTTGCTCCTCCAGTGGCAAACTCTGCCCTTGGCTGCCGAGGGCTGCAGGCTCCCATCACATGGAGAATTGTCCTGACCCTGCTCTTAATGTTGTTGAGATGAAGCAGACGCACTGAGGTAGGAGACTCTGGTCCTTCATGACTACCCCTTAGATAAATGCCTTATACCTAAAAAGTTAATTAATTTTAGAATAACTTACTAAAAAGCATATAATGTATTCCTGTCACAGCTAAATGTCATCCCCTGTAAAAACAAAAGTATTTCGGCAAATAAAGAACCTGTAAAAATAGCACTTGAGAAAGTATATTTTTAAATTTCCACTGATGTTTATTTTTGAAGTCCTGAAATTTAATTCATGTGTTGAGTAAATACCCTTCAGATATCTTTCACATCACAAAGGGTAATTTTCTCTTCTCTTCTTTTGCAACATCAAAAATAACTATAGCCATCCCTTCAGACGCTGATGGGTGTGTGTTTCCCTGTAGGACAATGGAAGGGTGAAAACAGAATGGGGAAAATGCATGTCACATCACGGCTCCTGAGAAGCATGTATCACACTGCCTATTTCAGCATTGCAACATACTGAGTTCAAAGCAAAACGGGTTAATAACAAAGGGGCATTTGCCATAGTGTGGTACCATAAGGTCTGCCAGGATTAGTGTCCTGTCACTGGCAGTCCTGTTACAAAATACATGTCAGTTCCAGCCAGTATAGGAATTTTATGTCTGCTAGTAGTTAAATGGTAGCTGTATGAATAGATAAAGATGCTGTGGCTGAAGTAGAGCATTTGGGTAGCAGTAAATAAAGCAGTCCCTTTCTGCTTCCTAGGTAAATAATACAAAAAACCAGTAGGCGTAAGCAATGTTAAAAATGTCTGTGGCACCAGGAAGACATGTAGCTTCACAGCAGGGATGCTTGCAAGAAGGAATAAAAAAGGAACAGTGAAAAGGAGGGAATGGGAAGCAGCTGTGCTGGCCAGCCAGCCTCATCTTCGAGTCTGGTGAGGTCAATAGCGGTGGCTGTTCATATCCCCCACAGCCCAGGTTGCTGCCTCATGGCCACCTCTACAGAGCATGCTCCTACGCAAAAATGGAAGCTGAATTGCACTGCAGAGACAACATATCCTTCCTCTTATAGAAGCAGGAGGCACCTCCGTGCTGTGCAGCCATGGAGCCACCAGCCAGCTTTCCCCAAGGCACTGCCAACAGTGTAGCTGGGGCAGTGGGGGAGTCATTGTGCCTTGTAAGACCCATGCAGGAGATGAGGGAATATCTGTGCGATTAATCTGCATCAAGCTGCATCCACCCACAACTGCAATGTTTGCAATAGCCAAGCTGGTTATTCTAAAGCTAACTCAGGCCTGTCTGTACAAACTGCAGAACAGAAATATCCTGTAGGCAGCTTTACTTTAAGGTATATCTGTCTCTGTTTTCCAGCTCATAATCATATTGCAGAGTGAATGGCAGGTCTCCTGGGTTTGCTAAATGGTCCTTTACATCTCCTACCCATTTAAATGTATGGGTATCACTATTTGGCACTACTTTTTATTGTAGACTGAGAGCAACTTTGACACAGAAGATCAAACAGAGGTACAAGCCACTAACAGTTTTACTTAAAAGAGGTAGCTTCTGTCTTTTGAATGGACAGACAAAGCAGCTCAGTAACCCTTACTGTCTAGGGGCAAACAGTGTTGTTTTTTTCTTGAGAATCAAGTCCCTCTCAAAGAAGACCACACTTGTTGTCATACTGTGACCTTTTAATGATAATCTCAGCAGAAAACTCAATATGGCTGGATGCAAAACCCAGCCTTGAATCACAAGAAAGACTGTGCAGAGGGCGAGAGCTGGATAGGAGCAGGAGGGGAACAGGGGAATAGAGGGCTACGTTTGAGAAAACTGGGGACTATTGGGGATGGTGAAGCTGTGCTTCTGTTCTGCCCTCTACGATGTGGGTAACAGCATAAAATGTGACCTCTTGAAACCCAGGCATGAGAATGCTCAAATTTCTGTGATACTGGGCTGAAGCTGTTCAATATGTTGACCAATGGCCTAGGTGGAGACCCAGAAGGCACCTCCCGACCCCAGCAAATTTACAGATGACACCAAATGAGGAAGAGTGACCTCTTAATTTACTGTCTGGCCTGGGAAATAATGCCCCACTACAGCCTAAAGTTCCCATTCACACTTGCTTCCTTTAACTGAAGATAAACAGCTTGACTTCCTCCAGTGGGAAGTTAAAGGCCGAAGTTGCCTACATTTCATTGTGTGTCAAAGTACATTTGACAGAACACAATGTTGCAGCGGGCAGGGACAGGGAACAGCAGCACTTCAGTCCAGAAGCACCTTGAGGTTCAGACAACTGAGGGTGTCAATCCAGAAGACACCAGAGATTCAAGCCAGCAGCTGCTCCGTAAGGCTTAGCCAGGAGAAGTGCAGAGTTTGGCCACCAGGCAGGGCAACATGAAGCATGGCAGAGAATGAGAAGCTGGGCCACCACCCTGCTGAAGAGGACCCGGGGGGGTTTGCAGAGGGCTGCAGGCTGAACTAATCAAGCTCACTTGCTGTGAACAAGTCCAGCTGCATGCTGAGCTGCATTAGAAGGAACAGTACCTTTTATCAAGGGATGATTTTATTCCCTTCTACTGAGTGCTGGTGAGGTCTCACCAAGGATAGAGGCCAGCTCAGGAAGGATTTGGAAATGTAGTCCAGGGTGGACAAGCCCAAGGAGAGGCTTAGGGAGAAGGTGTTCAATCTTACAAAAAGAGGGCAAAGGGGTGATCTAAGAAGAACCTGCAACTACCCAAGTACTTAAAAAGACATAGCCAAACACTTCCTAGAAGTGGAAGATGATACAGAAAGAGGTAATGCCTACAATCTGCACCTTGGGAAGGTCAGAGTGGACATTAAGAGAATTGCTTTGCTAGGTGAAGAGTGCCATGTGGGAGCAGGCTATCCAGTGAGGCTGGAAATACTCCCTGGAGGTTTTCAGACTGGAAGGGGTCAGTGATAATGGGTGGTTAAAATGCCACAAAAAGCAGGTCTACTGGCAAAAAAACGTGTAAGAGTAAGGTATTAGTGTTACTTCTTAAAATTCAACTTTTGAAAGCAGCTGTACTTGAAATGATTTTGCATGGCTCTGGAAA
The DNA here is from genome assembly GCF_949628215.1 of Phalacrocorax aristotelis. Taxonomy (NCBI): domain Eukaryota; kingdom Metazoa; phylum Chordata; class Aves; order Suliformes; family Phalacrocoracidae; genus Phalacrocorax; species Phalacrocorax aristotelis. Next base: position 60,116,153 of record NC_134311.1, read on the forward strand.
TGCACAGTAGGGATGCTGCACTCCAAGAAAAGTGTGTGCAGGACAAGGAGTGCCATGTCAAGCAAGGTAATGCTCTGTCACAGGTCTTTGTGCTGTGCAGAAGTGAATTTCCAGCTCCCTGCTGCCTCCTCTCCTCCTGTTTGTGGGGAAGGGTAAAAAAGCACCTGAGGGAAGGGGAAAAGGGCATCCTTAATGAGATTCAGGTTTGACTCAGGCTGCAAGCCTTTTCATGAAGCACTGGGGAACATAGGGTTCCCTCCTTCCATTGAGAAACAAGAAAGACTTGTTGGCCATCCAACAGCACTTTGCATTCCCACCACCTTGCTGCAATCTGGGCAGAGGTTTGATTGCTGCGGGGCACAAGTGAACCTTAGGTTTGCTTGCTCCATCTTGTTCCCTGCAGTGGTCAAACCTCTGCCCAGGAGGCAGCAAAGCAGCAGGGCCAGGGACCTACACCAGGTACGTAGGGCATTGTGTCCCAGGCAGGTGAGCATCCTGCCCGGGGACCTTCTCCCAAGATTTGAGGAGCATTACTGAGAGACGTCTTAGCAACCCAGAGAGGGCATTGCCTACTCGTCATTTCCAAAACCTCTTCTTGCATCCTGCTGTGCAGTTTAAGGTGTAAAGAGTAAGCTTTGGGTGCCAGCTTGTGGGTTTTTTTTCAGTTTTCAGTGTGGAAGCACAGCAGCCTACTGCAGTAAGGGACTGAAACAAGCATGGCATCCTACCTGGGCTGGGAACAGAGGAGCTTGGTTTCCATTTGACAAATACAACCATTCACTGGGGCGTTTTTTATTTTTCTAATCAGGGGAGCAAATCGCACATTACAGTGTATTTTCCATGTCCCCAGGCCCATATATATATTCCAGCAGCCTTCCTCAGCATTCCACATTATAAAATCAATCTCTATTGAAGTAAGAGGGGGATATTTATTTTTAAATTTTTTTAATAATGTATTTTGTGATTTGTTATAGCTCTCAGTATTGTATTATTTATTTATTGTGCCTATAGGGTGCCCTGCCTCATGGTAATAGAGAAGCTACAGGAATTACAGACCTAAGCAAAACCAAGTTCAATAATTTTGCTACACTGTAGGACTTGGTCCAAAATTAACAAAGGAGCAAAACTGCAATACAACAACAATACCAAAATGGTTTGCTCCCAAGTTTTTATGAACCCAGTGGAAGTGAGCTAAAAACCCAAGAAATACCAATTATCAGTGAAAGCAAAAATTAGTACTGGATCTTCATATATCTCCCAAGGTTTTTCACAACTGAGTTATCTGCAATGAGTTCTTAAACATTAATTATAAATTTGCACAGAGACCTGAATGAAACAAGTATCAAGGTTTTCTTTTCCTTCCTTTCTTGCCTTCTCCTTGCAAAGATGATTCCCTTTCAAAATACACTCAGAAGTCTTCAGCTCAGAAAAAAAGATCAATTTATCTTGCAAAACTTCTGCATTCGTTAGGTGATGTCTCAGCCCAGTTCACTGAGTGGCAAAGATCTCACTGACTTCAGTAGGCTAGTGTTTACCTTAACCAGCTGAGTTAATTCATTGCTGAAATCTGAAAGCTTGAAAAGCAGGAGTCTTGGGTCTTGCCTGTAGTGTGTGCTAATCCTCAGGGAAGTTGTGGTTATAACTGTTGAGGCGTGACAGCTACAGCGTGCCTGCGTCCTTGGGCTTGGCTGCAACAAATCCCACTGGCAGCCCAGGGGCCACAGACCCTGCTTTATGTGGGGATGGTGTCAGTGATCGCACTCTTGGGTGGCAGGCGGTGGAAGAAAGCCAGATGTAGTATGTGTTTACTCATGACAACTGTACAAATCCTCATCTGATCTCCTTAATGGTGCACAGGATCTGATATAGAGGGGAGCTGGAGCCGCTAGGAATGAGCATCTTACTCTTTCTCTCAGGAAATATTTATCAAACTTATCAAAGCTGATTCAGGTGGAGCTGGTTCACATTTCTCAAGGTGTGACCACTTAGTTTACAAACTTCATTTCTTCTGGCATCTCTCTGCAAAACTCTGTGCTTAATTCTCTCCTCGCAAGATCACCATGGAGAAACTTTTGGCTGAAGGGTCTTCTCTCCCTACTGCTTCTTCTCCAACTGCGAGCACTCCTGGCCTTCAGAGGTACATAATTTTTCAGGGCTATTTTCCTGTTGCCATGACTCCTGTCACTGCCTCTGGGCTGCCAGCTGCCAGGCCAGCCTTTGGTGAGGGCCATACTGCAACACATAGCCCTTCATCCCACCACCAGGTTTCTGCCTGTTGGACTTTTCTAGAATGAGAGAAGGACAAATTCTTCGGGTTTTTTTTCTGTTTTCTGGATGTTGTGGTTTAACCCCAGCTGGCAACTAAGCACCACACAGATGCTTGCTCACTAACCGCCCTCAGCAGGATTAGGGGAAGAGAATTGGAAAGGTAAAAGTGAAAAAATTCATGGGTAGAGATAAGGACAGTTAAATAATTAAAATAAAAGAAAATATTATAATAATATAAAATAAAATATTATAATAATAACAGCAACAACAATAACAATAGTAATAATAATAAAAATAGTAACAAAAATGAAAATAACAGAGAGAAATAATACCCAAGAAGACAAGTGATGCAAATTAAAACAATTGCTCACCACCAACCGACCAATGCCCAGCCAGTCCGTGAGCGGTGGACCCCCAGTTAATCTTCCCCCTAGTTTATTTCTGGGCATGATGTCATATGGTATGGAATGTCCCTTTGGCCAGCTGGGGTCAGCTGTCCCAGCAGTGCCCCCTCCCAGCTTCTTGTGCACCCCCAGCCCACTCGCTGGTGGGGTGGGGTGAGGCGCAGAAAAGACCTTGACCCTGTGTAAGCCCTGCTCAGCAGTAACTGAAACACCCCTGTATTATCAACACTGTTTTCAGCACAAATGCAAAACATAGTCCCATTCTAGTTATTATGAAGAAAATTAACTCTAGCTGAGCCAAACCAGTGCACTGGAGTTGATGAAATGGTAAGTGACTAGGCAGGAATTAAAAAAATCCAGCAGTGAAAGGCTCAGCAATCTCAAGCCTTACTTGGAATAGTTACAGGGGGAAAAACGCCCTTTTATTGCCCTGCAGGAATGGCTGCCTTAATTAGACCTAAGCGGATCTTCCAAGAAAGCAATCTGCAGATCACGGGTTTATTCAGTTGGGACATCCTTGACACACTGTGTAATTGTCACTGAACCTTGACATTAGGGCCCTGGTTTTGCCTCATATGGAGGAAAAACTCACCAGTTTTAATTAAGTGTTGCCTATAGGCAAAGTGAAGAAATCTGAGTAATACTCTTCATTTTGTAAATCACTGATTGACGTCAGGCAGCCAGCAGTGATTAGAGCCAACCACAGCTGGCTCCCTTCTAGCCAACCAAAAGAGTTTCAGCTCACAAAAGCCAGCTGAGTCTTCAGTGGGGAGAGTTTCATCCTGGTGCCCTTCAGTGGGAACTGTGACTGGACTAGCCAAGATCTTCATGAGTAAGGTGAAATGCATCCTCTGCAGGGGCAGAGCAGTGCTGTGCTTTCTGCTCAGATGCAGGAATTTGGGCTGGGAATGGAGACCATGCTTTGTGGTGAGAGCTTCCCAGCAGACCTGCAGGATGGTGAGCTGCTCTGGCAGCTGGTATCAGCGTGAGAGCTCACCCCACCGCTTGCAGGGCTCATGCTCCCTCCCCATCCAATAAGGCCTGCTTTCTAACACTGCAGTCCTCTCCAATACTGCTACATTACTGATCTGTATTTTGGCCTCAAATGCCACCAGTCTGGCTGAATGAGGGGCTGTATCACTCATACCCAGCCATAACTGCTTCCTTCTTGCATGTGGGTATTCTGGTGCTTCTACATCTGATCGCCCTTGCACCATGACACAAGGACATAAGAAATGTCCTCCTAGGTCCAAGAGACTGTTCATCCCTCCCCAGATTCTGTCTTTTGCAGTGCATAGATGCTGCACTGGGAGAGCTTGCGAGCCTGGCCGTGATCTGCCTGGCCAATACCTGCATCTACATCCACATCTCCACAGAGTGCCCAGCAGCTGGAGCTGTGGTGGTAGGGACACTGCAGGGTACCTCCCTGCACAGCTCTTCTAGCACCTCTTTAAGGATCTGTTTTCTACTAATTTGCCCAACCCCACATGGGGCCCACTGGCACTGTCCACCTCCATCACATCTTGTAGCAACAAATCCTGCTGCCAATTGCGTAGAAGAATATTTTCTTTCATCTGCTTTAAAGTGATCCCTGTCTAGTGCTGCCTGATTCTAGTGTTATGAGAATTAGTGAGTAACAGTTCTGAAGTCACCTTTTTACTTCCTGCACAATTTTTTAAAAGACATTGCTTACTTCCACGGCTGCAAAGTAAACATCCCAAAGCAATATTGGAGATTTCCATCCCCTTTGTTTCTTAGGTGAGACTCCACTGCTCTTTTAAGAGAAGAGCATGTGTTTTAAATCTGGCTTTTGATATCCAGTGGTATTTTCAGAAGGTTAGCTGCTGAGTTTCTCACAGGTACTTTGTACAATTAACAGCTGTGCCTGAGGGATAGGAATTATCTACTTTCCTAGCTTACGTTCTTGTGAAAATACTGCCAGGTACACACCTGCAGTTTTTAGACCCCAAATGCCTTTGAAAAAGCTGAGGTCAGTTTTGAAAGCTACCCATGGTTGCTTTAAGCTGTGTAAATGCTTTTCTTCTAGTAACCAGTCTCACTGTGGTTTTGAATGAATCATTCAGAGACTATTCTCATTAGCGCTTCCCTGTCATGTAGCCCTGAAATGTGTGGCACAACTTACAGGAAAGTGCAAAGCATTTTTATGCCAGTCTTCAAAAAATCTGGCCATGGATTTGATGGCATCACTAACTAATCTATACCAACATGCTCTAAAGCAGCGTAGAAATCTTCAGCAATCTGCCTCAAAAATCTGCATACCAGTTTCTGCCTCTGGAAACCAGAGCCAGTAAAGCAGGCTGACCCCAAATGTACTGTATGCATATTAATTTGCCCAAGTTAGTAAGGTGCTTGGGGATAAAAAGTGTTATGAGGACTCTGGGAATGGAGCCAAAACGTGACTCCCTGATGCAGTCTAGAGTATTTCTGTGTTGCTCTAGCACAGGAATGATCTTTATATTTTCTTAAATCTGCTGGCTGCCTGTGTTGCTTTATTTCATCTTACTTGTTGGAAAACAACTTGCTTAAGGCCTTGAGTCAGCAATAAATTAACTTTTTTAAACAAAAAACTTGGCACACCCAGTAGATCAACTGACCTTTAGCCCTGAACATAAAATTGAGAAGTGTATTATTATTTTCTTTGTGAGGCAACAGGCAGCTCTCTGCTCCTTTGCTTCCTCATGTGATGCTGCTGGTGTTACTCTCAGCTAAGCTATTACAGTGCCACAGTGATTCAGACTCTAAATAACTTGTAGGCTTTTTCTCCTGAAGCATGATAATAGGTTAAGTTCACTTCACAATTGCTAATTTTATATTATTTCAAAGGATGATTACATATTTATGTGTGGTTTATTACACAAATCTAGCACGATACATTATTTACTCAGTATTAACAGTATTTATTATTTATTATGATACTGTATTGATATATATTATTTCAAGCAAGACTTTTTCCAGTGTTGTTTGTTGATTCCAGTTATTGGAGTTAACATTCTGCAGAGTAGACAGTACTGTCCTGTGGGCTGAAGCCGCTGAAATCTAATTACTTTAGCCAAGGAGTGCCATTCACATTTGCCTTAGAAATATTTTATAACTTGGGGACAGATTGAGGTTAGCTCTGCCTGCGTATAAATGAACAGAAGGAGAAATATGTGATAGCTCCTCTTCCCATCTATATGGTATACTTCTGTAGAGTCCCTCAGTCCCAACTTTCTTCTTCTCTGCCTGCAAGCCTGGACAGACCCACAGACTGCCACAGCTGCTACAGACGTCCAGGGAGATATGGACTTGGCCATCCCCTTTGTTTTGCTCCCTCTGAGGGAAGCCAGAATCATGGTAAACATATTGCACAAGCCCCACTTGACTCTAGACACTGGCTGGTATCACCAAGTGGGTTAGGGAGGTGGTTTCTTGAAATGACATTGCTGTGGCAGCCAAAGTTCTAGCTTAGAGGAGGTTAGAGCTTCACAGAAAGGCCTTGCTGCAATAAATTATCTTGCTGGAGAGCAGAGCTACACCAACAACGGCAATTCCAGTTCTCTGTGGCTTAACCTCACCAACAGACCACTTCTTTTGGAGAAACAGAGTCTGAAAGGTCTGCCTCTGAGAATATCTGCTCTTGGGTAGATCAGAAACAAACCTTTTGTGATTATGAAGGGCTGGAAGGCATCGTGTAGCAGAATAGGCCCATCTTCCATTCCCACCCTGCCAAATGAACTGCCAGCCCACATCTTCATACCTAAGGCCATTCCCAGGGGTCTGGTTTGCTTACCTGTAAGTGGATTTATCTGACCTTCTGTATGCCTGTCTCCTTTCAGCTCCTCCACCCTGGTCCCCATTTCTCCATGCCGTCATGCTTGGCTTGCCCCTTATTCCATGACCTCTCATTGCAAGAGGCTCTGGAGTTCACTCTGAGACCTCCTTTGCTCAGTCCTTGCTATTTGCCATGCATTTCTCACTTCTGGTAAGTACTCAGGCCATGTAAACCTTAAAGAGAGTAGGTCTGGTGCTCCTTACCCTAAACAATCTTTAATGGAAGGACTGTCCCGTGCGGGTTTCAAATATAATCTGAAGCTCCAAAGACTTTAGTGGCCTAAGCTGCTTTGTTCATCACTATATCAAACCTTTCTGCACTGCCTAACTCCCCTTATGTCTGTAGGGCGTACTATTTGTGTCCTGTTCTCTCCATCTACCCTGTCTTTGTCTGTGGTGCCCCGTATTCTCCGCAGTTGACTGTCTGTACCCAGACCTCTTCAGAGTGCCAGCTTGCCTCCCCTCTTCTGCTCTTCCCAGCTTGCCTGACTATTCACTCTCCTTTGGTTTTGCTGTCTGCGCCTGATACACTAACACTGTCTCACTTCACCTCTGCAAGAAAAACTGTTGTGCATCCTGGTTGATCTTCGTATTTTCTTGACTCACTCCTACTAACCGGTGGAAAAACAGCTGTTTATCTCAATTAAATTTTGATTGGTAATTATCATCTACCTGTCACTATTATTCAGTTTCTTCCAGTGTCCCCTTCAGCTATTTTCTATGCTATTTTTTCACCTGGTTTCCATGAGAACAATCTCACTATATCTCCAGCCAGCCACCCCTGCCATATATCTGATTCCTGTCAGGAAAGAGCAAATAGAGAGCTGTTTACTCTCAGGTAACATTTGAATTTGGGGCTTCAACTGTTCCAGCAACACTCAGATGTGGTGAGAGTCACCTCCTCAAAATATATCTGGGACTCTCCACATGTCCATATTCTTCTGTACCATAATAAAGATAAGTCTTTCCCATAGCATACTGTCAGTCTACGCCCCGCCTCTCTAGCTGAACTAAAGCTTTACAGACATACCTCAAATGTCCAACTGTAGCAGGGACCAAGGACAAAGAGATTCTGTGATTTGGTCGTGCTCTGGTGTCCTTTCCTTTGGGACAACAGCTAGTTTCCCTGCAAATCCCACCAAACAGCCTGCCTAGTGGGCAGCTGGACTTCAGACATGACTCCTTGCTCTGTTTTGCAGACTGGGCTTGTAAGAGCTTCTTCTGGAGGTTCACTGAGCCATTCACTTGCAGTTTCCCTGAGGCAATGAGATGGAAGAGAAGGGGCTCCTCCTCTCCTCTCCTTGGCATGGAGGGGCAATGGGCCAGGCTTTGCAGGTGTCTCAGCTAGGGCAGCCGAGTGACTGGCAGCCCCTTAGGAGCCAGGGCATAAGTGTGAGGCATCAAGATTTTGAGCAGCAGTAAAGCAGAACGTGGAGATCTGCCAGTATCCACAGGGCAAAGAAGGTGCAAGAAATTAAAGATAATGTAATTTGTGTGAAAGATAGTACAGAATAACACTACGCTACACACAGTCTCTGAGAAAAACAATACTAAAGGACTGTTCAATTCACAAAGTTGTCCCTCACCAGCCAGCAAGAATACATTTAAATGGCATTAGCTGGGCTTAGCATTTGTGGAGAGCTTCTCAAAATTAATAGTTCAGCTTTTGCCAACGCATGCATCAAGTCTTGTCCACCTACAATCTTATAACATCAGTAATAATGTCTTTAAAACATGGTGGTTCAGCTGGTGGATTATCCCTCTGTATGGAGATGCTTGTTTCAGTTCTGCGCCTACTTCAGCTGAGGGATGTAGTCCTTACACTGCAGGGGAGTAATAAACAGCTGGCAGGCAGTACCGACAACTGCTCCATGTAGGTTTGTGAGAGCGTATCCTAATTTCATCTTACATCTACCCTGAACAGGAGTACATGATATGAGGTGCAGTGCCTGTGCAGAGGTTTGCACCAGTTAAGTCAGTTCAGTGTAACCTCAGCAAATATCATTTAAGAAAAGTCCAAGATACAGCCACAAAATCTTTGATATGCTTAGTCAGAGTCTTATGTAGTACTGCTTATTATTAGTTATTACATATATGAGAGCAGTGTAAAAAAAGAAGAGGCAAACTTCATGTTTTCAGGCAGCTAGTGGACACAGTAGCTTCAGCTGTGCTGCAATAATTACCATGAATTCTAGACAAGAATTATATGAAATATTTTATCAGAAAAAAAACCAGGAAGCATTGCATTTTAGCAAGTTTTAGCAAGGTTGAGTAAGAAATTGAGTCTTGTGTGATCTGGAGGCCTGGTCTGGGTGTGTCTGTCTCTCTCCTCTTAGTAAATTCCCAACTCATTGACTATTTTCCACCTCACCTGGCTGAAATGAAAAGACCTCAGACATGAAGTCTCTAGGGATTGTGTGAAAATAAGCAACAAGGTGGTCAGTGCTGTTTTCTCCCACTCTTCTTCACCCAGGAAGCACTTGTAGGTGAGTCTGCTGTGTGGCAGCAGAGGTGGAGGAATGGGTAACAGAGCAGAAGGCACTGAGAGGAGAGGAGAAGCTGGCTATTAGCCAGGGCAGAGAGACATGGTGGTTCCCAAGAGCAGAGTGTGAAATACATTATTTGCATCTGTAGAGCAGAGGAGGTTTAGGAGAAGATAGGAAAGGAGGGTGATTTTATGAACCTTAGATGAGTGTCTCTTTCAGACTGAATTACTGCCTCTTTGCCTCTGACCTGTTCTGGCTTGGAGTTTATTACTGCTTGGTCAGACCAGGTGAAGGAATGACAAACTCTAAAACTCACCCACTCTATCCAACTCCATCAGCTTGCTTAAGAAAAGGTACTGTTTCTCCCTTCAGAAGTGTTCATATTCCATCTTTAGACCTACTGCAGCACTGTAGTTAAATTGTTGGCATCTTCTTTTTCATATGCCATATGCTACCTTATGCTCTCACTGTGTTTTCAGATGCTGTCAGCTAGTGGACTTAGGTTGAATTCAGTCTGTAATCTGGAGACAAGAATACATGTCTCCCACATGTAGCCCATTAAACTATCCAGAAAGGGTTCAGATAAAATATTTGGAGGAGCAAGCTTCTTGAATAACTTGGTGCTGTGGACAGGAACCATCACTCATAACTAAAACAGAGGGTATGATGCTTGTGCAAATTTTGGGGTTTTATTCCGATTGTTACATTGGTGGATTTTCTTTAAAACCTTGTCTCTTCTCTGCTCAGTAACTTCCTATTTATCTTCATGAGATGTATTTGTTCCAGACGTTCCTGGGGAGGTGCAAATGCCCATGCGGAGATGGGCCAGTTCTAAGAAGGACAAACAGGGGCTGTGAAGGAGACATTGCCACCTCAGGGAGCTCGTGCCTCACATTGAGGAGATATTGTCAAGTGTATTCTGTTCCCGAACAAAGCTTGTTGATGTTTATGCTTGCTGTTGTGTTCATAAGGTCTGTGATTCTGAAGCTAACTTAGATGTATACACTGACATCCACCACTGAATTTATTGGTAGTTATACTTGCTCCAGATTGTTTGTAGATTAGGGGCAAATTCCTGCCCTGGAAGGAAGTTGCCATCACCTTCAGTGGAACTTCACCACAGATAAGTGACCATCAAAAATACGTTGAAAGCCCTGAGAACCTTGTTAAAAATCCTAAAACACCATCATGTTTGTCAAGTACAGTCAGGTCTGGTTAATCACACCCTATCCAGTTTTATCAGTCTGAAAAAAATATGTCAAATCTTGTTCACATGTCCTATTAAACCAGTTTCGTCTTTAATCTGTTGGATGCTTAGACAATGCCAATAAACCAAGCACGATTTAATCAGCTCTGACTGTTCTGATCTGACAAGCACCTCATTTGGAGGCTGATTACTTGGCTCTCCATAGAATATTCATGGATCCTACAAGACACTCAGCTCTCCCTCTATACTTGCCAGAGACTTCTGCTAGAATTATAGGACTTGTTTCCTGACACATATAGAAGAATAATATTAGCTTTTCCAAATGCTTTTAGGAGTAACAAAGCAGAATCAAATAATGATCTATATTCAAACAAGCTTTTCAAAACTTATGCAGACTGTTTGTTGTCTCTTCAAGCATGGAGGAGATTCCCTTTCTCCAAGGGATGGCTGCTAAGGAGCTCTATGTGGGACACAGCTCTAAATATTCCTCTTGTGTAGGACGCTCACTCGATGATCAAAGGCGTTCATAGTTAAGAAATTTAAATTTTGCACCTCTTTCTAATTTAAATCTGAAGAGCCACTTGAATGCCAGTGGTACCATTCACTATTTTTCTGCTACCATTGTTGCTTGCTCTTGTATTATATGACCTTTCCTATCTCAGGTTTGCCCAGCTTGTGTATGTTATTCAAATATCCTTTGAGTCTCCTTATGTAAAGAATGTTGACTGAGGGAGGAAGAATAACAATTCCAGTTTACAGAATTATTTGCAAATGTGGGTCACCACTTTTGCCTGGATTTTGCAACTGAGTTGCAATATTTGATCATTTCATATTTGGTTGATATAGTGTAATTATAATCTTATTTATTTTGACTTTACCTGATTCTTTCTAATCGTTAGGAGTTTCACTACCAGCTGCTTCAATGTCTGCTGTAGCACTGGTGGTTTTTAAATGTAACTGGGTCAACTTCTTTTGTTGCCAGATTTCAGCTATGAATCAAAGCTTGCTCTCTCAGTAGCCTCTCTCTAACTTGCTTGGATTAAAACCTTGGCATGAGGTATGTGTGGATGGTGCTTTTGCAGAGACCCACAGCCCAGCTGGTGAGGGCCTGGGCTGGGAGCAGAGAGGGCTGCACTGAGTGGTCCTCACCACAACTGTGACTCTGCAGCAGCTCTAGGCAGGAAAAGTGGTGAGACAGTCACATCCAGCTAAGCTTCAGGTGTGAAGTGATCCCCTCTAAGCCACTGGGACTACCCATACATTTAGTTACATGTGGCAGAGGAGTTTTTCTAGGGGTTGGAACTTCATGGTTTCGGTCTGAATCTTTCTAACAAATCCACCAGAGTCAATGAAAAGATCCCTGCTGCCTCCAACTTTGCATATATATTCAGATGTATGCTTTTCAACCATTAGCATTTTTGGTGAAAAATAGAGGAGTAACATACTTTTTTATTTTCTGTTAAGAACTAGATCCTTAAAGGTTTAACATTAACAGGTTAAGCTATTTCAGTGCAAATAAAAAAAAGTTTATATACAGAACTATTCTAATTGGTAAACCTACTTTTTACTCACTCATATCACTCCAGAGATCTTGAATTCAGGAAATTCAGGTTTTGCCTGGAATTTGCTATGCCAATTCTCTTTTGAGCAGGCTATACCTTTACAGGTAGAGGGGAAATGATCAGAAGATCACTATCTGCTGTCTTGAAATACTATTTAAATGAAAGCAGAATTGTTACAAGAATACAGACATATGAGCAAGCAGCCTCCCATCCCAAAACTATGTGTCACGCTTAGTTTTCTCAACATTTATAGAAGGTAAAATTACTAGGTTTTTTGTTTCAGTGTTTTTCTTCTGTTGAAGACAATGGAACAATCTTCCATTAATTTTGTGGGAGCATGATTTGGCCCTTACTGGTTTTATATCTCTCTTTTCTCACCTCTTTCTTTTGCACAGCCAGCTTCCATACAAAGGATACAGCCTGAAAAATAGCACCTTGACTAAAGAAGAAGAATGATTTAAAAATTAATGAACTATTCCTTTTCACTGCATACTGTACTGTACACAGCTCTGAAAACTATAGTTCCCTTTATTTTAATATACCAAAACCTTTTTTTAAAAGGTGCTACTTTCCAATTTCTGTTCTTTTTAATAATTTAACAGTTTTAGAAGATGCTGTAAAAGTAATTTACTTCTTTGTGTCTGTTTCTCCACAATAAAACAGTTTCCAGGTTTGTTTGTTTGTTTCTAACTTTGAAAAGTGGAAACGGGACTGTGTCCTCTGGTTATGCAGGTTTCCCATAGAAGCTGTCTTAAGAACTTATAGCTGAAAATACCAAAACATGTCACTTAATGTTAGTATAACAGATGAAAAGGAAGGAGCAGAGAATAACCCCCAGAAGCCTCTTTCCTGAATTTCTTTCCTCTTCCTGTGTGTCAACCCAGAGAGGCTGTAAGACAAGAGAAAGACATACTGGTGAGCCAATGTTGTGTTAAACTGCCTCTGCATTTGCTGCTAAAGGTAATTTCAAATTAGGTTATTTGACCTGAAGAGGAATCTGATAGCAAAAAGACCATTTTTTTTTCCACGGTGCAGAAATATGTCCAAGTAGCTAACTGTAGCTGATACTGCACCCTCCCTTGGGGCTGGCTCTGACAACCTGCAGCACTCACTGGACCCCTGCTCATCTCCATTGGGTTTACATAGTGATTCCTGTAAAATTATACTCTTTCTGGGAAATGATGTGACCTATGTCTCTTTCAGCCACCACCCCATGTTTTTAAGGAACAGAGTCCTTTTTCCTGCTGCTGAAGGACTCTTTTGCTGTCTTCTCTCTACTGTCTCTCTTTTTTTATTCACAGCTTTCTCCTTCTCCCATGCTGCACCTCATAACCTTCTGTCTGCTCCTAAAGGTGCCGCCCACCACTTTAATTCAGAAGTTAATAGCTCTGCAGCTGCCTGCAGGGTCATAGCCTAACCCTGCCTCAGGTCCTTCCAGAAAGCTGGCCATAGGGTGCTAAAGCATCACTTCTTTCCACACCACCAGTCCCCTGCCCAAAACTCAGGAATGAGGCTCCCATTGTCATTGAACTCACTGCTCTTTACATTGCATCACTCAGTGTGAAGCTACAAGCTTTCTTGTGTTGTGCCACCACTGTTAATGCATTAGTTGAAAATGTCATAACCAGTGTGTTCAACCCATACAGCCTGGTCCTGTATTGCAGCAACTCAGTAAAGCATCATTCCAACAGACTGGCTAGATGAGGCTGCAGCTGAAATCAGGTCTTGTTTCTCTGCTCATTTTCTTTGCACCTTCTTTCACTGGTCGATCTGAAAACACTTCTTTGCCTGTCCTTATATTTCCAACTTTTCTTTCCCCAGATGTCTGGACTTCTCACTTGTCTGAGCATCATCCAAACATGCAGGCAGTCCAGCCTCCTCCAGCAGCATCGCTGCCCAGCAGTCCAACACTGGCTGCTGTGCAGTTTTGACAGACCAGCTCTGCAGTAAGGACCTTCACTGGAGGGTTTGTGGCTCTGCCGCAGTTAGTGTCTTGCCCATGGCTGTGGGAAAGCAAGCGCTTGTATGACAATGGCAGGTTTTGCGATCATGGGTGATACCACCCCATCTCTGCAGCCCCATGGCATGTAACACCTGTCCCACATTGCAACCACAGAGTCCTCTCCTGAGGACCCCGCTCAGTGAGGGCAAGGCCAAAGTGCAGTGGTAATGAGCTATGTGCATAGTCCTGCCCACCATGGGCTCAGTCATGCACCCAGCAAAGTCAGCTCTAAAACCACTGGTAGCTGGAACAGGATCCTGCTGGATGTTAAGAGACAGAAAGTGCATAATTATTATTCTATGCTTTGGAAGGGAAAATAAAAGCAGTTTCTGACAATAACAGTTACTTTATGTCCTAGCTGGTAAAAGAAACGGTATTAAAAATGCACAGAAAGAAATGAGAATACTGCTCCAAAAGTCTGACTTTCATACAGGAAATGTCAATGAAGACTACTATCTATTAAGTAGAACAACACTTCTCATGTCATAGCAGATAGATAGAAAAGTTTATTTTGAAAGGTCGAGTTAATGCAGTTGTTATCAAAAGGCATTCTAGTACATACTGTTCTTGAGCTGAGGGGCCACATAAAAACTTCCTGAATAAGTACAGCAAAAACTTAAAAATGTCTAATAAAACATTGAAAACCATTTAAATATTGAGATAACGTGTCCCATTTTCCTTTCAGCTGTGAAAGTTGCATCAATGACATTGCACTGCTATGGTAGAGAAGTCATTTGAGCGGGGTTTTTCAATTATCTTAAAATGGAATAGAAGCAGAATTTGTTAAACCACAGAATCATAGAATAACAAAATATATTTTAAATTGGTTGGGTCAGTGCCAAATTAAAGCTAACAGGAATTTTTTTATCCACCCAAAAGTTGTCTCATCTAAATGATTGCTGTCCCTCTCCACATCAGAAGTGCTTGTGACTCATATCCATTTCCATTCTTAATCTCATATATAAGCTTTAATCGTTGGCTTCATAGTTCATAACTAGTTGCTAATATGAACGTATTTAATATGTTTTAAAACTGTTTCAACTTGTACAAACATTATACGAATCCCTTCCCATGCTGCACAGAGTAAATAGAAGCTCAATAACCATAATACCCTAAGGAAATCTATGACTATAAAAAGTTCCTAAATTTTTTCTTGAATAGGATACTCCAAAATATCCGAGTTGTCAGGGAACACATATTCCATCAACTCTGAAATAACAAGCATGCATTAGAAAATTCCATTTCTTTCCAATAAGAAAACTTTGAAATGGCTGTCTAAAAGCTATCTACATGCTGAAGGAAATACAACCCCAAATTTCCCTACTCTGGTATCTGTAATTTAGCAGTGAAATAATAGAAATTTCTTTCTTGCAATAATACATTTACAGTAAATATAAAAAATAAGCATATTTGTTGCAGAGTGTATCCAGTAATTTGAAAAATGATAGTAAGTTACTTGGGCATCACAGCATTGACAAAGAACAGAAATGAGGTGTCTCCAAGAAATATATAAAAATATGGAAGGAATGGCAGCAAAATCATGTCTTGCCCACCTTTTCACCTGCTGTGATTTCTGCAGTGGCTGGGAAGTCGTGAGAGCCTACAGGGACCACTACAGTTCCCTGAAGAGTATTTGCAATAACGCAGTTGGCAAAGGGACACATTTTGGTTAACATCTATACAAAATGCCAGTTTGTGTGGCAGACACTGAACGCCACCAATGAGCAAAGGGTTAGCTCAAGGTTTCATTTTCTCCCCACTCTTCCCCACTGTTAGTGATAGGTGTACACCAGCTCCTGCATCAAAATTATGTGTATGCAAAGGGTGTGTGTTGTCATACTGCTTGCTCAGGTGTGCAGGGTCAAATGCTGGAGCGGTATATGGAGCACATGGGAACATCCAGGAGCTGAAGCAAAGAGGGCCAGTGCTCTTTTTCTTCTCTTCCTTCACATCATCTTGTTTTGTCATGTTTCATGCCACCAATGACCAGGCAAGATCCAGGAAGGATCCCACTGAAATTAACCTCTAAGCCATTGTTGGGAGTAAAGTTAGACCTAAATGTGGAGAGGCAGAAAGGCACATAGTGATGATTTCTCATGTTTCTATAAATTGTTGGACCCAAAGCTTGGGGATCTCAATACTTTGGGCTGAGCTGAGCAGTCCCAATTCCCACTCCCAGTTTGGAGCTAGGAGGGATATCTCTGGAGTAGGTCCTCTCTCACTAGGCAATTACAGTCCAATCGAAACTTCAATTTAGGGCCTGAAAAAAGACGATGTTCAGGGTCATTATAACAATCTATGTGTATAGAATTGTGAAACAGAAATTAAATTAGTTTGGATGTAAACAGCCACTGATGGCCTATACTGACAATGCGTTGCTGGTTCCTGTGAATGGGACCAAAGCTAATGGAGAAAAGCCAGGTCTATTAGTGGAGATGGCCTAGTGGAGATGGCCCTTTCCACATGGGCCTCGTACCTCTGTTATGGGACTGGGACTGGTTCATTTCCAGGACTTTCTTTTTTCATTCTTGAAACTACTTACTAGCATCTGTTGCATTCATGCACCAAACATTGGTTAAAAAAAAAAAAAAAGGCAAAAAAAACCATTGCAGTCTGTTGAGTGTATTATATGAGTTTTAAGGATTATCTACTGTATTTACACAGTTGACCAGTGTGAATACAAGAGCATGGCTCTGGCTCTTGTCTGCTGGATAAATAAATGTCAATGTTTGTATGTTTTTGAAAGAGATTTATTCTGGCCCTCTGGTGAATTTTGTGCTAGTTAAGAGGAATATTACACCACAAGAAAAATCTTCCATTTCTTTAAAGTATGAACATAAATGATCTTTAAAAAACCGTTCTTGCCGTTAAACTAGGAAACTTAAAAATGACATTGTATCTTAGTCTGAACAAAGGTCTGGGGGTTGGGCAGCTCTGAAGCTTCTGCTTTTGGATGTGGTTGTGATGCTTTTGTGGTCCTTGGTTTTAGCTGCCCCAAAAATCATTAGGCCTCTAGTGCAACTCTGCTGCACCTGTGTAAGACTGACCACTTTTTACCCAGAATAGCACATTAAGAGCAAAACTCAGGCATTCCCGTTTTGGTAACTGGTTCTTCACCAGACCAGTCAGAAGGCTGGTCTTACGTACTTCTCAACAATTTGATTATGAAATCTGATGCAAGAGAGGCAGTGGGAACACGTCAGAGCCAGGAAAGATGGAGATACCTCCTTCACTCACTACATGCATTTAGAATACCACAGCATTTTTAAGGTGTCCTAGTATCCTGTTTTTAGATTTGCCACATTTGTTGGCAGGAGATATAGCTTGATTTTAACCAGCCATGTAAAAGTCATGCTAACTCAAGTCAACTCATAAAATTCAAATAAAAGCTTTTCTTTCCAATTTTCAAAACAGTCAACAAGAGTTTAAAAGAGATGATGCTGGAGAAATGAAATAAAACTACTCCTAGTTTGCATACCCCTGAGATCAAAGGTAAAATGTCTCCCTTAATCTAACTTTTTGGGAGACAGTTTGTGCTCCAATGACAGCCCCTAGTGCACCTTAGAAAAAGGGGTAAATGTGCCCCTAGCACTGGTGACTCACCATCTGCATTTCACGATCCACTACCTTTATTCATTGAAACTGTAATTCAATATCAGTTTGTACATCAGCAGCCTGACACAAACATCCGGATAGAGTGTGTTCGTTCCACTCATTACTGGCTTTTGGTGGAAGCAAGGCATGATGGTGGTCCACAGTTCTGTGCAATAATAAGTTTGGGGTGACTGAGATACAGCAGAAGGAAAATGGCAGATCTGGGGCTGAGAGAGAAACAGCTGGGGGTCACCCAGACTGTGTGGGTAACACAGTGACTCAAACAAGCCTGCTTTAATGAGGCAGGCTTGCGGTCTCCAGCTTGCCCTGCGTACTGACGTTGGGGTGCATGACGAAGCTGAGAGCTGGTGTGGTTCGGAAAGCTGGCTCAGGGGCCCTGTACTACTTGGGCACCAGATTGCGCCCATCTGTCCACCTAGATGCTGACAGTTAAGTAATGCTGCTACAGAAGATCTCTGTG
The DNA here is from genome assembly GCF_949628215.1 of Phalacrocorax aristotelis. Lineage (NCBI taxonomy): Eukaryota > Metazoa > Chordata > Aves > Suliformes > Phalacrocoracidae > Phalacrocorax > Phalacrocorax aristotelis. Next base: position 60,133,988 of record NC_134311.1, read on the forward strand.
TGAGGTCTGCAAGGGCCCTTTCCCCAGGGTCAGTTTCTACTGGCCTTCTCATTGGGATTGCCCCTGTTTCCAGCAGCTTCCACTTCATCTCCCTTCACGAAAGTAAGAGCTGATGCTCAGTGACAAGCATCTGACTAGAAGTACAGGACTTCACATCAAATCTTCCCAGCCCTGTTCTGTAGAAACCATTGGGGCAGGGAAATAGTCAGACCCTCTAAAACTTCCTCTTCACCTGAACATGGGCTTTACTGCTTCACCACAGGCACCACACCACACAAAATATTGGCCTGAGTGATATGAATGCTCTAAGGGGTCTAAAATCCATAAAAAGACAATCTCACCTCAAGACAGTGGGTTACATTTTGCCTTTCATCTACAGTGAAAATCCTTAACTTCATGGGTAGCCAAATGTCACACTTCCTCCTGTGCCTGTTGCAGAGAAAGCAAAATGTGAGAGGAAAACTTCCCTGTTTAAGACACTGTGTAAGAGAAATAAAGTTGTATTGGGCTGAAAGCCAGAATTTCTAAGAGTATCTCTTCCAAAGACCGTTGCTAATATTTCCACAAGACATCACCGTCATTACTGAGCTAGGCTTTATGCTCTTCTGCCAGGGAACAGAACCTAGGTCTCTAAAGTGACATATCTAAGTCAATTGCCTCTGTGTGCCAAATTGAAAGTCCCGATTACATGATCTGTGAACCCAAGTCTAATCCCTAGACTGAGAATATAACCAAGGTATCCTGATACCCAACATTACATGCAGCTCCCTCATAGCTGATTTACCTCTAGGATGCAACATATGGTCTGTGGGTTTCTAAGGCTGCTCTGCATGCTGCATAACCACCTAGGTGCTCCTCTGTGTGTTATCTACAGTATTTCCGAAGGCTCCAAGTCCATTACTCCCATCGGATGGAGCAGAATCTCATAGGCCTTGGAAATTAAGCTATTGTTTTTTTCCTGATAGGAATAGCTCCTATCTTGGAATAACCTTCTGTATCTCTGTACGTAGACTGAAAACTTCATTCAGTAGGGTTGTTATGCTATCTTTCACTCTGGCACATCTAGACAGCCAATCTGCAATCACTGCATGCTCACCAGTTTCCTCTGCAGCTTCTCAGGATGAGGAGTGTTAAGCAGGGCACTCTGATGAGCCCACCTGCTGGCACTGGGGTCACAGAGGTTCATGTCTTTCACTTTTCTTCAGCTGGCACCAACTGTTTCTTAAAGTTGAACGTAAAACCAAAAAAACAGCAACATAACTGCGGTGCAACGTTTCTGCAAATACGCAAGTTAGCTTCTTAAGGCATTTGCAGCAGACACCACACATAGATTTGCAGGGAGGTTGGCAGACCTCCCTTCAGATCAGTGGAGGCAGCAGACAGTTGCTTGTTTGGGCCTGAGCACCATAAGGCATGGAGTGAAAGGGCTGAAGTTCCGTATCCCCAAATCCTCAGTGACTGAGCAGTCCAGTGTGAGTTAAATAGAGAGTGTCAGCCAAGAGGCTCAACTTTGACAATAAATTTCCTCAGTTTCATTAATCTAAAGTAAATCAGACTTTACAATGTACACCTTAATGTAACTTTAATGCAGTTTTTGTACATTAATTCCCTTCTGGTCCAGTCCTTGTCATTAATATTGTCTACTGGCAAACAAAGAAGGATTTCTGAAAAGAGAACCTTGCCAGCTGAGGAAAATGTTTGATTTACCTTGGTGTTGCCAAGCATTTTTGTTTGCATTTTTCAAGGATATTTGAATAAAAGTATATCTCTACAAATCTAATTTTATGGCCAGTGTCCCTGCTTGCAGTCTTGCACTGTACCTATTAATTTCAATGTCTGCAGTTAAAAATTGCAGGAAATATGTGCAGGATTAATAGCTCTGTATTTTCATTGATGAGTTCTAAACACTGATCAGTAAAGGCTTTACAGAACTGGCTTTCCCTATGATTTGTTTTGCCTGGTGCCAGATTTTGTCCAAGAACCTTGTTCAGCTTATCACACACATTGGTGTTTGTAACAGCTATATTGGCACAGACAAGTTATGGGCAATTTCTGAGTCCTATGTCTGTGCTGGTTCATTGTACAATACTTGTACCTCTCACAAATTCAGAGTCTGGGCTCCTGGGAGCTGATTACAGGAGAATATTAAAAAGGCTGTCTTCCATACACATGTTCAGAAGCAATGGATGGCATCTGCAAGACTGAACCAGCACACGTCTGCTCAGAAAGGAGAAAAATATTCCCCAATTAGAAGGGTACCATCACTGGTTACAAGGGAAAAACTTTGGAAATGCTATTTATATATGGCCACATGCATATATACATACACACACTTATATGCTTATATGTGTGTATGTATGTATGTTTTTATATTTAGAGATACACATTTAATTATACGATGTTGTATGTTTAAGAAAGACTCTGTTGACACAGGATTGTGGAGCACCTTCTCCATTTTAGGCATCCAGCCACTGGAAAAGGCAGCCAACCTGTCTACGTCAGGTCTGGGGGAGAAGCAGGCAGCCCTGGTGAGGCTCGGCATGCCTGGCAGGATAAGGGCAGCAGTCAGGAAAGTCTATGGGCAGAATGGGTGGCAGAGGTAGGAGTCAGGGAGGGAGTGGGAAGGCTGATGCCCAGTCCCCCTCTAAAAGTTGTTTATGTATTTTATGTATTGGCTGCAAAGGATAAGTAAATAGTCATAGAAGAAGAATAAGAATGCAAGGTATTCTTATTACAAACCATGTTTTCTTTGTAAGTGTTCATTATGGCAACATCCTCTCCTAGTCAAAAAGAGCCTAGGCTGTGGTAGGTAAGGCTCAATTCTCAAAAGGAAATTAATCTTCTAAGGCAAAAGTAGAAATATAACTGGGTCTTGGGGAAAGAACTAATCACTCTAGTAAGATAGAGAAGATGAAGGTACAACTCCTTCCTCCAGCTGTTTCATGAAGTAAAGGCCGCCTTTACGTGTACATGGAAACCACCTCTATAAGTTTGGGTGAAAAGTTTGGAGAAAATCTACTGGATATTGCCCCTGGAGGTCACAGAGGCTGCTCAACTACAAGGACCTTCTGGAAACCACCCCATGGTCTTGCTCAGAGCAGGGTCAGCTTTATAGTTAGATCCAACTGACTAAACCCTGCCACAAAAGAGATGGTTTCCTACACATGTAGAACTTTTAGGAGGATTTTAAGGTTATAAAGATAAAAAGATAGTTTGGGACAACAATCACTGAGGTGAATATGAAAACATCTCCTATTACCAGGAGAAAAGGAAATCTCTTTGTATTACAAAAGCATTATTATAATTCTTACACTCAATCCACTTCAGAAACACTGGTCCAAACTCTGCTTGTCTTGCTTAGGCATGGAACTCCTCTCACAGTCACATTAAGCTCTTCATAATTTAAATGAGGATATAGCCAATAAAATAATCCCCACAGAGTTCCTGATCTTTACCTGAGGGTTCAGTGTTGCTTCAGGGTTGACTTTATTCTGTCCAGCAAGGACAGGGTGGTGACCAAAGCTCAGAGGGGACATGTGAGAGAGGCAGAGCTGAGGGCTCAGAGGACATGGAGGTGGTGGAGACAGACAAAACAGCAAGGCAGATGTTGCCAGTAGAAGGTCATCAACCAATTAGTGACTAACAGACACATTCTGGGATATGTCACTTTTGTCTCTTGGTTCAGACAACTTCTGTTCCTTCCTGACAAACAACTTTTTCAACTCTCCTGACAGTGAGATGTCCCAGATGGATGGGATGACAGATGTGGGTTTGATGGTGGTTGAGCTGCAATGGCCAGACATTAACTGGCCCTGGTACAAGGCACAGAAGTACGTGCATGGGACGATGTTTAGTTCTCCTCTCTTTGGATAACTCAACTCCATGTTCCTGGGAAAGGGTTCTGCTGCTGCAGGTCACACCTGGGGATCCTCATGTCCTCAGGTGTAGCCAGCTGTCTGAAGGAGTGTTGAAAGGAGCCGCCAAATGCCTGACTCTTGAAGAACTGCATATGGTGCCCTGGTGATGAACAGGATGAGCACCTTTAATGAACAGCAAACTAAGGAACTGAAGATGGCGGGACTGTGGACCTGGGAGACGGGAGCTTAGTTGGCATGTTTAATCAATTATTTCCCTATGTCACTTCACTGGCAGCAAGCTGAGCAAGATAAATCCCGTCAGAGTCAGCAGATTGGCTGCTGAGGTGAAGAGTTCGCATGTTAAAAGCTTCAGCAGCTTTCACATATGTTAATCTGCATGATGCATGTACATGCAGGTAAACTGCACAGGGGGCAGGGAGGTTGGCTTGTTCCGACGTAAAGCACATGCTGCCTTGTTGGGGGTTCTGTGTGTGGCTGCAGATGCAGCATACACACCCACCCACACGCATATGTGCATCAAACACAGTTAATGGTAGATAATAACAAAACTTAATGAGCTTTCCACGTCTTCTTCTGAAAGCATTTGCATTTTTTTAAGTCAACTTCCCATTTCTTTATGAAAAAATTTCAAACTCTGCGTTCTTGTGTCAAGCTCTAAGTTTCCATGTAAGTTCAAGGTAATGATTGAACTTGGTATGGGTGCCAGCTGTGTTGTTGCAATATCTACAGAGGAACATCAAAGGTCTGTGTTAGTTTGGGACTCACAAAAAGTAATTCATTATGCATAATGGTGATGTTGGCAGCGCGTGCCAAATGGTTAAGTCTAATGTAGCATACAGTTTCATTAAGGCACAACAAAATTAATCTATCCTTCCCCACCAGGAGGTTTAAACAAAAGCAATAGGGAAGGAGATGCATGTAAAAATTACCAATTCATTAATGAAATGAAGACATGTAAAATAATTCAGTTTAAACAGTAGATTAGAGGACTAAATTAACCCTTTTATTTTCCATGCAATATGTGCAAGTCAGAACCCTAGTGTTGGGCATTATTATGTAAATGCAATCTTATGTGTCTTCTGATTTCCTTCCAGGGAAAAGATGCATAAGCAGATCAAAATGAAGCCACTAGTTCCTTTTAGTAACTTTATTCTGGTCTGCAGAAACTGCCCATGGTGACTATTTGTATTCCAGATCAGTGTCTTGACTTCAGATCTCCAGTGGGAAATTGCAAATGAAAGAGTTAACACAAAGAAAGAGCTGCCACTAAACTGGTGTACAATAACTCATGTAATTAAAAATACTGAAACTAAGGGACCAATCTAAATCAACAGAAGATGGAACTTTCTCATGCCCAATTAGTAATGGTAGTTAAAAGGGACAATTGTCATTCCTTAGTAACTCCTGTGCCCCCAGTAACACAGGAGAATTTTTTAAACAGTGTGGCTAAACAGTATAGATGCTGCTTGCTTAAAGATGCAAAGGAAAGAGAAATGTTTAAAAATACGCTACATTTATTCAGGATAAGAAAATCCCCAAATGTAGAGATCTTTGAATTAACCAAGTAATCAAGAAATTCTTTGGCCTTCTGTACTTTAATTTTCTAATTTAGCTGAACACAGCAGGATATTTTCTTACACTTTCTCTTTATGGCTGTCAGCTCTGTCCTAGAGGGAAGAAATTCTCCTAAGCACCCAGCAGTGCTTAGGGGATGAGGTGAATTCAGGGCACAGGGAAGCCTTTAGGGGAGATCTGCTATGACTTCAACCCTAGGGAACAGGGGACTCCCACCCGCAGGGCTCTCTGCTGGTTTGCACCAGGCTGTGGAGCTGGAGTCTAGTCTGCATGTTGCATTGCCTGGATGTGGGTAATGAAGCATGGGTGTCATGTGCTAAAGTTTTGTCCCACTGAGCACCCAAAGCTGGAATGTCAGCATGGTTTGAAACTCATGTTTCAAAGGGAAAGATGGAAAACATGTCACTTTACATACTTGCTTCGCCCATGGGAATTTGCAAGTATATAAGGTGACATTAAAAGCCTCAACATCTATATCGAGTACCCAATATTTCTCTCCACTTTCCAGAATGACTCTGCCAGCATCTAGAATGGGAAACAAAGTTTGCCGACAGCAGTAATATCAGCAGGGGTACCCTTGTAGACAACACAAATTTGTCACCCCCAGGGGAATATATCATACGAAACTTAGAAGCAAGTCAGTATGCAAGAAATGCCAGGGGGTTCAGAAGGCCTTAGGCAAGCAGCTGCAAAGGCAGAGCAGCTGGCTGCAATCAGCATCCCACCCTTGCACACTGATGCAACAGTGCAGGGCATGCCAGAGATCAGGTGGACATGGCTGATAAGTATCTGAAATGACACATTTCCCATAAGGTTTTCTATTAATTATTACTGTTAGTTGTGGCTTCAGTCTAAGCCAGCTGGAGCTAATTATCTTGTTTAGGAGCCCTTGTCCTCTGTGCTGATCACTTCTAACTCTGACGGTCAGCCTGTAGCTCCAAGGGATTTCTGGGCATGGGAATGGTACAAATATGGGGAAAAGTGATGGACTTAGTCTAGACTGAGGTAATGTCATGGTTTACCACCAGCCAGCAACAAAGCACTACACAGATGCTCGTTCACTCCATGCTCCCAGCAGGATGGGGGAAGAGAATTGCAAAGGTAAAAGTGAGACCAATGCCCAGCCAGTCCCTGAGCGGTGGACCCCCAGTTAATCTTCCCCCTAGTTTATTTCTGGGCATGATGTCATATGGTATGGAATGTCCCTTTGGTCAACTGGGGTCAGCTGTCCTGGCTGTGCCCCCTCCCAGCTTCTTGTGCACCCCCAGCCCACTCGCTGGTGGGGTGGGGTGAGGAGCAGAAAAGGCCTTGACCCTGTGTAAGCCCTGCTCAGCAGTACTTGAAACACCCCTGTATTATCAACACTGTTTTCAGCACAAATGCAAAACATAGTCCCATACTAGTTACTGTGAAGAAAATTCACTCTGTCACAGCCAAAACCAGCACAGGTAAGCTGAAATCGTCTTTTTGAAGTGTTTTTTCCACACCAGGTTTTCCCTTATGTTTTCTACAGCCACAACTATTTTAGGGGGCTTATTCTCTTCTATCCAGTGTCATTGTACCTGTACTGAGTTCAACAGAGACATAAAACTTAAAGTGCCTAGATACTGATGTCTGATGTAGAAGACAAGGACATATTGATTTTATTGGGGCAGTGTTATCTTGGGAGGCAATGATGTATCGCCGAAGTCTCCAAGAGGAGAAGGGCAGTGCAAGAGGTATCTTCATTATTTAATGGGTCTTACTTAGTGAAACTGGCACAACTCTTTCCCTCCTGGCCATTCTCTTATCAAGCTTCCTGGATGAGGTATACCTATATACTTGATGAATTGTCTTTGGTGATATTGTTTAAGAGTTCGTTGACAAGTGTTAAAATGAATGGACTCCAATGTAATTCCGAAGGTAGTCACTATGTTCATTGCTATTGATTAAGCAGGTATTTTAAAGATAAATGTGAAAAAATATTTTTATTTTATTATTTTTATATTTTATATATTGAGCGACAGTGGCATGTCACTAAACTGACTCTGTCCCATCTGTACAGCTCATTAAACTAAGTGGGCCCCCCATAGCTGGTGATTTGAAAACTCCTGAACTTAGAGTTAAACATTGCTAGTTTGTGCCTGGCAGCCAGAAGTCCTCTTTGTCTGGAAAGCTGAGCTATATCTAAGTCATTCTTAATTTTCAAGGGTACAGCTCATCTTAACCTCTTAATTGCAAAGATTTGCCAAGATGTATCTGATATATCTTAGATAACAGTGACATTTGGGTAAAGATGTCCTATTTTAGAATAGGAGCCAGCAGATCCTGAGGTAATAGGAATCAACAGGGGAACAGTGGTGAAATATCTCAAAGGAATTAAGGTGTGTTCCTCTAAAGATGTGACATGGCCAACAGCCCAACTGAAGTGCCTCTATAGCAATGCACGCAGCATGGGTAAAAAACAGGAGGAGCTGGCAGCCAATGTGCTGCCAGAAGCATAAGACCTAGTTGCCATTACTGAAACTTAGTGGGACAAATCCCATTACTGGAGTGCAGCTATCAATGGCTACAGGTTGTTCAGAAGGGGGAGGCGAGGAAGAAGGGGTGGAGGGTTGCCCTCTATGTCAAGAAATGGATAGGTTGTGAAAAGCTGTCTCTGAAGAACTGCCACAAGCAGTTTGAAAGCTCATGGTAAGAATTAGAGACCAAGGCAACATAGGGAACTTTGCGGCTGGTGTTTACTACAGGCTGCCCAATCAAAGGGAACCCATTGACAAAGCCTTCTTACTCTTCCTGCCGGAAGCATTGTGCTCACAGGCTCTCTTCCTGCTGGCGGACTTCAACTACCCTGACATCTGCTGGAAAAGTAGCACCACAAGCTGTAGGCAATCCAGGAGACTCCTAGAATGCATTGAGGATAACTTCTTAAGCCACGTAATAGACAGGCCTACCAGAAAGGATGCAATACAAGTGAGCTAACGGGTGACATCAGGATTGGAGGAAACTTGGGCTACAGTCTCATGTACTGCTGGATTTTGCAGTTCTGAGGGATATGGGTCAGGTGAAGACTAAAGTCAGGACCCTGAATTTTAGGAAAACAAAAGTCCAGCTCTTCAAGGAATTAGTCACTAAGACCCACTGGGAAACTGCCCTCACAGGCAAGGGAGCAGATCAGAGCTGGCAGATCTTTAAGGACACTTTTCACTAAGCACAACAGCTCTCAATCCCCAGGTATAAGAAATCAGGAAAGGAGGACAAGAGATCAGCATGGATGAGTCAAGACCTGCTGGTCAAACTAAAGGGCAAGAAGGAAATGCACAGGCAGTGGAAGCAGGGACAGATATCCTGGGATTAGTATAGGTGCGATGCCCATTTGTATAGGGGTGGGGTCAGGAAGGCCAAGGTGCTGCTGGAGCTGAAGCTGGCAAGGGACACAAAGAATAATAAGGGCTTCTACAGGTGTGTCAGCCACAAAAGGCAGCTCAGAGTAAGTGTACCCCCCATGATGAACGTATCTGGCAAACTGGTAACAACAAATGAGGAGAAGGCTGAGGCACTCAGTAACTTTTTTGCCTCAGTCTTCACTGGCAACTTCTCTTTCTACACCTCTTGAGTAGGTGGAGATCAAGGCTGGGACTGGGGGAGCAAAGCCCCTCCCACTGTAAGGGTAGATCACATTCATGACCACCTGAGGAACCTGAACATACACAAGTCTATGGGACCTGATGAGATGCATCCCAGAGTCCTGAGGGAATCAGCAGATGTAGTCACCAAGCCACTCTCCATTATATTTGAAAAGTCATGGCAGTCAGGTGCAGTCCCTGTGGACTGGAAGAAGGGAAATATTGCACCATTTTTAAAAAGGGTAGAAAGGAGGACCCTGAGAACTACTGACTGTCAGCCTCACCTCTGTGCCTGGGAAGATCATGGAACAGATCCTTCTAGAAGCTATGCTAAGCCAACTGGAGGACACAGAGTGATTGAGACAGCCAGCATCACTTCACCAAGGGCAAGTCCTGCCTGACCTACCTAGTGGCCTTCTGTATAGAATGACTGGAATGACTACATCAGTGGACAAAGGAAAAACTACGGATGACACCTATCTGGACCTCTGTAAGGCTTTGAAACAGCCCCACACAGCTCTCTGAACTGGAGAGGTATGGATTTCATGTTTGATTGTTAATGAATTGGCTGGATGGTCACATCCAGAGGGTAGTGGTCAATGGCTCAGAGTCTGGGTGGAGATCGGAGATGAATGGTGTCCCTCAGGAGTCTGCACTGGGACCAGTACTGTTGACTATCTTCATCAATGGCATAGACAGTGGGATCAAGTGCACCCTTAGCAAGTTTTCAGACAACACCAAGCGGAATGGTGTGGTTAACATGCCTGGGGGACAGGATGTCAACCAGAGGGACCTGAACAAGCTCAAGAAGTGTGCCCATGTGATCCTCAGGAGGTTCAACCAGGACAAGTGCAAGGTCCTGCACCTGGGTCCAGGCAACCCCTGGTATCAATACAGGCTGGGGGATGAAGGGATTGAGAGAGGCCCTGTGGAGAAGGACGTGGGGGTACTGGTAGATGAAAAGCTGGACATGAGTCAACAACGTGCACTCCCAGCCCAGAAGTCCCAACTGTATCCTAGGCTGCATCAAAAGCAGCGTGGCCAGCAGGTCGAGGGAGGTGATTCTGCCCCTCTGCTGCACTCTGGTGAGATCCCACCTGCAGTGCTGTGTCCAGCTCTGGAGTCACAGTATAGGAAAGACATGGACCTGTTGGAGTGGGTCCGGAGGAGGGTGACAAAAATGATCCAAGGGCTGGAGCACCTCTCCTATGAGGACAGTCTGAGAGAGCTGGGGTTGTTCAGCCTGGAGAAGAGAAGGCTCTGGGGAGACTTTACCACGGCCTTTCAGTACTTAAAAGGGGGTTACAAGAAAGGTGGGAGCGAACTTTTTAGTAGGGTTTGTAGTGATACAAGAGGTAATGTTTTTAAACTGGAAGAGGATAGATTCAGACTAGTTATAAGGAAAAAAGTTTTACAATGAGGATGGTGAAACACTGGAACAGACTGAGCAGAGAGATGGTAGATGCCCCATCCCTGGAAACATTCAAGGTCAGGTTGGCTGGGACTCTGAGCAACCTGATCTACTTGAAGATGTCCCTGTTCATTGCAGGGAGGTTGGACTACATCCCTTTAAATAACCCTTCCAAACCAAACTTTTCTATAATTCTGTGACTCTAAGGTCCCACGCAGCTATAGGACTCCCCTTCCCCCTGTACAGCCAAGACTAGACCCTATCCTTTTCAACCATACCCTTTGTTGCTTCATGTCTCATTTGCTACCACCAGCGTCAGTTCATCTCAGCTCTGCATACCAACAGTTCCACTCTTCTCTCAGTGCTGGTCCTGGCATGGCAGTGGTTTGGCTGTTGGTTTCAGCAGGAGTAGCATCAGCCACAGCTCTGTCTTCCCTTGTTCATGCATCTACAAAGCTCTGGTCCCTGGTGTTGGCAACTCCTGGGATACAGTCAGCTTCTCAGTAAACTCCCATGTTTGGCTACGTCTCTAAATAAAGAAGAAAAGTAACATATGCAAGACAGAATTTCTATGGAAAGTTTTGAATTTTCACTTTCACATGTCATTACCAGAGCAAAAGAAAAAGATCCAAGACTGGCTGTCAAATTCACTTGAGTCTTTAAGACCAGGACTGAGGGAAGACAAGATTTTATTTGTACATGAAGCAAATTGCATCTGTGAGCCAGTGGGATGTGACAAACCTAGCAGCCAGTGATGCTATTCTCAAGGTGGCACTTTGGAAGAAATCCTTGTGGGATTGTGTACCCAGCCAAAGGAAGAGGTGCTCTGGGCAGATGAACAGACACAGAAGAGCTTGTTGTCCTCTTTCCCCATCATTAATCTTTCCTGGAGACAACGCAGTCTGATGTAGTTTACAGCAGACTATGGACTTCCCTAAAAGATATGTTTTGCCATACTTACCCAGTGCTGGAGTACCTACCAGGGAGATCTGCTGTGCCCTTTCCTTTGAAAGGTGATGATGACAGGAGTGGGAAACTGGTGGAGAACATCCAAGCCAATATGTGTGAGGGTCTTTGGAGGGCACTTTAGACTCTCTGGTTACTCAGTAAAGCAAAGGAGCCAGAGGCTGAGACTGTGTCCCTAAATATACTTCAAAATCACAAGTCATCAGCTGGCAGATGATTATAGTGTATGGCCTTTCTTCCATCAAACTAATGGAACTTCTGAAATTAATTAATAGGATCCTGAAAAATTCCCAGAGCCTTGTTTTATTTTTAAATTAACACATTTTTCAGTGAGATTGGAGATATAGGCCTAAATACTGGCCTCAGTTATACCCACGTATCCCCACTGAAGACAGCTGATTTCCCTACTAACTGATGGCAGAATATGAGATGCAAGGATCTGCATGTTCCTTCTCCCTAAGATGGAACAAGTCTGCAAAAATGGACATGTTTTATCTCTTCATGTAAAAGATAAGTGTGACTCATTCAATTTCTCTTTAAACCATTTTATATTTACTGTTTTATATAGTTATTCTGGGCATCAGTGTCCTCAACAGTCACTCAAAAATCTGCACTTGCCAAAACCTGTCAATTATTGCTTTAGTCACAACTTGCACAGTCACCAAGACAGCAGCAGAGAAAGATGAAATTTTAAACTCATTTGGATGTCAGAATTTTGCAGTGGAAACCTATCTTTGGTGATATGAGAGTCATCTTTTCAGGCAATACTGTGTAAGGCAGTTTGAGAGAAATCCTGGGTGAGCAGCTCATTGGGCAAGGGAGCATAGTAGTAGATGCCATCAGGGAAGGGTGGCTGATGGTGGGGAAAGGACATTGCAGAGATGTAGGGTTGGTGCTAAGGAAAATGAGGTAAAAAAGCATATCACAAATGGGCCTCTTGGCATGTGTGTGGCTAGATCAATCTACCCAAAAAAGAACCACATGTTGCTTAACTTCCAGCCCCTGTAAAGATACCTGTGGTTTTGGCCAACACCCAGAACCAACCACACAAGAAGTGGGGCACCAGGTCTTTTAACACTTTGAAGAGGGATGGACCTGGCAAAGCCATTGGTTGAGACAGCAACAAGCAGCCAGCACTGAGGGGTCAAGGCTGATATTCACACAGAGGTGCGCAGCTCCCTGTGTGGTCCAGCTGTAAACCCCAGGGACAGAAGGAGGCCACTGTCACCATTGAGGGACCTCATGGCCAGCTGCTCAGCACACACGTAAAAGAGTGATCTCTCCTGGAAATGGTACAAATGCCAGAGAGCTGACCCCAGTGATAGGGTGCTGATGGTGTAAATAAGGTCATAAACTGATCTCAAGGTGATGCCTCTTTTCTACATAGATATTTTTAACTTGCTCTGTTAACTTTTTATCCTGAAATTATAGGAATCTGCTTTTTCCCATCATGATTATTTTCTCTTTGTGCTCCTTTGTCATTACAACCTGATGCACTTTCGTACTGTAGTACCTGCAGCTGGCAGGTTACAGACCAATTCAGAAAATCATACAATCATAGAATCATTTAGGTTGGAAAAGATGTTTAAGATCATCAGTCCAACCACTAACCTTAGCACTGCTAAATCCACCACAAAACCATGGTCCTAAGTAACACTTGTCTTTTGAAGACCTCCTGGGATGGTAACTCAACCATGTCCTTGGGCAGACTGTTCCAATTCCTGACAACCCTTTCAGCAAAGAAATTTTTCCTCATATCCCATCTAAACCTCCCCGATGCAGCTTGAAGTTGTTGCCTCTCGTTCTAACGCCAGTGACCTGGGAGAAGACGCCAACACCCACCTCACTACAACCTCCTTTCAGGTAGTTATAGAGAGCAATAACGTCTCCCCTCAGCCTCCTCTTCTCCAGACTAAACAACTCTAGTATGCTCAGCTGCTCCTCATAAGGTTTGTGCTCTAGACCCTTCACCAACTTCATTGCTCTTCTCTGGACACGTTCCAGCACCTCAATGTCCTTCTTGTAGTGAGGGGCCCAAAACTGAAGACAGTATTTGAGGTGCTCCCTCACCAGTGCTGAGTACAGGGGCATGATCACTTCCCTACTCCTGCCGGCCACACTATTCCTGATACAAGCCAGGATGCTGTTGGCCTTATCAGCCACCTGGGCACACTGCTGGCTCATGTTCAGCCAGCTGTCCACCAACACTCCCAGGTCCTTCTCCACTGGGCAACTTTCCAACCATTCTTCCCCAAGCTGGTAGCATTGCATGGGGTTGTTGTGACCCAAGTGCAGGACCTGGCAGTCAGCCTTGATGAACTTCATACAACTGACCCTGGCCCATTGATCCAGCCTGTCCAGATCCCTCTGTATACCCTTCCTACCCTCAAGCAGATTGACACTTCCACCCAGCTTGGTGTCATCTGCAAACATACTGAATGTGCACTCTCTCCCCTCATCCAAATCATTGATAAATGTATTAAATAGAACTGGCACTAATATTGAGCCCTGGGGAATCCCGCTCATGACTGGCCACCAACTGGATTTAACTCCATTCACCACAACTCTCTGGGCTTGGCCATCCAGCCAGTTTTTTACCCAGCAAAGACTACACCTCTCCAAGCCATGTGCAGCCAGTTTCTGCAGGACAATGCTGTGGGAAATGGTGTCAAAGTCTTTACTAAAGTCTGGGTAGACAACAGCCACACCCTTTCCCTTATCCCCTAAGGGGGTCACCTTGTCATAAAGGGGCATCAGTTAGTCAAGTAGGACATGCCTTTCCTAAACCCATGCTGCCTGGGCCTGAAGACCTCGTTGTCCTGTACATGCCACATGATGGCACTCCAGATGATCTGCTCCATAACTTTCCCCAGCACCAAGGTGAGGCTGACAGGCCTGTAGTCCCCTGGATCCTCCTTTCAGCCCTTCTTGCAGATGGGTGTCACATTGGCAAGCCTCCAGTCATCTGGGACCTCCCATGTTAACCAGGACTGCTGATAAAGGATTGAAAGTGGCTTGGAGAGCACTCAGTACCCTTGGGTGGATCCCATCTGGTCCCATAGACTTTTATGTGTCTAGGTTTCCCCCTGCATCCAATAAAGGATAGAGATTCTCCTTAGCCCTTCTCTTGTTGCTAATGTATTTACAGAAACATTTTTATTGTCTTTATGGCAGTAAGCAGATTAAGTTCTAGCTGCCCTTTGGCCCTTCTAATTTTCTCCCTGCATAGACTTAGAACATACTTGTAGCGCTCCTGAGTTGCCTGTCCCTTCTTCCAAAGGTCATAAACTCTCCATTTTTTCTTAAGTTCCAGCTAAAGCTTTCTGTTCTGCCAGGCTGGTCTTCTTCCCTGCCAGCTTGTCTTTCAGCACAGGGGGACGGTCTGCTCCTGTGCTTTCAAGATTTCCTTCTTAAAAAATGCCCAGCCTTCCTGGACTCCTTTGCCCTTCAGGACTGCCTCCCAAGGGCAGCACTGAACTGCCCAAAGTCTGCCCTCTGGAAGCCCAAGGTAGCAGTTCTGCTGACCCCCCTCCTTATTTCTCCAAGAATTGAAAACTCTGTCATTTCATGATGACTATGCCCAAGACAGCCTCCAACAATCACACCACCACCAAGTTCTTCTTTGTTTGCAAATAACAGGTCCAGTGGGGCTCCTTCCCCACTTGGCTCCCTCACGAGCTGAGTCAAGAAGTTATCTTCCACACACTCCAGGAACTTCCTAGGCTGTTTCCTCTCTGCTGTGTTGTATTTCCAGCAGATATCTGGTAAATTGAAGTCCCCCACTAGAACAAGGGCTAGTGACCATGAGACTTCTCCCAGCTACTTATAGAATATTTAATCTGTCTCTTCGTCCTGGTTGGGTGGTCTATAGCAGACTCCACCATGATACCTGCCTTGTTGGCATTCTCCCTGATTCTTACCCATAACCATTCAACCCCATTGTCACCATCATTAAGCTCTAGACAGTCAAAACACTCACTAACATACAGGGGCACCCCGAAGCCTCTCCTGCTTGCCTATCCCTTCTGAAGAGTTTATAGCCATCCATTGCAGCACTCCTGTTGTGCAAGTCATCCCACTATGTTTCTGTAATTGCAGCTATATCATAGTTTTGCTGCTGCACAATGCCTTCCAGCTCCTCCTGTTCATTGTCCATGCTGCATACACTGGTGTAGATGCACTTCAGTTGGGCTGTTGATCCTGCCACCTTTAGGGGGGAAGAAGTCGTAATTCCTATGTGACCATTCTGAGGTGCTTCTGTGGTTTCTGACACATAATAAACACTATAAGGCAAAAAAAGAGTCTGGTTTTACCCATGATGCTTAAAATTAATGTTTCTCAAAGGTAAGCCACAGGGACAGTCAGCCTCAGGTTAGACCTAGCACTGGGGGGAGTTTAGAGGTCAGGCAGGCACTGCAAGGAGGTCCTGTGCCTGCTATGACTCTTCTGCAGGCTGCGAAGTCCCCCAGCCAGCATAAGCCCTGCTTGGGTTGCCTGTTGGACACACCTTCCCACTTTTTCCTCCCCTCCTGAATACCCCATTCAGACCAAAAATACCCCCTCTCTATGTCACATTGTTTTCTAGCTGGGGAGTTACATCTGAAAGCTATCACTAACACTCTTTCTGGAATAGGTAAGGGGCCACGCAGGACCAGAAGAACTGTTTAAGTAAAATGAATGTATGCACAGCCATAGGTGGGAAATAAAGATAGATCACATTACATAGATACATATGTCTATGCTTACTAAGATACTTACACATTTAGAAATGCAAACAGTAACCAAACTTTTAAAACAGCTTTTTAAGAAAAAAAAACCAAAACAAACAAACAAAAAAAAGCCTTTCTAGAAAGACACCCAAGTAGTATCCAGGCCCAAAACAACATACATTAAGACACTGGCAGCCATCCAGTATTTGGGTAGCAGCATGAAGTAATAAAACTAAACCCTGCGATTCCTTGCCCTCAAGGAAACAGTGCTATGGATGCGGGCCAGTGAAATTCTGTAACATTTACCACTATGAATAAATAAAATTCACAAATTTAACAGTTGTAAGGCTCTTCACTTGCTTTTACTTTACATTGTAACACATCTTCTTTTATTGTCTTCATATCTTTATTGGCTGAAATATTTCCAGAGAGAGGAGATAAATGTTGATTAGATAAAGACAGGTAGTGTTAAAATTTTCCAGTGTAAGATAAAGAATATGTCAATATCCTCAACACATGATTTTTCTTAAATAGTCAACACATGGTTCTTTTTTCAAGTTAGAAAGTAGCAAGGCTTTTTCACTTTTAAAGTTGTATTTTTGGTCCTGTGTTCAAGTGAATGGCTTCAGTAAACCCAAACCTTTATTTTATAGAATAATGATCTCCTTAGAAAATAAAAAACACTTTCTGGAGAGATTTAGTTATGCAATGCATCTATACATGCTCAATTAAGTGATTCTGTTAAATATTTTCCTGGATTAGGTCAGGTAGTTCAGTAGCATTCAGGATTAAAGGTCATGTCTTCTGACCAGCGCTAGACTAGCCTGAGATGTTCAAGTAGATGTGAGGCATCTAAGAACTGAGGACAGCATTGCAGCTTTTTCAGAAAAAAAAGTATGAAAAAGAATACCTGCATTACAAGAGATAATGTTGAAAACAATTTGCCTCTCCAATTACCTTTGATACACTGGCAAAGAGCAAGTAGCAAGTGCGCAGTAGGCCTGCCTCATCCCCTCCAAGGAATTTGTGACCACCAAAATGATACCAGAGATACTTTGATTTTACAAATAAGGCAACTCAGAGATTAACTCCATTTAAACTCCCTGTTTGGAGTGTAGTTGGATAGTGAGGTGATTGTTACTGCTGCTGGAAGGTGTGTAAATGAATGCACATTTGCTCAAAACCTTTTCTGCTAGCAGAGATGGGCAGGTCTGCTCAGAAGAGACTTCCTGCTCCTGACCCACCATCTGCACTGCTGTGCAGGGACTTTGCAAGAGACAAGATATTACCCGGGGTCAGATAGGTCCCTTGGCACCACTGGGATGTCTGACAGGCAACAAGAGAAAATGGACTGACATAGATATATTCTCGTTAAACCAGCTCTCCTTTGATCTAGTGGCAGATAATTCTCCCTCATTTCAGTGGAAGCAGGCCTTTACTGGAACTCATCTCAGATATAAGAGTGATTTTTAAAATGGTTTCAAAGATTCCTGTTTCATTTACTCTTAGCTAACCCATCTCAATAGCTTTATAAGCAGTTGTTAATATCACTGCAATTTTCCTATAAATTCAGTAAGGGGTCCTGGGATGGAAAGCTGCTCCCAGGCATCACTCTGACACAGAGTCAAATTCTGGGCTTCACTTATGAACCTGTCTAAGGCTGCCAGTGCATCACCCGACAGGACTCTGGTGCCCCACTTTGCCTCCTGGGCCTTGCTGACCATGCATGGTGGGAGTCCTTTAGGGCACCAAAATGTAAGCTGGTAGGCAGATGATTTCTTTTATTACATGTTGACCCCTAAAATGCAGGATGAACAAAAGCAGCTACACCCTCCAAAAAAAGTAACCTCAGCCATAACACTCCTGCTTTAGTTAAATCTTCCACCAAAGCCTCAAGGAGGAAAGGGAAGATGTAAGCCCATCACCACTCTGACTTGAGGCTCGCCCTGTGGTAGTGTGACTCTCCTGGGCTTTTCCTCAGGGTTTTCCATGCTTTAGGTGTGTTGACTGTCACCAGTGCCCAGCTGAGAGCTGGTCCTGTCAGTAACAGGACACTTCAGGTATGCTAGGGAGTAAGAACAGAAAATCAATTTTTTTTGCATAATGCTCCATCGCTAGCAAATGGGCATACCCTGTTCCCAAACTACCTGTGTTTGACACCCTGGCTTGGTAAAGAAGCCAAAAATTGTTAGGTGATACCCACAACACAATTTAGAAGTGTTTTTGTTTCTCTAATTTTGTTATGTTTTAAATGGGCGCTTTCAAGTTCCCCTGTCTTGCTTGAATAAGGAAAGAATAGTTTTTGTGATTGCCATTGCTTATACAAAACACCTGTTTGTGGGAACTCGCTGTTCTTGTATTTCTCTGGTAATTGCTCAGACTCCTTCACTGAGCACAACCAAAGACCTTTGCTTTTACTCTGCATTAGGAAAGCAGTGAATTTCTGAGGATGGCAACTCAATACAAACCTTGCTAAGGCAGCTGGCACACACCCACAGGTTGGTCACAAATTATTTTGCACTCCTGGCTTGCCTCATTGTATTTTTAATTCAGTGAAAACACTCTTGACAGTAGCTATTAAATTTATTAGCCACACCACGGCAGAAAAGCTGGGATGCTTTCCCAGGATATTTTGCTCACGTTTTGATACTCCTATTGAGATGGTCAGGAGTTGTTTTGTGAAATATCAGTAAAAGACTAACATAGGTTTTATTCCTGTTCCAGAGACCTGGAAACTGGTGTCCCAGTTCTCCCCTGCCAGCCAAGCAGCAAGGCCACTGCACAAATACCAGGTTGTCTCCTGCTCACCTGAGACTCATGCTTTTGGCTGGACCTGGGTGCAGCTCCAAGCTGTGGGATAAGCTCCTCCTTATTTGCATGTTGCCTTTCCCAGGTTATCGTATTCACTGTCTAGTAAAAGTTCCTTGATAGAACAATGAGCATAAAACCAACAACAACAAAATATTTTTGTAAGATTAAAATATATCCTTTTTGTTATTTTAACTCTACTTTTCTTCACTTTGGGTCCCTCTGGAACAACACTCCTTCTATCAATATCCCTTCTAACTAAAGGAGGTGGGCAGTTACTCCAAATTCACTCCTGCCAAGGATATATCTTAAAATCGTTCAATCACAAATTATGTTTTATGAATGCTGCATTTGTCTTCCATGCTTCCATGCGGAAGATCTGACAGCTAGAAACACATGCTAAAAATTATGTCTGGTTTTCACTCTTGAATGGTAGATGTCTGCTCTGCCACCCTCATGCACAAGCAATTGATTGACAACCAAAATGGAGGAAAATGATTCTATGCTGTGAGCATGCACATCTTTATGCTTTAAGATTAGATGTCTAACTCCTAGAAAATTAGGTGCCATCTGACTGGTTTTTGAGAAATTCTCTCTTAGGCAAAGACAGTATACCAGTTAAAAAAAAAACTTTTATGGGCTTTATCTGGCTCCCATTAAAATCGTTCAAGCCATTCACTTCAGTTGGAGCTGGATGGAGCTCTATAGAAGCATTTTCAAACCACATGGCATATTCTTTCAGAAGTAGCTGTATCCCTCTTTTCCTGAAAGTGTTTGTTATAATGTCTGGCTAATCTCATACGAAGATGCTGGAGATTCATGAGTCGCCATTGTTGGTTTTGTCTGTGCTCTCTGAAGGCCACAGCCTCTACAGCTTATTTGTCTAACGTTTTTGCAGTATGCATTTCTGAAATCCTGTTTGTTAAGAACACTACATCATAACAAAAGCTTTGATAGCACCAGGAGACATTGCTCTTGCCTAACCTCAGAGAATCACATGGTCTTATTCTGCTTAAGGAAAACTAATCATATTCAGTATATGAGAAAAAGAGCTGCACGCAGTTGAAGATGGCATGATCATTTGCATTGGCGGCAAAAATGAAGGGTCATTAATTTTATAGCATTAAATGAAGAAAAGTGTTAGACCTCTGTAATTAGCTTCAATGAATACATTTCAAAGACATCTTCACAAATGAATGTAGGAAATGTGTACCTATAGATACTGTTGAAATTTATTATATTCAATCCAACCTCATATATACAGTGTCTGTAAATGTAAATATACATACCTTGACAGATTTCTCATTCTTTAAAACTGGCTTAATTGCTCTGGCCTACTCATGGACATAATTCCAAAATGGCAATCTAAAGGTTTCATTGCAATCGTTGATCTCCACTCATCTACAGTCCTCTGAACAAAAGGTGTGACTTAAAACCCATATGAATTCTTCAGTACTGGTCATATTGTCCAGTTCTGTAGCAGCTTATCAGCCACTTTAAATGTACTTAAACCATTTTATGTTAAAATTATATGCTTGGTTTTAGTTTCAGAGTTTTGGGTTTTATCATTATAATTATTATTATTGATGCTGTTGTTGTTGTTATTTCAGGTTTCTTTTACACTGGGAAACATTTACTGCAATTGGGATCAGTCACTACAGTGACTAGTTTGGTCAGGTGCTCCAGAAAAACCAAGTGAGGTAATCAAATACCAAAGCAACAGGAAAGAGTCTCCATACTGAAAATAATTAAAGGAATGTGACACTTCACCAGCTGTAACGCTGGGAAGGGATGGCAAGAATTCTCAATTGAAGGTTTCAGTGGAATATGGGAAGTCAGTGTAATATGGAAACCAACAAGGCCGAGAGTTCAAAGCAGTCAAGAAAGTCTTGTCACTCTGGGAACCCAGGGCTGCCATGGAGGGTCAAGCAGAAGTTCATTTTGCCTGCTACTCTTCCACTGATGTGATGTTGTCTATAAAGCTGTCATTACAAGCACATTTCTATTGGATTAAGTGTTCCTTCCAAGCTATTTGCTGCTATTATTTTAGATAACTCATCCAAGGAAATGTTGGTATCTGCAGAAATACTAGTCCTTTTAAAAGTACTGTCCTCAGAGGTTTCCTTAGTCTCATTTCCACCTTTATTCTAGCTGACTATCTCTTTCTTCTCCCCAGAAGCTGCAGAGAGCCCAAGTGCTCTTATTTCCCTTGAGCAAAACAGTCACTGACTCCTAAGCTGTTACCTTGCCCCTTCTCAGTCCCTTTTCTCAGTTAAGAAAACCCAGGTCTTTGGAGCACCCACACCACCAGAGATTTTCAGTGGTGTTAAATGCACACTACTAAAGCTGGCTGTTGTTTTCCTGTCTGTATTAGCCAGCCAACACCCCTCAAAAATCCAGTTTGTTTAGGTCCTGCTGAAACCCCAGCCTCAGTACAAACAGCAGAGATGCCACTGAGGTTTCTTCTGGAATGTATTGTATAGTCAATGTAATACCTTGCAGGGGCACTTTGTGTGCATCCACTGCCTGACTTTTCTCCATCACATCAGACCTTCCTCTCTTTCCTTGTCTCCTCTACAAAGGCAGTGGTGTTGACCTTGTCTCTGCCAGACCTGCCTGCTGCAATCATCTCTCTTTTTATTTTAAAGCAAACAGCCAGCTATTTCCTATCATTGTGCCCCTGGTGTTGCTGGGAAGAAACTCCCCTTAAATATACATCTTTCTCCTTAGTCTCCTTAGAGACTCACCTCCCTCCTCTCCTTTTCCATGACTCATACTTGCGGAAGGTCACGCCGTGAATGTCTGCGAAGAGCCATGCCAGCCATCCAGGAGTAAAGGTATGTGGGAGACCCCAGAGAGGAAACCTTCCCCCGCAACACTGCCCTTGGCTCTATGCATACCCATCTCATGTGAGGCATCTGGGGCTGTGCTCCTTAGTGCTCCTTAGTCCTCTAGTCCCTCCAGTCCAGACCAGGGCTTGGTCTGCTCTTGGTGGTGGTTTCTTCATTTTCCTTACTTACCCGTCCTCATCCACCATCTGTACCTGGTTATATATCTGGCTTCAATGGCTATGAGGAGTGCCTTTTTATTCTGTGCTTGTGCAGAGCTAAGGATAAGTGGGCTTAGCATCTGAGGTAGGCTCTAAGCCTGGCTGGGCTAATACTGCCACAGCTAGAAACAGAAAAAAAAGCATGATACAAACAAAACCTTATGACAAATAGAACACCATCCATGAAAGAAACAGCTGTGTTCCTAGCTGCTGTGTTGTAGTTGAAGGTTCATTTAGATCAGCGCAATCATACTACGGACAAATGTGATCCAGTCTAGCTGGCATGAGTGGCAGGTCTTCTAGTAGGTCCCTGGGTCTGACTCAAGCAATGCTGTACGAATACAGAAGACTCAGCATGACTGGCAGTATGGAGATTGAGCAGCAGGAGATCTGGGCTCTTATCTTAGATCAGCCGCTAGCAAAACACACTACTCTGGGTGACACCTCCCACCTGTCTTTCCCCTTACACTTTAATCTGGTCTCCATGTTTAGACTGTAAACTTTCCAGGCAAGGATTCATTCTTACAACTGTACAGCACTACACACAAGGGGTGATGACTGTCCAGAGTAACAAAGAATCCCCACTTGTGCTATCTGATGGTCCTTTTGATGGATTTTTTTATGATTCTTTTTATTTGTGATTTGAAACTGGTGTGACATCGGAAAAGAGACAGCCATGCCTACCAAGGAGTTAAACAGGGATCAAATGAGTATAAGATCCAGGACCGTTGGGCAGGGTGGCCAGCAGGCCGGGAGACATTTCAGCAGGACACGGAACCCAGGGTGTCCCTGCTGGTGTACACTAGCACCCTGGAGGAAACAGGACCTGTTACTGGAGCCCCTCCAATGCTTCCCATTGCACTGGCACAGGATGGCATCAGGTGAGGGAAAGGGGGGAGGCCCTCTAAATCTTTTTATTCTCCTATTTTGTGGGAAATAAAACCCAGGAAATCTCTCAATTTGCAACTAAAAGACCAAAAATATTAAACAGAAATAACACAGATCAAATGCATACTGATCTACCAGCCACAATATGAAAAGCAAATAGTACAGGACTAGGAATGTGTGACATTACAGCATTTTTATACAAATTGTCTATATGCCAGAAGTATATTAAAACAAAAGGAAAAAAGAACAAACAACAGAAAAGCAAAAAACTGTGACAAGACACTGAGCTCAGCAACCTGAGAGGACAGTCCTGAGCACAGTTATTCAATTTAAAATTAGTCATCCTTGTTTCTCTAGCTAGATGTAAACCAAGGGTCTCCAAACAGTCAGACCCCATAAAAACAGGGTGCAGGAAAACAATAGGGAAATAATAATTTCAACATAGTCTAAACCACACAGCATAACATAATCACATTGATGTGAACAGTGGTCCTTCCTGCAGCCCCGTCCCCCGTGACTCCACAATGCCTTGCTGCTTCACTCCATGCAAGGCAATTACTAGAGGCTTTATTTTGCTCCGGCTTGTTTCTGCTAAGCACCTGGAAAAAAACAGAATTGCAGTTTTGTCTGCTTTTCCATAATACTCCAGATCACAAAGATTTCTCAGTTCCACAGGGTTCTTTTTACTGTCTACTCAGAAATAAGTAACTATATATATTTTTTTCTCTTCCCAAAATCTTATATAGGCTGCTGCCCAGAGTGAGGTGAGGATTTTGAGGTGGTAGTAGAGCTATAAGAGTAGAGTTTCCAAGGCCCAGAGATCCTTTACATTTTGAAAACATTTTGAAAACATTTTTGTCAGAAATACCTTATTGCTAGGGTGACTTTTAGGTTTTTGTTTCACAGCAGAGGTGCCAGGTACGTCTATGTAGATATGCTGTATAGCTCCTGAGCTTTTTTTGGTTTTTGGTTTTCAAATACGCTAAATTTGTTTCCAGAGCATATGGCTCTTTCCATGTTAAGCCCAACCACATGGCAAGAGAATTCTCTAGTGCTAACAGCAATGATGCAGGTTGTTGATATCTGCAACGCTATACTAAAGCCTAATCAATATTCTCCACCAAAACGAATGAAAGTGACTCTCCAACTGTTATACTCAATCAGCTTTCCTAACCACTTTAAGCAATTAATTCAGAAGACTTCTGGATTAAATCAACATGAAGGAATCCTTCCACCTGATTTACTATATGTTTCTCCTATTACAGCTCAGAGATACTGCAAAGCATATATGCCTCAGCAGGCTCCCCAGGAAGGAAGGTTTCCTACCTCCTCCTCACAAGCCAATGCACTGTGACTGCACAAGGAGCTGTTGTTTGCTATAAAAGTTTTGATGCATCCCTTTGCATTTTTAGGTTCTGCTTTAAATAGGTAGCTGTGAAGAAAACACTTCTCAGCAGAGGTGAAGCTAGAGGTAGGCAGAACAAAGGGTGCTTCGATTTGATCTGAAAGTCTGATTCATCTCTAAAGCTGGGCAAGGTAGCAATGCGAAGGGGGACTGGTGGAGCAAGCAAACGACCTGTCTGCTGGAGTAGGTGTTCACGAGCTTTGCATGTTTAGGAGATGCTTCTGTGCAAGACTTGGGTCATGGCTACCTTTTGCCCCCTTCTGGCACAATGTGGACTGCCAGGGTGCCTGCTCTTCACCTCTTGCTCCTTGCACCTAGAAAGCCAAAGCTCAAGTGGTAAAATTAAGCCAGGAACTTAAAGATGTAGACAGATGGTTTGTTAAGACACTTTCCAGCTCTGAATGTGGGCTGATCTGCCAGTGTAGAAACAGCCACAATTATTTACGTCTCATTCAGGGAAAGGATTGCTACAAGATATATTGATGCTTGGCAGCAATATTGATTCGTGTCTGCTGAAATTACTCCATGGACATTCAGCCACATCAGGTGTGCTATAAGATGTGGCTGCCCAGGCGTGCACCCGTAGTTGCTGGCAGGACTGGTGGTAGGGGTGGCATACCCCTTCTCCTTATGCTTTTCCAGCTTTCAAATGGGGCCCAGTTTGTCTGGCAGTTGAGTGTCTGGAGGCTTTGGACAGTTGAATGGTGTTTGAAAAGTGTTTCTAAACAGTTGAAATGAATGATCAACTTGTTGAGATGAAAGAGGTTTGCACAGGTGGACATTTTGTGTGTCTGTGTGTCTGTGTGTGTGTATGTGTGTGTACTTGTTTGGAGACTCCTTGAAGTAAATTGCGCTGACATAGGCTTGGATGCATTGTTTTAAAATTTGGGTCTCATTTTCTCACTATGTCCCCTATTTGGGTGAACATTTTTCAAGTGAGTGGTACATCTGCATGCACAGAACTGTGTGCAAAATTAAGGCCTAGACATACTGTCTTTTGTAGTGTCTTTTGAGAATTTTCTGTCCAATGGCTTCCATTTTCCTTGGTTTATCATTCAGTAACTCAGTAATAGTGTTAAATTATATTATAATGTATGTTGTACCCCTCCAAAAGCAAGCCAACACTCTGCTCTTTGCTGATGCATGCTTTCTTTTACAATTTTATTATACAAGGTGCATATTTAGTTAAGCCTTTTCTGTTTGTTTCTCCAATTAAATTATATTTAGGTTTCACCCCAATTTCTGAGTGGGAAGAAATGGGTCATTACAAAAAGCTGATGTCTCTGTTTAGTTGTGAGAACAACAGCTAACCTATGCTGTTGGATAGAGATTTGGGACTTGTTATTAGCAGGGCCCTTTAGATACAGACTGACACCAGTCCTTGTTGCTGATTTTAACCTCTGGGGAGATATTAGCCATGTTATCCCTTAGTCAGAAGTACCAGATCTGCCAGGAAAATCAGCTTTTATCTATACAATATTTAGATGGCTGCATTATTCATTAATTGCTCAGGATCAAGAGCCTGGCTAAGCTTGCCTGCTCATTGTCTCAGCCTTAGCTCATTGAATCTGTGCAACACAAATGTCTCCATCCCCTGTCTCAGCCATATGCTATTGGAGTCTTTCAAGATTCAAGTCCCCACACTTACACCTTCTAATTAAACAAAACATCAACAATAGTTAAAGATAATTCTGATATAACATTTCAAATTCTTATAGCCCATGTATTAACTTCAAAAAACTAGACAGCTTAGCCGCTGGACAGTCCTTACCCTCTGCTCATGTCCAAATAATTCTCCTGCTATCAGCTGTCTCAGGCAAGAATGACTGAAGCTTGTGTGACACCTTTCTTTGACAAAACTCTTAGTTCTGTATTCCATCTCTATGTGGCTTCTGGGATTGGGAAAATGGCTCAGCTACAGTCGGTAATTTGGGTCCATTTTAGGAGACAACCTCAGACAACAGCAGCTCTTCCTTTTCTGGCCCCAATACTGCCTGCAGTCAGAATTTCAAATAGGATTGTTATTCTCAGAAGGACACAGTTTCTTGGACTGCAAATCATAATTGTTTTGTTTTCCCTTCCCTTCCCTTCCCTTCCCTTCCCTTCTCTTCCCTTCCCTTCCCTTCCCTTCCCTTCCCTTCCCTTCCCTTCCCTTCCCTTCCCTTCCCTTCCCTTCCCTTCCCTTCCCTTCCCTTCCCTTCCCTTCCCTTCCCTTCCCTTCCCTTCCCTTCCCTTCCCTTCCCTTCCCTTCCCTTCCCTTCCCTTCCCATCGTGGTTCAGCCCCAGTTGGCAACTAAACACCACGCAGCTGCTCACTCACTCCCCCCACCCCAGTGGCATGGGGAGAGAATCACAAGAGAAAAAGCAAAAGAAAAAAAAACTGTGGGTTGAACAGTTTCATGAACAGTTTCATAATTAAAATAATAATTATAATAATAATGATTATGAGAACAATAATAATAATGCTAATATAGTGAAAAGGAAAAGGGCAAAAGGGGAAAAAAACTAAAACCACAAACAATGCAACTGCTCACCACCTGCCGACCAACGCTGCCGGTCCCCGAGCCGTGATTGCTCCCTGCCTCCCCCGGCC
Organism: Phalacrocorax aristotelis; assembly: GCF_949628215.1. NCBI lineage: Eukaryota > Metazoa > Chordata > Aves > Suliformes > Phalacrocoracidae > Phalacrocorax > Phalacrocorax aristotelis. Next base: position 60,160,875 of record NC_134311.1, read on the forward strand.
AGCTCCTCCCAGTTAACATACTGGGCATGACGTTACATGATATGGAATATCCCTTTGGTCAGTTTGAATCCCCTCCCTTAGCTGTGCCCCCTCCCCTCCCGGCTTCTTGAGAAAAGTCCTTGACTAGTACAAGCAACAGCAACAACTAAAACATTGGTGTGTTATCAACATTGATTTCATGCTAAATCCAAAGCACAGCACTAAGCCAGCTACAGTGAAGAAAATTAACTCTATCCCAGCTAAAACCATGCCACCTTCCCTTCCCATCTTTTTGCACACCTTCAAATATCCAGTGAAGCTAAAATTACCTTCTGGCAACACAAGCATTCTGCCTTTTTTGTTTTTTTCTTGACTGGAATGTCAGTATGGGACAACTTGCACTTCCTGGATAATGTTCTATAATAGAAAGAGTAAATTGTCATGAAAAGCAAATATTTTAGTATTTTGGTATTTTTTCCACCAAACGAAATGAAATATAACAGGGACTGGTGATTACCTTGTCTAAACAAGGATTCCTTGCTTGAAAGTCCTGCACTACAAACATAAGCAGCCTTTGTCAGGCATTACAATATCAAGGTTTCTATGTCTAGTAATAATAGCTGTGATATGCATGACCACATCTTTAGTTATATTCCCTTTTATGGGGCAAACAGTCAGCTGTGACATGCCTATGTTATTTAGCTTTTCCAGGAGACATAAACACATCTACAGCAACTCCACTTTTCATGTCCCACCACCAGTCTGGTCTCATTTCCAGCTGTGTCTCTGGCAGTCAGAAAACATATTTCATCTGTGATATTTTTTTAAAGCTGACTGATACATATAAGAAACCTTTTCCTGGATTTTGTTCTACTGCTATTGTCAAATGTTCTACCAAGTACTTTTGCAATAGCCGGATCTCTCCCAGTACTGCATTCAAACAGCAAACCATAAATCTTCAGAGAAAATGAAATCCCTTTACTCTTGGATAATATTTGTGAAGCCCATTTTGGTTATCATGCTGAATGCTACACAATCACTTTCCACTGTCATTGGCCTCTCAGAAATAAAGTTCTTAAACGTTTTACAGGTAAGGACTAAGCATCCTTGCCTGTGTAAGCATACTGACTTCTGGTTTTTACTGTTACCTATGGCATATACTTTAAAACTATCCAGATACGACCTGTGAATAGCACCAGCACGCTTTTCATAAGCACCTGTGAATAAGCCAGACTTTAGCTGAGGGTGGGACCACAATAATCATCTGTGTTGCAAAACACTTCTTAAATTTCGCCTTCATGCTTCTCTGATATTCTTGAGCAATAAATCCTTGTTCAAAAAAAAAGACTATTTTGCCATGCTCACATCACAGTTTCTAGCACTGTGGACTCATACCCCTATCCTGTTATTACTGAATGATTGATCTGAGATCAGCTTGACAAGGCAGGCGGCACAGCCCTTGGGGCAGGTTACTGAAAGATACTGGTGAATCTTCATCCTTGCAGGTTTTCATGACTGGAGTATTCAAAGCTATGGCAGACCTGATCTGGTGCTGGTGAAAGTCCTGCTTCGAGCAGAAGGCTGAACTAGAGCTCTCCTCCCAGACAGCATTTCTGTATGTGTAGTATAAGTTAATGGTCCATTCACCCTGAGCCATGATACTGGCAAATGCTTTGCAGAGGATTTTCTTTGAGATAATGGTTCTGCTGTCGTCCTCTCTAAGTTGAGCGCTATGCAAACCTTTAGAAACATTTTAAAGCTGTATAATCTATTCTAACACCTCTTTTTTAAAATGCTGGGCACTGGCTTGACTTGTGCACTTTGCCATAGTGTATTCAGCTCAGTGCTAGTTTTTATTGATTCCAGTTTTGATCCTGATGACTCTTTCTGCCACTTGTCTTTTTTCGTGCTGCTTCGGATCCCCCAGTGCTCACAGCGTACAGCACTCTCTGCTTTCCCTCAGCTTCACATGGAAACAGCTGACTACATTTGCTTGGCAAATTCTGACTGTCTTGTCAAAAGTCATTTGTTATTTTATTATTTATATTTATTATTACAGAAGTTATTTCTGGGTGTTCTGGTTGTCCCCCAGAGTGTCTGGCACAAGGGCCTCACCCCTAATTCAGAAGTTCAGAAGATTTCTGTTTTCTCCCTTTCTTCTTCTTGTGTCTATTTAAAAACATATAAACCATATGCTGAAAAGTCTTATGAAAGCCAGTACGTTTATGCAGAGTGCAGGATTCCTCAAATCTATGTATGACAATTTCATGGTTAGCCTTCTCTGCATGAGTTAACTGAAAACTATGAAGAAGATCAAGATTCTGAGAACAACTGATTATCAGAAGTAAAGCTGCTTTCTGATTATCTGCCCCCTTGTTGGTGGCTACAGGTTGCAGAGACAGTGGAAAGTCCCGTCCATCTCCAGCTGTCCTTGCCACATCCAGCAATCTCATGATGCAGTTTTTAACTGATTGCTCTGACACTCAGGAATTTTTCTGAGGTTTGCTTTATAGGTAGTTGCAGGTATCATTTAGCAACTGGCCAGAATCAAGGCATCTACAGACTTCTGCTTCATTTGGCCTAGTGCAAGATGCAGGAGCTGGTCCTGTCAGTGCATTTCGGAGCCCCTTGGAGGTACTGCTTCCCACAGGGAAATAGCCTGGCCAGTCAGAGAGTAGCTGAGCTTGCCCTTTTGCCAACTCCACAATGGCTTTTCTCAAGTAAAGGAGGTGATGACTGACAGGAGCTGATGACTGGCAAAGTCCCCTGACAGCCAGGCTCCTGAGGCAAGACGGAAACCTCCAGGGGTGAGACTTGTGTGTCCCCTACGCTTCAGAAGATCCCCTTATGAAACCTGGCTTCAACTACCTCTGCCTTTCCCTTATGCTTAGTTACTCATCTGAGCACCTCCCTTATTATGGCTTCAGAAATACTGTGTAAAGTCATGTTTTATGTTTGAGGTGATTTAAACTTATTTTTTTGCTGCAGGGTTTGTTTTTCTTTTCCATTTCAATGCTGGATTATGTTGTCAAATTAGATCTGAAAATAATCTCGTGGCCTTGTTTGGCTTTTCTGGTAGAAATGTCTCTGTAATAAAGTTTTAATTGCTTTATGCTATCCTTAGTTCAATCAAATATTTTGGAAATCCTTTTGGCCCTGGAATTTACTTTATGGGTCTGATCTTGGCACATCTCCGTTCTTAGATTTTTCCTTTTTCAAATCACCATCTTTGCTTTTTGCTGGCCAAATAACTGCAAGATATTTCTTCTGGGACATTATTCAGCTGAATGCCAGGAGTATCCCTATAACTAGCATACAGTGCATGTTAATAAGACAGTGTACACTAATGGCAACATTAGTGTATGCCATCCTGCGATCTCTGATGACAGCTGGACTTTATAAAAACTGCATTATCACTTAGTGAAATGTGTCACCAAGAAAAAGAATGGTCCCACAAGCAGTGAGACCACAAAGTCCATAGTTCCTCCGCTCTTTTTTGTTTACACAAGGCAAGAATTAATTTTGCCTAGTGGTATACTTAGACCCAGATCAATCTGCTACAGTGTTGAGCAAGCACACTTTCATTACTCCATCATCCATTTTTCTTCCACAGATATTTTTTCATGCCTTGAAAGCATGAAGTATCAAACTGTTGAGATTCTATCAAACAATAAAACACATGGGCCTGATTCATTGCTGGTGTCACATAAATGATCTATGGAATTACATCAGAGATCCTCTCAGGTCCTTCTGTCATTATGGTGATTACATACTAGTTTTACCAGAACTAAAACAAAATTGGAAGCCTAAACTATGTTTTTATAAAACATAACTGCTCTACCCATTTTTATTAGATGTGTCCTCTAGCTTGCACTACACTATAGAGTAGTCATTTAATAGGTGAGCAAGATGTTCTTCTGCCTACACTTGGGTACGTGCGATGTTAACGTTCTTCTCTTAATATTTGCCAACATATTTGCAGCTATACCTAAGGTTCTTCATTAGAGTAGGAAAAGGTCCTATATAAACCAATGAATAAAATAACTATTCAAAGTTTATTTTATTTTATTTTTGAAGGCATACTTTAACAAGCGATGTGATAACAAGCACATATGCTAAAGAATATTGCAACAGTACTTTACCACAAATATTTTAAGGAATGCAAGGAGTACTGGAATAGCCAAAATGGCATATATGCATATTATGCATACAACATAGTGTCTCTATATATATATATCCTGAATTAATTATTTAAAGCAATTGCAGAAATTATCTCACTTTATGGTAACAATGATTGGTTATTTTACTTGATGGTTATTTAAAACTGAATAATGCCCCAAAATAATTCAGTTGTAAAACAATATATCTAATGTGTGGAAGAAATATTCCAAAATAATTTTCTTTTTCAGTTGGAAAGGATTAAATAGCAAAGTCTGTATTTTTTATTAGTGATTTCTACTGTTAAACGAACTACATATAAGCAGTGCTGATTGCAATGTAAAGAATTAATCTCCTGGGTCCTACTTGTATTCATTCTCATTCTACACTTTAAAAACCCATTCATCAATTACTCTGCAGTGGCACCAGAGCTTAGCATGTGCATATTATCTTTCACTCATATTCCAGTGCAGTCTTCTGGAGAGGAAGAAAGAGATGGCAAGTGTGCGTAGCAGGTGTGACTCCTCTGCCATACACACAAGCACACATAGATCTGTGTATACATTCATAGCACATCGCACATAATTGCAGAGAAGCCCTTTGCAGGGGCTGGATGTAACAGTCTTCTTTCCCCACTCACCAGAATCTGTTGTAATATCTTAAACCAAACAAATCTTGTAAACAGCTAGGTGAGCATCAGCACCAGGAGTTTTTTGATATGCAGCATAAGTGAAATGCTGCATAATATAAAATGATGGCGCTATTAATCCTATAGCACTGGTGATTCCCAGCCCCCTCTGCTATTGATACCAACACCATTGTCTCTGGCTTTAAACTTCATCAGTATGCAAACGGAGTGTCACCATGATGGGTGGTAACTTGGTTGGATGCACTTTCTACATTTCTGGCAAATGAGTATAATTATTTTCAGAGCTGCGGGCAACTCATGCATGTTTTATCCTCCATCTGGACCTGCATGGTACACAATAGTGATAAAAGATTATTTCCCCCCTTGGATGTTCATAGGCCATCATCAACACCGTCCTGATGAAATGGTCATGTATCCCCTAGCACTTCTATATCTGCCACAGCTTGACAATAAAATTATTTCCCTATAGTACTAAAACACTTCAAATATTCAAGCCCTCTGTGTATATATTTGTGTTTTGAAGCATTCAGCGTTAACGTAATGTGGTAATTTATAAACTGACAAATTAACTATGCAGAAATCTGAGCAGGGCTTTATGAAGTCTGCAAAGCAGCAGAAAAGAAAGCAAAACCTTTTTGCACTCTGTAATAATAATCTTATCAAGTGTTGGAGGCAGGTTTTAGTCTCCCATTGTTAGTGCTTTTCTATCCTGGGCTTAGTTACTGTATGCTGGAGCTGAGATGCTTTGAATCAAACAATTGTCATGATTGCAGCTCATGACAAAGTGTACTGTCATTGCTTGAGCAAAAAGGGGAAATACAAAGTTCCATTGTTGACCATTCAAAAGGGAAAAAGCTGAAGGCAAAAAGGCTAAAACAGAATTTACCAAAACTAAACGCTCATGTCTATTGCAGAAAATAAAGTCCATCCAAGCAAGAAGAATCAATATCTGCAAAGCTGAGATTACTCGCAAGAAAGAGAAGAAAAGAAAGATCAGCTTCCTTTGTTTCTTTGCTGTAAAATCATTTTAATGATTAAAATCCATCACTGCGATTGCCTTCCTCAGTAAGCGCAGGCTGTCCTTACAGGCTTGCCATTGATCCCTAAATAGCCAGACACTGGGATTCACACCACCTGTACCAACTGAGGTGAAGAACACCCTTCTCGCTTTTACTGAAGGAGCCTGATTTCCCCTGAAATAAATTAAGGACTAATTTTGCTGGACCCTTGGAGAGGACTTGGTGTCTTCTGCTGCCCTATCCACCTGCGGTGGCCAGGTCCTCGCTGGGGGCGGGCAAGGTGGGGTGCATGGATGCTGCACACTTAGGATGTCCCTGCATCCACTGTGCCACCTGTGCAGCCACCCTGTGCGGGACTGCCGGCATCAGGGCTCCTCATCGCGGCTGTGCCAGGGTCACCATGGCAACAGTGTAATACATTTGCCTTTATTCGATCCCAGAGGCACACTGAAGTGCAATGCAAAATTTGCTGGAGCCTGAATTCCTTTCAAGTCATGGCTCTTGTCAGGAAACAAGTCAATGCACAGACAGCAGTAAACACAGGGACAGAAGGAAACCTTTACTCTCCCATGCTGCATGCTGACACAAATGCTGACACCGCTCTGGACCCCATTTCTACCTCATTTCCTGGTTATTAATTCACTCTTCAGATGGGGGTGGCACTGGGTCGTGGGCAGCTAAGGTGGACAGAGGGAAGCCTGGCAGCCCCAAGGTGACTGTGTTCGGCCCCTGCTCCCAAAAACCTCTGTCCCCCTGAGGAAAGCAACCCTGTCCCTCGGGCACACAGCATCGCCCTGAACGGCCAGGGCTGCCTTAGCAGCACCCTCAGTGCCACACAGCACAGGCAAGAGCAGCTTGTAAATGAAAGCATCCCCTTTGCAAAGTTTGTCCTAGCTGTTAACTAAAGCACAATGAGCTTGTTAACAGCCTGATTGGCTGTTAATGAGAATGAAACATCCTGCAGTCCTGATGTCTGCAAGCCCTGCCCAGGCATTGGGTTTCTCTACATCACCAGTACAGCTCTGCTCTCTGTCACACCAGTGATATTTCTTTTATTTCAAAATCTCATGCTCATACAGCTGGTAACACTTCTGCAGGCTCGCTCCTTATTTTTAACCCTCACTGTTGCTTTGGAGTCAGGGAATCCGTCTTCATGTTTGTGGACATCAGCCAGCCCTGACTTGGAACTGCGGAGAGAAGGAGGTATCCTGGACAAGAGAGGGTGCTGTTATCACTGAAGCCCAAACACACGCATAAGAAACTCTCCAGTCCTACAACTAGACCTCACTTACTCTTCTTTCCATCTACCTCTCACTCATGCGACTACCCCAAAGCTGAAGACTAGCTGAAGGCTAGCATCGTACATCCCATGCTGTACATCATGCTGCATCTTCTGTAAACCAACTGCCCTGAACACAGTCTCACAGCCCTTCTTAAATGGCTTCTGTTGGGATTGGACTGCTTGAGGCAAACTGGCAGCTAGGCTTTCTGCGGTGACACAGCAGAGCCAGCAAGGGACAACCAGCACCCTCCCTGGACTTCTTCCACGGCTAATTGCTTTTTTCTCATTTTGCTCAGCTCCTGGTATTCATGGCTATTTGGGGAGCCACACCACTTTCAGGGTGAAGACCCTCTAGCAAACAACTTGAAGCGTCCTGTTCATGGACTGTAGCTGCTCTGCTGTCTGCCATACGCTTGCTGCTCACCCCTCTGATGGGGTGTGTTGGCCACCCTGCAACAGCGCGCCCTGGCCACCCTCACTCCTCTCTGCCAATGACCCATGCCCTGAGGTGCAGCAGGCTGCTCCTCATTGAGGCCTTCCCAGCAGGGTTCGCAAGGAGCACAGAGAGACAGTGAGAGCTTCTGCAATGCAGATTATTAATTTTAAATGTGTTTTTATTTCTTTGGCTGTTAAGATGGTTTCTTTTCCGTTGTATTTGTCGCTTTTCTTCCCTAGCTTGTATGCTGAAAGCGGCATCTCATTTTCACTTCAGTCCCAGACTAATATTAATGCAGGCAGCAATGTAAGGATGTGAAAAAAGAAATCCAATCCTTACGCTCAATGAACCCACTGGTAGTGGATTAAATACAACATTTTTCCTTATATATTATGGAAATAGTCCTTGCATGTCTGAAGACACACAGTATTATCTAAATAACCCTATTCAGACATGCAAGCTAAGTTGCCTCTGCTGTACTTTGAGCAAACAGGATCAGGCTAATGGTGTTTTGTGTAAATGAGGCACACGTTAGACTGAGTGCATTCAGGTTCTGTTTATCTAGTTACAATTTCTCTTTGCAAGAGCCTTTCAGCCTCCAGTTTCCTTGTACCAATGTCCCTTGCACTGGGTGTCTGGGGGATGGGGGAAGGTCTAAAGAAGTTCAAGATTTTACAGCTGAACTGAATATGGAGGAAAATGTTTACCAAGGTCAGGCTAAGAAAAAATAAATTGATTCCAAGGACAGCAGCACAATGGAAAAGGCCTAGGCTCCAGCAAAATGTTTTCTTTATTGTTGTTCTGATGTATGAAGAAAAGTCAGTTATAATAGAAGGTGATGATGAAGGGAAAATGTTATGGAAACTGAACATAGCAGAATTTTGCAGGTGATTTATTGTACATGTATTTTGACTGCTCCTACCCCACTGTCCAGTTTCTCTGACAAAACTGTAGCATGGCAAACCCTGGTAATGGATTCCTTTCAGCAGACCCCTGCAAGTTCTGATCATCAATCCAGAAGTATATGCTGGCTCAGGAGCAAGAGGCTACATCTACATCCTGCCATGAATATTTTCAGGAGTAAGCTATTTAATGCTTTAGTGTTATTACAGTTTTGAATATGTGTATAATGCAGTACTGTATATCCAACAAACCCCTACATAATACTGCAGATGTGGCCCATACTGTTTCATCTGAGGTACCAAGGAATGGGAGGATAACAGCACAGAATTAAGATGTTTTGTGGCATCCCAATAATTATTGAAATATTTTCAAGAGAGTACCGCAAAGTGCCACATGGAATGAGATTACACTCAGATAGTCTTCATATTGTGCTAAAAATAGGTAACTTCATTTAAATCACATGGATATCTAGTATATGCTCAAAAAAGCCTCTGTATGGAACAACGTAGAAGAAATGATGGTGGGTTTTTAAAATTTTGTTGGTTGTTTTGTTTTGTTTTGTTTTTTGTCATAGCAAGAAGCTGTGGAGTTTTTCAATCCATAAGGAAAAACTGAAGTGGTTAAGCGGTGATTTGGGATACCTACAGGCCAGAAAGCAGAGTCTGAATTTGCACAAGGCATATACAGTCACTTGCACACCAGCTAATTTCACCTAAGCAAACATGGGAACACTTCCAACTAGCCAAAAAGATACTCGTGAGACAGAAGGGGGTTTTTTTAGAAACAGGTAGAGCTGCCCAGGCATTAGATCAAAGATGAAACTGAAAGCAACCTCACCGAACCAGGCAAGGAGCCTCCAAGCTGCCCAAGGGTATTATTTTCCCACAGCTCCTTTCAACTTGGCTTTGTGTTGGTGGTTTGGTTGCAGAAAACCACTGAGGTTTTGGCAGTTGTTTCAAGTAATGCGAAAGGTTTTTTATAAAACATGCTTATAGAGAAAAGCAATAAGATGTGCTTAACAGGCGTGGAACCACGAAGCTTGTCTAGAAGTCACCACAAAAAGCTAGAGGATGAGGTTTCACGGTGCCAACTGGAGCCAGCAGGAGAGGGGCAGCCTCACACGCTGCCAGGCATAGGCTGGGCTGGGGCATCACCCCAGAATCACCCAGGGAGGCCCATGCTTCTGAGGGCTGCTGACCATTCTCCACCTCTGCAGCCATGCTCTAACACAGTTCCCTCACACTTCTGTGGGGAAAATGCCCTCAGCAAAACCCCAAGGCTTTAGGAGCCCTTCCTGCTATAATGTGAGAGATCTGCAACAGTGAGGAGGAGCTCATCCGCAGAACCTGTGGATGGGATAAAGCCCTGGAGTGTTAGTATCAATTGAACCAGTTTAAGATAAAAGCTATTAATCTTTATTCCTATCCATGTAGAAAACACTCACTGGGCTCAAATAAAAAAAAATAAATTATTATATTATTTGAAGTCTGCTTGCAGAATACTTTGGAGGGTATCGTTCTCTCAAGGGCATTCCTTAATTTGATTTAACAGTTATACATTGAATATAATATTCTCCATGAACTAGGTGTTTGACACCATTTTCAGAATTCCACAAAGTCCAAGGGCTTTCAGTACTATATAAAAAACCAAAATTTTGTCTTAAAGACAATTGACTGAATTTTTCTGTCCAAACCCCATTACAGAAAGACTATACCAGAACGCAAGACCGTTTATTGTTACAGAGCACTGCCGAAAACCATTTACCACTTTACCACTGGATGCTTCTGCACTCTACCTTTGCTCCTAATTCTGTTCTGAATCCTGCTAAATCTGGTTCAGTTCTATACAGTTGCAATGGTTTCTGCAATCTGGCTTATGTGCTCTGTGAAAAAGCACATTTCGTTTTTAACACAACATCTTTATTTTAATTAAATACAGCTTCATGCAATTTCTCTGTACTCTTTATTATTTGACTTACTTTCATTGTGTCCCTTTCGCTTTGATGCTTTGCCTGCAGCATCAGCCTGTGCTGGTAAGCTCCAGTGGAGCTGTTTCTTGAGGCTGGAGTCACACACGTTCTTTGCACAGGCTCACGGTCACACTGGTACTCACTCAGGGAACAGAGCTTGGCATCCTGTCAACCTTGGGATGCTCCTTGCAGGGCAAAACACTTACATGAGTGCCGCTGGTCTTTTCCACATCTCACGGCACGAGAGCTTTTCCAGCCCTCTAAACCTTTCTTGTCTTTGAAGTTGTCCCTGAGTTTTTACCATTTCTGTCACAACTGTGGGATGGAGCAGTGAGAACTGACCACAGCCCTCCAGATATGCTTGATTTATATAATTGCATTGTGTCTTCTCTTGTGTTATTCTTGAAGCTGTTCATGGTGGATCATTACACCCTGGTAGGATTACTGACTGTTGCTGTTGCTGAGCTAAGGTCTTCATCTGTTTGTCCACACCAATGACTCCCACATGACTTTTACACACTTTGGTAAATCGTACTCTGGGTCTATTTTCTGAATATCTGCACTTAACTACTGCTACCTCCACACAGCACTATTCATAAGCGCAACAAATGAGCTCTGTTGGGTATGAGTCAGTAAATTCAGTGTCGATGTGCTCTGTAGACATGCCCTTAGCATGTGAAAAATAATGTATGTGTAGGATGCACCGTTCTCCCCCTTACAGCTCAGATATCAACACTGAGCCTCACCTGCCAAATTGCTGCCCCAGCCTGGGAATTGTCATTCTTGCCTCAGCCTGGGTATTTCCTCTAAATCTTTTCAGGGTTTGACTAACATTAATGAGAGGGTTGTTGCAAGAGCTCTAACTGAACTTCTCAGTTTCTTCAGTTTCTTTTTTGATTTTAACAAATAGGTTAGGGGATGACTGTTTGAGAGTGGGACTTGGTCCATCTTCTTTGTTATTAAATGGAACAAAGCACCATCCTAAAGAAAATGTCGGTAGTTTGAAAGCTTGCTTTTCTTTTTTTTCTTTTAAATTCTTGTCCAGAAACAAAATTTCAATTTCATGCAGAACAAAAGTTCTGGGAAAACATAAGATTTAAGACAACTAAGAATTTTTTTCCTCCGTAGTTTTGATATCTTTAATTTCAACTTTGCCCAAATATTTTTGCTTTAGCATTTTTACTTTTATAGTAAATTGTAAATATAGTAAAATAGTAACCTTAAATGTTCATGTCATGAAATGAAGTTCTAGTTATAATGAAAAGTTGCAACACAATTAAAACTCGAAAGTTCAGGTGACTCATTTTGACCTTTTCCATAGCAAATTTCATTGAAATTAACATGTTCCTATGAGACAATGTGATTTCATTAAATTTGCCTTTTTTTTAAGCAGAAACCTGCTCTATTAAAAATACATTCAGAAGTTCCCACAGTTAACCTTTGCCATTTCAGCACTTTACAGCCTATTCTTCTTCTTAGCCAGCTTCTGAAGCAGGAGAGTTTTTCCTCTGTGTACTTGGTCACTTTGGTTTTTTGTAGCTTCTTTTGGTGAACTATACTAAAAGCTATCGAAAAACCAAATAATTTTTATCGCTTGTTAATTTAATAGCACATTCTAGGAGAACAGACAGTCACAGTTTTCCTTTGCAGAAACTGTGCTAATTAGACCCCATCAAGATCTTTAATCGTTTTTTATTGTTTTAATTATAATTCCAACAATTCAAACACTAGCATGCCAGATTTTCCAGGTCACTCATTTTTGAAGGTAAATATGGCATTTTTCCATGCATAAATTTTCAGATAAATTTTCCAGTTGCAGTGAAGTTGTGTCTCCTTCGTCTTTAAGCTTTCTGGTGCTGCTGGGTGCCTTCCACTGAACCAGGTGGGTTACTCTTTTACAATTTACCACTTCGATTCAGTAACAAGTTTTCTGGGACAACTCTAGCTCCAACAGTACCTCATACTTAAAATCAAATCTATTTTCTTAGCAAGAAAACCATGGGGTGGTTTTTTGGTTTGGTTTTGGGTTTTTTTGTTTTGTTTTGTTTTTGTTTTTTGTGGAAGCTGGAATAAAGAAAATTTGGTAGATTTTGCCCATCCAGATTTCAGATACCACTAACTTTCATACATAGAAAGACTGAGCTCTGCTGTCATCTTGTCCAGTACTGTTTTTCAGCAGGGTAGGGATACTCCTAGCAAATCAGCAGCCTGAGCATTGCTGGGCTTTTTAGACACTATGGAAAAGGGGAGGTAAGTGAGATATGAGGATAATAATGATAGTGTCTTGCAGAAGTTTACAGGGAGCTTCCTCAAAGTGTCATGGGAAACCTGGAAGTAAAAAAAAAAATTCACCAGCAAATAGGATGAATAGCACAGATTCATAATTAGTTCACAAGGGAAAACATCTAGTATGGTCACTTCCAAAACTTGTGCAGTAACCTGACAGTGGCTGTGTAAGCGCCTGGACAATCACACAGCGATCACATGGGGAGGTGGCAGAAACAATTGCATGTACACTACAGATGTGATTTTTTATTAATTTCATTATTTTATAACTTTAAAAGTACACACACATTCCAACTTATTCGTTAACATTTCTTTGAAACCAAAACTGAGCTTCATGGGAAGAAGTGTCCTTTGATGAGAAACAGAAGCCCATTGATTAGCCCAAGGAGGAAGCTGATTGCAGATAGGAACACCTGGATGAAAAGGTGACATCACCTCTCTACCCATTACATCCCAGGAACAAATTCAGCACTGGGCAATGGGTATAAAAACACCATAGACCACTGTGTCTGTCCTGATATGACATGGGGTCAGGGTCCATCTACGTTTGTACATTTGGTTTGGAGCAGCAGTGTGTTTGAGAGATGAGCAGCACCCAGGCTGTCTGCAGTTCAAAGTAAAACCTCTGAAATGCCTGTTGTGCAGGTTTTGGGCACTGATTGCTTTCATCTATTGATCTTCTTGACTTTTTGTTATGTAGACAGAATTAAAGGTGGCTTGCACCAACTTTATTTCAAGAACTAATCCAGTTTTGTAATCCCAGAGTGTATGCATCCTGGAAAACAAGAAAGCCTCACACAGAATTCAGGACTCCCTGCACACCCAGCCTCCTCCTGAGTCACCAAGTGTTTAAAATAAGGGGCATGGCCCCAAGTCCCAGGTTTTGCAGGGCTGCATGAGCCAACCATCTCTCCCTTCAACAGCAACTGAGCTAAAAAGAATTAGCATAAATTGAACATTTGCAGGCACACAAAGCTATGATCCAATGAGAGGGAAGGACTTAAAGTCTGAAAGCAGGTATCTCAGAGAAGAGTACATAGGTAAGAAGTTAAAGGCATCACTTTGAAATGTCCAATACCCATATTCCTGCAACCCTTCAGGGATAAGATGAACCACCAGTTAAGATTCCATTGTCAGGTGGAATCCAACTAGACAGCTTTTACAGTAAATAAGACAGTACATAACAAGGGCAGGAGCAGACCCATGTTAATTGCCACCCCATTCAGCTGGCAAAAACCTGGTAAGGCATTTGACATGCGCCTGATGAGGTGTTTGAGCACACAACAAGGTGTTTGACCAGACCAAGCTGCTTGCACTCCACATATGGCAAGAAAGAAACTGGTGAAAAAGAATGAAGAAGAAATTAAAAGACAGTTCTCTGTTTGTCAAAATGCTAATTCAGGGCATCAAGCCTATTTCTCTTGTCCTCACAGAGAATGTTTGGAATTTATTTCAGTGTAACAAGAATTACTGAAGCACACTTTTAGAGAATAATTTGCCCAACTTAAAGCCATTCTGGGTGCTGATTACTGTTAGAGAAAATATAAAAAGAAAAAATTAAGGAATATGCATTCAAACCAGCCATTGGCAGCTCTCAGTTATATAGCTTTTACTTATGTGAGAGATTATTGGAACAATTGCCAGTCTTTTTTCCATGGTAGTGGTGAGCAATCCCTTCAGACGTGACTCAACATCTACCCAGTCACATACCTTTATATGTTTATACACATCTATCATCGGCTAATATCTACCATTTCCTGGATGTGCTAATCCATATACATGAAAAAAATGATTTTTAGAATGGTATTTTATCAGCAGGTTTTGATGTTAGCGTTATTTTTTAAAAAAAATTTATTTTCCTCATGTTCTTACATGGTGTTGTCAGTCATAATATACGATATAAAGTAAAAGAAAAATATCTTATGTTCAGAAATTTGAGAGTGAGAAGAGAAACAGTAGGGAGGAAGAGAAACTTTTTTTTATTTCTTTTAATTATTTTTTTTTTATTTCAGCTATGCATTTATTTAATAAGCCCCAAGACAATCAGGATCTGACACTCTGGGGTGTTTTTGTAGGGCCTGCCACAAAGCCTGCTGAAGCTGGCAGAAAGGGTCTAATTGCCTCAGCTCCTGAGTTGCTACATGTGGGGCTGGGGAGGTACCACCCAGGGAAGCTACCGCTCCCCTCCTCTGTGCTCCCACCTTTGCTGTGCTTTGCCAGTCAGTGCAGGCAGCTGGGGGGAAACTTGCACTCTTTTATTGCCCTTGGGAAACACAGAAGACAGCTACAGCCAGCCTCTCTCTACTTTAGGATGAACATGGACACAGGTGCCTTTTCACCTCAAATTCCAGGTGTTTTCCTTTTTAATAAATGGAAAGCTATTGCAGCAAAAGGACAGCTCTTTCATATCTCTCTTTTCCCCCGTACCTTTCCTCCTCCCAAAAACACAAGAGGCAAAAGAAAATCTCCTTCTCTGCCCCTTTGTTACCCACTTGCTCCTGCAACTGCCTAATAAACTGATTAGTGTGATGTTCTTTGTGAGATGTGCTGCAACACTCCACCACAAAAGAATGATTTTATTATATGGGGGAAAATATTTATTTCCTTGCTTTGTGTGTTTAACGGTGATAATTATTATGATCTTCCATTTCCATGGTACCTCTCCTCCCAAAGGACCTCAGCTTGCTTTATAAACCCACACTGACACATCAACTCTATGCGGGATGCCTTCCTCTCCTATTAAAGCATGGTCATCTTTGCGATGAATACAGCAGTGATGCAAAGCATTACAACCCAGCCCTCTAGGACACAAAACACAGCCTACCTGCTTCAGCTAGAAACAGCGGGGGGGGGGATGGTTAAGGGGTGTGCGTGTATAGAAAATTACTTCTTCTTGCTGCCAAGAGGCCCCAGGTTCAGTCTCACAGGAACCAGCATTACTCTGCAAATAAATATGGTGTGACTCACCTCTGGAAGGGCACAGGGAATCTGCCTCTACAACTTAACAGCTTGTCTCAGTGGCTCCCACCACGGGATACCGAGTTCCTCTGGGGTACATCGCTAACAATGACAGGACACTGAGTTTCTAGAGGGGAGGGAAGGAGAGGGAGGGGAAGGAAGCAACAATGATCAAATAAATTATCCACCCCCAAATATTTGCTCAGCTTTGATTTGGAAAGAAGTGCAGTTGTTTAGTGTGAGCTGGCACCCAAATCTGAAGAAGTTTCACCTTAATGTTCAGGGAAGGAGTGGTTTTTCCAGATGGGAAATTGCCACTTTCTAGATGCCTGACAGTGATAATATGATCCCAGCTGTTGTTGCACTTCCTGAACATCAGTTGAAGGATCATAAGGAGGTAATGCTGGTAACTGAATTTAGCAGAGCCCTTCTCCCATCCAGAGCACTTTTTGGTCAAGGGGTTATAGTCGCAAGGATCCTTCCAGTTCACAAGCAAACCCCTGGAGGCTGGGGGACAGTTAGGTGGTTAAAAGCTGGAAGGAATTAGGTACAGTAGTAACCTTATTTTAGACATTTATTTTCTTTGGTTTTGCCCCAGATTTTTCTCTAGAGGCAAGCACGGTGTGTTGTGGTTACACCAGGTGCTGGAGCTGTTGGTGTGGCTCAGGCATATCCAAGCCAGGTCCCAGCAAGCCCAGCCAGGTACTGGGAAAGTCAAGATGGGACAACACAAAATTCAGTGTGGGATGCCAAACTGGTCCAGCCAGCAAGTTAGGAGTTAGGAGGCACTGTGCTTCATGCTGCTGTGATTAGACTGCTGTCACGGCCTTTATTAGCCCCAGACAGACAGTTGGGGTACAGCAATACTGTGTTGTAATGTAGGTGCCATGTAGCAGCAAATTGGTGCTGACACACTCCTGTTGACAGGGAACAGAGATGTGATAAAAGGGAGAGACAGACTTGGAAATGAGAATTATGCCCTTCCAACTCCTTCACACCATCACCCTTTCTCCTTTGCAGATACTCCTGAGGCCCTGCATGGTTTCTTGCCTGTCCACAGTCACACCTCTCTGCACAGCATCCTGCCCATGCAGTTTACTGGGAACAGGCAAGTGACACAATGTAACTGACTTTGCTTTCACCTGCTTGCACTTTTGGTAATATTAAATAAAATTACTTCAACCTTCTTTTCCCCACCTCACCTGCTAACTGTTTGTGTCCTGTATGCAAGGATGTGGTTTCTTCTCTCTTTATATTAGCTCCTAAGTAAGATTTGTTTTATCAAGGACCATGAGCTCAGCTATTACTATTTAGAGTCTATCAATAGTGGGATATAATGCTTAGGCAAGTGTAATTCTGAAGTGGAGTTGAGGATAAGACTCTATAGGCCTGCAAATAGCCTGTTGTCGTTTCCCTTCCTATAGAGCTGTGCAGCTGGGCTGGTGAGGATTAGTGCAGCCACAGAAAAAGCCAAAAAAAAAAACCTAAATGCACAATGTCTTGTAGTCTCCTGGAGTCTATATCTTACATAACTCCAGTGTCCTGCAACCCATATAACTCCAGGGTCCTTCTACACTCGCGGGATGGAATAGTAGACCTTTTATCTACTGTGAAGCAGCCCAGCTGCACTGCACAAGCTATAAGGAGCAAGAAAATAACCAGTGAAGTCATTAAACCCCACCCTTCAGCTCCCCTAGCCGACCCCCCTACATCCTCTCCCCCTCACAGAGCATGCAGTTTGCAGCTGTGCAACACTGAGCCCTGGGTCCCCAGGGTCACTGCCACCACCTACCCTTTGCCTCCCTGGGGCTGAGGAGTGGGAGGAGAGATGTGCAGAGCATTTGCAATGAAAGCACAATTTCTGTGGAAAAAAAAAATACTGATCTGCTTCTCCAGAGTCAGAAATGGGGTAATCCCTCCCCCTCTCTGGACGGAGTGCAGTAAGGTGATCCCACAGAGGAGGGGAAGAATCACTCCTTGCACTTTGGAAGCGATGACCTGTAGGTGCGGCACAGTCTGAGTTTTGCCAGGTTAGAAATTTAGGGGTCAAGATTATTGCAAAGACCAGGTTGAAAAAAAGCAGTATCTTAAAAGATTGTTCTTCACCTGCCAGCAACTGAGCACGCGAAAGCAACCCACAAAGCTGTTCCTCACCTCTCTGTGTTGGATCAGGAAGACAGCATTTATCTGAAGTATCATCCTCCCACTTAACTTATAAAACAGCTCCCTAAAAACAAAGACTACAAGGTGAAATATTTGGACTAGAGCTCACTTAATTCTTTCAGCATGCAGCAGAGCAACTTCCGGTCTTATAACTTAGCCACATCCTAGTGGTCCTCTACGAAGATGTCAAATGACACCTGCCTCGTCACTGGATGATTCCTTTGCCAATTTTTCAGACTACTAGAGGCCATCAAAGATACAAACTAAACAAAACCCAGGGCTGTTAACAAAACTGCCTCTTGTTTTTCAGCCTCATTCTCAGAGCTCACCAAATGCTTTTTGCTGAAAATTCAAAAAATAATTATTTTCTTCCCGAAGGAGGAAGCACAGAAATGCCAGACCAAGCCATGGCAAAGCCACAAGAAGCTGAAAACTGGTACCTTTGCAAGGAAGCATTGGTCACCCTCAGGTGTGCCGGTGGTTCAGCTTTCAGGGTGACACTAAGCTGAGGCACAGCCTCTGCTGTAAACATTTTTCTAGAGTTTTTTTCTCAGAAAACTCTGAAAACTTGCCATTGTTTGCAAGATCCAGAGCTGAAAAGCAAAACAGAAAGTTGCTTAGTTGACAGATTTATGTTTGGAGCTTTAGTTACTTTCAGATAAAGCATGTAGTGTATATGACACTGTCGAAGGGCAAAGAAATCTTAAGCCCAGAACAAAAGAAGCACATACTCTCTGTGTTATTTTTTCCCCCTTCAAAGTTCTGTATTGATTTTATTAAGCTCTCCCAAGACAGGAAATTGCAGCAAGGACAGAGGGCGCATTCTGATACACAGGTATTTTACAGGAATATATCAGCCATGCTCTTTTCTTCCCACCCCCACCCCCCACCCCCCCTCTGTAGTATTACGTGTAACAGGTTTTGATGTTGCTGTTTTGTTTGGCACTGGTGGATGGCAGTGGAGAATGTGCTTAGTGAAATGGGACACTCCAAAACTGGCACAGCTGATTGAACTCTGAAACCGGGCAGGCAGGAAAATAGGTGTTTCTGAATGCAAACTGAGTAGACATTCATATTTTAAAATTATTTAAGTACTGACATTGGGAAGAAATTTTTTACTACATGACGTTGCCATAAGTTTTGCAGATGACTGGGAACATTGACAACTGGCTATCTTGCATCTAATACATTTTAAATTAAAAATCCGATGTGAAAATGTGCCCTGAAATTAATGACCATTGTATGCCCAGCAGTTTATCTTACCATTTGTAATGCAATAAAAGAGGATCAGATAAACACAGGCATAACCTCTGCCACAACTGATAATGTAAAACATCCCTTGTATCATCTGTCTTTCCTTTAGGCAGTATACAAAAGACAAAAATGAACAATTGATGCCTAAACAAAGAGGAGCTTGAAAGCAGTGCATGTCAGATGTTTACTCTAGGTCATTATTAGGGGGTTGAGGGGATTTGCTTATAAACACAGGTTACTTTGTGGGTAGGGAAATGTGTGAGATAAAGTGTTTTCAGAAACAAGGCATCTCTTTTAAAGGCGCAGTGTTGCTTTTTCTAGCATGCACAGTAAGTTACAGATAACGTTTTTATGGGATATGAAGTGCCATCTCATGAGCAGTGTAAAACATAATGTGCTGTAGAAACAATGCTTTTTCTCTCCACTTTGTCCAAATGTCATTTTTCATTACACAGTGAATCTGAGCTTGCCTGGGATTGAAATTAGTTCAGAAAAGCACCCTATGACAGATGGATATGCAAACCTCTGATGTGCTGAAGAAAGATCTACTTGAGACCACTGGGAGGTGTTCCTTTGGTAGCTTTCACTTGAATCTAAGTTTGAAACCTGGGATCTTTCAAGAATGTCACATCCTTTTATGTTATCCATTTTAACCATTCTTATTCATTGCTGAGTTTACATCCAGTCCAACCAGAGGCAGCAGAAGAAAAATCACCTAAACAAACAGAAAGAGCCTTGGGTATTCAATAATGGGTACAGAGCGTGGGTGCCTTAATAATTCTTTTGATTTGGGTTCAGATATATTTTCTACTTGCCTTGCAAGGAATGCATGCTTTCCCTCTGGATTGCAAATAATCTGAATCTGGATAAAACCATTACAAAGTGCCCTTCAAAACACTAAGCCTGCATTTGAAGTGAAAGTGTGGTGGAAAAGCTCAACGAGAGGATTAAAAAACTGGTTAAATGCAGAGGAGGCAGAGCATAGCAAACATCCTGCTGTGGATTTTCTTTATTCTCTTCCTTCCCTGACTTCTCAGACCTTCCTTTAAATTGAGTCACCACTGTCTATGAGCATGAAGGTGCGATATCTGCCTCATCAACCAAACAAAGCCAATCCACACCAACATAACCCCTCCAGAGAGGAAATCTACTTCCTGGCAGCCCCTGCCACCCACTCCCAGGGGCCGTGGTGCACTGTCCTTCCCATGCTGCAGCCTTTCCAGGTTCTTCCCAGGTGTCTTTTCCATTCTTCCTGTGGCTCATGCAACTTTGCACACGACTACCAAGCGAGGCGCATTGTGCAGTCACGTTGCTCTAAGTATACAAGCAGACTGAAATGAGGTGATTAACATGGTTGCTTGGCAAATATTAATTATTTCTTGACAAGTATTCTTACTTAGTGATCTTACAGTGAATGTAAGCATCCCAGTTAAAGGCACAGGAGGTTGAAAGCAGAAACAACACAGGTGGGCTCAACAACATCAAGCGCTGCAGTAAATGCAGGTTTGGTGCATCTCTAGATTGCGTGGGCAAACCTTCAACCACAGCAGGTGAGTAGGACTTGGCAGTGGCACATAACTAGCACCAGACAGCAAAAGATTTTTACCTTGTTAAATTTATTAATTGGGTCTATAAACCAATGTTGCAATTCTACTTGCCCTGCTCATGCCCAAGGGAAGAGAAGGACTAGGCACCATGCTTGGATGAGACAGCTTGGTGTCACAGTCCCACTGGCAACCCTCCCTCTTGTCAGGCTCCCTGTGCAAACAGCAGTGCCCAATTGCTATTGTGGGGGCCTGGTGGGTGGGCTGCTCTGCACAACTAGTCCCTGGGCGTAGCACAATGGGCCTTCGTTCCAAGAGCACCCCCAGCCTCCCCAGATGGCTGCAAAGGAGCATCTCAGGTGTCCCCTTTCCAACTGCTGCTGTCAAGGAGATGTTGCTCCAGGCTGAGGAAGGCTGGAAAGGTTATCAGGCATGCAGGAGGGAAGAACAAGGTTAATGAGGCAGCCCAACTGAGAAATAAAGATGAATGTGCAATACATTGGACATGGGGTTTGGTTTGTAAAGGACCCTACCAGTAGCCGTGGAAAAAGTGCAAGTTTTGGGTCTGTGCCTAGCACTGGATTTTTTGTCCCAAGGGCTTCTAGGGAAACCAGGTCATACAATCTAAAGGGTTAGAAAAGGTCTTGTCCTGGCAAAACTGATCACATGTTAAAAAAAATGATTTATGTGTAGACATGTTTCTGTTGCTTTTGTGATTTAGATAGATACTGGGTCCAGAATAACAGCTTTCTTCTTGAGATCATTCTCCAGTAAAGTCATTATCCTGTGGCTATAATATTCAACCTACTGAATATTATAATCATGTCGACAATTCAGCTTTACTCTTTCACAACAGTATACAGTAACAGGGGAAGCTGGGATGAAATCAAAAGAGGATAGTGACACAAAACTTCTTAATCTTTTCTGCTAAGCCCTTTCTTACCTTTTGATTTCCATGGCTGCTGATAACACCTCCAGCCTTCCTCAGCCTGGGACTTCTCCTTAGAATGTCCTGAGTTGGAAGGGACGCACAAGAATCATCAAGTCCAACTCCTGTCCCTGCACAGGACAACCCCAAATTCACACCGTGTCTCTAAGGGCACTGTCCAAGTGCTTCTTGAATAGCGTCAGGCTTGGTGCCATGACTACCCCCGCTGGGGACCCTGTCCCAGTGCTCCACCACCCTCTGGGTGAAGAACCTTTCCCTAATACCCAACCTAAACCTCCCCTGGCACATCTTCCTGCCATCCCCTTGGGTCCTGTCATTGGTGACCAGAGAGAAGAGATCAGCACCTGCCCCTCCTCCTCCCCGTATGAGAAAGCTGTAGACCGCGATGAGGTCTCGCCTCAGTCTCCTCTTCTCTAGGCTGAATAAAAGAAGTGACTTTAGCTGCTCCTCATGTGGTTTCTACTCTAGAATCTTCATCAACGTTGTGGCCTTCCTCTGGACACTCTCTAGTAGCTTTAAAACCTTAATGTACTGCGGTGCCCAAAACTGCACCCAGCACTCGGGGTGAGGCCGCACCAGTGCAGGGCAGAGCGGGACAATCCCCTCCCTCAACTTGCTGCAATGCAGGGCTTGATGCACTCCAGGGCACAGTTGGCCCTCTCGCTGCCAGGACACACTGTTGGCTCATGTTCAGCTTCCCATCAACCAGAACCCCAGGTCCTTCTCCGCGGGGTCGCTCTCCAGCCTCTCGTTCCCCAGTCTGTATGTACATCCAGAGTTCCTGTGCCCCAAGTGCAAAATCCAGCACCTTGTTCATGTTAAACTTCATACGGTTGGTGATTGCCCAGCTCTACAGCCTGTCCAGATCCCTCTGCAGGGCCTCTCCATCCTTGAGAGTGTCAACAGCTCCTCCCGGTTTCGTGTCATGAGCAAACTTAATTAGTATTCTTTCAAGTCCTGCATCCAAGTACACAGAGATTAAAAAGTACCAGCCCCAAGGTGGATCCCTGTGGAACCCTGCTAGTGACTGGCCGCCAGCCCAACGTAACCCCGTTTGCTATAACCCTTTGAGCCCAAACCATCAGCCTATTGCTCACCCACCGCATTACGTGTTTATCCAGCTGTATGCTGGACATTTTGTCCAGAAGGATACTGTGAGAGACAGTGTCAAAAGCTTTACTGAAATCCAAAAATATCATATTGACTGGCTTTCCTTGGTCAGCTAGGTGGGTGACTGTGTCATAGAATGAAATCAAATTTGTTAGGCAGGACTTTCCCCATGTGAACCTGTGATGGCTGGGACCAATGACTGTGTTGTCTTTCAGATGTTTTTCAATAACTCCCAGAATAATCTTCTCCATAATTTTACCAGGCACAGAAGTGAGACTGACAGGCCTGTAGTCACCAGGCTCATCCCTCTTGCCCTTCGTGAAGACTGGGACAATGTTTTCCAGCTTCCAGACAACTGGTACCTCTCCAGATTCCCAAAAGCATTGAAAAATCATTGAGAGAGGTCTCGCTATGACATCAGCCAGCTCTTTAAGTACCCTTGGATGAATCCCATTAGGTCCCATCCACTTAGAGGGATCTAGCCGGAGCAGCAAGTCCTGCAGAGGTTCAGGATTTATTGGGAGTTTATGATTCCCAGAGTCATGGTTCACCAGCCCATGGCTCTGCGGGTCCCTGAGCCCACCATCACTGTTGAAGACTGAGGCAAAGAAAACACTAAACATCTCTGCCTTATCTATGTCCCTGCCTATGTCCCCACCATCACTGTTGAAGACTGAGGCAAAGAAAGCACTAAACATCTCTGCCTTATCTATGTCCCTGCCTGTGAGGTGACCATTCTCATCAAGCAATGGGCCACTGTTAGTTCTAGCCTGTCTTTTGCCATTAATGTATTTTAAAAAGCCCTTTTTAATGTCCTTCACAGCACTAGCCAGCTTCAATGCTAATTGAGCATATTTCCTCCCTGCAGTGGTGAACAGCATCCCTATAATCCTCCCATGTCACCGGACCTTGCTTCCACTGGCCATATGCTTTCCTTTTTCTCCTTATTTCAAGAAGAATATCCCTGCTCAGCCAAGCTGGCTTTTTGCCTCACCTGCTTGACTTCCTACACTTTGGGATTGCCTGCTCCTGTGCTTTTAAGAGGTGGTACTTAAAAAGCAACCAGCACTGATGGACCCCAGCACCTTCAAAAGCTTTTTTCCAGGGGACATTACTAAGCAGTTAGCTGAGCAACCTGAATTTTGCTCTCCTCATGTCCAGAGTTGAGGTCTTGCTGGCAGCATTCCTCCTGTTGCCATAGATTTTAAACTTTGCTGGTTGGTGGTCACTGTGGCCAAGGCAGCCCCTGATCTCCACTTCACCCATGAGGCCATCTCTGTTAGTAAGCAGCAAGTCCAGGAAGGCACCCTTCCTGGTCGGTTCCCTTAGTACCTGTACCAAGAAGTTGTCATCAGGTGGTTTAGGAACCTTCTGGACCTGCTTGTCCCAGCAGTGTGGTATTCCCTGTTGATGTCTGGCAAGTTGACATCCTTGACTCCTCTCCTTGGCTCCCACACTAAGGTTGTCCTGTTTCTCTCTCTGTCATTTCTGAAATTCATCTGTTGCTGTCCCTCAAGAGCCTTCACTTTGGACTGTTTGTTCCTATGCTTGCAGTTATTCCTCTGTTAGCAAGGGATATGCTTGTCTGTGAACCAGATTTTACCTATAAGACTGATGAAACTTGGAGAAAAGGCCTAAACTCATCAACTAGACATCCCATTTCTACTTGGCCCATTCTCACTTCTAGTCACTCCCACCCTCCCTCCTGTGGAAATCTCACTGGACGAGATCTTACTCACAGCCTCCAAACATGATCTTCACCTTCCCCAAAATAAATTTATTACTGCAGCTGAAATACACATTAAATAATCTTACTTTGTCTCAGTCACAAGTCTCTGGGGTGACTTGGCGGAAGCCAGTGGGAGTGGCAGAGTCTCAGCAGAGGCACAGAGAGTCCAGGACAGAGTCCCAGAGGAGTTGTGCCAGAGTGGGGATTTATGGTACACCAAAGAAAGACTTTGGGATTTGATGCCTCATCCAGTTCTCATTAACACGCACTAGGAGTCTTGTCACTAGCTCAGAGAGAAATTGGGCCAAGTCTTACACCCTTTTAAAGTTATTTAAAGTCCTGTCGCCATTGAAATCCATTTGCCAACCTTCTAAATGTCAGGATTTAAAGTTGTTTTCCTCAGATGTTATTCAGTAGCCTTCCATGATATACTCCATTTCGTACCAAATTACATTATTTTGTTCTATAAGGATGTATATTATATAGTATATGTATATTATATAGTATATGTATATAATATTGTCATATTCCCTTCTATTGGAATTAAGCACAAAATCCAACAAGCTTTTAAAATTCTATCTGCTAAAAAATGAGCTAGTGATATGAAATTCCTCCCACGTACTCCCACTCCAATGTTTCTCTAAAATCTATTTATCTTAGTCACGACCTTATGAGCATGAACAGAATGTGGCAAACATTTCTCAGTATAAGAATGTGTCTAAACTTTGGAAGTAGTTGATGTACCTGAAAAGGTATAATTTCTACACAGCATTCAGGTTATATACTGTGATAAAAAGAAAAAACAGATGCCAGAAAACATGTTACTTTTTGGTTTACACTTTACTTGAAATCACTTCTTTCTATTAATTTTGATGGAGTGCTGCAAGTTACTGAGTGCTCTCAGCCCCCACAGACAGGCTGAACATCGTCAGGCCTTGCTAGCAGACACTCAGTAACATACAGGACTAAGCCCTTTAAAAAATAATTTCCAACTGACAAAACTGCTCACTTCAGCCTTTTCTGCTAATGTTGAAGCCAAAGGGAGTTTTTCATTATCTTCAAGGATAACAGGACATTGTCTTCAGAAATTGGTAATGAATTAGTAAGGGACATAGAAAAGGAATGTTCTTAAGTGTGTTTTGGCATTTCGTGAAAAATCTGAATAGCAAAGAATACAGAGGATTAAGGAGTATCCAAAACAAAATGGTTGGTTGAATATTGGCTGATTCTACTAGAATTGCTTGGACTTTTCTAGGACATTCTTTATTTTTCTTGAGGGATGATCACTAAACAATAAACAGGCTTAGATGACAATATAATTAAAAATTAGTTTGCACCCAAAACAAAAGTTGAACTGCCCAAGGAACAGAAAAAAGGCTGTCCACACAAACATCGGACCGTCCCCATGTATGTTTTGGGATACATCCAAGAACAATATGTTCTGGAAAAAAGATGATGTGCCAGAGAAGTTCACCCCTGGTCAGGCATTCCCTAAACTCTAGAAATGTGTAATCTGAGATACTAAAAATATGTTACAGGCATGTTCAGTATTTACGGATGCCATTTAGCAAACATGAGGTCAGAGGCAATGAACTTGCTACATAATGTTGTTCCGTGTTACTGCATATGACAAAAATGAATGGACTTTTTTCCACACTAAATGGCAGTATTTATTACACTGTATATCAATGCTGAACCAGGGAATGGCGCCTACTGTGTTCACGTTTCTAGTACTAGTCTGGAAGGTGAGAAAAGTTACCATGCTTCAAACTGAGAAACCTATTTAAAAATGCATTTCTTTTAAATTTATAATTATCA
Organism: Phalacrocorax aristotelis; assembly: GCF_949628215.1. Lineage (NCBI taxonomy): Eukaryota > Metazoa > Chordata > Aves > Suliformes > Phalacrocoracidae > Phalacrocorax > Phalacrocorax aristotelis. Next base: position 60,187,081 of record NC_134311.1, read on the forward strand.
CTTTAAAGAGTGTTCCACAGTTGGGTAGCCATATAGAAAGTAACGTAACCTACACTCCATTTGGGGGAGCAGTATACTGCAAGCACATTAAAATCTTTTCCATTGGCTTATGAGTCAGAGAAAGAAATGCAAGTCACACACCTCTCACTTACCCGAAGTCTACAGCAGCATGACTTTGCTGAGTTCACTCCAAGATGTCTGTCCTGAGAAAAGGTGTTGGTTACAGATGAGCTGTAAAAGAGTATTCTGAGAGAGTTTGGAAATAACTCCTCCTAGGACTACAGATGTCCCTCTAGACTGAGAAATTTGTACTCTGACTTTGTTTTTGCAGGATAAAAACCTAGAAGTTTACTTCAAAAACAACCAGACAAAACCAATCTCCCCCCAACAACAAGATTAGGTTTTCTTCAGCCATCCATCATGTTGTAATTGTCATGCCCTTGTCAATGTCTTTCTCAGAAAATAAAAAACTTTTGTAAGCAAATAAATTCTGGTTCCAGGTATTAAGTCACGGCTCAAGAAGTCCATTGGATGTTTCATCCAACAAATTTTTTTCCTCCTTTCTAAGTATAATTTTCAATTTATTTTTTTTTTTTTAATTGCATTTCAGGATATTGTGTCTGTTTTTTCACAGATTTTGTAGGTAGGCTAGACCTGGCATAAGGAAAAACCTGTCGAGGTTGAGATCAGTAAGATCAGGAGAGGAAGGAATATAATTAGGCTTAAAATGGAAATTCTGCTGGGTTTTTGTGTATGAAGTAGCTTCTGGCACTATCTGACATCTTTCCTCTCTCTCTAAGTGCACAAGTCCACCACCTAGCAGCCTACATGGAGAGCACAGGACACACAGACATGCATCCTTTTCTGGGATGACCTTTCTTATAGCTCATTCTTTCTGTTCCAGTGCTTCATTATCTTTCCCAGTAGCAGGCTTTTCCTAGTGTCTCACCAGAATTTAAATTGCTCCAGCTGAAGCCTAACACCTGTCTTGGTCACCATGGATGTGGAAAACAAATCATCCCCTTCTGCAGTTTTGTGTTGCTAGGTTTGTTAGGGTTGATTCTTCCCTCTTTCCTCTGTGACATAGGCTAAAATAACCCCAGATGGTTTGTTCACTGCCTTTCTCAACTCCTGGTCCATTTTAGTGATCTCCTCTGGAATTCCTACTGTTGATCCACATAGCTTTCAAAAGACATCACCCAACACAGGACTCGGCCCTATAGCTGTGCAGGAAGTTGGGGCTCACTGGGGCTGAACAGAGTGGAGCGATTTCTCATATGTCTTAAGTTTCTGTTTACATGACTATAACTTTTGTTGTATTTTCAAGTATTTCCGCTTCCTCTGTTCATGATTCACAATGGCCCTCCAATGGTTTAATGGAGAACCTGTATTTTGCCAGCTGGTCTCTATCTTATGTTTATTTGATGCAGCCTCTCAAGAACAGTACTTTGTATTTTACATTATCGACACTCTACTTTTTCAGACCACCTTCCCCAGCTGTCAGAACAATTTTTAATTTTAGCTTTATCTTGGAAATGATCTGTCGTCAATCCCAGTGCGGTGTCTTTTGAAAATTAATAAGCATACTTTATTTTCCCCAATATACCTTGATAGTGAAAATATTGAAGAGAACTGGACCAAGGACTGGCTCCTACAGACCCTCATCACCTACAACTTGTTTTAACAGTACATCCTGGCTGTTTCTTGTCACCCAGATAATACTGTCCCTATCTTAGAGGCTGCTCCACCCAGGCTATTCTTACTTAGTCAGCTTAGGAAAAAGTCATATGAAATAACATTAAAATTTCCTAAAATCAGATTATCAGATCACTCCTGTTTCTCTGCCTGAGAACTGTTTATCGAGTGGTGTTAGGCAGACTGGCATTGTTTATTCTTGGCAAATCTATGCTTACTTCTACTCACCTTGTTTTCTCCCAGATGTTTAAAAGCTGTTTGTGTTAATTATAAAAATTTTTCCAGGAACTGAGAATAACCTCGGAGCTCCATATTTCTGAACTACTCTTTATTTTACCCCACTTCATAGAGGTAGGCACTTTTTTCTTTCCATCTCTCTGATATCTCACTTTTCCAGAGCAGGCTGTTAATGATACTACTAATAGCACTGAGAGTACATCCGATGGTCCTTGTACTACCCTGTGAACGAGGGTCACTGAGCCCAGGAAGTGTGAGAACATCTAATATAACTGCAAAAGATATCTGATTTATCTGCAAACTCCTTGAGCATTGCCTCATGGCAGTAGAGTGAAACCTGGTAGAGTTATATTGGCCAAGGAAAACAACATCCTGCAACACTCAGCATCAGTTTGCTCTTGTGATTGACAGATTGTCCTGCACAGGAGCCCTCTAATACTAAACACTATCCATAGTTTGATTATGATCAACAGATATTGTGATAGGCCTGTGAAAAGCGCTGTTTGATTACTTTTACATGAAGGGAGTACAAAAATGTCTCTTAATTCAAAGTATCAAAATATGAGCTGAGAAGCTGGCAGATAAAGTATTAGAATACAGTCTTTGCACTGATAAACTTTTGAACTTTCATTGAACTTGTATATTAAGAATAGGCAGTTTTTCCAAGAGTAAAAATCACGAGACAACCTATAATTTTTCTTTCATATATTTAAGGAAGGTGTTCGATCTGGTAAGGAAATAATAGTAATTTATGTCTTTGATAATTGAGAAGGATTATCGTTCTATACACAGAAAGAAGCAGCCATCACCTGCTCTCTGAGTCACAGTCCTATTAAAGAGGTAGATACCACCTTAATGGGTTGAAACCTCAATATTTTGGGTTAGGACACCGAGGAAGTTTCCATCTCCCTGTGAAATGAAAACATCATTATCAGCCTCTTGCTGTCTTGCTCCTCCCTTAAGACTTGGCACAAAATTATTAAATCCTCCTATCCTCCTCATGCTCTTTTCCTTAAAATGAGATGGTCATTTCCCTTCATGCACACAGGAACAAGCTCTAGGGACAGCTGTCCTAATAGTTACAAAACCACCTTCTTCAGGCTGGGCAAATCTACAATTCTCTGTTCAGCATCCTGCTCTGAACGAAGTGGTATAAACTAAAGGTTTGTATATAATTCATGATTCAGGTGAGTTTTTTACTACAGACCCTGGTTTGAAGAAAGACTGAATCCATTAAAAATCATCATCTGCCATCAGTGCACAGGGCACAAACCATAAGATGTACTGACCAGGTTTGTTTCATCCTACCTAAAGTTCCACTCAAGGCAATGAGTTAAGCAGGAAGACGTACCTGAAGGACTGATTTGCAGACAAGCTACTTCATTCAGCCATTTGGGGTATGGAGGTAATTACTTTTTGACTCTTATGGAGCAAGCCCAACCCCTTAACATCCTGTAAGTCATGAGATCTGCAGCTGGACAGTGATATTCAGGTGAAGGTGTGACATGTAGGCAGCATGAGCATGGAGCACCTGTTCATCCCATGAAATACAGCACAGATTCAGGAAAAAGGGGCTGCCAGGAGTTCTGCTTTCCCCATCTCTCCTGAGATCAGCTCACCTTCACAACTCAGTGAATTTAGAGGGGGAATCTGAAGGAACCATGGTCCTCCAGGCTTTCATTGGCCTTTTTCAGGGAAGGAGGTGGTGAATGATCCCATCAGCTACCAGGCTAGCGACATCAAGACCTTGCCATCTCTGCTGAAGCACTGCGACCGAGCTCTGCTCCTACAACTTCCCCACGCAGTCTCTCTGATCTGTTGCTTCCTCGTACTTCAAATATGAGTATCCTACCCTGGACACTTTGGTGCTCTGGAGCAGCCTTCCATGCCTCTCTCTTCTGTCTCATCAGGAACATACCCTTTTCAATGCTAATCTTTCTTTTTTTGTCCAGTTATTCAGTAATTCCCACCTGTGACCTCAACCCAGATGTTTTCGAAACTGAAATCTCTTGCAAATTTAAAAAGGCTTTGAATCTGTTCTTTATTAACTATTTTCAGGGTGCTGAGGACTGTCCTACTTAAACAAGTCCTCTGCAACAGCCATTGCACACATTGTTCTCTCCTGTACTTATAAATGAAAATTTCTGTAGTCATTTTCTTTCCTCTTTTGTATTAAATTATAGAAGTGAGCTTTACACAGATGTCTTTGAGGTCAGAGGTGCAGGATGATATTAATCTGGCCAAACACAGATACCTGCAGGTGGATTAGCCATCCTAAGGACCCTTAGCAGATAAAGAAGAGAAATCAGCACTGCCAACATGGGAGTGTGTGCATCCTAAAGTAGATTTGGGGTTGATGAACTGACAACTTCTGAGGTCAAACACATCTCTGATGAAGGTGCTCCCAAGACGACAATCTTCCAGACAGAGAGCCTTATGTTGGTCTCCTAGGAGGATCTCTCTAAGTACTGATCTGCCTTTTCCAGGGTATTTCAACTTTAATTTCCAGGTTATTATTGTAATTTAGTAATCTGCAAGATATATAATAGGGGGTGGCCAGAAAACTTGTCTGTTGTGAGAAAGCAGGCCCATGTGTATCTCACTGTTCCCTCCAGCACTGCAGAAAGGGTTCACAACTCTGCTGCTCCCCAGGCATTCTTTGAAAGGGCTCCTGTCAGGAAGAAAACTTGATACAGAGGCCAACAGGTTTGCAACAGCCCACATCAACCTGAGCAAGTGCTCTGACCCACCAGAACTGGGTGACTGCCTGCAAACCACCTGCAGGGAATGGTCCCTGAACAGTGTTTGGGGTCTGGACTCCTGTCAGCTGCCCTGGGCTAGGGCCATTGTGAGGACTTCGCTGTGCAGGTGATCCTGTCCCAGCTCCTGAGAACATGGCTTCTTTTAACCTGTCATCTGCAGTATTATTTTTCCTCTGTCTCAAAGCGTCATGCCCACTTACAGCAAACTGCTCCACCCTTGGTCTCCCCAGAAGTGGCAGGTTTAACAGTTTAATGTCCTCTTTGCTGAAGGTCAGGGTACAAGTTGCAAGCTGTACTGAATATGCCCCAACAAATATTTTCCCTGCTGTTAGCTGCCTGCGTAGGAGCCACACTGACAGTACCTTCTCCATTGCTTTTCATGCCATTTGTTTTGCTTCCAACAGTGTCCTGACAAAGAAAAAGGCTAAAATCACTAATGCAAATGAAGGCTTTTGTTTTATAGATACAAACTGGTACAGATAGCTTTTTTGTCCTTTGTTCAATCATGAGTTTAAACTTGGTCATACCTTTCCTGCCTAGCAAAGTTTGTTCAAAATGTCCCTGTAAGATTGTTTTTCATTGGAAAATGTGGAGCAGTTGGAACTCAAGCCCTCAGCAAGGCTGTGAGTGTGTGTGCCACCTGAAAGACAATATACGGGAAAAGTCAAACCCAGAGAGAAAACTCACCTTTTCAAAATGAAAGAGTTTTGGTCTTATCAATATTAAATTATATAGAATGAAGTCGAAATGAAATGTTCTTTCCATTTTTCTTAAATTTGATTTTTGAAGCCAAGTCAAACAAAAATATTTGAAATCCTAGCTTTTTGCCCTGGCTGCAGCTCTGTTATGGTATTCCTCCCTCTTGGGCAGTAGAGAATGAAGGTCTAGCTACTCCCTGGGAGGCAGCTGATGTGCAGAGTCACTCAGGAGCAGCAGGATGGCAATATCCTGGGCACAAGTGTGATGGATTTTTTTTATCATCTTATCTGTAAAGAGATTGAAGTGAGGCAAGTCTATTAGGTTTAATTTTCCAATGTAAAAAATGTTACCATGAGAGTTGTTCATGTTCATGTTCAAATAATAACAAGAAATGATTCTGCAAGTACATCAACCAGAAAAAGAAAGTCAAAGAAAGCATACCCCCGCGATGAACAAGAATGGTGGCCTAGTATCAACAGACGAGGAGAAGGCTGAGTTATTAAATAAATTTTTTGCCTCAGTTTTCATTGTCAACCTCTCTCTTCACCCCTCCCAAGCCAATGGACTACAGGATGGAGACCAGGGGGATAAAGCCCCTCCCACTGTAAGGGTAGATCAGGTTCATGACCACCTAAGGAACCTGAACATACACGAGTCTATGGGACCTGATGAGATGCATCCCAGAGTCCTGAGTGAACTGGCTGGTGTAATCTCTAAGCCACTCTCCATGATATTTGAAATGTTATGGCAGTCAGGTGAAGACCCTGGGGACTGGAAGAAGGGAAATACTGCACCCGTTTTTAAAAAGGGTAGAAAGGATAACCCTGGGAACTACCGACTGTCAGCCTCACCTCTGTGCCTGGGAAGATCATGGAACAGATCCTCCTAGAAGCTATGCTAAGGCACATGGAGGACAGGGAGGCTTCACCAAGGACAAGTCCTGCCTGACCGACCTAGTGGCCTTCTATGATGGAGTGACTGCATCAGTGGACAAGGGAAGAGCTATGGATGTCATCTACCTGGAGTACTCTAAGGCCTTTGACATGGTCACCCACAACACCCTTCTCTCTAAACTGGAGAGTTATGGATTTGATGGATGGACTGTTCAGTGGATAAGGAACTGGCTGAATGGTGTCATCCAGAGGGTAGTGGTCAACGGCTCAATGTCTCCAGGTGGAGACTGGTGATGAGTGATGTCCCGCAGGGGTCTGTACTGGGGCCAGTACTGTTGACTATCTTCATCAATGACATAGACAGTGGGATGGAGTGCACCCTTAGCAAGTTTTCAGGCAACACCAATCTGAGTGGTGCATTTGACATGCCTGGGGGAGAGGTGGGCCTGTGAGAACCTCATGAGGTTCAACAAGGCCAAGTCCAAGGTCCTGCACCTGTGCTTGGGAAACCCTCAGCATCAATACAGGCTGGGGGATGAAGGGATTGAGAGCAGCCCTGCATGGACAGAATTGGGGGTACTGGTGAATGAAAAGCTGGACATGAGCCAATAATGTTTGCTTGCAGCCCAGAAAGCCAGCCGTATTCTGGGCTGCATCAAAAGCAGTGTGACCAGCAGGTCGAGGGAGGTGATTCTGCCCCTCTACTCCTCTCTAGTGAGACCCCACCGGCAGTGCTGTGTCCAGCTCTGGGGCCCTCAGCACAGGAAAGACATGGACCTGTTGGAGTGGGTCCAGAGGAGGGTCACAAAAATGATCCGAGGGCTGGAGCACCTCTGCTATGAGGGCAGTCTGAGAGAGCTGAGGTTGTTCAGCCTGGAGAAGAGAAGGGCCTGGGGACACTTTACTGCGGACTTCCCGTACTTGGAGGAGGGCTATAGGAAGGATGGGGACAATCTATTTAGCAAGGCCTAATGTGACAGGACAATGGGTAATAATTTTAAACTAAAGGAGGGTAGTTTTAGATGGAATAGAAGGAAAAAAATTTTACAATAAGGGTGGTGAAACACTGGCACAAGTTGCCCATAGAGGTAGTAGATATCCCATCCCTAGAAACATTCAAGGTCAGGTTGGATGGGGCTCTGAGCAACCTGATCTAGTTGAAGATGTCCCTGCTCATTGTAGATGGATTGGACTAGATGACCTCTAAAGGTCCAACCTAAACCATTCTATGATTCTACGATTCATTCTATGATTCTATGTATAGCATCTGCCTCACAAAATCCCCCTCACCAAAGGCACACTGCAGCCACCTTCTCCAACTGCCCTCATTTTATTTGAGAATCTCTTTCTCCCGCTTCCCTGACTCTTTGCCCTGAGGAAATCAGGATTAAGACATGTCTTTCTACCTTCTTTGAAGTATCCCAAAACCCCAGACCCCAAAGCCTTCTCCCTTTAGTAATATTGGGTACTCTAATTGCAATATGTACTTAACATGCAAATTTTAGTGATTAGGTTAAAATTAATTTCTCCTGCAAGGTGAGCAACAGTGTCCCCTGAAACAAAAGCAATTTCTTTGAAGCAGATCAATAGCACATGAGAAAGCATTGTTAAATTGAGTACCTACTTTATTGTATACACTAGCAAACTTACGTACAGAAGTTTAAAGACAAAGGTATACTGGAGAGAGTTACAACAATGAGATAAAACCAGCATGTAAGACTGTAACAGCAACCTTATTTTATCAGATTTGTGGAAAAGATATTAAAATCCTAAAAAATATAGAACTCAAACCATTTGGTTCTCACTCGAATGTTGCAGCCATCAGTTTTACATCATAGCAGAGACTGTCGTTTGGTGGTTTCATTTCATAACAAAAAGCTGGTGAACCTGTAGCTCTCAGGAGACAGCAAAGAGACATGATAGCAAAGAAGATGCTAAAATAAAAAAGAATTGTCTTGTTATTTTCTTTCTCCAGAAGTCTGTTCTTACTTTTGCAAATCCATAAGTTGAGGCCAAAAATACAGGGATTTCTGTGCTACCTTAGATGAGATCAGTGCATCCTGCAGATGCAGAATGCTAAATAAGACACCAACAACTCACTGGGCTTCCTTACAAAATGCCAAATGAAAATGTGCGAATCAGGCATTGAGCAGGGAGGGTCTTCTGTATTCTCAGCTCTGTCCATAAGTGACCTTACAGCTTTTGGCAAGTTCTTCACATCGGAAGTTTCATCTGAAGGGAATGGTGACTGGGAACAATGCTTCTAAACATGGGGGCCAACAATTATGCATTTAATTTTACGTGATAGTAAATCTGTGGCATCTGAGAAACGGAGTACCTCTGAACAATACAGCATTTATTCAGAAGTCTGATTATGGATTTTTACAATGAGCGTACACTCGCTGGTGTGTAAGCACGTACCTCTATGTTCCTATCTGCAAAACGTGGAGAGCGTATGAAATAACCACTGTTGTGCCACATGCAGCGTAAAAGCAAATACCCTGCCTAGTCCCTCTATTGGGCTACAAACAAGCTGTATAATATCGTTGCCTGAAATAACTGGACTTGCTGGCCTGGGAGTCTTTCACATCTTTTCTTTAACCAGTCTGAACAGTCTGGTGATGCTCACCAGAAAAATCCTCTGTGTTTGGCAAGTCTTCATCCTTGCACGGCAATATGAATCAAGATGGGCACACATGTGGAACCCAGATGAATGCATCCTATTTCACATGCTCCACTGAAGCATATGGAGGACATGGTACTACAACCTACAATATATAGCAAAACTCTCCAAAATCTAGGGAAGAAAAAAAATCTCCTTAAGAATTATTCACTCTGCAGTTACAGCAAGCATTTCTGAAAAGCTTCACTTACCTGCCATATAACTTGGTATTAGAGATATGTGCAGACATATATTTAGCTTGGCATTTGTAAAATTAGACTGTCCAATGCCCTTTTCCCACTCATTTTTCCCATATGTTTTAATGCAAAGTATGCAGTGGACAGTAATTGTTGTAGGCATAAGGAGAGTAACTGTCGTAGGTGATTCCCTTCTAAGGGGAACAGAGGGCACAATATACTGACTAGACCCATCCCACAGGGAAGTCTGCTGCATCCCTGGGGCCCAGGTCAGAGATGTTACTAGGAAACTCCCTGGTCTGGTACGGCCCTCTGATTACTATCTGCTATTGGTTGTGCAGGTGGGCAGTGATGAGGTTGCAGAGAGAAGCCCAACAGTGATCAGAAGGGACTTCAGGGCACTGGGGCACCTTGTTGAAGGATCAGGAGCACAGGTAGTGTTTTCCTCAATTCCATCAGTGGCAGGGAAGAATAATAGTGAAAGGAACAGGAAAACTCACCTGATTAACACGTGGCTCAGAGGCTCGTGCCATTTGTGGAATTTTTTTTTATCATGGGGAGGTTTACTTGGCACCGGGCCTGCTGGCAGCAGATGGAGTTCACCTATCTCAAAGGGGGAAAAGGATTGTCACTCATGAGTTGCTGGGGCTCATCGAGAGAGCTTTAAACTAGGTTTGAAGTGGGAAAGGGATATAGCCAGGCTCACTAGAGAGGAGTTTAGGGGTGGCATGTTGATTTTAGGGGTGAAATCGATAGCCCAGCTCAAGTGCACCTACACCAATGCATGCAGCATGGGTAACAAACAGGAGGAGCTGGAAGCCACTGTGCAGCAAGATAGCTATGACTTAGGTGCCATCACAGAGACATGGTGGGATGACTTTTACAACTGGAGTGCTGCCATGGATGGCTTTAAGCTCTTCAGAAGGGATAGGCAAGGAAGGAGGGGCAGTGGTGTGGCTCTATATGTTAGGGAATGTTTCGATTGCATACAGCTTAGCAATTGTGATGATAAGGTCAAGTGCTTATGGGTACGGATGAGGGGGAAGGCCAGCAAGGCAGATATCCTGCTAGGGGTCTGTTATAGATCACTCAAGCAGGATGAAGCATTCTACAAGCAGCTGGCAGAAGTCTCACAATCAGTAGCCCTTTTTCTCATGGGGGACTTCAACTTCCTGGACATCTGCTGGAAATACAGCATAGCAGAGAGGACAGTCTAGGAGGTTCCTGGAATGTGTGGAAGATAACTTCCTGACACAGCTGGAAAGTAAGCCAACCACAGGAGGTGCCTCGCTTGACCTGCTGTTCACAAATAGAGAAGGACTGGTGGTGGTCGGAGGCCATCTTGGGCTTAGCGACCATGATATGATTGAGTTCTCAATTCTTGGCGAAGCAAGGAGAAGGTGTCAGCAGAACCTCTACTATGGACTTCCGGAGGGCAGGCTTTGGTCTGTTCAGGACACCAGTTAGGAAAGTCCCTTGGGAAGCAGACCTGAAGGGCAAAGGGGTCCAGGAATTCTGCGTACCTTTCAAGAAGGAACTCTTGAAGGTGCAGGAGCAGGCTGTCCCTATGTGCTGTAAGACGAACCACCAGGGAAGATGACCAGCCTGGCTGAACAGGGAGCTTTTTCTGGGACCAGGAGAAAAAAGGGGAATTTACCACTTTTGGAGAAAGGGGCAGGCAACTCAAGAAGAGTACAGAGACCTTGTTAGATCTTGCAGAGAGAAAATTAGAAAGGCAAAAGCCCAGCTAGAACTAATCTGGCCACTGTCGTAAGGGATAACAAAAAGTGTTTTCACAAATACACAAGGAACAAAAAAGGGAGCCAAGCAGAATCTCCATCCACTATTGTATGTGGAGGGGAACATTGCCACTGAGGATGAGGAGAAGGCTGATGTACCTAATGCCTTCTTTGCCTCAGTCTTTAATAGTCAGACCAGTTATCCCCAGGGTATTCAGCACCCTGAGCTGGAAGGCAGGTACAAGGAGTAGAATAAAACTCCCATAATCCCAGAGGAAGCAGTTTATGACCTGCTGTGCCACCTGGACACTCACAAGTCTGTAGGGCCGGACAGGCTCCACCCAGGAGTACTGAGGGAGCTGACAGAGGAGCTCACCAATCCTCTCTCCAACTTTTATCAGAAATCCTGGTCAACAGGGGACATCCCAGATGACTGGAGGCTTGCCGATGTGATGCCCATCTACAAGAAGGGACAAAAGGAGGATCCAGAGAACTACAGGCCTCTCAGCCTGACCTTGGTACCGGGGAACATTATGGAGTGATACATCTTGAGCGCACTCACCAGGCAAGTGCAGGACAACCAGGGGATCAGGCCCAGTCAGCATGGCTTCATGAAAGGCAGGTCCTGCCTGACCAACCAGATTTGCCTCTATGACAAGGTGACCTGCTTAGTGGATGAGGGAAAGGCTGTGGATGTTGTCTACCTGGACTTTAGCAAAGCCTTTGACATTGTCTCCCACAGCATCTTCCTGGAGAAGCTGGCAGCTCATGGCTTAGAGAGGTGTACTCTTTGCTGGGTAAAAAACTGACTGGATGGCCAAGCCAGAGAGTTGTGGTGAGCAGAGCTAAATCCAGTTGGTAGCCAGTCACGAGCGGGGTTCCCCAGGGCTCTTTTTTCGGGCCAGTCTTGTTTAATATCTTTGTCAATGATCTGGTTGAGAGGATCGAGTGCACACTCAGTATATTTGCAGATGATACCAAATTGGGTGGGAGTGTCAATCTACTTGAGAGTATGAAGGGTCTACAGAGGGATCTGGACAGGCTGGATGAATGGGCCAAGGTCAGTTGTATGAGGTTCATCAAGGCCATGTGCCTGGTCCTGCACTTGGGTCACAACAACCCCATGCAATGCTACCAGCTTGGGGAAGAGTGGCTAGAAAGCTGCCTGGGGGTGTTGGTCAACAGCCGTCTGAATATGAGCCAGCAGTGTGCCCAGGTGGCCAAGAAGGCCAACAGCACCCTGGCTTGTATCAGGAATAGTGTGGCCAGCAGGAGTAGGGCAGTGATCGTGCCCCTGTACTCAGCACTGGTGAGGCCACACCTTGAATATTATATTCAGTTTTGGGCCCCTCACTACAAGAAGGACATTGAGGTGCTGGAGCTTGTCCAGAGAAAGGCAATGAAGCTGGTGAAGGGTCTGGAGAACAAGTCTTATGAGGAGCAGCTGAGGGAGCTGGGGTGGTTTAGCCTGGAGAAGAGGAGGCTGAAGGGAGACCTTATTGCTCTCTACAACTACCTGAAAGGAGGTTGTAGTGAGGTGGGTGTTGGTCTCTTCTCCCAGGGCACTGGCGTTAGAACGAGAGGCAACAGCTTCAAGCTGCATCGGGGAGGTTTAGATGGGATATTAGGAAAAATGTCTTTACTGAAAGAGTGGTCAGGCACTGGAACAGGGTGCCCAGAGTGGTGGTGGAGTCACCATCCCTGAAGGTGTTCAGAAGATGTGTAGACGTGGCACTTCAGAGCATGGTTTAGGAGACATGGTTGGACTTGAAGATCCTAGAGGTGTTTTCCAACCTTAACGATTCTATGATTTTAATTTTTCCCTGGTTACATGGTGTTGTCCAGGAGCCAGGCTGTAGGAAGTGAAGTACCTAGTATGAAAGGTAGGTCAGGAATGCTCCAACAAAAAATATTTTCACCAAGGTCCCAGAGAGGCCCTCATTATCTGCTGACTTATGTGGTCTCTAGGGGTTTGGCACGTCCTTGTTCAAGGTCCTGCTCCGATAAGCATTTTTGTATGTATAGGAATCAAACAGCTGCAGCATGAGAAGTTGAGAGAACAGTATTTGTGATACAGCTTCAGAGATGTGGGAAGTTTTATAAAAACAGTAGTTTGAGTAGGTAAATAGCACAAATGACACCAGCAAGAAAAGGAGCAAAGTATATGTCTTGGTTAAGCTTAGAGGGTACAAGGAAAAGTTAAATGTCTTCAAATATGTGGTATGATGAACTTCAGCTTCAGGTGGTCAGGGGATGGGCTGAGTCATTAGTGTTATCCCCAGGGAGTCCTTGAGTGATGGTTGAGGAACCAGAAGACCCAAAATGTTGCAACTCCTGAACTGGGGTACAAGGGGAGAGGAAGCAGTTCTGCCTGATCAGCATCTGTGAAAAACACTGCAATGCAAGGTTTATAAAGGGGGCACAATTCAAGATGGTTTTATCCTGCATTGGAGAAGTTTTTGAGAGTTCTCATAAAGATCAAAACACACCCTGATAGCAAAAAGATAAATGTGTTCCCAGATTGTACATCAACAAAAGATGTTAATAATTCTATCATGACTTGGTAATGGCTGCCCTGGCTTGATTCCATCCTCTCCGTCATCTTTGTTGGGTACATGCAGGAAAGCCCCTGCACTGGAGGACACATTGGAGAGGCAGTCCTCCAGAAAGCCCTAGTGAGGCCACACCTGGAGTATTGTATCCCGTTCTGGGTCCCCCAATTTAAGAGGGACAGGGAACTGCTTGAGCAAGTCCAGCAGAGAGCTACAAAGATGATCAGGGGACTGGAGCACCTCCCTTGAGGAAAGTCTGAGAGACGTGGGTTTGTTTAGCCTGGAGAAGAGAAGGCTGAGGGGGGATTCTTATCAATGCTTATAAATATCTAAAAGGTGTGAGTCAAGAGGATGGGACTAGACTCTTTTCAGAGGTGCCCAACAACAGGAGAAGGGGCAATGGGCACAAGTTGGAACACAGGAATTTCCAGCTAAACATGAGAAGAAACTTCTTTCCTGTGAGGGTGACAGAGCAGCGGCACAGGCTGCCCAGGGAGGCTGTGGAGTCTCCTTCCCTGGAGACATTCAAAACCACCTGGATGCAGTCCTGTGCCCCCTGCTCTAGGTGTGCCTGCTCCAGCAGGGGGGTTGGACAAGATGATCTCCAGAGGTCCCTTCCAACCCCTGCCATTCTGTGATTCTATGTGTGCCATGGTCAGCATCCCTGCCACACACCTGACTCACAGGCATGGGATTTTCCACCAGTGTATAACAGAGCTGCACCATGCAGCATATATGTTCAATCAAAACAACTTATATTTGAAGTTGCACCTCATGAATTATTCACAGTAGTCTTGAAAAGTGAATACTTGATAAACTGTGACTTGTTCATGGACAATTTGTAATCAAAGAGATAAAATAATCAATACATTACTCATTACAAATTATTTGTTCATTTCCAGTAACAGGTTTTCTGAGCTGTTTACTCACATTTACAGCTTCTCTCTGCAGCCCTCCCCAACATTGCATCAGACAGTGCTGTGCACCCGAGGGAACCCAGGGCCCCCATTGCTCACCCAAGGTCTCGATGTGGGGCAGAGCAGTGGAGCCGTCCCAGCACAGCCACCTGTCACCCTTCTCCACTATATGGGCATTGCTGTGGCACTGCTGCACCCTCTGCAGATCTGCTCTCCTAGGGCTGAGCAGGGTTTGGTAGCTGGGGCAGTGTGGGGCAACAGCATGGGGCAACTTGAGGATGAGGCAATACAAGAGTAACTCCATTTATCACCCTCCACCCTCCTCCTCCACAGACAGAAAACAGCCACAGCCTGCACCCTGGTTAGCAACACAAGGTGAAATGAGTGACTTGTTGGTTTCAGGCAGTTCACAGGGTCAGGCTCCCCTGCAAACCAGTGTTTGGCTGGTGGTGATACAGGATGGACTGGTGGGCCCCCAGCCCTGCTCACAGCAGCAAAGAAGGCAGTCAGGTCTGTTCCTTCTCCCATTTGGTTATTATCCATAATTACCACACACAGAGCCTGCTGGCTTTTTTTTTTAAAGATCCTTTGGTTGGAAATGCACCCTTTTTTTCTTCATCCATTTTCTTTTCTTCAGTGGAAAATAAAAAAAGGGTGAACTGCAGAAAGGACAGATACTGGGAGACATTCAAGTTCCTCCTTCCACCTCTAGAACAGCGCAGATTCTTGCAAAGATTTTTGACAGACCTGCACCGAACCATGGGATTGACTTAAGAAACCCTTCCAAACTTGCGAAACAGAAATTAAGGCAGTAGTTTTCTGCAAAAATATCTTAGCACTTTTTTATCAACCCGGGTTATCCCTGCCAAAGCAGGATTCAAAATGATCCCTACAGTACACAGAGGAAAACAAGACAAGTCATGTCATGATACCGGTCATAGTATTCTCATGTTCTGCTGCTTTCATGTTGGGAAATGACTTTATCTCCTTTCATCTCTGTCTCAACTCTGTCACTTTCTAAACCATGACAGAACATTGCCTTTTCCTCTGGAAGCAATTACTTAGACTTCCTGGTAGGCTTTTGCAACAAATGGAAGCAAGCTTTTTGGAAATCCAAATACATGTCATTTACCAGTACTTTATCTGATCTTATCCCTATAAAATGTTGTGCTATTGTGTCTAAAGGTATCATTTTATATTGCATAGAGATGCATTAGTTTAATTCGGCTGATATAATGTTGCATCATTCATCATTTATGAATATGTAGGCACCTATTATCAGTACAAACCTTGTTTATCTTGGTTCATCTTGCCCTGATGAATTTACAGGTACAAGTTAAATCCATATAGCACATTTGAAGACTTTCTTAAAAAAATAAACCTACAGAAGTTGCATCACTTCAACTGAAAACAGAATCTGTGTAGTGCTGTACACAAGCCCTACGGGATAGGTGGCAACATTTCTCTTTACAGAAGATGCAAGGAGTTTAGAGCTTGCAGAAGGCACTAGTGAGTATATCATAATTTAAAATGCCAGCTGCTCAAGTCATGGCTATTCTTAGTGTTTCATTTTAGTAAGTATTTAATTTCTGTTCTCATTTAGAGCAAGAAGAGACTGAAGAGAGAGCCTGGGAAGCTGACACCTGTCAGACTCTAGAAAGCCAGTTGCTGGCAAAACCTTTCTGGTAATTTGGAGACTGAACCCAGCTCTTTGTTTTTTGTATGTATCATTGTAGGACACTCATTTCTGTAACAGTCGATTTCCTTCTACCATTTATTCTGTATGCTCTGGTGCCATGCATTACCTACTATGCAATGAGTAGTGGTTTGTGTGAACTTCAATAGTTAAATGCCTCAAATGAATACACCTAAATTAAAGCTGTTCTCCATCAATTCTGGAGTCATTTAAGCTCAACACCCTTAAAATACTGTACTTCTCCATATACACACCTCTGTTTCTTGGGTCTATGTGAGAAGAAAATTCCACTGCAGCAAAGAGGTAGCACCAAATTTGCATGGCAGATAGGACATCAGCATGGCTATAGATAGAGTAAGTAGAGGTTTCATTACAGACCACCTAGTACGCTTTCCTCCCTCATCTGCTGGGCCCCACCAAGAGGGATGCAACAGGGGTGCATTCAGGGTATCTGACATGCAGGAATGGAGGACTCACTGGTCAAGCATCTGAGCATTGTCTCCTACATCCCTAACTCACCACAGCTTGACCATCAGATATCTCTGTCCTCAATGCCCATGTTTCCCTGCACAAAAATTTAAAAAAGCCTGAAAGTGACTTACCTACAATTATACACCAAAATTACAAATAAAACAACTTGATTCAAACTCAAGCTGCAACCCTGAAATATTATTTCATCCTCCTACCTGGAGGGATGCAAGGTGGGAGAGCAACCTACTCTTCTTCTCTCAGGCTGTGATCCCAGCTGTTCTTCCATCTCAGCCATG
Source organism: Phalacrocorax aristotelis (assembly GCF_949628215.1). Lineage (NCBI taxonomy): Eukaryota > Metazoa > Chordata > Aves > Suliformes > Phalacrocoracidae > Phalacrocorax > Phalacrocorax aristotelis. Next base: position 60,203,897 of record NC_134311.1, read on the forward strand.
ACAATAGAAGAAGAGCTGGGAACACAGCCCAGGAGGAGGGGAATAGGCTGCTGTTCCCTTCTGGAGGGTCTCATGCACCCCCAGTGCCCAGTGTAACTCCAGTCCCAGGCACGGTCTTGAAGATTGCCTCAGCTATGGATTGTTTTATAAGGAACAGGCATTAAATACCGAGATGCTTTCAACAACAACTTAAAATAGTTGTGTGCAATACCTGCGACATAATGATAAGCTGGTAGCTGCCAGTAAATTAATTAAAATAGACTGATAAATGCACCCATGCTGAGAAGTATATGAAAGCTTTAACCCCAAAGACTGATAGGAAAGAAAAGTACCCATTCAGAAATAATGGTGCAGTAGCTCTTCCCTTGCTGAATTAATATGCTCTGTCAGAAGCTGCACAGAAGCTTCTTTACCCTTCTTTGGTACCAGCATATATGGCAAAACAACATGGTTGGTGATGAATAGTATTTGTCCTTGGTGCAAGATTTGAACAGGAATAGATACAGAAAGGGGTGTGAGACACGATGTATTCAGAGGATGGCAACTGTGAATTTTTAGGACTGAATGTTAGAAAATACATAATATGAAAAAAAAGGCAGTCATCTTAGATTTGGCAGGTATGCAGGCATTTCCTTCCATACTAATATTTTCTAGAAAGCTAGGGAGCATATTTAAGAGCCGGTTCTGTCTTTCCCAAGGCACTGTCTGTTTTCTGTTTCTATCTTTTAGATCCTATGGGGCAAAGAATAGCTTTGTCTCCTCAGCCCTCTGTCATCATTAAACAAACTATATGAGGACAGTACCAATAATACACTGAAAGAACTTTCATCTTAAGAGGATCAGAACTGATATCAAACTATTTACATAAATAAACAAAATACAAGTTCTCTTCAAAATCAAAAATATATCTAGCAGGTCTGCAAATTGCAAATACTTCCAGACTTTTACACTTTAAATATAAGTCTTTGTGTAACACCTATGGGTGGTGGGGATCTGACACAGGCACTCAGCTGAGAACTGCAGCAGCTAACGATGTCATGAGTTCATTGGCTGTTTGCTGTCACTCCCTCCTGACCAGTACACCTTGCATAGCAGGGCTAGCAGAAAGAAATCTGTGACTTAATGCACTTGTTTCAGCAGGTTAAGCAAACACACAGTTATGTGCCCAGGAGCAGTCAAGGTAGGAGGATGCACTCTTCCTACCCACATGGGTACTGAGAAGCTAACTTCCAGCAGGAAAGCCAAAAAAACAACTGCAGTAGTAACTTCCTAGACCTCTGCAGCAATATTTTCCAGAGCTTGTCTTTCAGAGTCTCAATGCTGTAGATTAATTTCCTAGGTGCCTTTGTTAGAGGATAATGAACCATTATTTATGTCAAGATTATGTGATTTCAAAAGTCAAAGAGATCACCAGAAAACTGAAAAGGTTATATTTTATTTGCACAATTGGTACAATAAAATAGGAAAATTATCATTTATTTGCCATTTTGATGACAATATTTTTTGGATGTGGCATGGTATAATGATGACTGTATATTTCATATAAACTGCCATGTAGCACAGAAAGGCATCCCTTCTGGGGTGTATTGCAGCCAGCATTCTGCATGAGCATTTTAGTCTAATATTATACTCTGCCTAATGTTATCTAATTATACCTACTTCTGGCATCTCTTTTTGTATTAGTAGTGTCATTGTATGACACTTAAGCAAGGAAAAAGACTGTAAGATTAAGTTGAGTAGTTCCTACCTTACTGAGCACGCAGTGACATCTATGATGTGACATCAGGAGTAATTATTATGTTAGCAATTTATTTATTCATTTATACAATAGCTCCCCGAATAGCTATTGAATGCTCTGTTGGATAGCCCATCTTCTCATTTGTAAGGTAACTGAAATTTGGCTGGATGTACACATCTGCTTTAAAAGACTTGGAATGGAAGCAAGGCAGGAGAGAGACAATCTCCTCTTCGGGTTTTGACATACAAGGATCAGAAAATCAGGTTTAAATTAAAAAAAATAACCAAACAGTGTGGCAATAGGTCAAGACTCCTCAATGGATGGATAGGGTGGAGAAAGGAAATACATGAATAAAAGTGTGAACATTGGTCAGAGAGACATTATCATCTGTGAAAGGACTGAATTTGTCTGAACTGTTGGATGAGGTAATTGAGAAACAACTGAGCAGCTTGTGTAACTTTGATTTGTATCAAAGTGTCAAATTCCAAACTTCGAAACTACAATAGTACTTATGTCAGCTACAGGGTCAGATTTAGAAAGAGATTAATATCTCTATAAAGTTATTCTAAAGATAAAACACTACCAGGGGTGTATCGCTGTTGTGTAATTGACCTCTCAGATATAGATTAAGAAGCAAATACAACAACTAATGGTACAGCTTACTTACTCTTGGACATGATAGCTGACAAATATCTTCCCAAATAACCACTGAACCTACTAGGGGTAATGTAATACTATGTCAAACAGGGTTTATTAGATACTTGGAAAAGTATAGAACAGTCAAACATAGAAGACAAACTTGGACTGACTTGACATGAGAAGGTTTAGTTTAAATAAAATGGAGGGCTAAATAAATACAGGTCTAGAACTTTTTCTATTTAAAAATGAAAACTGCAAAATAAAGAAGTTGTTGATAAAAGTCTGAAGTGCTGAAGAAACTGAATGTGTGGACAGGAATATTCTTAAGTAAAACATACTATTGGAACCGAGAAAAAGGAAGAAAGAAAACTTATGGAAAGACTTTAGAAATGGCTGGGTAAGCTGTCATTTTCAAAAAGCTATTAGGAGGGAAAAAAGAACAACCAAAATAGGAAAGAAAGTACTAGGGAAGGCACCTATCAGAGCTCAAAATTCATGTTTAGCTACACTTTACAAAGAGAATTAGGAGCAAACTATAAAAAAGTGAATTAGTTATATAAATAACAAGGAGAAAAGGGTGGGATGGTGGGCTTGCTTTGCAGTTAGAGAAGGGAGAGACTAGGGAAATATGACTTCAAATGTAAATATTTTGCTGTAGTTTCAATAGAAAGAACCGTTGAGCGGGGAGGTAAGAACATGATGGTTAATGGAAATGAAGATTTGGGAACAGAGATCGCCACAGCTGGGATTGAAATAAAACTTAAATAATGTAGTATATTCAACCCAGGATGGGGGGTGGGGGGCAGGCTATCCTCACCCAGAGCAGTAAAAGACCTGGCATGTGAAATCACAGGTCCAGGAGCAAGGACTTTTTTATACATCTTTCAAGTTAAAGTAATGCTACATGACTGCAGAATAACATACGTAGGCTCTGTATCTGAGGACAGAAGAAAAAGAACTTGAGCAAGAAGGCTGTTAGATTCACTTCAGTATTACGAAAGGCTTTAGACAGAAAACTGCGCAACAGAAACTTTGGAAAGGTAAATCATGACAGGGCAACACATTATCCTGTTACACGAAAGTATTAGTTTTTTCTAAAAAGAAGCTAGATTAAATCTAAATTGTATCTTAGCAAAACCCATTACTTACCTATTATTTAATATTGTACCACATGAGAAACTATTAGTTAGAATGGTGAAAATAGGAGTGAGTCAAACTTTAAGATATGCATTAAACTAGCCAAAAGAGAGATAAAACAATGTAACTTTGTGAAAGAAAACTACCGGCACAGAGATTTACCAATGCAGCTTCTTATCAATGCATTTCAGAGCACATATTAATTCATTCCCTTACCATGGCACAGAAAGCAGGGCTTTGGAATGAATGTCAATCAGAGTATCATAGAGGAAAAAATATGAAAGAAGCTGAGATTGAGACTGCAAAACAGGATTAAATTTAACCATCCAAATGCAAGATCAGGCACTTGGAAATTATACAGATTTCTGATAAAAACCAGGACCTCATCAGCTGAAATTGCTATAACAGGAGAAAGGTTCAAATACCCTGATCTCTCCAAGGATGACAGCATGCTGCTGCTACTACTGTGTGGCCACAGAAGACACAAGAAAAGCAAATACAAGGATGAAGATGTATAAAGAGCTGCAATGCTGCAAGTCGAAGCCTTGGGGAGACAACATCCACACACAGTTCTGGCTGCTGTGTTTCAAGGAACATGACCTAAAACAGAAACAGATATGAGGAAAGACAACTAGCAGCACTAGGGGACAGGAGACCATTTGGTGAGTGGAGGCAAATACAACATGTCTAGTTTAGCAAATAAAGGCAGAACTGGACTAGAGCCGCCACTTATAAGTACTGGGAAAGGAGAGTGTTGTTTAAGCTATATGATATATTAGAAAGACCAAAGGGCATCAAATGGCCATAAATAACCACATGCTGAAAATGAGATTTCTAGCCATCTGAGAAGTGACCTTATACAACAAACTTCCAATAGAAATACTGGGAGCAAGAAGTCCAACAGGCTCTAAGTTGATCAGGATAAATTTGTGAAAGGGGTGGCATGAGGTACGTTTCTGAGGCCACAGCACTACATTCAGAGTCCTAGGATGTGCCATGCCTGCAGCCATCTTCCATTGAGAAGGATTCAGAGAAGCAGAGTACAGAGCACGGCCTGCCACATGTTGTTAGCTCCCCATGAACTGAAGCACCTGTAATCAGCAGATGGCAACTTCTAATCTACAGAGTACAACATGTTAATACAAGGAATTTCCATTTTCCAGTTAGAGTTAATTTCTTAGTGGAGTTACAGAGCATATTACAAAGGCTGATTAAGTGTCAGTAATGGTTTTTCTGATTTATACCTTCCCAGATTCCCTGACAATCCTTTTTGATTGTGTTTACACATCTATGCATGCAAACACACAAACACTGTAATTTTCTGCACTGGAAAAATGAAACTGCTTCAACTAAATAACCACTTGGTGTGGATGCAAACTTTACAGCGGTTGATATTGGGCTCTTGATCCTTTCATGTTTAAAGCCCAGGCATCTTGACCTGTCGCTCACCTCCTGTGTATTCACCTTCTGTCAGCCAGCGTGGCTCCCCATTGCTGTGCTGGGACTCTGCTGTACAGCCCTGGCACAAGGCTGTGCGGTTCTTCCAGCCCAGGCTGGGGGAGGTGATGGCTCAGGAGATGGCAGTGTCCCTTTCATGGTTGAAGCACAGATGCGATTGGATGTGGTGCTTGCACGCAGTGACAACAGACATGATGGTCTGTGTGCACTCATGAGAAGCATCAACTCTCTCACCTCCAGTGACACGTTAGCAGATGTGGAGATTGAACCACCAGTCACCAGGAGTGTGTGCCACTGGAGCAAGTGCACTGGAGCTGCACTTGCAGAAGTCGCCTCATGTCTACTTTGCTGCTAAACAGAGGTATCTACAACTACATGTTCAGCACATTTCCTCGATTCACTTTAAATAATTAAATACTGTGTTAGTGCACACAGCATACTGCAAGAACAACTACACCACGCCCTTTCCACATATCCAAAACTTTCATTACTATCCTGACATGGAATTCTCTTGTCATCTAGTTTGATGTAGTTAAATTGACGTATCTTGTTTAATCTTACCTAGCGGCTGACATTAAATTGGAATGTACTAAAGAGATAATGGCTAGCAATATTGTTTCCTCAGTTCACACAATGACTTATTTAAAAACAGAATAAATCTGATTCTGCAAACCTGCAACTTCCAATTGCCAGACCTTTTCTGTACTTTAATTCTTCAAAGTAAAATTGTCACGTGCATAATACCTCTGAGTGGGGGAAAAAAATACAGTTTCAATTTTCATATGCTGTAGCATTGTAGGGGAAGATCTCATTTCTTGTCGTGTTGTATCCTGTCCCAGAACCAATAAATATTTTATGCATTTAATGCATTTAGCAACTCTGCTGTATAAAAAGTACAGAAGAACCTATGAAGTGGTGTCAAAGACATCTCATGTATTAAGGGAGTCTGAGCAACCTCTTGAGTGCATCTCCACCTTGAAATTTAACTTTATGTCTTATCCATCAACGGAGTGAGAAGTGACAACAGTTCCCTGCTTTCCAAGGTACCTATGCACTGGTTCTGCTGGTGGAAAGGCAATTCTTTCAGCAGATAGGAGATGTATGTTGTCTATGCTGTGAATTTTCACGGGTTATTCTTAACAAGAAAATATACAAAATTTATTGAGGCTGCAGTATCTCATTTAATGGTCCAAACTCACTTTCATTAAAATGGTCCAGACAAATTGGTCCAGAGAAATTTGGTCCTTACAAATAATGTCTTGTGTTTAGAAATTGCTCCTGTCATTTTCTTTTCTTTAATCTTAGGATTTTTAAGTGAGTGTAAGGAAGTGAGATACCTCCATACGAAATTCCATAGGACCAAGCTATCTCATTTATGAACCCCACTGAAAAATTGCATTCTGGATTTATATGCTGAAATTCTTGTCCTTAAAAAAACAATTCTTATGATATTTTTCTATTTATAAAAGAGAGAATATATATACACACTCACATGCATGCATATACATATGGACACACATGACAGAATTTAGTATTGTGTTAATTAAATCCACTAATATCACTCAGATGGAAGGCATAATCAATACAGTTGAGGATCACAATGTCATCCTGGAAGCAGTGGATGATGTTGGGGATGACCACAATACAATAAGGATTAAATTTATAGTCAGAATGAAGGTCATCTTATGAGACCAAAGACGGGAACTTTGGACAAGAAACATAAGTTCTTGTTGACCCTGAACAAAACACCAGAAAAAAAGAAAGGTCTTTTTGGTATCAGAAACTGAGGGGTCAAATCTGAACACTAGCAAGGTGCATGTCTCTGAAATGGGGCAGAAAGGGGCTCAGTGTCTTTAGCAAAGCAAATGAAGGCTAAGGGAGATTGTTACCCATGTTTATAGAGGAATAGGGAAATGCTATTTAAGCAACGGGACAATGTAAGGTCAAGAACATATATGTATATATTCATGTGTATATAAGATTGACAGGAATAGATGTAAGAAGGAAATAAGAAGGAGCCTTCCCCAGGGGAGTGAGGTGGTTAAACAACCTTCTCATAAGAATAATGGGAGCAGGAAACCAAATATTACAAGATTGTGCTATTTATTATACAGAAAGATCAACCACACTGCATTTCAGCAAAATTATGCTGCATTGAAAACTGCTGTTCAAGAGAGATCTGAGACTTGTATAATAAAGGAATTGGACATCAGGAAAGAAGCTGTAAAGATTTGCAAGTAAAATAATAAGACTGTTTATTGTTCTAACCTGCGGAATGTTACCTAGAGGTTTAATCTTGAGTTTTAATTTGAAAAAGATAGTTGGGACTTTCTGGCTGTTAGATCCTCTTCCATTGAGCATCCTCTACAATGTGTATTGGTGTCTTTTAGGGGCTAGCTGTTTTATCAATAGCAATGTTTTACTTTTATAGCTTCCAGTTAGTCTTCTGTCCAGATGGACCAGGGGACCTAAGAACTGGAAATCAGCATCTAAGCTGTATTATTTTGAAATATTATTTTTAAGATCAAAATGTAAGTAGCTTTTAATGTTCCATGAATCAGATATAAAAAATAGATTACATTAGTTTTACTTCTCTGTTTTTCCTACTAGTATATCTAATGACATGTCCACTGTTCAGAACTCACTCCATGGCTTTGTATGTCATGCCTGACTCAGACCTATTTTGTTCTTTTTTCTCTTTTTTTCTTTTGGATCTAGCATAACTTTTTTTTTTACCTGTAGCAATCACTTGCCTCAGGTTACTTAATTCAACAAAGTTCAAAATCCTTGAACTCTTCCATAGCCATATTTTTGGCCCTGAAGTTCAAGATTTTGAAAGGGACTCCAGATTGATGAAGGTCCTCCAGGCTACCCTTGCTGTCATAGCAATTCACAAACTTCATAGAGGGACCACATACTGTATGAAAGGTCTCTGCAGAGTCCTTATGAGCAGGATGAAGAGGTAACAGAATAGAAACCTACCATTTTCACATGCAGAAGGAGAAGCTGAGCCCACTGTCTGATTTGCATAGCCACCAATGTGCCATGCAGCCAGGGAGGTTGGCAAGCATTCATTATGACATAACAATCCTGCAAAGTGCTGCCTGATTCTTCCTCGCTGCTGTGCTTTTCTGTCCTTCTTTCTTCTCTGAATCATTTGTTTTAATAGCAGGAGTCAAGAAGGCATGCTTATTTTAACTTAGGCTTAGCCCAGACACTGCAATCATTACCAAACTCTTAAATAAACCTGGGTGAAGGTCTTTGGGTACTGTGTCATGTCAAGCTTGACCTCTACCTGTAAAGCAACCTGTCACTGCCCTCCTTCAGTTTTCACAAAATAAAAACACAGTAGGGGGTAGTAAGGAGAGGCAAGAAGAAAAGAAACATGAGGCACTAAATGAGAATATGGTAAAGCTGACTTACCTTAGAAGAAATGCGAGAGTAGTACAAGCTGTTGAGTAGTTTCTACAAAGACTGTTGTCATTGGATTTTAATTTTAACATGACACATACTTCTGCTTTTTGACCTGAGGCTCTGCAGCTAAAAAGTATCATTTTGCTGCAAATATTCATCAGAGGTTGGTGAAAAGACTGTTGTACTAATTAGTTTTCCTGGGTCATGTTACATAGGGAAACCCAGGACACTGGGGACAAAAAGCCCTGAGAGCTGACCTTTATTTACCTGAACAGGGACTAACCTCATGGACAGTAAAACTGGTGCTTAATATCTAATCTCAGAAGCTATTTAGATGTGCAACTCTCTTTGCATGCAGTCACTGTGAACTTGCGACAACGTACCTCAGATTATCAGGCCATGGTGCTTTTTTTACCCCCTACGTATCACTCGATTTATTTCTCAGGCACAATAATGAACAGTGAGTGTCTTCTCTACATCTTCTCAGCTCAGGAGCCTATCTTCCCTTTCATCCCGATGTGCTTGGTACTGCATGAGACTGCTCCCATGGTCTCTGCTCCCTGTTGAGGAATGCAGAGGAATAAAGAGAAACTGGGTGCTAAGAAGGGGTGGCTTTGCTTTCCAATCAAATTACAATATTCCTGTTATTTTTATATGATTTTTACATATTGTTTAAGGCGCATATGGTATAATGACAGGGAATTCATTGTTAAAGGAAACTGGAATAAATAATAAACACAACATTATGAAAATAACCCAGGGGAAGGAGGAAGCTCTAGGAGCTGCCTGCCAACCTGCTTTCAACATTTTGTGCCTTGGAAATCAAATAGCAGTAGAGCTACAGCTCAAAAAATCCTACATCCTCTGGGATACCAGCAGCCTGCATGTCAGAGGGGCTCCTGTGGCTGGTGGCGGCTCCCCATCCCTCACAGCCTGACAGCGGGCTGCAGCTTTCAGCAGGACTTCATATGAATGTCCTCATTACCCACAAACTAGGCATTTCCATCCTCCTTGCCTCCATGGCAGGGAGGATTCTTGTGGGGCTCCAGATCTCATCTCCGCAGCAAGAGGAGGGAAGAAGGTGGGATTTGGACTGCCCAGGGAGAGACTATCGCTGCTGGCATGGGGGCAGGGGAGTCCCGTGGCACCGCACCCCGCTCCACTGGACAGAGCCCAGCAGCCCCTGGCACAGCCTCCAAGCCAGCTCCAGCACTCTTAAGTTGCTTCATGCAAAGTCATCATCATCCCCAGGTAAACTCTGATTTCTTCTTTGTCAGGGTTAGATAGAAAACAAAACAATTAATTAAAAAAGCAAAACACAAGACATAAATGTTATTTATGCCCCTAATTATCTCATTCTAGCGGGTATTTTAGTTCCTGTCTGGTCAGAACATTAATTATCTTCATAAATACAGCAAAAGTTAAATAATAAGCACCCAGGGCCACAGAACCACTGCAATCATCAAGCTGAAATGAACATATAAATTTTATTAATGGATGCTTTTCACAACTCCATATATTATAAATCAAACAAAAAAAACTATTTCCATCTTCTAAGGTTGTAATGAAAAAGCTTTAACATTGTTGAGGATAATTTTTATTAAGTTTAAAACTCCTTTTTTTCAGTAATGAGACTGTTATGTGGATAATTTAATCTGGTTTGTCATGAGGCACCTCAGCTTGTTAAATAAGTTAATAAATGACTACGCATTAATCAAAGTGACAAAGCTACAAAGAGCTAAGGATGGGAGACAATTCTGGTGATAGTATTAATTAGTATTTAATTAGAAACTTAGGGGCCATAAATAAAAAAATCATGGGAGAGACATTTATGCAAATTGCTTTGAAAGTGTGGTGGCGTTGTATTTGCTTTAGGGAAAAGATCTTCCTTCCACCCTTCCTTTCTTTCCCTTTTTAATTTCTTTCCACACTGTACATAGCAGAGTTGCAGTGACATCACATGGACAGAAATGAGCTTATGTTGGGTTTAATTTTTGCCAATTAGAGGGCTCTGCACTTGAACCATGCTTTTCACTCTCTGGCTCAAACTGAAGGCTTTTTTGAGACTTCTGATTTCTAGACAACCAGAAAGAAAGAAAAAACGAAAGGGAGAAAAGGGAAGTGATTTCTATTTCTGCCATTTTACTTGAGATGTGTGTCACCTTTCTTTAAGGAAGAATTGATGTCATAATGATGCCGCTGCAATTCTCTGTACACAGCAACCTCTTCTGTTCACGAGCGTGAGCTGAGCAGGAGCCCTGTTCATTTGTTACCTCATGTTACAGAACAGAAGCAGTTTATAATTTTAGCCCTTATGCCATTCCTCTTCACAAGGTACCCGTTTCAAAATGGGCAATTCCTTTTATCAAAGGAGGTAATATATCACTCTGTTACATATTTCAGGCTGTTTTCCTGAGGAGCAGACTTTATTATTTATTGCATTTGCACAAGAAGGTTACCTGCAGTTAAACTGCTTTTTCTGTTCACCAGTCGAGCTCTGTCATGGCTCATTTATGTGTGAACATGACTGACTGAAGCCAACATTATCCACAACTGACAAGTGCCAGACCTACAGTTCAATCAGCCCCTTCTTTAAGATAATGCCAAGGTCTGGCTGTTTGAAGTAGTGGGACAATAGAGTGGAGAGAGACAATGAGGGTCAAATTGATCCAATTCCCTGTGTATAAAAGAGATTCTGCCTAATAACACACGGCTCTTTTTGCTCTCCAAACACATTAGACCTTAAACAGAGACCTGGCCTTCAAGGAAATGTGTGACTGACACAAAAATGCTGAGGTTTTAAGGTGGTTTCTTTAGCCGTTTCCTTTCAAGGCCTTTCATTAAGAGTATAGTGCAAACCCAAGATAAAATGCACCTGGTACTCAGGGTTTTCTGGTTGTTTTTAATAGCATGTTTAGACTGAGCAGCGCAGTGATGACACAGAGTTCATTCTCCTTTTCCTTTTGTTTTATATTTGGTTAACAAATCATTTGCATCCGTTAATAAAATTAAACCTGAGAAATTAATAAGAGGCAACTCCTTTCAGTGATGCTCCCAATTCCCATTGCCAATATACTGAACTGAGTTCCTGAATGCATTTCTTTATATTAAGTCTCCACAGAACACAGCAGTTAACACAAATATTCTTTCAAAATTACCAGCTGCTTCTGCACTGCAATACATACCAGGTCTGGAATTTAATAAGATATTTTACTGAACTTCCAGAAGATAAAGAGCTGAGTAGTAGTCACTAAAGAGTCAAGAGAAATTTTGGTATCTTCAAGCACTAAGATACCAAACTTTTAGATGTTTTCCTTCCTCCATCTCCTAATAAATAAGCCCCTGGATTTGCATGTGAACAAATTTTTGTGGGGCTTTTTTTTTTCATGGATGGAGACAGATCCACATATTTCAGTAATCAGAAAAGGTTTTTTAACCTCTGTCTCTCACTTCCCAGCTACCACCTACCTGGCATATTGAATGACCCACAAAACCAGATTTATCACCCCCCATTTCCAGTGCAAACCCAAAAGTAGGAGGCCAAGCCTGCTGTGTAGAGTATGAGCTGTATGTTGACCAGCTCTGTGGTAATTTCAGTATTTTTAAAATTTTCTGTTGAACCCAGTTCAACAGAAATTTTCTGTTGAACTAACTTTTTTTTGCAGGTACTCCTCCACTTAGGGTCTTGCAGCCCTGGTCAGACCCTGCTGGGCAGCATAGAATCACAGAATCATAGAATGTCCTGAGTTGGAAGGGACGCACAAGAATCATCAAGTCCAACCCCTGTCCCTGCACAGGACAACCCCAAATTCACACCGTGTCTCTAAGGGCACTGTCCAAGTGCTTCTTGAATAGCGTCAGGCTTGGTGCCATGACTACCCCCGCCGGGGACCCTGTCCCAGTGCTCCACCACCCTCTGGGTGAAGAACCTTTCCCTAATACCCAACCTAAACCTCCCCTGGCACATCTTCCTGCCATCCCCTTGGGTCCTGTCATTGGTGACCAGAGAGAAGAGATCAGCACCTGCCCCTCCTCCTCCCCGTGTGAGGAAGATGTAGACCGCGATGAGGTCTCGCCTCAGTCTCCTCTTCTCTAGGCTGAATAAAAGAAGTGACTTTAGCTGCTCCTCATGCGGTTTCTCCTCTAAACCCTTCACCAAATTCCACAGAGCTTGTAGATCTGCAAGCACCTGCCATGACTCTCATCCACTTCAGTTCCCACTTTCTCCCATGACTGAATAGAGACTCTGGAGTGCTCTGTAGGAGAAAAAAAACAAGGGGGGAGAGCAAAAGAGGTGGGCTGCCTGGCTGTCTTTTCAGACCAGCCTTGGCATCCCTCCACACATTCCTAGCAAAACTCTGAAATGTGGCCAAATACGGGTTAATACAGTGTGGACAGCAGAAAATAGGTCAAATGAGGATTTTGGTGCACTTTACTGAGCCCCAAACACCCATGAGGGTGTTGGACTGCAACCAACAACAGTAGGTGTGATTTGGTGGTAGGGGTTCTTTGTAGATATTTTGGAAATATATGTCACTCTTTTATGACTTTCTTGTAAGCTTACGTGCTCAATGATGGTGCTTCCTTGAAAAGATATGGTGCTCTGTGTGCTTCTCAGTGGACAAAGATTTATCCTCTACAATATTTATGTTCAGTTAATGAACAGACTTGCATGAAGTGAGTAATCAATAGCAGGACGCTGGGCTTGGTCCTGTAATTCTGTAGGTAGTAAGAAAATTTCTGTCTCCTGGGCTCAGTTTAGGTTTTCCCATCACACTGAACACCAGCGTGTGCAGCCTCCAAGGGGAAGCACATTGATCACAGTCACAACTGCTGGTGGGTAGTCATAAAAGTGTGACTGTGTTTGGACATGGAAAGACTCCTGCGGGGGTTTCTACCAACAGGCAACACACTGACCTGCTCTGAACAACGTCTGGAAAAACCCATTTGTCTCTATTGATGAAGGCAAGAAACCTCAAGAACTCAGGCCAGCCCTTGCAAACAGCACCCAGTCAATAGTTTGGTGAAAACTTAAATAATAATTATGATAAAGATTATATATATGCAAGTGATAAGCAGTAACTGTTGGAAACACCGCCTAAAGGTTTTTTTAATGTCATGTTAGCAGCATCCAGTATATTGGAAAACTGCCATTGCACCATTTGTCTTGACAATAATGTCCCTAAGCTTTCCTATAGAGCAGCACAAGCTTTGAGGATTACACAGAACACACCACATAAGCACAATGCAGCACTTACAAATTTTACCAACTCACATATCCAAGGACTCTCCTTGTACATTTTTTTTTTAAAGCTTTCAGTTAGGAAGGCTCCAAGATTTAGGATCTGTGCATACGCATCACAATTTTGATGGGTCTGTATTTCTGAGTAGCAGATTCTCAGGGCTGCTCTTTTCATAAGAAGTACAAAGATTGCGCAGGTAGCATCTCATTGCATCATTAGCAAGTCTTCTCAAATCAGCTGCGAGAATTAGGTGCTTATTTCATTTTTTGCGAAACATTAGCTATCAAACTGTGAATCCACAGCCTATGTCTTTCCAACAACACAGGGAAATGAAGAAAAATGAAAACAGAGCACTAAGCTACCTTTAGTATTGTCATGGTTTTAGCTGGGATAGAGATAATTTTCTTCACTGTAGCTGGCATAGTGCTGTGCTTTGGACTTAGTATGAGAATAATGCTGATAACACACCGATGCTTTAGTTGTTGCTGGGCAGTGCTTACGCTAGTCAAGGACATGTCTAGCTTCCCATGGTCTGCTGGGTGCACAAGAAGCCGGGAGGGGAGGGGGCACAGCTAAGAGAGCAGATTCAAACTGGCCAAAGGGATATTCCGTATCATGTAACATCATGCCCAGTATGTTAACTGGGAGGAGCTGGCCGGGGGAGACAGGGAGCAATCGCAGCTCGGGGACTGGCATCATCAGTTGGTGGGTGGTGAGTGGTTGTATCATTTGTGGTTTGTTTTTTTTTTTCCCCTTTTCCCTCTTTTCCTTTTTATTACACTATATTATCATTATTATTATCATTATCATAATCATTGTTATTATCATTACTGTTTTATTTTAATTATTAAACTGTTCTTACCTCAACCCACGAGTTTTCTTGCTTTTGCTCTTCCGATTCTCTCCTGCATCCCACTGGGGTGGGGGGAGTGAGAGAGTGGCTGCGTGGTGCTTAGTTGCCAACTGGGGCTGAATCACAACACTTGGGAAGTTTGCAGCAGGCATTGTATGATTCAGTTTCCTTCGAAAGTAGGGAACTGGATGTAATGGCACAGCAAGTACCTCCCAATCCTATGTGCCTATGAATGTATGTTATCAGAACAGCTCTAATTATAATACTGTAGAACTTTATACAGACATAAATTATACCTTTCCTGAGCTTTATGTATCTGCACTGATGGGTAGTCAAAAAATTCTAATTACCTCTCTAGTTCCAGAAAATATTTCAGTATACACTAAAATTTGGCGGGCTTCCATGGTTTTAAAATTGTATTAGGGAGTGAACGCCCCATGTACAGGGCATGTAATTGCATATGAAAGTGCATGCTCTTCCTTTTCATTTGTTAGTGCCTGCTTTGACGTATTTAAGTTTGATTTTCATGGGCATGGGAGAATGAAAGCAAAATCTGGAATGGTCAAAAAAAAGCCAAAGCAAGAACCAAATTAGTCTCTCAAGTCCTGCATTTTTGTTCACGCAAATGATGGAACAGCACCCGGTTCCATCATAACCAAACCAAACCTGCTTTTCTGCAGCCACTTCAAAGTTTAAGTTAACCCAGGCTCATTAACTTCACCAGGCAGAAGATCTGGTACAGTGATCTCCAGGCCTTCAGAAGGAAAGGGGAAACATTGGTGAGCGCAGCCCTCATGCCATAACTGCCACATGCCATACTTGCCACATGGGCTGTTTGCATCAGAGGCTGACCTGAGGTGCACTTCAACATGGAAATCCCTCAGCACGTTGATTCTGGGGCAGTTGAAATGCTCAAAATGGACCTTTTCAGTTGCTTTCATTAGTAATTTTGCATTTTCCACGTTCTAACCAGAGAACTCTCCTAGCACTTCTTAGGAATAGGCAGAAGGCAAAGTCTGCATATGTGGCTCCATGGAGGGAGGAGATGTGGACAATGGCCATGGAGGTGGCAGGACTTTACCATACATCCAAAGGCTCTGCGTGCTCAGTTATGCACCTCCCCACTCCATTACACATCCACATATGTGTATCTACATCGCAGCTTAGAAAAGTCAGCCCTTATCTCCCCCTTACCAATTATGTATATAGTCATGGGCTAAACTGATGCAACACCAGTCACTACACTGAGCTGTTGTGTGTGTTTACTGATTTTGCCTGGTCTGATTATTACTTGTGCTGTGAACACAGTGAACAGTATTTGAAGGCTGGACAAGAGCACAGAGAGAAGAAACACAACCACAGAGTCCCAAACCTCAGCTTGCTTTGATAGTTTACTGGTACTAAATAACCTTCCACTATCATGTCAGAAGGTACGGTGATTTTTTTATATATACACTTTTCCTTACATCTTTTCAGTTTTCTTTTTACATGACCTTTTTCTATACGTGTTCTTGAATTTGGTCCCTGCTCCGTGAGCATGTACAGACATGGGAGGGGGAGTTTGCTCCCCCACTAAATGAATGAATTTCAGACTCCCGCTCCTTTCCATATCACTGCATTCCGCAGTGTGCAGCTTGATGAACTGCCAGACGAGAAGAAACATAGAGAAAAAGACTGTGAGTCGTAACACCCTGGGTGAAAATACCTGCACTGGAATAGAAAAACATAAGGAGAAAAAAAACGGGAAATGGGGAGGGGAGGCAGGTTCCTGAAATTACCCCAGGTTGCCTTTTCTGGAGACAGAGGAACTAGTCAAGAGACCATTCATAGCTTGGAGAAAAACAAGTTTGTTTTGAGGGTAAGAAACAGTGGGTATGGTAAGTGTGCCTCCAGCAGCTGGCTGGAGTAGCAGGGAGCTGTGGGGAGGGAGAAAAGGTCTCCCCCCAGGAGCCCATTGGTCTCCACCAAACACATGTGCGTGGAAAGGGGGCTTCGGCACTTTGCAGGGAGCACCAAATGCTGGGGGTGAGCAGGAGCCCTGTCTGACTCCAGTTGTTCCCCTGTCCAGTGCCACAGCAGAGGATTTTAATACTGCATACATTTCAAATCTGTGCCATAATTTGGGGTCAACCACTATTTTAGGGTATGTCCATGGTAAAGTCAGCAGTAGCCAAACCTGTGCTGGCAGTGCTGTAGATGGTTTCTGCCTTCTTTGGTGTGAGCAGCCAGCTTGGGAAGAAGAGAGATATCCTGAAGTAGATTCTTGATGGACGTATTTTACATTTCTGAAGGGCTCATTAGTGAGAAATGAGAGAGCAAACCATTATTCCTTTGAAGACAAATAATGATTTTCTAAACTACATCAAATGGAGACCGGCTTGAGCAACACTGTTTGCACTTTTTAATTTTGTGTAAACTTCCAAGGTGTCTTGCTCTGGCCCCCTCTCTTCCAATAGGTGGTCTAATGACCAGAAACTGCCCTTTATTTTGAAGGATAATCTATTAAAGAAGAGCTAGGAACCTCTTCTTTTTCTAAATATCATTCTGAACTCCATTTTGTAAGTTTCTTCATCTATAAAATGGAAATACTATTTTCTTCACAACCTATTACAGCTGATTAATGGATTACTGTGCATGTATTTAGCTATACAGTGCACGGTCTTATTACATTAAATTTAATCCTGTCCCATTTTTAGGCTGTGAAAATTACCTATTTTTTCCATCAGAGTTACCCAGACATGGACAAGTAGAGCTCATCCTAAAGTGAGGACTTCTGTGTTTAGTTCAGCAGGGTTATAGCACACCTCAGCTATGGGCTCTGGAAGGTCTTACACCTGCCTCCATATGGAAAAGTTGCATGTATGTAATTGGGCTGAGACCAGTAGGAATCCAAAGAAACAATTCCAAAATGCAATATGTTTCGTAAAGGATAATCTCATTTTGATGTATTTTTAAAATCCTATGAAATTCTGCAGTAACGCTACATATTTCCAACATATTCTACATGGTGGTTAGAAAAAAATAGGTGGGTAGATTATGATTTTCCAGAGTGCTTGGCCAAACACACTGGTCAGACAGGCACCAAAAAGTAATAGTTTCAATGCTAGGCATAAGATATGAGAACTGATTCAGAGGAAAAGAGAATTTAGTTGTACTGAATTAGGGTCTCTATATACTAGTTCCATTTGATTTTGTGTGTTTATATTTGCGTGTACACCTGATATTAGCTATGAGGCTTGCCTGCCTCCTTTCTGTCTTTATCTCCTTGTGGATGTCAATTCTGGCAAGCAGTAGCACTGAGTGCTGTGGAGCGTCATTAAGAATTGACAGTACAGTGAGGTACTTACCTGTGGTTATGGTTATTTATCTTAAGTGAGCTAAATCCCTCTGCATATATATATAAATTAAATATGTCATGTAAGGGCAGATAAGGGCAACTGTGATTATCTGACCTGACCACTTTTGTAACAAATGTTGTAGGACTTCCCTGAAGTAATTAATAGAGCCTTTTCATAGAAGAATATGTTGTCTTCCCCAAATCACAGCCCAAGCATGCTGGAGATGCTGCCTTTCCAAGGGACATACCCACCCCACAGTGCCTCACCTGTGCAAAAGGGTCTCGTGCACCCCCCACCCCCAGAGAGGCAGGAGCAGCTCAAACTTGCTCTGTGTGGTGGGTGCCTGCAGGCTCGGGCAGAGAAGGGAGCTCCCTGTGACCTCCCCTTTCCTCAACAAAATAAACTTTTTCTAGAGCAATTCTGAACCTTTTGAGGTTTGGCTCAACTCTGAACTCTGTTTTATTTGCCAGCCCTGTGGGACACTGAGCTTACTTTGATTCACATGACAAGAAAGATTTCTCTTTCATGTGTGATATGGAACATTACCCCACACCTACTACCCCTCTCTTCCAGAGGAATGACTGCAATAAGACAAAGCTTACAATCATTTAGAAGAGCTTAAGGGCAAGCCATTTCTAAATTTTCAGGAGAAATCATTGCTTATTGCAGGACTGCATATACTGGCTGGTATTTCATTTAAATACCACACATGTCCATTAAGACGGTGGCCACACAGGTGCTAGAGAAGAATAATCTTTTCAAAATATTTTGTGCTGGTAAGAGGAGACACTTTACCAGTTAGGAAAATGCAGGGGATCTTTAAGCATATTGTCGCTTTTCCTGAGACCATCACCAAGACATTGAGTGCTCTGGCAGAATTTTATTGATACAGACAAGATAAAAAAGTTGAGACATCAATCCATTTCTCTTATAAGTACTAAAGAGACCTGATGTTGCCAGGTCACTCTACTAGGGATCTGAGCCAGATTTGGACCCTGGAAGGCTGAAGTACACAAAAGGAAAATTCCTGTGCTTTGGGGAACACACTTTGGAGGTATAAATTGTCTTGGCCGCTGAGCCTAGCTGCAGTCACAGGTGGGCTTTTCACAGAGGATTCTCTATGAAATTAAATAATTCATCTCTCTTCTGGTTCACAGCTGTGTGCTTGCACATATGATCTTTACATAGATGGGCAATGTATGTCACTCCCTCCTCTGCAGGCTCAGCCCTCATCCCTTTGCCAACACCTCCATAACCCTCTCTCACTGTCCTGAATGAGTGATTCACTATGACAAGTGCTGCCATGGCCAAAAATGTAATTGCCACCTCTCTAGATGCAGCTCAGATGAAATATGTTACCATGAAGTTACCCATGGTAGGCAGCCCACTGCAGCAGGTGTCCGGCAGTGCTGGGACAGGGGAGCTGCATGTCAGCTCATAGCTGCACAACACTATGAGCTTTGGGGGATTTTTCATGTAAATGTTGGTAAAAATACACCTTTTCCTCATCAATAAAATAGTTCTTGGTAGCCTCTTAGCAAATATGATTGATGATTGACAGTCTGGCATTGAGTAAAGGATTGTCTCTTGTGGTATGAGATGAACGTATATTCCACTGTTTCTAGGAACAGTTCTCAAGGTTCTGGCTTACACCTTTATAGAAGCTGTCCTCATGCCAGATCTGCTCTAAGCATTACTTAAAGTCTTCTCTGAATCCAGCTCCCATACAAAACAAGGCTGGAAGGGACATGGAGGACAGACCCTGCCACCCTAGCCAATGGCATCAAGACATACCATTTCATGTAAAAACAGGTTTATGTGCCCAAAAGTGTGAGTAGGAGATGTTAAAAAATATCTCCTATGGTCAAAAGAAATTTCACACTAATTCCTCGGTCAAATTTTTTCAGAAATGGATATTAGGCAGCTGGTTTTAAGTTGATATTTTCCATTAGATGTAACTTTCTCTTTCCCTCTTGGCATTAAACCACTACGCTTCCCAAACTATTTACAGATAGTGGCCGTGTCCTTTTCTCTGCCAGTTAAGTCAAAAAGCTGGGAGTCCATCCCATAAAGCGGGTTACCATTGCCGTGGCAGTCCTCGCAGCCTCCCTCTGCCCAACTCCTATCTGAGTGCCTTCACTAAATACAAGAGACCAGACCTATGTATAAATTTCCAGATGGGATCTCATCAGTACTGCACCCTCTGGCAGGTACAAGATATTTCCCTAACTCTGATGATGCCACCTAGGGTTGCATTTTTTCACAGGTCTGTTGTATTTATAGCTACTTTACACTCAGCGGAGGAACTCAGGACTTTCTTTCTGTTTCCAGTCAACAACCTCATAGCAGAAATGTTTGTTCCCTGGTGAGTGAGTGACCCTATGTATGCAGCAGCAAATCCCACACCACAGCTGTTAGTGCCATCCACAATTTCATCTGTTTCTTTCTCTGAGATCTTCTGACCCCCTTTAGTGCTAGCAACACTTCCTACACCCCCAGCATCCACCACCCAGCCCATTGTACTTTCTCATTCCTCATTTGGACAAAGAACAGCTTCACAAAAACAGCATGAGGAAGCCTAGATGGCTGACTGCATTTTTACACTCCTTTTCATTCCTGTTTGCAGCCTTTCCACCAGCACACAGCACTCCTACTTCCTCCTCTGCCACATTGACATGCATTCCATTCCTCCCCATGCCCCCCACCCAAGCAGACTTTTGTCACCAAAGTGATGGCTATTATCAGAGCTTGGAATTTATATTTTTACTGTGTAATCAAAGTCCATAAGCAACCTCACAGAAACCACTTAGCATATACCAGATCTAGCGAAAAACTTTTCTCCTATGCAAGAGGAAGAAAAATGCCAAAAATATACACCCGACTCTCTGCCTCCTCAAATTTATATTTTGAATATGTATTTTAAAAATAAACAAACAACTGAAGAATGTCTGCTGCTGAGACATTAAGCCACAATCATCTGGGAATTTAAGTTCCCAAGAAGTTATGAGCTCACTAGGAAAGAAGTAACCCTGGAACAAGCCAGGTTAGGATCTCACATACTGAGGTTGGCATTTCTCATCTGTGCTGGCTCAGCGGAGTAATCCTGCCTGCTCAGAGCAAAGCATGAGGAAGGAGGGATGGAGCTCCTCACAGTGCTAAAGTAAAGGTGAAGGTAAGGAAGATCAACGTCTGGAAACCTTTACAGATACTTTAAAAATGGGTCCAGGATCAGCACACTTAGGGCTTTCCTCTCTGCATATCTTTTTAATGACAATATTGCTGTATCCTTCAAACAGCAGCCTGTGAGGGACAAGGCAGAGCCCTGGGGCACTAGGAAGACAGGGCATTCTCATCAAAGTCCCACCTGCACTGGCTGCACCATCTCGTATCAGCCCTACTTGCAGCATCCAGCTCTTGCTACTTGCCAGCAAATCCCAGCTGCATCTCTTGCTGTGTGCACCCTTGGGCCTGGAGCTACGTCAGAGTTTGCCATCAGCTGCATCCCTAGGGGTGGCTGTACCCAAGGTAGAGTACCTGAGCTGTTGGCATCTCCCTTTGTGTGCTCGCAGGAAAGGGCCTCATGTCAGTTTCACACCACCTCACCTGCCACAGAGGCTTTGGACAACATAGGTGCACAGGAATCAAATCAAACACAGAGATTCACGCTTGTTGGTCTACAAAGCATTTGCAGACGTGGACTGATGTTCAGCTTGACTGCCCCAGAGGCACAGACATTCCCCTGATGCCTGCTGGGACCCACTGCAACTCCTTCAGTGACACTGTACACATACTCTCATCACAGGTGAAAGCCAGGCTGGAAAGAGCCAGAGCTCTTTTGGCACTTGTATCCATCCAGACAGGCGCAGCCATACTAGCTGTACCTCAGGCTGCTGAGAATCAGGACTTCCTTCCAGGATCAACTTTCTCCCACCCAGATGACAGTGGCAGGTGCATGCTGTCTGTCTCTGCTGACAAGCCAAGAGTGGGCTCCAGGCAAGAAGCCCATCTCCCCAGGGACCCACCTGCTGCAGGCTTGCTGTCACAGGGTAGGTAGACACCCAAGTCAGGGTGTCAAGTCCCAAGTGGGGCCTTCATTAGTTTACAAAGGATTGCTGTTGCAAAACATGTCTGCATCAGCACACTTCCCAGCACAGTTTCATTGCTTCTTTCTTATTTGATGTGTCTCGAAGCCTAACATGTAAAATAAAAAATCAAAGAGCAAATTGTCATACACTGTAGGAGCAAGAGGGCTTTTGGGCTGTGTAGTCTCATCCTCTGAATAACATAGACTGTTACGTTTCCTCCAGATGTTGTTTCAAGTCTGGAGTCTGGACCAAGCAGGGTGCCTGCACGCCAGGTACCAAGAACAGAGGGCTCCTGGTGTCCACTGTGCCCTATGCCCAGGGACCGATCAGCTCCATCAGGCACTGGATGAGCTTCTCCAAGTCCCATGGCAGCACCAGCCATTCCTCAGCCATTCATCTCTTGTCTTGGAGCAAGTCTTTGTATATGTGGCAAACAGTCACGACGCTGTAATTTCCTTTCTGGGCCCCTGTAGTTATTGTTGTGCATGTCTTTTTTTTCATAATTATGTGATAGCTGGGTCAGTGGGAACCTCAGTCATTGACAGCAGAACGGAATATAGCAGGCTGGACAGAAAAGGAATCCAGTAATGAGTTTTGTGCATCCAAGCTTTAATTGTTTAACATTCTTTGTCCAGCGCTTGTATTATTTTCTTCTGTTACACAAAGGTTATCTTCATAAAATAGATTAGATTTCTATCAGACAAAAATTACTTAGTCTATAATGAACTTCTAAAATGTATATATTATCTCTGTATCCACATGTACACAGACACAACAAACAACTTGACAAAAAGAACATGAAGCGCGCTGTGTTTTCCATTACATGTGTCACTGAAAATAATACAGGAAAACGTATTCCCATGGTACCATGAGTGAAATAAAAGATAATGGCACAGAAAAGGAAAAGTAACAAAAAACACCTGCTGAGTTATGTTAAAACACAAAAAGTAAGGGACTAATACAGGCCAAAGCAAAATTCTGAAAGTAAAAACTTACAGAAAAATTTTGATAAATTTTACCCCATTCGTATATTTTTAACATGAAAACCTGAGAGAAAATTCACCATAAAAAAAGGTTGTTTTGTAGCAAGACCAACTAGAGCCCCTGTTGCTATCATAATTGCAGAGTAGTTATGTACAAAATGAAATAGAGAGGACACTCCTGTATCCCATATGCTCCTATATTCAAACTATCTGCCTGCTTATAATTGCAGTGCTTGGAAAAAAAACCAAAAACCTTGTGGAAGGAAAGAAGAAAAAAATCTGCCTCGATATTTTTCTCCTGTTGTGCACAGCTCATTTGAATGATGGTGTATTGTGGTTCTCAGCAGAGGATTTTGTGCCTGGAATAATGAATTGCCTCCTAGCATAAAATACCTATGCTCACATTCACCATCCATTGAGAAAAAGACGTTAAACACTGTAGTGATATACTGTGGCAGCAGAGAATTTCATATTAATCATATCACGTGATGCTAAAGGCCCTGCTGGCATCGTCTGTGACACTGCTGTAGAGCTACCAAGTTTTTCATTGTCAGTGTTGATAACTTTTTACTGAATTCAAACATAAATACTATAAATAAATTCCAGATTAAAATATGCCAGGAAAACCTCTCTCCTTTAGAAAAAGAAAGCTGATATTTAAGTCTTAAACAAGCTGTTTTCTTCCTAAGATCTTCACATACAGTACACAAAGAGCTTACCACAGGCTAAGCTGAGATATGAACAAACAGGATGCTGCTGGCTGCTTGGGTAGCCACCCATGGGGATGCTTTTACTCCAGGACAGATGAACACTAGTGTCTTTCACTCCCCTCAGGGAAAGAGTTGCCTCACATACACCATGGGCAAGAGCATACTCACAGTCTGTAATCAAAAAACAGCTGACGTGGTCTATCTGTATGCCCAAAATTACTTCACAAGAACTTCATACTGGAAGCATATTCCTGGCAGAGATTTACCCTGGTGCCAAAGGGGATTTAATTTCTCCTTTTGTTCCCTGCCTACTAGCCCTTTTTCCCTCCTCCCCCACTAGTGTGCTGGTGTTTCCGGGATGAGGCTGTATCTTCTTTCTAATTCCCCAGTTTCAGTCATGTA
The DNA here is from genome assembly GCF_949628215.1 of Phalacrocorax aristotelis. NCBI lineage: Eukaryota > Metazoa > Chordata > Aves > Suliformes > Phalacrocoracidae > Phalacrocorax > Phalacrocorax aristotelis. The sequence goes on from NC_134311.1 coordinate 60,227,897, forward strand.
TGAAAAGTGAGTGCAGTACTGGAAATCCATGAGTCCTGTGCAGTCGCAGGGGAGGAAGAGATTGAAAGTGAAGGCACTAACACCTCTTCTTGGCTGAAGATGTGTGCCACCAGCCTTTTCCCCACCACAGTCCGTCATACAAGGGCAGCCCTAGTATATTGTTCAAAACAAAGTATGCTCACATTACTCTGCGCACCTTCACAACCTATTCACATACATTCACATATTGTCGTCAGTGTATCAATAGGTATCTAATACACACAATATAGATTTTTAAAAGCAGAGATTAAGATAGATCGCTTAGAGCAGTCAAATCCTTCCTTGAAGTTGCAGGGCTGTTCCCTACAGCCTGGAGCTGAAAAGCACCAAATTATGGGCTTCACACACATTTTTGGCATATTGTTCTACTTTCACAGGCAGGAAATATTTTTCTGATTTTCATCTAAATATACACAAGCTGCTGTTCCCACACCGCTGATAACAAATCTTTGGAAACTGTTACTCCGCAATAACTGCTTTGCAGATTACCCCCTCCAAACTGCAGGCCTGGATTGTGGTGATGGAGAGATCCTGCCCCTGAAGCATGCAGGCACTGTGGGTATGTTGCTGTTGCAATCAGTGCTGAGACTGGCTGCTTGTGCAGACATACGTGGGCGAGGCAGTTTGACAGTAGTTTGACTTGGGTATAGCCAGCAGGATGTTATAGCAACATGAAGCTCAACCCAGGCAGAAAGCTTGACCAAGAGCATGGGTAAATGGTTTGAATGGTGAGGCTCACAGCTAACCTGATTAAAGCTCCCTGTTGCTGCTATCACTTTGCTTGTTTAATCCAATATGATTTAAATTGGTCAAAGCCAGCACAGTAAATTCAAAGCTAGAAATGCAGTGAAGAAATACCCTTAGGAATGAGGAGACCTAATCCAAATTTGACAGTGACATTTTTCTGGTGAGGAAAAGGATGATGTTGAGAAAAATAGAGTAAAAATGCACTGATTGCTTCAGTTAAAAAAAACCAGCAGTGGAACCTTGCATTGTTTTGAAGGTTCACTCTTGTTTTCCCTCCTTTCCAACATATCGCAGCTGTTTTGAACCAGAAGCTAAAATACAGTTACAAATGGGAGAAAAATTTTATTTCAACTTCTGCCTTTCAGAAAACAGATATTTCTCTGTTCTTTATAAATTTTTTTTAATGTGTATTTGATTAAAAAATGCTTTTGAAAATGAAAGTAGACTTCTGAAGGGTTGATATTAAGGATTCCCTGCCTAGTCTAGTATTTCCATGGTTGTTAACCCTGACAGAATGACCTTCACAATTTCATTAATGGCTGTCCTTCGACAAGCTAAAATGCAGGTAAGATTCTGCTTAGCTTGAACTCTGCCAGTCTCTCTCCATGTTGAAGGTACAAAGAAAGGATAAACCATGTCTTTGTAGTTTTCCTTAAATAAACTGGAATAACTTTTAAATTACTTCTTTTTTTTTCTTTCTTTTTTTTTTCTCAAGCTTAAAATTATTAATCTCTTGCAAAAAGGAACCTAATGCTGAGATGTTGTGAAAGAACTGGTGAGGCCGCACCTTGAATATTGTGTTCAGTTTTGGGCCCCTCACTACAAGAAGGACATTGTGTTGCTGGAGCGTGTCCAGAGAAAGGCAATGAAGCTGGTGAAGGGTCTGGAGAACAAGTCTTGTAAGGATTGACTGAGGGAGCTGGGGTTGTTTAGCCTGGAGAAGAGGAGGCTGAGGGGAGACCTTATTGCTCTCTACAACTACCTGAAAGGAGGTTGTAGTGAGGTGGGTGTTGGTCTCTTCTCCCAGGGCACTGGCATTAGAACGAGAGGCAACAGCTTCAAGCTGCATCAGGGGAGGTTTAGATGGGATATTAGGAAAAATGTCTTTACTGAAAGAGTGGTCAGGCATTGGAACAGGCTGACTAGAGAGGTGGTGGAGCTGCCGTCCCTGGGGGGTATTTAAAAGATGTGTAGACGTGGCACTTCAGGGCATGGTTTAGGAGACATGGTAGTGTTGGGTTGACAGTTGGACTTGGTGACCCTAGAGGTCTTTTCCAACCTTAATGATTCTGTGATTCTATGAACAATTCTGGTTAGGAAACAAACTTTGAGGGTAGAAGGGTGAGATAACTTTCTGCACCTTTCTAGAGGACTCATGGGCCCTTCCTGGTTTTCTATTACTTTCTGCAAGAGTGCTGTTGTAGCTCTTTTCAGTCCCAGGCTGAGCTGATCCAAGTAAGGACAACCATCAGAGCAGCTGAGGATACCACATTTTCCAAGAGGACTTCCTGTCCTCATTTTTTATGACAGAGCAGCTGGGAGCTTTCCAGAACTGGCCATGGGAGCTCTGGCCCAAATTCCTGGGACAAAGTAGGCCTAGAACCCTACATTTAAAGGCAGAAGTATAGATTTTTCAAAAATCCTAGCTGCTCTCTTCAGACCCCTTTCTCATTCCATAATAATCCAAAATCCCTTCCCACAGCTATAGCTCCTCAAATGAGATAACACTGGCCAGAACAGTTTAATTCCCAAACCCCTAAGGTGGAGTCATACTTAGTCTACAATGCCAAATGAGAATACAGTTTACAGACACATCTTCACCAAGCCACTTTGTGGACAGTTTGACATACCTCTGACAGGCATGGATGTAAAAGAAGGCATGATGGCACTGCAGCCTGTGACAACACACATTCAGATAACAGCCATGCTCTCTTGCAGTGGTAAGAAGTCAGAGGGGGGAGGCAAAATTCCCATCCAACTTTGTGGTTCCAGTGAAAACACAACCTGATCCAGCTTTCTGAAGCATTTTGAATAAAACCTGTGCTGCTAATGGCTATACAGCCACAGTACTTTGGCTACCTGTAAAAACTAAGGTACAGTTAAGTGTGGTTCATGTCCCAACATTCCAAAACTTTGGGGGTTTGCAAAAGGAGAACCCAGACACTCCAAAACACTTGTGATTTTAGATCACCAAAACCTGAGAAAAAAACAGAACTTCATCAACCTGCCTCTTGTCTTTTTCCAGCAAAAATAAAAGCATGTATCAATGTTGAATTCCAGCAGATTGTGCAGGCTGAATTTCTGAAATGAAAGCCTTTCATACAGACCTGGACTTCTGTTGTGGTTTAACCCCAGCTAGCAACTAAATGCCACAAAGCTATTCCCTCACTCCCCTGCCTCCTCAGTGGGATAGTGGAGAGAATCAGAAGAGTAAAGGTGAGAAAACTTGTGGGTTGACACAAGGACAGTTTAAGAGGTAGAGCAAAAGCCACATGCACAGGCAAATCAAAAGAAGGAATTCCTTCACTACTCTCCACGGGCAGGCAGGTGTTCAGCCATCCCCAGGAAAGCAGGGCTCCATCACACGTAACGGTTACTTGGGAAGACAAACGCCATCACTCCAAACGTCCCCCCCTTCCCCCAGCTTTATATACTGAACATGACGTCATATGGTATGGAATGTCCCTTTGGTCAGCTGGGGTCAGCTGTCCCAGCTGTGCCCCCTCCCAGCTTCTTGTGCACCCCGGCCTACTTGCTGGTGGGGTGGGGTGAGAAGCAGAAGAGGCCTTGACTCTGTGTAAGCCCTGCTCAGCAGTACCTAAAACATCGCTGTGTTATCAACACTGTTTCCAGCACAAATGCAAAACATAGCCCCATACTAGTTACTGTGAAGAAAATTCACTCTGTCACAGCCAAAACCAGCACAAGTTCAGAGATTTTTGGAAGCAGTAACTCAGTAAGGTAGTCAATGAGACTGTACTGCATCTTTTAGATCAGTTTCTTTCTGACTTCTTGTACAACATTTAAAACCTGATGAAGCCCCAAGACATTCTTCTTCATTAAAAAACGTTGCATGTTTTCCTTCACAGCCATGAACTGTGACTGGTATTTTAAGTGCTATTAAAACTAAGGAGTTGAATGTTGGAAATACAGCAGTAAGCGATTCTTTCACAAGCTCCTTCCTTTCTCCATATGTCTGTTTCTGTCTTACCTTCGATTCAAATTTTTGTTACTGTTCTTTCTCCCACCGTCAGGTTTTAATTGCAAGCCAGCAACACGTTGGCGATGTGGACAGCCATTAAAAAGGCAATCAAAGATCAATAAAAGCATGTGTAACATTTTACTACAATTTACTCACCTGTGTTTGGCTTTATGACAAGATATGGCTTGGAAAAACATCTTACCATGATCTACTTTTCTTGTTTCAATATAAATCCACTGTTATTCCCTACTACCCCTCAGTAACTTTTCTAAGGTTTTGCCTTGTATCAGGTAGGAACCTTGCAAAAACAACAGGGAAATTTGCTATAACAGCTATGAGCTTTAGCCCCTCTCCTCTAGATCATAATCTGAGAAATAATATTCCAGAAAGGGGTTGGTCATGAGCTATTTTTACTTATACAATTCCTTTGGTGGGTACCTTAAGGGAAGAAAGCATTATTGTTCTCCTCTATTTGAATACTTGCTACAGCTCAGAACAAAACAACCAAATGCGTGCAAAGCTGTTACATCCCCAAGCTGATATAAACAAGTACCTATCTTGCCTGCAAGAATTGATTCAGATTATAACCTATGCATTGCCATTAATTCAAGGCTGATACACACAAAGGTCTCAATGCATATGTAATGTGATGTTAAGTGGGGGAATAAGCTAGAGTCTGAGTACCCATGGCTCATCAGCCACGGCTGAGATCACTGTGCGCTGCAAAACGCAGACTGGTGCCACGCAGGTGGTGCCCAGAACCACAGCTGGTTCTCAGCTGATCACTGTCAGCTCCGGTCAATGTGGAAAATAAAGATGACTCGGAGGGTGACTTTGCAGTGAAGGTGTAGCCTCTGGATGAAGCTTACATAGTTTTGCAACTGCTTCATCACTTTGAATGATACCTACCAGCCACTATAGATTGCTGGACTTGGATTACTCTTGCTAGTGCACAGTAAATTCGTGTTCCATAGACCCACAGGTTTTCTGAACAGCTGTTGCTGTTCTTTGCTAGATAGAGCTGGGTCAGCTTCTCCTGTTGAACAATGCATTTAACTTGGTCCCTCTTATTACATCTAAAAACAGATTTCAGTGTTTTCATTATTTAGAATTATTCACTGAATAATGCATGGGAACATCTTGCAGACTGTGTACTTACTCGTGAACGCTGTGCCACAGTTATTGCTTGCTCACTAGTTGGACTGTGTGATTGGTCACCAAAGACAAGCAGTATTTTTTCCGCTCTCCCTGCAGTCTACCCTCCCCAGATCAAGAAATATTGTCAAGTTGCATATTTTAAAAATCAGACTAATCAGTCATATGCACTTTTTCACCGATACCTATAACATTTCCAAGTCCTTTGCACATTCCTAAGAGAACAAATTGTGTGTGTTCACATGTGCAGTCAATAAAATGTGAAACAAAGCTGCAAATGTAGATGAATAAATAAAGCCAGCTCTTAGCCTAGTGGGCAGAGTACTTACCTAGGAAATGGTGAATGTGTGTTCAGCTTACTCCTCAGCCTTAAGGCACGCAGTCAGGCCCCTGCAGCTCCAGAGGAGCCATCCTTCTGCAGCTGAGTCCTCCAGGCAGGGACACCTCTCACCCTTCATTTTGAAATTTTCACTTTAACGAACCAAAATTATGAGTATCCTGAAGCCGGGGGTGGGATGGGGGTTGGGGTGGGGGGTAGGAGGTGTGTGCGCAGAAAAACCAAACCAAAAACCAAAGCAACAACCAAAAAAACCAAAACTGAAGAAAACCTGATTTTGTAACCTCGTAGGCCGGCAGCTGGTGGGAGAAGGCAGCCCTGACCTGAAGCCCTTTTCTGGAGAAACCCTATGTAGTGCAGCACAGGCAGGGGCAAAGGGTAGCACTGGCAGAGCGGAAAAACATTTTCCACATCTTCCAAGCAGCAAAGCCTATTTGCCCAGCACCAAGGCAGTCGCTACACTCTAGGTCCTGAGAGAATGGAGAGCGGCCCGGGTACAGCCCTGATTCAGGCACCAGGGAGGAGTGGAAATAGATGAGGATCTCTGGCTTCATGCCTCCTGCTGACTGGGTCCAGGTTGCTGCCTACCAGGTACGGGGAATTTGGGAGTTACCCTTTGGAGTGGTGTTATACTTGCTATGAGGGCACAGGTCCTGTTTTGACTTCTGAACCACCCTGCTGGTGTTGGACACCTGAATTTTTAGACAGTGCAAGGTCTACAAAGGAAGCCCTGAGCAGATGCTCTGAATCTGACCCCTTGTTCCTATTTTTGATTATTTCACTCCCACTAACCCTGGTGTTACTCCTCACCGCTGGGGGGGGTGCAGTACATCGCAAGATCTCCAGCAGAGATAACAAACCTCTTCCTCCAGCTCTCTGAGTGCTGTGGCCCTGAGCACACCAAAGACACAAGGATGGGACAGGGGACAGGGGAGGACCCCTGAGGCCAGGCCCAACTAAAGGCATGAGACAGTCCTTCACACTTCCAATGAAAAAGTTTAACTTTTTAACAGATACATTTTCAAAGGAGGGGGAAAGTCTTCCAGAGCTGCCATAGAAACAAAAATACCAGAAGTGGGGAAAGGCCAAGGAGAAACCTTGAAGATAGAAGTTTTATAGGGAGGAAGGAATATAAACAATATTTGATGGGGACATTTTTAATATAAAAGCAACAAACCAGCGAAATGGGTCAAAAATCAAGCCCTGTGCAAGACCCTGTGTTTCTGATAAACGTTATTGATTTTGTAGGTGCCAGAGTTTTAGCATCAAAAAAATGATGGTGGTTACCACACTATATCCTGTGCTTTGTTACCCAAAACACCCAAGTGTAAGAGATGGTAACAGAGAGGGAGAGATACTGAAAAAAACAGTTTGCATATTCACCTAGTATGTTTCGCTCATTTGAACTAAGGTATAACATGGTGTAAGAATTCTATGTCTTGAACGACTGAACTCACACCCATTTGCCATTACCTGCCTTTACCTGTAGTGTCCATTGAACAAGAAATATTGACTGTGAGGACAACATTGTACAGCAGGAGATGGTGTCAGAGGAGTGGAGCTACACAGTGAACCACCCTTGCAGCAAATCCATCTCCCAAGAGACATCTCGGTGTATCTCCTGCTGTCATTTGGTGGGTTTCCACAGTTACATCTTTGGTTTGTGCCAGTTAGTCCTTCTTTCTGCCAGTCTGTCTTACTCCATCCTATTTTCCTGCTTCCTCTTGGTTTACATGGTTCCTTCTGCACTTTCTGTTTCATTAGTCCCATTGTCCTTCAGAAGAAAGGGAAGTCTTATGTAGACAAAGGCTCATTTCCTCCTTAGTGGCAATGCAATAAGTCACCCGTTGATCATGATGCCCTCCAGCAGTGGATCCTCCCTTATCTCCCAAGACCCAGGGGAACAAGTTGTGTTTCCTTGGTTAAAAACACACTTAACGTAATTCAGATGCTGCAATGGCTAACTGATACTTGTACAGACCATAAAATTGCTGTGTAAGGTGAGCATGGAAATAACTGATTCTCTTCTGCAGGGGTGCTGCTGAGTGAGGAGTCACAGAACAGAGCGGCTGGCATGGCTAAAGCCCCAGTCTAAGCAAGCAGTCCAGCAAAACTCGGGAGCAAAGGGCAAAAGATGCATCCCCAAATGTTCCTCATCCTGCCATGGGGACAGGGTAAGAAATCCCTTTTCCAGCAGCTGGGAACACTAGGATCATCACAAATTCTACTGGTGAAGCTACAGTGACTTTACAATGCATTTCAAGCTCTTTTTGACAGCATACAGCCTGGAACCCCTTTTAGCTGAAGAAGCCCCATCCAGCCACCTCCCACCCTCATAGGATGCTAAAAAGCATTAGCTTGAGCACGATCCTCCTGCTTTGCTAGTAAGGAGAACTCTCATGCATCAGCACGAAGACATGAGCGCCCATCAAGGCAATTAGATGGCCTAGATTCTCTCCCGTTCAGGGACGATGTCAGCGCCAAGGAGCTGCTCAAGCAGTGCAGTTTCCTGCCACATCTACTTTTTCATATCACTTAAGAAAGTTCTTGAGCACAGCCCCTGTAAAGAGAGGTGCAGACATTTTTGAATTGCTGCCTGCACTTGGTGACACACCACAAGCTCACGCAAATGTTCTCAAGTTCAGGCCCCTCAAGGCTTGCATTTGAAGGCAGCTCCTTGTATGTGCCTATTTTCCATCTGTAACATGAAAAACACCAACTATTGAGAAGCACAGCCAACAGCAATATACACTGAAATTAATAAAACTTGGAAAGTAAAGCAGCAGGCTCCAGTCTAATCACTGAACATGATGCGCTGTCAAATGGTAGGCTTGGTTTGGATGAGCTACCTCGGGTCATTTGCTCTGAGAATTAGTGGGGCTGGGAGCATCCCTGGGGTAATGATCATCACCTCTGGGGAAGAGCATTGTGCTCATAGCTCCCCTGTACCCATGTGGGAAAAATGGAAGTTGCTGTGGTGGACATTTTGGGTAGAGCTATAAAAAGGCACTCCAGTATTGTCATCCACACCAAGCCTCTGCCCAAGCCACCTCATCACACTTCTTGTCCCTACCAATGAGGCTGGGTGCTTGAGGATGTCACTGATCTGTAGCTGTCTCATTTTCCAGCCCTTGAGTGAAAGCAGGCCTCTCCCTTGAGCTGTGTGAACAATGGATTCATTCAGTTTTTGGTAACATCAAGAACACATTTGTTGTTGAGTCAACCTAAAGAAGTTTATTTGCTTTTTGGCAGGAGAAGATTCATTGTGTTTTAAAATTTTTAATTTCCCCCTAAAACAAGATGTTTAATTTCTTTCTTTGGATGGGGAAGGAGAACTATGTCTTTTTCTCAAAATTAAGAAAAAAGGTGTTGGGGGAGTTGAGAAGGCTTAGGATGGATGTCTTAAAATGAAACCAAGTTGCTTTAAGAATAATTTTGTTTCCCAAATTTAATGGAGGTCCCTATTAAGCATGAGAAGAAAATTACCCTTGCTATGATTTGGTCTCACATTAAATTCATAGGGTTTAAAACTGTGCCCGATTTTGGAAAGTTTATTGTGTTGTTACATATCTTCATAGCCAAGGTAAGGTGTTCGGTAAGAAAGCACAATTCCAGCAAAGATTTCTGACCATAGGCAAGGAGAGAAATCCTGGCACAGCATGGTTTGCAAGCTCAGAATAGCATGTGCAATGCTGAATGGGGGTGAGGAGGTGGAAAGAGAAGGAAAGAGAATGGGGAAGTCTGAAGAAACACAGGATGTGCAAGAGGCACCAGTAGAGTGAATCAGTGTGATTTCCTAGTAACCATGAAGGCACAGTGGGGTGGGAGGGTGGGGGCAATGGGCAACACCCACACAAACTCCAAACTCCTGAAACCTTCAGGCAGGGGAGCAGTGGTGGGTCTTGGGTCACAGATTTGGGGTTGAGTTGTTCATGTCTAAGCAGTGTCGCCATTTGAAGAATCCATGAACCCTTTTCCTGCATTGCTGTCTCCAGCATCCTTATTTCCCCTTTCAGGGAGAGATGCTCAATAATATGTGTTTCTACACCTAATAAAAAGATGTGATTGGGCTAAAAACAAACAAACAAACAAACAAAAAAACCCTGTTATAGCAAATGATTAACAATAACAAACACACTACGATATTACATTCCTTTTAGTGGCATACTTACAAGTAAGGAATGAGTATAGGATGTATTTCTGCTTGCCTCACTCCTGGACGTGATCTAAGAGAAAGAGCAGGGTTCACAGGCTTAGCCAAAACAACTTAGGCAAGAAATATCCTTCAAGCCTGGGGTAAAGATCAGGCTTCATGTAGGACCTCAAGCAAATTACAGGGCAGAAACAGAGAATGGAGTTGGATCTGGGCTACCAATGAATTGCAATAGAGTACAGCCAAACAGTGCTGCTAATCAGAGGTGTCCGGGGCTGGGAGACTGCAATTCAGGGTGGGGGACACTCCTTCCCTGCTAGCAGAAACCAGGAGGAGTACAGCAGGTAGGTGCCTGAAACATGTTCACTCCTGTCCCTGGGCCTGCAGCAGTATGAGCTGTTCCTCCACAAAGTATTCCTAAATTCTGTCCTACCTCCTTGACCAAAGTCAGAGCTGGTTTCCCCAAGTTCTATTTGCATCACCCTCATTAACAGATTCTGTGCACGTCATCATGTTCTTAACATGATACATATCTATGGCCTTAAGTGAAGACTAGAGCAGCTGCAGAGTATGTTGATGTTGAGGTTAAGTATAAATTTTAGGTAATAAGAAATATTTTATTATCCTGATTCTGTAAAGTAAATAAGAAAATAGCCTGCAAACTAAAGATTAGAACAAAATATGCCAAAAGCAGGTTCTTAAAAAATTACCATGTTAGTAAATTATCTTTATTTCAAAGCAGTAAGGGGGAAACAACATCATCCCTCTGCCATTGCATACAGAGTCCCATTTGGGATCCATGAATAGGCATGTGCAGCCAACCTTCTTGCAATTGCCTGCAGGTTATGAATTTGGAAGTTGGTGGAAAATTTCAGATTGAGCCTGAACATTCACTTGCATCTGGACTTTAATGTAACAGCCTAAAGGGAACATTGCTTTAAATTTTAAATCGCACTGAACTTGATGAAGGGCTTGACACGGTCTGCAGGAAAAGGTCAGAAAAGCTGTAAATGTTTATTTCAATGAGATTAAACCAGTGCTTTCAATTCTGCTTTTACGCTTCCATCTATGTATTCACTTACAGTCTTTGCAGGACCATGCTAGTGCTTTTCTGTCCTAGGAGGCCTTCAGCATACGAGCACTGAAAGGCAAATCTGTGGCACTGAAAGGAATCTGTGGGCAACTGCATCTCTGTTGCTAACTCAGCTCATCAGTAGAAATCAGCTGGGCAAGAAAGAGGAAGCTTGGGCTGATTCAGGAACATTACCTCTTTTCCCAGGAAGGCCAAGGGCTGGCCAAGCTGGCAGAAATGCATCATGAAAAGCGCCTTCACTGTTGAGAGATGATGGAAAATATAATGGACAACATAGCTTCACATAGATTTTGTAAGAGACTGTCCAAAGGGGACACGCAGCTGGGAAGTCATCACACTGTGCTACAAGTACCTATCATTTGGAGAGGGGGGAAAAAATATAAGTAGAAAATTAGACTAGACAAGACAGGCCATATTATAATACTATTCTCACAGAAAAGAGATGTCAGTACGTGCTGAGGTACTTGTGAAGGGTGCCAGAGACGTCAATGGCAACAGACAAAAGAGGAACGTTTTATCAACTCTTTGGGCTAGATGGCTGCACACATTGCAAAACACAGATGTGCCTGCCCTGCAGCACACTTAGGAAAAACTCACTAGGCATTCCTGGTCTTCAGCTGTGTCTACTCTGGGCTATAAGCAGCATTGCCAAGCTGTGTTTGAACTCTGCTTAAATGCCAATGATTTCTACGGCCAAACTGCAAGAGTGTAAACTCAGCGCCATGCACTATGTAGGAATTTGGCACCATTGTGCCTAAAATCAGCTGAAGTGTGCACTTCCATTCTTGAAGCTGGCTGCTAAAATTAGCTGGTATGAGGGAAAAAACAAAAGTAATGACAGGGGAGTGATGGTACAGTCTAATATGGTATGTTCTAGCACACACAAAAATAAGACAATTTAAAAAAAAGAAAGGGACTTGTTGTTTAAACTGAAAGAGTATTTTATGCCGCTTCAACACATAAAAGCTGAGTTTAACTGTGGCCTTTTTGATACTACCATTTTATAACTGCAGGGAGCTACTTGACACTGACATGTGGTTCCTGTTCTCTTGCCTTAGGATATCACCTAGAGCACTATTCCATACTATTCGCTCTGTGCACTTTCTAGATATTTGAATCACTGAACTAACTTGCACTTGCACTGGTAACTTACCAGATTTGGGTTTTGCCCCAGCTTACCACACACGAAGTCTGATCTGCTGCCTTTTGTGTGTGTATTGCTGCTTATTTCCAAGACAAATTCACAATATCACAATATATTCACAAAAGATCACAATATTTGCAATTATTTAGAGGAAAAGCACTGTCCAAGGACAAAACACAGGAATGTAGATGCATTTTTGAGTTGTTACATAACATATAGCTAGAGATTACCTCTCTAGCACTGCTTATTTTTGTCTGAGCCCAACTGTTTAGAGTGGCTCGAGCACTGTCTAAAGGACCATGGCAAGCATACCTAGAGAGCATGTGCTCTCTGGTGTTGGGACCTGTGAGAGGTGAATTCTTGATTTAGTTTTCTCTATATACTCTTTCTCTTGTTTCCATCCGTACTTTAATGCATGGAATTCCTGGCCTACAATGCAAAGCAAGTAACCTGCAATGCATTAGCAGGAAGACAACAGTGAGTATTCATGCCACAAATGTCAGGTTGCATAGGATCAAGTCCAGGCATGAATGGCTGCATCTGTATCATTTGTTGAAGGGATGCTGCCTCTCAGGATTATTTGCTGATTTCCAGTTTAGGAAGTTGCACTGCATGCAGAAATGAAGTTTATAGGTAGTATTTGGAAAACAGTTACTCAGACTGTCTCACTACATTTCCATATGACTACTGCATATATGTAATCATTATTTTTTAAGCCATTGAGTATTTTGTTCCACCTGGCCACTTTCTGAGAAATGGTTCTGTTTGTACCGGCTACTGAAAGCAAATGATGTCAATATTCTCCCAGGTCAAAAGCGAACCACACACAATGCTCACTCTGATTGAATTCATAGGCCTCCCTGGCTGTGACAACAGGTCCACAAAGCTGAGGTGCTGTAGCTAATGCCATTCATCATCTGGGGCATCTCCAGTACAAAGAGGATGGCTGTAGGGTGAATGACAGTAGAAGTCTCATCATAATATCTTCAGTTTATGTGAGTTCAAATGATTTTTAAATAAAGGTATCAATTCTTAGTATTACGATGCTGGACAAGACTGAAATATTTTACTTCAAAGAATGAATAGTTTCATATCTCAAGCATTTAATGCCAAATGTTTGCCAGATCTTTATCTTAGCCCAACTATTTTCAGTGGCTCCAATGTTATGTAAGAGACTGTAGCAAGACATCCCCAGGGGTTTATATTACTATTTGGCTTATACTTCTTTCACTACTTCCAATAAATCATTAACTTCTTCAGATGTGTCACAGGGCATTCCATTTCCTCAACTGCAAGTGAAAAATCATGAATAATGCAGGTTGCTGACTTTTTTTCCACCCCAAGTTCCTATCTAGCTCTACAGTGACTCCAACCTTTTGTATCTGGTCTATTTTTGCAAATGTTCCCTGCACAATGGCTGTGAATCTCTCAGATTTCATGTATTAAGATAATTCTCTTCCAGTGCTATACATATGCATGCATTGTATTCAGCTCATTTACTGTAAGTATGAATTTAGCAGTTCTTCCTTCTCACTTGAACATACAGAAATATGTGGAAATAATGGAAATATTATATGGAAATAATTATTCATTGTTCTCTTGAACTAAGGCACCAATGTAATCACCCAAGTAAGCATGTAGCCAGCGTACTTTGTGCAGTCTGTGCTAAAGAGTATGACTTCAGTCTTGCTATCCAAGCTAACTAAAGTTACTGCAAATATGCCTTTAAGATCTTCAATCACACATTCAGAAAAGTTACAACCTATGTTTGGTTGGTAGCTATAGATTAAATATTTTTACTCACTCTCCATATTAAAAGAACATCAGTGGAGGAGGTGCTTACAATTTGGGGAGGGCTGGCTGGAACAACAGAAGGCACATACATCAACAGAGTCAAAGAGAGGAGTTACTAATTCTCTTGCACTCAACAGTGGCTATGATGCAAAAATGAGTTATGAAGCCAGTTAGACAGCCGCAGTCCTAACACAAGTTTTAGCAGCCTGTGCCGGCTTTGGTCTTTCTGGGCATGGTTTACATCATTTGCGAATTAGTGCAACAAAGCACACCTATGTGTTCTTCCAGACATGCAGCCCTGTTTGCCTTTGGAGCTGGCTTTGTCAGCTTCCTGCTGTGGAAGAAATTCTTGGGTGAAATTAACCTCCTTTCCCTGCAGGACCCTTGCCTGTTGTGTCCTGTATGGAGTAGGCATTACACCTGTGAGTGACAGATACGACCCTCTATCCCATCCTGGAAACTCTTCTGAGCTGACTGTGATGCTGATGGTTCTATATTTTAAAATAGGTACTCCTAAAATATCACCTAAGAACTGAATGTGCTTCACCAAAACATCCATGAAATAACCCACAGGCATCCTCCAATCTGTCATTACCTGGTTCAGTAGGTATCACTACAGCCCACATCTGCTTGCTGAGGAGGCAATTGTAACACTACCCTCCCAGTGCTCTTTGGAGAGGAGTACAGGTAAGGATAACTGTTAGGAACAGTCTCTGCTGCACCTGACTTTAACCAGAAACCTTCTGAATAGGGAATGACAATACATGTTTCGGGACAATAGACTTAAAAACATTTTTAACCAACTGGCGAGGTTCCTCAGCTCCCTTTAGGTTTCTTGTTTACAATGTCATGTTTAGTACTGAATATAACCAGTTTTACCTGTAAGAAATCTGCCAATATAGCCAATGATGAAGGAAAATTTCTTTTCCAGCCATTCTCTTTAGGAACTGTGTCAAGGTGCTTTTCCCATATGTCACAAACATCCTGCCTCCTGGAAGGCACCTATAGGCATTCAAGCCTAGGAAATTCCCAAAGCTTAAACCTGAACAGGTCACTGCCCTGGCTGGCTGCATTCTGCCACATCCTGTAGATTACAGAGGGCTACTCTGAAAAAACAAAACACCTGATTACTTTTTTGCTAATTTAAAAGTCCCTACCATGTAAACCATAGCATTTGATTACCATCATTGTCAGAAGAGGATGCTCAATAGCAGTTAATTCCCATACTCAGTTCTAGTATAAGCACGCAACAGGAGTTGCAACAGGAGCATGCATCTTGCCACAGTTTAGGAAAAGGAGATTAAATTTGATCTTTCTGGAAAGGTACATAGGTAAGGAAAGACTGGTTCAAGATCAGCTGAAGAAATTGCCTCAGCTAAGTAACCCATATTTGAGGCAATTGATTTTAATATGATCCCATCAGGAACTGTTTGGAAGACCAGCTAGTCACATTGTACACCACCATCTAAAGCATCACTTGGTTTTGCTGAGTCCAGACTGTGTTTAAACTGAATTCCCAAACTGTATTTTAACAATGGAACTCAGATGGGCACAGTCCGGGAATGTGGTTACAGCACAGGTGGTTCCTGTCAACATTACCCAAGTTGTGCTGTAAACATGATGGGATACCAATGTTTTGTAACTATACTCATCATTACAGCAGTTTTTACAGAGCAATAAAGATCAAAACAAAAGCTCATTGACCTTCTTGCATTTAAGGATTCCATTATCTTTAATATAGAAATCCTTGAATACGGCTTACTTCCCATTACATATTTAAGTCCATGTTGTCTCTGACACTGTTTACTTCTCTCAAGATCTGAAAGCACTCTTTCTCTATGCTTATTAATTTTACATGGTACTTTGAGACAAGTTAATAATAAGATCCAACTCATCTACTGTCCCACTGTTGGGGAACCAAAATGCACAAATGAGAAACCTAGTGCTAACAGCAATGCTATTCGGATAAAGCTTTTTTTATCCAGCTGTGTCAGAAAGCTAAACAGTCTGCTGTTCCTGAACCCTCCAATTTTGTTCTGTTCTGTGGAAGACAGGAAACAATCCCACAAGTATTACCAACTTATAACTTAATTTTCCTTCCAATTATTGCATAAATTATGTTATTGCAATTTATATCTGAGGTTCATATGCTACCACACTGATACTACCTAAGCAGTGGAGACATAGATTGATTAGCCAGAGTATACTGCACAGCAGCAGCCCTACTCCTTTCTTGGAAAGGTACCAGGCTTGGGAAGGAAAGTCACCATGGCAATGCCTTGCAGCTTTGAATGGAAGGATTCTGTCTGTGCTGATTCTTATGCTTTATGCTGGAGGCACAGGCCCATGCTGGGGTCTTCCGATACTATCATAGTGTAAATGTTTACTCTTGTCTGACAACTTCAATTCAGGAATTATTATCATAGGAACCCACAAAGCATCTCACAATGACTGATTTATTCAGGTAACATAGCCACTGCTGTATTTATGATTAGGCTAATTCAAACAGTAGGTTTCGCATCATTATTTGCAGTTCTGAAGTTTACTGAAGTAAACTCCCACCATTCACAGAAGTATGGCCTTGTTTAAAGACTGAATTTGTTGCACAGGTTTTGCTTTTTGTTGCCACCTGAGTCACATGTTGTGGGTCCCCCTCAGGGTAACATTTTACTTAAGAATAGGACCCTAACATGAGAGAGCCACCTCTTTCCGGGACTGATGTAGAGGGAAGGCAGGTTAGAGGGAAAATGAGTCTTTGGAAAGAAAACCATATAAGAAAGCTCATGGAACTTCAGAATATTGAATTAAATGTTCTGGTGCTTGTTGGCAGAAGAAAGTGCATCATATGCACATGCACAAACCACAGACTTTTAGGAAGCTGGTGCCTTTGCTGTGGTTGTGTAGGTCACTTTACAGGCTGCGTGCTCTCACCTAATGTATGAACCAAAGAACTCTTCATGCACATAGATGGGAAATTGTAACTGGAAATATTGCAGATGAGCCCCTGCCTGGCTTGTTGAAAGAACAGAGCTGCCACTGTCATGAGCTGAGGGCACCTGTGTTTGTCTCACCCTGTGCTGGACCCTACCAGCCTGCAGCTCACCCCTCCAGCCTGAGGTTTTGAAGAAGGCTGCTTTGATCCCTAATGTGCCTGTTGACTGACATGGCTCCTACCTCCCCTGAGCCTTCTGGTGCACACTGGAAATTAGGAAGCTTCTGGGAGGCTGCAGGAGGCATTTGCTCAAGGTATAAAACGAATTGCATATCTCCAGCAGAGGGGAAAAGCAGTCAGTTGGTTACTTCTGTCAGATTGCTTATTTTCTCCTGCCCTCAGTTGTAATAACCATTGGTCACACCACAGCTCAGAAGACAGCAAGGACATCACCCCCACAAACAGTGTGAGTCACCTTGTTTTCTCTGTGATGGGGATTTTTCAGCATC
This sequence comes from Phalacrocorax aristotelis, assembly GCF_949628215.1. Classification (NCBI taxonomy): domain Eukaryota; kingdom Metazoa; phylum Chordata; class Aves; order Suliformes; family Phalacrocoracidae; genus Phalacrocorax; species Phalacrocorax aristotelis. Next base: position 60,245,002 of record NC_134311.1, read on the forward strand.
TTCCTGTCAGCCCCCAGTTGAGCATTTCACCCCAAAGCAACCTGGCCCGCTTTTCACTTCCCTGTGAAAGCATGGCCCAGAGTCTGACTGTGCAACACTCCCTGCCTTGTCTTTAATCCTCCTCAGACATACTGCACAATTTTTCACCCTGTGGTCAACATAGTTTCATCCCACAAGGTTCACTCGGGGCAGAAGGCTTTCCTCCAGCTGCAGTGGGCTGCTGGCATGCACTGGGAGACCCTGTGCCAGGGGACATTTTGTTCCATGGAGAACAACAAGGAAATGCAACAACACCACCACACAACCGCAGAAAAAATGCGCTGTCGCTAAACCTCATGCAAGAGAAAGGGAAGAGTGTGGTAACAAGCCCCAGGAAAGGCTCCAGCAATGTCCGACAGAATAGCAGCACTCCTGTGTTTAACACGCCCATTCCCTGCTTGCGCTGCTTTCCACAGCAAGGATGTTATCCCCAGGACCCACAGCTCAAGCCCAAATCATGTCACCACACTCAGGCTTACCAATCCACTTTGCTTATCAAGCGTGGCAGGCAAGCTTCATGTCTCTGAGCAACTGCACAACACTGCACAGCTGCCCTGCACAGCTGCCCTGCTCTGGCCCCAAGCTGGCGGTCTCTCACTAGCAGCAGGGAAAGATCCTCTCCAAAAGTGCTCACAAGAGCTTTGGTGAAAAGTTTTAGCTACAGCTAATGCTAAACACTGCCGTATGCTTCTCTCTACTGTTGTCTATAGGGAAGTCAAAAGCTGGAAGGTAGGTTTCTCCTGGGGGGAATTTTAAAAAACAACAGGAGATTGGTGATTGCAGCCAGTATTCAAAAAGCTAGAACGGTTGCTCTACATTGGGATTTATTTCAGGGAATGACATGGAAGGAAGAAGCTGGAATGCCTTTATGCACTGTATCACACACACATATGTAAAATTACGTGTTCTGAAATGGGCTGTGGTTCCCATATTGCAATTGGAAAAGCTTTTAGATATTAAACACATTATTTTGCCACATACTGGCACTATCTAAAGTGTTAGCTATTATCCAGAGCTTCTTAGATGCCATTGAAGTTTCAAAGCATTTGAAGAACAGAAATGACTTCACTTCAGGCAGAAGCCAGTATATCCTCTTCTGGAACAACAGATTTTTTTTTTTTTTTTTAAACCTCTATGGGTTTTATTATGGTGGTCCTATTAGCAACAATATATTTAAGGATGTGTCAGTGTTTCCATTCTAAAACCCTATTTTAAAGCGTTTTATAACTCAGCTGTAAACATATGGCACTTGGCAGAGCCAGACACAATTCTTCTGCTTCTATAACAGGACTTTTAAAATTGTGCATGCACCCACGCACATATACAGCAATTGCAGGATCTTAGTCTTCAATGCAGTTCTGTAGCCCAAAATAATCTAAATCAAAAGAATAATTTGTCTTCAGCCTCTGACACAGCTCTTTATTTTCACTGCTCTCCTGTCATAGTCAGTATAATTTGTTTTTTAAACCTTAAAAGCAACTGCTCTTACACTGTACCCGCTTCTCCTGAGGGTTGTAACGTTACTGCCATGGGAGTTTCACCTAGGGAGGGAGCCTCCCTCATCCTCCCCTTGCGCATTTCTGCAGCAGGCCTATAATGAGCCATTTGGTAAACAAGCAGCAGTCTGAAAACCTCCTTTAGCAGGCGCTTACAAAAGCTACCTTTAAAAATAATAATATTTTTAAACACTAGGCTGCAGAGAGCTTTGATACATTTGCAGAACTTCAGTGAGGGAAACAGAGCTGCCAAGAAGTAATTTTTTTAAGTTTTGATTTTCACTCCTGTTCAGCTTTTTATTTTAAGGTGTTGAAAAGAAAACAAAGGAAATTAAATGAAAAGCTTCTTCGCTGAAGAAAGCCTGGCTGTTCCTTCCCCAGCTTCCCCAGTATAATCCCTCCTGTCCATTTCCAGATCTCCGAGGAGCCCTGTGTCTCCCACAGGCGTCCCAAGGCAGAGCAGACGGAATCCTCCCGGCACTTGTCAGTGGAGCTCTGGAGTGAGGGGTGCAAGTGGGGAGTCACGCCCAGCAGCTCTGGGCAGGTGCCCCCAAGGAGGATGTACTTCGCGCAAATGGCACAGCTCCCACCAGCTGGTAAAAGAGCAGGGCGTGCTCTCCACTGTTCTTCCAGGTCCTCTTTTTAGTGGAGTGATTTAGGGAAGTGAGAAGCACCACTGGCCTCACAGGGACCCTTCACGCACAGAAACTCAGCTGCCTGCTCCCATGTCTTGCTAATCCAGACACCTAAATCAATAAGGCTGTTCCAGACCTACATCTGGTTTTCATGTTAGTGATCCCTGAGGTCTGCCATGGGAACTGCTACTCACCCAATATATAGCAGAAGGATTTGTGGAAAAAAGCAGAAGCCAGAAGTATTTAGTCTTTTGGAATTACAGCTTCCAGAGCCTGTGTCTTGTATGTGCTTTCTGTAGCATCAAGAGGGCTCTGCAGTTGTGCTGCCAATCGTGAAATAAACGCAGCAAGCTGAAACCCACCACTGTTTGGAAAAGCCAGACATCAAGGGCCTACTGAACAAGCCAAGGAATATTGTTTATAGCAGAATTCCAAAACTCTATAATTTCTGAATTTAATCACAAATCCACAGTGTGGAAGTTCAATAGGCAGTTTAATTCCTCACAATTCTTACCTACAGAAAGTCACCAGAATTGCTGGCAAGTTGAAACACCTGCAGAAAGCCAAGAGCTGCACAAATGAGTGTTCATTTCAAATGAAGGCACAGAGGTAGCAGTCACTCAGGCTCACGGGCGGGGTGGGATGGTGCAACACAGTGGGGCTCTAAGGAAGACCTGTGATCTCTCTCAGCCACATGCCCTGCACAGAGCTTACCCTGCTACCTTCTCACCATCATTTGTCCAGTAGAGAGGCATTTAGTACTAGGGAAAGAAGAAACAAGCAGTTTCTCCAGGGCTACCTGTGCCCATGGTTTATAGTTTTGTCCAGAAACAAACACATAACTTGGTTGTTTTGTCCCCTTTGCTGTGCTCTGGTCCAGCCATAGCATATCCTTGCAGCATGTAAAAGCTGCTTGGAAAGACTGAAGCTATGGATATCAGCTAGCAAGCCAGCTTGTTCCCATGCACTGGTCCACCAGTGTTTCACAGAACTGCAACACCTGAGGAAAAGCTAGGACCTGTGGTTAAAAGCCATGTTTGGGCTTGGACACCCACCTTGTCCCCACACCACGAGGTGAGTCTATGTTTGCCCCTGACCACACTCATCTGTAGGCACACACTTGAATAGCAACAAGGATGAAACCCCTGCAAAATTACTGGCAAATTCAGGCCCTGAACTCAGCAGTTGCTGAAGCTCAGGCTTCTGCTCAGAGCTATCAGTGCAGCTGCACTTCTCAAGCACCGGTCCAAATGTCTTTCATTTTATTTCCCATCAGTAGAAAACAGAGGCTCAGTATTGCTGCTGGTAACAGATAACCTAGATGTATTGTAAGTAAAGTGGAGTGAGCAATGAGATAGCACAGGGAGATTGCCAGTGTGGCAAGCAGGCCAGAAACACACATTATTCTCCAGTTCAGAAGGGCAAACAGGTGCATAAACTAGCATTTTCAACACTTGGCTAAATGGAGTCAGTGCCATTTTAGTGCATCCAGTTATATCTCCCACACACACACCCAGACTAAACAGACCATCTAGGTACTAAACAACAGGCAACTAAAAGACCACATCATCCTGTCTGGTTTGTCAGGACTTTTCTAGGAGTGGAGGACTTGTGCCTTGGCAGTGTATATGCTTAGTGTTGTTCTCCAAATTCTTGTTGTAATTACTGTTTTCCTGATTTGATTCTTTCCAACGAAAGACCAAATGTTGGAAAATCTTTGCCTTTTACAAAAAAAAAAAACCAAAAACAAACCAACCAACCAAAACCAAAGCTTCTTGTCAGCTTCTGGCTTTTATTGCCTGCATTTCCTGTGTAAGGAAGTCAACACGCTCACAAAATAATGACATAAAACTCTGAAACGCATCTTACCACTTCCTCATGAGCCATGACCACTTCTTCCTCAACTGAGAGCAGTATATATAGTCCCTAATTATTGCTGAGAGGCAGGAACTGACCAGTGTAAGGCTCCAGGTTTCCAGACAAAACCAAACCGAACCTGGCCAAACTCTTATTTGCTACATTAACAGTAATGCAGCCCAGCATGAGGAACATAGCATAACACTGTATACACCTTGCAAGTGATGAAATGGAAAAAGAGAATTGCAGAGGTATGGAAAAAGTCCTGGATCATTCCAGATGAAGAATACAGCAACAGCTGGGAAAATGTGCTAGTGCAAGAGTTAATCTTTCTCACAAGGAATAACCTTCCCTTAGCAGACTGACAGTTTCAGATCCACTTGAAAACTCTGTGAGTACAGTCTGCCCCTACAATCACCTCTCCGTAAGGCAATGCTGAAGTTTCTTTTTCAGTATTTAGGTATCATCTCTCACTAAAACTTCCCAACATGACTATCAGGCTTCTCAGATGCCCGTTATATGATTTAGATACAGTATATGAAAGACATCCTAAATGACTAAGTAGCAACGAAGCAATACTGCTTACGACAGGCTATCAAAATTTTTAAGAGTGCTTAGTGTTTTTAATTTAGACCCTGGATTCCTGAGAATAGTTGGAGAAGTTCAGCTTTCACAACCAAAAGTCCCCCGACCTTACAGCAGACAGGAGTGGAGACAGCCTCCTCAAGGACATAAAAATTGCAGTGTGCTGGAGAACAAAGTGTGCTTAGGGTCAGACACAGAGGGGCACAAAGACATCCTGAGTGACTGGGCAGGATCTTCCCATGGTTACTGCTGCATCCACACCATACCTGGAAATCAGCATCAGGTGGCTAGAAAAAAAAGGCTTTTAAACTCAGGAAACTAAACACCTTCCAGAAATACCCCCTTACCTTCTCCCTGACCAAAACTGGCTGGAGGGGTGATGGTTGTCACAGTGCTGTCTGTCTTTCACAGCTCTGTCTTCGCAGTGAGGCAGACAAAGCATGACCGTGAAGTACATTTGTTCCTTTCAGCAACAAGTTAGCAGGACAATCATGCCTTCCACTTTGGTGGTTATTTTGGAATATTTTTAGTTACGATACTGATCTACTAAGCATTTGTCAATTAGAGGCACAAAAGAAAACATGTTTTCTTCAGAAACCATGATCTCCACTCATTAACTGCTGTTAGGCATTATACGACTAGAATCTTGCTGGGAAAGCTTTTCATGCAGTTTTCTCTGTTGCAGCTTTAGCCTCCTGAACTGGGTTGGTTGTGCTGCTAAGGGTTCCTTAACACGCAGGCAACATGGCCCAAGCAAGGCCAACCTTCATCCCAGACCCCTTGTTTTCAGAGGGGACAGAGGGCTTCAGTGATACCATTCGTAATGCATCTGATGAGTTGCAGTCTGCCTGACTCATTTCCCTGTGCATTGGAAAAGCTAGGCAATAAAGAAAGCATTACAAATAGTCATTGTGCTGTTCAACAAGATTCAGGTCATCTGGAATTCGAAACCCCAAACCCCAAATGATTTTTCCTGCCCACTGACCGGGCAAGATTTGGCACTGCTTCTCTCACAACTGTTGTTCTTATAACAGGCTTCCCAAGAGTGTCTGCCAAGATTACCCATGATGTAATTCCAGCAGTTACACCAAAGGAATATTTAGCTCTGTCCTTAATCACTCTTGTCCATTTTTTGACTTTCCAGAATCTTTCTATGAACAGTGGTTTGCCTTTGATTCCTGGGATGCCAAACCAAGACTCCTCTGTGGTTGGACAAGCAGTTCCATGGTCGGAGTAGTGGGAAGGCAGATAGTGTCGGTTCTGCATGCCAGCTGTGGCTGCTGCTTTAGGTCTCAGCTCACTGGCCCCCCTATGGTAAGCACGACTGAGCATCTCACCCTGCTCATTCAATGCTTTACAGACACTTCCAACACCATGGACCACAGGTACCAAGCAATATCTCCATTGCTTCCAAGTAAGCATTTTTCCAAATCCAAAGCTCTTGAAATGACATATACAAGACAAAGGCTAAAGGGGAAGAAAAGGAAAGTTAAAACAATGAAAGAAAGTTTGTACAAAACTCTGTAGAAGACTACTTACCAGCTGGCTCCTGGGACAGTTCGCGATTGTGGTACTTTCTAGTCATAATTGCTCTCTTGTGAAGAGCTATAGAAATCTGTCAAGGTTGGTTTTAGAAATAATGTGCTTTGTAGCCAATCCATGTTAATAGAAATCTTTGGTCCTATGACCTTGCAGATGTCTGCAAGTATAGCAGCTGATGTAATTTTCTTTCTAAGGCAGGTTCTTTTTCTCAGCGCATACAATGCTCTACTTTTACTAATGTTAGGGATACTGATACTACCTGTAAGGATGGGTCACAAACATTTCAGCTGACAGGTAGGTGCTACTTGATGCTGACAGCCCGGGGTGTTAGCAGAGGTAACACTCTCTTGTCTTCCCATGTGCGGTATGGAGTATACACTTCTACAGGGGAGGAAAATCCTAGCAACCTATTCTCTCAAGTAAAGCTATCCCTCACGCTTTCCTGTTACAAATCTTAAAAAGCTTTTTGTCTCATATTCAGTGTACTTTGTAACATGCTGTAATACCCCAAAATCTCTACTGCCTGTTGCATTGTCACAAGGCAAGGATTGGACATAGCACTTTTTGGTTTGTGCTCCTTGCTTCCCTGCTTATCCTTGCAAAAAAGCATACTTTCAAGCAGACGAGCACTTAAAAGGGTGGAAAATGTTCTTCTGTGAATGCTTTATCTCTAGCCAGAACTGCAGAGCAAGAGAATACCTGAGGGTATCATACTTCCCCAATCTATAAATGTATCAGCTATATTGCTATTTTTCTAAATCATATCCCACATCAAAAACAAAAGTCCCTGTAATTCATCTACTTTTAAAGCAGAAATGGAAGGCTGGATGATTTTTCAGTAAAAATCTGTATTTTAATAAAATTTAAGGCATCGCAGTGAAATAAATTTACTTCTAGTGCAAATCCACTCTGTGGAACTACAGACCTAAACTGGCACAACTCAGAAAGCAAAATTTCCCCACGTTAAGCAGCATGCCAGTTTGCATGCACTTCTGTTACTTATACCCATTTATATGAAAAACTTAATTGCAACTAGACAGAACTGAGAGAAAATTTAGCTCAAACTAATTTGACAGAAGACTAAAGCATTATTGAAGTGACTTTCAAAAGTCTGTGTGAAAGCTTTCAACAGGAAACTACGGATATACAAAGAAAATGATGGAATATCGGTTTTCTATAGAAGAGAGATCTACTAATGCAAAGCACTCAGAGCATCTTCTACCCTCAAAAATACTAGGAAGCCAGTTTTACTTTTTGAGAGTAAAAAAGGAAAAAAAATTAAGCAACCCAGAATTTCATCTGTACTGCAAGAACTGTTGCACCTATTAACAGGTCTGTGCACTGTCTTGAAAGAGCTCCATCTGTTCTACTAGACAACCACAGTGAAATAGAGTCTGTCTTCTTGTTGCAGCTCTAGCCTCAGAACATTACCTGCAGTTTCTCTCCATCTAATAAATTCCTTGTCACGAACATGCAATCCAGATCTAGCTCCACTGCCATAACATTAAAAACAAAAGATTTTGAGAATAAGACATGAAGCACTCCAAGGGAAGCAGTCTTGGGTTTCAGATGTACCTTACAGTCCGCGTCTCCCATATGTGCCTTTCTTTTCCTTTTTCATGCTGAAAAGTTGTGCAGTTTTCTCTAATGGGAAAACTGGAGGTGGGAATGAAGTAAGTGTCGAAACACTAAAAATCTAGATGAAGGTGACGTAATTCGGTAACGAAAAATATCTCTCTTGGCTTCTCTTCTGGCAGAATCAATAAAGGCAATCTGAAGACAAACTTATGGGCAAAAGTCAGTTTCTTGGGCTGCAAGACAGCCTTATAATACAGAAATATCACATCTTTCAGGATTTCACTCATCAAAAGAATGAGGATTCGATGGTAGCCTATTTGATATGGAAGAATCAGTTCCCTTCACTACTGAATAGCAATCCTGGATTTTAAAAAATTCTCATTTAAAGGAGTGTTGAAAAGCACCCAAACACTTGAAGACAATGATGGCAGTGGTGTTGAGCTGTGTATTTCAAATATATGGCTCCGAACAGAAGGTAAGTAATTTGAGATATTGTCTTCTGACTAGGCTTCCTTATGCTTCAGAATTAATTGCAACATGTAAAGCTTTAGAAATTACAGAAATATTTTATTGGATTTCACCAAAACAACCCTCAAGCTTTTTTTTTTGTTTTTGTGGAATCCCATTCCTGGGTTCTTCCTACCTCCACAAAAGAAGAGCAGTACATATCTAGACATGTTTGCTTGAGAGATCAGCCAAGCCTTTGTTGGTCCTTGAGGGCTTTTAACATGGAGCAAACTGTACTGCACAGCACCTCTGTTGACACGTAAGAGATTTTATTCAGTCACGAAAACAAGCCAAATAAACTTCCTTCAGTCCTGAAAGAAGAATAAGCCATTGTGCTCATCAAAAGCAGGTGGCAACCATCAGGACCGCATTTAATTCTGAAGCCTGATCTTCAAATAGGCTTCAGTTTTGCCATCTACATAACCCACAATATCCTTACTACTAAATTATTTCTAAGAGGCAAAAAAAACCCCAACCAACCCTGCCACAAACTATTACAGAATGGAGTATCCCTCTTGTTCCTGATTGCCTGAGGCAGAAAATGCACCTAGGACAAAATAATGAAGAAAAAATGTAATGACGATTCTATACTTGGAAGGGATAGAAGTCACAGAAGCTACAGGTTAGTACTATGAGGTCAGGACAACTAAGCTGTCAGCAAGACTTGGTAAAGACTCATATTTTACATCACAAGTTGTACAAAGATTCAGATATTTTTCCTCCTTAATCTTCCAGTAACACAAGACTCACTATCAGAATTCATGAGCACACTGGCATCTCTTGATAGTTGCTTGCTGCACACTAATTCTCTTCTCAGCTGAAGACACTAAAAAAAAAAAGTGAAGGTGTTCAGACCATGTAGTCAAATATAACATCATGTAACATTCCTAAGATGATAAAGATGTTGGTAATGCAGAAAGCTCCTCTTCAATTTTCAACCATGCATATCCCATTCTTCGCTGAGGGCTGGAAAACTCATACAGCTCCTACAGAGCAAGGGCTCCAAAAAAGCAGAAATGTTGCTGCCAGCTGGTGAGAAAGAACTCCATGCTGGGTGGAGCGAACTAGATGGCTCAAAATACACAAAATACTTTAGAAAACTCAATCCAAGAACAGCAAGAACTGTCCCTGTATATATTCGCAGCACATCTCAGCTCTGATGGACACTTGAGTGGGAACATACCCCAACACACACTACCATCCTACACCAGGGCAACATGTCAAGGCTGTTGGTTGCATAGACCACATATCTTCAATCCCAGGCAGCATTTGGTCCCTCCTCTGATGCACCAGGTCTTCTTCCACCAGCAACGCTGCCATTCCTCAGCAGATTTTTGAGGAACAAAGCATTTCTTTCCTGGGCTTGGTGCTCATATTGCTCACCACCATAATGCATCAAAGTTGCAAGCTGGGCATTTAAGATCTAAGAACTACCTGTACAATTCAGCTCCAGTACACAGACACCATAAAGGAGGCAGAATCAACTTTCAAAAAACTAATTTTAATCAAAACAAAAAAATTGTTGATCATTAACAAGTTTATAAAACAGTGATTTAGTTACATAAATAAATTGATATCAGTGTATCAAATCTTAATTACTTTCAACTTCATGAGCATGTTTACATGGGTGATGAAGTACAACCTTTTTACCTATTATAATAAATAAAATGGAGAGCATGAAATAGTTTTTCTAAACAAAAATACCTACAAACATACCTCTAGCATGTTCTCTAATGAAGGGAACAAGAGACACTGGACAACTTTTGCACCAAAACATAAAAACCGCTTTAAAAAGCACAAGGATACAGAACCATCAGCTAAAGTAAAGACACTATACTGTAACCAAAGTTGGTATTTAATAATATAATGAACAGTTTGGTAGTTAGATCTCCAGTTTGGTTATTTTAAAGCATTAAGACAAGGCAAGATAGAAGGCTGCTTTTGTTTGAGTAATTCTAGAGAAAATAAAATATATTAAAAAAACAAACTGAAAAGTAGAACAGTCATACCTACACAACTTTCTGTCCTGCACAAAGTCAAAATACCTATGCAGAATATATATATATAATATATATATATGTTATTTGTGCACAAAGGTTAGCTTATTATTAGCTCACTGCAAAGGCGTAATGTATCATGTCAATCATTTTGGAAAACATTTTGCATTTTCTGTCAAAAAGGATATTTCTTTAAGTCTTCTAGGCTAGGAGGCACAAACCCCAATTCTGGCATACTGTATTCTTAATGCTAAGGCTTGCTGCTCTGGCTGTGTATTTTTTGTTGTCCTTCTTTACTATAGTGCCTGTTACAAGCATGTGTGTATGTGTGTATACATATATATGTATACACAGGTTGTATAAATATATATATATAAAATTTTCCCCAATAGGTATCAGTCCAACCATGCAATCCAAAAGGTGGCTCTGCATAGATGCCCAGCATATAGTTCACCACCTGAGCCAACCCTGAAGCAAGGCGCACTGTAGTCCTTCTGATAGGTTTTCTTTTTTGTTTAAAACCAAGCTACTGCAGCTTCAAGTATTTTGCATTACATAGATTTTTTATAAATTAGTTAATGTTATATTTTTCAATATTCAGACATATACTATAATATATATACAGTACAATAAATGCTCTCATTCTTTTTTTAATTTTTTTTGATAAATCCCTGAGAATGTATGTTGACAGTCGCTAAGTTTCCACATGCACAAGCATTGTGTGCCATGCTTCTGGATGAACAGCACTGCAAAGCCACGTGGTCAGCCTTTTAACTATTAGCATTTCATTTGTTGGTTTGTTTAAATATGCTGAAATGTAAGGATGAGTTACAAAGGAGTAAAGCTGAATCCATTCGAGGTACTTATCACAGGATGGAGGTGTTTTGTTTGGTTTTTAAAGCCATTGCAATATATGTTTGTTTTTGAGGCTGTGAACGTATACAGAAAGAACAGGAGAGCGATGTGGGCTTTTGCCACTTGACAACATATACTCAGTGTAAACCAAACCTTTTTTAACCTCTCTCTCATACAAAACAAAAAAAAAGAAAAAAATTAAACACACAAACTTTCACAACATGACAGTTTAGTTTGCAAACGCAATATAACTATACACATATAATACCGGTGTGGCTCTGTTTCTTTAAGTTAAAAAGGATACAAAGGCAGGCTCAAGTAAAAACAAACCACCCCTCCCACCCCCAGCCCCCCCATTCACACATTTTCATCAACCAAATCGCTCACGAACCAGCATCATCAGTTTCTTTTTGCCTTTGTAGATTTGCTTTAGGTTGTCAATAAACTGTGTAAACTGGATGTGACCATCATGAGCCATTAAGAAGGTCTCTCGGGCCTTGCTGAGGAACTCTATGAACTCACTATAGTGTCGCGGGCTGATGTGAGTGAGACGTGAATGAGTTGTATTAATGTAGGCTCCGATCGTGGCATCCAAGAGTTGCCGTAAAGGGGCTTTGTCCAGTGACATGAGCTTACCAGAGTTCCTCCTTCCATGAAGTCCCACCATGCCAGGAGTGGTCAAAGTACACCTGCGCAAAATGTCTGACAGTACTGTTGCACATTTGACACTTTTGACCACCAGAGGTATTATAGCTGCTAGCTCATTTTTCCCAAGGGAGTGGCTGAGCGCACATGCCCACAAAACGTCATTAATGGCAGGGTGTGTGTCCTGATTGTAACTCAGGTTGAGATGTGTCATGGCCAAAGTGGCCAGCTTGTAGGCCCGCATGGGGTAACCACGGTGCTCCATGTATCGTGCTATAGTGAAAAGCTGTGAGTAGCTCATGCCGGTTGTAGCAGCATCTAGAACGATTTGGTAAGCAGTCTCAAAAGCTATGTGATCCTTTTCACATAAGGTCAGTGCAGAGAGGGCACAGTTTTGAGGATCCTTCATGGCACACTGTAGAGCAAGCGTCCTAGCACTGCCAGCCAACTTCTCCTGCTGATGGCAGTCCAGGTGCAGACGGACGATGGTGCTGTTGGACATCACTGTTGTAGCAACAATACTAGTGGCTTCTGTTGGAGTGAAAAGTGTAAACCAGTTTTGCATGATACTATCCAGTGCATAAACACCTGGGGAGAGAAAGAAATGACTAGCCACAACTGATAAAACGTAGCAGATACAAATATTCAGCAAGAGAATACATTTGCAGCGAAGTCTAAGAGGTTGCTGTACATCCAAAGGATGTGCTTCAGCAAGAAGGGCTAAACCAGATAGCATGGCTGGAAAAGGATATTAAAACAAAGGACACTGTGCAAACTCTGTAGCAAACTCTGAAATGCAGAGAATAACAAAAAAGCCTGCAAGATAAGCTTTAATCTCCTGGTGTGACAACTGTGCTGTTTTACTTTTTATTTAAGACAATTTGGATAACAAGTTCTGGCTCATTTGGTCTCGTCGCATCACTCAAACGCAACCCTCACACTGAACACTTAAAAGAAGGCAATCTTAACTTCTTTTCTCACTGTGGATCTCAAGGCACAGTGTGTGCACAAAGATCGAAGTAGCCTAAATGGCTTTCTGAATAGAACACCATGGCATATCCTAACAGAACACACTAAGCACACCTTAAGAAAAAAAACAAACAAACAAAGAAACCCCAAACCTAACCCTCATCTCCTCCCAACAGGCTTTTCAGATACATCTTGTATCAAATTCATATGTGCTTGAACATTAAGATCCTTATTAGGGAAATACTCTGAGCAATATGAACTACTGGATATTATCTGAAATAGGTATTTTCCTTAGTATCACTTTATTCCAGGCATGTGTGTGTTTGGCAGGGGGAGGAAGGGGGAAACAGTGACTAATGGGTTCCATAAATTGAACCTTATAGCCAACTAGAGTGCCTTATTATTGCTAGAGGCAGTTTACGCACATCTGCGAGCCCACCTAAACCACACCCAGAGGTCCTCATTTTCTCTGTAGGACTCTGATGCTTCCTATGTACTCCTTCACTCATGTGCAACAATCCAGTATAGCCAGAAAATACCAGATCTTCATCTAAATAATCAGATTCCTTGCTTTACCAACTTGATTAAGTCTCAAGAGTACTTTGCATGACATTATAGGTTCTTTATGGGATACTTCTATTAGAATATGTAAACTAATTTAAAGCAGCATTAAAAACAGCATTTTATTTGCCAATATCCAACTGCACAAAATAACACCCAGGCACTAATATCTGTAAGATTATCTTAGCAAAGATATAAAAGCAATAAAACAAGAGCATTGCATGAAAACTGGCAGACACAAACCACTTTTTGGCTGAGGGCATACAAAGGCAAGCTATATTTTCCCATGCTACTGACAACATTAATTTCCCAGTTAAGCATAATGTGAAGAATAAACTAATCCATAGAATAAGCAGCAGCAATCTTCTGAAGTTCTGAAACTCAAGAAGCATCGATGTGAAACAATCCAACTTATAAGTACGAAAAAGGAATAAATAGGGAAACTTGCTTTCCAGAAATACCTTTAGTGGCAATTAAAACTGCTCCCTTATTTTAGGTACTTATATTGTCCCCACTACCACAGTAACTGATTTTTTTTTAATACAGCTACACAGTTTTCAGTGCACTCATCTTCACTTTCAGATTCTTTATCCTCATCTTGCAGATGGTAAACTGGAATACAGAAGCTAAGGGACACCTCATCAAGACACACAGGAAATCTATGACAAAGCCCAGAAATGAACAGACCGTCCTGCTGAGTGCACTATTCTCCCACTGCTGTCCTCTTAGTGTAAGGCTGGTTCTGCTCCCACCTTATTTTCACTTTACAGGATTAACGATGGATGCATTGGCATTAGGTTTCCGTTACAGTGCAGATGTGAGGCCTGCACATCATAGCCACACGACAAAGACGAGTTACACTAAGCTTGGATTGACTTAGGGGCTTAAAAAATCCCTAACAATTAGAACCCCTTCATGAGATCCTGTCTGCCACACAATAGGAGGCATCCTCAGCATTTCATTCACCTTTTTTTCCTGGTTCCTCCTCCCACAGCTGATTAGACAGCACTCTCACCTGCCTTTCAGAGCAAGCAAAGTTGAAGCACAGTGCAACAGCCCATAACCATGAGCCTTTTCTCTACTACAGCCCCAAAACCCATGATGGAGGGGGCAAGGTGACATCTGAGATATTTCCCATAGGCTATCCACAGCCCCACCTTGCAGGGGAAAAGTCACACTGCATTACTAAACTACTGTCTCACTTTTTTCCTATAAAAACCACTCATCATTGCCATGTCTTCTCACCAAAGGAATTTTATAGAGAACAGAAAGTGGGAGACATTTGCAGAACCTGGGTGTTGACAAGCAAGATCAAGCCCTCTAAGATTAGCTGACAATAGAAGCATCTCAGAACATACCTACTTCTGTTGCACATGTTACCAACCACCTCACCATTTCCCGCCGTCGCCAATTCAGTGTTGACAGTGTCATCCGCATCACCTGTTAAAACAACACAAACAAAATACAAATTAATCCTATTTAAAAAAGGCAATATACCAACAATTAGGATCTTAAGTCACTCAAATACACTGAAGTTCAAAATGGCAGCCTCTTGCCCTCTCCACTCTGTTACCTCTTTTTTTAGCTGATATGTCAAACGACTTAAAAAAATATTCAACTGCAGATCCTTTAAGGCTAGGAGAGAGATTGTTTTATCCATGGGGCAGAAACACCCCCACACACACTCCCACCCTGCCCCCCATCCCACCCCCCCACCCCCCCACAAACCCCCCTCCCCTGGCCCAACCAATTATTAATTATTCTAATTAAATTATATCATGTCTCCTCCCTCTGCACAGTAATCTTTAAAGTAGAAATGTGTCAACTCTTGTTGGGCAAACTAACCCCTTCAACTTCCCTCACCTGCATTTCTTTTCATTGACTTCAACGATACAAACAGGAGTTACTATCCTGTGATTTGACTGGCTGCTTATTGTGCAAAGCTATATATATACAATTCCAGACATATCCAGGTATTATTAAGATATCTTAAGATGAAGAAAGCAAGTAGTTTTCATCATACAATATCAGTGATCATACTGTGGTATTACTATTTGTAGCAAATAAAGAGCATAATAGGTCAATCATAGAGCTTTCAGCAATGATCTTTACATATTAAACTCAACAAATGCAATCACAAAACAGCCTTAAGTCAGCAGCATTTGTTAGAGGGTTCTCAACCCATATCGCCTCCCAAACCTAAGGTGACTTCAAAGTGGCACGTAGCCCTCTGCCATATTTGCTAATACTGCCACCTCCTTTAGTCCTACGCTGTAGATAGGATGATTAAGACAGAAAGATTGCTGAGGAGCACAAATGCAGCTGATCTTTGAGAAGTCTCGTTATAAGCAACCATGAGCGGTTCCAAGCTGGCTTCCAAACATTCCTACCTTGAGGCTCTGGCGACTGGTTGTACATCACCCAAGGTGACAGGATAAGGCCAGCTTTGCTGGCCTTAGACATTGTGGTATCATTTTAACTAAACGGTAATTTAAGGGCTAGACTGGAGAACAGCATTTTGAAAGAAAGCAAACTGATCTATAAGGAGCAATGCAACACATTTTAAAATATGAAAATATGGCTAAGGTAAATCATGGAACTAGCCTTTTCTTGAAGTCTGTCTGGAGGAAAAACAGGCAGCCCCAAGTCAAAATGCATCAGAGTGCAATTATCTCTTGCATCAAAGGGAAGGAGTCTAGGTGAATTCCTGTATTGATGCACATGCAAATTGAAGGCTAACACTCTTCCATATCCACGACGAATTTTCAGCTTCCCCCAAGTAGAGTAAATCCAAGATAAAATACAAGGTTATGGACTGAATTCTGCTCTCGGTGAGGGAAGGAAAGAGGTAAAAAAAAAACCAAAAGAAAACAATGGTGTGAATGATGACTTCTCTAAAAGTCTTCTCTGATGACTTCCCTCACTGTGGTCTGTAAAAGGATCAGTAGTCACAAAAGCCTTCAGCATGTGTAGTGGGCATCATAGTACCAGTGTAGACAGTCCTAACTCGAGAACAAAAAAATACCATATCTAGTTTCTTGACATGGAAAAGTTTCTTGACAAACCATTTTGGAATTAGGTTCCTTTCATTTGATTAAACTCACAAGCTGAGAACAGCAAGAACAGGGCCCTTTACTGATGATAAAAAACCCAAGGACTTCAAATAAAGCATGTAGTGATGTCCTGACCAAGTAGGAGTTAAAGTTAATTTATACTGCAGCACATGTAGCCAAAGAACTGTTTCAATTCTGTTCAATACATTCTTGAGCTACCTCTTCCTAAAACGGAGTTCCACTGCTGTCCAAGATCTATCCAAGATCTGTGGTATCAATTGAAGAGAGCTTCTCAACAAGTCAAGAAGTCTGAAAATGATAAGAAGCCCCTGGAAGTTACATAGCTTTCTGAAAGCCAAGCTCTCTTCCACACAGATAAACTTGACTTTGTCTTGATGGATCTTTATAAGAATTTCTTCTAGAGGAACAGACGATCTCACCACCCATAAGAGAATCAAGAAATAGCCAACCAACCATTAGCTCCTGCACCAATGTGAAACCTTTTCGTCATGCTCATTGGAAGGAGGTTCATTTATTTATTTGTTCGTTCACAGGTTTGGGGGAAAGGACACCATTCGCCAAATACACGTTGAGAGATCACCTGTACTAGCATGCTCAGCAGTTCTGCCAGCAGTACCTGTTTGCATGTGTGTGGTAATACCTGCACTGATGCAGCACACAACATGCAAACAGAGGAATACAAGCCCCTGCTGTACCTGCAGATCTTATAGCATCTGTACCAGCAAGGTTCTCAAGGACAGAATACCCATGAGGTGCTCCAGGCCCATTTGGCTATGCTGATGACCTCCTTCCACAGCTAATATATAAAAGCTTTCCCTCTGCTGAGTCACATAATACATTCTGCCATTGGAAACAGGGACAAAGAACCCAGGAGTCTACACATTACTCCCAAATCCAGAACAATATAACAGGCTTTTCTTCGCAGCGATCTCCGTGACAGAGTTGTAAAATTGCTGGTATCACCTCCTCAGCCCAACCAAGCCAACATGTCATTGCTGTAGCTGAGGCAGAACAGGATACCTGCGAGGCCACTGCTGTTTAGTTTACCACATGAGGGGAGAAAGTTTTCTAGGGCTCATAAATGTCTTAAGTAGTCAGGTACTAGATAGTGCATACAGACAATCTAATTGCCATTAAGTCAGGGGGCTGGGAAGGGGGAAGCCTCTGTAGGCCACTAAAGACAGTGCTGACACTAAGGTTTTTGCAGGAAAAGCATTAATGTAGAAATCTACACAGCTGTGAGTTACTACTAGAAGACTGCTATGTATCTTCCTCTGGAAATCAAACTACCTTTAAGATTCTTAGAACACCTTTATAAGCTTGGGACAGAAAAGTGGACAAGTTCTATACCATTTTGTTCCAAACCCTGGGAGTAAGGAGAAAGTATGGGTTCATGATATTTCTTTCACTAGACCTCACTGAAGACACTCTGATGACACCACATCAGATACCACAAAGGGGTATCCATGAATACAGCGATATCCAAAATGTGTTGCTACCACTGAATGATACTTGGTAAATGCTTGAGGTCAATCATAACGATCTTTCTCTCTCAGGTAAACAAACATTTAAGGCAGAAACATACCAAGATGTGAAAAAAGCAGATTTTCACAGCAACCTTGGGAATATGAGAGGCTACCGAAGCACACAGAGTCTCAGCTTTCTGATTAAAGACTTTAGCTTCTAAACGTCTAAATAGGCAAATAGTACCTTTCTTTGGCATGAGAAGCAACTGGGATAATATCCTTTCCCCAGAAGTCTTTCGAGCTTTGTTTACTGAAGCAAAGTAATAAATGGTTTTCTGATCTTTGCATGGTTTTTTGAAGAAGTCCCTGAAGAGGGATGAAGAGATATATTTTGGTTGAAATGAACTGTGTAAACTCCAAGATTCATCAGTGTCAGGCAACATTACTCCAGATACCTAAAACTTAGCTGTCTCCTTTTAGTTTGTGAAGTGTCTTCTAAGAGCCTGAAAACTGGTCTGAGGTTCTTGTACACCTCAAGCTGAGTCTGATGCATCTGACCATCCCACAGCTTGTGGAGTAAAGGATTTTTGATGAAGGAAGTGAGAAGGCTGCTGTTAGTGCAGTCTGCCTTAGAAACAGGTCATTATGGTTGACCTTGGCTTTCTCTAGTAATTCATCAAGCACGTACCATACCTCATTTAGGGGAAACAAAGGCACAAAATGCAAAGAAACCCCTTAAGGCCATGCAGAAAATACAGTGCATTTCTGGCAAGCAGAATAATTTTGCTTTCCAGCTGGTCCTACATATACTGCTGAACCCATTGCACTGGTCCTCTCTCACCCCTGGACACAAAAGTGGCCTGCAGCCAGCCGCTCCTAGCTCTGTGTTCCACCCAAATGGCACAAAGGGGCTGCACAGACTCTTGGTCTCTATTTACCAGTCCATTGAGCTTTGTATCAGGAAACAGAATCTAAAAATTACAGACAGAGCCTGAAGAGGGAACGGTCCTCAGCACTTAAAAGCTATACCCACCAAAACTAGTTCAAATTCCTTTCTTTTACTGTAATAGTAATGAACAAGGGAAATACCTGAAGGCCCAACTCCAGGGAAACTTTCAGAAGGGTGATGTCTGGCAAGCTGTCCATGAGCGTTGCTATTTTAAATGCATCCTGGGCAAGTTTGAAGATGTGTGATGATGAGTGGATATTCTTCTGGATAGATTCTAACACTGTTCCCAGCCTTTGAACATCACCTGCAAGGTGTAAACAGAATCACCAAAATGGAACAAGCTCACAGAACATGCAGAGATGCATTTTAATTGAGCCTGCTGTTGCTATGCAATAGTACAATGCTTCAGTTATACACACTTTGTTTCTAGTAACCTTCCACAATTAAATTGCATATGAATGAAAGACTAAAACTCCTCTAGTGCCTGGTGATGTTAGTGCACCACATGTCAGAAGTCATCCTGATTTGTGAATTTTAGAAATGATTGTCCACTCCTCGGTCTCACAGTCTGCATCCTGTGTCAGAAGAACAAAAAGCTGTCTCATCAGCCTCAAATCAAGCTACCACCAGCTTAACTACTTTGAAAATAAAATTAAGCGACAGGTTTAAGCTAGTTCAGTTTGTTGTACCCATTTCAAGCTCCTGTCGGACTGCAATTTGGATTCCTAAACACAAATTTTATAATCTGTTTACTTCCTGCAATATTAAAAGCATACACTTAGTTGAGTACATAACTCACAGCGATATACCTTTGGCTGCTGTTAGCATGGTCGATGCCAGCTCACACTGCTGGGATTCGATGTGACTTAGGGTGAACCAGCGGGGATACCGGTTTGGAACAACTGACGCAATGTGGTGCGGGCGGGACATGTCTCCTGAAGGAGCTGTAGATTCCAATACTAGCAACCTGAAATAAGGAAGAAATCTTCCTTCATTAAATTATTATTATTAGGTTACGCATGTGCAAAACTAAAGCTGCAAGAACACTTGGACTTGTTTATGAAATGTCCCTTTTTGATTAGTAAGAAAAAGACTGGAAAACCTCTTCTCTTCTTGGGGAATCTTAAAAGTCCATTTGCCAAACTTGCCTATACCAGTGAGCACGTGCAGGAACTCACAAGAGAATTAAGCCACCCATTAGTCAATACAGCAGAGACCTCCTACCGCATGAATACAACTGAATCTCTTCTGCTTGCCTCGTTTCAGTCTTTGAACTGCAGCCCTCAGGAAAGGAAGTGGAATAGTTCTCAACTGTGCTGAGAACATGTGAATATTTTGTGGTACTTGGAACATACTTTCTTCACTTACAAATGCTCAAAGTAAGGAAGAGGGATATTCAACAAGTCATTTGGATTTTGATCTTGCAATAAATTCAGACATGAATTTATGTCCAAAAAGGACATTCTACTGTTCAACTATGACTACTTTTTGAAGTCCTTAAATGTTACCCTACCAACATTATAAAATACACCATAATCTGATGTTAGGGTCCCAAACAGCAGTGACAGAGGAAGCTTCCTTTAATGTTACTCTTCAGATTCCATTTGCTAATTCTGAGGCAAAAATTTATTTGAATATGCACCAATCTGCAGTTTTATCCACCAAGGAGAGTCCGTACTTAGAAAATGCAAATTACTGTGTTTGTTATTGACTACTACAACACAAGTGATGGCTCATAACAGAGACTCAACTGATGGCCCTTACAATACACTAGATACAACCAGTACAGTAGATGCTACATAAATGCCAGTGCAAAAAGTAGGAGTGAAGAAAAACAGGCATTTTTATTCAACACAATTAAGCAGAGTTTCAAGACATGAATGGTTAATGAGACAATGTCCAGAAGACAAGCCTTTCCAGTGCTTAGTTTCTTGATCAGCTTAACACCTGAGTTCTGTTTCTACCAGCTTTCATATGCAAGTGATTTTCTAGCAGGAAGTCATCTGGGAGGATAAAGGAAATCAAATCTCTTTTCTCAATAAAATTGAAATTACTGAATATTGAAAATCAAACAAATTGTGATTTTCTGTGATATGATATTTCTTATGCAATAAGCTCAATGAAACATAAGTTACAATTTCTTGCACTTAATTAAATACCTAAGTTCTTAAAGTAACTGGAGTGCATGTCCTTTTTTTTAAAGTAAGATAATTTTAAATGCCATCAGTTTTCCATAGGTTCCTCAAGCATATGACAGTATCTTTAAGAATTCCCTGAGAAATGTAGTTTTGAATATATGGAAGGATATCTAGCAGGCATATATAAACACAACATACCACATAAGTAACTATCAGCAGATTATATTAACATTTTCAGACACACATATGTGCATGCTAATATAAAAAAATAAAAGACTTCCCTTTTGATTTGTAGCAAGAGTCAAACCTCTTCCCTAGTACCGAGACACCTCTTTTTATAGCTTTATACACATAAAAATAAAATTGATATAAACTCTTCAGCTGATTTTTTCCAAGCATGTAAAGAGGGTGGAGGGAGAGATGCATTATTAGATGTTTTCAATAAAGAGTAAAAATCCCAACCATTTAATGTAAAAAGGGATTATTAGGTTATGAGTAACAGTAAATAGACAAAAAACATGAAAGAAAGAGGCTGTTTTGGGGAAATCTTTTGTCACTTTGAATTTCATTGCCAGCCTCTACGTTCTTTTGCTGTGAAAAGAAATGCTGTTGTGAATTGGTGGCTTTAATGAAAGTTTGGCAAGATGAAGGAACATCAGAACAAGCACAAGCAGATTTAACATTCTTCACTCCCCCCCCCCCCCCCCCCCCCCCCTTTATAACATCAATTATTTAGCTAGGTTTTAGCAAAGCTACCTTGTGATTAAACATCACCATTAAAGTCTGGCTCCCAAAGCCTGGGTGAAATTCAGGCTTAACAAGGGATCAGCCAAACTAAGCCAAACATTCAAGTTCAGATTCCAAGTGAGCAGTCAACTAGGTCACTGCAGATCCACATTCTCCAAGGCTCTGATCCATATGTTTCGGTGCTGCAAGCAGAGAACTGTAGACAGAAATGACTATCAAGGATAGCACAACCCTGTCCTTGCAGACCTGAGGTGTACGCATGAAAGGCTTTACGGTCTCAATTTCCATTGATTTCATATTGAGTGTTCCACACACTAAAATAGGATTCAAAAAATGAAACAGCAACAGATGATATTGAATACAGAGAGGTAAAATACTCTACAGCTGCCATCATGGGTCATTGATCTGTGTAGACTGACACTAAACACTTCTGTCTGGAGAGCAACTAGCTGGGGTCTTGGAAAGTTAACTACTTTAATAAATGCTGCAGAAAAGAAGGAACTGTGCTCCACTTCTAAAAGCATGAGTGACTGCACAGATTTCTATGCTTTACCTTTACTAACTTCCACATGAGATTTTTGTCCTTGCCACAGCCACTTCCTCCCTGCCATGGAAGAAAAGATGCTCAAGTTTTCCTCTTCTGATCCATTCACCCTCACAACCATGAGACAGACATTCAATCTCCATGTTTGCTTTCTTCTTTCCCCCTCAAGGCAGTATGAGGTTCCTTTTAATTTGGTTTGTATTGTGAGTCCTTTATATACTGAACTATCGCTTTGGTGTGAATGCAAAGAGTAATGAACCTTCTTCAGGAAAATTTGAGAAAAGCTGAGGAATGCAGACAGACATGGAATAGAACGTGTCTAAATCTGCCATCACCACAGTTCAAAAGAGCAGTCCACACTTCTGAAGAAAGCCAAATATCAAAATACAGAAAGACTGATTATTATCTAGGGCTGAACTCTCATCTGCCTTATAAAGCGATGACAAGAGGGCTATGGACAACAGCCCCGATTACGCTGATGTCTCCTGTGATTTTATCAGATGGAAGTGAACAGACAACTATTTCTTATACTGGTCTGTTTGAAAAGTAACTTCTTTGGCTGAGATGACAGCTTCATACCAAAAGATGGCTGGAGCTGCCCATGACTAACTGGAGATTTCATCATTTGGATCTTTCAGTGTCTTGCTTTTTTTATTCCAGTTGAGAAAGGAAACTTCCAGAAAAAAAATTTCTCAGTTATGATTGGTTTCTGGGGAAAGCCCAAATCCTTGTTCAAAAGGAATGGCATGCTTCTGTCATCTTCACTGAAGCATTCAGTGCACTGTACAAAGCTGCTGATGGATGTCTATTCCAGCCTTTCAGCATGGTTTCAGTAGCTTAGTTTATGGAGGAAAACTTCACACAAACAATCTCGGAGAAACACTTTAAGATAGTAACTGAAAACACATACAAGAACACAAGTCTACTTTATAAAATTGAATTTTCTAAAGAACAGAAAAAAACCCCAAACCCCCCAAACACACAACAAACCCCACCCACCACACCTTGTACTATCTTGCTGATCTGATATGACCAGGGTTATTGACACACTCAACTTGCGATAAAAGAAGTGGGGTATACTTCGACGGCCCAGACAGCTTTCTGATCATACATTTGAATGTTCTCAACAGTTCATTAATAATGCATTTTTGTCTTTTCAATATATTTCCTAAAATGCTAATCATAAGCAGCAACTATGCAGGGTCACTCTTCATATTAGACTCTTTCCTTAACTTCCATTACTAGACAACTCTCGGAGGCAAAAAACCCAAGCTAAGTAGACCTTTGGCCTGACCTGATGTAGCTATGTTTTGTTCTTATGCATGCCTTCCCCTTTAGTCCTTTGAACACAGAATTATTTTCTCCCCATTTAGCTTTCTGGAGAAACTACCTCCAGAAAATACACCTCCAAGCCACTTGAACACAACCTGTCTGGTAAAGCTAAATGCTGCTTATGTGGATAGTAAGTCCTTCAATCACTGTGCAATCACTCTTATAATAACGACAGGAAAACGCAATGTCTTTTTTTTTTAAATCTGGGACTTGATTGCTCTTAGTATTCAGTTGCGGGCATTCTTTGCCAGCCATCAACTACAAGGGTCTTGACTAGACAATCCAGATTGGACCAGTTTTTCCCCTGCATTGTATGCCGACAATAGATTTATTGCTGATCATTTAGGCCATTGAGACTTCCTTCAGAAGGCTTTTCTTAGCCACCATTACCAACCTGGCCTGCCTTGAGATAAAGAGAGCACACACTAAGCACTCTCTGAGAAACATCTTTTTCCTGCTTACTGAAGATAAATGGGATGCAAGTCAGACATTTTATTGTTATATGACATACTCCATTTAAACCACAACACTCACCTGAAAGTGGGCAAGACTGCTTCGTTATGAAGCACAAGAAAAAAGTACTGGCTCAGACCACACCATATGGTTTCAAATCTATCATTGTGAGTTAATTTATAAAGAAGGCCAGTGGAACAATGAGTCCCACTGAACAGGCTAAGCAGCATATGATCCTGAGAGTGCTGGTGAAATGCCTCTTTCCTCATTCCCTTGCCAATACCACCACACACACAACCACATGGGTGAGAGAATGTACACGCTAAAGCATCATTTATCACAAGACCACGTGCCCTAAGAGTGGGATTCTAGAAGAATTTGTAACAGAGAATGCTGTTTTACGGACACATATAAACACTAATTGTACATTTATAAATTATACTGTAGTTACTACTGACACCAATTGCTTTTACAGGTGACAGAATCAAAGTAATTTCTCCTTAAAGGGAAGAATGCTTCTTTCTTTCTAAAAGACTAGGTCTTGATTACCAAGCTTGTCCCGCTTTTCCGAACCACTACTTGGGCTCTTTCTAGACGACTTGTGAATACATACCGCATGGCTCTCAGTGCAGTTTTGTATGCCAATTCAGCATCATGAGGTAGGAGAGAGGTGAAGAGATACTTGGCAAATGTGTGCATTGGAACGCTCTCTCGATGGATGACTTCGCCTAAACCACTATACTGTCCAGCTGTGGGAAAGAGAAAGAGAATGCCAGTCTTTACATACTGCTAAACCCCAACTTCTGGACCTTTAAGAACATTCAGTATACCTTCAGTTAGAATTGGTATTCATTCAGAGTCAGAGTTTGCTGTACAAAAGGTAGCTATATTGCTATGTGTAATATACTTCACAGAAAATATCATGTATATTCAATAAATTACAAGCATATTAAATTCCTTATATTCTTTGAGACAACAAGACAGACTGCAAACTGTAAAGTACTAAGCACAGTAGCACCACACAAATTACGGAATAGTTCTGGTACTCCATGAGGCTCATTCAGCAAGCCTATATGTATGGTATGCAAAAATAGAAAGTGATAATCCTAGCTTTGCCTCCACGTAGTTACACTGTGCACATGAATCCTTGTGCACCTGTTGGTGCGTGAGTGATTTATCACAAATCTACCAGAAAAAAAGAAGAGTGGTTACAGTGGAAAAATGGGTATCTTTAATTGAAGTTACATGACCAATCACCACAGCAGCATCTGATCCCTATTAATGTCTCACCCAACATTAGGCATTTAAATAACCCTTTGGTCTGGACTTGGTCTCCAAAGAAGACTGTGTCAGATCTTGCACCAAAGCAGGTTTTGTTAGTCCATTACAGCCACATGAACTTAAAAATTGTATTTGTTGTGGGAAAACTATCCCCATTGTTGAGGCAATGGATTTTGTTCACACTTAGTGCAGGCGGTGTAGTACTTCATAACAGCAGTGCCAGGACTGACAACAGCAAAGTTTAATGCAACTATTTCCTTGCTGAGTTCTGAATGTTCACAGTGCATATGAATCCCATTTTACCTTTTTTTCTGCAACCTTAAGACTGTTATTCTTGTTAATAGGAAAACTATGCCAAACAGGTTTTGACTTCAGCACTAGAGGTTCAGGCATTAAATGCTGCAAGATACAGAATAGGAATCTTACATTAAGTATTATGGGACAGCCATCAGTCCTAGAAGTTACTACTACTACTTCTTCTACTAGAGACTCCAACCCACCACACTTGGGTAGAAGGATGAATGACCATGTGAGTACACCACTTTGCTGCAGAATCACCCACCTCATTTAAATTGTTTCCTCCAGCGGTTCAAACTAACGTGGCTGACTCAACACTAAAGCAGACAAGGAGAAGCAGCCAAACTGTTTCAGCAATGTTTTTCTGACTGGTGCCTTAGCACAACACGCAAAGATAAAAATCTCTAGGCATGAAAAAATTCTGAGCTCTATAGGCGGGCATTTCTGAAGATTACAGCTGATTACAAAGGATATGTCAGTGAAGATTTATTAGTTGACAGTGTGTCTCATAATCATTTAAAATGAAGTTGAAGGCCATTCAAAACTAGCTGGCATTGCTTCAATGAAAGTAGCCATTTCATGTATGTTTGCCAGTTGGTGGTCCAGTCAGAAACGCGGTTAGGACACGAAGCATACAAGACAAAGCATTTATATGAAAATATATTCTGTCATTAACTTAGCAGCCAAGCACAAAATTAGAACAGTTCTTGCAAAACAGTCTTACGTTCTGCTTTCCCACGCACTCAGTGGTAGCTACATACAGCAATCATTAATCTGCATTAACAGCATAGAAATCAGCTTAATATTGGATTAAGCTTTCTTTATTATATCTACAGGACTTTAATTATAAAAATACAATTTATATGATTAGCACCTTAGAACACCACATAGTTTTTCTTCCATGTGAGCTGGCAGTTTCTGCCTAACCTGAAGTAAACTGAAGCTATTGCAGGAAAGCCAGATTTCTAAGCACACAGTAATACAGGACCATCGTTGCACACTGCTCACCACAGTAATTTTGTAGGTATAGTTATATTAGCAGATTTCCTGCTATGATCACTTTTTTACTACTCTACAAAAAGTTAAAAGAATTTCAGTGATCAAAGTTGTAAACTAGAATTATCAGAGAACACTTCAGAGAAATCCTGCCTTTTCCTCATGAAGTGTCCTTACCAGTAAATAGATGCAGCAAATTGATTTTATAATCCATAGGATCCCTGTATGGTGGTTAATAGCTGGATCCAGAGAGCAGCTGTTCTTGTCCAGAGGCCATAAAGCAGCAGTACAGCCACACCATAATGGAAACTCTCCCCACAGTGCAGCTTCTCTGCAGTTTCAAGTGGTACTATCAGTAGGTACCAGTCTTTAAGGACCTGGGCAAAAATAGTGACTCAAAGCTGAGAACCCTGAACAACATACCGCACCTCTTCCATTAAAGTTATAAAAAACAACTGTCTTAGAGAAAGAAAGCCAAACCTAACTGCTCTGTAACAGTCTTCACAACTTACCTAGAGCACTACCATGTTTGCCACCATACCTTGAGCAAGCACTCAAAACTTGGACCATGCCTTGGCTAATTTGTTCCTCTGAAGTTTTTTTTTCAATTTAAAAAACAAACAAACAAATTAAAAACCCAAACAAACCCCAAAACCAGAAAGACAACCTCAGAACCTATAAGCCTACCTCTGAACATGAGGCTGAAGTGCTACATGTTAAGCCTTTTTAAAAGCTAAGGCAAAAGTATGCACTGTTTTGCACTGATTCTATTGCAACACAACGGCTAATTCCCAAACACAAATTGTTTCTCTTGGTCAAAATTTAGTCATGAGACCAGGCCTTAAGCCTCAATATTTGACCACATACTTCAGTTTTCACGTACAACACGAACTTCAGAGGCAAGTTATTTTCCTAGTTACTACAAATAAAATATTACGTTTCTGTCCCAGTAATTCTAAGTGGATTTTCTGAACTCTTCAGTTGGGAACATAGGTAAAAATCTTCATACATTCACAAAGCTGTCAGTCCCTTTTTCAGGATACAAGGAAACACTTAGAATTTTGCTATCTGAGAACTTTTGATGGTAAGTTATGTCTGTATTATTTAACTGTGAGCCTGGGTTGTATAATCAGGATACTGAGATTATGACAAACAACAATCTAGAGAACAAAATGTAACCAAAATTAAAACAAAAGGCTTATAGGTCAATAGATGCCTTCTCTCTATAGTCACGTGGTAGCTGAAGTATGTTTGATTTTCGTAAGAGATTGGAAACAATTTCGCTGGAGTTTTATGTCAAAAAAAACATCTGAAGTATGTAAGGCAGTTTCCACATGAACACTAGTTCTGTGTCCTTGTGCAAGTGAAGACAGTTAAAAGAAGTTAACATGTATATTGAGCTACCTTCTAATAGGAAGACTGCTTGTTTTCGAAAAATCTTCACCAGAGTATCATCCAATTCAATTTCCTGTAGCTTAGAAATGAGCTGCTCCTCATTTCGACAAACCTTCTCTTGTGCATACAAGCCATCTGGCATTATTCGTTGCTGTCCCAGCCCTATCAACGCTACTTCCACAGCCAGCGTTAAATAAGATTCCCCTTCTTCTAAGAATTTGTGTGCAGGCAGGTGCTGGTACTCCAGAGATTTGCATTGTCCCATGTTCTCTGTAAAGAGTGACACAAAGGAAAACACATCAGCAAATTATTCAAACCCATAATCTGCCTACAATGCCACATATACAAATGCTTCCTCTGTCAGTATTAATTTTTTTTTAATGATTTAAAATACTAGCAAAATCTCAAAATCCAATGATCCAATCTAAAATATCCCATCCAATTCCACACGGAAGAAATACACAAAACAATTAGATTTTAAATAACTCGCTCAAGTAAAAATAAAAGTTCTCATTTTTAAACTTTACAGAAAGTTTCTCCAGCTTTGTGCTTATAAGGCTAAAATTGGAAGATCTGTTTCTGTATCTCCTTGAAGCCTTGATATGTAAGAGGAAGGGAAAGGTGCTTATACACCTGCACAGCTATTAGGATTGTACCTATTAGGATTGTATTAGGATTAGGAAGCTATTAGGATTGTACCAATACAATAGGCCTAGGGAATCCACAACTTTAATGCATCCTCTGTTTGCTAGTGCTCTTTTCAGGCTTTTTTATTACAGCTGTAAGTAACATACATTTTTATCATAAATACAATAGGAGTCCTACTTTAGTAAAGATTACATGTAAATTCCACACAGACCAAGCCATATATTGCTTTAAAGAGTAATACCAGTTTATTTGGCACTTAAGACACACCATATGACAAAATGCTATTCCAACCTGTAGCAGTTTGCAGTCTAATGTGGGAACAAAAAGTTATAACGGACAGATGTCCGTTATAAAGGAGATATATATATATAAATATAAATATATAATATATATTAATATATTATATATATAATTAATAATTAATAATATATAATATATAATATATAATATAATATATATAATTAATAATTAATAATATATAATTAATATATAATAATATATATATATATATATATATATATATATATATATATATATATATAAAGGAGATGGACAACCCCAGCAAATGGGAAGGCTGAATCCATTTGGTAGACTGCATATGTATAGGAGGAAGTTATTTTCAATATACAGTTTTTATTTCATGAAGTTCTTTGTTTGGGGTTGTTTTTTTTAATAATTGCAAAGAATCTGATTTCTGACTTCTTTTAATTAGAAATTTTTTCAAAATTGGGGGATATGGGATTAGAAATTTATTGAATAAAATCTAATTGAATAAAAGGAGTTTTAAGGCAAAGCCCCAATAAGTTTGCTGATGTGTATGTAACAGCTGCAAGTAGAGGGATAAGTCCAGTTTCTGTCCACCCAAGTGGTGGTAAGAAGCTACTGCAGAGGTGGAAAGAG
Source organism: Phalacrocorax aristotelis (assembly GCF_949628215.1). NCBI lineage: Eukaryota > Metazoa > Chordata > Aves > Suliformes > Phalacrocoracidae > Phalacrocorax > Phalacrocorax aristotelis. The sequence continues at coordinate 60,274,488 of NC_134311.1, forward strand.
ACTAAGGATGAAGAATTAATCAGTTAAGCTCCTGGGAAGCAAACACTGAAATTAAAATGGGTGTACACATCCTATCCTAAATCATGTATCAATACTGCAACACTGCTTTCCAATTCATACTATTTATATACCATGTACATTATCAATTTTAAGTGTTTTGTCATCATTTTGGAGTATTATGTATACTTGTAGTCCAATAACATCCTGGGCTGCAGGAGGAGGAGTGTTGCCAGCAGGTCAAGGGAGGTGAGCCTTCCCCTCTGCTCAGCACTTGTGAGCCCACACCTGGAGTGCCACGTCCAGTTGTGGGCTTCCCAGTACATGGACATACTGGAGCAGAATCCAATGCGGAGCCACAAAGATGATTAAAGGACTGCAGCATCTCTCATATAATGAGTGTGAGACAGGTGGGGTTATTTAGCCTGAAAAAGAGAAGGCTCAGGAGGATCTTACCAGAAGGTATAAATATCTGATGGAAGAATGTAAAGAAGACAGAGCCAGACTCTTCTCAGTGGTGTCCTGTCACAGGATAAGAAGTAATGGGCAAAACTGAAATATAGGAAATTCCATCTGAGCATAAGAAAACACTCTTTTGCTGTGAGGGTGGTTGAACCTGCAGGAGGTTGCCCAGAAAGGTTGTACAGTGTTCATTCTTGAAAACCCAAGTGGACACAGTCCTGGGCAACCTGCTCTAGGTGACCCTGCCTGCAGCAGAGCAGGTGGACTAGACGATCTCCAGAGGCACCTTCCAACCTCAGTAATTCTGTGATTCTGTGATTTCCTGCAATATCTCTGAAAGAGGACAGAGCAATGTATACGGAAAAGGCCTGTTGCTATAAAGTCTTATTTCGTTTCACTTTAAGTGTGAAATATGGAATTGTCTTCAAGAATGAGGAACGGGTAATTTTTTAAGTGCTTTCACATTTTACTTTAAACATTTTTGCTGTCTTGTGTTTTCATAAGGAATGCAAATGTCAGTTCTTATTCTATAAAAACACTGGCTTTGAAGCTGATTCAGACAGGCAAGAGAGAAAAATGCCTCTGGTAAATGAAGATGCATAGAAGATTGCTCCCTTTGTTTGGCCTTACCAGTGAAATCTGAGAATCCATGGAAGCTCTCATCATCCACCCTGCAGGCTTCCATCAGGCTACTGAAAAGGGTGCCAATGGGGTCCAGAGGGTGTCCCACCCAACCTTCAAGATTCGTTACTGAGGTTACTCCTCTGTGGAGAAGCTCTGTGACAGAAAAGATGGAGGGAGGAGGGAGGAAAAGAGCACATTAGCCCCTCAAAAGAATTATAGAAGTAAAACTGATTAAAATGCTCTCAGTACAGAATTCAAAGTATTTCCAGTAGCTTCTGCTTAGAAGGAGAAAATAGTATCCTTCACAGTGAATTCACTGCCCTTTGTGGAGGAAAAGGAAAGAGGAAAAAAAGAAAAAGAATGAAGGGCAAACATTTTGAGCAGTAGCAAAGTGCATTATGAGTAAAAAATTTCAACTGAAGTGTCTTTTGAAATATCTATTTTCATACCAGTAACTTCTGAGAATGTCTTCTGAAAAAATTAGAGCAAAGAGGTTTTTTAGTAAAATAGTCACAAACAGTTTCCTCACTCAAAAAGATGCAGTACTGTTTTTACATTTTAAGTCAGTCTGATGGCACGGAATTAAATGAAAATATTTGAAAATATTCAATTTCAGAAATAAAATAGGCACTTTTTATACATCTAAATATTTACTGAAATAATAAACTCAGGATGATATCTCCATTAAAAGAAGAAGAAAGAATAGAATGTTTAAATGAGGTATACAAGAAAAAATTGTCCTTTAAACTGATCAAGTGCATTTTTTGTCATTCTAAAACTTCAATCAACAAATACCTTCACAGATGCTATGTTCTGTAGCCCTCACCCATCATTTGGTTAGAACATGAAAAAATTGTTTAGCACAGTGAATTGAACGAAGTGTGGCTGTAGTAACAGATGTTAGAGATTCCCCAAATCCCTTTTTTTACTAAAATTCTTACGGCAACAGCTCCCCTTTGACTCCAACTCCCAAGTTTTCCTCCTAGACGCATTCACATAACTGAACTATAAGAGATCAGACACATCATGGGTAGGCATTTAAAAACTGTATACAAGCCATTATGGATGCTCTATTTCTCTGCCTGTTACAAACTACCTTGTACCTGCCTCTGCTCTCTCTTGCTCACAAAGTGCCACCTTTCTGAGTAACCATATGTATTATCACAGAGCTTTTAAATCCTGCTTCTTGCCTATTTAAATGTGTGGGGCTACAAAATGAAACACAGCCACACTGACAGGACAGTGTTTTTTTTTTTTTAAAGAATCCACTGAAATGTAATATGAAAAACAAACAAGTAAATTATTGTCGTACAAACAAATAGCATGTACTAAAGACGACAGGCAGAAGCAAGTAATATTACCAAAAAGGATTAATCATACTGACTTCTTACTGACTCACTTGTGTTTATTTATTCTGTTGTGCCTACTTATGAGCTTCACTCGTGTCACGCCAAAGAAAAGCTTCAGTCCTTCAGTCATATAGACATTTAACTTTAAATCACACAAGTGGTTCCACGGACGTCAGATCAATCACATGAATAGAAGTTAAGTAGAAGCATGTGATGTCTGCTGAACTAAAACCTAAAGCTGGGCTGTAGCTGCAGAATTCATCTGCTTATAGAGAAGACCAGCACATTTTGTAGTATTAAAAGAGTGGTTTTCAGAAATTCCACGCACACAGAAAAGCAGTGAGTGGTAACACAGGACCAACAGACTTCTTTCTGGGGTAGGATGGATTGCATTTCATACACTCAACATTTTATTTATAATAGCATAATATCAGTTGACGGCTATAGCAACTGCTCACAGGGAAAGGAAATTAACGGAAGTATTGAATGGCTAGATATTGCATTAGCAATTGGGAATGAAAGGGAGCAGTACTACAACCAGCACACTTGCAGTAGACCCTTCACACCTGCCAGTGGTATGTACACACATACACGCACTGGCATAGGCCCCTCCATTCTTATTCCCCAGTCTAAGGCACTAGAAAAGCTGCAGAGCTTAAAAGAACACTTGTTAAGGAAAGACACATTACACAATAAAAAGACATAGCAAATTCTACTAAGTAAGAATATGAAGTACTTTTAAGTTTTGCTCAAATCTAGGATCCACAATAGTGCTCAAAAATCTTCTTCTTTGGGTACCATTGAACAAAAAAAATGGAGCACATGGGAAGTGCCAGATAATTTTTCTTCAGTCAAGTGTCTACCTTGTCTTCTGAGTGCCCATTTCTCAGAAAACATCTGCACACACACTTGAAAAATTCACGCGTATGACTTGACACTGGTATTTCTGCCTACAGTGCATGAGCATACACATAGTTAAGAGTAGAAGTGAAGATGTAAAATAAATTTTGAATTAAAGGATTCTTGTAGGAGCTGAGAAAGTAATTCCAGTTTTTCCATGTGCATTCTTCAACCACAAAGCCAACCCCTTCTTCCACTGCCTCTTGAAACTAACATGGTTCAGTTCAAGATTGTATTGGGTAGCAAGGATCACATGGCATAGAAAGTGTGAATATTCCTTCAGAACAACCTAGGGTAGTGCTCAGAGGAATACGTCAGAACATATTATAAAAAACAGTTTTTCAAAAACAAAAAAAAGGCAAAGCAATGCACCTGTTCGGAAACACTAAAATTTTAAGCATAAGACTCTTTTTGAGCAAACTGCCAAATCTGATAAATTTCTGTAGTGCAAACTTTGCCTCATTGTTACCCTCAACATCAACTTTAGGTTTACTCCTCAGAAATACATAGCTGAGCTAAATTATATATCAGAGGAAAAAAACAAAAGATTAAGCACCTGACATCCAAGTGCAAAGCTCTGTTTAAAAGCCTGTAAATTACACAGGATGAGTATTTTCACCGTGTAACCAAAAACCCTGATTCGGAAAAAGGCATTATGCCAGCCATATTGCAGAAGGCAGAAGAGAGTCCTTGCCCTGCTTAGCTCACAACCCAGCTTCCAGAACACCTCTGACATCCAGAATGTGACATTACCACTATGATTGTTTGGACCGAAGAGTTAAAGTCACCTCTTTCACTTTAGTTTCATAACTGGTTTTCTCATGCAAAGTTCCAGTCCGGTGTTACTGTCATCTCGGCACGTCCTTTGCCCTTCTCTCTTCCCCACATTTACCTTTCTTCTGAGCCCGGAACATTTCCAGCTGTTTCTGCTGCTGCCTTCTTAGTGTATTAACAATAGCTATTGCTAGCCTCAGTGCTTCTCGTGGGTATCCATGAGACCGTAATGCATCCACCCTCGCACAGGCTGTAGGAACATGTTCTAAAATGGAGAAAATAATTGAGGAATAGCAATGCTTCCATGTCTGCAATGACCTGTTTTGCTAGGTTACACAAAAGGGCTTTTTTTGTTTGTTTTGTTTTTGTTTTTAAAACTATGAAAGAGAGACTTAAAGACTATTTCTGAGCCAGCATTTCAAGGGAGCCTCTGTCCTTTTTGCCAGGCTTTTCATTCATCTCCCCACCATCCCCCCAAAATAATGCCATAGAAAATGAACAAAGCAGCAAGTCATGGAAACGTCTTTCCGGTTTAGTCACTTACCATGCCAGAGGGGCCACCCGTGAGAGTCAAAGAGCGAGTTTTCAGTGTCGTCATGGTAACAGTAGTTGGTGTATAGGTCACTGCTGATAATGTGCTGTAAGTGGCTGTCCTGCCAGTGCAGATCGCACGCCTCAATGGCTCGAGTGAACACCGTCCGATGTGGCCTGTTCGATGAATCTGTCATTTTCACAAGTTCAGAAAGCTGCATCAGCTTTTACTCATTCATATGTGAATCAGTCATTCACTGTATTCTTGTCTTCTGCCTATTCACCAACCCCCAGCTGACGGCAGCCTGCCTTGCACCCCTCTGCACAGAGCAGCCCTCAGATGACATTTCACATCGTATTACTACCCAACAGCTCAGACCAAGTGTGTGCCATTCACTTTGCATTCAGAAAGAGAGATCTACAAACCAGCATGGCTGATGCTAAACAGGACTTTGCAGAGGGAACAGCTAGAGATGAAGGACATTCAATAGCATGTACAGAACTCCCCTAAACAAACTAGAAACTATATGGCACACAGCTACTCAAGCATCCCCAGCTTCTCTCCTCCTCAGACCCAGAGCTGTCATGATGAGGGATGGATAAACATTGCATGAAAGACTTTTAGTTGTTCTCTTTGAGAAGTGACATTATCTTTGACCACTTGTAGAATTTTTTTTTCTTCATAAATATATACAAATACTGTAAAGAAAGTGAGGTACTAAGACCATGGGACTGACACAATCCTTACTGGACATCTTCCTATAGCAAAATTGCTCTGTTGACACGGCACTACGTCTGCGAACATTGAGATGCCATGTCAGCATTACCACTAGCCTGCCCACATTGGGCTGAACATCACGAAATAGAGAAAGCAAGACACCTCTGTAGGGAGTTATATACTGAATGGACTTCTGTCCCCCGCTAGCTGCAAGATTTAGAAACGAACCAAGTCTATTTCTCTCAGAGATAGTCTTCCAAGAAAAACAAACAAGGAAAACCCATCTAAGTCCAAATCTGCCATCTCCCAAGCATTTAATTTTAACTTTAACATAATTATATGAAATCTTTATCAAAATACTGAGGTTTTTGAGGATTATGAAGGTTTTTTCCCAGAAAAATATCCCGCATCTTCCCCAGTTATTAGCAAAATAGCCATCTTTGCTTAATGAGGACTGGACAAGGCTTCTGTCAGATTTGATAATCACATCTTAAGATCAGAAAGCATGATATCGAGTAAGAAGTGACACCTCCTCCAGGACGGCAGTGTTGTTTCTGCATGCCCCCCACACACCTGGCAATGCAGACTCTGCATACACAGAGGACATCCCACAGATAGCTGCTTTAGTTTCTCACACACTCAAGTTTAATGCAGTTGCAACAGAAGTCTCCTTAAATAGGTATCAAAGGCTTTGTAATCACGAACTAAATAAAACCCCCAACACCAGAAGGAATACAAGATTATAGTCAAGCAAAGAAACAAGAGGCTTTTACATGACATATGTCAAGGACATCCAATTTTCATGCAACGTGTTTAGAAGCACCAAGTGAAAAGTTAGAAAACCTAAGTAAACACATACTTGCTTTGAAAACGTTGCAGGCCCAGCACAAAAAAAACCCACCTATTTATCCTTTCTGCAAGGATAGTATTAGCAAAAATAATTTTGTCTGGTCAATCCTCAACAAGAAAGTTACTTGTCCCAGGAAAGAGTGCTGAATTCTGCAAGGCTAGAGTATGTAAGATAGAGGTTATATTATATGTTGCAGTCAGTGCATATGTTTAGGCTCACCTTGGTTAGCATTTGCACCCTGAGGCAAAGCATTGGTTAAATTGGGCAGCTCGTTTCCATGGTTTCCATCTTCCCAGGGACAAACATCCACACTGTTCCATTTTTTCAGCTGTTTTAGCCAACTGGCCTTCTGCTCCAACTTGCAGTGGGGATTTAAGACTATACACATCCACAGAGCACCTGATTTTAAAAAAATTGCTAAATTATGTTTTCTATTAAAAACGCAGCAGCCAATGACTAATTGCAAACTTCTGTACTGTAATACTTTTTCTCCCCTCAAAGGCTACACTGCTCGCTCCCAGCTATGCCTAACACCAGGTAGACTGATTCCCAATGCAGGATCTTGCAGCTGGCGTGGCCCATCTGATGCAGTTGAAGGATGGTACCAAGCCAACCTTCTCAATTAAAGGGCATTAAGAGGTCTTTTGTATTAGAAGATCCAGGGTTCACAATGTATGGCTCAGACAGGAACATTAGTCAAAGGCAAATGAGAGTTCACATAAAGTTACAGCAGGAAATTACCCAAGTTTTTCTTCTAATTTTTGTACCAGAAGTGAATGCTGTTTTCTATGAACAAGGCTATGTATCTTCCAGCTTCACATTACAGGAACCAAAGAAGTGCACTAGTAAGACATGTATTTTGTAAACACATACTTCCACACTCACAATCCAGCAGAAGTACTGCTGATCATATAACTCATTCCCAAACACATCTGGGTCTCGGAGATCCAGTAAACACTGGTTTTGTGCAGTCTAATAGGAATAAGGTATTTTTACTGCAATGACTTCAGTAATTTGGTTACACTAGAAAATTTGTTTTACATTTTCTGTTTACAGAGCTCAAAGGGAAAGCTAATTTGTGCTGAAATTTCACACATAACATCACTTTGGAACCTGCTCCCTGAGACTATCTAGCAGGGCAGGCATAAATACACCAGGGTCTCTATCAACAATTTTCAAACTGAAAGATTTTTCACTAGATCAGCTGTCTCTTCATCAGCATGAACTTTGACAAAAGCATGAAGACATCTGAAAGCACTGTTTAGCAACAGTTCATTTGCTCATTAAGAATATGCCTTATACACTAGAAGAGATTTAGAGAATACGCTTAAACTATGGAATCTTCATGACAGGCTGAAAAAAAAAAAGCATAAAAATGCAGCTGGTTCTTCTAGGATAATAAAATTCTCACATCCAAATATTCTTTACTAACTAAGAACGCAAAATGGATACCCAGAGCAGAGGCCATCACATTACATTCATTCCTAAAGTAACTCGGCATGTTGGTATGCTATAGCACAGGAGTCAGCAGAAACACAGCTTGATCCTTAAGGGTGCAAGTCCCCTGTTATTCAGACCAATATGGAATAGGGAAGTAATACCAAAGAAATCTGAAAACCACAACAAAACTATGATACGGTACAGTGCAGAACACCAGAGAGACACTACACCACTGCAGATTATTGCTGCACAGTAGTTAAGTTCAGTACAGCAAGTTCATTTGGGGTTTTTTTGGTTGGTTTTGGTTGGTTGGGGTTTTTTGGGGGGTTTTGTTTTGTTTTTAAGTGTCTGAAACTCGCCATGGGATTAAGGCCAGTATTATTTAAAAAAACCTTATTTTAAATCAAATCACATGACTTTCTTTAAACATACTTGTCAACACACTTCACTCTCCAGAGTCAAATTACAACTGGTTCTTATTATTAAGCATCAGTGCATTCAGCACTGCGAAGACAGAAAAACTGCATTTGTTGCAATCTGCAAAACGAAACAGAAGATGGGGCATATTGGAAAGTCTTGGAGAATTGTTAACTTGGGCCTTCTTATTTATTTTCAAAATCAGGTATCACTTGAGGGCACCAAGGAGCCACTGTACCTCTCCACATGTAACAAAAACATCAATTTAATACTTTGTAACCAGATTCCCAGTGTTTTCAGACTGAAACAAAGGTGAAGTGGAATCCCTTAATCACATTTGTTAATTATTTCAATCATCCGACAAGGTGGAACACACTACTTACTACACCATGCCCCTACAAAATGAGTGGCCTTTTTCCACATCTCAGAAACACCACTAGAGGCAAGGGAATTCACTTGCCTTCTTCAGAAACTCCACTATGCATGTGGTACATCTAAGAGGCAAGAGAGGGAAGAGGTACCCCAAAGTACCAAAATCCTGTAAAAACTTGTTTGGTTTAAAAAGGAAAACTGTATCAAGCACAACTACATTGTTAGCAGAGATAGTCTCAGAAACCCAGGCTATTTTTATGCAATTGAAGCACAAGGACAAGTGTATTTCTCATAAACCCCACATACACCACTTAAAATTTCAACAGAGCCCAACTGTACCCTGCTCCCAGTGACTTCAGGGTGAGCTGTGTACACATCTGAGATCTTGCGCAGCTTTCAGTGCTGCCCAGTTCCCTGCAGGAGGAGGAGTGTGAGACAAAACTCCCCCACAAGAAGAGAAAGGAACAGAAAGAGCCTCAGGCTGAGCTCCTGTAGTGCTAACAAAGGCTACCATCTGGGAGAAGGATGCATAATGCCAATGACACCACACTCTTCAGCCTATTTGGATATCGTGGTGTTTTTTTTGTTTGTTTGTTTGGGTTTTTTTGTTTGGGTTTTTTTTGGTGTGGTTTTTTTGTTTGTTTGGTTTTTGTATGTGTGTGAGTTTTTTTCTCCTCTCCCCCCTCTGTGTCCCTGGCATGTGTGAGTTTGCCTGTATTCATATTTCTTCCTTCCCCTTCTCCCTAAGCACCTTCCCGCTCCCCTGACACCTGCTCCATTCTGGCTCTTTCACTTCACCAGTTCTTGTCCTGCTCCTAGTGCTGTGAAGTCTGAGGAAAATGTGCACTTGTGCCCAGATTTTTACCACATGCCAACTGGAAGCAGCCTGGAGGGTATTACTCCTGTCTCACTCTGATGTTGCTCAGTGGAAGCCCCCTGAGCTGGCCCTTAAATGTCACCACCAACCTGAAGGCTTACACTGGCCTCAAACAAGAGATTCTGTATTTTCTGCCTAATGGCTCCCATACAGGGAAACTGCTGATCACACTTACCCCTTGCTATAGATAAGGCTTACAGAAAAATGAAGGGCAGCTACTTGTGATCTGTGGGGAAGGTATCTAAACCAATTTCCAGTGACTTTAGCCTGAAAACTGCTGTGGGCAACAGCCCATTGGCAACTCCAGTTTCCCAAAATACATTCCTGGCATTCTCAAGTTTACCTGTTTGACTAGATTTAATGATGTCATCAATGCCACCTGCAATATGAACAAATGTCTCACTAAATGAAAAAATCCAAACCAACAGAGAATGTGTTTACGTTTACGTACTTGGTTTTTCTCTCCAACACAGCTCACTCTTCTTCCTGTCTCCCCCTTCCCCAAGCACCAGGTATCTTTTCATACTGGTTCTCAGCAGGCTGACACATCTTCCACCCCCAAACTACATGCTACTAACCCAAAAGTAAAGTTCTGATTTGGATCCCTCGACTGTGACCTATGTCTTTCCAATACAAAATTCCTCAAGCACAGTGGCCAAATTATCACAATCCAGTGCACAAAAGTTTTTCCCCCAGAAGATAATTGGAAAGTAAGACATGCTGTGACTGCATTTTGATATTAACTTCACAAAGGAATGAATATTAGAACTGTCATATTGCAGTGAGGAATTGCCTATTATGGTTCAACACTAATCCTTTTGACCTGGAAAAAGCCAGCTTTGCCAAAACAAACCTCTGGTTCAGACAGCTCTCCTTTTAAAAATGCATGGTTGTGATTCATCTGTATTATGCCTCACACTACAAAAAAACAGGTTACATTACTGCTATACACAATGCATACCTTCCTTGTACATCCAAGGGAACATCAGTACTTTTGTGTTTCTCAGTAGACATCCATACCTTTGAATTCATGGGGGAGAAAGGGACAGCATGCCTTTACTCTGATTAGGATTTAAACATGCAAATTTAAGAACATTAAGAAGTATTCAGTCACTGTAAAAGCACACACAGTAATAATTACACATCCTCTGTATGCATGTATTCATGAAGCCAAAGGAAGTGCAAGGAATGTATACAGACTGTCCCAAGAGATAAAGCATTGCTCAGTTTTCATAAATCCCATTATATTTTATTCTTGCCCCAGTAAATGGGAAGATGGTGATGGAAACAGTTTTAGTGGGATGCTAGGACACTGACCATGATTGAAGATCCAGCATACAATTCTGTTTGATTAGTCTTCCCAAGATATTTGCTTCTCCTAGAAATATTACGCTACCTTGTCAGGGCTGCTGTGCAGCTAAGCTTGGGTCAGCATTTCCTCATTTACAACACCTATGTAATCAATGGTTGAGACTTGGCCTTTGCTGTGGAATTTTGCATTTAATATACTTAATATCACTCCATTCACTTGCAAAATTAAAACATGGAGGAAACAGATGCACCTCTACTGTGACATTTTTTGCCTTTCCCATTAAAGCACAGCTTTGTCTTAAAAAATAAAAACCTATAAGCTACCAGGTTAGTAGTATTTATCATTTCAAAGAAAACGGAGCTAGGTAATCAAGATCATTCCCACTGTGCAACAGATAATTCAACTTCAGCACTTGCTGCACGCTTGTCACTGTGCCCCATTTAGGCCTAATCAATTCCATTACAAAAGCACCATTTTCCAGCATTGGAAGTGCCAGAGTAGAAACAATGCTAAGAGGCAGAACCTATGATCCCTTTGAAGTGTCAGCAAAGGATTTTAGAGTGGTTTACATTTGGTTTTTAAATACATATGCACCTTCACTGGGACAGCCACTTGGAAACCTCAAAGAAGGTAGCGTATGGTATTTATTGCTTCTCAAGGAGAAGGACAAGTGTGTGCAGAAAGACTGGCAAAGCCACCTCCCTCCTACAGGCACAGAGTAATCTCCATTAGAACAAAGCATAATCAAAAGTCCCCCTGGAGAATGCTCCAATTAAACAGTTGCTTTTATGGAATAGTGAAGATAGGCAAAGCACTTCAGTGCTGTTCTCTCCTTGATAAGAACCCGAAGGAAAAGTACTCTCAGCATTCAGTTGGATCCAAGTTTCAATCTTATTCATAAAAACAATTCCTTAATGCATTCTGGTTTCTCTGTGCAGCCTTCAAAAAAAAAATATGCTTTCTATGGGTGCTATGTTTCTTGGAGAACAGAATGTTTCATTTTGCTCTAATTCATTCTATTACTGAATTAAACTTTGATATATTGGTCTTGACAAGTGCTTCATGCTGATTGTATTGTGTATGATAGTATAATCACTCCCCATGCATTTCACACTAGCTGGCTGATTAATGTAATAGATTACCTGCAGCACTGATGGCAAGAGGGAATCATTGCCCTTCTGCACACTAAACTCTGAATGTGCGTTAGAGGGAGCAGAGGTGTAACCAAGGGACAAGAAAAAATGCATAATTCCTTAAGTTTCTCTTTTTCTCGTGCTGCATAGTGCTGGTCCAAGGGTTAAAGGTAGACGGTATTTGGCTGAAATAAAATGGGTATTTACATACTAAGATTCTATTCTAAGCTATCATCAACAACATGCATTGATCTCTGTGTGTCAAGTAATGAAAAACTCCTGGCTCTTGTCTTCCTAATTTTTCAACTCTTAGCACAATGGAAAAAGGAACTGACCAAGCACTTGTGTCACTTTGCATGAGCCCGTTGTTCTGGGTTATGCTGTTTTGAGTTTGTTTAAAAACTGCTGCATCTTTGCAGACACACTGCCATTTGACCAAAGGGTTTCATATAAGAACAGAAATTTCCTTGAAAAGTGTAGTTTACAATATCATAACACGAGACTACAATCTCCCTAAGACAGCACTTGGGATCTGTCACATGTTCATTAGATGCCCCTCTATGCAACTACAGTACCCTATAACGTAACCACCATAACAAGGCATGGGCTATTAGTCCACAAAGCTAGAGGAAACCATAAAGCACCTGCAAACGAATCTCATTGACTACCTTCCCCAATATTCACAAACTATTAATTCATTTGTTCACAATCAACTGAAGGTAAAAACATCGCTAATACTACCACAAATAGTACAAAAATACTCTTTAAGAGTATCTTAACATGATTCTTCACAATTTTAATTAGCTGCCAATATTTACAGCTATGTGGTGAACACAAAGTGTGTTCCTGCCCAAAATACAGATTAGGTATTTTATCAAATATTCTAACTAGTAATTCAGTCTCAGCAGTCAGTCTATTTTCAGACACTGACAATTTTAGAAGAAAAGTTAATATGACTACTAACTATAAATACACTAACCTACCTTTATTTAAATTTATCACTGAGATGAATTAATTCTTCTCAGCTAATTTTTTAGGAAGATGTAAAACTGTAAAGTTTGACATGTTCATCAAACAACACAAGATATTAATAAAAGAAAGGGATGAAAATACTTGTCTTTTTTTTTTAAAAAGGTGGAGCAAGTGCAAATACTCCCTAGCATAGTGGGAAGTTCAGAAAAAAGTATGATTGGCACAGCTATGCTCATGGAATGTAGGTAACACACTGTAACTGGCCAGAAGAACACATTCTGATTGTCTAGTGTGAATTCGTTCCTACTCTAGGATTTCCTGAGTTACTTTCATCTTCCGTTCCAAAAGCGATTGTTCAGTTTTTACAAAAACAGCACGCTTCAATTAAGATTTCTAATACAAGAAGCTAGTGCAGCTCCTGGCTAGCTGATCTGCTTCCTGGCTACCACAACTCCAAATTCTTAGCTTATTTCTAGTTAAATTTATCCAGCTCCAACTATAATTTTCAACTACTTTTTGTTTGCTTGGCAGAAATGTCTTCCCTATCCATTTTCAGTCTACATAGGTATGTTAAATTATAATTTCCTTTGTTTTGCTTTGACAGACCTACGCAGACTGAGATTCTTGCACTTCTTAAAGTTACTTTTCCAATTTTGCAGTTATTTTTCCAATATCCATTCAAGACAGAAAACTGGAAAATATCATGAGGCTTGACTGCGGGACCACAGTAAAGTTCAGAGATATCAGTGAAGATTCAGTACTTCCTCTCCATAAATCTATGACTTCTCTCTATCTCTGGTATTTACTAGAAGTGGTATTGGAAAATTAAATAGCAGCTTAATGTTACTGAAGTATTAAAAATAAAGACAGGAAGGAAAAAAATAATGTTAAGTACCAGCTTGGGCTCATAGCAAAACTCTGCCCTTAATCTTGGCAGTCATGATTCCACAGTGAGTTTTTTACCAGCTCCAATACAGAACAATTTTTTTAGGACATTTATAAGTAAATCAGTTCAAGAGCTTAGTAATAAAAACTTCAAAAACTGTTTTAATGTGGGTACTTCAAGAAACATGGCTCCTGCTGTAAAACTACTCCCCATCTAAATGAACTAAGGGGAAACCCTAACTTTCTGTATAGCACTAAAAATAAGCCCCTCAAGCTATGCTTATACACTAAAGTTAATTACTTTCACCATTATTCCTCAAATCTGGTAAGTGCCACAGGAAAGAGTATCCTCTTTGAAAATAGCTCCCACTTACTGTCATACTCTGGCCCCATATTCCCTCATTTTAAATACCATTATGGTATATGCCAATAACGAAGGAGGAAGGAAATAATCCTCAGAGAAGATGGGCAAAACCCGTCTTCACAGAACTGCAGCCTGGCTTCATTCACCAGGGAAGTGAAGGTGACGACAACAACCACCAAATCACGCCAGGGCCACAACAGCAATTTCTTGAAATTGTCATCCATAACTCAGGCCTTAGCACAGAAAAACTGTCTTGCGATGCTAACTCACAAGTACTGTTAATCTAGCACCTCCAATAGCACAAGTCATTCAAATACACTGACATATTAACAGCTTATTCTGTGAAAGAGCAGATGGAACCTTAAGTGCATGAGCTGAAGGCATACATGTTTTGTAACTGTATTGCAACCACACCATGGCAGCTAAGAGTAAACAAAATGAAAGTAAGAGAAGGATTATCAATTAAGCAAAGACAGCCTACCGGATATGATACAGTTGAAGACACAAATATGTGTAAGATATCACTCCACCCAGAAGTCCCACAATGAAAGACCAAGGGAAATGGTGGATCCCACCTCCTTTGAAACATAGGTCTTCCTACAGCTTTCACTTCAAGGCCAGAAATGTACTATCTGCAACTGATTAATCTAAACTTAGATTTGAAGTTAACTTTTTTGTACAGGTGCAAGGCATTGGTACTGCCCTTAGCATTAAGGGTGAACATAATGAAATTAAAACTTCAGATGCTCAAAGAAATCATAAAGATATGGATATAAGCTTGGCACTTAGCCTTGCTGCACCACTTTTGAAATACCATAAAACATGGAGGAAAGTGAATGTTTCTATTGCATAGCTGATCCTGAAAAGGGACTGCACAGAGTATGCAACTCCAGACACGTGCTATGAGAGCACAAAAACTGTAATGAATGCTTAACTTCAGTGATTCTTTTTCATGGCAGCCCTGACAGTCATCAAATCTGGCATCAGGAAAGAATTTCTCCAGGGGCATATTGGCAACAACCCTAGCCGATTTTGTCCTTTTTTCCCCTCCACTTAAGTACTAAGCAGAAATAATCTGTTTAGAACAGCTGGCACGTCCCATTCATGCAAGTTTGTCTCCCTAATTGCAAAGGGGAGGAATGCCTGAAATAGAAATATAGATGGAGAATAGCTTCATTTAGTTAAGGTGGAAAGAATCTAACTTGGTATTTTCTAGAAATTAATATAAAGTTCTATCAGAAAAATTCAGAGTGGTTTCAAAATTCAAAGAGAGCATTATTTAACACTCAATCTTTAGTTTGATCATGGCAAAATGATAATTAAATCTCTCTTGATTATTCTATAATGATTCCTTGCTTAAACTCAATATTTAGAATTAAGTTTTAAATGAGGAATGAAGAGTTATTAATACAAATTTAGGCATGATCCTTTAGGAAATATATTGTACTACTTCTCCACATGACATGACCTTGTAAAATGATATTTTAGTTTTAAATTTTAACCAAAAACATATCACTCTAATCCAGAATGTGGCCAAAATATCAAATGTGAACTCACAGTAGACCATGAGGCGGTTTCAACATTAAAAAGCGGCCCACAACAGGGCAAAGTACAAGTGAGAAACTACTAAGAGTACTAGCACTACTAAGACAAAGACATGTTATTCCACTCAGGAGATACCTTTATGACAACCGCCCATTTATTGTGAATAATAAAGGACTCTAAGGATGTCATCCAGGAAAGCTTTATCCCATGAATGAGACTTGTGGCAATACTATGAGGTTCCTACACCTAAAGACTTTAGATACCAACCAGTGGTTGAGGTAGACAGGAGAAGTTTATGCATTAAAATGGGGACACTACCCAGCTGGAAGAACAGAATACCTTTTAAATTCTCCTCAATGTTATAAAATAAGACAACCAACAGAGACCAGGATCAGCGTGACGCAAACCCAGGACACACTCAACTATTTTATCCACTGCCCTGCAAGAGCTCTTTTGACACACCCTCCTCCCCATGACACAGCCATATTTTTTGTTCCACAAGAAACTAATACATGACTTAAAAGAAAAACAGCTCTTCTCCCCCTTAAACAGTTCTTAAATATCAAAATGGAGGAAATCTGCTAGAAATGTTTGTTTTAAAACATGCAAATTATATGAAGTTTCTACACCACAAAGGCAAGCAAGAGGATATAAAGATACTGGAAATGGTAGTTCACAAAAAAAAATAAATCTGATCCTGTAATCTACATGTTGACAAGCTGTTGGGCTCCATCACTCCACCAAGCAGTAGATACTTGTCTTAGATTCTTCTACTTGACTGCTTTCATCAGATTAAGCATCTGGGATTTAATTTAACAGTTTCAGCTTTATTAAGCTGTCACAAGAGCAGCCCCGCTTTGATAACAGTAGCTGCTCCAATTATGGCTTGGTTTAGGGTTGACAAGTATAATGATTCATTCGTGGCACATGAGAAGCAATAAAAGGTTGTTTTGCATTACAGCTTTAAAAATGTAGGCACTTTTTTCATTTAATTTGTCACTTAGCTTTTGCTAAGAGGACATTTAAATTGCAGTAAAAGGCAAATGGGGCTTTTAGTTTAAATGTAATCCCCATATTTAAATGATCTGTAATGGCGCAGTGTTCGAGTGGGAACACTATTGTTTCACAGTGGGCCCTGATGGTGACATGTGACATTTGTATTCAGGTCCTGTATTATCCATGTGGCTAAAGGGCTTCCAATTTCATTTCACAGCCAGAAGCCTGCAGAAAACACCAATTAACTTGCAGATCCCATTTGCCAACAAAACTCAGCCTCCTCCCGATGTCTGGCATCTGGCAGTGCTCAGCATTTAATTCCAAAGCAGCCTCACAGCCATCATCATCCCCAGGCTGGGGCAGGAAGTCAAAATTTCCCCCTTTTTTAAGAAACTCTTTTCCCTTTTGTAGAGAACAAGCAACTTTTACTTAATGTTTCATGGATGAATATTAATGAATTACTGCTGTAGTAATATTGCCTGGTCCATTTTTCCCTCGAGACTACAAGGGTTAACCGACTTTTCTTCAAGTCAGAGATCTCAGCTCAACAGGCATCAGCAGATATTTACTGTGCACTTCCATATCCCCCCATTTTACCAATACATTTTACTTAAGAAGGCAAACCAAGAGGCTTCAGATAACCAATCCTTCTGATATTCTGAAGACTAAAGTCTTCAAACATGGCCACCAAGAGTTAAACACAAGTATCAGCATGTGGTATTTACCTATTAAGAAACCATTTAATCAGCAACAATGTTGCACACTAAACTCTGGAAAGCACATCATGTATTACTGTAGCAAGTCGGAAGTGTTCACCAGCACACCATTGAAGTTGCATCTAAATTCTTCTAGCCTGAGAAGTATATGAGCAAGCTTTATAGCTTTGACCCATAATCTTGATCCTTCCAATACTATACCTTTGGAATTCTGTAAGTAGCATTTAGCTCAACCCATTTTTTGATACAACATGGGAATTTGCTGAGCATAATTATCATATTCTTTCTCCTGTTCAAAATGCTTTAAGAAAACAACTAGCTAGTTATGCACAAGGCTTTTTTGTTAACTGGAGACTTTTGAATCATAAATTGCTTACAGAATTAGGACTTTGTATTAGATAATCACCAGGTTCATACGTAGAAGTGAAGTATTTGTGGGGTTTGGGTAGGGGTTTGTTTGGTGGGTTGGTTGTGGTTTTTTTGTTTGTTTGTTCGGGTTTTGTTTGTTTGCTTTTAAATCATCACCAAATATCCAAACCCAATCTGACTTTTACTGAAGTCAAAAATTTACCATGAACTTCAGCAGGAACTCCCATCAGAGCCCAGCATGTCCTTCCAGTACCCTTGCCAATGCCCAATGCCAGGCAGGAAGCATCAGTTAAGTTCTAATGAAAGGCTCAAGTGACCCAGTCAAAGAGCAAAGCTGAAGTTATTTAAGTATGCTTAAAAACCTATGCCAAGATGGAACTGTCAAAGTGGCCGTATGCCTAGCAGTTGGCAGGCAGCATATCAGGCCGAGCAAGCAAGCCTTTATTAATCAGAGTCTATATTTACATACCTTTTATGCCCTAAAATTCTCTGTAACTACAATGTTAAATTGCTGCCTACCCATGAAATGAGATCATAGATAAAAATTTTTTTTAGAGACAATAATATATATATATATATATATATATATATATATATATATATATATATATATCTGTGCCACTCCCAGATTAGTCTGAACAGATAATACAAAACATTAAGTAGGCAAAGGCCTGGCTCACTCCCTTTATTGATATTTTAGTTCTCTGACATTCTAGGAGATGACAAGAAAGGAAGTCAACATTATTTTAGAACATAACAACATCACCCTCTTAAACCCAATGTCTGAGTTCTCTGCCATTTCTGGCCCAGATCACGTGTTGCCAGGGCAATCCTGCTCTTCCTTCTGCAGCTTGCTATTGTAACTCTGGTCTCCCTTAAAACCTCCTTCAACGTTTGCACATTCACTTCTTTTTTAGATATGCACATTTCACCTGGAAAAAGGTATGTGTTTCATTTCAGTGAAACTCAAGGCAAAATCCTAGCAAAAACACGGCAGCAGCTTGTATCGTCACACAAGGTAGGAGTCAAGCTGAAGAGATTCACCCAATTAACAGAAATTTTGAGGGAACTTGCTACACACCAGTGGAAGGAATCGTACTGGTGTGGGGAAGAAATGGACAGTTTACCAACATAAATACAAGCTGCAGGTGGAAGAACCAAGTTAAGTTCTACCCTTAGCCTACTGCACACTTGAAGTGATTGAAATGTATTTGCAATTGAAACCATAGTACATGATCAACGTATTTTGATCCTGCTAGAGGCAGCAGAGCAGTTCAGGACTGAAACAACAGTGTCTGCCTCAGATTACAAGTACAGCAGCTGACATAGTGTTGAAGCTGGAGGTTGCTCTGAGACTTTTTGGGAGTGACACCTATAATTCCGATTAAACAGAGGTAAAATAATCAATTCAATTAATCTAAAATATTGCTTATTTAATGCTGCAGGCAGAGAGGTTCTACCTCTACCTTCAAACAGGTGCTGCCAAGAAATATGATGTTAATATGAAGCTGATGAAACAAGAAGAGGAGCTGCTAAGAAAATTTAACAAAACCTTTTGTTTAGTGGCCACATGTGGTAAGACTGCTACACGTTACGGACGGAGAACATTTTTTCTCCCTCTCCCAGAACCTACCAGCTCAACCCACATAAGCAATGAAGCGTGAGACCCTCCAGTTTTCAGTGTGGTGGGATACAATTTTCTGTGTACACGTCCAATTAGGCACATGCCCTGCTTGGCAAAAACTGTTATTCCCCAACAAGCCAAGGCATCATAAAAATAACATACTAGAATGGTTGTTACACTTGAAGTCAAGTAGTTACACCTACACTCTGATGGAGGTTTGCCTGCTCTGATATTAAGGCCTTCCACCACATAAGTCTATAATCTCAACTACATAACTAGTGCTTTATTAACCTAATGCTTCATTTAGACTGAACTTAATATATGCTGAACAGGTTATATCCAGTCCTAGCCCCACCAGTCAACAGGCAACCAATCATGGTCATCTTTAACCTTTAACAGTGGAAAACATAAGTTTTGTTTTTGACGCTTTCTGAATGAAGCATGCTATTCTTGCTTGGATTTAGTTTCAGTTAGCTTGATTTTGGACCTTTATATCAAGAGCATTATGGTCTTTGGCTCTCTTCTCTGCATTTTTTCACGATGTCCCATAGGGCATCATCTGTAAGGTTTTTAGCTTGCTTTTTATCGAATATTTATTTCTATGTTCCACACCACAAAACTCAGGCATAGCAATATTGGCCAGAACACATCTCAAGACAGACTCCTTTAAGTCTAGACTTAAGTGTCTTTCCGGACTGAGCAACAGCACAGGTAACTACTCCAAGATCCATCAACCACAAGGCAATTCCATTCAGGCTGTGTGTTCTCAGCTTGCTTTGAGAAAGCCTCCAAGTCAGCATCCAAAACCTTACTACACCTAAGATATACACATTAATCCCTTCACTCATGCACTCAGTGCAGTATCTTTTAGAGAAACAAATCAGATTTACCACTGTACTTTAAATAATTCAGGTTGTCTTTTACCACTTTTATCTTTTGCACACTTACATACCAACTGGTTAGTAGTTTGTTCCAGTACCTTATGTCTAGAAAACCAATGCTTGTGGTTACTTAACGTTATTTCCACTCACCTACCCACCTTTAAAATATTGGTGACATTTACACTCAAGTTGTTTTCAATTTCCCCTCCCTACTACAAGTTCCTATAGATTTTGAGAACTTCTGAAGCACTAATTCAAAATTGTATTAGCACGTTTCCGGAACACTTTTGAGCAAGTGTCCTCGACCCTTAGCAGTTTAAATATTCCTTTCCAATTTCAGCCTGTGTTCCTCTCTCCATTGTACAACTAAGCCATGTATCTGATCATCACTGACCCTTCCTGTAAAGCAGTGTTAATAGTTTTAGCCTTCTATTATTTGTTCTCCTTTCCTGCTCAGTAACAGACTTTTCTTCCATTGCTACCTCCTCATACTCTTAAGGAATCTTCCTTCTTTGCCTTCTATTTCTCCCTGGTTGTGAATTGATTTCTTCCTTAACCTTTCCAGTTTAGGACTAGTGAATTATATATTTCCCTTCAGTTGTGTAGCTATGTTTCCACTTCTTGCTTTATCCTTTTTAGATCCTTAGGTACTTACAACCTGTTGCAGTTGGACTTGTTTCATACTATGCTTCCCTCCTCCAACTGCAATTGTGTCACACTGTAG
The DNA here is from genome assembly GCF_949628215.1 of Phalacrocorax aristotelis. NCBI lineage: Eukaryota > Metazoa > Chordata > Aves > Suliformes > Phalacrocoracidae > Phalacrocorax > Phalacrocorax aristotelis. Next base: position 60,295,320 of record NC_134311.1, read on the forward strand.
ATGAGAAATTCAGTTTCACCCAACCTTAACTGAACAAACGAAACTGCAGAAAACTCTAATCTGCTTTACCTAAGTACCACAATAAAGTGGTACTTCACCCCAAATATGTAATTGTTTCTCCATTACACATATGAACACCTAAATGATTTTGAAGTCTGTGCATTTACCCAGTTCATCCCAGAGCTGCCTATACTTGTCAGTCATTGCAGTTCCTTGTTGTCTCCAAAGCGAGAGACGAGGGTCAGCCATGAACTGTTCCGTTATCAGTGTCAACATGCGAGCTCCATTTGAATCTCTCATCTTTAGCATCTCTCGCACCTAGGAAATGAGTCTTTTAATACAAACTTGAAAAAAAACCAAAGAAATCACAGTACAGACAACATGTTGTAGTGTTAAATATTCCACCTCTTTTAAATAAGATAAATAAGAAATGTAATTTATATGTGGTGCGAAATTTTTAAGTAGAAAAACCAGTCTGCCTTCCCAATTTTAACAATTTTTTGTTTCATTATTCCACTGCAATTCTTCAAAGACACTTCTTCCACAAGACATCCACAGGTGTATTATGCAAACTGCTGCAAGACTAGTTTCTATAGGTTCCTCCAACATTGTAGGGGTTGGAAGGAAGAGAACAGCAAAGCTGCAGATGGTTGAAAAGTTACTTCATATCCTTAAACTGATCAAGACACATCAGATTGCGGTCCATTGCTGTACAGCTCATTAAGTTGCCATTGTGTTCCCAAGGCCTTCTCTTGTTTTAGAGCAACAGGACTGAGTAAGACACCAACAAGTACGGACTGGCTTGGGCAATGGGGGAAGAGAAAAAAGGCGAGGTTTAGAGTACTCAACACACCTTTGCAAAAAGCAAATTGAGCTGCTTCCCTGATCCATGGTATCCACCCTGGGAGAGGAAGAGTTTAACCTGTTCTTGGACCTGTTCCTCATCCAAATGCCAGCAGTTTTCATCATCTATGCTGGCACCCGCTGTTGGGTCAGGAGCACCTGCAGACAGCAAGAAAAGAAATCATTATGTTCTATAGAAGAAGACCGGTTCATGGGTCCAGGGCAGAGGACTACTGCAGAGGTTTTTGGATTTGTGCTTTGTCCTCTTTTGGGTGTTTTAGCTTTAATCTAAACATTTTTTCAAATAGATCTAATTTTCTCCTCAGTAGTCTTAAGCACTTAGAAATTACTACCTATGAGAAGGTATTTAAATAAATAATTTTTATAACAAAACATTAAAATTAAGGTGAGGTTTTCTCCTCCCATCTCAGCAGCTATACAAGAATGCTTTTACAGTGAAAATTATTTTGCATAGTGTTTCTACAACTGTGATATCAAAAGCACTCTCCCCAAAACACCTGTGTAATTCCTGTACCTTCAGCAATCTTGCTCAGGTTTAAGTGACTGCTAGTGAGCGCTGCTATTGATGAACATGAGGAAAATCATCACCTCCGTGCCTCTGAGCTGTGATGGCTCTGCAAAGCTAAACAAAGAGTAAAAAAATCCCCAAACAAATCCAAAGTCTTAAAGCACTAAAGGCATTTCCATCAAAAATAAGAGTTACAGCTGCACAAAACTAGTGCTTCCAAAGGAGCATTTTTACATAGGCAATGTCATCAGCACAGAGTCAATTCAGAGCAACTCCGCCTGAATTAGCCTAGCATGAACTGAAGTGACTAGATTTACATCAGGCAGTGCTTTGTAACACAGGCTGCTCTAACCAAAATTTTGCAGTTGAAGTTGGTGATTCTCCACCAGTGGCCTCTTCTAAAGGCTGGCAAATTTAACTAAAACAAGGTCTTGCACCATCTGGCAATCCGTATTTTTCTGAAGACTGCACCTCCACTGGATATTTTTAAAAAGGTATTCACAAACAGAAAAGGCTGAAAAGCACTTATCTAGACTGTCAGGAAAAGAACTTAAGGCAGTGCATCACTATACTAGATGTAAGGTATTTTAAGCACGCCCAAGACTCCAGTTAACTTGATATTTTGATTTTGGGCTTGCCACAACTCTGTAATCTCTATCTTCCTTAAGGTTTTGAGAAGATGTTAGAAATTTAATCGCATTATACAATCTGTCACTTTGAAATCCAAGTCCATGTTAGCTCTGAAGGAAAAAAACAAAAAAAGAGAAGAGAGACACTGGCAGGGAAGGAAAATTATGTACTCAGATTAGTGAAAACTTGCTTTTTCAAAGAAGTCCTAAGAACCTGAAAAGCAAAGATAGCTACAACTCTTCAGATGTAAAGGAGTTAAACATTGATTCTATTGAGTCAAGCCTTCATTTCACAATTGCAGCTCTGCCGTGTAGGTGAAGCTTTTAAGTGGTCACAGGGAATGCTGGAATCTTTATTTAATTAAAATACAACTGGAAGATTTAAAGGGTCTGAAGAATGTCTTCTCTACTAGGTACTGCGAGAGTAAAAAAGTCTTCTAGCTTAGCAACTTCCTAAACTGTCTCCAATTTCAAAGCATGTTTTTATATAAAAACATATATTTAGACTAACAAGAAAATATGTCTGAAGAAGTGAATGAACTCTCCTACCTTCCACACAAATCATAACAGTGTCTCAGAAGATAAGAATCAAGCCCAAGACAGTACAAAAAACAAAGAATGAAAAACCTCCTCTTCTGTGAGCACTTCCATTTTAAGTATGTTGGTTTTAAGGGGCTTTCAATTCAGTCAGCTACACAAAAGACATACTGATAAGTCTTCAGTTGCAAAGAACAAGATAAAAAGGGAAATCAAGCCACAAGAACAAGTAGTGCAGCTATTGCACAGACCCAGGTTTGTAGTATCACCTTGCAAATAATTTAAGTATTTCATTGCTCTAAAACATAGAAAAAAGACCTGTGAAAAGGAACTATACACTTATATCTATCCCTCGCTTCAATAGAGATTTATCTCTAAATAATCTTTGTATGGCTGCTTTTAAACAGAATTAAAAATAGACCAAGATTCCTCAGCTAAGCTTCCCTATTTAGGGAAAAAAACGAAATTCCTTCCATAACTGTTTATATTTTATCAAAATCTCTCTGGTCATTTTGTACTAGAAGGGTAAATTTCAGCGCAGCTACCACAGATACTTTAACAACTGGATTCCTTTACAGGAACAAGGGTGCCTGCTGCCCTGGGCCAGCAGCACTGCCCCCACCAAGGCCTCTTCTTCCAGCATGATCCCAAATATACCTTCCCCAGGGGCTCAGCACCACTACACTTACACCTCTGTTATTTTCACGCTAGTAGGCTAGAAGACTGTAAAAGCTGAAGAGACCAAGCTAAGTGTCTGAGCCCTATGTTGCTGTTCAGCACAGGACTACAGAGATGCCTGTTTCAGAGCGATTTTTTCCCTAGAAGGTCTTATCTAGGGTACACTCAGTATGATCAAAATTTTTAATCAGGATATATAAAGAAATTTCAGTATAAATGTAACCAGCACCAGCTACAGTTGTATTTCTGTACACCGTAGTTTCTTTAACTGCTAAGTTGTAAGTCACTGATCCTTCAACACCATTTGCAGTCTTCGTCAATAGCCATGGACTTAAAAAGCGTGGTGTTGGTGTGTCAGATCAGGCATGAGTCCAAACCATCTTCCCACCGCAGCAGCAGCCAGGCATCCTAGTTGGTGCCGCTAGGGAAGCCTCAGCTTCCACCGCCCACACCACTCTTGTTTTGGCATCAAGACACAACCATCTCCATGCCTCTCAGCCAGGCACTTAGAGATCACTACGTTCACTTAGGTGAACACTGATTTATTTAGCCTGTTTCCTCTTCCACCCAAACACAGATCACTCTCAGGCAACAGACAGAATTTCTACACTGCCACTTTTCTTCTGAAGACACGGGACTGGGTGAGTAGACAAGAAACTATTTGAACAATGAATAGGAGGGAGCTGCTTTAGGAACTGCGAGATGAAGCCCTAGCAATAGCTAGCAGGAAGGCTCAGGGTCAACACCAGGCAGAGCTAAAGGCTGAACTCAAAGGTGGTGTCTTCGCTTGTGGTGCGGCGCAGCCCCAAACAGGCACTGTGAGGCTTCGGCAGATGGGCAGTTTGGCTGTGGAGAGGAACATGAGCAGCCCTGAATTCCATCCAGCCGTGCAGTTTGGTACCAAGACCAAATCCCATTTCCCCACTTGTAAACTGGATATAAGTATTACTTCCATATTTGAGAGGGATGTCATGAGGATAAATTAGTTCACATTTGAACTATAAAAGTGAAAAGCACTGTGTAATTATACTAAATATTAAAACCTGTAATTAAACTGTGTCTGTTTATAGATGCTGATATATTAATCTCCCTCCAACCTCTGGCTTTAACTTCTGTCACAACTGGTCTTTGAGATAGGTTTTACATCATGTACATAGAGTTAAATACAATAAATGAAGTATTTATACTCTGTATATAGATACAGCCATACATACTCATGCTTTTTTACTAAAATTATTGAATTGCAGTCTTCACCATCAAAGCAGAAATACTGTGCACAAGTTCAACACTGAACAGACAAATAAAATTTGAAAACACAGTAACAGCCTTTTATATTTATGGTCATAGCAGGTTCCATGTTAAATATAATCAACTGAAGTTCTAAGAAGCAGAAGCATTAAAAAAAAAACCACTTTGATCATTCACATACCAATTTTAAGTGCAATTGCTTTCAAAATGAGCAACCACATTCAAGAACTGGTGTTGCGTATGGAGAACTTCACCTCAAAAAGTAAGACGAAGGAAAGCATGGAGCATTGACTAAAATAGGCTAAGAATTGCCTACATTGCAAACTATTCAGGTGCACATGAACAGTGAAATTTGCTTAAAACAACAGAAAGTAGTCTTTAAGGCAAACTGCTTCCTTGATCCTTATTTCTGAAATATCACAAGAGTTGTCTTCAAATGAAACCATGCCATATTACTCACTCATAGCCACAATGAAACTTTTTTGAACTTAATTTTATAAAAATCTTATTAATTTAAGTACATAAATGAAGTGTAGATCAGTTAAATTTTATTAAATGTCATCCCACAGCGGCATTAAGGAGAATAAGATTTGGAAAAATCATTACAAATAAAAAGCATGACTTACTGAATACTGTGTAAAGATTGAATGCTCGCAGCTAGAAACCAATACTGCTGTACGCTGATTCACAACAGAATAGTAATTGTTTTTATAAACTTAGTGTGCTGAGATTATTCTAAACAATAATTACATAAAACCAAAGATCATAAAATTAATGATTCAAAAATATTATTATGCCTTTGATTTCCCAAACGATTCAAAGTTCAGACATAAATCACCTCATCTTGTACTTCATTTCAGAACTCTTGGGTGGAATATAACACCTGTTCAGCAGCGCACAGCTTCAAAGAAAAATGGCAACTCCTGTGAATCAGCCAGCGCTAACAACAGGAAATATGAAGACAGGACAGGCTATGGTAAGTTGCTGAGGAATGTTAATAACCCCGAACAAGTTTTTACCTTCCAAAAAGTTATTTACCTTCCATCTGCACATACAGCAAAATGCATAAACTTATCTGCTGACAATGACTAACCTCTCCTGCTAAAATCCAGATCTCACAAACATTACATAGCAAAAAGTTGCAAAGTCTACTTGTGTGTGGCAGATAAAAACTTCCTTATCGGTAAAGACTAGCACGCATTATTTTCCTTTATTTTTACCTTCCATGTTTCAAAACAAAACCTATTTATTTGCTATATAACGTTTTATTCTAATGTACCTGAAAAAGCCTTTCCTAAAAATATGAATTTCATAAATTATGTTTTCATGTTATTTTGCAGCTATCAATCTTTCATTTTATTTTATATTGTACTACTTATTTACTTCTACTTGGGTTTCTGAAGTTCCTCCAGTTTTGGCTGGTCTTGTTGGTTTCTTCCCAAATCTGGTTCACTAAACTATTCTCATATTAAACACCGGAGCACTTGAGTCCTTCTTGAAAGGAAAGTCACCTGCCATTTCCTACATTCTTCTTTTGCAACTAGTCTCTCAATCAGTTTTGCCAATTTAAGCAGGGCCATACGAAATATTCCATCATTTTTTAAAATAATGTATCATCTTTAACGTTATCATTCCCTTTTCTAATAGACTGGCAATACATTGTATTCGGTTGTTTAGCCCTACCCTACCCTACAATTTTCCACTAAAATCCCCATCATTTCATTTAAATACACTAAGCTCATATTAACACATATTCACCTGTACCTCCGGATTGCCCTTTGGAACTTACGCAATATATAGGAATAGCACTAGATACTCTGAAATTTTCTTTTAAAGGAATTTTTTTGATAGTTCTTTCCTTCTTGCATACCTCCACCAGCACTCCTAATACACGTCACAGATTAATGATTCCTGAGGATTTACCTAGATCTGCCTGGACAAATACAGAAATGACTACTTAGGTATCTCTGCTTCTGAGAAGACAAATGTACTTAAAACACTTTCTCCCAAGTCCTTCCTTTTAAATTTGAGTTCATCCGCATGTGGTTCTGTACTGGTAAGTGACTCATATTGTGATTTAGAGAATCAGAGAGTGGGAGAAAGTCTGAAGAAATCCATACAGTTCTTCTAAGAGCAGAGATTGCAACAGCAGCACTAAAGACTCGGGGAAGAAACAGTACAGCTTAAAATGTAAAAATGGAATTGGTTTGCTAGGATGTCCATATACCAATAAAAGGCAGACCCTTTTTCACTATGCATATAACAAATCAATGCTAATATGAGATTCATAAACAAAGACCTTCCCTATTCTCCCCCCGCCATCTTGCAGTTACTTTCCTATTTCCACTCAAACCTCAGGAATGTAGTTTGAACTTTCAACCAACTTATTTAAGTGAGTTTCATACCTAATAAAAGGCAGATCCGAAATGACAAACCCAGCTGATAATCCATCATCCTGACTGTCCTCTTCCTAGCCTCGCACACCTGCCAGCTTCCGCTGCTACAATGGTATGAAAATTAACAGGGAGGAAAAAAGCCTCAGCTAAGCAGGATCCAAATCTACATCCAGCTTCCTGAGTAAGCATCCCCAGCCTGAAACTCAGTGTGAGCCAACAGTTATGCAGTGCAGATGTCAGGGTGTCAGTATGAATACCTATAGCTGTCCTGAGTACAGAAAATTAGACCCCACAGATCTCCAGTTTTGAAATCATCAGGAACATGTACAGCTGTAGCAGCGTCACATGAGAAAATCAGAACACAACACACATTCTCAAATATAAGATATGCTTCTGTGCTCTAAAAACATGCAAAATCCTCTTGTAACGTAATCACCACCAAGCGAAAATTAGCATGGCAAACACAGAGGAGGATTAATAATAAATCACTCAGCCCTCCTGAAGAAGTTAGTGAATAGGCAGCACATTCCTGGGCTTCTAACAGTACGCCCTTATTTTTTCCTGCTATGAGGCTCAGTCATGAAGCAAGAAAGGATATTGTATCATTTATATCCACTGAGGAACTCAAGCAGATTTGTCATTGCAAAATCAATGTCAGTGTAAGTCACTTCACTAGTTCCCCCAGTAGCCTCCTTCACAAGGTGGCCAAAGCCAGTCATCAAATGCTGTATAAGACAGAATTTGGAGCAAGTGATCCAATTCACCTTTTGTGAAAGGTAAATACTGCAGAGTTGTTCCATCTCCCTTGCCAGCTCATAAGCAAGTCAACAAGATTGCTGTGGTCAGAGCTCTTCAAACTCCCAGATCATTCTTACGTACGAATAAATGGTATTCAGGAGCTGATTTCTTTTGCCTGTCATGGGAACTGTATGAAAACTAGAACAAGTGCAGACACCATGAGGGGGGGAGGAATTTAAAAACTGAAGTTTTATATAAAACCCTGAAATTAAAACACCTCTAGGTAACATTGAAAATAATTTTCTCCTCCAATTCCAGATTCAGTACCTCCCTTTGATCAAAGCTGTTTCTGGGGTTTCTGTGCCTCTTACTTTTATAAACAAGTTTAAGTTTTTCCTCTTACTCACCTGTGCCTTCAAGCAGTGTTCAATATAATTCCTCTTCAAACACTAGTTTAGTGAGATTAAGCTGTTCAAAGCAAGTCAGGTCTACAAGACAGTTTTGTATTACCGACTAAACATCTGCAGTACAGGAGATACGACAGAGTGACTGGTGATCTTACGTTCACCAGCCTATGCCATCAGAAAGAGAGATAGATTTCTTTTGGTTAACTTTATTAATTTATGGAATTTGATTAGAGATCAAAATCACAGAATTACAGTATGACTCCCAGAAGAATGCTTACTTGCTCCATAATCAGAACTTACTTCTTCCTTAAAAGAATCCTGTAACTTTTTAACATTGTAAACATACTAAAATAAAAATCAGACCATGATTTTATGGGAGTGTAAGAGGAAAAGAAGGAGACTATAGATAGTCTTCCGTAATCCAGCTTTCTTTGATAATAGCATTTTATTTTCTTACACTGCCTGGATTTTCTACTTCAAATTTTTGTATTTGATTAAGAAATACCAACAGTCAATAAAGACATACTGCAATCTTGTTTAGTAGGAAAACAGCAACATGTATAAGAAACATTTTGGTTTTGTGGATAATTTTAAACTACCCTACTCAAATTCATTGTGGAATTTCAGAATTATCAGTTGAGATTTTTTTGTTTCCTATTCTTTTTGCTATTTGGGCTGTGATACAAACATCAAATATATATCTAAAAATACTTCAAATACTAATGAGTAATGAGATATTTTGACAATAAAAGAATAGCTGACAAAGACTAACATGGCTATCATTAGTGTAATTACAGCCTTAATGTTGACCAAGTTTAAGCACTCTCTGCAAAAGCTTGCCATTTCTCTTACGTTAGCTGTAGTAGAGCTAACAGACATATATACCCATCACCTGTCCTTTCTTTCCCAGCCCTGCCTTCCCCTCTTCTAAGCACCCTTGACTGTTAGCATCTTCTATGCCACCCTCTTACCCACCATAATTCTTCCTTGCCCTTAATTCTTTATGTTCAGACGATCACCAACTTTTCCGATACATGGCTTCAGCTTACAACATCTGAGCATCTTCCTCTATTGCTTAATGTCCTGCATCTGCTTTATCTTCTTCACTTTCTTTCCACCATTACCAGGCAGCTCTGCCAATCACCTTCTCATTATGTTCGTAACTAGAGCAACTGCCTTGCCTCTGGTCACATCCCTATAGCCCCCAAAGCCAAAAAAAGCCCTGCTCCTGCAATTCGCCTTCCTACACCACTGCTTGCCTGGGCCTGCCAGGGCCACTGGACCCTGAGGAGAGAGGCTAGGCTGCAGGTGAGTCCTGTTATTCGAAGGACTCCCTTCTTTTGTTCTGGCTACACTGTATCTAACACACGTGTTTTTCTTTCTCCAATATTAAGCAGCTTGGTTGTGTTTGTATTGCAAATTCTTTGGAATAATGGTCATCCCTCTTAAATATCTAACACATAATAACTGTTCCTGTCAATGAACAAACAAAAAAGATATTTTTAGATATTTAGATAACTTTTTCTTCCCCTCTAAGCTGCCCTTAAGCCTACAGCTCTGGTCACCTTAGGAGATGTTTCTATCGGGTGACCTTACAGAAACACAGGACTCAAACTAGCTGGGTCACCTCAAACCCACAATTACCTGCTTTCAGTTCAGCAGGGTCCATAGACAAGCCACCTCAGAAGCCTCAAGTGACACGCAACACCCTTTAACAAACAAGACATTCAGTACAAGAACCTGAGAGCCATTAAAACCACGTGCAGCAGAAAGAGGAGGAAAGATCAAGACCTTTGCTGATGCTGTAGGCTGCTGCAGCACTAGACAGGAAAAAGGCACTGAAATACAGGTTTTATACTTCTCCTGACTTCATACAGAAACCAAATCCCAAGAGATAAAAGTGTATTTCATGAATGAAAAAAAGGTCAGTAACACCTACGTACTTTTATGCTTTGCCATTAAAACAAAATTACAAAATCAAAATGTCAGAAGATTAGTTCAAAAAGTAAAAATAACAAAAAGATGCTGTTGGTAAGTTGGTAAGATAGTTCCTTTAAGCAACATAGCTATACAAAGAACACTACTTCTCAGTTTTTCGTACCTAGAAAATACAAGTGTGAAGTAGATCAGGCCACATATTAGCAGTGCTGGAGATATCTAGCTCATTGCTTATGAATTTCTTTGTTTTCCAAAAAGTACTGCTTTCTAAACATCTTAAAGTGAAGGTTTAGTAACAAATCCTTTTTGGTAAACACCATAGAATCACAGAATAATTCAGGCTGCAAGGGACTTCAGCAGGTTACGCTCCTGAATGCCACAAAAAAAGCTCAGAAACAAAGAGGGAATGAAGCAAAACAAAGAACAAGTATCAAACTCACCATGGACTTGATTGATTTCTGAATTCTGAGAAAGAATTTCATCTGCTAATTTTTGAGCAGTTGGCAAAACTTCTGTGTGGTGGACTGTGATCAAATACTGTACAAACTTTTGTAGTTGGTCTCTGTTCATTTGAAAGAGTGTCTCTGAAATGGGAAGATGCAGTTTGACCTGATCTGGCTTGCGGATCCGGTATAAAGAGAGTGCCACAACGTGAGCACAGTAAAATATGTCCTTGTTTCCACAGCTACAGGTCACTGAGGTAATCTTGCAACGATCAAAGCTGATAGCTACATTGCAAACAGTTTCTGGCTCCGATGGCATTGCAGGCTCTGTCACTGTGCCGCTCAAGTGGAAACCTGCGCAGGGGAAAAAAAAAAAAAAAAGAACTTAATAATGTAAGTAAAATACTACATCTCATTATCAAGAGTCTTTCATTATTAAAGTAAAAGTAATTTCCTATTTCTGAGAAATGAAATATCTTAAAACACTCTTTAATTACAAATATGGTTCACCCTTTCTTTCATGCGTACTCTTTTCATCTCCAATAAGATAAAAAGCAGGGTAAAAAGCTAGTTTACAAGCCCTCTTTGCTATTCCTTCACAACACTCATAAAAGTTTGATAGTAAGAAAAACATTTATTTGGTTAATTATAGCTGTAGAAGCAGAGCTGCATCCGATTAAGACCAGTGTGAAACTCCTAGTACCTCAGCAAGTTGGCAGCAATTTTCCAAACCCCCCAGCAGGCAGCCTGCAGCACCTACCAGCAAATTTAACCATTCTCTCAATAAGTAAGAGGGAAGTAGTGCACTCTAGTGGCACGAACCCAGGTCCTCACCTCAACTCTGCCACTGCATCACTGACACACACCACTTAACCTCTTCATTTTCACCTCTCCCACTGTGCTCATGTTAAAGCTCACCTTCACCCAAGCGATCCTGTAGGACGGCTATGTTTGTGTAGCTCTTTGGAGATGGCAACCGCTGCAGTTACCAATACACAGGGTATCAGATTTGTAACATTGAATGAGACACACATGCACCGTTTCGGAAGCCTGCATTATGGTCCTGTTTTCCGCTCAGCATAATAAAGCACAAGGCACAAGATCTAGGTTTTCTTGTATTGTAAAAAGGTATGGTATAACAAAAGAAAGATTTCCCTTCAGCAAAGATGCCACTAAATAATGCAGCACCCTGTTGAACCAAGGTTTCAAACTCTGAAGACCAGACCTAAACCCACCTCCTGTTTGCCCAACATGTAGGCCCAGGTTTGGCTGCCAATACTTGATCACTGAATAGCAGAATTTGGGGGTTTCTTTCAGATTTTACGTAAGCATGACATTGATTTTGGCTCAAACATTAAGCCAGAGGCATAGAGGCAATAAAACTGAAGTTCATATGCCATACCAGTATTAAACTTGGAACAGATAGTGCATATAAAATCTGGCATGGACACTACAAGTAAGGCATTATACATTAAGCATTTATAATGGAAATAATATAAAACCACAGTCCCTCAAACTCCAAAACTGATTTAGTATTCTTGAAATACCAGAAAAGTGTATTGTAGGAAGCATTATCACAGGAAAATTAGGTTGGGAAAAAAAAAGAAATATATTCATAGCTCTAGTCCAAAATGTTGGACTCCGATTGTTTTTAAAAAAGCTCTTCAAGTTACAGGAAACGAAGAGGAAAATTTCTCTTTTTTTTCCATTTGTTTACACTGTACATTTCAGAGCAGGTTGTGCAGTTAGCATCACTGTTTGGATTACATTCAACTGCAGCACTCCATCTACCCTGAAGGTCATATGCACACACTAATCTCACCTTTGCAAGTGGATGTTTACCCGCTAAAGTAGTTAAGAGTCAAGGCTGAAGAGGTAGTAAGATGTAAAGTGCACAGAGATGAAGAGGGGTGGACGAACAAGCCCAGGTGTACACGGTATTCTTGCTCTTGTGTCCATTCAACACTTGCACAGAGAAGGGAAGCGGAATTGCCCTTTGCATCATAACCCTCCTCCCTCCGCCTTTCCCTTTGGTTTTTAAGTAGTCACAGCATGCTCCTGTAAGTGCCTTCTCTCAAAAAGAGTGGCTTTGTTAATTAAAACTTAGCCAGCTCTATTTCAGGTTAATTCCCAGTAAGTGAAAGTTGGATTGATGGTGTTCCCAGAAAAACTGCATGGGAGATTTTTTCTTTTTAATATCATTTTCCTGTGAAACACACAACACTGTCTCTCATCTACGAGCTGAGGAAAAGCCACATGCTTGAATACTGAAAGGGCCCAATCCCACTCCTTCCTACTCTCAGTAAGTACCTGAACTCCTATTAATTCCAACAGAATAAGGCCCAATTAAAGAATTTCTGTTAAACCAATTTAAAAAAAAGCCCAACCAGCTACTCCAACAATATTACCACTTTTAGTCTGTCCGTACATAATTCAAGCATTCAAAAAAGTTAAAATATTCCTAGAAAGGTGAATGTCTCCAGAAATACCTTGACGTTAACAGCAGGCCTGCCTTTAAGCCCCTACACTGTTCAGACACAAACACAGCTCACCCTCCCTCTCCACCAAGATTTTTTGGGAATTCATGTTACTAACAGCAACATTTACAAACATGGATCCTGGTCTACACAGTGACACCACTAATGCAGTCAAGTTACCTAACCTACCCTTCTTAAATTACAGAGGGTTTAAACAAAAACATCATCTTCCCTTGCAGGCTAAAATGTAGAAGCTCTGTACTAACTATGCCACGATGAGGTACTATGCCTGGTAATTATGAAACACTATTTTCCTCCTCTTTTTCTGACTGTGCTTTTAAAGAAAGAAATTATTGTTAGTAAATATGACCTTAAAGAAGGTTTCAACACACCAGAAAAAAACAATTCAGGAAATTTTGGCTCAGAAGCCCTGGTAGGAACATCAAATTCTACCTTCTCCACTGCCCCCAGCACTGCAGAGTAATCAACAGGGAGGGCTCTTCCCCTTCTACAGATACAGCCTTAATCTTTTTTAAGGTAACCATCTAATATTCTCCACAGAAAGTATGAAAAGTTAGTAGCAGGTAAAAAATTGACACACTGTGCTTTGCTTGAAAGCTTTCACCAGCAGTAGTTTATAGCCTGCTGAGGAGATCTTACATGCTCCTGGAAGAGGGCAAAAGGAATCACCTGCGCAGGGACTCAAGGATAATGAATGACATTTCACTAACAGATCCAAAGAAAGAGAAAAGTCTCTTCAGCTAAAAGCTGCAAGCCCTCACTCCAGATAGGTATTTCCCTTCAAGGGGAAAATTCCTCATTTCCTCAAGGTTATAAACCTTTGCTGAAAATATTACATTACAAAAAACACCAAGAACAGATATGTTTTACTTTTAAACTAAAAAGCTCATTCATTATCCAAAGACAACAAAAGAGTTGCAGGCAGAAAAGCATGTGTTCACTACAGAAGCTATTTATAGAGCAGGCATGTTTCACCTTTTCCCTTCAGCTGCTGAAGTTCAAAATGTTTTACTGTTTTCAAACCAGCACGTGACTAGTAATTCAAGCTCTGCTGACATTTTCAATGCGCAGGGGTTTTACCTTCTGCAAAAATGCATTTAGAAAAGCAGTTGGAGCATTAAGACAATGTATCAGATGAAGCTCTTTTGCAGAGTGGTTTTGCTTCTCCTCAAACATGACAAAAATTATTAAATTATTTAACAGCCAAAAAAAAAAAGAAAGGGGGGGGGGCTGTGCCAAAGTGCCATCAGGAGGAAAGCATTAAGAAGTCAGTGAATTTTACAACGCAATTTTTGCCAGAATCTGTTTGACAGTGTCCGATCCATTAACTGAGAACATTGTGGGACTGTAAAGCTACCTAATAAATGAAAATTCACATTACTACAATGTAGCATTTGCCAGCATAAGTATATATGCCTGTCATAAAAAAAATAAATACTTTAGAATAAAACAAAAAGAAACTTTGAACTGTAAGGCACTAAAGAGGAGAAGTGATAGTGGCACATGGAAAAGCACCAGCAGGTCAGCTTTTAGTTATTCAAGTCAAAAACAAATTTTGAAATTTGTTTCACCGATCCAATGGGATAAGCAAAGTTACTGCACTCAATAAGCATCTTCAATGATATCTCATAAGCTTAATTTATTTCTTCTGTCACCCGGTATTACAAAGCATCTTCCTCAATATACCCAAGGCCAAAAATGCATTTTAATAACATACACACCAAAATGAATAAAAACTATCAGAACAACAAATCATGTAAAATTATGAGATGAGGGAAGGGCATTATCCTGAGATTATATGGTGTTGTGGTTCAAGGAAACAAAACAAGAGTAAAACACAACTTCTAAATGAACTATAAATAGTAAATCTATCTAAAAATTTAGGCTGTTGGATTTTTTTTTTCTCAGTAGTTAAGAATTCAAAATTCTAAGATGTTCCTGTAGACACAGGAAAAAAAGAAATTAAAGAAAAACCCTCTCATTCAAGGGGAACCACATTCATTTGTGATTCAGTCCACAATACATCAAGCTATTACCGAGTGAACTTTATCTGAAAACATAATTCTTTTTCAGTAAACTTTTTAGCTCCCTATTCAAAAAATACCAATAACATGATATCAAAACAAACATATTACCAGGTTAAAAAATAGCAGGCTATTCTTATGAACGTACAATAATACTACTTTAACAAAATGTATTAAAAATGCAAACCTGCACTGCATATGTTAAAAATGTACCCGTGTTGCCAAGAATTCCAGTGGTTAAAAAAAAAAAATCACTTCAAGCTCACACTTGCAGTTGAAAGCTTTATTCAAATGCAGCCATACATCACCACTGGGTATTGTTTATACTTTACAGGAAATATAAAAAATGTCAGAACTAAATTACCTAAATACCCTAAAGCTTAAAAATCAGTGCTTTTGAATATTTTTCTGCCATGTATCTTTTGAGAACACCACGCATGCTTCACCCGCTACGCACACATTATCCTAAATTAGGAAGTATGCTACCAGCTGTATTTGAAAAATAGATGTGTTCCTTAATACTGATCCACTGACCCTTTTTCCAAGTAGTTTACAAGAACCATATATATACTCCTAGTCAGTAAAATACATGAGCTGTTTTGCATTCACAGAAGAAAAGACCAGCAGATGACATTACTTATAGAGGAAAAAAAAAAAATGGAAGAGCTTGTTCTGGGAGCTGGAGTCTTCAGCGTGCAAGACCTATGTGGGTAACCTCCCCCTACATAACTTTATATTGGTAATCAGAATCATACCCTCTACCTTTAACAATCATTTAGATTAGCTTGCAGGCCTACCAGCTAAGATTTATTCAGCCTGCTATATTAATTGGCAAACACATAATCATTGTATAAAGTGAAAAACACCTCTACTTCATCCTGCCTACCAAACAAAGAGAAATGCTTATGGAAAGTAGTTTCCAACTATGCCCATTAGCTATTTTTTCGTAGCTTAGGTCAGTGGTTGCATTTTTTTCCCTAGACAAGCAAAAGTCTAAACCATGTTTACCTCATACAAATTTCGTCTTTTAAGAAGTGGTTTTCCTTTAAGATGGCAATGTAGTATCCTACATTCAATTCTGTCTGAACTTTGGAATGCTCAAAGAACATATCAACAACACACTTTGAAATTATTATGAAGTCAAAACTTTGCATGCCACCACTCAGCCTGAAGCTAATGTTAACAGCCTATTTATAAACCAGAGAAAACATTGATTTAAAATGGAAAATACCTACCCACAGTACCTTTAACATGCTGGTACAAAGTTAATGGGGAGTGTAAAAAAAAAGATTAATTAACAAGAGTAGCACATAAGATGTTTACTGCATGTAATGAATGCACAGAGTATAGAAGAGCTTATGTTATGAGCGCACTGGCACCTAGAATAAAATTGGCATTAACCCTGCACCCAAACACTAACAGAAGACCAACCCCAAACAACCACCCAGATTCCACAACTCCGTTTTATAAATACAGAAGCCATGATTTGATATTTTGGGATTTTTGCAAGCAAGAAAGAGTGGAAGTAGCATTAAATAACTTCAGGCACACATACCACTAACAACTTGAAAGTTCACTACTGCTGGCACACATCCAAGAACACACATGCTGTAATGGTAACAGCACTAGTGACTTGAACAGAAAGATTTATTTGTCCCAGCACTATGAATTCAAACAGTTGCATTTAAAATAACAAAATCTTCCAGGACTTTCTTCAGCAGCCCAAATCTCCCACCAGTCTGAGACCCAAACCAGTCTGAACTGTTCAATTAATCACATTCATTAAACAAAGGCTTCCACTAGCCCCTCAAGCCAAGTTTGATCACACCTCTGCTGCTCAAAAGCAGCCACTTCTCACTGTGGTCCAAGCAGGGGTCATGGATGACTGTGGCTGGGATACACCCATCCAGACTACTCTTCCCTAAGGAGTAGGAAAGGCTGTTCAAACAGCAAACAACACAGTAAAATGCCTCCCCCTGCCCAACAGTCATACAAGATCTGGACCATTTTAAGACAGATGTAGACTGCAGCAGCTCATGCTGTCTGGAGGTGGAGGCATTGAACAAAATGCACACCCCACGAGCGTGGCCTCAGGGTCCCTCGCGGTTTCACGACTATCCCTGTGGTTAAACAACTTGCAACTCACCACACAGGTACCCCCATATGAACTACAGAATGACATTCTCACCAGCACTCCTCACAGCCTTGGATCACATACCTGCAAAACCTGAAAGTCGCCTGCACTCCAACTCATTAAAGATGGATATAATGAACCCCATTTAAGGTGTCTGTAGCATCAGCTTTGTGGGCAAATCAAAAGCAGCAAAACCTTGGTGTAAGTAACAGATACGTTAAAAAAATGCTTTCTGGAGAGCAGTAACATAACTCTACCTCTAGCACGGTGATGCTCAAACTGTGATGTGGGATGCTATGGCAAATGATGTTTATGCTTACAAAGCAGAAGCATAACAGAAGCAAACAAGCCTACTGAATTACAGGCTTAACATAGCGCCCGAGCATTCCCTAGAAGTGTGAACGCTGACTGACTCCTGTCAGGTCAGGAAGGCTAGCAATCCATGGCTGCAGGCCATTCTATCAGGTATACAACCAAGTCTTTTTGTTGGGTTTTTGTTTGTTTGTTTTTAAAACAAACTTTGCTCCTCTATGCTCAGAGTTTAACAGCTCTTCTCTCAGTAAGACCACAAGTAAACAAAACACAAAAAGAAATCTCAATGTGAGCCTGGAAACCCTGAAGCTGATGGGTAGAAAAGTAGTTTACTGTGACACACCAGCAGCAGAAGATTATTTATGTATATATGAATTTTTCTAATAATATACCCTACAGAGATCATGTGACAGCTAACAAAAAAATCAAGACTGCCGAAAAATCATAAGCTTTGCAGAATGCAGACAAATTAACATTTTACTATGTATGACGCATGGAATACAGTAAGCCTTGAACTTTTGAGAGAGGTTTAATAGGCTATCTGAGCTGAGGCTAAACTTAATAGCTAAACTAGCTGAATCTGTGATACAGCAGCTTGCTGCAGCAAAAGTGTGGAGTGGGAGTCATCAAAATTACACTGGTGCTAAGGAGAAACTGGAAGTAAATTCAAAACTAAGGGTAAGAAAAAAAGGGTAATTAAATACTCAAGAAAGCTACTAGAAGTAGAGCTACTCCAAAATAATTGAGCTTTTAACTAACCGCACTGCTCAGACCATCCAGTTAGCTTCCACTAAAATGATTATATGTGTATTGTAATAGAATATAAATGTAGACCAGCATCAGGCTCAAGTTTACATTCAACCATAACAAAGGCTGGAAACAAGAGTCTGAGACAGATTACTAATCTACATTTAAATTTTGATAAACAAATCTTCACTGCTGGTGAACTTCACAGGCCCTTGTTTTTTGCAAAGGGAACAGACTGAGACAGCAGGATGTGTAAACAGTCTGCGAGGATCTGCATTCCAGGAGCATACTGAGGGTGCCCATGAAAAAGTACCGATCATGACCAGTCTTCAGAGGATCAGTGCAGAGGCATTTGTTGCTAGCTTTTGAGGAATTCACTCTATTCTGGTGAGCAGAAGCTGGCACCCCTCCTGCAGTAAGCAGGCAGCAGAGACTCATGCTATAACCCAGGCTAGGTATATCCCAAGGTGACACCATTTCAGCTTTTACTGCTATTTAGTTCTCACATCACATTTGCATGGAGAAATTATGCTTACTTGCTACAGCACAAGCATAAATATCACAAACGTGAAAGTGACTGCAAATAAGGAAGAATAACAAAACAAAACTCAGATTAGACCTCCTGCTTTCATTAAAATATCCTTAAAGCAATACAACAAGAAACAGGCTGCTCTTACATTTATAAAAGTAAATATTTAGAGACTATCAGTTGTTTTAAGCAACTTAGAAGATGCCAGGCCTGTCAAACAGATACAATATGGTCATTTTTTAAAGTTACTATTTACATTCTCACTGCTAAGAGGAAAAATTTTCTGTATTACATGTCTACAGTCAAAGGTTTATATTCAGCAAAGAATCATCTGTCTCCAGCAAAAGGAAGTAATAGAAATTAAACCATGTGAGTCTGAAGAAAGCCTCCAGCAAGACCTGCTCATTTTTAAGGGAGGGAAAGAGAGGAAGAACCCAGTCTAACCAAATTTCTTTTTGTATTGAAATTTCCTCTGCCAGTCCAACCACATCTCTGCTCTTTTCATATTCTTTATTACTGCTGTCAGGTGTCCTTTGCTTATGTCACACAGGCTGTCTCAGCTTCACTTTATTTGTCTTAAGTTAGGGTTCATCTTCAACTTAATTTGTACAGTGCTTCTGTAAGGCTCCAACATTGCTCGGCTTTTACAAATAGAGCATGGTTAGGAGCAGTTTTCTACAAGGCTTTTCAAAAACAAACTGAATTCAGCTAACATATGTCACAGAGAAGATAGGTGTTCATGAGAAGATAGGTGAAAGCAAGATGGAAAAAAACTTTAAAAATTACATCGTGCATAACTCATTAACACCACTTTAACATCAGGAAAAACTGCTTTCTCATCTGCTTGATAAGGGCTTGATCAAACCCCCACTGTATTTTTTAACGGGAAGTGGATGAAATCCTAAAAAGGCAACAGCAATCACCAAAATAAACTTGGAAAGAGATTTAAAAAAGATTAGAAAATTAAGCCAACGTGGCTTTACTAAGGGCAGATCATGCTTGACATATCTGGTGTCAAAGTGACAACAAAGTGACTTGGCTAGTTGACATGGGGCAGGCAGTGGACATTGTCTACCTGGACTTCTCCAAGGCCTTTGATACGGTCCCCCACAGTCTCCTCCTGGAGAAATTGAGGCATTATGGCCTAGACAAGTGGTCTGTGCAGTGGGTGGGGAACTGGCTGACAGGCCGACCCAAAGGGTGGTGGTAAAGAGCTCCTTTTCCAAGTGGCAACCTGCCACAAACGGAGTCCCCCAGGAGGGATCAATATTGGGCCCAATGTTATCCAACATCTTCATAAGTGATCTGGATAACAGGATCAAGTGTAGCCTGATGAAGTTTGTGGATGACACCAAATTGAGCGGGGAAGTAGACACTGCAGAAGGGAGAGCTGCTCTGCAGGGAGATCTGGATAGGCTGGAAGAGTGGGCCAGCAAGAACCTTATGAAGTTCAACAAGGACAAGTGTAAGGTCTTGCACCTGGGAAAACATAATGCGGGAGCGCAGCACAGACTGGGATCCACCTGGCTGGAGAGCAGCTCTGTCAAAAGGGACCTGGGGGTCCTGGTGGACAGGAAGCTCAACATGAGTGACCAGTGTGCTGCTGCAGCCAAGAAGACCAACAGGGTGCTGGGTTGCATCAAAAAGGGCATCACCAGCAGAGAGAAAGAAGTCGTCATCCCCCTCTACTCAGCGCTGGTCAGGCCACACCTGGAGTACTGTGTACAGTTCTGGTCCCCACTATACAAAAAGGATGTGGACAGGCTGGAAGGGGTCCAGAGAAGAGCCACCAGGATGATCAAAGGACTGGGAAGCTGCCATATGAGGATAGGCTGGGAGAGCTGGGTTTGTTCAGCCTTGAGAAAAGGAGGCTCAGAGGGGATCTCATCCCCAAGTACCAGTACTTAAGGGGTAGCTACAAAGAAGAGGGAGGCTCCCTTTTTACAAGGAGTCCCATGGAGATGACAAGGGGGAATGGACACAAGTTGCTTTTGGGGAGATTCCGATTGGACACGAGAGGGAAATTTTTCACAGTGAGGACAGTCACCATTGGAATAATCTCCCCAGGGAAGTGGTTGACTCTGCCACATTGGATACCTTTAAGTTTCGGCTGGACAGGGTGCTGGGCCACCTTGTCTAGACTCTGCTCTTCCTAGAAAGGTTGGACTGGATGATCCCTGAGGTCCCTTCCAGCCTGTGATTCTGTGACTACTTCCTGAAAAGAGTGCGTCTGGATTTCCACAGCCATACTCAGTTTGGGAAAACCCTGCACAGGATGTCTGAAATACAGGCATCCTGCTGTAAAAGGTACTTAGGTCATTCCAACAAAACAAAACATGTATCTGATTTAGTAATTTAAGACTGCACTCAAACAGTTCAAGTTTAAGCTATGCAAAAGCGTTAGCCAATATAACTTTGAAATTAAACTCATCTTCAGTCAGGAAATGTTACAGTTGGCCTAAAAGAGGAAACTGCCACTCCCACTTCCATTACTAGTTATGGATTAAATCATTTTCTTTTGTTTAAAAAGGGGAGGAAGAAAAGAAGATATCAATGCTGCAATTGTGCCAAATGAAAAATGGCATTTATAACTCCCAGAAAGTAAGGGAGACCCTTTCTTTACGGCCATGATTCTGTTCTTCCACTTGTATACTAATTCTTTACAAATACTTAATTCTTAACTTGTAAAAGCATTTACAAAATGTTTTGGTTGCTTTAATTTTTTAACAAATGTTTGTGTATTACTGCCAGATTCAGGATGTTCACTGAACACATTTTATTCATAATCAAAGCAGAAGTAAAAAGAGGTTTTTAAGTGTAGAAACAACAGTCACTATGTAGGACTTTGGGAGGGGCTCGGTTCATTTCGAGCGGTAAATTTTACAAGATAAATGTTTTCAGCAACTGCCTTTGGTCACCAGAGCATTACAAGAGATTCCAGCAAAAATAATGAAGTATGACGTAGTATTTCCTGACAAAGCAGCAGAGAAAAAACCACTGAAACCATACTGTTGAAAGGGTTCCAGGATGAGAGTCTGAAAACCCACCAGCACCACAAGTGAGTCACCCTTGCACGGCTGAAGCCAGCATCAGAGGAAGCATCTTTTTTCCAGCTGTCCAGGGCCAACTGCAGTGGAGCCCCAAATGCAGACTGGAATCCCAAGGAATTATTGTAATAACAATAAAAGTGTTTAAAAACATTAAAAACTGTGTGGTGCTTACTTGCTGACTGGGGCTAAACCACAAAAGGTCATGCAACGGTCACTTATATTATACATCAGAATATCCTTGAATACTGGCACACAGCCTAAACCCACACAAGAGGACGTGTTATATGAAATCAGGTTCTTTTGGTTCACAGGTTTTCCATACTGTCGCTACACTAGATCCTAATTCACTTCTTGCTGTTCCAATGATTACTCGATGAAATCAAACCAAAATATAGTAGTCATGGCTAGTGTAACCCATCGTCAAAACTGGCTGATAAGAGTTGCCATACTAGCACTCCTCCATATAGATGTGCACCACCTCTTTCCAGACACGGGATGCTGGTCAAATAGGCTTTATGTAAGAAAAATGGATTTCCAAAGGCACAGACAATTTTGAGTGTAAGTTGCTCACATATCTTTTTAGCTTTATATAATACAAATACATGCTATGTATGTTCCCTGGCCCCTTCTTGGCTTCTCTGATTTCTGGGAGCTGCACGCACAGCAAGCACTTGGAATATATAAGGGTAGGTGTGGGTGGGTGGGGGAGCCTGACGTACATTCTTCTACTAAGACAATGCTAGTACATTCAGAGCACACGGCTGTTCCTACAACAATGCAGGTAAGATTAATATGCAGTTTTCTTAAAGAGGTAATTTAGGAGCCCACCCCTTCCTCAAAAGCCACACACTAATTCTCCTTGAATAAGCAAGACATAGCATTATTCCTTGCCAGAGCCAATAAATTCTTAGGAGTATTTACATCTAACCTGCAGCACCCAGAAGTTTAAAAAAGCTACTGTTATTCTGACTGTTAATAAAATTCTAGTGTTCTAGTACATAACATGCATAGGGCTGAACAACAAAATGCAACATGGTATATTCTTTTTTTAAAATTCATGCCTCACACCCACAAAATCAAAACTTTGCAGACAACACAGAGACAGTGAAAAGTTTGGAAAGGCAGGAGGAAGAAGGAAAAAACAGAACTGCACAATCAAGGAAGCAAAACTTCCAGAATAAATTAAAGAAAAAAATCAGCCTAAGGAAGGAGGACAAATTATACATTATACTCAATCTAATTCATCATTCAGATTTATTAAGCAAGTTACTACAATTCAGCATGCTGTGGTTTGGCCTCCAGAGCAGGTTTTATAGTACATAAGCTATTAGACTGAGGACCCCAACAAAAAGCATTATCTGGTAAGATATAACATTTCTGACTTTCACTGAGAAGACAAGGAACACCTTAAAACTACCTTTTGACAGAGGAAAAGGAAGCAATTACAAAACCACCATCATTTATTTCACTTTTACAGTGCACTGTGGGAAGACACAAAAACAAGCAGACAGAAGACAAAAAACCTCAAGGATGGCGAGACCTTCTGTCTACCAGCGAGCAAAGCAACAAGTTGCTTTCATGCAATGATGAGGTAACTTTCTCCGTTCCAGATCCCTGCATTCTCTTGCTATTTATTTTTGGGTTTCAGCTTCTGATAACCTATCTATACTACAACTATTAGCATTTGTGATAAGATGGTAGGTGGTATGCTTGTGGAAGTATGGTTAATGCCTCGTTTTGTTAGCTTTGGTTGCCTACTAAAATAGTCAAGGGTTTGGCTTGCTGATGAACATGAAACCCAACCCACAAGATCAAGCACACGCTGACTAATTTTGTGACTCAAGGTTGTTTGTTGTTTTTACTTATCTCAAACTAGACATCAATCTTGTAGTGATACAAAATCTCCTTTTTTATGCAGGTATCATGCCTACAGGTCTATATTTTGTGAAAAGATGTTCACTGTCTACGCTCTTTGCTTTTATAATCTACATAAACATAACTGGGAGAAAAAAAGGAAGACCATTCCAAGTTCCTGAAGAAAAAAACCCAGATGTTTATAAAAACTCTAAAACAGATGCATGTAAAGACAGAGGGTGCCCTTTGCTGGTAGAGAGGCTGAACAGGAATCATGCATCTAACATCAGTTTTTGAAATTATTACTAATAGTTACAGATTGTTTTCTGTCTTTGATTAAATTAAGATTAAATTCAGCACCATACTAGACTACTACAACATACTATTGTCACCTGTTTAAGGTTGTGTTGTCACAGTGCATTTAAATATCAAGACAGAGACAAGGTTACATATGAATCAGTTTTCAGTGTTGCCCAAGATACTCAGATCGGGACTTGTTACTATTTGAAGTAGTTCTCTAGATCACAATAAGAAAGGCAGGAACAGAACAGAGCTAAATTCTGAACACTGGGGTCTCATCAAAATAAACTGAAATACTTCAAAATTAGGCCCCTTTCACAGAAGACTATTGATTTATTTTCTTTCTACTTTAAATGGTTCAAAAGAAATTTAAAATATCTATAAAGAATGCTCTTGGTTTTTTTCCCCTGCAACAACATCCTCATCCCTTTCTGCACATCTCCCTGGCTCCCTTCTCAGTAGAATAATTTGAAAGAAGAAGCTGGGTACTATGTCATGGTTGTCCACTTTTTAAAATTAAAATGATGACTCTGAAAAATACATCCATACCCTCTTCAGTAAAATTGGAAGGAAAAGAACTGTTTAACTAGCATCATGCTTCCAGAAGGTCAGCTATGATTTAGGTTATTTTTATCTATTGAGAAATTGTTTAAATAGGTCATTCACTATACCATGGTAGATTAGACTATGTAGCAAGGATTACTCTTCCCTACATCTGTTTTTTCCTGTTTACATAGTCAAACAGGAGGCTTCCTCCTCTGATAAGGAGTGAGACAGATACTGGGAGCTGCAAACATTATCAGCCATTTCCTTAGAAATCTGCCCTTCCTCTCTGCAGTCTGAATCTCTGGACGAGTGTAACAAATGTCCATATGATACTTCCTGCCCTTCTTAAATTCTCCAAGCAAGTCTTAGAAGTTCAGATTCACAGACCTAGCTTGTTCCTAGCAAGCAATGATGACATTTTAAGGTTAAGTGGGGTCAGTTTCCTACATAAATATTTGAACATCAGACCAACTATTTTCAAAATACTCTAAAAACAAAGTAATCAACCTGGAATACCCAAAGCTTGTTGACCCTGCTTACTTAGCAAGAAAACCCTGTTCCTCAGCAAGAAAACTCCTAGTTTTCACCTCTCGCAAGACAATACCCATAAGATGTGAGAGTGCAGATTCAGTTGCTAACTGACTCTTCCAATCTGTGATATACATTAATTGTACCAAGAAGCATCCTCACATGCTCTGAAAGAGGGAAAGCATTGGCACTGAAAAGGTGAGCAATTTTCATGTATGCTTTTGCTTGTTTTTATTTCATCTATTGGTTGCACAAAAAAGAAAAAAGTAAAAAAACAAAACATCCATCACCTCAGAAGAGGGACCGAAACCTACCACCACCTCACCCCTACAAGGCGCACTTCACAGGCCTGCTTGTCTATTTGCAGCAATAATTCCTCAGTTTGAATACAAAGTAACAGATGATCATCCCTCTTTAAGAATTTACCCCCAAGAGCTCAGAAATGTTGCCCCTTTAAAAGCACATCTCAGCACATTCTGCTGGTCTTGGTTGTGGGAACACTCTACCCCTCCCTGACACCCTCCAGTCTCTCATGGACTATAGACCTGAAATTAGCTATTCATTACATGTGAAGGAGTCTCATAGAGCAGCACCCTGCTGCTAAAGACTGCTACTTTACATGGCAATTTCACAACTACAGCATCTGCTACCTTACTAATATGTACATTTAATGCTGCTGCATAATGTGCAGAATTATGTTGTTCATTGCCGGTTTGTTCAGATATTATGTCCTCTTAAGTAGCGTTATTCCCTTTGAAAAACATTGTACTTTTTATTAGGTCTTCTCCCTGGTGTTCTTTGTAGCAGAGCCCCAAATGAGCAGCTTATAGACTTTTCTAGACCAAAAAAACCCAGGACTCAGGGTGAGAAAACCAAACGTGACAAGCTTCTGGCCTGCAACTACTAATATAACTTAGTTTATTTCCTGGGTCTCACTCCTCAGTCTTAGTTTTACCCTGTTTTGGTGCGAAGGAAAGTGGAAAGGGAATTGTATCTCAACAATTCGTGGGAAACCTATTCCAGGCTACTCTTGCCACTGGAAACGCGAACACTTGTATTACAGCAGTGGCTTTTGCAACAGATTTTATTCTTTCTACAAGAGGACACTCGAAGCAGTAATACCAAGTTCTCCTACATATAGCCATTAATCATTTTGTTCACAATAGCAAACTATATCAGAGGAAAGGAATCAAACTTTTAAACTAGAGAAACAAAGGTTTTGGAGTCAAGTGTTGGACTAGCACATTTAAGATATTTCATGTCCTTCAGGAAAGGTTTCCATATGCTCATATGCCAAATGCCTTCTTAAGACAGTGTCACCAAACATCCCTATACCTAACTCATGGAAAACTTATAAACATGGTTATCCCAGATGACAAAATGGTTGGGCATCTAGTCTAGACAACAGTGAACACTAGCACATATGGTTCCCAGCTCAGATTTTTACTTGAATTATGTATTTTCAAGCAGCCCAAGTAAAGGTAATGAATCTACTCTGCATTACTGAAGTGAAGTCCTCTGGGAAACACTACTTTAAACCTGCTTTGGAGCAAGCAACAATCTGCTCTCTGTTGGAGGGCAAATATAATGCAGGGCAAAGGAGATTCAAATATACTTTGCTAAAACAAGCTTTATCTCAACTAGACTTTCAGGATTATGCAAGCAGACATTCACTCTATAATTAGTTTTCAGATCATTTTGATATTAGGAAGATTTGGGGGCTATGGCAGTGTTGGGGGCAGTGTTGCTATGGCAACACTGAAGTACCCCCACAGGCTGCTTAGGAACAAAATCCCAGCCAGTCCATTCTTCTTCTTCCAAGCTACAAATCTACCAATGAGAAAGAAGTGGCAGGGACAGCCCTTGTTGGCCAGAGAGCGCCTCGATCTAGTCTCCTCTTATCTGCTGTGAGTATGTGATAGTCAAATAGCCCAATGTCTTGATACGAAAGAGTGCAGATGGCCTTCCATTCCCTCCTTTCTTTACTTACACAGCAGACAAGCTCCACTCCTGAGGACCAAAGGACTCCAGTGGACTGGGCCTTTCTGCTCAGCCAAAACACACATGTCGGCTGCTCTGTTGAGCAACCCAAACACTGCCCTGAGAATTTTGTAAAGCAGAGCATCACAGCATTGCGTGACAGCTTACAGAAATCAGCAGGCTGAAGTAGGTTGCTCCCTGCTATGCATCACTGATCAGAGTGCAGACGGCAGATGCCGAGAGGACTATACAAGGGAGGAACTGCAGAAGGAAAGACCAACATCCCCCCCTCCTGCCGCTTACGCACATATGCGAGTGCACACAGAGTTTGCATGCAGTCAGAACAGGAAAATTGTCAGTTAATCATCTTTGTTTTGGATCTGCTCAAGACATTCTATAAAGCAACAAGAATATATTTTTTTGTGTGTGCTGTTATAGGAATATACGAAGTTCTCTTTAAAGCAATCAGCTATTCAAACAACACATCAATACCTCCCAAGATGAGGCAATGCTGACCCTATCAGTGAGGAAGGACTGTCACAACTATTGAAATCTATGAAGCACATGAGAGCGAGCACAGTCATTTCTCAAATTAATTATGCCAGATTCAAAACAAAACAACAAAAAAGCCCTCAAAAAACCCCAAAACATTTCTTGCATCACAGGCATATTTAACAAAGACAACCTCCTTGTAGTCCACGTGAAGAGAAACAACCTGAATACCAAAATCACGAAGCAGGACCAAGACTCTTCTAAAAAAGGCCAATATGTTTTCATATTTTTATTCTTCTACATAAAATTCATCAGGTAGAAAATGGAACTGTTATATTCTAGTTTTGCAAGGTTAACATGCTTTTAAAATATTCCTGACAGAGATAAAACTCGTCAGAAAAAAAGAACTTTCAAGAGTAAGTATATCACAGTCCCCTCATTTTATTTTGAAAGGTGATGTTTGCTTTTTGCATGAGAGGGCAATGTAAATTCCAAACCTTCTAGACCATGAAAAACAGGAGGCAGCTGAAGAAACCACCTTTTAAAGTAGGGTAATACTTCATTTCTGTAAAAAGCTGAACAGAAAAAATTGTCCAGTTGTCTAGAATATTAAAAGAAGTAACCTCTGTATTTTCTCTTCAGTCTGTCTTCCAAATAAATGAGCACTGGAAAAGCCACAAGCATTATTTCTCTTTCAGTTGAGTTTCAGTGATTTTGTTTTTAATCTAGCTGACCCTGCGACCTTACTATTTACCACATTTGGACACGTAATTTTTATATGAACTCATTTTTATAGTCAAACAAAGCATTTCTGTGGACATTTGTAGGATCTGCTGCTGTAATGAAATGGTAGTTTAGTAAGAGAAGGAATAATTACTTTAAAGATGTACAATCTGACCAGCCCAGAAGAAATACTACTTGTAGTTATTCTTTCAGAGTTAATATTGAAATCAGGAGTAAAACTTACTGAAAACAAGCTACTTAACTTTTTTTTTTTTTCGCTTGCTCAATTACCTGTTAAGCAAGGAAAAAGCCTTAACAAAAAGAGCTCCTAGCCTGCAGTTCTTCAGTAAGAAAACCCCTTTCTTAAAGCAGAGGAAACTTCCCTTCTTACTGTTCTTTGAGGGTAATGAAGAGACAGAAATTACTGTAGTCTCACTACCTGTGCCTCCAACAACCTAATGAAGTTTGTTTTGCTTTGTTTTCCCCAGGACTCCAAAGGCCCTGCTGTAAGGAAGCTGCTTACTCCAACTTACTCCGACACTTGGATGCTGCACACCACTGACCCAACTCCACCACCACTTCAAAGGGCAAAGAAAAACCTTCCAACACACCAGAGGTGATTTGCTAATGTTTGCAGCACTAGAGCATTATTTATATTCATAATCCACAAAAATCATCTGCACTGGGGCGGGGGAGATCTATTTCTCCCTTTATTATGGATTGCAAAGGTTGTGTTGAAAGGTAGTGAAGCCACAGTGTGACAGCAGAGCTGGCTAAGCCACGGTAAGGCCTATAGCTATCCTGGATTAATGCCTGTGTGACATCCAGCCTCTCCGAACCCCAGGAGAAGGTCAGGCTGCAGTTGCCAAAAACTGCTTCAACTGGGAGCACTCTGAAAAACAGAAGTTTGTATACAAAAAGCTTGCAGGGTAAACTGACCCCCTCAGATGAGAAGGATGTCTAACACCAGCAGAAGGTGAACTCCAAACGAAGAGAGGAAAAGAGCCCACACTGCTGCTTACAGGGGAGCGAGCAGCACAACCTGTGAGTAATGTCTGCTCTAACGAAGAGCAGTGCATGAGAAACAGTCGGTCTAGACAGGATGGGGTGGGGGGGTGTCCGGCTTGTTTGCTTCAACTGTTTCACAATGCACTTAGCCCACATCAAAAGGCAGGGGGTGAGAGGGGGAGAGGCAGGCAGCCTTGCAGGAAGACCTACCCCATTTTTTAATAAAGAAAGAAGCCTGCCACCATTTATTGATGATACTTACTTCATCTTAGAAAAGGTTATTTTGCTGCTTAATAGCTGGAGGATCATATTTTCCCATAGCTGTGTCACCAGAGCTAGATCCCATTCATTAGTTCCCAACAAACTTGACAGTGGCTAAGTTGATGCTAAGAGTCTTCCAGCCTCATGTAAAGCCTACTTTTAGAAACTAGGCAAAGCCACCAAGCTGGCTATTTTAATGCACCATGGTAAACAATTACCCAACAGATTAAAAATATAGAAAGAATGGAGTACTCTGGGCATCCACACCCCGCAAGAAAACGATATTCCTTCTTCCCTTAACAGCAGTTCTCCAGTCATACAGCAACTAGCCAACTGTACCAAGTTTGAACCTTTCAGCTTGGAAGATGGAACAGAGTAAGGGTGAGGAAAGGACCTATTAGAAAAATTAAGCCTTCATGAAACCAGAAATTATTTGAAACATAGTATTTAACAGTTGTTTAAAATATGCATAACTACATTTAGAATAGTTACCCTGATTTAGAGCAGGAGCACATCTGTTTATGTGTAAGTAAATACAGTCTGACAGCAATTTGGATCATCTATCAGAAAAAAACAACTGCAAGTTTAATAAGCATTATTTGTATTCTGCATAATAGTCTATTTGTTCTTTCAAGCCACTGCAGTGATAACGCATTTAAAGTCTTCCACTGTGTATTAAATCTAAGGTACCTAGGCAAAGCACAGCATATTCCAGTTGGATGCTTCCCAAACCATATCACTCAACTTTTTAAATATTACTGCCATCTGGCTACTAGGCTTTGTCTACCAAAACAGTAGCTGTGCGCACATTTCTACAGCAGCTGTAGCCAAAAAATTTAAGTAATGCCATTTGGTTAAGTTGCAATTCACATTTAAAAAAAAAAAAGATAACACAAACTATTTTGTTAACCCAGTTACTATTGTACCTAGAAAAACTGAATATATGTAGCTTTGTGTTTTGCTTTCTTTCCCATTTCAGTGCTTTTATGTTCTTCAACACATTTCCCATCTACACTGGCACACGAAAGAAGTAACTGAAGAATGTGCGAAGAGCAAAATAAGTAGTCCTGCTTGTATTATCTGTAATTCTCTTCTGGGTAAGCACTAGTGCTATAAAAGTATGACTCGGAAATGCTGTTAGACTAGTACATCAGGTCATTCTTAGGGTGCATATCAAATACAATCCTCTCAAAGCAACCCCAAACCCAAGCTGTTTAGAGGCTGAAAGCTCTGATAAATTCCAGGGACTCTTCCCAGTGTCTGGGCCACATTAAACAAAACAAATATTTCAATTATGACTAATCTGAAACAATGCACAATGAAAGCCGGCTAAGTCTTGGGAGCAGTGGGAATATTTAAATTGGAAAAGAGCCTGTGGGGGTTTTTCCTATTCCTAATTACAGTACATTGTATTAATCAGGCCTGGAAACCACAAACCCAAGGCTCTTTGTGACCAAGTTGTCATGGCAGCACAAAACACAGCCAAGGCCTAACAGACGAAGAAGCATTTTCAGAGCTTACTATGTGTATATCTTATAGGTGTATAGGATATAGAGGAATTCCAATCTTTAAAAAAAAGCTGCAGCCTCAGAGAGCAGATAAACCTTGCTTGGATAAAAGCTAGTGATAGTGTAATTACAGCAGGTTTTTTTTTAAAGTTCTGCTGTGCTTAAAACCTTGCCTAAAGCTCCATCCAGATACTTACTTATTTCAGTATTCAAATAACCAAATATAAAAGAATCTAGCAGTTGCTTAAAATATGTATAACTAGAATTTAAATAGTTGTACCAATTTAAAGCAAAAGCACATGTGTTTGTGTGCAGGAAAATAATGTCTGACAGCAATTTGGACTAACTACCAGAATGAACGGCAAACTTAATAAGCTATGGGATAATTAACAAGTGTTGTTCGTACTTATGTGAATACGTTGAGCTATGTGCTGTTGGCCCAAGCTTTCCACCAGGAACTCTGCACAAGTGTGGTACATGCATATGCGTTTCTTGTAGCAGCCACAGCTCATTCCTAGATCTGAATGAAGACTGCAGTCTGATAAAACACCTTACAGTCCAGAACAGCTCTGCAGGCTGATTTTGCCAACACTGTAGTAGAAAAGAAGGGCCTCTTTGTTCTCATCCAGAGTCCAGAATTGTGTGTCCTACAGTTTGTTCATGTGTTGATGTTTTAGAAAGAATTCCGTATTTTTGGAAGCAATAACTTGGCTTTTACTTTTGTTTCTCCTCTCTCTGGAATCAGATAACCACAGCCCCTGTGAGAAGTGATATGTTCTGGTCCACTATGACTGACACAGCATCTGGCCAAGCTCTAGCCTGAGCTGGCTTGAGGTCTTTACACAAAGTTTCAGGCCAGAAGAGCAGCTTCCTCTTGCTAGGGATCAGAACAAAAACAAAATTTTTTTTAAAACCAAGGTGTATATACATTTGATCCACACACAATCAAAAAACCACACAGTTGTCAGAAAATCATGCAATACACATGGGAACCAAGGAGCCTATCAAAGTAAAATACCGTCATCAAGGGATCATGAAGTGTCAGAAACGTTACCATTAGGGTTCACGTATGAACCATCTATTAGGCCAAAGAGAGAAACCAAGAAGGTAAGTATTTTCTCTTCCTGTTTCATACAAAAAAGCTGTAAGAAAGTAATCTAAAAAAAAGCTAAAGGAACCACATTAGCTTTCCTCAAATATTTTCATAACATAGAGTTTTTCATTCCCAGAATGAAATAAACCGTAACATAAAAGATTCAAGTAACCAAATATTAATGAACAGTAATAACATGATCCTGAGATTTTTGATACTGCTTAGCTGCCAAGTGGTTGCAAATGACCAGTGCTGCCTCCTCCCATCCAGCTGGGAAACTTAAGGCAGGGTAGTGCTTTAGATAAACAAAGCTAATACAGGTTACACAGCAGAACATGCCAAGCAAATCTCTGAACAGGTAAGTAATGGAAAAAATAGTGAACAATGAAAGGATGCCTTTCAGTTTCTGAAGTTTGAACAAATTCAAGAATTAGAGATTCCTTTTTTTGGAAGCAGACCAATGAGTGAGCAAGACAAAACATATAGATGAGACAAATAGACAAGGTACAAGAACTGCAACACCAGATTACTACTCTAATTCTACTTATCTTCTAGATTAAAAATTTACAACTGTGGTGCTTGCTTCAGAAACATGTCACTCTTTCAGGAGATTAATTTCAGATACTACAACTGGCAGGGAAGAATGGTATTCAAGTACTAAATTTAGTTTAACTTCTTGGAAAGAGGTAGAAAAAAGAATGTATTCCTTGTATAACAACATTAAATTTTGATATTGTCTTATATCTTCCACCCTGACCTTTTATGTGTTTCTTTTTTCTGGTAAATCTGATGATGACAGAGAGTCGGCACTGATGAACTAAGTGTTTTTTCCTATTTGTACAGCATATACTTACACACAGTTCCAGTCCTAGTGAAATCCCCAAGAGCTATTAAAAGATTTATATTTAGTTTTTTAAATCTGACCTCCAAGGTATATACAGCAATCTAAACACTTAAATGAAAGGTTTCAAGAAGTGGTTTTATTCCTCTCCTCTCCCCTTCCCCCCTTCAACTCTCCAGTTTTGTGACAAGAAGAAACCTCCTTTTAATCCTCTCCTCAGCTTCTGACCCAAACCTAACTGCTTTTCCAGGGCTAAGTAATACCAGCTGGGGTAGCTATGGATGAAAGCATTATTCACTTGCCCTGGGCTTCACGAGCTGAAGTCTATGGTTCAATTTGCACAGGTTGTCTAGATTCCATCACCATCTCTCCAATGATGCATACACATCTAAACTCAAACGTAGCACAGGCCAAAGTTTAATTTAATGTTGTTGAGAAGAGGGAGGCAGAATTGTTTTGAAATTCTCCCTGAAAAGCAGCCTGTTGTATTAGAACAAAGCAGCTTGTTTCTATCGTTCCTTTGTTTGACAAGTTTGGGCTGGTTAGAAAGGTCATTTATGCCTCAAAGCATCAAATTAACATTTGAGGACATGAATTTTAAAAATGGCTATTTGCTTCTGTTCTCTGAATTGCTAACGATTTTTTTCTTAAAAAAAAAGAAAAGAAAAAAAAGAAAAGAAAAAAGAAAGAGACATAGTCAGACCCCAAAAGGAAAAAGAGCCTTTTCCTCAGGCAAACTAGGCATTGATTTTATGTCCATGTCAGCACAAGCTGACTATATCTTAATTAAACCTCACAGATTAAGCAGATAGTTGAAATGGTGTCAGACAAAAATATTGTTTAATTACTGAAGAAATACTTTTTGGCATCTCATATACAACTTTCTCCCTCCCCTCCACATAGACAAGCTCCAATATCCACAATGTGAAATCTCCACAAACAGCAACAGCTTCGAAGCATGATTTGCACTAACTTGCAATCACCAACACAATACTGTTCATCTTGCTAGTCAAACTACATCTCTACTCATAATACAAATACAATTAATAGTAAGTTTTGGGTTTTTTAAAAGAAATAAACTAAGCCTATTTGCTTTTAAACTAGATAAGGGCCAGGTTCTCTGACATAAGGCCTTCCACTCCCCACCTCTGAAAGCACCTGTGGTTTTCATCAAGCCTTCACAACTAGCATCAGCTAAATTAAGAATTGCATTTCTGTGAAAACCTTACAAGCTTACAAAACATTTGCAAAACCACAAAATTCTTCAAAACCAACCAAGCTGAACTCAAATTATCCCAAAACAGGTGCAGTCTGAGCAAAAGCTCATACCTGGTCATTTGCTTTCTCCAGCTCTCCAAAAGCTGTTCGGCTGTGTTGCATTCATTCCATACACACACACACCCAGTAGATGGAAGCCAGAAGATGAACTGCAGATAATGTTCCCTGCCCCACGAAGGTCCTGCTGGCTAAAGAGACAGTAATTTTAGGCAGTAATTCCTAAACAATAGCACCACCAGCTCAACTCCAGCAGCCTGCACAACAGTGGCTGACAAAGCCAGTGCCAACTAAGTTGTTTCAAAGAGGTGTGGCAGCAGGAGGACCCCAAGGTAGCACACACACAAGATGTTTATATTGGCAACCTCCCCGGGAATCATCTCCACTTGTTGAAAAGAATCATGCAGAATTCACCAGGGACTGGTTTTTAATGCTCCATTCAACAGGAAATTTTTATTTATGGAGAACAAGTCACATTCACTGTAAAAACTTTCAAGAATTGTCCAAACCTTTCAGCCATACAGAATCACCTCCTATCTGCTCTTTCAGTCAGAACCCTTTCAGACTCAGCACCGCTGACAGCTCAGATATCTATTACCAAATATAACAATTCACTTCCAGCCAGGACAAGACTCACAGAAACTCAGACACTTCACAGTGTCTTAAACAGACACTGCTCACCTGAAAATCAACTAGATAGTATACACTGTGCCAGAGTAATCTGTAGCAACAAAAACACTGCCTAGATGTTGCTAGGCACCAGTTCATAGTAAGTACAATTGTAAACTGCTAGTACAAAACAGCTGTTGTTTTGAAGGCAGCAAAAAATTTCAGACAACAGAGCCTTACACAGGCAAGCGAAGTCAAAATTTTCTTCATGTTTCCACCTGTTGATGTGAAAAGTCTCTCATTGCTTTATGCTAAAACAAGGAAAAGAGCAGTGAGAAAAAAAAAAACAACCTGCATAAATCTGCTTATAAAAATGCTGTTTTGTCACTTTCCTGTAATTGTTATTTCTGTTATTTGTTGAAACAGCAATGCAGGGAAAAGAAATAGTATTAGTACAGAGCTACCCACAGAAGTTACTTCCGAACACAGAAGTTCCAAACACATTATCAATTTTGCAGCTAGTAAGTTTTTAGTAAACCACATAATTTCATACAGGCAGGAGCAACTATGTCAAAACTTGAGAATCCTTCCACTTATTCTTTTTAATTTCAGTTAGCTTTACAAAATGTTGATAATACAGGTCTGTGCAGCAACTATCACTTCAAAGAGCGTATTTCAAAACAAGTTCAAGAGAAAAGGTTTCCAAAATTTCATTAAGTAGGCCAAAACCAAGCCTGTACTCTTCAAGTCTGCTCCCACAGAGAGAACAAATCTCAAGACCCAGGAGAAATGCAGACGACACTGTCTCAATGTACTATTACAGTACCTCTGAGACATAAGTACCACACTGTGTTACAAGAATTTGTCAGCTAGTACAAAAGAACGCCGTAATACAATTCAAGGCTAGAACAAGGTTATAACATGTTTCATCAAAAATAATCATCCATAATCAGCCATCAGAAGCAGCTAACAAAGAGGACAAAATCTCTTTATCTAACCGAGCAGGATCCAGCTTTTGCTAACTCTGGGCCTCCTACTAGCACAGGCCAGCCACAGCCAAACCACACCAACTGCTGCCTTGCTTTCAGTATGTAGACATACACTCAGCACAATGAGCCGTGCCATTAGCATCCTAAAGTTAATAAAACGCAGTTTATATTTTGCAGAATAAGGTAAGAGTGAAACACGATCAAATAAAAGAATTGAAATCCAAATAAAGACAGAGGATTCAAATCAAAGTTCAAATAAAAAAGATACAAGAGTTCAAAGTCATCAAAAAACTTTCTACAGGAACTGAAAAGACATTTTAGAAGTTTAAGAGAAGACTCCATTTGCTCATTTAGCTAAAGTCCCCTGTGGATACAGTTATTTTACTGTTATGGGAAGTATTAAGAGAAAAATTTAAATAACTGTAACATCAGTCAGGCCAGCCACCCACAGACAAGTCTACACTGTGCAGAAGTGCTCTCTGAGCCATGGATTGCATTTGTTGTGGGGTTCCCACAGACATCAAGATTCAGTTCCTCCTCGCTGCTGCTCAGCTGAGACTCCTGCAGCCCCCCAGGATCTCCTGGCAAAGGGCACCAATTACACTGTCACTATGGCTCACATCCAGGTGTAGGGACAATATGGGATGCCAGGCAGACAGGCTTGAAGCAAAAGCTGCCAAGTGTCTGGGGAAGGAGAGATGGAAAAGGAAGTGATATGCAGCAAATGGGATGGGACAGAAAGGTTGTTTATTTGTCACCCCTACTGTGTCCAAATCCCACCAAGGCAAGCATCAAGCAAGAGAGATTTTCATTCTCCTGATTCACCAAACCAGAGGGGAGAGAGAATTAAAAAAAAAAAATCTACAAACTAAGAACAAAAAAACTCTACCTTTTTAAAGCTAGAGGGGCATTTCCATCCCCACCCCATGAAAATTAAGAAACAGCTCCAAAACAAAGCCATTTTTGTGCCATGGCACATTAAAAAAGGGGCAAAGGGAGACACTGGTAAACTTTCACATACACCTTCTGCAGAGAGTTCTACTCAGAATCACTAGAAATGTCTTCTGCTGCATTTAAAAACAAGTTATTTTTGGCACTCATAATACTTGGGAAACTAGTTCTGTTGAGTGTTATTTTCTTACCTAATCAAATAGCTGCCTAATTTATTATTCCCAATTTATCCACCAGCTGTGAGAGTGCTCTGCTCTCAGCTCTCCGGCTGCAGAAGTTCACCAGATGGGCAGTCCCCAAAGATAGACCTAGTGGGGGAAAGGAGGAGAAGAAAAAGTGGTGTCTTAATCACAGCCCTTGCTAAAATAGTTTCCTGTAGAAGCTGTATGTGAAGTTCCCTTTTAGTTAAAGCCTCAAGAAAATAAGTGAGGCACAGAGATGTTATGTTTCCAATTTCTTCAGTTGTTAAAACTCAAGGCAAGGATGCAAATTTAGCTTAAGTATCCCCTTCCCCAAATAGCTGGTGCAGGAAAAAACCCAACATGGCACTTAAATGCAGTTAGGGAAAGGAGGGTCACCTAGGGAAAGCAGCTGGTACACATATGGTATTTATCAGGAGTTCGATCTCTCTTACTCTCTGCCCATTAACAGAGGGACACAACACCTGTAATTGCAAAGGGATTTCTCCTATTTGATTTAGCTTTTTTTAGCAGCATTGTGGTGCTTCTGCACACTTAACACTGACATTATACTGAATTGCTTAATACTACAACAGTACAGATGGATAAGACATGCACAAGACAGGACCATCAGCCAGTAAAGCACAAAGGAAAAACAATGTGACATTTGGGTACTGGTACTGCAGCACTGCTCTATAGTTCTGTTCTTTTCAAAATTGCAGTAAATGCTATGCTGCACAGGATTTCTTAGTGGATACGTTACTGGGTACGTTTTCCTTCAGTTTATAGGGGAAGAGCCTCTCTCTCTCCGAACTGCTTCTAGGTTTCTTTCATTATGGGTCACGATGTTGAGGGACTTCGAGGTAGAAGATCAAGGAGCACCGCACCTTGAAAAACCAGGCTACGAAAAAGAGAACTGAAACAGCAAATACAAGGAACGCCATCTACCATAACAACAATGAAAACCAACTACGGAACCAAGACCACTTCTGCCATGTTAATTTATAGATTTAAAAAAAAGTAAATGCACGCTTACATTTTAGTAAAATCCACAAACCTGAAGATTAATCCATCTGCACATGTCAAACTAAACCTCTGACAGTGACTTTCAGAAGTAATATGTTAAGCTTTATGCAGTATCTATTCTTTGCGGAAAGGCAGAACTTCCATGAGACCCCTCCTGTCTCAAACCCAGTACATGCAATTTCTGTTCAATACACAGCAATATTTAGGAAGCTTGAAAGCTCCAAACTCCTGTTTTGTATGGTCTATGCTGCATTTAACTAGACTTAGTCATTTTATTTCAAGAGGAAATCCCAAATTGGAATGAGAGGTGTAAAACTAGTCTGATTCACAGAGGCAACCCAGAGGCTTCCTTGCAGTCACACTACTGTATTACTACTGCTTGGATGCCCCAGACAGAACTTGAGGCACCACTGTGGTATGCACTGTCCAGCAGAAGTCATGAAATTTAATAATAATCTCCAACAGACAAGACAGGAAAAGGACAGTGGAGAAAGCAACACACACAGAGTGACTCACCCAGAGTCATGCAGCACCTCAGTGGCACAGAAGAAATTCACTACTTCTGACTCCTAAAGCCCCAACAACCAACTAGCTTATGTCTCAAACAAATTTTAAAAGGTGTTTTCCATACTAGTACATCTGGTCTTTTTTGGCTCCACTTACGACTTGGCCCCAATACCATCTGACAATGAATTTCATGAACTAGTCCTGCCTTGCACAAACAAGTTTTTCTTTTCAACAGTTTCAAAATTTGTTATCTCCAGTCTGCTGACTGTTCTCTCATTTGTCATCTTTAGTATGAGGAACAGGTAACTATTCTGATGCCACCTACATCTGCAATGTCATTCACAGGACAGGATGTGGGAGAGCAAAAAGAAATGGGCTTCTCTTGAGGGTTTATTTTCCATCTCTCTCCTCCTTCATAGATCTATTAGTGTGTTCCATCATGTATTTATATTTAAACTCCGAATAGAGTCCTGCAACCTCTATCTCTAATTTACAACAGGATTACACTATGTTATGCAAGACTTAGTGACAAGTGCACACTGACCTGTGATAAGAAACACTGCCCCAGAAGCTTTGCAGATTACTAGTGAAGACTAGAAGCACCAAGACTGGTTATAGGAAGAGGAAAGGAAGCCCCAAAAACCTGAATTAAAGAAGCCAAGGAAGCAGCTTCAAAGAAGCTGCCTGGACCTGCTTAGCAAGTATCCAGGCAGCCCAGAAGCCTCTGCAGTCAACAGTTCTCCCAAAATCCTTTAAAAACAAAAACAAAACCCATTCAACTAGTGCTCCATTTACCTATATGGATATGGCTGATAGTGAAGCATGCCTTCTGTCACTCTTCTGCAGCCTGCATATTTTCCAGGCACAATCATTCTTTGTATTTGTTTCAGAACAATCCAGAACCATAGATCTGCACTGAATGTGATTATAAAGCTGAAGAGAACATCACCCAGAAGGCAATCAGATCCAAAACCAGACTAATTTTATTAATTTTTAACTGAAAGCTTAACACCTTGCCACCCTCGAAATACTTCTCTACATGTTTTCCTCTAATTTAAGAAAAAGGGGGCAGCCATGGCACCAGGCTGTCCTTACTGCTACAGAGGCAGGGGAAGGCACGCTGATGGTGGAAGACACACGCCACCTCCCAGAATCCTCCAGCCCTGAAACCTGGAAAGCGAGCGCTTAGTTTTTTGCACTCTCTTCACGAGCTCATCTGCAGCACTGAAAGCTAAATACAAAAGCAGAACTTGCGCCGTTGAGGGGGCGTGGGGGGTGCAAGACACATTTTTTCGGCGAAATGGCAACTTCGCCTTTACATCGGAGGCCCTGGTCTGACTGAGCAAGAGGAAGAAGGGGGTGGAAGGGGCGGGGAGGCCGCCGGCCCGCGGCGGGGGAGGGGATGCGAGAGGCGCGGGCGTTCCGGGGAGCGGAGGGGAGTGTGAGGGAGGCGCGGCGGGCGGGGCGGGGCGGCCGGCCTTCCCCCGCTGCCGCAGCCGCCGGCCCGCCTGTCCCTCAGCTGAACCGCCCGCCCTGACGTCAGCTGGCGGCGGCGGCGGCATTCCTCAACAGTGCAGACAAACCCACTGGTGGGAAGCTTAGAAAGCCCTCAGCTGTAGTGAAGAAAGCAAAGGCTTGGCCGGGAGCCAGACTACTGAGCTCAGCATTTTGTAATGCACTTCCTTTTTACTTAACAGCTTGCATAATGCCTCGGCCCCTTCCACCTTTAACCCCTTATTCACCCACATCCCTAAATCGGGCTTACGGCTGCGGCCCTTTCTCACCGGCCGGCAACACCAGAAAACAAACGGTGAGGCTGCAGGGACCAGGGAGTCACTCTCACGTTTACTCCTCAAAAATCCTGTGTCGGGAAAAGAGAAACGCACCTCAAGAACTGCAAAGCAGGTGCAGGTTGCGCAGTCACTTTCGCAGCACGATCATCACCTTGATTTCCTCTAGTTCTACCCAAGTCCACGTGTTGACAGTCAGGCACAGAGACCCTGTTCACAGCGGCTCTGCTTTTAGTCAGATTTTCATGTATGGTACTTATACATAAATCCTGAGGTGCCGCTGGTCAGACTGATCCACACGAGCAGAGAAAGGAGCAGGCTGCCACAAGGTACGGCACTGGGGCTGGCTGCAGGGCCCAGGGTGAGCTCCAGAAGTTGCGGCCCTTCTCACGCTGAGCTGGTCATCTGAGTTCAGAAAAGACTCAAAACAAGCAGATCTAAAACCAGAGGTGGGGAAGGAATCTAAGTATAGCTGTGGGAACAGCCTGCTACATCTGCTATGCAAATTATTTCAAATAATATCTACAAATCTGAAGAAAACGAAGGAAGCTTTCTGAAGGTCACGTAACCTTAGTTTCCACATTTCATTCACACAGCCCTGCTTTTTTTGAGACCGCACGTTCCTATTTTAAAGCTGTGAAGACAGCACAGTGTAGTAAATTCCCTCCCACCACCCCACCCACGCTGCTTTGTGACTCTCTGAAGAAGACGACCCATTTTCAGACTTCCTCTCCCAGACAGTAGCTGCATTACAGCCATGGAACTGTTGCTGCTCAAACTCTCCCCCTCCGAACAGACACCTGTCTTTTTGCAACTAATATCAAGAATAATGACAAGCATCAAAGAAAGCTTCACGATCCCTGAACCTCTTTTTCAAAAAAAGTTTTAAGAGTGAAGTTAAACACAAGAGCTCAAACTAGTTTAACGCTGTCAAGTGCAAGTATCACCAACAGCATGCAACAAATTCCCAGATAAAGCATGCACACAGTCTGCCATTTTGTAATGTTCTCTCATCACAGATCCCCATTCTACAGCAAATTTAGTTCTGGTTTTCTAAGCACATGCCATACAAAAACACTTTTCTAGAACACAGAGTTTGTGCCCTTTTAGGTGAACATCTACCCAGTACAAACTGCCTCACCCAACAAGAGGCACTAATTTGAAAACAGTGATCACCCTAAGAAATATTGGTAAAAAGTTCTTTGATTTTTGACGAGCAGCATCACCTCAGTACCACAGCATTAG
Organism: Phalacrocorax aristotelis; assembly: GCF_949628215.1. Lineage (NCBI taxonomy): Eukaryota > Metazoa > Chordata > Aves > Suliformes > Phalacrocoracidae > Phalacrocorax > Phalacrocorax aristotelis. The sequence continues at coordinate 60,336,705 of NC_134311.1, forward strand.
ATATGGCAAACCTGAACCAAATAGTCTAAGAAATGTCATAGTAAAATTAGAAATAATGTTTAAATTCAGCTTGCAAGTAGATCACTCGAAGTGTGCCATCACAGAAAATTCTTTACAAAAAGCAGGAAAGCATTTTGCCAATGTTTAGTTTTGATCAGCTGTTTCCAGATCCCCACTACCATTTAAAACACAAGTAATCAGATTCCTGTGACCATGTCAGATGACCCTAGTCGGAAGAACTTCCTGAAGAGGGACACGTGCAGTGTTGACAAGGACTCAGAAGTTACCTTTAAATGACAAATTAGATTTCCTAAAATGGATGTTTATGTTTTTATGATTAAAACAAGTTCTGTTTTTTAAAGTTCCCCACTTAAAAAAGAAAATAAACCAGAAAGATAGCCATCTCACCTAGCATTCCTCAGAACAGGACATTGCTCAGGACAGTTAAAGCAAAACAAAAGATTTGACTTTTGAACTGTAATTTTTTCACAGTAGTTTTTAATTTGAAAGAGATCATAGTATCAACCTCTGCTCCTAAACTGAGTGAGCAGGTAGGGTGGGAGAAAAACGGATGTTTCTTGCCTCACAGTCCCTCCATGCCACCTATGCAGCCTGAAGCATGGTTTCCAGGAAAATCCCTTTTCCAGTCTTCTGTAACCACCACTCTGAGGGAAGCGTAGAAGCTCCAGCTGTCAAAACTCTCCACAGCTGAAGCTTTACAATGTTTAAGACTGCAACAAATGTGGCATGTACAATTTTAACTGATAGCATGAAGGATTTCAAATATTAACTAAGATCTACCATTTCTATAACCTCTTTTACATTAAGTTTTATAAATCTTGCACAGATTTCGTTGTGGTGGCAAGCTGGACAAATTGAAGAGTTAACTACAACAAGTGAAAGCATTTTAGCTGAATGCATAACTGATGCCAGTATCTAAATGCATGGAATGAATCAGTTCAATGCCTTCAAAGCACCAGGGTGCTTATTTGAATAAAAGTTCCCCATAGCTACCATAACTGCCACAACATACATATTTTAAGGCAAGATTTTATCAGCATATACAGCAACACAAAAATGCAACACAAATGCACTAGGGGATGACTTAGTACTTGCTGTGGGGGCCATAACTTTCAGTTTTCTTGAGTTAAAAATTTGGTCTCTGCTTTAAACATGTGAGCTCTGTATTTCTTTTACATTTAATTGAGTTGGAAAGGATCTGTTGCTATATCTGATCTATTCTATCACTGCAGTGTACGATTCACAGATTTATAAAGACATTAATGTTCCTGAAATACTCCCAACAATGCCAATTCCAAAACTGACTGAAATGTTCCACCAAGTAACTGACATTAGCGTTAAAGGGATTTCAGTTATTGAGCTTCCACCTTCCTAGTTTTAGGTTTTCATTTGTGGTATTTGCGTCAACTATTAAAAATAGCTCCCCATGAGCCTGCCAGTTTCTTCTGTTCCAGTAATGCCCCTAAATCACCTTTTCTGAGAGAACACAAGTTGAGAAACATTTAGTATATCTCCTTTTCAGATACTACAGAGCATTACAAAATTGAAATTGATAGTTAGTTTCAGATGTAGAAGTAGACATTTTAAATCTAAATTTAACTTTCTGCCATGTTTATAACACCTCCTCAGGGCAACTCCAGGTAGCTCTCATTGAGAACAATCTCGTTTGGGTGGTGTTTACCATATCACCACTGCAATTATCTCAGTAGTCCTCAAATGAAAAAAGGTCATCAGCACAGAAGCCAACCACATCATGTGCTCTTTCTGGCTCCTCTCAGGGATTTGAAAACACAAAAATGACTGATGGTCTACAGGCCATTAAGATCCTAGCACGTTTAGTATCATCTATAGCTTACCATTTGAAAAAGCCTTTGGATTGTTTTTAAGCTTCTCTTTTTAGCTGCAGAGGACAGTTTGAAAACTGCAAACCCCTAAAGTGTTACAAGAGGCAAATAAGGATAGAATTTCAAAATTATCTCCTAGGGGGTTTTATTGTTATTTTTTAAGCCTTTTGATTTCAGAAGAAGTTAATAATGATTTTGAACACTTCAGTTGACAATTACGCAACACCATAATTATGTACCTCTTTAGCCTGTGAAACTACACATTCATATCTTTGTTCTCATTCACTCTTCCCCTTTTTTTTGCTACACCCTTTTGCATCATAATTTAAGAATAAACTTTTCAGAGCTAGGACTGACTGAGTTTACATGAGTTTACACAGGATCTTTCACAAACTGGGCAAAATAAACACTGCACAGGAGAGTACAGGTGGGTAAAGGCAGAGGTGACAGGGAAGTACTGGAGTGGCAGTGTACACAAGCTCTGCAGAAATCCTTCAGTCATTTACACACATCTCTACCAAATCAACCAAAGATGATGACTTCATAAACACTAAACAAATCATTCATTCTTTGTAAGGTGGGTAAGTATGAATAAAAAGGGTTCTAAACATTAATAGTACAAAAGAGAAAATCAAGATGAAAAGCAGTTCTAACACATGAACAAGGAAGTGAAGGGAAGCAAAAGGACAATTCAGCATAAAGATCATAGAGTTAAAATTTGCATTTCAAGAGAAAAGCTAAGGTGGCTCTTACAACCAATAAGCATCTTTATTTTTATATGCAGTTAAACATAAATTACTAGCCTTGCAACTATTTTTAAGGACAAACTCCAGTACTGAACTGCACCCTTTTTGAAGTTGGCAACTCTTCACAAGCTCTATTTAAGAACAAACTAAACTCTTATACTTCAGTTATGCAGATTAAGACATGGTTTTCTCCTGTGAGCTCTGCCCTTTCAAAAGATCTCATTCTTGGTCATCTCTGCAAATCCATATTGCATTTGTAAGAGGCCTAAAAAAGGGGATATTCAAATGACCTTACCTTGTCCCTTACCTACCTTTAAATTTTGTACTGCAATGGATAGTTAAGTACACAGATACTGAGTGATTTCAAGCAACTGTTACTACCTTGCATTATGGTGTACCAATGAAGCTTCGAGCATCGGGCTATTCCATAAATTCTACGGCAAACACCTAAGGAATGACAGACGCTGCAGAGGAAACAATTCTCCTTCCATTTTCTCAGCCAACCTGGATATATTTTAGGAAGCAGGGCAGCATACATTCATTTTTTTAACCAGCTAAGACAGGAATAGGAAGAAGCTTGCCCACTGAGGCTGACATGCAGAACTACATCAGATAAACCAAAACCTTGAAACAGCCACCTGGGGGAAAGGGACACTTTGCTGTCAGCTATTTTTCTTCCTCCTCAGTTTGGGTGGCAGGGGATGGTCATTGTTTCCTCCTTCCATCTTATATTTTTGGAAAAACTTCTTCAGCAGCCAGGCCTAATATAATTTAAGAGCTGGCTAGGAGAAACTAGATAAGCCAGATACAAAGGGGACTCCCCACTCCTCCTTGGACAAAGATTTGCTGCCTTAGCATAAGTACAGATTAGAAGAAAGAAGGTAATAAAGTATTCCATTAATGTCTTATGATTAGAATTGGGAAATCCATAGTGCCTCAGGCTAACATACCTACATGGATGACCTCATCTCTGTTACTTTCAGCATTAGGGAAGCAGCAGAAGCTGCAGAAGACTGCACCAGCCACTGACACTCATTTTTGCCCCGTCTTCTCAAGTTTCACCAAAACTCTTCTCTGTGGTCTTTTGCCCTGAACTGAATCAAGGATCCAGCTAGGAAAATAATAATAATAGACTATCTTTCACTGGGTAAGTTCCCTGACCCACATCACCACACAAGGCCACACACAAAACAAAAACCCCACTTCTTCTAGCACAAGGAAAGTAGTAGGGTAAAGACAGAAAGAAGCTGCTGAAAGAAACTACAGCTCATATTGACATTGCAAGAAATGTATGTAAAACCACAGCCTAAATCATACTTCAGTATGTATTGAGTTCCCCCACTGGCCACAGCACATGGTAAAATGTACTTGCAAACATTTAACCGGTTTTAGGAATTATTTTAATAGGTTTTTACTAGTTTAAAATGTAAATTTCAAAGTAAAACCGGCTAAACCAAAAATGCAACAGCTTCCACACAGAGACAGTAGGTAAAAAACAGGCATCGGTAACATCTGTTCTCACCCCACTGCACTTTCAAACTGTAAAAAAACCCAGAACCTACATGTCAATTAAGTTGCTGACCTGACACAAAAACATTGGTCCCTGAACTTTTTTGTTCTCACCACTACTTTACCTAACAAGCCACCACAATGTACACACTCACAAAGCAGTCTGAAACTTTCACAAGCACCCTGAATACACAAAACTGTACCCCATGCAATTTCAAGTAAAAGTCACTAATTTCCAACCTCTGTGTTTCATTATGACATGGTTCAGAGTATATATTGCTAGTTACACTCTTTCAGAACAGTTTTGCAAACCTCCAGCAAAAGTTAAACCTGTTTTCTTGAAATATCAAGCCCCTACAAGAAGAGGCACGAACCCTGTTATACAACATGCTGGAGTTTACTATGGCATCTTCCAGCCCTTACAGAGCGCTGTACTAGTTCAAACTGCAAACTCCCTTCTATTTTTGGCCTATAATATAGCATTCATAATAAAATGCAACAATCTGCAAGGAAGCACCATCAGCTAATCAGAACTGCAATTTTAGCAACTGAGTGTCATCACAGGGTTCAAACAAAACGTAAAGATATACTGGCAGTATATTAGGATGCTCCAGCAGTACAGTCCTTACAACGGTGTATCGGACAACAGAAATCATCATACACAGAAGGAACTTCAGATACTTAAAATACAACTCATAAGCTGCTAGCCAATTTTCTGTTCAAAACAGACCATTCCGAGGAATCACCCCTTCTTATTGACGTTTTAATGGATTAGAAAAAATTGGAAACATTCCTGCCTTACACTACCACAGAAAAGCCAGTTGTTAAAACTGTGGTATTGCTGAGACAAAACAAAATAAAATGAACAAACAGGATTGCCAAGTGCATTGAAACATTGCAGTGTAACTGCTACAGGGCGATGCATAAGTGCCTCAAAGCTACCCTAACAAATGCCAAAAACGTGGGTAACATCATACTTACTATCCAAGAAAACCTACCATTACAGGAAAAAAGACACTAGTATAATGCCAAACTTGCATGATGTTTAAACATCATAGCAACAACACCGCCTACAGCGGTAATGTTCAGAGTTAATAATAAAGCCTCCAGGTTCTAATTCTATTTACAGAATGCTTGGGGGGTACCATTAATTTGTATCCTGGTGCATTAAAAGATTTTTGTCCCCACGTTAAGGATAGGATGTAAAAAAAAGGAAGAACTGTCCTAGCCTACGACAACAGTACTGAGGTCCCAGGGGTTTTGATCCAGACTGCCTTTGTAAAGGGGCAGTCTCTCTGAGATAAGGGTGAAGGTCAAAGCAGGTTAGCAGCCACCTAACCTCTTAGCAGCCTCCTGGAAACTTCTCAACAGACAAAACAACAGAAACTGCCTTTGCAAAATTGAGACGTAGAAAGCAACCCAACCTGCATAAGTCGTCATCTCCAAAGATCTTCAGGGAATAAAATGGCCCCCATGGAGTACCTGTGTCCTGTTTTCAGCTGGGGTAAAACTAATTTTCTTCCTAGTAGCTGGTACAGTGCTGTGTTTTGGATTTAGTATGAGAATAACATTGTTAACACACATATTTTAGTTGTTCCTAAGTACTGGTTACACTAGTCAAGGACTTTTCAGCTTCCAGCGCTCAGACAGGAGCACAACAAGCTGGGAGGGAGCATAACCAGATGTCAGGGTTTAACCCCAGCCAGGAACTAAGCCCACATAGCCACTTGCTCACTTTTCACCCCACCCCCCCACAGTGGGATGGGGGAGAGAACTGCAAGAGTAGAAGTGAGAAAATTAATGGGTTGAGACAAGAACATTTTAATAATTGAAGTAAAATAATAGTAGTAGGAATAATAATAATAATAATAATAGCAATATACAAAGCAAGTGATGCACAATACAGTTGCTCACCCCCCGCTGACTGATGACCAGCGCATCCCTGAGCAATGACCACTGTCCCCTGGCCAACTCCTCTCAGCTTATACACTGAGCATGATGTTGTATGATATGGAATATCCCTTTGGTCAGTTTGGATCAGCTGTCTTGGTGGTTGTGCACCCTCCCAGCTTCTTGTGCACCCAGCAGAGCATGGGAGGCTGGAAAAGTCCTTGACTAGTGTAAGCAGTACTTAACAACAACTAAAACATCAGTGAATTATCAATACTATTCTCGTACTAAATCCGAAACACAGCACTGTACCAGCCACTAGGAGGAAAATTAACTTTATCCCAGCCAAAACCAGGACACCAGCACAGCTGACCCAAGCTGGCCAAAGGGATATTCCATACCATTCTGACCCGCTTCCTCAGAATGGCCAACTTTGTTGGAGAAAAGCCTCCTAAGTTTTAACACAAAGAACTTAGGAACAATGAAATACAAACAACATTTACACAGAATTTTCTTTTTGTTGCTCCTAGACCACCGTATTTCTCAAGGACTAAGTCACAATCAAAATTCACTACTTCAAACCCTTTTATTTCATTGCTGTTACTTCAGGGGATGCAACTTTAAAAAATGATAGCAGCTTTTCAAGTCTTTTAATTAGGTGGTGGTGGTGACCTCAGATTTTATCTGAAAACCTGATACCGCACTTAGTCACCATGCAAGGGCGTAAATTACAACACGTAAGCCAAAGCTATGCCAAAACTTCTACTGAGAATTCACTCCATGTCTCATGTTCCTAGGAAGCTGTCTTTTTATGGAAGGGACAGCCTTTGTAATTAGTATAGAAGGTGAAGACATGAATGGTTTACAGGTGAAACCAAAGTATTTAACTAACTGCTGTCACAGATTTGGTTGCAGCAACACCTACTTCTGAGCTAGAAAATACTTTTCTAAGTTCTTCTTCCAGGACAGTGCTGGCCAGAACAAGTGTCACTTCCCTTTCTGTCAAATGAAATGGGCTAGGTAAAAATCTACTGATGTACTTGCAAGCCAATTTCTCCTGTTGCTTCACTGGCCCTGCACAGAATGAGAGAACAGGAGAGAAAATGACTTAATTAAAATAATTTTAAACAACATGCAAGGCAAAGTTTTAGTGTGGATGGGATTGGTGAAATGAATACTTTGCTAAACGTGTCCACGGCATGGAGGCAACGTGAATGAGCAAAGCTCACTTGTCACTAATGTAATAATTACGAGTCCTCTGGCTGTACTTGAGATACTTCCCTGGGTCTGGCATGATCATGAACATTTTAGATTTTTAACTAGTCACTTATGTTCAGTGATCCATTACACAATACACGAACTCATATTTAATTACCATGAAATATTCTGTATTACATTCAAGCTTAACTCCATGACTTTTTCTGTAACTTAGATTTTTAATATCCTCTTAAAAGCAACAGTAGTATTTCTGCAACGTATTCTAAACAAAACACTAAGTCAGCCATATAATGGCTCTACCATGACCTTTTCCTGCATGTTTATCTCCACCTACTGCAAGGTGTCCTCAAGAGTATGTAGGAAGGCTACAGCTTTACAGATTTCAGGTCAGCTTAGGTCCACCTAAATGAATACACCCAACAAGAAGTGAGTATTTGACAGTTAGGTTGCAGCTATGACTTCATCCTTACACATCCAGAGGTAATGGCTGAAAATGCTTGAGGTTTTCCACCAAGTGTTCAAAGATGTAATCAGATCTTCACCGTGGGGGTAAAAAGAAAAGGGAAGGAGTAGGAAATCTTGCCTACAATCCCCCAGAGGAACACCATTTTAGAACATGAGAATTTGCAAAGGAAAAAAATATTAGAATACTACTGAGATGGGGTCAAGCACATAAAGTGGAATTAAAAGTCAAAGATACATTGCTTATTTGTTTCCAGAACATTGCCTGGCCTCCCTTTTTGTTTCAGTTGGCAGGAATTATCTACAAACATCTATAAAGCTGTATCATTACTGCACTTCAAATTTTCCTCTGAGAGTGAGGGCTAAAACTTTGACGGCAAGGTGGTATCTGTATCTACATCTGTTTTATCACCTACTTTCCAGTCTTCCATCCATACACCAGCCTTCTATCTAAACCACAGCCTACCTGTATTTCTCAACTGTAATCAAAAAAACAAACAGAACTTAAAGTTGTTTATTAAAATGACAACAAAAACAATAGCAGACCCTGTATGTAAGCTTTAGGATATAAACCTGTGTAAAGATGTGGTAATCCTTTCTTTTTTTATAAATCCCTCCTCCACTATGTATCTTCTGCAAATACAAGATGTATCTGAGTTGAACTGCAAACACAAAACCCAGCTTTTCTTTATAGAAGTGAAAAAAGTCACCAATACACACTTGTTATTTAGTAACCCCTTCACCTGCATGAAAATGCTTATTTTGTAGGTCTTACTGTACATGGAAATGTCACACAGACTGTGGATACTGAGAGCCTCTTAGAAGGCTTTCCAGAAAACATTTGTTGTTAAAAGAATATTAAATAATTTCACTTCTCAAATGTAGTTTTTGCAGCTGTTTTTCTTGCCTGATGCTTTCTCTAACTGTGATAAACTGAACCTATAAAAATATGATGGTTATTATGGACAAATAATCATTGCCTGGAAAACTACTTTGCTTTTCACAGCATTCTCTGCTCTACATTAAAACATTAATTTGACCAGAAGGTAGCCATTCAGATATATTTTTCAACTGTAATTTTTCAGGTATCATCTAGTTGTAGGAGATTGATCACAAGATATATTTACATTCCTGAAGAGTCAGAAAGAGCTATCTTGACATTTGCTGGTGGAAGGGAGACTGGGAGAGAAAAGAAAGGGTAATGAATAAATCCTGACAGATAGCCTTCTCCACCTACACCACTGTTTCTGTTTCAGCTGAGGCTAGTACTAAAGCCAGAAGGTTAAACTACTGCAGAGCTCTGGTGACCTCCTATTAAAAGCACTATTAAAAAATGCAGCAGTTTTCTATTGTATGCAGAACAGAAGACACAAAAACCAAAATTTCTCCAAAAGATATTCTCAACTCCTCTTTACCTGTGCTTTGCTTTATTCAAGATAACCTGAGGGAACTGGAAAAGGGGGGAAAAAGGGCAATCCAGGCAAACCTTCTGTTAGTACCCTTACGTCCAAGAGGCCTGTCTCTAAGAACCAAAGCAGCAGCTGGTCACTTGCAACCAAGTTCTATTAAGCAGAAACCAAGCAAATCATAGAAATTACTATAACAAACTTAACACTGGTTAGCAAATGATATGCTAACAGAGAGGAAAATACACAATTCATGAAGTAATTCTGTAGCTCCTCCAAATAGAAGTAGCACCAATTCCAGTCCCCGTCCACTAACAGATTGGTATTAATGCTGCTGTTACAAATTCAAGCTTGAAAACTATTCCCCCAGAGTTAAGAATTAAATTGTCCCGATTACACAGGCAGGGCAAATGAGGAGTTGTGATTGCTTTTTAAGCAAGTGTTTTTATTTAACTGTTCTTTGGGGTTAAAGGTAGCCTGAAACTAGAAAAAGTTAAATTGGTCTCTTTTGATTGTTAGATGAAAAATAATTAGAAGCTTCAAAATGCTTAAACTCTTCACTTACATTAGGAAAACCATATCAATACAACAAAGAAAATCCTGGCCTCACAAAAAAAGTGCAAGTGCTCATTCATTAACAAGCTTGGAGGGACACTCATAAAGCAAGTAATTTGTATTTCACCTTCAGTGAGAATCACCATTAACTACTTTGAGCTCGCCAGACTGAAAAAAGCAAATTACTTCCACTGAGTCCTACTCCACCATGAGCTAGTCTGAAGAAACTGAGTGGGACTTGCACTTCTAAATAGACCAGAAGCTTTTTTAAACCTTCAACACATGGACACTGTTTACAGCTATCTCCATGGTATCACCAAAGACCCAACATGTTTCTTAAAGGTACATTGGGACCAAGCATAAGATTTCTCATCCCCAGAAGTGGTTTCCTATGAGCTGAACTGTAACTGCACAGTATCACTGAGCTTACTGAATGGGGGTTAAAGACCCAAACTCTAATGTGCCAGTGCATCCCATGGACAGCAGAAGGGCAGCTACTGCAAGCTCATGCCCACAGTCCACTGCTCTCAGGGACTAGAAACTTGTCTCAACATTGTTGGCAGGCAAGTTTCACTACTAAAGCCTGATCACTACGGCAGCTGAACGGAACAGTTTAATCACCAAGGTCAACCCGGCAGGAATGTTACCTCGGAGTACTCGTCGTCCACGCGTACGCCGGGCCCAAGGCTGACTGGCAACATATGGCGGGGGGCTCGGACCCTTTAGAACTTTCAAGCACCCTCTAGCGACAGTACTGGGCACGCGCCCCACCGCCGAGTGGGAGGCAGGGGTACGCAGAACAGTTACTGACTCTGCCAGAGAGCAACCTTATGAAAGGGGAAACCAGCAGAGACGATGGAGGCATGTTCTGGAACATTCCCCGTCCACCAGCTTTGAAGATGCATCGGACGCCCAGACTAGCCCCCGCCCGGATGAGACGGACTGCCACAGAACTGTGGTGGTAGCTATTGCAACAGTCCCACTCCCTCCCTCCCGTTCCCTTTTTCACCTTTCCCCCCCCCCCCCATGCTTTTCTCTCCCACATCTATTTTTGGCCAAATAAAGTGACTTGGCACTTGACCCTGTTTTGAGTCTTAATTCTGTTTCCAAGAATGTAAAAGGAACCTAGTCACAATAACACACTGGAGTTAATCAGAAATTAAACCCAGCCACCCCCAACCTCCCAGAATTATCTGAGGTTCGTTGGAAAGCAAGGGGGTTTAACCTCTGCCAAATAGTTCAACCCAATAGTGGATCGTGACAACTGTCTTGGTCAGAACTTCTTTGCATGAAGCCTCTTGTGCCCAAGAATAAAAGAGGTTCTGATGCATTACCTGCTATGCAAGCCTCTGATCACTGATGTTCAGTTCTGCAGTAATGCAACCTCAATCTGTACTGCTGTACAGAAAATATAACAATCTCCTCCATGAACAGCTTATAAAAGACATTTTATTTATGTGGCCAGGTGTCCAATGCTGGGCTCCCCAGTACAAGACAGACATGGACATACTGGAGAGAGTCCAGCAAAGGGCCACAAAGGTGATACAGGGACTGGAGCACCTCACATAGGAGGAGGGCAGGCTGAGAGATCTCCAACTGTTTAGCCTGGAGAAGGGAAGGGCTCTCTTCAATTTATACAAATACCTGAATGCAAAGTATAAAGATTGAGCCAGGCTCTTGCCAGCGGTGCCCTACGGCAGGACAAAGTAAACCACAGGAGATTCCTCCTGAACATACAGTGTGCTGGTTTTGGCTGAGAAGGGGTTAATTCTCCTCACCACAGAGGGTCGGCTACCTTTCCAGCTTCCCGCGCTCTGCCTCGTGGCCGGGGGGGGGGCTGGGAGGGTCGGGGCCATGGTGGGGGCGGCTGACCCCGACTGGCCAACGGCAGGTTCATTCCCTACCATGTGACACCATGGCCAGTGTATTGAAGGGGGGCAGTTGGCGGCTCGGGGGCGGCGTCGGGTCGGCAGGCGGTGAGTGGCTGCAGCACGTGCGGTTGGTTTTGGCGGATCATTCCCCTCCACCCTCCCTTCCCCCCGCTTTTGCCACCCGCAGGTTTCATACCTCTCGTTCTCCTTCCCATTGCATTTTTATTCTTTTGGTTTTTTTTTTTATTTTAATTATTAAACTGTTCTTATCCCAACCCACGAGCGTTACCCTTCTGACTCTCTCCCCCATCCCATCAGTGTGGGAGTGAGCGAGCGGCTGTGTGGGGCTGAGCTGCCGCTAAACCACAACAGTCTCATTTAGCGCCCAACCTGGGGCTCAAGGGTTTGAGATAACAACAGCTGCTGGTCACTGCACCATGCTCTCATTTTTGCAGTTTGTGTTAAAGATTGCTGTTGGTTTGTTTAGTCTGCTCTGTTCTGCTGTGATTCGTGACGTTTTGCCTGAGAGATTTGTTATGCAAACACTGTTTTTCAGCTTTATCTGGTATTTGGGTTTTTTGCTGAAACTGCTACTGTACTTTGGATACCACCTTGATGAGGCGATTAACAATTATACCTCCTCCTCTGAGAGACTTTATATGGAGGAAACCCAGAATGCTACCTTTGCAACTTTCTCTGTGATGTCTCTGCCTCTATTACAACAACCTTTTTGTATCTTGAACATCCTTGGGTAGTTAAGATATACTTATTGTTAGTTTTTGGGCGTCTTGTTTTTGTTTTGACTAAGCAACTTAAGAATATCACCCAGTGATCTGCCCCAAGGCTTGATAGTTACGAGTGGCAGGGCACGTAACCCCCATACAAGTACTGGAGCTGACTCAGAGAATGAACCTGTGCCAGTAACAGTCCCGTCCCCGTCCCCCCCCCAAGACAAAACATTGGAAGTGGACGTCAACTCGAAAAAGCAGGGCCATCACGAGGAGAGGAAGAAGTCATAAATGAAATAGAGACCACCCAATCCCTGTCCTTGAGTGAGTTGCGAGACACGCAAAAAGATTTCAGCCATCGTTCAGGTGAGCACATTGTCACCTGGCTGCTCCGATGCTGGGATTATGGGGCCAGTAGCCTGGAACTAGAGGGGAAGGAAGCCAAACAACTGGGATCCCTTTCTGGGCAAAGGGGCGTTGACAAAGCAATTAGAAAAGGGACACAAGTCCTCAGCCTCTGGAGGCAACTCCTGTCCGGAGTAAAAGCAAGTTATCCCTTCAAAGAAGATGTTAGCTATTGCCTAGGAAAATGGACAGCCACAGACAAAGGTATCAGATCTAAGGGAATTAGCTGTGCTTGAGGTGGTTTACGGTGACCTGCATCCAGATGAAGCCCCATGCACACAACCCATGTGGTGGAAGTTTGTACGGAGCGCACCATCCTCATATGCAAACTCACTGGCAGTAATGTCCTGAAAAGGGGACGAGGCACCAATGGTGGCGGAGGTGACTGATAGACTCTGGGATTATGAAGCAAATATCTCTTCCTCACTCATCTCTGCTGTGGAGAAACTATCCCAAGAGGTCCAGCAACTCAAAGAAGATATGTCCTGCTCCCCACCTCTACAGAGCAGTGTCTCAGCTGTTAGGAATAAGCGTCCTTTGGCTCAAAGGAGGGGATACACACCACGGGCCACCCTATGGTTCTACCTGCGTGACCACAGAGAGGACATGAGGAGGTGGGACGGCAAGCCTACCTTGACCCTAGAGGCACGGCTAGGTGAGCTGTAAGGAAGAACAATCACTCAGGGAGGTTCTTCCAGAAAAGCTGCTGCTCTAGTTTCCAGTGAGCAGGTCCCCAGACAGAGGAGTAGAAGCGCTAATTTTATTTCTGAGCTTAACAGAGAGACTCTTGATTCACATTTACAGGAAGTGAGTTGCAAATGCCATGATCACGACTAGAGGGGCCCTGCCTCCAGCCAGGTGGAAGAAAGGGATAACAGGGTTTACTGGACTGTGTAGATCCGATGGCCTGGCACGTCCGACCCACAGGAGTATAAAGCTTTAGTGGACACCGGCGCACAGTGCACCTTAATGCCATCAAACTATATAGGGGCAGAACCCATCAGCATTGCTGGAGTGACAGGGGGATCCCAAGAGCTAACTGTATTGGAGGCCGAAGGGAGCATAACTGGCAATGAGTGGCAAAGCCACCCCATCATGACTGGCCCAGAGGCTCCGTGCATCCTTGGCATAGACTGCCTCAAGGACCCAAAAGGGTACAGGTGGGCTTTTGGTGTAGCTGCCTTGGAGGCAGAGGAGATTGAACAGCTGTCTACCTTGCCCGGTCTCTCCAAGGACCCTTCTGTGGTGGGGTTGCTGAGTGTCAAAGAACAACAGGTGCCAATCGCCACCACAACAGTGCACCGTCGGCAATATCACACCAACAGAGACTCTCTGATTCCCATCCACGAGCTCATTTGTCAGCTAGAGAGCCAAGGAGTGATCAGCAAGACCCGCTTCACCCTTTAGCAGTCCCATATGGCCAGTGGAGGAGTCTAATGGAGAGTGGAGGCTAACAGCAGACTATTGTGGCCTGAATGAAGTCACTCCACCGTTGAGTGCTGCTGTGCCAGACATGCTAGAACTTCAATCCAAACTTGGAGTCAAAGGCAGCCAAGTGGTATGCCACAACTGATATCGCTAATGCATTCTTCTCCATCCCTCTGGCAGCAGCGTGCAGGCCACAGTTTGCTTTCACCTGGAGGGGCGTCCAGTACACCTAGAATCGACTGCCCCAGGGGCGGAAACACAGCCCTACCATTTGCCATGGACTGATTCAGACAGTGCTGGAACAGGGAGAAGCTCCAGAACACCTACAATACGTTGATGACATCATCGTGTGGGGCAACACAGTGGAAGAAGTTTTTGAGAAAGGGAAGAAAATAGTCCAAATCCTTCTGAAGGCTGGTTTTGCCATAAAACAAAGTAAGGTGAAGGGACCCGCACAGGAGATCCAGTTCTTAGGAATCAAATGGCAAGAGGGACGTCGTCAGATCCCAATGGATGTGATCAACGAAATAGCAGCCGTGTCTCCACCAACTAGCAAAAAGAAAACACAAGCTTTTTTGGGCGTTGTGGGTTTTTGGAGAATGCATATTCCAAATTACAGTGTCGTTGTAAGCCCTCTATATCAAGTGACTCAGAAGAAGAATGATTTCAAATGGGGCCCTGAGCAACGACAAGCCTTTGAACAAATTAAACAGGAAATAGATCATGCAGTAGCAGCTGAGAAGGGGTTAATTCTCCTCACTGTGGGGGTCGGCTACCTTTCCAGCTTCCCGCGCTCTGCCGCGTGGCGGGGGGGTGGGCTGGGAGGGGCAGGGCCATGGTGGGGGCGGCTGACCCCGACTGGCCAATGGCAGGTTCATTCCCTACCATGTGACACCATGGCCAGTGTATTGAGGGGGGGGCAGTGGCAGCGCAGAGGCGGCGCGGCGTTGGGTCAGCGGGCGGTGAGCGGCTGCGGTGCGTGCGGTTTCAGCAGTTCATTCCCCTCCCCCCTCCCTTCCCCCCACGGATTTCACACCTCATGGTTCTCCTTTACATTGCATTTCTGTTGTTGTTTTTTTTTAAATTTTAATTATTAAACTGTTCTTATCCCAACCCACAAGCGTTACCGTTCTGATTCTCTCCCCCATGTACTGGTGTGGGAGTGAGCAGCTCGGTGGGGCTGAGTTGCCGGCTGAACCACAACATACAGAAATACATTTTTACTGCGAGGGCGACTGCCTTACCAGTCTTCCAGGCCATGGCTTTAAACAGACAGAAGCTTAGGAAGGAGTCAGATAAAATAGTTGATTCTTAAAGAGCTTGCTTGTACTGCCCTATCGGTTTAATAAGCATGCCCATCAATATTCTTCAAATCTTGACTGAGAGGTCAAAATCTCAGAATCAAAATTCGTTTTCTCCCTGGACTAACTCTGCCAAAAATCCAGACTAAGGAGTTTCAGTTATCAACTAGTCACATAAAAAACCAAGCAAACAAAAAACAAACCCAAACACAACACTACAACCCAAGGAAACAATAGGCCTAAGCTATATTGATAACCATCCAAAAATTCTAAAGCTTAAATTCAGCTACCAGCAACACAGAAGTGGTTAATGCCTGCCAAAAGTCTTTAAAAGCTCAAAAGAAAAGGGGCAGTGTTGGTTTTTTTTAAGAATCTCTTGTTAAAGCTCATGCTTCATGGAACACAGTTCTTGAAAGAAACCAGTGAGGACCTGGTTTTGGTTTGTTTGGTTTGGTTTTGGGATTTTTGGTTTGTTTCTTGGTTTTGTTTGTTTGTTTTTAAAAAGACATTTTAGTGCCAGCAAATACAAATATGCACCACTGCATAACTACTGCTGAGCTGTACACTTATCCACAGACTTAGGTATAAAGTACTGTACAAATCTGGTTTCTGTTCTCAGGGAAAATTAGGTTTAAGTTCTGCAGTCACTTTTATCAACTTTCAGTATGTTCCATATTAGTAGTATATGGCTCACAGTCACGCAACTCACATGAATTCAATTTAAGGCCCATCAGCACTGCAAGAGTGTGTGTTCAACTGCAGATGTAGCCAAAGCTATATTAGCACCAGGAGTGTCCAATCACATTCTGTGCAGACACATGTCATAGTATAACCCAGCCCCAACTTTCTACAGAGGCTGTCAAGTTTTAAAACAGCAAAGGAAAAGTAAACTCTAACTTTTAGTTAGCCTTATGCATAGGGCTCTTTACAGAATGAACCATGTTTCAAAAGCTGCAGATGCCCCTTGAAAAGGTTTAAGACTTTTTGAGAAGTTTCAAAAACACAACCCATAGTAAGTAAGAAAAGGAATGGATCTAAGTATCAAACCACAGAAGAATCCAAACAAGCTTTCAAATTACATGAGATAAGAGAAAAAATACAGCAATGAGAGTAATGGACAAGAGAGTCATCCCACTATTCATTTGCAACAGATGAAAGTGACAGTACAAATAAAAAGTTTGGAGAGGGGGCCAGAAGAACAGGAAAGGGAACATGTTGATACTAGTGTCTAGCCAAAGAGAATGCAAAATGACATCTTGTGCTCCAGTAACTCTCTCTCCATAATCCAAAAGGTGCCTTCAATAGCTGACAAAGAGCTTGCCACATGCGAGATTAAAGAAAAAAGTGTCAAGTCTATAATAGAGATACGTAATTTTGGCTTGGTGGGGCTAACAGTGATTGTCATCTGTGATATTTCTATGTCAGAGTCAGCTCAGCTTTACCTCTAATACAGAAAAATGTTTTGAACAGCATAATTCATTATATCTTTTAGTGTTGAGCACACTGTATTTTGATAACCCTATACATAAGTCATTGAACTGTTCTAACCCAACAGTTTTCAAATATGCACTATGCCCTTTAAGAAAAAAGTCCCAAAACCTGCCAATCTCTTGCTCTTTACAAGCAATGTAGTTGAATAATTGTGAAGTAGACAGATTTAACATGAGTGTAAAAAGCTTAGAAAAAAGGTGGCTGTAACCAACTTCAAATTGTTTTCCACTGTTCAGTGAACACATTGCATCTTATCCTCTGTAAAACTTGAGTCTGCTGTAACTAAGCTCAATGCCTCCTACATGCAAGAAATGGAACTTAGAACTGCCATTTTTTTTAAGATTTTCTGACTGGCACAGAACTGAACAAGATAGATGTTCTTCAACTAATATAGTACAATAGCTTATTCTAATTAGTGAGTTTAAATATTTTCATTTTCAATATTGTCAGTTAACACTCCCAACAAAATATTAAACATGGAAATGTTATTTTGTTTCAGATCATAACTCTCCCAGGTTTTAACCTCTTTTCTCCAGGAAGCTTCCAAGTGTGCAGCAGTACACATATTGAAAGAGATAGCATGTCATACTGGAAATGCTCTTCAAATTAAAGATGAAAGAAGTTTCTGTTGCTGGTTTTAGACTAGTAGATTCGTAACAGTTTATAAACCAAAATACAAAAACATCTGTTTGCCAATTATGAAGGCTTCAAGGCAAAGCAATTTACTCTCAGCAAATGAACAAACTGAATTGCGCAACGCTGCCTTGCTCCATTTGTGCAAGAGCTTACTTGCTCTACGTCATTTAACCTGTACAGTGCAATTGGGCTGCTTTCTTGTTATCATGCTCTCGCACTCGAGTTCCTCTTCTTCGTGCCTGGAGAACTTGATTTGATTTCTGTCAGCACAGCTCTCCCCCAGCACAGTCACAGATAGCAGCAGCTACACTTCAAAGCAGAACATGCATTTCTCCTTAAAAAAGTTCTCTCTGAGCATTTTTGCCGAGTTATAGGGTTAAATGGCAGAATAAACAAACCTAAGAGTTAAAGCAGTCACAAAGCCAGATCAAGGGTTTGTGGTAATAGTTTAGATACAAAGGAAAAATAAGGAGATGAGTAGCATTCCTTTAAGGTTATCTAAGTAATAACACATATACAAAGTAAGATCTACTAAGGCTGTGGAAGGAGCAGTACAAAAGCACGCACATGAAGGTACTGGTTTACAAATGTCAGGGGTTGCTTATTTTGAATTAGTATTTCCATAATACTCCCACATATGCCAAATTCAGGAAAACCCAAGAGGTCCAAGACCTACAGCGTTTATTTAATCTAGTTTAACCCCAGCGACCCCCCCATTCCTCACCACAAGACAAATCACACCACTTGTACAAGCACTTCCTTCCCTCTATTTTAACAGAATTATTCTCTGTGCATTACAGCTTTTTTTACAATCCAAAAACAGCATACAAAAGCATATAGTTTTATCTGCTAAATATTAACATCCTTAAAGACAGTAAGATAAAAATAAATCCTTGCAATTCAGTAACACCACAGTTGGGGGAATTAAGTTTCTAGATACGCCTCTGATTTGCGCTCACACTGCCAGCTGCCTTTACACTTGTGCTTCTGGAGAAAAAAGCCTTTCCTCTGCTACCAAAGGTCTTTGTTCTATGCAGAGGCCAGCTCACCTTACCCCTGAAAGCCTAAGCTTTTGTCAGCTGTTCACACAATAAACAGCTGTGAATGTATGGAAAACCTATTACCACTGGCAGAAAATGAAAGCTGGCAAGTAGTTCCTGTGTTTACAATAGAATAAAGTCTCCAAAACACATAAACATTTCAATATATTCTGAGTTTTTTTCACCTCCCCCTCACACCTATTTTGTATAAGCCTTCAAAAGTATTGTGTGCAAACAGCATGATAAACGTAATTAACCGCACAGTGCCAAAAATACCCTATCCCCCTGCTACATGCTAATATGAAATACAAGAGCATTAGCAAGAGGAGCAGCAGAGTCATCACACAGGGTTAACAAAGGTTTTCCTACAGGTCCTGCTCCTGCTTTAAGTGAAACACTAGGTGGGCCAATATAAATCTAACAGGGTAGATGCGTATCAACTCTGAACACTGTCAACAGAAGTTATTCTACCTTTCCAGGAATGCTCAAGAATTTCATAACTTTCAATGAACTGGTTAAAAGCCACAGATTCCCTTCACCTGCTATGTTCTTCTCTAAAATAACCTACCAATTATGGTACAGTTCCCAGTTTGGTATTTTATTTCAGGTATAAACTCCAAATTATGACCAAGATAGAGCGCACGCACACACTATCCTGTCTTCTGAGGAAATAGATTTTTTCCTAAGAGACCAGGTTGAGTGAAGCTATTCCAGTTTTCAGCTGAAGTTTCTCCTTTGTGTTCTGTTCACTCTCTTTGTATGCATCAAATTAAAGCAGGCTTAATCAAGATGTGCCAAACTGTATTCAGAATAACCAGAATGCAAAAAGATATTAAAAAGCTTGCAGTCATCAAGTTTTTAGCAAGACTTGAAGGATTTCAAAAGGTTCACAACCACTGCATCTAATGAGGTCAGTGTCACATTCTGCTTACAAATATCTAAATGTCTAAATCTCAACTGTCCCTTCATAATTAACACCATGGGGTTCAGGTTTGCTTTTTCTTCTCATCACTACTACTGGAGGGGGAGTGAGAGAAGAAAATGAACCAAAACCATCATGGAGCTCAGTGAGAAGCACAGTGTGGACCTATATATTCACCATAATTCATCATTCAGTATAGATTTTTCCTTCTTTTAAGGATGCCGGTATTTCCAAAACTGGCACATGGCTTTTAGTTTCTCAATTTACTAAGTGTTCACAATGGTCTAATCAAGAATAGCCACTCCTGTCTGAAAGCAAGTTTCACGTGATTTGAGTGAACTATGTTCTGAGGCCTCCCAATAGCCAAGGCTTCAATCATTATACACAAAACATCTTCTATGCTTTATTATCTGGTACAGGGATATTCTTGGGAAAATACTATTAAAGGGCACCTCTTAAAAGACTCAGACTAGTTCATTTTGTGCCTGTTGTTTCTGTCCAACCATTCTGGGCTAAAACAGATCTAGCACTTGCATCCTGAATCTCTAACAGATTCAAACTGATGGCAGCCTATCACTGTACACACTAAGTTCTTCTGGGATACATTTAGCAGAAATTATGTAGTAAAAATAATTTACCAGCCCCTAGTTTGCACACAATATTGTCTTTAGAGATGGGTACATTTAAAAAGACTACTAGATGACCTAACTTGCCATCTGCACAGCATACCTGGCAGGAACTCTGGCCTGAATTCAAATAGCACGAAAGCAGATAAAACTACACAAACAATTTTAGTAGTAGTAGTTATCTGAACCCAGTATGACCTCTTCCTCATATCTTCAAAATGTAAAAATCCAAGAGTTGTCTTAGACTTCTCCACTGGGTCAAACAACCATGTATAACTTGACACTTACCACAGCAACAAAAACTTCAGAGGCACGGCTGGTGGCACATTCACTGTTCCACAGAAATTGACCTGTGGACAGTCTCGCAGCAGCGACGGGAAAGTAATCCACAGGACATTACCCCTTGGTAGAAAGCGGTCAGCTTTCAGGAAGGTGCAAGATAAAGGTCTGAAGAGAGGAAATTACAGAAAGCAGCTGATGCGCAGCAGCTTCTGGCCATGCACCCACAGGCAGCATTCTCACCTCCAGCTGGTGTGAAGGTATTTACGTAATGCTTCTGGAGGGCTTTGGCAAGGATGGCAAGTGCAAGTCTGGATTCCTGAACCAGTTCTGCAAAATTCTGAACTTGTGAGCAAATCTGTATGCAAAGAGCTAGGTACATTCTTTTGGGTTTTGGTGGTAGACTGTTTTTGACTCAACACCAGACTTGTGATGAGAACATTCACTCTGAACTGTCTGTTCCATTAAGAAACATCAATCCCAATAAGTTTTAAGCTTGGCAGGTTTAAGGAGATTCACTCAACTGTAGTACAAAAAAAATCCCAGGTTTTTAACCCTCTTAAATCCCCTTCCAATAAAATAATACTTTTTTACTAAGGCAAAAAACATTTTTTCCAGATTAAAGACAAAACATGATCAATTATGAATATAACTTACCCAAGCTTCAAAACTGAACCCTTTGGTTTTAGACTGTGTTTAAAGAACATCCTACATTACTCATGGGGATTGTTCTTCTTCCTATTTGTTAGCTTCACATGAGCAACAGCATTGTGCATCGCTCAATACCCTATTCTGAAACAGCCGTTTCCCCCTGATAGTGTTTGTCTTCAGAATAGCAGAGGAAGTAGGGGTAGAGGTGGAGGAGTTGAATACAGCCATGATACCACACTAATTGGTACAAAAATTGAAAGACTGATATACCTGACTGCTCTTCATTCTTCTAAGTGGAAAAATGTTCAAGCTGGTACTTCTTTAACAAAACTGGCTTGCAGAAATCATGGTCAGCTTACATTAAGCACCTGTGATCAGCTTAAAACATCATTTCACAGAAAGAAGACATGCAATTTTATAAGACTGTTAGCAGTGCAACAATGGAGCAGGAAAGACACCAGACTAAGTAACTTCACCTTCCTCAAATAAAAAATATTTGGTTTAGGAGCCGGAGTAAAGGTGTACAATAAACACCACCTGCAGCAGTTAGGAAGGAACTAGACATTTCAATTAGGTTGGAGGTCATGCAGGCTCCCTCCCAGCAGGAGACAACCAAGAGAAGTCAAGTACCCTGCTTAAGTGCTGTGCAGCTTAAGGACCTGGACTCTTGCTCATGCATGCCTTAAAGAGTCTGACAGCCACAATTGTCTAGGCAGACCAGTAGGAGGGCTCTAGGAAGTGAATAACCCGGATCAATCTGTCCACATTGAAGCAGGCTACTGTTGAAAGCGAGCCAGTAATAAGCTTTAAGCTCCCCCACTGCATGCAGTTGAGAAAGCCAAAGCATCCTCTCCCAGACAGGCCAATATAAAGCTCCATAAAATCTCTTTACAGTAAAGGGAAGCCATTTCTGCCCTGAAAATAGACTCATCTGCACTCTGAAGTGTGCAACAGGGCTTCCAATGCACTTTCTTCCTCCACCAGTTATAGGCAAGCTTAGTTCTGCATTAGTTAGGTCCTTCTGGAATACAGCACACATCAGCTTTATCTGAGTCCTGAAAACAGATCATTTCAGTAAATATGCCTCACTTACCAGAACAGCTGTCTGCCATTTAGGTTCCACACTAAGCAAGTTATACAAAAGCACCAACTTTCTGCTCAATTGCTGTTCTACTTGGGGAAGCAGTAATGATACTGGAACTCCACAAAGCTATTTTAGACTCTCAGTGAGGTCCATATCAAAAGTACTCAGTGTACAAGCAATAAGGTTTTCCCCCACCTTTGTGTCAGCCCTACAAACTCAGCTTGAGATCTCCATCATTTCCTTCTCAGATGTTACCACAAGTAATAAAGACCATGCAAGACAACTGAAGTCTCACCATGTCCCTGCAACCTCCAGTGAGACTGCTGAGTGGCAATAGATCAAGAAGCAAAGAGGAGACTCCAGCTCATTCTTAGCTGTGTTGGCTCAGCAGGCCTAACCAGACAAAAAGCTGTGAATACTTACTTTAGCAACTGAAGTCAACTGCTATGAATGAAAATAAACATAGAACATGTTATTTGGTCACCAAACATCTGCATAATAAGCAGAAAAATTGCCTCAAAAGTCTGTGTCATACATAAGTATGCTGAAGCTCAGCACCATCCCAGAATAAGAGAAAAATATGAACTTTGAAGGCAAAAAGCCCCTTTTGCAACAGCTATGCAGACAGAGAAGTGAATACATACAACTGGAGTAAGTAGTTAGGTATTCCCTTTCCTGCACTCTTAAAGTAAACATTTGCCTAGCTGTCTTTTAACCACCACTGGTGGAGTGTGGGAGGGGTACTCATCACTTGGCCATGGTTTTGTAACACATAGAAACACTGTAGACGAAGAGATGTGGAAGATGGCTCACTCATACAGACCCAACACACAACCTGGGCTCAGGAAAGGCCCATGCTGC
Source organism: Phalacrocorax aristotelis (assembly GCF_949628215.1). Lineage (NCBI taxonomy): Eukaryota > Metazoa > Chordata > Aves > Suliformes > Phalacrocoracidae > Phalacrocorax > Phalacrocorax aristotelis. The sequence continues at coordinate 60,359,679 of NC_134311.1, forward strand.
TGTCTCCGGAAAATCAGTCCTCCTTTTGTCAGAAGTGACTTCCCAAGCACGGCAGCCATCTCCTTTCCCCAGGAAGCTGTCAAAGCTTCATGATCACTTTAAGCCAGCCTAAGTGTGACTGACACAGAAAGAAGCCCTGACCTTTTCAGTGTCCCCCTTCTTGCAATCTCCTCTTCCTTGAATGAACAGTAGCATTTTCTTGGCCAATACACCAGGTAAAACTCACCCAGCGAGAACTGAATTCATAAGCAGGCCAGTTCTCTGGTTCACCATGCAGCTCCACAAGCCCTGACATAGGCTGCAAGTTTGAGGACAGCAGTATCCCTTCGACAGCAGCCTGCATTTAAGCCAGCCTAAAGCGACCACATGACTTCAGGGTGAATAACACACAGTGGTCTTCACAGTGTGTGAAGTTCACAAATGACAATCACAAAACATTTCCAAAACACAAGTTTATAAGCACAGCAATGTGCATTTTCTGTTCTAAGAGTTACACAATGAGGCACAGAGCAGTAACGAGTCACAGCATAGCAAGTGAGTCAGTTATTTCATTTACCATATTCATGACCACAGTATTTCACAATGGAAAACATTTATTTTGATAAGCCTGTTTCATAGCCAAACCCTGGAGGAGTTCACTGAGTGACAAGGAGCAAGTTGGCTGAAATGGGCTCTTGGAGAAGGACTCCTGTGCTCACAACCACGCTGTGCTGCTGTATCAGCAGCCTTCCTTAGGGTAGCAGGCTTGGCCAACCAGGAATGTGCCCCCTCCCCAGAAAAAGGGAGGGGCAAGAGTGATAACACTGCTAAATTGTAACAGCAAATATAGTTTTAACTTCTCTCAGAGCACAGGTTTATGGCCTCTGTCATCTATAATATTTGTGAAGCAACCTAAGGTTACCAGCCTTAGAAAGAAGATAGACAAAAGGCTTGTATTTTAGCTTTAAATCCATATTTACGAAGACTATAGAACTACTGGTCTCAGCCTTTGATCAGCACCTTTACAGCTGGGGTTTTGTAGACCAGTACAAGAGCCTCTGAACAGCTGACATGCACAGCTCAAGCTAATGGAAGCACTGCATCACTGCACCAGCATGCCCACGTCAGGGCTAACGAGCTGTAACCACCACACTGGACACTGCTATTAGACACATATACTGCTAGCAAACCTCACAACAGCCCCTTGCTTACAAATATATTCATTCCTGTGGGAAAGCAAACTGACCAAGGGCCCAGCAGTGCTTCTGCCTGTGGAAAAGGAGCTGCTTGGTGCCTGGAGCAGGGTGCCAGGGCACTGAGCTGCAGGGGATGAGCCCAAAGGTCCCTCCCTCCAGCCTATCCTGAATGTGCTGCTGTCAACTTACACTATTTGTACCCAGCTACTGATGGAAGATTAAATTACAGGCTACTTCTGCAGCAGCCCCACCCCCAGCCCACCCTGCAAACACATCCTTCCCACTCTACTTCTGGCACTTCAAACCAGCATCAGCTGCACTCTTATGCTGCTGACTTCCCCACCTCATTCACTCATTAACTTACGGTTGAGATGCTCATGTTCTGTCACAACACCACCTGTCCCACATCACCATCTTCTCACTCACACTGCCAAGCCATTGAGTACACCAAGGCCATTGCTGGTTCCAGTACAGTGCATCCCACTTGGATGCCTCTCACCAAGGTTCCCACTGGAGACCTTTTCTGGATGCGTTTCAGGATTTGTTTTCCTTTACCCTTCAGCACTTACAAAAATCGATGACTCCTCTCCCAGAACTTTTAACCTTTACCGGCTTTTGTGGTTCTTCTTTTACTTCCTAAAAAATCACAGCTTACTGTCTCACTGCACAGTCATCCTCCTCTGCTTCCTCCTTTCCACAGTGTTTCTCAACACTTTACCTCTACTTCTTAGCTCCCTTCTGTTATTTAAGGAGAGAGGGGAAGATGGACCTCATATGCAGGATTCACTGAAGTGCATGCCCATGATTCATGTCTCTTTCCATTCGGCCAGTCTAATATTTTAGTACCTATCATTTCACACTTTGAGTAATCAGGAAGTAGCAGCTTTGACTTTACCGCCATCTTGCTCCTTTCACACTTAACTCCACATGCTGGAAGTATTCAGTCTTCTGACCACATCAGTATCCTTCCTTATCCCTCTGAGTATATACAAGTCCTTCCTTTTAAACCCAGCAAAACTCTGGGTCTCTTACCTACTGAGATTACAATGCTCGCATTTGTCCTACATTTCCAGTCTTTACCATTTATCTTCTACCCTTATCAACATCAGGTTTGTCTTCCACATGGCCTCCTATCCACAGGAAAAACTTCTCCAGTTCTTCTGATCACCACTGTGGCAACTCAGACAATTCTCTTCCTCTTTCCCCTTCCTATTTCCTACCTTAGTCTAAAGAAATGCCTAGTAAAGCTGTGCATCACTCTTCACTAGATCCCTGTCTTTCCACACTGCACCCCCAATCCTTATTCCCAGGTCAGAATAATAATAGAAATGCAGTGCTTTCTGAAAAAAGAGTGTTTCCTTTGTGCATTTTATTTATAAAATTGAAATTGGGATGCAAGATTGAAAAAAAAGAGAGAAAACCCCATTCAGCAACCAAGCACCATGCAGCCGCTTGCTCACACCCCCCTGGTGGGACGGGGGAGAGAATCAGAAGAGTAGAAGTGAGGCAACTCATGGGTTGAGATAAAGCCAGTTTAACAGGTAAAGCAAAAGCTGTGCACAGAAGCAAAGCAGAACACGGAATTCATTCACCACTTTCCATGGGCAGGCAGGTGTTCAGCCGTCTCCAGGAAAGCTGGGCTCCATCACATGTAACGGTTACTTGGGAAGACAAATGCCATCACTCCAAACGTCCCCCCCTTCCCCCTTCTTCCCCCAGCTTTATATACTGAGCATGATGCCATATGGTATGGAATATCCCTTTGGTCAGTTTGGGTCAGCTGTCCCGGCTGTGTCCCGTCCCGACTTCTTGTGCACCCAGCAGAGCCTGGGGAGTTGAAAAAGTCCTTGACCAGTGTAAGCACTACTTAGCAACAGCCAAAACATCTCCTCCTTATCACCACTGTTTCCAGCAAAAATCCAAAACATAGCCCCATACAAGCTACTGTGAAAAAAATTAACTCTATCCCAGCTGAAACCAGGACAAGACACTTCATAACTTTAAATGTATTTTACTGTCTCAAAAGCTACAGGACAGCTAAGTTAGTTTGCCAACCTGCTTTCCATTTTGGAAGCTTTGTTTCATTTTGTAGGAAAGAATCTATTGTTTCCATGCCTTTGCTAATACCTGTTGAAAATAGACCACACAGAGGGAGTAGTCATTCAGACTATATCCTCCCCTCCTTAAATACACCTCTTCAGGGATCTGCCAATATCTTTGACCTCTACCTTATCTCAGGCACCACCACCTCCCACTTCTCTTCCTGGCTTCTCAGCTACAAAGGTCAACTCAGCATTTTACTACCTCTCTTCTCTTCAAGTACATCATATTCAAGGAGCCAAACTTTTGTTTACTCCTAAACACTTCTTCACTCCTGCCACCAAACAGCCACTTATATTTATCATCTACATAACCACCTAGAAATCAATCCTGTAAATTATTACCAGGATACATTACAATGTAAAGTTTGATCACTGAAAACTGTCAGTAAAGATGAGTGGTATGCTGCTTCTAAAATTTTTAAGTAGCACTAATCAAGTTATTCTGAGCTTCCTTATCCCATCAGATTGCCATGGCATCTGCTACATCAAGTCCCATTCCTATGCACTGCCTACCATTCATGCATTAGTAGCACTTTTAGCTGAAGTCACCTCTATTATTCATGCATTTGACGAGGAAAGCTGCACGGTGATGCTCTCATGTATCATGACTTGCAATAACAAAAAGCTAAAAAGCAGCTACACATTTTATGTCATGCTCAGACCTCTGCTCTAGAAGAAGCAAAACTGAAGTTTCATGCTTCTGTGCAATATAGCTACACTAAATCCAGGCAGATAAAGAATATAATGGACTTTATATTTTATCCCCAAGACACTAACTGTAGTCAGTTTACAAGGCTTCAGTTTACAACCTAAATCAATGGAGAAACTGACACTCATTTTGCGTGTACAACAACAGCAGCACAGCCAGTTGTCCCAGTTGTCATTGGTCATAACAGTATTTCAGAATAAATGTGTTCCAGCTTTCCTTCCTTTAGCTAATATATTAAACAATTCATTTAGACTATTGATTTTTCCCTGCTTTTGAACTTTTAAATCAGCAGGCACAGCAGAATTGTCTTGAAGAAGCACAAGCCATGCTTAATGTAGTCACTGAGGCCAGCTTTGTAAATATGCAAACCAGTGTTTTACTAAGACTACTTTTGACCGTTGCAAAGCAGTGCATTGTATTCCACAACAGGAGAAGCATCGTAAGTGCTTCATTGAGACAACTGCTGTGCAAGTAATCAAGAGTTTACTTTAAGGTTCTCTGCTCAACTTTGCTGATTTGCTCACATTTTCCAGAAGATTCCAGGAAGATTATCTGTAGACTTATTTGTTAATTCCTAACAATTCAAACATTTCTTGTAAAAAAAAAAAAAAAACCACAAACAAAAAACCTCAACACACTATCTGCCATCCTTTCAGAACAAAGCTGCCAGTAAGTGGTAAAAATGACCAGCCACCAAGCATACAAAAACCTGAACACCACACTATCTACGTTTACTTTTACTTTCCATAAACATTCTATCAATCCCATCGTTAATTACCAAATATGGACTGGTGCTCCATGAACTTTATGCCAGTCAAAATATCAAAGCTGAACATAGAAATTAAATACTAGTAGTAACGCTCACCAGCTGCTCTTGACAGCGTAAGCTAAAAGCTGATCTGCTGAAGAGAGTTTGTGCTGCCACTATGCCCTGTACATGTAGCTGAACACTGCCATGCGGGGAGAAGGCAGGCCACTAGGATAAAATAAGAAAGAGTCAAACTTTAAGCATAAGGAACGAATCCAAGACAGCCAGTGCTGGTAAAAGCCTTTAACCCAATACCTTGCTTTTAACACAAGTTTAAAAATACAAAAATAATTAGAATACATGCAAAATTGATCCTCTACTGTATTACAGATTGTAAATTTGTCTCACACTTTATAGAGCAGCTTATCCAATTTTAAGTGCCTCAACAGTTGAATGTTCTTTATTTCATTAGTCAGTATAAATTAAACATTGTAGTCAGCTGCACAATTCCTGCAGTTCCTGCACTGTATTTGCATTACTACCGGCTGTCAGTAACCAGTTAGCAGCTAAACTTGGCAAGCGTACAACAAAGTGCCTCATTTCTTAGAAGTCATACAGCTATGCAACATTTGATTTTCCCAGCCTTTAAAATTATCATTTGAATACAATTAACTTTTGCCCAAAATAAAGACAAATATATATATTAACGCCTACTTCTATGAAATTTCTTTCTATCATGCCATTTTCCTCCATTTATTTTTCCAACAATCCCATAATGTATTAAATATCTGACATCAATTAACAATGAAAGATGACTTATGTAAACAGGCAGGTTGTTAAATAAAGCAAGACAAAAGGTAAGTCACCTGAATTTTTAGCACATTAATTCAGCAAATTAACTTCCGATTTATCTGATCAGCCAGCTCTACTAGTGTGAATTTAAACTTACTGGCAAGTTTTACTGCACCCTTCCAATTAACGTCAGAGTTTCTCAGCCGTTGCCCGTGCATTTCCAAAGCAAAAATTTCCAAATATTTCAATGCTGTCAAATGTACTCATTTACAAGGAGTAAAGGGTTAGAGCAGAAAATGATTAAAAAAAATTAAGCTCTCCTTTTTAAAGCGTGTGATGCTCTGCATCACAATTACCTTAAAATATACTCTAAACACTGTTAAAGATTCCCCTCTCTCACAACTTGTGTTTCATTTTTCAGAAGGATTTAATGAAGCGTTAGTAAAAATCCCACATTTGAAGACACTTCAGTCTATACTGAATTGTGTCAAACAAGAAAGTCTTTTGTACGACTGCTCAGCTCCTACAGCAAGCCTTTTATCAGTTCTGACTTAACCACAAAGGAATTCTCTACACTGTAGTTACTATTAGAAGGCTACGCTCCTCTGGTCTGTTTGCACATTTGCAGAATTAAGTCAGAAAAAACTATTTTAAGATAGCGACTTACATCACAAGTTTTCTAGACATCCTGGTCTTCAATAGCAGGGCCAAGGCAACAAAGATCGGACATGTATTGCTGCTTCATCAGAGAATAGCAGGGTAACGCACCACAAGGGCATCACATAAATCATGGTAATTGGCATGTAGCTAGAAGAACGCAAACCAGCATGCAGTACCAGCCAAGATCTCTAGTGATGCAGGTCACAGAAGGATATGAAACCATGTCAAGGGCTGCATACCTATCCAACTGAGAGATGCATTTTACATAGGTAGTCTTAGTGAGAAGAAAAAGTGGAAGGTCAAGGAGACAGATCTCGCAGAAACAACAAGCGCAGTTGTTGGACAGTACTCAAGTATTCACATGCTGTCAGGCTGACTGCATTCCAAGCAATCAGAATTCGCATTAAATCTGTGCCCTTGTTGCACATAAAAGCTTTTTAAAATTTCAAATTAGTTCCTGTCACAGATAGCATATTCATAAATTAGGATAGCTTTTGTCAGTTAAAATGGTGTGGTCATTTTTTCCCTCCCTTTTTAAAGATGCAGTAAATTCTCCCACCTAATCCCCACAGAAAACCAGCCAAAGAAAAAGCAAATTAAAGTATGCCAGCTGTATTCCTATACTACCACAATATTGTACTCATATTGTGTTACACTACTACAAAACTTCACTGTTTGTCTTGACATAACTAGATTACCTAGACAGCAGGTGACATTAAAATTAGACCCACGCGGACATATCTTTTAGCATGCCATCTAATATACTTTATCCTTCACCAGTAAAAATTGTTGCGTGTGATAATATACTTTTCACTCAAAGTACGTTAAATTTTTTAAATTAGAACTTTAACTGAGTCTTATGCAAGGGTTCAATTTTAACAGGTTCATTTCAAGCAAACAACAGGACAAAACGCAGTATTTTTACACTACTCATTTTTAAGGAAACCAGTTTGTCCAATGCTGACTTTTAAATAGTTCCAACCTACCCTCACACACAGATTTTGCTTTTAATTGCTTACTTCTGAAAGTTAGAGTACAGGGAGAGAAAGAGCACAAGCAGGCATCAGTTGCTAGCATGACAACTGGCTCAAACTCAAGAACTGCTACTTACCAAAACATCTGATCATATACAGAGATGGAATCATTTTCTAAAAGAGAAAGCAAGCATTGAAAGTGGAAGCAAGGAAAGCCTTGAAGTTAGGGGAAAAATGAAACATAAGGAACAGGAAAAACAACCTAAAACAAACCATGAAAAATTGTTAGGTGAACCCAATATCTAACTCTCGTATAGAAGATTCCTTGGTTTAAAAACTGTGATGGGAAGTGATGTACTATTCATTTTCTCCTAAAAAACTAAATTAATTGTAAAGCGGTACTGACACTGTCCTATTATTTATCCTACCATTCATAATTACATAGAAAAACAGTATAAAGTTTTATTTTCATATCTTGAAATCACTCTAAAATGCTTACTTTCTCCTAAAATACAGATTAGATATTTTTAGAAAGATCTGCAAAAAGGCAGGAGCCAATTTACAAAGTTTTCCACATTAGTGATCTGGTCTTGAAAGAAAGCTTTTTTCCACCTTTTCCCTCCCCCCCTTTTTTAGGGTTTCCAAAGAAATTATTCAAGGTCAAGGATAGTACATCCGAGCACACAAACTGAAAATAGCTTGCACATTCCATAATTAATGCATTGCATTCCAAATCTAAGAAGGAAACTGAAGTGCATTCAGATGTCTCCCTTTCAGGAAGAAATATTTTAAAATTAGTTTACTTGTTTCTGCTCCAAAACTTGGAAATATTAGTAGTTATTTCTTAAACCAAACTGAAACTGGAATCAATGAAGATATTTTCACAAGACTCTACTAGTCTTGGAACTAAGTCAAAAAAAGTCCAGCAAAAAGTGAGACATCATTTGTTTACTCCCCTACCACAATATTGTATTCACAAATTCTGGATTACTTGTTTTAGTCATACATTCCTAACCAAACCCCACTGTCAGGCTGACTGCAGAAGAAGCTACGCTTATTCCTTCAGCATGTCAGCAGACAAACTTCTCCTCAAACAGGCAAAGTTTAACACAACCTTCTCCCCTTGGAAAAAGGTAACTACATATACCAAGACAATTTGGTGCCACAGGACACCGAGAAGTTAATGCAAAACACAGAGCTTGCATCTCCACAAATTACAGCCTTCGTTTTGTCACACGACTTAGTAATAAATTTTTATTTAATGCAAATAATACTAAGTCCATGAATCCTACAGGTTTCATCAACAATTAGATCTATACTGCATACCTCAGTGAACATCATAATGTCTGCTAAAAGGCACATTTCAACTCACAGCACAAAAACATTTGCGCCAGCTTCGCTAACAAAGTACTTGGTGTGGTTTTATCAACAGAAAGGTGTTTCACATTATGCTGTTGGCACTCAAACAACTAAACCTTGAAGAAAATTACATTTGTTTTACTTGCTCCACAATTTCATGTTATTTCAAGTAAAGATGGCTAGAAAGAATAAATTATTATTAACTATAATCATCCATTAAAACAATCTGAAATTTCCTGCCTACAATACACATTCCATAAGAGTTACATGTAGCAGTTACCAACATGGTCTTGTAATACTTTCTCTTCTTCCTGGTGAAAAAATTACTTCTCCTGGTTTTGGAGGTAATCATCAACCTTTAGCTCATATTTTAAAAAAAGGAAAAGGGGGTAAAATAATCAGCTGTAGCAATAGATGACAAAAGCACCTGAGTCAGAAGATGAAACGGCGGGGGCAGGGGGCGGCAGGGATTGCAAGTTTTCAACTTCATTTAATAACCAACAAAAGAAACATCCAGGGAGATCCAGCCATTATTTTACACTTGAGAAATTTTACTTTGTTGTTATCTAAAAAATATTTTGGTTACATCCCCCTGATCACACATCACTGAGGGGCTTCAGAAAAATGAGTCTGCAGCTCTACACTGACAATGCTGTTTGGCTGAACCCCCTTCTACCGACAAGGCAGTTTTCTAGTTCACAATATTAACATTAAATTCTAGAGTTGTGGTAAGTGCCAGTCAATTAATTCTTTACATTATTTTCCTTCCCTAGGAGCCTCTTCCCTCCAACTCACTCCCTTGCCATTAATACCTAAGAGGCACGACTACCATGATTACAAAGCCTCATGCTGCTGTGGAAAGGATGGTAAAGCCTTAAAGGAAAACCTATGAGCAAGCAGGGTCTGTACAACAAAGACAAACCGACCTCAAATTACAGACAGACAAGGATACTCTAGGAGTACTTACATGACATATCAAAAAACCACTTCAAGTACCTCTAATGCAGATGGCAGCTACAGCGGTAAAGCCAAGCTTTACAGCACTACAGTGAAGGCACTCTCCATCTTTCCTCAAGCAAGAAGAGTCATACCAGCAGAGGCACATGGGGGTTTTTTTCTTCTCCTAGAATAGCTCCATCAAGGTTTCTCGCCAGGTCAACTGTGCTATTGGAGGATCACACCTCTTCCTAACCTTGACAGCTGTAGCTGTGACGACAACCCAGTACTATATACTAATTCAGAACTAACCTCAGACACCAAATATACACTTCACCATCTAAAACTGTCTGCTTGCTCCTGGCATCTTCAAAAACTTGGCCAAATGAAACACAGACAATTTCTAATTTTCCTTCCAGATTGTTGTATTTATTCACAAAGTGCTTTCATGTTTAGACTGTAATTTTTACTAAAAATACTTGGTTTGAAATAAATGAATAACATATATGATAGAAAAAGCTCTGTTTTGAGCAGTTGAAAAGGTTTGCTTTGGAAGCCCACATTCTGGTTTGTTCGGGGTTTTTTGGTTTGTTTTTTTTTAATAAATTGAAGAAAATCCTTCATGTCTAATTGAAACATATCAAAAAGCTATAAAAACATGAATAAATTAAATGCAAATGGACTTTTGAAGCCAACTTCTTTGGAGAAAAATCTTTCAAAATTAAGTGATGGTAATTATTATACTAGGACAATATCATTCAACTTCAATATAGGCTAGCACACAAATTTACTGCTTGATTACAAGAACGTTAGTTGTGCGTATCACTAACATTGTCTTCCTTTTATTTAGGATTTTCCTTTCATCACACACGAGATGAAGCTGGGGTGGCACCAAGCAGGATGACATGAAGACTTTCAACACAGCATAGACACAAGGTTTTTAAAACTCTCCCACTTAAGTTGCCATGATAAAATTGTCTGAATGTTTATTCACGGCTAAAAAATGAAATAAAAGTAAAATTCAGAAGCAAATGGTTCCATTTAACTACCACTGAGCTGGAATGTATATGTCTCCCTCAGAACTCAAACCCTGCATTCCCTGTTTACAGTAATACTCAGAGTTACAAGTAAAGCTGTTAGAATTGATATGTAATAAAATGTACTTTGTCCAATAACTAGACTTTTCCATAGTACAATAGTAAACATTTACAGAGTTTCCATTACTCATACTGCAAAGAACAACTTCACATTTATATGGTCACTAAACATGCACTTACATAAACTCAACGTTAAGTTTTCCTCAGTGCTATGTAGTCAGCCTTATTATATGGAACCAATTCCATCCTCCACCCAATATAACTCACTCGAGTTGAATTGGCTTGAACAGTTGCACCTTTCTGCTTCACAAGGAATATCTGGCTGGCAAGAGCCAGCATAATGACACAGCTACCTACCCAAATTACACAAGAACTTTCCTACAGCAGGACCCAGCCTACCCAAGTGCTCCAAGACTCCCTCGCCAGGCAAGCCAAAGGCTCCTGTCAGAACAACTGACATGTTTCATATCATCAGTTTCCACTACTATTTTTGCACAGCCTTCCAAAGGAGGCTCACATAAGGGTGGGGGAACAAAGCAAGTGTATTTTCAGCAATAGGTATAGCGTTTGTTTGGAATGCCTTTAAGGGCTCCAGAAGCAGCAGTCAACACTCCAGTTGTATTTATGCATATTTTCTTTCTTCACACTGACCCTTGCCAACATTACTCAATGCTCCCCCCTTTTCGAAGCTGTACAAAAAGTTACTTTTTTTTTTTCTTTCTTTCACAACTACTCACTGAGGCCTATTCCACTGCTGAAAGCAAGTGAAGCAAAGCCCATGCTGGGTGTCTGTCTCCTAGAGAAGATTGCATCTTTTATTTATCACCCCTTGGCTTTATTTTCACAGTGAATTCCTGGCTTAAATGTAGTCAGCCAAGAAACCCTCCCTATGTGCACTCCTGTCATTCCTCATCGCTTGCAAACAGAATCAAGTGCAAGCAAAAGGGGAAAAAAAATATCTCAGCACTGCCAACCAAACTAAAAAAGCCCTACTCCTGGTTTTATCGCTCCTAAAGCGCCACAGATGCACCTCAGACCTTTGGAAAGAGAAAGTCAAGAGATGAAACTTGTAAGAAAGTTAATTAGATCAAAAAAAAAAAATTTAACTCCCCCTAGGCAGAAGGGAAGGGCACTAAGCTTAGGAGCAGGGACACAGCTTCCCTTCGGGGAAAAAAATTGATGCCACCTTTGCAAGCTGCCCGCCAAACCGAACCCGCAGCGGGCAGGACTGAGGTTTTGGGAGGGGAGGAGGGGGGATCCCGGCGTCCCCCCCACCCCGAGCTGCCGCCGCTAACAAAAGGCGAGCAGCAGCCTCTTTTGTCTGGCTTCTCCTTTTCGGGGGAGGAGGAGGGGAAGCAAAAGAAAACTGAGGGGAGAAAAAAAAAAAACACAAAAAGACACAAATAAACATGAAAATGAGAACAAAGTGGCCGGGTCGCACAAAGAGCATCACCCACCGGTGGGGGCGGCTGTCTGCCGGGGGCGAGGGGGGGAGCCCCACCGGTCGGGGGGGAAGCCGCCCCCGGCAGACAGCGCTCCCCCCCCCTCCCCCCCCAAAAAAAAAGCGGGGGATACCCACTTCTGCAGCCCTTTATACCCAGGCATGGAGGGGTTAACCAGGGGCGTCCGCAGCGGGTGAAGAGCAGCGGCAGGCGGCGGGGCTGGGGGGGGGGGGGGGGGGGGGGGAAGAAAGAGGAAGAGAAGGGGGGAGTATTGTTTCAGGAGGAGGAAAAGCAGCGCTCCCCCCTTCCCTTGTCACGAAGCGGCTCATCCCAAAGCAACCCCCCCCAACGCCCCCCAGGCGGGGCGGATCGCCCTCCCTCCGGCTCGCCGCCGCCGCTGCCCTAGAAATGCCTTTGTTCGCGGATCTCCCCCCACCACCACCCCCCACCCCCGCACACCCGCTGCCGGGGTCTCGCACCGCTTTTATATCTTTATTTTGGACCGTGGCGCATCCCGCCCCCCCGCCCCGGCTCCTTCCCCCGCCGGCCGCCCTTCTGCTGATTCATTTCCACCGGCGGTCCCCCCGGGATGGGGGGGGCGGCTTCTCCTCGCTATTGTGGCTCGGGGTAAGGCGATGACCCGGATTACCGGGGGTGGGCGCTGGGAGGTGGCAGAGCCAAACGGGATTACACGGGATGGATTACCGGGAGCGGGCACGGCGCGGCGGGGGGGCTGGGGGAGGGTGGTCGAGTTAAAGGGACAGGCGGGGGGGCGGCCTGGCGGCGGGGTCCGCAGCCGTGTCACGCCGAGCGAGGGAGGAAGGGAGGGAGGGAGTAACTCCGTGCCCCGGCTGCGAGCGGGAGGAGGCCGGCGGAGGAAGTTGCCCGGCCCGCATGAACGGCCGGGGAGCGAAGGGCTTGTACTGGCTGGGCCGCGGGGGTGGGGTGGGGGGGCGGCTCCGGACCCCGCGGGGGTTGCCGGGGGAGGCTCCGACCGCCGGGGCGGCGGCGGACGGGCGGCAGCCCCCCAGCTGCAGAGCCGGTGACAGGGAGACCCGCGTCGGGGGAGGCTGGCGGCGCCCTGCCCGGCTGACGGCGGTGGCCTGGCTCCGGAGCGCGGCCCCGGCCGGTGACTCACCGACTTGCAGGACGTTATCGACGCAGCCGCCGTCGAGCAGAGCGATGCCCCTGCGGAAGGGCAGGCGGTTCTCGTCGGCGGCGGCGTCCGCTGCCCCGCCGGGCGCTGCGCCGGCCCCCCCGGGGGCGGCGGGGTCCTCGGCGCCGGTGTTGAAGGAGGAGTACATGCAGATCTCCCTCTCGCTGCGGGGGAAGGACCAGTAGACGATCCTGCGCTGCACCGGCTCCGGGATCCGCTCGAACCGCTCCTCCACCCGCTGGAAGGGCCATTTCTCCGCCACCTTGCGAGCCGCGATGTCCAGCAGGGACTCGGGACTCTGGGTCTTGCCGAGCGGCAGCAGCCCCAGGGCGGCGGCGGCGGCGGCGGCGGAGGAGGGTCCGGCGCAGAGCGCCCCGCCGCCGGGTCCGGCGCCGCCCGCCCGCTGGCCCGGCCTGCACCCGGAGCCATAACCGGGTCTGCAGCAGAGGCGCTTGGCGGGGGGAGGGAGCTGACCGCGCTCCGCCATGATCGCGCCGCTTCTAAGCGAGCGGCGGAAGTGGCTGTACCCTATAAACGGCTCCAGGAAGGCAGCGAGCGGCCGCGAGCCCCCCCTCGGGACACGCCCCCCTCCGACCTTATATGGCGATGGGGGCGGTGTCGGACGCACGGCCTACGGCGGGCACCGCCCTAATATAGCGAGGGGGCGGTGCCTTACGCAAATCACCGCCACAAACGTAAATAGAACGCTCCTGCTTCCCCCCCCCTTCCCCCCTCCCGCTGATGTCACGAGCGCAAGCCCGGGCGCGCCCCTCGCGCGCGTGGTGGGAAAAGGGGGCGTGGCCGGCGGCGCTCCCCCCCCCCATATGAGGAATGGAATGCGGGGGCGTGGCCGTCGCCGCCTCCACCCCCGTCACTTCTGCTGGGAAAGCCGGAAAATACGGTAACGACCGCGGGCGGAAAAAGGGGCCCACGCTGGGGGAAAAAAAAGGCCTGGACTCCCGTCTCTGGGGCAGGAGCCGGGATGGGTGCCCGCCTCGCCCCAAGCCCGTGAGGCACCTCAGTGAAGCGGCTTCCCCCTCTATTAGAGGTATTACGGTAGCAGCGTGCGGGACCGGCGCGCGCGCCGCGGGCGGGTTTGCAACCCGGTTCAAAGCCGGCGGCAGCCGTTTCGTTTTGCAGGTGATGGTGCTTGGATCGAGCCCAAAGGTGAGGTCTGGTCGCCGCAGACCGGCGGGTGAGTCGGTGGGAGGCCGTGGCGCTGGCCGGGGTGTGGGAGGGGTCCCGCGGGAGGACGCCCGTCCCGCTTCGTCGTTAGTGGGCAGGGGGTGCTGCAGCAAAGCGTGAAGACGAAAGGATGCTTTTAATTTTCCTTCCTTCGTTAAAAAACATGCCGTCCGGGAGCGTGCCGGCACCTCAAGTTAAATGGCCCTCCTGAGGGGGAGGTGCGTGGCGGGGGAATGGGATAGTGAACGGCAGCGGCAGGCAGAGGATGTCAGGCTGCCGCAAAGCGCCGGGTAAACACCAAATGCTACCCCTGCTTGTAGCAAGGGAGTTCTGGCCCAAATTAGCTACGTGAAACATTCTGAACGTACTGCACGATACGTATCAGGGCTTGCGAATAAAGCCGATACTGTCTTTCCTCTGGAGGGAGACTTCCATGTACCATTTTAGAACGATCAACATTTTTTATTAATTAAATATTTTGGAACTTTGGCTTGGAAATGGCCTTTTTGGCGACTCACAGTTGAAAACAACACCTACTCCTCTGGCTCGGGTTTGACAATGAAGCAGCACCTGCTAGCATGCAATGCAGAAGCCGTAATTTGAGCGCCTGGTGGCTTCATCCACGTAGGCTGGTTTACCCAGCTAGACTACATTTTCCATGATGCAACGCAAGCCTGCAGCTGGGAGGTGCGCAGCGGGGAGGTGGCTTCACCAGGGAATGCAGCGAAAGAACGTCAAGTCTGTCAAGATCTAAGGAGTACGAGTAACATCGAGTTGACTGGAAACTTAACATCTACGTTTTGTGTCCGCCAAAACTCCAGGCGAGAACAATAGCTGGCTTGCTGAACAGACGACTGAAGAGCTTTGCAGAAACTGCATTTGCCATTAAAAATGGATGGGGCATTGAATAAACTGTATCAGACTTGCTAACATTTTAAAGCATCAGCAGACACCTGAAGATGTTTTAGAATGAGCAGGCATTGGCTTTTCTATATGTTTGTAAGCTCGTATCAGTAGAGTTGATTTGAAATTTTGCAGGTAGAGAGTTGTTTTACACCTAGGGCTACGATGTTTTTTTGCTTTCTCCGCGGTCCATTGCTCATACTGAGAAAATGCCTGATGTTTTTTAACCAAAGAGTTTACACTGCAGACTACAGACAGGGCCTAAACTATGTTTTGTATAGTTCATTTTTTGTACATAAAACAAGTCGGTTTTTTGGGGGGGGATCATGAGAGCTACCTTCTGGGTGAGAAATGAGTATAAATTGGTGCTTGGGCTTCTGAGAATAGACAGCTCAAAACAGTTAGTTACTCTTCAGGTGCCAGTTTCAAGAGTCCACAGATATATTGCTGGGGTATTGACTGGCTTCTTCCTCGTTTTAGGCATATATATTTTTAAAGTGGTCTACTGGATTTATAAACTTAACTCCAGCTAAATTTTGGAGGCGTAAGGGAGCCTGAATGCTAAAGGCCAGAGATGAGTGCGTAGTAGTTCCTATACTATTAATATGGAATTGATTTCAGTATTGCTGAAAGCAGAGAAATGGAATGTGTAGAAGGTAAAAAAGAACTTCATGATTGCATGTGTATGACAGCAGAGGAAAATCAGATTTAGTTTTCACCCCATCACTTACTTTTTGTTAATAATTATTCATGCCTGGAAGCAATTTTTCTTCTGTGTTGTTCTGGCACTATTTCTGTTTTAAAGAAGTGCCTAGCAAGTCAGTCAAAATGCTCTTCTAATTTGGGTAGTGGCTGTTCTTTATCAGGTCTTAGCCACCTGCTGCAGTAAAAATACCACACTAATGCCACTGGAAGACTTCTTCCTGTCACAGAAAAGAGATTTTACAGTAAAAATTGATATAAGGAGAGCGAAAGGAATGCCAGTGAACAACAAAGCATCCATAATAAGCAGTAGCCCATGTGTCTGTTAACTCAGAGTACTTGTTATTCTGTCTTTTCAGTTCTGGGCAGAAATTATTAAATTCACTTAAGAAATCCCAGAGAAAAGCAGATGGAAAAGCACATAGAGCCACCTCTTTCATCCGTCTACCACTCAACAGGAATAGCTACTCCCCATTAAGCCTACAAATATTAATAGCTACACAGGATGCTGTTGAAGCTTCTTTATTTCTGGGCTAAGGAGCCCATGAAGAGATAATGGCATCTTTGCTCTTGACATTCCATCACACGCACCAGCCTCCTCAGACTCCCTCTGCACTGGTGTAACACCGTAATGGCTTGCAGGTTATCATCTGAGGCTGAAGTTCCTTTGTCCTCCCAGTTCTGCCTCTTGAGTTCCTTTAATTTTCTGAAAGCAGGTGGGAATATGTGTTAACGCCAGGGAAGAAATGAAAATGTGTTAAAGCCACATCTGAACTATATTTTAATTTCTAGTTCGTTTTTCTTTCAGTGGATCTTCTTGTGGAAACAGCTCGCTCAGCTGAGCATTCATTTCTTCTTTTTCTGTCCACGGTTTTGGGAGGTCTGTGTTCCAGAGCTATGCAGAGAGGAAGGAATGGCTGCAAAGCAGCAACCTTCACTTGGTTACCTTTCTGCACATAATCAAAGGTTATCCTATGACCTGCTTGGAAAAATACACTTGGCCACCACTCGGTGAAATTCCTTCTTAATAATCTTGCAAAGCGTTAGGCCACTTGCAGTCATTTTCACTCGTGCCAGGAAAACATACAGGGGTTGAGCATTCTACCATTTGTGATAATTTAAAAGAAAGTTTGCATACAGTTGTCTTTGTATGAAACAAAAAACCATGTAAATGTAGAAAAACAAATGGCAGACAACCTAATGCTGGCCAACACAAGTCAATTTGTTGGTGGTTGAACCTTATTTATTTTTACTTATTTACTTATGATTCCATTATATTTAATTTAATTATAATACTATATACTATATAAAATATATAACTTAAAAATAAAAATAATACATTGTATTCATATACTTTATATTAAATATTTATTATATAATAGAATTAAGTTAATATATTAATAGTAATCTATTGTTTATATAATATATAATTATATGATGATACATTCTATTTATATATTAATACCAATTCAGGTGGTTGAATCTTATCTGGAAAGACAAGACTCAGCCTTCCTGCATCGAAGCTGAACAAGAACCTGGATTAATTCGTTGCATAAAGTATTTCTAAATGCTGGGAGGGTAGGGGGTCAAAAAGGAAGAGGAGGAAGTTTGGGAAGGGAGGCTAGAGGCTTCTCAGAGCTAGAGCTTTAAGAAAAA
The DNA here is from genome assembly GCF_949628215.1 of Phalacrocorax aristotelis. Classification (NCBI taxonomy): domain Eukaryota; kingdom Metazoa; phylum Chordata; class Aves; order Suliformes; family Phalacrocoracidae; genus Phalacrocorax; species Phalacrocorax aristotelis. The sequence continues at coordinate 60,377,275 of NC_134311.1, forward strand.
AAAAAAACACAAGAAAGGTTACTTGAGGTGACAGCACTAAAATAATCAAATACAAGAAAGACTGACAGGCCTGCTGAAACAGCTGAATTTACAATGCTAAACCAAGTCTTTTTTACCCAGTTTCTTTAAGCCTTTTTAGATAACTGGGCAGTTCTGTTCTTGTAAGAAAGCTATAGGTTTTGTGGATACCGAATGTATTCTAACATGTATCATTTGAAAAATACTGCTGCAGGTAAAGGTAGTGAGTGCTTTGCAGTGCAGTGACTCTGAAAATTCAAATACAGGAAAACAGACAGTAGCGATGAGTGTCGCTAAAGTTAACAACTTAAGATTGGTCAGTGAAGAAAATAGTGTGGTTGGTCAACATCTTTGGTTTTACAATGTTTTCTTAAAATAGTTTTCTTCATTATGTTGAGAAACTGTTTAAGGAGTTAAAAAATAACATTTGCCTTTTACTAGCCTTTTAAATAGAATACTGTAGGATAAATATTGCCAGCTCTTTAGAGTCTCTCTATTACAGTGAAAATAAACCAGCAACACTGAATGAGCCCTTTCAAAGTGCAGCTTTTTATTCTAATTAAATTCCATGATGATTCCAAAACTGAGTCAGAGGCTAGAATCTAAAAGCTTTTACGAAAATGTACTTAAAATACTATGCGTGCTTTACCAGTATTCTAGAATAATAAAAAAGGGACAAACATCTTAATTTGAGCTAAATCCTCTTGACATTCATTTCTGTGTCCTCTGCCTTTTTGTGCCTTGATACTTGCTGTATGAAGTCATTCTGAGACAGACTGAAGGGGAGGGCATTGTGTGTGCTGTAGTCCCAGAGCTGTGTGAATTAATGCTGCTCTGTATTTCCTCCAGGAATGAGCACATTCAGTTTACACTTATTGAGAATAGACCCTGGGAATGAATTATTTCTTCCTTACAAGGAGCCTTGTTGGGATAGTTTAGCTCACTACTAAGCTACTAGGCATAAAAGCATCACTGTTAAAAGTAAAATGATAATGTGCAAGTGGCTTCTTAAAATTAAACATGTTGGACTGATTTAAAGGGTTCAGAATTTCAAGATCTTGGAATAGAGGAATAAGAGCATCTCACCCTTTTTAAGAGTTTTAACTTATTCACTTACCAGTTGCAAAAAGTCAAAAGCAGAAAATCCTGTCTCTGAGAGGAATCTAGATTTAACATCCCACTGGGTTTGTTATGGTCTTCTATAGATGTGAGTTGAAGAATACATGAACACTCAAAGTAAAAACAGTGCTATTCCTCTCACAGGCTTTTGTGAAGTTTATTTTTAAAGGATTATAATTTGCTAATATAGAAATAAAAGCAAATTCGATGAAAATTTCAGGTTTTAAAATAACTCTCTTATAGGTATTCTCTCTCTTTACTGCAAGTACATACATATTAATTGAAGTGGTTAAAACAAAAAGATTCCTTAAAGCTTTATCCTCTTCTGGTCAAACATCCTCCATCAAAAATACTCTAGGCCAGTTCAGAAGTTAATCAGGTGTAAAATGCCACCAATCGGTTTACCAGCAGTTGTGGGAACAGCTCAGCACAGATAATGCACAGAAAGTGAAGTGGACTGGTGGTCTAAAGGAAAACATTATTGAACTGCCTCTTGTGGGTAAGCATCCTACACTAACAAACCTCCTTTTATCTTCTTGGGCTTTGTCCCTTTAAACTGCACTTTACTTTAAACTTCCTTGCATTAGACCAAATAACTGCCTTGCTATGGCAAGCAACATCATAATCCTTGGGCAGAAACTCTGCATGAAGAAGGGCGTGCAAACCTCAATCCGCTAACATCAGGAACAAAAGGCAAAAAGTCATTGCTTAACCAGATTTCCACCTGTGGCAAAGAAAGAGAAACAACATGTACTACAATTCTCAGAAGTGTTTTTTCCAGGGTGCTAAGTGCTAGTAGAAGAGCTTTAAAGCAAAAAAACCCAAAGCCCAAAAAAACCCTGACCAAAACCAAACAAACAAGCCCACCCCTCCCTGCCCCAAATCCTCTTTCTCCCATTTCAAGAAGTCTGAGTCCCAATTCATTCATGATGGGAAGAGAGCTGTACTTACAAGGGAACAGCTTAAATATGCCAAAAACTGAAGCTCCTGGCTATGCGCTATAGAGATGTGGTGCATATCAGCAGGACCCTTGCTGCGCTGGAGCCTCCTTGTCTCCACCAGCACAGCCAAGACAGCAGTGCAAAGAAAAGGAAAATATAGCCAACTGGCCAGCAATTGCATCAGATATTTGCCAGTCTTCTGTGAATTCCTCTGCATTTATAAATTATAACTGAAGACCCAAAAAAAGTATGTAGGCAGAAAAAAGGCAGTGATAGCTAGGCATCGCTTAAATGGTTACTGTTTAAACAACAAGCATTCTTTCAAAACACTTGGGTATAAAGTCAGTTTCGCCTAACTTGGTCACCAGTGACTGCATTTAGCAGGCTGGGGAAACTGAGCTGGACTTCAATATTCTTTTCTTAACAGTCTGTTTAAAATTTTATTTCTACTGGTGCTTAAATTCTTAGTTTACAAGTGTTTTATATATTTGGTATATTTGAATACACAATATTGTAAACCTGCCTCTAGCTTTGCTGGGACTGAAACACCCAGTCAGGGTTTACAGATGACTCTCTTCTTGGGTTGTATCAGAGGCAAACTTACAAAGTAGTGCTCTAAATACGAGGGCTTCTGTAGAATTCAGACACCCTATGAAATTAGAGTCTGAGATTTTTCTGTAGAAAAATTATGCTGTGCCATCTGGTTAAGCTTCATTTGGTCAAAGAGGACTATGCACTGAGCAATAACTAATAAAAGCCCAATGCAAGGGTATAATATTTTGGGGAGTTGTTTTCACTTTTTTTTTCCCCACACACAGATTCAGTCTTGTATTTGTATCTGTATAGCAGTATTCGGTGTCAAATCTGTCCTTAAGAAAAGTGCTATTTAAGTACTTTCATGTGTTGGGTCTAACTAAGTAAAACTTATGCATTTGTCCCAGGGCTTTAGAAAGCATTTGGAATTTTGTAGCCCAAGTGCTAATTAGGCTGACAGGTACTTGTTTTACCGAGTTACCCCTGCAATGCTGAGTGACTGAGCTGTGGAATAGTGCTTCCGTTGAGAGCGGTCAACTTTCAAAGTTTAATACAGCTTACTGATGTATATCTTGGGTGATGCTGATGTACTTTCACCTTTATTTTATACCCCAACTGTAAGTATTTTCATTGTCTATTTGCCTCTTTCTATCCCTTCTTTCTTTTTCCCATCTTCCTTTGACCATACTTTGGTGCTGCCAGTTCATTGTGCACTGTACTGCTCTCTCCTGACTAATGCCCCATAAACTTTCTATCCACTTACATTCCTTCTTCCTATTCTTCCTGTCCTGCAGTCTTGGAAATCATACCAGTGCTAGTATCTCAAGCCTAGCCTTGTAATCAAATTCAGAACATGGAGATAAGCTATGGTTAGAGCTCTGCGGTAAAATATTGTCAGAGAAACCAGTACTTTCTTCTACTTCATTAGCTTCAAAGCTTTCACTGGAATCCCTTTCTTGGAGTAGGGATTTTGTTTTTTCTACTGGTTTGTCTCTAAACAACATTTAACCTTTGAAGTTGTTCTGAATAGAAAGGGAGAGCATTCTTCCTTTTCCTCTTTTGCACTCCAGGGATTAAGATAAGCTGAGAGGTATGCCTTTGCTGCACTTCTCCACTTGGAATGGAGAAGTGGCACAATATACTCTCACATTTCTGGAAAGCTAGTGCTTTAAGCCTTTTCCAGGGGGGTATTAGAAGTTAAAAGAATTTGGCAGTTTTACTACTGAAAAGGAAGGGACCCCTTGATACTCAACACGTATCCATGCTGCTTTGCTTCAATAAAGTAGGCAGCACTCAAGGGATGCTGTACTGGGGTCCCTAAGAAGGAATAGGTACAGGCACTGTGTATGGTGTGGTTCAAATGCTCCAGGAGATACTGTGTCAGATACTGTGGCTGCAAGCTTAGGCGATGTCACCATCAGTCATCCTACGGATGTTGTCATCCATGAGCAGGAGGGGCAGAAATCTTCTTGGTATATTCATGTAAAATACACATTTTTAATGGTTCCAAAAATTGGAGCCTCTGGGCAGGGACAGATCTCTATGGAGCCTCTGAATTCATCCAGGTGTGATGAAGGTCAGTTGCTGTGTTACTGATCCCCCAGTCTCAGCAGATGGAAGCAGGTCTCTAGCACCCTAACTCAGAACTCCTTCCCAGTTATCACTTTTAATATGTGCTTCTCAGAGCTTTGTTACAGGCAGCACACAAATCACCTTGTTCTTCTGTGGTTTCAGTGGTTCTGAGCAGCAGCAGCAGCAAAGCCTGAGCATGGTTTTCACTGTGCTCAGGACAACAGCACAGGCACCAAAGCTCTCCTTAAGGACACTTGGACAACCAGTACTGAGTCAGTTTGCACTCTACTCTGACCTTTCAATTTATCTCTACAAACATAAAGACTTTGATTTTTGTTTTTTAAAAGCGAAGTTTACTGGGTGCAGTTGAGTGGCTGCTTTTGAAGTTCACTAGGAAACTTGGAGAAAATAAGAAATCACTAGGATCTGAGTTAGGAGTGGAAGAATTGAGGAAGAGAAGGACAGAACTAAGAGAAGTAAGATTTGAAAGATGAATGTATAAACCCAGTCCCTTGCCAACTCCACCCTCTACATGGCATTTACTGCCAGGGAAATTGGATCCACCCTGGACCGATTCTAGCGTCAGGAAAATCCTCCTAAAATAGCTCTGGGCCTTGCAAAAGTTGCAGTTTCCTCTCCCAATAATTGATGCTGTGGTGACAACCTCCATCTGGTACTCATGAGTCGCAGTCACCACATCTGCTAAGGGGAAGAAGGCAACTTTTTCCCTTTACTCAGAATCTCTTGCCTTGTCTGCAATGATGGTCCTAGGAGTGAAAGATCACTTGCTAAGTTCGAGCACTTCTTAAAAGGTATGGTGTCCCCTATACGGGCAACTTGGAAGTGAAACTGCAATCTCTGCTTACTCAGATTTTACGGAGTGTAAATGAAGAGGAACCACTTTAAGAGTACCTTGGGATTAGTCTAAGTTGCACTATTGCCATTGAATGAGGGTTTATTTCATACTGTTTACTAAATGGAGAGTATAACCGTGGCAACACTCATGACATGCTCTGCATGGTTCTGCCAACACAAGACTGAAATTAGCATTCAAAAGACAACTGCTTGAAAGTAGCTTGAGAACTGAAAAAAATCATGGTTTGGTCTACAGTCTGGATGAGAATACACTTCAGCATCTGCAGAGTGAACATTAGGCAACATTTACTACTTTGGCTTACTCTGATCTCAGCAAGAATATTTGTGGTATCATTTGTATAGATCTTACCTTGATGAGTGAAAGCATAATGGTATAAATACTAATAGACAGTGGTGATTCTGACTAGCCCCATAACAACTACAATTTTGTCTGAAGTGTGCTTGAAAAATACTAGTACTACTAGCCTTTTATGCTCAACAATAACGCGAAGAGAGTTACAATCTTTTTTCCAAGTTTACTTGGAAAGAAAATAATGACAATTCCTAGACAAGATCCAGGTTTTACTGTCTGCATATAATGAAAAAAGGTGTGAGGTGAATGGGAATAAGGAGGGGAATATAAAAGGACATTCTAGATGTCAGTTAGTCCTCTGCTGTCCCAGGTATAAACTGTTCATATACTTTGTCTAATGAATATTTTTTATTGTTGCACACTGTGATGTTCTTGCAGAAATCTTTTATATGGGAAGTTATGGTCTGACAGAATGAAGGTGGATTGAATAATAGCTTACTGCTCCATGTCTCTTCACAGGTCAGTTCTTTTTCAAAGGAACAGAGTCAACATAACTACACCTTTCTCATTGAGTCATACCAGCTGTTGCAAGTAATGCCGAACAAAAATAATTCCCTGGTTACTCTGCCTGCACTTTTATCTGTGGTTAGTTTCACTGTGTTTTAAGTCGGTTTCTTCTGTTGTATGCATCTGTCACATAGCAGGAAAGACATGTTTCTGTGAGCAAGCTTCACAAGTCATTTAGGAATTGTGTAGGAAAATACAGAACTGCTTTTAACTAACTTTTGAAAGTTGGCTAGATTTTAAGCTGACTCTGCCCTTTCAACAGATGCTCAGAACAGTGACTGCTCTTTATTGCCTCAACACACCATCTTGGGATAACACATCAGCCAGTCTGATGGAATATTTTATGTAGAGTTACTACTTCCCATGAGTCAGTGCTGTAAATGGCAATTACGTCTGCGAAGAACACAGCATCATTCATGTCCCCTGCTGCCCTCATGGCTAGTAGTGCTATATTTAGGGCGGGTTATGTTAGGCCTAAGAATCATATGATGCTTCATATTATAAATGATATGCAAAGCATATGAAGCCTCATATAGAAATGATGGAAGTGTTGCTAGTAAAACACAAAATAATTAATAATGAATAATTAAACGTTTTTTTCTATGTTTGAAGCGTACAGATAAACCCCAAACTTCTATGACTTCACAAGATGAGAAAACACATCCTACTCCAGGAGGAGTAACTCAGGAGCATGTTATCCATCAAAGCTAAGTGTAAAGTAACTCGTTCAGATAGCTTTAATTCAGTGTTTATATTCAAACTGACCAAACAGCTATCTGTGTTGCTACTGTTTGTTTTCAATAGATTTGAAACTGGGAAAGACGATCCAGAGGATTTGACAATGTTGAAAGTACTGGCAGTAAAAAGGGTAAAGAGGACAATCCAGATGATTATTGGCTAGCATCCATGTAGGCAAAAAATGTATAACAGATAGGTAAGCTGTTAAAGGAAATCAGTAGAACTCATGTTGGTCAATATTGGTATATGAAAAACAGATCTGACCACAGATTTTTTCAACAATACACTTGATAAAAAAATACAGTGTTTATGTAATAATAGTGTTTGTGTAATACCCAGAATTCTTCCAAACATTTTGACTTACCATTGTATGACATTTTTTATATATCATGGTAATTTAATCAATATGACCTGTTAATTAATAGAATATTGGTTAACTGACAGCCAAAACCAAAATACTAAATGGAGGATTCTAACTGAGCCAAGTATATTCATATTAGGGTTATTTTAGGAATTGCTTTTGGCCATGTTGTGTTTTAACCCCAGCCAGCAACGAAGCCCCATGCAGCCACTCGCTCACTCCCTGCCAGGGGGATGGGGGAGAGAATCAGAAGAGTAAAGGTGAGAAAGCTCATAGGTTGAGATGAAGACAGTTTAGTAGGTAAAACAAAAGCTGATCATTCAAACAAAGCAAAACAAGGAATTCCTTCACTGCTTCCCACGGGCAGGCAGGTGTTCAGCCATCTCCAGGGAAGCAGGGCTCCATCACGCGCAACGGTTACTTGGGTAGACAAACATCATCACTCCAAATGTCTCCCCTATTCCTTCTTCTTCCCCCAGCTTTATATGCTGAGCATGACGTCACATGGTATGGAATATCCCTTTGGTCATTTGGGGTCACCTGTCCTGGCTGTGTCACCTCCCAGCTTCTTGTGCACCCCCAGCCCACTCGCTGGTGGGGTGGGGTGAGGAGCAGAAAAGGCCTTGACTCTGTGTAAGCCCTGCTCAGCAGTACCTAAAACATCCCTGGGTTATCAACAGTATTCTCAGCACAAATCCAAAACACAGCCCCGTACTAGCTACTACAAAGAAAATTAATTCTACCCCAGCCAAAACCAGCAAACGTTATTTAATGTTTGTTTTAAATTACATCAAAGATTGTACAAAATTGTTAATGATACTCATAGATGATGCAAAATATTGGGGATATAATAAGCAACAAAGTAATTGATGCAGTCCAGATACTTTATTTAATAAGCTGGTTGGAAGCAGACAAGCATTTTGTGGCTAACTATTAAGTAATACATCCGTGAACAGTGAAAGCAGACTGGCTTTTCTACCTGTACATTTGGTCTGCCCACCAAATACCAGAGCTCAAGAATGGAGAAGACACCCAAATTTGGAGCCACTGAAGTCAGTTGACCATGGTGTTCTTAAAATAAAATACCCTAGCAAGCACAGCTTTTTGTTTTAGGGGAGTCTAAGCCTCCAATTTGTTTTCCTGGGTTTCTTTGTATGTCATGGCTCTGATCATCTCTAAAGCATTCAGTAATGTTACATGCTTATTTAACTGTATTTTGTCATCTCAGAGTAATGCTAGAACATCCTCATGCTATAGATTTACACTACTTTTGAACCTTGAGCCAGTCTTTTTAAATATGTCTTACACCATAGATGCATCACTACTACTGTTACTCTTTCTCTGCCTTGTATAGCCTTTTCACATGTATGTGTATTTGGTACCATTGAAGACTACGCTATCATCTAATCATCAGAAAGTTTGCAAACCATGTTTTTCCCCTGTGAAGACAATCCCCAAGGCAGATGATCTTTTAGCTCTCTCACTGGCCCAGCTTATGCAAGGCAGCCTTAAAACTAGTGGGGCTCCACAAAGAAAGATGTCTCATTGTTTCTGTGTGCTCATTCTTCTTTGTCTCTCCCAGCTTCACTAGGATCAAGAGTTAGAGCTCTACAAAATTGCTCGAGATCACTTCTAAACAAGTCTGTTGGTACAGCTGTAACAAATAAGGGAATAAAACCATCTCTGCAGATAACTCCCGTAGTCTAAACATCAGTCACAGTAAGGCAAAGTTAGTGCTGCTGTTGCCTTTTTTATCTTCAGAAATTTGTGTTTTGCTGGACCTAAGAACTGAGAATGCTGGTTGGAATTTTTCTTCTGTTAACGAGTTTTTATTTGGGGATTTGGAGGAGGAATGAGGAGGTACAGAGAGATTTGTCGAGGAAGGTAACAATGAATGAACTCGTAAATATAGTGGTTTGGTCAAAATGCCTCATGTAATTCTTGGCTATAAGAAGAGAAATTTCTAGGGACTGCAAAGACAATACTAGTTCTGTGTTTGGCACTGAAACAATTTTTGCTGGAATTTGCTTTGTCCAGATTCAGAAACAAGAAGACTGTTGGTAGACAGCAAAGGTTGAGACAAAAGCCAGAAAAAATATTTATTCATGTCATGTGATACAAGGAAGTTTTTCTGTTTGGTTTATCAAACAGAAAAGTGTATTGACAGCAGTCCAAATGTATCTGCGATGAAGTAGCAACTTAATACCTGGTTTTCCATCTAGCTGACAGAGACATAAGAGGATCCAGTTGCTGGATGTTGAAGGTGAAAAATCAGACTATAACCAAGTGGTACAATTTTCCCTAAATAATGAGCAGTTAACCATTGGAACAGTTTGATGAAAATTATGATGGGTTTCCCATCTCTAGTAGTTTTAACCTCAAGAGACGTCTTTCTTAAAAGGCATATTCTAGCTGAACTCAGCAGTAGTTCAGGAAATCTCAGGGACTTCTATGACAAAACAGATCAGTCCAGATGAAGACCAAGGTGGTTTTGGTTCTTCCTTCCACTCTGCTATGGACTTACTTCATGATCCAGTTTTTTGCCTCGGAATGCTAACATTTGTACTGGAGCTTCAGTGCACCTGCAGCAGTTTAAGAAAGGACATAAACGTCTGTAAATGGTATAGTGTGGCAAGGGATCTAGACTGCATAAAAGCCTACTCTAAAAATGTACGCAGAGGATAGGCAGCCACACATGGAATTTTAGGACTTCTTTTCCTTTTTTATTCCAGTTCCTGAGCAACAGTCTCATGAATTAAAAGTCTATCTGGTGATTCTGTGCTACTATATAAGATGTGGTCATATACAGAAGGTGGAGTACTGGTTTGGATTAACAGTCTTTGCTCATGTATTAACTCATGTATGCCTGTATGATTTTAAATGTACAAGGGTATGTCCATATTGACACTTGATTTTTTAGCTTGTCCAAAACTTGCAACTTTTATTTGGGCTCTTGTTTGTAAAGTAATATTTAGTCCTTCAAATAAAAGTACCGAAGTAATTAGTAACATCAGCTTATCATTATTTACAGCAAACCAATTCCCTCTTTGTGCAAAGAAAAATAAAATTATATCCTTGCTTGGCTGAAAACTTCCTTTCTGCAATTAATAAAAAGTGCAAATATCCCTTACAATGGCTACTTCAGCCTTCTTGCAGCTTGGGACAAAACCACATTGGCAGAAGGACATCGTCTTGTCTCTGATGGCTATGAAGCCTCTCTGAACTCGACCTGAACATGAACTTACACAAAAGGGACCTCTGTGCAGTGACAAGAACTTGAAAACAGAATATAGTTACATAAGAAATTTAAAATAAGTTGGGGAACATGTTGGAATGAGATCAGCATTCCAAGTAGTCCCTATCAAGAACTGGGTATTTATATCTCTGTTGCCACTCATTTTCCTTTATGACTGATCATCTGAAATTTTCTGTTAAGTGTCCTCCAACCTGAAACCTTATACCAGATAGCAACCTGTCTTAAGAGCAGCCTTTTGGTGCAAAGTTGGCCTTGGTATCCTATACAAGTTTCCCAACTTCTTTAATTATTTTGTTACTTATAAGCAAGGGTGTGTTTAAAAAAAAGAAGCATCACAAAGGACCCTGTGTTTTCTTGTCCTGTGTTGAAGAAGCTAATAAAGAAATAAAGAGAAGGAAGAGCCACAGTAGTGTCATGGAATTAGTAGGAAGCACTGGCCACCTTGTCATTGCAGCACTGACCAGGATGGAGCTGTGCTAACTGCTGCCCTTGGTATCAGTAGCTCCAGGGCTTAGCCTCTATTCAGATGAAGCCAGCTTCTCACTAAGCTCCCAAACAGTGTCTCACTACTGAAGAGATTCTTTGTTCCTTTTTAGGCGTGTTTTTTTCTCTTTTACACTCTCATCAGGCTGCGTTGCATGATCTTTGTAGTTTTGGTGGTTACCACTCACTGAGGACTACATGTGATGGTTCACTCCTTCCTCATCTATCTTTGCATCAGATAGCAGTTCGATTATACTTAAACTGCCTTGGAAATCTACAGGTAAGCAAAACATGAAATTTCTAAGTAGGCCTTATGTCATACACCTGAACCTCTTGGGTGGGCGGTCTTATGTTTCTGTGCCTTGAGAACCTCAGTTTTGGACTGAGTGCTTTTAAGAATCATCTTTAACTATGGGTCTTTGTGTGTCCCCTCCATGGTAAAGACTCTGCCTGGCAGCTGTCACTGAGACAGAAGGCTCCAAAGTACAACTGTTGTGAGATGATGGCTTAGTACCTCACGCCTCCATAGTTGATTTTTGCCTTCTGCTACTGGAGTCTTGTGTCTCAGATGCTGTTGTTTGTGTTGCAACAAAGTCACAAGGAGAGACCTTGCAGAGTAGCACAGCATTTGCTGGCCTATGCGCAACTACACTTGGCCATCATTTTCCCCTTTCTCATAGGCATCTGGAAAAAACAAACCTTGATCTGTGGCTGTGGGGAAAGGAGGGAAAACCTTCTCCATCCTCCTTTCCCCAGTTTTGCTTTCTGTCTTTGCACTGAAGGAGGTTTCTCTTCTGAAAGAGCCCGAGTCTTTTAGACTTCTGATGAGGTTTTCCTGGGATACACACCAGGCCTGTGTCAAAGTGCTGTGATAATGGTCAGTTGTGTGTAGCAGGGATATAATTGCTCTTCCAGGCTGAAAGCATTCCTGGCTGAGGTACTTGTGGAAAGCTGAAATCTGTTTCAGCTCCATAGATATAATGTTTCTGCTACAAAATAGTGAGTCTAATCTGCACTTTAAATTACAATGAAATCATATCCACAAACTGGCAGGCATTCCCCAGACTATCACACCTTGTTTTTAACATATGGGCTGACTGACACAGTCAGATCAAATGATTTTCTGGACTTTTTGCTATACAAGGCAGCATTTCTCATTTAAGATTCCTGTCATGAGGCTGTATCTCCAATGATAGCTTAAATTCTCATCTGGTGTAAATTATCATAGTTCCAGATGACTTCAATGGGTTTGATAATTTATGCCATCTGAGGTTCTGCATCTGAAAACTGTAATAAAAAGCAGCTGCTACTTTAACTAATCTGAAAAATGATAAGTGCCTAGTACGTGTCTGAGTCTAGCTATCTTAATACATGTTAGTCAGCTGCCAGCAGACCACTGCGTACTGAAGAATTAAAGTCCTTTGTCCTGCATCTGAGTAACTGGGGTTCTGTCCTGTATTTTATCCAAAATGAAAGTTGAACAGAGAGTGCCATAGTCCTTGACGGCAACTTTGCTGGGAGACTGGAAAGCCAACACTCCCTCAGCAAAGCCGGTGGGTTTGGTTCTGCTAGAAGCTAGTCATATTTTTATACTGACCATGAACATTACATATATTATACATACGCAATATTTTAGAGCAGTTACTTAGGTTTGTCACCTTAATGTGCTTTAGTTTTGATTTCTGTATTCATCTTCAAGCCATATGAACATTATTTGATATTCAGTATCAATTTGAACTTGTAAAGAATATGAGATTGTATGGATATCAACTATTTATGTCAAGAATATGGTAAGAATTTCATAGAATCATAGAATGTCCTGAGTTGGAAGGGACGCGCAAGAATCATCAAGTCCAACTCCTGTCCCTGCACAGGACAACCCCAAATTCACACCATGTCTCTGAGGGCACTGTCCAAGTGTGTCTTGAATAGCGTCAGGCTTGGTGCCATGACTACCCCCGCCGGGGACCCTGTCCCAGTGCTCCACCACCCTCTGGGTGAAGAACCTTTTCCTGATACCCAACCCAAACCTCCCCTGGCACATCTTCCTGCCATCCCCTCGGGTCCTGTCATTGGTGACCAGAGAGAAGAGATCAGCACCTGCCCCTCCTCCTCCACTTGTGAGGAAGCTGTAGACCGTGATGAGGTCTGCCCTCAGTCTCCTCTTCTCTAGGCTGAATAAAACAAGTTACTTTAGCCACTCCTCGTACAGTTTCTCCTCTAAACCCTTCACCAACTTCGTGGCCCTCCTCTGGACACACTTCGATAGCTTTATATCCTTAATGTACTGTGGTGCCCAGTACTGGCACACAGTACTCAAGGTGGGGCTGGAACAGCGCTGAGTAGAGCGGGACAATCCCCTCCCTCGACTGGCTGCAATGCAGCGCTTGATGCACCCCACGGCCTGGTTGTAAACTGTAAAATATTTGATAGAAACCATGCTTTCTGACCTATTCCAGAATGTGATACTGTAAATAAAGTGCCTATCACTATATGTTTGAAGGAAATGTGTCTTCTTTATTTACAGTTCTTCACTCTCCACACAGAACAAATCATCATTTTTATGATTAGAGTACGTTATCCAGTTTTGCCTGTAAAGAACTATTTGTACCATAAAGATTCAAATTTTCCCTGTTACTTTAAAATTTATATACAGTTGTCCTCTTTCTTTTAGTAACAACAGGGTATAGTTATAAACACCACCTTTTCTATAAATCATGTTCAGTCCTGGCTCAGGCATACTCCATGATTGCTACCCAGTGGGGACACTTAGCAAGTGACAGAACTTTCCGTTCATGCTCAAAACTCATCCTTAATAGGTCAGCAAAAAAAAAAGAATAAACTTTTATTCCAGCATGTTCCTCAGAAATCACTGGTCTGACTGTCTTTACATCTTGCAGAGACTTTACATTCGTCTAGACCTGAAAGTAACTTTTCTTGGTATGCATGAGTAGAAGCATTGATAAATGGCGGAATGCTGGGTTTTAGGAGATGAACTTTTTCTCCTGCTACGTCAAAGTCCTCTTTTACATCTCTAAGGCTGGTTATTTCATGTTTCCTCTGCATCATCCCATTTGTTTAATACCCTACTACATACTTTATCGCTAGCTAGTTCTAAGCCCTAAACCCTCCAATTACGGTGGTGGAGTTGGGGGGAGGGCAGGGGAAGTATTTTTGCTTTTTTCTCTATTGTCAAATTCTCTTAGAAATGTGTAAACAAGAATGAGTTAGGAACCACCAATCTAAAGAAACTAGGTGTTTACAATCCCAAACTGGAAGATATTTTGGCAATATGTGTCAGGTTCTACTACAGTGATGGAACTTGTTAAGGGGATCTGGGGTTAGTTGGTTTGGACAATAGCTGTAGCTGCATCACTCAACAGAGTCTAGTACCTGCAAAAGGAACACAATTGCCCTCCACAAAGCTTTTGAAGGTGTGAACAGAAGCATGACAAAAATTACCCAGATGACCCTGGGTAAATAAAACACCATCAAGCACAGTTAAAGTGTCCTTGTCTATAGCTTGGTGGCAAGACTTAAGTAAGGACTTCCCCAAACTTCTCTTTTCCTTCCTTTTCTCAGCCTCCCAATGTCTTTACCTTCACTGCTCTTTGACCACTGTCCACATATTGGGGTGACTCCATCTTACTACAGAGGGACAACATCCTCTGCCCATCCCAAACTGCGCTGTTTTCCAGCTCTTACATTCCTCATCTTCCTGCCAGCTTGTTCCCACCTAGTGGCCATGTGTGTGAAGTAATCACCAAGGGTGTGAGAAAGGGCAGCAAAGACAAATAAATATATGGAGATCACCGACTCAGTGAGCCTACAGGAAGCCTGAGGTACAGTTGAACTAGTCTGGTAATGTTCTGCCCTTTGGCACTATTTTATTTGTACTCGGGAAATAATGAGTAGTACAGTCATTTTTACATTTAGGGTGTACAGATAATTTGTGAGTACAATACGTGTTGTGTTTATGCAGCACATGTTTGAGTACAGCTTTACCTACTTATGTGAAATTACTATTCTGCATGTGCTTCAGAATATGCTGCTTACTTTTTGCAGTGCTACTAAGGATAAATAAATAGTGTATGTTGTGTGTTGGACACAAATATGGCAACACTTTGTATTGTTTTACATGCTGACAAATTAATTTGAATTTATTTGCAGCTAACCAAAGTGCCATATCCAAAACCTGATCTTAATTAGGGATATTCAGTTTTGCATTTGCTAGAACAAATAGCATCTTCTGTCAAGAGATGAGTTTGGGTGATAACATATAAAACAAGATGCAGTACCTGCAACTTCTCCTCGGGTCTAACCAAAGAGAGCCCCAGCCACTGAGTTAGCAGTTGGCTCCGGAACCCACACAGCAAGATAAACACCTTGGCAGCTGGGGAGGAAGGTACTTGGGCTCTGGGACAATCGTCAGAGGTGGAGAGTCAGCCTGAGCTCCTCCCACAAAGCTAGTTTTGCAGTCTGTCCTGCCTTTTTTTTAAACTGGGATGTAATCAATTGCTTCTTGTTTTGCTATTCCCGTCAATAGCTTTTTGAAGACTTAACCAAAAATGTTTTACTAAACTAAACTGGTAGGATTTCCCCTTCAGCTGTGAGAGATTTTGTTTTTGTTCCAGGCCTCATTCAGGCCAGTAATGGACATACAGAAACTTGGAAAGGGTTATAGGCCAAAGCCAAGATGCCAGTGAGGGTCTTTGCTTAACCACAGCCCAGGCGGAGAGGACACATCCCTAGCCCATTTTTCTACCTTTCTTCTCCTTTTCAGGTCTATTCAATCTCCTGTGGCTCTACATGTCATCTGATTTACTAGATTTGTTATTATTCCTAGGAAAATAATTTTCTGAATAAAATGGATTTGCCTTTTGGAAGTTTTTTACCCTTACTTAGTAATAACACAGGGTGTAGCATACGCTAGGTGCACAGTACATCTACCTATCCAGAACCAGACCCAGCACAGGCAAATGCAGACAACCTCCTTGTAAGGGAAATGCATCCACCAGGTAGTGGCAGCTTTGGTACAGTAGCATAGACCTTTGTACACAATGAGAACATTCACAGCTTTCTGTATATGTGGGTGTGAATGCACTCATCACTCGTAAAATTTCGAACTTTGTAGAAATCCTGCTTATGCAAAAGAGCTTTTTGCTCCCACTCACCTTGTGGGAGTGAACTCCAACTGCAAAAGCCTTTCTTTTATGTAGAAGGCATTCCCCTTGATGAGTTTTCTATGTTACATCGTTTTGATTTCACAATGTGTCGTCTTCTCATATTCTGAAATAGTAAATACAAGCAGTTCATTTCTTTCCTCTTTATGTTTTTTCTACTGTACATGAATTTCTACTGTATCTCAGATCCGACTCCCTCCAAACATTGAACTGTTTTCTGCCTTTTCATAGCCAGGCAATGGATACTAATAATTTCCAGAACCTCCATATTTCTATTAGGCTTTTTTAATCTTGGTAGATGTTGGCTTTTTACTTTTTTATTTTATTTTATTTTAAGTGAGGGCACTTCTACTCAGAAAAAAGCTTGAAAATCCTCCACACAATATCTGATCAGTACTTACTGCTAGCTTTTATCAAGATAGATGGCTTTTTTGTTAAGATCTACCTGTCTTCCGGCAGGCAAAATTAATAGCTATAGTAGGAGAAACCAAGCTGAATTGACCTCTACACTATTTTTTTAAATAAATTTTAAAGTATGTTTGCAATTATTAAAATAATTTATGTAAGACTAGCAGAATAAATAAATATATTAACATTAAAATAATTTTACTTGTTAAATGTTTTATATTAAAAGTCAGAATTGCCTACCAGATTCTTTAATGCAAGAATATAAGGGATGACTGATATTGATAACACCTCTTTTCTTCCTCATAATACAGCAGATTTGTGTGCACATATAAATTTGTGTCGTTGTAGTCTTCCTTGCTAACATTTAGCCGTGCATATATATACATCTGAATCAGTATAATAACTGAACACATTCTGAAGAGGTAACAGTATTTCATTTGAATTTAAATGTCTTGTTTTGAATAAGCAGTTACATTATGGAGCTAAATCAGTCAGCTTAACAACAAAGGGCAGTATGCTGATGAATTATGTATGTTATCTGCATTTTCTGCCTGCTGATAATTGACAGGTATCATGGCATCTTCTGCAAACTTCCCGTAATTATATGCCACATATCAAACACCGACTTATGTGTAATGGTCCTCCACACACACACTTACACACAAAATGTTTTTATGTTTTATTTAAAGGTTATAGCATTTTTAAATTTTCTGTTTCTCTCACTCTGGTTTCCAAGCTGCTTTGCCACTCAACCCATTCAACAATGTTAAATTAATAAGATTTCCTCAGAGTTAGTTTGTCAGAGTCACTTATTCAAACATTTGTTCCATCCTTTTTATTTGTTTTGTTTAAAAAAAAATTGTTAGGATAAACCAGTACCAAAGAAAATTTACCTTGTAAATGTTTAAGGGAAATTACCTGCTTGTTTGTATACTTGTAGTAAAACAGATGTCTCAGTCTTTGATATCAAGTTCCTGTCTTTACTGATGGATATATGTTCATCATTATGTAGCAGCTTTAGGCAGTAACAGGTAAAAAAAACCTACTATCTTAACAGATCTGACTAAATAGCTAGTTCCTTCTTGGTGGTATGCATTTAATTCAGACTAACTCCACCATAACAAGGATACATTAATTGGGTAGCTCTGCAACTGGACTCATTAGATGCAATGCTTACTGATTAAATTTAACCACTACTGGGTATCTTAGCACATGATTCAGAATTACTTTTCTTTTAATTCAGTGTTCTGTTCCTTGGAAGGAAATTAATTTTACTGAGAATTATTTTAATAAACCTCTGATAAGAAATCTTTACTTAAAAAGGAGTCTTTTAGTTACCTTGAAGGGCTTTTTACTTATATTGCCTTAAATACTCAATTTTATATTTTAATCTAAAAATGTACGTTCAGTAAAGGATATGCCTGGTGTATGTAAAAAAGGACCACTAGTATATGTGGTGGAAGAGTTCCTCACTCCATCATCTCATCCTTGACAGTATTCACTACCAGAGAAAGTGCATGAAACAAAGCCCCAGCAATAACAGAAAGTAATTGTGCAGAAAGAAAATTAGATAAATATCTCTTTTGTTCCCATTAATTTAGACTTGATCTGTCAGCTTCTTTAGAAACCAAATCTTATATTCTCATCCTGATTCATTGACTAAGTTGGTTCTGAGGCTCATACCTTAGTGAAAAAGTGATCTGATACACTGTTTCTCACTGAATTAGAATAAACTATTAAATATATTTCTAAATCTTAGGTATTACAGCCTAAGACTTCTATGTGAAGCCCCTTTCATCAAAATACACTTCAACTTTGAAAATATGATACCGTGGGACTATGGTAGAAGGTGACAGCCTGTGAGCTGTCAGTGATGGCAAAGGAAAGGTAATGTACTACCACCAGCTAGTAACATTCCTGCTCTTTACTGAACTGAAAGACAAAATTTCAGGAAGAGGAAAATAATAACACTATATTTTCCTCTGAGGCATGATTTGGCAAAGATATCTGGATGTAGGACCTGTCTGGCTTGAGAGCTCTAAACACCTGAGTGCAGATAAACAAGGTAAAAAGCACAGTGCAGATCTTTCAGTAGTTGTTGGCAAATGCTTGCATGAACAATCATCAATGATTTTACATAAATCTGGTTTCCAAAGACTTAGCATTCATCTGAAGTGAACCCAAATTCACAGGGACATGTGGGCGCACCCTGCTATCAGGCTGAGTGCTAACTTCTTGATTTCTGACCCAGCGTTGAGGACCTATAGCTGATTCTGCAGCAAAAAAAAATTTAGCGTGAACTTTTTTTAAACATGCCTTTAGGCAGGAAGTTATGAAGAACTACAACCATGATTTACATAGAAATGATCATGCTCCCTCTCTGATTTTTATTTTACATTGCCACCAATGCACCTAATGCTTCTGAAGCAGATTTTGTTTTCTATCATCTGCTGCTTATCCAGCTTAGCCTTAAGAGGCACAGATGTCTCCCAGAAGGCTATTGGGTTCAGCAGGAGAATCTTTCCAGATATCTCAGATGTATCTGCACTGCTGGAGGAACTCAGGAAAGCAAAGCAGGCTGGGGTGCTTGGGGGACACAAGCCATCCAAAGGCAGAGTGTCCCAGGGACGTACAGCAACTGCTTTCGGAGAGGAAGTGGCAAGTCAAAGACATTTCCCTAAGTTGGCTTATTTAGCCTCCTAAAATGAATGACAGAGTTGGATTACTTTTGATAAAAACAAAATGGGAACGTCTTCCACTCTGTATCCTTGTGAAAGATAATCAAACAAACATTCAAAACACAGAGTCTGTGATCGCTTTTCATCTTTTAATGGTCTCACCTGTCAATCTGCTTAGCATAGCTTAATTTGTTTAGGGCTAAGTAATATACCACTTTCTTCACAGGAGCAGTATGTATTTAGGCAAGTAATCTTGTGAAATTAACAGGACTACTCCTTTAATTAAGGTGTTTGGGACAGGTCCTTGGCAAAGAATTTTTCTTGTCTGTGAACACCCAAAATGCTTCCATACGGACTTATTGTTACCATAGAGCAACATTATCTGATTATTTTTTTTGGTGGAGGAGGGCCCTGTTACTTCCTGTTGGGGCACTCACAGGATCCAGCTCCCCAGCTTCCCATTCTAATGTGGTCAGAAGAGAGAGTATTACGTATCCTCCCACCACAGGAACAGACCTGGGCATGGATGGGTGCATTCCCAAGCATGTAGTGGAGGAAGATGCACAGAGCTCTTAGGACAGGGGTGGAACGGCTGCCAGAGCTACTTCCTGGCCCTAGTGTGGGGCGCTGGGAAGGGGAGCAGTGTGCAGCAGTCAGGGGTCTTCTATGGAGCTGGGCGGCGCCAGTGAGCCCTAAGCAAGCATCCCCACTCTAGACATATTTCCGTTTTGAACATGGATCACAGGCTACGGAGTTGTGGATATTCAGGCTCATTGGTCAGTCTCGGAAAAGGCAGGAAACAAAGGAGCCACGCCGCCAACCTGCAGGTGCCGTGCCTAAACATGCTTTCCCATGCAGCTGAGCTGCAGCTGGAAAGAATGGCTGTCTGCTCCATCGATCCACGCATGGAGAGATTTCATGGTGTCCTTCAGCTGCAAGGAACTTCTGACAGGGCTTACACCTATATTATTTTGTGGGTAGGCCTTTGAAGGGTGAATTGAAAACACACTGGCCTATACTTGCCCCTAGAGAATAAGCACATCTTTTCTGCTTATTTTGGCACTTTAGTCTACCAACAAAAAGTCCCACTGTGGCAAAACAGCCTGTCATTCTCATAGCAAGCTGACTTGATTAATATAGTTGTAAAGCTTGTTTTGCAATTCAAACGTTGTCAAACCAAATCCAAAATCATTTTCCTGGATAAATCCAATTACAATGTAAATACTGAATCAGAACATATTTTCTGTAATTACCAAGCAATTCTGTAAAAGGCTCTTAAAGTATGCTAAATTGCCTCTCATACCCTGCCAACTCTCCTTGCCCGCCCAGGGCCACCTTTCTGGAGCAGTGCTGTGCTTGGCAGAGGAGGCAGGAGGTCAGCTTACATGTGCAAAGCCCCCAGCTTCAGGCTGGCTTGCAAGTGGCAATGTTCCATTCAGCCCTAGTGCTGCTTCAGTGGGATAAAAGATTCCTGACAAGCTGGTGTCTAATGGAAATGGACACATCTCCTATCCTCTGTTTTTCATTTCAAGTCCTCCCCTAGCTAGATATGCTTCTGTCAGATCAGTCAAGGCATCAGCAGGCTTTGCTCTGTGCTGTTACAAAGACAGCGATATTTTAAATTATTATAGTCCTTGTATGATTCTTTTTCACTCTAAAAAAAGAAACCAAATAAAAATTTTTTATCTGTGTAATAACATCCATAGGCAAGTGTTGGAAGTGTCCTCTTCCTGTGAAGCTGGCAGACATGTTGTCAGCGTTACTAGTTCCGAGAAGTTTGAAGAAAAAATGCCAGCTGCTTTTTTGATTAGCTGGCCACCTTGATGTCTGTAGTAGCTTTGAGTTTGTAGGGTCTGATTTTTAAGTGAGTGGCAGCTTGAAGGCCTTAAATAATTCATAACAGCCCCCTCGGTTTTATGTTACTATTTTCCCCAATTAAAACAATGGGGTACCAAGCCAAGGTCTCACAATTAACAATTGCCATGAACAGTCCTTCCAAAAGGATTGGTTTGTGTGCAGGAGTGAGTACATGTTCAGCACAGCAGGTGGAAACATTTCTGAGGAAGGCACTTTTCCATCTAAAAATAACAGTCGGTTAAAGTGAATATTTCCCAGGAATGTCACAGTTTTGACAACAGCAACAACACCACAAAACTGTGAATGGTTTCCCTGGGCCAGGGCAGATTTTGCAGATGAGAGGAAGGAGATGCCCCTGCACTGGTGAGATTCATCAGAAACAAAAGGGGTTTCCCACCTCCCCAGCCAGTGTCCCAACTGCACAGCCATGCTCTGTCCTTCTTGCTTTCCCACTAGAGATATTAGACTTTAGAGAAAAAGTCAAGACCTGTCTGGGCTGGGCTGCAGGAGAGAGGCTCCACTGCCCACACTGGCCTCGCAGGCGAGGGCTGGGGCCAAAGCCCCCGTGGGGCAATGAGGCCGACCCACTGTCACCCCGGTGCCTGGAAGTGCCAGCACTTCTGCAGAATCGGTCATTGCAGGATCATCTTGCCACTCGTTTCTCCTTTTATCAGAAAGTGCAATTTTATGCTTTCTCTTTAAAACATGAAAGGAATTATCTGGTGCTGATATAGAAATAAAAGATACTTTGAATTTTTTCGTAGACAAAGTTGTTTTCCAGCCAGACTCAACATTGACAGGCCACTGACAAGGCTGAGGGCTTTGTGGCATTCTCCGAGCTAAGACCAGGTCTCCATTGCGGTTTTGGTGCTATATTTCACATTAACGAAACAGAAAAACTAAAGAGCTCCCTATCTCCAAAATGTTCCTACGGATGCCAATAAATGTCCTTGTGCTGATGAATTTATGTATCATTATATTTCAAAGATGCACTTTAAGTATTTACATGTTACGCCTTCCTGAGTAATACAGCCTGTACTTGTCTAGAGCTGCTTCTATGGTACCTTTTTTCAACACTCAATTACTCCATACTTACCTCAAGATAATTTGTGGAAAATTTCATGAGAACTGCATTAGCCCTGATTTTTACAAGATGTTATCAGAATCAAAACAAAAATTCATTAAATAAATATACAATATCCCTACGCCAGTTTTGTGTACCACTTCTGGTTCTATACCATGCATAAGCTCCACATTTTTATTTCATCAATATCTGTCATATTAATAAAACAATAATCTTAAGACCACCCAGTAAATATGTAAAAGTATGGAAAATTATGCTAAAATACCTGTGAGTTAGACATGAAAAATAGAGAAAAACATTTAATAAAACCAGGAGATCGTTACAAGCATCAAACCAATTACTGTATTTCCTTACTTTGGATATCATGGACTAAACAGTGTCCCAGTTTTCTGATGGGACAACAGAGGAATTTTCTGGCTTTTAGTATTTGGTCTCTCAATCCCAACATTACTTTAACTTTATGCACTATACATTCAAACACATTTAAGGGAAGTTAAGCAAAACTACTACAACTTACTGAAAAGTCATATTATCAAGTTGTCATCAGAATGCCATGTTAAATCTTTGACTTGCTTAGTAAACTAGAAAGATGTTAAAAATGCGTTCAGGCTTAATCAGATACAGTGTTCCTGTTATAAAGGAATATTTAAAAAATATAAAAACTATATAAAGGATATTTTTAAAAATATCCTCTTAAACGTGTTTCTTTTATCCCATTACTTGGCATAGTTAGCAATCACTGGTAGGCAGTATGCTCTGCTGTATCTTATTTCCCTTCAGAAGAAACAAAAGGATCAGGGCCACCCATATCTAACAGGGTTTTCATAAAAGCAGTTTTGAGGAGTCAGGCTGCTCTCTCAACCCATGCTCTCCCACACTTCCCCTGCTTTTCCTGCTGTGAATGTTCTTCCAAAAGGTTAGGCTGGCTCTGCTCAGTGCATTATTTGTTATCCCAGGTCTCTCCATGAATAATAGGCAACAGAGAGTAAAGTACATAGGTTGCAAAGTGACTCTTCTTCCTTTATTAGTTACAGATGCAAGAAAGGAAACCCACAGTCTTCCATATTAAAGGCTATACCTTCAGCAGAGCTGTTCCCATAAATCCTCCTCTGAGTCTCAAGTGAGAAGGTCAGCTATTGACAAGGAAACATAGAATTATAGAATCACAGAAGGGTTTGGGTTGGAAGGGACCTTTAGAGGTCATCTAGTCCAACCCCCTGCAATAAGCAGGGACATCTTCAATTAGATCAGGTTGCTCAGAGCCTCATCCAGCTTGACCTTGAATGTTTCCAGGAATGGGGCATCGACCACCGCTCTGGGCAACCTGTGCCAGTGTTTCACCACCCTTATAGTAAAAAATTTTTTCCTTATATCCAGTCTAAATCTACCCTCCTTTAGTCTAAAATCATCATCCCTTGTCCTGTCACAACAGGCCTTGCTAAAGAGGTTGCCCCCATCTTTCCTATAGTCCACCTTTAAGTACTGGAAGGCTGCAATAAGGCCTCCCTGGAGCCTTCTCTTCTCCAGGCTGAACAACCCCAACTCTCCCAGCCTGTCCTCATAGCAGAGGTGCTCCAGCCCTCGGGATCATTTTTGTGCCCTCCTCTGGACACGCTCCAACAGGTCCATGTCTTTCCTGTGCTGAGGGCTCCAGAGCTGGATGCAGCACTGCAGGTGGGGTCTCACCAGAGTGGAGTAGAGGGGCAGAATCACCTCCCTCGACCTGCTGGCCACGCTGTTTTTGATGCAGCCCAAAATACGGCTGGCCTTCTGGGCTGTGAGCGCACATTGTTGCGCATAGCAAAACAAAGTTCATACATGAAAGAAATTGTTTCCTGGTTCAGCCAGCTCTGCACGGCTGTCTTTAGCAGACATATCCGCAAGCTCAGACCTTCCTCCTTAGGCAATCCTGAGTAGATCCCGTTCTTGGAAACCACATTCCGCTTCCCCAGGTAGGAGGGTAAATATATTCTCCTCTTCATGATTTTGACAGAAAGACTCTCCGATTAGCCACTAAAGCAAGACCTCTTGACCAGGAACAGTCTATTCTCTTTTTTTTTCTTCTGTAACTGGCTAGTTACAGATATAAATTTGTTATCACATGGTGATAACAATACTTTGACCTAGCAGCCATCCTGCTGGATCCCTGCAGTCCCTTCACCACATAAGCCCAATGTTATGGCTACCAGCACCAACCTGTTGTGGTTTGGCCCCAGTCAGCAACTAAACACCACGAAGTCACTCGCTCACTCCCCCCACCCACCCCAGTGGGATGGGGGAGAGAATCAGAAGAACAAAAGCAAGAAAAAAAACCTTATGTGTTGACATAAGAACAGTTTAATAATTAGAATAAAATAATAACGATAATAATAACAATAATGATAATATAATCAAAAAGAAAAGGGGAAAAAAAAGGGAAAAGACCAGAAACACAAATGATACACCCACTCACCACCTGCTGACCGATGTTGCTGGTCCCCAAGCCGCGATTGCTCCCTGCCTCCCCCGGCCAGCTCCCCCCAGGTAACATACTGGGCATGATGTTACATGATATGGAATATCCCTTTGGCCAGTTTGAATCCCCTCTCTTAGCTGTGCCCCCTCCCCTCCCGGCTTCTTGTGCACCCAGCAGAGCATGAGAGGTTGGAAAAGTCCTTGACTAGTACAAGCACTACCCAGCAACAACCAAAACATTGGTGTGTTATCAATATTATTTTCATACTAAGTCCAAAGCACAGCACTATGCCAGCTACAGTGAAGAAAATTAACTCTATCCCAGCTAAAACCTTGACAGAAAAAAAACAGCATCTGACAGTTCATTAAATTATGTGGTGAAACAGCAATAGGATTTTACATGCAGCTAAACTTTAATCAAGTATGTAATTGCTAAGTTAAGACCTCCAATATCTAAACCACAGCTCCTGAAAACTTAATCTACCAAGGTCATGAAACCAAACAGAAAACCCACAAAACTTGAACTGGCTTACCTTTGGGACCATCTGACATCTTCAGCCACAGTCCCTTATGACCAGGAACTCTTGCCAGAGCCCTAGTTGAGTTCCTCTCTGTGAGTAGTCATGGGACCTTTTAGATCTTATTTGCTTTCAAGCCAGCTCAGCTAGAGTTGCACCAACAGAGTGTTTAAGCCTTCATGCGCCTTCATGGAACTTTCTCAGGTGCAGGTGCCCTCTCTGGGGATTGTGCAGTCAATGACATAGCTGTTCCAGTTCCGAGTTTAACTCTCTGAGGACTATGTGATAGATAAAATATCTACAGTCTTCGCAAACAAACTTTTTACCATGCAGTCACTAATTTCACTTATAGGTAAAAAACAAAGCGAACTAAGAGCTGGGCAAAAACTAATAAATGTCTTTTTTGGGATCCTCTGTACATCTGGGGCAGTATAAGTCTTTCTGCTCCCCATATTTGTGCTCACTTTTCCAGTCTGATCATTGTGAGAACTTCTTCCCCTTTATTGGGTATTGCCATTCTCCTTCTCTTTTAAACTTGCTCACCAAGAGCTGCTAGTAGTCTGTAGTTTGTTGGTACCCTCCATTGCTCAGGCGAGACAGATCTATTGGTTGTTATTTTTAAGGGAATACCTCAGTTTCTCAGACAGTCTCCCTGTCCAGACATAAAATGGACAATCCAGTTTGCACTGAAAGTGATGGGGAATTTGTAGAATAGAATAAATGCGAATTGCAGGGTTCCCTGGTTTGCTGCAGTCAGGGGTCTCTTTGTAGCCTGGGTTAGAGCCGTGTGTGTTGCCTTGCCCAATATGCAGCGAAGAAAAACTGCTCAGAGAACAATCACCTGGAGTCCAGTGTGGATTCCTTGTAGCACCTTTGTGGAACATGAAACTGTGTCCACATAATTAAGGAATCCATGGCACATTCAGTCTTATTCTGGCCCTACATCTCATGTTTGCCTATTTTATCTCTTAAAAATAATTATAACTACACGTTCTATTTACTGGCATATCTGTTTTGTTTTATCAAACCTGTTTTTCTTGTTATGATAGCATGTGATCCATCAACTATTTAATACAACTAAAGAAAAAACCCCAGTAACTCTGCAAGTAAAGCTGTGCACACATTCCAAGGCTCTGATAATACAAGTCATGAGAGCTTTGCTTTTTTGAGAGAGTATCACTTTGTCAGAACGACTAGGTGTGAGTCAAAAATTAGTTTTGTAGTGTTTTTTGGACACAGCTTTTTATTCCCTTGCCTGTGTTTTTAAGATAGGAAAGAAACTTCCTAGTGCCAAATTCTGCATCTAAACATGCGACTAATTACACCAGAGACAAGCAGTGCTACTGCTGGCAGGAGAAACAATTTTGGAGAATACACATTTCCAAGATCACCCCAGCATGTGCATTTTGACAGCCTGATGGTATTTAAACTGCTTATTCTAGAAGATTTCTTCCCAAAGTTCCCTTATTAGGCAACTTGAAGTCACTGTTTCACTTGATTAGAGATCTCCCATTCACGTTCCAATAGTTTGGAGCAAGGGAATTAGACCCACTCATGCTGACCTCCAAGGTGCAGATCTGACTTGCAGTACTAATGGATTTCCAAAACAACTGTACATCCCACCTCATCCTAAGGTCTCTTGCATGCCTAATGGATCACGAGATATATTTCAGTGGATTTATCTCTGCTGAATGCATTCAGCATAGTGCCTGCATAATAATTTCAAGATCTACCATTTGTTGTTTAAATTGATGAGGCCATATTTAAGGTTGTGTTTCAAAAGTACATAACACTTCAGTGTTTTTGTCTCCTTTCCTTCCTGGCCTTTGTATGCCAGGTATTTTTGTCTGCTTTTCCTGCTGGCTATTGCATGCCAACTAACTTATTGGTGTGGCACAGAACATACCCCATCTGTCACAAGCATTTTTTAACACAATCTAAGCTGAATGTTGAATGAAGCCATTCCTTATGTAGAGGAGTTTTAATTATTCTTTGGTCTGTGGAAGAGAGGAGTAGGGCTAGGGTGAGGAGGACTGGGTCGTCAGGAAGATAGCTGGAGGGAATCAGAATATATCATTACCTAAGGGAGTGGTATCCTCAGTCTTCATCTACTTTAATTCTTTCACCAGACACATCAAATGACAGTGCTGTAGGGCTTAAAAAAATTGGGGCAAACCTGGGGCAGTAGGTGGTTGATAATGACAGCCTGTCTAAATGGCTGAGTGGCAGACAAGTGGAGAGAAAGAAGTTTGTGGTAAGGGCTAGCTCAGGTGGAGTGACAATGCATTTATTTTTTATCTGCTTCCTTTCCGGAGCAGGGTTAGGCAGCTGGTTAAGCTGGCTAGCTCTACATGAGCTTCACAATGCTGTTTCTTAATTTTTTTTGCTAAGAAAATTGACATTTGGCAATCATCTCAGCTTGCCCACAACTGATTGTTATTGCATAGAACACAGGAATGAATGACTTGAATGACTCTTGCTTTCCTGACAGAAGCAAGAGGCAGCCACAGACTAATTTCCTTCTACACCTCCTACAAGGGACCCAAGTTAGGAGTCCGCTGCAGATGGAATTACCTGGGGTAGAGGAGGAGCTCTTCAGGAGGGCATGTAGCTGCAGTTCTGCCAGTCTCTCCTTCCTATGAAAAAAACATGTCTATTCCACGTCTGTCTCACTATTTACACATGAAAATCTATTTCCTACTCCCTAGGCAAATCTGACATGGTCCTCTAGCTCATCCAGCTCTTGTGGCACATGCATATATACTTGGCACAATAGCCACAAGTAACCGGCAGAACCCCTGTTGATCCCACCCCATGCCCTGTGAGGCCAGGAGGTGCTGGTTCACCCAGCCCAGCTAAGAGCCCTGACACTTCCCACTGATTCTCATGGGAGATGAAGTTCTCATGAGCCCAGAACTTCTCTGCCCTGCTCAGACTTGGTGATTACAATGAGCTGGCAAGTAAGGGGCAGTACAGTGCTACCCCATAATTTTAGCAGAGAAGAAAATTCCTGACTTAAAAAGCTTTTCCATTTCCAGTGAAAGAGAGCAGATGGAAAGGTGAGGAATGTATGCATGGAAGGGTGGGGTTGGTCTTACTCAGCTGTATGTGTTTAAAAGTTAGGCTTTTAGCTGGGGTAGTCATAAGCCTCCAACTATACACAAAGGAGAGAAACAGGGACTTCCAGAGACACATTCATGCCACCTGAGACAGCTATCTAAAGACAGCACTTCTGGCAGGTGATTCATCCCATCTAGCACTTTCTCCACAGACTAGAGAAGGAGTCTAGACAACTGGGTGTCTAACCTTCAGATGGCAAAATTTAGGTGAGTTCAACGTAATACAGATAAAAATAAATATGGGCACGAGAGTTTCCTTTGGATACCATCCCCAAGATGTTCTTCTACAAAGTTATGTCGTTGATTTTTTCTTTTTTAATGTTAACTATTATCTGAAGCCAAATATTTATTTAGTAGTGAATCAGGTCAAACCAGCTATTATAGATCTGCCTGTTTGTTAACAGCAGTTTTGTTACCATTGTTAAGACAATGAATGCACCATTCTCATACTGTGCCATGGTAGCCTTTTAATCAAACTCTATCCCAGATATCATAGAGCCCATGATATCCCAGGGGAAGACTCTCAAATGTTTCTCTCATCCACTCCCTGCTGTTTAAGCAGACAACAAAGAATTGCTCAGATGTAAAGGTGGCTGGCCATATATAAATATATGGTGTAAAATATATAGACTCTTTTAACTTATCCGCCACTCCAGATTTCCAAATTACTTGTCTGTGATGGTAGTCAGCAAGCAATCACTTACCAACAAACTGTAAAAAGCTCTCCACCAAAAGTCCTCATTTCTGCTCACTTGGTTACACATCAGGTGACACTGCATCTATTCCCTGAATAGATGCAACAACACATACAGAGCAGAGATCTGCACTTCTTTCCTGGTCTAGGAAATGAACTAATGTCATGCTAAGACCAAAAAGCAAAACAAAGAGAAAAATGACATATCCTTCCCTAAATGCCTTATAGTTTTAATATAAAAAAAGAGACAATAAGCAGGCACAGAGGGGAGTACAAGAAAAATGGCAGTAATGGACAGCTTGTCAGGCAGTAAACATTGCACATCTGCAGCCTGGCTTATTCAGGCCTCTGCAAACGTCATGGAAGAAAAGAGCTTGATGGAGACAAGCTGGCATTCTGCAGAGGCTTGCAGAGGGCTCCAGAGCACCAGGGCAACAGGGGCTTTTTCAAAGCCAAACATGAAGTTCTCTGCTCTTTCAGAGAAAGGAGAAGGTTCAGCAGAGTGATTTGAAAATGGCATCTTTTGTTGCCCAGAGTAAGACTGTCAATTCTCAGCAAAGGATAGAATTTAAAACATATCCTTCTCTCCTTGGCACCGCTATTGCCCAGTTTTGGCAGCTTCCCACTCAGCTGCCTTCCACAAATCCCAGTTCAAGGTGCCAAATTTCCAGCATACCCACGGATCAGATTTGGATGTTAGAAATGCCATTGGGTGCCTACAACTCAGGAACTATGACCCTCAGCATTATAAAGTCCAAGTCTCTTTGGCTACAGACCAAAGACTCTGAAGTGGCTCATAGAAAGAGAAATAGATCGTCTGTTCACATACATTTTAGCTGGCTGTAGGGCATATCTTTCTAGGCTGTGTAAGATCATGCCCTGCTGGTCTCTAATCTGCAGCACACTGGATACTCAATCCACCCCTTTCTAAAGAAAAGAAAAGAAGACTCCAGTTTTACAAGATATATAGGGCAGGTGCTACATTAAGAACAAGGAGCAAAGGTCTACAGAATTCAAACAAGCCATACTGCTGAGAGCAATGGACCCTGGAGGACTCCCTTACAGCAGATCATTGCTGAAACAGGGAGGTTTATGTTTTGAGAGGAAAGGCGTTACAACTAGCCTGGCTGCTTTCCATTACCCCATACTTGCAGCATGGAGGGGAGAAACTGTAGCTCATTACCCTACATCATTAGCCCTACCTGCTTGCCCCTGTCCTCCATGGCCTAGCAGTACTGGTGGCTTAGACTGGAGGGGTGAGAGCAAGGTGCTAGTGGCTCATGAGGGGCTCATATGATTTTTACAGACTTGGGGCAAGGGTTTATTTGCTTCAGGTCTAGCTTAATATTCAACCTTTGCAGCAATCAGAGAGCATGGAAATATTCATAAGAAGCAAACAAAGAGGCCATAAATATCTCTTTCATATTCAAACAAACATTTGTACATCTCTTCATTGCCTTTACCCTGTCTTTAGGTGTGTATTGCTCAGCAGTAACATCTCTCTGTGATTATTTATTTACTTACTTATTCATTCATCCATTCATTTATTTATTTACATGCTGGGATTTATATCTCACAAGGGTCCATACTGCCCAGTTCAAGACAATACGTTCAAGGCAATAGCCAAGAAAACAGGAGGTTGTGCTTAAAATATAACTTGTAAGTCACCCACAGAGTGGGAAATGATCCAGCATGAGGGCATTCTGTTCTGTCCTTCATTCCCAAATGGAGATAAGCCTTTAAACCAAGCAAACCCATTGTACATCCACAGTAAATGGAAGCAAATTATATTACCAGCTTCCAAAATCAGAAAACATGTTTTCAAGAGAACAATAATGCACAAGCCCATGCATTAGTCTTGGTCCCAAATAAGTTTCATGTTGAGGGCTTTGGTGACCTGTGAGTGGCTGCTGGCACTGACTGTGCCTGATGGGAATTGCATCCTTCTGTCTCAGCATATCACCCTTAAAGGTGGTGCTTTGATTGCCTCTGTGGCAGTGTGACCCAGGGCCACTGTTCAAGGCCAGAATATCATGTATTGTACCTTAGCCTTGGTGTCTGAGAGGCTTCCACATTGCTAGACCCTTTTGCCTTTTGTCTTTGCAGTGAAATGAAACACATATTCCAGCTATTAAAAAAATACATTCTTAGAGCATTCACGTGCACTTTTCATTCCACATTGCACTGCCAAAATGTGCAGAGCCAGCCCTATCTGTTAGGAAGGGGTGTTAAAGACTTAGAAAAGCATATAATTTTCTGAAGCCATAGACCAAAGAGCCAGTCTACCAAACTCTGCAAGATGAGAACCTCTTCAGGGCACATGTACTAACTTATTCAGGAACGAACAAACTCTGCTTTATCCTGTTGTTCTTTGGTTTGCACAAAATAAACATTCCAGACTGATACTCATCATACACAAAGGCCCATTTCTGGCTTAGGGCACTAGGGACTGTATTGTGTTTTGTTTGGTCCTAGACCTGAAAACAAAAGACTTCAATTAGGGATATTACTCATTTTCTGAGCAGTGGCAAAAACAATCTGTATTTTAAAAATGGTTTTCAGGTGTATTCCATTTCTTCAGGAAAATCGTAAGTACTCAGGCTTGTGCTGCAGTGAACTCCCTCCTCATTTGTGCTAGCACTGGAGTGTGCTGCGCTGCAGTCAGCCAGGGTAAAGGACTGATGTGGCTTAAATCCCTCTTGCTCCTTTTCTGTCAGAGCACACAGACTTAGAGATGAGCCTCTTCACTTTCTGGAGGGCTTCAATGAAAGGGCAATTCATTCACTGGCTGCTGGCCCTCAGCCCTGAATTTGGTCATCCATTTGGGCCAAACACTCCCCTTTGGCATGGCCTAACATGGTCACACAATGCCTTCAGTGGCAATCCTGCCCACTGAGCTGAGAGCACAATTTAGCTGTTAAAGCTGACACAAATCCTGATGCAAAATCTTTCCTTTGTTCTTTGTTATCTCAGAAAGAATTTCAGCCTCCCTTGCAGCTGTTATTTTTATCCAACAATAACAATACTTTTGTGGTCTTTCAAAAAAAATTAATATCTGCCAAAAACCTCTGATTAAAATAGCACTGTACAGCATTTAAAGTATCATTTCTCTTGCATTACTACTTTTACGCATCACACTTAACTCCATGGGTTGCCTTTTTATGTGTTGATTTAGGTAGTTGCATTTCCTATCGCAGGGATGAAAAAACCACATATATTTAAAAAACCACTGTCCAACTTCCAGTGGACAAAACTGAGTCCCAAATGGCACAAGACCAGGCTCTCCTTCCTTTTCTGGTATTGAGGAATATTTTACTGTGCAAGTTCTCCTACTGAATCAGTGAATCTATCTGTGGAATAAGGCACCATTTGGGAATAGTGAGGATACTGACATTTAACATTTCATTCCAGCAGTGCCTCTGTAACTATAGCCATGTACCAAACCCAAAACATTGCCTAAACCCTAAACCATTTAGCAAACAAACACTAAATGCTCCCTCATGATTAACTGCATGCTCTTATATTTAAATGGACAACACACTACATAAGAATTCTTGGATTAGTATTTTCCAGATAAAACATCATCTGTGTTTCTATTTTATATAAAGATTTAATTAAATATTTAATTTTTAAAAATTATTGTGCAGAAAATTAAAGTGAGTTTATATGCTCTGCTCTTCCAAGATGCTTAAAATATTGGTAAGATATGGAGATAAGATATTGATAAGATTTGGAATTTTAAATTAGGTATTACCAGTTTCTGAAGATTATACACACACACATAGTTAGGCTCACAATAATGTAGAATATCTTGTTCTAGGGCATCACCATGGTTCAGATGTATTATCCTTGTCTCATTGAAATGGTATTTTTGGTTGCTGATTTTCTGTCCTGGCAACGAAGGGGGCTGGAAGACCAGTAATGTTACATAGCTGCTAGAAACACTCCACAGGATGCACAGGGTTCTGAACTCCTTGCTGCTCACACCCTGGAGGGCCTTGCTGGGGCAGATACCTCACAGGAGCCCACAGACAGGGAGAGGGCCAGGGCGACTAAGCAACAAGAGCAGGGGGAGAGAAGTGGTATGCAGAGAACGGAAGGCAAAAGGACATTCTCACAGTATCTGCTCTTGGCATGTATATCTGTGACCAGCTTGGAAAAAACCATCCCAGCCATTGAATATAAGACTGAATTTGGCAAGGGTTGTCCCAAGACTTTTGCCATACATAATGATATGCCTCACATTTTGAAGAAGTAGAGATTTTATATTCGACCAAAAGTGTTCTGCATGTAAAGTGATTCTCCTGGAAACAGATTGTCCGTTCTTAAACTTCAAAAGGGCTTTGGGAATATTACAAAGCCCTTCTTCAAGTGCAAGTCAGGTTCCTTGCCCATCTTATTGAAGGAAGCAGAACTGCTCACTACAGGTACTTCAGCCGGTGGGCCTTTGCTTAAGATGAGTAGGAAGTATGAGGTACACGGAGGAGCATGGGAGTCCTTTCCTTTAGTAGTCATCCGTTTGCCCTGCCCTGAAGGTGTGCTTTTTATTCTAGGATGTTTCAGGGAATGGAAAGATACTGACTTTATTTTTGATGCTCAGGATGACCATTTGGTGTTTTTCTCTCTGAAAAAAGTAAAAAAAAAAGAATTCTTGGAAGAAGAATAATTTTATGGTACATAGGCTTATACTTAGAGAACACAACGTTTTCCACTACAAAAGTATGGACAAAAACAGAAACATTTTTGCAGAAACACTTTATGGACACCATAAAGAAAAACTAAGTAGTAATTGTCATGTGGCATTGAAAGACAGTAATAAAATATCTTGACATTTAAAAAAAGACCACTGTATGGGTGCATTTTGCTTTCTGGGATTCTAAATCTTCCCTGCCTCTTCCAGTTCTGTCAGCAGGACTGTAATCTATTCAAGACAATAAGAGTATGTATTATTATTCAGGATGAACTCTGTTCATATTAATTAACATTGGAAAAGAAAGGTACTATTGAAGGAGTAGATTTGCTCAGCAGGATGTATCTTTAGCAGAAACTGTATGTTTCTCATCAGGAGAACCATTGTACAGAGAAAGATGGGACTTGAGAGCAAGCCTGGCATCTGGCACTAAATCTTAAGTACAGAAGATGGGCAGCTCTACTGCAGAGAGCTCCACGGTGTGCAGCCTGGCAAAGCAGCATTTGCTACACAGATCAGGAATGGAGGTGCAACTCTGAAGACTGTATGCTAGTAACCCAGGTTTCAAGTTGGTTATAATAAAGGCAGAAATCCCCTCATCTCACCTAGCTGCATAAAAACTAGGCATCTCATCCAAATTAGTCATCTTAACTCTTTCCCTGTTCTCAATGGTGAGAGACAAACACTCCAGAGGGTGATTCAGTTTTCCTCTTTGTTGCTGTACGCTTCTATGGGAGAACTTATCTTGGGCCGCATATCTCCGGGACACAGGGCTCTACCCACCCTGGGGACAGTGATGCACAGACATCAATATGATGGATACAAAATGTCCGTTTATTTAGCTGCGTCACACGCTTATATAGCTCTTGCGCTTCCTGTTCCTGCCACTCCTACGGGGAGGAGTCTATCTCTCCGTCACAGCCCATGATCTTCCGGTCGCCGATCCCTGTCTATTCCCCTACATCCCTTATGGATGCATGCCCTAGTACTCAGTAACAATTACTCACCTTCTGAACAAAATTTTGAACAGAAGCAGGTTAGTCTTAACCCCTTGCCTCCTTCAGAGATTTAAGCAACTCCCAGTTAAAAATGGCAGCACTGCCACAATGGCAGAAGCATCTGTGGGAAGGCTGAACAAAAAAAACATTTTTGGCTACTAGTCACGTGAACCTGCTTCAGGATGTTGTAGGTAGCGTGATAATGAAAATGCCAGCAGTTTCCAGAGCCCAACCTATACCCACATTCCCTCTGGGACTAGCCAAAAGAGAGCTGTGCTGGCAGCAAGAACAGCAAGCTATTTTTGCCACACAGCATGAAAGGGCAGGGTGAACAACTCTCCAGCTAGCTCCAGAAATTAACATTGTCCATTAATGGAGTGGATGGCAAGACAACAGACTCAGCAAATTTGCCAAAGGATTCATTATAGTGGATTACTGTGGTGTGGACTGCACTGCTATATAACAATCTTTTTGTTAGGTGTGAACTGCACGTCCCTGCATGAGAGGCTTGACCAAATGTTTCATTGTTTTAAATTTTTTCATCTAAAAATGAGATTGTAATACAGATATTGCCTTTTGTTTCCAAAAAAAGCATCTAACTCTTGACAGAGTGGGCATATTGCCTCCTGTGCCATCAGTACGTACAAGGGAATCCCTAGTGAGGTTGTTTTTACATACACTAGCCATATTTTCTTCTTAGATGTATATATTAACCTGGGTTTGCTCCACTGAAGTCAGTGAAATAATTCCAGCTTTTCAATGACGCAGAGGAGTTCAGAACCTGCTGGCTGTGACATTAGCCTTCAGATTGCCTGTCCAAGCAAGTCCCATGTCATTAAGTAGGTTTTTTTTATACAGAACAAACTACACTGCAGAAGGGGGGGAGGTGGCTCCAGTACTTGTTTAAGGCCACTTTGTGCTACTGCTTAGGAGATTTAAGGGAAAAACAGCTGTACTAAGCTTGTAGTTCTGGATGACTCAGACTGGGAGACTCAGGAGCCCAAGGACTGGCTTTATCATCCCTTTTTGTATACAGTGTGTGGACATGGAGGGACCAGTCCCCTGGTGGAACAGATATCATTCCACTGTAACCATACACAAAACTTAGAACTGCCCTAAAAGAAGTGCACAAGCTAGTGTCTGGACTACAAAATTTTCTCCAGAGAATGTAATTCTATTCTGCTGTGTAACCTAAATTTGCAATGTAAATGCAAAGGGAACAGCTTAGTGTCAATGTGTCTTTACTTAAGTATATGTCTGGGTATGGTTCAGTTTTAATATACCATTGATATAATCACCAATAAGAAACAAAAACTGGCATCTGGAGGCCCCATAATTTCAGAGATGCTATAACCAGGATAAGAGAGGTTATTTGGAGAGCTTCAAAAAATCGTCCCCTTTCCAGAATCAGACCTCTTGCTGATATCTTCATTCCTCCTCTGAATAATAATGCTGAAGCTTTATTAGTCAATCAATAAGACATGATACAGGGTATGGTTATCATAAGATAATCACACCCTGGAGCATTTTGAGGCATGAGCCTCATACCTCTAATCTGATTGGGGTGAGATTATCTTTTGATAAGCACACCCTTGGGGACTGGCTCTTTTCTATTATGAGAAAATGTTAACATTGGGGGAAATGTGCATTTCATCTGTAAAAACCTGAAAATGCTAGTTTAGAATTAGCAGCCATTTCTCCCAAGCTGAAAAATCAGATTTCCTTTCGGAATGCTCCAGGGGAATTCCTCACTCTCCATGCTATTTTAAAGCAAAAATAATTCTAAACATGTAACATGCTTGGGAGTCTGTTTTAACCTACCATATATATCAATATAGATACATATATATATAGAGAGAGATATCAATGGACCACACAGGCACACAGGAAAAAAATATCCAATGACAAGTTTGCTGTCAAAATTTTCATTGTTGCTGGTAGAAGTTTCATTTAAAGGGGGGAGAAAAATAGCACATTGCACTGAACCAGGAAATAAACTTTTCAAATTATAGTGATTAGAATTAACAAGCACACTTGGGTGTGTACTTTGAAAAAGTACACATACACTTTTTTATAAGCAAACTCAATGTAGACACTTTTAGATATTTTGGACGTGTTTTCTATGAGTGTTCATAAGAAGCATTAATGAAAAAGAAGTCTAAAATTTAAAAGTAAAGATGATGGAAAAAAGCAATTTTTAGATGTTTATGAACAAATATTGTATGAAATGTGTGTGCACGCAGTCAATCCATGATAGTAGTGACAGAATTCAATGATTTTGCTGAGTAAAAGTAAAATAATAATAAAACCTCAAATAACAATAATTTCAGAGCTTCACGCTTAACCTAGTATTTTTTATCATTGGAGCTCACCTCTGTTTTTCCCCTCACCCTGCTCTGACAGACTAGAAAACGAAGGTACAAAGAGGTGAAATAAAAAGTCCCAACTTAACCAAGATCCAAATGACAGAGCCAGAAGCAGAATAATAGTTTCAATGTGGAGCAAATTTCTATGCTATGACTCACTATGAGCCTGAGAGAGCCCTGTCACTAAACTGAGCCCATGTTAGGGCTCTTGTTTATGCCTATTCAGGTGAAAAAGTGCCACTGATGAGAATACCGAACTGTTGTTCTGGGGAAACACTGAACCTGAGCCTTACTGCAGAAAGCAGAGAGCACAGGAGGTGAGATATGACCATTCAAACAAGATCCAGCTGATAACAAGCCTCCAAATCAACAGCTGTTACACAGCCTGGTTCCTACTTCCACTGTATTCTTCAGCGCTCCCCTCCATCCTCTCTGCTGCTTATGATTTTTCTCAACTTTGCCTGCATTTCATAGGAAGGTGTGGTTCTTCTTCCATAAATGAAGAAAGATATTTTTAGAAAGGGATTTTTCTTGCTGTTCCCTTCAGCACACAAACCTTTCGCATCTCTCTTTGCTGCCATTACACTTAGCCATAGCTACCTGTACAGTCTGATAGCACAATATTTTCTGATCTCTGAGCGATCAGAACAACTACTAAAGCTATTGCAACTAACTCAGGACCTTTTGTTGATCTACCAGGGCAACAGTTTTCCCCTACGTATTTGAACATAGAGCTATTTCAATTATTCTGGCATGTATTCTAGTATTTGTGAATGGAGAAGAGCTTGTGGGACATGTGACTGTAGGTAGCTGTCTTGGCCACAGTGATCACGAAATCGTTGAGTTTAACATTTTCAGTGTAATGAGAAAAAAAGGACAGCAGAGTTGCTACCCTGGAGTTCAGGAGAGCAAACGTGAAGATATTCAGGGAGCTATTAGGCAGTGTCCCCTGAGAATCTGCTTTTGAGGGCTTAGGAGTCCACAAGTGCTGGTCAGTCTTTAAGAAGCACCTGTTAGAAACACAGGAGCTGGCAATTCCACTGTGTCAGACGTCAAGCAAGCGGGGCAGAAGACCAGCTTGGCTGAACAGGGAAAAAGAAATTGTGTGACCTCTGGAAGCCAGATCAGGCTTCACAGGAAGAGTATAGAGCTGTGGTTCTTATACGCAGGGGGAAGACGTGAAAGGTCAAAGCTCAACTAGAGCTGAAACTGGCCAGTGTAGTGTCAGACAAGAAGAGTCTTTTTTAAGTCCGCTAATAGCAAGAGGAGGTCTGAAGAAAACATTGGACCAATACTTGTTGAAGATGGTCATCTGACTAATAAGGATGAAGAAACAGCAGAGGCACCAAATGCTTTTTTTGCCTCAGTCTTTAATAATACTGGTAAACCTGGGGCTGCCTAGTCCCCTGAATCAGAGGACCGTAAGTGTGGGAACAGTGACTTTCTACTTGTGGACACTGAAACTGCGAGGCACCAGCTCTATCTGCTGAATGTTCACAAGTCCATGGGGCCTGATGGGATTCTTCCAGGAGATTCTGAATGAGATAGTGGATGGTACAGCAGAAATCCTCTCGATAACCTGCCAAAGGTCTTGGGAGCATGGGAAGGTCTCTGCTGACTGGAAGCTAGCCAACGTAATTCCAATTAACAGGAAGAGCGTGAGGGAAGACCCAGGGAACTACAGACCTGTTAGCCTAACCTCAGTTCCTGGAAAAATGATGGAGAAGATCACCCTGGGTGCTACCGAAGGACATTTACAGAATCATGCAATCATCAGGCACAGTCAACATGGGTTCACAGAGGGAAAGTCTCATTTAACTAATTTGATAGCCTTCTGGAAGGGCACCCGTCTAGTGGATGGAGGGGAGGCGGTGGACGTAGTTTTTGTGGATTTTAGTAAGGCTTTGGGTACTGTCCCTCACAGCATCCTCCTGGACAAGTTGTCCAGCTTTGGGAGGAGTGGGTTTATGGTGCACTGGGTGAAGAACCAGCTGAAGCGCAGGACATAAAGGATTGTAGTGAAGGGGGCTACCTCTGGCTGGCAACCGGTCGCCAGTGGAGTTCCTCAGGGTTCAATTCTAGGGCCAGTTCGGTTCCATATATTTATCAATGATCTGGATGCAGGAGTTCAATGCACCATCAGCAAGTCTGCTGACGATACCAAACTGGGAGGTGCTGTTGACCCCCTCAAGGGACAAGAGGCCTTGCAGAGGGACCTAGATAGATTGGAACATTGGGCTATGATTAATGGGATGACATTGAACAAGTCAAAATGTCAGATTCTGGGTGGGGTAACAGCGGGCACAAGTATGAACTGGGCGAGGAGTGGCTGGAGAGCAGCCCTGCAGAAAGGGAGCTGGGGGTGCTGGTCGACAGCAGGCTCAATAGGAGCCAGCAGCGTGCCCTGGCAGCCAAGAGGCCAAACCGCATCCTGGGGTGCATCAAACACAGCCTAGCCAGGCGGGCAAAAGAGGTGATTATCCCGCTCTGTTCAGTGTTGGTGCGGCCTCACCTTGAGCACTGAGTGCAGTTCTGGGCCCCACAAGTTCAGAAGGGTGTTAAGGTACTCAAATGTGTCCAGGGGAGGCAACAAAGCTGGTGAAAGGGCTGGAGGCCTGTGCTGTGGGGAGCGGCTGAGGGCTCCGGGCTTGTCTAGTTTGGGGAGAAGGAGGCTGAGGGGTGACCTCATTGCTCTCTAGGGCTTCCTGAGGAGGGGAAGAGGAGAGGGAGGTGCTGAGCTTTTCTCCCTGGGATCCAGTGACAGGACGCATGGGAATGGTTCAAAGCTGCACTGGGGGAGGTTTAGACATTAGGAAGCATTTCTCCACTGAGCGGGTGGTCAAACACTGGGACAGGCTTCCTGGAGGGTGGTCGATGCCCCAAGCCTGTCATTGTTTAGGAGGCATTTGGAGAAAGCCCTTAACAATGTGCTTTAGCTTTTGGTCAGCCCTGAATTAGGCAGGCAGCTGAACTCGATGATCCCTTCTAACTGAAAATATTCTATTCTCTTCATTTTTTTCTGATCTTCATTACTGCAAATTTATGTATATGTAATGCTGCTGAAATTGCTGGAATGTGTGGAAACCCACAAATACAGGATGAATGGGATTTAACTCCAAAGAGGTGTAAGCAGCAGGATCAAAACTCCTCAGACTTGGATCATAGGATTCAAGTAGTCAAAGGACTTTTTTTTTTGTTTTGTAATACTGAGCTGTGAGCCTATGTGTGATCACTGTCCAATTTCATGGTTAGTCACACTCATACCAGTAGAAGGAAGTGTGCAGCAGAATTTTTAATAGCTGAGGTTGTACTGTGCCACTGCTCTGCAGATACTCACAAGTACAGCAAAGATGAAAAGTTGTCATGGCCTTAACATTTAAACAATGCAGCATGTGTGCATGTGGTTGGAACACGTGTTAACCGAATTACTGTAACTAGTTGTATATGATGCCCTTAGGGGTCCAGACTACATAGGCTTTAGTCATGCAGTTGAGTCTTCCAGCTATAATTTCTGGAACATCTTTCAAGGCCAATTGACAAAAGTAGTCCCAAAAGGCAAGCGAGTGTATTTTTGCTTTTCCTTACAGCCATGTTATTGCAACAGTGTCCAGTGGGGGTCTTGCATCTGTAGCATATGACAGGGCATGTCACAAGACAACATTCATTTTGGCCCAAACTCCCAATGACTTTGATGAAGTTTGGCATGTGTTAAGTGTTCTAAGAACTTCTATTTATATGGTGATTAAAAAACCGTACTTGATAGTTTGCGTCAGCTGCTGTTTATGGTATAAAGAAATGGGTTTATTTATTTAATTGATAGGTCTTTGTAATTACAGCACAGCTGGAAGATCACAGTTCCAAAATAGAACATTAGATACGTATGTCCATGGTGATCTTTTGAAGATGATCATCAGCTAATCATAGACTGTCCCAAAGCCCACCAAAGTCAGTGAGAATTTTTCCATTACATCGAAGGAAAGAATTGTGATACCTGACAAACTAGGTATTACACTGAGGAACAGAAGTTCAGCTCATCCTGAGGAAAGGCCAATATACACTTTGTTATGCTGCATGAGTTGTGACAGACATATGGACTAACCTGCTAAGATGCTCCCCACAGCTTTGTAGTTTATGCCAGGTACCAACATTTGCATGATCACCTTGCACAGCTGTCCACAGGGTGTTCATGGCCCAGGCTCCTGAGACTGCTTTGCCTTCTCCACTTCAGCTTCTACTACTCCCTGAAGGAGAAAATGTTTAAGACTCGGCCTACAGTAGCTCTGCCCTGGTCGTATTTCTGAATTGCTTTTATACTGGCCACTGGTGTTGTAAACAGAGCCAAATCTGGGCCATATGTTGTCCAATTAGATAAATAAGCTTGGATTTAAAAAAGCAAAGATGGCAAGGGGACTGTCTTTGACATGAAAGCTAAAGTTGCATTTGGCATTTTTTAGCCTTAGGTCCTTTCTTCTTTTTATTATAATTACAGCATGAATTGTACAATTAGAATTTTTATTTTTAACTCCTTGTTCGCTGTAATACCAGAGATATTGAAATTAACTTGCACTTGTTTGCCAGCTTTATTTGGCAAGTATTGCAACAACCCTTTATAAGGGGAATGATATAAAGAGATCCTGCTTTACTCATTTTGGTATCTTAGACATGTATGTTTCTAACATAATTTGGGAATTAATAATTATTTATTAGCCTATGCTCCATTTACTGATTGGCTGGCTTTGTAACAGCAGAGCAAGTATGCTGAATACAGCCACATTAGCATGGAACATTTCTCTTTTTGTTATTGGATTAAAAAATAAACTAGAAATAGAAGGTCATCTCATGCAGAAAAAGTCTCAGAAACTTTCCCCAAATTATTTACCAGCATCTCCTTAATATCAAAGATGCACAGACACAACAATTATATTTTCTAATGGATCTAAACTTGATAGGTATGCAATATAGATACCAAAAATGTATATTAATAAAATGGGGAGAAATTAGCCTGTTATTTGTAACAATAAGCACACTTTGACCATATGCCACCAAAAGAATTATCAGAAAACTTGATTTATCAAAAAACACTGTGAACTTCTTAGTTGTGGTTTAGCCTGTAGCTCAGCCCCACGCAGCTGCTTGCTCGCTCCCCCACCGGTAGATGGGGGAGAGAATCAGAAGGGTAATGCTTGTGGGATGGATAAGAACAGTTTAATAATTAAAAAAAAAAAATGCAATGTAAAGGAGAACAACGAGAGGCGCGAAACCCGGGGGGGAAGGGAGGTGGGAGGGGAATGAACTGCCGAAACAAACCGCACGTGATGCAGCCGCTCACCGCCCGCCGACTCAACGCTGACCCCGAGCCACAAACTGCCCTCCCTTAATATACTGGCCATGGTGTCACATGGTAGGGAATGAACCTGCCATTGGCCAGTCGGGGTCAGCCGCCCCCCTCCATGGCCCTGCCCCTCCCAGCTCCCCCCCCCCCCCCCCCCCCGCCACGCAGCAGAGCGCGGGAAGCTGGAAAGGTAGCCGACCCCCCACGGAGAGGAGAATTAACCCCTTCTCAGACAACACCAGCACATTCTCCACCCCTTATTCCATGCCATTTACACCATGCCCAGGTCACATACCATCCAATACAACCTTACCAACCACCACCCCTCCCCTTCCCATCCTTAATCATAATACACAGACATCGTTCCCTTAGTCTATGGGCCTTCCCTGTAAAATGTCCATTAAAATGTCCATTGAATTCACCCAGTCCATGGCTCTGTGCTCTATTTCTCATGTCAGTCTTTCAGGGTGGGAGAGATGGTGTGTGTGGTGTTGGGTTGCTGCATACCGAGTCAGTCACCGTTCCATCACTGCTGTGCTTTGCTTGTATCATCAAAGTTCATCTTCCCTGAAATGGGAGATCTGTACTGTGATATCATTTGTATGGCACACAGCAACCACAGAAGAGATGCCATACAACATTGTATAGCAGTTTGCATTATGCCATTCAGTTCATTGGCTGTTTTCACCCAAAATCAAATCCCTTTGAGGCACACAGCAGATTTCCCCATACTCCTGCATCACCTACCAAGTGCCCCCAGGTCCTTGAGCAAAAGCAATCCCATGAATGGGTTTGCCTTTGCCTGAGGCAGGAAGAACCCAGACTGTTTTGCCCAGCATACTTTTGCGTGCACTGCAGGGACTCTATCCCCTTCCACAGTATGTAGGATTTCTGACTGGGCAGGGCCAGCTCGGTTGGCAGATCCCCTCGTGTTGACTAACCACGTGGCTTTTGCTAAATGTGTATCCC
Source organism: Phalacrocorax aristotelis (assembly GCF_949628215.1). Classification (NCBI taxonomy): domain Eukaryota; kingdom Metazoa; phylum Chordata; class Aves; order Suliformes; family Phalacrocoracidae; genus Phalacrocorax; species Phalacrocorax aristotelis. The sequence continues at coordinate 60,420,382 of NC_134311.1, forward strand.
AGTGCTTGAATGTCCTGCCCCCCATTGCTCTCAGTGTAGTTTTTAACAGTCCATTGTACCGTTCGATTTCCCAGAGGCTGGTGCGTGACAGGGGATGTGATACACCCACTCAATGTCATGCTCTTTGGCCCAGGTGTCCATGCGGTTATTTTGGAAATGAGTCCTTTTGTCTGACTCAATTCTCTCTGGGGTGCCATTTTGCCACAGGACCTGTTTTTCGAGGCCCAGGATAGTGTTCCGGGCAGTGGCGTGGGGCTCGGGGTATGTTTCCAGCCAGCCGGTGGTTGCTTCTACCATGGTCAGCACATGGCGCTTGCCTTGGCAGGTTTGTGGGAGTGTGATACAGTCAGTTTGCCAGGCCTCCCCACGTTTATATTTCAGCCATCGTCCCCCATACCACAGAGGCTTTACCCGCTTTGCTTGCTTGATTGCAGCGCATGTGTCACATTCGTGGATAGCCTGTGCAAGAACACCCATGGTCAAGTCCACCCCTCAGTCACGAGCCCACCTGTATGTTGCATCTCTCCCTTGATGGCCTGAGGTGTCATGGGCCCACCAAGCTAGAAGTAATTCACTCTTATGTTGCCAGTCCAGATCCACCTCAGCCACTTCAATCCTAGGAGCCTGATCTACCTGCTGGTTGTTTCAATGTTCTTCAGTGGCCCGACTCTTGGGGACGTGAGCATCCACATCACATACTTTCACAAGCAGGTTCTCTACCCAGGCAGCAATAGCTTGCCACAATGTGGCAGCCCAGATGTGTTTGCCCTCTGCGCTGCCAGTTGCTTTGCTTCCACTGCTGTAGCCACCCCCACAGAGCATTTGCCACCATCCGGGAGTCAGTATAGAGACAGAGCACTGGCCACTTTTCCTGTTCAGTGATGTCTAAGGCCAGTAGGTATGGCCTTCACCTCTGCAAATTGACTGGATTCTCCTTCTCCTTCAGCAGTTTCTGCTACTTGTCGTGTAGGACTCCATACAGCAGCCTTCCATCTCCGGTGCTTTCCCACAAGGTGACAGGACCCATCAGTGAACAGGACAAACTGCTTTTCATCTTCTGGCAGTTTGTTATAGAGTGGGGCTTCTTCAGCACGTGTCACCTCCTCCTCTGGTCATAATCCAAAATCTTTGCCTTCTGGCCTGTCCATGATCATTTCCAAGATTCCTGGGCGACTGGGGTTTCCTACTCGAGCCCGCTGGGTGATCAGTGCAACCCATTTACTCCATGTAGCATCAGTTGCATGGTGTGTAGAGGGGACGTTTCCTTTGAACATCCAGCCCAGCACTGGCAGTCGGGGTGCCAAGAGCAACTGTGCCTCAGTACCAACCACTTCTGAAGCAGCTCGAACCCCTTCATATGCTGCCAATATCTCTTTTTCAGTTGGAGTATAGCGGGCTTCGGACCCTCTGTATCCCCGACTCCAAAACCCTAGGGGTCGACCTCGGGTCTCCCCTGGTGCTTTCTGCCAGAGGCTCCAGGTAGGGCCATTCTCCCCAGCTGTGGTGTAGAGCACATTTTTTGTATCTTGTCTGCCCAGATTGGCCCAAGGGCTACTGCATGAACTATTTCCTGTTTAATTTGTTCAAAGGCTTGTCGTTGCTCAGGGCCCCATTTGAAATCATTCTCTTCCGAGTGACATGGTAGTGTTTCCAACCAGACTATAATCTGGGATATGCATTCTCCAAAAACCCACAATGCCCAAAAAAGCTTGTGTTTTCTTTCTGCTAGTTGGTGGAGACACGGCTGTTATTTCGTTGATCACATCCATTGGGATCTGACGACGACCATCTTGCCATTTGATTCCTAAGAACTGGATCTCCTGTGCGGGTCCCTTCACCTTACTTTGTTTTATGGCAAAACCAGCTTTCAGAAGGATTTGGACTATTTTCTTCCCTTTCTCAAAAACTTCTTCCACTGTGTTGCCCCACACGATGATGTCATCAACGTATTGTAGGTGTTCTGGAGCTTCTCCCTGTTCCAGCACTGTCTGAATCAGTCCGTGGCAAATGGTAGGACTGTGTTTCCGCCCCTGGGGCAGTCGATTCCAGGTGTACTGGACGCCCCTCCAGGTGAAAGCAAACTGTGGCCTGCACACTGCTGCCAGAGGGATGGAGAAGAATGCATTAGCGATATCATTTGTGGCATACCACTTGGCTGCCTTTGACTCCAGTTCGGATTGAAGTTCTAGCATGTCTGGCACAGCAGCACTCAGCGGTGGAGTGACTTCATTCAGGCCACAATAGTCTGCTGTTAGCCTCCACTCTCCATTAGACTCCTACACTGGTCATATGGGACTGTTAAAGGGTGAGTGGGTCTTACTGATGACTTCTTGGCTCCTCACTTGGTGAATGAGTTTATGCATGGGGATCAGAGAGTCTCTGTTGGTGCGATATTGGCGCCAACGCACTGTTGTGGTGGCGATTGGCACCTGTTGTTCTTTGACCCTCAGCAACCCCACCACAGAAGGGTCCTTGGAGAGACAGGGCAAGGTAGACAGCTGTTTAATTTCTTCCGCCTCCAAGGCAGCTACACCAAAAGCCCACCTGTACCCTTTTGGGTCCTTGTAATACCGTCTCCTAAGGCAGTCTATGCCAAGGATGCACGGAGCCTCTGGGCCAGTCACAGTGGGGTGCCTTTGCCACTCATTGCCAGTTATGCTCCCTTCGGCCTCCAATACAGTTAGCTCTTGGGATCCCCCTGTCACTCCAGCAATGCTGATGGGTTCTGCCCCTATATAGTTTGATGGCATTAAGGTGCACTGTGCGCCGGTGTCCACTAAAGCTTTATACTCCTGTGGGTCGGACGTGCCAAGCCATCGGATCTACACAGTCCAGTAAACCCTGTTATCCCTTTCCTCCACCTGGCTGGAGGCAGGGCCCCTCTAGTCGTGATCATGGCAGTCACAACTCACTTCCTGTAAATGTGAATCAAGAGTTTCTCTGTTAAGCTCAGAAATAAAATCAGCACTTCTACTCCTCTGTCTGGGGACCTGCTCACTGGAAACTAGAGCAGCAGCTTTTCTGGAAGAACCTCCCTGAGTGATTGTTCTTCCTTACAGCTCACCTAGCCGTGCCTCTAGGGTCAAGGTAGGCTTGCCGTCCCACCTCCTCATGTCCTCTCTGTGGTCACGCAGGTAGAACCATAGGGTGGCCCATGGTGTGTATCCCCTCCTTTGAGCCAAAGGACGCTTATTCCTAACAGCTGAGACACTGCTCTGTAGAGGTGGGGAGCAGGACATATCTTCTTTGAGTTGCTGAACCTCTTGGGATAGTTTCTCCACAGCAGAGATGAGTGAGGAAGAGATATTTGCTTCATAATCCCAGAGTCTATCAATCACCTCCGCCACCATTGGTGCCTCGTCCCCTTTTCAGGACATTACTGCCAGTGAGTTTGCATATGAGGATGGTGCACTCTGTACAAACTTCCACCACATGGGTTATGTGCACGGGGCTTCATCTGGATCCTTGGATGACCATTGATCATACAGGTCACCGTAAACCACCTCAAGCACAGCTAATTCCCTTAGATCTGATACCTTTGTCTGTGGCTGTCCATTTTCCTAGGCAATATCTAACATCTTCTTTGAAGGGGTAACTTGCTTTTACTCCGGACAGGAGTCACCTCCAGAGGCTGAGGACTTGTGTCCCTTTTCTAATTGCTTTGTCAACGCCCCTTTGCCCAGAAAGGGATCCCAGTTGTTTGGCTTCCTTCCCCTCTAATTCCAGGCTACTGGCCCCATAATCCCAGCATCGGAGCAACCAGGTGACAATGTGCTCACCTGAACGATGGCTGAAATCTTTTTGCATGTCTCGCAACTCACTCAAGGACAGGGATTGGGTGGTCTTTATTTCATTTATGACTTCTTCCTCCTCTCCTCGTGATGGCCCTGCTTTTTCGAGTTGACGTCCACTTCCAATGTTTTGTCTTGGGGGGGGGGGGGGGGGGGGGGGGCGACTGTTACTGGCACAGGTTGATTCTCTGAGTCAGCTCCAGTACTTGTCATGGGGGTTTGAGTGGCCACAGTGCTTGACCTGGGGGCTGGAGTGACCACAGTGCCTGTCACTTTGCCTTTCAATCATTCTTTTCCCCTCGGGAGGACTGAATACTCTTGAGCCTTGCTCAGTACACATGGGCCAGGCCCCAGCACGTTGCAGCGATCTGTGTCTCTCTGGAGTTCCCAGCATAACAACATACTTTCTCAAAATACTCTACTAGTTTTTCAGGATCCTGCACGTGTTCAGGGGCGAAGCTCAAACACACTGGGGGTGCCCAATGCCCTAGGTATTTGCCCTTGCTATCCCACATGCCCTGCCGCTCATAACTATCAAGCCTTAGGGCAGATCACTGGGTGATATTCTTAAATTGCTTAGTCAAAACAAAAACAAGACGCCCAAAAACTAACAATAAGTATATCTTAACTACCCAAGGATGTTCAAGATACAAAAAGGTTGTTGTAATAGAGGCAGAGACATCACAGAGAAAGTTGCAAAGATAGCATTCTGGGTTTCCTCCATATAAAGTCTCTCAGAGGAGGAGGTATAATTGTTAATCGCCTCATCAAGGTGGTATCCAAAGTACAGTAGCAGTTTCAGCAAAAAACCCAAATACCAGATAAAGCTGAAAAACAGCGTTTGCATAACAAATCTCTCAGGCAAAACATCACTAATCACAGCAGAACAGAGCAGACTAAACAAACCAACAGCAATCTTTAACACAAACTGCAAAAATGAGAGCATGGTGCAGTGACCAGCAGCTGTTGTTATCTCAAACCCTTGAGCCCCAGGTTGGGCACCAAAAGAGTTCTGTTTTGGTTTAGCCGGCAGCTCAGCCCCACACAGCCGCTCACTCACTCCCACACTGGTGGGATGGGGGAGAGAGTCAGAAGGGTAAAGCTTGTGGATTGAGACAAGAAAAGTTTAATAATTAAAATAAAACAACAAAAATGCAATGGAAAGGAAAACAATGAGAGGTGTGAAAGCCGGGGCAGGGTGGCAAAAGGGGGAATGAACCACCACGACAACCTGCACATCACACAGCCACCCACCAGCCCAACACTGCTATCCTCATAGCCACAACCCCCAGATGCCACTGCCCCCATTAATGTACTGGTCGTGGTGTCACATGGTATGGAATGAACATCCCATTGGCCAGTCGGGGTCAGCTGACCTGGCCATGGCCCCGCCCCTCCCAGCCTCCTGCCCACGTGGCAGAGCGCGGGAAGCTGGAAAGGTCCCTGACCACCACAGGCACTACAGTGAAGAGAATTAACCCCTTCTCAGCCAAAGCCGGCACAGTATATTAGAACTGGACCGGACAAATGCTGTTTCATTTTATAGGCACCAGCTGCTACATAAAGAAGAGCATTTGACAGCTCCTGCTGTAAATATTTCTTTTTCTGTTGATACAGAAAGCTCATATTATAGAGAAACTTCTGACCCAAATGGATTTAAATGCCCAAAGGTATTTAAAGTACAAAATGAGTAAGCCTAAAATGAGAATAAAGAATAAATCTGAATGCTAAAAATTAAGGAAATCAAAGCCAAATAGTTCTACTGCTTGGCATCTGTGTCCCATGCACTCCACAGAATACTGGTTGGACACATGTGGTTGGCCCCTCAAAACATGTAGTGTATTAGTGTATTAGAAGCTTACTATCGAAGCTTTTTTTTTTTTTTTTCTAGATACTTCTCATGGAGTGGGAAAAGTCAAACGAATTACATTCTCCAGAACAAGTAACTTAACTGGAATGCAGGGTGGTGGCCACTTTTGTCTCCCAGAGAGGAGACGATGAGCAATAAACTTTTCTCACCTTGCTACATTTTTAATCAAGATTTTTCAAAAAGTTTAAATGACCCCCTAGTTCTTGTCACAAGATCTGTAAACACTTATCATGAAGACATTTCTAGGTTGCCTTTTAGGTTAAGTTCCTAAATGAGAGAAAATCAGGTTGCCAGTATTGAATTTTGCTCAAAATTTTTTCCAGTAGCCCTCCCCAGTGCATGAAATCCCAACCTACTGCAGTTACTGGCAAAGCTACGCTGACTTTAATTGACAGGATTTTGCTCAGACACTCTTAAACACTTTATGGCAGACATTGAACTTCTTACTGTAAACTCTACATGCACACACTTTGCAACTTGTTAACAACTTGATGTTTTTACTTTCAGTGGAGCTTATCACATGTTAATCATTGCCCCAAGACCAGTAAAATCACACCATGCATATTATAATCATTCATTTTAACCTACAACATAAAGAATACCTTTGTCCTAGTGAAATGGACACACAGCTAGTAGCCCAAGAAATACCAGGGAAAGAACATACGAGGGCTCTCCTGTTTCAGCGTTCCTTGGTAGTTCTGATGTTTGCCAGTACCAGAACTGGTGTAATTGTCTAGGAATCCATAACAACATTTGCCATTTTTTGCTCATTGTTACAGCACAGAGTGTATTTTCCACAAAATTAAAAACAAAACAAAACATGAAACACAGTAAAACTGGAAGGGAATGACAACTCTTAAAATTAAGATGGGCTGTCAGCTCAGCTGTCATTGGAAAAGCTCATTTCATCTCCATATGCAGCTGCTTCTGCAGGGTTTATGTCAGCCATGTTCACAAAAAAGAACTATTACTTGGTGGTAGGAGTCAAGGCCCCGCAGAGCTGTGAATACACTAGTTTTGGCCCACAAAATCACAAACAGAATGAAAACCCCATCACTTGTGATTGACAGAAAGGATCTTAATTCACTGGCCTCAGGTAAAAAAGATACAAAAGCATGAAATTTTATTTCACTTATTTAAACCTCATATAAAACCCAATCCTTATCCCCAAAGCTGTTTTTGGATCACTTAACAGAGGCTTATTAGCATATAAGTAAAAGTACGGCACTCTAGTATGTGAAATGTCACTCCAAAATCTTTCCACCTGTGGCTGGTTATGCAGGTACTCCAGCTGATAACGAATCAGTTATTTTTAATTGAATCATATAATGTCATACTTTATAACTGAGAATTTGCAGGAAAGGCAAATACTTCCATCTAAAACTTTTTTCCACTCTTCCCTCTGAAGCATTAAAGGTTGAAATGCTGGGAATAATAATTATTGTGTCCCATTTGGGTGGTACCTGAAGTTTACCCCTCACTGGATCAGCTCAGTGGACAGCCTGGACCTACTGATGTTTTTATTTTTCTGTAATGTCCTCAGGAACCAAAATCATAAACGGTAACTGTCTTAGAACAAAGAATCTAATTTGAGAATACTATAATGCAGCAAAGCACTATATTAGCCAAACAGGCTGTTGAAGTCACTGAGAGAACTTGAGCACTCAGACCTACATGAATGAGTTTTGCTGAAGCAGGGCTTTAAGCAGAAGAGTTTGGTCCAGAGAATACCCTGGATTCCGCTCCCATCTCTTCTGCCTGCTACCTCTTGCAGCCTTAGTCAGAACTAGCATGGATGTGAGCAATCAAAATCAGATTTAGGCATTCAAGGTGGTTTAAGTCCCTGCCTGTATCACCCTTCATCCACACATGTGGGCATTTAACAAATTAGTCTCACAGCCTTTGGGCTTTAGAGTCCCATAAACACTATCTGATTTGTGACTGTTCCCACCAGACCAGGTAAGCACTACACAATCGCCACAGAACCTAGAAATTTGGAAAGTGAGATATAAACCCCCCTCAGCAAATGTTCTCCAAGTACACTTAACTGAAGCTGACAGAATGAGATGCTTCACAAAATGCAATTGCATCTGTTATCCTTTTCAGACCCTGTTCCTTGTGGCACAGATAACTTCTCTATCCAACCTACTGCCTAGAGGACTTATCTGAAGTGGGAAATCCAAGTTCAGATCCTTCTATGGCCACAGTGAGTTCTAGTCCACAAATCTCCACAGAAGACAATCCAAACGTCCAGAATACAGGCTATGAAGCCAATGTAAGCAAAGAAGCAAGATTTACTGGACACAGAATAGCAAGCAAAGGGCATGATTCTGCTTAGTGGCTCTCGGGTCTTCTCCTGGGGGAAAAGTCAGAATTGACCTTGTACTTCTCCTTCAACAACAATCTCCCAACACCTGTGGAGGGAAAGGAATGAAACACGCATAAGCACAGTGCTCATTTTAAGGCCCACAATACTCACAATATTTTCACTATGCAGGCACACATCTTTGTAAATAAAGAAATCCTCAACAGCTACTCTATCAGAGAAATTTCTGGCTGGCTAGCTAGTCAGCTTACTTCTGTCTCTTAGTTTCTGGGATATGCATGTTACATTCACAAACTCAGTTCTGCCTAATTTCATGCCAGAAGATATACAAACCCCATACACAGGGAATTGATTAAGCTGTAAATGGGAATAAGAGTTTAAGGATTCCAGGGGAACAGTGGCAGTAGTAATATTAATGAGGGCAGCAGGTGCCTTTGCTGTTCTAGTAAAACACACGGACAATGTGCCAGGTCTAAAGAGATTATGTTCTGACTTAGTAACACAGAACAGTACAGAAATAAAAAAAAAAAGTGACCTGTTTTTGCTGAGGAGCACAAGAGGAGATCTTCATGGAAGGAAGGAATTTTAAAGATGGGTGTAAAAGTATGCTGGGCATATGAAGTAGGAACCAGAGGTAAAGGAGATGGCCATTACATCCTCCCCATATGTGTGCATCTGAGCCTAATTGCTGCTAAATACAGTCAAGGGCAAAATAGAGGTAACTGGAAATATACAAAAGCTAAAAGCTTGGGGATTTATGATAAGAAAATTATTGTGGTTTAATTAAATACTTCTGAAGGCCATATTTTTAACAATTACATTTTTAAGAAAACACCAGGTGCAAAAAATTATAGGGACAGAATGAGTCACAAGGTTTGTGGGAGTCGGCTGGGTCTAGCATGAGTGTTACTGCGCAGGGAGCATGGCTCAGACGCAGGGGAGAGCAGGTCTATTTCAGATTGTGCCACTGGCCTGTTTCTTAACCAAGTGAACCACGAAGATTCAAATATTCAAAAACAGCTTCTAATTCCAGATACTTTGCCATAGACACTGAGTCTGTCTTTTCAAAACTGCTGGACACCTGCATCTCTTTTTGCAGTCGGACGGGATATTCTCTGGATGAAGTCATAAATATCTGAAGCCAAGTTCTGAATAACTAAGAGTGAGGTTTCATATTATGACAAAACTGATCAGCCGGTTAGCTGCTGCTAAAAGAGCTGCCCTGCTCCTACCTGATTCTCCCACAAGCTGCTTTTGCTTTTCCTGGTATAGGTCTCACCTCACAGAGCCAGGAGCTAAACTGGCAGAAATACTCACTTGTGGGGGCTTACATACAGCTTCTGGATTAGCTCCTTGTGTCATCCTCCTTTGTGGCCCCACAAGCACTGAAGGGGTGCAGGGGAGCATGGAGGCAGTAACGACGAGTAAGGATTCCCTGTGAGGCAGCCACATTTCAAGGCTAATTTTGAACCCATATGTCTCATCCTCACCATTCATTTGTTTCAGTCTTACCATTTGTAAAATAGAGATGGGGACAGGTTACTGTAAGACTACACTAACTGGAATAAGAATGAGGAAGTACAAAGACTATGAACAACTCCATATAAACACAGTCTTAACCAGAATGTTCTTATGCTCATGTTTCTTCCACAGCCCTGCCCACTGTATTCCTTCCTAATCATTCTCACATCTCTCCTTATAATGCTGTTGAACACATGTATTTGTTTCAATTCAAATTTAATTGAAATACACCCACTATATAGTACTTTTAATCAGGTCTGTATGTTGACACAAGGACCATCACCTTTAGTTTCACTACAGCTGTGCTGCTGCTCCTTGTACCCTGAAACAGCACTACTCTATCAGTGCCTTTACAGAGCCTGACAGGAGGTGCTGCTTCCAATTCATCAGCTATGAGGAAAAGGCCTGCAGCAGGATAGCCACTGGTCTGCCAATGCCACTCCACAGTAGTCAGCTATTGAGAAGGATTACTACTTCAAATACTCAATTAGTGAAATCCTGGCTATACTGAAGATGGCAGTGGGATCTTTGCCACTTGTGTGTAGTGAAGCCAAGATTTCACCCATTGTCTGTACGCAGTTGCAGCATACTGAAGCTCAGGATTTTCAGGCTCAACCGTAAAAGGTTATTCCCTGCTTTTGAGTTAACTCAGGAGTTACAGAGTTATAGACCACCCTGTATTTCACCATGACAGCCCCCACAGAGGTAGGTATGTGAGTTACCATGGCTGTGAGAAAGGAGGGTAAATGTTAAACATGAACCATATTTAGAGCTAACAGGTGCTGAAATGTATGGTGGATTTTTTTTTTCCCATACATTTTAGACTGAAAGACTATCTGGAGAGGAGCACAAGAATCACCAAGCTACATTTGTCAGTAACCAATAAGAAATCCACATGAACTTAGCTTTTACCTTCCACATGAGCAGGTAGCCTCATTATACACTTCAGTGATAACAGTGGTAATACAACTACTATTTTATAAGCAGGTTTAATGACTGAAGCACTAACTATGACCAATAATTAAAAGCCAGTGCTATGTGGTTATAATCCCACAACCTTTCTATAACCTGATAATATGGAAAAATGTGGGCCCTACTCCCAAACATATACCAATATCCCCAAATTCATGCTCTATATATAACTGATTATATATGGATATTCTTAAAGATTAATATCTACATATTATTCTGAAGATTGATAATATGATGTGCAATCACATTAGGGCATCATTAGGACCATCCAGCTGTAATCACAGCAATTATTTATGTTCTGAGTACAGTGTATTCAGTAAAAATTTCCTTCATCACCTGAAAGTGGCCTGCATCAGTCACACATATCTAGAATTTTCCTCTTCCAAAAGAAAGCTGAGAAATTAAATTAATGAAGTAGTAGGACTGTGGGCACAGGAGAACGAGCTTTCTACAGGTGAGGAAGCTGCACAAAACCAAGGCAGCTTGTGCTGTGAAAGTATCCTATAAATAGAAGTGCAGTATGTTATAAAATAAATGTGGAGAAAAAAGAAGAAAACACTAACAGGTTGTTTTCACAATTCACAATTATATTTTTGTGTATGGAAAGTACTGCATAAACAGTATAAACAACCTCAGCGAGGTATTTTTGTAGTGCTTCCTGTTCAATATGACTTTAAAAAAAGCTATAGAAAAAAGGCATAATGCAATACTTCTCTGAAAAATAGGGGGGGAAAGTCTTATGACACTTTTGTTTGCAACTGGTTTGTTACACTTCAGCAATGAAATTGAAACTACTAAATACCTGGAATATACACACAGTTCTGTAGAAACTGGTATCATCCCTTTGGCTAAATCGTGAACAACTGATTTTATAATTCCTTAGCCATATACTCAGCACTTGGAAACATGCTGAGTAAATGACTTCTATGGACAAAGTAGACTATGCTCCACATTAGCTGCACTCAGCAAACAGCCACTCAAAGTAAATATTAACAGAACTTCATTTAATGCAAAAGAGAACGCCCATTTGCATTGTCTTATTTTCTTTAAAATGCTGAAGTATTACACTTGTGAACCCAGGAAGACATCTATATCCATTAATATATCCAAGCTTAAACCAGACCAAGTCCCAAAATGGAGGTCCACAGCACCAATTAATCCAGTACCCTTGAAATTAATAGAAATCCTTCCACTGACTTCCAAGTGCACTAAATCACGCAGTTAGTCACCACTGCATGATTTTAAAACTACATTTAGGTGGGTAGTTTCTTCTTATAAATACATATGCTCATATTTTAATCACTAAAGTGGAGTTCTTTTTATAAATATTTACTCATGCTGAAAATAAAACAGGGATTAGGTTTTTTAAAGTAAACATGTCCAAAAATAGCTAAAATAGAAAAGTTTTAGCGTGCATAAAGAAAGATAAGAGTTTTGTCAGGTTCTCATATGGTTATCTCTTAACTTTTTACTTCCATGTTAGGTAAGAGGACTACAGTCAAGTTTAATGGATACAACAAAGAGCTAATTTTAGTCCAGTGTAGGACAATAGAAAAAAAATTGGTTTCTTGTTTTTCTTGTGAATAGGTAAATACATGCCACAACAGAACAAAAATTCATCACACTTTACTACCAAAGGTGAGAGCAAACCCCACGCAGTCCAATGCAATCCCCCCATGCATCCCCAGGGGATCTCCACAACATTTTAGACATTTCTCTATGCAAATACCAAACAAAATGAGAATTAAAACAGTTACTTTCAAAGCCTAAAGGAAATACGTGATTTTGTTATGTAAGAATTACACACACCAGGAACAAGAATTACTTATAACAACATCTCCCTGGGCTACCTCAAGGATGTTCTGGGGCAAGATGCTGACTTACAAAAACGAGACCTACACCTGAAGAAACGTTTAAAAAGCATTACATTGTGTACAGAAACACTTTGTTCATGTGGGGCTTAGCAGCTCCTATGCACAGGCTGTGGACCTCTGTGCTTCCTTGGTTTTGGACAAGAGACTGAGTGCGAAGGTAGAAGACATGAGACTCTCAGAGACATTCTCAAAAACACTGCCAGTTTACCTATTAATTTGTGTCTTTTGACTTCTACAGTACTTACAGCTAACACAGAGAATTTCACAAAGTATGCACACACACTGGCTGTGAACCAAATATGGGAAACAGTGAGAGCAAGCCAAAGCAAGATTGCCCCCTGCATCCCGGTTTGCAGCTATGGGTGATTCAGCACTTTTGCAATTCTCTTCCCTAGGTCACAAAAGCAAACACACATACTCTGCACTGTGCAGAAAGGCCTGTGAGAGGTCTGAATAATGGGAGCGGGACTCAGGGAGGAGTTGTACTGCTAGAGAAAGAATAACAAGAAAAGCACCCTGATGTTCTTTTAGCTGTTCTTTTAGTTCTTCCATGTGCTTTGCTTCATAGATATGCATGAGAGCAGAAAATCCCACCTCCTCGTCATATGACTCCAAAAGAGTCTCTTGCCAGAATGCTGCAGCATTCTCTACCTAATTTTATTGTTATGTGGGACAGCACTGACTTGAGAGACCAGACTATTGCCCTTTATGTGATGTGCAATAACTCAAATTCATATAGACGTTCATACTCATATTGTTGCTATTAATAAAACTTTTTTATTAGAAGATAACTGTGATGTTTATTTTCATATCATAAATTTTTCTTTCCTTATTGGTATTTTTTTCTATAGACAAACAGATTAACAAGGTATGCATGTTAAAAATTGCTTCCCTAGTTTCTGCCATATGATCTCACTACAAACACTTTTCGTTTCCAGATGTAATGACAAGATCCTCTTGTGTATTTATAAAGGCTCTCCTGGATGTTACTTTCTGGTTTATAAGGTGCTTTCAAAGCTGTTTAGGTGATACCAAGTAGTTCATGATATCATCCCATATGCAGAGTGTCATTCTGGAAAGTGGCAGGCAAAGAAAGTATCAAAATCTATACAGAAACACAAAACACAGAAACATAAAATTGTGTTTACTTCTGAAGGCAAGGACAGAATGTTTTTTTCTAAACAGTTATGTAGTGTGAAAAGCAAGCCTAGTCCAATCATTAGAACTATATAGCACAAATTCATTTTGTATTGGAGGGAAAATATCTTCTGAATGCTGTTCTCTTCACTGTGAGGCTGTTATACTGGATTTTCAAGGTGTCCCCTTTGAAGAGCATGTGCACCTGAAGCACCCACATATGCTTCTGAAGTGACGAGGAGGAGTCACGTAATTTCTGGGGGGGAGGGCTGTTATGGTACAGCATGAGAAGAAGGAGGAGAGGAGCAGCACATATGTTTATGATTAACTGAACTGTAAGTAGGTATTTATGGATGACCTGCTTATATGAAGCCCATTTAACAGTACTGCAGAAACAACTAGGCTTTTCCAGAGGTACAGTTCATCTTATCCCAAACTGAATGTCTGAGTTGGGTCAGATAAATTTCACTCTTAAATTGGCACTTCTTCCTAGCAGCTGTAATGAGGTACTAGGGCTCAGCTGTAGCAGGTAGGCAAGATGAATCCTTCCACCATTACTTATTAGAGACACAGCTGAATTAGAAGCAGAGAGTTAAAAATCCAGTGCATGAATGCGATTTGATTCAAGATGTGGATGGAATGGGAGAGCATTAGGAACAGAACATTTGTCTGTTTATGGAAGGGGCTCATCCTTAGCTGGAGGGACACAGTGCCAGCAGCTTGAGAGAGAAGTCCACACAGATTAAATGCTTAACACTGTGCACAGTGTAAATGAGTGAATGGAGCTGATCTCTCTGGGCACAGCTGTTTCCCAGCATAGCACCAAAATGCAAGTGATTATTCCTTAGTCTATATGCTGTAGAGAAGAAGAAGATGATGTGGGCTCCTGCTTGAGCAGACTTCTCTGAGTGCCACAATACTGATGATAGCACTACCCATTTGCTCAGAAGAGCTGAAAATGCAGGTGGTAGATACTGTGATGTTTAGCAGAGCCAATTCAAATGGGAGCTTCCAGAAGCTTTTCACTCTGGGTTACATGAAAGGCTTGGTGAGTGACACTACAACCTAAGTCTCTCCTAAGGATTGGCAACGATTGGAGTCAGATCTTGTTGATGTGCCCTAAAGTCTAGAGCTGGCCCACAGCCCAGCATTTGAAAATCCTGCTTTACAGTGCAATTGTTCTGTATTATGCTTGCTGTTTAAGAGAATCCTATCCTATCTCATCCCCAAGAGGACCTGGATACAGAAGGCCTGATGTGATTCTGTTGTAGGGCAGACAAATTCCATGACTGTGTTACTGATGATGTAGTCTGACATTACAGCCAAACAAATTCAACAGCCAGCTGCTACCAACACTGGCATTTTTTTCTCTCCACTGGTCTTTCTTCATGCCCTGGCAAGTAGAAAGGTGTGTGTCAGAGGAACTTCTCTGACTGAAGGGAAAGGGAACAGTGGTGTGTGCATGTGTGAATGCTAGCAAATAGGTCCTGCCCCTTCACCTGGGCTGGCATTTATCTACATAGCAGCAGAATGGGCTAGAGAGCTAACCTGGCATAAAAATTAGCAGTTCATTTGACAACCATTTGTTAAAGGACTGAGTAGCCATGGCAGCTCCAAAATTCTTAGCATCCAAGGCAAAATTGAGTTTTGTTGCCTCTAATTCTCTTTGGAAGTAGATAATGTAAACAGAAAAACGTTTACACAATACAAATGTCCACAAACAGACTTGTTCTGTAATGTTTATCCCACTTTATTTTACACTGACAGTCACAAACAGATGAATTCCAAGTATCCAGCTGTTTTGTTGGTAAAAATCTGGTGGCAATCTAATCTAGGAAAGGAGGTCTTTTAGCTTCCACTAAGGATTTTGCAAATAAAAATACTTTGACTCACTGGTAGTAGTAGTAGTACATGGTCTTTCATATGGAATGATGCATAGCTAATAAAAAAATGAAAAATAAAATTCAGTATACTTTCTTAAAAATAACATAAATGAAAACTGTCCCAAAGCATACTTCTGTCAATTCCTGCTTATGCAAAATGTTTTTGCCCTGAACCCATGCAATTTTTTGTTTTGTAAAAGTTTCACGAAAAAATGGAAATTCCAGGTTCTAACTATATCTCTTAGGAAAGGGGGAACAGGTGTAATAAATATGATACTATAGTCAAGTCCACAAAGAAGCCTGTAACTTCCACAGTCTCTGCACATATCTGCAGTATTGGACCAAAGTACAGGCTCTTACCACTGCATTATGTGTTCTAGAAAAAGTAAATCTCAGGCAAATATGCCTGAAAATGCCAAAATATGCCAAATATGGCAAAAATGCCATGGTCTCCCTGAGACAGACACCACAGTTTTTACACTGATTCCTATTCTATTTCATTTAGAATTCTCCTCTTGAAATAGCTAAATATTGAGTTTAATTAGCTGTCTTTAATAAGCATAAAACATTGTTGTATTAAATATACATTCTCTGTGAAGATGTAGTTATGTTTGAAGAGAAAGATCTCCTCTAGCCTTCAGAATTACAGGTGCTAACCAATTCTTAGACAAAAGAACTACATATTCCTTATTTTCTTCATTATATTTCTTGTACATTATCACTTTGTATGTGTTAGATAGCTGTGGCCCAAAAGCAGAGCCCCAAATCTGATACTTTCCAAATTATTTGGGAGTTCAAGAATAACAGAGTACTCCCCATGCAAGGCCCTAGGCTCTGGAATCTGGTTACCTCTTTGGTGTACTAGTTCCTGGATTTAGAAACATTCCAAGCAAGCACTCTACATAGTCCCTCTTATCTTGCAGGTGTTCAAAGAGGATGGGGCCTGAGAGATGGAAGGGCTGGAAATACAAAGAACAATGTACACGGGGTTTTATGACACTGGTCCCTAGAGTGCCTTTATTTTCTGTGGGAGAATATGTAAATAGGAACATTCACATTCAGAAATTCTCATGAGCTGAAGTATATAGTGAAACTTTGCAGGCTTTCAGAATGCTAAATGCCGAAAGGTACTTAGAGCTGTGGGCCGCTATACACATCTTTTCCTTGTTCCACAACAAAAACAGTATGAAGAAACCATGCGCTATAATCGAGTCCTAAATAACCGCACTTACTAAATAATACACAAACATGCAAGATATAGCTAGGGGCATGCTGCTGCTCTGACTGGTTTCTGTCAGCCCCTGTAAACACAGAGGGTGCTATTAAAAGGTTCACAGGTGATTTAAAGAGACACTAACATATCCTGAGACACTAAGAAATCAAACTGGCACTGCAGAAATCAAATCAATAAATAAAAAGAAATGTAGACTGTAAAAAGCAAGCATTCCACTATGTTGTCCTTACATTTTTTTATTAATGAGAAAAAGTAAAACACAATGGTTGAAGGAATTTTGGTCAATAAGAATATATTCTTAAACACCACAAATCATAACTGAGGAAGATTCATACATGCAAGCTAAAATACTACTGAAGTGGTCTGAAAATTGAAGTGGTCTGAGTTATATATCTAGTTTCAGCAGCCTGTGAGGTTATTTAATGCACTGTATTTATAATACAATTGTTTACCAAACAAGTAATAAGTAATTACATACAAATCTCCCTCCAAACCAAAATCAAAACAATAAAAAGGTTTGACATAAATGCAATAATACTAACTACAAAGACAGACATATCCACATCACGGCCCTTTTGTATCACTGAGACAAAATACAAGGACACTAATGCAGGCTTAAATGCAGATACAATTAGGCCCATCTAAAAGAAGCTCTTGTGTAACTGAGAATTGCATTTATAGAATTAAGTTCCCTCTTATTTTATCACTGTCTGCACAGACATTAAATCTCATCCCTCTGGTGTTCACACAGCATAATCCCAGGTGCCTTTAAAGATAGGAGTGGTAGACATTACTGTTAAGTGCTCCTTTATATTGAATGATCGTACAATACATATCCCCAAATACAGTATGATAGAACACTATTCTGATGTGCTTATATATATATGTATGTGTACAACTGTACACATACACATACATACATGTAATTATATGCATATATTTCTATATCTTCATGGCTCATTACAAACAACAAAGTTCAGTTTTGTCTGCTTCATATTATGTCTTGGTGCCTGATATTTTGGGATTGTGCAACTCAGTGCCCTATCAGGGCGTAAAAGTGAAAAATGACAGCAGAAACATCTCTGAAAATGAGTTTGAAAATTCCTACCTTGTGCATTATTAAAATTAAAGCTTTAACAATACATCAGCACACACCATTGTATAGCATTCTCACTATAGACTTCCCCGGTTAGCAGAGAAATGGGGCCATGGGAGAACTCCTGGCTAAATTACAGTCCAAGTTTCTGTGTCGAACAGCAAATACAGGAGAAGTGCAACCAAGAGCAAAGTGCAAGCTGCCTACAAGAAAACATTTCAGAGGTGGTGAACACTGTGATGCACTCTAATGCAGAAAGTAAATGTCAGAATCTCATGTTCTTTTCCATATTTACTGACCACATTAGTGAACTGGCCAGCATTTCAAAGAACTGAAGGACAGATAATTTCCAAGTGAGCATCAAACTGACACCATTTCATGAAATCACTACCTTATTTCATTTCCATTTAATATATTTTGTTCAATACATTTTTTTAATGCATTCTCAACTTAGGGTGAAAGATGCTAAACACAACATAAGAGACAAATGTGTAGTGCAAGGGGACACATACGGTTTATTTATAATGCAAATTCTTTGGGGGAACTTCTGCACAGCCTTGAATTGGTAGAAAGTCATGATCTTGTTAAAAGTTGCTTCCAGGGAACTGACTGGTATCAGGACTGAAGATTCCTGAGAAAATAGAATTGTTTGGGGTGTCTTATCAGCACCTCTCGCGAAGGATGTATACAGGGTAAATGCAGAAGCTGTAGCTGGAGGATATCCAAACACCACATTACTGATTTCTCTCCAAATCAGAAACAGCCAGTAAGGCCCCAACTTCTACCACATGGCAGCAAAGTGAAAATATTTATTTTAGACAAATTTTTCCAGCTGTGATTTATGGGAGTGTTCGCAAATTAATATAGGCATTTCCTATGAAAGAAGCAACAAACCTACCATTGTGGCAGCCCAATCCTCAGTTACACTAAAGCTGTTTTATATTTCTCTGGCACTACCAGGATGTTAAAGAAAGCAAAGAATATCTAGGAATATCTCCTCCCACTGCTAGCATTAAGGCATCTAATTTGAATCCCTGATACAGGAGATTGGGACACAACTATTCTGTGCTCTCTGAGGAAAGTGCAGTGTAAGAAAGAAGTCCTCCTACTTGTTTTAGCTCTCTTGGTTATGTGCTTCTGTTTTAATTTATTAGCTCCCTGAGGCAGAGGCATTTTGTAAAGCACTTGCCCAACATGTAAATTCAGCAAAGGCAATCCCCTCTAAACAATTCAAACAGCCCTCTCCTCTGCCTTCAATTTTTTTTCTGTGGATTCTCCATTGGTGTAAAATCAAGCAGCAGCTTCCAAAAAGCCAAACAATTCAGTACCTACCTCTCCTAGACTGATGTCAGCAATGGTTTTGTGGGTACAAAATTTGCATCGTGCTTCTCACTGTCATTTGTGTGCATTTGATTCTCCTTCCATTCAAGTCAATGGGGAATTCAATGCCAACATCAGCAAGGCAGAACTGGTCCAGGAGTCATCTAACAAAGGAGTCTCAGGCCTGTTCTTTCCACTGCTGGAGTGGGCAATGAAATTAGTGGAGCAGTTTGTGGAAACCAGCAGAACTCAGGTGTCTTTCTATTCTCCATTCCAAAATGTAGAGAGCAAAATTTCCAGTAGAAATGTTTGAGAAATTAAATAAATGCAACAGGCACGGGGTAGTTAAACTTTAGAGCTGAGTATAAACATATTTGTTTGGCTCAAAATGTTTTAAGAATGAAAATGAGGGGCCCCGCCTCTCCCTGCCTTGCAAAGGACTGTGACTAATGTAAAAAAACGTTTTTGAATCAGAGCAGGAAAAAGTGTGCCCTCTGTTTTTTTGAATACTTCTTTGGTATTTTTGATGAAGTGAAAGCTTTCCTTGGAGAAAATACATTGCCTCCTGTAATATATGCCTGATGGGAGCAGGAAAGAAAAGGCTTCCCTTTTCAGAAGCAAATTGGAGGAAAAAGCATCAAATTCAAGGACAGAAATGAAGCAAAACTTTGAATGAAAGAAATAGTCCTAGTTATGCAGGTGTTTCTTTGTTAATCACAGTTTACTGGCAAGTCTCAGGATCAAGAACATTGTGTCATATTAGGCTGAAGGAGTCCTGAAATGTGAGAGTAAGTAATTCAGTATCCATGTGATATAAATGGTAAGCTGAGTCATAGTCTTCAACTACATTATGAAACACTTCCATTCCAAAAGGACACCAAAGGCATTGACTTTCTCCAGCAAACATTATATAAGCTGTAAAATAACAGGCCAAACACCTTGGGAAGATGTGACAGAGAGGATGAACACCTACCTCATCATCCAAGCTAGATGAAAGATAGTATTGCTGGGAAATAAAAAGAAATGGATAGCAAAACCATTCTGTCCTTTAATTTGGAGGATCATTACACAATGTGAAATACTATAGACTAAGACTGTTTCAAAAGCAATAGTGATAAAATTACATTTCTTCATTGGAAATAAAAACTAAGTATAGGAGGCAAAAATTTTCTTCAGGTGCCACCATCAACTGCCATCATTGTTATTGGAAGCACTGGTTTCAACCTGATGGAATATTCACTAAATATATAATATAAGAAATCCCTGTGACCACCTATTCTACCTTCTGTTTGATTCTGGTTATGAGATTTTTTTCAAACCAGCTTCTTTACAGAATCATTCTTTCCCTGGAAAAGCGCCCTTTTGAAATATGTAAACCTGACCTACCCTTTTATAAGTAAGTGCATGCACATATTAGGCCATAAACAAGACTCTTCTGCAGATGTAGATCATAAATATTTACTGAACATTTCAACTGTTCCTGGCCCAATTCTTTTACTAGAAGAGAATATAATCAAAGCTCTTGGTTATCCTTAAGTCCGCTGGCCATAAGCTCATCCTCCTGTACTCAATTCTCTTACCACCTTTCTGCAATTCCTACCCTCTGCTTTAAAATATGAAATAATGTTTAGTTTTCCCTTTCTTGATATTTATTATTTCTGAAATAGCGGCTTTAATTTTCTCTATATATGTTTTTTTTAGATTGTGTCACCTACTTTTGCAATAGATGCCAGACCATATATATTCCCAGTGGGCAGGCACCTTGGCAGTGGGCATGCACGTGGCAGCGTGGTAACCAGCCAGCAAAAACCATTGTCCCCTTCTTCCCCTGAGCTTCAAGCACCTGGTAGAACCAGTGCAGCCAAATAGACAGAGCTCCTGTTCAGGCATGCAACCACCCAGATTTCTGGCTGTGGGACGTGTGAAAGGATATATCCAAAGGTGGAAAGTGACTGCAAACAAGAATGCAGGAGGTGTTACCAGATTGATGAACAGTTCTGCTTGTTGGCTGAGCTTCAGGAGAAGGTGATCAGACTGAGAAGTCTTCAAGAGTCTGAAAGGGAGATCAATGGAGCTGTACTTTGCCATCTATATATTTCTTATTTAAGGAAAAAATGTTTACAGTGAGGGTGGTGAAGCACTGGAACAGGTTGCCCAGAGAGGCTGTGGAGGTCCCATCCCTAAAGGCATTCAAAGTCAGGTTGGACGGGACTCTGATCTAGTTGAAGATGTCCCTGCTTACTGCAGGGGGGTTGAACTAGATGTCCTTTAAAGGTCCCTTCCTACCCAAACTATTCTCTGATTCTATGAATCTTTGATGCATGGAAGCCAACTCAGCCATGACCACTACAGAGGCAAGTCCTGGATTTGCTTTGTGCCAGGAGGAGAGCAGTGTCACAAGGGAAAAGGAGGCATGGAAGAAGGTTACAGCATGGAGCGGTAAGAGATACCCCTCCTTACCCTCTAAGTTACCATCTAAGATTCCCTTATAGAAGAGGTATCAGGCCCTGGGTATGGTCGATGAAGTGCATAACGACAAAGAGGAGAAACCTGCACAAGCCGCCTTGCCAAGATCAGAAAAACCAATCCCTCACAACAAAACCTGCATTAAGACCAGCACCAAGAAAAAACAATGGTGAGTTATGGTCATTGGTGATTCCCTCCTGTGCAGAATGGAAGCATCCATTTGCAGACTGCACCCTCTTTTCAGGGAAGTTTGCTGCCTCCCTGGGGCCTGAATTGGGGACATCATCACAAGACTGAAGAGCCTAGTTCAACCTTCAGACTACTATCCATTTCTGCTCTTTCATGTGGGTACAAATGAAGTTGCAACAAAAAGTCTGAGGTCAATCAAAAGAAACTTCAGAGCCCTGAGGAGAATGCTAAAAAATTTGGGAGCACAGGTAGTATTTTCCTCAGTCCTCCCAGTAATGGGGGGAGACTTCAGAAGAAACAGGCGAGCGCAGGATATCAATACCTGGCTCCAGGACTGGTGCCTTCACCAAAACTTAGGGCTTTTAAACCATGGAAGATCCTTCAAGAGACAATGTATGTTGGGGCCTGATGGGATCTACCTGTCACGATGGGGAAAAGGCATCTTCAGGCATACGCTGGTGGGGCTGACTGGGAGAGCTGTAAACTTGAATTGGTGGGGGAAGGGGATACCAACAGGACTGCAGTAGGTAAGCCAAGAGTTGGCATGGCATTGCCTGAGAGTTGCAATGCTAGTGGGGACACTTACGCTGCTCCTGGGAGCATGGACGGCTCAGGAGCATATCTGAAATGCTTGTACGCTAATGCACACAGTGTGAGAAATAAACAGGATGAACTGGAAGCATCGGTTAGTTTCCAGAGCTATGATATCATTGGTACTAGTGAAACTTGGTGGAATGTGTCCCATAAGCCATTGTGCACCAGGGCAACTATGATGTGGTTGCCATCACAGAAACATGGTAGGATGACTCACACAACTGGAGCACTGCAATGGATGGCTACAAGCTCTTTAGAAGGGACAGGCAAGGAAGGAGAGATGGAGGGGTAGCCTTGTATGTTAGAGAGTGTTTTGACTGCCTAGAACTCAACGACGATAATGATAAGGTCAAGTGCTTATGGGTAAGGGGCAGGGGGAAGGCCAATAAGGGAGACATCCTAGTGGGAGTCTGTTATAGACCACCCAACCACAATGAGGAGACAGACGAAGTACTCTGCAAGCAGTTGGCTGAAGTCTCACAATCTCCAGCCCTTGTTCTTGTGGGACGTTTCAACTTACCAGATATCTGCTGGAAATACAACACAGCAGAAAGAAAGCAGTCTTGGAGGTTCCTGGAGTGTGTGGGAGATAACTTCCTGACGCAGCTGGTAAGTGAGCCAACCAGGGGAGGTGCCCCGCTGGACCTGCTGTTTATGAACAGAGAAGGCCTGGTGGGTGATGTGGTGGTTGGAGGCTGTCTTGGGCTCAGAGACCATGACGTGATAGAGTTTTCAATTCTTGGAGAAGTCAGGAAGAGGGTCAGCAAAACCCTACCCTGAACTTCAGAAGGGCAGACTTTGGACTGTTAAGGTGTCTGGTTAACAGACCCTTGGGAGGCAGCCCTGAAGGGCAAAGGAGTCCAGGAAGGCTGGATGTTATTAAAGAAGGAAGTCTCAAAGGTGCAGGAGCAGGCTGTCCCCATGTGCCATAAGTCGAGCAGGTGGGGGGAAGACTGGCTTGGCTGAATAGTGAGCTTTGGCTAGAGCTCAAGAAAAAAAGGAGAGCTTACTGCCTTTGGAAGAAGGGGCAGGTGATTCAGGCGGACTACAAGGATGTTGTGAGGTTATGCAGGGAAAAGATTAGAAAGGCGAAGGCCCAGCTGGAACTTAAACTGGCCACCACCGTTAAAGATAACAAAAAATGTTTTTATAAACACATCAGTGACAAGAGGAGGGCCAGGCAGAATCTCCCTCCTTTGTTGGATGTGGAAAGTAACCTGGCCAGGAAAGATGAGGAGAAGGCTGAGGTACTTAATGCTTTCTTTGCCTCAGTCTTTAATAGTCCGACTGGTGATCCTGGGGGATTTCAGGCCCCTGTGCTGGGAGATGGAGATAGTATGCAGAATGAAGTCCCAGTTGTTGAAGAGGTGGCAGTCACCAACCTGCTCCTTAACCTCAATGTTCACAAGTCCATGGGGCCAGATGGGATCCACCCAAGGATACTGAGGGAGCTGGCAGAGGAGCTCGCCAAGCCACTCTCCATCATTTATCAGCAGTCATGGTCAACCGGGGAGGTCCCAGATGACTGGAAGCTAGCAAATGTGACGACCCTCTACAAGAAGGGTCAGAAGGAGGATCCGGGGAACTACAGGCCTGTCAGCCAGGCCTTGGTGCCGGGAAAGGTCATGGAGCAGATCATCTTGAATGCCATTAAGTGGCATGAGCAGGACAACCAGGGGATCGAGCTCAGCCAGCATGGGTTTATGAAAGGGAGGTCCTGCCTCACTAACCTCGTCTCCTTCTATGATAAGGCAATCTGCTTAGTGGATGAGAGGAAGGCTGTGGACATTGCATACTTGGACTTCAGTAAGGCCTTTGACACTGTCTCCCACAGCATTCTCCTGGAGAAGCTGGCTGCTCACAGCTTGGACAAATGCACTCTCCGCTGGGTTAAAAACTGGATGGATGGCCGAGCCCAGAGAGTGGTGGTGAATGGAGTCAAATCCAGTTGTCGGCCAGTCATGAGTGGTGTTCTCCAGGGCTCAGTGTTGGGGCCGGTCCTGTTCAATATCTTCACTGATGATCTGGATGAGGGGATTGAGTGTACCATCAGTAAGTTTGCAGATGACACCAAGTTGGGTGGAAGTGTCGATCTGCTGGAGGGCAGGAAGGCCCTACAGAGGGACCTGGACAGGCTGGATCATTGGACCGGAGCCAACGGTATGAGATTCAACAAGGCTAAGTGCCAGGTCCTGCACTTCAGTCACAACAACCCCATGCAACACTACAGGTGTGGGGAGGAGTGGCTGGAGAGCTGCCTGGAGGAAAAGGATCTGGGGGTGTTGGTTGAGAGCGGCTGAACATGAGCCGGCAGTGTGCTCAGGTGGTCAAGAAGGCCAATGGCATCCTGGCTTGTGTCAGGACTAGTGTGGCCAGCAGGAGCGGGTAAGTGGTCGTGCCTCTGTACTTGGCACTAGTGAGGCCACACCTCGAGTGCTGTGTTCAGTTTTGGGCCCCTCACTACAAGAAGGACATTGAGGTGCTGGAGCGTGTCCAAAGAAGGGCAACGAAGTTGGTGAAGGGTCTGGACAACAAGTCTTATGAGGAGTGGCTGAAGGAACTGGGATTGTTTAGCCTGGAGGAGGCTGAGGAGAGACCTTATTGTTCTCTAAAACTACCTGAAAGGAGGGTATAGCAAGGTGGGGGTCGGAATCTTCTCCCTAGTAACAAGCAATAGGAAGAGAGGAAATGGCCTCAAGCTGCGCCAGGAGAGGTTTAGGTTGGACATTAGAAAGAACTTCTTCACAGAAAGGATTGTCAAACATTGGAACAGGCTGCCCAGGGAAGTGGTTGCATCTCCATCCTTGGATGTATTTAAAAGGGTGGATGTGGTGCTTGGTGATATGGTTTAGTGGTGGACTGGGCAGTGATAGGTTAGCGGTTGGACTCGATGATCTTAAGAGTCTTTTCCAACCTTAATGATTCTATGATTCTATGATTGGAGTGCTGGAATGGAGAGCTAAAGGCTGTTCAGGAGGGATAGACAGAGCAGGCGAGGTGGAGGTGTTGCACTATAGATAGGGAGAGGTTTGATTGTACAGTCCTTACAGGTAGCGTTGATGTTGATAAGAGCCTCTGAGTCAGGATTAGAGGATGGAAAACAAAGGAGATGTTGTAGTTGGTGTCTACTACTGATCACCCGGCAAGGACGTAACCACTGATGAGTGATTCCATAAGCATTTTAGAGAAACTTCTGGATTGGTATCCCTTGTCCTTACGGGAGATTTCAACTTCCCACACATCAGCTGCGAATACCATACCCCTATGACAAGCAGGTTTTGCAAATACTTGACATTTGTAGGAGATAATGTCTCACATGCACTCAGTGAGCCAACCAGAAAAAATGTGCCCCTAGACTTGCTGTTTGTGAAAAGACAAAGATTTGTGGGACGTGTGGCTGTAGGTGGCTGTCTTGGCCACAGTGATCATGAAATCGTTGAGTTTAACATTTTCAGTGTAATGAGAAAAAAAGGACAGCAGAGTTGCTACCCTGGAGTTCAGGAGAGCAAACGTGAAGATATTCAGGGAGCTATTAGGCAGTGTCCCCTGAGAATCTGCTTTTGAGGGCTTAGGAGTCCACAAGTGCTGGTCAGTCTTTAAGAAGCACCTGTTAGAAACACAGGAGCTGGCAATTCCACTGTGTCAGACGTCAAGCAAGCGGGGCAGAAGACCAGCTTGGCTGAACAGGGAAAAAGAAATTGTGTGACCTCTGGAAGCCAGATCAGGCTTCACAGGAAGAGTATAGAGCTGTGGTTCTTATACGCAGGGGGAAGACGTGAAAGGTCAAAGCTCAACTAGAGCTGAAACTGGCCAGTGTAGTGTCAGACAAGAAGAGTCTTTTTTAAGTCCGCTAATAGCAAGAGGAGGTCTGAAGAAAACATTGGACCAATACTTGTTGAAGATGGTCATCTGACTAATAAGGATGAAGAAACAGCAGAGGCACCAAATGCTTTTTTTGCCTCAGTCTTTAATAATACTGGTAAACCTGGGGCTGCCTAGTCCCCTGAATCAGAGGACCGTAAGTGTGGGAACAGTGACTTTCTACTTGTGGACACTGAAACTGCGAGGCACCAGCTCTATCTGCTGAATGTTCACAAGTCCATGGGGCCTGATGGGATTCTTCCAGGAGATTCTGAATGAGATAGTGGATGGTACAGCAGAAATCCTCTCGATAACCTGCCAAAGGTCTTGGGAGCATGGGAAGGTCTCTGCTGACTGGAAGCTAGCCAACGTAATTCCAATTAACAGGAAGAGCGTGAGGGAAGACCCAGGGAACTACAGACCTGTTAGCCTAACCTCAGTTCCTGGTAAAATGATGGAGAAGATCACCCTGGGTGCTACCGAAGGACATTTACAGAATCATGCAATCATCAGGCACAGTCAACATGGGTTCACAGAGGGAAAGTCCCATTTAACTAATTTGATAGCCTTCTGGAAGGGCACCCGTCTAGTGGATGGAGGGGAGGCGGTGGACGTAGTTTTTGTGGATTTTAGTAAGGCTTTGGGTACTGTCCCTCACAGCATCCTCCTGGACAAGTTGTCCAGCTTTGGGAGGAGTGGGTTTATGGTGCACTGGGTGAAGAACCAGCTGAAGCGCAGGACATAAAGGATTGTAGTGAAGGGGGCTACCTCTGGCTGGCAACCGGTCGCCAGTGGAGTTCCTCAGGGTTCAATTCTAGGGCCAGTTCGGTTCCATATATTTATCAATGATCTGGATGCAGGAGTTCAATGCACCATCAGCAAGTCTGCTGACGATACCAAACTGGGAGGTGCTGTTGACCCCCTCAAGGGACAAGAGGCCTTGCAGAGGGACCTAGATAGATTGGAACATTGGGCTATGATTAATGGGATGACATTGAACAAGTCAAAATGTCAGATTCTGGGTGGAGTAACAGCGGGCACAAGTATGAACTGGGCGAGGAGTGGCTGGAGAGCAGCCCTGCAGAAAGGGAGCTGGGGGTGCTGGTCGACAGCAGGCTCAATAGGAGCCAGCAGCGTGCCCTGGCAGCCAAGAGGCCAAACCGCATCCTGGGGTGCATCAAACACAGCCTAGCCAGGCGGGCGAAAGAGGTGATTATCCCGCTCTGTTCAGTGTTGGTGCGGCCTCACCTTGAGCACTGAGTGCAGTTCTGGGCCCCACAAGTTCAGAAGGGTGTTAAGGTACTCAAATGTGTCCAGGGGAGGCAACAAAGCTGGTGAAAGGGCTGGAGGCCTGTGCTGTGGGGAGCGGCTGAGGACTCCGGGCTTGTCTAGTTTGGGGAGAAGGAGGCTGAGGGGCGACCTCATTGCTCTCTAGGGCTTCCTGAGGAGGGGAAGAGGAGAGGGAGGTGCTGAGCTCTTCTCCCTGGGATCCAGTGACAGGACGCATGGGAATGGTTCAAAGCTGCTCCGGGGGAGGTTTAGACTGGACCTTAGGAAGCGTTTTTTTTACAGAGCGGGTGGTCAAACACTGGGACAGGCTTCCTGGAGGGTGGTCGATGCCCCAAGCCTGTCATTGTTTAGGAGGCATTTGGAGAAAGCCCTTAACAATGTGCTTTAGCTTTTGGTCAGCCCTGAATTAGTCAGGCAGTTGGGCTGAACTAGATTATCATTGTGATTCCTTTCCAACTGAAAATATTCTAGTCTATTAAATTTTTTTTAGTGTGGGACATCTAGTAAAATCTTCTTTAAAAGTTTCCAATAATCATTCACAATTTTTATGTGATTATTAATTAGTTATCTAACTTTTAATTATTTAGAGCATTTTTTAATGAAAGAGGAAAATATTAAGCACAAATTTAGGAAAGGTACATACTGCCCCACACATTTTTTTATAAAAAAGACTCTTTGCTTTAAACAATTTAAATGCTGTAAACACAAGAAATTGCTTACAAAGTAAGTTTTCTTGTACATAAAGAACTGGTGCATGATAACAGTTACTGTTGCAAAAATAAAGTTAAAATGTTCATAGTAGAATTTATTAGTCTTGAGAATCTGGGATTTTTATTCTTTATGAATATGCCTAGCATAAAAAGGGATGTGTTGATGATGAGGTTGGATATCTGGAGTGTTCTGTCCACTTCTACACTCTCATACAAGGGAGACATGGAGACCAGAACAAGTCCAGCACATGTCACTGAAGATGGTTAAGGGCTTAGAGCATCTGTCCTATGAAGAAAGGGTGAAAGAGTCAGGACTGTAAAGTGTGGAAAGGAAAAGGCTCAGAGGAATTTTATCAACCTGAATAAATGCCTGATGGATGGGGAGGAGAGGGTGGGCAAAGAAGACGGAGCCAGACTCTTCGTATTGGTGTCCCAAGAAAGGACCAGAGGCAATGAGCATGAACGAGAAAACTCCATTTAAATGTAAAAAAACACTTTACTACTGTGAGGGTAGCCAAACACTGGAACAAGTTGCTCAGAGATGTTGTAGAGTCTCCACCTTTGGAGACAGTCAAAACCCTACTTGCCATGGTCTTGAGCATCTCTGTTTAAGTGACCCTTCCTCAAGCTGGACTAGATGATCTTGAGGTGCCTTCCAAATTCAACCATTCCATGGTTCTATGAAACTAGAGGATGATGCTGGCATTAAAAAGTGTTTATTACCTCGCCACAAATACATTTAGATCAGAAATTCAAAAGTTACAAACCTTCAGAATAAAAAAAATCTGCATAAACCCTCCAAAAGGAAAAAGTAGTTTAGCAGTTGAATTTGATCAGTTTATGAAAAGGATTAGAAGACATGGTTTCCCACAATAGCCTGTAGTAAGACTAATCCACTTAGAAGATACCTTCCAGCCTTAATTTCCAAAACTAGGGTTTTTAGAGCATGAAGTATGTAAGGACATTTTAGTCGTCCTGATCTAGCCACAGTCAATTTGAATTAAGAGGTTGCTTCCCCTAATGGCCTACCAGCACTAGCATGTATGTAATTGCTCCCTAACCCAGTGCTGTTAAATGACTTAGTTTATCTTAACCACACTTTAAACAGAGTTTATCTTAAACATGTTTTTAGTAGATGGTTTTAAACTAGATAATTTTGACAGAACTGTTAGAGACAGGTCCAGTTGGATGGTGGCGCCTCACGTAAAAGCTTTGGCAAGTAACACTGGGTGCCAGCTTAACTTGTATCAGATATAAGCAGAACAGTTCAGCTTACCGTGCCCAAATTTTCAGGTGCATTTTATTTTTTTTTTTTCCAGACATTAAAGCAAGTCAGCTCAGACTAAATAAAGATGCAGTTGGCATATCAAGCTTTGTTAGGGCCCTGAGTGCACCTCTTCTCCAGAGATTGTGGCCCCACCTCGAGTACTGTGTGCAGTTTTGGGAGCCTCAGTATATGAAGGACATCAAACTACTAGAATGTGTCCAGAGGAGGGCAAGCAAGATGATTAAAGGTCTTGAGGGCAAGACTTAGGAGGAACAGCTGAGGTCACTTGGTTTGTTGAGCTTGGAGAAGAGAAGGCTGCGGGATGACCTCATCATAGCCTACAACTTCCTCATGGGGGCAGCGGAGCGGGATGTGCTAGCTTCCTCTCTGGTGACCAGCGATAGGAGACAAGGAGATGGCATGAAGCTGCATCAGGGGAAGTTCAGATTGGACATTGGGAAAAGGTTCTTCACTGAAGAGAGTGGTCAGTCCCTAGAACAGGCTCCCCAGGGAAGTGACCATGGCACCACGCCTGTCAGAGTTCAAGGAGCACTTGGACAATGTTCTTAGTCATATGGTTTATTTTTAGGTAGTCCTGTGAGGAGCAGGGAGTTGGACTCAATGATCCTTATGGGTCCCTTCCAACCTGAGATATCCTATGATTCTGAGATTCTTTGTTTCTATGATTCCATGAGTAGTAAAAGAAAGACTGGGGAAACTGTGGGCTCGCTGCTCAACTAGGTGGGTGCCCTGGTGATACAGGATGCAGAGAAGGCAGAGTTACTGAATGCCTTCATTGCTGCAGTTCTTACTGCTAAGGCTGGCCCTCAGGGATCTCAGCCCCCAGAAGAGAGAGAAAATCTGGAGAAAGGAGGACTTCCCATTGGTTGAGGAGGATTGGGTGAGAGATCACCTAGGCAAACTGGACTCTTGCAAATCCATGGGCCCTGATGGGATGCACCCGCGAGTGGTGAGGGAGCTGGCAGATGCTGTTGCTAAGCCACTCTCCACCATCTTTGAAAGGTCATGGAGGACAGGAGAGGTACCTGAGGGCTCGAGGGTAGCCAATGTCACTCCAGTCTTCAAAGACAGCAAGAAGGAGGACCCAAGAAACCATAGGCCAGAGAGCCTCACCTCCATTCCCAGAAAGGTGATGGAGCAGTTCATCCTGAAGGTCATCTCCAGGCATGTAGAGGACAAGAAGGTTATCAGAAGTAACCAACAGGTGTTCAGCAAGGGAAGATCAAGCTTGACCAACCCGGTAGCCTTCCACGATGGCGTGACTGGCTGGGTAAATGGAGAACAGTGGACGTTGTTTACCTCCACCACATCAAGGCTTTTGAAACTGTCTCCCATAACATGCTGTCATGGTTTTGGCTGGGATAGAGTTAATTTTCTTCACTGTAGCTGATACAGCACTGTGTTTTGGATTTAGTATGAGAATAATGTGGATGACACACTGATGTTTTAGTTGTTGCTAAGTACCGCTTACACTAGTCAAGGACTTTTCCAGCTTCCCATGCTCTGCCGGGTGCACAAGAAGCTGGGAGGGGAGGGGGCATAGCCAGGACAGCTGATCCAAACTGGCCAAAGTGATATTCTATATCATATGACGTCACGCTCACTGTATTAACTGGGGAGACATTCAGAGTTATGGTGTTTGTCTTCCCAAGTAACAGTTATGCATGATGGAGCCCTGCTTTCCTGGAGATGGCTGAACACCTGCCTGCCAATGGGAAGTAGTGAATAAATTCCTTGTTTTGCTTTGCTTGCATGTGCAGCTTTTGCTTTACTTATACTGTCTTTTTCTCAACCCATGAGTTTTCTCACTTTTACTCTTCCAATTCGCTCCCCCATCCCACTGAGGAGTGGAGTGAGCAAGTGGCTGGATGGTGCTTAGTTGCCAACTGGGACTAAACCACAACACATCTTCATAAGTAAGCTTAGGAAGTGTGGGTTGGATGAGAAGACAGTAATGTGGATTGAGAACTGGCTGAACGGCAGAGCTCAGAGGGTCGTGATCAACAGCGCAGAGTCTAGTTGGAGACCTGTACCTAGCGGTGTTCCCCAGGGGTCTGTGCTGAGTCCAGTCCTATTCAACATATTCACCAATGACCTGGACGAAGGAACAGAGCGTACCCTCAGTAAGTTCACTGATGATACCAATCTGGGAGGAGCAGCTGATACACCAGAAGGCTGCGCTGCCATCCAATGAGACCTGGACAGGCTGGAGAGCTGGGTCATGTGGAACCTGATGAAATTCAACAAAAGCCAGTGTAAGATCCTGCACCTGGGGAGGAACAAGCCCATGCACCAGTACAGGCTGGGGGCTGACCTACTGGAAAGCGGCTCTGTTGAGAAGGACCTGGGAGTGCTGGTGGACAACAAGCTGACCATGAGCCAGCAGTGTGCCCTTGTGGTCAAGGCGGCCAATGGTATCCTGAGGTGCATTAAAAGGAGTGTGGCCAGCAGATCAAGGGAGGTTATCCTCCCCCCTACTCTGCCCTAGTGAGGCCACATCTGGAGTACTGCGTCCAGTCCTAGGCTCCCCAGTTCAAGAAAGACAGGGAACTACTGAAGAGAGTCCAGCAGAGATACAAAGGTGATCAGGGTTCTGGAGCATCTCTTTTATGAGGAAAGGGTGAGAGACTTGGGTTTGTTCAGCCTGGAGAAAGAAGACTGAGAGGGGATCTTATCAATGCTTATAAATATCTAACGGGTGGCTGTCAAGAGGATGGGCCCAGACTCTCTTCAGTGGTGCCCAATGGCAGGACAAGGGGCAATGGGCACAAGTTGGAACACAGGAAGTTCCACCTAAACATGAGAAGAAACTTCTTTCCTGTGAGGGTGACAGAGCAGTGGAACAGGCTGCCCAGGGAGGCTGTGGAGTCTCCTTCCCCAGGGACATTCAAAACCCACATGGACACAGTCCTGTGCCCCCTGCTGTAGGTGGGCCTGGGGCGTTGGACAAGATGATCTCCAGAGGTCCCTTCGAACCCCTGCCATTCTGTGATTTAGCTGCCTATAGCTCAAGCTCAGCCCTGGCTTCATACAGCTCTGTGGCCTTGAGTCAGAGGGCTGTGTAAAATAAGTGGTGTAAGAAAAAGCTGTGGGCAGTGGCATCCTGTCCACCTTCACTCCAGAGCTGTTTCTAAGGTTGGGCTCTTGCTCTCAGTCTCTGCCTGAATTTTGCTGCAGGAATGCCCGTGCTTTATCTTCTACATTCCTGAGCCTTGACTCTTATCCTGACCTGCTTACTTGAATTTCTGGCTTGGTGTTGGACCTGTCTCATCACTACAGAATTGCCTGGTGATCTGAACTGTTGGCTGAGCCTTGCTACCATCACTGGGCCTGCTCTGCTCTTCATGCTCAGGTACTGTGGGACTGCACCCTTGTCAGTGAGGCCACCGTCCTGCCTGCCTTGGCCCCTGGCTCACCTTCCCTTACAGAGTGGCCTGCCCTTGCTGCTTCCTGCAAAGTATGACTGTGAACCTTTGGAGGGTACAGAAAAAATTCCCATGCTAATTCTGTGAGTAGAGCTTTTAAAAAGCATGAATACAGGAAGGAATATTTCCACCTTTAAAAACATATCTGATCTCTTCCATAAAGGCTTTCTGCTACTGAGAGAAAGGAAAGTCAGATGAGTGTCCAAATCTACTGCTGTTGTATGCCTCAGAATGGAGAAATAGACAAGGAAAAAGCACCTGATTTTCTTGCAGGGCTGAAACATCCCAATGGCAATTTTTAGGTGTGTCAGCTCAACTGTCTGAGCTTTGCAAGCTAGACTACCAAGCTGTTTCTAAATGAATCAGATGTATCCTACAGGATTTGGTGACAATCTAAGTTACACAATTTTAGTTGGTTGCTTTTGCTACAGGATGCCTGTTCTGAGTGCATACTCCATACATTTGAAACGTAGAAGTGGACCTGGCATTGGCTAGGATAGGCAAGCTGGCAGTTACCCAGATTGATAGGCATGTCATTAACAATTCAATTTGAAGAACATACATTTATGGTGTTTTGCAAAACTCTTGCTGTTACAATAAAGGTAAATTTATGTCAGTGAGATGTCACAATTGTGAGGGAATTTCTAAGAACAATACTTCCCATAACTTGAATCAGAAGGAAATAAGTACAAGTTCCACAGGAGTGAATATCTTATCTTTTCTGATTGTCTTTTGAACATGCAGTATCATTTAAGTATATGATCCTGAAGCTGAGGTGTTTCAGACCACAAAATCAGCATCGACTGGTCTACGTTTAGATATTCCAGTCTTGGCATTGTTCCTTTACTTTTGATCATTCTGCTTTGCTAAGAATGAACTAAAAAGCTCTTAACTTCAGGTGTTCTAACTGTAGCATGAAAACTAGGGAAGAGAACATACTAGGATTTTCTTTTTTGCTAAAGACTACTTTGCTGCTGAGTAGAAGGCAGGAGGGATGTACACGTAATGCTAGCGACTGCTATAGCATTCCGTTCTGTAGGACAAAGAAATCAAATAAGGTGCAGACTCCCACTTCCACTGAAACAGTTTCTTTCCATATAAGACAGAGCAGGAAGCAGCCAACAATGCTGGCTGTCTTTCAGATATATATATATTACACTTATCAGTTAATTTAATACTGAAATGGGCACTCATTATTGGTACCGAAGATTTATACAACATCTTTCATCAGCAGAGAGCTCACAATACTTTCTAAAGTGTTTCTAAACACACATAAGCAAAAGAAGATACTGCCATGTTCAGATGGAAAATAGCAGGTATATAACATACAGGAAAAATGGTACCATAGCATATAGGTCTAGTTCCCCAAAAAGAAATAAGGAATTAGAACTAGGGTCCTTTGTTATGACAGCAGTCCTGACTTGTTAAAGTATATCCTAAAATGAGAGTCTCAAACTCCACTTTTACCCTGGATCACCAGAAAACCTTCTGTTACCCTGTAAAAAGGAAATCAAAATCATTGGATCTCTGAAAAGGAATTTTTGTTTAGGAAAATGTGTCACTTGAACTAGAATTTAGCAAGGACACGAGAACAGATGTGAGAGATAATCCCTGGCTATGTGATGAGCATTTCAGTGCACTGAAACACTACACAGTACAATTATTATTACTACAAGTGCTAGGACATCATTCTTACACAATATGCAGAGCACAATGATTCAAGTAAAGAGGTTCTTGCAGGCACTATCCTGGGACTTTTGTTCAATTCCAGTTAGGGACAGTATGACCTGGTGAAGCAGCTGTGACACTTAGCAAAGCAGTATCATTGCTTCCTACTGCTCTTGGAAAGTAACTATTAAAATGTTAACTATGCTCTGCTCTTCTATGAAATATGATGGATTACACAGAAGTATGGTTCTGGTTCTTTAATTCTTCTCAGAACATACACAGTACACACAGACCAGGCTAAGTTTCTTACCTCAGAGTGTACATCAGTTATGTTCTAAAAAGAATGTCATTTAAGACTTAAATGTCAGTCAGTCTCCTCAACTGTGGCTTCCCTTCGGAAGAAGCCACAAAATGAACCTGCTTGTACACATTTTTGGGCAGATGTCTAGTTACCCACTAGAAACATCAATTTATAATAAGTTTTTATAATATAACATAGGGTAAGACCACAAATAGAAGTAGTATTAGAACTGCACCCATATTTCCTGAATTTGAAAAGGTTCTGTTTTGATCCATTACTTGCATATGGCTTTATAATGGACATAAACTGCTGGTTAAACTCAGGCTTCTACAAAATCAAGGAAAATCTGAATCCTAAAAGTTAAACTAATAGGCATACTGGCACTGCTTCTTTTATTCAACAACCTCAAAATATATTAAGAACGTGGATAAATAGTACCACATACATATACATAAAGACATGAAGTTGATTCACCAAAGGATATGCTGTTTGGTTTGGGTTCATTGCACTTCAATCTGGCATTTAACTGAGGTGTTTAAGTTGGGAACACGATCCTCAATCCTTAGTGCCCTCTGTGGTCCATGAAAGGAAACAGGCAGCTTCAGAGAGTGACTTGCATCATGGTGGGCCTGAATCACTGCTCAGAGGCACCAATCTTTCTCTGTTGCCTTTCTCCATTTTTCCTGGGACATCAGATATCTGTGGAGATGCCTAAAATTTTCAGAGTCAGCCCAGGCCTAGTATCACAGTTGGTATATGACTCTGTGATTATCAGTTTCTTGCCTGAACTTATAAAGGTGTATTGATGCTGATTTTTTCTCTCCTTCCCTTTAATATAACACAAGAAAATCCAGTTAATACTCATATCAGTCATGACTATATCAGAATACAGTAATGACCTAGGAGAAGAAAAGATCTCTATTATTTGAATAACTTCCATTTGCATCTTTGATAATTCTTTTCCCTTTTTGAACTGGAAGAAGATATAAAATAGGAAAAAATGAAGGATAGAGTAAGGCCTGACACACTTCAGTTCTTCAGTTACATGATTCATTATAAGGGTAGTAAAACCAATGCCATTACATAAATGAGTCTACCTAGCACACAGAAGCATTTGATCATTCTTTAATGGAACATTAGATATACATACTTCTATGTTCTGACACTTTCATACGATACAAAAGTGTGCAGCATGTTACTTGGCCTATGGGCGATGCACTGCCCCAACACATGCTTTATCCTTGAAAGTATATAACAGCAGAACTATTTGTAAGGATGGTTTGAAGTGAATTAAGTAGAGCACAAGTATTATGCATGAGTTTGACTACTTTTGTCTTGGATACTGAGACCTAGCTGTGTTGAATGGTAGCCAAACTACAAATATAAGGGGTTGTTCATGGAATTTACAGAATAAAGTTATACAGCAGATACACTTAAACATAAAATACCAATGTTTTTAAACAGAGATTTGCAGCAGAAAAAGAATCCTTAATCCCCAGTAGTATAAAGGAGTTCTGTCGGCTTAAGTAAAGCTATAAAAACTAGAATGTTTATTGGCTGTCACATACTATGGATGTATCATACCTCGTCAAAAAAGTGCCAATAAAGGTCTCACAGATTAGAGGTTTTACAGGTTGGAGAAAAAAGCAATAGCCAAACTACCTTTCAAAACTCTTCATAAAAAACACCATTGTGCTATGGCACAAGAATTCTACCTAGCTCTTCTGAAACCAGCAATACTCAGCAGGTGGAGTACAGCATGCCCAGGACATTAAGTATACATGAAGATCACTGGAGAATTCATGCTGTATGTAGGAAAGAAAGTAGCTTCAAGGAACTCAGAATTTACAAATAAAAGGGTAGTAAGAAATTACACTGTGAGAAATATTTAGCAGCTTCCTTATACAGAATGATTCTGGACCACTGATACATGTCAACATGTCTGAGTGAAATAAATATGGTTACTCAGAGCTTGTCTTCACCACACATGCTCACACACTCACCATCTTTCAGTCACTGTTGGCATGAGAAAGGCTTCGCTTTCATGTAACTCTTCCATTTTCCATGCCTGCATTATATTCTCAGCAGATTTATCTGCATTTTATCTTACTTTATTATTGCTGGATTTCTGGAGTGCCATTTCCATTCCTTCGCCCACTCATTCTTTGAAAGTGTGACAATGGACAGTAATGCTTGTCCCCTGCAACATGCTCTCATTAAATTCTATTGAAACAGAACTTTTAATGCTGTTAATATATGTTTATATATATATCTATAAAAATTAACTACTGATTTAATTTTATAAAAGTTGGTGGTTCATAATTTCATACTATATTATATTTTGATGCTAATTCTGTCGCTGCTGCCACAGAGGTTATGTAGTAGCTGAAAAGCTTAACTCTATCCTAAGTGAAGTTCCTTCCTAGCCTAGATATCTGAGATGACATCTAGGTAAACCATTACGATGTTTAGTATGAATTGTGACTTTCACGCTTTAAACAATGTGATCTTCCATCAGTGGATCCTGTCCCACTCCTTCCTAAACCCTCCAGTTTTCTTGGCCATCCACTTACAACTGACAGATACTAAATTAAAGCTCGTCTGTCTTAAAATACACACAGGCACATACATAGCTATAAATAACAGAACTGGGTCATTTAAAGGAATTCTAGATTAGATGCAAAGGAAAGTAGTTAACTACCAGAATTATAGTTAACATAAACATATGCTTTATGTGGTCTTTTGAAGTATTCGGATTGTGCTGCTTTGTCCAAGTTGTAGTAAATTCTGGAATTTCTGTTCTCGATGACTACTTGAGGTACAACAACTAACTCAGAAAAGCAAAACAAGTACCCTGATCTCCTATGGCCTTTTGGTTGATTTATTCTGAATTTGGTAGAGTGCAAGCCCCAAATGAAGCTTTCCCGTCGGGCAGTAATCCCATAACATCTCTTCATTCCTAACACAGACGCACTGCAGGTTTCAGTCAAGGATGTAGCCTGGGCTTCTCTTGTCTACCTAGGCTGCCTACTTTCACAAATCTTACATGAGCAAAATTATTATGTACGAGACCTCTACTACTTTGCCAATATAACTGGCCAACCTCTTTGGAAGCTATTAGGGTAGAAGGATACCAGAAAAGGTAACTGCATAAACCCAGTTTTCTTAGAATAGCAAATTAAAAATCCTTACTTTTTATTTCTTCCCTGCCACAATGAAACAGGCACTTTTCAAATCAATGAGGCAGAGAAGACACAGAAAGACAGACAGATGAGACTATTACTACTATGTGAAAGACTGCAACTGGAAATTAATTTTGCAGCAGGTGTAAAGGTGCTGATATTAAGCAGCTTGTATATAGCTGTTGACTAAGTTAGTGCTTATTTTGGCTTATGTACCTGATTTTGACATCAAGCATCAGAAATATAACTGTGTTCCCTCTAGCCTGATACGCAATTTTACCAGAAATAGGCTATACTTATGCAATAGCTCACCTACTTCCAACATAGCTACACAGCATGCAAAAACATCTTATAATGATACCAACAAATACACTGCCACAGACTTATATCTAAGCTCCAACAAATTTAGATTGTTATATTTGCTAATATTTACAAATTACAGACCAACAGGGACCCGTAAATTCTGTAACAGTTTTAATGCTCACGAAAATGGCTGAGTAACACATGTACAGAGATGCATGTACAGGTATCTACACCAAAGGTCTTGCGAGTCTGGGGAGGTCCTCACTTGACTCTTGCAGAGGGACCTAGATAGATTGGAACATTGGGCTATGATTAATGGGATGACATTGAACAAGTCAAAATGTCAGATTCTGGGTGGGGTAACAGCGGGCACAAGTATGAACTGGGCGAGGAGTGGCTGGAGAGCAGCCCTGCAGAAAGGGAGCTGGGGGTGCTGGTCGACAGCAGGCTCAATAGGAGCCAGCAGCGTGCCCTGGCAGCCAAGAGGCCAAACCGCATCCTGGGGTGCATCAAACACAGCCTAGCCAGGCGGGCGAAAGAGGTGATTATCCCGCTCTGTTCAGTGTTGGTGCGGCCTCACCTTGAGCACTGAGTGCAGTTCTGGGCCCCACAAGTTCAGAAGGGTGTTAAGGTACTCAGATGTGTCCAGGGGAGGCAACAAAGCTGGTGAAAGGGCTGGAGGCCTTTCCTGTGGGGAGCGGCTGAGGACTCTGGGCTTGTCTAGTTTGGGGAGAAGGAGGCTGAGGGGCGACCTCATTGCTCTCTAGGGCTTCCTGAGGAGGGGAAGAGGAGAGGGAGGTGCTGAGCTCTTCTCCCTGGGATCCAGTGACAGGACGCATGGGAATGGTTCAAAGCTGCTCCGGGGGAGGTTTAGACTGGACCTTAGGAAGTGGTTTTTTTTACAGAGCGGGTGGTCAAACACTGGGACAGGCTTCCTGGAGGGTGGTCGATGCCCCAAGCCTGTCATTGTTTAGGAGGCATTTGGAGAAAGCCCTTAACAATGTGCTTTAGCTTTTGGTCAGCCCTGAATTGGTCAGGCAGTTGGGCTAGAATATTGTGGTAGGTCCCTTACAACTGAAATATTCTATTCTATTCTATTCTATTCTATTCTATTCTATTCTATTCTATTCTATTCTATTCTATTCTATTCTTATTCTATTCCAATTTTCAAAAGATATTACGAGATCCTGAACACTACAGACAGGTTTTGAATAAGAGTGAACAAATAACGGAAATTTGCACATAGCACAAAATGGCATTCAACACGCTCAATTTAAAGCAGTTTAGGTTAGTCACATCTCTTGTCAGTGACTCTCTCATTGACAAAACGTATTTCTGATTTGCCTGTTTGCTGCCCTTTTAAGAACACCAGCATCCACAGCAAGAAAAGACATACAAAAGCAGAATGCCCTTATGGCATTTGCTACTATGCTACAGAAAAAGAAACTCCTG
Organism: Phalacrocorax aristotelis; assembly: GCF_949628215.1. Taxonomy (NCBI): domain Eukaryota; kingdom Metazoa; phylum Chordata; class Aves; order Suliformes; family Phalacrocoracidae; genus Phalacrocorax; species Phalacrocorax aristotelis. The sequence goes on from NC_134311.1 coordinate 60,460,135, forward strand.
CATTGACCAATGCAAGTGACTGTAAGACCTTCTCATTTACCAAGCTGGTACTCTATGATTAACTATGCGTTGGAAGCATAATGAAGTTTTTATCCACATCAGTGTGTGCGTGCACACGCGTGTGTATGAAGGGAGAAGGGAAGGCTTGGTGCAATACACATAAGGTGAAACCTCAAACACGGAGTTTTCGGTATAAAAATATGAAAGGCTTTAACAGTCACTGAGGTTATACTGAGACCAGCGGAGTATTTTCGCTGAAGTCAGTTCAACAGGGAGCAGCGCAAGAACCCCAGCTCTGACAGCAGCATGCACGCACTGCACAGCACTTTCACCTCCGGAAACTGTAAGGCGCACCGCGCAGAGTCCATGAAGGCCAACAGCGAGGGCCAGGGTTCCCCAAAGGCGCGGGAGACACCTGCGGCGTCTTGCCAAGCTACCGGCAGCAGTTCCCCGCGGTCTGCCTGCAGAACGTAACCGCGCGCTTGAGCAGCACTGCAATGGGAGAGCAAACGGGGACGCTGCAGGCCGGTGACGCCACGGTGCACGCCGGGCACCCGCCCCAACCTCGCAGCGGCGCCGGTGGGTCACGCAGGGTGGCTGCCGGGCCGCCCCTGCGCGCGAGCTGCGTTCCGCCGCCAGCCTCGGCACGGCGCCAGCACCGCGTGCCACACCCCCGCAGCAGCGGTGCAGGCCGCGCGCCGGGGCGGGGCACCGCCGGGGTCGGCGCAGGGCGGGGCGGGGCGTGCGGGACGCTGCCCCGCCCCCGCGCGACGCCGTGAGGGGCGGGGCGAGGCCGCCTGGGCAGCCGGGCCCGCCCCCCTCCGCGGCAGGCCGGCGCGGGCGGGGCGAGCGCCTCCTTCCTGTTTCCGCTCGGCAGGCCGGCGCCCGCCGGGGCAGCGGTACGTGGGGCGGCGGGAGGGACGCGAGGGGCGGCAGCGCGGCGCTGCCCGGACCCCCGCCCGCTCCGGCCCGAGCCACGGCGATGCCTTCCCGCCGCCGCCATCCTCCGCCGCCGCCCGAGCGGCGTTACCTATGCCGGGCGGAGGCGAGCGCCGCTGGGCCCGCGCCGCGGCGGCCGCCGTTCCCTCACGGCCTGTCTCTTCTCTCCGCAGGGAGCTCGGCGCCACCCTTCCGCGGTTCGAGGTGCCCGCAGGGTGCCGGAGGCGGCGCCGGGATCCGCCGCCGCAGGTGAGAGCGGCGCGGGACGGGGCGCGCGGCCGGCCGTTACGGGGCGGGGCGGGGCGGGGCCGGGCCGGGGGGACAGCGGGAGGCAGCCGGTGTCCGGGTGGCTGCTGCGGGCCCAGGGGCTCCGGCTCCTCCATCCCGCGGGTCGCTCGCAGGGGACCGGTCCGGAGGGCTCCGCCGTGCTCGGTGCCGGCCCGGTTCGGACACTGCCGTTTGCGGGCTGACCGCTGCTGGCTTGCTCTCCACAGCCCTGACCCGCTCCCTCGCCTCCCCCCGTAAAACCTGCAGATGAGCCAGCTGGGCTCTCTTCCCTTCTCTTCTGAAGAAGCACAGACCTCACTTTTTTTCCACGTAGCAATTTTTTTCATGGTAGTACCTGAAGCTCTGTGGGATTAAATGCCTGATTGTTTTGCAAATGCTGTACTTTAAAGTAAGGTCGACACCGAGTTCGTATTACACTTATGTTCGTGTACTAAGCTCTGCTTTTAACTTCTAGTAAAAAAGAACTTGCCCTTTAATAACGAAACATGATGACTTATATTAAAAGGGCGATAGCTGTGTATGTGCTCTTTATTTTCTGAATACTCAGAAATTATTTTGGTATTATTTCATAGGGTTTTCCCAGCAAAAAAACAGAGAAAATGTTTGATGTTAAGGCTTGGGCGGAATACATCGTGGAGTGGGCTGCAAAGGACCCCTACGGCTTCCTTACTACGGTGATCTTGGCCCTTACACCATTGTTCGTAATTAGTGCAGCGCTTTCATGGAAACTTGCAAAAATGATCGAGGCCAGGGAGCGAGAGCAAAAGAAGAAACAGAAGCGCCAAGAGAATATCGCAAAAGCCAAACGAACGAAGAAGTATTAAATGGAGGAAAAAAAAAGGCCTTTTCTAATCAAACACTTGTACATTTTGTTGTAACTATCCTTTGATACTTGATCCTGTAATTTCTTGAAGTATGACATTTAATCCCTTCAGCATTTTTTTTCTGCTGAGATGATTTGTGTGAAAGTTTGCCCAAGTGACACTTGTTGCAATCTTTTAATCTGCTACTTGTGTTCTAGTGCAGGTTGCCTTTCTAAATTTGCATGTTAAATTAAAAAATCTGTTGGGTGGCTCTGGAGGTAGATTTTTTTTTTTTTCCCCCTCAGTTCAAATTAGGGGGAATATGTGAATGGTAAACTGGATTATAGAAAGGCAAGTTTTGGTATACTTTGGTATACTTTCAGCAGAGCTGCAGAGATCATCTAGCTTCACAGTGAGATAGCATACCTTTAAGGATGCTGCATATGGCCCTGTGGGTCTTGAGCTGCGTGCCCAGAAGAGCTGCTGAGTTGTCTTTGATGGTGGGGCTTGTCTGCAACAAGAACCTAACTTAGCTTTTCCCGTTTCCTGACCTACCAACCATCAACAGTCTGTAAATTCAGCCCAAACTCTAGGAAACTGATTGCTTGTTCTTATGACCTTCGTCTGTCTTAAGCCACTCATGTTCTACAAAACACACTACTATGTTGTTTGGCTCTCCCTAATGATGCATGTCACCTGCAACTAATTTGTTTCTGCCTTCAGAAACTTTATGCCTCAAAGCATAGCCATAAATGGGGTGAGACCAAAGACCCCTGTGGCCTGGTGCACTGTGTCCTAGTGACCTGTAGCAGGTGGCGGTGGGAGAGTACAGGAGGATGTACTGCTGGTGCCAGTACTTCTCCTGCTTGCTAACCTTCTGGCTACCTTTGACTTAAGGACCTTTTGATCTTTGGGATCTTTGTTCTCATGGCCTGTGAAACTGCTGCCTTCCAGGCTGCAAAATGCTGGCATACTGGAAAAAGTCCAAGTGAGGTTTGTGTTGTAAATATGCCAATATTACTTAATATTAATTCCAATTTATGTTTTTCTAACAGAAGTAATTTTTCAAAGCCTAATTTCTATTAATAGTCTAGTTCTAAAGAGCTTGTGGCAGTCATCAGGTTAGACATGGCATATTTCTGAACAGCAGCACAGGGCTGTGCTTTCTAGCAAGTAGTCCTTCATTATGTTTAAAAATAAAACCTTAAAATCATACCGTTGTTCAAATGAGGAGACCTGTAGAGCTGGCTGACACAAAAGGGGATTAGAACTGCGGAGCCCAGCTGGAAGGACTTAAAGCTAATGTGAAGTATTGTTGATCCTCTTTCAGTTTTGTTGGTCAAAGCAAGCATTGTTAGCAATGACACCTTGGCATTTCATAAATACATGGGGTTGTCTCCACTGTTTTCTCTGTGTTGTCACATTTGTATGCGTTCCACCTTTGATACCTATACAGCCTGAAACACAGAGCAGAACTGATGAAGGACGCACTGCATAAATAAATTTGATACTTTTTTCCAAAAAATTTTGTGGTCTTTATTTTGACTTGAAGTTCTCAAACATTATCTCTAAGTAAATCATCTGCACATTTTATATATCTAAGCTATGGCCAAATGGATCTGATCATTTAGGGAAGCTCCTGCATACACCAGAAATAAAAATGTCTCAGACCCTGTGTTATTTTCCAGCAGCTTTACCAAGTGCTTCTAACCTCTATTACAGTAGTTACATGTAGTTTAGCTCATCCTGATTTTATCCTGTGCTTACTTCTGGCTGCAAATCAAGCACCATGCAAGTATGTTGGTTGCTTTAAGTTAGAGGAATGTCTCTCAGATTAATACAGCGTGTAGTGTCATAGTGATTCCTGTTAAATCAACTTTTCCATCCACTTGCCAGAGGAAAGCACAATGGCACTGCCAAGGGAATTAATAAGCATTCTGAAGAACTATCTTAAATTGATGCCTAGGTTTGGGAAAATTTAAGTGTACTGATTAACATTTGTTACATCAAAAACAAATGAGTCTTCAAGGAAAAAATCAATTTAGAATTAAGAAAATTAAGTTAGCTAGAAAACCTCCTACCTATGATTTCATGAGTAAGTGATGAACAGCAATGGTTAGAAACTTGCTTATACATCCTGTTATTAAAAACTTGTAATACATCCTGTTTTTTCACTACACCCAAACATTTTACAGTAGTTTGTCATGACTAAGCCTATTTGAACAGTTCTGCAAAAATAAATGAAACTTCAGTATCACTTTATTGCACACTCACTTATATACAACAGCTGTGTATGTTGTCTGTTAAAATATTTATCCATTAGCAATATCTGTACGTGACAATCATTTATTTATTGTGACTGCTACCACTGCCTGGTGGCATCCAGGAGCCTGGCTGAAAGGTGCTCGCAGTGCTTGTTGGATCTTGCGAAGGCTCACTCTTTCCATAGTAAGGGGCTGATGCATGGCCTTTAACACGAGTATGAACTGGTTCAGCAACAAGTCCCTCCTTGTATTCCTTGGCCTGAAGGAGCTTATCCTTTTCGGATACATCTTTGATTTTCTGTTTCATTTCTTGTCTGTAATTTTCATTCTTGAGTATCTCCTAAGAACATAGTAGAAAGATAAATAAATAAATCGGAAGTAAATGCAATACACAACGTTGGAAAAAAAACCCACAACATTTTAAGCAGTTATTGGTTTTCCTAATCTTATAATCCAAATTTTCAGGTACCTAGGTAAAATAAAATGTGGCGAAATTAATAGTGTGCAACTGCAATTTCAGCCCTAATGTTTTGATTGTGTTGTTGAAGCAAAACTGCATTGTGGTGTCCCAGTTTCACTATTCTTTTGGATCACAAAGCAAATAACAGTCATCAATGCGTTGAAAAGGCATTAAAAATAAGGCTACCTTTTAACTGTTTTCTGGGTAGGACTTGCTACTGTATAGCTACTTATCACTTGCATTTCTTCCTGTAACTCACTATGCCTAGGACTTTAGGTATCTGTGGCCCAGAGTGCAGTTTTGGGAGAAGCAGATGTGCAACCGTGACTCTGCTAGTACATAATCCGAAGCCATACCAGATTAATAAATAAATAAAACAATTAAAAAATACCAAAAAGTTATATAAGGAGGCTGCTAAATTTGAGGGGGAGAAAAAAGCATTAAAAATCACTGACGGAAACCCTGCCCCAGAGACTCGGAAGACACCTCAGCAAAGTCAAGGAATAGCATGGTCCAAGAAGGAAGGGAGACCAACACACCCTCAGCTGGTGGCTGCCTGGCCAGCAAAGGTGAACTGGGTATTGCGATGAGGCCACTAAGCAGAACACTGCTTAGGTGAGCTGTATGTTAGCTCTTGGTATCTAGCAGGCATGTTAGCTAAAATAAATGTACTGCATTCACAAAGGGTGTAAAATCATACCTACTGGCTCTGCACAGGTGAAAAATTCAAATAAAAGTGTTCTAGTTTTAGAGGTAAATAGATAAACTGAAGCAACAATCTGACACATGATCCTACTGCAAAGCCAAAACACCCACTCATGATGTGTATTCAGAGTGGCTTGTACAACCTCCTGATTTAGCTTCATGAAACTCTGTACTGAAACATGGTTGTGTATGGGTTAAAGCTGCCAATGCACTAATGAACATGACCTGAATTAGGATTTGGCTGTTTCCACTGAGAAATGCTGAGGGCAATAGTTGAAGCAAGTGCAATTACTGGCTTGTCCACAGGTAAAATAGAAAAACAGCTGTCAGTACACTGTGCCATATTGTTCAGAGGAAAACACATGAGAACTCCCAAAGTAAACACAAAGAAAAAAGCCCTGAAAAATACTGAAGATTGTTTTTTATCTGTTAGCATATGTTTCCTATCAGAAGGACAATTTGCAAATTCTGCTAACAGAACTTCTCTGTGCTTTTGTTAGGGCAGATAGTGAAAAGTATTAGAAACCAAAGCAGAAAAGTGATAAGAATTTTTACAACACTTTGAACCCAAATGCAACTTAACTGTAATCAACATCATTTAATGAGGAAGCTGCTAATATCCATGTTTAGAGTGGGATACAGGAGAAAAAAGGCTGAACAGCTTTCTCTGGATTACAAGTACATGGAAGCGCTACGGAGAAACTAGACCACTACACTTCTCTCTGAGTAGAAGACCATGACATTATTTTAGGAATGGCATTAAAATACATGTGATATTGCCAAGAGTTGACAGAACAAGTATAAAAACATTTAATAACATTTTAAAAGGCAGTATGCATAGAGCAGAGGCAAAACACTTCACATACCTATATAGCATGCAAATACACAAGCAGCACATAAATGACTTTGCAAACTATAGGGAGGGAGGAGAAGATCCTCCCATGCTCAAATAAAAATACTGCCAAGCATAACAAGGTCAAACTTTCAAAAGTCATTATAGCAAAACCTCATTATAACACCTCTCAATTCTGTCTGTGTTTGCCACGTGCCTGTATAAATCTACCATGACCTTAATGATTTCAAGGGGATCACTCCTTTGGTGCTTGCATTACCCCACTACTAAGAAACAAGGTTAGATACCTTTGTGGTATCTGAAGACTGCATCACAGCCTCTGCTAAAACACCATGAAATGATTCATTAAAATATGAATATGAACAGCTACTTACTAACTTCAAATCTTTTTCCAGTGATTACTTTAACAAAGTTATCTTGGTCAGGTAACAGCAGCTGTAACTAAATTCCAAATGCTCCAAGTCCATTTTAAATGTTGATGTATAACTGTCATCTGGTTTTCAGGCTCAAGAACAGTGCTCTTAATCAGCTTTTACTGGCTGAAGTATAGTTGTGATCTAGTAAAATAACCATGTTAATCTTGAAAAAAACCATGAGGAATAATCCACATTAGCAAACACAGAAAAAAGATAGTGAAGTGACTTGTTCAGAATCTTCTACACAATCCACACCAGGGCAAAAATTTTTCAAGTTCAAAGTGTCTGCACACATCCATTTTATGTATTAAATTCATGCCACTAACATGTACACTGAAATCAGGGTTTATGTGCTCAGACTAAAGAAAATGTGAATCAGGAACCTTGCGTCAATTGGCACGTTAGAAAATTTGGGTCAAATACATAAGTTTTCTTAGCATAAACATCTTGTCCTTTGATACTGGGAAAGTTTGTTCTGCAGAATTCTGTCACAGGCAGTGAGTCATTCCCGTTTCTAATATTATCACCAGCAAATACTTCATTCTCAATTCTCACTAGAACATACACTTTTTTTTTTAAAACATTGTGATTGTATTTCTAAATACTACTAGTTCAATTGCCATAGCCACTGCAGTTTGAAGCATTTATGAGACTGAAGTTTCCCTGCCTTTACAGGCATTTAAATAAAAGATCCAAGCAGTTCTAAATCTGAATAGCATAATCAACTTGGTTCAAAATGCAAATCATAATGAAACTATTGTATGCATATTTATAGAAGGAATTATCCTTAAAACACACCAGAAATGTGTAGGACCTTTATAACTGATCTTCCAAATTTGGCTTCAGTTGATCTGCATGGCTCACTGCAATTAAATACAGTGAGTGTTAGAAAGGTTACTCTTCAGATACCCTCCTGGTTATACAGGGCTCCCTATCCCCTGCTGAACAGCAGTGGAGACGCCGACATCTGCTGGGCTCTTCTACACATGACTCGTAGCCTGTAAATCTGCGTGGCACTACAGGCCTTCCCAACTCACCTGCACACGGCTACACTCTCACTTCGAGGCCCTGTTGCTACCCAGCCCTTTACCGCTTGATATACTGTGAACAGTGACTGCTGGGAGCTAAAAGTACTTTTTTAATTACCCTAGCAGGTTCAGAGCAATTCTTTCCTCTTCCAAGATGAATGGAAATATTTCATAAAATGGCTAGCTTCATTATAATCTGCCCCCCAAAACACACCATTTAAATTTTCTGCTGAAATATAAGAACATGAATATGTAATATGCTCTGACCTTTAGGGGAAATACAAAATCATTTTATCCAACACAGAGGACGTGGTATCTACCAGGTAACTGCAGTTTTCTAGGGGTTAGCTTGTTCTTCCAACTCTCTCTTCATACAAATAAATGATATAAGCCCTTTGAACCTGCAGTTCTCAGGAGGCACATGACATCCAGAGTATCAGAAATGCCCTTAGTCGTTTTCATTAAAAGAGAAATCTAAGGATTTGCATTATGCTGCAAAACTAAAAAATGAAAAATGCTTGAAGACATCCAGCCATGTTTTATACCAGTTGAAATCCGTACATGTAGATGTTCACCTTGAAAACCATCAGCTCCCAGCATTTGGAAGAAGATACATACAATGTGGTGAGAACTAGGTCCAATTACATGTTCCACAGTTTACTTTTAGGTGGAATGTAAAAGAAAAAATTCTACTCACTGCAGGTAACAACTTGTCCAGCTTTGCTGATTATTGTAACCCCTATGACGATTTAAATCCTTCTAATGATTGAAGCTGCATGCCTCCCCTCCTTAGAAAGGCAGGGTTTAAGGGAGTGATCTCTAAGGTTTTCTTGAAGAACTTAACGTTATTAAGGAAATGCCAAAGTGACCCTATGTGGAGTTTGAGGCGGCTACTTTTCATCCAGCAACTGATGACTTCTGCATATTCTGACATCTTAGTAGTGGTAACAGCTGCATGAACAAAGAATGAAAGACGGCCTGCCCATGGGGGCAACACAGCCCAAGACATGTTGCTGCCTTCCGAGTGCATTGCTGCAAAAGGGATCAGGCTGTATTTCATGCCACTAGGATGAAATTTCTACTTTTCTTGCAAACGTATTTTTGTTTAAAGCACTCGCTCAACTCTGACAGCTGAGACGTATCACCAAGCATCCTCTGCTGTTTGGAAACTGTATTCACCTCTACTCCAGGGGAGAAAGATCTACAAGTTTGTCTCTAGTCAAATGACTTTCAGTGCCTACCATGCTGTACTGTTTTGTAGGCTGTTTTGTAGGCTGAAGATTTGGAGTGCAGCATTCTTCCACTTTTAAAGGATCTCATGTTGTCACTGCTTTCCCTTTGCTGAATAAACTTGTAGGCTTATGGAATAAAATAAATTACTTTAAAAAGTTCCTCCTGGTAGGAAAATGTCATAAATACAAAAAAGGTTTCTCTAGACTTGCTTAGTCCTTCAGCTGGGGTCTTGCTCACTAGTGACTAGCCTTTGCTGAACACTTCTTGCTGGTCTTCTCCACAGGCAAATACCTGTTGTCCTGGTTTTGGCCGGGATAAAGTGAATTGTCCTCCTAGTAGCTGGTACAGTGCTGTGTTTTGGATTTAGCATGTGAATAAATTGATAACACACTGATGTCTTAATTGCTGCTCAGTAGTGCTTACACTTGACAAGGACTTCTCAGCTTCTCATGCTCTGCCAGGTGCACAAGAAGGTGGGAGGGGGCACAGCCAAGACAGGTGACCGCTACCATATGACATGGTGCTCAGTATATAAGCTGAGAGGAGTTGGCCGGGGGCAGCGATCGTTGCTCAGGGACGAGCTGGGCATCAGTCTGCAGGTGATGAGCAACTGTATTGTGCTCACTTGCTTTGTACATTATTATTATTACTACTACTGCTACTACTACTGTTACTTTATTTCAATTATTAAACTGCTCTTATCTCAACCCATGAGTTTTCTCACTTTTCCAATTCCCTCCCCCATCCCGCTGGGGGGAGTGAGCAAGTGGCTGCATGGGGCTTAGTTGCCATCTGGGGTTAAACCACGACACCTGTACTTAATTTCTATCCTGCAGCACCTCCTGAACGCCACAATCTGAGGAACTCATCTCCTTCCTCTTACTGTTTCATTGGTTATAACCAATATTGTACCAATATAATTGGTTTTATAACATTGATTACAACACCACTTGCTCCTCATTGAGAATTTTCAATCTCTTGAAGGCAACAGGCAACCCAAACTTGTGAACAAGTAGCTCTAGGGATACAGATGGCTAGACATACACTACCAATGTAACTGTCCAAGAGGGATTGTTTAAAGGTTATTTTAACAGACTGGTACTTGTTTTGTTTTTGTTGTCTCCAGATGATTTTCTAAAGACACTATACCCAAACCTATAAATCCAAGGGCTTTTTTGAGCAAGATGTCACATTTTATTTCAGGTGGGTTTGTTTTTGATTAAATTAAAAATAAATAGCTTCTTTATGTTGTCTTAGAAACTATTCCAACTTCTTATGTTGTCTTAATTACATGTTGAAATAATCATGACTTCTCTTGATTTGAATAGGGTTAGCTAACTATTATTTGATGCCAGAACTGAGAAACATTTGTACAGATTAATGTTCTTTGTTTGAACTGTACAGACACTACAATTCATCAAATATTTGCATTTTGGTATCCTGTTTTTTTTATTTTTAATCATGAATGAACTTGAACTTGGAACTCTGCCTGTTAAAAATTCATGAACACAAGTTAGAAAAAATTTTAAAAATACAAATGGAAAGGAAAAAATCTGTTTTGGGACAGTATTAAAAAAGTTGATTGTTATAACACAATTTAACAGGTCAGATTTTTTTCTTCACTGACAAACCAACTAGAAGTCCAGTGACGTGCTAGAAGTTAAGCCAATTCACCTGGTTTTATAATACTGCCTAACTGGTTAACGAAACTCCATTTTCCAGTTTGACAAGTTAAATAGGCAAGATGAAATAATCGGGTATTACATCATATCTCAGGAGTAGGAGGTAGCGAGAGGACCTCGTCACTGGGAAGCACTGAATGTTCTGGTCCAGGGCAGGTCTTGTTAACTCTGCAACTGAGCATGAGCTCAGTGGTTGGGAATAAGAAATAACATGGTAAATGAAGGGCTGTGTCAGTGCACGGCAAACACAGAGGAGCAGTTTGAATTACAAAGGCATATCTGGCTTTGCTAAAGCACTTATTTAAATCAAACACTGAGCCAACTGACTACTAATATTGTAAAGAACATACATGCTAAATATCTTTGGTCAATCAACAATCAACTTTAGGCAAATCAATGTAAGATTTGCTTTATTCAGGTTTAGTTTTATAGCAAATCTCTTATCAGTTCCAATTCTAAAATATGGACTTTTTGTGCACCCAGTGTGGTTTTTTTAGTAGGATGTACCCTGCATAATTCAAAAGTAAACTGATCTGAATGATCTTTGTTGGATACATCACGATTTATGGCATCGCTCATTGTCTAGGCTTTGTAGAACAGCTTTTTTGACCTTTGAACATAAACCAGAAAAATTATCCAAACAAATTATTAAGCTAACATAGCTGCTGTTTTAAAACAGGCACTTTTGCCTGCAACCTGCAATAACCCCTTGAAGACAAGCAGATACAGAAACAGACCTCTAACAGTCCACTGGTTTTTGAAAAGTGAAACTGGCTCCTATTCTGTTTTAAGGGGAAGGTAACTCCTTAGGATCGGTTGTTACAGTTCACTCAAGATGAAGGCTGTTTGCACATTTTGGGTTCCTAATCCTGTAAATGAGAGGTGTGCTAATTCTTTGGAATCAATCAGTAACAGTCCAAAAATTGCAGTTAAGGTTTAAAGCACTCCACAATTAGTATGTAAGTGCTAAACCAATATATTGATTACAAATATACCTAGAAATACATGCTTTGATGACGGCCCAATACTTAGTTTTAAATGCAGTGCTAATACCACAGCTACTACCAAGCTAAATCAGTTAAATACTAATTCTAACTCACAGCAATTTTTGTTTAAATCAAATCTACAGAGAAGCAACACTAACCATTACTAAATTACTACATATTGCTAATTCTGAGCTACAGAATCTCTGGCATGAGCTGACATAGCCTCTAGGGCACCACAGTCTAGCACACATGTGTTTGGAAAGAACATGTAATGAGAGGCAAAAGGAAGAGAAAAGGCACACACACTGGAACGTAGAGCATGTTGGCAACATGTGGAGACAGTAGGGGTTTGACCCTGAATTATTTTTATAATACTGCAGAGATTTTTGTACAGGGCTACATACATGTTTAAGACCACAGATGAAAATGTGAGGAGCAGCAAAAATCACAGGCTATCCTGGCACCACTTCACTCTGCCCTGAATAAAGGGCAATGCACAGCCTTGAGCAAACACAGAGCAAACAAGGAACTGTAGCTGTGACTCAGTCCCAGCTTGGTCCTTGCTTTCCCCTTACTCTACTATGATGTAATCTGTACCAGCCCTTTTCCTGGTACGCATTACTTCTCTCTCCACCCCCATTCAGTTGTACTGACAGTGAATTAGGAGACAGAGCCGATGCACCACATGAAGAGGAGTAGCAGAGCAGCATCAGCTCTCTCCCCTACAGACTTGGGATCTGCAGCATACACAAATGCAAGTAACGGGACAAATTGGTGCCTCAATACTCTTTTGTGGAGGCTGATAAGCACCTATGTTTCAAACCTGAGGAGCAAGTTAGAGCAAATAAGAGAGAAATACTCCAAAAGATGATTGCTTCTTCAAGTTTGGTTTTTGGTTTTTGTTTTTTTTTTTTTTTCCTGTTTTTTACCTCACTTCTCTGACCACTTCCTTCTATTTAGACCTTTGTAGCTCAACTCATTATATTGTCAAATTTTACTGCCCTTTTACAGTGAGTAACAATCCCCTCTGGAATCACATACAATTTACTATGCAAAACGCTATTTAGTGCAAGTCAAGTCAATTGAATACGTCCCAAATTTTCAGTCCTGGTTGTGATCCTGGACAACAATGGTGGAAAATATTTTGCTCAGAGAGCTGTTTATCCCTGTGCTTTTTTAATAGCTTTTCCCAGAACTGTAAATCATATTCTACAGCTTTTTGTGGCTCCAGGAGTAAGATACTAATTTGCTAAGCCCCATTATCTATGCACAAATGTGCGATCTCCATGTCAGAGTTCTCATTTTAAAACTTCACAGCTGAAGCATCTGAAAGATGACAGAAGTAAAACTATAACATGCAATTGCAACAGTGTCAAAGAGTTTTTCTAAACTGCATCCCACTCTGGTTAAAAGAATGTGAATTCTGTGTAAACTAATCTCCATGACTGAAGCTAGTTTTGATCATACCACCTCTCAAATAAATAACACTTTTGATCAAATAAATGGGAAAAGTGGTTATGCATTGTGGCAACCAAACAGAAGTAATTTCAATGTAATTATCAGGGAGGGAGGAAGGAGAAACAATCACTGAAACCTTATGCTTATTACAACTCACTGAAGTACACTCTTCTTCCCTTGACAAGGAGGTTGTCAAAACAGATAATTATGGAAATGCTAGAAATAGTCTGAAAGAAGACAGGAGCTGTCACAAAAAGTTTCTTTTTTTAACATTTTACCTTCTATCTAACGGTGCAGTTCAGAAGCCACTGAGTTTTATTACTGTGTAACAAGCACATAATGCGTGAGAAAAGCAGTCATTTACTGTGGTTTTCTATTTCAAACTATTTTCAGGCTCTTGACACTAATTAAAGGAACATGCAATTCTACTTTACTTCACATGAAATATTAACATAAATACATATGCATACAAAGCAACAGTGAGGTTTCAATTTAAGCTGAGAATACTTGTAGCTATGCAGCCCTCTGTGCACTACAGAGGAAGCACCATCTAGCTTAGCAGTGAAGTGACTTCTAGTAGGAAGATCTGTGTTCACAGAGTAGCATGACTACAGGTACACGCCTGGCAATTGCAGGATAGCATGTTGACAGGTTCAGAGAGAAACCACAGTTCTCTCCATACCAGTTTCTCTGGGCATTGCCATGAGAACCTTCTCTGGTTTGCCTCATGCATTTTCTGGCACCCCAAGATAGTCTGTAACTTTATTTCTATCTCCATTCTGCAGACAAGGCCATTAACCATGCCAAGTTACTGAGGTATTCTTGAACCTCAGGGCACTGTCAGAAGTAGTGTGTAACTACAAGGTCTGTTATAGGAAAAAATGAGGGTTAGATTTCTAAATACTTTCAGGTACCTCATGTTACAGACAGCAGGTTCTTTAAAAGCCCCTACAAATCTGATGCCCTCTGAAATCGGAAATACTAAAGAAATTAAACAGAAGTTAGGCACAGAAAGGCTTAAAAACTCATTGTACGCCTGATATTTTTAAGGTTTGCTATATCCTTAAAATATGCCTCATAGTTCTTTCCAGGTTTAGAAGCTGAAGACTCAATGTGTCTTAGATACAAGATACCTACACCAATTTTGATACAACTCCCACTATCTGTGTGTGGGAAAAGCTGTCTGTGTGTTACATATGCACTGATTGTATAAAGACGAGAGACAGAGAGGTAGATACTCTATTAGGAGAGGCACCATAAGTAAAGCTTACAAGTGTCTTATGCATTCAGCCACTATCTCATTTAGGAGCTGCACCAACAGAAAATGACAATTTCATTCATTAGTATTTTTAATATATTTACATAATGCTATCTCCAATTTTAAATTAAGCTTTTTTTTTTTTTCAACGGGAATGTGATCCAGAATGAAAACAGGAGATGTAGAATGCAACAAAGCTTGTGAATGCCATGTAAATTTGCCTATCAACAAAGTGCTAAGAAGTCTCTTATCAACAAAACTGCCTGAAATCCATGAAAGTGCATAAAAAGAGACATACCCACACTGCTCCTATAGGTGTTACATTGTGTAACATCTTTTAAATATGGGGAGTTCCACTTTGGTGATGGAATAGCAACGTAAGGCCCAAAAAAAGGAGTCCTGAAGAGAAGGACTTTCCCCCTGGCTCTCAAGAGCATTTTTTCTTTCCTGCAACCAAGAGGTGAAAAATCCAAAATATAAAGATGCCATGTTTTAAATCAGGAGTGAAATATGTAGCCAGAAGGAAAAGTGGGAAGCAGGAGTGTGTGCGGGACAGCACACTTACGTAGCTCATCAACCTGGTTGACGAGCCATACTGAAAGTGGACTATGGCTCAAATAATGGAAGTGATTAGTCTCTTAAAGATATAATTTGTATGGATGAAACATCACTCCTATAAAACAACTGCTATATCCCAAGACAACTTTTGTTAATAAATTCTGACAACATTAATGCTTAGCAGGTAAACTAATTTGCATATAAAGTGATAAATTATTAAATCTGCTTCCACAAAATAGCACCTGATTAAAAATATTTTAATATTTGTAGCCTTTAATTAATTTAGAACTGTAAGCCCTCTAGACAAGAACATATTTCCTATTTGCCAAAAACACACTACATACACCTAGTTTCCTATATACGTAATGAAGAAATGTAATAGACTACTTAATTATTCATCACTTGTTAAATTGTTTAAAATATAATTTACAGCTGCACAGGAATAAAGGTAATGAGAAGTTTTCCTCAGCCAACCATATATGACCATACACAATATATATAAAGGCACAGATGACAGAATGCTATTGTAATGCAAAAATGTACATATACAAGCTCAGATTCTCACCTGTTATAAAGCAGTATGTGTATATGTATGTGTATGCACACAAAAACGCTTCCACTAGGTGCAGACATGATCTGAAATTTTCTATCAAGATGGAGTCCCTGATTACCGTAGGAACAGAATATGTTTAAGCACAAGATAAGGAACAACTTGATCTGCATTCATTTGCAAAGTTATCACCCTCATCATAACTGAGTTGAGAATGAGGCTTGGCATATTTCAAGCTGTAACAAAATCAAAAGGCAACCAACTGTTTCCAGTATCCCAGAAGCTAGCTTTTAAAACTCAAGGCTTCCAGCCACTAACATGCCTTACGTTACTGGTCAGACTAGAAATAACCATGGCAATGAGCAGCATTCTTGGGTTATGACTAGCCCAGTACACAGAATTCTAAGTGACTTCCTCCAAAAATGGGGGGAAGGCAGTGGGGACAGAGAGAGGAAAGAAATTATAAAGTATGTGAAACACTTAACACTGAACAGGTTGTCTTGTGAAGTCACTGGAGTATTCTTCCATAAAAAAAAATAGAATCTAAAGAAAAAGAGATGTAAAGCGATTTCTTCTGTGAGGAAATGAAAGCCTTATAATGGAAACAAAAAAATACCAGTTTGTGGAAGAAAGAATGGCCTGAACCCAAAACATTATCAACATCGTCAACAGACTTAGCTGGTGTCATGACCCAGCTACCTTGACCAGTGTAAGGAAGGGCAACTCACATTCATCCTCACTGAAGTGACTGACACATCATCATGATTATGAATGACGTTTTGTTGGCCTACAGTATTCATCAAAACATTGGTTCCCAAAATGTGGTCATGAGGGCTCTCAGTAAGGACAGTGAGATCCAGTTGATTTGTGAAGCCACACCTCTGTAATATTTTCAGTTAAAGTTTGATCATAGAGCTCATCGTGAGATCTGATAGCCTGAGCAGTTTGGCAACCTCTATCATCTATAGCTGAGAGCTGAATGAAAGACAAGTCTGACAAATATAGAAAACCCAAATATAAAATACTAAAGGGGGACGGTAGGCAAACAGAGCAGAGAAGGGGAAGAGAAATGTTAATAAAGTTTAACATATGTCATTTGATATTAGAAAGAAAAAAATATTATGATGGGCAAAGGACAGGAAAAAAAGGAAAACCATTAAAAAAAAATGGTATTACAGACCACAAAGTTAGGAACATAGGCACAGCTCCAGAAACTTATGCTTTAGGAATTGTAATGCTTTTTTGTGGTGTTACAATACGATGTTGACAGTAAAGTGTCATTAAGCAAAAATGCAAAATTTGTGAGCTTTGCATCCTTTTTCAGAAGTAGTCTTGTCTCCTGAGAAATATGTGAAAGAACAAGGAGATTTGTCATACAGGGTTTCAGTATGAAATATTGTCACAAATATTCCCTCGTTCCATAGCTGTCAAACAGCAATTTACCATATCAGCATTACCATCAAAAAGGGAACATAATACAGAACAGCAGCCAGTAAAGTTTATGTAGCTAAAACACTAATGCCAATCAGTCCTACAAATAGGGACCAAACGGTATTCTATATGTGCTTCACTAGTATAATTATATTCATAATGATATTGTGGTATAAGGGTTTGTGGTATAACAGTTTCAAATCAGGAGAAAAGTAGCTCATATGTATCACCCTACACTAATAAAGGAAAAAAAATTAAGCTGCACTATCACATATTTAAAATGTGACTGCAGTATTATTTTCAAAATATTAGTAAGAATTTTCCTAACATACATATATTTGAACTACCTTTTCTAATTCCGGAAAAAAACAAGTTAGAGATTACTTGAAAGAAAAGATAGCTACTTTTCAAATTCCTGGTATATCACTTCTACTCCGACAAGGTCAATGTACAGCCTTGCAGGCAGAGCACTAGCTGCTAAGTTATTTTTCAGACCTATTACCTCATGAAACTGAAGATATAAGCAGTCCTGTAACTCTGAATGCACTATTATTCCCAATAGTATTTCATTGTCCATAAATTGCTTTTTCTGGAAGGTAAAATATTTAGAACAGTATTGATCCACAGTTCTCTCACCTGTGGAGACTCCTTGCTCCCTATTTTGAAACAGAACCAACACCTCCAACAGCAGGACAAGCTTTATTGCACCAGTTCAAAACCCAAGGCTGCCCAGATTCGCTGCAGGAGGTTTATCTTAGAAAAATTATCATGGCAGTCTGGTTTATGCAAATAATAGGACAAAAGGTGTGCAACACCCCCCACCTTCAAGTATCCTGAGCTGGTAATTTCAACAATAAAAGCTGTATGTATATGGTTAGCATAAGCCAGAGCTACTTTAAAAATCTGGCCAAGCTTAGGCAGAACAACTGCTGCAGTACCGCTTCTGCACAAGTGCACAACTTCTGCACACTAGAATGAGGCAGGAGAGGGGAAAAAAATATTTAAAAATCACACTTAATACTTCCCTGAATGTTAATGCAAATAAAAGTTAATCTGCTTCAGGTCCTAAAAAGATTTGAGGATAAATGTAACTTAAGCTTCTTCCATTCACGGGTGCATTATAGCCCTTATTACCTCTACAACCTCAGTGGCAAGTGTGAAACGGAGGCAGAGAGAATTAGCTGAAAAGCTGTAAGTTGTGTGGGAGGTCATTTGAATGAGTTACGGCTGTAAACATCAACTGACAAGCTTCCCCAGGTCATCTTAACACACAGGTGGGCAGGACAACTTTTCACAAATGAGTATATTCCAGAAGATCTCAGTGACCAAATCTTTGCCTAGAGCATGCCAGCATAACTTCACTGAATTTGACACAGTTATTTCTACTGATGCAAGTCAAGTATCTGCCTCTGTGGGTGTCAGTTTGAATCTTCTGTAGTTAACCATGCCTCATCTACTCACTCATACCTAGCTGGTGCTTAGCAACTTGTAATACAAATCCAGGGCAAGTAGCATATGTGTGTGCATCTGCATACACAGATCAACAGCCTTTGTAAAGAGTGTTCCACTCTTTACAAACTCATCAGCATGAAAGACTGTAGGATATTTCCCTACTTCATTCCATAACAAACCACTTACGGAAAAAGTCATGCCTGCATCTCCCCCATCTCATTAGCACTGTAAAGTGCTAGTGCAATTTGTTTTTCTGTATTGATAAATCCACTGGCAACTGGATGTGAAATCTGCATTTTAATGTCAACTACCATGAAAAAACATTGCATTAATACATAGAGGACCTATTTTAAAAATTCATAGCAGTAATTTCAGAATTTGTTTCATTAAAGAGACTCTTGAATGGCCATGATCATCTTAAAGAATCTATGTAGATCATCCTGAAGAATTCATCTAGATAAAAGTAACAACTAAATAACATTGGAGTTTATATTTCCAGTTGGCTTTCTTTTTCCTAAGTGTTAGATATCTAGTTTTTGTATGATTTCATCAATTAGGCAAGCAACATGTAAATTCTCCAGCAAAAGTGACAAATTACTGGACAGATAAGTCTGCTATAAATTAATTATTGTAGTTTAATTACAATAATGGAAAAATTAAAGACACTTCATCTTTCTCACCTCAATGGTGGGTGGATCATTTCTTTTTTTTCTTATCCATGCTGCAAAAGAAATAAAAATCAAATTGATTATTTCAAACATCATGGACAGTATTAAAACTCAAAATTATGATGAGTTTGTAACAGAGAGCAAATGTGTATATAGACAATTACAATAAAATTTGCCGCAACCTGGCAAGCCATATAATTTCCCAAAATACTAAGATCCAGGATGTTACTTCTCCTGTCAATACTCTCAGTCATCACAGAGGGAAAGGTGGTGGTGCGGAGGGAATCAGCTCTGTGAGGAGAGCTTGGGCACAGTTTACATACCACTCTGGCTGCCAAAACAGGCCTTAAAAAGCAGGGCTCATGGCCCAGGCCCATTGTTGAGCTTGTTATAGAGCCGAGCTTCACCCTGAGAAAATGATAAGATGACCGCTGAAAAGGATGAAAAGCCTTTGACCACTCCGTAGCAAAAGGACTCCTGTATATGTCTCAGGCATTGCTAAAGCTGAAAACCTATTTATGTTAGTGCCACCTAGAATTCCTTTACAGGGATGCAAGACACAGCCCCAAACCTAACTGAAGGTCTGCAGAGCCTTGACTGTACCATGTCCTACAGCTGTGTGGGACTACCCACTGCACTGAGGCTCCCTCCATCTCAGTCAATTCATGCTGGAAAAGAGAAGAGAGGAATGAAAGCAGTGGCAATGACAATTGCCCTGGGGCTCAGGTTCTCCATGGTGAACCAATATCAATAGACTTACGCCCACTCCCATTGCAAACACTGATGGTTAGTGTGGGACTGACTGGAGGTAGCAATCCAAAGGGACCCCACTGCAGACAGAGAAGCGGCACTCCATCGGGTCTTGCTTCATTCAGCCAATGAATTATTAGAGGTAGCTCCAACTATTACAGGCATTATTTAGACAAACAAATTACTCGACTGTGGACAAGGCAATATCCAGCACTCTCTGAAAGTATCACCACCACAGCATTTTTTCATGCCTTTTCAATCCACACAATTGGTTAGCACTGGGTTCTATATTTTATAGACATTGGTCTTTTCCGCTCATATTTTTCAAATGAATGAGTAGCAGAATGCAAGTGGCCAGTAATGAACAGAAGGACAAACATAAGGAAAGCCTGTTCCAAGTGCCGAGACGTGGCAAAATGTTCTTTTGTATGGTTGTTTTGATAATTAAGAGTTTTGTTACTGTGCTTGAAAATCAGAGCAAAAATGACATTTATCATTATCACCCAGTCAAATTCCTGTTCTAACCTGCAGCTGTCTATAAAGTATCAGAAATGCTTTAAGAAGGAACTATTCCAAATTTTAATTTTCTAATACTATTGGTGTTGTATTTTGAGGGGAATGAATCAGACAGCAAGTCCAGAACACTAAAAGCTGCACAGTCATAACGTCACCTACCACTGAAAATGCAGTTACACATAGGGTGAAACACTAACGCCACTCTGCTTCAGCAACATTATGAAACTGGTTTTAGGAGGAATAGCTTCCATTTAACATAAAAATGGAATTAAGGGAAACAAAATGGCATTACACAGTTTGGAATTTAGCCATGATGGCAAGGCCAACAGACTTAACTCGAGGTTAATGGTAAAATACCTGTGATGATATGAAGCAAGGTACTACTTTTGGTTCTTGTCTATCAGATGACATTTTCTGAAGATAAGCTCTTTTAAATACCATTCTCAAACACCTTTTCTTAAAAGCAGTCCCTGTCAGCTCTTCTCAAAGGTCTTTTGGTCCTAATGAAGATGAGCCACAAGTTTACCATCGTGGAGAAGCAACTGAGCACTGAATAGTCAACATCACCCTTTCTGCCAAAGTTTTATGTTACTGGAAAGAAAGAAAGCCCATTAAGATAATCCAAAATACAACTAAATGACTTTCTATTAAATCTATGGAACTGAAAGATATTGCATGTACCTGAAGCATTTTCAAACATTTAAATTTTATGAGGATTTACAAATGCAAAATCTGGCAAGGTCAGAGACTAAACTGGCATGACTGAGACTGGCACTTCTCAGCTGGCAGCCTTGCAGAAACTCTTTGTAAAAGGACCAACAGCAATATTAGAGAAAAACATAGCACACAAGGCTTTCTTCCTGACAGAATTAGTCTTTCTCTGAACTTAGCAACAGTTCCAACAACATCCAGAAAAGCAAAAAAGAGGTAGAAGTACAGGGCATAGTGAAGAACATAGACCAGACACTAACTGATACAAGAGTCAGCTGGAGAAAAAAGGAAAAGCAGTAGTTTAAAATGTTTTGTAAAAAATTAAGTCTTAAACCTTCAAAATTTAAGGGATTACTTTCAACTAAGTATCATCTTCTGCCTTCCCATACCTTGGTTCTATCACATAGATGTACAGTACCACTGGTTTCAATTCCACAGCTCTCAGCACCTAAAAATTGCTTCATTTTTTTTAAATTGCCAGTATTTTCTTACAACATGAGCTGCATTTTAACATCAACTGGTTATAGTTAGTGATTCCTAAAGAAAAATTCTTAAAATTTGAAATCCTACAAAAATTAAGCTGCAGTTAGAAACTACTGCTGAAATACAATTATTACAATAGATTTTCTTTCAATAGCAGATGGGACCTTTAGGCAGTTATTTGATTAATGATTTTCAGATTAATAGAATACTTCTATTAAAAGATTTTACCATTTAAATATCTGCCTCAGTTTAACAAACCACAGACAGAACAGTGAAGGGTAACACAATGACACGTGTTCTGTGAACAGAAGCTGTGAAGCAAGGAACGTTACATGACACATTCTCATTCATTAATAGATCTCAATTAGTATCAACGCTCAAAAGCAATAATAAACTTTAATTTAGGAAGATTTCTCATATCGAACATTCCAATATCAGACTGTATGTATTTAAATACGCAAATAATGCACACAGTTATAACGATGTGCTATTTTTCTTTCCAGCTATAATAAGCTGGAAATGCATGGTTTTATAGGAGCTATCAACCTTCCTTCTTTCTAATAAATGTCTGAACTACAAATCTTTTTCAGTTTAACCCTAAATAACTTGCTGATACAAAGACTGGATACCATTTTCCAAATAACTACAGGTAAATTCATTTTAACATCTCTAATGAGCTGCATTAGAAAATCGTTATTTAATGAAAAATTCCTTCACTCCTATGCAACTGAAGAAGAAATACAGTAACAAAATTTACTAAAATCTCTTTATAGCCATAAGATTAAGTTAGTTAGCTTTATACAATATTCCCTCTGTGCAAATCCATTTCTGAACTATTCCACATAAAGCACCGCTCAAGATGTATTACAAGATTAAAAGCAAAGAAAACATCACCTGAATTGAGTGTATTTTAGTACACTGTACTTTAGTGTCTAATAGTTTTTTCAGTCTTTCAAAAGCAATACATTTTTCTAATAGTTCACCTAACCACTCCTCAGTCTTCGGGGAGAGGAATGGGAAGACTCTGATATATTTAATTCCCACCAGTTTTCAGGTGGTTCTCTTTCAGACAGAAAACTTAAAAACCCTTTCAATTTTTTCTAAGGTATCAACAAAATTTTGAACATCCAACATAAGGTGCAAAAAACCACCAACTCCTCATAATTCAGGCTTAAAAGAAATTAATGGTAACAATTAAAGGAAGAATGAATGTATACAAAAATACGACCAGTGATTTACTACTGAGTTAGCACTGATTTTAACAAAATCCAAGCAAATGATATCTTGAAATTAAGATACCTTGCATTCTCTTTGAAAAATACAGTCAGGAGTATACAACTTAGCAACTGATAAGCTCCCCCACCTTTCTTTGCACTCTCCATTACTCTTTTGGTCAATGCAGGTTTAAATTACTGAACAGATTTATACCACAGTTAAATACTTGTTGATGGAAACAAGGCAGGTAGGTGCTTTATTACATATTATTTGAATACCATATACACACATGCATACACTTAATTAAAATGTGTCCAGTGACAGTTATAGCTAGAAAAGATTTCCACATGAACATTCCCATTCCCTACACAAACAAACTGCCCTCACCATTGTCAGCCAAGATGTTTTAAACTTGGTAAAGTAGAGAAGGTAACGTGTGTACCGAGTGCAACCAAAACATGCCTCCCTGCCCCCCAAAGCTTTGGCAATGTGAATCATTGCCTCCTTTCAAACTAGTTATGCTGCTGCTTCTAATTTTATCTGGATGGCACTTCTTGCATTCTGTACTTATTGTAAAGCTACTTTTGTCTAAAAGGAATTTTGCAAGATAGCTGGACATTCCCTACCTTAAGACCCTTGCATTCTTTCATCAGTGCTCATTTGCATTCTCATTAGTATGCATGAGATTTTCATTGAGCTTTAAGGCTCCTACTGGCACATAACACACTGTAATGAGTGTAAAAGTGAGCATGCAAATTAAGAATCCCATTAATCATTAAATTTCACCAGGAAAGAAAAAAAACAGAGACTAGGACTAGATGGGCAATAAAATGCTGCATGAAGCATGCAATCTTATGAATCTCTATAGGTATGTAGAATTACTGATCTCCTCTCAGGAGCACTATTGACATGTCCCGAGGAGGTAGATTACACATTCTACAGAAGATGAACATTCAGAACTAAGATTACAGAAAGGTTATCTGTTGTGTGCATCCCTATTGCCTAGGGAAAGGTATGGACTCCCACTCTACAGTAAATACAAGAGGCTTCACCTAAACAAAAACAGGTAATATGTGAATTGTGCTTATGGATTACATTCTGAATTCAAAACTACAGTACAAAAGGAAACACACTTTGGGATTTTTAAAATAAGAATTGACTTAATTTTCGTTGTACAAATAGCTAACACTAAGATTAAGGAGAACACAAGGGATTATGATTCTATTCTTTTAATATTGAGCATGTTTCAGTTTTACAAAAGCCTTAATGGCCATTCAGAATGTTTGTAAAATTCACAGGTCTGAGAATCTGGGAAATTTAATCCTGGGGAGCACTCAAAACTACCATCTTCAGGAGAAAAGTTACAGGCAAACCCTTCAGGAGTACGCCCTCGGCCCTGTGTTCAGTAAACTCTCAGGACTAACACACAAACATCCTCTCCAGAGTCTGAGAAACATCTTGCACAGACTGAGTCTGTAATCTGGATGATTGGTTTATCTACTTGCTTTAGGTCTTTCTACTTTGTCTCAGTTACCTTATTACATGTTTATAACTTGATAAACGCAGCACCAAAATCAGTCCCTTAGTTTACCAGCTGTCCAGGCTGCATGTCTGAGATACACAATGAGATTTAACTCAGACTCTCTTCAAATTTCCCTACAGCCTGCTCCCACTCCTTAAGCAAACCCTTGTCCGTGATTTTATGCAAGTTCTGCTCATACAACTCATGCCCTTAAGTATTTCCAGGGACACTACTTTATTCATTTGGATCACAAGAAGCTGCTTTTCTGGTCACAGCAGCATGGTGTAGGGAAACAAGGAGAGGGAAAGGCTGCTGGGATGACTGCTTTTAAATCAGGCAGCCATTAATGATTATCCACAAGTGAAAAAACTGAGCCCTGGCACAACAAAGACAGCAAAGGTGAAAGCAACTCTCTGCAGATTCCAAGAAAAAGGAGAGGAAATAAGGCAACAGAAACTTCAGCACAGTCCTTGAAGTGAAAAGCCTGAGAAGGCTAGGCGAGGAGACTGATATTGCCAAACCAGCCAAAACTGAAGCCGAGAGGCCAGAGACGTCAAAGTGCATACACAGGATTTGGAGAGAAGGCCCGTGGAGAGGTAAGCATGTGCTCAGTACAGAGGACTTAGAATACTAAAAATCAAAATAATTTCCAGAAGTAAAGAGAACACAGAAGTAACAAATATTATAAAGCCTTCTAACCTTATATTCTTCTTTTACTGTTCAGAGAAAACAGCAAGTATTTTAGAAATCCTTCTGCAAAGCCTCAGACTATTTGCTGGAATGATCAGCATCTACAACACCAAGAATTGTAAAGTGAACACCCACAGAAAGAATGCATTGGGAATTTCAAGAGTCTAGACAGAAGATACAGAGTGAAACTTCAGCACAGGTCTTGTGGGCCTGGTAAACTTCTTGACCAATCTTAAAGAGGAAAAAATAGGGAATTGAATTGTAATGAGCCTTTCAACAAAGTGTGTCTAAAAACCTCATATTAAACCCTTCCACTCAGATAAATGGCTTCCATAGTATTATCTGAACTCTTACTCTTTCCATTTTTTCCCCATTTCTTACTCATTGAGAATTTTTCATTTTACAGAAGGCAGAAAAGTAGTGAACCGAACTTCAGAGCACTCCACATCACTAATTCACAACCCAATATATAGCAAAGGCACAATAGTTCTCTGAACAGCCTCTATACCCACAGCAGAAGTACCAGTTTTCACTTTTTAAAATTATTTTATAGTTCCACAAAACTGTTTGTAATGTTCAGTCTGGCATTGGACATAAAAATACAGGTTAGCCTTTTTTGTGAAATTCTCGTACTTTATATGTCAGAAACATGCACTATACATCCATTCTGCTTGAGGAAGGCACAGGGCAAAAGAAGATGCATGCCTCTTCTCTTTCTGTTTCTAAAGAAATTCAGCACTTAAGAGGAAAAGACAGTTACCTATCTGCATACTGTAAATTTTACTTTTCTCTGTGAAGTCTATTTGATGCTGATAAAATCACTAAGAAAAAAAAACACAGCTACAAAGATGAGGAAGCTAAGCTTTAAAAGTGTAAACGGAGTTCATAAAAATGGGACTGGCCAGTTGCCTTTTCTTCTTTAAAACAAACCTGAATAAGATGGCTTGACTTGCAAAAGTGTCTCTCAGGTCTGGCAGCTGCATCTTTTTATGCAAGTCCATACTGCAGGGTACCTGACTCCAGGGGTCTTGTACTGGTGCTTGCCAAAAGCACCCTTCCAAACAGCTGTACCCTCCCATGTACCACACTGTCAAGTTATATGGATTTGTGCTAACGTTTCTGAAGAGAGATCCAGTGCAGGCTTATCAATGCCACATCAATTACATCAGTCCTAAGGAACAGGTTCCTATAGCAAGTTGGTTGAACCAGTCTAAGACCCTTTGTGAAAGGGTGATTAGCCCACACCCATCCAAGACTGTCTGACTGCCCATGTTGTTTCCTGTTAACTCCAGCCAAGTGCAGGTAGAGTGTGCAGGTAGAGACTATCAGGTTGTATTTTTTGGCTCTGAAAAGTCAGCAGCAGGTCTTAGGTGAGAATTCATTCACAGCAGAGTTACCTGAGGCTTTATACATGCTTCTCAGTGATGGTGGTGCAGAGTGATTGCATGACAGTCACACAGACCTGAGATAACCAGCAGTAACTGGTGGTTTTGCCACAGTTGGCAAATGCTGGTAATAGGCTTGAAACACCGTTGAGAAGCTTTTAGCTGTTAATACTAGCCTTAGCTGATCATTTTAAAAAATCATAGGAATCAGTGTAACGACAATGATAAAATGCAAGCCGGGAACATTTGATATTTCTCTACTGACTCTGCTAAGGAACATAATGGGACCAAAGGTTTTTTTTAGGTATCACGTCCCTAAGGGGCCAACAGTGAGCGCAAAGGAAAGAGAATGATGTCAAGCAAGTATATTGCAATATTTCATCAAAAACCACTGTAGCTTCCATTAATCTGCAGCTCACTGACAAATTAACCACAGTAATATGTGTGTATGAGAAGGATTTTTCTTTCATGAATTCTTAAAATAATTTTCTGATCTCATGCAAACTCCCAGCAAGCAGAATATTCAATGACAAGAAATTCCCCACTTTAACTACATATTGCTTAAAATTTGTTTGCTTTAAACCTATCAACTTCTGGGAGATGCCTATATATTATTCTCCCCAAAAAGCATGCTGAATGATGGATAGACTCTGTCTACTATTTCAGGAGTTCCTTGCTTATGCTATAGTCCGGATTTTAAGCCACATTTAACCCCACACTTGGCTTGAGCTCCTACACCCTCAAGGACCAACACACACTCCCTCTCTCCTTTCTCTCTTTGTCCCAGGGCTGCTCAGCTAATCCTAAGGAACACCACTGTCATGGTTTCGGCTGAGATAGAGTTAAGTTTCTTCACTGTAGCTGATACAGCGCTGTGTTTTGGATTTAGTATGAGAATAATATTGATAACACACTGATGTTTTATTTGTTGCCAAGTAGAGCTTACACTAGTCAAGGACTTTTCTAGCTCCCCATGCTCTGCTGGGTGCACAAGATGCTGGAAGGGGAGAGGGCTCAGCCAAGACAGCTGATCCAAACTGGCCAAAGGGATATTCCATATCATATGATGTCACGCTCAGTATATTAACTGGGGGGCATTGGCTGGGGGGGAAGTCATCATGGCTCAGGAACTGGTGGCGTCAGTCAGCAGGTGGGGAACAGTTTCATCACTTGTTGGGGGTGTGTGTCCCCCCCAGATGTCACCTCTCTCTTTTGTTACTTTTCTTTTCTTCTTATTCTTAGTAGTAGTAGTATTAAACTCTTCTCATGTCAACCCATGAGTTTTCTTACATTTGCTCTTCCAATTCTCTCCCCCATCCCACAGGGGTCGGGGGAGTGAGAGAGCAGTTGTGTGGTGTTCAGTTGCTGGTTGGGGCTAAAACACAAAAACCTCTAACCTCCCAGAATTTCTTTCTATGTCCAAATTTTTGGACAAAATTTTAATCAGTAGCAGTGGAGAAAATAGTTAATTATTAACAGGTTCTCCAGCATACTACAAGATTGTGCAAGGAAGAGTATAGGAAGCCAAATACTGCTGTAAAGAAAGAAGCCCCATCACTGCGCCACCAATAATTCAACTAACCTACAAATTAACACTGTAGTGAAGGCATAATTAGGAAGTGTAACACATGTAGTTTTGGTTATTCTATCAGATCTCCCTCAGGCACAAGTATTTTAACATTTAATAGGAGAAAGACATGATCACACAGGCTTTATTTACATTTTTATTAAGTACTGATTTCCTAAACATAATTTATCCTATTTGTAAAGGGGTTACTTTAAGAATTCATAATAACTAGGCAGTTAAACAAAAGTCTGCATTACTCAAAATGAATGATAACTGACAATAGTCAGGCTTTCCATTAAAAGCATTGAACCTACATTCAATGGCAAAATTATCTTGAAATAAAACAAAAAATTTCAGGATTTACCTTCCCATTCTGTTGGAAAGTCACCCATTTCATACAGATATGCTTGACGATTTATTGCTTCTACAAATCTTCTTTCTGGTATTATCTGCCCTATAGAAAAAAAAAAAAAGGCAGTTAAATGTATTTCTATATTGTATTTAAATTGCTGATTATGTTATTGTTTTGAAAGAACTGTAGTTACACAAGTGCAATGACGTCTACAGGATAAAAAATGAAGGAATAAAATACTCAGAAAATTATTACCATCTAGATGTCAGTTTGAAATGCTATGTGTTTCAGTAACTTGAATAAAAGCTTGCATGGTCTAGAGTTGACTCGGACTATTAATAACAAATACATTTCAACTCAAGTTATCCCCCTTAATGAATCCCTCCC
The DNA here is from genome assembly GCF_949628215.1 of Phalacrocorax aristotelis. Classification (NCBI taxonomy): domain Eukaryota; kingdom Metazoa; phylum Chordata; class Aves; order Suliformes; family Phalacrocoracidae; genus Phalacrocorax; species Phalacrocorax aristotelis. Next base: position 60,488,745 of record NC_134311.1, read on the forward strand.
TTTGAGAATGCTTCTCTGAAGAACTGTCAATTAGTTTTCTACCAACTGTTTTTACCCTCACCTTGGTATTTTCCACACCATTGCTGGTGAGGGATCAGAAACTTGATGCTGTCCTCAAGTCAAAAACCAGCACTGAAAGTTCACTGGTTAGCTTTGCAAAGCAGTCAGGCCACATCATCTCCAATCACTGGCAACTGCCCTGTGCATGTGAGTTTTTCACATATGCATCGAAACTAAATATTTTCTGTGTTAAAAAACAAAAGCTAGTAGGTAGCTGTCTGATAGCGAACATTCAGTATATTGAAAGGGGACCCAGTGTGGACAATCTGGATCTACATCCCACGCACAGATTATCCTACTGCCAAAGAGGAAGAATTAAGGTTCAACTGGTGAAGTAGCACACAGCAGACTGACTGTCAGATGTCATGCTACTGTACAGAGACAGAGTATTTTAATTTGCTTTTTAAAATTAGCCGATACTGGAAGGATGTGCAAGTTCTCCATCTCTCACAGGGAAAAAAACCTAACAACATTCCCCAGGCTTCTTCTGCCAGCTTTTTCTCTTCTTGGGAAGCTGATATGGAGAAATCTGGCCTTTTAAGGAAACACAAAGAGGTATCGGCATAAAATATTTTTGTCATAATTATGTGATTAATGCAGTTCATTCCTTCAGTATGCTTTCAACAAGTATTTAAAATGAAGTTATTTTAAAACTGATAGCAGTCATCAGTTACCACTCAAAATTAATAGCTAAACTTAATACTATTGTTTGTTATTAAGTATTTAATACAGTAAAATAAGAACTTGTATAGAAACTGCAATTCCTTTTCTAAGTACTTTCTTTAGCTTTATAATATTTCTTTTTATTTTTAAGCAATGCAACATTTTTACTGTTTCAGATATGCTATCAGGCAAAGAAAATAATGTAGCATACTTTCACCTCCAAGATCAGGTATTTTTAATCAGTGTTGAAAGATACACGATTTATACTTATTTGTTTTATAAGTACACAATTCCTATGTTGAAGATATTATACTTCATTCACTTGCTTTAAAATAATTTCCTTTCAACAATACCATGTATAATTCAATTTCTCAAACTCTTAATCTACAAAGCAAAACAAAATTACAGAATTACGTTCTTCCCATACAGGTTTCCAGAAAAGCTGAAGACCTATCTAATTAGGTCTGATCCTATGTAAGTCTCAGAACTAACACTCTTCTCCACTGTTGGAAATTCACTAGATTTCACTGTTAGCACAGAACCTTTTAAAAAGCAGTCCGTAATTTGACTCCTATACAGGTAGAACAGCCTAAGTAAACTGACGTAAGCAAAAGTAATGAAGAACTGTAGTTTTCTACTTGCTTCCATGACTCGTGATTGATGTTGTGTCTTTATACATTCCCAAATAAAACGTTTTTAACTAATCTACTTTTAACAAAATACACCACTTTATCTTCTGCTACAAGCTTTTATAAGACACATGTAAAAAATTATTTCTCCAGATCCCACGCTCAAATCACATTGTAGAGCCAAACTCAGAAAGTCATTTCGCAAAGATGTTATTTTGAAGAATCATCACACAGTAGTGCTGGTGGCTTTTAAGCCTCTCTGCATTTGTGATGTACACACGACACTTCACTTCTGCCCGATTTGCCTTGTCCACTAGGTTTCTTTTGCAGACCACCACTGACAAATAGTTGACATAGACTTTTCTATTGAAGATCACGCTCAGTCCACTTTAGATGTAATTAAAACGTTTTACAGTTAAGAAGTGTGGTTTTTTTATATATGAAAGGTATTGACTGTCTTGATTTATATAGACTAATTCATTCACATGTTTTCAAATAAACACTGTGTTCTCTGCTACTCCAACTCAAGAAACTTCACTTCTAAGTATATACAGGAAGCAATTACAAATAGCAATATAAGAACCAGTATTTAGAGTTTTAACTTTAAAATTAACCTCATTTTCATGTGACCACTAGATCTTAGAAACATAGAAGCACCATTAATACTTCAAGTCGGGTTTATATAAGACACAACATATCCAAAGAATAACAGCCAATAACTTACAAAACAAAAACCAGATTACTTCAGAAAGAATTTAACAGATGTACGGAATACATAGCACACGAAATACTGAAGTAGCCAAGATTTGCAACTTTGCAGGAGTTACAAGCAGGCAAAATGGCCAAGGAGTCTAAGAAATGGACAGATCTTTCAGCAAGTGATACAGTATTTACACATTTTAGATTTATATACTTTCTTACTGTACAAATATATATATATATATAAAAGCCTTTTTGTCCCAGTCTATCTGAAAGTCAATGTGTGATGGCTGAAGTGAATTTGTATAACGGCCTGAAAACAAGAGAGTTTAAGAGAAGTTAGGCAGCCTGCCAGCATGAGAAAGGGGTAGCCAAAGCTGGCAGCGAAATAGTAAGTGAAATGTGAAGGTGTAGCAAATGACTTAAATGAATTATCTGCTAAATTTCTACAGCCATATCCATTGTCTATGAAGCCTAGAAACTGAGCCGTATTTCCACAAAAAAAACATGGTTAACTGTAGATATGCACAGATATTATGAGTATTTTAATTTTTCCGTTTCCTCCAAGGAAGAGCTCCTCTTCTATGAACAAAACATCCTAGTTGTTTCCGCTGCAGTCACTAAATCTGATATATCCACATTTACATTAAGAAAAACCCACTGAAGAACCTTCCAGATCAAAATAAAGTTAAATAATTAATAATCCCACATTTTTATTGTTCTATAACCAAATAGTTTTAAGAACTTGATATGGGAGGAATAACCATATATACACACGCTATTTTAAAGATGTCCAGCAGCCCTAGATCGATTTTCACTGTTCACAGAACTGTTATGTGAAACAGATTTCTCTGTTGACCTCCAAACAAGTTCGTCTAATGTGTACAGCTAGAACAAACTATGATCAGTAACAAGATAAACGGGACTGTCAGCAGGTAACTTGATGGTTTTGGTACCTGAACTGTGCAAGAGCCCCTGTCGGCTATAAAATACCAGTATGTTTTGCAATAAGCAGATGGAAATGGGACTCTTTCACACATGTGTATGTATGGAGGTACCACATTAAAGCAACAATTCGCAATTCTCATTCAAACTGAGTTAGTCTCAGCTGTACATGAGAACTCAGGACTAGGAGACTTTTGGCTTGCTGATTTGCACTGTCTGCTCAGTAAGAGTACATGGAGGAAACACTTTATCAATTACTTAGACAAAAGAAATTTTTTTTTAATGGACAGATGGAATATGCAGCCTTTGTTAATTAAGACAAATGGACTAAATTTCAGTTGCACAACACTGCTGTACTGTTTATGAGGAAACAAGCATTTTTAAAGCATACCTATTTACTGAAGCTGTATGTACTCTGAAGACATTAAATTGTACTTCATTTACTAATGGTACGTTATTTCACCATCAGTAACACAACATAAACTTTACCTACTGGAAACAAAGGTTTCTAACGTTTTTTTCAGCAGTATCTTACAAAGCTCAACACAATGGACCCCCATTTCTTTCCTCTTGTCTAGTAACACCTCAACAAGTTGTAGTTTTTGCTAAATATGAAGCAGTACCTAAGTTAGCAAAGCAACTGAACTACCAGCAGCTCTTCACACAAAGCAGAGAAAGAACTACTTTTCTAGAGGCAACAAAAAAATAATTATTTCCTCTATAGGTTGCAGGAGTGGCCCATCACCTTCAGAGCAAAATACAAAGTTCTCATCTCTATTGGAGGAGAAGGAAAAAAGAGTTTGTTGTGGAGAAAGGGAAAACCAACCCTTTTAAAGGTGAACATTACTTTGTGCAAGCCTAGATCACTCCTTTGGATAGATTTTCACTTGAGGGACCCTGTTCGTTTCCAACTGTCTTCATGTTAGCTCCTGGTCAGAACTGCAGTATTTCTGCAAGAATGAACTCCACCTTAGGATATATGTCAACATTTTTAAGATAATACTTTTTCCCCAAAGAATTTTTACTTTATTTTTTCAATATTTACATTTCTATGATGTTAATTAATTTTAATAACTTTCAATAGCTCATCATATTTATTTATACAATAAATCAACAGAGAAGTCTGAAATAAAATACAAAAATTTTAATATTTGCTCCTAACGTCTATCACTTACACACGTAGTTATGTTTTCTTTAATAATTCATATACTTGAGGTCATCTAAACTCTTTATGCTTTACAAAATCATAGTAGAAACTCATTTCAACTTTTAAGAGCAGCAAATAAGGCCATAGGATGCTTTGTTCTATGGTTCTGATTTCCATTAACCTCAAAAGAACCAGGATCAGTGATTTCCAGTTTCACAGTGATGCAGGATCAAGCAATATTAAACTTGGTACGTAAGTGCTGAATGAGCAAGTCCAAAAAGCTGGAAGTACCAGGCACTCAGGGTCAAAAATAATGCTTTGACAGTGCCAGTACCATAGCTATACCATCTTAGTATAATTTGTTATTTTGTATTAATTGCTGTTCCTACTACCCCACACTGCATACCAAAATAATTGTTCTCACCTTGCCCTGATTTCTTAAAGCATTTACAACTAATGTTCAGTAAGGAGGAAATGGTCTGCCATGTTTAATTCACATGGCTAACAGATTTTGCCAATACAATTCATTAACTATTATCTCTATCCCACTAACAATGCATTTGACATAATACAAAAAGGTTAAGGGTAGGCGCATATTGCAACAGAAACTGAAGACAGCCAAGATAGTTTTGAGAGAGTTTATTTACATCCCAGAAACGCTAGCCACAGCAAATTCAGAGCTTTGATAATTTTTCCCACCTTATCTCTGAGTTTGACAGTCTTCTGGACTTCAGCCCCAGCAGGTAACACTAGCCCAAACAGCATATACATTTACTGCAGCCTCTAGGCAATGTACAACCCTGCAGTCTACGTAGTTTAAACATAGATAAAATCTGACTTATGGGTCTGGGTCTCTTGGAGGTGAGTAAGCTTTTTGGTTTTATTTCTCATTAAGCAACCAGAGAAGATGTCAAATTTTGATGTGGAATTTAGATGAGAGAGTTCTAGCTTTGCCAGAGCATGTGCAACATCATTCCTTTTGTCAGAAATGGGTATTAACATAATCACAGCACATCTGATGCTGTCCCAGAAGGCTTTGCTTGTCCTCTGAAATTTCCACTGACACGGACTTTTCCCATCTTGACAGCTTCCACTGTCAGTTTCCCAGGGAAAGGGATCTGTACTTAAATCACCTTCAACAGCTTCTCTAGGATGGACTGTTTGTGCTCTGGAGAAGTCCTCACTCTTGTAAATGTGACCAACATGCACTTACAGTATTGTTAGCCTGATTTTGTCCCAAATTTTAATGCAGAAAGTAATCTCAACAAATCTGACTCTGGACACCATCTAGATTCTGCTCTTCTTACAAGCATACCTGCTAAACATTGAAGTTCTTGCAAACAAGACTTACTACCCAACTATTTACTAGCTAGCAATTGATCTATAATTCAATCCCTGGGAAAGTTATGAAACAAATCCTCCTGGGGCCATCACAAGTCAAACGAAGCACGTGATTGGGAACAGCCAACATGGCTTCAGTAAAGGCAGATCATGCTTGACAAATCTGGTGGCCTTCTATGACAAAGTGACTTGCCTGGTTGACAAGGGGCGGGCAGTGGACATTGTCTACCTGGACTTCTCCAAGGCCTGTGATACGGACCCCGACGGCTGCCTCCTGCAGAAATTGAGGCATTATGGCCTAGACAAGTGGTCTGTGCAGTGGGTGGGGAACTGGCTGACAGGCCACACCCAAAGGGTGGTGGTAAAGAGCTCCTTTTCCAAGTGGCAACCTGCCACAAACGGAGTCCCCCAGGAGGGATCAATATTGGGCCCAATGTTATCCAACACCTTCATAAGTGATCTGGATAACAGGATCAAGGGTAGCCTGATGAAGTTTGTGGATGACACCAAATTGAGCGGGGAAGTAGACACTGCAGAAGGGAGAGCTGTTCTGCAGGGAGATCTGGATAGGCTGGAAGAGTGGGCCAGCAAGAACCTTATGAAGCTCAGCAAGGACAAATGTAAGGTCTTGCACCTGGGAAAACATAATGCGGGAGTGCAGCACAGACTGGGATCCACCTGGCTGGAGAGCAGCTCTGTCAAAAGGGACCTGGGGGGTCCTGGTGGACAGAAAGCTCAACATGAGCGAACAGTGTGCTGCTGCAGCCAAGAAGGCCAACAGGATGCTGGGTTGCATCAAAAAGGGCATCACCAGCAGAGAGAAAGAAGTCATTATCCCGCTCTACTCAGCGCTGGTCAGGCCACACCTGCAGTACCGTGTACAGTTCTGGTCCCCACTATACAAAAAGGATGTGGACAGGCTGGAAGGGGTCCAGAGAAGGGCCACCAAGATGATCAAAGGACTGGGAAGCCTGCCATACGAGGATAGGCTGGGAGAACTGGGTTTGTTCAGCCTTGAGAAAAGGAGGCTCAGAGGGGATCTCATCACCATGTACCAGTACTTAAGGGGCAGCTACAAAGAAGAGGGAGGCTCCCTTTTTACAAGGAGTCACATGGAGAGGACAAGGGGGAATGGACACAAGTTGCTCTTGGGAAGACTCCGATTGGACATGAGAGGGAAATTTTTCACAGTGAGGACAGTCACCATTGGAATAATCTCCCCAGGGAAGTGGTTGACTCGGCCACGTTGGACAACTTCAAGAGCCTTCTGGACAGGGTGCTGGGACATCTTGTCTAGGCTGTGCTCTTCCTAGAAAGGTTGGACTAGATGATCCCTGAGGTCCCTTCCATCCTGTGATCCTGTGATTCGGTGAATATATACACCCTTGGCAAGCAAACAAAACCCAAATAAACCTATGCCCAGAAGGAGGACCACACATTATTCCCTGAAACAAGAGCCACATTCTTTATTTCTGAGAAAATTTTCATTTCTTAAGTGCAGGAAAATTATTTACATGCAGATGTAACAGGAGAAACTGCTCAAGTTTCAAGTATGACTGTAAGGAAATTAAAAACCTTATCACGTTAGATAAAGAAATTTTGCCAATTTTCCTTAAAGTAAACAAGAAAGACTTAGAACAGCACCTTCCAAACAAGCAACAACTCAATCCTACCCTTTTTAACCCAACACAACACAAGTAATGTTGCAGGGTAACCAGGCCTATATTGATTCATTCTGATTTGATACAGCAATTTCTATCTTTTGTTTGCTAACTAGAATGATTTTGATGCTGTTAGCTTCTTTGTTTCTTTGGACAGATATATTCTGTATTTAGCTTAATGCAGAACAAGCTTATCCCTCAGCCCTCTGAAAAGACAATCTGTCAGACATCTAGAGTGTCCGGCTGCAACATGATTCCATTTTGCAGTTAAAACCAGCTATGCATATTAAAATTTTGCAGTTTGACACAAATGGCAGATTTTTTCTTCCCCTTTTAAATCAAAAGGCCTATGCTCGTGAGGGTCATTGGTCCACGCTAATCACATTTTTGCTTAACCACTCCATTGCATACATCCAGTAAGTGACATATTGAATGTATATAGACATATGTACATATACACATTTTCTGTGACCCATTACCTAATTATGCTTTCAGAAAAAAAATACTGTAACATAATATGTGTAAGATAGGTAACAGCAATGTTCAAATGACAGTTACTCAGCCAAAGTGCTGATAGTAAAGACGTGGCATAGACCAATGAGACTTTGGAAAAACACTGACAAAATTAGCAGGAAGGACTGGGGTAGGATGGGAGTGGGGAAGAAAAAGAAAAATAAAAAAGAGAAAAAAATTTAAAACGAACTCTGAGTTTACAAAGTGCATTTGCTGTAGTTAAAATGTGCATAATGAGTTAAAAAAGAAAACAACACAGGCTTTGGGTTTTATTGTTTTTCAAACGCCCATGTATCCCTCCACTCTCCTAGTTGTATGTCTATGATATATTTTTGAAGACCTCCCTAGTCTAGGACTCTGCCCTACACGTGTCTGTCAAGAATGACATTTTTCAAAGGTGATCTACAACAGCAGACCTTGCTGAAATCAGAAGTAGGTGTCCTCTCAATACACTGTTCCTCCATTCAGTTTACTAAGACCAACCATATAGTACCACATCATTGTTAGTACGGTTACCTTTACTGAAAGAGCTTAGTACATTTTAGAACCAAGTCTTCAAAGGTGATCTTCAGAATGTTTCTCAATTCAAACTTTAAGCAAAATTTAGTAGGAAAAGGGTCCCAGAAGTAATTTAAACTAATGATTAGAGAATCAAGAAATTCAAAACACTAACATACAGGTGTCCCACTTTCTCCTTCAGACCGGTCTTTTAAAATTAAAAACCGTATTTCTGCCTGATTGCTCCAACTGCCAATAGTTTAACCATTTCTATACGGATTATGGCCAAATGTATTTAAATGTCTCTTAACTGTTTGCTGAAGTATAGACAAGTATTTTTTTCTAAATTAAAACAACTTTTGCTATGGAAAGCTAAAGTTTTAAAGAAAATTTACAATAAATGTTTCATTTAAATATTATACTTCTGGTTTTATAAACATCATCAAAAACTCTAGAAAGTATTCTAGCTAATCATTAATGGAAGATGCCACTTTTTACTTTGGACTTGGCAGGAGGGAATCTGCAAGGAGCAATCTGATATTTTTATGACAAGTAAAGCCAAAACACACATGCACAAAAGTCAATGAGCTTTCTATTGAGTTTAATGGCATCAAGCCACAGCCAGAAATACAAAGTATAAAATACATCAAAAAATCGATACAGTGTGAAGAACTGTCCCTGAAGAATAACCAGGAGCAGGTCAAAAATTTATGGGTAAGATTCAGAGACAGAGGCAACAACGGGAACCTTGTGGTTGGTGTCTACTACAGGCTGCCTGATCAAAGGAAGCATACCGACGAAGCCTTCTTCCTCCAGCTCTAGCAGGCTTCGCGCTTGCAGGCTCTCATCCTACAGGGGGACTTCAACCACCCCGACATTTGCTAGAAAAGTGGCATGGTGAGCTGTAGGCACTCCAGGAGATTCCTAGAATGCACTGAGGATAACTTCTTGAGCCAGCTGATAGACAGCCCTACCTGAGGGAATGCAATACTAGACCTGATGGTCACCAATGCAAGTGAGCTCTTCAGTGATGTCAACATTGGAGGCAGCCTGGGCTGCAGTGATCATGCACCAGAGTTCACACTTCTGAGCGATATGGGAAAAGCGAGGAGTATAGTCAGGACCCTAAATTTTAGGAAAGCGGACTTCCAGCTCTTCAGTGAATTAGTTAGCAGGACCCCCTGGGAAACGGTCCTCAGGGGCAAGGGAACAGAGCAAAGCTGGCAGATCTTTAAGGATGCATTCCATAAAGCACAAGAGCTCTCAGTTCCCAGGTGTAAGAAATCAGGCAAGGAAGGGAGGACACCCACATGGCTGGGTCGAGACACGCTGGCTAAACTAAAGAGCAAGAGGGAACTGCACAGGCAGTGGAAGCAGGGACAGGTATCCTGGGAAGAGTATAGGGACACTGCCCAGCTGTGTAGGGATGGGGGTCAGGAGGGCCAAGGCATGGCTGGAGCAAGATTAAAACTGGCCTTAAATATAACAGAAGACAAGGAAACCAGAGAGTTCTCTGGATCCAAATGTTCTGCAGTATCTTCTCTACAGCCAAATAAGCAAAAAAATAATAAAACCCCCTCACCACTCCCCATAAAAATCGCCAAACCCTCAGCTCTAGCCAATGACAGCAAGTAAAACAAGGACCAAATCAGCATGTGCTCACAGCCCAGAAAACCAACTGTATCTGGGGCTGCATCAAAAGCAGTGTGGCCAGCAGGCTGAGGGAAGTGATTCTGCCCCTCTGCTCCACTCTGGTGAGACTCTACCTGGACTGCTGTGTCCAGCTCTGGAGTCCTGAACACAAGAAGGATGTGGACCTGTTGAAGCAGGTCCAGAGGAGGCCACAAAAATGATCCGAGGGCTGGAGCACCTCTGCTATGAGGAAAGTCTGAGAGAGTTGGGGTTGTTCAGGCTGGAGAAGCAAAGGCTCTGGGGAGACCTTATTACAGCCTTCCAGTACCTGAAAGGGACCTACAAGAAAGCTGGAGAGGGACTTGTTACAAGGGCATGTAGTGACAGGATGAGGAATAATGGGTTTCAACTGCAAGAGGGCAGATTAGATAAAAGAAAGAAATTCTTCACTATGAGGGTGGTGAGGCACTGGAACAGGTTGCCCAGAGAAGTTATAGATGCCCCCTCCCTGGAAGTGTTCAAGGCCAGGTTGGATGGGGCTTTCAGCAACTTGGTCTAGTGGTAGGTGTCCCTGCCCATGGCAGGGGGTTGGAACTAGAGGCCCTTTAAGGTCCCTTCCAACCCAAACCGTTCTATGGTTCTATAATTGTGGGCTTCTGAGCAGTCAACATGTATTCACCTACATCTGTGTCATAAATGTATGAAAAAAGGCATTCTGTGTTCTGTATTTACATTTTAGGATTGACAAATTTAATAATCTGGAAATGCTAAACCTGTAACTTCCTGAGGGATCAGAGCCCATGGCTTTTATATATGTTTAAGCAAACCTTATGTTTTGAAAGCCTGGTATATCCAAGACTCTGGTGGTGAACTCATGTGAAAACACCTTTTAGGGCAGTTTGTCCAAGTAGCAAGCTCCTTCAGTGGAGATTTAAAAACCCTCTGCTAAACGCCCATTGTCATTGCAATCCCCAGGCTCTCTTCATCTGGTAGCAGGATGCACCAACACCAGTTTCTGTTCCCTGCTCACTGAAGGACACTACAACTTTACAAAGAACCACTGCTTTGTAAATGACTCTGCAATAAGCTTACTAGAAATATCCAACATTACATTCTTTTTGCAACAAAAGTGTAAATGATACTTGTACAAATGTCACTTCCTCGTAGAGCTGATGGATGCTTGGTGCTCTGTCATGCGGAAGCTTTCTCCCAACTGTTCTTCTGGTTTGTTTTGGTCTATCAGATTCAAGAAACAGTCTTCTACGAATTACTGTCATAATGTGAATAAATCCAGGAATGAAGTACTGAATATTTTCTGTAAATGTATGAAAAATGGCTTAAAATGGGGATTTAGCATGTATAAAGGGAATTTAGCAAGCAGATAGAAAGTGTACAATAACTTGTACTCTAGAAATAAAAACATAATGCAGGAAGATAAACAAGAAGGCAGCCATGCAGGGAAAAGAAATGGGGAAATGACAGCAAGGGTATGAATTGTAAATGAAATTAAAAGAAAGTTACAGCTGTGGAGAACATCAGTTAAGCAATATGACCCAATACAGCAGCGGTAACAGTCTGGTTTGGATGATTAATTATATTTCAATTACAAATAATTTGCCAAAGCTCATTTACCATCTCCATTTTTTTTCAGAATAAATGGAATTATTACAGCTAGCTGCACATACACTCTCAAGGAGCTAATGCTATTTCTGTTTTTTAGGAAGTTCTAATAAATTTTACAAAAGGATTATAGGTTTGAGATTCACAAAGAGAATTCAGTCTTATGGTCTGAATACAATTACAGCTGATACTGTGTATAGCACTTGAAGGATTAGAGAATACTAATACTGCTATTTTATTATGTTTGCTTTTCTTTGCAGAGTATAGGGGAGAACGCTCATGTATTTCAGCCATAGTCAACACAGGAGTGCAACTTCTAAAGCTGCACTTGCACTATTCGTATACGTCAAGACAGAGCATTTTAAGAATGTAAGAGGTATATATATACATAAATGCCACCTAGTGCTTTCACTAACAGAAGTCTCACAAATACAGACTCAGATGAAAAAGTGGGATGCAGATACATCAAAGTAACACAACAAATAAACTCCTACTGTAGTTAAGCTGCTTGTTCTCACCTTGTGTAAAGCAATTACACAAAAACTCTTGCAAACTTCGCATGTGAGCAAGATGTGAATAGAGGTCCTAATATTTCAGACTCAGGAGGTAGAAATGGTCCCCCTCTAGTTGGAGGTGTGGCTGAAAATCTGAGTAGAACAAGACTGTGCTCCTGACCCCCTCTGCAAATGTCACAGTCAACTCAAGAAACACATTGAATGAGTATATTCTATTCAAATAAGCCTGTCAGTTCATCCAGATGGTGAAAAGCTTCTCTTCATAGCTTGAAATATGGCTTTGGGAAGAAAACAAGAAATACTGTTGTAAAGCACAACGAAAAAGGTGACAAGGGATGAAGCAGTGGGTAATATCAGAGAACAGGGCCTAAACCTGGTGTGGTCCTCTCAGAACACCACATGTGGAACCCTGCCAGTCCGCTTTGCATTTCACTGTCATTTTTAGCTAGGGTGATGACCACCAAAACACCGTTTTCAAAGGAAAGCTGATAAAGGGAACAGGTTAGTGTAGAGTCAGAGGGACAGCCTCTAGGCAAGAGAAGGACTGGCGTGATCTCAGAAAAGAGTAAGAGCTCTTCCTTGGGAGAAGAGGAAGCAATTTAATACAACAGGACAAATGACTACAGCACGACCCTGAACACACAAATGGTTTGCAGTGACGTCCACTAACTGTAGCCTACTGGAGTCAAGAGAAACACTATACAGCTTCAAGGAAGTAAAATACCTAACAAAAGACTGAAATAAATGTAAATAACAGTAGAGACTGCCAGGGCCGCCAAGTAAGAAAACATTTCCCATTTTGTCATGCAGCTGGGTCTGACACGAAGTTTGTACTTTTATAAATAACCTCATGGCAAAGATATGTTTTGTGAGGTGAGGCAGCCACAATTGACACAACCAGGTAAAGTGGCAACCAGAACTCCTTTTCCTCAGCTCTTGGATAAAGCAACCTAAAGGGCTGTGAAGACACAGACACCGACATGACAAATGCTGTTATTCCACAGTGTCCTAGTGTGCACACAGGGCACTGCTGCCTAGCTGAGAACACAACCACGGGTCTGAAGGGCTGAACAGCAGAATCTTGCAACCATGTTTTGCATCCAGAAGTTTTAATCATGCTTTATATAAAACAATACTGAAGTTTCTGTTTGAAAATGCAGACCTTTCACTTGGATTGAGCTTTAAATGGTTCCAAAGAATCACATTTGAGATGAAACAAAAATTGGTATTGGAAAAAAACTAAGAACATGAACATTACCTGACCTGTGAAAGAAGCACTTATGTTGAACTGATAGCTCAAAACATATCACAAAAATTCCCTGTGCTTCAAAATACCGGTATTATGTAGCACGTACGTATTGCAGTAGTGAGTTAAAACAAAAGTATGTTATCATCACTTATTTCCAACTTGAAAGTTAAATTTTCTACTCAAGATAAACTAACTGAACACCTTACCCCATAAGCAAATCATGTCTTTCACTGTAAGACAGTAAAAATATTATTGAAGAGGGCTTAATATTACAGATATGACATGGTCTTTATCATAGGGGTATACATCCTGAATCCAAACCTCTCATTTCTGTTCTAAAAAAGAGAGGAAATGCCCCATCATTTGTAATTTATAGTAATTATTATAATAGCGTTTGACCATCAGGATCCTTAAGAAGCTGGGTAGACAGTTAACAGGTCAAAAAACTCCCCACAATTCTACTCTTGTATCCTGATTTGTTTAAAATGTATGACGGCTGAAAGGTGGGGTGCTTAAAATGAGATACCTAAAAAAGGGTGTACACTCATTCAGAAACAACTTTCTAAACATGCTTCTGACTCACTAGTTTGACACTTGAAATGTGAGTGCAACATATTTTCATCTTCATCACTCATTGTATTTTTATTTACTTTCAAGTTTGCTTGTAATTACAACAGATTTCTGGTATGCATTTTCACATATCTTTATTATATACATATGTTACATATTCAATATTAAAAAGTTATTGAATTTTAAAATAGGAAATATATTGGAACCATAATTAGTAAAATGTTTTGCAAAAGAATGCTATACTAATGCTTATAGCAACTTAATTGTCATTGTTTTTCAGGTTAGTATGTACTTCTATAGATTTTAATATTTGAAGTTTGCAAAATGTCATATTTCATTACATATAGGAATTTTTTTAAACCTTCACTTGGTTAGAGTTTTAAGAAAAATAAGTATTTCAAAGGTAACTAGTTATTTTTAAAAATGAAATGAAACAATATTTAACAGAAAGTACAACAGTTTAGTGGATTAACATTAGCAACCTGGAATCATTTATCTTTAAACTGCTGAAAATTTTTGCCTGATTTAACTCTTACCTTACATTGTCAGGTTACTTTTAAACCTTTGCTTAGAGAGTTTTTTTTCTTTAAGCTGACCAGTACTAATCCATTAGTTGAAGTATTTTCCAGTAACACTGACTTTGGAGAAAAAGAAAAAACGTTTTAGCTGGTTTTGGTGAGCTCAGAATGGTGTAGGTGGTGAAGAAGTAAAAAAAAAAAAAAAAAAAATCAAATCACATTGCCAAGGTACTGCAGCAGTGCCTGACCTGTTTTCAAAGCTACTTTGAGCAGACAAAGGATAAATTGGGACAGCAGGGAGCAAGAACTATCTGAAAGACCCGAGTCAACTCATTAGTTTATTTTTCTACTCAAATCTGAAGAGTTTCTGTGGTCACTTTGCAAGTTAGAAAAACAAATGCACATGCAAAAAGCAACATGCAGTCGCCACGTAACAATTTTTCCTACTTTCTACTTCCACAGTTCCAGTTAACTAAGCAAATTTTAGACTAAACGGTAAATACTGAGGTCCATGGGCATTTGCAATAAGTGCACACCTAATCATCAAGTATTTAAATACTCAGTTGTGTGCCCATTGATTTTAGAGTATTTTGCTGTTACTAGAAGCTAAAGCACTCAGTGCAACTATTGTAGCCAGTAAGCACACATAAAGGTTTCTACACGAAAGCATTTATGCTGGTGCCAATGAAAGAAAAGAAGAAAGCCTGCCTTTGGACTGCAATTTTTAGACTTGCATAGCTTGTAATAACCATAATAACAGTTGTTTGATACATGGAATTTATGACCACTGAAAGAACAAGCTGCGAGGCTTATGAACTCTACAACCAAAGAACTTCATTTCCAGGTACATCAAAGGCTCGTAGGTTCCTAAAACATATTTTAAATCTTAGATGTAAAATTAAAGAGAGTTACTTTACTACACCTAACAGTTTAATCTCTAAAACATAAACTCTCAGAAATAATGACATTCATAGAGATTCTCATTATTGCAAAGTTATTCAATTAATCTCATTAGAATTCTGAATAATTTCTTTCTGGTTTGAGCAACTATGTCCCTGTGATTTTATATTAAGATATCACACAAACTCTTTCATTCTTAAATGTCTCCATAGACTAAGAAACCTTACTGATATGAAGACTAAACAAGACTTGTCTCTAATCATACTAAAGCACAGCTCTGCACTGTCCAGCTACGGAAAACTCCCTTAACAGTTTCTGACCTCAAAAGAAAAAAAAATTTACTCTCCTAAGCTTGGCAAGACATGATGGAATTGCAGCATAGTATGGCGCGGGTGCAGACTACTAACTATGAGGAAAAGGCTTCTGAATACAACTCAGTAAGTATAGCTGCCTTGCTACACATTGGGAGTTGCATGCATAAATCTCTGACATCACGATGAAAGAAAACAGATACACAGTAAACCTTCCCATTGTCTTAAGATGCAAGGTATTTTGAAATGAAGGTGCTAATGGAGTTAGAATCTCTCAAGGATGATAACAATGATTCTGCTTCTATCAAAAAGAAGATACTTCAAAAATATTTAACCTGCCCTCCCACCACCCCATTCCTTCCATGAAATCATGAACAGACAATAATATACACAACCTTCTAAACAGAAGATAATTCTGTTCAATTTTATTATACTGTTTGTCTCAGTGATGTTTCTTACTAATTGTTTTGGCAACATGGACTTGTTTTTGTGAAGGCGTGTTTGCTTTTTAAGTGACCAATGTAATGAGAGTTGCTACTCAGAAAAATAAGCACAGATCTTGCAGAGCCTCTCCTATCTGTGTGTGTGAATGAATGAGAGGGAGCACTGCCAGAGATGGGACAAGATTTTCACCCCTAATAAAGATGACCTACTTCTGCACATTTCTACAACATTCATTTTCCATCCTGGGCATTTATTATAAAATCAAATTATCTGTATGATAAACCTTCTGTAATTACCAGTAAGAGCCTTATTTTTCAGTTTAAGGACACTTGATTTGCAGTTGCATTTTGCATACTGTACAGATGACTAAACATCTATTTAAACATCAAATTCAGACATTTTTAGTTCAAATCAATTAAATTGAGAAATCATTTCCTTCTGGCTGACTATATTTTTCTTTAATCCTGGTCAATGTAGGACCTTATTACGAGTAATTTGCTACTATAAGGCTGAGGAAAAAATGCTAGCCTCACAATTTTTGTCATTTTTCCCTCACTTCCCCTGCAGGCTACTACTGTTGATGGACTTTATGGAAATATAAATTCAATCAGCAGCTGCAAATTTCATGAGACGTCCATCTTCATGCTGAATTTCTAACTGAGTGTCAAAACAATCTGTGGATTTCTCCCTGATGAAACACACTTTGAATTGTAAATTTCTGCAATTTCCTCATGTTATAATTCGAGCTGCACTAAAATAGAGCTAGCCCAGATATAGCACCTACCAGCTTGAGCCAAGGCGTTTTTCCCCTCATTATCTCTAACATTGAAAGGGTTAAATAATAACTAATGAAAAATGACCTGTTTTTTTTCTTTTACATAAAAAATTAAATAACATTTTCTATTCTTTGTAGTAGAATATAATAGAAAGGCCTTAAATATATTCTAAATGGTCCCAAATCAGTTATTTGAACCTGCTATTCATTTTGCAGTATTTTGAGTGATAAAACGCGAGAAATTAGCTGCAATAAAACTTAAAGAATTTCCTTTAGTGTCAAAATGGTGCAATAGATTCAAGGAGAGCAAGTTCAGTTCACAGAGAGAGTTTGTTTCTTCTAAATCTTGACTTACTTTAAATGTTGATGGATAAAATATATATGTAAATTACTAAAATTGAAACTTAGTACAGTATTGAACAGTTTGCTGTTCTCTGAGTACCGTACAGCAAAACACAATTTCTGATTCAATTACTGTTTCTTACAATAGCTTAGAAAGTACAAATAACCTAACAGGTATATTATAGCAGCTTAATTATTTTGCTTTAGAAGCATACTTGTTTCCCTCTTTTGTAGATAATAACATGAAATATGTAAAACAATACCACTTTTCCTATTTGCAAGCAAACCAAATGGTCTGTTTATTACATGTTCTTCTCATCTCCTTCCCATATATAAAAATACCATTCACAAAGAGAAATTCACTGATAAAAACAATTTATTGATTCATGTGGTTAAGAACTGGCTGGTTTTCTATTTGTTTCTCCTCTCCAGGAACAAATAAGTGTAATGGGGTGGGCTTACTGAATGTATTTCACTAACGCTGAAAAGAATGATTGCGTTTTGGATGTTTCAATACAAATACCATACTCCAAAACACAAGACTGTCTGTCAGTTTACAGAAGAATCCAATGGGGCACTTTTATACAGGTAATTCCCAAAACGAGGAAAGAAACCTAAAAATGAGCAGCTACAGAATAATTCTTTTACAGAAGACTTCCAGCGTACTGAGGTTTTATCGCAGCTTTTTTTTGGTTAAGCCCTCCCATCCCCTCCTGCTTTCCTGCACTGCATTCTCTTTAGTGTGAACTTGAACTACGTGAACGTTGATCATATTATCAAACTCTCAAAACTAACTGATCTATGCAATTTCCCCGACCAGTTTCTTAACCTTAGGTATTACTGACTGACTTAAACCAAAACAAAACACCACCACAAACAAAAAAATCCATACCAAGAAAACCTGTATATGTAGATAAATAAGCTTTATCTCAAAAAAAGGCCCAAGGAAAGAATGCTGGCATACAGCCACAGAGGGACACTAGTTAGGTGAAATCTTACACTCCGTCAAATAAGCAGGACAGAGGGGCAAGTCGCCCAGAGAAAACTACTGGGCTCCCTTTTAACCCATGCTTATTAAACTGACCCTTATAAACTTGCTATTATTTCAATGAAAGCTCCCTGCTCAGCATAACAATAAAACCCCCACTTTTTTTGAAACATTTCAACAGACCTTTGGTGTTGCTTCGTTGAGCCACAACATCCCAGACCAAATAATACCAGGCTTTTATTTCAGTTTCACAAAATCATATATTTATTAGCTTTAACAGCAAAACAAAAGCACACACACCGGTCTCTTCTCTAATGCCAATAATTTAATACAGTAAAGCAGATGTTCTGTAGCACACACAGAGTTTCCAGTCAAAAGCTTTAGCTACTGATTCTGCTAGGGTAGATGGCAGATTGTATTATAATAGCTGAATGTATTATAATAGCTTTCATTGTAACAGCTTCTTGAATATTGCATTATTTAGTTACATTTATCTGTGGAACCTGCCAGAAAGGAAGGGAGGCATAACAAGAAAATCTGGCTCTATTTCTCAGAAGTATCCAGAGTACTACTGATAGAGGTCACGGTAATATATGTGAAGGACTGGCACCAAGAATTCATTCTAACTGTATTAATATATCATCATGGGGCATTTGCTCCTGTTCAGTTTTAGGGTTTAGCTTTGTCTCACATTATTTCAAAACCTCACCTCTATTTCTCTAAATCAATTACTTCTATTTTATTAATATCTTTCATGTTGTAGGCCATGATGCTTTACTAAAGTGCGGAGTGCTGAAGCACTTCCAAACGGAGCTGATTAAACTGCCATCTAACACATATAAGTGCAGAAATTTCCAATTTCTGTGTGGGCTCCGACATGCCAACTTCCAGCTTCCTACCAAAACTGAAAACACCAAAAAGTACTCTAAAACCTAGGCATGAAAATGAAAATTGAAAAGTGTTAATACACAACACAGCTTCACAAAAGAAAACTCACTGTAGTGCAAAACCGACAAATGCGATCCCACAAAACCTAAGATGTGCAACATATTTCTTCAGTGCCATCTTCTGGCATCATAGTTCCAGCTACTAAACAAGCGTGATTTTTTTTTTTCCTTCCACTATAACCTTGCAAGTCGTCAGCATATCAATTACATATGTATGTTTAACAAGAACAGTAAACTTATGCACTTGAAAAGTGCATTAATCTTGAGTGAAATAGTTTTAGAATTTTATGTCAAAAGTTGTATAATAGGGGAATTCAGTCATCTATGGATATTTAAAAAATGCATCAAGTAGTAACGTCACAAGTCAGATAAGCCTAGGATTAAACTAAACTTACATTCTAGCAAGGTGTCACAAGTATTACAAATAAACGGTCATTTTTATGGCATTGAGGTACACCACCTCTAGAAGTATTCACCTCCTTCCATATGCCCCCAAATTAACATATTGAATTACTTGACTTTCAACTACTTGATTGAAATACTCGACTTCTGACTCAGAACTGAAGATATGTTTCTGGGCTCAAAAGTTGGTTATTTTTTTCTGAAAATATAATTGGTTGTTCTAATAAAAATATTGCCTTCTACCTATAAACCTTGTCTTGCTCATCTCTTAACAATCATGGCTAAAATTTCACCACAGTATTTTCCTTGGCTTTTCTACTCAATAGCCAATAATATTA
This sequence comes from Phalacrocorax aristotelis, assembly GCF_949628215.1. Taxonomy (NCBI): domain Eukaryota; kingdom Metazoa; phylum Chordata; class Aves; order Suliformes; family Phalacrocoracidae; genus Phalacrocorax; species Phalacrocorax aristotelis. Next base: position 60,508,452 of record NC_134311.1, read on the forward strand.
AAGAATTGATTTAGCTTTTTTATTAAATAACACCTCTGGCACACACACATGCAGAAGTTCATGAAGACCTCCTTTTTCCGACCTTCTTCCTAAAGCAACTGGATAAGTTTGTGAATTGCAAGACAGCTAACAAGGCTTTGCTTAGAAAGGTTGGTAGCACTGCCACCTTGTGAAGCTCACTTTTGTTTTAAAATACAGCATCATCATTGACAGTATTAGAGGCAGGCAAAGGCATGAGTGAAGTGAATCATAAAAGGGGCTTGATAAACAAAAGGGCTTGATTTGACTCTGTTTTTGTAACTCTCAGTTACTTTTTCAAAGGCACTTTCTAACATGACAATCTCTAAGTAAGGTAATCGTTCCACTTACAAAACTCTAAAAATGTCCTCTTAAAAATTGCATGAAGTTTAACCAAGCCTTGTAATGCAAAAAATAGTTTTCAAAACAAAAAATATACAGCAGTTAAAACTACATTATTTGCAGGACTGCCACCTAATTCACCACATGGCATAAAAGATATGCCCTCTCTAGGAACATTAACTTTTGAACTTTCTGTACAGTCTCCATTGTTTATGGCATATTAACAAGGAAACATGGGAGTGATACACAGAGAACAGTTTAACAGTGCAACAGCAGCAAGTTGTCCCGTGGGATATCCTTGTACTTAAATGCTCTCAGGAACAGTTTGTGGAAAATCACTTGGACACTAGCAAGAATGGAGAAAAGAAACAGCATGGCAGCTTGAAAACTATGTGTCTTTTTGGAGATACCTTGGCTCTTAGGTGCTTGCATTTTCATCTCCCTTCTGCTTTTCTTTCTCGCTGTGGCCTCTCCTGTTGCCCATGGGGAGAAGGAAACAGAATCAGAGTGCTTCCACAGCTGCTGGATCCATAGAGAAAACTTGTCATATTAACCAAGTAAAGCCCTAGTGAAATTAAAAAGTGAATGGAAATCCTTGTTTTATCCCTCAGGAAAAGACTTACAACAAGCATTGCTAGGATGTCACCTATATGTCACCTATAAGAACATTGCATCACCCCAATACACACAAGGTTCATCTTTTAAAAGAAAACATGGTCAATCTCCAGTCTCAAAAATAGGCCTCAGTATAATATTAATTTGTGTGTATGTTTCTGGAAAGCCTTGCATTCCAGAAGTGTTGCAGCCTTTGCAAAACAATATAAATAATCATGTTGCTCAGTGAGATTCAATGTCATTATATTGGATAGATAGTCTGGAAAGCCTCATTTCGAGTAAGGCCATGGTAGTTAATGCAAAATCGGGCAACTTATTATCCTATTTCTGTGATACTACACATTAAGTCTCATTTTCAAATATTTTCCATCAATGAGATGATCAACAATAATTTTTAGTCATTAAAAAATATCCTAAATAGTTTGTGTGCAGAATGTGAGAGAGTTCTGCACAGCTTTGATACAACAGGAAGAAGACAAGCATTAAACTTACTTTTTAGGTATCTGCCATCAAATCCTAGCCTTCTGTGCTCATTAATATTTACAATTGCATTCCTAGTCCCTCCTAAAAGTAGCACACATTTCAATGGTTGTTTCATAAACCTGTCTTTCTTTCACTTGCTGCATCAAAGATTAGCCCAAACACCTTTCCGTTATTCTTGTATTTGCTCTTAAGGGAAAAAAACACGCCAACAAACCACCACCGCTACCAACAGAAAACTATTTCACAACTGCTTCAAATGACAGTGCTTCTCCTCTCACAAACTTCCCTCCCTGGAGTCCATGAGTCTCACAGAACCTGGCAGCCAACAATGCACACAGAGATGTTAAAGGCTCTCTAAATTGAATTGCTTTTGTAATCTGCATCACTAATAGCAGGCTCAGAGTACTGCACTGATGAAAAAGTATAGAAAGGAAAGCACTGAGGAAAACAGGAATGTGGGACTTCCTTATACAGAGGTGTGCACAGGTTGACAACCTGTTAAGTCAGGTGGCTGAACTGCAGGAAATGGTTAAGAGGCTGCGCAGTACTAGAGGAGCTGAGGCAGAGATAGACAGGTGGCTTCAGAATCATGTTCCTGTGGCAGACACTGCCGAGAATGAGGCACCGTGGACCCTGGTGACTCACAGAAGCAGGATTCCACATCAGCCTGCGCCCTCCACCATCACAATCAGAAAGAGATATGAAGCCTTAATGATTGAGAACACCCATGAGCAAGGTCTGCAAAGTCCCCTGCAAGGGGAAACTGTACCAGCAACATATAGTGGACATTGTAAAAAGAAACGACGAGTGCTCGTGGTGGGTGACTCTCTGTTGAGGGGTACTGAGGCACACATCTGCCAACCTGACAGGGAGTCATGAGAGGTATGCTGCCTTCCAGGAGCCAAGGTCCGAGACGTGGGGGAGAGGGTGCCACAGCTCACCATGAGAACAGACTACTATCCACCACTACCATTTCATGCAGGCATGAATGACACTGAGAGCTGTAACCTGGGTAAAATCAAGGAAGACTTTTGAGCCCTGGGGGAGCAAGTGAAAAACGTTGGTGCCCAAGTGATCTTCTCTTCCATTTTGCCAGTTCGAGGGAAGGGAGCAGCCAGAAACAGGTGCATAATGTATATCAGTTCCTGGCTACGTGGCTGGTGCCACCACGAGGGGTTTGGCTTTTATGACAATGGGGTGTTCTTCAATTACGAAAACATGCTAGGGAGGGATGGAATCCATCTCTCTAAAAGGGGTAAGGGAATCTTCAGCAGTAGGCTGGCTAACTTGGGGAGGAGGGCTTTAAACTGAAGGACCTGGGAGGTGGGATCCGTTGCGAAAACACTCACACCAGCACATCCAGCAGGGGAGTAAGTCAGGCCAAGCAGTGTGGTGATAAAGGTTCCTTAGCTGTTTCCCAAGAGGTGAAAGAGTAATCACCTCAAGTGTATGTATACAAATGCACGCAGTCTAGGTAACAAACAGGAGGAACTGGAGCTCGGTGCCCACTCAGAAGGGTATGACATCATAGGAGTAACTGAAACATGGTGGGACAACTCAAATGACTGGGGGATTGCAATAGATGGTTACAGGCTCTTTCTTAAGGACAGGCAGCGTAGGAGAGGTGGAGGAGTTGCACTCTACATCAAGGAACACCTTGAATGTATCGAAGTCAACTATGGTGATTGCGACTGCTCTATTGAATGCCTCTGGGTTAAAGTCAAAGGGGTCATCTCCAAGCAGGACCTCACAGTGGGCATCTGCTATCGACCTCCTAACCATGGTGACAAAGCCGATGAAGTGATATTTGGGGCACTAAAGCAAGCTTCTGGCCAACGGATCCTGGTCCTGATGGAGGACTTCAACTACCCAGACATCTGCTGGAAGAACAATATGGCAGCTTGCATGTCATCTACCAAGTTCCTGCAATGCATCGAGGACTGTTTCCCGATACAAATGTTAGATGTGCCAACCAGGAATGAGGCGCTGCTGGACTTGCTATTCACAAACCGAGAAAACCTGCTTTGTTTTATCTCGGTTAGTGATAGCCTTGGCTGCAGTGATCACAATATTGTGGAGTTTGGGATCCTGCTGAGTGTGCTGAAGGTCAGCTCTGAGACAAGGGTTCTGTATTTTAGAAGAGCAAACTTCAGTTCACTCAGGGCTCAGCTGGGAGGGATTCGATGGGAAGCTTCCAGCGAAGACAAAGGAGCTAGTGAGTGCTGGGAATTCTTCAAGAACTCTCTATTGGAAGAACAAAGCCAATTTATCCCCTACATAGGAAATGGAAGTAAGTGGAACAAGAGGCTCCCTTGGCTCAACCATGATCTCCTGGGTCTACTCAAAACCAAAAGAAAAGCATACCAGAGATGAACAAGTGGAGGATTATCCATCGAGAACTACAAGGGCATTGCCAGAGTGTGCAGAGATGCAGTTAGAAAAGCAAAACCCCAACTCAAATTGAAACTGGCTGTAGATGTCAAAAATAACATGAAAGGTTTCTTCAGACATGTCAACCATAACCCGAAAAAGAAGGAAAACATAGGCCCACTGTTCAACAGAAAAGGAGGGTCAATCACCAATGATGCTGAAAAGGCAGAGGTCCTCTACACCTTCTTCACCTCTGTCCTTACCAACACTGTCAGGTCCCAGGCTTTGGGAAAAAAATTACTGATTGATCCAAACACTGACCCACCATCAGTGAAGAAAGAGTTAATACCTGAATTATTACAGGAGCTTGACCCCTACAAATCAGTGGGTCCTGACACCATCCACCTGAGGGTGTTGAGAAAGCTGGCTGACATCATTGCAAGGCCACTCTCCATAATATTCGAGAAGTCGTGGAGAACACGGGATGTCCCCAAGGACTAGAGGAAGGCAAATGTTACCCCTATCTACAAGAAAGGCCCGAGGGAGGATCCGGGTGACTACAGGCCCATCAGCCTTACTTCAATCCCTGGGAAAGTTATGAAACAAATCCTCCTGGGTCCATCACAAGTCAAACGAAGCACGTGATTGGGAACAGCCAACATGGCTTCAGTAAAGGCAGATCGTGCTTGACAAATCTGGTGGCCTTCTATGACAAAGTGACTTGCCTGGTTGACAAGGGGCGGGCAGTGGACATTGTCTACCTGGACTTCTCCAAGGCCTGTGATACGGACCCCGACGGCTGCCTCCTGCAGAAATTGAGGCATTATGGCCTAGACAAGTGGTCTGTGCAGTGGGTGGGGAACTGGCTGACAGGCCACACCCAAAGGGTGGTGGTAAAGAGCTCCTTTTCCAAGTGGCAACCTGCCACAAACGGAGTCCCCCAGGGATCAATATTGGGCCCAATGTTATCCAACACCTTCATAAGTGATCTGGATAACAGGATCAAGTGTAGCCTGATGAAGTTTGTGGATGACACCAAATTGAGCGGGGAAGTAGACACTGCAGAAGGGAGAGCTGCTCTGCAGGGAGATCTGGATAGGCTGGAAGAGTGGGCCAGCAAGAACCTTATGAAGCTCAGCAAGGACAAGTGTAAGGTCTTGCACCTGGGAAAACATAATGCGGGAGTGCAGCACAGACTGGGATCCACCTGGCTGGAGAGCAGCTCTGTCAAAAGGGACCTGGGGGGTCCTGGTGGACAGAAAGCTCAACATGAGCGAACAGTGTGCTGCTGCAGCCAAGAAGGCCAACAGGATGCTGGGTTGCATCAAAAAGGGCATCACCAGCAGAGAGAAAGAAGCCATTATCCCGCTCTACTCAGCGCTGGTCAGGCCACACCTGCAGTACCGTGTACAGTTCTGGTCCCCGCTATACAAAAAGGATGTGGACAGGCTGGAAGGGGTCCAGAGAAGGGCCACCAAGATGACCAAAGGACTGGGAAGCCTGCCATACGAGGATAGGCTGGGAGAACTGGGTTTGTTCAGCCTTGAGAAAAGGAGGCTCAGAGGGGATCTCATCACCATGTACCAGTACGTAAGGGGCAGCTACAAAGAAGAGGGAGGCTCCCTTTTTACAAGGAGTCACATGGAGAGGACAAGGGGGAATGGACACAAGTTGCTCTTGGGAAGACTCCGATTGGACATGAGAGGGAAATTTTTCACAGTGAGGACAGTCACCATTGGAATAATCTCCCCAGGGAAGTGGTTGACTCGGCCACGTTGGACAACTTCAAGAGCCTTCTGGACAGGGTGCTGGGACATCTTGTCTAGGCTGTGCTCTTCCTAGAAAGGTTGGACTAGATGATCCCTGAGGTCCCTTCCAACCTGTGATTCTATGATTCTGTGATTCACACTTATGCCAATCTTCTGATGTACCCAATAGAATAATTTATTTTGAACTAACTCCAGGTTCCTCTTTATAGTTTGGCCAACTTTCTTATGCTGTATCTCTTTTTAATAAGCAATGTCACCATTTTTTACCCAGGTAATTCTTCATCTTAGTATCCTCTTTCCTACCCCCATTCAGTTCATCTAGTTGGACTATGACTTCCTATCTCGTCACAGGCTCAAAAACAGAGTCAATGCATTCTTGAACCTCATCTCACAGAATTTGAGAGAAAACAGCTGAAATGGCTCAATACATTACAGAATCACTTCAGAATCTTTCTATCCCCACTCCCTCACTTACAAAATGCATCAGAACCACATTATGGTAGTGTCAGTCCACGAGCTTGCCATCTTCTTCAGGCAGACTATCAACCCTTGCCTAGAAACTACCTCCTATATACAGTTTCAATTTCACCTAGCTATGGGTTATTAGTTAATAGAAGACCTAGTTATGAGGTCTTCTATTACATAAGATTTCAAGGTAACATCTTTATTTTAAAGTGCTTACACTTTAAAAATATTAAATAGTGATATTATGACTTAACCTACTGCATAAACTTTAACTACAGTTACGTAACGTTAAAGTTCCAGTCTGCAAATAACTCCTCAGAAATAAATTTGAACCTCTTATGAAGAGGCTTACGATAAAGCAATATACAGTAAATTACAAACTTTGATCTGAGAATGCAAAATGTTCTAAATTAAGAGAAATATCAACTTCATCATCTGTGAGCTCCTTCAGCATGACAGAAGGCGAGCCACGGAACACAGCAACCCTGAGAAAAAGGAGCACATGCAGCTAATTCAGTGGTATGCCAGCTACAGATGAGCAGCGTAGTCATACAGGGGTAAAACGTTACTGCTACTTGTGAATTGTTACTAAAATTAAGCACAGTGGTTGCTATACTTTTCATACCTTGAGGGTGTAAGGGGGAAGTAAGTGCAAAATCTAGTGAATACTGCATACATATCATAACTTGCCTGGCCACTACAGCACCACAGAAATTACAGAAAAACCACCTCATCATCTGAAACAGGTTGATTTTAAGTACAGAATTACTTTTTAATCAAAACTGTACCAAGAGACACCTGGGGAAGTGGGACAAAATAAAAAAACCCAACAGATTATGCTGTCAATTTTAGATATGATAATGTGCTTCAGAGGTAACACATTCTTCTACATGACAATTGAACAGATGGAATTTCTCATTTTTTTTTCTTAACTGGACCAATACTTATAATTCAAAGTAAGCTGAAAGCTACTCTCTTCTAAGAAGCAGGTGCACCACCCCAAAAACAATGAATTGAATGCTGCAGAGATTAAACTGACATTATAATATCATTTTTGCAATACTTCAAACCAAATGTTCAAGGAACAACAGACATTAGTGCACAGTGCATTAATGTGAGAAAAAAATACACATTCCATATATGGTGGAGAAAAAAAGAATAACAACTCTTCAGCATAAGACTCCCCTGAATATTAAATGTCTATCCATTTCTGTTCCCTTTCCGTCCTCTGAATTTTTATTGCTTCAAAGACCAGCTGTAAATGGACTAAACCCTAAATACCAATCACTACCCAACACTGAAGCTCCCATTGAAAACTGCTTTTTTTACCTCTTTAGTCTCTCTAAATCCATTTCTTTCTAACTATATTAATTACAAAGTAAAATCTGATTTGATAGAAGTCTTTGTCCTCTCTCACCTTATCTCCAATGTATGCTGTTCAGTCTTTCATGATACTTCCTCTATATAGCCTGTCAACAACACTGCTTTCAAAAAACCGCACCATAATCTTTCTTGCTATAGTTAAATTTTCTCTCTTGCTTGACTTGCTTGGCTTCCAGCATTTTCTGGTGTGTCAGCGTTTTGAACAGCAAGATAAGCTAGAAAGCTCCAGTGTACTACAGGATTGGCAGCAACTGTTCTAACAGCTGCTCTCAGAAATACATAACTAATAATTATCTTGCAATACTTCCAAGGTTACTGCCTCATGGCACTGGCTGTCCTTGATCCCCTCATCTTTTTCTGTATTTCATCTCTGGAGACACTGCAATCTTTGCAACACAAACACCCTTCAGACATATATTTTGTAGTACAGAATGCCATAGCACAATGCCAATCTGTCATGGCTTGTTTCCAATACAAACGATGCTGAGCACACTCCATAGGTGTTTTGAGTTTACTATCAGGGTTCACCAATCTCATACAGAAAACCAAATTCTTCCCTTCTAAGAATTTCAAGACTTGCCTCCTCCTGCCTTAAGAGCTCTCTCTTTCTCTCTGACACCTCCAAACAGATGCCTGATCTTCATATTAAAATTAGCATGGCTAAAACAGATCTTATTCTCCGTTCTTTCCCCACAATCATGATGAAGAATGCCATCACTCTTCTCCTTTCTTTCTGGTAGTGTTTTAGAATTGGAGCTCCAATTCTCTATACTCAGGAACTCTCTCACACATATAGTTTCTTTCTGCATATGATTTTTTCAGGAAAACTTTCCTGATTTTCCACACTACTAAATCTGTCATCCAGGCTCAATTACTATGACATAAGTTTCTTTTGATTTGGCATATGCCTCCTACCCTAGTCATGGATTTATAATACTGCTGCAAAGATTGGTTTTCTAGTCAGAAACTGTCAGCATTTCAATTCTGTCTTTAGACCCTTCACAGGATCTCTATTTCTCTCTTTGGCTACAAGCTACTTCATTACCAGACTCCTCCGAACTGTCACCTTCTCCTCTGTCTTCCTATAGCCTGAGACAGTTGACTCCTATCACATACAGGTCTGTATCAATCCACCTAAATTTGTTTTCTGCCTCCTTGGCTAGACAGGAGATTTCCATGAATATCCACAAACTGATTTCAAAATTTTCCTTTATCTTCTATTTTGCCATGAAGTATAAAAAAATCTTCAGCAACTCAGGCTGCAGATGGGTTACATTTTTGCTAATGAGGATGACCATACTATCCATATTTATCTGAAGTACCTTTTCTTATGCATAAACTTTAAACACTTTGGATAAAGACTATCCTTCTGTCTAAAGGACCAAGCAGGTACTCAGAGATGCAAGACTATGGTTTGTGGCTCATAAGTGTAATACACCTGCAAATAAAAAGAGTAATACCTGAAAACAAGTTTAAACTACATGGGTGGGAGAAATAGCACTGCAATAGCCAGGAAGATAACACAAAACTACAGAGGCTGTTCTCGCTCTTTGCCCATAACTATAACCATAAAATACAGCAAATTTTGAAGTAGTATTACAGCAGGGTGTTTTTCTCCTATTAGACCAAAAATTTGAAATAAGTGTATATAAACAAACACATTTCACCACGTCGCAACTGAACTTCATTCTTCTCCTAATGCAATTCTGGTTTATTCCAGGTTCAGAAAGAGGCGCTTCTTTTTAATATTTTTTTGGTAGAATATGGGAGAAAGAAAACAGTTCCCTACATAATAAAATTGCAGTGAGGAGGAAATTAAATATTTGAGATTGCCTAACTTTTTTTAAAAAAAATACATTTGAAGGGAGAAAGATACAGTAAAGGGGGCTGCCAGAAGCAATGACCAGGAATCATCACTCCTATTGTATTACACCAAGCAATGTCAGCGTTAAGAGTAAACATGCCTATAATCCACTCAGCAGCATATATAAATCCCCACCTCATCAATATGCAGAACATATAACCTAGTAGCTGTAATTCTAGCATTAAGTAATGCCTAACAATATTTTGTCTAGACTGTTCAATACATCTACTCTTTCTAGCCAGCCAGGAAGCCAGCCACTGAAGCCATACCTGGTCTCAGGACATGCCCCCCAACAAAGGAAAAAAAAACAAAAACATTTTTAATGAAAAGTCGCTAAAATTTATTTCCTTCCTTCATGCATCTCTAAAGAGGGCCTGCATTTGCACTTTACACATCTGGACAGAACAAAGCACCACACTGAATTTGCCTTTGGCTTCCACTCTGCAACTATGACAGATTACCAGTTTCTTATGTTTTAGCTCGCACTATTTATTTCCACTTAATTTTCTACTTATATTTAGTTAGTTGTACTCCTACTTCATGTTATGCCATACCTTCCCACTACAGAAGGATTTCACTCATGAACTCTGCACCCAGGGTAATACATCTGCGGGGATCCAAGAACACTTCAGGAAGTGAACACAATCCATTTCACTCAAAAGAGGCCGCGAGACTGCAAGTTGACATATTTTTATCACTAGGTCTGGTAATCAAGACAAAGGAGCTTGTCTTGATTGTACCACCATTTCCATTACAATCCCTTTTAAAGAATAGCAACCAAGCTTTAAAAATTTGCCCCAAACCAGATTACTGAATGTATTCAAACTGCACAGTAAGCAGAAGTATGTGGATATTGGTAAGCAGTCTGAAACAATTAATATATAAACTTCTTGCTATTCCAAACTTTTAAGCAAGGACAATTCAGATTAATTTGGGCAAACTGCAGAAGATTTTAGAAATGTTTTGAGCCAAAAAAAATTGTTCAACATAACAGTTTTTCCATCAGAACAGATTCATACCTTCTAGCAAGGAATAACTAACACAAATCCCTGACGATCAGTGTCCATCTTCACCCACCGTCTGATTCATTCTTCTCCTTATGTGAGAGGGTGGCAATGTAGGAAATTCAGGAAAGTGCAGCTGTGTCTTCCTGCTGTTCTTCACGGTAAAGCCCACAATCCATTGAAGCAAGATATTCATAGCAGCAGGCCTCCAGAGTGAAAACTTAGATCATTCTTTAGATGTGGACATCCAACAAAACAGTATCTTAGTCTTCCATCTTCCCTTGGGTGTTTGCCTTTTCTCCACCCCCCCTACTCCCAGAATTACACTGATTGTGGTAAGGTGACTCCCATGGTCAACTAACAATATTTATAGCTATGCAACCATGTGACAAAACTCAGTGCAGAGCCTTTTTTGGGTCATGAGGTAGAAATTCATATTAAAAGAATTAAAAGTCCTGATTTCTTAAGTGCTTTAATAATTTACATATGCATTAAGAATCTGTGATGAATATTCTTCATACAAAAAGTTACCACACAAACTCACTACAAGCTTAGAGACATAAAGATTATGTCTGACATACAGACACAATTTGTAAAAACCTGATAGCCAGCCAGTGCACAGCTGTCTCTCAGGAGGGTTAGGATGTGTTACTGGTTGAGGCTCGCTTTCTTTTGTAGGCGTGACTGGAACTGGCTCCAAGGTGCTTGAGTGACCCATGTTTGTTCTTTGTTTGAACTGTCTGCTCACCAGCTCCCTGAATGTTATTAAAGCAAAATATCAAACATAAAACAACTGGCCATGCAACTATGTGACTTATGCAATTAGCACATTTCTTGCTGCTTTTCTGGAACACTGAGGCTGTTTTGGTAGGCTGTTGTTTGTGGTAAGGCATTCTAGGCCTCTGGTTTGGATTAGCCGCCTTTCTTTTACTGAGGTGAAGGTGTGAAGCCCCAAAGAAACCAAAGAGACTAGGTCAGACCTATGGACTGTACTGAACTGCCTTGCTGCACATTGGAACAGCAGAAACTAGGCAATCAATTATTCGTCTTTGAAAGAGATTGCCTCTGTTTCTGTTTCAGAGGACAGAGTTAATTGCACTCGGGAATACTGTGGCTGTTGCAAAAGTCTAAAAGTTACTATGACCTCCAAAGAAACTGGGCCTTCATACCTTCTTCCCCCTCTCAGAGGAAAGCAGTGGCCTGACACTGACAATGAGCTCCTCAGTATTACCTTACCATCGTACAGGATCTGTGCAGACCATACAGACCTTTGCTCCAGATGAAGGTAAGTCAAATGTTAGCAGAGATTCCACTGTCAGAAACTTTCTATAGTCTGTTAAAATCCTCAGTTTGGCAATCTTCTTTCCTGGTGAGAGGGTTAAATGGCTTCTTCCAGGACTGGAAAAATGTTTAATATACCTGCCAAAATTCCCTGATCACAACAACAAATCAAACTAAACTTAATATTTCAGCAAATACTACCACTCCTTTCTCATATAAAAGATCCATGTTTTGTTCTAACACAAAACAAAAACCAGAATCTCATAGGTGATCCTATAAAAACTGACTATTACACAAGGTGGGTTGTGTTCCCCTGGCAAGTCTCTTGGGTTCCCCTGCCCATAGTCACCAACCTCCTACGATGCTTTTAGCTCAAAGGCTCCACCTTCCTCCTTTGTCCCAGCTTCACAGCTCATTGGACCATTTGCTCATCTTTTTCTACTGTGATTTAAACTGGCAGAACAACAGGTCTCATGAGAGCCACTGCCAGCTTGAGGGAGAGAAGGTAGGGAAAGAACAAGATCTCTCCTTTTCAGCAACAGCAAACTTATGTGAATCAACTGAGTCAACCTCACTTCACCTTCAGGTTCACAAGGGATCCTGGCTCCAGTTTTCTGGACTTTATCACTTCTTATCACATAACTGGGTCAGACCCAAATCCAGGAGCTGTCCATTTTCCAGCTCTGGCTTGGAAATTGCTTACACGACATGTGTTTTTGATCCGAGATGAGAGAAATGTCACAAAGCCAGCTGATTTCATAAACTACTTGTCATTTTCCCACTTAATTATTTCAAGAACAACCTAGGAAATTTTGGTGCCTCACACTGAAGCAATGCCATGATTTGCTTACAGACACTGTATTCTTAGTCCTCAAATCAGGAAGGGACTAAGCAAACTTTTTTTTTTTAAAATGAGAAAACATCCATATACCAATGTCAAGTATGTTTTAATAGCATGGACAAATGTCTCTTTCATCTGAAGATATTCTTACAAAGATAAAAAAAAAATTACACCAACTAAAAAAAATCCCAGCCAGATAATAACCACAACTTACTTCTAAAACTAATCTCTTTATTATTTTATAATCATTATACTAGGTTCCATTCAGAATTTTCCTTTGCATGATAAGGTAACAGTGGCAAAGTTCCCAATGCTATTACAAATATAAGCTAAGAAAAAAAATACTAGTACTTTGCAAATCGCCACTGGTTATTTACAGACAGGTAAAATGAACAGTGCAGCCCTTTATTCTTTAGATTTACTAAAATCACTCCACACTGAACATGGATCAGCAGTTCAACTAGCATTTAAAGCTAGAAGAGCCACTGAAAGTAGCAGATCTGCCTTGTTCCATTTCCTAGGTGCTTTTTGCTCCCTTACGCTGTTGCACTTGCACAGCTTGTGCCATGAACCAGAGCAGGTAACTACTCCTTCTGAAAAAATTAAGCACACTATGTTATAGAGATAACAGACCTGGCACAAGGCTGCAAAAACACTTGTAATAAGAAAGAGGTAGAGGCACATCTTAGAAGACAGAAGTGAGCAGCCAGACAAAGGACAAAGACTGCTCTGCCTTTTTTTGACAGAAATACTAGCTTCCACTAACTCTCAGATCAGATATTTATTTTACCATGGAAATAAACTTTGACGTTAATTTTACTACAGCCAAGTAGTTTCCCACAAAATGGAACCATGAACAGTTTGGTTTTTGGCAATTTTTTAGAGGCCAGTGTTTCCAGCATCTTGCTTAGATCAAGTATTCACAGTATCTCAGCAGGTATTTTGCAAGAATGGCAAAAAGCTAGGTTAAATTCCGGAAGAGAACAGACATTCCATCATTGACTTCAATGGAATCAGTTTCTTCTAATTTCTTACAGAAAAACAATGAAAGTCTGTTTTATAATAATCTGATGTAGTAAGAGAGAAAGCATAACAGATGGGTCTGGCCATGACCAAGTCATCATTTACAAACAATCATTTCTTGACTGACTAAAAATAGAAAAAGATACATTACATCCACTTAAGAAAGTCATATCACTAACTGAAACATTCACAGCCCCACAATTAGAGGTTGTTTACATAAGGAAAAACCTTTTAAAGCTTCTAGAAGATCGGTTCATCTGAAGTTTAAAATAATATGTAGTTTCGATATTGTGATGACTACACGAACCACCATTCAATATTTCAATTTCTAGCTACTATGTTAGAAAAAGTCACCACTTCTCCAGTACAAGTAGGCAAGATCTAATAGGTAAACAGACAACTGTAACACTACTTTTAGCTCTAATTTTGAAACAGTCTTTGTAGAGTGCCCTGGTAACCAGACTCTGAGGCTTCTCTCTTGCTTTATGTGAACCTTTCACAGATCTTGTATACCATGAAGCTCTTCATCACTAAAACTTTTTTTAAAAAACATTTCTTTCAACACAGAATGAATGCTTGTTGACAGGGAAACAAGAAAAGCTGCTAGATACAAACGAATTAAGCTAACACTGAACACACTGTGCCCTGGCCCTATGATGGTCTGAAAAAGTAGTAGCAAGGACCACCTTGAGTAAGGGCACAGGACCACCAACAAGACAATACCTAATGCAAGATGATCTGAAGTGGTGATCCAGGGACCAAGCAAACAGTACCACGCCACAACATCCTCACAAGAATGACCAAAAATTGGCTTATCTTAAACAACTATCCTTGAAGTTCTTTTAAATTGCAAGGTCTTCTTAAATTGCCCATGTTTTTTTCCACACACTGCTACTGTAAGCTGTGCCTTCCGAATTTCTTGTCATTTCTTCAAAAAATAATCTTTTGTGATTGGTTTGGTCACATCAGCAAAACAAGTGTTCCTTTAGTACCCTGCTGCTGGTTGCAACTGCTTGAGATAACTGCCTGCAGTCCTACTGGAAGCCATAGATTCTGCCACTCTGCATGACTGGGAACTTTACTTCTCTCCTGGTCAATTCCTAATTGCCCAGTCTGCAGGAGCAGCTGGGAGGCTACAAAAGGAAGTCCTCTCTGAAATCCAGTTTATTGTACCTATGATGCTAAATTAAAAAGATGTTCAGTTTCTCTCTTATGCTCCCTACATTCAGAGAAACAATACCAACAATGCAGCTCACTTAAGTTTAACAGTGCACTAGTAAATTTCATTACCAACCTACACGATTAAACTTTATACTAATCAAGCATGAGCTATACTCCTGAATGAATTCCTCCCCTGCTTCAGGTGGAACCTCACCCCGGCTACTATCAGCCTTTGGGGTAGTGTATCCTGATCCAAACAGCAAAACATGATAAATACTATTGCAAACCAAATGGGGGCGGGAGATAAATTTAATTTTCTACAGAACAAAATATGAAGGAGCAACTGCATTCAGTTAATTTATCTTAGTTTCTTCACTATATAATATCTTCCTGTTACAACTTAAATTAGACCATTCTTGACCATACTAATGAGTTGCTGCTATACACTAAGCAAAAAGAAGAAAAAAATCAATACTGTTTATGGATAGGGCTGAAAAAAGTGGGCAGGACTGTGAGGCTGGGGAAACACCGGTAACATTCTGCTATTCTAAGCTGCCTCCTTCGATCATCTTAATTTAAGATTTCCCAGTCGAAAAGAGACAGTTACTCCATAGCACTGGAAGCAAAGCCTCAATTTATGTCCTGGACCTTTCTGCATTCTTTTTACAGATAAATAAATGACTGACAGGAATATATAGTTACTATTGAGGGTGTGGGAAATCCAAGTTGCTTAGAAAACTATGGTGTTTGGAAATTCTGCATGACAGGAACTTCTGCTGCAAGACTGGAATAAAACCCAAGCCAATGTAGACAGGCTGCTAGACACAGAAGTACCTATTTGCCAAACAGGCATTTTCTTCCAGCGTGGTTTCAAACACCACCCCTGTACAAATACCGATGACATGCAAGTAATGGACCCTTACATAACTGCACTCCCCATTCTCTGTTAACTATAACAATCTAACATTTTTAGCTGAGGCGATGCCGCTCTCACTGACATCCATTTTCACTTTCTCATTGGTTATCACTGACTGGATGTGACCCCCTTTCCAGTACATTAGTTCTGCTAGACTAAAGTCTGCTATGGCTAGTATCTTCAGGGTGCTCCTCAGGCACTGTAGTGGTCATACCACGGCATAGTGCTATATATCTTTCCATTCTACCTTTGTGGTTGTATTTCTGTGGGCCAACTTTTCCTCATCCCTGAGTTCAATATTTGTCTTACAGGTACAAAACATCAATCAGTGCACGTGCTTCGTGAGTTCCAAAGCTTGTGACATTTTCAGTTCCTACAGCACTGACTACTGCCTGCAGTAGTCTACCAGAATGCACCCATTCTTTGGCCTCTCCTGATCAGAAGCACTTTTCATACTGACTGTAATTCCCCTTGATGGTCCCTCCAGGTCACCTAGACAAGGGAGGCTAATCAAATTAGTCCTTTACTTCAAGAATGGTGAAATGATAATCCCTTGTGTTTCATATGCACATGGCCATAAATAATGGATACCTAGGAACTAAGATCCTATCTCCCTGTTTCGTCGTTTCCATTTCCTCAGCCTGTTGTGGTCATTTTTAAGTATTCCTCCCTTCTGCGCAACTCCTGCACCCAGAGGCAGAGCATAAAATTGACTCTTCCCTCTCCTCAAAGCAAAGCAGTTCTTATCTCTCTAAATCTGCCCTTAACACTACCAAGCCTCTTATGACAGAAACTTCATTTGGTATTTTAAAAGATCTATAATGAAAACAAAAAACTTATGGTATAAAGCAGAAGTCAAACCTAATTCCTTACCACCTTCTCTGTTCTTCAGAGGAAACTGAAAAGGTTACAGTGGCCCGCAAGGTAGCATACCAACCTTCCTCAGCTCCTTTCATTTAGCCTCTCTTTTACTACACTTTGTCAACTGCACCCTTTTGTTCAGCTCTTTACCCTTCTGTTCTCTCTTCAGTTTTAAAATAATAGTGTAGCCCCTCCACTTTTATTTCAATGCTTTAATTTTTTTTCTAGTCTTATTTTACAGTAATAAACCATTTCTAAAAAGATATAGAAAATAAGATACCAGTAAAAGTGGACATTGGAAATTTTCATATGAAAGTCAAAATTAACAAAGTATTGGGACAGTATTTATAATATGGTTAATCCAAATTCATATAAATAATCAGCTGAAATTAATCATACAGACACATTGGAAAACGTTTCCTGTACCAGCTACAGACACACTTCAAGTTTCTTTTATATAGTAAATCTATTCTTTAGTTTGCTAGTACAATTGCAAACCCTAAAGCTTTCTACAGAGTAAGTCATTTGTTCTTATATATATTAATGACCAATCTTTTTTCCCTCCTTTTGAACAAGAAAAAATAAGTTGAATTCTCCATGTATTTCAGGATAAGGAAACTAGAAGTGATAGAATTTAGCCACAAAGGAGGTGTGACGATATGCTGACAATCCTCATTGATATAACGATCATGTTTGTAACACACATAGCTCTAGTGATTACGTTCCAAGGACGAAATACAGGCAAGACTCCTGAGTTTCATAAGCCCTATTTCTGGGACAATTGTCCTTCTCCTGCCATTGTGAACCCACACAGGCTCACCTGTGCTAACTTAGGTTGGAATGATGTAGTGGTGAGTCACACCACTTTTTAATACGCAGATAGGAGAACAAAGCACGAGCAACTTCATCAAGACAGCACAGGTACCCTATAGATATTTTAACTCTTAGAAAAGACATGCCTAATGAAATATGTTTGTAAGAATTACCAAAAGGGCTGCTGTTTTGACCCTGCAGGTGGCAGCTGTTTAAGTCAGGAGGATTAATAATATCAAGTGAGTTTTTTCCAGCTATTAAAAACATGTATCTGTACAGCACTTCACTGCTTCTATCTCTGTATAAAGTAAACAGAAAGCTATTAACACAAGGAAATTTTTTAAAAAATATTTGTTACTATCTGATTTTTGGCCATCAAACAGACCTCAAAACCACCCCAAACCATCACAGACCCCCCCTCCCACCTCTACTGCAAGAATCAAAACAGGTTCTCAAAACAAAACAACAATAATTAAAAGTAACAACTGTACAGCATATAAAACATAATTCTGGCAGGAAAAATTCAGCAAGATCAGCATCTCAGTTTAATATCAATGCATACACTGAAGATCAAACCTGGCCATAGCAACAGATAACATGCAAGTTACTGCCTGTCCACATGACTACTTATTGCTACTTCTCGTTTTCAAGTCAGCAAGATTAACGTACCATGCCTGTTGTCACTTCACTTCTGGCAGCTGAAGGAAAAACATTTCACTGAACCCGAACACTGTTTTTCAATATTAATGCTTTTGTAATCTGCAGTGAGCTCTTCACAGCGTAATTGCTTTACCGCATAATGTATCACCCAGACTGAAAAAGTATTTTGTCATTCCGGAATTACTGTCCCAGAAGCTGGCAATCTGCAATGTAAGTTTTATTCTGTGCAAACACACATACATGCAATTCTTTTGGAGCTAGGTTTCTCTGTTACGTAGCTTCGCCCCGAAGGAACATTAAGTGAGCTGTCAGTATGCACTGTTTCTGAAACAACGTTGCCACCATCTGGACAAACCTGCAGCTGCCAGCTATCACTGGATGCGAGAGTATGCCTCTGGAGAAAAAGTTCCTGTGTGAAAAAAAACCACTTTCTCAATATACTTATGTCTGTATCCGAAATATTTAAGCCTTTTAAAATTTGGTTTCATATTCATTAATAAAAATTCAAATTCTGTGTTTCCTTAGTATCTTAAAAATTAGACATGTAAAACTAAAATGAGTTAGTTAGATTTCCACCAACACTTGAAAAACTAGATTGCAAGACTTGTTTTTTATATTCAGCAATATTCTGTAGAATTATCTGCAACGCTTGATAATCAGTTTAAAAATGCTTCATACAGTCAGAGTCAGTTTGTCTCTTCCTCAGACTTCATTCCTGTTAGTGAGAAAGGTAATATTCAAGTCAAAAGAAAACCAGAGCTCTAACCCCAGAAGTTACACTTTGGAAATAAGATGTTCATTCCACTCTACCCTATTCACTGTAAAGCACTACAGGAATGTTTCAGACTAGTCTTCAACTTAAAATTTTATTTTATAGCAAATTTTGAAAAAAAAAAAAAATTAGAAACTCTAGTCCGCAGTTCTGATGCACAGGAAGGCAACATGTTACTGTATAAACCAGAAAACAAGCAGCTACAAAAACAAGCACAGAAGATTCCATTATCTCAACAGAATTGTAAATTTTTCTAACTTTAAGAAAAAACATATCTATTTTTATTGAAGCCTTGATTCAGTAAGATTAGGACATCCTACATGCTTCATGCAATTGAAAAATTAGTATATTTTCCTTACATCTTTTTCTTATTTGCACATTTCTGGTTTGTAGAGAAAAGGAGTTTACAAGACACAGGCCTTTTATGCAAACCTGAGTGGGCATTTCACATGAACAAAAGGTTTCCCACAGAAGTGAGTGCTTACACTCAATTAGCAACAAGGTTTACAGAATCGCAGAATCACAGAATGTCAGGCGTTGGAAGGGACCTCTGGAGATCATCTTGCCCAACACCCCTGCTTGAGCAGGCACACCTAGAGCAGGGGGCACAGGACTGCGTCCAGGCGCTTTTTGAATGTCTCCAGGGAAGGAGACTCCACAACCTCCCTGGGCAGCCTGTGCCACTGCTCTGTCACCCTCACAGGAAAGAAGTTTTGTTTCACATTGAGGTGGAACTTCCTGTGTTCCAACCTGTGCCCATTGTTTCTTGTCCTGTTGATGGGCACCACTGAAGAGTCCAGTCTCATTGCCCTGACACCCACTCTTCAGAAATGTAGAAGTATTGATAGGATTCCCCCTCAGTCTTCTTTCTCCAGGCTGAACAAACCCAGGCCTCTCACCCTTTCCTCATATGGAAGATGCTCCAGTCCCCCGATCATCTTGGTAGCTCTCTGCTGGACTTGCTCAAGCAGTTCCACATCCTTCTTAAACTGGGGAGCCCAGAAGTGGACGCAGTACTCCAAATGTGGTCCTCACTAGGGTGGAGTAGAGGGGCAGGATACCCTCCCTTGACCTCCTGGCCGCACTCCTTTTAATGCACCCCAGGATACCATTGGCCATCTTGGCCACACTGCTGGCTCATGCTCAACTTGCTGTCCACCAGCACTCCCAGGTCCTTCTCAACAGAGCTGCTTTCTAGTAGGTCAGCCCCAAACCTGTACTGGTGCATGGGGTTGTTCCTCCCCAGGTGCAGGACCTTGCACTTGCTCTTGTTGAATTTCATGAGGTCCCCCTGGGCCCAGCTCTCCAGCAGGTCCAGGTCTCGCTGGATGGCAGTGCAGCCTTCTGGTGTATCAGCTGCTCCTCCCAGATTGGTATGATCAGTGAACTTGCTGAGGGAACACTCTATCCCATCATCCAGGTCATCGGTGAATATGTTGAACAGGACCGGACCCAGCACAGACCCCTGGGGAACACCACTAGTGACAGGCCTCCATGCAGACTCTGATCCATTGATCACAAGCCTCTGAGTTCTGTTGTTGAGCCAGTTGTCTGTCCACCTCACTGTCCACTCATCCAACCCACACTTCCTTAGCTTGTCTATGAGGATGCTATGGGAGACAGCATCAAATGCCTTACTGAAGTCAAGATAGATAACATCCACTGTTCTCCCTTCATCGACCCAGCCAGTCACACCATCACAGAAGGCTACCAGGTTGGTCAAGCATGATCTTCCCTTGATGAATCCATGCTGACTACTTCTGATAACCTTCTTGTCCTCTATATACCTGGAGATAACCTTCAGGATGAACTGCTCCATAACCTTTCCAGGGACAGAGGTGAGGATGACGGACCTATAGTTTCCCAGGTCCTCTCTTCTTGTCCTTTTTGAAGTTTGGAGTGACATTTGCTTTCCTCCAGTCCTCGGGCACCTCTCCTGTCCTCCACAACCTTTCAAAGATGACAGAGAGAGGCTCAGCAAGAACATCCACCAGCTCCCTCAGCACTCGCAGGTGCATCCCATCGGATTTGCGAGGATCCAGTTTGCCTAGGTAATCTCTGAGCCAATCCTTCTCAACCAATGGGAAGTCTTCCTTTCTCCAGATTTTTTCTCTCTCTTCTGGGGGCTGAGATGCCCGAGGGCCAGCCTTAGCAGTGAAGACTGCAGCAATGAAGGCACTCAGTAATTCTGGCTTCTCTGCATCTGCAGAGAAGATCACCAGGGCCCCTTCCTTGTTCAGCAGCGTGTCCACTATGGTCCCAGCCCTTTTTTACTGCTTACTTTTTAAGAAGCCCTTCTTGTTATCTTCGACATGCAGTACCAAATTTAATTCCAAGTGGGCCTTGGCCTTCTTCGTTGCATCTCTGCACACCCTGACAACATTCTTATATTCCTCCCAATTGACCAGCCCCTTTTTCCATGTACTGTGGACCTCCTTCTTCCATTTGAGTTTCTCTAGAAGCTCTCTGATCATCCATGCAGGTTTCCTGGCTCCTCTGCCTGACTTCTTCCTCCTGGGGATGCACCAATCTTGAGCTTGGAGGAAGTGGTCCTTGAATACTGTCCAGCTCTCTTGGACCCCCCACCTTCTAGAGCCCTAGCCCATGGGATTCCTCCTAACACGTCTTTGAAGAGGCCAAAGTTGGCCTCTTGAAGTCCAACATCTGCCACTGGGTAATGTCACTTCTGTTTCAGATGGTATTTATAAGAATACTGAGAAATATGTTTAGCTTGCCAGTTTCCTTCTTAAAGCTGGTATCATCACAGGCTCAGGCCTCATATGCCCCCTAATACAGAGTTTATGCAACATGTAAAAACCTGTGGATACAGAATGGTTTGGGCTTTTTCCAGCTGCTCCTGGTAGGCTGCAGCTCCAAACCATGTCAAAATTGAGTCTGATATCTCCCCATAGGAAACCTTAAAACTTAAGCCATGCTTTTAGCATTGATACATAATCTTTTAAAGAAACTACCACTTTGGTGTTGATTTACTGTTCTTATAACAGCTTGCCTATGCTGGTATTTCAGAGAGCACTCATTTTAACTCTTAATCATTACAACAGATGACAGTACAAATGAAGATACTGAAAAACTTTAATGGGTAGCTTACATTTAATCAGTCTTTAGAAAAGATGAAAACTATATACCATATCTTAAATATTTAATGCCTCTTATCTTGCTGCATGCTTTTAATAATTTGGCTATTAAGGGTGTTTATAAATGATTTTCATTGGAAAATGGAATCAGCTATTTCCTTTAAGAAATACCCCGTTGTAATAAATGCATAAACTGTATGAGGAATTTGTTTTGTAATTAAAAAAATATGAACATTTTAAGTATCACTCCATGTTCTGCAGCAAGAACAGTTTATCATGTAGCAAAGCTATAGCAATGCGCTGACAGCATGTTATACAATAAAAAAAATAAATGCATTACATTGATAAATCTAGTCTGTTTAGTGAAATACTTGTCTGAGATACTGAAATGAGTCATCAATCACCACTACCCAACTGTCTATTCCCACCTTCTATCACATCCAGTTTGAAAACTGGCAACTGAAGAGTCATCTCAGCGTTAATGAGTTACGCTGTCCTCTCATGACAAGCACAATGCAGTTGTACTATTTAATCACTGTCATCACTTTAAGGTAATCTTGTTAAAAAAAATACAACTTGCAGAATGCCTTTAAATATAGAGTCATGTTTCCTTCCAAATGAGTCTACCTCACCAGAGCACTGAAGGTGTGACTTGGCTTTGAAGATGATAGTTTCTTACCACCTGAAAATAACAGTGTCTCATAAACATTACACAATATACCTTCAGTCCCACTGTGTCTGAAGGTCCAGGTTTTCAGAAAACTACCTTAATTCTGAACTTTTGTATTCCTGTATGCAGAATGGTTCCTTTTTCATGGTCTTTGCCTCTGTCTTGACACTTACGTTCTTCTTAACTCCTATTTTTAGCAATTACATTCTTTATTGAATCTACTAACTTCTTAGTATTGTGACCTTCTCTCTTTCAAGGGAATTAACACAATCAGACTCAAATGCCTCAGTTTTACATTTTCCTTCCCTTCCTCTCCAAACTGCCAATCCTTTCTATACTCACCCAGCAGAACTATGATATCCTTGCAAGCTCTTAACTGCCATTACTCATTAGAGCTTTTTTAAAAAAAAAGGCGGAACACCTGTTAGAATCAGCACCTTTGCATGTCACTGACAGCTGATACCACTATTTAAATCTCTGCAATGATTCCCTACACCACAATGAAACACATTTAAGTTGCCAGCTCTTCTTCTAATAACCTAATTATCTGGATACAGTCAAAATCAGGAATGCAAGACAACTCTCCTGTGACTACAGACAGGTAATGGTGGTCTCGGGGTACAGTTGCTACATCTTGAGTTTGACCTGGGCATCCCAGATTTTAGGATATTTGTGAGACTATATCTACAGTAGTGATGTGTTTCAAAGCAAGTGTGCTTTTGTAGTGAATCCTCTGTTGCCTCTATTTGCCACGTGCTGATTTGGACCTTGAAGTAGTTTGTGTGTGCACAACTTTGCTTTTTTTAAGAAGAAATCCTCACTTATAAAACATTTCAAAATTTAACAGGATATTAGGTGTCAAGGCAATGTGAAGGTCACGCCTGCAGCATTTACCTAACACTCTCTTACCTTTTTGAGAACTTCAAACTACATGTGTTGCAGACATTCAGCCCTGGGAAACAGACTAAATTTAATCTGAAGTAAACTCTCTGAATCACATGAGATGGAGGTGCAAGGAAACTCAAGATCAACCACTCGGATCCACTGATCTGCTCCTATCAAGCCTAACTAATGCAGACATGGCCCCAGGGTTGAAGGGCATCCTGGACTCTGGACTGAGCATAGGAGAGAGTGGTTCACAACTGAAAGAAACTAAACATTAATTCCTTGCACCACAGGTTCCATGTATTTCTATTCTAAAGCTTTGTCAGGGGCTAGGCAGGGCAGGCCAAAAGAAAGCTCTCAGCCAGCTTTTGCTTGAAAAGCACAAGGCACAGATACTACCTACGCTATCCATTCTCACCTCTAGCTGAAGGTGGGATCTCCCTGCTGGTCTGACACAAAGCCCACCCCCAGGTCCTTATAGACCTACCACATCCAGGACATGCAAGAGGAAGCAGCACCTGTCTGTTCTGCACTCTCCTTCTGCAAGAGCTTATTCACTCAAGTACAGTACAAAGCAATAAAGCACATTAGGCTCAGCATTGTGCTAGAGCTAATCGGTCCTCCCCAGATCCCAAGGAAAGCAAAGCATGGTGCAGACACACTGTAGTGTCTTCCCAGTGGAACCCGTACACAACAGCTCAGTGTCTCTACAACATTTTCTCTGCAATTAATTTGCTTTCAGTGCTGTTCCCATCCTGCACTGATCTCTATATGGCTAGAACACAAGGTAAGACATGAACTATATATGCTGCAGATTTTCCTAACGTACAATAAGTAATGCTCTCCAACACTTAAAAAGAGAGCATTGCTTCAATATGGTTATCTTCCACACTTCTAAATTCCTAACTTCTTTAAAAACTGAGCTTGGGAAATCTTCTACATGTGGACATTTTATTTTCTACAGACTAAAATAAATTTCCTTACCCATCCCACATCTTCAAGCTTCTTCACAAGTTTTAAAAGCCCCCAAGTCCTCGTGTGACCTGCTGAGTACACAAGTGTGACCAGCACAGGATGGTCTTCAAAAGTGTTATGAGAGCAAGTTGGTTACCACCCCACCCAAGGCCATGGGTGTAACCACCTGTGGTCACTTCCCTAGTGAATGGATTCATAGTGACGGAGTGAACTGACTGATCCTCAGCCACAAGATACTACAAACCTAAGGGAGGACTGGCATACTTTCCTGCTCTGGAATAGACCAAACCTAGTATCTTTGCTCTGCTGACATCACAAGGATCACCATCCACAGAAGTAAAAGCACAAATCACTGTGGAAATGAGTCACCAGTGGGTGAGGAAACTGAACTGATATAGAATCTCCTACATCCAAGTAGCCCAAAGTCACACGTGACTGCAGTAAGAGGCTAGCTAGGCTTAGGGAAGACTCTATCTTAAAATAATAACAAACACTCATGAGGAAGTCTGTTTTGCCAGGAAAGTGGATAATGATCTGTAAGGTGGAAATGGAGGGAGAAAATGGGTATCCAAATTAAGAAGACAGAAATGAAATTTACAGCTGCTAATATGATACATGCTACACCACAGAAAATTTGTCAGTTGTGTAGATCCATGTTCTCAGAACACGTTAACCGCTACATCATATGCTCTTTGTTTAGAAATAAGCAAGGCTTGATCTTAGCTGATTGCCCAGCTGAATCATATGACAGTTGACCTGCTGTTAGATGCTCAGAGCTACTTCCAGTTCCCTCCTGCACAGATTGAACTGCAAATTTAATAAAAATACTTTCTTATTCTTCATCCAAATCACTAAGAAAAACTTTGACTAATTCTGGACTTCAACAGACAGCTGGTGCATCCCTCTGGATACTCACCTCCAGCTAACAGGTAACATTTCCAACTATTCCAGGAACAGTTTCCAACCTGCTATGCACCCACATAGCAAATTCATAATCTAGAGTCTTAAATTTTGCATACAAAAAGATCTAAACACCATTGCTGTATTGTGTACTGAGTAAACAATTTTGATAAAAAACTATCTTGTCAAACCAACAATTTCACATCAGTTTTTACTCACTATCTGGTGAGTATACTTACAAGTTATTACTTGTTCCTCTATTTTTCCTGCAGCCATGCCAGTTAACCTGATTCACAGAGGGTTTTTTTCTTTTGAGGTCACTGAAAACATTACGATTTAGCTAGGTTAATTTATTTCTATACTTCTTAGCCTTCATCCACATTACAGTAATTTGTACTTGTTCCTTTAACAGTCAGAGGAGGTACAGGTATGAATTGTCCTACACACCTTTTCACTTATTCCATTTAGACATTCACCGGCTCTCTCCTATCCATTTTCTGTTTTCATTCTCTTTATTTCCCTTTCATCCTTAATGATCATTACATCCCACATTTCATGGTCAAGTGTGTCTGATTGTAACAGTGAGTTCCATCAATTAATATAACACAGAACAAGTCAACAGAATAAAAAGCAATGTTTGAACACTTTCATGAAAAAGTTTCACCAACAGTTTCTTCTTCCTGTGGGGAGGTCTTGCCTACTTCATTCTGCGTTCTTTCATTCTGCTGATGCTGAGGGGTTAGGGGTTTTTAGATCATCTAAAGTGCACAGTGTCAAATATATGTCAGTAAACTAAACAGAAAACAGAATTTTCAAAAGCAGTATTTTCACACAGAAATCTAGTATTAGTATTTTTCACAAGTGAATAAAACATTAACCCTTTGCCAGATATTTTTTTCTTATTCTACCTGTTAATATTTTTAAAAATACACTATCTTTCCCAGATAATATGCATTCAACTGAGTCAGATCAGAGGAATTAAAAAGCCTAATAGCAAACTACTAGATAGCAAAGGAAAACTGAGGTGAATACGGTTAGGAAGTATTAGAGACTCTGTAAAAGTTCTACCTGTTGATTTTGTTTCAAGACATCTTGTATACCCTTATGCTATCTAACAGCATTCTTCATTCCCACTTCTGTGCCAGTTCTAGTTTACAATTTATTCTTCATCAAGTAATTTTAATCCATTCTTCTATTAAAGTCTTCTGTAGGAAGGTCAAATAAATGACAGCGAAAAATCAGCAGTGGTGAGAAAGAAAATGGGGAAAAGATCTCTCCCTTTTGGTGGCAGTAAAATATCGCATGTGCAAGGCTGGTGGTGGAGAATTTTCAGCAGGTCAAGACTGTTGTGGTTTAGCCCCATTTAGCAACAAGCACCACGCAGCTGCTCGCTCACTCCCCCCTGGTGGGATGGGGGAGAGAATTGGAAGAGTAAAAGTGAGGCAACCCATGGGTTGAGATAAAGACAGTTTAATAGGTAAAGCAAAAGCTGCGCGTGGAAGCAAAGCAAAACAAGGAATTCATTCACCACTTCCCATCGGCAGACAGGCGTTCAGCCATCTCCAGCGAAGCAGGGCTCCATCACGCGTCGTGGTTACTTGGGAAGACAAACGCCATCACTCCAAACGTCCCCCCCTTCCTTCTTCTTCCCCCAGCTTTATATACTGAGCATGATGCCATATGGTATGGAATATCCCTTTGGCCAGTTTGGGTCAGCTGTCCCGGCTGTGTCCCCTCCCAGTTTCTTGTGCACCCAGCAGAGCCTGGGGAGCTGAAAAAGTCCTTGACCACTGTAAGCGCTACTTAGCAACAGCCAAAACATCTCCACATGATCACCACCGTTTCCAGCAAAAATCCAAAACATAGCCCCATACTAGCTACCATGAAGAAATTTAACTCTATCCCAGCTGAAACCAGGACACAAAGAAAGTAAGACAAGTGGCACAATGAGAGAGGAGAATCTAGTAGCAGAAGAGTATTGGTAATTCAGTAGACCAGCATCGTGTCATCTGTATCACTAAAATACACTTCATGTGCAAAAGCCTCAAGATTTGTAGAAGTGCTCTTCTCACTCACATCAGCCAGAGTTGCAACTGCACAGCATTTAAAAGCATTTAAAATTTTCCTCCTATTTCAATTCATTACTAACTTTAAAAGCCTCTTATACTGTGCTCCTGCTGAGTTCAATAGCTATGTCCCACACCTCCTGCCCTCTTACCGGCATTACAACTACCATATAATTATGTTCTAAATACAGAGATCAATCTAAAAGTTTAAGCAGAGGGCTTTCACTGTGAAAGACATGCCAACATAAATTCAAATATTGAGAAAAAGACTGCAAATATTTCTGATGAAACAAGTAATTTTTGCTGGTAAATATGGACTGACACTGGAATAATCACACACAAGAAATCTGACTGTAGTTTTTACTACTTCCTATATGCTAGAAAACACAGCCTTCTGGACATCTCTCAAAGCCACCATGAACCCCAACAGTGAAAGGCCAAAAGCTGAAAGCACGATGCAGAAAGCCTGGAGATGTTACACTGTCATATTAACGCAGAGGGAAAACACACTGCTGACGAAAGGGTGTGCACATCACCTTCCAAAACACTTGTTTAGGCAGACCTGCTTGAAGTCACTGCTAGTTGTTCACAAAGTTGCAGAGCAAAACAGGTCAAGGGAACTGCTCTGAAGGCAAAATAACTCCAGAAGATATTACATGTTTCTCAAGGGAAGGCACGTGTCCCCTCCCTCCCTAGCTTCCTTTTAAGAAGGGTACAGACTTCACTGACTGCACAGCCTCTGACTTTCTGCTTCTCCTTGTACTCCAAAGAATTAATATCAGGCAGAAACTCTACACAGCCTGGGGGTGCTCTAGTTGATGTGGTCATACAAAATATATGGAGTTTAGCAAGCAGATGAAGAAGCCTGCACAGGGAGAGAAAACAGGGCTGTAAAACAGTGTAGCAGGTGCACTTAGACACCTGCAGGGAAGCTGCCTTCAATGAGTTATACGTAGCTGTGCAGTGTAAGTATTAGCATCTATGGAGAACGACGTGAGGACGTGCCATAAGAGCACCCAGGCTCCCGGAACACGGCCAGAAACCTACAAAGCTATTTTTCGTCAGGAGTGCAGCGAGCACACGCAGAGGCATTCACTTAAAAACGTATGCAGAATTGCTCTGAATTATCAAGAAGAGCCAGTTTGTTTACTGCTGCCCACCCGCCTACTGCAGGGTGATGCCAACGCTCTAAAACCTTCTGACGGCCGGCGTCAGGCTCTCCCTTGCACCAGAGCACCAGCCTAACGCCAAAGTGAATGCGGTTCCGAAGCGAGCGGCGCAGGACGGGCCCCGCCCGGCCCGCTCGGCCGCCGCTACCCTTCCTTCGCCCCAGAGCCCGATCCTTTCTAACCGGCCACCAGCGGCCGGGCCGCCAAATCGCCCCGCTGCGTACGACAGACAGACAGACAGCAGCAACGCGGCCACGGACCAGGCAGGACCCCCGCCCGCCCATGCCTACCTGCGCGGGTCTCGTGCTTGGGCACGCGGTAGTACTTGTTGCCGAACTGGTCGGTGCCCACGAGTTCCTTCTCGGGCCCGAGGAGCCGCAGGCGGAGGGCGCGCAGCGCCCGCCACGGACGGCTCATCCCGGCGGGGAGCAGCCGCCTCACGCCGCCAAGGTCGCCGCTGCGGCTGCCGCCACCACCGCTAGCGAGCGCCGCTACCGCCGCGCTCCGCCCATCGGTGGCGGGCATGCCAGCAAAGCTGCTGGCCATTGGTGGAGACCGGCCTGTCCCGAGCCAATCCCGACCACCCCTTGCCCCAAGATCGCGGAGCGGCACGGGGCGACTCAGCCGTCTCGCCATGTTGGGGTTCATTTCGGCCCGTCAGGCCGGGCTCGACGATCCAGTGCGGCTGCGCCGGGCTGAGTCCACCCGCAGGTAGCGGGGGCCGGCGGGGAGGTGGGGCCGAGCTGCGCTGCGCGGCGGGGGGTCCGGGACGGCCGCCTCAGGCCGGCGAGGCTGCAACAGCAACCCCGGGCTCCGCCCCGCCGGGAGCCCTCGCCCGGCATAAGCGGGGCCGGCCTGAGGCGGGGTGGGTAGGTGTGAGCTGGGAGGGAGTCCCGGGGCCGGCCCAGGCTCCCCGGCAGAGCCTTTCCCGTGTCTGCCGTGCCTTCTCCCGTCGGCCTTCCCCGCGGGCCGGTAACGGTGCTTTGGCCGGCTGTGTGGGCGCAGGGTGGTGAACTGTGCCTCGATGTGGCTGCCCTGCCTGTCCTAGCGGCTTTACCAGGTGCTTGGGTTTGCATGCGGCTGCGCTCTGCTTTGTGGAGAAACAAGGTTTGTGAGGTGCTTGTGTGCCCGCGTCATTTTCCCCTCTGTCTTCCCAACACTTGGCCTGTTGGCAGGCTGCAAAAGAATCAGATGTGAGGGTTTTATTAAGTTCCTAACAGATATTGAGGAAAGTAGTGACTGCATAGAGAGGCTTATTAATATTCCTGCTGAAGTTTACAATGGGGTAATATTTGCTCCTTGTCAGAGAATCAGTTTTGCAGCTGTGTTTCAAGGTAAATCCAATAAAGCCAACCGCAGTTCCGTCAATCGGACAACTCCATTAGCAGGAAGGATTTGTGTTGGTGATTCACCCATACAACGATGCAGCTTTTGTAGGTGTATCATTGTAAAAAGAGCCTGTTTAAAATCGAAATTAATTTTGGTGATTCAGGAAGCTCTTTTCTGTGTGCATTTTGACAACATGATCATGCCCTTTCTGTGCCCTCAGCACTTGTGTAACTTGTGTAGCGTCGGTGTTATGAATGGAAGCACAGTGGGTGGAATTTATGTTACTTGGACAACTGTCTACTTAACTTTTCCCTTCCTAAACATTTTAATTCCTATTTAAAAAAAAATCTCTATTTTTGGTGGGTTATATTTATAACTACATTTTAAAGTGATATGTTTTAAAACATTTCCTTGGAGAGGTTTGTTGCTTCACTAAAATTCTATCCTGAGCTTGAAAGTTTTAAGCTAGATATCTTGTATTGTCAAAATTCTTATTCTAGGTATATTCTTACAAATCCTATACCACATCTTTTAAAAGAGCTTGAATGACTTGCTGCTTTTGAAGCATACCTACAGACATGCTGTTGGGGGTCTGCCTGAGCTTCTGACATCAAGATTTTTGCTGCTGAAGCTGAGTAGTGGCACTCAACTAAAAAGCTGTGAGGCAATCTACTTAGTTACATTTTTGCTGAGAGTAGTTCTTACAAAACAGTGCTGTAGAAAGCATTGATCATCTTATAAGGCTAATTTTATATTGGGTAGTATGGTTAAAGGAAGCAGAATCTTTTTTTTTTACTATGAAATATTAGCATATTTAAAGATACAGGCTACTACTAATTAGTACAAGATACTAATGGCAGCTCAGAAAAGTTTGTCTTGGAAGCTTCATCATGTGGATAGCATCGTTTTTATTTAATATTACAGAAAACATAACACACAAACCTTGTTTCATTAAAGGAAATACTGTAATTTGTTAAACTAAATGAATCTGTCCACTAGGTGTCCGTAGTTCCAAGTAGGATGAAGCTTGGAAGGATGGTACATGATGAAGGTTCAAAGTAACTAGTATTTGTTGCAACTACAACAAATGCTTCTTAATGTTTCTTTTCCTCAGTGTTTTCAAATTACATTCTGGTTTGTGTTTCATATGTTGACACCAAATGCAGTTTTGCTATTTCTTTGAGCCTATTTTATGTATTTATTTCTCTCTTACCTTCCAAACAATACCAAGGTAAAATGTTTTGGGTTTTTTTCTGCCAGCTTCACAGGACTTACGTCCAGTCTTGTATCATGTCTGCAAGTCTAGTTTTGCAAAAAATAACGTGGATGGGATAAATGCATTGAAGAAGCACAAAACTATAGTTTGAGCAGTTCAGAGCTACATAGTATAATGTTGTACAATTCTGTTGTTCTTGTTGTTCATATCTCTGTTTTTCTTCTTTGTCTTCTTGTTTTGTTGTTTTAAGGGTTCTAAATTTGGAATTAAATAAAGATAGACATGTGGAAAGAATACATGGGAGTGGTATCAACACCCTTGATATTGAGCCTGTTGAGGGAAGATAGTAAGTATATACCTGAGTTGGTAAAAATGTATATGAGAACTTTACTGTGTTTTGGTACTATGGATTTATTTTCTTCCTGAACAGTCAATTATATTGAGCATATTGAGATTATGAGTGTTGTAACTTGTCTGCATTATTAACATTTTCAGCATGTTATCCGGTGGGTCAGATGGTGTTATTGTACTTTATGACCTTGAAAACTTGAGCAGAAAACCAAATTACACATGTAAAGCACTTTGTTCTGTGGGAAGGTAGGTACTCAAAAATTCTATTAAAAGTTCATGTGGTATCTCTTGTGTGACTAGGATTAAACTCACAAATTAATGTGTGTTCTTATTTCTAGCATAAAAAGACTGTAGAAAATAATGCAAGAAATCTTTGCAGGCTAGCATGATGCATTATGTTTTTTGGCATGCAAAAATAAAAGCAAAAAACCATGTAGGGATTTATGTCATTTACTAAGTCGCAGGAGTTAATTGGTTTTTCTTTATTTGTCTCACAGTTATATGTACAACGACTCTGATATTCTTTGAGTAGATCTTTGATAGTTCAAAAGTTAAAACGAAGGGTGTTAATTCTACTCATATGGAAACTAGAGAGGCTTGTGTTGCTGTAGACCCCACAAAAAAGTCAGAGTTAGTACTCCTACCTCATGTTTTAGCACTAGAAAAAAGAAAAAAAAAAAAAAAAAAAAAAACCAACCCTCTTAGAGGTCACAGTTCCTCACCTGTGAGTTTTCTTATTGTTTCATGTTGAAATTTTTTGACTCTATGCCAGTAATGATGAGGAATTAATTTTGGGTCTGTTGTAGAAATATTCCTTGTATCCCGCAAATGCATATAATGCATGCCTCTCTGAATAATTATGTGTTTAAGCAAAAGTAAAATAATCTTTGCATAACCTTGCTCATCTGACTGGAAAAAAAAATCTAATACAGATTTGCAGTTGTTAGTTTTATTTCCCCTCTCCCTGCTCCCAGCTTTACTAATAGCGATTTTAAGTTCACCAGGTGTTCACCAGGTGCAGAAGTAATTAATATAGAACTTATTAATAACACGTTTGAATTAAGGCAGATGTGTTACAAAAATGGAACATATTTCTCTGAAGAACAGGGTACTACCATACTGCCTGTAATCTGTATGAAGACTCAACACCTTTATTGATTTGTCAGGTTTTCCCTGCAGGCAGAAAAAATTTGTCCGTTATGGGCATTAAGCCTTCTAGCAAAAGCTGTTTTTTCCCTTGTAGGCTATCTAGTAGGTTTGGACTTCATCTGAGGCTTACAATAAGATATACACTGCTGTGTAAAAGATTAGGAGCTACATTTCCCCTTGTTTTTTCCCCAGTCTTCAAATTATTTGAGGTCTGAGAGCTTCATGAATAAGGTTGGCAAAAACAGATTTGTAACAATAAAAGGCCTAAATGGTATCTGGGACCATAAGAAAGAAAAAGGGTAATAGAACGTGCATCAGAACAAATGGTTAGGAACAGAATCTACTGCAAGTAAGCTGCACTGGGTAAGTGTTGATGGCTGGGACTTCTTGAACAAAATTAATTAAAACTGTAATTAGGGACAACTAATGACAACACATCCCCAAATCTCAAAATGGAAGTTAATTCTGAAACAGATACAGCACACTGAAGAAATACATGCTGAGAAGACACAGCATAAAAACGGGCAGATCTGTGCGAAAATCATGCCACTATTATCTTCAGTTAGGCCATCAGAAATATTCCATACTTGAAAATTCTCTTTATGAGCATAGTTAGTTGGTGGTTTGTTTCTTAAGCAGGTGTTAATTTGCGTAGATTCAGCTTTTATTTCTTGGCAGTTGAGTAGAGACATAAATCACAGTAGTAGAATATGATTTTGTGTGACAGTGTTCTAAATGGTAGCCTTATTATTATTGCTTAAAGTAACATTAGTAGGGTTTTTGCCTCAATTATTTATTCCTGGTATTCATGTAGCTTCCTAGTACGTTTTACATACTTATTATAGCTAATTAGCTACAGATGCAGCTTCAGATATCGGAATATTGTAAATTAATTTATAATTACCAGCAAGAAGCACTTCCCATCTGACTATCTGGCTCCTATCTTTGAAGCATATGATAACGTGTTGCAAAAGTTTGACTGTGTTCCAGGTTCGCAGGGCACAAGGCAACTCTAGTCTCGAAATTGCTTAAAGAATAAACCCTTGGAAGAGGCTCTCTGCAGCTGTTTCTGAATAGACACTGAACTGGGCCTGCTGAGGGTCCAGTAGTTTAGAACATCAGAGGAGATAATTCCTGATGGTAGGCTGTGATTTACCCAGAGTTTCTCATCTAGAATGTAAAGCAACTATTGCAAAAACCAAGAAGTTTCCTCGTTCCACTGGGAGTCAGCACACAAAGCTTTATGTGGTTTCAGATGATCCACACTGTCCTGTGGCAAAAACTGGCATTGGAGAGTTACCAAACAGTACCAACTTCCAGATAGTGTATACGTGATGCTCGTGTGCAAGGTAGTCTCCTCTATTCAAAACATGTCTAGGAAGAATGAATGCCAGTGACATTACACAGAATTCATTCTGTATTTTTCTTTGGTAGAAAAGGTTGGGGTATTCTGAGTAACTGGGGAAAATATTGCATATAGAATGAACTGGGAGTAACATACAGCCCTGAGACATGAAGCCAGGTTGAATGGCATGTGGCCACTACTAAGCTTAGCCAGATCAAAGGTGATTCCTGTAGAGCTACTCAAGAGTGTTTTAGTTCATTCCTCAGCCCTCTGGATTATGGGAGAATTGATTGTTCTGATGCAGTGCTGAACACAGTACCATGTGGGGCGCTTGTAATTGTTGTAACAGGAGAGTTAGTGCCATCAGCTTGGATTTTTCTGCACAATGCATGCAAATGCTTCCGCAGGAGTAAGTTCATGCCAAGTCAGGCTTGATCTCCTGGCACTGCAGGTACTGAAGTTTTTTAGCTTGACCCCCCTGTAGAATAACTGCACAAAATCTGTTGATTTTTAGCACCGTGGCAAAGTAATGGGCTGTTCTAGGGTATGCTTCAGAGATAAGCAATGCAGGAGTTGTTAAACTAAGCTCAACAGTTGCTCAGTAGCTCTTGCTTAGTATTGTCAGTGTTGGTTTCTGTGCTTTCTAGCGACCCAAGTAAGCGGGAAGGTATATTAGCTTAGGTGTAGTACCAGATCTATACAGAAAATCTGCATTTCTATTTACCCAGTGATGCCCCTGAAATAGTTACTGCTTTAGAGGCCAGGACACTTGAGAGAACAATGCAAAGATAAGAGCTGAAGTGAAGAGATCCTGCATGCTCTTCACTAGCTGCAGATGGAGCCAGCTGGACAACCTTCGTGTGTGTACTCTGTCTAGATAGGATGGGATTAGTTTTCTTCACAGTAGCTTGAATGGTGCTATGTTTGGGATTTATGAGCAGTCTTGATAATACACTGATGTTTTAGCTATTGCTGAATGGTGCTTGCATAGTGTCAAAGCACACTCTGTTCCTCACTCTGCCCCCTCAGCAAGTAGGCTGGGGGCAGACCAGAGGCTGGGAGCGAACACAGCTGGGACGCCTGACCAGAGTTGACCAAAGGGTTATTGCTATTCCATACAGTGTCACCTGCAGCAATAAAACTGGGAGTAGTTTTCCATTGCTCAGGCTCTGGCTGGGCATCAGTCAGCCTATGGCGAGGGATTGCTTTTGCATCACTCACTTTTCCTTTTTTTGTGGGTTGTTTTGTTTCTTTTTCCTTACTAAAGTGTCTTTATCTCAACCCACATGCTTTCTCACCTTTGCAGTTTGGATTCTCTCCCCTATCCCACTGCAGGGGGGCAGTGGTCAAGCGGCTGTGGTGGTGCTTAGCTGTCTAGGGTTAACCCACAACAGCATGGTACTTCCGAGTCTGGGAGTATGGGTTTGGGCCTTGAAGCTGGATCCATGTGGATCCAGCTGAGCTATGAGTGGTGTAGTAGGTGTGTGAAATGATCTGTGTTGTTCAGAGCCTGGGTGGTTGAATCATATCCTGCAGCTGTCAAGATTGACTCTGGTGTCCTTTCTTCCCACCACTGTTAATGTATTATTAATTGTATTACATTCTGTTACTATGCACAGTTGAGTTGAAAATTTTGTGGTGGTGTTCTTTCTTTTCTGAATGCAAAAGTAATTACCTCTCAGTAAATCAGTCCACTGCTATCTGGTAACTTCAGTATACAGGAATTTCCAATAACTGCATAGCTGTAATTATTAGCTAATAATCATGAATTTTTTGAACTGTATATGTTATTGTATTTTTCAGTGGATCCATTTCTAAGACGGAGGGATTCCACAAGCGTAAATGGTTTGTAGTGTTAGGCTCTCACTTTAAAGATCAGATTCCTTAAACATTAGAAGTTAAAAAATTCAAAATATGTTCTTGCCTTTTATGCCTCAGACTGAGTGTCTTAACTTGAGATATGCTACAGATACCATATTTTGAAAAGGTAAATGATCTCTAGTTTCTTGAAATGAGGGGTCTTCGAAGTAATTAACATTGATTGAAAATCAGCTGGCCATATGAGGATAGGCTGGGAGAACTGGGTTTGTTCAGCCTTGAGAAAAGGAGGCTCAGAGGGGATCTCATCACCA
This sequence comes from Phalacrocorax aristotelis, assembly GCF_949628215.1. Lineage (NCBI taxonomy): Eukaryota > Metazoa > Chordata > Aves > Suliformes > Phalacrocoracidae > Phalacrocorax > Phalacrocorax aristotelis. The sequence goes on from NC_134311.1 coordinate 60,544,375, forward strand.
TGTACCAGTACTTAAGGGGCAGCTACAAAGAAGAGGGAGGCTCCCTTTTTACACGGAGTCCCATGGAGAGGACAAGGGGGAATGGACACAAGTTGCTTTTGGGAAGATTCCAATTGGACACAAGAGGGAAATTTTTCACAGTGAGGACAGTCAACCATTGGAATAATCTCCCCAGGGAAGGGGTTGACTCGGCCACATTGGATACTTTTAAGATTCGTCTGGACAGGGTGCCGGGCCATCTTGTCTGGACTGTGCTCTTCCTAGAAAGGTTGGACTAGATGATCCTTGAGGTCACTTCCAATCTGTGATTCTGTTTAAACTGTTTTCAGATTGTTTTTGAATATAAAGACAATTACAAGACAATAATCAAGACTCTAAACAACTGGAATCTTTTGCTTGGTTTTAGGAGCCATCCTGATGTACATAGATACAGTGTGGAGACAGTCCAGTGGTATCCTCATGATACTGGCATGTTTACATCCAGCTCATTTGATAAAACTTTGAAAATATGGGATACAAATACTTTACAAGTAAGAGAGAATTTCTACAGCTTGCAGGCTTCTTTGTATGTGTGTTACTCATTTTGCGTCTGCAGTTCACCCAGAGGTCAACAGGACCAGGCATCCAGGAGGATCAAAACCAGCCAATTTTTAGAACTGTTGGTACAGCAGAGGGTGGCATGGTTCTGGCGTTCATGCATATCTTGGTGTGTACCTGTCTGTTCCTGAAGAACTGAATGTCTAAACTCTATGAGAGCCTGGAACCCTTGGGACAATTTCTTTCTGCTTTTGCTTTGAACAAGAATACAGCTAGTTGAATTTATGCTATGTAAACTTGTCTGCCAAGGACTGGTCTGAAGTTCATTCTTGGGGATTGTTGAATATAATGGTAGTGTACAGCAGGGTTAGTTATTTTTAGTAACCAAGGCCTATATACTGCTCTTGAGGGACTGGTGGTCTTGGCATTCAGGGACTTTAGGTCCAAAATCCTGCTTTTGTAAGTACTATAGACACCATTTCTAAAAATTGGTGGGGAATGAGAGAAACTATTAAGAAAATGCTAACCAATGTAGCAGGCTTTAATAAAGTAAACAGATTCTATAAGACTTTAGGTTGCTTTGACTTGTTAATCCTCACATCTAACTGTTGAACTATGCATTCTGGACTGCAGTTTATCCTGTTTGCAGTATGTGTCTATTAGTGGTTTTACACTGATGCTACTTGAATATTGTTTCATGCATGGTGTCAAAAAAATAAGACATCTGTCATCCCAGGGATGAAACAGAAAATAAATTTTGACCTCTTTTTGTGAGGTGTGAAGCTGTGTTTGCAGTTACTAAATCTTCTCATAAATGCAAAGCTCAATTCACTTCCCAGGTAGTTCTGTAAGCATGACTTAAAAGATGCTCAGTGTTCATGTGAAGGTTATTGACTGAGCTGTTCTGCCACCAAATGGTGTATTTGAAAACACAGACAACTTAGTTTCAGGGTGCTGGAGTTTTTTATATACAATATTTTAGAATGAGACAACAAAAGCAATTGTTCCTGAAAGTAATTGTACTGATTAGTAAAGCAAATATTATATTTCATTAATTTTTAACACTTAAAAGGGGGCTAATAATTTTGTATGTTTGTTCTGGGGTGTTTTCATTTTGGCGGGTTTTTTTTGAGGAATTTAAGATAGTATGTGATGTTTGTCAATGACAAGGGGCTTCTAAATTTAGTCTTAAGTGCTTATTTCCTGTTGACTTCTATCTCCATATTATAACCTACTTTTTTGCTGTTTTTTCTTGCTAGCTTTTAAAATTTTTGGTAATTTAGAAATTATTTCCATTCATGCTTCTGATTAGCCAGTTTTCCTTGTCCTTCTTTTGGGTTCTCTCTGAGCTCTGGCATAGTTGTTCTAATGCTGGAAACAGACTTATTTGCTTTGCGATGTTTGTGTGATCTGGGTTCTAACCAGGAAAGTTATTGCTAGTATGTAAATACTAATATTTGTATTAGTCTTATTTGTAGCTGTTACTTGAAAAATACTTAATGATAAGGATTTACATTCTGGTAATATACTTGGCTCTGTGATAAATTAATCGTTTTATTATCAGCCTGCAGATGTATATCACTTTGAGGGAACAGTCTATAGCCATCACATGTCTCCAGTTGCTACAAAGCATTGTTTAGTAGCAGGTATGTATGTGTGTGCGTGTGTGCATTTAAGAAATGCCCTATGTATTTTGGGGTTATAGTAAAATGCGGGTAATATTTGGTTTTTTATTTTTTTTATTTTTACATAATTGAGTCTTTGTAAGACATAAGGTCACTGGTAAAATAAAATATTATCCATTAGTTGGATGATGTCGATGAGAATATCACATTTCTTATTCTGAAATAATGCATCAATCAATTCTCCTTTGAGATAAAAATTCCTAGCTATAATTAGGTTACCTTTCATTACATCAGTTAGCATTTCAACGTTATTACATCCAGACATAGTGAATTGTGTTAACTGGGGTGGCATGTGTTGCTTACATGTATGCAATTTAACTACCTTTAGCAAAAAATAAAAAACTTTAAAGAGGAGATATTTTTAAGTTTCATAAGTACTGTCCTGTTTACCCCCAGTTTCTGAATTTTGTTTGTTATATGGTAAATTTACTTGGACTAAAACTGTAAATCTGCTAATAGAAAGCATTGCTCTGACTAAATGAACTGTTATGCAGCTAACATTTTTCTTCTATTTCTTTGTCATTGCTAGGATTTTTTGTTGTTGTTGTTCTCTCAAAAGCTTGGGTGTTTTTAGCTGTCTTTGTTTCTCTTGTTACAGTTGGTACCAGAAGCCCCAAAGTACAGCTCTGTGACTTGAAGTCTGGATCCTGTTCTCACATTCTGCAGGGTACTTTTTAGTCTGAAACATAAACGTTAAACAATAACTACTTTGAGTAAAACAAGTCCTGTAAAGAAACACTGTGTACAATGTGTTCTTTGTAAGTAACATGACTTATTTATTGCCAGCTGTGAAAGTTACACTGTGGCAAAGGTTCTTCTGGGTGTTACTGCTAATGAAGTGGAGAATACAAATATTAATTAATAGTTATTACAGATGTTTGGGCATTTTCATTATATAGTCATTAGTGATTACTGTTTATTACATCGTTAACTGTGGGCACTGGTTTTGTGTTCATGGGAAGAAAAAAACCACCAAAACAACAACAACCAAAAAAAAACCTTCACTATTTTTCACAAACTATCCTGTGGAGGTGCTTGCTTGGATTTGTTTAGAAGTTTCTGTGTAACAGGCAAGATACTACTTGCTATAGCAGGGTGGTATCTAATCCTTTGTATTTACCTAATCCAGTAAATGTAGGGATTTGTTGTTGCATAATCCATTATTTTTTGCACTTAATGAGCATTTGCCTTTAATGTCTCTGTTCTAATGTTTACTTTTTGGGGTATGGGTGTATATGCACATGCTCAAGTAAAGGCAATTACAAAGTAAACCTTCATGCTTTAAACCACCAGGGCAAGACCCAAATCTGATATAGAAACTGTACAAAACTGCAAATGCAGTACTGTTTCTTCAGTGCCCAGCTCAAGTCTAAAAGCAGCCTAGGTGCTTTCATGTGATGCAGAGTTTAAGCCAATAAGACCTTGTGAACTGAATCAGCCACATTGGGTGTCTCAATGTTCTGGTTCTAGAAGTGAGAGCACCACAGAGTGCAGACACAAAAATAATTCTGTAGACAATCAGTGTGGTTTCAGCAGGGCTTCTTAATTTTGACACAAGAGTTAGTGCTTTCCAGGCTCAAGCTGGTTGTGTCTTTGTTCACAGCCTGGTGAAGTGCAATATCTGAGGAACAAGTGGAAGCAGATTATGTCCTCCACTAAACGTAATCTTATCACCGAAGCATTCAGTAGTGTCTTGAAAATAAGTATGAGTATTTTTCACAAAGGGTAACTCTAGCAGCTGAAATGAAGATGAATGGTTGGCTGTAGACTACTTAATGAATCAAAATAAATGTACATACCCTGAGCCTTCCAAGTGTATCCTGTAGTACCTGTATTATGGAGATTTTTTTCCATTATCCTGGGCATGACAGCCCTGTGATTACTTCAGGTAATGGAAAACCATCTGCTAGAAGATGTACCAGAAACAAAGTAGTTCACATAGCTCTAAATTGCGGTAGCAAAAATGTATTTTTATAACTTGGTTTCTTTTTCAGCCATGTGTTTCTAATATTATATGAAATGTGATTGCAGTCTTTTAATTTAGAAGACCTTACACTTCCTATAGTCTGTATTTGTCTAACATTTTTTAAATTTTCCAAGTTTTAAAGTGCATGTGTGTGCGTGTGTGTATATATATATGTATATATTACTTGACACTAAGCTGCACTGGGTATGACACTGCTAAGAAGACAGTTGTCTTAATATTGTACTATTTCAGACCTAATTAGGGAAAAAAAATCCCAAATTCAGGACAGGAGTATTTCAGGATAAGCTGAAAAAAGTTTTAATCTTAAGTACATATGGTAAATGTGTTTAATAAAACATTTTGAAAGAATTTGAAGAAAAATAATTTAAAAGTTCCTTCTGCATGTGAGAAGACCAGTGCTAACACAAAATTTAATAGCAGTATTTGAAGTAAACTCAGTAGCTGTCACTGTGCTGTAATGTGTTTTGCATAGGTAAAACCATCTTTGTTAACAAAAGTTACATTAATATTTCATGTATCACTTCCAGCTCACTGCAGTCCCACTCCAGCAAGAGGAAGAAAGAGAAATAACTTCTAGCCCAAAATAATATATTTTCACAAAATTCAAATTAATGTTACAATTTAGGTTATTGTTCTCTATTGGTGGATCCAACAGAACTGAGTATTGCTTTTACTTTTAGTTATTTACATTAAATGGTGTGTATAAATATTTTCCTAGAAAATCATATAAGCTTTTTCATCTTAATTTTTAGGTCACAGGCAAGAAGTACTAGCAGTGTCTTGGTCTCCACGTCATGAATATGTTTTGGCAACAGCAAGGTAAGGATGTTGCTGGACTGTTATAAGCACTAAAAATGTCTGGTGGTAAAATGTAACACAGTCATTATGTATGTTTTAGAGTTAATCTTTATCATTTACTTTAACCGCTTCAGTTTTATAGATCTTTGTTAGAAAAACTAAGCCTGAAAAGCTATCCAAGTGATGTTTATTTTATAGGAAGATTGTACGGAATTTTGAAATAGTAATTGCATGGAAAGGTACAGGAAACTGATAAATCATTATAGAGATACTTACTGTTTACTAGTGTGTGCAGTGCTAATCTGTTTCATAACAAAGTAAAACATGTTTAAAACATGTTTAGCTCAAAGTATTATCCTGGTTAATCATGCTCAATTATATCAAGGAGTGTAATGCAGGTAGCTTAGCTGACAGGCCATAACTTTCCAAGCTGCAGTGATTTGGTGAGTATGGATTGTATGTTGATATTCCTGGGTCTTTTTTTTTTTCCTCCAGCCATTTTCAGTCTAAAAGATCCTCATGGCTTTGCTATAACTTCTGCTTATGTTAGCTTTTGATTATAATGTGACATTTTGCTTCTCAGTTTCATAGTTGGCATGTGTTTTCTTTTGAATTGCAAAGGGGAATGTCCATTTTGTAAGTTGAGAGATAAATTTGAATTAGTTGATATCAGAATTGCATGCCCTTGACTTCTAATGCCAAACTTCTGAAAGGCTCAACAGAGTTGGGAAGTTTTCTAACAGTGTGATCTGTTTGTTTGTTTTAGCAAACGAAAATGTGTTTTCTTGTTTTTTCCGTCACAGAAATAGTAACAAATTTTGTTTATTAATATTGACTTATTAATGTTTCCTGAAACATTTTGCTCCAAAGTCGTATAACTATAAACTGCATCTACCTATGTTGTGATACTGCTTTATTATAACCGGATGTCAAACATGTTTCTTATGGCTCCATTTCTTTATTCAGTGCTATAGATGGACTACTAGTTCCTAAAAACATAAATCAGTTTTGTCATCTGTTAAGAAAAATATGGGCAAGAACTGGCAACACTGAGATATGAAAAGGTAGTGAGGAGAAACCGACTGGTACTGCTAAAGAGAGAATCTGGACTAATCTTGCGTATCAAGAGATGTGATTGTTTTCCAAGACAATTTGATGTTTGCTTGTGATCACTTCAGGGAAGGGAAGGGAAAATAAATTTTGGGGTTTTATGTGGCTCGCATGTAAATGTGTTATTTCAGATTTCCCTATATGATGCTTGGCTCTTCCATCGCTTTGGAAAGAGGCTGAAATGGTCAGAGAAGAGACATGTTTTCTGGGTGTCTCACTTCAGTTTCAGACACTAGAGAACGTTATATGCTCTTTCTTCCTCATTAGAACTGGCCAGAAAAGATTAGCCAATAGAAACTGCACCATCAAAAATGGACGACTGTAGCCTTTATAAGGAAGCTTTTTCTATGCCTTTGCTAAGAATATTTCAGTGAACTACCTGCAGTTTGTATCTCATTTTACAGTCAGCTCAAACCTCAGCGATACCTCTACTTACAGTCTTAGAATATTTGTTTGCAGCAAAGTAATATGTTGTCAGCATGCTCAGCTGGAATACCACGTGAAGGTTAAGAGAATCAATCTGTTGTGGGGGGGAGCACAAAAGAACAAATTAGCTATTAGCTCTGTCAGATGCAGAACAGATAAGGAATAACAGTTGGTTTTGCTTTGGCCAGTTGGTATATGTATACCATATCTTCCTGATACTAATGCACTGATCTAACTTGAAAACACACAGGAAGAAGCATGTAGCACTTCAGTTAGATGATGTGGTTTATGTTTTTTTGGTTTTGGGTTGTTTTTCTTTTTTCTTCCAAGAGGACAGATAAGTTTCTGGGAACTGTCCAAATATTTTCAGTAAATACATCTACCCTGGTGATTTAGTGCATGGGAAGCGTTTTTAATATGAATTTGCCCCCTCTCTATACCCGGGAGTCTTGTGGTAAACACAGAAGTATAGTGCTGAAATGCTCAAATCAAGCTGTACATCAAGGTGCCATACAAAGTGCAGGGCCCGCAACGTTGCTGCCTGAGCATGTACCTAGCGCCAACGTTTATCATAGCTTTTGTTGCTTGTAAAGACAGAGTGAGCAAAGCATGAGTATGCAGCCTGGGAACCAGAACGAGTCACAGCAGCCTGTACATTGGCCTTTTCCTCCTTGTGCCACCCTGGTAATGGAGACAAAGCCAGTGAGTTACTACAGAAGCAACCTCTCAATATTTGTCTGCCATAGCACTGTATGACAACAGAGCATGTAGACCTATCCAGCCTACGTGTATGTAGCCAACCTGTGTACCAGTCATACTGTAGACCTGTAATACAAGAGCCTGAGTTCCCAGACAATTCTGGAGTCTGTAGGTACAGTTGAATCAACAGAAGAATTAGCAAGTTTATTCCTAGCCCTTGTATGTATGCAAGTGTGTTACGTCGTAGACAGAAGCAAGTGTATTGTATTGTAGACAAAAATTCACTCTTAACTTAGGTGCCTGTACTGTTTCTTCTATATTTATTAATTTATGTAAATGACTGTCTGAAGTCTGTCTTAAAAATCTTTTAATGAAATTCTGTTAGCTTGAATGTGACTGCATAAGTAGTTCAGAGTAGTTGCTGGACCCAGGTGAGTACCGGGTAGGTTGGCTAAAGACAGGTGAACCAGAGTGCACACAATTTCCCTAATGTATGCAAATCTGTTTTTCTTAGTGCTGACAGTAGAGTAAAATTATGGGATGTGAGGAGATCATCTGGATGTCTGACTACGCTTGATCAGCACAATGGAGAAAAGTCCAAAGCATCTTCTGAGTCAGGTAAAACAGAATATAGCTAGTGGTAATCCATATGTAACTAGAAGCATTCTTATATTTCATAAATGCATTGAATAATAAGACCAGCAAGGACAGTAGTGATAATCCTGTTGTTACCTACTGTGTAACACAGGCCGCTGAATTTTATTCAGTTATTTCTATTAGTGACAGTGTGGTTAGGGGTCTTGTTTAGCAACATCTCCTTGGCAACAGTGTTGTATCTGTTCTAAATGTTTTTCCCTCTAAAATGGGAAATTTTGCAATCTGTTTTATGGAAACTAGAATTCATTCCTGCTGTAGATAGGTTTCATATAAACAGCAATCACTTCATATTCCATAAGCTGTTCCAGTAGTTAATTACCATCCTTTAAAAACAAAGACATCACCAACAAAATCCACAAAAGCACATTTCTTTCCTGTTTAAATTAGTCTTGCTTCCAATGCAAGCCTCTAGAATACTTTGTCATATGTGGTGCCATAAAATCAATAATAATCCTTTTATACTGCATAAAGTATACAACAGAGTATAAATTTATTATTATATTTAATTTTTTAGAAAGCTAAATTACACTTTTATTTCAGTACAGTTAATGCATTAATAGTGCCTTGTATCAGTTATTAGCTACAACATTAACATTTTTATTTATCATGAGGTCACATTACTGTACCAAAAAAAAAAAAAAAAAAAAAAAAACAGCAAAACAAAAACCAACCACCTAAATTAAAGCGAAGCACCTGAACTTTAAATTTTGGTTCATGAATTTTGGTTAATTCCAGACAAAAGATGTTTATTTTTGGCAGGCCAAAAGAGTACCTGAACAGTCACTGCTCTGAGGTAAAACTACACAGTATTTGGAATTGAATCACAAGGTACAAACTGTGTAACATGGCTCTGAACAAAGGGATTTGCAAAGCAAAATCATAGTGATTAAAGCTACATCCAGTTCACTTGTTATGTGCAACTTCAGTTGCATGTGGAAATATAGGTGCAAATCTCTGAAGTCAAACCAATTTTCCAAAATGTACAGTTAGAGGATATGAAGTAGCAGTAAGTATCTGTTTTAATAACCATGCTCTCTGCTATGTAAACTGTTGTGCGGTAATATAGATGTTAGGTTTTGACAATTTTAAATTTCATTGAAATTCAAGAAATTTATGAGATGAAAATGCTCTAAAGAAATCTAAGACTTCTGAAAAAACAGAAATTTGGACAAGTTTTGTTTTATGAAAAACAAAATTCTACATAACTCCCAAGATAATTATGCCATTTTATCGATTCCTTTGAACGATATGTTGTCTTGTTCAGACACAACTTTCTTTTCAACTTTATTTCTCTGACAGGTTCAAGATTATTTTTTGATAATCTAATAGCAATCAGATAGATCAGGGTATTAAATATATTGAAATATAGCTGAACTAAACCAAATGCAGCTAACATTTTTTTATAAAATCTTTGAAAAACAGATAACACTTCTTACCTAAGAGGTATGTCTAAATTTTGTACTGCAGTATAATGCAGAGATACCTTATAAATTTTTCCAGTGAGTTATTTTATAGACACTATAGCTTTATAAACAATATAGAATATTCAGTTGGAAGGGACCTACAGCTATCATCTAGTCCAACTGCCTGACTAATTCAGGGCTGACCACAACTTAAAGCACGTTGTTAAGGGCATTATCCAAATGCCTCTTAAACACGACAGGCTTGGGGCATCAACCACCTCTCCAGGAAGCCTGTCCCAGTGTTTGACCACCCGCTCTGTAAAAAAAACGCTTCCTAAGGTCCAGTCTAAACCTCCCCCGGTGCAGCTTTGAACCATTCCCATGCGTCCTGTCACTGGATCCCAGGGAGAAGAGCTCAGCACCTCCCTCTCCTCTTCCCCTCCTCAGGAAGCCCTAGAGAGCAATGAGGTCGCCCCTCAGCCTCCTTCTCCCCAAACTAGACAAGCCCGGAGTCCTCAGCCGCTCCCCACAGCACAGGCCTCCAGCCCTTTCACCAGCTTTGTTGCCTCCCCTGGACACATTTGAGTACCTTAACACCCTTCTGAACTTGTGGGGCCCAGAACTGCACTCAGTGCTCAAGGTGAGGCCGCACCAACACTGAACAGAGCGGGATAATCACCTCTTTTGCCCGCCTGGCTAGGCTGTGTTTGATGCACCCCAGGATGCGGTTTGGCCTCTTGGCTGCCAGGGCACGCTGCTGGCTCCTATTGAGCCTGCTGTCGACCAGCACCCCCAGCTCCCTTTCTGCAGGGCTGCTCTCCAGCCACTCCTCGCCCAGTTCATACTTGTGCCCGCTGTTACTCCATTCTAGGTACAGAATCTGACTTTTTTTCTGTGAAATGTCATCCCTAATGGATGATCATAGCCCAGCCAGATGCTTTTATAAACGAAGGGTTAAATTATTAATTTACTGATATGTTACCATTTAAACAACGTTTTCACTACCATACATTGAAATAAAAATGTGTATACAAAATAGCAATTCTTCTGTAGAAATCTGAACCAGCTTTTTTCCTGACAGCAAGCACTGCTCACAATGGGAGAGTTAATGGTTTATGCTATACGAATGATGGACTACATCTTTTGACCATTGGTACAGATGATCGGATGCGACTCTGGAATAGCTCCACTGGAGAAAACACGTTAGTAAGTTTTCAAGAATCTTCAGTTGTGTTTTTACATAGCTTTTTTTCCAGATTTCTTGTTTCTACTTATTATAAAGAAGAGTATAAAGAAGCCTGGATCTACTTAAATATTGAACGTGCTAATTTTAGGTTCATTAATTTGTAGGCATAGCTGAAAACACTTCAGACAGTAATGAAAACCTCAATATGCAGTGACTGTTGGTAGAAATTTTTTTTTAATATAACTTATTGGTTGTCATCATGCTATCCACAGGGCAGGTGTCTATACCTGAGAGTTTCACTGTTTGACTGCTTGGCTTTCTTGCAACTTTCTTTGTGTTTCTGTGGATCCTCTCTGGTGGAGTTATATAGCAATGTTAAAATATCTATCCTTCTACATTTGTATACAGCTGAACGGGGAGGGATGGGAATGGATGTTAAATCTCTGCTGCCGCTCCAGTCCTTTCTATGGCTTGTTTTTTGCTGAAGGTTCCTGGTTTAATTTTCTGTTCAGTAAAGAAAATTTGCCATCTTTATTTTGAAAGAAAGACATGCTAGGTAACTCAGTTTCCATGGGATTTTAGCCAGTTTTGATCATGGTCTGTCCTTTCTATCAGAAAAGGAAGAAATTTTACTCTACCTTAGAAATCTTTTACTTCTGCTACTTAGTTTCAGAACACAGCAAAAAGAATTCCTTACAGACATTTAAATGAAAGGACTTTTCTATCTCCACACTACCCAGCTTGTTCTCATCACTTCATATGCAGACATCTTTGTCTTCAAATCACCATCACCAAAGTAGATAATACCGTTGTTCACTCTCCAATCACCAGCTGGATCACTGTTTTTTGTTTTTCTGTCCCTGTTAGTTCCTTGACTTGTTTCATAGGCTATTTTACAATTTTGTTATTTGATGTGGAATAGCTTGATCTTGCCTTGCTTTTTCAAGTGCAGAATTGTATTGTCCAGAGTACTGTATTTTCACACACTACCCAGAGGTATTGCTTAAAATATTTGTCTGCTGGTGGCTTGAAATTAAATTCATGTACTGGTAATAAAAGTTCACACCATAGTCCTTTATTCCCCCTACTAGCCAGTCCTTTCAATCTCCATAATTTTTTTCTATACCTTTCAAAAGGTGTAGAAATTAAGCCATGCATATGTTGTGGGTTTTTTTGAGTAGTAAGCCAAATTTGGGGCCAAATTTGGATTGTTTCAGTTAGTAAGAGAAATTAATGTTGGAGTCATACACATCTTCCATCCATCCTTTATCACAAAAAGGAACAGAAGGTTCTGATTCACTGAGTATAGGAAGAATCAAAGAGAAGGAAGCAGGTTTTCTGTTTGTCTGTGTGTTCAAAGGACAAAAACAGCATTTAGGATCTTCAGTTCTTGTTTTGCCAGTTCTTGTTTCTCTTGCTCCTCTGTCAATCAGGAACATTTACACTGAATATATCCGTATAACTTCCTTTTCCCAGCCTCGATCTCCCTTTCATTTTATATGCCTTTGTTATGAGCAGTGTTGTGGCTTGGGGACTGTTGCTGTTTCATGTCACATGCTGTGTAAAGGAGTTTAATTGCGTTTTACCAGCAGAGTAATATGCCTCTGAAAATGACTTGCATTAACAAGATTTAACACAGTCAATATTTACAAACGTTGTATTTACAAAATGAGCAGTATTATCCACAAAGGACATGACATAAGCTCTGCCTCTCATGAAAATATCCTCTCAAAATGAAAAAATATCAACCTACTTGTATGCTAATCAAACTCTCTTTGTATACGTTTTTATGATGATTCAGAGGTATTTTCTCAGGACTCCTTTTTATACTTTTCTTACATAAGTGCTCTTTGCTATGAAAGACTATACTTTAAAAATAGAGCAACAAGTAGTCATCTTTCTTGCCTCGCTCATGCTGACTGATGCATATATTTGCCTCAAACTTTGGACCAGGCAACTGATGTAGTATGGATCAAGAGCCTGAGAAGGCAAGACATTCGTATTAGAATATTTACCTGTTACACTTTACAAATCTGTTAGCCTGTAGTCAGAAGATTTCACACCTAGGATTTTTTTCCTTTAAAGGCCATGAGGTTTAGGTATGGAGCTTTAAAATTAACACAGAGAGCTTTGCTAGAATTGTATGCATAAGTGAATATCTGTTTTTCAGCAGAAATTAAAAGCATAAGCTGTAGGACAATACTACTTGAAAACAGAATATTTTATATATAATGCTATGTATTACTAATAAATTTAAATCTAAAATACTTTTATTTTTGTTTGAAAAATGCTTCTTTTAAGTCATAAAACAATGTGTGAATTTCAGATGTTCACAGTGGACATCTCCCTCTTCATGAAAAAAAATGTGTATGTATTAGTTGTCAAAATTCTAATGCTTTGTTTTAATTAAGTTTATTTAGAGTTAAGCTCCACTGTTCTCATTAATACATTTCTATATTTTCTCATGAATACACTTTTGATGTCTGATAGGACCTAATTAATATGCAACTGGAATATTTCCTAGCATGTTGGGAAACTTTCCACTTTCAACCTTTGCAGAGATTTTTATGTGTATAGGACTTGTCAAGAGCTTGGATTGTACAGATGCTAATATGCTATATTTCTTATACTACTTTTATCTGTTGGACTTCCCACACACCTCACAAGCCAGGTCTTAGAAATGTAGTATTTGTTCCTATCCCAGCTACCCTCATAGGAAACAGTATGGAATTTCTCAGTCATGATTTAGCTTTCGTAGAAGATAGGCTTTTTCTTATCACTCTTAACTAGTCCGTAATAATTTAGCAAGTTATTCTTTATTTGCTTCTCCTTCATGAGTATCTTCCTTCTAATCCCTTTACCGTCTTATGCCGTCTTACTGATTGCCCTGCAGTTGTTTTCATACTGCCTGTTCATCTCCTACTGTTTCTTGGTAACTCATGAGAGAGAGATAAAGAGTCTTTCCATACACTGCAGATGCGTTTCCTCTGTTCCTTCTTCCCCAAGCAAGGGATGACTTGCTCAGAAAACCTCCGGCTGGTTCTTGCATTGTCTAGACTGATGTTTCTGTTCTTTGCCATCCTACTGGCATATATGCTTCAGAAATGTAGTTTTCTGCAGCATCAGTCAACTCTGATATCCAAAGGGCACTTACAGGGGAGAAGGTAGTATAGATCAATTTTTATTCAGTCAGTGCACTAAAGTCTTGCAGTATTGGGACCAGTACTGTTTAATATCATCAATGATATAGTGGGATCAAGTGCACCCTCAGCAGGTTTGCAGACAACACCAAGATGAGTGGTGTGGTTGACATGCCTGGGGGATGGGATGCCATTCAGAGGAACCTGGAGAAGCTTGAGAAGTGGGCCCACGGGAACCTCAGGACGTTCAACCAGGACAAGTGTAAGGTCCTGCACCTTGGTTGGGGCAACCCACAGTATCAATACAGGCTGAGGGATGAAGGGATTGAGAGCAGCCCTGTGGAGGACTTGGAGTGCTGTTGCATGAAAAGCTCGACATAAGCCGTCAATGAGCACTTGCAGCCCAGAAAATCAATTGTATTCTGGGCTGCATCAGAAGAAGCATGGCCAGCAGGTCAAGGGAGGTAGTTCTGCCCTTCTACCGCGCTGGTGAGACCCCACCTGCAGTGCTGCGTCCAGCTCTGGAGTCTGCAGCAGACAGGTGTGGACCTGTTGGAAGGGTCTAGAGGAGGGCCACAAAAATGATCAAAGGGTTGGAACACCTCTCCTATGAGGACAGGCTGAGAGAGTTGGGGTTGTTCAGCCTGGAGAAGAGAAAGCTCCAGGGAGACTTTATTGTGGCCTTTCAGTACTTAAAGTGGAGTTACAAGAAGGGTGGGGACAAACTGGTCTTTAGCAGGGCTTGTGGCGATAAGATAAGGGGTAATTGTTTTAAATTAAAAAAGGGTAGATTCAGACAAGATATAAGCAAGACATTTTTTATGATGAGGATGGTAAAACACTGGCACAGGTTGCCCAGAACGGTGGTAGATGCCCCATACCTGGAAACATTCAAGGTCAGGTTGGACAGGACTCTGAGCAACCTGATCTAGTTGAAGATGTCCTGGCTTATTGCAGGGGGTTGGACTAGATGACCTCTAAAGGTCCCTCCCAACTCAAACTAGTCTATGGTTCTGTGATGTATAACTGTTGTAGATGTGGAGTTCTTGTAACAGTTTCAATATCTGAGAGAAAATTATTATGTTGGATCATCTAGGAAGAAGTTTAAGGCAGTAATTGCTGAACCAGTTCTAATTTCAGTGATAGTTAAGGTGCTTAGTACAGATCTGGCATGCAATAGCCTATGCAAATTCTATTTCTAAGTGTGGAACTTCTGATTTTTAGGCATATCTTTCTTAGAGTTGATATTGAGAGTGAACTTTGATGAACAGAAAAACTATTCTCTTGTTAGACATCTGTTATTGGAAATCTCAAGAGTTGTATTAACGTTGGGAGACTTAAAATTAATTTTATTAGGTATTAAAGATTAAATGAAATTGACCTTTTCAGGTAAAGTTATTTCCCATAAATTTAGTTAATAGCTAACTGTTTAATCCTTTGTTTTACAGGTGAATTATGGGAAAGTCTGTAATGAAAGTAGAAAAGGACTGAAATTCACCATCTCTTGTGGCTGTAATACAGAGTTTGCCTTTGTACCATATGGTAGTACCATTGCTGTTTATACAATTTTCACAGGAGAACTGATAACTATGCTTAGAGGGCATTATAGTACTGTTGACTGCTGTGTATTTCAACCCAATTTTCAGGTAAGTAAAATACAAATGTTATTCCAGACAACCTGGAATATTTATGCAGATTGTCAAACCATGTGCACAGAAAGCATTAACTTTTCAGGGATGTGCTTTAATCAAAGATCTTGACATAACAGGGAGTTCTGTGGCCTGTGTGTCAAGCAAGAAAAGTTTGGTCAAGCTTTTGGGATGGCCCTTTCTGTATTGGGTTCCTTCCACTGTTAATTTCATCTCATAGGTAATTTTTCAATATGCCTGGATATATTGTCATTAATAAATTGTCTGCATTAAGGCTTTTGCCTGTTTTCTTTAAGAATGGAGGCATTTGTCTTTTTCTGAGGTACCTAAGGCTAATCACAGTAAGAAAGAATGTGAAGTGCATTTAGGTGAAGTGCATTAGTATTGCTATCAGTACTGAGAAACCCCTCAAGTACTTTGCCAAGGTGAGCTTGCTCAAATGCCTGTAGTTATACCAATCACTGGATCTATTAACAGTTTGGATGAAGTGTTGAGAACGTGATGAGCTTCTTAAATTAATCTGAGAACATTTCACCTAAGAAATACCATAGCATTACAGGGACTCATGGTGCCGAGAGCCTTTTTTTTCTTTTCCTCTGCCTTTTTTTTTCCTTTTCCGTTTCTCTCGTAATAAAAGACGAAAGGATAACAGAGCTTAATTTGTTATGAGATACTTTACCACACATTGTTCTTGTGGTTTGTGGTGTGGCAAGGGCAGAATGAATGTTAGTATGGATTTTAAGGCTGTTATGTAGTTGCCCTCAGGCTCTGAGGATTATACATCATGTTCCAGCTCCTCCTCTCTCATCTTTTGTTTCTGAAGTATCAGGCACAAATATTTGAGGCAGAAAGGGCATATGGCTATCTTTTCATGACCTCATACAGTATATCATAGAAGTGAATCTGGTAGCTCTTTCTTTGAGTCTAGTAACTTTAACTGAAACAGTATTTCCCTACCACTGAGATGGACTTCACTGAAAGTTTTGGCCACATTACAGAGGAGGCAATAATGCCCAAGATAATCAGCCTTGCTAGAGCTGGAAAGCCATTCTGGCATGATTAAGGCAGTGAGATATGAGATCCACTGAAAGGTGGAATATTCACATTATAGCTAAGGCATATCTTTCTGGACTATTCTTGACTAGCTTAAAAAGCCCTTTGTGTTTAAGAATAGTTTCCCTATAAAACTGCTAGTATGTTTATATTAAGTCATCTTTGGTGTTCTTCTTCAGAAGTTGAAGATGTGAGGCTCACTAAATATCCCTGTAAATCATGTGTTTCAGCCCTGGAAATGCGTATCTCTTCATAGTGCCCCTATCTTGGCTCTTACAATCCTTAGAAAAGGATCACTCTTGTGTGAGCATGCACACAAGAACTGCATCAGCCACTATAGCTGTGGGTTTATGTTGGCAACAACTTCATTTGTTTATTCATTGTGATTCCTGATTCTCTTTCAGAATCACCCTTTTCCAGAGTTCAATTCTGTATTCTAGAAGTGTGACTGGATTTTCTTTTTCTTTAAATGCTCTGCATTTAGTTGTGTTAAATTGTTGCTCTGACGGAATAACGTTACTATAGTCAGTGTGTCAACACCAAAGGTGTAGTCGTAGTGTTATTTTGGCTGTGTTTACACCTATACTTCCAAATAGCTCATTCTGTCTTGAGACAATAACATATGTTCATCAGGCTTCATATAATTCCAATGGAAATGATGATTTCCTAGTTAAAATTTTTCTGAGAATGCAATTGTTTGTAAAATTTATTGTTTCCTCGTTTATTCCACTCTTGCAAACAATATTAAATCAGTGTGTTGCAAAGTTATTCATAGCTGTGTATTTCTATTTTCAGTTACTAGTTGTAAATAAAATCAGTTTTGCTTGACAAAACCTGTTTTGTTGCAAACTGCATTGACTGATGTTTAAATTCCTATATCTTAACTCTACAGTAACTGAATCGTTTTATCACCTTTTCCATTGTCTTGTTTAGTATTAAAGAAATTTCAGTTAGTTCATTTGTATCTGTATCATTCCACTTTTTTCTTTCCTTATTTTTTTCCTAATGGCATATTAGCTCTCTTTCAGCTTTTTAGTATTTCAATACATATTAAAACATATAATTAACTTGAGCAAGCCAGAATTTTTCTTGGACAACTCTTCTAAGCCTCTGCTAGAAGTTATGCATCTACTGGTGAAATGTGTAGCAAATGGCTTTCTAACATTTTTCTTACTTATTAGCACATTTGAAATTAGTACACTATCTTCATATGAAACAAGGTCTACATCTTTTCTGTTTATGTTCTAACATTTCTATCTAGTAGTGAGTCTCTGTCACTGTTAAGAGTTTTGTTTATATTAATAGTCTTAACTTCTTCTGCTGTCTTTAACCTTGCTGAGTGATTTTTGTCCTACCTACCCCCAGATTTGGTCCTTAGGTTTTCTTACTATTTTTTATAATGTTCAAAACTCGTGATTGATGTTGGTTGGTGCCAGTCCCTCATGTTCTTTCTGTTCATCAACTGTATTTGAATCACTATCTTTGTTTCACCTCATTACTGGAATAGGCTCGAAAGGAACTCCAGATTTGCACCAATTATGTATTTGGGGTGAGAACTATCTTCTGTTTGCGCAGAACCTTATAATCAAATATGATCGCTGATACCCAAGCAACTAGCTATTTGCAATCCAATGATATTGGTCTTTATCTGTTCTTATGAGGTCCAAATTAATTAGCAGGTTTGTGTGGAATACCTTTTGTGTTTGAGATATTGTATGGCACTGTTTCCACAGAGTGGTGTGAGATTTAGTTAATGTGTGTGTATATATGCCTTTTGAGATCCTGGGAATGGAGCCATAAAATCCACTGTATTATTGTTGGCCTAAATTGTTCTTACATAAATATCTCTGTAAAGTTAATAGGTTGTTAGTCTGCTTGAGTAATAAGAACTGCAGAATTTGACCCTTTAATAAGAGCCATTAATTTAATAGGAGGTCGGTAATTTCAAGGGTGGTGTGGAAGAGGAAGTCTTCATTGTGCAATCTCTTAGGTGATGTTTACTATTGGGTCTAATATGCTATATACCATTGTGCCATGTTAGCTACTTAAAATAATTTAAGTAAACAAACAAGACCGATGTTTCCCTTTCAAAAAAGAAATGGAGTAAAGCACCATGCACGAATAACGTGTAAAATATTAGGTATGCATGAGGAAACAATTTTGCTTTCAAGTATATATACTTCTACTGTTCAAGAAATGCCAGTGACATCTGCAAAGGTATTTGGCAAATCCAGTGGTAGGCTAATAAGTAAAGATAATGGAAAGTTAAATTAAGTTTTATTTCTCAACCTTTCCTCAGAGTCTTAAAGCATTATATTTCCATATGTTGTACCGTAAACATGCATGGGGCATGTTTGGAGTACAATACATGTGCATGTCCTGTACTGTACCATAAACATGCATGGAGCTCCCTGGCTCTTCTTTTGGCTGACTTAAGGTATGAGTCACCATTTCAGGTTGTAGTAATTAATTGTAAGTATTACCCAATGCAGTGGATATTAACTGAAGATCTTGCAATGCCAGGATCAGAAAGTGAGACAAGTGGTAATAAAGATGAAATAGAAGT
This sequence comes from Phalacrocorax aristotelis, assembly GCF_949628215.1. Taxonomy (NCBI): domain Eukaryota; kingdom Metazoa; phylum Chordata; class Aves; order Suliformes; family Phalacrocoracidae; genus Phalacrocorax; species Phalacrocorax aristotelis. Next base: position 60,563,271 of record NC_134311.1, read on the forward strand.
ATGCTGATGTCACTGTGAGATTGCTCATGATGAGATTTATGGCGTGGGAAGGTTTTAAAGTTCTAGTGATATTCTGTATCCTGACAAAGACAGGAGGCATGAGTAGAGTACTGCTGACAGGATAAAGTGGGATTTGACCTGTATCTTGGTGTAACTTTGACCTGTCCTCTTTTAAGCAAGACAAGTAAGATGTTTCTCTCTCATAAAATTATAGAATCTAATCTTGTGTTTCATGCATGAATAACTTAATGCATGGGACCAGTTTTACAAAAGTTGAGTATGTCAGCTCTCTTGAATAAGATTACCCACATAAATGGGTGTTTACAGGAATTAGGCATTAAGTTCCTGTACTGTCAGCGTAATTCATACAGTTCTGGAATTAAATGTGCCTAATATAGGAGGCTTTCTGTGAAGACAGAACTGTACTAATTTATTGAACTTATGTTGAATCAATGTATTAATAATGTGCACTTATACAGAGTTGCTAGTGTGTTAAAGCCAACCTGCTTAAAGCAAGGGTTTCATACTGTCAGCCTGAATACAGAAAAAATACTTCATATGTTTCACTTGGGTAGTTTAAATGCACAGCAATACTCAAGTGTTGTCAGATACCGTATGTAATATGCTGGAGTATGATTCAAGATGGAAGGCATACGAGAATACCATCATGTGTGTCAATTTAAGTAGCACTTTGGAAAATAGAAGCATTATTAGTGCAAAATATACTGCAAAAATGGTGTAGTATTTCTCATTAGCAACATTTCTTCAGTTGAAAGTGACAGAGATGTCTGTTTTTCCTATAATGAAGAACTAACAAAACAGCTATATTTGACTGTTAGGTGTTTGGTGTAGAGACTGTTTGCTTCCATGTGTTTGCAGGGTGCCTTGCACAATGGGATCTTGGTCCTTAGTCGTTATCATAATAGAGTTATTTATATTAAAAATAATAAATTGGTCTTTTTGATCTCTGCCTTCCCAACAGGATACAGGCTTCAAATTGTTCTTTTTGTTCTTTTCGTTTCCTAGGCATGCTAAAACTATGTTTACTTTTCTACTTCTTTGTTCTATACTTATGCACTCTTCTAACATGTATTACTAGATGCTTTTGAGTTATTTTTTTTAAATTATAATTAAAAATATTTTCTTTTTTTCCTTTCTCCATGCAACATCTCATCTTTTAAGCTTAAGTCATCACTTAAGCTTCCAAACTGGTAAAATAGGTGTCTTTTTAGGAGACATAAGCAGGGGAAGAAGAAAAGTGCATTTAAGCAATACAGTTCATTTAAATATGGGTAGTGCTGTTTTGGTGAGCAATCTGGGAAAAAAAAAGATCTATTCATTTTGGTTTGGCATATTATTTAAAATACCGTTTATCAGGATTATAGTACAAATTAGAAATTGTATATTTGTCTTTATTTTTAAATAAATATTTCATACCTTTGTTTTCCCAACATTATATCTATGTCACTCATCAGTAAATTTGTGTAAATGTAGTTTTTGCTTCTTTTCCTAAAGGAACTTTATAGTGGTAGCAAAGATTGCAATATCCTTGCGTGGATACCAGCTCTTCGAGAGCCAGTTCCTGATGACACTTCTGAAAAGGTAATGAATTTGTGAGTTTGAGCTATACTTTTTATGACCGTTATACTTGGTGGGGGGATGGTGTGGAAATTAAATATGATGTGTTACACCATCAAAATTTGTAACAATTCTTAATTAAGAGGAGAATCACGTATTGTTGCTCTGTGATCTTTTGATCTGTGGGGTTTCGAGACAGCATATTCTTTCATAGTCTAGTAGGATCTTCTGCAGACTTCTAGCTTCTCATTTAATTAAAAGTAGTACTTGTCATTTGGCTATCAGTCTTTTAACTTCTACTTTAGCTTCCTTAGTGTCCATACTGTTTTCTGTAGTTTATGCTATTTTGGAATTGGAGAGGTGCCAAAGACTATATTTTAAATTGTTTAAGAGTATACTGTGTGTTGAACAGTAGAGATTTAGGCATGCCACGCTTCACACCCAAATATTTTTGATGCAGAGGTATGATAAAGAAGATTCTAAATGAGCTTATTTTAGTGTTTGAGGCAAGACATTTAGGCTGTTATAGGGAAGATCATATATAATACTGTTTTCCAAGAGAGTACTTTCTTAGTATATGAGCTGGGCAATAACAGTGAACAGTTTGAGGGGGAAAAGTTCTAGACTTTAAGGAACTGAAACCAGTCACAGAATCAGAGTCTGGAAAACTGTACTAATGTTAAAAAAATCAGAATCTATTAATGTTTTGGCTCAGTGTACAAAAAATCTGCTTTTTAAAATTTCTGAAATGTTCCATTTTAGGGAAATGATAAGCATAAATTTTTTGTAACATTTGCTTTGCTTTTTAAGGCAACTTATTTCAAAACTATCCTACATTTAAGTGAAGAAGAAAAAAGTGGTTTCAATGTTTAGTTGACCTAAACCCAAAATATGTTCAGTTGCCCTGAAATGAACACTTTTGCTGTAATTGAGGCTTTTGATGTGTGTGATTTTTTTTTTTTTTTCCTTAGTCTGAAAAACAAAAACAAACACACAGCAACAAGATTATTTACCCAACTCTGATTAGAACTGCCCCTTTAAATTTTTCATGGTAGAGGTATGTAATATGTGCCATTGTTTTGAAATCTGTTAAGCTACAGCTGCTGTTCGCAAATGTTGTAGATGAGCAGTGCCTCTGAAAGCAGCAGTTCTGCTGTCCACAGGCCACTAGTTCCTGCTCCCTCTGATGTGCTAGAACGGCCATTGGAGTGCCCTGTATGAATAGAATCTGAACCCAGGATAGCTGTAAACCAGAAAAAAATTTTACCCCACATCAAAACTGTGATTTGGTGCACTGTGTAGCTGCACAAACCCTTTAGCTTGTCCCTGGGTGGGCTGAGGTGAGAAATAGTTGTTGGATGAGGATAGAGGCCAGGACTACTTCTTGAGACAGTAGTGCTTAGTTATGCTGGGCCAGGGAAATTACAATTTAAAACCAGTAACTCAAAACAAACATAGTAATATCTATCTGCCATATTTTACACCAGACACCTGTAAAACTACCAGTCAGTGCTCCAGATATATTTTTGATGAAATTGGAATTAAATAGAATACTATTTCATTTATAATTTAGCCTGTCTCTAATAAGCAGAATGGCCATAGTAGTAGTTAAAAAAAATCCGGTACCCATGAGAGACATCATAGTTTGTCTACATATAGTAACTTAAGAAATGCCTTTAGCATTGCCCTTATTTGATTTTAATACTTTTAATTAAGCAAACTACTGATTTTTTTTTTCATTTTCTTTAGTGTCTGCCTCAACAGCATTTAAATCCAGCATATGAAGACGCATGGAGCAGCAGTGATGATGAAGGCTGAATTTCAATTATGTGCTGACATAAAATTGACATTCAGGCACTGCATCTGTGGACTTTATCCACAGAATTGGATATTGTCAGATTTATTACAACTGGATTTTTGGTACAGTTCTGTCAGAGCAAGGTCTTTCAGAAATAAGTTTCCACTGTTCTCTGTGTTCTTTCTTCACTGTTACAGTTAAATCTAAAGGATTACTTTTTCATACTTACTGATTTTTATACTTACCGTTACACATTGGTATACTTTATCCAGTGTTGAACAGCTGATTAAAGGGAAAATAAAAGCCCTTGGGACCAGTTACTATTGCATTGTTTCTGGTATCCCTAATGCATAAGGAGGCAATCCCTATGTTTCCAAGAGACCTGATACAGAGGACTTTGCCTGAAGGAGGACTAGCTCAGGGATGCTTCCAGCTTATTTTTATCAGATGGAGCAGACTATTGATTTTCAAGTGCTTATATGCTGTGGGAGCCAACAGGATTTTGTGCCTATTCTTTTGCATTTTCAATTTTGCATAAGTTTCTGCATAAATTCAGTATTCAGTTCAGGAAGAGGTATAGCTGGGATCATCTATTCAAGTATTTATATGGTGACCCCATCAACTAGTATCTGAATCTGTCCCAGAAAGTTAAGAATAAAAACTATTTTAGAGGGTTTTTTGTTGCTCCTGTTAGCCAGCTTTTAAGATCAGCTTTCTATATATGAATCTCTCTCACTTCCCTAGTCAGCATGAAGAATTCCTGGACAGAAACAGGCTTAAGGTACAGTACATGGCAGCAAGTGGATCACATTTCAAGTTAGAAATATCAGATATAGTCCTTTGAAACTTTTCATCTGAATTTGTGGTCCTAATGCCTGCTCTGCTTTGAAAGGGAGGAGCTTTGTGAGGTTATTGTCTCATCTCAATCACTAGTTCCTGCTTCAGATATAGTGTAGTCACCAATTTGAGAGCCAAGTTAGAAGTTCCCATCAGATGTAGATGCAGCTCTATTGAGGAAAAATTCCTTCCAAAACGAATCAGATATTAGGACCACAAATTCAGATGGAAGGAAAAAAAAACTATACAAATAAATGAAAGATAATTTAATCTTTGTATAGTGTGTATTATATCTATTATTAGTATGCATGTTAGAATTAATTCACAGTGCTTCTATAATTTAATATCTATACAAGATAGAAGCTGTCAGTTCCTGTATCAATCTAGAGTCTAGGTTTGTAAAATGATACCAGGTGAGGAGAGGGCATATCAAGAGAGTTGTAATTAAGCAAGCTTCATCTGTAGTGCATATTTGCTGGGAGAGACACAAAATTTAAGTTGCGCTATTAAGTGGGTTAGGTGCAGGGTGGAAGACTTCTGGAAGTTTTGGCTGAAGTTAATGACCAGCCTGAGACTATTCCTGTAAAGTGACAGAGAAGAGAATTTTCTGGGTTTTTTTTCAAATTATAGTTTTCATTACCAAAGGTAGCTGTTCCCCCTAAAACTGGAAAAACTGGGGAACAAATTTGAAGAAAGATTATACATTTTGATTTTTGTTTTGAAGATTACTTTTTTGTGTGTTATAATTTTACATATCATTTGTATATGCCAACTGCAGTGCATGTATTTGGTATGTGAATTTCTAAAAATGTGCTCAATAAATCACAGTTATCAAAGAATAAATGTATTTTTTAAATGACCTATAAATGGTGTTGATTTTAAAACAAACAAACAAAAATCTCACCAAAAAACCCACCGGCTCTATGGTGGACTGGGAATGGTATATAAAATGGAAGAGGTAGAATGTTGCATTAATTCTCCTGTTTTTTGGAATGGCCTTTCTCAATTGAGTTCCTCTTCCTCTGCTTTGTGTACACAATTATTGACATTGGAAGAGATCACTGGAGATAATCTAGTCCAACCTCTCTGCTTAAAACACAGTCCCCTAAAAACAGGTTCCTCAGGCTTGTGTCCAGTTGGGGTTTGAGTATCTCTACAACCTACAAACCTCTTCCTGTGTTTGAGCATTGCTGGAGTGAAAGTTTCTTAGTAGGTTTAAATGGAGTTTTATGTATTTCAGTTTGCACCCATTGCATCTTGCCTCATCATTGGAAAACACCGAGAAGAGTCTGACTTCCTCTTCTTTATTCTCCCTCTCCCTGGCTCTGTCAAGATATTTCTACACATTGGTGAGATCCCCCTGAGCCTTTTCTTTTCCAGGCAGAACAGTCCTAGCTCTTTCAACCTCTCCTCATAGGAAGAATCACCTCCCTCAGCCTGCTGACAGCACTCTTCCTAATGCAATGCAGGATGCTGTTGGCCACCTTTGCTGCAAGGGTACAGTGCTGATTAATGCCACTTTACTGTCCACCATGAGTGCTGAGTCCTTTTCTGCAAAGCTATTTGCCAGCAGGCTGGTCCCTGGCCTCTTCTCGTCCATGGGCTTCTCCTCCCTGGGGGTAGGATTTGGAATTTGCCTTTATTGATTGTTATGAGATTCCCATTTGCCTATTTCTCCAGTCTACTGTGGTCCCTCTGAATGGGAGCAGTGCAACCATTGGGTGTGTCAAGCAATCCTCACAGTCTTGTAGCTTTTAATGTTGCATCTCTGTGGGCTCAAGGAATTCAAGCAATCGGGGTCTGTTTGTACGACAGTTTGGGGAGTAATCTGCAGAAACGAGCTGTGCTTGCAAGGACTCGATCATTCCAAGAAACAAAACCTTAAGTCCAGTTTGATTGACTTAATTTCTTTTTTAAGCTTGTTGAAGGCACATTCTGTTCTATCATCAAGGTCTTTAATGAAGATGTTGAACTATATTGGCCCCACTGTCAACCCCTGGGATACACCACTAGTGACTGACCTCCAACTGGACTTTGTGCCACCCGTTGCAACCCACTGGCCCTGGCCCTTCAGCCGTTTTTTAATCTTACTGTCCACTTACCTAGTCTGTACTTTGGCAGCTTATCTGTAAGGGTGTTTTGGTAGAGTGTCAGGAGCCCTGCTAAAGGAAAAGTAGAGATCACCTGCTGTTCTCTCCTCATCCACCAAGCTAGACACTGTGTTGTAGAAGGCGCTCAGGTTGGTCAGGCAGGCAAGTTCTTCCCATCATAAATCTACGCTGACTGATACCTTCTTGTCCTTTATCTGTCTGGAGGTGACTTCCAGGATTATTTCCTCCATCACCTTCCAAGGATTGGTGGTGAGGTTGACTGACATGTGTCTTCTGGATCTTCCTTCTTGAAGACAAGGGTGACCTTGGCTTTCTTCCAATCCTCAGAAGCATCTGCTCACCATGACCTATCCAAGATAATGGAGAGTGGTCTTGCAATGGTATCAGCCAGCTGTGGGTGCATCTAGTCAAGCATTGGGCTTGTGCATGTCCAGTTTGTGTAAATGTTCCTTAACTGATCTTCTTCCACCAAGGGTATGCCTTTCTTGCTCCAGACTTTCTAGTGGTCTCGGGAACCTGGGGTTGCTAAAGTCCAGTCTTATCACTAAAGAGCACAGTGAAGAAGCATTGAGTACCTCAGCTTTTTCTGTGTCCTTTGTCTCCAGTTTCCCTGCCCTGTTTAGCAGTGGGCCCACATTCTCCCTAGTCTTCCTTTTGCTGCTGATATACCTGTAGGTTTTAGTTTTACTTTTCATATTCCTCACCAGATCTAACTCCACATGGGTATGGGCTTACCTAGCCCTATCTGTACATGCTAAGACAGTTCCTCTATACTCTTCCCTGCTTCTGACACTCATATGCTTCCTTTTTGCACCTAGAGTTTTGTCAGGAGCTCCATTTTCATGCATGCAGACTTGCTTCCACCTTTGCTTCATTTTCTGTACGTGAGGGTGGACCATCCTTGAAAATCAACCAGCTCTCCTGGACCCTCCTTCTCATCAGGGCCACATTCCATAGAATTCTTCCAGACAGACCCCTGAACAGGGATCTGTCTGAAAACATGGAAACTTTCCTCTATACTTTTATGGGGATCATTTTCATACTGTTGCTGAATAACTTTTTGCATATTGGTTTTGCGTATGTTGCGCGATGAATGCAATGTGGGATTCAGCTCAAGAGGAGGTGGGCTGGGGATTATTTGCCCAAGTGTCTATCCACCCCGGTACCTGTCAGCCTAGTGTCTGAAGCTGTTCCAAACAGTTGAAAATAGAAATTAGTTGCCTTGGGGGCTTATTGCTCCTAGTAACAGCTAGCATCTTCTACACAGGAATCTTTCCAAATTCTTTTCTGGTATCAGTGATGTCATTCTCCTTTTTGACTGTTGTCCTCTGCTGGAAGGAGAGATGTTTCTGGTGAAGGAAATTTAAAACATCTGTGTCTCATCTGGGGGAGAATCCAGGCACGTTCTACAATCCGGCACCTGCAAACCTTCCATATAATGGCAGTAGCTGCTAGGTGATACTTCGTTTACAAGATTTGAAACCTCTTGGACCTAGCCAGAATCTCAAACACCAGTTTCTGTGAAAATTCTACTTTGAATAATGGCATATATGTTATTATTTTCTTTGGTACTTCTAGTTTTCTGTAGATGTGGCAAATTTATTATTTAAGCTTTTTCTAGGAAAGAAGATTATTTTATTTCTGCTGCATTCTTATGGTAGCTGTACTTAGTTACTAAGTGCTGGTATCTTCAAAATGAACAATTTTAAAGGACAGTGAAGGTAAGCTGTATATTATTTTTCACTAGAAAGAACCAAATACTAAGCTAGCGGTGTCAGTTGCAGCTATGCATGTCTTGCTTGTGTGTAAGTTAAATGTGATAATTAAATCTGAGTCTTCCCCTTCATTTGTGCCTATTCTGCTTCTATGCTTATAGCATGTATTTTTATAGTATCAGAGCTCTTTCAGAACCAGAAATGCAGGACTGGGGTAGTACAGACTTAGTTGCATTTCCCATCCTTATGTCAGTCAGGAAAAAAAAACCACATTTGAAAATCCAGTCAGGTGTCAAAAGGGGTGCTGTATTCATGTTGAAATAAAGGTATTCACTTGAGAGTCAGCTAGCTGATAGCTGGATTCTAGGTTCCTACTAAAAACAGTAGGAAAGTTAAGAGTTTAAAAAGAGAGCTTAAGCTGGAATGGACTGCACTCTTATCGTAGTAGCGGTACTGTGATTTAGTAGTCATACTCTGTATCAGAATACTCAGAGAAGTGCTTTCATCTTTCAGGCTGTTCCAGGAATTGACTATTGCTTAGAAGACTTGCTTTGCTTGCCAAGGCAGACATTTTCATTTGACCTTGAAACAGTAGGTACCAAAAGAGGGAAAATAATTTATTTGTTCTTACAAGACATCAAAGTATTTCCTTTCCATTCTAGCCTAAGGAAACAGTGGAGGTAGGTGTCAGCCTGAGCCAGCCCGGTTGAAGAAATCCAGAGGGCCTAAGACAAGGCTCCTTCAGCTTGAGTGAAAGTTGAGTTTTGCAGAGACAGTAAGATTAGGACTATGTTTATTTATGTCTATGTTATGATGCTCAGAAAGAATCTGGTATTGAGACATACAAGCAAAAACCTGGTTCTTTTTTTCCTCCTGTATACAGACATGGAAGAAAGCATTAGCACGTGAGCATTTAAATATGGTTAACTCCCAAGTATTGGGAAGAACAAGTTAACACCAAGTGCTTATCTCCCTTTGCCCTTTTCTCTATCACCACTACACTCACTTTTGTATACAGGCTGAAAAGACTAAAAATTTACATATTTGTTTGCCACCTTTTTTTGCATTGTTTGGATTTATAGTCAGGCCAGTTTCTCACTGCACAAGATATCTGTTTCTTTTAATCAAGACTGAGTTCCTCATACACTCAGTCAGCTCAGGGCCCGGAATTTAAGACCCCTGTCATTGTAAAGCAGAAAAATTCTTAGATTTGGAAACAACAATAGAATTTACTTGTATTTTTTTCCCTTATGTTTACCCTTCTGTTATAGTCCTTATACTACCTTGAGTGGAGATACAGAGATATATATTTATACACGCACACATATACATATATATGCACACAAGATATAAATATATTTAAAATACCACTACTTCGGCACCACTGGAGGATAGTCCTTGGCTTTCTAACCTCATGCAGGTAAAGGTCTAGTGCATACCACTGAGAACTGAAAGCTCTTCAGTGCACGTTGGCCTAGGATCTGCCGCAATGAATGGGTAAGCCCGCTGTTAGCTTAGTACAAGTCAAGTTTGAGATACTTAGTCAAGTTACAAGCATATCAGTTAAACCACATAAACTGTCCAGATACATGTTTTTGGCATGTAAAATATAGGATCTAACATAGTTAAAGCAATCTATAAAGAGAACTTGAGTATTGGCCATGTGCTTAGCTGCTAAGATTTGTGCTGAGGTTTTGACACCTGAGAGTTGTTCTTCAAAGCAGTATACTAGTCTCAGTGGACAGCAGTTAATGCTTATTATACCCAACTAAACAAAACTATGTAAAACATATCAATAAAGTCTGATATTCCCACTGTTGGAGAAGATCAGCTTTGTGACCACCTGAAGAATGTGAATATAAATAAGTCTATGGGACCTGATGAGATTCCTGAGGGAATTGGCTGATGTCATTGTCAATCCACTCTCCATCATATATGAAAGTCATGGCAGTCAGGTGAAGTCCCTGGGGACTGGAAAAGGGAACCATTGCACCCATTTTTAAAAAGGGTAGAAAGGAGGACACCGGGAACTACCGACCTGTCAGCCTCACCTCTGTGCCTGGGGAAGATCATGGAACAGATCCTCCTAGAAGCTATGCTAAGGCATGTGGAGGACAGGGAGGTGATTGAGCAGCACCATGGCTTTACCAAGGGCAAGTCCTGCCTGACCAACCTAATGGCCTTCCATGATGGGGTGACTACATGAATGGACAAAGGAAGAGCTATGGATGTCATCTATCTGGACTTCTGTAAGGCCTTTGACATGGTCCCCCACAGCATCCTTCTCTCTAAACAGAGAAGATGCAGATTTAATGGGTGGACTGTTCAGTGGATGGTGAACTGGCTGGATGATCACATAGAGAGAGTAGTGGTCAACAGTTCAATGTTCAGATGGATTAATGGTGTCCCTCGAGACTGTATTGGCACCAGTACTGTTGCATATATTAATCAACGACATAGTGGGATTGAGTGTACCCTCAGCAAGTTTGCAGATGACACCAAGCTCAGCCGTGCAATTGACAGACCTGAGGGACAGGATGTCATCCAGAGAGACCTAGACCAGCTGGAGAGGTGGGCCTGTGTGAAGCTCATGACGTTCAACACGACCAAGTCCAAGGTCTTGCACCTTGGTAAGGGCAACCCCTGGTATCAACCCAGGCTGGGGGATGAAGGGATTAAGAGAAGCACTGCAGAGGACTTGAGGGTACTGGTGGATGAAAAGCTGGACATGAGCCAGCAATGCGTGCTCACCACCCAGAAAACCAGCTGTATCCTGGGCTGCATCAAAAGCAGCTTGGCCAGCAGGTTGAGGGAGGTGATTCTGCCCCTCTACTCCGCACTGGTGAGACCCCACCTGCAGTGCTGCGTCCAGCTCTGGAGCCCTCAGCACTGAAAGGACATGGATCTGTTAGAATGGGTCCAGAGGAGGCCACGAAAATGATCCGAGGGCTGGAGCACCTCTCCTATGAGGACAGGCTGAGAGAGTCAGGGTTGTTCAGCCTGGAGAAGAGAAGGCTCCAGGGAGACCTCATTGTGGCCGTCCAGTACTTAAAGCTGGACTACAGGAAAGATGGGGGCAACCTCTTTAGCAAGGCATGTTGTGACAGGACAAGGGGTGATGGTTTTAAACTAAAGGAGGGTGGATTAGGCTGGAAAGGCAGAAAACATTTATTACTGCGAACACTGGCACAGGTTGCCCAGAGAGGTGGTAGATGCCCCATCCGTGGAAACATTCAAGGTCAGCTTGGGTGGGGCTCTGAGCAACCTGATCTAGTTGAAGGTGTCCTGGCTTATTGCAGGGGGTTGGACTAGATGGCCTTTAACGGTCCCTTCCAAACCAAATTGTTCTATGATTCTAGCATTCTAAGTCCTTTTGTGTGGTTAAAGCTGAGTTACGAAATGGACATGCCTTCTTCCATCCTTCCCTTGGTTTTGTTTTCTTTTAGTCTATTTTATAAAATCAGGGCTAATAGAGGATAAAAAGGGATGACTGAGTGGCCAGGAATTCAGGCAGGTGTATAACTACTCCCCACAGCTTCATGCCTTCTAATCATATCTCTGTGCTCTGTAGTCAGCCTTACCCACCAGCCCACACGTTCTGCCCAGATGACAGCTAACCAATGTCATCCACCACACCGGCAAGCCTTAACCACCCCCAGTCCTGCCAAATTCCACCAAGCCCAAGACACTGGAAAAAAATATTTGGGGCTATTAAGCCATCTTTCTATTTAAATATGAAAGAAGTTTTCATTGCATAGGCATACAGCTTCATTCTTAATTTTCATTTTATCACAATTTGGTTTCAATATTAAGGCAGAAAGAAACCAGGCTATTTTTAGTTACGCATCTTAGCTTTGTGCTAAGAAGGAGACTTTCAGTTGGTCACTGATCTCTGTATGCTTGGAAGATTAAAAGACACCCTTTTCTTGCAACTGTGGGACAGAAATGCGTCTGCAATCCTGAACAGGTTTTATAGTAAATTTCCTCATGCCAGATAGGAGATTAAAATCAGCAGTTTAAATCAGTCCAACCAGTTATTTTTACAGCCATGTGTCTGTAAACTAGAGTAACATGTTTAAGCAAGAATAGGGTAATTTATTCAGCCACAAAAATAGTATGCCTTTGTTTAATAAAAAATAGGTTAACATGTGGGGGAGAGAAAGGGGGCATTATAAAAACAGTTTTTGCTGTTCTTAGCAGCCACATTTGAAAGGTACTGAGCACTTTGCTTTTGCGTTGACTGCAAAGCCTTTATTTAACAGGATACTTGCTTTATATTAGTTACAGGTCTTATCCTCCAACAGAATTATTAAAACATTCTAAGAAAATTTGGAATCACAGTTTTAGTAAAGTTAGCTCAAAAACATATTAATAATAAATTAATAAATATATTGTGCTCTTGCTTATGATGGAGATCTTTGGCAAGAATAAACTTATATTTGGTAACCAGCCAGTTCCATTTGTTGACACTTAGTCCTCTTTGTCAGTAGTTCAGGATAGCCTCTGAAGGAACTGTAGCTATTAACGCCTCTTTGCAATGTTTTACTTTCATCCACACGAATACGTCTTGGTCTGCATAGTGGATCTTTAATCAGTCAGTGCCATTTTAAGAAAGGAGGGTAGCCTGGGAAAAAGAAAGAGGGAAAAGAGAATCCCTTCCTCTAACTTAGGGTACACCTGTTCTGCAGTCATCAGCATAATACAGAGGTGTTAACTCTAGCTGTGAGCAACCCCACCACAGGCTAACGTACCTTTCTGGGATGCTGCATCAACTCACCTATACAGACGTTAATACTGCCACAGCTAGTGTACTTTGTGTTAATATGCTTCTTTCCTGTTTTCTCTAAATACGCTGTGTCAACAGGGCACAATGGATGCAGCAGTTTGGGGTGCCCATGTTTTCTCTGATAAATGATATACCAAACAGTAGGTGTATGGTAAGAATATCAAGTTCTCATATTTTCTGCCAGTCAGTAGGGAGTGTCTTGCATTGCTCAACTGTTAATTACTGTTGCTATCGCCTCCTACACTGTTCTGTTACACCTCGGAAATCAGCTGATTATGATTCTCATGCTAGCAAACATGAAAAAAAAAATGTTTTGGGACTATATAAAATAGTAGATTTGGATGAAGATCTTTTTTTTTGCCCATCACTAGTTTTTCCAGGTGGAGTATTGGCCCAGAGAATATATTTTCGTACCTGAATCATGCATTATGGCCTATGTGAGCTGAAGTTAACTGTCTTAAGTACCCGAACGGTCTGATGCTGTTCTGTGGTTTTGCATTGCCACTAGTGCAACAAGAGCCCTATAATGAGCTGTTCTTCTGCACATCTTCTGTGGGAAATGGTCACATTTGGCACTTACTTGGAGCGTATTGCACATTCTCAGGGTAGTACCTAAATTGTTTCCCAAAGAAAAAAATTGCATCTCTAGAGTTGCATAGAACTTTGCCATCTGAATGCTATTCATCATTGTTTATAAAGAAAGTTTCCAGGACATTTAACTGTTTTGCAGGCAGCTAATATACCTGAGGGCCTAAATGAATGTTTGAAACAGCTGCTTCATCCTGTTCTGCTCTATGGATAACTATTAAAGTTTATGTTGACTAATGAAGTATATCAAAGTAATTTAAATAACGCTCAGTGATGGGCTATTATATGAAATGTAGATACCTGTGAGACATGCAGAAATCCAGAATATAAGAATTATATTGCACTTAGCAGAGTTCCCCTGTGTTGGATTATTGGTTTCAGTACTTTAGGATGCTTGCTCTGTGTGCCCTAAACATGTATAAGGTCTCACTGATACATACCTTATCAGTAGGAAGGCTTATTATATATTCTAGTAGCCTTGAAAACTGCGCCAGCAAAGGGGTTCTTTTTGTGCCAGAGTAAGCAAAAACGATGAAAGTCTAAGGGTGGAAAGTGATCCAGTAGTTCACAAGACTGCTCAAGCATTAAGCTTGACAGGGACAAGAAAAATGAAGATAGGAAAAGCTAAAAAAGGCACCATTCTAGTTTATAGAAGGGAAGGTAGAGCCCTGTTTGTGCCCCAAGACACATAGGATATGCATGTTTGACAATCTTCCACGCTGCAGTGGTGCATCCCGAGGGCCAGTGCTCACTTCTGTCGTGTCCTCATCCACGAACCCTTAGGTGAAGATCCTGCTCCACGTGGGCCAGTGCATGGGAGCTGTGAAAGCAATGGCTTTGACACTACTCCATCTTACCTCTATCTCTCTTGCTTCACCTTGCGTCAATTAAATTCAAATCTTTCATAGTCCCCAACTCCTGCCTCCTCTCCAGCTCTCCCAGAAGGATGTTTATAATCATTGCTGTTACTTTGCATCTCCTTTCTCTGCAGCACACAGTCATGCCCACACACAGCTCTCTACGCCAGGACTTAATCCTGGCCTGTCTCTACACTGAGGTCCTCAAACTTTTACTAATTCAATATTATTCATCCAGTTCTTCTGCTTAAAATTGGTAGTTCTATTTCCTTTTGAAATATCACCTAACCTTTCTGAGCAGTCCTTAGGCCTGTCGTCCCCTTTCTTCTCCATTTTCTTTTGGCTGGCACGGCTGCATGCTTAGATGCCTACAGTGGTTTGCCACTTCAGATACAGTTTTGAGCAGATGAACATGAAAGCGTTGATCTGAAAGCTATTTGGCTATGTTAAAGCAGAACTGTACCCACAGAATAAGGAAAATGGGAGGGAGGTTTCATTAGCTTTTTTGTAACCCTGTGTTAATATACACATGCAGTTTCCGGAATAACATTAACTGCTTGTTAACGCACTTGGACCAGCACAATATTTTTCGATGAAGAAGCAGCTCATTAGTTCCCACATTTGCAACATTCGTTCATTAAAGTTGGTAGAAAGGAGTTGTATTGAAAACCTGGCATTTAAATATTATTTTCATTTTATAATTGACCTATGTTCATCATTATTTCCTCCAGTCACCTGCAGCATCTTCAAACCTTACAGTCATTAAAAAAAGTGATCATATAAATTTGTTCAAGGTCTGGTTTATCTAAAAAGAGACTTAGCTGAATAAAAATATAGCTGAAGTATTGCAGAAATCTTTGAAAATCAGCAGCGCTACTATCTGCCACACTAAAGATTTTTTCAGTTTCATATCTTTGTGCAATATAAAACAGCTGCCAGCTTTGCCGTTTATCTTCATTTGTAGACGCAATTCTCCATGATCTTTCTTTACCCAATTCACATTTCTGCCTTTCTCCCCATAATTTCTTAAATGCCATTTCACTAGTTCAAACTGACTTATTTAATTTCTCTTGAAATGTTCTCACTGTCTTGTCTCCTGTCACCATATATAAGACCAGCAGCCTCCATGATACGAAGCTGCAAGCTCTGCTCCATCCAGTGTTGAGATTTTACCACTTTTTCCTGTAACTATTCATAAAATCTGGCCTAACATTTTTTTTTGTGCCCAGAGTCCACTAACTTTCGTCCCCTCTCCTCCCATCTTGATGGCTTCCTCTTCACTTACTCCCACATTTCCAGTCTGCCACTTATTTAATGAAAGGTGCCACAAATTTTAAGATAGCTCCTGTGCTAAGATCTAGCTATTTTTTTACCTTTTCTTTTTTACCTTCTTTTTACCTTCACTTTTATTCTCCCAACATATCACCTCCTCTTTAAATCACCTTTTTTCTCTTCAATACATTTCACAATTCTTACCTAGCCTGCCTGCATAAGCTTTGTTCATTTACTCTTCCAGCAACTATCTCCACCCTTTTTACTTTTTACTACCTTACTCTGAGCTGGTCTACCCAGATTGTAACTTTTCACTCTTACCAGATTTCAAGACTCACTTCTGTCATTATGTCTTTCGAAAATGAGTCAGACATTAGTTATGTTTACCTCTAAAATATTAACGAGATGTTTCTGCATTGTGCTTTTAGCTGCATCCCATGATGTCCCATTGTTGTGGGTGTCCCAGGCCATCATTAACACAGAAAATGGACAACTCAACATAGCTGACAAGCATTAGACTTTGTTTATTTTGCATGATCACATCATCCACAACTCTTCCTTTCTATTGTCCTAAAGCTTTAACCCCTTCATTGTGTCGGGACTCATATCACTCAACGCTATAACATAGGTATATTAAACATATGACTTGTTTAATATAGGAAGTAAACCTTCATCTAACATTAGCAGAAAAACAACACAGTGTTTTATTACACCCACAGGTATATCCCAAACTATTACAGGATAATTAACCAAGAAATACAGGGGATATCTAAGGTACATTGCATTACAGTGCCTTGACAGATATGCTTAACTATGTTAAAAGCTGTTGCAAAACTGCTTTGAGGAAAACAACAGTTCTCCCAAATCTTATAAAATCTGAGCTCATGCTGCACAAAGCAGAAAGGATTTCCTTGACTGGACTTGCAGAAATCTGCAAGTAAGTAGATATTCTGCATTATTCCAAATCCACCCAATGTTATCCCACACTCAGAGCCATCACCTATTCAAGAAGACAAAGGCATTACCAGAGATGACAAAGTCGGGGACAGTCAGCAGAAAGAGCCCTGTTTGTGTCTCCACCATCTCTGCCTGGGCTGCAGCACAGCAGCCACCAAAGCCTGCAGTGCTGGAGCCCCTCAGGGCTGTTAAGTTAAAGACAGGCTAAACAGGCACAGGGGCATCCTTGGCAATTGGGTGAGTTCAAAATGGCTAAAATTAACTTTGCTTCACCTCTCCTCAGGTTGCAAAAAGGAAAGCTCTGGTGCAGAACTGGATTGCTTCTTTACTTCCCATGGACGAAAATCCTGCTGTGTCCTGGCAAAGTCTTAAAAACAAATCCAGCATAACGGAAGAAGTTTGTAGGGGAAACTTCCCTACTTTGTCTACTGCGGTTATTTCTCTCCTGTTTTTCTGTCTCATCCGTCTCCACTTTTTATTTTATGACCGTTGTCATCCTCCCCACCTTTCTTTGTAGCCTGTTTGGAAAAATAGTGTGTTTTCTTAGGAACTCTAATCTAAAAGCCCTTTAACTGTTAAAGATTAACCACTAAAGCACCTGTGGAAAAGCACACATTTCCCTGACACCTGACTCTAGCTTGCTGCATTCTGAAACTCAGCTATTAGTAATGCTTCAATAGCTAATTCAGGCTTAACAGGTTGACAGGAAGGCAAGCTCAGATTCTACATGGAAAACATACAAATGCAGGCTAATATCATATGTCTGGGTGAGGAGCCACAAATGCCTCTAACTGTGGGCAAGGATGTATAAGAACCCGTCTTTCAGTGGCACAATTTGTTGGGGATTTTGATTTTGATGAAGCTTTCTAGTGAGTTTTCTGAGGGTGGTTTGGGTGCCTTCAGAGTGGGAGCAGAGGGCTGCACACATGCCTGTGCACAGAGGAAAAGGATGAATGCAGCAAATCAGGCCCAGGTGGGGGGCATCAAACAAAAAAAAGGGCTTTCTAGAGAGGATGATGCACACGTGCAGCTGGAAAAGCAAAGCTCTGAAATTATTATTTCAATGCATACAGCATGCTTCTGTTAAGAAAACTCAGTGCTATGGAACTGGTAGGAGTTTCCCAAAAGGTTATCTACACTCATGTTGAATTTGGGGGCCAAACATGGTCTAAATGATAAAAACTTTACAACTTTACCTGGATTTCCCTACAAGGTTAACAGATATTTGGACCTTTCCTTCATACAAGGTGATCAAAAGCATTTTCCAATGTCAGTGAGATGTTTCCTACACATTTTGTTTAAACCCCTTTTAGTGATATTGAAATATTTATTTCTACCTTACCACATAATCACAGTAGAAGCCATTTCACCATTTAAACTGAATTAGCTAAACTATTTTTAAAGAAACAGTATAAGGCAAAATAGACCATGAAATTTCTTTGGTTTTAGGAATTTCATTGATATTTCAAATGGCTTTTCAATTTCTACCTTAAAAATAGAAGTAATTAGTTTTATTATAAATTATTTTCTGATTTGGAAGCATCTAGATCCTGTAGCAGAATCAAAGACCAAACATCCCAGGTCAAGAACTAACCCAGCTAACAACCAAAAACAGAGTTGGAGAAAGAGAATGATGTTGGCTTTTCTCAATTATTTCATTTTAATTGGGTTTTTGTTGTTGTTGATGGTGGTGTTGTTAATAAATTAACTGGTAGTATGTAGGATGATTTAATTCAGTATTTCTGCAATTTGCAGAATCTTGGACCAGAAGGATTGGGGGCTATGTCCTGACAAAGAGGACTAATTCTTGTACGGCTTGTATATGAAAATACTGCCACCAGAATAAACAAAGATGCTTGGGGATAACTTCTTGTTCCTCATCTTCAGTACATGACAATGGGACATGTTGCCTTAAAAATGGTAAAAGAGAACAGTAAGCAATAGTAAGTAATTTAGTCCTTTTTTTGTGTCACAATGACATTATATCTGCCAAGAGAGATTTCAGCTGCATTCATATGTATGAGTTTGTGTAGCCTTTGAGATTTTATATGTATGCAGAACTCATTATAAATAATAAAGGCTAAGATCAAGCCAAGAGCAACCTAGAAGAAAAGAGACTGAGATATCTCTGAAAACCTCAAAACAAGTTTAAAATTTCCATTCTGTCCTCTTACTGCATCTCTTAGTAGAAAAGGTGAGCACAATAAATATAATAAAAGTTTACCTCAGCCATAGTAAGTCCCTGAATGAGACAATACTTGTCAGGGAGGAAAGAGAGTGGGGAGAAATATTCAGAGTATTCTTTAGAAATACTTGAGAAGCCATGTTAGAATCACAGAAAAAGACCAGTAGCCTCAGTTAATGGTTTTCTACTATCCAGTGGTTAAGCTTCGAAGATAAACTATTGGCTTCTAAGAATACATAATTTTTCCTATGCTCTGTCTAAAAGTCATCATTTTACATGTTTGTGAGTGTCATGTGCACAAACAAGACACTACCTCCAGTGCAAAACTGGTCTATGAATGTAGGTCTTGCAAACTTTACCAAAGATTTAGCCCCAAAAATTTCTCCAGATGGAAAACATCAGACTGTATCATTTCATAGTAACATGCTAATGTATGTTAATGCAGAAGTAACAATTCCTTGAACAGTAACAACCAAGGAAGTGTAAGCTTTTTTTGAAACACTGGATTTTTAACTAAGGTTCAACACATTGTAAAGAGTTGCATTAATCTCAGCCAATCTGTTTGAGCTGTTCTTATAAGTCATTACTTTACCTGTGGCTACCCTACAGTGAGTGTAAAGGCATGACAAAATGGGTGGAGATATGAAAACAAGTACACTTAAAAGGATTTTTTCTCAGATCCCACCTACACTGAAGAGTCAAATAATGCTCTGCCATCTGATATGAAGCCAAATTCCCACTTCCACCTTTTACTCTTGACCTATTTAAATTCTCAGCCCCAACAGTGAAGAAATAGCAGGAGAGAAAGACGACAGCACCTACTATGAAGCACACTGTGAGACATAACGCAGTTTCAAGCAGTTCCCTAACATGTCCCCAGATGCAGTTGTTGAAGATGACAGAAGTCTGCCTGGGAGAGCATCCTCTGAGAGAATATAGGCCCGGGATATACCCTGTAGCAAAAACATACCCTGTTGCATTTAAAGTCTCTCACTGACAAGTCTAATTTCTCAGCTAGAGCAGGAAGATGGTAATCTTTTTTGGAAGAAACTATTTGGTTCACTGAGTTTGGACTAAAAGTCTCACTGGTTTGGTTGGCTGGTTTTTCCCCACCTTCCTTGCACACTGCTTTTAGACTCCTTCACAGAATGTTTTAGGTTTCGTGGCATATTCTCCAAGACAGAATGTGTTTTTTCCAGTCACACTACTATTTGTGTCTTTCAGCCTTTTTTAAGCCTGTTTCATAGCTCTGCTGCCCTCCTTTAAACACTTAAAGAAGACAGCTTATCTGCAAAAAATCATTGTTCTGAACTGTTGCAAGTGACATTCATGGTGAGTAGTAATAAAGCAATTTCTCCTCTCTGCTCCACTCCTGCCATGGTGCCAATTAAGTACAGCTCAGTTTTGTCAGGCTCAGCAGTTTGAAGAGTGTTGGCTCAGCCCTCAAGGAAGCTTTAGTTACTTGCTCCGTGTTTTTTGTTGCTGTGGTATGCTACTACAGGCACTTGAGCTGGGAAGAATAAAAGGAGTTCAGGTATGTTTATGTGAACTGCTGTGATAGTAACATGAGTGTGTGTCCTTCTTTAGAAGGAGAACTTTAATCACATTGGGAAGGCATGTATTTTCTTGCTGGTGCATGGTATCAGCTCAGGTAGTTCCTGCGAAAATGTCAGATTTGGTTGTAAAGGTTAAAGAAAAGAGGGATACAACAAGTAATGCTTTGAATAGAAGTTTCTATTATATTCTAACACTGTCTGCCTTCTTCCTCATGGAGGAAAAGATAGTGATGTGTGTGCATGTCTGTGCTAGCTGGTCAGGAGCGTGTAGAAAGGATTGGAATTTTTTGTTTGGAGAGAACTAGGGATAGACTCCTGTAAGTGAATGAGAACTGTTGAGCACAGCTTAGCTATTTGCACATGTGATTTTATTTTCACTTGTTTTTTTTTAAGTCTTAAAACGCAGACTGTGGCTTCTCTGCTACCCCTGGGAGAGAGTGTAAAAGGTACCAAAGAGAGAATATGCGAGAAAGAATTATATTCTTGATGCCTATTTCCATGGCATGAACTTGCTGGCCGAGAGGAAGGGGGAGACCAGGGGCAGAACTGAGCGGGAAAGGTGGTGTTGTTGTTGGGTAACAACACTGTGAGGTGGAATCTGCATCATCCCCTCAGGGCAGAGTGTTGAAAGGACCAGCCAATGTAACAGAGCTGCAACATGTTAGTGAGGTTGACTCTTTTCTTCACGTATTGTTTCAGAGATGGGACAGATTAAAATTAAAAATGTGGTAATGCAAGATTATGATTTTTGGGAAAAGGTTTGCAAAGTGTGTTGGCTTTGGCTTTCTCATTACATTCAGTAAGGCTTCTTTGGCTGGCTGCAATGCACTTTTTGCAGGTGATTTAGTTCTCCTTCCCGGTATAGATTGAGTTACAATCAGCCTGCATTTAAGCAATACACTCTGAGGAGATGTGTCACTACCAGTTTTCATTTGAGGAGCACAGTGTGTATATAATAAACTGTATTATATAATATGTGTGTATATGCATGATATGTCTATTTATATATACAGTATACTATACATGTGTATATGTGCCCTTAATGTATATGTACAATACACACATTCTATATAAACTTTAAAAATAGATAGATATATCATTGAATGTATATATATCACATGTATATCATATACATACATGACACCATTACAGTACCTCTGTTAAACATGCCCTTTAAAGACATTTTTCATATGTTTAAGATTATTGCTTCTACTCTTGCAATAGCCATTTTTGGAGTACCTTCCTTCACTCCTGCCTACCACTAGTCTCAGCTGCATAGTAGAAAAACAATTTTTCACGGTAAGGGCCTAATGAATTTAATACTGTTACTTGAGATAGGTGGGTTTATATGGAAAGTTCCCTACCCGAATACCTTTTCACATTTGCAAAAATTTATCAAATTCACTGTTGTTCAAATGGCAAAACTGGAGCTCAACCTGTAAGTAAACCTATAACTGTTGAAACAGAGCTGACTTGACAATATTGCAGTAGCTTGCGGTGGGCTCACAGTGTCAAGAGACTGTGCAAAACCAGCAACAGCTACTCACTTCTGTAGTTACCTGCAGTGTATGTCCGCAGAGAGAGGGGGGGGAAAACCTTCTTGCACAACTCAGCTCATCCATAGACAGATGAGCAGGACTGCATCATCTTCTCACCTTGTGCTACAGCAAAAGTGATGATACATGTCTGAAGAGGAATTTCTCTACCATTTGGAAACTGCTCCTGGAAGGTCACTGAGAGCATTATGCAAGGACCCATGCATGGCCCTCTGGAACAGCCCTAGGCAGAGAAATGTTCAGAAATGCATCAGCTACGCAAAGGACACTGTTGCAGCTCAGAGGATTAGGTAGAAAAAAGCATTTTTTTTCTGAAATAAGCGGTAAGCGAAGCCAAAACTCCAACTGGAAAATGAGAAGGACCACCAAGGGCCCTTTTGTTTACAGCCCAGCTGCCAAACACAGCAACACACTGTGCCATTACAGCTGTGGGATACATGCCACTTGCAGCAGAGCCTGCCTGGGATGAGTTTGGCAGTTGTGACTCAGGAACACCAGTATAGGTGCACTGGCAAACCAGTTGTTCTCTAGGAAAGCAAAGCTTGCAAACAAGGTCTGGGTAATGTTTGCATCGCTTCAAGATTGGTATGCAGATATCTGTTGGTGTTGTTTGGATGACTACCTTGCTTGGTTACAACTTACTATTTCAGCAAAAGCTCCCAACAGTGTTGGTGCACTAGGGAGCGGTTCTTGTGATTCTCCTGCTGATCAGCCCTGCAGGCTTCGAATACAGTCCTAGAGAGTACTGATCTCTAAAAGACTCTTAAAACACCTTATTGACAGAATGACAGTCTAAACATCCTTTAGTTAGTAGAAAAGTAGCACCTGAGCTATTTGGATTCTAGTAAGGCAATAAAATAAGGAGAAGCGTTGGTTAGCAGTATTCACAGCAAGCACAGCTCTTCATTCAGTGTCGACCCAGAGTTAAGTATTCAGCGTCGACCCAGAGTTAAGTATTCAGCATCCTGTGAAATCCGGACAGCTGACTTCCATGCCTGCATTCATTCCCATCTTGCCCTCTTCTTGGATGATGAATGTAGGGAACTTAAAAGATTACTTAAATTTACAGTAAATCTCATGTGCCACTTTCGTGTACTAAGCACTGAGAAAACCTGGTTGTTCCTAGCTGCCTCTTTTACAACTTAAATGCCTCGGACTTCCTGTGTGTCTCTGCTTTCTTTGTATGTGCAGGGCACAGCTGTCTCCTTCATGCTGCCCTTCCCCTGCTGCATGTTAATCATCTACCTGCCACGAGCAGGTCAGCCACTGTTTCTGCCCTCTCCCAACCCTCACAGACTTGCTGGATGTTTCGAATTACCTTTGCTCCTGAAGTGCATGGAAGGCGAGGCCACTGACTCTATGGAGCTCCAAAGAAAGAAGTAGCGGCTGCCGTTGCTAACACCGTTGGCATCCAGTGTGTTAGCTTGCATCTGGTAATTGTTAATTTTTTCCATTAACGACAGCAGCCTTGCATTTGGAAGTCTACAGGTGACCTACTTATTTTTTATTGCTATGCTCCACAGTGTCTCATTTTGTTTCAGCCAGAGCAGCCCTATCAGGCATGGCAAAATACATATTACGACACATATGAGGAATACTAGTTCCTTGCTGAGCCACATAGCCGCCATCCCTCTGGACAAGTCAAGACTTATTCGTCTCAAGGCTCCCAGGGGCTCTGTCTGAGCAGGGATGTGCTGGTCACTAAGGTCTGTTTGCTGTTTTTGTTGGCTGATGTCTCAGAAAAAATGTTTTTGACCCAAGAGATCAAAGAAAAGGTTTCGACTTCTGAAAATTAAGGGGGTGGGGGAATGGGGTGTTTTAATTTTGTTTTGTGATTTTCCCTTCCTAAGTAAGACATACAGTATTGCTCAACAGATTATAATGTTTCTACATATCCTTTTTGGCCAAACCCAGTGATCTTATTAAGATGTCCTTCCAAAAGCCTCAGGATTTCTTCACCTGCCATAATCCTAACAATTCCAACAGGAACATTAAGTAAATCCAAAAGCTTAAGGTCTTCCTCCTAATCTCCAGCCTAATCAATTGCCCAGTGATGTGGAGTTTCTGCAGGACATCTGTTACAAGCTATGTTTCTCCATCCCCACCCCACCACCTGTTTTTCAGCTTCTCATAATATTTCCACATTCTTAACAAGTTTTCTATGTTGGTTCTTCCTCTTGTGGTCTCAGACTTCTGGTCTGAGCTTCTTGCTGTCCTCCACCTCAGAGGCCCCTTCTGCACTTACACGTTGACTACGCGTTAATTTCACAGCATCAGCTCACAGTCCCTTCATCTTGTGCTTTTCTGCACATCACAAAAGGACTTTGCCTCTTTTCTTCAATTTGCCTTCATACTCTCTCCTTGCTTTTGCCTCTTCTTTCGACTCAGTCTATCATCTCCACGCCAACCATCTCAGAAAGCTGTAATTTATAGCCTTTTGTGGACTAAAATGACAGACAAACGAAAGCGGAGCACCTGTTTACCCGTCACCGTTCCCTGTGCCCCGTACTTCTCTAGATGGGAGTCAGCGGGGGGTGTTATCTTCATCCTCAGTGGCTTCTAAGAGAGGAGTACTGCCGTCTTTCTGGGGTAAGAGCGTGCCGTAAAGCATTGCGCTAAAGCTGAGCAGCTGTGCTTTGTTTTTTAAAACAAAGAGTTATTACGTCTTCCTAGTATTGCCCTGAGTGACTCTTAGCTGCTGCCGCCGATCCCGGAGCAGGGTCAAGGAGCCGCCCCGCAATTCGGCGCTGGCAGAAGGCGCTCGTGGGAGGGGGACCTGGGGGCGCCTCGCGGTCCCCCCGAACACCGCCGCGGCGGCTCTGGCAGCAGCCGGAACCCCCCTTGCTCACAGCGCCGGCACGGGGGAGCCCGGCCCTGGGGGCGCCGGTGTCAGGGGGGCTCCGAGCCCCCGCGCTGCCCCCCGGCACGGGCAGGGCCAGGGCCGGTGACTCACGGTCGCGGGTGCCGGCGCGCCGGGGGCCGAGGCGGGGCCGGGGCGGGGTGGGGCGGGGCCGGCCGCCCCCTCCTGCGCGCCCTCCCGCGGGCCTCCCCGTTGCGCCGCGCAGTTGCTGCCCGGCGGCTGTGGAGAGCGGCGAGCTGCGTCGCTGCTGTGTGAGTGGTGCTGGCGGGAGCGGGGAGCGGGAGCGGGGAGCGGGGAGGCGCCCGCCGGGGGCCCGACGCTCCCCCGCCTGACGCCCGCTGGGCGCCGTGGCGTGGGGCGCCGTGGCGTGGGGCGCCGTTGGGAATGGGCACCTCCGGCGTCCTTTCGCGGGGTCCCTTCCGCGCTTGTGCGCGCAGGGCTGGGCGGGGTGGTCTTAGGGGTGATTCTGGCCGACCCCCCCCCCCCCCCCCCCCCCCCCCCGCCGCTAACCCCCAGCCCCAAAACTCCCCGATTGTGCTCGCATCCCCAGTGCCTCTCCTGCAAAGCCCCCGGCTGCGCTCCGCTGTGTCTTTTCCCTCCTCACTCCATCCTCTGGCTGCACCCCAACACTGCGGGCAGCACCTGCATCCCCGGTCCGTGTCCGTACCTGCACCCTACTGTGCCTTACCCACAAGCCCTCAGGCTGTGCCCCATGGCACCTGTTTCTGCTGGCTGTACCTCACATGCTGCACTGCCTGCCCCTCAAGCTTTCTGGCTGCGCCATGCACTCCATGGTGCCTGTCCCTCTGTGTCCCCCCCCACTGACCTCACCTTCCTGTCTTGAACAAGTAGCACCAAGGATGAGACATGGCAATGCCCTTCATCTTGCACAGGAGGCTGCATCAGGAATTTTAATTTTGAAAAATGCCTTTTCCATGCCACACACCCCAGAGGAGAAGGGTGGTCCCAGGCATCAAGAAATGGAGACCTACTTCTTTGCAGGGGCAAAGGTCAGAGGCAGCCAGAGGAGAGGTGTGGCCCATGTGCTTAAGATCATGATAGTAAAATGTGAGGCTGGAGGGATAATGTATAGTCAGCGTTTGTCTAGCAAGTTGAAAGCGGGGCAGCTCTCTGGTTTGCTGCCTTCGTTCTTTTCAGAGCCCAGTTTCCTCTGCTGCTGTGCGTGGTGGGTCCGTCCCTGAGGACTGGCAGCAGCAGTGAGGCCATGAGCTGAGGAAGCTGGTGGGTGCCAGCGTGTGTGGCTGGCAAGGCTACATTGAGCCAGTCTCTTGGACTTGGCCTTTGCAACTGTGGATGTCACATATGTTGAGTGTTGTAATTGCATTCATACTTACTTTGTAAATACATTTTAAGTATTGTGATACTTTGGCTGGGTTTTGGGTGTTACTACCGCTGGGGTAGAATTTGGTGGCGCTTGAAAAGGCATAGTGAGGCTGCAGACCAACTTTTACTAATTTCTTTGCTTTCTTGTGTAGGAAATAAAGATAAATTAACTAAAGCTGTTTGGACAAACCAGAAACCTCACAGCTGTGTACGGATATCCTCTTCCTTACTCCGTTTTAACTCAGCCCTTCCCAGACCTCTGTGTAGGTCTGTACTGAACATTGCCATGCGGGAGAAGTTTGAACTAGTTTTTCTGGTTGTCAGAAGCAGCCTGGGAACAGGTGTGCTGCCTGACTTATTCTGCTGCTTGGCATCTGGGGTGCTGACTAGGAAGCATTCAGGATTCCTTGGAGCTGCCTCAGGTGCAGGTAGCATTGTTGTTCATCAGCGTGGCGTTAGGCAGTGTGGACATACTCTGAAAATGCTTCACTGAGGAATGGGACCGCTTGTACTTACATGTTTGCTTGAAGAAAAAGGACAAAGAACTAGGATACAAAAACATAGCCAAATGTAGGCTTAAAGTCTTCCTAGGCAGCACCTCTGTTGCAAGTGTGGGGAATAATGCATCTTTATGGTATTTCATTACAATGTGTTGATCAACTTTCTATTAAATAGTATTTATTTACTGGTAGAATGAGGCAGGTTGTGGTACAGGAAGCAATATTCATGGAATGTGTTGGAAAGATGCCATGTCATTAGTCAAGTAATACATGCCAAATAGGATTTAACTAGTTATGAAGCTCACTGAATACCATGAAAAACATATCAACTAATTACATATCAATAAAAGAACTAATCAGGTACATTTCTGTATCCTGACATGACTTGACAGCCTTTGCTGAGTGTGCTCCTCTTGCTGTGCTGTGCCCTTCCTGGCTTCATTTCACTTTGCTGCAATAAACCAGGAAACTTTTTTCCTAACGTGAACTCCTGTTCTTTCTCTTGAATCTACTTCTGCCCAGTGCTTCTGGTTTAATCCTTATCTTATCTCTTCCTCTGGCCTTTCCCTGTCTGGTTGCTTAAGACAGATTTCTGGAGGCGTGGGCAGATGCAGAGCGAGGTAGAAGGGGTGAGCAGTGAGTGGAATGGGCACGGGAGGTACGTGGGCAGTGAGGGTAGTGGGAGGACATTGCCTCTGTGCTGTGTTCAGGTGCAGGAGGTGAAGCTGGAGCTTCATTAGTTGCTTGTGAAATCATGTTTGTTGTATTCCGGATCTAACTTGGCAGACTTCAGGTGGCATCTCTCCCGCCCTGATGCCACTCAGCCTTGGTGTGGCTGTCAGAGGCCACTGTCCCATAATTCTGGTCAAGGCTGGTGTGAGCTCCCTGGTCTGCCCCAGCCAAAATGAGATTGTTTAGCTCCTGAGTATGAGTTAAACTAATCTGACTCACTTTGTCTGAAATGGATTAAGGACCACTTGTAAAATAGGGGTAGTAGAGCTATGACACATAGGCAAGGATGAATAGGTTGGGTAGTGTCATCTTCAGTGGCACAGTGTGATTTTATAAAAATAATTTTATAGCCTAGTACTCATACTGACTTCAGGCTAGTGGATATCTGAAGCTTTAAGCTACTTCCCAAAGCCCGGGTAGTTGAAAAGGAAGAAATACTCCATTCCTCTCACTAATCCTCTGTCACTCACCACTGCTCTTCACTCTTCTGTTTTTTTTCCCCCGAAGTCACAGCAGGTGATGCACACAGGTGCAATGTTTGTATCAGTTTCCCCATTGCCCAAGTACACATCAAGTTTGGGAACTGACAGGTTTTTTTCTATCGCAATTTATGGATGCCTCAAAAAACAGTTCTGGCAGGCCTTCTGAATGTTTAGGAGGAAGCTGGTCTGTGCTTGGAAGCTGCTTCTGAGGTCGAAAGGGATAGGAGCTAAGCACTGAGAAACTTGAATAGAGGCTATTCCAATATTAAGAATAATTGTTGCTGTAGAACAGATTTAAAGCGTGTTACAAAAGTTTCACGATTGTTCTAGGTTTAATATTAGGATCTTCCTGCGCACTTAAAATTACATGTTATTTAAAAGTTGGGTAATTACTCTGCATTGTTGGACAGTGCTAGGGAGCAGGTCCCATGTGCTTGCCTAGGGGCCTCCCTCCTTACCCAGGATCAGTGCTGCATCTAGAATGTAAATGCAGCCTAAATGATGAAAAGTAAACCTTTTACTCCTCGGAAAGATCAGATCATTAGAACAGAAACATAACATTAACAAAATAAAGAATTCATTTTGTAGGCCTGATTGTACTTTTTTTAACGCAGTTCCTTTAAAAGGCAAGAAAATGAAAGCCAGAGGGTCGTGCAATAGCTTTCCTTCCTGTAGCCTGTTGTCACGTGTTCAATCTGCAAGAAGTTTTGCAAAGTTGCAAGTGATGTAGCACTTAAGAATTTTTTTCTGTCCTTCAGGTACTTAGTTGAAATCCAAAAAGTAAAAAATTATTTAAGCTGAAATTAAATATGTATGTTTACATTAAGGGGAGACACCAGAGCAACTCATGTGTCTCCTTTCTTTAAAAGAAACTATTGTCTTTGGTTTCAGTGTTAAGTGCTGACCATTGAACTGGAAATGCTGAATAGGTTTTTTAATTTTTTGTCTCTTTACTAAATTCATACAGTAAAATGCTTTCTATGTGTCTGTTGATATATGTCTTGATTTTTTATTTTGTTTTCTGCATGTATTCTGCTATTTATATTGTCTGCTTATGATGGTTACACAGAACATTTTATCACTGAAGACATTGACTAGAAAGGACCTGGAGGTAGTTCATAAATTGAGTAATGTGAGAAGAATACACAGTTTATAGCACCACAGGTGTAAAAGTGTCTTGGTTGTTATCTTGGTTCTGGATGAGAATCTGAGAAACTGAATTTCAGTAGCATTTTTAACTTTGAAATCCTCAGCTAGCACACAAAACTAATCTCTTAAAAACTACTTGTAAAGCTTATCCAGCCCAAAGCAAGCTCTGGGTTCCACCTGCAGAATGGCACAGATGTCACAAGGACAAATACAGGTGTCAGTAAACTCTATGAATCATCCTATTTGCCAGGAGCAATGGTATTCAGATTGCCCCTGTTAACTGTGTCAGGGCTGTATTACTTGCACCATAAAAGCAGTGAACACCGACTCTTATCTCCACTCCACTCATGATACCAACTTAGGCTGATGTTGTAGTTTCGCCAGCATTTCTTTTATCCTGAGTGCTTTTGCCCTTGTGTCACCTTTCTGTTGTGCTGGTATAACCCTTGGTGAAGACTGGCGCAGAAAAGCACTGCGGAACTGGTCTGGGTTAAAAATGCCCTTTTCTTTTCTGTGAGGCTGTCTCCCCTGCCCTGGATCTGTTTCCCAATCTATTTTATTATGCAGCCAGAAAAACAGTTGTTCCAGCACAAGTCAAAGGTGACATTGGAGCAGGTATGACTAATGGGGGGAGACGTTGATTAAAATGGCATTAGTACCATTAAAAGTGCACGTATCATTACAAACTTACCCTGTAGACAGTCAGGCTTGCTCTGCTTGAGCAGGCTGTGTTCAAGAGTAGCTGCTTGTAGCAGCTTTATGAATTCCTACACACTGCCTGCGTGCATGTAATTGTATTGTGAATTCTTTGTAGTTTGGATTATATTTTATATTTATGTGGTGCCTGGCCCAATGCCTGGAGCCTCTGTTCAAAGTCTTTTTAAAATTTTTTTTAGAACAGTACCTTGCCAAATGTGTGTGAATAAGAATGTAGCTTTGTATGGTGCACTGCAAAAACCTGTACAAATGAATAGTATGTACGGTGCAAAAAGCTGTTAAGCTTCTACAGGCATCTCCTGGACTGGAATTCAGGAGAATGCTCCCATCCCAATGACAACGTTCTGGGTTTATGGGTACGTCTGAGATAAAAGCATAGCTTACTAAGAATAACTCTATTCCTTTTATTCTTTGTTTTCTAACAAAAAAAAGGGGACAACTCTTGCTGGAGTCTGAAACACAAAGATCAGTTTGTTGATTTGGGAATAATTTGCATTGTATCATCAGTCCTGAAATGGCTTAAAGCAAAGTCACAAAAACCTGATCCAATGCTTCGGTGCATGCTTTTGGAGTACAGGTATGGTTCATGTTAGTACCATGCCCTTTCTTTCAGGAAAGTTATTTGAGTTGACAAGTAGTTTTTATTTATTTTTATTTTAATTGGGTTTTGCCTGATCTGTTGAAGTAAAATGGCTGGAAATTGTGACCAGCAGTTGAAGCTGATGTTTTTTGATGTGTACCTGAGCAGAGTGCAAAGTGACTGGGAAGGAGAAACTCCTTCTTTTAGAACTGTTGTCACTGGTAGAGGAGAAAAGATTTTTTGTGTGTGTGGGGGTGGAGGGGAGAGCAGGTGGGGGTAAAGTGTTTCTGTTTAGTTACAGTTTGAAATACAGTATTTGTCAAATGTATCTGATTTTTTTGTTAAAGACTTTACAGCCAATATTTTAAATTATTTTCTTTTGGTAAAATATTTTTTAATTTGTTTTTAATGTAAATGTATTGGCTGAAGCAGCAAGAGTATCAGGGTTATTGGTCAGATGTGCCCATTTATTCTGTTAAGTAAATACTGTGGTATTTGTTTACCATGTAGCATTATGAATAGATGGGGATGGGCAGCATGGAAATGTCTATAGTCTCTTCAGAGAAGTAGTAGCTGGTAATTTGCCTTCTTCTGTACAGGAGAAAATTACTTAGATTCAGGTAAATTGCAAGTAAATTGTAGTATTTTCATTTATAACATCCACTACAGTATCTTTTTTGTTTAGATGTACAGTTGGAAATATCTGGGTTAAATACATTCTTTAATAACTTTTGTAGTTGCAGTTCTGTGGCTTGTCGTTTCAATACTGGAATAAAAGATTCACTTTTGAGTCTTTAACTGTACATAATGGGTCTGACGAGCTCAATGAAATTGGGGAAGTGCCCTGTCCATCCTTGCCTTTTGTGACTGAGATGTGTAGAAGACACTGTGTACAAAAGCCAAGAGGCTAATGGAATAAGCTCAGTGTTCACTGTCAGCTTTGAAACTAAACCTTTCATGAAACTACTTGTGAGGTGTATTCCTAGAAATGTCGTTACACATATTAAATTTTTTGTTCACTTTCATTATTACTGTTGTGCCGACAACATTGTTTCTGCAGCACCTTTTGTTCTGTGCAAAGTTAGGTTGTAAAAGAGGAGTCTGCTGGAGTTTGTTTCAACATGAAGAAGTGATAAGACTGTAAGGCAAGGCTGTAAATAACTCTGTGAATATATCTCACGTTCAGGAAGACCACTTATTTTAACTTCTAACCATGATCATGACTCTTACGTTTTGGAGAAGGAAGAAGGTGGGGAGGAGGAGGAGGGAGCGTAAGACAAAGGAGCTGTTAGAGCTCTCTGTGCCTCCCTTCAGCAAGTCCTTTAGCGAGTGTTTGAAATGTTACGGGGCGAAAAAATCTTTTCAAAGAGCCTCCTAGGGAGGTGCGGTTCCTGATGTTTACAGTGCTCAACAGCATGTCCGCTAAGCTGCGTGGTAGCTTAAAAAAAGGGGCGGAGGGGAAGGGAGGTGTCAGTTCTAGGTCAGCTGCCTTTAAAATTTATGCCTGCCTAAGGCAACGCAAGCAAAATTGGAGCAGAAGGAATGCATTATTTTACTGCCTAGGATATCGGCCTAGGACCCAGGGGGTGGGGAGGTTGAGCAAGTGCAAGGCAGTGGGAAACAATGCTAAAGGAAATTAGCCTACATCAGCGTGGAAGAGTGGTGTGGGAGCAGTTCAGCTTTTGTAAATTGCTGCATTAAAGAGTGAGCAAAATATGTTGCAACTCTGCACAGGTGGTATCTGTGTTACTAATATTTTGAACTGAGCAAGATTACAGATGATGCAATAAAAGTTCCACAAAATGACATTGACTTTGCAATGTCAATTTGCCACAGCAATTACAGTGACAGTAGCTCATGCTATAGGCAACATGTGATTGTAGAAAAATACTTCTTCCTTTGGTAATGATGAGTATTTTTCACTTTACTTGCTCACCTCTTCTTTCTTAAGGTGAGTATTGTGTACTTAAGGTAATTGTATATATTTTTTTGTCTTCCCTCCCTATGAAACTCCTTTTTCATGTTACAAAAGGCAGCACAATCTCCCTGTCTTTGTCCACTACAGGTGGAAGTTTATGGTCTAGTTTTTCTGTATTTATTATTCTCTACTGCTGCACGGCTCTAGGTACATTGCCATTGATTACTTGGTTACAAGATGTCATTGGAAATAAGAAGGCTTCTCTGCTTTTTTCCTATTGGTATTGGCTAGATGAGCAAGACGTTACCTGTGTAACAAGTCTTGTTCCCATTTGTTTTAGTCTTCTCTGGAAGCTGAAGTCTACCTCTGCATTTCTTTTTGTTTAGCTTCCATGGAGTACCCCCCACTGTGACTATTTAATGACAATTTATGCCATTGTTCTAGTAATGATTGGTAAACACACTAAGTTCTTTAGGCAGCAAGCTTGCTTCTATTGTAATTAAATGGATGTATGAGATTCTTATACGCAGTTAATGCATATGAGTTCACTCCTAACTGTTAATGAAGGTAGATAATATGATGGAACCAACCCAGTGACTCAGCTTGCCCCTGAAGGAGCAGGACGGTCTCACTCGTGTCCCTTCTCATATTTTGACGTAAGTAACTTTAATCAGGCAGGCACATACAAGCAATAGTACTCATAACCAGAGTCAATTCTAAGCCATCCTACCCAGAGGTTCAAGAATGATATAGGGTTCAGGTAACGGTGTCACAGGGGAGAAGAAGGGAGAGCCTCTGACTGATCACAGATGTTGGCAACATTATCTGAGTTTGTTGTGCTTGTGGTCTGCCTTTTGCCAGGTATAATGGGAAGGTATTGATAACTGATAGTAGGGTGCTCTTACCTACATTCCATATGCTTCATCTTAAAAGGGGTGTCTGGTAGAAAGCTGAAGAGTATTACCAAAGCATTTAAATAACTACAGTGTGTACTCAAAAAAAGCAATCTTCATCAGCACAACGAGAAGAGATTGAATGTCATTTGTCCTATTTTGTGGACACATCCACAAAGCCCCCTCCTTTTTAGTCTTACAAATGCAAATTTTTGATGTCATCAGACACCTCTGATCACTTTCATTCAAAGAATTTAGTTAGTGCTTGCAATCCCTCTACCTTTTCAGAGCTTACCTATAAATTGTGTCTTAAAAATAATGTACCTTCCTATGCAGGGTAAAAAACCTAGACTGTGCTATCTTTGCGGTGTGGATAAATACCACTCCTTACCCTCCTAGTTCAGTAGAGTTATATTCTGGTTTGCTTGGTTGCTAACAGTCTTTATGCACTTTGGAAACATGGCAGTTGTATATAATTCTTACATATATTTATCAGAACTGTCCCTACTGCAAAGGAAAAAAAACAGAATGAGTAAAAGCTCAGCATATTACAAAAATGTTGGCTTGTAGAGGAATGAGCAGGAAGCACTGGGTGTATGCGTTAGCATGATTGTGTAGCGTGGCTGAAAATACTGGATTGTGTTACTGCGGGGGCTACAGCCCCCGGTTCTTGTTTTGTGAAAGCCTGTTTAAAGTGACCCAAAGCTTAGTTGATCTGATCTTGAAAGAAAAATTGAAATGCTGCAGAAAGTTTTCTAGTTATATAATAAGCAAGGAGGAAAAAGAAGGATCTGTTAAGTCCTTTGGGTAAGAAGATTAACCTGAGTCAGATAGGGCCCAATTACTAGATCAATACTTTGCCAAAGGCCTTGGATAGAGTAATACTATATCATTGTCTAGTGGAGGTGAGGTTGCATTAACAAAAATAATTACATTGTGACTTCTAGGTGAAAGTTGTCATGTGGTATGGTGCCACAGGGCTCACCATCTAGGCAGGGCTGGGTGCCTTTGTGAACTGGCATTGCTGAGCTAGAATGAAACTTGAAGGAGCCAAATACAAGTCATGCACTGTGGGACCAGTGAGAAGAGCTTCTTTCCTGAGTTGGTTTCAGGAGCCACTCACCGTAGCAGCGGAGTAGGCAGGTGAGACTAGCTGGCTGCAGGATGGCTGACATGCAAATGCTCAAGTAAAGAGTTCTTAGTAAAGGCAGGGGAACACTGCTAACAAGTTAGAATTCTAGGAGCTTTTCGCCTGCTTATGTTGTTGCCTTTCTCCGAAACATTGGGCATACAAGGAGAGGAGACTGGGGAAGATACGTGGATGTCCATGTTCACTTCCCAAGTGAAAGTGGGAATCTTTTCAGGGGCCTGCCCAGAGTCTTTGTCATACTTGAGTTAAACGAATAACTGGGTTCAGTCTTGTAAAGAAACTTCTTTCTAGCCTATGGCTGCAGGGATTGTTTGGACTTGATGTGTCTTTTTATGTGATGTGGGACGTTAGTCCCTAGGATCACTTTCACATGCATCTCTGCAACCCCAGGTGATGCATATAAGATATTGGCAATGCCAGATCTTTTTCTGCCTTACTGTAGCACAATGTAATTTTTGTGCCTTCGGTTCTTGTGTTGTAGAGTATCCCTTGTGGCGTGTGATGGACTGAGTGATGATTTGCTGAGGTGCAGTGTGAGAACTTCTTGGCTATGGATCTAGTACATGATTGTCTATGAGTATGCATGACTGGACATGACCCTGTCCTCCCTACACGATTTCGCTATCAGCTTAAAGGGATCTATGACAGGGCTGCTACTCCCACCTTTCTCCCTGCCTGTGGCATCCCAGATTACGTGTCTCAATGTTTCCTTTGCATGAGCCTTTCATTTGGGTCAGTGAGCTGCTGTGGCTTGTCCTGTAGCTGCCTGAGGACCAGACCCATCGGCAGTGACGCTGTGGAACTGCACGTTGGGGCTTTCCCGTTCCACTGTTGCTGGTGGTTGGATCAGTGTACGTGGACCAGGAGAATAGCATATGATTCTGGCTGTGAGTTGGGCACAAAACGGGGCTGTACCCGTGAAATAGTTCCCATAGGAAGGGGCTTCTCTGTGCCTGTTGCCAGTGTTCAGCCTTGCTGTGAAATCTGCAGTATCAGTTTTTTTAACAATTTATATGCAGGTGTGGAAGCAAATGCAAATTGGTCTTTATTTTACACAAGGTCAGAATGGTAAATCCATTAGTCTGGCAGAAAACCAGTCTGAAGTGTGATTGAAATGAAATTTGTTTTTACTGGTTCTGCTGCTTACAGAATACTTTATTCATATGGTGAAAGACAGACTTGATACTAGTTTAAAAAGCAAAGCATTAAATAAAGAGGTACCATGTAAATAATTCAGTAAAGATGACTATACAAGCTAAGTATTAGATCTCTTATTGAATACTGCCAATGGGGAATTTTACAAGTCGACATTCTAATATAGTTTCTAAACCTCTTTCATCTGTTTTTAGAATGTCCAATTTTTTAAAAGGAATTTGTATTTATTTTAAAATTTGTTATTCTCTCCCCAATGTCTACTCTGAAATGTCCATACAGAAATTGTTTATTCACTCTAAGGAGTTAGGATTTGTGTTTTAAAATGGACTGGCTTCAAAGACAAAGTTTGAAATTTAATCAAGGTAGTGACTAACTTATATATCTTTCAAAACTTGGCAATTTCTCAAAGCACATCTTGCATAGAGTTGCCTCGCCTGTCTTCTGTCACTTATTTGGGAAGAACTGTCATCTAACAGGAACAGTGTTTACAATCAATATTACTGAGGGGAAAAAAAAAAGGCCACCAACACTAAGCAGGATATAGACAACTTGCCTGTGAGATTAATCTTTCAAAAAATACATTGGGTGGTTCAGAGAAGGTGTAAAGGATGGGGAAGGTGATGGAAACTTCCTTCAGGGAAATTGGTAACAACAGGCAATACCCAGCTAAAGTTTAAAACTTTATTGCAGAATATAGGTGAGTAATCTGTTTAATGTAATAGGCAGTTTGTATTTGTTTGCCGCATGGCATAATGGAGTAATGTAGTTAAAATAACTGCAATTATGTAAGCACACAGCCTTGGGAAATAGGAAGGGCAGAGCTGGCATTTCCCAGGTAAAGCTTAAGATACCATCTGTGAAACATCTTGATTTAATTACCTTCTGAACTTCAAGAGCAGAATTAACGACAGTATACCAAGTGATTCTGAAACAGGAAAGTTTCATAATTGTGCCTGAATATGTACGCCAGTATTACTGTCATTTCTTAAGCTATCATTTTGAAATCAGACCTGCGTGGGTCAATGCTTTCTGCAGGCTCTCCGCACCTCCCAGCAGGCTCTGCTGGGTAGAGGATCCTCCTGTCATTACCTGCTTGCCAGGCCAGGGATGATGCTCTAGAACCTTTGCTTTTGGGATCTGCCTGGGGTGGAAATTATCTCACAGAAGTTTTGCACTGTATTGTCATGTTCTCCAGTCTTTTGCTAAGAGGTCCCTGTAAAAGTAGCATGTCCATCTTTATAACAATTAGCTTTGCTCTCTAATGCAAATTCTTAACTTTAAGTGTTTTAAGTTCCCACTGAGTTTTAGCATTTGTTTTCTGGAGTGACAGAGCTTACATTAGACTGCTTAATTTTTCTTGGTTTTCTGTCATGTTCTTTTGATTCCTTTTTTTTTTTCAGTAGCCATCAACATAAAACACTTGTTCTAGAATTACTATTTAGAAGCAAATCTTGAGATCTGTTTTAATATTTAAAAACTATGTAGGGGGAATAAATGAGCATCAAGAATGGCAAATATCTTTCATGTGGGTTAAGCAAAGGAATGTGAGAACTTCTTGTTCTCTTTTAAAAATAAGGAATGTTTGAGGCATACCAGTAATTCCCATTACAAGAATCACTAATAGTTTTGTGTACTAACTGAACTTGAGCACTTCCAACAACTTACTACCTACTACTTGTCATCATTAGACATTCTCGTACGGTTTGCTGTGGTATTTGTGGCATTTTTGGCTGGTGTAAATGATCTTATCTGCCCTTGCCCTTCCAGTACAGGTAATGGTCCAACTTGCAATGGATTCTGCCAAGCTATATGCCTTACTCAGCTGCAGTTACTGAGCTCCTTCAGCTGTCTGCTGAGCTGCAGGGAACTGGAGGCCAGCAAATGACTTTGCTCTTTTAGCACAGCCCTTTTCCTCTTTTGCCTCACTTATATCTTACACTTATTTTTCATAATGGCAAAGACACATTGTTTAAAGATGTCTTCAGAAAATATGTTAGTACAGCTGGCTTGAACGTAGGTGCACAATATTACTTCCACTGACATTTTTAAATTAAAAGGAAAAAAAAGGCACTTATTTCTTTCAAGAGCTGAGTATTTTCCATGTGTTTTAAAGATTATTTCAGTGCTTATTTTCCAAATGCATGTGCTTGAGAGGACTGTGTCTCTGTTCTTTAGAACTTTTCAAGCTGGACAGATAAGCTTTTATAACTGCATTTTTTTTAAGTTTATGTAAATTGCTTCCAGGATGTCATTTTAAAAACCCTAATTTTGAAAGTGACTATGCTGGTGTGACTTCTATAATTTTGAGAGAGTTTACTACAATCTAGACACTATTTGAAAAAGAAAACTCCCTACTGTTAGTGCATTTTAGTTGTGTTTTTAAATTTTGGTACATGCAAAAAGTGGAACATTGGAAATAAAAATCCTGATGTGCTGATTCTGTAAGTCCATTAGCAGGTATGTAAACTAAATATATATTTCCCTGATAGAACTGTGGCTATACAAACGCTTACTGTGCAGGTGAGTTTATAGCATGGAGAACTAAAGTTATGTATTTAACAAATGGCCTTCTCTGCCCCCAAGTCTTTGTCCCTTCAGGCTAAATATTTCCAGTCTCACATTTAGAGGATAAGTTCTGTAGACTTCAAAACTGCCAAACATGATGGAAGATTGTATTATGGTCAAAGCATTACCAGGTTACATCTTAACAACATGGTTGTACTGTAAAAAAGCAGTCCTTCAAAAATGATTTGGTTTTTTGCTGAAGCACAACTGGTGGTTTATCTTGTGTGTGGGTACGTGGTTTTTTACTCTTCTATGTAAAAAAAAAAAAAAGGCAAGCCTTGATGGTATTATTTTCCAGTGTGTATGAATTTCTGTGTGAAATAAGTATAACAGGACAAGAAAAAACACATTCCGTGTTGCTATTAGCTCTACTTGTAGGTAGTTAACAAACAAAAAATCCTGAAAACCTAACAGTAATGCAAACAATTGTTCATAGAAATGGACTTACAAAGGAAAGCTAGGTAGCTAGTTAAGATAATAAGTAGAACTGTAAAGCACATTGAAAGCGAAGTAGTAGTGTTATATATGAAAGTTGATTTTTAAATCTAACTGTAGAAAAGTTTTGCATAGCACTGTCTTTCTTGCAGACATTACTCGTACTCTCAAAATAATGAGTTTTAACTTATTGTACTCTGCTGACCTTCAGATTCAGGGTAATTGATCAGTCAGTATGTCTGTGTGGTGAGGCTGTGGCAGCCCCCTGGCTGGTACATCCTTCTCTCAAGGACAGTAACTGAACTGCAAAAACTTTAAAAGTTTAGCAGCTGCTGTGGAATTGTGTCTTGCTTGGTTATGAACAGAAAATAAACCTTGAAGGCTAAGAGCCTGTGCTGTCTTAGCTCTTGTAAAATGTTTTAAAAGGTGAAGAGCTGCAGGTGCTAGGGTCAGGGGACGTGGCACAAATGCCACTCAGTATGGCAGGGGCTGGGAAGCAGGAGGATTTGCTATTTTCAGCTGCTGCCTTTCTACTACAAGCAGAAACAATCTATTGGTTTATCTGGTTCGAGATAAAAAGCTTGCTTTTGGTCCCAGTGCCTAGCAGGCATAAAAGCTGCTGTTTAAACACCGACAGCACATTTGGCTGACTCCTAATGCAAAATTAAAGTCGTGTCAACAAGTCAAGTGGATAATTGTAAAGAATTGTCTGTTTGTGAGGTTGCATTTGTCGGGATGAGAGGTTTGCACTGTAAGAGGAAGGAAAAGTCAATCAACACCCCTAAGCCTGTAATAAATAGCAAATCATTTTGAGCCAGCATCCATGTAGAATTTTCTGGATTTTTGAGAGTGTGTTTCGAAGTGATGGGTTACTTGTTTAACTTAAGTTTTGGTCAGCATGTTGAGAGAGCCAGTCTGAGTTCCAGTAACATCTTCATCAGGATGAGAGCAGGAAAACTGACTGGCAGGGAAATCAGTAAGCTATTCTTATTATTGAGGAACTGATTATATATGGTATGATTATTTGCTTTCAGTGAGTATATTGAAATATTGAGCCATACCGTGCACAAGGTGTCTGTAGGCTTTGGTAGAGTATCGTAACCACTGAACAAAGTACCTTGTTTGCCATGCCTTGTCTCTTTATAGACTATTTTCATGAGAC
Source organism: Phalacrocorax aristotelis (assembly GCF_949628215.1). Classification (NCBI taxonomy): domain Eukaryota; kingdom Metazoa; phylum Chordata; class Aves; order Suliformes; family Phalacrocoracidae; genus Phalacrocorax; species Phalacrocorax aristotelis. Next base: position 60,602,709 of record NC_134311.1, read on the forward strand.
TGAAATGGGAAGAATACTGGATTTTAAGGATAACTTTTTGTAATAAATCTATTTTAATAAAATATTCATAAAGTACAGATTTTTAATACTTGCCCCTGGCACCAGCTACATACAACTGAGTTGCCTGGCTGTCGTAGTTAGGCAGTCTGAAGTATCTGCAAGACAGGGTTGGCCTTATATATGTTTGATATCATCCAACGTTTGGTTTACGGAGCGAGGTGGCAGGGATATTTATAATTTGTCTGTAACCATAAAAATCTTTTCTCTCATGTGATTGCTAGTGACAAAAGGAAGAGGACCGCTCAAGTTTCCACTAGAAAAGGAAGAGCATATCCTCTGCTGCTGCTTCTTTTGCCAGCACCTTTATAAATATACAGCTTTGTAGCAAACACCATAATATGTACACAGGGCATGTGAAAACGGTCAGCATAAAGGCAGTGACATTGAGTTGGGAAATGCTGATGATGGAGCATGGTATTTCTGAAAAATGTGAACTTTGAAGAGACTTACAGAGGGAATCTTTTCTGAACATGAAATTGATGGTGATTGCAAATGTTCAGATGCACAGGACAGAAAAGCAAGCAGGAAAACAAGGGGTAGCAACATGAGAATTGGGAGGAGGTAGATCAGATGAACTCTAATGAAGGCAGGCTTGTCTGTGTTGCATCTTGTAATGAAGGGTGGGTGTAGTGTAGTCCAAGGTGCCTAAACACTCCTATGAAATGACAGTGACCAGGAGGTACTTGTAGAAGTGGAGATAAGGGTGAAATTATTTTTCAGAAATGTTAAGGTGAGGAGGGATGAGATGATGATAGTGGGGAGATCTGAGGAGAGAGGCCCATTGTGAGGGCAGAACTGTTTGGCCCATCATGAGGGCAGAACTGGCTCGCCAAACCTGCAGCTAGCTTGTCCTGGGGGAGATGCAGAAGGGCAGCCAGCAGAAAGCTGCTGGTTATCAAAGCGTGCTGCAGCCTGGACTAACAAAGGTGAATACTCCACAGGGGTATGGAGAGAAATTGTATGGCAAAGTAAAACACTGAGTGGGAAGAGAAAGCTCAACATGCACGACTGTTGTGCTGCTGCGGCCGAGAAGGCCAACAAGATGCTGGGTTGCATCAAAACGGGCATTGCCAGCAGGGATAAAGAAGTCATCATCCTGCTCTACTCAGTGCTGGTCAGGCCACACCTGGAGTACTGTGTACAGTTCTGGTCCCCGCTATACAAAAAGGATGTGGACAGGCTGGAAGGGGTCCAGAGAAGGGCCACCAAGATGACCAAAGGACTGGGAAGCTGCCATACGAGGATAGGCTGGGAGAGCTGGGTTTGTTCAGCCTGGAGAAAAGGAGGCTCAGAGGGGATCTCATCACCCTGTACCAGCGTTTAAGGGGCAGCTACAAAGAAGATGGAGACTCCCTTTTTACACGGAGTCCCATGGAGAGGACAAGGGGGAATGGACACAAGTTGCTCTTGGGGAGATTCCGATTGGACACGAGAGGGAAATTTTTCACAGTGAGGACAGTCACCCATTGGAATAATCTCCCCAGGGAAATGGTTGACTCGGCCACATTGGATACTTTCAAGATTTGTCTGGACAGGGTGCTGGGACATCTTGTCTAGGCTGTGCTCTTCCTAGAAAGGTTGGACTAGGTGATCCTTGAGGTCCCTTCCAACTTGGGATTCCGTGATTCTGTGAAATATGTTGGGATTTTTAAAAAGTGTTTTCTAGGGACAATGAGGCAGGGAAAGGGCTGATAAGTACTTGATTTTTCAGCAAAACTCAGTATTTACATAAGCATACTTTGAAATTTTTTACATGTGTAGGTGGTGCTGCATGCAAACTGGATGTGCTGGATAATTTTTGTAAGTTAAAGGTATTACCAGTGGTGCTATGACACTTCATGATCCTGATGTGGAAACAGTTGATTCATCAGAGTGTGATTGGCATACTAATTATGACATAGCTAATTATTGTATTTAAAAGGAGTATGCAGACATATTGGTACCTTTCTTCCTTCCCGCCTACCTTAGAAAAAATTCTTAGTTAGAAAATTAAAATTTTTAATAGTAATTGTTGCAAGGTTATACTTCATGTATCAGTGGCTTGGACTTTAAGTGAGGATGGTAATAAAAATGAATGTAAGTATCTGCTCTTTATATTTCCCCTTAACTGTAATGTTAAACACAGCATGGTTATTTGAGATAATGCTCTATGGCACAGAAGCACCTTGTTTGGTATGTAAAGGTTACAAAATCATACTGTGCATAACAGCTCAGCTATAAATTGTCCCCAAGCATAGTGCAATGTGGTCAGCTAATGCTCCCTGATCTGTATTTCACATGTAGTGCTTTGTTATCCCTTGCTATTTTTTCCATTCTGTTTCGTGAAAATCTTTTCCAAAATCAGTTTATTTTATTATTTACATATTTCTGTTTTGGTTTGTTTTCCTGCAGGCAGCATCATAAAATCTTAATAAAGTGAAAATGGCTTTTAGTAATCTGACATCAAAGGCTGTACTCCTGTATGATGAATGGATTAAAGATGCTGGTGAGTCATTTAAATCTAAAATTTACTAACTTTCAATAATTTTGAATAGCAGTGTGTAGCTTTTCTAGGTGGACTGTTCATGAACTTAAAGCAGCTTTGTCTTTCCGTAAATCTTTCTAAGCCTTGCCAGGTTACTATTGACATTTTTAACTATAAAGAGCAGACTAGTTTCTGCATTTTAAAAAAGGAAAAAAGGAAAACTCAGCTAGTTTATGGGTATAACCTCAGACTAAATACAGAAGAACCACTGTCTGCACTTTAAGAGTTTCTGGCTTGCCTGAATATATAGTTTGTTTTTCCTCTGTTGCTGAGTGTAAAGCTTTAACTCTCTTTCATTATTGAACAATGGTATTCTATCAGTTTATTGAGCTTAGGTGCATGGTGTTACTGTATTTTGCTGTTGCAAAGTTAAAGAAATAAAAACCATGATAAGTTACAGTATCTTGAAATTAATCCTCAGAGTAACTAACTCTGTCATAGTTCTGTTTTGAAAAGCAATATTGGTCTCTTGTTGGAGCTGCTATGAGGATATTAAACACGCTTTGCTTTAATGTTGCTGTTCTGTAGTTCTGCACGCTTATGAATAAAAGACAGAGAAGATACCAAGTTTGAGGTTAAGATCCATCAGTTGCAGTGCTTGAATGTTGTGGGTTGAAAATTACTGACTTGAGACATTTGGCCATGAATTAAACCCTTAACAAAAATTGCAGTCATATAATTTCACCCCCAAAATACAGCAGCAAACCATGAAGGCAGCAGTTTACCGGGTGAATGGTTAAATGTGGGGTCATTCAGAAATCAATCTTACAAAAGTCAGTTTATGAAAACGAAAAATATATGTATTAAAAATACATTAAGTTCATATCAGCTCTCCTCCTTATGGAGAAATGTGGAAGTCTCTGGTGATCTGGGACTCAGTGATAAAACACAGAAGGGTGCAGTGGCATCATGGTGAAGCTCAGAGGGAGTGCCTGCCAGCCTCAGCTGCGGAGACAGGGAGCAGGGCGTGCAGAGGAGGACTCTCTGCAATACTTCTGTCTGGGATAACTGGGAATGAACTTGCAACACTTTTGCCATTTGGAGGCTTGCAATGTGAAAGTGTGTGTTTCATGGTGCTGTGAAAGTGATGAAGTGTCTGGACTGAATAGGCACAAGCCTCAAGTACTGAGCTATGAATCTAACTGATGGGACAGAAGGTCTTCTAACTTTAAAATCCCCATACTTATTATGTCTAATGTCATACTGCTTATAAAGCTCGAGGATCTTGAAAAGTGGGGCTACTCCCCATCTGTGACTTGAACTTGTGAAATAAGGTTCATGCTTTTCCAGAAGAATGAAGTCTCATGTGGAAATGCAGCCTCAGTGATCTGCTTGTGCATTGCCTTTCTGTGCCGCCCTCTGAGCCCTGCTCGTGTGCAAAAACAGACTTTTCACGAAGGACAGCTCTAGACCAAAAATCGTGTCACTCATGATTCTGTGTCTCTTCTTCACTACATGTGAAGAATTGATATTAAAAGAAGCATTGATTCCTACAGGTGCTAAATCTTGTTATCTAGTCAGTATGGATTTGAGGTGAATGGACTCGGAGGCATGATCAGTGACAGCAAAACCTAAAGTATTACGAATTATTAAGTACCTTTCTGAAGCTGTTTTAGGATTTAGGAAATACTGGAAAAATCTGATTTCTGTTTTTTTTTCTTCCCCCCCGTGCCAGATCCAAGACTGGAAGGCTGGCCACTCATGTCTTCACCTTTCCCAACAACCTTTATCATTGGAACCTACATTTATTTTGTCACTTCTTTGGGACCCAAACTAATGGAAAATAAAAAACCTTTTGAACTCAGGCAGATAATGGTGTTTTATAATTTTAGTGTGGTAGCCCTCTCTTTATATATGACTTATGAGGTAAGTACTACTTTTATGTGTAATGTATTTAATTATTTTGTCTTGAACTATCCTTGTACTGACTTTTAATAAACCTATTAGTATTATTCCCACTCTGCAATTCTCAAAAAACTATTATACTGATTGTTATAATTATGTTCTGCCAAGCAGTATGCTGAAGTAATTGAGCTGATACTTGGAAAAAAGGGAGTAAGTCATACCTAGAAAGAAGGATTGTAAAATATTTTGTGTCACTTTTAATTTTGTAAATTATATATAATTCTTATAACTTGATTTAATTTCCCTGGGCTGTAGGACATAAAGCAGACAATGTGTTTTTCTTAGTTTGGTGTAATTGTTTCTGTCCTACTACGTGATAGTTAACACTACACAGTCAAACACTGCGTAGAGCTTGTTTACTGTGGAATAATCTTCAACTAGATCTGCCTTTTAAAGGACAGAAGTTAACAATATCTAATTTGGGCATCTTCACTGTTTTTTTAAACAAACAAACAAAAACCAAACAAAAAAACCCCACAAACAAACCAAAGAAGCACCCAAAACTCAGACCATGAAAGTCTTTAGCATTGATTTTCTTCCCCCACCCCCAAAACCAGTAAATGTTCTTTCTCTCAGAAGGAATGTTGAGATTTTGCTGTAGTTCAGAACTCAAGCAAATGTTAGACTTTAAGAGTGGAAAGCCTGATGAGTTGTATAACGTTATGGGTTGAATGACCTAAAAATCCTTAACTGTGAATGGTATAGACTATGTAGAAGCGTTAATTTAGAACCTGAAGCCTTAAGATAGCTAATGTCTGGGTTTTTTGGTTTGGGTTTTTTTTTTGTTGGCTGGTTTGTTGTTTTTGAAAGGGTAGCCATTTAACAAAAGTATTGTGTGAATAATAGCCTCATACATTTGCTTGCTGAAGCATCACTATGCTAGAACTGACCCTCTTTGTGTTAAATCTGGCTATTTCAGGTTTGGCAAACTGGTAATGAAAAATTGTCAAACCGTTGTGCTGAATGGTCAGGATACCTTTCAGTTAGCTCCATCTGTTAAGAGAGCTGAACCTCCTGTCGTGCATGAGTGGATGAAATGATCAGTGGACGAGAAGCACTTCATAAACACCTGTAAGATACAGTAGTCCTAGTGGCTGGCAGGGGAATGAGCTAAGTGTAATAATAACAATGCTGCTCTTGTCCAAGCATTAATATATCCCAAGAGACAAGATTAAATTATATTTGTTACAGTCCTTTGGTCGTTTGTGTGCTCTCAGCTGTAAAACTCTAGCTTCTCATCACTCGTATTAGTGAAAGAGTAATTGAACCATGCAGTTTAATTAAGCAAAATTTTAGAAACTATGATACTAAAAACAGAGTGTATATTGATTCATGCCTTGTCTTTAATGGTATTAAGCCATGTGTTCTGTCGTGCTGGTTTTCTTTCAGTATTAAGGTGCTATGCTGCTTTCTTTCCAGTATTAAGATGTTTGGCTATGATAGCCATTTTCAAAAAATTTCAAAATGTTTGATTTGGTTTTGTGGTCTGGTTTACACAATAAGTTGCTTTTTTAACATTGGCTTTGAGACGTAGCTGGTTTTCCTCTTCGGTTAGTAATGCTGTGATAATGGGTGTAGGAAGAATTTCTTGTCCATAGGCATGGTCCTGGAATTAGAAATTCACTAATCTGCAACAGCAGAGGATTTTATGGTAGCTAGCCCACACAGAGGTAGGTGATCGAGCGGGTTGCTGGTTAAACGAGTTTTTAATATTGTTTTCCCTCCTGCTGAGTGATTGCAAAACTAATCTGAAATTAATGAATTTTTCAAAAGACAAAATAAATATTTGCCTTTTCCCTTTTCTTTGCTCCAGTTTCTTATGTCGGGTTGGGCCACAGGGTACTCATTCCGGTGCGATATCGTTGACTACTCAAGGTCACCTACAGCTCTAAGAGTAAGTCACCAGACACAAAGCTGAATTGTTGTGCTACACTGACTTTGTTTTTAGAAATGCTTTTTGAACAACCAAGTGCAGTACTGTAGAGTGGAATGCACTAAATGGAAATGCCCTCTTGCATAACGTAGAGCATGTGAGCTAACTGGAGGGGTTGATTGTTTGGGAGAAAGAGGGAGGCACGGTATTTGTTGACTTGTTCTTCTTTGTTTTAAAATTCCTTCAGGATTAAAAAATATTTTGTTTTTAAAATAAAACCAAACAAACTGTACATTTAAATATTTCTGTCAACCTTGTGATCCTACTTACTTGTCCCAATACTTTTTTTTATATGGTTACTTATTTTTCCTGCAGCTGCTTAGTTTTCTTTATGACTATTGCAATTTGACCATTTTTGTTTTTTAACTCTTGCAGATGGTACGAACTTGTTGGCTTTACTACTTTTCCAAGTTCATTGAATTATTAGACACTGTAAGTATTTGTAGCCTAATCAGAGAAGTAGTGATGTTTCCTTTTCACAGTAGAAGAACCAGTGCTGTTGGGGACTGGGAGCATAAATTGCTTTTTATTTAGCCATCCGATCTTCAATTATTGGAATACCATCAAGGTGTTTACCTATGTCTCCTTTCATCTTATTGTCCCATTACACTGCCATTCTTTGATTATCAGGAAAAATACTAATGAGGGAACACACCTTTAAAAATTTAGGAAGCCCTGATAACTTCTGTTTAACAGCTGAATACACTAATCTGTTGTGCTATGGCAATGCTTGTTTCAACACTGCAGATAAGAAACAGCGTTGATCATGCTGAATTTTTTTTTATGTCATCTTCAGATTTTATCTTTTAGATTAAGAATGTTTGTATCAGCACCTCTGAATGCCGCATAAATTGGTATACCTACCTGCTCTAAATTCATGTGTATGCTTTGGGGGTCATGACTCTAGCTGTGTTTGATATGACTATAACTCTAACCTGTTTCAAAGAAAGTCTGAGCAGCAACGCATTGAAGCAGAATGCACAACTCATTGCCAGCAGCCGTCTGCCTTCCCCTCTTCCTGCGGCCAACACCTAGTAGGGTGCATTTAGCTATTCTGAAACCAGCTTCTGGGTGTTGGAATCAGCTGCGATTTCATTTGCCTGTTGTGTGGGGCACAACAGTGGTTATTCAGGACCTGACTCATGAGCAGTTAGGAAGCTCTACAACATGAGAGCAACGTTAGCCATCTAACTTTCATCTGCAAATACTCATGATTCAATACTGGAAGATCTTACTGACTGAGCCAAATGGAATGGTAATGGAAGGGCCAGGAATGCTAAAACTGGACAAGCCTGACAAGTTTAGTCCTCTATTTACCTTTACTGGTTAGTCAGCTCCTTTTTAATTAGTCCTGGGCCTGAAAAATTATTTTTTTTAAAAATGTGTTTTGTTTGAATCCACCTAGTCAGGTACCTGTTTCTCAGCAGATTTTTGGATTTATCGCAAAAGTAATTTCTTAGCTGTATTTAAGTTAGCTGTTTCCAAAAGTTTTCCCTGGCACACCAGAATTCTCTTCTGCATTCCTTTGCTTGTCATTTAATACTACCCTTTGCATGACCTGACTTCTCTCTACACAGTTTTCTTGCTCTGTTTTCCCTTAACACTTCCCTCAATGTCTGTCCTTTTAAAATGTGGCCCATCAGTATCAGTTAAGAATACCTACATGTATTCTGTCCAATTTTGCCTTTTTCCAATGGTAGCTAAGTCAGTGTTCATAATAAACTAATAATGAAATTATTTCGTTTGTTTAATTTATAATGAAATTAATGAAATAAATACAGAAATGCTTTTTCTGTAACTTAATATTTTCTACTGTCTCTATGTGTTGGTAGTCCTTTGGTTAATTTTCTCAAATGGCCTTGCTTTTGTAGTTCAGGGAACTTAAAATCAGATGCTTCTAGATACTTACCCATCCAAGCAAGTCCATCTTATGCTGTCTGTTGCACACATAGGTGATGGCTGAACCTTGGACATTTGCTTTTGAAGCTTGCCCTGGCTTTTGAGACTCCACAGGTGGATTTTACGTACTGATTTTTTTGAAAACTAGTCTGCATATCCAAAGCCTCAGTTTCTTCTCCCAAGACTGCAACTATGAAGAGTGTTTAAATGTATAGTAGTGAGCAGCCAGCACTGTTGCATACAGTCTTCTGTAAGTATGTTGGGCCCAATTATCTCCTGTAACATTCTGTTCATTAAAAATCTGTTTCAGATATTTTTTGTGCTGCGTAAGAAAAACAACCAAGTTACATTCCTGCATGTCTTTCATCATTCCATCATGCCATGGACCTGGTGGTTTGGAGTCAAATTTGCTGCAGGTAGTGGAGAGAGAGTTTAAGTTGTACATATCCTCTGGTAGTAAAAGTTAACTATGCTAGACAAAAATACTTAAAGAACAGAATTAAAATCTTGCAGACATCACTGCTTTTAAATTGGGATATCTCTAGTATTTTGTGGAACATCTGAGATCACCATGATTATTTAAATGGGTGTGGAGTATTCATTTTTCCTATTTGATAGCATTTTGTGCAGTGTTTTTTTTCTTGGGGGGGTTGGGGGGGAGAGTGGGGGAACGGGGAGGAAGGTGCAGAGGAGAGAGCAAAGAGCATTATTACATGAAAGAGATGTGGCTGCAAAATCAGACATGCTAGGGGACACATATGAGGCAGATAACTCTGTTGAAACTACTCCAAAGCCATATGTCCCCCCGAAATATAAGAATGGAGTTGGAGGGGAGGACTGTGTTCTCAGGTTTTTTGCCTGTTTTAGGTAGCATAATTGGTGTTTATTTACATCTAATACTTTGGCTTTCACAAAGCTACAGAAATATTTTCTGGACCGTACTTATTACAGAAACTTATTTGAATTGTACAGAATTGAAAGTTTGTCCACTTCTAGCTTACCTTCACTTTTTCCTTTCCTGCTCTGTGTCTGTGTGCATAGATACATTAATATAGCTAATTATTCTATTAATCTAATTAATCTATTTAATAATATAACTAATAATGTTGTATTATTAGTGTGCACCACTAACATGTAGCTTGCCATGAGAATAACATAATAAGCACAGAGTGGAGAAATGCACATTCATCTAATAGTTCGTCTCTAGGAGGGTGTGGGGTTTCTTTCAGGAGTTTCTACCAAGAAATAGATTTATTTTGTACGTATTTCTTCTCATGTTCTCTCTGGCATGTTTTTTTTTCTCCCAGAAAATTGGTGACAAATTGATGAAAAGAACCATTGCTTATTAAATCTGATTTGTTGCTGTCTGTTTTATGAATACAAAAATAAGACCTGGAAGCAGTCCAGATTTGTAGAGAGGATCTTTTGAACGTGTCCAGTGTGCAAATTATCCTACTGTATAAAAGGATATACTTCTGCTTTATTTGATGAATTTCTGTTTTAGGAAGGTGGTGTCTTGATCATTTCTTTCTCAAATGTTGATGAGTAACTGGTATTTTAAGTTAATGGTGAAATTCTGAATAGTTTTCTCAGCATACAGTTCAGTGTGTTCATAGAATTGCCACATAAAAAAGCCCCAAACCCAGCAAGTAACAGCCCCTCCTTTTCAACCTTGAAAAGTTTCCATTTATATGTGATTAACTTTCTACCTTTTATCTGCACATCGGATCAGTATACCAGCTACAGGCTTCTGATTTTGCGTCAGATTCACATTTCCCATGCGATAATTTGACAGATACTTTCAGCAAAGTGTGCAAGAACTGTTTTGTCTTCTGCTAGTAATAGTCCCTCATAATCATGTAGAGCTGTGTTTATTCCTACAACTCTATTGCTTATCTTTAAGCTAATCTTTCCAAATACTGTTCTGTTTGACAACTTAAATTTTTTTCTAAGAATTTCAGTCCCGCTGATGATTATCTTGTATTCCGTTTCATCGCTGTTTGTCCTTCTCAATAGTTTGAATGGAGATGCTGATTGTTCTCTGATCTGATGTTTACAGGAAATGGTAAAATGGTGCTTATGTATGGTGTAGCTTTTTGGAGCGTATTTTTGTACTGTTGATTAGGTTGTTTTTTCTTTTCTTTTCTCTGCTTTAACTATTTATTTTTTTCTTTTGAATGTTCATTGTGCAAGCCAAAGAAAGTATGTACATTTGAACTGTAAGAACACTCAAATTATTTTTAAAAATACGTAGAGCTAAATTTCAAAGAAAGTTTGCAATCACAGCTGGAGGAGTTCTATCAAGCTGGAATATTAGTGTGAGCTACTAAAATCACAATTTTTATTTTTAACTTTAATGATTCTTAATGGAAAACTGGTGCTTTTTTCTCACTAAATGCCTGCTTTTATGTCATCTTGTTTTCTTCCTGATGCTCGCTATTTTTATGTTCATATTTCTCTTAAAAATACTTTTCTGTCTGCCACTTCTTGAATCATTTTTACCTATAATTTCTTCTGTTCATTAAAATAAAATCACTTTGTGCAGGATCATCTAACTCCATAGTTGATCCAATGGAAAAGGAAGTATTTCCTTACTTTGTGAAATGTTCCTATCTTACCAGTTTCAGTCATGACTTTGCCCCAAATGGGGCTACTTGGCCTTAAATTTCCTCTTCGCTAAGTATGGTTTTGAGATGGACAATGGATTTGTGCGACCCTCACTTAGGTCATGATTACAAAATCTTGCTGTCTGAAACTGTGATTCTTTTCCTGGGAATCTGGAAGTCTGCTGGGGAGGGAATTATTGCTCATCCTCCAGAGCTTTGCAAAGTTCATCATGATGCCTAGAGAAGAGGTATAAAACAGGAGGAACACTGTTTCTACTAAATTCTCTGTATCTCCATAACACATATGCTTTGATTAAAAAAAAAAAATAAAAAATTACCACCCCACCCCCCCACCCCCCCCCGAACGAAAAATTACACTAAAACCTTTTACAGATAATTAGAACAGCTAGGTTTTATTACTGGTTTGGAAATGCTTAGATAAGCTTTTTCTGAGAAAGGAAGCTGATGCGATATCTCGGAATTGGTGTTGACCCAATTCAGGTTAAATACCTTGACAGTTTTAATGAAAGTCTGTAGGGTGTTGTGGTATGTGTTTTTTTTCAAACCAAACTACTAGGATGTGAGGAAGCTTTCAAAATATGTGACGCAATAATACTACTGTGTTTTGTTTTTCTACAGGTGGTTTAGGAACATTTCATGCTTTGCTGAACTGTATTGTCCATGTTGTCATGTACACTTATTATGGAATCTGTTCTTTGGGACCAGCCTATTATAAATATTTGTGGTGGAAAAAATACATGACAACTATACAACTTGTGAGTAACTTTGTTTGATGTACATACCTCTCAGAAAGCTCATTGTGCCTAACACAGACTTAATAAAATACATTTGTACTTTTTGTATGTTCATGTGTGTAGCTTACAGTTCATATAAGGTTTACTGATGTTTTGAGTAAAGCAAAAGTTGTGACCTCCCCTCAGTTATATACTTAAATCTGCTGACTTCAGCATTCACTGTAATCACAGATTTAGACACATGACCTTTTCAGTTATGCAGTACCTTGAAATTATATTTACGAAACTCATTGCCTGTATAAAAGTTATTAGATTGTGATTTTACACCAAGAGAATATAATTAATGTACAGAATACGCATGTGACTACTAGTGATGATAGGGAAAAAGTATTTCTTCAGCATTTCATGTCTGTTCTTTCATAGAAAATGTTTGCATTTAAAGAATTCATATCTCTCTCACTCAGAGCATTAAAAAACCACTGTTGCGGTAATTACAATTAAGTGTTTTATCAGCATTAGATCACTTTAGAAAGGTTACTGCTCTGGGTGACTTTTCATGCCTGGCTTTTTTTAAAAGCTGAAATTTCAAAATTCAGCTTCTGATTAAACAACTAGTTTAGCCTCAGCAAGGATGCTGATGGAGGAGGGAAAGGAGCTGGGAGAAGCAGCCATGCCTGGCTGCTTGCACCAGGTCTGATGTTAATAGAATAGTTCATGTAACCGTGTGTAACTGAACAGTCTAGCTTGAATATTTATAACTTGAAGTCTTTTTGTCTTGGTGGCACTACCAGTGGATTATTAACTTGGAGTTCATTTGGAATTTTTTTAATCATCCATTAAATTGTTTTTTGGGACCTGCGGACCTCTGTGTCATATGCTAGCGTGCAAGGAAGGTGGGAATTCATGCTCACCAATCCTATAATGGTCACCTTTTTGTTTTTCTGCCTAATTTTTCTGCATGAGCCTCCCATTTGTCAGAGGTCAAACACTTTTTGTTCTTCTCTGAAGTGGATGAGGCAAATTCCCATTCTCCTAGTATGGGTTTCTCAGTGCTGCCTGTAATTCAATTTGTTCCAGGACTTTTCTTTCTTTACTCTGTGAAAATACTTTTCGGTGGAGTAACATTTTGGGAGAGGGGCTCTAAAGGTGCAACTGTAATTTTAAAAAGCACCCCCTGCCCTGGCCTCGCAACACCTTCTATTTTTCTGTATGCAAGTTATGCTGAACTTTTTAAATCTTCTGTAATAAGTTTGTCATGTATTTAAAAAGTATTTATTTTCTTCACCTTTTTCCTCCAGGTCCAGTTTATTATGATTACAGTCCATATAGGACAAATCTATTTCATGGAAGATTGTCCATACCAGTATCCAATTTTCATGTTTATTATTTGGCTATATGGCTCTATGTTTTTAGTCTTGTTTCTCCACTTCTGGTACCACGCTTACACGAAGGGACAAAGACTACCGAAGATGGCAAGAAATGGAATCAGCAAAGATCAGTGAAACAAACTCTTGTCTATAAAAACCAGAAAGTGAATATGTCAATGTGGAAACTTGCACTACTTGACAATCAAGATATTTAGGTGCACACACTACATGGTGTATATTTTGTATGTTTTTTCCATGACAGAATTTGTATTTTTACTTTAAGTTATTTGGGATTCAGAATTCAGGGGGTGGGAGGAGCAGTGTGGATCTGTAATTAACAACAACAAAAAATTTTTTTCAAAAACTTATTTGTTTATCCTGTAAGAAATCACCTATTCATTCATTTCTATCTAGAAGATGTATGAAAATAAAGATATTCATCTGGAAAATCAGAATTTGTATGACAAGTACTGAGTACTTTGAACACAAAGGGGAAAAAATTACTTCACCTTAAATGTTGTAAGTTGTTGAGACTGTCAGCTGCATTTTCTTAAAAGAATTAATCTTTTAACAGAAGTACTGTTTATAGAATAAAGGTTATTATTAATATAGTTGATACATAAACATTGTTACATGTGTTTACAAACTATATTACTTTAAAGAAAGGAATGTATGTTAATCTGTCAAGGTATGGTGTTTTATTTGAAGATCACAGATTTTGGGGTATACTCTCTGTTACTAAGAACTTAATTCATTTCACGTTCTACTCACTTGAACATTATTCTAGGTGTTGGAAACCTACTAATTTGAGGATTGTCTGAACTGTCTTGTAGTGTAATGACAAAAACATCATACTGATTTGTTCACCAAAGTAGCCTAATATACTTCTTACTCAGTGTATCTATGGATGTATTTTGATATTGGCAGCCTAGGCTGCTTAGGGGGGGAAAAAAAATCTTGTAATTCAATAGCCAAAATTTTAGTCCTCAAATGACTTAAAAAATTTTTTTGTGATTGAAGCCTAAGTATCACCTAGCATGATTGTACTGTGCTTTATTTTATTTCCATTATCTATTGAAATACATGCCTAGAAAGATTTTTCTGCTGTTTTTTCATTATTATTATTATTGTTTTTAACAACTTTAACCTCAAGTTTCTCCATTAATAGCACCAGTTACCTTGTCTGGAACTAGGCAAAATGATATGTGACATTTTCTGAGCTGCTGAGTGTTGGGCAGGCAGGGGTGACAGGGCATGACTCCAGTCTGTGTAGAATTAACTAGTATGTTGTTTTCCATGGTTAGGCAGATTGTTAGGGTCACGCCTGTATAGACATCAAAACGTAGTTGTTTGTATGCAAGATACTTTGTACTGTATGAATTAAGGAATTGGTGCATGCAACAGACCTGTAAATGAGGATTTAAAGGAGTTTGAATGAATGGTACCTTTAAAAGTACTGGGTTTTACTGTGTTCACTACTAATGGAAAGGAAGCTTGCAGTATTTGTTTTTGTGCTTGATCGATCTGTGGGATTTTTCAAATAGCCAAAACTTCGAGGCAGGCTTTAATTGCCTCCCTGTTGTACAATTCCAAGAAAGTAAGTTTTGTTACCTGAATTCTTTTATGAGAATACTGACATTTAGGGTGCATTGTTAATGTTGAGAGAATTTCAACTTTATCTTGGACATGAGTTGCAAATGATTTCTTATGAGATTACATACAAGTTTTCTTTGTAAAACAAATAAAAACATGTTTTATCTTTCCACTATTTAATCCCTGTAGCTATTAACTGTCATGGCAGACTGAAATGAGATCCCAGAAAGGATTTGGATGGCTTGAGATGTTTGATCCTGGAATTCTCAGTGCTGAGTTTTGGCTTCCTGACATGCAGAGGGGTGCTTTAGCACAGAATCTGAGGCAGCTGGGAAGCTGCTCAGGGGCCATACATGTATTCGGTGGGAAAAGCAGTCACAGGTGCCGTCTCAAGTCCTGCCAGCCTCCAGCCTGTGTGCATGCCCTTGGCTTCCAAAGCAGGGAGTCATCTCCTAAGGACAGAGCCCTGTTGCTGTTTTTTTCAAACAGCTGGGAAGGGTGCCTCTGATTTATTTTTAAAGCTTGAATGGTACCTATTTTTATATAATAATTTACTGAGTACTGATGAAGAAAGTGGGACAATTTGGTTCATCTAGGCCTTCTTGAGCCTGAGGGTTCAAGCATGTTTGGGAAATGTAGGCCTTTCGGGGAAAGGCTGTAATAGCTAGTCTGTAGTGAACACTGGATGATGCTGCCCTCTGCTTCCTCTGGAGAGAAGGAGGCATTACTCCCTAGTCTGGCAGATGACTCCAATGCTGATAGGGGAAGTCCTAGTTCTCATTCCTGAATTTGCAATTATTCCACTCCCCTGCACCCTGCAAATATGCATGGAGGAATGCATCTTGCAGCTGGGAGTGAGGGGTCAGATACTCGTTTGCTGCTTTGGGGTCTAGATCTGCAACAGATTCTTCAAGCTCACTTGAGCTTAAGTAGGATACGTGATCAAAACTAAGCAGCTCTGCGGATGGACAGATGCTGAACAGGAAGGAACCAGGAGGAACTTCCAAGTCCAGCAGTTGTGCCATAGCCAGCTGCCTCCAGAGTCAGTTGCTTATGGATTACTTAGCAGGAGCGGAAACTGGAGATGCTAATCATTCAGTGGGCTGTCAGCAAGTGCCTTTTCAGATTCCTACTGCATAATTTCTTGTGCACTGGTTTAGTTTTCTGTAAGTTATGGAGTATTCGGAGAAAGAATGCACTGTTTCAGTGAATTGTGTGGAT
The DNA here is from genome assembly GCF_949628215.1 of Phalacrocorax aristotelis. NCBI lineage: Eukaryota > Metazoa > Chordata > Aves > Suliformes > Phalacrocoracidae > Phalacrocorax > Phalacrocorax aristotelis. The sequence goes on from NC_134311.1 coordinate 60,618,572, forward strand.
GTATCCTAAGAGGCTGCACATAGCATAACTATGCTACTGACATCAGTACAAAATGTTACTAAACCCTGTCCTATGCACAATGTTGCAGCCTGTGAGAATCAGTGTCTTGATCTAGACAGTTACATTTTTCCTACCTAAAATTTGTGCATCTTACATGCTGAAATGTATGATACGTTAGAGTTGTACTAGAAGGAGGAGCGCAACGGTCAGAAAAATTGTTGTAGTGACTTTACTGATAACGAGGGGACTTGGGTTAAAATTTTGTAATCCTTTGATTTGGTGGAGGAGAAACACTAGTATTACTAGCTAATCTTCTCCTAAGAAATTGAGCCTGGAAAATTGGTTTGGGTTTGTTTTGACGGTGGTTTTGGTTGGGGTTTTTTGGTTGTTGTTTTTTGTTGTTTTTTTTTTTGTTGGTTTTAGGATTTTTTGGGGGGGAGGGGTGTCTTTTGGGGGTGTGGGGTTTTTTTTCCGTTTTGGAGTTTTTGTTGGTTTTGGGGGATTTATTTTTTGTTTTGAGTTTTGGGGGTTTGTGGGGTTTGTTGTTGTTGTTCTGGTATTTTTTTTTTTCGGCGGGGTGGGGGGGTGTTGATAAATGAATGAGAAGGCTCTATCAAGGTGGCAATTGAGCAGACTCTGTTTCATTGCCACGGTTTGACCGCTCGCGAGGCGGAAGCCTGGCCCCCCTTCTCGCTCACGGGGGGCCGTACGAACCGCAACAACGCGTGGTTAGCCTGCGTTTCAAAAACGCAGTAGCGCCTCTCCCGGGCGCCACAAGGCCCCGCCGCCTCGCTCGCCCCGCCCTTCGCCCCCTCCCGCCGCGGCGCCCGGGGCCGGCCCGCGGGAGGGCGGGCGGGGCGGGGCGGAGGGTCTTCTCGCCAATCAAGGGCGGGGCGGGCCCGCCACGTGCCGTCGCCACCACCCAATAGGCGTAAGACGTTGCCTCCCGGGCCCGGATTCAAACGGGCGGCGGGCGCGGCTGCCGGTTTCCGTGGAGACGGGAAGACCCGGCAGCGTCCATGGAGCCGCGGCTGGTTGGGCCCGGGCCCTACCGAGCCACCCGGCTGGTAAGTGTGTCCCCGGGGCCCCTGTGGGGCCCTACCGCCGCCCGGTGCGGCTCCGCGCACGGAGGGCGGCATTCTGGGCTCTCCTGGACGCTGGCCTGGCCGCCTGGGTCTGCCCCGCCAGGCAGCGAGCCCTGCGCCTCTCCCGGGCAGCCGCTGGTCCGGAGCCGGCGGGGCGCTCCTCAGCCGTCCGGGTGTTGGCGCTCCCCAGGCTGAGCCCTGCGCGGGGCGGCTGGACCTGGGCGCCCCGCGGAACTGGGCTGGAGCGGCGGCAGAGGCCGGCAGAGCCGATCCTCGGGGCAGCCTTTCGTCACAGTGAAGAGCCAAGGGGCGGTTAAAGCTGTACCCGCAGAGCCGCAGGTAGTGGTACGGGGCTCTAGATCTTTCAGCTTCCTAAATCTGGTGTTTGTTCTCAGATCTGAAGGGTTTAAACTGTACTTTTAGGTTTTAGTGTGGTTGTAAACGCAGATGATCAAAGTAGTACGTAGTTCCGCGCTCAGATCTGGCTGCATTCTCATCTCCCTTGGCACAACTGAAACGCTTCTAGGGGAAGAGCTCCCGTAACGGTTTGCTTTGTTCCTCTTCCCTAGTGGAACGAGATCATAGAACTTTTTCGTGCCGGGATGCCTTTACGGAAGCACCGGTGTCGGTTCAAAAGCTACGAGCGTTGCTTCAAAGCCTCGGAGGCGGTGGACTGTTTACATGAACTGCTTGGCTCTAATCAAAACTTTGGCCCAGAAGTGACCCGCAATCAAACGGTTAAGTTGCTTAAAAAATTCCTGAAAAACCACGTTATCGAAGATATCAAAGGAAGATGGGGCAAAGAGGACTTTCAAGATGATGGCCATTTATATAGGTAAGCCTGTATACGGTGACTAAAAAATTTTGGGTTTGGGAAACAGGGAGTAACAACTCGTGTGTATTGGTCTTACAAATGTTTTTGTAGAATGCCTTTGAAAAGGTGTTAATGTCTCTTCCCTCCCCCTTCTTTAGTGAAAGGCAGCTGTCATGATTTAATATTTGGCTTGGGGTTTGTTGGTTTTTGGTCTTTTTTCCTTGTTTTTAAAAAGTTTTGAAGGGCACTTTTGCTCGATTACACTCTATGAATACCAACAAAAACTTTTGCAGCTTTTACAAGGTAGTGAGTTCTGTTTGCCCTTAGTAGGCATCAGGTTTGTCGGTGCTGGAATAGTGCATATTGGGAAGATGTTAATGGAAGCCAGGATGCCTTTGAGCATCCAACTCCAATTGTCTTCCCTCTCCCCCAACCCCCTGTTTTGGATGCTGTTTCCAATCCTGAGAGAAGAGAAAAGCCCTCAGAATTTAAAAGTCATTAATGAAAAAGCCTTTTTCTATAGTCTTTGTGTTGTAGGTCAAAGTTGTCTTAAGAAAGACAGAGTTATGTTTGCCCATCCTCAAGGATTCTTGCTTACTTATACTTGTTTAGCCTCTCAGCTGGTGGCATGTTAACAGAGGAAAATAATTTTCTTTGTAATGAAAACTTAGCATTAGTGGAAGGGTTTTTTTGACCCCTTGTGACCTCAGTTAAGGTTTGGGTGTCCAGAAGTTGTGGGCTCTGAATTTTTACCATCTTGTATTGTCCTGTTTAGTGAAAAAGTCGTATAAAAATGACCATTACCTTAAGTATGGATCTGTAACTTATGGTGAGTCGTCTTCTGAGGAAATGGGAGCTATCTTCATGCAGAGCAACAGGAAAAATAGGTCAGCAATAATGCTATGTTTCTACTTCTCTATATATTATTATATGCTTAAAGAAATCTTATGCATTACTTTTTTTTGGTAACGATTTCATAATATTGTCTTTGGAGAAATGCAGGTAGTACTGAATTTCCACTTGATGTAGATAAAGTCAATTTTTCATTTTGTTCTGTGATCTTAGTTAGTTTGTAGGGTGTGCCTACGCTTTATTGCTGTCTAGCCTGTACACCTATGCTGTAAGTACAGTTGTTCATTACTGTCTTATATTTTAACTTGGAATACTTTAAAAGTAAGAGGTAAGTATGATGTAATTCACTTTGCCATAAGCAAACCTGGGTCAAGATACTTCTTGTAAAAAGAACTATGGTTTATGTTAAACTTTTTTTTCCTGTGCAGTTCAGTTGATTTGCAGTCAGACTGGGTCATATTTGTATTTAGTTGCAGTAACAAATTAGCACCAATTCAAGTTGTTCATTATGGTACTGTGTGACATCTTTTAGTAAAAGCAGTAGCTGTTTTTTAGCCTGCCATCTGAAGGAAACGACAACGAATGCTACAGCTTCCCTGCCAAATCAGTTAAATATTCAAACCAATTTCAATCAACTTTAATAGAAAAAATTTAAATAATTTGGAGGGAATAAAGACTGAATGTTCTCTCCAAACTTAGTCCCATAAAGGGAAATTGCATGTTAAAAATGTTACATTTTAGAATTTGGGACTCTAAGTTTGGAGGACCAGTGTATCCAAGGACTTGCATCTGGTGATATTTTGAGAAGCTCACCCAAGAAAGTCTGTTGCTAAGTATATAGAAACAATATACAGCTCTGCAGTCTGTGAGCTGAAATGGCTGGGAAAGCGTGCTGAGGAAGCATTATGCATGCTTGTCCTGTTCTTAAATTCTTCTCTGGCCATCTGCTCATGGCTGCTATAGAAGGGCAAGATACTGGGATAGTTTACCTAGTCATTGGCTAGTTCAGGTTGGAAAACAGGCATGGAAGACAAGAAGAGCTGCAGAGGATCTTAGTCTTGACTTCGGGCTGGAGAAGGTTAAATGTAAAGGAGTGGTGTGGAGTAGGCTTTCTACTTGTTTAAACAGAGTTAGAAGAGCAGTTGAGTGCTGGTACAGCACAGGGTGGTAAGTGTGTTATTGGTTTGGTATGTTCCTAGCTGAGTCCTGCTCTGCCTATTCTTCTTAGGACAGCACTACCTGTAGTTTTTTTTTCACTGGTGCCATAGGTTTCAAGTACTTTGCCTCCTTTCTCTCTGGGCATTGACTCTTTGTCAAAAGATTAAATATGGGTTTTGGTAACCACTGGTAGTATGCTGCATCTCTTTGGTTCGGGTTTGATGTGTTTGTGTGGTTGTGGTTGGTTGGTTGGTTTGTTTTGCATTGGCATTGTGACACATTCAATATATTTTGTTCTTTTTCTCCTTTGTATTTTAAGCCATGACTTTCCTGAGCTGCTGGCTGTGGAAGTTGTTTGGGTGAAATATTTCTGTGCTTTTCATTTTCTATGTCCCCTGCCTAATGATCTGCTATTGGGCAAGAGAGGTCTTTTGTTATATCTATCTTAATGATGTTCTTTTTCCACCTCCCGTTCAAAAGCTAACTGAAAAAAAGTTACTAAAGTTATTAACTGAACAGGTTTTTTACTAAAACTGTGTATCTTTCATGCATCTTGAATTGGAGATAGGTTTTTACTGCTGGGCTTGGTGCATAAATAAACAATGTATGCTACTCACAGTTTTGGTGTTTGGCTTTAAGTATTAAAGCATGCTTTTCTCCTATTTATGGAGTTCCAGCCGGCCTTTATGTGTGTATTTAATGTTCTGGCAGCACCCTCTGGTGGACATTCCTGATGTTACGTTGCAAATACGTTTCTCACCATGTTGATACAGGTAACAGTACAACTCGCTTTTAATTCCACTGACAGTGTTTACTCTGGAAATCTTGATATGTTTCATACCTTTTCTATAAATTCCTGTGTTAATTTACTGTGACTGTACACTGTGGTGCACAGGTGTTTCATTCATTACCTTCACGCGTAAGTGTAGATGTCTGCTCTTGTTCACTCCACAGAGTACGAAAAAGAGATGTTGCTGATTGTTGATTTGCCTGAGAGTATTGGGCAAGTATTAACTGTGAAGGTGACAACTAGTGTGGCTTCTAGAAACAGCAAAGACTGACTGTCTGTGTGTCCTGACTTACTGGCTCAGTGTAGCCTGCAATAATAAATGAGAAGTTACAGTTCTGGAAGATGTCAGGTGTTACATTTTTGGAATCTAAGGAATTTTATTAAAAGTTGGTACTCTGCATTGCTAATAAACTTCTGGGAATTCAGCTGTGGGACTTGTTATACCATCAATACCTATGTTAGTTGACCCTGTTCTCTATCTATTGCCCTGGACACAAATGGGTACCTCTATTCCCTCCTTATATAAACTCCTAAAACTAGTGTTGCTGGTGCTAAACCATGTTAATCTTGACATGCCAACCTTGAAGTGCTCCTCAGCTGCTAGCTTTAGGTAACTTTATTCTGTCTATCATGAAACCAGAGGCTTTTTATTGTTCATCCAAAATCTTGGCTCTACCTAGACCTTGCAGTAATGTTACCTGAAAAAAGGGGATGCACCTCCTTTTTCTGCTTTTAAGAACTCATTCATTTACTGGTTGGTTGAGAATCAGGACAGCAAATGACATAAAGCTAAAAATTGTGAAGAACTGGAGGGCAAACAGGGAAGTGTTGAGAATACTGTAATGCAAAGGAATAAAAGGCTGCAGATGTTTTAACATTAAACTCTAAGAAATATCGAAGAAATATTGAGTAGTTGAAAAATAGTTGAGAACACTCAACGCCTGAACATCTGCAATGTAATCTGAGTTACTTTCAAAAGGCAGAGTAAATCTTGCGGGATTAGTACCAGGTGCTTCTTACTTTTTCTCCGGGTTTATCCGAAGGAAGTGTTACTTCCCTGTGTTGCAGGTATTCAGATGAAGAGTGTTGTGGAACCTGTCAAATGGACACAGTGTGCACGGTCAAAATCATAATGTGTTTAATCCATGCAGTATAACACTATTGGACTAACAAAGCTGCAATATTAAACTAATTTAAAAACTAATTAAGTGTTGGAACTGCCTTTAGAGGAAACCTGAGGATTTCCTGAGCATTACAATCTTTCTGGTAGGATATAAATGCATGCTATCCAGCTGTGTACAAGCTCTTACTGCAAGGTCACAGACATAATTGTCCTTTACGTTCTGATTAAAGAGTGAGTGAGGCTGAAGCAACTTCTTGAAGCATGAGGAATCTTAGCATCTAAAACCTAGGAGTGCAGGTAAACAAGGTCTGGTCTGGTCTGGTGATATGCTGCCATTGAACCTGATTTGCCTTTCTGATGTGCTGCCACTAATTCCTGTGTACATGCTCTGACCTAGGTTTGGCAATAATTTAATACTGATGAAGCTGGAGATGTGACTGAGCTGAATGTGATCTGGGACAGTTTGTTTTCCTTGTGTTCTGCAAGGACTAGGTTAGGTTTTATTTCTGCTAATTTCTTCAAGGCACTGCTTGAAATGCCTTAGAAAGTGAGTGAGTTTCCTGCACAACCAGCTGGAAAAAGACTGCAGAAAAGAACTGCAGGATATGATCTTTGCATAGAAAGCATATAAACACAGAAGAATAGGGTAGTGTGGACAAAACTTTGTGTGAACACTTGCATGCATGCTAATTAAATCCATGTGTTAGTCATGTGACTTGTTTATGTAGCTTTGCTTTAGGATGTGCATGCTAGCAGTGCTCTTGGCACAGGGAAAATCTATCCAGAGCTTTTTCAGCAGAATCAATGTCTTTTAGTGAAGACTGAGTCAGTTGTGTATACATAGGCAGCTGCTGTTATTTGAGATGCACTGGGATTTCAGACATTCGCCCAAGGCTCAGCTGTGTTGTGGGAGGTACAAAGGACCTGACCTGCTCTGGAGCAACAGATGGAAGCCAAACAAGACACCTTAAAATGTTTTATGTGCCACTCAACACCAGTCTTTGGGCAACTAAGTCGCACTGTGAATGTCCAATGTATTTGTTGTATTTTTGCATGTGACGGCCTACTACGGTTTTGCGATGGTAAATACAGAATAGGGTGGAGTTCAGAGGCATTAAAAGTATTCTCTAATTATAGATTTCCTCCTTCCTCACCACTGAAGCCATATCCAAAGAAACCTTCGTGTGGAAAAGAAGTAATTAAATTTCCAGATTGGAATGAACCGAATGCTGGCACTTCCCAAGAACACATCCCAGTGAAATCAGTCACAATGGTAAGATATACAGTTTTAATTTCCCCAGACGTAAGCATATTTGGAAAGCAAAACTGAACTAATGATCTCTTTGTTGTGGCACAAAATACTTGGTTATAAAATTAAATATAAAGTACTTTTATTTTAAACTTATGTGAAGTAAAGTTGTTCTTAATGTTTGCTGGGCACGCTGGCTTTGCGTGTTCTTTTTGCTACAGAAAATTGTCTTGAGCATCCTGAGTTCAGTATGGTTGTATTTGCCCATATGCTTGCGTTCCAGTCTGCTCAAATTCCAATAGGGCATTTATTATACTTCGAGACGAAATAGCTTCTTTACTGTCACTTACACTGTAACTCTTATTCAGAGACTTCATGTAGCGGAATATATACAGTATTACTTCCTTCCTAGCTGCTATGAGGTTGTTAGTGATTCAGTTTCCTTTTTGATAAGGAATATGTTGTGGCTAAGGAGAAGTGATCCTGGTTTCATTGCTACCCATTTTGACCTTGGAGAATCATCCTGCCCCATACTTACCTGGACTGATCTGGCCTTTGTAATTTTTTTTTTTTTTTGTAAATTATAAAAGCTGTTGCTTTTATTAGTAAACCAAAATTGTACCAAGTCTTGCCGCCTGGACGTCTTAAAAGCCTAGGCTTCTGGAGTTATGTATATTCTAAACCCTTCCTCCTGTGTATCTTGTATGTGAGTGTTCTCATATTTTGTGAACTCTTGGGACTTCTTCGATAATATTGGCCTTTTTCGTAATGCTCATCAGTGCAGGACTCTAGCCTTGGATTTCTTGGTGATCAATAGTCTGTTTGGAAAAGTAGCTCCTACCATTGTGCTGGACATCTAGTGGTCCTGAATGAATGGTTACTCAGTATTTGTAATCCAGATCAAGTGCACCTTCCATGTACACCAGTCTTCTGAAGAGGAAGAAGCATAGTCCTTAGAACTTCAATAGTAGGTAGAAGATTAAAAGGGAAGAAAGAAAAGACAGTGCCAAAGACAAGTAAGGACGATAGAGTATTTTAGTTACTGAGCAAGTATCTGCTGCAGTTTTAACACGTTACAGCCTCTAACTATCTGCTCCAAATTTTCATCCAAGCATCGTGGCCTGATAAGAGTTAGCAAAAGACTACTTATATACATCTGACTCGTGACAGCGTATGGTCTGGCATAACTCAAAATATTTCATTGACAGTTTGGTTAATACAGGGGACCATAAGTTGAAGTAACTGAGGCAAAGGAATGAACTTCTTTCTGCTGGCTCTTTTATAGAAAGGTGTAGCTTCCACTGGAATGGCAAAGTAGATAGGTAGCTGAAAGTGGTAGCACCTTAAATTGCTTCAGATGAAATCTGAGCACTTATTGGCTGTATGTGGGTTGATGGGTCTCTGTAGTGAAATACTGATGTGGAAGACCACGTACTAATTTCAGAGGGTGCTATTTGTTTCAAACTAGCTGTAGTCTAATGTCATGGAATGACAGATGATTAGTGCTTGGTGTAATTAGGTACATTCCTGGAGTGCATTTTGTGGTTTGGTTGTGATCACGAGGAATACTGTTAATGTACTTTAGGACTGCCCTGTGATGTAAATCAAAGAACTGGGAATGATTAGGAGTTTTGCCTTGAAAACTATGCTGCTGACACAAACTGTATTGTATGTCCATGCATTGACACATTGATGACAATCCTCAAGCATTGAGCTTGGGTGTGAAGGAGTATTAAAGGATAGTAGTCTCTTGCATTCTCTGCTTTACTTTATTCTGTTATAATGGTGGACTAGACCTGACGGGTCTCCTCAGCTGTAGTTATTTCCTTTTACTTTCTTCACAAATAGACCCTGCTAATGAACTCAATGTTTTGTTATGATCAGTATACGCTGAACGAGGATGAATATCGGTCTTTCATATCTCATCTAATAATTCTCCCAATGATTTTTCCATTAACAGATGTTTAATCTTAAAGTGGTAGCTGAAAACAAGTGAGTTAAACTGATTTTAATCTTGGAGAGGATCTGAACACTAAAGGCCATTGACTCCTGAACTTCAACTGCTATTCTGACACATAATTTTTCTGCTCTGGACAAGTTACGTAACTGAGAAAAGATGCTGCACTTCTATGAAATATATACACTCACTTGCATTCTGGAGATTTTACTGGAATTCAGGAATATTTAACATACTTGTAATAGGGAACATGCTACACTATAAATGTATTCTAGTGTTCAATATTTGAAAAGTCACCAGTTAGTGAGGAGTGGTTTTTCTGATTTCAGAACTCTGAGATGTGGTACAAGCGACACAGTATAGCTATAGGAGAAGTACCAGCATGCAAACTGGTGTTCCGCAGAGCGCTAACACAAGCACATATAGAAGAGATATGGAAATCCATGACTTTGTCACGGTGAGTATACTTGTGAGTCATTTGCTGTTTGAGTAAAACCATGTAGTAGGTGATAGTCTTGTCTGTGTTTTCTGGTACTGCTTGTAATTTCATCCATTCGCCTTTGATTTTTGCCATCAAAGCCATAGTGGCTAGACTGACTATACTGCTTGTTATTTGGCTAATGAATTCGGCAAATAAAGTTTGCAAAGAAACTTTATTGTGCTTCATCCCTTTTGACTTTTTCCTGTTGTGTTATCCAAGTCCTTTTGTTGTGTGTGTTTTGTCTTGTTTTATAACTTTTTCCTCAGTCTTTCTCTTTTTTTCTTGTTATGAAGCACTTCTTCAGAAGTGCAATATCATGAAATCTTTCAATGACAGGTACAATACTTTGCATGAGATAAGAAATGGAGTTAGCTAGTTGAGTGCAGAAGGCTTTGAGATTCATATATTTGTTACTATTTCCAAAAGGAATATCCTATGCAAAGTTAAAGGCAGTGCTTTAGATTATTTATGCAAGAGAAAAAAATAATATTCATTAGTTATTTTTACAGCACAGTTTGAGGCTTTACTAATGATTACTTTCATATAAACCTAGCACACTATCTCCATGTAATAAGCATGGTGCCGAGGCAAGAAGCTCTGGTACCGGCACAATCTGCAGTGGAGTGATCTAGTGCGGTGCTCAGGGGAGTTTCCTCGACCAGGGGAACTCAGGGAAGTGGAGAGACCCACTGTGAGCCTGCAGCTTATGCCACAGTGGCTAATGAGACCTCTGTGAGGCTAGGAGCAACAGTGGCCAAGATCTCCACAAGTATAAAAGAAGCCCTTAGGGAGCACTGGTGACCAGGAGCACCATGAGTAGGGTGGGCAAACAGGGCATGGTGCAGCAGTTTGCATGGAAGGGTGTGCAGGAAGGGCGCTGAAGCTCTGCCAGCTTGACCAGGGATTAATGGTATCCACCCGGAAGAAAGCCATGGCCTCTCTAAACTCTGCACCGTCCCAAATGACACAGCTTCCCAGACAGAGCTCCAGTGGGAACACACTGCCTCCCAGCTGTCCAGCTGCAGAGTGTGCCCTGCTCTTATGCCAGTATTGGACAGCAGTAGTGAGCACACCTGTGGGTGGTGCGCCCAGGTAGAGGAACTCCTCCACTTAGTGACAGAGCTCTGGGAAGAGGTGAGTAGGTTGAGGAGTACCAGGGAGTCTGAGAGAGAGGTGGATTAATGGAATGGCACCCTACCTTCCCTGGGACAGGACTGCAGGCAGACAAGGACATATGACATGGAGGATTCCCTATCCTCTCTCCACCTGGCCGTACACGGTGACTTAAGGGATGGGGGCAATGGTGACAAGTTCCTGGCCAGTGCAATAAGTGTATCTCCTCCGTGACTATCCCAGCTTCCCTGGTGCCCTTGCATAATAGGTACAAGACTCTGCAGGTTGAACTAAATAATAATGAGGACAACGGTTTATCTGGCTTGAAGGTGTTGCCGAGGTTAAGTCAGCCTACACCCTGGGTCAAAACCACTTCCATAAAGAAAAAAAGACAGGCCATTGTCATAGGAGTCTTTCTTCTGAGGATAACAGAAGACCCAACATGCGGACCAGATCCACTTCTTAGGGAAGTCTGCTGCCTCCTTGGGGCCCAGGTTAAAGATGTGAAAAGAAAACTTCCTACCTTGGTACGGCCCCTTGGGTTATTATTCATTATTGATTTTGCAGGTAGGCAGTGATGAAGTTGCAACAAGAAGTCCGAGGGTGATCAAGAGAGACTTCAGGGCCTTGGGACAACTGGTGAAGGGATCAGGAACACAAGTGTTCTCCTTCCAGTGCAGGGAATGATGAGGGAAGAAACAGGAAGACCCAGCAGAACAATGCCTGGCTCTGAGACTGCTGTCACTGGCAGAATTTTGGATTTTTTGATCTTGGATCCATCCACACAACAGCAGACCTGCTGGCAACAGATGGGGTAGCATAGGAGTTAGCAGGGCTTTAAACTAGAACTGAGTCGAGAAAGGGATGAAACCAGGCTTGCTAGAGATAAGCCTGGGGGCAGCACACCAATGTTTGAGGGATGGTGTGCTAAGCAAGGTCCTTCAGTCTGCTCCACAATGTGCTAAGTACGCTGGAGCACATTTGAAATATCTTTATCCTAATGCTTGCAGCATGAGGAGCAAGCAAGAGGAGCTAGAAGCTTTGGCCCAGTCCCAGAGCTATGACATCACCGGCATAAGTGAAACCTGGTGGGATGAGTCCTGTGACTGAGGTGCTGTGATGGACGGTTACAAGTTTTTCAGGGGGGACAGACAAGGCAGGTGAGGTGGGGGGGTGGTGCTGTATGTAAGCGAGGGGTTGAATTTTATGGCACTTACAGTTAGTGATAAAATGGTTGAGAGCCTGTAGGTAAGGATGAAGGGAAAGCAAATAAAGTGGATGGTGGTGTGGGAGTCTGCTATGGGCCACCCAGCCAGGACAACAAGACTGATGAATTATTCTACAAGGAATTATGGAATGTCTCTAGATCAACTGCCCTTGTTCTTATAGGTGATTTTAACTTCCCAGACATCAACCAGGAATATCATACAGCAGACACAAACAGGCCCATAAAATTTCTGAAGATTATTTATTGGTGCAGGAACTAAGGGAGATAACTAGGAAAGGTGCCCTCCTAGATTGTTTGTAAGCAGAGAGGGACTCATGGGTGAAGTGGTGATTGGTAGTTGTCTTGGTCACAGTGACCATGAAGTAGCTGAGTTTCAAATCATGGTGATAAGAGAAAAACTGCCAGCAAAACATTGACCCTGGGTATGGGGAGAGCAGATTTTGGGCTGCTGAAGGAGCTAGTTAGTAAGGTTCCCTGGGAATCTGCTTTTGAAGGTACTGGTGTCCATGATCAGTGGTCACTTTTTAAGAGCCATCTCTTAAGAGCACAGAGGCAGGCAATTCCAAAGTGTTGGAAGTCAAGAAAGCAGGGCAGAAGGCTTGCTTGGCTAAGCAGAAATCTTCTAGAACTTAGGCAGAAAAGGGAAATGTGTGGACATTGGAAGCAAGGGCAGGTGACATGGGAGGACTACAGAGATCCTGTTTGCCACTGTAGGGAGAAAATTTGTGTCACCAAAGCTTGATTAGAGTTCAAGCTGGCCAGCACTGTGAAGGACAACAAAAAAGGCTTTTTAAAATATGTTAATAGGAAAAGGCGAATCAGATAATGTTGCTCCATTGCTTGACAAAGTCAGTCACCTCGCAAATAGGGATGTAGACAAAGACGAAACATTTAATGCCTCCTTCACCTCTGTCTTCAGCACTGATGATGGGCACTGGGTCCTGCAGAGCTTTGTACTGGAAGACCGTGACTGGGGGGATGATAAACTCCCAGCAGACCCTGAACTTCTTTGAGACTTGCTGCTCCATCTGGATGCACATAAATCTACAGGGCCTGATGAGATTCATCCCAGGGTGCTGAAAGAGCTGGCCAATGTCATTGAAGGACCCCTCTCCATTATTTTTCAATGGTCTTGGGGATCTGGAGAGGTCCTGGTCAACTGGAAGCTGGCAAATCTTGTCCCAGTTTTCAGGAAGGATGAGAAGGAAGACCCTGGTAATTACAGGCTTGTCAGTCTCACTTGAGGTCCTGGTAAAATTACTGAGAAGGTTATTCTGGGAGTTACTGAAAAACATTTGAGAAACAATGCAGTCATTGGTCATAGCCAGCATAGGTTCACAACGGGAAAATCCTGCTTAACCAAATGTAAATTTCCTTTTATGACAAGGTCACCCATGTAGTTGACCAAGGGAAGCCAATAGATGTGGCGTTTTGGGATTTTAGTAAAGCTTTTGATACTGTCTGTCACAGTATCCTTCTAGATAAGCTGTCCAGCACACAGCTAGATAACTCCATAATATGTTGGATGAGCAATTGGCTGATGGGTCGGGCTCAAAGTGTTACAGCAAATGGGGTTACATCAGGCTGTCAGCCAGTCACCAGTGGGGTTCCTCTAGGCTTTTGCTAAACTTCATGTGGTTGGTGATTGCCCGGCTCTCTAGTCTATCCAAATCTCTCTGCAAGGCCTCTATACCCTCAAGGGAGTCCTAAATTTAGCAAGAGCAAGTGTCAGATTCTACACCTGGAATGCAGTAAACCTGGTTATACGCAGAAATTGCGGGACAAGAGGCTGGAGAGCAGCTCCATGGAAAGAGATCTGGGGGCTTGGGTTGATGGCAAGTTGAATATGAGTCAACAGTGTGGCCTGGCAGCCAAAAGGGTCGACTGTCTCCTGGGGTGCATCAAGCAAAGCATAGCCAGCCAGTCAAGGGAGGTTTTTGTCCCACCCTACACTGTGTGGTGGTGGCCCCACCTCAACTACTGTGTGCAGGTTTGGGAGCCTCAATATAAGAAGGGCATCAAACTATTAGAGTGTGTCCAGGGGAGGGTGACAAACATGGTGAGATGTCTCAAGGGCAAGACTTAGGAGGAACGGCTGAGGTCACTTGGTTTGTCGAGCTTGGAGAAGAGAAGGCTGTGGGGTGACCTCATCACAGCCTACAACTTCCTCATGGGGGGCAGCGGAGCGGGATGTGCTAACTTCCTCTCTGGTGACCAGTGATAGGATGCAAGGAGGTGGAATGAAGCTGCATCAGGGGAAGTTCAGATTGGACATTGGGAAAAGGTTCTTCACTGAGAGGGTGGTCAGTCCCTAGAACAGGCTCCCCAGGGAAGTGACCATGGCACCAAGCCTGTCAGAGTTCAAGGAGCGCCTGGACAATGTTCTTAGTCATATGGTTTAATTTTTAGGTAGTCCTGTGAGGAGCAGGGAGTTGGACTCAATGATCCTTATGGGTCCCTTCCAACTGGAGGTATTCTATGAGTCTATGAAATGGAGAGGCCTCTTTTTCAGAATCATATCTATCCTAATACTGCATGTTTGCCTCTTTCAGATTAGATTATGTATGAACTATGTGTTTCTTTATTTTTACAGATTACAAAAGGTCTTGGGTTTAGATTCCCTGGATGAAGTGTTAGACACAAAGCTTGTGAATTCAAAGCATATAGTCCAAAATGCATACAATGTCAATAAGCAAGGCATTGTCACTTTAGAAGATAAATCAAGTGAGTATTTTAGAAGTTTTCATTTAACTTTTTATATTGTAGTTTAGTAGTACAAAAAAGTATTAGTTCTACTCTCTACTAACGTAGCATCTTTATACTTGTATGACCATATCTATCTAGAGCTTTTACAAAGTATGCCATTGTTATCCTCTGACACCCCAATAGTAAGAATCAGCATTTATTCAACATTTACTCTCTTCAACTTATTCCTGCTTTAGCAGCAATGAAAGATGAAGGTGAAAGAGCAGCATATTTTGTTTTATAAAGCTGGGGATATTATTCACTTTGAGTTAGCTTTGTCAGCCTAGCCCTTCACTCCCTGAAATGGAATGTTTACATGAGGGAAATGTGTATTAAAAATTGGGAAAGAATCAAAATGTACACTGAGATATGTTTAAAATTTCTCAGTTTTGAGTTTTCAGTCAATGTGGTTTGAAACTAGTACTAAGTTTAAATCTGCTTTGCACATCAGGGAGAAAGTAAAGCATCTTTGCTGCTGGTATGATCTATTACAATAGTATTGCCACCATGTTTTCCACAAGATTTATAGAGAAGTGAAATATGAGACTGGGACCTGATTTGGTTTGTGAATGAAACCTCCAGAGTGTATACAAATTCATATGAAAGACAATTGGAGCATCTCAAGATATTAACTTTGTACTTGCAGAAATGACAGAACCAAATGTATCAATGCTTTTCATCATCTTCAGTGCAAAGTAAACACTTTACTATAATGCACTAGTGAAGGTGTAGGTTGAACTAGTTTGGCTGAGTTTTGCAGGGCAGGTTAAGGATTTGCAGTATGGTCCATTTTGCTGATTGAGTTATAAGAGCAGTAGGCATAACTGGTTGATATTGAGTACTGGAAGTACTAAAGTATAGATGTAATTCAACCTAGATTCCACATTAAAGTATAGTCTGCCTGCCTTTGCAATCAGTCGATCTACTATATAGAAGGAACTTAAAGAATTTTCAGCTTCACTTTTATCTTACAGTTTAACATTTTTCTCATTTTTTTCACCTTTTTCACTTTTTTCACCTGTCTGTTTCTCCCCTATGCAGAGGAACTACCTCACTGGATATTATCAGCAATGAAATGTCTAGCAAATTGTAAGTAAATTCAGGAGGGGGAAAAAAAGAATCCCACAACCCACACCTGTAAAAACCAATTGAACTTACTGCGCCTTTACTGCTTTATCAAATCCTGTTTATATTCACAGTCAATATTTTTTCTGATCATTGCTTTAAACAAAGTTGGAAAAGATCAGGCAGCGTATATTTTCCTGCCAGTGCAGCTTATTTCAATGAAATATGTAAAGGTTTATTCTATTCATATTTTTCCTCTATGTGTTTTCACTAGACTTATTGGAAATAGATCATTCAATAGATCAATACAATTTCAGTTATATTTTGAAGAATGAGTCTAAGTTTTTGTTGGTTTTTTTTATTTCCTTTCCTACTTGACGTAGCATTTTTATTGGCTGGAATAAAAAAATAGTGATCTAATTGGTGCCTGCAAATTAATTTTCTCTCTTTTTTTTTTTTTCCCTCCTCTTTGTAGGGCCCAGCTGCTCGGATTTGAAGCAGCCTACATACTCAGGATTTGAAAGAGATGTCTTCAAAACTATAGTGGACTACTTTGGCCAGATGAAAGAACCTCTTCTCACATTTCATTTTTTTGATGTTTTTGTTAGTGTGTTAGGTAAGTAGTTTGGGATGTAGTGAAAAAATTATTCTTTTTATTTGACTTCCTGGAATTAATTTACCATACCCAAATAGTATCACAGCTCATTTCTTTAGGACCTGTCCTGTCCATTCTACATGGGGAACAGTTTAATATTAAAATTTCTTTCATATCACAAGGTGGTTTTGAACTAATGTGATCAAAATGACAAGAACAAAATTCTTCCATTGCTTGTGTCTATAATTTTTAAAGGTGTCTGTTCACTGCTTAGCACTGCTGCACCTAATAGATGGATTTTAACAGATTTTTCTTTTTTTGCAAATGCGTAAGCATCTTAAAAATTCACATAAGCTTTTAGAAATTGCTTGACTGAAGTCTAGATTAAAAACTATTAGGGCTGGAAGGACTGTTTTTAATCGTGGTAATATGACATCTGAGGAAATTGAAATCTTTCATTGCTTAAACTTAGAATAGATGTTAACTAATCTAGTGCTTCAAAAAACCAATAGTTTAGTTATTAACTACAAATTCTTAAGGGTTCACACTAGGTGATATTCATCCATCCTGCAGCTAGAGATGGCTAATTGAAAGACAGTAAATGTGAAAATATTATATTATATTCTATGGTTAAATTTCAGAAAAGAGCAACTGAGTTGAAAAATAAGCATGCTTTGTAGCATGTTATTTTTCTGAGCTTCTTTAAATGGTAAAAACATTGCTTTTAATAAGTTATTGAGATGAAAAAGGAATTCAGAATCAGTTATTTCTGGAATTCAGTATTTTTAGACTTTGTGGACGATCTTGCTTCAAACTGAATATAGTTCCTTTTATGACTTTTTCTTCGACAACAGATATTCTTATAATATCTTTAAAAGTTTTTCCTGTCCTTTCATACTCTATTTCTGTTTGCTTTTCCATTGTTTTGCACATCTTTCAGGATTTAAGAGTTTTTATTTTGCAGTACTTGACAGACATAAAAATTCCTTACTAACAAGAACAGATTTACACACACAAAAATGGGAATACAGGCTTTCAGGAACTATTTAGTTTGTTTTTCATCTTCATACTTATACTGCCAGTACTTTAAAGTAAATTGTATGTGTTTGAAAATGCCATGTGTCTCTAGAAGTCTTGCCCAAACAGCCTCCTCCAGACACCTAACACAGGTATTTGAATGGCTAAAAAGCTGCATTTGGCCTGAGTGGGATGATTTGGGATATCTGAGCTAGGCACCCTTGCTGACTGGGGGATGGGTTTGGGCCAGATGATTCCCAGGTGTCTTCCACTTTTTTAATAATTCAAAACTATGCCCCCTATCTAGCCAGTGGAGGGAGTTCAAGAAGACAATTCAGCACACCTGTGGTGAAGCCTAACTCTGCTCAATATGTAATTCTTAACAATGAGGCTAATGTACACACTGTTATGAACCTGTAGGTAAATGTAGAGGATAATGCACACTCTATAGAGTACTATTTTGTAATAAGTGTTAATGCTAGCGTTGCAAATACAGATTTGTGGATACTGCCCACTACACCAATTTGTCATGAACATGATTTGTTACACAGCTTTGATTAGCAATTTAAGACTTATTAATATTTTTGAGATAGATCACAGTATTAGGTTGTAGAATTCTTAACAACACTTAAGCATCAGCCAGTTTAAAACAGCAACTTGATGGAATTTGTTACAATCAACATAGTGACTTAAAGGTTCGAGAATGGCAAGGTTCACTTTATTACTTACATGGAAGAAGTGCACAAAGGAAAATTTAGTTACACTCAAATGATTCACAGAGGGATTGTGGATGAAGGGGATAAGGCAGACCCTCCCACTGAGTCACAAGGTTCAGAATAGACCCCCTTGCTTTTTAAACTCCTGTCAGAGAAGTCTATGTGCAGCTAGGTCTAGCCTTAGTTGGCGAGCTCAGAAAGGTCTCCCTCGTGGATCACTATTTATAGGATCTCGAGATGATTGGCTTTGGTCAGTATTTTACATTCTGGCCACAATTCCTGCTCAAGTCCTTATGACCAAGATAAGAGCACCACAGTGCTTGTCCTTAGATCTCAGAGTGGTGCTGTGTACCATTCAGGGAGGAGATAGCCCGGCTGTGGACAGAGACTGCCTGATGCCCAAGTCATTGTGATCAAGATAACAGCACAATAGAGCTTATCCTGGGAGCTCAAAGTGGTCCGGGGTGGGGGGTGGGTGTGTGTGTCTGCACCACCACAGCTAGTACTGGAATGCTGCCTGTGAAGCAGTAATTTCTTAGCAAGTTGTGCATTTACAAAATATGGACAAGCAGATCAGTCTTAAGACTTTTATAAACCAAGATTTCAATCTTTGACTTTTCATATTGCTACCCTCAGGGAATTACAACCTTTCCACAGTGGTTATAGTATTTCTTCTTTCAGTAAATAAGCTTTCTGTTTAGTGGAAGTCTTCAGGAAATACAAAGAAAGTGTTATCACATGATATTTTTAGTAATTTAAGGCAGCCATGATGTGATCTGTACCTGTCTAAAAGTTCCATCTTAAAACCTGAGAAATAGAATCACAGAATCATTAAGGATGGAAAAGACCACTAAGATCATCAAGTCCAACCACCAACCCAACACCATCATGCCTCCTAAACCATGTCCCAAAGTGCAATGTCTATATATTTTTTGAATACCCCCAGGGATGGTGACTTCACCACCTCTCTGGGCAGCCTGTTCCAATGCCTGACCACTCTTTCAGTAAAGAAATTTTTCTTAATATCCGATCTAAACCTCCCCTGGCATAAGCTGAGGCCATTTCCCCTCATTCTATCGCAATTTACTTGGGAGAAGACACCCAACACCCACCTTGCTACAGCCTCATTTCAGGTAGTTGTAGAGGGCAATAAGGTCTCCCCTCAGCCTCTTCTTCTCCAGACTAAACAAGCCCAGTTCCCTCAGCTGCTCCTCATAAGACCTGATCTCCAGATCCTTCACCAGCTTTGTTGCCCTTCTCTGGACGCGTTCCAGCACCTCAATGTCTTTCCTGTAGTGAGGGGCCCAAAACTGAACACCACATTCGAGGTGCAACCTCACCAGTGCTGAGTACAGGGGCACGATCACTTCCCTGCTTCTGCTGGCCACACTATTCCTGATACAAGCCTGGACGCTATTGTCCTTCTACACCACCTGGGCCCACTGCTGGCTTATGTTCAGCCAGGTGTCAACGAGCATACCCAGGTCCTTCGCTGCTGGGCAGGTTTCCAGCCTTATTGAACCTCATACAATTGGCCTTGGCCCAATGATCCAGCCTGTCCAGGTCCCTCTGCAAAGCATTCCTACCCTTGAGCAGATCTACAGTCCCACACAATTGGGTGTCTGCAAACGTACTGAGGCTGCACTTGATCCACTCATCCAGTTCATTGATAAAGATATTAAACAAGACTGGCCCCAACACTGAGCCATGCGGAACACTGCTTGTGACTGGCTGCTGACTGGATTTAACTCCAGTTAAACTCAATTCTAATTTCAATTAGAATTTATTCTATTTATTTTACTCAAATAAACTCAAATATTTGCAGAAATTATAGGTGGCTTGTGTAATCATATCACGATGTCTCACTTGCTTCTGTTTTCAAATGAAGTCTGTCTAGGGCACTTTTCTTCCAAGACATTGGCTGAAATTAGTTTTCAGGTTGGCTAAGAAAATAGGATTAAGGTGTCAGTGATCATCAGATACTTTACTAACGAGTTAAGATTAACCTTGCTCTTTGCACAGGTTATAATGATTCTTTATACATAAATCTCGTTAAGCTTTATTATTTCCCAGGGCCTCTTCTAATCATATGCACTAGTGTACTTGCCAAATCTTCCTTAGAAATTAGAAAAAGCTTTGCTTTGAAAATTAAATTAACTACAGTGCTTTACCATTGTTTTCTTAGAATGCTATGTCTTTTGGCTGCCCTACTTACTGCTGCACATTTCTGTTCTTTTTTTTAATAACAGTTTCCATTTTTTATACAGTGTGAATTGACTGGCATGGCGGATGAGGGGACAGCAGTGGATGCTGTTCATGTTGACTGTAGTGAAGCTTTCAACACTGTCTTCCATCACATCCTTATAGGCAAACTGAGGAAGTACAGGCTAGATAAGTGGCTAGTGAGGTAGACTGGAAATTGGCTGAATTGATGGGCTCAGAGGGTTGTGATCAGTGGCACAAAGTCCAGCTGGAGGTCAATCAGCAGGGAGTACCCCAGGGCCAGTATATGATAAAGGGGCCAGTAGTGGTTAACACTTCATTAATGACCTACATAGTGGGATATTGTCCTAAGCAAGGCCAGAATGCCCTAAACAAGTGCGCAGATAATACAAAATGAAGAAGGATAGTTAATGCAGCAGGTGGCTTTACTGTCATGCAGAGGGACATCAACAGGCTGGAGAAACGGGCAAACAGGAATCTCATAGTGTTCAGGAAAGGACAATGCCAAGTAATCTTCTGGGGAGGAAGAACCCCATGCACCAGTGCATGCTAGGGGTGACTAACTTGAAAGCAGCTTTACTGAGAAGGACTTGGCAGTCCTTGTGGGCACTAACATGATCATGAGCCAGCAGTGTGTCCGTGTGGCAGTGAAGAGCAGCAGCATCCTTAGCTGCATTAAGAGCATTGCCAGCAGGTTCAGGGAGAGCTTTCCTCAGCACTAGTCAGTGAGTCCAGTGGAGGGCCACAAAAATTAAGGGCTTGGAGCATCTGTCACATGGGGAGAGACTGAGAGCAGGGACTGTTCAGTCTGGAGAGGAGAAGGTCAGGGAGGATCTTATTAATGTGTATAAAAGACTGATGTTGGAATAGCAAAGAAGAGGGATAGAATAGGAGATATTCAAAACCTGACTGGACATAGTCCTTGACTGTAGATGACTGTGCTTTGAACAGGGGTAGAAGTCTAGCTAATATGTAGAGATCACTTCCAACCTCTGTAATCTACAGAAAAAGAGTAATGTATCTCTTTGTCATCTTCCTTATTCCTTTTTTAAGAGAAATTACTGATAGACTTCAGTCATGCAGATATTTTGCTCCTGACTTCTGTGTTGTTCTTATACTAGTGCTATTTAGTCAAATGTGTAGTAGCTGCTTCCTTCACTGAGTCTTAGAAACGCAAAAGAGGATGACATTTTGGTGGTGAGACCTCTCTATAGGTACCTAAACTACCCTTGGATTCTACTGTGTCTGTCCAGTCTTCAGATATCTCTGCCATGCTTACATTCTGTGTTTTCTCAAGAGTTTGTAGGTAGAATTATTAATATATACTACAGGTGTGAGGCACATATCAGTATTGTTTTACCTGTCATTGATGCATAAACATGTTTTGTTTAAATTCTCTGACTGTTGCCCCAGACTTAACTTTTTTTATGTGGTTGGTACATCTGTACATACATCTCAGTTGTGTTAAGAACTGAGGGTTAAAAAGAGCAAAGGATGAACCAAAACATTGTAGTTCTTCATGTCTACTAATACCTAGAGTTGTTGGTTATGATTATTAATGTCTCCCAATGCATCAGAAGGAAATCCTGTAAATACTTAAACAAGGTATCCAGTTCTAGTAGTTCAGTTCACGGGATACCTTCCTAGACTCTTTGGGGAGTGGAGTTCTAAGGCCATCTTGAATGAGTAGGAAAGGAATTTGGGGAGACAGATTTAGAAATTCTATGTTAAATGCTATGGAAATACATAATTGAGAAATGTTGCCCAATTTTCTGATCTTGTGTAAACCAGGTCTGCTGCAAAAACATTGCAAGGCTGTAGAAGCTCTTCAGATATCTTGTCTCCTGCTGCCGCCAGAAAATCGGAAAAGACTGCAGCTGCTGGTGAGGATGATGGCAAGAATTAGCTTTAACAAGGATTTGCCACCTCTTTCTGAATCAGTGAGGACCAGAACCTTGGTATGTATAGTGTAAGGCAAAATGTCTAGATAAGGCTTTTGGCACAGAAAAAAAGATATTTAATGGAGAGCGTATATAAAATACAGTTTCGTTTTTTGCTTGTTTGAAGAACAGTTTGCCTATTCTAGCTATGTGGAAAACTACTCTGTATTTGAATAAATTGGGATTTCTTGTTATGTTGTGAGCAAATGAAGAATTTGCTCAGAATTTGGAGGTTTCCTTATCTTTCAAAGTTAAATCACCACTGATTTCACTATTGAGTAGAAAAAAGTACAATACAGTAGATGAAGTCTCTGATGTTCTTAATGACTGCAGATAGTGTGAGAGAAACAGACTGTGTGTTTCAGTCATAGTTATAAATATGTAGCTGAATGTTTCAATTTACCTGTTTTCAGTGATTTAAAAGAATTCCTACCAGTTTATTTCAGTACTAATTTTTTTCATCACTTCACTACAGCAATCTCTGGAAGTAATTTCAATCAGAATTTGGCAAACTCTAGTTTCTGCTAATGGCCTTTCTGTAGGACTACTTGAGGAGTTACCACTGATGTTTGCAACAGCATGTTATTAAAAGTTATTAGGCATAAATTAGCAATTCATACCGGCTAAGAACACATATTTCTTTTGGTTAATTTTCACATATTTTGGAAGAAGGGCAAAAGAAAACAGCTGTAGAACCACTCGATAAAAGTCCTATAGTAGCATGCATAAATCTAAATTTGTTCCATAGCAATTAAGTTTTTAATTAACTGTGGATAGTATTTGATTAAAGTAATTAAATTTTTAACTGCTACGGTTATAATTTAATTAACTGTAAATGGTCTTTGATTAAAATAATAATGTTATAATCTAAATGTTATTTTTAGAAAAGAATCCTTCACAGTCCAAGTATTTTGTACTAAGTTTTAATTCAGCAGTGTAGTCTACGGTACATGACCAGAAACCTTGATTGCCTTCTGTGCTTTTACTGTTAGAAGTGACTGGTGCACAGACAGAAAACTCTTGTAATTGAATACTTAGGCATAAGACTACGTGAAGTGAGCTGTATCTGAAATTTCAAAATAATTGTATTAAGTTTTCCCACTGGTGCTTAATGTGTATTAAATTCCTATGTTATTTTTTAAATCTCTGAAATGTTTTATGCCCTGTTTAACTGGAAAAGTGGCATGTGAAGTGGCTATTTGATAAAGTCTTGAGAATAAAATGGAATTCAGCCATTCTAAGTCTAAAGTCAGGCTTAGATTATATGTATGAGACAAGAGCCGTCTTCAGTCCACTCAGATAATGTCACTGTACACAATACCTTTTATTTTTTTAAATATTAATGTTGGAATTATTATAAGTATTGTGCTGTTTAAGTCTTTTTAAGAAAAGATTACTTTTTAAATATAGTCTGATTCCCCACCACAAACAGGAACATACACAATAACGGTGGTTGTTTTTCTCTCAGATGGTTCAGGCATTTTCCCGTTGTATTCTCTGCTCGAAGGATGAAATGGACTTGGATGAACTGCTTGCTGCTAAACTAGTATCTTTTCTCATGGACAATTATCAGGATATCTTAAGTGTACCTTCTGCCTTAAAATCTTCTATAGAGGAACATGTTGTACATCTCCAGAGAGTCCAAGTAGGTATCTAGTGAAAAAAAACCTCTTACGCCTCTGAGCTTCTAGACCAAGTTTATCCTTTCTGCTCTGAAGTTCAATAGTCTTAAAGATTTTTTTCTGTCTCTGCTAGCTTATGAAGAGCTAATTAATTTTGGCTGCTGATATTCAATCATAACTATCTATTTGAATGAAAAATAAGCAGATCTTGAATGGTTTAGACACAAGAACGCTAAGATATATTTTCCTGTTGGTCAGCACTATCTTCTCCATTAAATGGGTTAACTATATTTGTGGTAGTGAGGAAAACTGAATGGTTAAAAAGTGTTGCCATTAATATTCTGATTTTCTTCTAGGGTCGTCCTTACTTGCTCAGCTTTTTCTTCAAAATCTCTTTCTGTTTCCTGATACAATATTCTGTTTTGTTCAAAGCCGCTTTTTAGTTCTTCCTTCATTAATATCTAGTGAAAAAGTAACTCTTAACTTATTCCAAGAGTTAAATAGGCTTCCTTGGTGTCATTTTTCTTGACTTACTAGAACTCACTCAATTAGTGCAGGAGATAGGAGGTACGATTTAGGATCTTTATTCCATATCTTCTCTACTTAATGACTTCAGGTGGTCAATTTGATTAAACCATTTTAATGCAAATTTATTGCAGAAAACATAGCTGCTCTTTTTTTACTCTTTCTTCAGATAAAATACGCTGGGGCTGATACTGATGCAACTTTTCCTCCTCCATCATTTTGTCACCAAATCAGTACAGATGAATTTGAATCCCAGAGGGCAACTGGCGCTCAAGAACCCCTGGCAGCTTTATTGGAGGAAATTGCAATGAATAAAGAAATATCTCTGAAAGATAAGAAGAAGAAGCTCAAGCAAGTAAATAAAAATTCCTGCCCAGTCTTTAATTTTAATTTAAAAGCGTTATCAAGTCTTAGACATGTAGTCCTGTAGAGAATTACTGAGATTTAAAATAGTAGGTACTCTTGGGGATTTAAAACTTCTTAATCATTTAGAACAGAGGTACTGTGATGAATCAAGCTATATTAGAAAATATTACCTCATTCTCTATATAGAGTTTTAGAAAGTCCATTAGAGAAATAATAATTTTCCTGCTCCAGAGGTGGAGGTTGCACTGTAATTGTTTGATATTACAAGTTAGAGTGAGTTCTTCATTTAAATTGATGTATTTTTCTAGTTTCAGAAATCTTACCCTGAAGCGTACAGAGTACGATTTCCTACCCCTGAAAGTGAAGCGGTCCTATTTCCAGAAAAAACTAAACAGAAACCACCAATTCTGATGTGGGCCTTAAAAAAGCCTTTTCAACCATTTCACAGAACCAGAAGCTTTCGGATGTAAATGGTTTGAAATATATCAGCGAACTAAGTCAGAGCGTGTTATCAATGGATCTTATACAAAAGGAGTCTGAGCAGCATGTAGTTACTCAAAAGACTGCTGGATATACTGCCAAGATGGTAAAAAAGGTCAAAAGAAGAGGAAAGTATTGAGGTGGTAGAAATTTGAGCCATTATCAGTATTTTTGTAAATCATTATTATTTTAAATGCCTGTTATTTAAAAAACAAACAAAGTCAAGGTGATAAGCTGAATGGATGACAAAGTACACTTGCTGTGGTTTGATTCGACCATAATTTCAAGGTCTAAATGTATATTTTTGTGTAATGTATTATTGGTAACTAATCAACAGCTTTTTTTCCCCTGAAAATGAGTCTCTTGCATAAGATAAGCTGTGTTTGTTCACATAGAGCTTGAGGAATGAATTTGCTCTACGTGCTTGAAATAAGTATGAAACACTGGATTTTGTTTTGCTTTTGTACACCTTAGTGCTTTTGATATGTAAGATTTATTTTGGAAAACTGTAAAAACTCTTAATTTTCTGATTCATGTGATGCATTACAGCTTGAGTCAACTCCTCTTGAAATTCCAGTAACTTCTGTAGTGGTGACCCGTTTTTTAAAGCAGCTCAGTCTTTTAAGTCTTTTCCTGTATGCTCTTACTAAATATTGCCATACAAAATTGGATGCTTGACAATAAAATATATTTTTCCAGGAAAATTTGAAGCCTTCCATTTCCTCTGGAAATGGAATTCAAATATTGAAGAGATATTGAAGCATACATGCCTTTAATGATTTCATTTGTTTTGCATTATGAAATCTACTGTACCTATTATCTGACTGTGCATATAACTTGATTTTGACAGTACTGTTGATCTATTAAAGCATTACCGTCTTCAGATATTTACTTAGAGTGGTGTGTCTTCATGTTACCCATTAGAGATTTAAAGAGCAGCATTTCATACCTTACTGAATGTCAGAGTAGCCTATGCAGGAGAGAAGACAGCTGACATCTCAACAAATTTTTATCTGACATTTTAGTAAGCAACACGGTGACCATCCTGTAATGCAACATTGACAGTATTTTCACTTTGCTAACCTCCTAACCAGTCAATAAACTTTAAGATGTACATTACAAGGTGCTTGGTTTAATAGATTAGAGTATTTCTTTGGCAATGTGAGTTTGAAGAGTACATGTTTCCATTATTTGTTTTCACACATCAGTTATACTTGGACTTCATATCAAAAATATTTTCCTTAAGCAAAATTGATACAAAAGGGTACACTTTTCAAATAATAAGTAAATATTAAAGTTAATATTAAAAGTAGTCTGAGGCCAGTTCTTACCCTTTGTACTAGGTCTTCAAGGGTGACATAACCTTTTAGATGTCATACTGTTCTGTGTATACTTACGTACAGTCAAACTTCGACTATGACTAGACTATTCATATATAATTTGGTTACAGCATGAATCCATGAAGTATAATAATGAGTAAGGCTAGTTGGAAAGCATGTCTTGCATAGAAGTGGAAATGCACCCTAAGTGATCTCTGACAGCAATTCTTAAATTGCAGAGAAGTAGAACTAATCTATTTGCCTTTGGAATTATTCTCACTGCCTGCCAATAAGCCTTCTACTGTCATCTTGATTTTTTTTTTCCCCATTGTTACCTTTTAAAAATGTGTAGCCTTTCTGAGCTGAATTTAAACAGCACTTATTAGAGTTTATTTAGTTTCCGTGAGAACTTGAAGTTGCGCCATATATTTCTATGGATCAATTGTACTTTTGTTTCAAAGAATTATTTCCTTCACTGTGGTAAAAACAAACCAAACAGGTCCATTTGCTCAGAATTCCCAAGCCTGTGAAAAATACCGCTACAAAATGTCCTCTAAAACCTTGAAAGGACTATAGGTAGGGAACTTTGTCTGAGGTAATCTCACAGACTGAGGTTTTAACTGGTGCCCTACCTTGGGAGACACTTAAGAAAGCTCAACTTAGTAATAGAAGAATTGTGACTATGGCCCCTCCTTACAGCTATTCCCTGTCTCATAACTGAATCAACTGCAAATATGCCAGACAAATCGGGTATGAATACAAAAGTAAGTTTGCCTATGCTTTTTAGGGTGGAGGTTAGAAAAAGAAAGCTTGAAAGCTAGTTCAGAGAAGACTGTGGGATTGATAAAGTGTCTTGGAAGAAACACAAGTTCTGTATCCCTAAGCTTTAGTCAACAGAAACTTCAGTTTTGGTGTTAACTTTCACAGGAATTTAACCTTTACCTCTGTGTTGAAGCCCTGCAATGTCTTGATGTTGCCAAGACTGTACAACATGGGCTCTATTGGGTTTATTTCTCTTGAACCATAAGGACAGTAAGCCAAACATTCTTTTGCTTAATGTAGTGGCTATTTTCTGAAGAGGCTCACTAAATGGAGTACTAGCTGACGTTCTTTTAAAGTACATCAGGTGGAAAACTTGATAAAGGTAGAACATGTTGTTTTGGCTGCTTTTCACTCTACTTAGACCAATGTTTGTCATCCACCTGAAATATCCACCTGTAAGCTTGTATGTAAGTAGGAACTATTTCTTGCTAAATTTGGACAATGCTGTTTAACTCCTTAGTACTGAAACTTCCAGTGTAATGCTATTAGCTGTCATGGTACTGTTAGGCTTTTTGTACAAGATCTTTGAGTAGAAACTTCTATCCGGTGGGTATGCTTGTTCGGTTTTGCAGTGGTTTTTTTTTTATTTTTGGTTGGTTGGTGGTTTGTTTTTTTGTTTTTTTGCTTTGCTAAGTTCTTTGACCCCAGCAGAGCAATCTCTTTTTCCTCACACCCCTCCCCACCTTGAGCATAACCTCTCTCCTGATCTATTGGTTCCTAGTGACAGATCTGTGACAGCTCTGCTCCAGCTTTTCTGGAAGCGGGAATAATAGTATTTATCCTCCTTCTTAAGAAGGGAGCTGTGTCTTTGCTTAACATTCATTGCTCTTGCTGATTTTTGCATTGCTTTCTTTCCTTTCACAAACACAGCTTGCTCCAGCCTCTAAATGACAATCAGTCAGCTGGAAAAACTTTTGGTTCACATGTGCCTGTTTCTGCTCTAGTCTTCTGATATTATTTGAGTAATAGCTTCCATTGTTAGTTGCTAATACATAAAGATTATTTAATTGGTCATATTTTGTATTGTCTGTGTAATGCACCTAATTTACCAGGATTGTGATATCAGCTGTTTACACTTATGACTACAGAGAATGACTGATGACTGATGTTATTTTCTGAAACTGTTTTCAGATGTTACTTCACCTCATATTGGAGGAAGCTTAGGCAAAATCTGGGTGGTCTCATCTTCTCTTTCTACTAAGTGGAAACAAGGACTAAGGTGAAGAAGGTAGTATGTTAAGATACCACACTCTTTAAGTTATTACTGTGATATGCCAGAGCTTTTCCCCTTCTTTTCTATTCTTTTCTATTATTTTACATTGTAAGAGCATTTATCTCACAGAGACTGTGCTAACTCGAATGACTTGCTTTGTCTCTTTACCACAATTTTTTAAGTCTTCTACTTCCTCAGGACATATGGTTCTAGTTATTGTAGCTTTAGGAAAGCTTATATTTTCTAGATTTTAAATCTACAAACTAATAGATACCGTTCTGTGGGTATATAAGTTCACTTGAATTAAGTTTATTAATTTGGAACAGCTGATGTATTTTATACCAACTGTAATGCATTAACAATACTATTTTCATCAGTTCTGGAGGCTTGAAGCAGAAGTGTGAGGTGACAAGCTTTTCAGGAAAACAAAGCCTGTAAAATGGGATTAGAATTTATAGAAGTTTTAGGTCTGTTTTCAAGTATTAAGTATCTGCTGTATGGTATTTGTTTATCAACTTCTCTTTCTGTGTTAGATGTCAGTTCTGGATTTTTTTGTTTTGTTGGGTTTTTTGTTTGTTTGTTTTTTTCCCCCCAGAAGCTGAGATTATAAAATAGTTATGTACCCAGGACACTATTTATCTCTTCTTTCCATATGAATCATATTTGAGAAGTGAGTGTTGCATTGTACTGTCTCTAAAATGAGTTGACCAATTTAATAAGTATAAACATAGAAAATTAGGTGAAGTAAGTCTTCATGAGCGTCTCTTGGGGTGCCTAACTCCCGTTTAATTTGACAAGATAATTAAATAACATAGAGGAGACACCGAAGTCTGTGTGTAAAAAGAAGGAAGCTGATACCTGTTTGTGAAGTCTTTTCTAAAAGTAGTTGAAAGAGGCAGGATATTTAAGCAGTATTGGATATGGACAGTAATTTTTAAAATTTCTTTGCTTTTTTTTGAATTCTGTGTATCTAAAGCTGCCAGGAAAAAATCTCTTGCTTGTCCTGGCAAAAGCAGAAAAAACACTGGAACAGTGCCAGATACACCATTATTCAAGAGGATAATTGAGAATAATCCAAATAGGCAATAGCAAATTAGTCAGATGGCAGACCTGGGCAAAACAGTGGAAAAACCTGAAGCACAGTAATAGAGCTAAAGCTAAGTCCATTTATTGTTTTAATTCTTTATAGAGAGTATACTGTTTTGCATGTCAAACTTGCTTTTCGTAGTGATGGAGATTACAAGTTTATTATGTGTGTCAGTTTTTGCTGAATTTTTTTTGGTGAAGGTGAGATATTCATATAGCAGATTTAGGTAAACTGACAATAGACTTAGCTTTTATTTGTTTTGTATAATTCCTTGGAAGTACTCATGGAGCCATGGATATGGCTGAAAACTCTGGGTACAATAGGCTTTTTATTTAGTAGCGTCTGATAAAATAATTCCTGGATAATATCAGTAAGTGTTTCAGTGATTAAGACCTGCCTAAATGTAGGCATAAGGGAATCATGATGTAGATGATTTTATGGGTATTTGCAGGAAGTTGGTGCTAGATTTTGCTATCAGCCGGTGTTTTCCTTGAGGATGTGAAAATAACTATAAAAATCACTGTTAGTATCATTACCTAATCTCATTAGTGTTTTCAGACTTAAGTAATAAGAAAGGCATTAATAGAATAGCGTGGGTTGAAAATTAATTAAAATGTGGTCACTTCAAAGTTACATTGAGAACTGATATGTAGGTCATGTAAAAAAGAAAAAGAGGAGGAAAGACCATGTTCTGGAAAACTACAGCTCTGTACAAGGTTTCTCTCACAGTGAACAAGGCTTCTTCCCAAGATTATGCTGAAGCAAAGAGCTAATGTGGTTCTTGAAGGTCTAAACTGGAGGTTGTTACATAAAATCAGCTGACTCATCTCGTGTGACCTCTATACTCTGTACTGACTGACTGACACCGACACATTGCAGTTTTTGCAGCTTTTGTAAAACTGTAGATGATACAACGTGAGTATTTGGAATTATTTCCTTAAACTGAGAGTTTTCTTACTTCAGTCTTCCCCTTTTATGAGAAACAAGAACAGGAGATCAAGTGATTATCTTGTGGAGTACATTCACATAAAGAACTACTTTTATTGGTAAGCAGCAAAGACTTCAAAAGGGAGTAATACTCAGTAGATGGAAGGTGGAGCTGGATATGGTTTTTTTATGTCGAGGGTACTGAATGATGGGAATCTAATGCATTTTAACTTTTCCTGGTGTCTTCAGAGGAAAATCTCTGTGGTGGATATTTACTGAAACCCAAGTTATTGAGCTCAGGGCAGGGTGAGCAGAGGGAAGTATCATGACTCGTGATGTGTGGAAGACTGGACAAAATTTCAGGGCTCTTCAGTCTTTGCTTGCTGTGGATTTTCACTTATGAGTCACATATCTGTTCAAATTCATTAGCTTCACTCAGTGACTTGATATTCAGGACGTAATGTGAAACAGTTGATTTGTTATTCCTCTCTTGATTTTTGAGGCAACTAAAGAAAACAGCATTTGTTACTTTTGCTCTTCAGCCAAACCTGAGTGAATATAGGCAAAGAGGGGGTCATCTTTTGAGTTGCCAGGGCACAGCTTCATCTGGGGATAATGAAAATAGGCTCTGCTCTGCCCAGAACTCTGGTCAGGGATGGTGAGATCTGTCTCCGGTGTGCTGCAGTTTCTTTGCCTGGGATTGAAAGAGAGAATAGGATACATAGAAATGTGATCTGGTGATTGGTATGAATTATAGTAATACAGTGGTTGCTGCTTTATGATCTAAGTAGGTATTTTAAAATTTATGTCTTAGTCTTGGTGGTTTTTTTTTTGTGTGTGGGTTTTGTTTTTTTCTTAACCTGGGATTATGTGGTGCTGAACTGATCATATTCATATCTAGGAAAGACAACTCTTGAACATCCAAAGCAGCCTGAAGTATCTCTAGGTTTAGCACTAATTTAAGGCTGTCTATAGCTGCCGCTTCCTGTGAATTTCTTACACATTCTCTATAACTGTGATTTGAAATCACTGCAAGGTTCTCTGAATCTTTAGTGGTGACAGAGAGAAGATTCTGGTCATGATTCCTGAGCTTGCCTGCTGCAGAGAGGATAGGCTGACCTTGGCACTTCTAGACAGATTCCAAAGGTGAATAAAAGGCACAGTGTAATATATTTAAATGTTTGCAAATCTTTCTTTTGTTTCCTTGTTTAATCTGAGTGCTTATTCCTGTGAGGATCTGGCCTTGTGCATGACTAAGATTTGCTATGTGATTTCAAAGCTTATATGCAGCGTTAGCTTTTACATTTAATCTCATAAAGAGCAGTAGTTCTGAGTCCTCTAGCTAATTTTGTATTCAAATACTGATGAGAGAATGAGTAGTGGAATTGCTAGTTTCTTGTTATAACAACTTGCAGTATATTCACTTTCTTGTTGCAGAAGACTATGTGAAGACTAATATA
Organism: Phalacrocorax aristotelis; assembly: GCF_949628215.1. NCBI lineage: Eukaryota > Metazoa > Chordata > Aves > Suliformes > Phalacrocoracidae > Phalacrocorax > Phalacrocorax aristotelis. The sequence continues at coordinate 60,650,544 of NC_134311.1, forward strand.
TACTTTTGGTGTTGAAATCTATGCAAAATATTTTGGGATCCTATGAAAAATTCCTTCCTTTTCTCCTCCTTGATAATTATTTAACATTTTGTGTATTACTCTAGATGCTTGGTAATTTATCACCCAGCAGAGGTCAGCCGTGTGACATTTTTCAAAACATGCTGAAAGAAAAGGAGTAGAGACAAAGTCCTTATTATAAAAGCCCTTGGAATTTTGTGATGTAAAATACATTCCTGCAAATTAGAGTTGGTGTGATATTACTGTGTTGTAGCTAGATGTGAGGCTTAAATATCTCAGTGTAACTTCTCTTTACATAATACAAATGTTTATTGTTTGTAGAATTGTTACCAATTGTCTTAAATGTTAGCCTTGTTGTTATACTAAAACACCTACTTACCGATTTGGTTAGATAAAAGTATTATATTTCCAGAGTTGGTTGTATTGTTCAATGAAACATTAAGAGGCAACACAAGGAACTGTCATCTGAATGTTACATGCTTCAGGTTCACAATGACATCCTGCAGTAGTGTGTCTGTATAACATTAATGACTGGGGCAGGGCAACAAAAAGTGCGGAGGCAGGTTGGACAATTAGGCAAGCATTTTCTTACTTCTTTCTAAGAGTCTATGAGAATAAAAGGAATTTTTACCTTTTCATAAAAGAACCTGTTTTCCTTTGTGACGCTTAAAGAAATGAAACTTGGGGAGTAGGAGGAAATTAAAATTTGTCCCCTACACCAGCTGAGAAGCACAAATTATTTGTTCACAATGCAAAATTCTATTCCTATGTTGTATCACAATGCTAGAATGATCAGTGGTGGTTTCTTTGATGCTAATAAGGGTCTAATTGTATATAAAGTTTATGATTCAGATTATAATCCTCAAGAATAGTGGCAGTCCTGTCTTATATTGGCTGACTACTACCTGGTTTATAAGTTTAGTTTCAATTGGCAAACTCAGCAGTGGCTGATGTAATTGCTCTGCTCTGCTTGAACACAATCTTCTGTGTACCTTGAGCTAGCTCCAAAGTAGTTTTATCCAGTTAGACAGTAGAACTGAATATGCAGTAACAGCATTGTCAAGGCAGCAGCTGAGTCTTCTGCAGTAGAACATGCTTAAATTACTTAGCATGACATTGGGAACTAGGAAAACAAGTTGCCTTTTTTGTTCAGCCAGTTTGTTTTCTGAACCTCACAGAGATGTTTTACTGTTTTATTTTACTCTGCAGTAACACATTTTTTGTATACTCAGACGTTGCAAACAGACTGTGATGAAAACAATATTCTGAAGTTCTGGAGTAGCTAATAAAAACATAATCTGTATCTTTTGAAGAAGCAAGGCTGCAAGTAAAAATCAGCCTCAGGAATAGAGATTGTGCTTTTTAATGCTTGCTTTTCTTTTAAAACCCTCTTCTTTTTTCCTCTTTTTTTTAATTTATTTGCCTTTAAGGAGGCAAGATCAGCTTGGAACTACAGCAGCTACAATGTTTACCTTTTGCAAAAGATGGTTACAAACCACCCAAAAACCTGCCAGGCAGAACATTATTTTACAAAAATGTTATCCGATTAGAGAAAATAAGAACTTTGTTGAAACAGAAACCTTTCCTGAGGTGGAAGCTTTTATTAGTGTGCTGTGACTAGAATGCTGTAACACGTTCTTTTTGAATATGTTGTTGACGACACTTAACATTTATTATTTGCTGGAGAATAAGAAAGCAAAGGTATTAAGACAAACGACCCTTTTTAGTGTTAATCAGCAACAGAGTATGTTGCTCCTGTCCACTCACTCTGAAATGAAGATAGTGTTGAATGCTTTGGGCATCCTGTGTACTTAATAGTATGTCCTTATGTAATTAGGCACTAACCTAATGGGTATGCAAAAGAAAAAAAAGATATTGTGAATTAATGTTGCATGAGTAACAGTAATTTTATGATGCTTGCTAGCTCTTGAATACTTGACTCTGCTGCCTTAACAGTCTCTCATTGAAAAGCATATTTCGTCCCTAACAGCTGTTGCCCAGCACTTCAGCTGTTATACAGAAACCCCAGATTTGTAAGCAACTCTTCAATTTCATAAGCCTTCCTTTAACAAAGAGAAAGAAAAGTAGGTGCAGAGACAGGTGCTCTGAATGAATCTGCTTAGGTCTACGTGTACTGAAGCTAATAGTCCAAGTTTACTTGGATTTATCTAAGTGAAAAATCACTGGGACATTTGCACTGTGCTCCCCACCACACCCTATTTTGAGAACACAATGCAGAAATGCCTGGTCTGGTTTTGGCAGAGAAGCCTGCTTCTCAGGGTGTCACACCAGGTACTAGCTGAGGCTTACATACCCTTTTCAGACTTCAGACACCTGCAAACATAAAGAGTGCATAAACTTACTTTGTTCATAAACTTACCTGAAAAAAGTAATTCAGGAGAATGGAAATACACAGCACTGCTTAGGTTCTTCTGGGATGCTGTCTTCATAGCTTGTCCTAAAACTTCAAAAGACCTAAATGCTTTTACTCTGTGTGTGTTACTTTTGAATTCCTACACATCTGGGTTAAAGACAAACAACATCAGCCCCTTTCTGTCCATCCAAAATAAGCACGGTAGATTATGAGGCAGATAAATAACATGGCTATGAGAAAACAGCATATTCTGGTAAAATTTACTTTCTTTTTTTCCAGTTTGGGGTGAGGAGAGGTGTGGTGGGTTTACACTGGCTGGATGTCAGGTACCCACCAAGCTGCTCTCACTCCCCCTTCTCAACTGGTCAGGAGAGAGAAAATGCGATAGGCTTGTGGGTCGAGGTAAGGACAGGGAGAGATCACTCAGCAATTACTGTCATGGGCAAAACAGACTCAACTCAGGGAAATTAATTTAATTTACTACCAATCAAATCAGAGTAGGGTAAAGAGAAAAATAAAAACTAAATCTTAAAACACCTTCCCCACTCCTCCCTTCTCTCTGAGCTCAACTTCACTCCCAATTTTCTCTGCCTTGTCCCACCAAGCAGTGCAGGGGGATGAGGAACGGGTGTTGTGGTCAGTCCATCACACATCCCTGCTGCTCCTTCTTCCACTCCCTTCCACTGCTCCAGCATGGGGTCCCACCCATGGGAGACAGTCCTCCATCAGCTTCTCCAGTGTGAGTCCTTCCCACAGGCTGCAGTTCTTCGTGAACTGCTCCAGTGTAGGTCCGTTCCATTTCTCTGTTCCATGGGGTGCAGCCCTTCAGGACTGGATTGCTCCAGCATGTGTCCTCCAGGGGGTCACAGGTTCTGCCAGCAAACCTGATGCAGTGTGGGCTCCTCTCCACAGGTCCTGCCAGGAACCTGCTCCAGCATGGGCTCTCCACAGGGTCACAGCATCCTTCAGACAGGTCCATTTGCTCCACCGTGGCCCTCCATGGGCTGCAGGAGGACAGCCTGCCTCACCGTGGTCTTCACCACAGGCTGCAGGGGAATCTCTGCTCCAGTGCCTGGAGCACCTCCTCCCCCTCCTTCTTCACTGTCCTCGGTTTCTCTCACATATTCTCACTCTGCTCTCTGAGCTGCTGTTGTGTAGCTGTTTTCTTCCCCTTCTTAAACCTGTTATCTGAGAGGCGCCACCACTGTCACTAACGAGCTCAGCCTTGGCCAGCAGCGGGTCCGTCTTGCAGCAGCCTGGCATTGGCTCTGTTGGACATGGGGGAAGCTTCTGGCAGCTTCTCGCACAAGCCAACCCTGCAGCTCCCCCGCTGCCAAAACCATGCCATGCAAACCTGGTACAAGAGGCTTACAGGACTTGAGAAAATGTGAGAGTAATTATGGCAAATCTGCACAGAAAGGTTGCACCATGTGCATCTAAACAAGGAACACTATATATTCAGACAGTCCAGGTTTGGAGAACAGGACATACTATGATGCGTAACTAGAGCACACGTTCAATTTTATAAAGGCTCTATTTTTTTTTAAACGAACTAGGAATATGGAGTGGACTATACAAATCAGGCTTGACTTCCTGGAGCTACAGGCTCACCTGTGAAGTTATTGTTTAGACTCATCTGGGTAAGACCTGTCTGAGTTTCTTTAACTCAAAGTAGTCTTGTTACAAGAATGACTACTAAGAGGGTTTTGTCTGGCTTAGCATCAAATAGGCTTAAATTTTCCTTTGTTGACTTCCTGTCATGACTTTTTTTTCAGTAATAACGGGTGCTGTTTTTCTGTAGCCAGGTTCATCTACTACTCTGTGATGATGTGCAGATTATCTGAGTGTGGAATAGTAATGATTCTGCTTCCTGTGATGGTGCTCATTTTCTTACAATTAGGAAAGAAAAAGAAGGGAGTAAAAGTTTTTGTTGAGCATCCTGTTTTACTGCCTGATTTCCCAAACAATTCTGTGTATTTGGATTGTATTGTGTCTGAATATAATAAAAATATTCTGCAAAATATTAACCGATATAAAATAACTAATGATTTTTTCTAGACAACCTGTTTGCTCATTTCACACGTATCTCAAAACAGGAATAGAATTTTTAGTAGGTTTTGGTTTCTACAGTGTCAGGAAATAGAATCAAAGAAAAAAGAAAGTGGTATACTATTTCAATGCCAAATATCAGTAAAGACAAAAATAGACTTGGTTTATAACATCTGAAGAAATTCTGTTTACCCATCTAGAAAGTTTTATTTAATAAAATTCAAATTTATTCCAATTTCATTTTGAAAGACTCTGCAACATTGAAATACTATTGTTACCTGGCTTCCATTAAGAAATTGCCTTTGTTCAGACACTTGAATCCAGGTTGGAATAAAATATTATTAGACATAGTATCAGTTTTGTTATATTGGCATATAATATTTTTCCTCCCCTAGCTTTAAATTTAGTTGGAAGTCAAGCTTGCACTACCAAAGCAAATTCACTACCAAATATTGCAATCTTCTTTGTACTTTTCACCCAATTTTGTCAATTTTTCAGATTCCCGTTAATGAAGAAAACTATTGCCTGAAACCATGAAAATGAAATTTAAATTCGGATGTGGAGTGATTGAGAAAGCTTGGCAGGCTCATTATTCTTATTTCAGGTGGGAGTCTTTATATGCAACTTCAGCCATGTAAAAGCTAAATCCCAACTGAATCCCTTTTTATTGCCTTTTTCAAGGGACTACTTGTCTCCTGAGAAGAAATTAATTGCTTTCGGACCGTGCCTGCATTGGTATGTTGTTGCAACAGAAACATAGATAATCTTTATAATAAAAATACAAATCAGCCTGGAATTTTCTTCTCATGTTTAAGAAGCCAAATTTAGGTGAGACTGCAGCAATCTAAAATATGCTACATTTAATTTGATGTGGTAGCATGGATGGTAATGGTGAAAAAACATAGCTTTCGGCACAGCTTGCAAGCCTGCCAGGAGCCACTGAGATGTACTCTGGCATACTCAGAAGCCCTCGCTCTCCTGATCTTTGGTAGGACTGTTATTAGTGCTAGCTTAACTCAAAGCTATAGCTGTCTCCTCTTTGTAGGTATATATGTATTTAGGAGAAAGGAGGTTTTAGAGGCTATTGGACCAGAAGTTTTTGAAGAACACACTAATCCAAAAACAGGTTTACAGAGTATTGTCTTGTATACACTTTTGATGAGCTTGTTTGTTTATTTAAATTGAAAAAATGTTAGTAAAACCAAACTGTAAACATATATTTAAAGAAAGGAAGTGATAATCTTATGTAAATTGAGATAAATGAAGAAATATCCTGCTGTCTCTTAAAGACTGTTATGATGCATGATAACTTTAGAAAATGAAAAGCTTAAAAAGAAATATTGTTTTCTGAAATTTTATCTGATTCTTAGTATTTATCTATGAAAGAAGTGCTATGACATACATGTATGAAGAGATTTTCTTTAAGACAGGGGAAAAGCAACTTGACACAGGAATCACAATAAAAGGGGTACCCAGCCATGAAATAACCAAAGGGAAGTAAAAAAAATAAAATTGGATAAATATTTATATAAAATCTCTAACTGTTTAAATGGAAGACATTAAGCAGTGAAGGGGGCAGGAGGGACATTGACCTCAGGAGTTTTTGAAAGATAAATTCAACATGCAGAGGAAAAAAACAATTTTTTTCCTCCCTTTTAAGCTTATTATTCCTGACAAACTGAAGAGACAGGGATAAATTACCCCAAGAGCACAATGACACGGTAAGAACTTTAACTTTCTTGCCCTGCATGGATAAGAAAATGATAAGAAAATTAAAACTGTACAAATAATGGTTCACAGCATACAATTAAAATTTTGCCCTGAAGCTTTGGATCATGGGGTGCTTTGCTACTCTTAGATGTCAGTAAAGACTAGTGTGATGCTGCTTGAGGGCACTCTACATAGTGTTCACATAGGAGGGCCAGGTGTCTGATGTCATTGATTGCTAAACACAAAGAGCATGTGGACCTCTTTTTTGTATTATCTCTGGTATTCTTCTCTCTTGGGGAATTTCTGTCATACTTCATGTTTAATTTTATTTAGAAAGTAAAGAAGAATATTGTCTGCTGCCATCCAGCCTGGACAAAGGAATTGCCTTAATGCTTGTCGGGATAAAATATCTTGATAACGATGCTGCAGCATGTCATGGGTGTAGCAGGGAAGAGTGGCCACCACTGTTGGTACAGGTAGGTTGTCTCAATGACTCGCAATGACTCTAGTCTCAATAACTAGATAATAGTATGCTTAAGCAACACTAGTGATACCATTCTAAAGGATAGCACAAAGTAGAAGCTATCTTGCGACAAGTGTTGAACGACGAAGCTGAATGATACACACAAACTGGATTTTGCCACTCTATGAAAATTTTTGGGTTTTAATTTTTTTTAACACTTGTCCACCAAGGTGTTTGCTTTTGGTAGGAAGGGCTTTTTAATATATGTAACTATCTTTCCTCAGGAAGAACAGCCACTATTAATACAAACTTATTCCAAAAAAATTTCTATGCCACTGAAAGCATTAAGTAAGCTGACGTTAGTCTTCAGCTTCCCATATCTTCAGTCCTTGCCCTAACATCGTTATAACTTTGATGGAAGTTGCCTAAACATAGTATATGCAGAAACTCATCTTTTCTCACAATTTTTTTCTGATGCTTATATACGGAACACTTCGACATTCTCTGTTACCTGAGTAAGGAGCAGGTTATGTATATGACCTCTATAACTTTAGCTCCAAACTCGATCCTTGTGAAGCCTGTTCTCCAAGTACGGTCATGATTGTACTTGATTGCGTCCAAGAGTAGCAAGACTGTCTTAGTGTTTTCTTGAACCACTGCACAAGACCATTGTGCAAGTTTGGCAGAATAAGTTAAATTGTTGAAGGTGATATAAAAAGAGGATGGGGTAAAAAACAGGTGTGTGGAGGAAGGTGAGCCATGAGACTAGATGTTGTTTGGACAAAATCAATTGAGTAATGTTATTTGAAGGAGATGCAACCTTTCTGGCTGTCAGAGTGCCTGTTATAACCATGTGGGAATTGTCTAGTTCTGTTAGTACTTAACATGGTTTCATTCAGCTTTATATATGATCATATGAACAACAGAAATTTAAATAATGCACAAGTGTAATAAAAAAGATTCAGTAAAGAGATTAGCCGAGTCTGATTTTCTCTTTGCTTAATAAAAATTAAACTAAGAGAAGACTTGAAAAGTAGAGATGGCTACCTGTGCTCAGGAGGCAGGAAAGGATCTTTCAGACAACTTTTTAAAGGACTGTTAATTTGCAATAAACGTTAAGGGAGCCATGTAGTGTTCTGTATTCAGAAAACCCCTTGCAAGTTTACCTGAAGAGAGAAATAGAAAAACAACTAAGCATCTTCAGAAACAAAGCTGAATCTGAATGGTTATATATTACCTTTTAGGATGAGCAGCGTATCTCTGCTGTTGCTACCTTGCTATGGTCTCAACAGTATCACATGCATTTCCCTATCTAAAGAACACATGGAAAATTGAAATAATAAAATATAATAAAAAATGCTTTTAGTCTTGTTAGTATTTCCCTTTACTGCAGACAACATTTTCTGTAAGGATGTTTGCTTCACAATACTGTGCTATGGTTTAAATAGCACTTAACTGCTGTGGGTTTCAAGAAAGACTGATGGGTAAGCTGCATCTGCAATGTCTGCATGAGCAGAGATACTCTTCTATTTTGTAACCCGTTTCAGGACTTGTCAGAGTGGTAGGGCTGATATTTCCTCTGATTGCCTTAAAATCTTAACAGGTGCTAAATGTAGTCTTGGTTTTGTGAAGTAATTTTTAAAATTATATCCTTGGGAGGTACAAACTGGTAGGTTAAATTAGGAACTCCGTTGTCACCATTTATTTTTCGTAGTTGTCTGTTGGTGTCTGTGGGGAGCATGTGGGCACGTTTTACTGTTTTTCTACAGCTGCCTCAAAAAACATACGGAGAATAGATATGCTATCATGTAAACAATCCAAGGCATGTTCCTGGAATCTCAACCAGAACATTATATTCTTTGTTCAAAAAGTTCTAAAGGTTTTGAGACCTATAATTGTAATGTGTAATTACAAACACTGTAAACAAACAAAAATCAATGCAGCTTCTAATTGCCATTCTTTTGCAGGGAGTGTGCAAGGATGATGTTTATTACAGGTAGAGTTAAAACTATATGACATAGCAGTACTTTTAATGAATAGAAGAATCACTAGAATGATCTGTATATGAATAATAAACTGCACAGGATTTGCCCATATGCTTCAGTGCTTTAGTTGTTCTTTAAAGTACGCTATCTTGTTACTAAAGCCGGTGCAATGTTAGTATTGTGGATTTTTTTTCTTTTTTTTTTTTAATACACCCTGTTGCACCTTCCTTTTCCCCTCTTACACCTTGATGATGCTTCTCTCAGTGAGCCTATTTCATTGCCTGTGCTTTGAGAGGATCCTAGAAAGCTTCTGATATTTAGTGCAGTTCTAGTCTGTTTGATGCTGCTGAAACGCCTTAAGTTTGGAATTCCGTTTTGTAGTACTTTATGTCTTTAGGGCAGCTCGAAGATACTGTTACCCTTCTAGAGGGCCACTGTGTCTTTGGGCCTGGCACTTCGACATAGGGCTGGGAAAACAATTTTGCTGCACTGCAGGCTGTCCTGATGCTGCAGGAAGTTCTTCAGAGGAATTGCCCTAGATGGTAAAGAAGCATAATGGCTTTTTTTATTTTACACAGTGCTAGTAATGCTCAAAATGCCTCACATCAATCATCCTTTGGGTTTTCACTGAGACATTGGTTTTCCCTTGCTTGAACCAGTTGCCGGTGAATCTCACTGATTTGTGCCAAATTGCATGCTGCAATTGCCTCTGCAGACCTGCCAACCCTGCAGTATGTGCCAAGCTTGCACCATGCCTCTTGAAAGCACAAAACCATATTTCCAGGTGCTGTTTATGACTTCATTTCTTTCAGTTAATAGGTAAGCTTCCTCCCCAGAGCCTTACACCAATGAGATTCATACATCTTCCAGGCTAATATCCAGGCATCAAAACCTATATCAGCTACAACTATTCAGCATCAACCGTAGCATGCCACACCTCTCTCCTTGTGACAAGTCTACTGTTCCCCTGCCACCCCATGGATTCTTTGCCTCCCCCACCTTAAAAGCCAAAACCGTCTTTGCTTCTCTTACTCAATCTCTTGAATTATTTCACCCTTCCTCTTTTCTTGTGAACACTTTTGTTGATAGCGACTGTATTTCTTTATAACTGTTTCATAATTGCTGCCTTGTTTAACTCCTTTCTTGGCAAGTAGGCTTCGGAATCCCAACAGTCATAGGTAAGTGCTGTCATGTTTACACAGTTACAGATTCTTTGACTCTATCCTGGGTAGCTTGTCCAAAAGGTTTAAGTGTGTGTTCTTTGAGCTGAAGCTTCAAAAAAAGCTTGTCTCCTGTATGAGAGTTGAGAATTTTCATCTACTGTGCCTAAATCTCATGGTTTCCTACAGGACACGTGCTTTTACTTTACTCCTGTAGTTTGTAATGATGTCCTTAACAAAAGTTCTGCATAACATTCAGATATTTTAAGAGATGACTTCGTCATTATGAAGAGAGAAATTTTAGTAATAGCAGCCTCATTGTCTATGAGATGAAACATAACAGAATTCAGATGAATCTGGATTAAAAATTAGGAGCCCCTTATTTATTAAACTAGTAGAAAAAGTTAACTATTAAAATGCTTACAAAGGGGTTGTAGTGGATTTTCAGTCAGAACCTTAAAATCAGTATGGAGTATACTTGAAAAGTCTATGAAGTTTTAGTCTTCCTTACTGAAACTCATCTTTTTCCTGTTCAGGAAACAGACAGCCATTCTCCTTAATTAAAACAAGAATTGTTTTACTTAGGTTAGGTATTGCCTTCTATACTGGACTAGCTAGGCTTTCTACTCCAATGAAACATGTCTTTCTCCCCTTCTATTGTGTGGCACATGAGTAAGATTCAATATCAAATGTCTTTCACATTGGATCTTTATAGATTCTGCAGCAATCAATATATTGACAAATATACTTGATAAAAGCATTTAAATGTTTGTCTATAAAGTTTGTAGATAATTTTCATAGAATAATTTTTATTTATAAATAAAAACAAGTATAAATAAGTATCTCTTTACTTAGACCACCTACAATATTAATCACTTCGGTGTTATTGAGCTCCCAAACTCTGTCTCCGGTGTGTGCTCATGCTGGCTTAGCATGGCAAGACAAGTTTGAGCTGTTAAGTCCTTTTGAGGGAAAAGACAGTAGGTTCAAAAATTGATACCTTCTGCAGTTCATTGTTAGCCTGGGAGAATTAAGGACTTCTTTGTGCTGATGTTTGCTGGCATTAAGGTGGGATGCACGAAACTCAGTAACCGGAATGCTATGGTTCAGCTATTGACAAAGGTTACTTTGTAAGGGTATTTTTCTTTAATAGCTCCTGAGCTCCATCATCTGTATTATGAAAACAGGAATTATGCAAGAATGTGTCCAGTGCCAAATCCATACTTATTAAAAAATGCTTGATAGTCAAACAAATACATTTTAAAGGTCAGTTGGCTAGAATATAGACTGTCTAATGTTTTTGTTGTCAAGTGACTTGAACAATGTTATTTTAAAAGAGGAAAAGAATTAGTGCTGTTCCATTGCGACACCTAAAAAAGTTACAGTATTCATCTCATGTAAATACCCAGAAGCATATTAAACAGTGCTGATCTTGCATACTTTTTTTTTTTTTTTTTTAAGAGAACAGGTAATGCCAATGGAAAATGCTAGTAGTCTATACCAGAAATGAAAGATGTTTCCAAAGGGACTACCCATCGTATTCAGTATATTGCAGTGTATCTCTAAAAACAATCTCTTCCTTACCTGGATATAGCCTGAAGGGCCATTTTCTTGAACATGAAAAATGGAAAGTCATATGAACCTTTACTTTGGACATTTTTAGACACTTATTTTTAATATGTAGTGGCAAATCACAGAACAACTTTTTGTCAGTTTGTTGCTTTTTGATTTCAGTACCTGTCCACTGGTTCTGGGTTTTTTTGAGACAAATATGTTTCCTTTTTCGAAAGAGAGCTTATGTCATGATTTCTCTTAATCGCTATGTAGGGTTCTCAGCACCTCTAAACACTTTGGTAGTCCTTTCCCATTTACCATTTATGCTGTATCCTCTTGGACGCCAAGTGACCAGAATTGAAGAGGTAAGAAAATAAATTGGTACTATAACACTTTCAGTTCTTACTCTGTTCTTTTCTAAAAGAAACTTAACATTCTTTCTGGCACTTGGCAGCTTATATATTTTGTGGCAATTATTTCATTAAGCTGTCACAATGTTAGCTTCTTAGGATACACAGATGTGATCACAAGCAGTTTTTGGTTCATGACTGGCTGAGCCAATTGAATGCAGTTGGCACAGTAACATACTACTACTCTTTGGGATGAGGTGATTTCCTTACTTTCCTTGGAGGGAGAATATGCAGGGAGGTCCTTGTGGATGTTTTGCAAGCCCTTACCTGTGACTTGTAATGTACTTCATGGGCAATGTGGTCCCCGGTGAACCATTAACCGCCGTGAACTCTTAGTATGAAATTCATCAGATAGTTTGGATACTTTTCACAAACTCAGAAAACTTAATCTGGCCTGCAGTGTTTCAGCAGCATTTATCAGAGTTTGCTCTGTAAACATAGCTTTCTTAGAAACATAGAACCGTGAATTAAATTTCTTTTTTTTAAGTGGTCACAGCATTTGAGTTTTTTAAATATATAGCTTTGTTCCTGTTAGCTCAGGGAGTGGACACTGGTTGCCTAAGACTGCCCACGTGTCAATTCTTGACTAGTCAAACAAGCCTACGTGATATGTGAATCTGTTTAAAAATCTAGATCATAAAGTTTTTCTGTGTAATTTCTGTAGATTTCTTTTCTATGTGGTTTTTATAATCTGACTGATCTTTTGTACTCTTCCACTCCATCCCTCCCCACTACCCCCTCATCACCAGGACGTAGAAACTCTTAGTGACATAACTAAAATGACTGAAAAGCTACAGACTACTGCTGTGTTCAACCTGATGTGTCTAGTCAACCTAAATAATTGTCTGGCTATTTACAAGTACTGTTCGGTTTCAGTACTAATATTTGCAGATTAATGGAAAGAAAACTAAATAAATAATTAGCAGACAATAGAAGCCTAAGGCAGATTGCAGGAGTGATTGGAAACAGTTTGATTTTTTAGAAGTAAAAATATGAATGCCTAAAGACAGGAAGGATATATTGTCTAGGCTTTTGAACATATGTCCCAAATTTCAGTAGCTTTCATTGTAGCAGATAGTGGATTAAAAAGTATTATAAATGCTGCATTCAATGTAAATGTTCAGTTGGAATGGTCAGGCTAGTAAGGACTCTTCTTATTTAGTCTCACAGATACTGTGGGTATTGTAGCTGAAGTGCTTGAGGCACTGCCTAAGTGTAGCTGAGCTGCAATCTGCATACTGTATCAATTTATTTTAAAGACTATAGTAATATTCCTGTTTTCTCTTACTACTATACAAAACAGGCCACAGACAGATGGTTGAGCATTTCAGTGATTACTAAAATTGGTGTTTTGGTAATATAGGAGAATTAACATTCATAGAATAGTCTGAACATTTTTCCTTATATTGAGACTGTAGAAATTACACTATCCTGTATTATTTCTGTGTCTGTGTGTATATATGTAGCACAATGTTTCCTCTGTTAGGAGGAAAGATAAGGAACCAGTCTTTTGGTAACAAGAACACATGGCTGCTGCTCAGCTTATGTGCATAACATCAGGCTTGGGGCATCAACCACCTCTCCAGGAAGCCTGTCCCAGTGTTTGACCACCCGCTTTGTAAAAAAAACGCTTCCTAAAGTCCAGTCTAAACTCCGCCGGTGCAGCGTTGAACCATTCCCATGCGTCCTGTCACTGGATCCCAGGGAGAAGAGCTCAGCACCTCCCTCTCCTCTTCCCCTCCTCAGGAAGCCCTAGAGAGCAATGAGGTCGCCCCTCAGCCTCCTTCTCCCCAAACTAGACAAGCCCAGAGTCCTCAGCCGCTCCCCACAGCACAGGCCTCCAGCCCTTTCACCAGCTTTGTTGCCTCCCCTGGACACATTTGAGTACCTTAACACCCTTCTGAACTTGTGGGGCCCAGAACTGCACTCAGTGCTCAAGGTGATGACATTTATGAATTTATTAGAACTTATTTATGAAGATGGAAAGATAGGGCCTCTCTTTGGAATAAGGGTAAGAGGACACAGGATGTTCAAGTGTCCTCTCCAAACTTTTCATATTGTGTATGGAGTGGAAAATGTCTGAGCAGAAAAGGATGTGGATGATCTATGTCTAGACAGTGGATAGACTGTGACTTTAGAGCAGGATGAATTGGGTAGAAATGTGACTTAAACCATGACTCAGCTTCCAGGCTATTACTTGTTATGAGTAGAGCTACAGAGAAGAGAGGTTGAAAGAAAGAGCCAATATGGTTTTCCCTATCACAGGCTTATACAATTTGACAGTGGTCTAGAGATGCCACCGACAGTTCTTCAAAAACTATTTCATGTTCTTAAGACAATTTCAGTTGGCATTTTGCAACCAGAAATGTGACCTGCTCTGCTTATAACTTGATTGCTTAATGTTTCCCACCAGAAAGAAAACTCTTCCTCTTAAATCTCCTGTGCCCTTGCTCACAACAGTTGTTTGAGAAAAAGAATACCAGGACTGAAAGAACTGTTTTATTTAGGGCTTTTTTTTCTCTACCCAGTCAAATCCTATCCAGGACTAGCTCAGCTGCCCTAAGTATTAAATTGCCAGAATTTTTTCTGAGAAGAAAGAAGAAGGCAATGTGCTAAAATAACTGCACGTATGAACTCAGCTGGGCGCACACTGCTGTTGCCAGAGTGACAGCTGCTGCTTCACTAAGAACATCTGAGACTGCCGGAGGAGGTGAGAGGGAAGATTGGGGCAAGAGTCCAGCCCTGCACTACCATTGAATTTGTGGGGTCCTGAGAAAGGTAAAGGGTAGGCTGGTTTTGTTTTTTCCTCTTCCTCTCTGACGTTGTAACTTTAATTTTTTCCTTGACAGCCTTGCACTTCTCACTTCCCTCTCCCAGTGACTTGGTGGGAGTCTCACAAAGTGCTTTTAGTTTTTCAGATGTTAATATCACTCTGCATGGATCTCCTGACTCATAGTGCCTCTGGGAATTGCACTAGGCAGGAAACATGCTGGTTTAATCTTCCTTGCTTTGTTTTTTACCTGGTTCTATTTATAGGAGACCAATGCAACAAATAGTTTGAATATTTCTACTTTTCCCAACTGGGAGCAGTGAAAGAAAAGCCTGATGCTCCCAGGTGAGGATAAGGAGAGAGATAATGAAAGGGCTCGTTCTTCAGTACTCATTCTCACTCCTTGAGAGCCAGTGCTTGGACCCAGAGATCCATCCATGCCAGCAGGCTACCAAGTTCCTGAGCTCGTCAGTAGTGTCTTTAAATGGTAACTCTATGCTTCAGTGCTTACTCTGCTGCATGGGCCGACAAGTGTCAGGTCCTCCCAACCATCACTGAAGGTTTAGAGTGGCAGATAGAATGGATACTGTTTTTCTCAGTATAAACCCAGGAAGTTACATACATATCATCTCCCTCACCCACCCCCCTCACCTCCTTTGAAGAAAAGCCTCCTCTGCAATTCCTGTGCAACATATTACACTGTTTCTGAAATCTAGTATTCAGAAGTTGGAAATGCCAGGTTTTATAGCTAGTTTCTAACACAGTTTCTATATATTCTCAAAGGACTCTAAATTTTCTTACTGCTGGGACTGAATGCATCAATTTTGTGTGCAACTGTAGAGCTGTCATTTTGAAACTTTCTAGTGCTTAAGTTCTCAATGCAAACAAGTGCTTGTAATACGATCAGACTTTTCTGGGAGCAAGAAGGTGCAAAGCTTTGTGGGGCTTCCCCAGCTGGTTACTTACCAGGTTTATCGACAGGGCTACAAACACATTGGGTGTGCTAGGTGCTGAACTTCAGTTGGCTGCTTTCTTAGCTTGTCTGGCATGTGTCTGAGCATAAGGTATATTGTTCTTTTAAACACATGCTGTCTTAGGCTCTTGGGAGACAGCTTCATCATTCCTGACCATCATAGTAGGTACTATGATGGTCATTCATCATTCATAGTAGGTACTATGAAGAAAAGGAGCTCCTTCTTCTGAACATTTGTTCTCCAAATCATCTCTTTGATGTTCATCAAATCCACCTCTTCATCTGAATTCCTTACCTTTGTGGGTGATAGAATATGTGCAAATGAAAACATTTTTTTTTCTCTCTGTTTCTCTCCTGTGGTCCTCTCCCTTGGATCAAGCTTTCCGTGTATCTGTGTAAGAGTCTGTAATTTCTATATCTCTTTAGTTACTGAGGCTCATAATGATGTCCCCATATCTTCTGCTGTTTCTGGAATAATTTTGTTACCCTTCTCCCTTCATGGACCAGCCAGTGTGGATGGACTGCTTTCCCTTGGCTTCAGCCTCTCCTTAGTCTAAATGCAACTCTGCTTTCCAGAGGACTAATGAAATTTAACTGTCTTCCATCATTGCTGGTCTGGGATATAGGTAATATAGCTTTGATAGGATAAAGCTGATTCTATGTATGCAGGACGCTCAGTCGTACAGTAGCAGTTTATATAGCTTCACTGCCTCATAGGTAGTTTATAAACTGTAACTTGCTGCAGTAAATAGTGATGGAGATGAGTATCTTGTGGCTTGAATCCTGGAGTAAGACTTGGAAGATTGCATTCCATTCCAGAGTCAGCAAACATGGGAAAGGTTGCTTAATATTGTGTCTCCCTTGGCATCTGTCAAACTGAGAGGAATTCTACACTCCCATATTTTTTAATAAGTGCTATATATAGTATGGGTTTTTCCTTTCTTTGTATGTGAAATGAGTTGTAGATTGCAGTCAAACCCTCCAGGCTGCATTGAAAGGCAGAGGATACTAGGAATAAAGCCTATCTTTTATTTTATTTTTTATTTTTTAAATTTTGGTGGTGGTGGGCATGTCTTCTACTAAGCATCCCATGTAGCTAACTTTCAAATTTGGGATACTGGACTGAATTAATTTTCAGTCTGACTTACTGCAACTGTTCTATTAACAAAATCAATAATAGGTTGTTATTCTAGCTACGGAAATAAGAATATTTACTAAATATCAAGTTGTCTTAGGATTTCTTTAGGGTCTTGAAGTATCTCCATCCTGAGCACAATACCAGCACATGCATATAATACAGCATAATTTTCTGCAGGCTTACATACTAGGGTGTTCAAGTAATACAGCCAGATTGCACAACACTCTTCTCCTTCCACGTAGAACCAATTAGCTATGAAAATTACTTATACTGCCTCTGTATTGAAGTTGTCAGTTAACTGTGCATCTAGTAGTGAGTTTAGCACTGGCTGAGCTTGTTCGTGTGCATCCAAACCAGTAGTATAGATGCATCTTTGGGTTCCTAAATTAATATATGTATATAGGATCTTTTTCTCCCCACCCAAAAATCTGCTATGCTGATACACTGATTCTTCAGCTTGGTTTTTGTAGCCACATAATGTGACCTTAACTAAAGGTTGTTCTTGTTTACTGTAAGCAGGAGTTTCACATTCTTTTACATATTGTTTTGCTAAATCATTATATAGTTACATGCTGGATGAGGTCCTTCTCCTTCTGACGTAGGATGTGTATTCATGGATCATATGTTCCATTCCTTGCATATTTTCCATGTTTGTTTGTGCACTGTTCAAAAGATTTCCCTCACAAAACTATCATACAGAGCACAATTATCTTTTACGATCTGGTATTTGTTGGCATTTCTGCTGTATAAAACAAAATCAGCATCTGGAGACATGAACAACTTGTTTATTAAACTATTGTGTGCTTGTTTATACTTCACATCATTCAGCACACAGTGCTTGTTTCCTAATATTATCAGAGAAACCTTATTCTTCATGTAAGGTTCACTAGTGGATTATACCTGCTGATTAATCAGATGAGTAAACAGTCAGAATTTGTATTGTAGCCTGCCTGCAGACCTCTACTTGCATTGTTCGTATCTGCTATTTTCAATGCTTTCCTAGCGTGTAGAATTTCCCTGCTGTTTGTAGAGTTGTGTGTAATAGCAATATACCTTTCTTTCCATGTATTTTGTGTGTGTGCATTGCAAGGAGTGATTTTGTAGATACGGCTTGTATAGTTAGTCCATACAGAGAAATTCGTAACACTCACCTCTGTATGAACTTCATGGATTGCAAGTAATCCTAGGAAAGCTAAGCAAAATTACCTTCTGTAGGACCAAGTAAAACTGCAGATGTTTCAGCTCATATATATCTGGACATCTACAAGACACTCTTGGAACTGCAGGGATAAAGGCATGTGAAACCTAAGGGATGAATGAACAGCATCATCTACAATGGGGTTGAAAGTGTGTTGAGAAAATTGAAATATATTGATATGTAACTTAACCTTGCATCCTTCTTTTGGACAACCTAATTGCCACTAACAGAAGTAGCCCTTTGTCCACAGGTCCCAACTTAGCTAAGGAGAGACGAGGAAGGAAGTGGGCCCTTGGCACTTTCCCATAGAGTCAGCTGCAACTACTAAGCTGCCTCACTCATACCTAGGCTGTGCCTGACTCTTCCAATCTGTTAAACATTCAGTGTCTTCTATTCCCGGACACTTTCATGCTTGAAAATGGGATTCCCCTTCAGTCTGCTAGAAAGACTAACCTCCAGGAAGGTAAGTGTTGAAGTTCCTGCTTGGTACGTTTTCCTTTTAAGCAGTATGCTATAGTGTTTAAAAAGTTTTCAGCTAACAGAAGCATTTCAAATATTGACAAAGAGAAATTATTTGTGGGTGAACCATTTAAAAAAAAATGTAACTGGCAAAGGAATACATTACTTTTAAGGTTGCTGACTTTATTGGTAGATGTGAAGTTCATAACAGTGTGGCAGACCCAGAAACACAATAAATCAGGGAGATCTGAGAGGCAGCCTAGTACTTAAAGAATGAATTACGTGCAGAAATATCCTAATATGGAGATGGATAATTTAACAAGGTAGTAAAAAATGAAATGCCAAGGATATGATATATTAAGTACTGAAGGATTAACTGTATTGCTTTGCCTCAGACATTCCAGTTACTTAGTAAAGGCTTTTCTTAACTGCGGATTTTGTTTCTGTAAATTATTTGGTTTTAAACTTAACAACAGTAAACTGGCAATGTGATACTGTCCAGAGTAATACAGCAAATAAGGGAATGGTACCAATTTATTATGGTACTGCAGTAGATTTTGTTTTCAAAACACTGAATGTGGGTGTCAGGCTATGGATATGTCCTGCACTGGTGGAAATGGTAGGAGCTAAGGCTCTTTGTGATCCTGAGAGGGAAAACCAGACACTACCACTCTTTGAAGGTGTAGCTGAGAGTTGCGGTAGGTTTCTTTGTTGAGAGAACTAGAGCTATCACGTTCATGTTTTAATTATAACAATTAAACAAAAAGAAGCAAAAGGTGTAGGGAGGATTTTTCTGGCAGGGAGGTGGGGGAAGCATTCTTCCTCCTACATGCAGAGCCTGTCATAGTCTCAATAGACGTAAGGGTAGAAGAAAGCACTATGAAACCTATTTTGGGGGGAAAGGCAGCACCCTGCTTGAACTAGGCTGAACCCCAGCATGTATGTATGTATGTATATTAATTTACCCCTTCCATTAGCAAATGCTCTTCTATTGCCAGGCTATTTCTCAGTCATCATGGAAAGAAATCAGGTGGTAATTTCTTTATTTTCATTATGTTATGGCAGCAGGAAGCTGGAGTTGAAATTTACAGAGTTTCCTTTTTCATTTTGGAGGCATGGCCTGCATTCCTTTTATCTGTTGCTCAGAAAGCTGTGGGACATTAAGAATTTCTACTAATTAATGGTAACAAGGTAACTGAATGTCACTTTCATTATCTGTTATAAACTGTTGATTTTCAGCATTATTTTTTCATTTTGCATAGTAATTTTTCATCAAGAGCAGTTTAGAAGGATGCAATGCTGAAATAGCTTATGGTTACTACATGTAGTGGTAGACTGGAGACCTGTGGAGGAGACTGCTTAGGTATGCAAAAAGACCTGATTCATGAGATTAAAGGCTTCTGTTTCTCTAATTCAAGTAATGATGCTCAGCAGGGGATGGTGGTCCAGATGGTCATGTGCAGCCACTGTCTTCTGGGAAAGTATCTAAAGCGGCAAAATATCAGTAAAAGCTGTTGAATATGGGTGCCATGTCAGCAAATACTGGAATGGATTTTATAAAATATTTTTTGCCAAGAAGATTTCAGAAATTATTAAAGCATGGATTACAAGAGGAAGGAGAAAAGGGAAGGGATGTGAAGAATAACCATGTGTAAAAGGATTTAAAGATAAAGCAATCAAACCTATGTGATTTCCATCCTTGTAAAATTCACAGAAACTCACCCCAAATTGCCTATGTTTTCATTAAATATTACCAGGATTTCTCTATAAACAGGCTAACAGCTCTTTTAAAACCTGTAGCTTTTTTATGTATTAAATTTTGTTTCTTTTTTGAGTAAATAGAAATCTATCAACATGGAAAATTCATGTGTATGTGTATAGAAGATAGTTCTGTAAGGTCAAAATTTCTTATCTTGCCAGATTTCTATGTATTTTTCACTAGATGAAACTATAAATTGTTTTTTATAGTTTTTTCTAAAGTAAACCAGAATTGAGAAATAAATGTTTTCTGCCAGTCTGAAGCACTTCAGAAAAGCTATTTAGCAGAAATTGTTAAAGCAGTTTTAGTTTCAAATTGGTCAAACCCACATTTCAAAATCACGGAATTTCCCAGGAAGGACAACTTTGGCTCCATGTGCTCTAGTGTGTAAATCCTGGTCTGTTCCAGATAGTTTGAAGTGTTTCTTTTTTGGTTATTAACTGAAGACACACATTCTTCTTATCTGATAAATGATGGTCTTTTAAATCTTAAACGCTCGGACCATGCAGATGGCTTTCCGGTAAGGGCTGCTCATTAATGCACTGAACATGCACCTCTGATCTAAAAAATAAATAATCTTACTCTAATCAGATTTTATGGAAGGATGTTTCACATTAAGCAGTAACATATTTAAATTAAGAGCAGGAGAGCACGGAACAGTTACATAGGAAATACCCAGTTTACATAGCTTTCTGTCAATAATGTGAAAAAAATCACTACTAAGGAGGATGGTGCTCTTCTGAAAAGTTTTAGCTGATGCTACGAATGTTTGACTATAGTACAAGCCATCTGACTACAATGGAAGATTTGCCTATTGATGAAAATTTATGCTATTGTTTCAACAGTGAAGCTGTGATTTTTCTTTCTTTTTTATTTTTTTCCTCTCCTTGTTACATGCTTCCCTCTCTCCACACAGAAAGCAATCCTAGATAAGCAGATTAATATGTGGGATAGCTCCTCTTCATTGTTCTGTGCAGGACTTCCAGCTTTTCATAGCCAGTTGGACTTGTTAGGAGGAGCTAAGTGATTGGTTGTTTCCTGGGCTCCGTTTCATACATTATAGCCCAGCATGCACGAGCATGATTTCTACAGTTGCAGTAATCCAGAGGCCTGTCAGTTCCTGACTTTATGCATGTTTCTTCCTACTTGTTTTATAATATTGCACTGGAATTTCCTGTCTTAGATAGTTTGCTCTTGCATCTTCGGGACTCTGTGAGTAATTTTGACTTTTTCAACTCTGTTAATTACATACCATAAACAAGAATGCTTGTGTTTAGGAAGTAGTTCACTAGCAGCTAACGTCTGAGATTCTGTGCTGTGTGGGATCAGGTACAGTTAACTTTGTAACTCTTCTCTTGTTAGGGTTAAAATAACTTCATGATGTGGCATACGGTTAGTGCGTTTGGGGTTCATTTATTTCTGAAATGGGCTGTGTTTGATCCCTGTATTTTTTGTTCTTCTAGAATAAAATATAGTGATGCTGCATTACACCTCATTTTTGCCTAATCAAGACATGTGGCATGTCTTACATTTTTGTACAATTTGTATATTGTACACTAGTAATTGCGGTAGAAGTATTGAAGAAATGTGCACAATTCTCAGCTTGCAGTATAATAAAGAGCCCCCACTCCTCTCATACTCTCCCCTTGCATCTTCTCTGAATAAGAACTGACATACCAGTAGAAATCAGGACAGTGTTAACATATAGTATTTTAAACAACTGCAGAGCTTAACTAACATCCTCCCCCTCCTTGTTTTTTTATGGTGCTGTGATCCTTTCCTTCATTTGTTTTTGTAGCAAAAGAAATGCCAGCATGTTAGAGTTCACATGTTCAAAAACAAATTCTACTCATAGTGAATTAGAAACCAGTGGGAAATGCTGTTCAGGATCTGCAATTTAATCAGATGGAGTTATCACAGTGACTCCCTTGTTGGTTTCCTGAGATTGTCGGGTGTTACCTCTGCTCAGCTGAGGTTTAAAACAATAGAGCAGCAGATTGAAATCAGAAATTAGAAAGCTACCAAGCTAGTGCTCTACAGCTCTCTAGTAAATGCTACAAGGTCATATTCATTTCTCTAAAGGCATTACTTCATGCAAAGAACTTTCCATGTTGTTTGTTTTTCCACTGGAAACATCATTTCATTGTGTGGTGTAATAAAGCCAGCATTTGTGGGTAAATATCTTGGGTTATACCAAGAAGTACATACTTTCTACTAGCAGGATACAACCCAGTGCTGTTTCTTATTAGCTTTTTTTCCTGATGCCATAGCTTTTCAGATGGATTTCTGTGAGTAAATAATTTTTAAATAGTAGATGTTCTTCAGACAGCTGATTTGCTCTTTCTAGTGAATATTATAGCTTCTGTTGATATAAAATGCCCTTGTAAATCTTCTGTAAAAATATTTATTTGCTAGCAAAGGAATTATTTTTTGAACCCATAATAGAAAATAGAAATGTAATTTTAGCAACAGGTTTATCATTTATTGTCAAATTCTTATTTTATATAGTGGTTGGCTACATTTTCAACTACCAAAATAAAAAATAAAGGTATTGAATTTATGCTTAACACTGGAGTAAAACAGTTTCTTTTGTATTGGTGGCCTTATGCTTATTGAATTTCTTTTCATGAGGGGTGTGCACCTGTATTACTCCAAATGGTGAGCTAGCCTGTGTCCTATGGTGAATCAATATTGCTGCTTGCACGCCTTACATTGTAATGCATAGAATCATGCAAGATTAAAGGGACCATGCAAACTGAAAGGGATTGCTTTGATGGTACTGTCTAAGGTATTTTTGTTAGATGTGGTTCAGGAAAGTAAATTGTTTAATTCTTCTAAATGGCTTTATGAAGTTAAACAAAAGTGTGTTTTGCTCACACAGGTAATATTCGATATAACGTGCTGGCTTTGCTCAAATATAGTAAATAGGTACACTATTATCTATGTAATATAAAACCTAAACCATAGTGACATTAGTTTGACTGAGATGGTATGTATTAAGTGATGCAGCAAATCATAGTATAAACCGCTAATTTCTATGATAGTTCTAAAACAAGAAATCCAAAGTAGTTCTCTTAGATATGAAAGGCTGGTTTCAGCATAGTTCCTCTGACGTGTGTGAAGCACAGGGAAAAAACCTCATGAGATATTAAACTTGGAGAATGTGGTATTATAGTCTGAACAGCCCTGTGACTTGTCATGTCTCATTTGAATGAAAGTTCTCTCTGCTGTGATAATTTTTTTAATCTAGTCATGTTATTTAGCTCTGAACATTGTTACTGTACTTTTCCTCTGCTCAACAAAAAAGAGGCTATGGAAAAGAACTTGCAATTTTAAGTGAATTTCTCATGGCACTCTGTTTGTTGTGATCCTAAAGGGTATAACGTAGAAAATTGGTCCTTATGCTGTAGCAGAGTATGTGCACAGTTTCAATACTGATAATACCATGTTTCCAGGAACAGAAACTATATTGATACAGAATTCTGTATAGGTAATATTTGGAATCTAACATACTGCAAGCAGTGCCTACAGGCTGGATCAAAGTCCTGTTGTGCTGGATGCTGTTCAAACAAGTAGTAAAAAGCAGTCCCTGCCCTTATGAGATTATAAACTAAACAGGATGGTAGGCACAGGATGGAAATATGCACACTTTAAACGTAACCTTGGGCAAGTCAGAGCAGGTCAGCAGCCAAAGAAGGAATGAAATCCTGGAATATAGCTGCAATATGATATTGTATTAGAGTTATCTGTATCAAAGAGCTGGGGCAGTGGAGGCGCATTGTGCCAAGGCTAATTATGGCAGAATTATCTTGTACTCAACATTTTACTGCTTCTTATATAGAAGCTCCCCTAACTCATAGTTCAGTGTTTTTTTTGACTATACTGATGCTACTTGGACAAAACTTTTTGTCTCCTAGTATGTTAAAAAACTATTCCAATATTTTACATCCACTCTAGGAAGTCAGGATAGCTGTTTTTTTCAGAACTCTTTGAAAAGCTTTTACCAATTGTTTAGTAGAGAGTCACAGATTTTTATCCTTGTTCAAAACATGCCAGCGGCTTTTCTCTATAAAGACAAGGGAACTTAACTTGGCAGGAAAGACAGCCAAAGTTATAGCTTTTATATAGCGCCTACCTTGAGGTCCTACTGGCTGAGTTGTATGTATTTGTATTTGACTGAAGGAAACAAAATTCGTATGTTTGTCTGCTTAAATTAAGACTGATATGAAGAAATGCTTTACATAATTTGGAAGAGCTTATAAAAGCAACTAAAATTCCCTTTAAACCTGAAGGTCTGAAGCTTTGCGAGTGAATTTTCTGTGTGAGGTCAGGTATCCACATCAGCAACATAATTTATATAAAAACTTCAACATGTTTTGGGAAATATTTTTGTAAATATTTGCTTACAGATATTGAGGCTATGTCTGCACAGTACAGCACCAGAATACTGGCTGCAGGTGTGCCCCGCTTTTTACCCATGTTACGGTCTCCTGATGGGCAGCTAACGGCAAGCCATTTGCAGCTGGTAGAAGCATTTATTCAATTTGCGTGTCTCTATGCCAGCTGTCAGTTGTGTGAAGAAACCTCCATCCCAAAACACAAACAAAAAAAATTGGGGAGGTCACCATAAAAAAAAAAAAAAGTGCCTACTGTAGTCACTGGACACATCTTAAGCCTGTACAAGTGGTGGGCTCTTCATGCAGACAACAGGCAGGAGTGATCCTACAAAACCCCAGAAAGGCACGAGCATTGCTTAGTTATGGCACTTAGCCCATCCCCTTGCTTCTGCTAATAAGTCATGGCAGCCTGGGAGTTAAGTGCAGGTCAAAATTAGTAAAGGATCTGACAGGGCCTTCTGCTGCTGCTGTTACGTAATATTATTTGAATGATAATGTTAAGTGACTGTGTGTGTGGCACTGTTTATCTTGGAAATAAATATTTCTATATTGCTCAGTTTTACAGATCTAAAATATTTTGGCTTCACAGAAGAATGTATTAGTGTGACTGTGTTGTTATGATTTTATGCTATAATCTTTCACACAGAAAGTATATAACTTACAAACAGAAATTTAGACTTCACAAGAAAAAAACCTTTTGCTTCACCTAAGGTATACTGAACTTTTTCTTCTCTCATTTATAGAGGTCAATTTAAACTTCTGAATTGACTATGCACTATATAAAGATTATTCCAGAACTTGAAAAATAAATAACTAGGTTAAGATCAACCAAAAAAAAAAAAGTCTTTTTTTTTCTTTTCTTTTCAAATGGGAGGAGTTTTGCTTTCTTCCTGGCAGAGTTAAAACAATTTTGGGAAAAAATGAAAAAAATGAAAAAAATGAAAAAAGTGTAATCTCATCAGCACAACAACGTTGTATATCATCTTAAAACAGCATAAACATATATCTGAGTGTTCTGGTAGATCACTCAGCAGATTGAAAGGTGTGGAGTGTGTGGGGCAGAGGGGGAGAGGAAAGAAAGAAAGAAATCTAGAAGAAAAAACAAGTGAGTTCCCATCATATTTAGAAACCAAAGGGAATAAGTGGGAATGTTGAAGCTAAAACTAGCTGTTCAAATGAGCGTCTTCAAAGTACCTTGAAAATGTTGGTTTATACTTTTAAACAGTGTGTGTGACACAATTTGGCCCAGAGGGGAAAAGAAAAAACCTCCAAGTCATATTATTAATAAAGCAGCTTCTGGTTTGCTTGTGTAATTCTGTCTCTGCAGCCACTTTCTGTAAACTGTTGTGCAGCGATGGTACTGGTATTAAAATATACTTCAAAGATGCATGTGTGGATGTTCATAGCAGGTGAGAATTTACATTGGTATACATGTGGGAAAGGCCTTAAGCAAAAATGATACTGGTTTTTGCATGTATTTGCATTCCTAGGATCAAGGACAAGGCTGCTTTGGTTTTGTTGTGTCAGGATTTGAGTTTTGTGTATTTGAAAAAGTAATACTCTGTTCCTGTGCTGCATCCTGCTTTCCGTGAATGAAAGTATTGTTACCCAAAGTAGAATACAGATGTATTTAAATTTTCAGGTAGTAACACAAATATTCTCCGCATGTAGCATAGCTCCTGGCTTGTGTGCAATGAACACACTGTTCCTTCAGGGTCTTGCTGGAACTTGCTGTTCTCCGTATGAGAAATGATAGTGTACTTTGCATTAGATAATTTGCTGGCAAGTTTTATCTGTCACTGTGATTTTGAGAGCTAGCAAAGCTCAGCCTTGCTATAACCTGGAATCTGAATTACAGCTCGTGGATAGTCTGTTAGCTTTCTTGACACATCATATCTTAAGTATGATCTCATTTCTCTCTCCAGTTCTTCCAAACCAATGCAGACCAAAGCTTTTTTGAATTTTTGTGGTTGGAGACTCTCAAGTAAGGACTGCAAGTATATGAATTGTAGGTTGCCAAACTAAAAAGTGAAATTATTCCAGTTCAGTAATGGATTTGAAAACATGATAATGGCAGAGAAACAGCTTTTTGTATATTATCTGTATGGAATTAGTTGTATATACTTTTTTTTTTTAGTTATGGATGACGAATATTTTCTTTGTGCTTGATGTGTGTTTGGAACTGGTCTGAGGGCAAGTTAGGAGCTGAAGTGGAAGAGGGTGGAAGGTGGCTTTATGGCTGTGATGGTAAAGGATCTAGATGCACCAAAAGGAATCTGCTGTGTAAACTGAGCTGGCAAAGCTTGAAAGCTCTTTTATACTCAGCTTCACTGGAAAAACAGAATTTTGAGAACATAAAGGATGTGCACGCCATGAAACATGATTACCTGAATCTATGTTTATCCATGGTTGTAGTTAGCTCAAACAGCTCTCCTGTATCTTAAACTTCCTGGTTACTGTTAAAAAAACTGCAGTTGACCATAGTACATAAATATCTGACACAGTAGGGGAGAGCAATACAGCTGTTCTTGCTATGCTGAATTTCAATATGTGACTCAACCAGTTTTCAGTGATAGCTGTATAAGGTCCAACCTTTTTAAAATGCAACTAAAAATAAAAATAAAAAATTTCTCATTCTGTCTTAGAATTTTGAAAATGTAGACCCTTACTTAAACTTAAGCTCTGTAATGTAGATATTTTTACAGCTATAAAAAACATGGTGGTTTGCATATGATATTTTTGATTATAAGCCCCCAAAAGGTAGTTAGTGTGTAGTTGTACCTGTATAAAAATTTATATGCACAATGAAAAGTTAAATTTTGGTGATGATGATTTTGCTTGCTGTTTTTAAATCTTTAATATAAGATTTTATTCAGTCTGTATCAAAACATTTTGATTTTTTTTAAAAATCAACATTTAGGAGTTAAGAAGTTGAAATGCAGTCTGTCTATTCTTTATCTTATTATCTAGTGATCTCACTGTCCCTAAGCTCTTTGAGATCTGAGCATTGATGTGAAGGGTTGTAGTTTCATTACTTTACAGCCAAGGAGTCTGCATTGATTTCTCTCTTCTTTCCTGCCTCGTGAGTAAAGTAATAGAGAAGAGAAGATATATTTGTGTGAGAATGTGTTTTCTACTTTCCTTACTCAGTAATACAAATACTGAAATAAAATTACTGTGGTGAGTAGATATTTATGTGTACAAGCAATCATTTACACAGAGAGAAGCTATAAAATGCAAATTACACTTGAAAACACACTTAAACCAAGGGCTGGGTTTTTAATATTTACACTTTTCAGAAACTGAATACTGTATGCAGCTTCCAGACTCAGCTGATATGGAGGTTTGAACATCTGTGGCTCATCCATTTAAACAGATGGTAAGATCTGTGATGTCCCAGGCATTTGCGGTGCAATGTGGTGTCTGGCACAAATGTGTTTGTACATCCACCTATCTCTGACCATTGAAAGATTGGCCTTTCTCCAGCCTTTTGGTATATGAAATTTCTAGCAGTGTGCTGCCCTTGGACTTCAGGGATATAAAATCTGTTATTTGCCTCTGTTGTCTCCATGTGGATGCTTCCTATCAAGATATTTAATTATGAACAGAAGGGAAGTTGTTAATCACCCTTTTTTTTATAATAGGCTCCTCTATAGTGGATATAGCACAACATGTGTGTATAGAGTAAATGAAACAATGACCTGAGACCTGAAAAGACCAGTTAAAAATATGCTGTGCGTTTAATTAAAATTACAAGGTATACGAACATCTACCTAATGCCCTGCTAATCAACATCATGGGTTTTCTCTATTTAAACATAAATCTCTTTTTGAGAAATGTCTGTTGCTCTGAATAATCTGTTCAAGTTTATTTTGGACGAAGCCAGCTACTCCTGATGACAAAACAAAGTTTGAGAACATAAACCCCAGTCATTACAGCAATTTCCTGAAGCCTTCTCATAGAAATAACACTAAGACCCTTTATTCAAACATTCAGATTGAATTGCCTTGTCATGTGCCTAGCTGTGGGAATACTGATGTATAGGATAACCCGTGGGAAGAGATAGTTGTAATGCTTGTGTTCCCCAAAAAGTGCAATACAGACTGATCAAATGGCATTCTTCTAGTAATTATCTCCTGCAAAAGAAATAATGAAAGATAGCATTTAAAACCCACAAAAAAGTAGCACTAGAAAAGAGCTACATCACTGTAATGGGGCTACATGGCCTTCTACGTCCAGGTTTGGAGTGCAATAGAAAAATACAGCAATAGTAGAGGGCAAAAAAAAAGAGGCAGTTTTCTGTTTTAGTAACATTTCTTGGCATTCTTGGCAGGGTGGGAAAAGAATATGGAAAAAGGTATGAAATAACCCTTTCAGAAGCCATTAGTTGGAAAGACAGCAAATGTCTACTTTTGCAATGCGTTGGTCTGAGAGATTTGAAGGAGGAGCTTTATGGCTTGATTTTTCTGGAAGTCTTAACAGTAGCTTCTTTCTGAAATGCTACATTTATGCGCTGTTTTAGCAAAAGCAGAATTGCTTACTTTTTTATATTAGTTCAGATTCAGCTACTGACTCTTAATTCTATCTCTTAGTAAATCTTATTGCAGCTTAAGAGCAAAATATCACCTTCAGGGTCTGTTACTAATGTGTGATAAAATCATTATAAATAATTTTCAGTCCTAGCTAAGATTCTATGGTTTTTAATATAATCCCTGGTTTTAGATACTCTTGATTCACCTAAACTGTATGGAGCATTACTTTAAAGATTCCTCCCTTCATTGAGGATGCTTTTCATCCTCAGGAGGTTTTCATGGCTCATTGCAGTTTCCACTTTCAGAGGTTTTAAGCAATTTAGTGTGTGTTGTATTAGTGTTAAGATAGCCTGTTCTGGAAAAAAAAAAACTTATTTTCTTTTGTACTTACTCTCCCCGGGTTCTGCTCTTTCGTGATCTTTCCTGATCACAATTTCCTGCAAGTTGATCAGTAAAAGTTACAACTGTACTTTCCTGATGGTAAGCAAAGTTTGTGTCATTCTTGGGACTTTTTTTTTTTTTCCTAACTGGTAGCTATTTGCAAGACTGCAGTGCTGGAATCCTTAATAAAGCAGGAATGAAGTTCACTATGAACTTGAGGCTATGCACCCACCCATGGTATGCAGTTCTTTACATCCCATGGCCCTAAAGCAGTTCAGGCTTCATTTATTTATCTTTCTGCCCCTCACACCAACATTCCTGGTGGAAAATACCTAAAGTGATGTTGAAGTTATGCTTTCTTGCAGAAAATATCCTGCAGGTGAAATTTTGATAGTATAAAATATGATATGTCCAGTATGCTCTCAAGTATGGCATGGTAAGGGTATTTTAATGGTAAAAAGCCAGCTTGGGATGGTGAAGGGTGGAGGGAGCCAAAACCTTGTCTGCCTTTCCTACTGGGAAGGGTCCCCACAAGGTGCTACCCTTCAAGACTCTGCCACCTAGCACGCGTTGTCCCCCCATGCTCGCTGGCACAGCCAGTACCGTGCTAGGAAACATGTTTGCAGTTCCTGTGGGGGATCAGTGGTCCAGGGTTCAAGCTTGCACCCCAGCCACATTTTATTTGGCTTTCAGGAGTACAGATCTATCCACTGTGTTTACTCATTGTGCTACTGCATTGTCTTTTGTCTGGATAACTTCTCAGACTGCTGATCAGCTTCCTGGTCTGCTCTTTGCTTGCTCGGGAAGGCAGGTCCTCCCCAGCCAACAGCCCTCTTGTTGCCTAATGAAGGACAGCTCCCTGAAGAAAACCCTACAGGTAAGAGGAATTCCTCTCCGAAGAGCAGGGACTGCGTGTGCTTTACCTCCCACAGGACATACGCCGCCTGGGGCACCCGCCGTGTCCTTTGTACAGGGATTTGTATGCGTGGGCTGCTGATGGCTTTGAGCACAGTCTGCAACTAACCTGAGTCACCTCAGGGGTGTGGCTGTAGACCAGCTGCCTTTCCTGCTTCAGTTGCTTGCAACTACTCTGGGAGTTTTGTGCACAAAGACTTAAGAAAACTTTGAGTTAAAAACATTGGATTGAGGCTTTGCCATGGGAAGATGTATCAGGGCTCATCGAGGTGTTAACGTTTACAGTATATCAAGGTAGCACAAAGAAACAGCACAAAACATTTTAAAGTTTACAAGAAGTTAAGCTAATGGGTTTCAGTGGAGTTACCTTCTTGAAATTAGGCACTAACATAGTCCCTTGTTGTCTTTGGTTAGTAATGCATTTCAGAGACCTACAGTGAAAAGTTTCAAAAATGGAACTTTCCCCTGCTTTTGTAGCTTGCACTATTTTTATATTAAAGCCTGTAGTTTTTGCTGTTCATCATGGGGATAATCCATGGGCAGCTTAGTGTGCAGGGATTTTTTAAGCACTTTGTATTTGCTTAGTTTTTTATTGATTTGCTTTACAACATCATATGTCAGGCTATCCAATACGACATGTGTACTTTAATTTGGATGAAGTTGCCCTCTTCTGTGGGAAAATAAAATATCATGCTGCTTCAGTGAACTGGTGATATGTGCGTAAAATAAAAATTCCAAAATCTGGATTGATGATTCCTTAGGAAATCTGAAATAACACAATGATGCTGCTTGAGAGAGCTCATCCATGAACAGACGGGCTGTGAAAATATAAATACACACACACACATCACCAGGTGAAACAAATTTGACCCTGAAGCTACTATTGAACAACTGAAATTTACACATGCCACTTTGTAGGTGAAGCCTTGCTGACGCACACACTAAATATTTTAAAGTGTGCTATACTCTGTGATGATCAGATATGCACTAATGACTGAACTAAAGGACAGCCAAATTGGGAAGCAAATCACATAGTTATGATAGAGTGACAACTTATAGTAATTTATTGGTTTTATTATTCCTCTTTTTTCCCCTGTTGCTACTTAAACTCATTTTCTCATCATTCAGATTTGTAAGTGATCAGTAATTTTGAAATTCAATTACACTTTTATTAATAAAAGTCAGTGAAATAGCTTGTATAAGACCATATAAATCATCAAATTGCAAATAGCCTATTTTAGAAGGAGCATAGTGCTAGAAGTATTTATAGCATTAATCCATTGACAAAATTTTACATTTATACTTGATAATTCTAAAAGCCCTAGATTTAAACAAAGCCAGTTCCATAGCAAGACTGTACATGGCACTAGATTTAAAGAAAGCAGACATATAAATCAGCATTGGATTGTGACATGTGATGCACAGCTGGTCCCCACTGGCTTCGATTTGGATCTTTGAAGTCAAAATGCAGGTCACAGAAAACATGTAACTGTAGCAAAATTTTAGGACTAGTGCTGCCAGTTACTGCTGTGCAGATGATTCAGTAAGGGAAAAGGAATGGATGTGGGCAGTGGTTTCAGCTGCGTCTGCTGCCTTGGGGTAGTGCCATTCAGGGACACTGGAATTCTGGATTCATGTTTTCTGAAAAAAACCTGAAAATTCAGGTTTTCTGAGGGACTGTTGTTCAGCCTGGAGAAGAGAAGGCTTTGGGGAGACCTTATTGTGGCCTTTCAATATATAAAGGTGGCTTAAAAGAAAGATAGAGACATTTTACCAGGACCTGTAGTGACAGGCCAAGGGGAAATGGTTTTAAACTGAGAAAGAGTAGGTTTAGATTGGATATAAGGAAGAAATTCTTTACTGTGAAGGTGGTGAGACAGTGGAACAATTTGTCCAGAGAAGTTGTGGATGCCCCCATCCCTGGAATGTTCAAGGCCAGGCTGGATGAGTCTTTCAGCAACCTGATGTAGTGAAAGGTGTCCCTGCCCATTGCAGGAGGGTTGGACTACGGATGATCTTTGAAGGCCTCTTCCAACACAAACCATTTGGAGATTCTATGATTGTAATCTGGTGGTTATAACGGTCTCTGTGTATCCACATAGCTATTCTTCCTGTACACCGATCCAGTCCTCAGCTTTGGCAGCCTCTTCTATATTTTTCTGTGCAGGTCTGTGGTAGCTTCCCCCCTCTTCTAGCTAACTAGCCATGTTGATTCCTGTTCCTACTTACTTTCCTCTGTTTTTCCCAACTTGTTAACATCTCTGTCTCAGTTGTTCCCCTTTCTATCCAGATACTTTCACTCCCTGATGTAGTGCCATCGTTGCTTATGCCTTAGTACTAGCTTTGTGTAAAATCAAAATCAGTCTTGTAATAGGAGAGTCGTGGCGGTTAAGGCAACATGTACTTGCTCTATATTTGGGATGTCAGTCCACTATGACTCTCCAGCTGTAGATATGTCAACTGTTTATCCTTTTCAGTCTCTGTACTCCAGCATGACATAGATGTGATGCCTGCAAGAACTGAGAAAGGACAGAATATGATCAGTTGATCCAAGTCTTCTGAAAACTCAGCTGCAGAACTTGGTCCTTGTAGTGCACGTGTCAGATGATTTTTTTCTTCTTCTTCCTCTCAGAGGTTTTATTAGTTAGGAATATTTACAGGGATAGCTGAAAGCAAGTCCCTGATGTGCTTCATTTATCCAAATTTTCCTTTCATTGCCTTCTCCAGATTCCCTGAACTCTGTGGCTAACCTGTGTCCCAAAAATTCAGCTTAAAATAAACATCTGTTAATGGAAATGTCGTTTCAAACAAATGAAGTTTGGCAAAATTTATCAGCCTCAGAAGATACGTTCATATGAGAAGAGTAGTAAAGAAATTTTCTCTAAGAGGTGTAGTCCCATGAGCTTTGTGCAGCTGTATCAGTAAGGCTGACAAGACAGGTGTTGGTCTCTTCAGAGAGCAGTAGGGAAGGGGAGCTCTTGGTGCTGCTCGGAGCCACGATGGGTCTAGGCTAGACGGCAGCCAGCTTCACAGTGATGAACCATGGCAGCTGTGGCCGTATTTGCTGCCTTGCTTCCTCCTGTAGCTGGGAGCTGGTTTACACAATTGCCCCTAAACCAGAACAGACATGTGTGTTTGTTGTCGTCTGACAAAGCATATCTGCGTACCAGCATTAGCCCAGCTTGAGATGCAGCTGACCATCTGGACCATGAATTTCTAAAGGATTCTTTCCAAATCAGGCTTAGCATTCCCCTCTGCTCCATGCTCATCTGGTTTTAATTCTGTTTCTTGGGAGATTTATTGCTGATATGTACAGCAGGCAATATTTCACCTTTAATACAAAGCTATTTTAGAGTGAATTATTATTTTTAATCTAAATGTTTTTAAGATTTGCTAGACAAGCTCAAATAAAAACATGGCTCTCCCAACTTAGATGGGAATTAAAAAGCATTTTTAAAAGCTTTGCACAAGCTTTTCAGAGGAAATGGAAGTTTTAAAGTCAGGCTTATGGTTTTAATTTCTCACAGCAAATGTTTAAGGCAGTTTTGCAAATGTTATGGAAACGATTACGTTATATAAATTATGTAAATGTTGTGATAAGTACAATTAACTTGATACTTGAATTAGTTTTGTTAAAAAAAAACAACCAACCCAAACAACAACAACAAAAAAAACCAGAAAGAAAAATCCAAGATAATACTTTATATTTTCTCCCTCAAAACTGTCTAAATAGTTTGGTTAAATGAAGACAGGTTTACAAAGATAGTTTCCTAGATCCAGCCTCTCCTTTCCAAAGAAAAGTCAGGAACAAATATTCCTGTTGAAACGTATGTTAGAGGTGCTGAAAGATTTATTTTAAAGTGCATAGAGTTCTTTCAGCTGCTTAAGAGGATATCTGTTTTGTTGAACAACTGACCAATGCTTATGACAGTATAAAGTTAAATGTTATAAACCTAAAATTTGAATTTTTTAGAATCATATTCTGTACCTAGCAAGCTCTGTTTCCTTTTAATTATAATAGTGAGAATCACAGAGTAGGTGAAGCTGGAAGGCACCTCTGGAGATCATTTAGCATAACCCCTTGCTCAAAGCAGGGTCGCCTAGAGCAGATAGCCCAGGACTATGTCCAGTCAGGCAGCTCCTGTAATGTTTCTGAACACTTTATTTAGTTTCTTTTGCTACTTTTCTATTATCAAAACATTTTTGCCATTTGAGTCAAGCAACATATGAAAATGCCTGTCATAGTCTGTTTGCCGAGGATAGACTTTCTTTGATGGAAAAATATTTTTCAAGATGATTTTCCCCTGAAAAACTTGTCCCTCTTTCACATAATGAACACAAAAAAGTCTCAGGCTATGGAAACAGGAAAGTTTGAATATTCTTTTGAAAGTAAATTTGAAAAAACAGAAATACCTCGGGGCTCACTCAGTTGTCACAAACACATTGTCCTGAGAACAGCATTATGTCTATAAAATAAACAAGGCGATTTGTGACAAGTAACAGGAGGACAGGCCAGCAAAAACTGGGGCAAACAGGAAAGAAAAAGAACATGTATCCAAGTCCAGCCCCAAACAGTTTGTAGATTAAAGGTCATTTTCATTAAGGCCTGTACCTGTAGGAGGAGCAGACTTGTGATCTGTTGACAAAAAGATAAAAGCCCTGCAGATTCTTGTATGTATTTCTGAAATAAAAATACACATTGCCATATTGAGAAGAATGCAGTGGTAAATACTTGGATATTTACCTATGGTGGAGTGTTAGTACTGCTTACCCTAGTTTGTTCTTTACTTGCATTCTTCTTCCTTTATTGAATGTTTCTGTATTGTACAGATGTTGGCATTTCTAACTTTCAGATTAATCTCAATGCACCCTTTGTCTAGATATTTGACTATGCAAAAGAATGGGGATCTAAAGGTAGGAATGTGTGGCATAATCTCTTGTACAGTAACAGGTAATGTAAATATTTTAAAATATTCTTTATGTGATTAGATTAAAAGTTATAGGTACTTAGAATCTGCTATAGAGTAAAATAGAAAATCAAATGAAATATTCTACTGAGCACCATGATCTTTCCAGATGTCTTTGTGATGAAAAGAACTCAATTGTTGGGAGCAAATCAGTGTCCTGCAGGAATGCCTCATATCATCAGGTAGTCTCCTCCAAAGTCTGAGTTAATCTGTAAATACTTGGCACTGTCTGTGCCCCAGCTGTGTTTTGCCAGAACATTTTGCAGGAATTTTTTCTTTTATGTAAGACCACTTCTCCCACTGCCAAAGTGTCTCAGAGGGCTTGCTGTAGTGCTGTCGTGATAATAGATAGGATTTTTTTTGTGCTTGGATGGCTGATGTTCCCCTCAGTAGAACAGCCTTCACAGCCTCTCTGAGCCATCTGTGCCATTGATCCATCACCCTTACAGTAACGAAGTGTTTCCTGATGTTCAGGAGGAACTACCTGTGTTTCAGTTTGCCTCTGTCTTGACACTGGAAAGAATCTGGCTCTGTTTTTGCACTCTCCTGCCATGTATTTGTACACCTTGATGAGATTGCCCCTCAGCCTTC
Organism: Phalacrocorax aristotelis; assembly: GCF_949628215.1. Lineage (NCBI taxonomy): Eukaryota > Metazoa > Chordata > Aves > Suliformes > Phalacrocoracidae > Phalacrocorax > Phalacrocorax aristotelis. Next base: position 60,686,347 of record NC_134311.1, read on the forward strand.
TCCCTTCCAGACTGAACAGTCCCAGATGTCTCAGCCTGCCCTCCTCCTGTGGCGGGTGCTCCAGCCCATGAGTCCCCTTTACAGCAAGGACACATTGCTTGCTCATGTTCAAGTGGGTGGGTGTCCTCCAGGACCACCAGGGCTGTTTCTGCAGAGCTGAGAGGCCTCAGCTGCAGAAACACTGCCTGGGGTCCTTGTAGGCTGCAGTGGGTCACTGCCTGCAGGGCTGGGGGAGTCCTTGCAGGGTGCAGGGCAAGAGCTTTTGGGGGCATACCAACGTCATGAGGGGGTGCTGTTTCAGGGTCTTGAGGACACGTGAGGCTCCTCATGGGCTGTCTTGGGGAAGGCCCCATGGTGGGGGAATGGGATGCATCCCACTGGATGGGGGAGGAAGCAGTGTAATCTGTAATATCACTTTTCTGCCTGCCAGCCTGTCTCAGAGGGCTCAGTGCTGTGCCATCACAAGAATAGATGGGATTGCTTCTCTCCATCCTGCTAAAATCGCTGTAGGGACCAGTGCTCCAGTTTAACTGAAGCCGAAGGTATACAGACATGCTGGCTTGTTTGGAAATGTATTATGTCTTGGGGACAGCTTGATCAAATGCCATTTTTTTTGGAAATAAAGTATTTCTGAACTGCTGTTGGCACCGGTTTTATTAGAAGCTAAAGACTAATAAAAAGAAGTTAGAAACTCAGTTTTATTTTAAAAAAATGATCCTCGAATAGAGTATGTTAGAAGGGTACCCTGGAGGCCTTGCCACCCTCATCTGTTCAAGCAGGGTGAGGCAGAGCAGGTTGCTCAGGAGGACAGGGACAAGGCTGTCATGGCACCTGGACTAGCAGGTGTCCAGGACCTGCAGCCCAGCTGCTGGTCAGAGGGCTTGGACAGCCCTGCACTGGTGCTTGGAGGCATCTGGATGGTTACTGGAGCCTCCTTTTGGAAAGCTCGATGTGCAGAGGCTGCAGCATTACCAAGCTAATGTGGAGGACGGGTGGCACACTGGGCACTGCCCTGCAGCCTCCCAGGTGGAGGCATTGGAGGGCCCCAGAGCTGTGCCACCCTGCACCCCTCAGTTCCTCCCTGCAAGCCCCCCTCTCCCAGTAATGGGACCAGTGTTGGTGGACCCCTGGTGTAGGAGCTAGTGCCACTGCGGTGCTCTGCTCTACACCTGCTCCCTGGCTCTGTTCCTCTGCTGGTGGGCAGATGAGCCAATCACATACTCTTGGTAGCCATTGTCCAGAGAGGCTGCCTGCAGAAGGGGGAGGCAGCTGTCGTGGCGGCCCACTGCCAGATATAGACAAAGCAGAAGTGGTGGCAGCAGGCATCAATGTTGGCTGCGTTGTTCACCTCACCCAGGCAGATGTGGCACAGGCTGCCTGCCTCCCACCACACTGCCTGCTGCCTCTGGCTGATCCTGGCTGTGCAGCAGAGCTGCTCTGCTCTGGAGCCTCCTCAGTGCTTGACACCATGTCCTGCCAAGAGAAAGGTGCAAAGTTCCTGGGGATTTCTGGTGCCAGCAGTGCAAAAGCAAAGAAAGCCTGAGAGGGTGGTGGGAGAAGGGAGGTAAGGCCCTCCCTGAGGGTCTCCTTGCAGGCTGGAAAGTGTCTTCCTGCAACCAGCTCTCAGGTCTTCCTGCATACCCTCCTGCCATTCCGCTCCCCACTTAGACAGCCAGCATGAGCTGAGCTAGCACAGGTACCTGCAAGAGGTGGTCAGGGAAGGCAGAACAACTGGCTGGGACCATCAGTGTTGCCAAGGGTGCTGGCACGCTCCTCGTGCCCACAGCTCTGGCACAGTGACCATGTGGGACCTGCAGCCCCAGTCAGCCAAGGCTGTGCCCAAATGCAGCACTCCCAGTGTAGGTCCACAGTCCTGCCACAGTTTGCACGCGGTGCATGTGCATCTGCAGCTCTGGACCGATTGCGGCAGTGCAGAGCCTGCAGCTGCTCAAGACCAGTGAGGTTGGCATGATCACAGATGATCCCCAGAGATGTCAGGCTTCTCTGGGACTGCCCTCCAGCTGCCGTCCAAGTGAGGACAGCAGACAACCCACAGGGGAAAAGCTGCTGCTTCAGGGGATGTTGGCCATCTTCTTGTGCCCTTGTTGGAATGGTTTAACCTCAGGCCAGGTCCCATGGTGAGAGGCTGGTGCCTGCAAGTGCAAGGGCCCAGCAGTGGAGCAGCACAGCAATGCAGGCAGGGAACCCTGGTGACCTCCTTGGGGCCAACAAAGCACCCTGGCTCAGCTCCTGTGAGGGCTGTCACAGGAGGAGGATTCAGCCGTGGTGTCCCCTGTGAAAGCCCTGGAGATCACAGAATGGTTGAAGTTTTCGGGGACCTCTGCAGGTCATCTTGTGCAAGCCCCCTGCTCAGGCAGGAACTCCTAGAGCAGGTTGCCCAGGACCACGTCCAGAAGATTTCCAAGTATGTCCAGGAAAGGAGAATCCATGATCTCCTTGGGCAACCTGTTCCAGTGCTTAGTCACCCTCACAGTAAAAAAAGGGTTTCCTAATGTTCAGAGGGAACCGCTTGTATTTCAGTCTGTGCCCATTGCCTCTTCCCTTGTCATGGGGTAACACTGGGAAGAGCCTTTTCTCCAGGCTGAGCAGTCCCACCTCTCTCAGCATTTCCTCCTATGTGGGATGCTCTAGTCTGTTCATCATCATATTGGCCCTCTGCTGGACTTCCTCCAGTGTTTCCTTACATATTTTTGTCAAGGTGTTTGACAAAGGTTTTTAAACCCTTGAAGATATTTGAGGTTTTTGTCACACCTCAAATAATTGGAACAATAAGGGAAATCAAATTGACCTCATAACCTAATAACATTTTTGAGAGGAATGAAATGGAATAATGAAGCAAATTTTCTCAATAGTGTGACTAGGATAACACTATTAAACAAGAACTGATGTTTCAGGCTGTGATTATAATTAGAATCATTAGTTCTTCCTCTTCTTACGTCATCCTTTCCAGACTTCACCATTAAATATTCAGGAAAGTGTCCTTCTTTGGCCTGTGCCAGAGGTAGGCCTCAAACTACTTTTATTAAATTCTTCAAAAGCTCACAACCTACAGGCTGCAATAAATAGCTATGTGGTGTTGTGCTCCCATGCAACTCACACAGCTTCCTGTGCATCCTCTTGAAGTGTGAAACTATCTCAGCTGGTATTTATTTAGCAGCAAAAGCACCTGTTGAAATGAAACCAGGGTTTAGCAGAACTGAGAATTATAGGAGCATTTTCCTTTGGGTGGCAGATTCCATTCAGGGCAGCAATTTTAAGTCTATATACACGGTGTCCTTGTGAATTAATTCTCAGTACTACATTTTGTAAATATGTATAAATGTACCTTAAAGATTTTTGGCTACAGGTAACAATGTTGATCCTGGTTGTGACTTATTGTTTTTTTTTTTTTTCTTCCCGTTTTACTCTTGTCTGCTTCAAGAAAGAAAGCACGGCAGGGTTTTCCCCTGTACTCAAGGGTCCAGCTGAGACTCCCTCTCACTAACTGAGGTTGATGCTTTGGGTAAAAAGGATATGCCAGAGAGAGAGAAGAGCAGGATATTTCTGAAAAATACAGGAGCCCTTGGCTTGGGGCAAACCTGTTTGAGAAGGATGTTCAGGTTTCTGAGGTCACCTGGTGCTAATCATTGCAACAAAAGTGGGGCTATTTGTAAGAAAACTTCATAGCATTTAAACAAATTGAACTCAGGTCTCAGTGGGGATTGTGGGTACCCCTCTGGAGAGTTTGTTCTCAAAATTGACAAATGTAGGTTTTGCTGCCTGGTGGGTAGAGGGCTCAAGGTCTTGCAGGTCTTGATAAATGCATTGAACGGGATTGAGTGCGTTCATGTGCTAAAGCAAAAGGGGTTTGCCAAGGAGTGTGGGACTCTGGGAATTCTACACATTTCTTAATCTATGCATGATTTCTTCACTTGGTATGAAGAAGCTTCTCAAGTCACTCAAGTGATCTCAGGACTAATTATTTTTTTTCCACTACTGCCCTCTACTTAAAATGCACTGAGGAGAAAAAACACTCAAAGAATTTGCTTGATAGAATCACCCTTAATTTCTCCTTCACAAGGGCTGCCTATGTTTGATGTTTGTTAACATGATGTTATGTTTTGATGTTACTGTACCTCTAACTCATTCTTTAATACAACATGTCTGAAATTCATCCTTAGTAAATTTCCTACATGCTAGAACTTGGCCTTGAAGGAAGCTTTCATATCACAGGCTGAAGAGTGGTGTGAAAGCTAGAAAAAGCATATGATATGTTACCAGCGGGTGAAGAGCTAATGCTACATGATGGAAAACGAAATAAATTTATTCTGTGGTGAGGTCAGCTCCTTAAAATTAACAACAGCCTTTTTGTGATGGCCATGTGCTAGGCAGTGTTTGGACATCCTGTATTGCACGAATAAAGAGTACATTGATAGTACATAATGGAGATGTGATTATAAAGAGGCGATTCTCCTGTTGACTGAGAACTGAATGTGGTTTTAAGGCTTCTTAGTTCCAGAATCAGTAGTTCAAGAAAAGAGAGCAATAGCCTGTTTCTGAGAAAAGAATGGGATTACTGTGAGTACACACAGCAGCACTGTATGCTTTACTTATGTTGTAAACGTTCTATAGGTATGTGCATGGGAGCTTCTTCTAATGCTACCTCTAAAGCTTGTGTAGAAGTAATTGTGATAAATAGCCAAAGGTGACAACTTCAAGGTAGCACTGCAGAAAGATCCACAAGGATGTGTCAGTCATGGCCCAAATCTTGCAAGTAACACTGTGAATCTGGTAGTAGAGAATATCCAATACAATGCATTCGAACTGGATGAGAGTATTTGTGAAAATTAAAGACCTAACATAAAGAAATCTAGGGGTGCTTAGCCTGTAAGCAGAAGTTAATAATACAGAGAAAACGTTCAGAAAACAAACAGTCAGCAAGCAAGAAACCAATTATGACTTTCCATAGTGCAGAAAGGACCTCGCACATGCAATTCAGACTTTAAGCAGCATGCCTAGAGGTATGGTATGATGAAGCTGAGAGGAAATAACACCTTTAAATATACCCCTGATGTAAAAAATCCTTTATTTGTTTGCTTACTTGGGTTTGGGTTTGGGGTTTTTTTTTGCCTTTTTTTGACCAATTCAGTATGAGAAAATTAGACGAAGCAGAAAGTAAAAACAAAAATAATCTCAACCTAATTGCAAGCTAGAAATCAAAGATGACTCATAAGCTAATGGAGGCAATTCAGTTGCTAGTTTCAACACTTTAAAGAAGGGATGGCATTTGCACTAAAACACAGCTGTGGATTTTGTTGACCAAAAATGAGGATGGGGATCCTTGAGCAGTGGGAACTTGTAAGCTGCTGTGTATGTTCTGTGTTCTCTGAATTTGCATTTCTAGGTTTAGCTACACTTCATCCTGGAAATCTTATTATGAGTGGGGATGCCTGCCAAGATGGTGCATGTAGGGTTAAACAAGAGAGGCTGGTATATAAAGCTGCTCAGGAAGAAGGGTTTGTGTTCACTAATGTTTCATGTTGATCTATTTTCTGAACTGGGGAAGTTTTCTAAACATGGCTCTAGCTAAGTACTGACGGATGACTTCAAGAGCCTAAATGTGGGCATCCACATAAAAAAATCTTAGGCTATCTTTTGGATGCTTTAAGGTATCTGAAGATTATAACTATATAGGGAATTTTGCTCCTGTTTCCTTTGAAAAATCTGTTAGTTGCCTATTTACATAGTTAGGTGCCTGGCTAAATTTTAAAATTGTTTTTGTTATGACTGACATAATGGCTCTGTACATTGGGAAAAGACATGCAAGAAACTAGGTAGGAAAGGTACACTGAAATGGAAGATATTTATCTTCCTGACAGTTCAAGGTTTTTGTTATGCATCTTTCACAGGAAAATCCCTGAAACTTATTAATAATGTATCTTCAAGTGTGTCTGGCTTAGCTGGCATTGCTCACTGACTTTTTATTATAACAGACATGAATAAGAACAGTTCAAGTAAACTTGGCAATCTGCAGAAAAAAATTGCAAGATATTTATTTACTTTCATGTGGTATCCTTCACACTCATTAGCCATATATTAAAATGGAGTGCAAATATAAATTACAAAATAATTTCTAACATGTGGCTGGCAAAATTATGCTTACTTTTATGCCTTGCCTCACAGTAACTTAAAATTGTTATTCCATATTTTTCAGAGAATATGCCTAGGCTGTTTATAACCAAGCATGACCGATCTCACAAATTGATAGAAAGTGTCTTCCAGCCAACAAAGAATAATCTTGTATTGTCAGTAGAAAATTAAAAATGAAACCACTATCAAGAGCAAAAATGGCATGGAAAAAAATTTATTAAAGAAAACTGAAATATTTCTGAATGGAAGAAATCTGTATTTATTACATTATCAATAAAAATAAGACTGTTCACTTATAAGGTTTGCTTCATCTAAGGTTGCCTTGTGACTTGCAAGCTACTAATCTTTGTGTGCTGTCCATATACATATTTTATTAGTCCTAAGTTAACAAGCCAACTTGAGGTACATCGTGGTTAAATTATTTGTCTGAGTTAACAGAATAACACTTTTTTATATAATAATTACCGACTGTATATCTTAGGCCTCTTGAGGTTGTCTATCAAAACAGTATTTGAGCCCCTTTGTATCTTTCTACTGGCATCTGAGGCCAGTATTTGGGAAAATAAGCAAGCACGCCATATGGCATTAGAGTTCAGACTGGTTCCTCTCCCTTCCTCCATACAAAAGTACAGGTCTTCCCTTTGATCCCAGGTATAGCTGGGCACACAACTGGTCTAGATGAGACATATGGTAATATGACAACACCCAAAGGTTAAGGTGAAGTAAGGGAGCTTGGTTATATTGAAATACAGTGGTAGAGATATATCTATGATACAAACTTGATGCTCATAGGAGCACAACAGTTTTACATGATAAAGAAATAAGAGCAAATGCAATCTTCTGGTTCAACATAGAAACGCAGAGAAGTACAAATCTGTATTTCTAATCTTAGATACTAGCAAGCTTTCTCTGTCATGTCATCATTGCTTGTGTCAGTAGTGTCCTTTATTCACTGTAAAATAGGCCAGGATAAGATTTCAGATGCTTTGTCAGTCTGATGTTATAAATACATTTATTTGCTCTTAGTACCTCTCCTAAGAGTAGCTTTGATCCTTTTGACTTAAAATACATCATGGTTAGGGATTTCGTACTTTTCTGTCTGGGAAGTCCAGTGCAAAATGTAGATGGCAGGCATCTGATAAGCATCAAGGGAGATTCAGGATAGAAGACTGCTTTAATTAGAAGCTGTACATAAAAGGAAATGCCCTATGAAATTTGCTTGGTTGGAACAAGATTTGTAAAGGGAAACATGTTAGCTCATTTAAAAAAACCTCAAACCCTGACAAAATACATGTGTACACAGAGACATAGAAGCATAATTTTTAATTATGGTCTCTCACATTGCCCATTTAAGAACTTGTATAAACTTATGTTTTTCTTTAAACAGTGTTTTTTCAGAAGCTAATAGTCACAAATATAATTGTGAACACCTTTGATACCGATATAACCTCATCCAATGTTGGTGGGTAAAAACAGGTTTCTGTTTTAATTTGAACTGATTTATGTGAAGTGGCATGGCCCATGTATGTGTGTGGAAACGCAATAATGAAAGTTCCTTCAATGTGGTCATTGTTTTGGGGGCATTTCTGGCTTTCTGGCTTTCATGTCCAATGTTCTCTCAGCCTGGAATGGGCATAATGCAGAGCTGTGCAGTGAAACCTGCAGGCACCAAATCTGACTTTCTAAAGGGACTGAAGAAAAGACTTTTTGCTGTCCCTCTCAATGCAGAACTGCAGTTTTGTTTTGTTGCGGTCACTTTCTGAAGCTTTTGTTCCACTGTGATAAACAGTTCCTGTGTAAATTTCACCTGGGTCTGTATTGTTTGACCCCTTTGCATGAGCTGATTATTTCTTCCCCCATTAGGAAGAGTTCAGGTATAACTGCAGCCCCTTTCTCAGAACATCATTATCCATCTCTCTGGAAGGTTATGAGATTCATGAAGATTGTCATGACATTCTTCCATCCACCCCCACAGTGTCTACTGGGTAGTAAGGAGCTGCAAAGTTTGACAAATTATATAAATATATATCTTAAAGCAAAGCAGCTGTTCAGCTTCCTCCAGCAAAGCAAAGTAGCTCTGGGAGTTCAGCATTCCCATTGCTATATTCCCACACTTCAGTTCTCAGTATCGTCCTGACCTGCAGTCCTCTCTTCTAAGGGTTGGCTTTTACTGTTTGTTTCTTTTCTGGAGAAAAACATCAGTGATGCCCTACTTCAGAACAGGCAAGAAGGGCAGTTCTCCCTTTTCCATGATGACAGCAGGCACGTGATGGACATGGAAAGCAAGCTGCAGTTCTCCAAAGCATAATGATGTTGTTAATGTATTCCAGGCCAGCAGGAGACAAGCTGACCCTGCTTCAAGAGCGTATGAGACACTATAGCACATTAACATGCCCCTGTTGGCAAGTGTAAGGTGGATTTTATTAGCTTAGGCACTGTCCTGTGAGTATGTGCATCTACTTGTTGTCAAAGCTGCTGCACAGCCCCTGTCACGGGGAGCACAGGACAAGTTAACATAGAGCAATTTGTACCTCCTTGTGGTATCCAGATGCCCATCATTCCTCTGGAGTCTTACTTAGGAAAAAAGTAACTATCTAGCTGCACTGGTTGTGAAAAAACGTTCAGAAACAAGGGCTATGCAACCAACACAGAGATGCTTACAGGAGTCCATAAGGAATATGTAGTAGGATACTGTGATCTGCTTGGCTGTAAGTACTGAATAGCTCACAACCATCTAGTGATCTGAGCACAGATTCCTTGTTTCTGATTTGCCCCATCCCATGTTGGTATTCTTTTTATCCTTTCAAGGACAAATTATAGGCAGCAAGTAGCATATAGTCTATCCTGATGTATTTATAAAGCAGGTACTCTTTGCTTTAGAAAGTACAGGGAATGCATAGCAATAGGCAGTGATCTATACAGGTATAGTGGTCCAGCATGGCTTCGTTTTGTGCTGCTGTCATCAGCATATTTACACTACAGCCTGCTTGGAGTAACACTTTGTAACACTATGTATACAAGCTCAGTTTGACTACAGGATCTGGGCAACACAGTGAATAATTTCTTTGCCATTTCTGGTCTCAGTTTCCTCTGCATGCTCGAGTGTTCCTGGGGATTTGGCTCCACATTTTTTTGCAAGTTCTCTCTACCAAGGTTTTTTCAGGCTGCTCGTTTGGCTCCTTCCTGTTTGCTAGCTTTCTTTCAGCTTCAATGGGAGCCAAAGCTCCTGCTTACTAAGAATCATGTGTCTCTATACCTTCCTGGTTTTCTTAGTATTTTAGCTTTTAAAAGTCACTTTTGTTAGCTGGATTCTTTATTTTCCATGTAGGAATTTTCCATTCCCCTGACCCTGCTCATTTCTTCCTACCAACAAAGTAGGGCAGAATGGGTTTCACCAAGATTAGGCTTATGTTTTACTTTAGGCCAGGACTGTTTATGTGCTAAAAGTCTTTAACTATTGCCTTATTTGGAGTAGATATGCATGGGCTAGCATCCTTGTCTCCTAAATTCCAGGAATGTTTCTGGGAAAATGCAGTCTTGAGAACAAGTAGGTAGAAATTACTGAGAATTGTTACATGAAGTCATCACTTCTTCATTCACATGCTCCCATGCTCTTTACACCTAGTTAAATTCCAGTAATGCAGCATTCTCCAGAAACATTAAATGTCACAAAAGTGAGCCACTGTAAAGAAATCTAAGAGAAAGTAAAACAAATGTCTTGTATAAGTTAATGTAAACTATGTGGCATTTTGCTTCAGCAACTCATGTGAGCCAGAGTAGTTCTAAGTGCTTTAGATAAGGATTACGCTGTCTTCAGCCTGACCTGTGGCCACCCCTAGGTGGCTTTGGGAATGAATATGAGTTACTCACAGTGTTTAGGAGCCTGCCTTCTAATTTCTGCCATTGCTTGTTAAAGCAGTGTGAGATGTCTGTTTCTTTTCAGTTCTCTGGAGAGCAAGGGCAGATTCTTGCTCTTGGTGCCCTAGAATGGACATATTTGTAGGGTTCCTCAGCAGTGTATTTTGGCACAATAAGGACTTGAACTGGGTGGGACCTTGGTTTATATCTGCAAATCCACAGTTAGAAAAAAATAATATCTGTCCCAAAAATCTAATGAAAACTATACATTTCAGTGTTCTCAGTGAAACAAACTCTGGAAACTCATTTCAGTAAACATGAGATGTTTTGTTTCCATTTTGGTGGTAATCCTGTGTTCTCTAAAACTAAAACGTGAAGAGTTCTGTTGAAATGGCAGCTAGAAATGTTCCTTTTTAAAAAAGGTCAAAGCAATTCTTCAGCTATATCAAAATGTTTTTTATCTCCATAAGCGCCTTTTTGAAGCCATTACTTTGAAATTAATAAATTTCCACATAGCCATTTTTCCTTGATGAAATATCTCATTAGAAAATTTTTAACTGTCTTTACCTAGTATCTGAGGAAATGCCCCAGTAGTAGCTCATACTTTTTGGGCCTCTGGATGAAAGCTGTTTTCAGATCTCCCCACATTCTCCTCAGGTTTGCACTCCTGGTTCTTTCAGTGATGAGAATAAACTTGGTTTTTTTCATCAGGTTCAGATTTTGTTGTAGTTGTATGGTGGGTTGCTGGCAGTTTCATCCACTTTGGGCTGAGACCTACAAGGACCCCCGGTGGGGGTCCTCTGCACAAAGGGGCCAAGCATCTGTGTCAGACAAGCACAATCACAGGCCATGTGGACAACCAAGAAATTTCCTGTAAAGCAGCAAACACAGCCAGAAGCTGAGAAACAAGGTTGGCAGGGGTCTTAAGGCACTTTGATGGTGTGCAGAAGAAAAGCCAAGAATGACTGTTAAGCCAGGTACCAAAGTAGGAAAAAAGCTTAGCCCCGTGCACGAGAAAAAAGGGTGGAGTTAATTTGTAAATGGGTTGCCCAGTGAGCCCCTCAGCATCTGAGATGAGGATTTGAGGTGCAATCTGCAGAAGCAAAGAAGTGAGGCATGATGACATCCAGTTTGGAAAAGTACTGTGAGTCTTGATATTGAAGTCTCTTGGTGGAAAGGCAGAGAATAAAGAACAGTAAATTGGAACTGAGAATAGATATATGAAGATACTGGAAAAGTTGAAAATATATTTAGACAGATTGTTTTGTAATAGTCATGATATTAAGAGGTCAAGAAACTCTAGAAGAAACACAGTGATCTTACCATAATATTGCTAGGGTGGAATGCCAGGCCTCCAGGTCTCTCATTCCCTTATTTCCACATGATTAATTCTAATTCCTTTGATCAGCTGGAGAATCTCTAATAGATGATTCAATGTCCCATAGTATAATGGCATAAGTAATAATTGTATCTATAAATATTTCTCATATTTAATTGAATCTGGAAATTATGGACATGGCTTTTTAGATCTTTAAATTGGTACTTTTAAAATGTGCTGCAGATGTAACTTTAAATGTCTGGTTTGAAATTGCTTCATTATACAACTTCATTTTGGAAAGTAACACACAGAGAAATGGCAGATGAAATTAATGCACATGAAGAGTCACCCACATGTATACTGGTTCCCTATTTTACTTTCACTTTTCCAGTGTGCTGGTGAGGTAGTACCTTTGTTTTGATGGTCTTTGAAAGCTCATTAAGAACACTCATTAAACTTTGCAATACGCAAAGTATAGCTGCTGCTGTTACAGGCAGGGTACAGTTCAATAACCTCTTCAGGTGACAACAATTTGGTGGTAATCAGGTATAGTACTCCAGAGACTGAGCTACCAAAACATGATATAGATAAAAACAAACATAGGGATGTTTGGTGTCAGGCTGATATATTGTCTAGGCTGGCAAAACTATAATATTTTAAGATGCTGAGAGTAAAACTTCGTCATAACGGGATTGGAAACCAAAAGAAAAGTACTGACACTTCAGTGAGACGTGCAGATTGGTTAAGCATTATTCCCTTTCCTGCTGACTCTTTCCTGTTACATGAGTTCCATTATGCATTTATTCTTTCATCAAAGCCTACATTTTAACTACACTGTTTTCTGTCCCCTCCTTCTCTTTCCTGGGAGGAAATGTTTCAGGCCCTTCTCTAATCTCTGCCCAAACTTCCTGAATTTCCAGTAACTTGAGCCACATCACTGCTGCCAGCCTCCTCAGGTCCTTCCTGTGAGATTTGGCATCTGTTTCATGGGTCTGAAAATGTCTGCCTTGGGATAAAATGTTGCATTTCAATGTAATATGTTCTCATAAAGCACTTGGAAAACCACCAGCCAGCTTCAGCTCGACTGAGGGACGAAGCTTGTACAAAATTCTGTTAGAGTGAATTCCCTTGTGCCAGCGTGGAGGAAAAATCATGTTCATCCCTACATGAGGAATGTAAAACTTTCCATAAAATATTAGCTGGAAATGATCATCTCCAACTTTTCGTGCCCACAACAGACCCTTTCCTGTTTGCTTAATCTTGTCTCCCAGTCTACTGCTATTACTTGCTCATGAGGCATCTTCTCTTTTCCCCATGATGCTCACTCTGCTGTGGGAAATGCCCTCCTTTTGGTAGACTCTATCAATTTTTGGCTCATCCTGCAACTATGATGGCTCCTGTCTCTGCCATCCTTTCCCATCCCTGCTCCCTCCCTTCCCCGAATACGCTCAACAGCTCTTTATTTTCTCTATTCCACATTTGGTTCTCTGACTCAGGTATCAATTAAAAAACCTGCCACATATGAATGGGAGCAAAGCTGAGAACTCTATCAAAATGATTTTCTTAAACGCTGCTTGCTTCATCATCTGGAGGGTGTGATGAACCTTGGAAAGGTTTTGAAGGGTCCATGGAGGTTTGGGCAGTCCAGTGACCCAATGAGGAATTGAGGAGGCAAAGGCATTGGGAGATGCTGTCTACTGTAGCCTTGAAGGACTCAGTGGGACACTTGGGCTGGGCAAAGAAAAAGGCAGTCCCCTCCTCCATTTTCAACTCTTTGTTGTCAGAACAGGGAATTGAGTGAAATGGAGCCTTAAACAGGGATGTGGCTGGGTCCTACTCAGCGTTAGCTGGGCACACGGTTTGCTGAGAGTTTTCTAGCTGAACTATGAGAAAACTCCATTTCTGGTAGTAATGAATAGAAGCCTAAAACTTCAGTAAAGTTTTTATCTCTGATATAGCTATTCTGATATCTGGGGCAGGTATATCTCACAGAATAGTTGCTGGGGCTAGGTTTCAACTTTAAGCCAAAAGCGCCCAGAGCCTGAGGGCATGTGAGTCACCCAAGGAAGAGGGAGCTGTGGCAGAGCTGGGCTTGAGCAGTCCAGGAAGAGGTAATCACAGGAGAGCTGGTGTCTAAAGGGAGAAATGGTTTCCTCAGCCTTAACCAGAAAATCAGCTGGACTAGTGGTATGGTGCTACAAGCATTGTTTTGAATATTATCAGACCTTATCCAAGGATACAGTGAATAAAAGCTTCCTGTATTGTTGTGAATCAATGAGTTAGGATAAATAATTATTTGGATTTATTTGCAAGTGTAATAGTCATATTTAGTTACTGCTAACTAATTCCTTTTTCAGTTTGGACTGATAGGCACTTAACTTTTTAACAATTGTAATCAGACTTAGTTATAATGAAACTAACTTCTCTTAACTGTCAAAATAAATTTAAAATTTTGGATACTCAATGTGGCTTTTGAGGGGAATAAGAGATCATCAGGCTAACTTAACTTAGAAGTGCAACTGGGAAAATGAAAGCTTCCCACTTTACAGAGAATTCCAGTATTCAACATGTTTATTATTCGGGAATATTCTATTCCAGCTTCAGAACAATCCAAGTCTTCAATAAGAGATCAATTCCGTATTAAACCAGATTTTCCTGGCTGTTTGAATTATTGTTGGGGTTTCCAGTTATTAGACTGCATCTTCACATGACCTGTACTTTGAGATAGCCGTTCCTTAATATAGCATGTCAGTGTCAGAGAGGATCATGTTTCACCATGGAAGACATAATCAAGCAGAGAAGCCTGATTCATCCCAGATAGGCTAATCTAGCAAAATGAAGTATAACTTCAGTAAGAAATTCAGATGCCTGAATCTCATTGAAAGGCCTGTAGTGGCAAAGGTCAAAGGCCCATTTTTATGCATAAACTGTCTCAATTTTGGTGGAAGATCAGTTGAGAAATATGTAAAAATAAAGCAAACATAGACGGTGCCTCCGCATAATGTTCTCCTAACTTCCAATGCACTCCATGCATTTCAGCACGGGGACAATGCATGTCCGCGTATTGAAACAGGTGTGAGATTTTCTGAACTGAGTGTGGTTTCCATGTGGGTAGGAGTCATACAGGTCAATAACTCATGTGAAAAAGCACTTAATATAAGCTTTGTCTTATCTACCTCCTTCACTGCAAGCACATCTTCTGCAGGCAATGAATGAGAAATTCAGCTTAATATTGGACTGATTTAAAGAGAAATGTTTTGCCTCTTTCCTGTTGTTCAAAATATGCTGTGTTATTTCAAGTCAAACAGAACTAAAAACCTATTTTCATCGTTTTTTTTTTTCTTTTTTAATAAAGTTCAATTTTGTTCTGGGTGGGAACAGAAAGTCTGGTTTTGCAGAAATTGCATATTCTGAAAGAAAATCTCCCCTAGAGAAAAATCTTTAGCTGTCTCCCATCCTGCTCTTGGAAACACATCCAAAAAAGAGATGGTAGTGATTTTTCAATAACCAATGCTGAGCTTCAAACAATAAATCAGTAATCCTTTAGCAAGATTGAAGTAATTTTGTTCTTTGCTAGGCTGGTTTGTCACAAATTATTAGGAGGATTTATTTCCCTTTGGGACCAGGACACCGCTGCCATGACAACAGTTATTCACAAAACCAGATTCATCCCATGATATGTAAAATTATGGAAACTGTCTAGGATGTTGCTGAATATTATATCGTTTTTTCTTTTGTTAGTAATTTAACTTGGTGGGTGCGTAATAAGAACACCATTTGGAAGCTTTCAGATGTTTATTTTTAGACTTTTTGTCCTGTATGGAGGGTTTCTGACAGAAAGGTTCAGATCTAATACAAGACATGTTTTGCATGTGATAAGCCCTTTGTAACATGCAACAGCATTAGCAGAGGTAATTCATCCAGATTGGTTTACATGCATGACCATCATAGGTATTTTTTATGACTCAAAGTAATCTTTTACATTTTGGGCAGAACAGGAGCGTTAGCACAGTTCATTCACTACTGTATATATGTTCTCAGACTGTATGACAAATAGATACTGTTTCCTGGGCATTGCAAGGGGCTTTCAGCAGTAGAGAAGTTTGTTTTGAGCTCAGGAAACATTAAAACAGTTCCCATCCAAGTTTTCTTTTTATAGAAGAAATATTGCAAATTCCAGTGCAAGCCTGATTTCAGCTTGATGGTGGTTTTCTCAGCCCTTGCCATCAGATGTCTAAGTTGTCAATGCAGAATTTGCATGGTTCTCTTGCATTTAATCAGTTGTCCTCTTCCATTTAATAATTTTTTTTTTCAAAAAGGAAGAGTAAAAGTTGGTATTGTTGGTACTTTTTCTTAAGTAATTTAAAAAATAAAGCAAACCAAAAAAAAAAACCTTTCCCATTTCCAGAGTCTTTTATAAGAATTAACTGAACCTTCCAGTGACTTGTGCAGGGTGGACAATTTGGAGGAACTGAATCACAGATTTTGTACTCTCCAGTTTCCACATGTTGTCTGCCACAGTAATATGGAGAATCTTTAACTTTCTCCCTCCTCTACTCTGTATCAGGCTATCTGGGGTTTGAGCCGGTAGCTACGTGTAGGTTTGGGAGTAGTTATTTTGCTGGTGGTAACACATGTTCTGGAACATCAGGTCTTCCGTACTGATGAGGAGAAAGACTGAGCTGAGTATTTTTAAAACAAGGTGGTTTGGCCTTTGTGCTATCAGCTAGACCACATCCAAATCAAGCTAGTATTTGTGCTTTCTTGCTGCTCTGAAAATCTCCTAGTGGTACTTTGCAGGCTGGTTTTTGTTGCAAGACTGTGTTTATAAACTCCCTCTGGTTTTTGGATCAGCCCCAGTGCTATCGAATCTACAGTGGCCACCAACCCCTTGTCTTCTGTGAGTAGAGTCTGTCACATCCCTTCCTGAAGTGGCATCTTCTACTCAGTGGCAGTGACTACTGTGCTATTCCTGAAAGATACCTCTATGAGGATAGGTGGTCCCACTGATGTTGTTCTGGTGTGTGGTTTCCAAGAGCAGAAGATTGTTAAATCAAACTGGGACTTTGGACTGAAGAACAGTGATTCCTTTTAGACATTTCAGATTCATTTTAGACTGGGTGAAGCAGCAACAGACATGCCTGCCATTCCTTGTATCTAGTTAGTTCCTACTACTGTGTGCCCTTTGGACTTTGAGTTAGGATCCTTTCAAATTTTCATGTCTCCTTTGGTGTGCTAAGCACGTCTAAATCATGTAAGTCTTGTTTGACCTCCTCTGTCTCTGAAATTTCTTCTTTTTATCCTCCACTTTTTCTGGGTCCCTTTTTAACTTTCTAAATATATACCTTTTAGCTCTTCCAGGAAGATTCTTCTTCCCTCCTTCATCTGTCCCTTCCTGTTGTTATAGACAAGGCAGAGGAAATCTGGTTTCATAGATTCCAAGTTTTCTGTTTTTCTGTGTTGTGACCATCCTAATGCCAGCCATTAGGGCTGAGTCTCCCTCGTCTCCATTTTGTAGAAATTTGTATTCCTCAGTACTAAGTAGCAAAATTGAGTATGTCATGCTGTTGGCATTCAGTATTGAAATATCTTCCTTAAATCAACCAGATTTAATAAGTTTTTGTGAGATAAATTGCCCAATAGTTTTGGAGATTGTATAGAAATCGAAAGAAAAAGACCCTGGCTTTCATGTCCATGCTTAGACAGTATGATTCTTCCCATTTTTTCTTAAATGCTGGCTGTGTCCTCCCTTCTGCTTTCATGTATTTTGTGGGGTCATACTGACACTATATTAGTTTGGCATCTTCCATAATGCAGGGCTAGAATTCCTCTCAGTAAGTATTCCTGGACAGAAGTCTGTGGCTATGTAGTGTGGATGCCATTGAGAAACAGCCTCAAATCTGAGTTGCAATATTTTATTTTTTCTTTAAATTCTTAAAAACCTGTGTAAGGCTTCTGTCTCTCACCCATTTTCTTGTATAACTGTGCTTCTAAATGTGTCTGACAGGTTGTCTTAAAACTGATTTTGATCTAACCTCTCTGTATCCTGCCTCTGGATAACACAGCAATCCATCCTGCCTCTTATCCTTTACAATGCTGGTACAACACTGGCAGCAGCAAAGGTTAGTGTTGAGACTTGCCTTCTGAAGAGGACAAAGTTGGACATACTGCTGAGAGTAAAATTAACTAATATTAAATAAAATACCATCCCCTCCAAATATTGTGTGCATGTATGGCAGTATGCCTGTGTTCCCTTGCTGTATCTTTATCATTTTCCCCTTTTAGTTTGTATAGAAGGGGAAGAAAGGCTTATACTTAATTTGAATAGAAATGATTTTGTTACATTAGAAACTTTGGGAAAGTTCACATTTCTCAACCGCTTCTAGATATAGCTTAATTCTTTGCATGCTCAATTGCCATGAGAACTTGGGATGGGACATTTGATAAAGGTGTTCTGATTTCAAAATGCAAACTGTTTTTACCAAGTAGAATAGCAGCTTCTTCCTCTATCATAGTTTTTATAGTACATTAAGTTGTGAAACAGCTTTTTGTTTTCCTGCAATTGCTCTTTTTTTCCCTCTCACTTTTCATGATTTTTGGGAAAGTCTCAAATTGCCCACTATTACGCTATCCTATTTCAAGGATTTCTACTTTCTTATGCTGTGTTTTTGTTTGTGATTTTCCTCTCTGAATTCAGCACATTTGTGCAAAATAGCTATTTTTGAAAATGTGTGCTGTCTGTGTACTTGTTTTGTAAGTCAGCCAGTTTGAGAGAGAATTAACGTAAATGTTGAATCAGAGCTGAGAAACTGCAATTACAAGTACTTCTTCCCATTACCTATTTCTGGGAATTGTTTTTTCTTTTTTTAATCTACCAAGTAAAGCTATTCTAATACTTGTCTAAAATTTGACAGTCACTTAAATACAAATGCTGCTGAACACTTTAGTTGGGAAGATAGATTTATTAATCTCTAGATCTTTTTAAAAATGTTTTAATTGGATGGATTATTTTAAATTGTACTGCTTTCATGACACACTTCATAGCAACTGATTTCTTTATCAGTTCACACTGAAGAGCAGGTGCACAAGGGATACATTAACCAGATCATGTGTGTGTGGAAGACATGTATGGTTTTTTTAAGAGAAAATAAAGGCTTAAAAATGCTAGAGGAAATGTATTTATTTAATTCTCCAAAGTCTCAGCTCAGATTTCATTAAATATTTGGGTTGCTAAGATGCTGGTGGATATTGGATTTTGAAAGAGGAACATGGAAGATAGTCTGGGGGAAGCCCTTGCCCTAGACAGGCTATCTTCAGCCAATCAGCCTGACAGAATCAGATACAGCTTCAGAGCCCTCAGAGTAACAAGTGAAATGAATGAGTAAACTTTTCTAATAGAACAGCTTTTTCCTCTTGGTGTTGGGTTCCCAGCTGCCACCTCTGTGTTACATCGAAGTTACTAAACAGCACCTGTCAGCACAGCACTCTGCTGTGTGTGTCATGCTGAACTTTTTGTCAAACGGATATATAATAAGGAATTATTACTCTCAAGGTTACTAGATCAGCATGGAAGGATTTTTTTCTGATGCTGAATTTATGCCACTTGTATAGTTTCATAGTTCAAGAGTTGAATATAGAAACCTTGAAGAAATTCCATTTGGAGGTAATTTTTTGACTGTTGTCTTTTATGTATAACCCATTCTTGTTTTCATGAAACAGCTTTTTACTGCTACTTATTTCTCTGAAAGAAATACTGTTTTGCTTTGGAACATTAGAATTGTAAGGGGCCAAAATAGCATGAATAAATGAAGTCCAGGCAACTTTGCTTAAGAAGAAGAGATAAAAGAATCTAAAAGGTTGTTAGTCAACATGTAATTAGCATGTTCAGGATGCAGAAAAACTTACATTGAATACAAGGCATGTAGGACAAGAAGCCTCTCAGCTGAGCTGGCCACCTCCTTGTATTTTCATGACTTCAGACTTGGCCTAAGCAAGGTACAATACTGAATGGCTCCTGGATGACTTGCCAGGTGATTGCTTTTCTTCTACTCTGCCTTGGCTCAATGTACCTGTAGTTCATAGTCCTCCTAGCATAGTCCTGAGAATCAATGGTAAGGGGAACACGAGTATCTAGGACATGCAAAATTTCTCTATTAGGTGCTTCTTGGTCACTACAGATTACATTAAATACTTCTGTTCTACTGCAGGTGGTTGTAAGGGGTCAAAGGTTTAAATAAAAGGGCCAGGCATAGTACAGGCAAATCAAACTATTCCTTCTCTTTGAGCATGCATTGTTTGGGCTTCTCTTTCATCAGTCTGCTGCTCAATGAAGAACTCATACTTGTGGTACTAAATTTGATAGCTTAATTTCATGGCTTACAAAGGAGTGAGTTAAAAAAGCAAACATGGTTCCATTTAAGGTACTTTGCTGTTGGATGAATGTAATGAAGTGGAAGCTAATCCAATGAGGGATAGTGAAGTTATATTCTGAAACAGTCCCTGTTTAGCCTCTCAGTTTTTGTAGAATTTATTCATGACATAAGTGGAAAAACTTTAGCTTTAAACTTGAAACATTTTATGAGGTTTCACCTACTTAATGATACCGTCAGCTTCTGAGGGAGAAAAAATCTTAAATGTTCTCCAGTTTTAGTGGTGCAAGTGTATGGGTCACTGCTCCTTATACATGCTCAGTTTTGAGCTCACTGCAAAAAATTGGATTAGTCCAACTGATTCTAAAAGGTGCTTTTGTGGAATTTATTAAGAACTCCAGGAACAAATATAATCAATATTACTGTTTTTTTCTGCTGCTTCCTTTTTATATTTCTTTTACCTCTTTGTGCTTTCCCTCTTCTCTCCTGTCAGTGATCCTACCTGTTAACCACAAAAGTCTTGGCCGCCCTAAAGCTACACTGAGTACTGAATTCTCCATTTGATGATGGCCCGAAGTGGATGCTTACAGAAGGCAGCATGCACAGAACAATGCTTCCTCTGATATAGCAGCCCAGCTTCTCGTATGGTGATATGCATTGCAAATCTAACTAGTGGTTTGAATTCCAAATATCTGCTTTGTTTTGGGTTAATTCCAGGAATGCCCAAACAAGGAAAATAAAAAAGGAGTAGATTTTTCCAATTCTAAATATGAAAACTATCTCCACCTCTTGATAAGTAAAGCATTGTTGCTTTGCAGGCACCATGAGGAAGTCCTTTAAATATTGTGACTATCCTTTCACTTCATAGTGTACTTCAGTAAGATGTTATCCTCAGGAGGACACAGGCTTTTCCAATAAAAATGAACAACAAATATAAATTTTTTTAAATACTAAAATGTGAATTATGTTTGTGCTTCATGGGTTGCAGAATAACTTCCCAGGTGCTTCATGCAATTAGAGTGTGGAAAGCAGTAAGAACAACGAGGTCTTTATTTCTGTTGGATGAAAGTAAAGTTATCTGTTATACTATACCTATTAAAATATGGAATTTAATGCTGCTTATTATCTAGTATCTGAGCTCATGCCATTTTTTCAGCACTTGTATTTAGAATACAATTAAACTTATACAGCTTTGAGCTTTATTATACATATTTCTTCACAAGACTTGCAAGAAAACAGCTAAGATGGTCTCTGGATTAACAGCCCGATTAAATTATCTGTCTTCCAAACAGGTACAGGAACAACAATTGCTGAGACATGCTGCCATAGCAGTATGCCTGTAGTATCTCGCCAATGGAACACAATGTAATCATTTTACATGTGTTCTAAAATAGTTCTTATGTCATCTTTGTGGGCACATTTACTTGAAAACCAAGAAGATTCCTGCGAAGGGCATGAGTCTTTATAACGAATACCCACAGGTCTGGTTTTTTCTTTACAAATTTGTTAATAGTGGGCTTAAAAATTGGTCTTAAAATCAGTGCATGTTCTTAACTGTGCATGTTCTCATTATTCATGTACTTTTTTATGTCTCTGTAACTGCTTGGTTTGTCTGGACAAGTAGCATGGAGTATCTAAGCTTCATGATAAGCATGACTGCCCTCTATGTAAACCTGATATTTAAATTGGGGATGTTGATGATCAACTTTATCAAAGGATTCAGATGGCTAACCTCATAAGGAAGTAAAAGCTTCAGTGCCTAATTTCCAAGTTCTCTTTTTTTATGTCACTTTTAAGTCTGTCTGTCTCCAGCCCCCTCTCCCCCCTCAAGTATTTGGCAAAGAAACATATTTTAAAGGGGTTTGTAATTTTGTTTGGAGTTAATTTCTTTGTCTTCACTGCTCTTGAATGAAAACCAGTTGGTCTTTGTGCTGTCTAGCTAATTTGCATCAACTATAAAAAGAGAGGATGAGGAACTGTATTAAGTTATTCTACACATTTCTCAGAGGCCACCAAACAGCTTTTATTTGATAAAGGCTGTAAAAAACTATGCAGCATTAGACCCTAAAGCCAAGTGTTCTGTAACAGAATTGTCTTATTATGTGACTAATCATTTATCCATCTACTCTTGCACTAAAACCAAGCAACTCCCCCCTCCTCCACAAAAAAGAATGACAGTATAATTGCACAAGGAAGAAAGGGGTAGGAGTGGAACCAGTATATTTACACATACTAACATTTAATATTGATTTGCCTTTAGCTGATTGCTATCAGTTTATACATCCGAGTTGATATAGCATTTATGACATTTGCACACTTTACTAAATTATTATTCAAAGGAAATAGTTACTATTGGACTTTTGAAGGACAGTTAAGCTAAATGAAAATCATGGCTTGTTTTCCAAGATTCCTCATTTAATTTCTGCTTCATGTGAATATGGTAAACTTCCTCAGGCAGCTGGTAGCTAATGTCGTGGTATACATGAGGGAGAGCAGCCCTGATTTTTAATGAATGCCTCAGCATCAGAGGTTTAAGTCTACTGATGTTCCCCTTCTTTATCCAACCTGACATTGGTCACACAAAAAAAGTAAGCTGTAGGGCATAGTTTTCCTGGGGGAGAGGATGTGGAATAAGAAACTTGCATGTGGCTGTGGTTTGTGATGATGGTTTTCTGCTGCAGATGCAGGCTCTGGCCCAGTTTGCTGCTGGCTGGCATAAGGATTTCTCTGTGCCAGCAGGTGTGGCTCAGTAATTGCTGAAAGCAACAGGAAACCTCTGAAATGAGTGGCAAACCTATTTGTGGGAGAACCATTCAAATAGAGAAAGATAAATTTTAAGCATCTAAGTTAAAGTCCTTCTGAAGTAGTATTTTTGTACTTTAAAAGCAAAACTCAGTGAGTGGCATCAAATCCCTTTCTCCTCCACAGGAGAACTTTAGTGGTGGCAATAACTGCTGTTGGTTCTCCACTCTATTTTATCATTGTATCTTTGCCCTACTGTTGAGAGGCTGCTTAAGTGGAGCTACTTTCTTAACACTCCCAGTAAGTCCACATTTGTGATGATTTTGTGGACAAACTGGGATTGGGCGTGAGTTTGTGCTGTTAATACTTGCCCAAGGAAGCACTGTCAAGACCATACTTTCATTTTGCCATAGCTGCTGATAGTGGAGGATTAAGAAGTCCTCTAAATGGTTTCTACCACCTGAGGATTCATCATATTTTTCCTGTAAAGAAGGCAATAGTGTACTCAGCAGTAGGGGAGAACACATGACTCTTTGGGCACCTCCTCATGTACTTTTGGTGTTGAATGTATTTGACTGAGTGTTCTAACAAAATGGCAGAGAAGTAAATCCTGGTAGTATTTACTTCTGCTGAAAACAATGGATACTTCAGGAAAAGTAGGACCTCCAGCCTGATGTCTGTTTCATGCTCCTTTGACAAACAACCTGTAACTGACGCAAGCAATTAGACTTTACAGAGTGTTGAAATGAGAGCTGTTGTACCTCCACAGAACGGAGCATAAAGTTTCCAGGTAAAAATAAGTGTAGGTAAGGTAGCAAAGTGTTGGTAGGAGATAGCGTTTTTTTTTATTTGGTGAAATGAGAATTATTCAACTGTCTGCAGTTACAGTCACTCTGGTAAGGTCGGAAGAAAGTGCGGGCATTTCCCATTTCATTAAGAGATCTCTGCAGTAACAAAGTTAGCCTTGCTAACATAGATAAGAGGAGCAGATGAATGCCCTTTTTATTCCTAGAAGATTTTGTAGCTTTTATGAAAATTTCTTCTGTATCTCCGTTTTAGAGTTTACGTGTGTTACCAATTATTTTATGTAATGTGACTTTTCTGCTGTAATATAGAATAACCCAGTTAAACTAAGTGGATTCAGCATATGCAGGACTTGTCTGGCACAGTGCTTCAGTATATTTAATGTCATTGAGATGGCTTTCAACACTTGTTTAAAACCTATGCTCCTATCTCCTCTTGCATTCTTTTTTCCCTGTCTTTCATTAATTTTTTCACGCTTCGTATGTGGCCTTGCTAGCCTGTTGATTGCAGGCCTTATTTGTTTGATCAGTGTTTGATGCCTGAAGCACTGTAGTGTTTCTGTATCCATTAGATCAAGAGTATTAAATATTGTCTATGAATACTGATTGGAAATATGCAGTGTCAAGTACCCTCTTGACTTTTACAAAGCCTGCACTGCTGTTCCTGAATATTCACTGTGATAAGTATACCAGTCACTTGCTGTTTTCTTCAGCTTTTTGCCTTTGACTAACGTGTATGTTTTGCTACATTTAAGGAGTGTTCTGTGTTGATATCATTACCAGGGCTGTTTATTTCCAAAGTATGTGGAAAAAAGTATTGGTGGGGATTTACAAAACTAAAAAGTGAGATGAAATTTTCTGGTAAGTTAACTGCAATGCACCCTCATTTTGGCTACAATTATTTTGAAATGTTAATAAATAAGGATATAAAAGGTGTATTCCTTTAAAAAAATTTACATGGCAAGTCAATAGGAAGAATGAATGTGACTTTTTGTTAACTATAACATATGTCTGACATGACTTGCCCCATCAAAACGGGCTAGCAAGTCATTACACCTTCTTTATTCAGTTCCTGAACTTCCTACATTTATACTGGAAGATGTCTCAAAATCTTGACACTCTTTAAAATAAGTAACTGCTTTGTGGAAAAGACTAAAGAACCCCAAAGGATTCTTGGCTCATTGTTGGAACTTCCAAAAGTCATGGTTGGACACTGTTGCGCTTTCTGGAAATTGCAGTATTTATTTTTACCAGAGAAAACGTGGCTAGTTTTAAAGGTAATGGTGTGGGGGAGGCAGGGGAACTCAGGGAGGGAAAAATGCATGTCAGTTTCCAGGCTGCTAACATTCAAATAAATGACAAAGCGTGCAGAATAAACATTAATTTGGGGTCAGTAGAAATGTATTCTAGCATACAGAGTTTAGAAAGTTATTTGGAACATTTTAGCTTTCTTGTACGATGGTTTAAGTAAGTCAAGGTGAAGTATTTCACTTTTTGGAAAAGCCAGTGAGGAAGAGAATGGCACCAATTCAGACTCATTTCTCCTCTGTATGAGGAAGTCATCTTTCAGCCAATCTTTGCTGAGAAAATGGAGAAAACATTAAGCTGTCTGAAATCAGAAAAGGCCACAACTTTGAAAAGAAATGCTATTGATCCAGAAAATTAAGCTACAGTTGTATAGCTAACTAGTGTAGAGCTTTCCTTCTTGTTACCTGTTGTCCTACACAATTTCCAACTTACTTTCACACTGACTGGCTGGTTGCAGAGTGAGCTCTTGCTGCCAGTGTCTGCCTGCAGAAAAAAACACCTGTGTTAGAAAACAGCTTGCAAAAGAATGGTAAGTTTTGGAATTGATGGTAAAATGGGATTTGTTTGCCATGTCTACCTCCTGACCAAAATGACAAGGAGAATATTTTTATGGATTCTCCTGGTCACCATAGTTGAGACAAAGCAGTGTTTTGAGACAAACAGTATGCAATGATGCAAAATAAGTTGAGAATGAAAAGAAACCACAGAAGTCCATTTTGCCATGGTGCTTTAATGCTGGCTTTAATTTTTGTCACATATTTATAAGCAACTTGTCCTTATAATTTTAAAACCATTCAGGCATGGAGAAGAATAATGGAATTCTAAAAGATTGAAGATGACAAACTCTTACATGGCAACCACAAGCAACTGTTGAAAAACTGGATACTTGTAACCTTTGATCATTTTTAATGGTGACAACAGAGCGTCATATACAGAAAATAATTAGTATGAATCTTCTGCAGTCAGGTGCCCAGCATCTGAATTGCTCCTCTTTGCTGAAAAAGATGTTACCTTTCCTTAAACGATTGCATCAAGGAGAGTCTTAATTGAAATAAAATACATTATGTTTGTTATGACAAGAAGTTATTCGCGATTTCTCTTTTTTTCTCTTTTTGCTCAGGAAAAAAGAGCAGGTTTCCTTGCTTCTTCTTGGCTTCCTTGTCTGGCAGGTTTGGGCTAAAATATATCTATTAATGAGTGCAATATGCTAATCTTTTTATAACTTGGGTTGTTGTAATGGTTTACAAAAGAGATTTGGATGGACACAAAACCATTAAAATAAGGAGAAATTAGCTGTTTCATGAAGAAACATCTATTGTCAAACAAGATGTGCTGGAAATTGAAGGAAAATCTTTTAAAATGCCGTAGATGTATTGACTGTCCACCTGATAAATACAAAAGTAGCCTTCCTGATATATCTGAATAGTAAGAGTTACCCAGATAAATCTGTAAGTTTTTCACTTAAAACTTTAAAATGGCTTGTTCTTAGAAGACATTTCAGTAGCTTCTTTTTATGTTCTTTTCTATGTTGTTTTCTACTCAGTCTTTTTCCTCCTGTTTATTAATCCCTTGTGTTTTTCCATGTCAAGATAAAAAAAAAAACATAAGTGGAGAAAGAGAGAGAAGGAGGAAGAACAGGAGTAGAGAATCCAATCTCCTGGATAATTTCCAACGTTAAAAAGACTGGAAAGACCCTTAACTGGTCTAATGCGGCAACCCAGGCTGAGCAACCACAGAGCCCTGGTGGTGAAGATTTGGTAGGAACTGTGTGATTTCTTGCTTTCATTCTAGACTTGCTCCTCTGAGAGCTCCTGGACTCTTTGCTCTTCTCTATTGTGTTAGTATGTGCCTACTGTGATAAAATTTATGTGTGATGGGTACAGGGGATTCCAAATTTTGGAGAAAAAACCTAAGTATACCTAGTGTTGTATGCATCTAGAAAGTGCATGTGATTGAAATGGACTCACTTTCTCACTTGATGTTTCTGATAATTAGCTAACAGTTTTGGTGAATATCTGACTGATTAATTAATTGTTACATAGGGATAGTTCTCTGTTTGTGCCTGACTGGCTTGGTTATTATTCTCTAGATAGAAAGAGACCTAGTCAAGAATAGAAATACACCAGACGCTGTATTTTCTATATAAAACATAGTGTTTGATCAGTAGTTAGGATGACTCCCTAATGTCATTGTTTGGGCCTGGAATTTGTTTTAAAGCCTCTAATTTCTTTTTGTCTTGTTATATGAAGGTGAAGTAAAATGCATTGCTCCTAGTAGTATTCACCTCTGTAAGCATATTTGCTTACAGACTATACATCTCTCTCTATAAGTCCACTTAAAAGCCTAAACAACACCTTTTTGCATGTGAACTGGTCTATTATTAAGAGAAAAAGACATTTACTCCAAGGAATGGGAATAAATAACCAAAATAAAGGGAAGAGTGTGTTCTCTCTGCCTGTAACGAGGACTGTTTTGTAGGAATATGTTTATAAAAAGCAGTAATCCATTTCTCCTTAATCTGAAAATAGGTATGCATTTAGGATTATTCTTTTATATGGGCTTTAATACCAATTCTTAATATATTTCTTGAAGAAAAACTCTAAGAACTTGCAGAAATTTTCAGCTGCCTCCTATAGTAACTATCCCAGGCACCTAACCTAAGGTGAGGAAGAGGGTATGCTCTAGGTGAAATGACATACGGAGTCAGAGCAAAACACAGCTCTGTTAATGATTTATTTTCTGTGGTGTAGTATACTGGAAATCACTAAAAAATTTAAAGTTCTCTGTGCAGCCCCATGTACTGTCAAAGATAACCTTCTAGTGAGCTTCCTTGTCTTTAAGCTGAGTGGTCTGTAGAAGGCTACAGATGTCCTCCCTGGAACCCAGCTACACCAGCTGAAGACAGCCCTGCTGTGTTGCTCATCATCTTGTCGCCAATACTGTCTTACAAGTCCGTGTCTGAAAGAAGGGTTGTAAGACTACTTCTTATATTGCTTCAGGCAAAGTCAGCTGGGCAAGAATAAACACCTGATGAAGGTGGTTTGAGTTATCTTAATTGGCCTGGATCGTGTGAGTGCCTCATAACCCATACCTTCCACTGGAAAAGCCATTGGGAGTGTGTGTTAGATGGATGGTAAAAAAACAGTCGAGGGACAGGTAACACCTTCAGTTAGCACTGATATTTGCTAAGGTGGATGTTGATTCATTATGAAAAACTTAACATTTCTTTAGGTTGATAGCATTTTTGACCTGTGCCGTGTTCACATCTGGAAGGTATAGTCTGTAATTTATGCTTACAAGTGCCATTTTTGTGGTCTGCTTCAATATCCCCTTTAAATTGCACAAAAACGATACAGAAAACATGCTGAGGCAACAGGCAATAATAGCAAACAGTCCTTAACTTCTCCTACATTGCATTGTGTATTCTTGCTTATCAATTCTCCATCTGATTCTTTCTTCTTTTTTTTTTTTTTCCTGCTACTGTGTTGGTCCTGTGCTGACTCCTCAACTGTGTAACTAGGGTATTCACACTTTCAAGCTGCTTTTGAACACAGCCACATTCATGTCTCTGAAACGTGAGCATGCTACATGCACCTCTTACTGTGTTAGGTTTTTGGCATATCAAGCTTTTTTAGAAGCCCAGCCCAATGCTCTGATGGCTGTTGCTGTTCAGCATAACGTGTTTCAAACTCAGCTAGTATAGAGTTGTCCATGACTGAATTCCCCTTAAGAAATCTGATGGAGACTTGGGGAATGAAGGAAGCGGGATGGGGGTGAAGGCTGTTAAAAAAGGCTGTTAATACATAAAATGTACTCCTCAGTATATTGTCTGTCACTGAAATGTTTGGGGTATATATTTTGTTTGCAAATTCTCCACCTTATTACCAAGTATTTCCTGGGACAGTCTGACAATACTAGCAACTGCAACAATTTTTACAATGTTTTCAATATACGTTTGAAAGCAACAAGCACTTAATGCTGCTTAAATTGCTAGTTAAACCACGTTTCCTTCTTTTTGAAGTGGCAAGAAAAAAAGATACTGCTTGAGGGGACCCTTTTCTGACAATCACTGCCAGCCATGAGTCAGTCTTTTAATACCAGATGGAGCTGCCTTTATGCAATCCCATATGTCTATAGGTGAATGCAGAACTAACCAGAACTCCTGTCCTGCAGGCCTCAAGGCAGGTGCCAACCTGTCTGATGCAGTTGGTAGCCCTTTGGAAATGCTCTATCATGTGTGACAGCCATTTGCTTCATACAGGAGCGGTGGTATTTTCAAAAAATATTTCCCCTCTGAATTGTTTTATGCAGCTTCACTAGAAATTGGGGGGTGGGGGAAGAAAGCCAGTTCAGAGCTTACTTTAAGAGGGGGGGGAGAGGAGGTACCACTTTTCTCCTCCACCTTCCTATCTTTTAAGAAAAAGGAATTTAGAAAGCTCTGGCTGTCATTCTCTGTGCTTTTAGTGCAGAGTTGGGGTGGAAGTAAACACAGCTTTTCCACAGGGTAGAGAGGAATGGCTTTGTGATCTGAAATCGGTGGCTGAAATGACAAAGCACTATAATAGTTCTGTATCTGTCATGAGGAGTGTGGTGGGTTGACCCTGGCTGGATACCAGGTGCCCACCAAAACTGCTGTATCACTTCCTTCCTCTACTGGACAGTGGGAGAAACTATAACAAAATGCTCATGGGTCAAGGTGAGGACAGGGGGAGATCGCTCACCAATTACCATCACGGGCAAAACAGACTCGACTTGGGGAAATCAGTTTATTACCAATCAAATCAGAGAAAGATAATGAGAAATAAAACAAATTGTAAAGCACCTTCCCCTGATCTGGGTTCAGCTTCACTCCTGATATTCTCTACCTCCTCTCCCTAAGTAGTACAGAGGGATGGGGAATGATGGTTGTGGTCAGTCCATCACACATTGTCTCTGCCATTCCTTCCTTCCTCCTTGCTCCCTTCCCCTGCTCCAGCATGGGGACCCACCCACAACAGACAGTCCTCCCTCAGCTTCTCTAATGCAGGTCCTTCCCACAGGCTGCAGTTCTTCATTAACTGGTCCAGCACCAGTCCTTTCCACCGAGTGAAGTCCTTCGGGAACAGACTGCTCCATCGTGGGTCCCACATGGGCCACGGGCCCTGCCAGGAGCCTGCTCCAGTGTGGGATCTCCTCGGGGTCACAGCCTCCTTCGTGCATCCACCTGCTCCAGCATGGGGTCCCCCATGGGCTGCAGGGAGATATCTGCTCTGCGGTGGACCTTCACGGGCTGCAGGAGAACAGCCTGCCTCAATGCGGTCTTCACCACGGGCTGCAGGGGAATCTTTGCTCTGGTGCCTGCAGCATCTCCTCCCCCTCCATCTTCATGGACCTCAGTGTCTGTCGGGCTGTTGATCTTCCATATTCTCACTCCTCTCTCCCAGCTAATGGTAATAGTGCCCAGCCATCTTCTTTTCCTGCTTAAACATGTTACCCCAGAGGTGCCACCACCGTTGCTGATGGGCTCAGCCTTGGCCAGCAGCAGGTCCGTCTTGCAGCCGCCTGGCATTGGCTCTGCCGGACATGGGGGAAGTTTCTGGCAGCTTCTCACAGAGGCCACCCCTGCAGCTCCCTCACTGCCAAAACCTTGCCATGCAAACCCAATACAAGGAGACGAAATTCCTGTTATGAACTCAGTACTTCTTATTCAGATGGGACAGCTAGGTCTGTTTCTGTGTATCTCCAGGAGTCTAGGAAGAAGAAAATACACTTCTAGTTAAGGTGGCTACCTTCACTTTTCCTGGCTCAAGCCTAAATAATCTGTCTGCAGTATATAATTTTGTATTGTAACCAAGGTTGACGTTACTCTGAATATATTTTTATGCAAACCGTTTAACTTTGAGATTGTAAATACTATTATTTTTACAACAATTAACAGGGTAGTTGGACTATGGCAGACTAATGTAAAAAGCTGCTATCTAAAGTGACTTTAATATCCTAGGCCAAAGTTTGGATTTACTTGTGTGCTGTCTCGTTATGACTAAATCATGATGCAGTTTAATTTTGTGAGATTTTGTGCAAAAACTGCACATGTGAGCAAAGTAAAACAAGGAATTAATTCATCCCCATGGGCAGGCAGGTGTTCAGCCATCTCCAGGAGAGCAGGGCTCCATCATGTGTAATGGTTTGTTGGGAAGACAAATGCCATAACTCCAAACATCCCCCCTTTCCTTCTTCTTCTCCAGCTTTATACGCTGAACATGATGTCATATGTTCTGGAATGTCCCTCTGGTCAGTTTGGATCAGCTGTTCCAGCTGTGTCCCCTCCCAGCCTCTTGTCCCGCTGGCAGACCATGGGAAGCTGAAAAGTCCTTGACTAGTGTTAAGCACTACTTAGCAACAACTAAAACATCTCCACGCTACCAACACTTGTTTTTAGCACAAATCCAAAACCTAGCCCCATAGTAGCTACTATGAAGAAAATTAACTCTACCCCAGCTGAAACTAGGACAAGAGTTCAAGGAGTTCTTCCAAATATGCATAGATCTCTGAAAATATGATATGAGTTTCTACTTTCCATTTATAGGTGCAAAATTATGACATGAATTGGACTTGGGTGTTTTTATGGTGTAGGTGTCTTTTCACTACTCCTCAGCTGGTACATTCAAGAAAGAGCTATAAAGAGAGACACGTTTTAAGGGCGGACTTTCATGTCCTCTATAGCTGCCTATGTAGAGTGTGTGTGTATTTGTCAGTGTGAGTGTAAACAAATTGTATTAGCTGAATAAGTTGAAAGGAGACACTATTATAAAAGTTTTCAGGTTGTGTGCATGTACCTTGCCTTATCCAATAATTTTTAATACAATTGTTCCATCGTAGAGCTATTGAACTTGGCAAACCTTTCTTTTTTGGATAGTAACTCTTTGCTTATTTGATTCAAAATCAACAGAAGCTTTGTTATAAAAATAACGAAAAATCCATTTCCTGAATGAGTTTTAGATTTTTCACTGAAGTCTCCAATATTCGGTGTATTTTTGCTCACTTATTACTATGGCTCAGAAGCAGTCAGCAGCAAAAAGTTTTTCCTTGGGCCTTTCATACTTCTAACTTGGCAGAATGGGATATAGAACCTTTACTGTGGTGGTGAGTCAGATCAATAATATGCACACTTGAAAGAAAAGATGGCTTCTGCCATGTGAACTACAAATGTTTGTAAGTCCATGGATGGTTTTCAACATATTCACCTTTAACTGCATACAAAATCACAGGCTGGTGTGTGTTTGCTCAAAGCCCTGTCCAAACTGGCTTTGAATGCTTCCAGGGATGGGGCATCCACAGCTTCTATGGGCAACCTGTTCCAGTGCCTTACCACCCTCACAGTAAAGAATTTCTTCCTAATATCTAATCTAAACCTACTCTGCCTCAGTTTAAAACCATTACCCCTTGCCCTATCACTACACTCCCTGATAAAGAGTCCCTCTCCATCTTTTCTGTAGGATCCCTTTAAGTATTGGAAGGCTGCTATAAGGTCTCCCTGGAGCCTTCTCTTCTCTAGGCTGAAAAAAACAAACTCTCTCAGCCTTTCTTCATAAGAGAGGTGTTCCAGGCCCCTGATCATCTTCATGGCCCTCCTCTGGACTCGCTTGAGCAGGTCCATGTATTTCTTATGCTAAGGGTTCCAGAGCTGGACACAGCACTGCAGGTGGGCTCTCACCAGAGTGGAGTAGAGGGGCAGAATCACCTCCCTCAACCTGCTGGCCACGCTGCTTTTGATGCAGCCCAGGATTCAGTTGGCTTTCTGGGCTGTGAATGCACATTGCTGGCTCATATTCAGTGTTTCATCCACAGCAGCAGCTGAAGTGTGTAGTGTGTTGTCTTCTCCATATGCACTTTTAAAACCTACTGAGCCTGTAGTGATAGAACAAAAGATTGCAGGTATCGGTCTTTACTTCTACTGGGAACCTTTAACACACTTCAGAAATTATCTCCACAGGGTGTGTGTCTTTTTACATATAACCCTTCATTTTTACTAGGTGGAAATTGAAATTTAGTTTGAGCTGGAACTGCTCTGTATTTCTCGGTTGTCTATTTCAAGTTATCTTTTTCTTTTGACCACCCACAAGTCCTCTCTAGTGGTTTTTCTCCAGCAGCTCCCTGCTGCTCCAAGGCACTCCAGGCTGTTATGTAGCAGACAGATACCGACAGAGCGTGGGTGTAGAGCAGCAAGTGTGCTAATCAGCTGTGTGGCCCTTGTTATGTCAGAAGCACCCCTTGCCCCTGAATACACACCCTGAAGTGTACTAATGCAAAGAGAATATAGACTACTCGGTGTGAAGGCAAGGAAGAAGGGAACATCTGGAAACACCATAATGAGCAATGTACTTTACTAAAATAGGCTTCTGCCGAAAAAAAAACCACCAACCTGTCTAAGTAGAGTCTCTTGAGATATGCAGACTCTCTTCTTCCAGGGCTTTCTCTCGCATCAGACAGATAAAATGTTCAGAAAGCAAATGTGGCTTATATTAACATATTGTGTTTTTTTAAGTGTGAAAGAAGACTTGTTATCAGATAATCAGCCAATTCTCATACCAGAGATGTAATGAAGTTGGCATGATTTGCATCATATTGAGGATGTGTGATTAAAATTCTATTCTTATAAAGATTTGTTCCAGAGAATAGAAGCATGTATGTGATTGCTCAAAGTCCAGAACAAATCATCAGAAATGCACTGGTTCTGTTTCATAATTGAAGTGCCTATGTTCCTTTTTGCTTCCTTCAGAGACATGTCTTTTCAATTCACCCCAACTGTACACCTTATTTTCAATACGTTTTCCTGTTGCATAAGAGATAAAAATAGTGATTACAGAAATTTCAGAGGAATTTCTAGTTTGAGCAGGAATGGGTCAGGAAAAGATGATGTAATATACTGTAGTATAAAAATGTATCAGTTACTTTAGTACAACCTGATTCTATAGCTACAGAAGATCATTGCCATCTTAAAACGGCTTGCAGGCCGCACTGAAGTGAGTTGATGGTTTTACATTTCTGCTTTGCAGGTCTCTGTACTGAAAGCAGCAGTCTTGCAGCTATCTTTGTTAATTATTCAATGAAAGAAGAAGGAGTGAATACAGAAGTGTTGATCCACAGTCCCATGTGTACAACCGTACAGGTTTTCTTTTCACAGGTTTTGAATATATGGCGCCACTACAGTGAATCCAAACTTTTGATGGCATATTTTACATGGACTCTGAATAGGACGTTGGAGAGGATGAACATCTCTCAGGCATAGTTGGCATTCAGAGAACAAGAAAGCTAAACTTGTAATGTGGTTTTTGGCATGAGAGCTTCTGGATAGACCTCAAACAACCACAAAGGCAGATAAATGAACAACAACACAGGATATTCTGGAAAAGCATGGGATACTATTTTTGCCTAAGTGGTCTGATTGAATAAAGGAGGCTCGCTTTCCTTCAGATGAAATAAATACTAATGGAGCTGCTAGCAGCTCCATCCACCTTCTGCTTGAAGCTATGGAGCCATTCCCCACCAAAAAGCCTTTTTAAGCATCTCGGGTTTGTCCGCAGTCAAATTTAGCAGCATGTATCATCAATGGGACTGTGTGGGGAATGTTGCAGAAAGCTGCTAACGGCTGAACTGTGGCTGTTCCCCAAACGTCACACCACAGATAAACCGGAGCAGCCAAGTACATACATCAAAAAAACCTTCTTCTTTTTCAAAAGATACAGTATTAGGACTACATAATGCAGGTTGCCAGAAGCAAAGTTTCAGTGGTAGAGACTGCAATTGATAGGTGCAGCAGAGTTGCAAAGACTGTGTGGATAATGGCAGACTGTGCTGGCTTGGCTACTTCACTGCAATTTTTTTTTTTATTTTCATAATAAAAGATAAAGCCATTACACTGCATGCAGAACCCTCCAGAATAGTGAGTTTTGTTGGTTAAAAACCACAAAACTCCTCCCATACTTCTTGCAAGTTTTCTTGTAATAGAGATTGAAGATGGTAACTCCTACTTAACTGTACCTATGGCAACACTGGAACACAAGTGTTTGCCTGATGTATAAGTGATTCTCCGGGTTTAGCCTTGAATAGGCTTTCAAACTGTGAATGCAAGATCCCTGTTAGCCTATCCATCCAGGACACTAAAGTCTGGGGTACTTTGTACACTGTGATCTATATGTAATTTGTTTATCTTTTCTGTTGCTGCTTCAGTCCTAAGTGTTTCAAAGCATGAAAACGTAAAGTTACTACTGAGAAAGTAAAGGTGAAATAAAAGGTCAAACCTTTCAGTACAGTGGCAGGTAAACAGGGATTTTAGCTGCCACCTTTAAATTTGTGGTAGGTTTTTTTATGTTGTTAAGTACTCTGCTTCATGTCCTCTTTCACTCTCTTTTCTGAGACAGTTTCAGACTAGAAGGTATTTAAGGTGTTTTAGTTTCGACTGCTGCCACCTGTGCTTACGCTGCTCTACTGTCTTGCACTTCATGGTCAGACAGGTTAGTCGCCTGGATTTTGCACTGAAATGGAAGAAAAGCACTCACATGGACAGAGATTGGTCTTGGTGATTAAATGTCATATGATGTGAATCACCATCCAAAGAGCAGCTCATGCAGGGAGTTCAGTTTCCCTAAGGACAGCTGACTCACTTCTGATCCCCTGCTCATCAGAGAGCTGATTGAGAGCCAAGGCTGTTTGAACAGTCTGTGAGTTATGGCTAACGCTTGGACTGTAACAAGGAGGCTCTAACTAGGCATGCAAACCCAGCCTGTTCCCATGCGGCTCTGCTCAGCTGGCAGCCTGCTTGGCAGGCTTTTGCTGAGTGAATTGCAGTGAGCTGTTCGAAAAATGAAGGGATGTTGCATGGAACAGAGGGTTAAACGCTGACTGTGTATGAACTAGAAACTGTCTTCAGGTGTAGGCAGTAGAGTGGGAAGTGAGTAAACAGAAGCACTGGAATATATGCAATACTCAGACATTATGGGATGGAACCAGTCCATTATCTCAGCACAATTCATTTGCATCTTCACTCAGTTGACATACTTGGCTGCCTCTTCACTGAAAAGAGGATCATTTGGAGCTTGTATAAAGGAAAAATATGGACTTCAACTTCTATCTACACTTGCAGAAGCTCAAAAAGAATATTCAATGTATGCTTGATTATAATGCATGGTTTAAGGCCTGTTGCTAAAACCAGTGTAGGAGCAGAGAACCAGCCTGAAGTGTCAAAATAACCCCTAGCAGTCTCAGGAGCAAGGAAACTATTACCACTGCTGAGGACAGAGTGCAGCAAGGATGCCTGGGCTTAGCTGAGCGGTAGGGATGGAGTCATCTGGAAGTGACACAGTGTGGTTAGCTCTTTTGGCTGGGGTCATGTCCTCCTGTCCCCCTCCTTTAAAGACAGGCTAAAAGACATCTCACTATCTTGTAGGTGCTAAGAACAGTCAATTCAGCTTGCACGTTGGGCTTTGCATAGTTACATTTTGAACCAGGGGAAGACAGGAAAAATTACAATATATTGTCCTTGCTTCTTCAAGTAGGCTGGGAGGCAGACCTTCACTCAGCTATAACTGAGTGTTTCCACACTCTCTTGAGGGACTCTGCAATTGCATGTGATTGGGAGGTGAATAGAAATAAATGCCTTGTGCACTAAGGTTGAACATAGTTCATTTCCCTGTCTGAATCCGTTGGGCTGTACTTAACGTGTAAGGAACTTCTGTGTGCTGCAGGTTGCTCTGAGCAGTTATCTACCCAGGATTTAACTCGCTCACAGCATTATGGCAAAGTCACTGGGCTGGAATAGAATTTGTTGGCTCATGCTGCTGTCCCATGGCACAGTTAAATATACCTATATTTCTACTTAAGATAGAGGTTTTTCTAGGAGGCCATGGTGCTTCCAGTCAGCATATCCCACTACACTAACTCCCACACTGTTAAAGTTGTCCTAATATCAAATTGTTCTTATTGAAATAAATGGATTCAACTCAGTGCTCCGAAAGTGGTCACAGCCTTGCAAAGGAGACGTTCCACTATTTAAATTCCGTATATTTGAAATATTATCTGTGTTAAATATTGAGGAAGAGACTTGAAGTTACTTGTGAATCATTCACTGTTGTGAGTGGTGATTTCCTTTGTGAGCTTGAATTATGCAAAACTATAAAGAGCTTTCTTGCTTATGTCTATGAAATTTTGATGGATAATTTATTTCATCCATAGATCAGTGCTTGGGAGTCTGGCCTTTTATAAGTGGTATTTAGGGTCCAGATGAGCCAAGATAAAACATACAGGTACAAAAGGCAATCTTGTTATTCCTGCTGCACAAAACTGTTGAGTAAAGTGTCCCAGATATTGTTCTGCTATTTAGATGATCATGGTAATGTCAGTGGAACTGATTGTTGTGGAAACCAATTTCCTTCCATTCTTTTTCGGATACCACATTTGTCAATCAATTTACTAATTCAACTGAAAATTAATTTGAATTGACATATTCTGAATTCACTTAGGAGCCACAGTCATGTGCACAAAATGGTATTTTTAACCTGCAGTTGTCTTCAAGAACTGTCCAGACCTGTGCAAAGTCCTCAAATCTCTTTTTTTTTTTCCTTAAGTGAGCTAAATGGATTCACACATGGAAGCATTACTTTTGATGTCTGATTTTTCACTTTTGTTTCCACTCTTAATGATACCCTGTCTTAAAGGTATATGTATCTGCTGCTGTTCATACTAAAACTTTGTAGATGAAGGCTGCAGCAGAGACACCATTGCTCTGCTAGCTCTGCATTTCATTATATTTTAGATAGAAAAATGACTCATTAACAGCAAATGTTGCTTTTACTAGGCTGTGTAAACCAGAATATTTAAAACTATCCTTCTCTTTTAGTCTATCAGCAGATAAAATGTCAGATAATGAAATTAGTGCTATCATGTCTGTAGCATACCTTATTAACATTTAAAAGAAAATTACTTATTTAACTCTAGTAAATAAGAAAAAAAGTAATTGTAAAACAAAAACATGTTTTCTAGATTCCTGTCCATTCTATATTACATGTATTCTGCTTCTCTGTGGTTATTTCATGCAAGCAATTGGATCTTTCTTCAAGTACACCTGACAGAGAAGAGAAAAGTAACTTCAAAAAGCATAACTAGTTCCATTTCCCCAAGTGTGGTCTGCAAAACTGTTATACAAGTGCTACTTTGAAAACATCAGGTTTTTTTACAATGCAGTTTAAGTAACCCCCCTGTCCCGCCCCGCCCTGTACACTCTGCTTTTCTGTATGTTATGTTTTTTAGTAAGGTACAAACCTAGTCTAAAAGAAGATGATCTCCTTAGCTGTCTTCTTGGTCCATTTGTCAAATGGAAGAAGTGGTACAGCATTTTAGAGCACTAATATCATTGCCAGACTTGTTACTGTGTTTGATGCATAGAAAAGCTATACTGGAAGGAATACTGAGTTGTATTAAAAAAATCTGAATCTCAGCTGGATGTCTGGTTCAGAACTCTGAAAATACCCTATGCCCATTTTTTGGAAGTAACTAGTATCCCAGGAGACAAGGTCCTTCATCAACAGAGTCCCACAGATACCTACAGACTGAGCTAAGCAATTCCTGAAACTTCAAACAGTGCTTATTCCTGCAAAACCTATTGAAATCAATGGAAGGCAGATGCCTTGAAGTTTTCAAAGCTCTCACTCGGTAATTTTTGCGACTAGTAAGTCTCTGAATATCTTTGATATAAAGTTTTGGTCTTTTTTCCCTGATGTATATGAACAAGAACCAAGAACCGATGAAGTCTTTATATAATAATGGAGAAAGAAATTGGAAATCTGAGGTAACAAATTTTTTTTAAAGGGGAACTTTTTTAAGAGATGTAATAAAATTAGATGGTATTAAAATTGTGGTATTAGTGGACATTTAACAAAACCATCAGAGAAATAACTGATTTTTGGAAATGTTTATTACACAGCTACTTAAAGGCACTTTCTAAAACGCCAGTGTTCTTTAAGGTCACTAATTACTTCCAAGTGTGGTGTCATGATTCATAGCAACTTGAGTAATGGTGTGTGAAAAAAGACTTTGTTTATATACATGGAGATAGGTGATAAGAGATAGTTCTTATTTCTAGACCAATGATACCTAAAATGTGCTTGGCTTTTTCAGTTGTCAGAGAAAATAACTTCTCATCTTTATTTTTACTAGAAAACCAACTGCACACTGACCAAAAGGGAATAGTGTTTGATCCGCATTTTAAGGGGCTGGGGTGTATGTGTGTTATTTTTGCAGAAGTTTTGTTTTTAACATCAAACAAATGCATAT
The DNA here is from genome assembly GCF_949628215.1 of Phalacrocorax aristotelis. Classification (NCBI taxonomy): domain Eukaryota; kingdom Metazoa; phylum Chordata; class Aves; order Suliformes; family Phalacrocoracidae; genus Phalacrocorax; species Phalacrocorax aristotelis. The sequence continues at coordinate 60,725,202 of NC_134311.1, forward strand.
GAAAATAGAGCAAAATTTTAATGCATTCTGTTTTAATGGAAACCCATCAAAAGCTCTGGCTAGCAGTACTCAGATTTGTAAGGGACCAGTGTTACTGGGGGGGAGGTTAGTTTTCCTGTGTTTAAATGTAACGCAATCTTCCTGTGTGTAAGCATAACCAACTGGGTAGTGAAAACCACACATCATTTTAAACCTGTCTGATGCTGAAGCCCAGGTTAGACATCCAATCTTCCCACACAGCTGGAGAAATGTAAGATGCTAACTTCACAGATAGTCACTTGATGTTAGCCGTAGAAATAAAGCCGGTTGAGGGCTCATCTGCCCCATCCCACCTTAGCCAACTTTTTCCCATGCAGCAATTTGCTGTCCTGTCAGCTGCACCAAGAGACCAGGCTGCAAACCAAAAGCACTGCAGTGATGTGGATTAAAGCAGCCCTCTACAAAAACATGTAGTAGGGAGAGGCATCTTTGCTTCCTTCAGTGATCTAGTTTGAAATGTTGTCATGATGGCTATGGCTCTGTTGTGTTAATATAGCTGTGTGGAGGCAAACCCCAGTGACACACAGCTGGAATAGTAGGGATAGGAGAGTTTTAAACTTCCTTTGCTAAGTGTCTGGTACCTCTACCCTCAGATAGTCTATATTGTTCACTGGAAGAGCCAGTGGCTATATATGTGCCTTACATCACTCAGTTATAACCCTCAGTCAGATACATGACGTAAAATGGTGTGAATACTCTCTCTCTGTGCTACTATCTTTTTCGTTACAGGAATAAGCTATATACAATAACATAGGAAATGGGGAATTTGTAATGCAAAACTTGTTCCCCATTAATTTCTAGGCTTTGTGAAGACTATTCTAGAACACCTTAAAATGGAAATAATTCATTAGATAGAAGTAATAGTGATATGTACTTTTGCTTTTCTCCAGTTTACAATGTAAGAATTTCCTTTCTTGCCTATTTTGGCATAATTGTTCTATGGTAAAGTAAAAAGGTTTTGAAAATGCTAGATATTTTGAAAACCTCAAACGAATTGTTACACATACTTTTGGAATATATAAAAGATAAGTTGGGAGATATACTATTAATAAAAGGGATTAGTTTTGTCAAGGAAAGACTTGATCTGTCATTAGCTGCCCCAGTGCTTAACTCAGCTTAACTCTGCTCATGTTCTTCAATTCACCCAGGGAATGCAACGTACCTTAGACATGATTATGCTAAACCTATTCTGCTCACAGATTCCTATCCTTACAAAGAAGAATGAATAAAGAATTAAACGGAAAGCTTCTGGAATCATAGCATTGATTTTCACAGAAAAACGAATATAATATATATCTTCATATTTAAAATATCCCAATTTTTCTAAGAGGGAAACAAAAAAGGTTATAGTATTGTTAGATAGCAGTCTTCTCACAAACTAAACAAAGTATTAAATTGTTTAGATTCTGTAAAAAAGACAGAAAATGGGAGATAAACCTTCAATAATAGAGAAGCCCTCTTTTTTCTTTTCAAGTGTCACTGTAATATATGTTGATAGAAATCTCTCTTCTCTTGCTAGCACAAACAGATTTAGATTTCTGTCTTCCTGCATAATTGTTTATTAAGGGATTCCCATTTAATCACTTTCGACATCTAATAAGGAATTAAAGGAATTGTGAAGATATTGCTGGTTTTATCCAATTCCACCATTTTTCACTTAAACATGGAACTGGCTTTGATAACTTAACAGGTGCATTTGCATTTGGCATTATTCACTGCTGGTTTACTATGCTATTTATGAGGGATTCCAATGAAAATGATTGCAAATTCAATTACAACTCAAACGTTTTCATTTCTGGCTGAACTTGTCTTTGCTTTTTGTTGATGTGTAGCGATTGCTGCTGCATTGTCTAGACTTAATTTATATTTTAGTTGAGTTTTAAAGCTTCTTAACAGATGATGATGTACCAAGAGATTATGCAACCATTTAAGTAATGGAGAGAAAAACACTTTTTATAATTTGTTTTAATATGGGAGACTCAGCCATAAGGAAAAATATGTTGCCAATAGAACAGAAGTTTAACTTTGATAGTATTTTGACACGAAACAGACTATACTAGAAGAATCATAGGAACCAGATGGTAAAAGTGATATTTCCCATAACTGCCAGCATTAGAAATCCAAGCACTAGCACCAGCTATATAGCTACAGGATATACTTATTTTGAAGTCAGCTGAATTGCAAATGGAAAGGTAGTTTGTGTATTTAAATTTCCTTTTAAAATTAAAATTCCACTTATATTATTCTTTCTGAAATTTTAGTGTTGCATCTGCCAGAGATACAAATTAGCAATCTTCAAGTTGCCTAAAAGAGAATTTTTTTTCCTCTCTTTCCTTCATGGCATACTGATAGGTAACTGAAAACAGAAGTTTTGATGTTCAGTTCATAGTTCTACAGGGGTTTCTTTTACGGGGAGAGTATGGGAAGAACATCAAGAAGTCTTTGCTGATAGCAAGTTTGTATTTGTTCCCTTTTGGTAAGTGACTAATTGTTTTGTACTTAAGTAAAAAGGAGTTAATACCAAGCAAGATTATTTAAAAGAGAAAATGTATTTTGTTTTCCTAGAATTCATGACTCAGAATGTGAATACTGCATGCATTTGTAGGAGAACTCTCATTCTGACAATGTTCTCATTTCAATTAACTGCCACTTTATCTACTCAAATATGAACCAGACTAATGTGATCTAAGATTAGAGAAGTGCTTGATGCACTTTAGAAAGTTTAATAATTCCAAATGAATGAAAAGCCTAAAGGAAATTGTAATACTTGAAATAGAGCTCTGAAATATTATAGGGCCTACTTTCTCTCATGCTTTAAAGTTACTGTTCCCATAATTTCACGGAATCATTTTCGTGGCACTCTCTTTTAAGCATTGTATTTGGACTTCTTAAGGTGGTGATCTAATACTTTTGAATCATCATGCTGTGTGTGATGTGGATTTGATAAATTTGAAGACAAAATTATTTCAGCATAGACAATGAAGTCAGGAATAATTCAAGGACCTTTTGAAATCAGTTATAGTTTTGCCTGTTTGTTGAATAGATTAAACTTTACTCATGATTTACTAGTGATATGTTGGGGGGGGAGAGGGGCGGCAGGAAAGATAAGATTTATTTATTTATCTATCTATCTATTTATTTACTTATTCCTTGTCAGTGTAAACCTCTGCAATGTATCTCCTGTATATTTAAGTATAGCCTACCGCAATTTCTGGAACTTCTAATTTAGTCCTTCCAAACAAATGAGAAGCCTTAAATTTTAATGTAATTTTGGAAAATAAGCTCATCTGATTATAATAGTCCTATGAAAACCATTTAAGCAGAGTATGTATTAAAAATCATTGTAAAATATGGTGTATTTTTATACTTTAGTTAAGGACCAGTGGTTCTGAAATGGAAAGTAAAGTAACTTGCACCAATACAGCTTCAGTGTTTTGAGGCATTTTACAAACTTATCAAGATAACAAATTTATTCTTGTGCTCACATTTTTTAAATTGAAGTACAGAGAAAATCTGTCTTTCTGTTGCACTCCATCTAAGAAAGGAATGCCAGGAATTTAATTCAGTTTCCTAAAATCCAGCTTTCACTACAGCAACAAGGCAAGCTTCTTTCTAATTTTACAGCTGAAGTAGTTGCTAAGCCATCCTAAACTCATGGGCAGAGTCTGATTCAGTTCTGTTGTTTTAATGAGATGCTGCTTGCAATAGAACATAAGAAAAATCAGCAGCAACATGATCAGCATTTTGTAATTTCCTCACTCATTTATCTTCTAAAGCAGTGTAACTGCATTAGAAAGGTAAAATTAAGATGAATATTTCCTTTCACTTTGTTCCTTCCTAGCTCAGCTAACGCTCTTATGTAGATGTTATTTGTTTGCGTGATCTAAATCAGATCTCGTTCAATATATAGAATATTTGCTAAAAGGAAAAACATATGCTTTAGTGAAGTGAAGCTAGAGTCAAAAGTGCTGCTTTTGACAGTTAGCTGCTTGGTTGTACTATTCCTGACAAATGGATGTTCTGTTTGAGGCGTCTCTCTAATCTGTTCTTGAAGCTGCATCTTTTCTCCTAGTCGCTGCCTTCTGTTGTCTTAGGATTTTACCTGATGCAAGCCATATCCTTCTGCCTGGGCCAAGACAAACTCCTCAGCTGTCAGGTGGTAGTTTGTTCCTCAAATCCTACTGTTCTGCTCATAAGACCATGCAAAGTTAAGTTATTGTCTTTGGCAGTAGGAGCTGCTTTCCAGAGGAACATTTTAGTTTGCTCTTGTTGGTCTCCTGGTACACACTTAGAGTTTTTAGAGAAACAAGTCTTGCTAAGAGCTCTTACAGAGTGGATTTCAGAGCCATTAATAACAACAAATCTTACTGCAATTTCAAGCACATTTACTTGCCTAATGAGTCATAGGGTTCATAACCCTATGAATATAAGGGTTATTGTGAAGGTAGGTCTGGAGTTGATAAATTATTTGCATTTATTGATTAAAAGTTGCACCTCTACAGTGACTAGAAGCTTGTAGCCATACCTAGATAATACTGGTGCTGTCTTTACTAAAAGATAAAGACATGCACATTATATTTGCAATGTGTTGTATATAAACAGCATATTCTGAAGACTAGAAGGGACCATTAGTATCATATAAACAAATCCTCATAACACAATCTCCAGGAGTCCACAATAAGTCTTGTACTGCACCCACAACATACAGAAAATCATCCAACCTGCAGTAAAAACTTCAATGAATGTAAAATCAAATGTGTCCCTTAATAAATATTCCAGTGGTTACTTAACCTTCTTATAGTTATTACTTGTAGTTTGAATTTGTGTAATGTCCGTTCGATCCTTCAGCTGGTTAGATTCTTTAACATTATCTCTAAACATAGATTCAGTGGCTACACCCTTATGTTAAGCAAGTATGATGTGAAGATTGCAGTAGGGTTAAAAATTAAGTAAGGAACAAAGGAATCAATTGGTAGTCAGCTCAGGCACACTGCATCACAGCAGTGCTTTGTGCTTAAGTGGTCTGCTTAAATTTAAACACTTTTCTCTGCCTTAAAAATGGTGCTGACTTGCTGATGAGTATCTATTTAGATTCAGGGAGTCACTTCTTCCCATTCTCCCTAATCTGAGAAGATTTCTTTGAGTACCACTTAGGTCTCCCAACAGATATATAGCACAGGAATGCAAATTTGGTTTGGAATATCAAGTGTACAGTTAAATTATATAGTCTATGCATAGCTGACCAGAATGAACCTCCTTTTCACCCTTTGTCAGTCTGAAGTTGATACTCAAGATAGTGAGTGCCTCCAGCTAGTGCTTTTGGAAATCATTGAGTAGGTAGGTCTGTGCAAACTCTCATACAAGACAGCCTGAAACTCCTGTGTTACAATCTGCAGTATTCCTGCTGGTCCAGTCCGGGGCTCCTTTGAACAGAAAGTACAAACTGTGTGGTGGTTTTCTGATATGCACAAATGTTAATCAGTGATTGGGTTAAGTGATATCATTTGTCTTTCCAAATATCCAGTGACTTTTGCGTTGCCTACTCTGAAGAATCTTAACTATTAGCAATTGGAATACAGTTTACTAACTCACATTTAAGTATGATGCATTTGCCAGCTTGTGTAGCACACCACAAATAAAGAAAGCATTTACTAATGTTCTGCACTTTCACCCCAAAATAAAAGGTCCAGAAACTATAAATGTTTTCTTTAGTAAAAAGGAAGAAATTTTTTTTATGATGAGGGTGGTGAAACACTGGAGCAAGTTGCCCAGTGAGGCTGTAGATGCCTCATCCCTGGAAACATTCAAGGTCAGGCTAGATGGGGCTCTGAGCATCCTGATCTAGTCGAAGATGTCCCTGCTCGCTGGAGGGGGTTGGACTAGATGACCTCTAAAGGTCCCTTCCAACCAGACCATTCTGTGATTCTTTGAACATGGTTCCTAAATATGGATTAATAAATGAGGGGAAGTTTTAAAAATTTCAGTAAAAAAAACTTATACTGATTCAGAAAGTGGAGACTGAGCTTCAGGAAAAAAGGCAGCAGGAAGCCTCAACAATCACTTCCTTTCTTGTTTCACATGTTGTTGGTTTGGTTTGGTTTTACCACCTTGCTTAGCTATTAGACCTGGTACTTCTGCGGTAACTGGTCCAGCCCGATACAAATGTGCTTCCATAGAAAAACAACAAGGTGTTCAGATACTCCAAATTCATAAATAAAAGTTAAATAGTTCATAAGCGTTTTTTCTTTGAAAAGGAGCTGCATGAAAAGCATGGGTAATCATGGATGAAGGTATTTCAAAGAGAAGGGTTTCTTACTTTACCTTGGGACACAATAATTTTTGCTTTTAGAAGGCTGGTCTGGGAACAGTGCTCTAATTCCATATGTTATCCTCTTAGTTAAATTATTAACTGGCAGGTTGTCTGTCCTCTACCTTCCTCTTTTGCCTGTTGCTGTTTCAGGCAGACTTCTCAATTCTTTCACCTACTTACTTGAGTTTTACTCAAATAGCAAAGGCATTAGGACTAAAGCTATTTGTTCAGCCAAAAATGAATGTCTTTTTATATCTTCGTAAGCTATTTGACAAATCCTCACTTCTGGGATGCCAGGCCATTTATGGCCTTGGCTTAAAATGCTACATTTCTGTAAATGAATTGAAGACAGCATGGACAAATGATACAGCAGAAAACCTGTCAGTTTTTCTTGGTTGTAGATGCTGCCCCTTTTCCCACAGTCCCCAGCTTTTCATTTTTTTCCCCCAGTGTTTCCCTGAAAAGGCATGGGTTCGCTGTGCTAGTATCTGGGGCATTTGATCATTCCATACAGAATCATATATTTAAAATCCAACATGATAAGTGGATTCTTATTGAAGTTTTGAGTAATCATTACTCTGAGCTGAAACTACCATTTGTTTTGCAATATCGAATAAACCAGTTGGCTTCTTTACCAAGGAATTACATTGCAGATTAACATACTATCAATGCTAACACTGGTATTATAATAATGGGTAAAGACCTGGGAGCAATCTAGACACTAAAAATGGATTATATTAGGCACTAGGGGAGGCCAGGGTGTTTCCTTAAATTATGTTTTTAAATACTGATAAAACTGTAGCTGTGTATGCTTCCAATTTACAGGTGATAGTGTCCAATGTAGAATGAAGGCCAGGTAATGCTAACCATGTCTTGTCTGTGCTTATCTAGGAGTATACTGAAGTTATTGATTGAGACCACTGGGGATTTTTTAATGCAGAGTTTATCAAATATTATTTATTTCTCAGATTTTAATGGAAATAATAGAAATGGTATCTTTCTAGTCTCAAAAATCCATGGTAAAGCATAGTGGAGTTATATTAATAATTAGTCAGCTGATTTATCTTTGTATGGGGAACTCAGGGATTTAAATCAGAATTTCCAGTTTATTTGGATGATGTGAGAGTTTATTTTAGCTGTGCAGTGAATATTCTCAATTTAGTTATATATTTTATTTATTCTAATAAAGGAAGAATAATAGGTACGACATTTCTTAACTGAGATGTAGCTTGTATAAAGGACAACTGTGCTATCTTAACAAGTTTTGTAACCATTCTAGGTGGTATCTAAGCAATTTGGCAATGTCTGGTTCACTGCATATAAAGGCTTTTAGTGCTGTGTGGCCAGAGGTAATCCTATCATTTTAGGAACAGTCTTAAATTGGAAAATGTTGCAGGCCTTTATAATGTCATCCTTTCAGAGTAAGTCTTAAATGGAAGGCAGAGAATGAATACCTACACAGCTGCTGCTACATGTTTATTTCCAAAGTAGCTTTTTAAAAACTGTCAATGTTCTCAGCCTGGAGAAGAGCAGGCTGAGCAGATCTCATTGTGATCTACAGATTTCTCACAAGGGGAGGAGGAGGGGCAGGTGCTGATCTCTTCTCTATGGTGGCCGATGACAGGACCCAAGGGAATGGCAGAAAGATGTGCCAGGGGAGGTTTAGGTTGGGTATTAGGAAAAGGTTCTTCTCCCAGACAGCGGTGGAGCACTAGAACAGGCTTCCCAGGGAGGCAGTCACGGCACCAAGCCTGACGATATTCAAGAAGCGCTTGGACAGTGCCCTCAGAGACATGGTGTGAATTTGGGGTTGTCCTGTGCAGGGACAGGAGTTGGACTCAATGATCCTGTTGGGTCATTTCCAGCTCAGCACATTCTATGGTTCTATGATTCTATGAATGCCTTAAGAATTCACATTGTGTTTTGAGTTTAAGGTGTTCTTTAGTTGATGTACTGTCAATCACAGAATCATAGAATCATTTAGGTTGCAAAAGGCCTTTAAGACCATCAAGTCCAACTGTAAACCTATCACTGCCAAGTCCACCGCTAAACCACCTCCCTAAGCACTACATTGACACATCTTTTAAAATACCTCCAGGGATGGTGACTCCACCACTTCCCTGGGCAGCCTGCTCTAATTCTTGACAACCCTTTTGATGAAGAAATTTTTCATAATATCCAATCTAAACCTCTGCTGGCACAAGCTGAGTCCTTTTCCTCTCATCTTATCGCTTGTTACTTGGGAGAAGAGACTGATACCCACCTTTCAGGGAGTTGTAGAGAGCAATAAGATCTCTCCTCAGTCTCCTTTTCTCCAGACTAAACAACCCCAGTTCCCTCAACCTCTCCTCATAAGACCTGCTCTCCAGACCCTTCACCAGCTTCATTGCCCTTCTCTGGACACGCTCCAGCAACTCGATGTCCTTCTTGTAGTGAGGGGCCCAAAACTGAACAAACACAGTATTCAAGGTGCAGCCTCACCAGTGCCGAGTACAGGGGCACGATCACTTCCCTACTCCTGCTGGCCACACTATTCCTGATACAAGCCAGGGTGCTGTTGGCCTTCTTGGTCACCTGGGCATACTGCTGGCTCATATATTCCCCAGGTCTTCTTCCACCAGGCAGCTTTCCAGCCACTCTTCCCCAAGCCTGTAGTGCTGTTAGGACCCAAGTGTGGGACCCAACACTTAGCCTTAGTATACACTTAGTATATTCTGATACTGTTTGGAAGTCATCTTATTTTTCTCAGCTGAAAACTCAATTGCCTTTTAAATGATTTTATAGTTGGCATTAGATGTTCCGTGAAGCACAGGAATGAAAATGAGTACAAACATTTCATGCTTTAATGGTTGCAGCAGCAGTCTGTGCAGTGGACTAGAGATTCAAAAATAACCTGTGACTAATCATTTTGTGACCACATCGTGACTCTGAGATCCCCAGTGAGACTGTTTATGAGATACATATGTCAGGGTCTTGCTGGTTTACAAAGTGATGATTTGTGATTTTTTTCTATATGCATAGTTGTGTGCCCTGTTTTTTATTGGTGAAAAGTGGCCCTGAAAGTGTCAGGAAGGACTGCGGGGAGCAGTGCGGTGAACCCCTCACTGTGGAACTACACAGAGGCATGGGAATAAAGAAGGGGAAAGTACAGTAGCTCCTGTGACCCTTCCCTTTCTCTTTATCTCTGCCAAACACATCGCATTTTTGGGGACAAAGGAGGTGAACAGAAACCTGTAAGGCTTGTAGTGAAAATATACTATGCTTTGTTGTTTTTTAAAGAGTCCTTTTGATTTTTAGTAAACATGTTTTAAACTGCTCTGTGATTACACATCAAGTCAGAGTTCTTCAGTTTCACACGAATAGAATTAAAACATTTTTCTTTAATTAATCAGCCACTTGCTTTTTTTCCTGTGTATTGTGACAGCACACTGAAGAAAAATTAGAAAAATGTGATAGAGTTCAGTTAGGCAGGACACTTCCAAAAATGATGTACCCTTTATACTGAGTATTGCCCTTTAAAATATTTATGCCTGATATAAAAGCTTGCTGCTTAAAACCTTCTAATAAATGACAATTTTCATGCTAGTGATGCCAGTTAATTTTTGTTTTTTTTTTTTTTTTTTCTTAGGAGGTCGTGTTGTTGTATGATTTGAGTTTTTCAGTTTGAACCTGTCAAAGCTAAATTTAATTGCAGAGTTGCTGAAATAAATTTTTCCTACAGTCCTCCTGTAGATCATTTGCAAACCTGTTTTGTGTGTGTTTTGGTTGGAAACCCTTCTAATGAAAGGAGAAGAAGCACTGCTAGCAGCAAGGAGAACAACTGCTCCCATGTTTGAGTCACAGGCTCCAAGGCTTCATTTTGCTATGTCTCTGGTGGAAACTGCAGTCAAAGGCTACCCATTCTGGAGTACTGATGTGAGGAAGTCTCTCACTTTCTCCTTTTCCTGGCTTGACCCATTTCTCAGAATGTCTCCAACCTGTGCTGTTTCCTTCCACTTCTTGAGCTTCTATATCTCCCCAGATGCATGTGCAGATGAGAGATGTCACCACCACTGTCCAACTTTTTTGCTGATAGGAGACTTTCTGTACACTTAACTTGCTGCACAAGCAGATTTCACTACTTACAGTATCAATCAGATACTGCAAACTTGCTCTGCAGCTAGGTAAAGGGGCAAAATAGGAGATGAAAATAGAAGACTAAGGTTTTTGTGCTTAGCCCAAGGTCCATGATACCTCCTTCTGAGCATTATTAATTTTTAAGAAGTTACTGACTTGTGTAGGAAATCTAACTGCCTTTCAAGTAGTGCCTTTAGTACTGTCCTAATACAAAGTTACAGAAGAATTAAGAGCTTTTACGTCATCAATAGAAGCAGATGACAGAAGAGTGAAACTGAGGTCTTGTTCACTTCTGATCATTCAAAATTCTATAGGGCTATTGAAACAAAACAAGGGTATTAAACTCTGTGTCTGGACCAATATCTGACATAAGTATTTTTAACAAATACTCCATTATTTAAAGTTTATCTTTTGTGAAATATCTGAAGGACTTTTTGATGAAAAGGCATGAGTGATTGAATCCTGTAAGGTTAGGTTCTCAGAAGCAAGGAGACGTAGCTCTCTGGTTAGGTGTTTTGCACTTATCTCTACTCTTAGAATGAAGAATACTTGCTTTTCAGGCCTTGGCTGATGTAACTCACGGCTGCTTTGTGTAGAAGTACTTGGAGAATGCTCTAGATACAGAACATATTACATTCATGTACTGCGAGACATCTTTTCTTTGAGAAGTCCAATATAAGACAATTCTGCCTATAAAGTAATTTCTTAGCTCTGTAAGAGTTTCATACTAAAACAATTCAAGTCCAATCCTTTATTTATTTGCACCTTTTGGACTCTTGCTATAACTGATTATCTTATACAGCTCTAGAAAACAGGGCCAATGATTTAAGCTTGAATGGGATGTCCCAAAAGTAAAATGGGGAAAAAAATAAAAGAGAATATCAACTTTGAACGCAGCACTATGGAATAAAAGTCAAATAGGTAATGAGCATTTTTATTAGCCTGTTGATTATTTGACTATGAATGGATTTTCATAAGGGAGAGGTATAACTTTTTTTTATGCCGTTATTTAGGTGGATGTCAATGGCATAACAAAATTACTGCATTTTTAAAACAATTGTTAGTTCTGATAGAAAACCAGCAGACATGTGAATTTATTTTTTTAAAAATAGTCTCCAAGATTGGATTTGTATAAAGGCCAGTGCTAGAATAACCTTCCTACTCAATTTATCTTTCAGTTTGGGAGAGGTGCAAACTGTTACTGGAGTTCTGTGTTGAGTTATGGAGACTGAAGTTCAGGGATGATGACGAATTAGAAAATGCTCAGGCAATATGACTTGTCATGAAAGAACTTGAGTTCAATCAAACTGATTGGAGAGGACTGAAAGTCGGACAGGATTAAATGGCTAAATATTAAAGCAAGACAAAATCAGATGATTGAGGTATTTTTTTTTCTTTTTTTTTTAATTTAAGTGTAGTCACTCACAGAACTAGTTGTTAAGATTGCCACAGAGTCTTCTTGTGGCATTGTGGCAACACTTTTAATCAATCAATTCAAGAATACATCTTCCCAAATGACAATTAAATCAGGGTAATCATTTAGTCTGGATTAAACAGGCAATCAGTTCTGATCACAGTGATGATTTCTAAGTTTCTAATTTATATAAGCCATTTAAAATGAGAAGCAGAGAAAAGGGGAATACATTTGAGTCCTGATAGCAGATTTCATGTGTATAAAATTTTTTTATAGTCTCGGATAGACTTTCCAATTAAGGGCATAGGGTTGATGCTGAAACCATTTTGAAAATTTTGTTACATTGCACTGTTTGCAAGGGGTTTTGTTGTGCACAGGTTTAAGATTGTGCAGTATTTTCTTCTCCTTGGAGGTAAGTGAAAAGCAGTTTGCTTCAGAAGTTCTTGCTTGCTGACGCTTTGCAACATTGTGAGCAGTTAATCTAAAAACATATTGAGCCGTACATGTCATCCGTATTAGCTGCTCTGTACGGTGGGACATGAGTGGTCATGTGGTCATATATTAACACTCAGCAACTGTTTTTTAAAATAAAAGTGTGTTTTTGGCATTTATCTAAAGTTAGAATTTATCATAGTGCAGAATGAATACTTGGTTTGACATGCTTCATGTTAGAAAGATCAACTTTATCTTTTGTAATTCTTCAATCACAATGCATTTTGTGGTTTGGGGGTTTTTGTCTGTTGTCTTAATTGGTTCACAAGGTGCTCAACATTTTATAGGCTTGCACTACTATATTGGTCTTCTAAGAATGCATAGAACTGTAAGGGTTGGAGGTGGTTTTTGTGTGTTTTTGTGTGTTTTGTGTGTTATATGTGTGTTTCAAATATTTCTGTCAGCATAATAGTTCCATTTCCACTCATTAACTTGGTATTTTTCTCTTTTATTTTCTGGGTTTGGTCTGTCTGCTCTTACAGCTACAAGTAAATGTTTAACCACCTCAGTATTAATTTCTGAATTGTTGACCACAGCCACTTGAAATTTACCAAACGGGGAGATATAGATAGGCTTTCCTATTTGCTTTTTATAGGCTCCATCTGATTAACGCTTTTCTTACAATAAGTTAGTGTGTGTCTCTTTTGCCATTGTCAAGGTGGCACATTGCTGATTTTACCCCTAAATTCAATGAGAAAATTCTTGTAAAGAGACAAGATCTAAGATAGATGTAGTCTCATGAAGAAAGTTTCTTCAAAGGCAAATATCAAATCCTCAGTGCATTCTCCTACTCTTCAGTCTTCATCAAGCAAGCAGACCTCTTTTTCTAGGGAGAAAAACATGATGTATTCCAAAAGCCTTTCAGCTGAACAAATTTAATTACTAGTCATTACCAGTATTTTCTACCTCTCTTACTTTCTCTACTATATTACTCAGATTCTGTCTTACCAACAGGCTTAAAAAGAGCATTTTTACAGTATAATCTCTTTAGATTCCAATAGCCTACAATATGACATGACATTTATTTATCAGTCTAAATTGTATAGCAGATAATAGTGATTATTTCAATATTTGGCTGACTGTAGAAAAATGTTCCTGTAACATTTACGTTACCACAGGTTTTTTTCTTTTTACCAAAATATTCAGTTACTCTTCTTGTTCTATCTCATGTTAGCCCATTTCTTAGAAGAAATAAAAATAAATTACTTCAGTTCTGCTCCAAGAAATAACTTTGTTTGTGATGATGATATAAGCTTACATGTTTATCCTTCCATTTCTTCTGGACAGTTTTTTATATAAAAGGGAAATATAAGTATAGTCTATAAAATGAAATGGGTGACATTTATGTTTCATTAATCTGTGTGCTGTAAAGTGACATAGATTGTAGGAACACAAACTCTTGTAACTTGGGATGTAAACAGGGACCTATTCTAGTACCCGTGCTTATTCGTTGAAGTTAAAATGTATTTATGTGAAAAGTGTGAGTATATCTGAAAGTAGTCTTTTTAGCTGCTGCAGTTTATACACATTTCACTTAATTAATGATAAACAGATTTAACAAAGGCTATTTAGTACAAGGACATTACTTTGGCTCATGGTGTCCCTGAACTGGAAGTTGCTGGAGTCTGGGAGATTATGCAAGGAAAACATCGTCTATACGCTTGCTGCGTTCTGCTTTTCCATGGGCACCTGGTGTTTACCACTGTGAAAAACAAAAAGATTGGGTTGCATGGACTTTTAATCTGATGATATCATGATCCTAGTAGTTTTAAATTTTGACCACAATATCAATTCGTGTAGTCACAGGCATGCTTCAACAAGGAAAAAAAAAAATAAAGAGGGTGGATAAATAATCTTATGCAAAAGTGTTCATACTAACTCTATTTATAATGGGCATTTGTAGACTTTTCTATGCATTACCCTAAGACGCAGGATACCTTTAAATGTCAGACTTTGTATTTTAGTGAGGTAGCATAAGATGTTACCACCCTTTCTTATGGTTACTACACCACTAGCTGGGGTAACACAGTAACAGCTCATACTCCTTTTAGGTCAAAGTAAACCAACTGGCATCGCTTTAAGTGCCGATTCATAGCCATTTGTTTTACTTTGCCCCAGATTAGGAACATGTCGACAGCCACTAAGTTACCTATAGTAGGGTTTTGCGACTTCTACTCAACTGCTGCAACTAAGGGTCTAGGTTGCAAACCAGTTTCCATTCACACTGTAAGAGTTTCCATTCACTCGGTAAGTGTGTGTCTACCTCTGCCATAAGCACTCTTCCCAGTAGCTTGGCTTTCTTTTATCATTGACAGAACTTTTAACGCCACTTCACATGCATGGTGGAATGGTTGGCTGTCGAGACTCATGATGGTAACAATCAATATAACCTCTGTCTGTGTGTGTCCCTGAGAAAGTAATTTTGGCTGGCATTTCCTTTGGCTGGTGATAGATAGGTTGCTAGGTAAAGGCCTTGTGTACAGGCAGCTGTGAATTAATTTAGCTAAAGCAGATCAAATAATTTGAGCAACTTCTGTATAGATGCTCTTGATTCCTTAGCTTAGCTATACTCCATTTCTACCTGACCCTAGTAAATCTCCATTTAAACTGCTAATTCTTATCAATTATGTGAAAATCGACAAATTCCTTGCATTTAAACACATTTATTTAAATTGCCTACTTAAAACTTCTTCAACCAGTCAGCATGAGGACCCAAGCTGGCTGCGGACTGGATGCAACCCACATTTTTCTCAATTAGGATAAAGGCAGAACAGTAATGATCAGGCAGTGCTATGACATGAGCAATAGAGTACCCTAGGAAGATATGCATCTGCATTTTCATGGTTTGGGTTTTTTGTTTTTGAATGAGATTTTCATTTGTAAGCATCCATCTATGAATAATTTCTGGTCTTGCTCCTTGCCTGAACTCTGGCCATAATCCTTTGACCGTGATGCTACTGTTCCCAGACCAGTTAGTGATGCCCAAAAGAAGTTTTTCATACACAGTAGGGAAGCTGGCCTGATTAGACAGACTGTATGGTGACAAAGATCTTGATTTCAAACTCAAATATCTTTTGTGATGTAAAACAGAAGTTGTATAACATGAGGGCTAAAAAAAGGTGAGAAGTCATGCAGAAAGTCTAAATGAAATTGGATTTGAATTGTATTTTACTTTTAAAGGTGCATCTACAGGGTGTGGGTTGGGGTTTTTTGGTTTATTTTGGGTTGGGTTTGGGTTTTGTTTTAGGTACTTTCAGACTTGTAAATCTGGAGATAATTTACTTTTACTCCCAAATCATGTGATTTAATGTATCTTTTTAATCTTTTCAGATGTTTTATCATGTTCAGATATGTAAAGATTAGGAAAAGGGACTTGAAAAAAGGAAATATATTCTCATCTATAACATGGCTATCTAAGGGAAGAAGCTTATTTGAGCACATTCTGTGGGAGGGGAGAAAGAAAAGTATGAAAAAATCTTTTTTAAAGGTGCCTGGAAACTGAAGGGGAATGAATGGGTCTTAGTCATCTCCAGCAGGATTTCTGTCCTGACCAGTAACTGGTTAGTGTCCTGGGAATAGCAGCTACCTTTGCAATCAGTGAGGGGTCAGAGAACCACCTCTTTCTCCTATAGGCACTTAATCAGTGAAGGCTACGGCCTTACAGATCTGCCTACAGAATGGACTAAGTAAAAGATGGGCTTAGAAGCTGAGAAATTACTTTGACTGCAAAAGAAGTAAAGGAGCCTGTGGTTTTGAGGAAAGGCAGGAGAAAACAGCAAAGCAGAGGGCTAGAAAAAGGTATGAACTTACCAAAGTAGCATTTGTAATGTGGTCCCAGAGTAAGGACAGAGTGCTAAAGAAGGGATGGAAAAGGGTTTCCAGACCCTTTCTATAGTGGGGAGTTATATCTCTAAGGAAAGGAACTAGGTTTTACTTATTTTGATGAACTAAAAGAAGAGGATCTTTCACTTCTTCCTCCCTCAAGAATAGCTGGGACTGCAGCAGAGGAAAAAAACCTGATGCTATTATAAAGGTTTTCTTTTTATTCAGTGATATAAACTGTGAATTTTTGGCTACCTCCTCTGTGCAAATACAGAAATCTCAGTTTCCAGATAGAAAACTGGATATTTATAAAATGGTTTTTGTCATTAAATATATCATCAAAGCACTTATTAACATTTACCATTTCTGAGAAGTGGCACTTCAGATAAGCATTTCAGTATGTATTCAAGAAGTCTTAAAAATTTTTCTTGGAGAAGGAGGAAAGAAATCAGTTTTTTCCACTTTTCCCTGGTGTGTTAAATCATAAGCTATTTTTCTAATTTTCAGCCACCTTGTGTTCTACCTGCAGTAGCACTTGCTGTACTTTGTATCTGATCATATTTCTGACTCCTACGCTACAGAATCCCTGAAGATCCACTAACTGAGGACACGGAAAGAAATAAAAATACTTTTGTTTTGTTTTATTTTCTTTGTTAATCGTGCATGGTACATAGTAGACCTATGTCTTTCACTTGCTCATATACTTCCAGCTTGTTTAATCTCAGCAGAGAATTGACATGGTTAACTGACTCCAACCTGTGGATCCAAGAGAAGGTGAAAAGAGCTTTTCTCTATTTGCTTCTAATTTCTCGAAAATCATTAATTCATCTATACTGTTCTTCATTGCACAGGTTGAACATAGATGCAAAGACAGATGTTTCTAGTGTCATTCAATTGTGTAGATACAAGAACAGCCCCTTGAAGGGACTTGGTTTTCAATGACAGCTATTAGCTGTCATTAAAATTTAGCAGTTCTAGGGGCTTATCTTGTTATACAGCTGTAAGCCAGATGTGGAAAGGATGCTTTGATAGGTCCCATAGATAAGTTTACTATGGGGCAAAGGGAAACTGACCAAGCTGGCTTAAAACAAAAGATTTCTGGAATCTGCTTAAAAAAATCTTCAGTGATTAAAGGAAAAATTGTGAAATCTTTATCTTTAGGGCCTAAGTCCACTTGTAACATTCTTGTCTGTCTTTGCCTATTACTTTTAGTCAGCCTGGATGTTAATACAGGAAGAATGAGAAATAAGCAAGAGGAGCCAAAAGTCTTAATGCACAATTGACATTACGACTTAACCGACATAACAGAGACTTGTGGAACAACTTGTCTGACTGAAATATTACTATAAAAGGAGTGACAGATAAGAGGGCTTTCATGTTGTTCTATAGATGAAAGATGTGTATGTTTGGTCTGGAATTCAGGATGCAGAAGAAATGGGATCTGCTGAAAGTCCATAGACAATATTTAAAGGAGAAAAAATCAGAGGCACTATTGTGTTGATGCTGCACAGTACGCCACCAAACTTGGAAGGACAGGTAGACAGTTCTTTCTGTGAGCAATTACATTTTAAATCAAAGCACTGGATACTGCAGTGGGAAGGATTTTCCAGAAATCTTTTGGGGAAGGAATACAACAAGATATTTACTGTCTATCAGATTCCTGATGGTTCTGTTAGTCTTTTGGTACAAAAGGCTAAAACACTGCTCAGACGGATACTCTCTAAATAGTGGGATTTTCTTGAGAATGTGAAAATGGAAGACAACTTCTTGAAACTGACAAACAGAAGGGAAAGTCAGAGAACAACAAAACCAAACCAATGAACTTCAAGAAGCCAGACTCCAGACTTCAGTGCAGTGAGCAAGTGGTAGATTAAGTTTCTAGAAAGGCAAGTTTAGGAAAAATTAAGCTATGGTAGTTTAATAAACAAATGGGAACAGCAGCAAAGACACAAACTTATGGTAGGTTTAGTGAATGGCAACATGAAAATAAATGAAGTTATTTGTGTTGTCTCCAAAATGTTAAGCATCACACGCGGATGTTGCAGTTAACCTGATGACGTTGCACAGGGAAGGAAGGCAGAGCTTTAGAAGCATTAGGTAGGGATGGACACGTGGTATTTACATTTGGGAAAAATTATTGTTTGTGCTTTAAATGTATGTAACAATGTTGAAACCACTTTACTGTGAGCTTTTCTATGTAATTTGGTTGTTCTGTACCAAGATATACATATTCATATACTTTAAATTTAAAGGTCAGAAATATTTATGTTTTAAGGAATGCTTTTCTTGGATTTAAGTATGTATGTAATTTGAAATCTGTCTGTAAATTACATGAGTTTGAGAACAATGTTCCCTTTTGGTTGTAATCTCTCCTTTGTACACCTCCTCTCCTTTGTACACCTTTGATATTTTTTTTCTTTTATTGTACATAATAGGGTTGAATTAAAGTTTACCACTCAAGTCGTTTCTTGAAATGATGAAGACTTGTGAAAGGAGTGGACAAAAAAGCCCAAAATGTCTAACTTTATCTTAAATTGTCAAGACAGTATTTGATTTTCTGGTTTCCAATAATATCTTCCTATAATATAACGTATAACTGGTTTATAATGTCTGGTTGAAACACGGTACCATTTTGATAATTTTTATTCCTGTTGCTTTAAACTTATTAACATGGTGACTTTATAGCTGTGGTGGTTTGACCTTGCCTGGATGTCAGTTGCCCACCAAGCCACTCTATCACTCCCCTCCTCAGCAGGACAGGGCTGGGAGAAAATAAGATGGAAAAAACCCTTGTGGGTCAAGATAAAGGGAATTTAATAATGCAAAAGCAAAGGAAAACAAAAGATCTATTCTCTACTTCCCATCAGCAGGCCATGTCCAGCCACTTCCTGGGAAGTAGGACTTCAGTATGTGTAGCGGTTGCTCTGGAAGACAAACATAATAACCAGTGCTCTCTCCCGTCCTCCTTTCTCTTAGCTTTTATTGCTGAGCAGACATCAATATGGTATGGAATATCCCTTTGGTCACTCTGGGTCGGCTGTCCCAGCTGTGGCCCCTCCTAAGATCTTGCCCATCCCAGCCTACTGGTGAGGGGGAATGCTGGAGAGACAGCCTTGATGCTGTGTGAGCACAGCTCAGCGGTGGCCAAAGCACCAGTGTGTTGGTGACATCCTTCTGGCTACCAATACACAGCACAGCATGATGAGGGCTGCTGAGGGAAAATTAGTCCCATCTCAGCCAGACCCAATACAATGGCCTAGGAAGAAATAGATATATTATGAATATTTTTGCCTGGATTTTTAAAGTGAATATGCCACATTAACTGTGTGTTTTGTGAAAGAAGTAGCATGCTGAAAATATTTTAAGCAATCCTTGGTTCCCAGGCTTTTAAATCTAAATATACATAATTACCCATTCATAAGTTCTGATCAATGCAGATTCTCTTATTTAGTTCAGAAAATATTTTCTTCTGGATTATATGGTATCAGATGCTTTCTCACCTTCATGTGATTTGCTTGAGCTGTGAATCCTTCTGGTTATAAGTAATGCTGATTTTTATGGTCTCTTTTTAAGTGCTTCATGAAGTCATAGTCACACAAATTATCTTAGTCACATTCTAATTAAATAGCATGAGATCTGTGTTTCCATTTCAGAATTCCGTCTCCCACTCATCATAAATATAGCAAAATGTATGTATTTTTACACAGGCAAATGTAGTGTGTATGTCTATATATGAAAACACATAAAAATATGACATGCCTCACACATCTGCTTCCAGACTGAGCTCTCAGAAAATAAAGCAGTAGGATTCAAAACTAGTTTTTGGTTAAAACTGTGGACTTTAGTGGTTAACTCGGCAAGCCAATTAAAAAACAAAGCAAAGTGAAAAGATACTGTAGATATTTGTTACACTGCCTGGGCTAACAATTTAATGCTAGATAGTGTGAAAAATAGTCAAGCAGAACTGGTTTTGTAAGATGATGATGTTTTATTGCCTGATATGAAGACTGCTCAGAAAATCAGAATTTTTAGTGCATTGCTTATGTAATGATTACTTTAACAGTCTTTGGGACAGAGCTTGATGTTTAAGGAGGAATTTAAAGAAAGAAAAAATCTTATTATTGTGAATGGTGGAAGAATGAAAAAATAATATAAACATTAATATAAAAGTGTAATCTAGAAATTAATATGAAAACCTAGACTTATGGATTTAAAGTTCCGTTTTGTAATTGTACCAGGATGATTTCAACCAGTACTGAGCAACAGACATCTAATGAATAATGTTAAAGACATGCAATTAAGCTTGTTTACTTTCTAAAGATCCACTTATTGGCACTGTATGTACTTAGGTTACCAGAATTAGAAAATATACAGAGGTCTGTGCCTGATGTAGATTTGTTGTCATAGTTTCCTATCATTTCATGATCCAGCCATCAAATGACATAGGTTTGAAAACTTTACCCACAAATATGCTTGAATTTCTTATGTACAGTTCTGCAATATTTCAGATTCATAATAATACTAAAGAACCTACTAAGATAAACTCACGCCATTTTCCTCATCTGGAAGAACACACACTGCCGAAATGTCAAGGACACACTGAATGGCAAGTTCTTTGTTTGCCAGCCATGCAGTGCAGCAGGTTTAACCAGCCGGTAAAGTCCTGGCTCAGTGGGCCAGGCCATGCAGTCTGTGTGCGATCATCCTGGTTATTGTTGTAGCCACAGCTCAGATGGGAATGTAATCAATTCAAAAGCAGAAACTTACAGAAATATCAGCACCATCATATATATGTATTTAATAGTAATTGTACTGTCTGTTGTGACTGCATTCTGCTATTTGCATTTATCTCATGTTCCCTGCCTTGTTTCATGGTTCCTAACAATTTTTTGAACTTTTCACAAACAATTTAGCAGTATCTCTGCTGTCAAATCTGGGGAAGAAGTTTAAGCCCTCAACATGTAAATGCCAGGTCTCATTAGTCTTGAAAGAGGTTCTGTAGAGGAAGGCCTAGGCCTAAAACAGATCCTCAAATCTTCTCTTCCCTACTGGTACCTATAGAGATACCTATATTTCACAAGTGTCATTGTCTGTAAAACTGCTACCAGTGAATTGTACCATAAACAGGCACCACTGAAGAGTTTGGCAGTTAATGCTCTTCATGTCTGTGGAGGGTTTCTCTGGTATCTTTCCTGTGGGGGTTAATCTAATAGTCATTCTATGATTATAAGATGCTGAACAAGTTCTTGTGCAGTAAGCTAGTGCGTGTACACATGCTGAATGTCAGTTTCTTTGTAAAAATTGCAATGCATATTTTTATCTTGCAGAATAATTAAGTGAATTTCTTCTTGTTGAAAGTTCAACAGAAGAAGGCAGGTTACTCCAGACTCAGAATTTATCTAGTGTACATACTATCCTGCTATTTGAAATATTAGCTTAACTAACTGCTGTTCTTTGGTGTCCCCTGATAACACTGTTACCTAACTTGGTCTAATCTAAAACATAGGCAGAAAATAATGAGGGACTTTAAGGACAAAGCACCAATTTTCTTCTCCTTTAGACACTTGATTATAGTAGTTTGTGCAACTCCAGAAGAGAGATCCACCTCAGAATCCATGAAACATACATCACATGTTACACAGAACACTCCCTTGTGAACTGGCAGATGAGTATTCAAGGCCCTCTTCCAAAGTGGGCAGGGGGTTAAGCTCAGCCCAGAGCACCTCCCAGAGCTCTGGGGGTACTTAGATCTCTTAAGACTTTTTAGTCTCTTTACTCTCTCTATTTGAGCTGAAGTATCTACCTCCAGGTTAATCCAAAGTTCAGGACAGGGATTTCTGGCTGAGAGATGCATTGTCCTTCACATTACCTCTAGCTTGACTTTTCTGTTGTTGTTCTTGGTTAACTTGGTTGGCTATTTCATGGCAGATCATATTTTTAATTTTCTTAATATGTCCTGTATAGGAAGTCAGGGCACGTGTCGTTAAGAAGGATTTTTCAATACTGAAATTGAGCACCTTGAATTCCCCTTCCAGATTAATGCAGCATACATTTTCTTGATACTCCTTCCTTCTTTGACAAGTAGGCAACTAGTAGGCCTCTTTTTGCTTTAATTTCTGTGATAGCTTTGATTTTTCACAGCTTCTGTGATTATTTTGGTACACGTTATATGTGGATTCATTTTCACTTTCTTTCTAGAATCAAAACTCCAAAAGAAGTAGTCAGCATTTTTATCTAAGAAACACAGCAAAACTGAATCCTCTGTATGTTTCCCAATTGCTCTCAATCTGCCAGAAAAGGAGAGGGAGAAAAATCCAATCACATAAAAGTTGTTTCAACCTTTCCCGGGATAGCAGAGGTAAAGATTTAGATGTATCTTTTTTGTATCCAAAATCAAATGTTTGTCCTGGAGTTTGTCTTAACCAAAAAGAAATCTTACCTGCAGCACCGGAGATTACAAAAGTTAAGGTATCATGAAGCCAGTGCTAGGTGTATCTCTGAAAGCTGCTGTCTAGCTGGATATAAAATGGTAGCAAAGTCAAAATACTGGACTATACTTTGGACATAGACACAAATTTTTCTTGGATTTTTCATTTGTGGGGTTATTTTTACCCTTTTCTTTTGCAATTCTTTCAAGCACTTTTAATCCAAATACTTTTTTTTTTTTGCTGTAGCAAATGGATTACTTGTGTATTCAGAAAAACTGTATTTTAGCTACACTGTGAAGATTCTTCTCTTACTCTTTTAGATCTTATTAACTCTTTTTCCATAAGGAATTTGTCTTCCATTGGCAGACTGTAAACACAATTAAAAGTAAATTAAATTTGTTATGTAATAAAAGTCTAGTATTTCTATTAAAGCTATATATTTCTGAAGTATTGAACAGCAGTTTAAACAAATTGATTTTTAGCTCCAATCTCCTTCAATTAAATTCAGCCAAAGGAAGAATGACATAAACATGTATTTTGTACACCTTCACAGTCTAACCTTATAAAATAATAACCTTTCATATTCAGGTTTGTGAAGCCTGAGGACAGCTCATTTTCAGTCACTTCAAGTAATTTCAGAGTAACATGCTTCTCATTTTTGGTATAATTTAAATAAGTTATGTCATTATCAAAAGATACATATGTATCTTATTTTATGAAAGCCAAGATCATTGTCACTAATATTTTATGTTTAGAGTTTGTAAACTAGAGATTAGCAATTTGATCATGACAGTCATTGGCATATGACAGGAATAAAAAGCAGGAGATTTCTCTGGAGCAAACATGTTCAAGAGTCTGTCTAGTGTAGAAGGTCTCCTAATTATTTATTTCACTATTAGGCAAAATAGTACTAAAATCATAGCCAACAAGGTTGTTCTCTAAATCTACTTTTAGATTTGCCAGCTTTGATTTTACTCTGTCACTTCCATGGCAAAATTCTACCCAAATATGAAGTAGAAAATTATCATACTTAAAGGTTTTATTTCTGGCTTTTTACAAATCTCTTCATCTGTTCCCAGCTCTCACCTGTATGAAGGATTCGTACTTGCAAACATCTGCCTTAAATGGTACAATGGTTAGCCTTGCATAGCAAATTACAAGGGTTTGTTGCTTGGGTCACATCTCTCTCTAAACAGTCATTTGTATGCAGTGTGTTATGTTTTGATATAGGCCAAATTCTGAGTTCGAGTGCCTCGCTACTACTTCAGTCTGGACCTGTTCTTCTGGAAATGATGTGAAATGGTGATAGCATGAGTTTGAGTAGCTTGGGGTGCAGGGATTAATTTTTAATAATCTTGAACTATAAAAAATAGGAAATACATGCAGTAGCAAAAGTGAACAGAAGGAAGGAAATTATGATGGGTTTTAGAAAAGCATAGAATGTCAAGAAATTATAGTACTGTGAGGCACGT
The DNA here is from genome assembly GCF_949628215.1 of Phalacrocorax aristotelis. NCBI lineage: Eukaryota > Metazoa > Chordata > Aves > Suliformes > Phalacrocoracidae > Phalacrocorax > Phalacrocorax aristotelis. The sequence goes on from NC_134311.1 coordinate 60,749,295, forward strand.
GTGATGTTAGCGTTGCCTGTTAAAGAAACAAAAACCAGCATACAGAAGGGGACACTGAGTTGTTTTGTAGTTATAATGCGAATGGGTGGCATGGGTGGAAGATGGAAAGCAAACAATTACTGTTGCCTTATAGTAAATAAAACATTTTTAAAGGGGACAGCATATGCTGACTTTTATACAGAGAATATGCTATTTTGAAGTTAAGCTGTCAAATATGAATTTTACGTGCTAGAACTGCACCAGTAAATTCTAACAGATATAGTTATAATAGAAAGAAAAGGTGGCTGTGTTATTCTGAAATGATGTTATTGCTGTCCTTCATTCAAATTAGTATGTGATAAGATGGGAAAAGCATGAACACTTCCAGAAAAATATTTCAAAAGTGTAAGTAATACTCCACCTCTGCTGTGGTATTCTCTCAAGTGCTTCCTGTATTGCATGCAGAATTGCAAGAACAAGCAGACGGACAAAGTTTCATCACACAGATGAGAAAATAGTACAAGAATGTGAGGGATCTATGCTTCTAGAATAGAAGAATTATTTTTAGGGGGACAGATTTGAACCTCAAAGAAAGCAGGTAGTGTATCAGATCAAGACACTGTACTAAGGTTTTAAACCCTTTAAGGTTGAGTTATACCTGAGGTTTTAAATTCAGGAGTGAAAGAAGGCATATAGTTCTGAAAAAGCACCTTTCAAAATGATGCATTCCCCTAGGTAGCTTTTGTATCTCTGAAGAAAAGTAGAGTTAGAAAATTTTTATCAAATAGGAAATTTGAAAGGATAGAACAAGCAGTACCATTATTATTAGATATAGTAAAGAAGAAAAAGGACATGCGTCTATAAAAATATTTTTTGTACAACTAGTAGAATCCCAAGAAAAACTATAGGAAGAATATAAATGTATAATTTGCAATTCTTTAGAAAATGAAAGAAATCTGACATGGTGAAACAGTAGGATAAAGACAGTCCTTGAAAAGAAAAGACATCCTTCAAAAAGTTAAAGTTTTGCCCTAATGAGGAAAATAAAAAACATTATAAAATCTGAGAAGTTACATAAAAAATTGCAATGAGGAAGACCTGAAAAGGGCAATAGGAATAAAAGTATGAAGGTATAAATATCTGCTAAGAAAGATTTTCCAGATCATAAAGTCAGCTAGAGAGATTGGAGGCATACAACTAGGATTAAAGGAACATTTAGCAAAGGCTTAGTACAGGAGATGTTGCAAAGCCAAGACGGAATTTTTGCTTGTAAAACTCATCAAATGATCTGCCTCAGACTTAGGTAACAGTAGAAGAGCTTAATAAATAAACACATAAGGTGGACAAGGACAACCAACAGAACAATGCTAAAGGAGCCCAGGAATTAAATAGGTGAATTACAAGCTCTGAAATGTGAGCTTGCCAGGAAGAAGAGCTTTGTGCTGTTCTACATACTAGAAATGGTTTGGAAAAAAAAAGTGTGGTGATACTAAGCTATTCATGGCATTAAAGACAACTATGTAAAATTGCAAAACTGCAGAATGTGATAAAATAGCAGATGAAATCTAAAATGAAATGCAAAGTGATGCATATGGTGGGAAGGGAGCAAGCTTAAACTTGTGTGATGGACTCTGAATATCGCTGAGTCAAAATGAGGTCTTTGAGCAAAAGTAAACAGTTGTACGAATATGTCAGTTTGATGTTCAGAGGTCAAGGAGGAAGCTGAAATGTTAGGAAGTATTGTGGAAAACAACAGAAAATTAAGCAGAGACTATAATTATGCTGGTGTGTACATGCCAGGACCACCCGCATGTTGAGCAGTGTGGGAGGTTCTGATCAGACATCTTGCAGTGTACCCATATTTGTTAAATAAACATAGTATCCATTCAGTGCCAGGAGGATATGCACACGCTTGAGAACTTGCATTGTATTACAGCTATTTTAAGTCAGTTCCTCCATTAAAAAGAAAGCACCCTTAGAACAGATATTATCCAACAGGCAGAAAACTGGGGCTAGCTGTGCCTGACCTCAGTGCTACTCACCATGTTGTGTGTAGAGTCAGGTCATGCACAGTATTCTCTTGCACATGTAACATTCAAAGAGTTTGTGAAAGGAGAAAGCCTTTCCAAGTACAGTGGGATGGAACAGGTTCAGAAGAGTGACAGGGATGATTCAGGATGAGAAATCATTAGACTGACTAAGTCAGTTTAGGCTATAAAAGAGACGTCTGAGGGAGAATGGTGGCTGTCCCTCAGGGGTGTTCCCAGTGTGTCGTGGGTGCAGTCCCCAAAGGAAGGTGTCCCCACTCTGGCACGGGACGCCAATGGGCCACAGTCCCCTCAGAGGGGCACCCTCTGGGGCAAAGTGCCTCCCTTCTCCAGCCACACCTCCTGCAGCACCCCCAGCCACCCTCGGAGCGAAGTGGGTGCCCTGGTCACCTCCGACCAGCTGAGCCCTGGGGCCTGCAGGGCTGCTGGCAGCATATGGAACCACCCGAGATGGGCACAACTGCCTCAGGGCAGCACATGGCTGCCTCCCACACAGAGCACTGCTGCTGCTCTGGCTCCTTAAACCCTACTGTTTATGCCCAATAACCTACATAAAAAAAGGCAGGTGAGTGGTGACAGGCTGAACTACAATGGCCTCCACAGTTCTGTTCACAGGGTAGTTCCCAGCCTGGTCCAGGTCCAGCCTGCTGGTGTGCTCCCAGGCAGCTGTGGTAGTTTGGGAGCTAGTGCAGGCAGGCTATTCTCCCCTCCATACATGGTACACTGCCATACTGGATTTGAGGCTAAATTTAATGTTTTGCATGCAGGCTAGCAGGCTTTGGTGCCAGAAAACGCTCCCAGGTATGTCTAATTTGTCAGGCCAGACATAGAATGATGCAACCTAGTATCAAACATGTCTTTCACTTAAGTATGAAAAGGACTTCCTTGACAATGAAAGATGGTGTTCTTTTAGTTAAAACTATTTAATTAGAAGCTAGCATTACATTATAAAAAATGCTGATATCTAAAGCTACTCTTATTTCCTTTGTGCCAGAAGAGGGGGAGGACCAGAGAAAAAATAAATTGTGGTTTACTCTCTCCAATATTACCTATTTCCCTTTGATGTGTTTTTAGCATGACAAAAAGTTTGGGAAAAAAAATGTGTTTACTGTTTAAAGAAAATAAAAAGGAAAAATGTTACTTGATTGTAAAATAAGATAAGATTTTTCTCAGTGTGTTAAAGGTGTGCACACTCTTCTTTTGTTGTGGTCACATTTGGTAGTTAGCCTTGTACATGTAATACGGCTGCACATACTTTGGGAAAGGCCTATCTTGTTTTGTTCAGTCTTGATACAATCCCTAGGACTGAGTCAGCCCAAGTCCCTGGCTGTAAGTCCTCAGTGCTGACACATAAAAGTCACGAATAAAATACTAACAATTGGTCTGTAAGTTTATAAATGCAGTTATCAAATATACAGTCATAAGGAAAATATATTTAGTGGAATTATTCTTACCCAAAATTGCCTCTTCAAGCACCCTTCCCAGCCTCAATGCCTGAGTAAGTTGCCCAGCTTTCATGTCCCTGTCTTCCTGTTCTAAAGCATTTTTCTGGGGTAAGTGCTGGGCACTTCCTTCTGGGTGGATGGAATTTATTTGAAGGAAAAAAAAAAAGCAAAAAGGCACTAGGTGGACTTTAGTGTCCCCCTAGAGGTCATGCTGTATTCTGCTGAAATCACACTCCCCGTCTCTAGAAAACCAGGCTTTATAACTTTATCCAGAGAAAGAAATAGATAATGTAGCAATCGAAATATCTTTGCATTCCTCTGTGCTTTATAATCTGCTACAGTAATTTTATTCTAATTTTTTTAATAACCCAGCATTTTGCTGGCTAATCTCCATTATCCAATACGCAGCCATGATTAATGACATTTCTAGTAGTGAGTTCTCAGAATTGTCTGACATCAATACTTGCATTGTATCAGTGCAGAAGTATACCTTCTCAAAGAACTGAGAATAGAAGGCTTTTCCTTCTTATATAGGCTGCAAAAATTTCCTGAAAAGTTGTTCTCATAAACTACATTTCAATTGTTGGAGAAAGTATATAGGAAAATAATTCTCCGGTATTGCTTAATTTTGTTTTATAACGTCTCAAGAATTCACATCTCAAAAAAAGAAAAGATAGGTACGGTACTTAACAATCGAAGGCTGACAGTAAAAGTATTCATGTTAGCCTATTGCTGGATTTGTGATTAATACTTGCAGAGGAATTACTGTTAAAATGAATAAAGGTAAATACCATTTCCCTTTGAAAAAAATTAAAGAAAAATGGCTGAAAATACAATTTTCTGCAGGTGTGACAATAGTTCATGTCTGTTCTACTGAAATTAAATTTTGACTTTACCTGGGTCAATGTCAAAATTCCCAGTTTCTCAACTGGATAGATTGTTTATATATCATTCATGCTAACAGAATAGGTTAATGTAGGAACAGGAAATTCCAAAAAAGCACTAAAATACAAAACACTTATGAATTAATTTGGTCTATTTGCCATGTTTAAATGTTGCTTTTATGCACTCTTCAGAGATGTTAATGTTGTATACAATACATTTCTCCAGGGAAGTCCATTGTAGTTCTGAAACACTGGCTTTTATAGCAGTGTTTTTAAACTTTGCAGAATAGAAAGAAAGTAGAATTTATTAGCTTTTCAGTTTAATAATACAAGTAAGGTTTTTATCTCTTTTATTTTTCTTTTTTTTCTTGACTGATGTAGCATTGAAATTTTTTTTGTAAAACATTGATGTTACTTGCATTTAGCTCTGCATTTAGCTAATGTAAAGCATGTGGAATGTTCACAATCATGCTAGTTATGCTTTTTTAAAAGCAGCATGAATGTACATAAAAAGAAATGTTATCTACATTGTTTGGTACTATGACATTCTGTATAAATTCCACTGTATTAAAACAAATTAAAATATCTGAGATTTTGGTAGAGTCATTCAGTTTTCAGTATCAGTTTCTGGATTTTTGTTTTATGTAGAATGGTAGAAATAATTTGCTTTAAACATTACTTTGCACTTCATTATTTAAATTGCTTTCCCTCGGTTCTGAAAAAATCCATGGTTTTGAAAAATGTGTGCAATGTGAAGTGGACTATATAGAAAACATGTCATGCTGAATGAACGGAGGTAAAAGATAGTCTAGCTAGGCACATTTGACTGATTTCTGGGTTATGCTTTACCAGATGGTTAAGGAAAACCAATGGCCAGTAGCATGGTAATAGGAATACATTTGGCCTTGAATATTCAAGTATTTATTTGCACAGATCTCTCTTAAGTATAGAATTCTCATATGTCAGTAATAGCCTATACATACAAGCTGTTTTTTTCCTATTCAACCATAATAACTAGAGAAATACAGTGTCTTGCTTAGCATAAGTGGGAAGAATAAAAATCGAGCATGTATTCTAGAAGAGGATGGATCTAAATGTATTCTTATTTTGGGATCTCTTTCCTTCTCATGCTTTTGCCTTTCTTTCACATCTGTTCCAGTTGTCTAGGTCTTGCACAGCCTGTTGCTTTTGAAAATTTCATCAGTGTGGCTTAACAGATACACTGGAGTCTCTTTGCTCTTTTGTTTTGGCTTCTTTCTTTTGTATGCTCTTGTGCTGGGGAAGAACAATGTCCCTAAACAACAACTCCAACTGAAATTAAACAAGCCAACATTAGAGTGTTCCAAAAAAGTTCCTGGCCACTGAATGAGTCATCCACCACAGAGGGAAGCTCAGGCCTTTTGGATTCTTATCCTCAGTCACTGTAAAGGGACTGTTCTTTGCTTGTCTCTGAGATTAAAATCTGTAAACATACTTTTTCAGAGTAGTGCCAAGTCTCTTAGATCAGAAAGACAGGCAGATCATTCAAGAGACCTCTAATCCTGTATGATGATGTTCTTCTTTTCCTATCTTTTTAATTGAAAATATTTTGGCTACCTTATCAGCCCAGAACTGCTCAGAAGTAAAGACATGTCAGAGATATAAAGAGTTCTTCACCTCACTCATGCATATGGATGTTGGGTAGCAACAGGGAGTAAGCTATATCATAAGTCCTTGTTACGCCTTTTATAGAAAGATTTTAGGCAGTGATTGGCAACATAAACCACTGTTTAAAATCTTTCTAGATCATGAATGTTGCCAAATGATAAAGTATAACATTTGTATTCTTGTCAATCAGAAAGGAAAAAAACTGTAAGCCTAGAGCTATATTATATTAAACACAGCTCTGAAGCAGACACAGGTGCCTTTAGAGACAGATTTAGTAAAATAAGTAGTACCATAGTCTTGCTAGCTGCCAGCAGTCTGCTCCCCAAAATCACTTAATTCTGAATTCATATATTGAAATCCCTTTGCTTACGTATTAGATAAGTACCTGAGTTAAACAATCTTAAACTATGTATATAAGAGTGAGCAAGCACAATATATAGGCATGCAGAATGTTAACTCCTCATGGAATAAAATGCCTTCACCTTAGTTTCAGTTTGTTAAATGCCTGGTAGAGGGTGGACAAGGAACTGCTGTACACAAGCATTAAAGATTCCAGGTTGTTCATGGTCAAGTCATATATATTAAAACAATGTAAGAGCTTCCTGGCTAGTTCAGTGCATGCCTGTGCAAATGTTACTAAATGTTTTTGAAAAATAAATTAAAATTAAAGGAATGTAAGGCTATCTGGCAAGCAGAAAGAGCTCAAGTCCATCCAGCTGTGCAACAAGGATTATTTTACAGTGTTCTATAGCTCCTTTTAAAGAAAATATGCTGCTTCTGTGAAGACAGAGACATACACACAAACAAGGAAGCAAACAAAGAACAAAATCCTAGGTGTTACAAGAACTTCTCTTACTTACTTTTAAAATCTTCTGATTCACCCTGGAATCCACTCAACCAGTCTGGCCAAATTTTTTGTTCTTTTTCATTTCTCCTTTTTGAATATTTCTCTGGTATTTTTCTTTTCTAAACTTCTTAGCATTTCCTGAAGTGAATGGTAGTGTTTTGCTTTGTGTGAATATGCTGTTTTATTCCATGCAAATATCTTGAAAGAGTAGTAAGACATACAGCTAGAAACAGAACACAAATAGTATGTTGTTTTTATCTATTTTTATCATTTCTAAATCTCCTGTTCAGAAAAATAAAAATGTTTTGTAATTACACTACCAGCTCAGTAGAAGCACTGGCATTTTAATTGTCCTCTGTTATTTAAAAGCTAAGCAAAATCAGAAAAATCTTCGATTTGAAGTCACTAGGTTTTTTGTCCATCTCTGTTGTGTTTGACGGTTTCTATATAAATAGTAATTATCGAGGCTTAATGACTAAGGTGGTGAAATAAAAGTGTATATCTATATGGTTCTGCTTGAAGTCCATGATGAATACCTGCTGTTTGTCCTATTTCTTTGGCTAATATTTTGGTCATACCTGTCATGTTCAACAGGAATAAGGTTCACAGTGCTTTGAATGAAAACTTGGGAACTTTAAAGGTCTGCAAGTACGGCATCTTTCTGTATGACTCATGTCCCTGTTATAAATAAACTGTACCAGTCTGGATGCTGGAAGCAACTCTGGGCAAGTTCAATAAGGTCTCTTCTTGTGATGTCATGTGACAATTCTAAATATTACATCCACAGAAAAACAGTGATCAGGGAATGCTCTTCAGCCTCTTTGAGCAAATGTATATTGGGCAAGAAGTACTCTCTTCAAACTTCATCCTAGCAATGAATAAATAGCTTTTGATTTTCTCTTTTTTCCTGTAAGAGCTCCGCTATCCTGCTTTCTGGCTGTGGTATGGATATGTACATTGTGGATGTTCGTACAAACATGACTGAAAGTGTTTAAGACGGAAAGGCTATTAATACATGAAAGAAATAATTGACCCCCGTCTAATGTGCTATTACTCTTTTCCTGAGTTAAAGCTTGTACCTTGGTTTCATACTTGTACCTTGGTTTCATACATAGTCCCAGATATTTTATGTGACTTCTGTGAATTTTGTCTAAATGCATTAACTAGTCTAATTAGCTAAGTATATTTTTCTCTAGTGTGTATTTTGAGCATAGCTGGAATGGAATAAGCAATTATTTATTTACTTTTGTGTCAATTTCATCCTGTAGTTATTTTAAAATAGAAAAAGTAATGTGAAGATACTCCTTTGTGGATACTGATTTCTATGTAGAGACGACAAGTGAAAGACTTGTCACTGAAAATTCTTTTTTCTTTCCACAAAACTTAGATAGAGATGGCTTTTATGTATAGCTATATACATATTCACGTATGTTAGATACAGTGTATGAGTAGTATATGTATGATTTATAATAAGGTAGTTTTCTAGGGATGTAAATTATCTTAAGGAAAGACTATAACAATATCTCACAAATTGATTAAGAATTTGTGGGTTTTTTTCAACACAGTCTCCACTACTCACCTCTTGTGTGCTCACAAATCTACTGATGCGATTCTTAGGTTTCTCACACAAAGACTCTATCACCTCTGTGCAAAAACAATACATGTATTGTTTTTCCTTCTTTCAGTGGATTCCAGAGAATGCTGGAATAAGATGTTTCTCTTCCCATGTACTTTCTTTAGATGTTCAATCAGTCCCAACATTTTTCCTATCCAGTTTCCACAGCAGGGACATGATGGATTTCTTTCTGTCTGGGACCTTCAAAACTGGTGTACTCTCATCTGGGAAATCTCCACTGGTAACCAGGGTAGATGTTGATGGCAATGGAGAAAATTGAGCCATGGCTCTGGGGCAAGGATTCCCCTCCCTGCTCACTCTCTGCCTCCATTGAGGTTGGGATGATGGTATTGCCCTTGAGATTCAGAGATGTAGGCACCTCATACACCTCTGGCAGCCCGGTCAGATTGTCATTCCAGGTGGAAGGATGACACTGTTCCAAACCATCAGTCTCTGAGTTAATAAATTCCAGTCCATGCAAATCAATTTCCTCTTCCACCAGTCTCTAGTGGCCTTTGATGTTTCTGATGACCACTTTGTCACAGAAGTCCAGTGGACTTGTTTGTGTGACTACTGATATGAATGTAATCCACGACAGCTGACCCGTATTGTCAATTACAATATAAAGGTGTACATAAGCCAGACAGCACTACCCTCAAGAATGGCAGACCTGGGCTAACTACATACCTGTGGGCACAGGCTCTGGGCAATGATATGAAATCAATGCCAGAATTTGTTTCACCTTTGTAAATAGTATCGGTTGGTCGGTGAAGCCAGTTGATAGGGAAGAAGCCATTATAACTCCATCACACTGGGGCAGAGGCTAACTCAGTTACCCTGATGGGCATCCAGCAGGACCACAAGGAGGTAGAGCCTCTGCAGCTCTAATTGCAAATTAGGTCCTCCATTTCATTGTTGTAAAACTGCCAACACAGTATTTGTATGTATGATATCTAAATATGAAAAAAATTAGCTGTTCCCTCAACAGTTGGCTTTCCTTCTCTGTTACTGGATGCTGCCTATAAATAATTAAATACATAAATAATCAACACATATTTATTATTTATCTGAAGGAAGTGGCAGAGTTTTAGAAAACATCAAAAAATCAAGTAGTGTGCTAGAGACTCGCTCATGCATTGAGATGACTGGGTTTCTCAGGAGGAAAATTAGACTTTTAGATCTGTCACAGGTCATGATGTTCACCTGTGTGAGAAGGAAACTACACCTGTATGTGTGTATATCTGTGTGAATATATTTGAGTCTTAGTATCATACTGACATTCAAGAGTTAATTTTCTGTTTTGGCAGAGGTGGGTTTTGGAGATTCTCAAAAACTTAGTAATTTTAAAAACAGTACCTTATGCTGGCAAAACTATGCTATTTGGATAATGCCTAACCTAGGAAAATACTTCTTGCACCCATATGAGTTGCATCAGTGATGTGCCTGCCCATGAGGGAAATAAGCCATACCTGTAATTTTGCTGGTATGATTGACTCTATATTAGGAGATTTTACTAGAACAGCTCTGTTGGTCAGAAATTGCACTTTACCTCATCTTTGGCTGACAGAGCTAAGGAAAAAAAGGTGTGCAGAGATGTACCTGGCCTAAATGAGAATATAAATCTTTGAAGTGCCTGATCCTGGAGGGTATGAATTTCCCTTTAACTCTACTCTTCCATGATTACTGTTATACACTTACCCAGAGGCTGATGAATGCTACGTTTCAAAGCTGCCATGCCATCATCAGTTGCTAGGGCTTTTGTTAGTTGTTGTTATAATACAAAGACCATTATGTCAAACTTCACAACTATATGAAAGTACCTAACTACTGCTTTAAGCATCCTTAGGCACCTGGATTTGAAAATTACTCCAGCTGACCTTCTGCCCCTAAATTTAGCATATGTCCACTTGTCTGAATAGTATATAAGTTAACAGAACCACTCAGATCGAGAAACTGGGTAAAAATACCCAGCAAGGCTTATTTCATTATTAAAAACAATACTGCTGATACCCAGTTAAATAACATGCTTCTTGTATGGTTCAGGGTAACTGTATGTTGTATGATTTAGTGACACATGAAACTTCTGCTCTACTGGATCTTGCCATACAAGGATAGGCTGGGAGAAATGGGTTTGTTCAGCCTTGAGAAAAGGAGGCTCAGAGGGGATCTCATCACCATGTACCAGTACTTAAGGGGCAGCTACAAAGAAGAGGGAGGCTCCCTTTTTACATGGAGTCACATGGAGAGGACAAGGGGGAATGGACACAAGTTGCTCTTGGGGAGATTCCGATTGGACACCAGAGGAAAATGTTTCACAGTGAGGAAAATCAACCGATGCAATAATCTCCCCAGGGAAGTGGTTGACTTGGCCACACTGGACACCTTCAAGATAAGCCTGGACAGGGTGCTGGGCCATCTTGTCTAGGCTGTGCTCTTCCTAGAAAGTTTGGACTAGATGATCCCTGAGGTCCCTTCTAATCTGTGATTCTGTGATTAAAATGTTTACAGCTTTTATACATAAACTTATGCTGGATGTTGTACAGCTTGCAAAGACCTTGATGCTAACAAGATAAATTAATTTCCTTTCAGTATAACAGCTGATATTTGGATGGTCAAGGGATAAAACATCTCCTTTGAATCCTGCAGAACACTTCTGGTTTAGTCATAGACACCATGAACAAGAATACATGTACTCTACATGGGAGGAGCAAAAGTGTGAGTAGAAGGTTTTATTTTCCTTGCTTCTGTTGTTATTATCCATATTCTTCCATATTATTTATGTGCTGTGTTAGCCTTTCAAATACCACTTTCAGAGTAGAACAGTAACTGTGATAAAATCTTTGATAGTTGTTTTATCAACTTTGATAGTTGTTTTACCCTGTTCTTTTATCTCTAGCCTAAATAAATATGACTTGCACTTATGGAGATAGTAGTATGTTTCTGAGTGTTTTTTTTTAATTGAGACATTCATTTTTCAGAGTATATTTTACACTTCGAGTTATTAAAAATGAGTTTTTTCTTAGGCATTCATTGACATGTAAGCTTACATATTAGCTATAATATACTCAGTCATAGATGTATGCCCCTGCACTGATATGGATATCAGGAATAGCACTTGATTTGATAATGCATTGTTGAAAAGGTAACTGTGTAATATTTCAGGAGATCAATGAGCCTATGCTAATAATGTATACATAGAGTTGGATGAGGCTTAATTTTGTTTGTTTTCTGGTCTTTTTGGTGGTCGGGTTGGGTTTTTTTTCCTATGTTTATGTGTCTCCCAGTCTCCAAGATCACTACTGAAATAGGTTTGGAGGCTGCTGTAAGATTTTCTGTCTTCCAGATGCTCATGGAATAACATTAACGTGTGGTATTATATACCAGTGACTCTGCCTTACAGGCACAGACAATGACTGAATGTTTCTTTCTAATATGCCACTGCTATGTTTAAGTTGTTGAATATGCCCTTTCCCCTAATGGACAAGGACACTTTATTTAAAGTGCTTTCATAAGTGGCAATAGAAAAGTTCTAGTGTGCATCTGTAAGAACACTGCATCTACAAGGACAGAAGATACAGTTATATTTCCTAGTTTTCTGAGGGGCTCCCAGCTTGTATGTAAACAGGGTTCACTTGACAAATATTCCAAACCACTCTGGATCCAGATTTTTTATTTTTTCATGAGTATCTTCCACCTTGCACTGTAATGACAATGGGACAGCTGTCTCTGCTTTGTCACTGCTAATAACTTGAAGTGTCTGCTTCCTTCTCCCCCTTCCTGCCTCAGTTCCCTAATCCAGTGAGGTTTGTTGTTGGGCCAAGAGGATAAACTTAGTTGACTTTACTGAGAATTGCTCAAGTTCTTTCCTGTTGTCTCAGGTGTGGAAGGCAGCACAGACATCTCTTGGTGCAGAGCTTCCTGAATCTGGCAGGCTGTATCTGCTTGAGCACCTGGCTATTGGGAGCACTTGCTCTTTTTCACTCATTCTGAAAAATTTCTTTTTTTAAAAAAACTCTATATAGATTTTTTTTTTCCTTTCCTTTAATTTAACTGTATGCGCTATCAACATATGTATGTATAGCCATGGGGGAAAGTGACAGCAGTATGCTAAATCCATCATGGTGCCACGGTTTGGTATGTGGATCAAATGAACAGCCTGATATGTCTCAATAAACTGAAGACAGGTATTCAGAATACTTAATAAAGCTTCACTGTTGCTGTTGTCTGATGTGCTGAGAATTATGTGAAGCATGAGGCTGTCCATAAAATTTTTAAACCACTGCAAAGCATAAAATTTTAATGTTAGATGATTTGGTCGAATCTGGGGGAAAGACCAGCATTTTTTTCAGTTTCAGTTAACAGAACAAATTTTTATCAACTAAATTAATCTTTTTTAATTCAAAAGATCATCATATTTTGGCACAAATGTCCTAGTGTTTTTTTGTGAAATTAAGTTATTAAAGTTCAATAAACTTATTGAATATTTCAGGCCCTAAAAGAGGATTTTTTAACCTACGAAATAAACTTCATTAATTTTAGTGTTAAATTCTAGAACATCTTGCTGTGTGAACTTAATCATAACCACCTGCAGCCATCTTTCTTTTAACAGGGTATATAAAATATATATAAATATATAAATTGAAGGATATGAAATCCCATTTCCAGTTTTTTTTCAGATAAAACTCATTGAAAATGTGTTGTTAATATTTCGTTTAAAATTTCCTCTAATAGATTTTTATTCCATTGCTTGTACTTCATGTCTTCAGATGGCACATTATGCATAATTCTGCAATCCTCCACCCTTTCCCTGGCTGGTTTGCACAGAACTGCTATTCATTCTGTGTTTGTAGCCTAAGGAGTTGCATTTAACTGTATTTGTAATAAGGGTTTATATAGTAGTCAGCTCTTCATGCTTGCTCACAGCATTCAGTGAGGATGTCTGCATTTCTGTCCTTTCAGTCTGTGCATAGTATTTACTTAGGCCCTTTTAGTCAGTTTCCTTAGGTGGCTGTTTGTTTCTTTAAATGACTTCCTCTTAAATAAATTCCTCCTTTCCTGAAATGTCTTTTTTTCTCATGTCTTGAACTGCTTAGAATATTCTAGGTGTTTCATCGCTTTAACTTCCATGACTTACCATCTGGTACTTCTGAAAATACAGCTAAATGTTGTTCTTTCCCTCACTCCCTCCTTCTATCTAATTTGATTCTCTCCCCCACCCCTTACAAAGTTAATTCTAGTGTAGGGTAGGGGTTTTATTTAGTACTGAGCAGCTATAGAAGGAGACTTTTTTGAATATTTTTATTCACTGAACTTTATTATTTGTATTTTAGAAGGACTTCACGTTATTTTCATAACTGGATGAACAAGCCAATGTATTTCTACAGACAGCTTTACGAATGTCAACATAATTTGTTCTTTACCAAAAAGCATGATATAATACATTAGAAATTGGGATTTTTAAAAACAGACTTTCAACCTGTCTTCAGTTAAATTAGCAGAGCTTTACTGACAATTGATACACTATCAATAGGGCATAACTTTTCAATAGAGTATTATAATAACTAGATTGAGTATTATAATAACTAGATTTCTATGGGAGTATACTGGAGGCATATTTGGTCAGCTGAAGGAAGTAAGATCCCACTTTCAGGTGATGAGAGGTATGTAGAGAAAAGAATGAAGTCTAAATGTTACTCTGTGTGGGTGTTCATCTTGGAACATTGTGTCAGAAGTGAGTCAACTCTTGTGAAATCAGAAAGTAGCTCTATTGCAAGAAAATGAACTAACCAAGAGGATATGTTTAGCAACTAGGCCTGCTTAAAATGTGGAATTTCAACAGCTTCAACAACAACAAAAAAAAAAGGAGCAGGAGCAGAAAACAAAATTAGAGCATTTATGCTGTTGTAAAGAACAAAGGCTGCTGCGTGCTTCAACAGTATTTGGTCAGCCTTTTAACTTAGAAATATCTGTAAAAGCCTAGAAACATGAGACTGTTTTGAAGTCATAAGTGCATTATGTATAAAACGTATATTTTCAACAACTGTGACTTCTGGATAAACTACAGATCACTATTAGGAGATAAAATGGCTGTCTTATTCTATGATCAAAACTTCAAAAGCAAAGTTGTGAGTACTGATGGGATCAAAAGATACTGGACCTCAAAAAGGAATGCTCAGAGAGTTTGCAGCAAAGCTTCTGCGAGCTTAGCTGCATGCAGAAGTTGCGGGGCGTGGGGGAGGGAGGGAAGGGAAAGGAGGTGGGATGGAACTCATGCTAATGCAAAGCAGGCAGGGAGTACCCATAGAGATGAAGCGCAAAGGAAGGTGGAGAGCTATTTGCAAACAGCTGACTCACTGAGATGTTTTTATCCAAGTACTTAAGGCTAGATTGGCATAACCTTTGCTTATGATGTGGGGGAGTGAAAAGGAAGTTAAAGACTTCCTTTACTCCTATGCTCATTTCTGCTTAGATTATGACTCACAGAGATGACATAAGCCAGGGACTTTTTGTCCACTCCTCCTCCTGTAAGTGAATGGTCAGGGAGAGGGAATGTCATCCTGCCTGCCCCAGACAAATCCAGAACACTCCTCTGCTCCCCAGCTAGAACAGCTATTCAGCAATAGGTTAAGATATTCTACACCATGGAGTAGAGTGATGTAGTTCTTCACAGAGCGTGTGAAGAAATTGCAAATAAGTTCAGTTCTAGGTCCTTTTCTGTCACAGTGCAGTTCTGTCAAAGAGCAATCCTTGCTTTCAGTCAATAGGTATAAGAAACCAATTCGTCAACAGAAATGGGAGAAGCTTGCAGTGTTCCAGAAGCATTTTTCATAATAAATTTGCATTACTTCCAAATAAATTGATTTTTCTTTCATTACCAATGGTTAGGCCCATTTGTTAGCCGATAGAAGGATACTTAGAAGGAGATTGCTTGGACTAACCATTCTTTATTAAAGGGAAGCAAATACATTACATATTCTTTGCCTTCTTCCACCTCTCCACTAGTAATACAGCCTTTGCTAAGGAAACAAGGGACAGAAAAGGCAAAGATAAGTCATTGCTAAAGGGCAAATTGAAGCCCATTCAGTGGTGCTGCTTTTCCCTTGATGTGGGTTACTGTGGTTGCCTGGCAGAATAGACATTTTAAGCAGCAAGTTCCCTTCAGCAAAGCAGCAGCTGGTGCACAGGAAATGCCTGAAGAAAAAGTAAGTAATACCTGGAGCAACTTTAACCCTTTCTGCATGTTTTCTAACATTCCTTCTACAAGGGTTAGTAATTTATGCCCATGGTGAGAGACCAGTTTGAGAAAGAATGTCTGGATTTGACCCCTAATAAATGAATCCTTTTAATAGTCAATTACCATCGATTAAATTGGTTTGGATTGATTTCCTGTATTCACATGTGTAAATTTGACAATCCTCTTTTAATTGTGGGATTATCTTTTTGGAAAGAGAGAATAGGTTCTATAGCAGGAAGATACTAGTGTGTTCTTGACAAAGCAATTGCAAATGTATTTCTTTCCTCCCATTCATTCTGGATTTCTTCCTTTCTGTCTTCCATCCTCTCCAGTCTTTCACAGATATTCCAACTAACGGTTCCAGCCATCCTACTCCGATCAGATCTCAATATCAGTTCTCCATGCTTTTCTTCCTTCTTGTCTGCTATTTCTGACATTAATGCACATGCTTTTGTCATCACTCTCTCTCTTTTTTGTGACTCATCTCCTGGTTCAGCTCCTGCCTACCTTCTTAACTAAGTTCCAGACTTTTTGAAGCAAGTCTTACTTACCTCCTTCTTTCAGGCTTGGGCAGCACTGAGAAGTTTACAACTTATAACTTCACCATTTTGGAACATGAAAATACCCCCACCTATATGCTAACAGCCCTAACAAGGCTAACCTGTAACTCAAATATCATCCACAGTTATGCAGATCTAAAAAATAATCTGTGGGCCAATAACATTTATTTAGTGTAAACTACATCAACAGAAAAATTCTCTTGATGGTTTGAGTGGGTCTGACAGAATTTTACAGCTCAGCTACACTAGCAAAGCCTTGAAATTTAGCTGAGTCTTCACTTTTCACACTTCTTGCACATTACTGTCACAGTCGTCCTCTGTCCCAGTTCTTCCTATCACCCAGAATAATTGTCTGCATGTGAGACTGCATCTTCCTAGCAATATAGATTATTTTTATACTTCTGAATCTTTCCATCCAGTTTTGGAATTCAGGCCATCTGCGAGAGGCCCAGTGGATTGTTCAGGCCCAGTTTCATGGGAAGGGCTGGGAGGTCTCAGCCATAGATTACTGAAATAACTGAGGGCCTGGAGCAGATGAATTCAGAATAAAGACTATAAAGATCAGGACTTTACACATTGGACTTAACACTGAAGAAAGCTGCTGGTTAGGGAGGAGTAGAGGAAAAGCATGAAGGTGGTAGATAATGTAATTAAAGCATGGTAGTATTAGAGATTCAAACGACAGGCTCTCTCCCTACTTTTCTTTCCAACTTATTTATTACTGTATATTTCTAATCCATGATTGAGTTTCTCCACACTGTTTATCTTCTTTAAATATGAAGGTGGTCTTTCAGGCTCTCCAGTTTGCAGTCACTGCATTTTTTGCTTCCCTCTTTCAGACAAATTCCGAAATGGTGCCTAGGAGAAGGCGGACTGATGCTGATAGAGTGAGCAGCATATAAAGTGAATGAGCATGAGACTGATGCACGCTATATATGGAGGGAAATGCGATATCATGTAATTCCTTTCCTAAAGTACATTCCTTTCCTGCTTATCTTTCACTTGTCATTTTAAACTGCAGGTTATTATGGTCAATATCCCTGTGTCTGTCAGAGTACCTGAAATGGCTAGAACAACTGGTTCTCCAGCAAGATGAAGTTCTTGGCATACTTGCAATATAAATATTAAATAGTTTTAATAGAAATATACAAATATCAAGCATTTGGAAGTAGGATAGATGTAAAGATGTAAGAGTACTAAAAAGGAGTAAGAAGCAGCTACATGCAGGATGGTTGTAGGGGAACAAATAGGGTAGTCAGTGGCAGAATAATTTGCTAGACGTTTGTGGGAAATGGAAAGGGTTTTATGCAAGTTGTTATGGATAACATAGATAATTCCCTGGCAAGGATTATGGTGATCTTTGGCCACCGGCAGCAACAGAAGACATGAAGAACTTGAAACAGAATGCAAGTAACAGTTGAGTACTATTGAAGTTTGAGGAGGTTGATGACAACAGTATATTTCAGAATTAAGACTGCCCTGAACTCTTAGACTACTCCTTTGTTATTCGAGTGTTGCCATTTATATTGTGTTCCTTTAGCAGTGGCTTCAGACACCGCTGTGATTGTTTGTGCAAAATTAGCTTTTTTTTCTTGTATGCTATACACTTTTTCTCATGCAATGTATCTTATCTTCTACCTGTGTATACATATATGTCTGCACACATCAATATACAGCCTAGAAATGCAGAAAGCATGTTCAGTGAATGTATATCAGGAAGCACTTAATGAAAAAAAAATATTATTTTTCTTTATTTGAATATGTAGTTCCATTCAGAAAAATTTCAAATATAGGCTTGATAACAGGTACTAGCAAACCTGCTTATCTACAAAATATTAGGGTTTTCTCCCCTAGTGCACTACATTCAGAGTAACTTGAGTTTGCCTACCTTACATAGCATCTAGATAGAACACTGCAAACTCTCCTCCTGCCAGCAGATGAACAAGGAAGCTGTGTGATCTGTAGCCCTGGGGACAGATGCTTCTGGTGGCTTGAGGTTGGGAAACCTAGTTATATCCATGAAAGTGCTGGTTAAATCTTCATGTTCTTGCCTATTTCCTTCAGCACTGAAGGATCTGGGAAAATTTGGTGTGTCCATTTCTTTTTTTTTTTCTCTCTCTCCCTTTTAACTTTGATGTGATTTGGACCAAAATCCAGCTTCAAAAAAGGAAAAAAATGCCCAAGTTCTGGGGAAGTTCTGCTTTTCATTAAGTTCCTTTAATGACTATATTGAGCAAATTGGTTTCTGGAATCTTTTTATCTTATATGTATTGAATTAATACTAGTTTGCTCAGTAACAATACTGTAGAGTTAAATCAACCTACATGTGGATATTGAAAGCAATTGACCATATCATTCCTTCATTTTCAGTCTCAGTGAAAAAGGGTCTTCATGAGGTTTCAAAGAACAAGCATTTTGATAGATCTTCAATACAGTTTGAGAACACAGCTAACAAAAAGAGATGAGCAGCATTATCTTCAGCCAAGCCTGTGCAGAAAAATACGCAGTAAAGTGCTGGTTTCTTCCTTCAGAGCTGGGGCTGGGTACATGTAAATGTTTTGATTTTCAAAGTAGATATAGGAGACAAACTGTTTCCAAGATTTTTTACGAAACTTTTCGGTTGGTTGCAGCTGATACTTTGGAGATAGATCTTGAATAAGATTCGCAAAGGACCAAATGACACCCTATGAAGTGTTTGTCCCTGTACAGAGAGAGCTCAGAGGGAACAGTATTGTGCAGTTTGCCCTCCTATACTCAACTTCTGTTATTTGTATTTTTCACATTTAAACATGCAGAATAACTAGAAAATTTTCCAGTTCCTCCTTTTCATCTCTTCACAGAAAGAATTAAAATTGTCCCAGCCCACCACACTTTCAGTAAGTTGTAACAAAAATAGCTTATTATTTTGATTCCTCCAAAAGATAGTTTGTGAGTTAGCAGCCTCTGCCTTGTCAGTCTGAGATGGAAGAATAAATGAGGCTCGAACTTGTTCTAGGGTTAGCATTGCTATCTCAGATACTGCATTCTAGACAACTATTTGTTTTTCAGATCTATCTGTTTTTATTATCGCTCTGCAGTCTGCGCCCCTCCCCAAATATCAGGCTTTCTTTGGTATAACTTTCGATCTTTGCAGCTGCTCCAGGTTCCTAGCTGTTGGCTTGCACCTATGCTTTTCAGACTTGCTTATAGTTATTTCATGGTCCTACATGCTGGGTCTCTCATAAGATGTTAGACCAGTCAACTGCCTTTCCTATGTAAGATCCAGAATAGTAACAAAAGCAGTTATGCAATGTCCAAAATAATTAATCTTTTACAATGTGTAAACTGAGCCAATTTCTGTTAGCTCGTATATACCAGATCGTATAACATCATCCTAATTGGGACATCTTGCTGTAAAATGTTATAATAATAAAAAAACAATTAAAAAATGTTAGGGCTTATCTGAAAAAGCTAATGCAGCAATATCAAGTGATAATTAGGTAATGTGCGTGCTCTTAAAAAAACATTGCAACAGAGTGCAACATAATTTTAAAAAATGAACAGTCAATATTTTTGGCTAAAGGATTAAGGAAAACATCAAATTTTGTATGAGTTTGGGGATATTTTTTTCAATATACGTGCTGTGTTTCTTCTGACAAATTCTGAATTACCAAGTCTTGAGAAAACTGACTTTCAGACATAAGTGAACTGTTGAAAATATGTAGAAGCAATACTGCTCAATTTCTCCCTTAGGTAAATAAATTATTGAGTTTTTATTTTATTTTAGTTTTGTTTTGTTTTAAATGAAGTTTGAAACATAGACAAAGGCTATGACACTCTTTTCTGTGTTCTTTCACTGCATGTGCTTTATAAATAATGTCACTTAATAGCCAGCTTCCATCTCTTTCTGGGACAGAACATTCCATATCGTTGATTTCCCAGCAGGGATCTATATCTATATTATATGCCACAAGCTGAGACCTTGATATTGCTTAGTGGCAATAGTCTCTGAATGGCAACGTAAGAGCAAATGAACTAGGGTGGGAGGGGAAGACTTTATACATGGATAGTGAGGAAAAGTTTTAATAAAATTGTTATGTATCTACAATCATCTACTTCTGGCCTCTTCTTTGGTTGCTTTGCTTTGGGAAATAAAGTGCTAAAAGTTTCCTTGGTACCTTTAAAATCTTCCCTCTAGAAAAAATTTTCTGCTGTTAGTCTCTCCATAAGAAAGCACCTCAGTGGCACAATTTAGACAGTGAAGGCTCAAGTCTCAAGGGTTTTGTTATGCAACTTTCAAAATAAAGCAATCGTCTCAGTCCAAATACTCTTACTTAGTGATCCTCTCTTGATAGAGAAATTAGGCTTTCTGTACTCATCTCTTGAAATGGCAGCTCCTCTGTCCTTGGAAGGGGTTGTTTTAGGAAAGCAAAAAGAGACACTACCTTGGAAAATGAGGTGAGATAAAGCAGTGAATATTAATGTTTTGCAGAGAATGTTTGGTTTTCTAATAAGACCTGAGTAAGGAATGTGGAGGTGACCATCACAAAACCAACATGATGTTATGGCTATACTTGGACCTTTTCCAAGTTTCTTTGCAGGCTGTTCTGGCATCTCACTCTACGTGTTATCCAGCAATTCACTCCATTTGCATACAGAACCAGTTTAAAACACCAAATACAACCTGAAACTGGAGTTTGGAGACAGATACTGTTTTCTTCTTAGTGTCTATGCTGTACCAATTTCCTTCCACACTCTGAATGTTTGCCTATTTTTCTTCAAACTACATTCTCCTTGGAGCAAAAGACGATACTTTTAGTATTTTAATTTCTATGTTGCAAGGGTGAAAATTACTTTTATCTCAAATGAGAACCCACACTGTGATGAAGGTTTGCAGGGTCCTCACTATGGAAAGGTACTTCTGTTTGCCATAAACTATTGAGCTGTAAGCACTGTAAAACTTCTATCTGATGTAAACATATTTTAACCCTGTTTTTTTCTCTCTCTTACATCATCCAATGGTACTGCATCTTATGTAACTTTAAGCAAAACTAAACTGGTATAAAGTAGAGACAACAATGATACATCTTACTTATCCATTTAATTACTCTTGTTGTTCTTTTCCACCCTATGCCCTTTGGGATCACTTCAGACTGAAAAATCTCAGGTCATAAAATTATATAAAACTTAGTGTCTTGGATTTCATTTGCACGTTTTCTTTTGACAAAATCAAAAGTTGCTATGATACTATCTAGACTGCAAGATTTAAAAAAAATACTATCTAGGTTGCTAGGTAATAGGACTATATAGAAAATAATTGTAACACTTTGACAACTTTTGAACATAGTTATAACAGCAGTCATAAATACTTCTACTGAAAGTGCTTCTTTATATTCTCCAGGCTGTCTTCTCATTTCATTGGTTGTGCAGTACCTTGTACAGTAATGCAGTCCCAGCTAACCATTTATATTTCCTTAATCAGGCACTGGATCAGACGTCTGATCAGAACTGTTGCTATTTTACAAGCATCTGTTATTTTCATGATTGCTTTTTACTTTTCATCTGCACATTGGTACAAAGATTTAATTAAAGTAGTTAAAATAACAGACAACAGATGTGATCTACTCAGCTACAAGTCAGCACTTCAAGGTTCCTCTGTGGCTGAACAGAAAGTAAAACAACTACGTTTCTGTAATTTATTTCAATTACTTTGTGTACCAAGTTTAATTAATCACTGTTGTCTTGCACTTTCTGAATAGCTAATAGCACGGGAATTCTCAACAGTTACCTACGGCCTTCGCAAAAAGTATTTTGGAGATGTGAAATTCCTGACTTTTCCTAATTTCCTACTGACAATGTTCTCTACTGTTTATTTCATTCCTGGTTTTTTACATTAAGTAATTCACAATGCTCTTGGATGAGCTGTCAACAGCAAAGGTGGAGACTGGAACCTCCAAAGCTTATATATTGTGATGGCAAGCTCATCAGTCACAACTGTGCCACACAGTGCATGAAGTGTGACTTGCATAATTCCCTGGGAAAGCAAACACCCATGTTTTGATTGTTCCTATTACAAGACTCAACATGCTAACTGTGGCTGAGTACGTCATAAATCTTCACCTGCTTTCTTCAATTATAGTGTTTTATATTTGCAGAAAAGTGTGTGCATATGGAAAAGAGAAAGAGAAACTCAGAATCCCCCCCCCAAATAATCTAATTAGAATTAAATATTTGAAAATTAATAAGCCTGTGCTAACTGTAATGTCTTTTGCTGAGTTCCTGCCTAATGGATTTTATCAGTCAGCAGAACAGTCAAGCAAATATGGGATACAAATTAGGGAATAGATTTATTTGCTATTTCTTCCATATTTATGCCTTCCCCTCCCTCCCCCCAGTGTTCAAAAGTACTAGGTCTATTATTTTTTCCTTTAGTTAACTATATGTTCTTATTCTGTTTCTTACTGCATAACAATTCCTTCTACTGTTCCAGTTTCTGTTTGTGGCTCTCTTTTAACTTTAACCTCTCCTCTGGTTGTGTTTCTTCATGAGCAATCCCTAAAAATAGTAAATGCAAATAATTTTAAAAAAACCTTCCATTGATTCTAAGGTTGAATCAATGAATAGAGAAGGCACAGTAAAGTAGTAAGTCTCGGAGACACAACATTATTTTGGCTCCAAGAGCACCAAAAGCTAGCTGTGATGCATAAACTGAAAGAATAAATATGATACAATTAATCCATTACAGTATCTCTAAGGAAAAACAAAAAAATTAATAGTGCAGTAAATATCATATGATCGAGAATACCAAAATACTACTTTCACAGAGCTGAATGATATTCTTTCCTCTGGAACAAACCCACTACCTCAGGAAAAGTATCTATTGGCTTTACAATATGCCTTGAAGGTCTGGTAAAAGAAAGCCCTCAGGCTTTGGTACACTGCAAGGCAAAATACATTTAAAATTGATTTACTGCTTTTGTCAAGCGTCTGGTAAAGTGCCTTAGCTGGCATTTTACAGAAAAGAAAGGTAGCAGTTTGGGACAGACGAAGGTACCCTTTATGTGGCCTTGAAACTGCTACGCAGCTTTGTATAGGTGTCTTTGCTGGGAATGATGAAGTTTTATAAACCCAGAATATTGTCTCTAAAAGGGCAAGAATGCCATTTCCCTACTTGTTGCTGCCTGGTTGTGGTATAGAGAAGGTGTACAATTGAATGCCCTACCTACTTTTACAGGGTGGATAGAAAATTGATGCCAAAAGGATGGTCTTCCTTCCATGCTTACCTTTGGTTGTTTAGCTTTTTAAATTACTGTGTTCTACCTAAAATGAGTTCCTGCATGCTGACTTTCAGTCAAGTGCAGTCTCAGTCAAAGAACTTTAAATGGTGGGACAACATGCAGTTACTAAAGAAAAGATGCAGAACAGATGACCATGCCTAAACTAATGGTAATGCTGTCCATGCAGTCTTATCTTTTTCCCTACCAGCCTTATGTATGAGTCAATAAGAATGGGAGAATCTTGGCGCAAATTAAACTTAAAACTTGTGTGATGTATTTTGGGGTTTTTGAGAGCAGATAGATAAGCAAAACTGTCTCTTCAGCCGGGGACTGCAGACTTGTTAATGACACGCTGTCAACATTTTGAAGACAGTTGATGGACCTAAAAGAAAACATTTGCATTTTAAGAGGAATGAGCATCATAATCTTTAAATCTTATTCAGTCAGAAAAGCCTGAAGGAGACATGAAAGCTACAAATGTAGCTGGGGTTGTTTCAGTGTGCTCAATATCCTCTCCTCACTTCCAAGGACAGGAGTGGGGGAGGGGAAAGGGAAGAATACCGGTATAGTGACTCTTGAAGCATCCCAGGATGAACAACAATTAAAACTTGTTGTGTTTTAATTGTTTCAGAGTTGAATTTCTAGGAAGCTTGCATACTATTGCTAACACACTTTTAATTCCAATACATTGGTGTGTACCCAAGGCTATAGGTCAAGGATACTGGCAACTAGTTCAAGCATTAGCACTCCTTTCTGCCTTTTTCTGCCAGTGACTTACCCTCCTCACCTCTCTCCCACCCCAGTCCTTCTGGGGCATTAAAATAAACAGTCATGTTACAAAAGTGTTTTCAGAGGGGAAATAATCAAGAGAAGGAAGTGTGCAGTTTGCTTTAGTTGGGGTGGAGGGGAAATGTTTGGGTGTTAAAACTCAGAGGAATAGCTAATAAAACCTTGTTCACACAAATCTCAGAAAAACAATGATTTTGTGTTCTTCCCTATACAGCAGTCCATTGCAGATGTCCATCATTATTAAAAAAAATCAAACCTACTTCTGATGTAAGAATTCCCTTCTGGGTGCTATAGAAACAAAGTACATTCATGACTTCACCAAGGCAACAGAGAAATAACCTTGTAAGCATCCTTTCATTAGGGTGTGAGGAACTCTGAAATTATGGACTGGACAGTAGCAGTTGCAGATATGTTTGAAGATATGTGTTGTTTAGTTGGTGATCAGCAGTTACAAGGCTGCCATGCGGGATGATTGTGTAGTAAAGACTTCAATTTGTTGGCTGGGTTAGTGAACAGGAGCAGGGAAGGACAAAGATTCAAACAACAAACTGTATTTCTAACTATTTCTCTCATTCATGAAGTACTAAAAAGTACAATTTTTTCAAAGTACCAGAACAGAATCTAGGAAGCTGTGTCTTCAGCAAAGCCAGTTAAGGTCAGATACACAACTTCATATAGCATTTGATGAGCAGAAGAATGGGGGAAAATGTTTTTAAAGTTTGGACTTCTTACTGGAACATAAATATAAAATAAACTGCCAAAAATGTTGATCGTATGAAAACAACAATCTAAATAACAAAAAATTCCTTTATAAACTCAGGATATCTGGAGTTGAGGCTGTTCATTGACATTCCTCTGCTGGAATAAAAAGAAGAAATTTTCCTCTTGCTGTGTAGTGTAAAGTTTTTAGGGAACCTTGTCTCAACATTTTTAACTATGCATAAACGGATACATGAGATTTTCTAAGGGTTGAATTTCTGGAAGCTTGCATACTATTGCTAAAGAAGTCTTATATTTTAGAAAAGGACAGTATTTTTAGTTATGGGACTGAGTTTGTATAGTGCCAGTTTCACAGTAGGTTAAAATTTTGTCAATGTAGGGAGTACTTGTAAGAACAGAAATAAGCAATTTATCTTGAGCACTGCAATAAGGCATTACAAATTTGCGTCCAGATCCAGCACATTTTTATCTCTCAAACCTATCCATATGGCTAACAGTCCACCTCCTCCCCCACCTCTCTCTACAGTACACTGATTTTTTAAAATAACAAATCTCTATAAAAAATAAACTTGTTATGTTATTGTACGAAATGGGTTCAATGGGTATTAAAGGATTATATTCGTAAGCACTTTTATTTATTGGTTGTGAGAAATGGCATGTTAACTGTTAATTTCCTGATTCTCAGGTGAACACAGCATGATTAGATGGTCCTGCCCACATGTTGAGTTGTAGCCACTTATGTCTATACAGCACTCTATGTAGTGCCAGAAATCTGGTCCTCTGTGGTCATTCGGTGCTCCTGAAGACTCAGAGCTCAATCACTAAATTTTAATTTTAAGAGCCACAGAAAATTTTATAAGTGAACACAAGGAACGTGAATTCTATTAAAGCTCAACAGCAGGCACCTCTGTACAGATGCCTACAGTCACAATCTTTTTTTCACGCTGTTGTAATTTCATGATACTAGCCATAGGAGCTTGTATTTATTAAATGTAATACTTCTGTGTTCAAAGATCTGTGTGAGACCAATGAAATTCGTGGCATAATGAAGTATGGGAAAACAGTGAGGGCAATGTCTAAGGGGTTCCACAACTTCTTTTGGCATCATAACACCAATCTTACACATAATCTTTTAGGAGAAAACAAATTAAATCAATCAATTTGACTGTTTTTAAAGAATATGCCTTATGGAAGTTTTGTTGAAGATGCTTAGAGTAAATTCTGTTTTCTGCTTTGAAACAAAGGAATACTGAATTTAAACATTTACAAAACTGGCAGTTATGATCCCAGAATTGAGGTCTCATTTTATTTTCTTTTTTGAAACAGAAGAAAAATCTAGGAGGATACTGGCAACAGTATGACCCAAATTCTGTTCTCTTCTGAGCAAGTTTTCCGTTTTTAAGTTTTGAATATTTGCATAAAGGAATCTATTGAGGAAGTTATTTGGAAATTTGTTTTTGGAGCAGGATTTCCGTGTGTCTTACACTTTTGCAGGTCTTAGGATGAGTTACTGATATGCCATTGCCAAATACAGCACATGCTGCAACTCTCCCTGCTTGACCAGCTTTTATTAAAGGTGACAGGTAATGCAGTCTGAAAATAATCGAGGCCTTATGTTGACACAGGAGGGCACTTCAACTGTCATGTAAATGAAAGCTGTTGACATTTATCTGTGTTTTCTTTTTCTTTGTTTCATTATTTAATTAATGTGATCTTTGGAAGTGGAGGAAAAGTTCCCATTTTCACTGTGACATATAGTGAAAAACACATTTCAGTTTTCTTTTTCTTTTCATTAGACTCAGATGTGTAAAATAACTGGAAAATAATCTGGAAATGGTAAGCTGCTTTTAGATCAGAAGACATTAAATTGAAAAGTGGTATGTATCTGTGTTTATAGAAGACTTATAGAAAATAATATTAATCGTTTGAGTGGTACAATTACAGTTGTCTGTGAGAAACCACAACAATAGTTAGGTTTTTATAAACCCTATGCTAGGCTGAATAGCCGGGACTCCCAGTCTCTCCCCTTTCACTGATGGGATGAAAAACATAAGGATGTTATTGCTTATGTCAGAAATGGACATTCAGTAAGTCTTGAGCCTCATGTGGACTGCAAAAGCTTACTAAAGAGACAAGTTTGATTTGTAGTTTGATTCTGACAGTTTATTCACTAATGCTAAATCACTCAGCAAACAGCACAGACTCAAGCCTACTGCATGCACTGCAGTTGATTATATACTTTTCCTATAATAGTTTGATTATACAAATACTATTATGAGACAGTTTAATATAAATATGCTTTAGTTAACTCTTGAGTCTTACTTTCTGTCTTATAAATATTAATCTATATAGGTCTAAAGAAGGGAACCCTAGGAAATCTGTTATTGTGGCTCACATTTTGGATTTAAAAGTCCACTGACATATTTTTCAATCAAAAGGCTACTTTGGAAAAGTGGCCATACTCCAATTAAAACTATGTGTTATTCTTTAACTCAGTGTAAGGCTTAGACTGGCCAGTGTTATTCAGTTAGATGTTTCACTTAACAGTTGTCAGATAGCTAAGGCCTTTTTGTCCAACTGAAATCTGAGAAAGTCTCACTTTAAAACCTCACTGTTTGAAACTTGTGGGGTGATACAATCTGTGCTCTTGGACTGCCTTCTCCAAAGTACAACTGAGAGCTTATATGGGAGTAGGAACACAAGTTAGTGACAAAAATGGAAAACACATACGTGCAATATATTTACTATACGTATTGTTGTTGGTAAATTTATGTTGCAACTTAAAAACAAATTCTATTTCAAACACAATCTATTCATATCAGAGTAGAAATTAGCTGTTGTAGAGATTTACAGTTGTCAAAATATACAGATAACATAAAACTTCTTACAAAGCAATATCTAAATTGAATTCATGTGGAATCTATATATTACTAATTTGAAGTGAACTGAATTCCTAAGGAGCTGTAATTATAAATTCTTGGGTTTGAGATAAGCCTGGGAGTTTTCAAGTCAACCTTGTATTCAGACATACTGAAATAGGGAAGGTACATAGTAGTAGCATGCAAAGAGAGCTATGGTTTACTGGCATCCATACTAAAAACAGTGAAAATACATACATACATAGTCTTGAGTTAAAACTAAACTTTGTGCATGGGTCATAAATTGTCTAAATCAGAAAGATATGCTTTTATTAATGCTTTTACTGCAAGAAAAGTTTAAAGTTTCAGATTAATGAGAAAATTTTAAATTGTGAAGAATACTGTTGAGTAGAAAAAACCCCATAAAACTAAATTTTAGATAGTGAATGAAAACATTATTTTAGAATAAAATTCCTACAGAACAAATTAAGAATGTTAAAGTGTATAAAAAGGCAGAATAATAGCCCTACTTTCCTTGTCATGTCTGCCAAATGGATCTGTCCAGAGTGTATTTTTTGTTCGTAAAAAGAAAAAAAAGATACTTTTGCTTGTTGAGCCTGGAAGTTTGTCCCTTATGAATTACTGTTGTTTTTAAAAAGGTTATTAGCGGCTTCCTATCATTTAGGGTGGGGGAAGCATGGTGCCTGACAGTTCACTGAACATGTTTTAAAGGAGAAAAAAACAAATATGGAGTTAAAAAGAAAAGAATGTTAAAATGCATCACCACTTTGCAATAGCGTGCTCTGACTAAGCACTCAGACTTTTTCTTGTCTAATTCATGTTATAGATAAGAAAATGCAATCCATGTAAGCTTTCCAGGCTTTGCTGAATTATTTGACATGACAGCTCATGTGTGTTGATTAGTTAGTGTGGAGAAGGCAGTGGGCAGTTTAAGAATTGCGAGTTGGGCAAAGAATTTTCTAAAGGACAGGCAGCAGGTTCTACTGGACTGATATTTATAATGTTGGTGGGAGGTTACACGATTTCCTTTGTGGTTTGGTTGACCTGATTTATTTGAAGTCGTGAGACATCATCAATAATGGAAGACTATGGTTATCTCCTGAGAAGATATTAGTGGCCTAGTGGACTAGCTGAAATAGGAAGAAATTTAATAACTTGAAACAAAAAGTCATGCACATAGAGGACTAATAGCAAATATTTCTGCTACAAGTTGAAGGCTCATCAACTTCGAAGCAGAGAAGACAATACAGACCTAGTCTCTTAGTAGGTCACTTATAGTTAACAATGTGAGGTTGCTGTGAAAAATGGGATTCTAGAATGCATAAGGCAAACTTTTTTCCAGTAGCGAAATGAGTACTGTTGTCTTGTATAAAGGAAAATGGTCCAGCTGGAATCTAGTATACATTTCTCATTACTCAAGTTTGAGAAAGTTTACCCACACTGGGAGAAGTATGATGTGGACCAGTAATATGATGTCATGCTGCTGAATCCTCTTAAAGAGGAGAATATAAATAAGAGCAACAGAGAAATAGGAATGAGGAAGGCTTAAGATCTTGCTTAATCTGAAAGAAGGATCAGTACAAAACCAGAAATTAAAATCAGTATTAAAATAAAATAAAAATGTAGTGGCTAGGAATAAATTTAGGCTGAATGTAAGATGAGTCTCAGGGAAGTGAGATTTCAGAGCAATATTCCAATGAGGTGAGTTGGAACAATTGATTTTGGTTACTGTGTGAGAGGAATTATACGTCTGTAGTGGTAGTATAAGGCTTAATTTGATCACAGAACAAGAGTAACAGAATCCTTAACAGTAAGATAAAATTGAGGAGCCTTTTCTAGTTTGTGGTTCTGTACTGGATTCACAGTTAGGCCTTCCAGATATATAGGATATGTAGTTCATTGGCTTCTTAATACAGTTTCATTTGACAACCTGACAAGATAGATGCGCTTTCTGTTGAGGCAATTTGTCTAAATGATGAGATTTTGTTTATGGCTCCTATAAGTAATGAAGGCAGAACTTTTAAGTATCAAAGCAGAGTTGCTTGGGATGCAGTCACTTTTGGGATGCAAAGGGCATCAATGGCAATCATACCAAAGGTACTCTGTTCGGATTCCAAGCTTAGGAGCTCGTGTTTCCCACTGACTGGGGAATCTCCAGGGCAATTCAGAGTATCTAAGATGGGAGAGAGTGTGCCTTTTTCTCTGCTGAATAGGTAAGGAATATAGGTTCCTGATTTAAGCCCCATTCCTATATTCAGACAAGTGAATATCCACTACTTGTTCCTCACTTCTGTGTTAGAAAATTTTGTTTCTCTTTCCTGTCTACTTCCTGACACAGATTTTTTCCGGTTTGGGCTTTATTTTCAAGTGGCTGTGAAGCTACTGGGAGGGGGAAGAGGACGAAAATAAATGATGTTAAGGTAGTATTGGATATTTTTTTTTTGCCTACTTGAACACTTAATTTTTCAGTAAAGTCTGCACATTCAGATGATAAATGCTGTGGAGAAAACTGTATTGGCCAAATATGTTTGCTTTTATATCATTCTGGGCAGCTCTTCTGATACTAGTAACCCTCTGTGGAGAAAGTATTTTGAAACTAGAAAAACAATGTGAGATTATGTCTTCATTCTGAAAAAAAAAATCTTATTCTGATAAATTTACACTAAGAATACAGTTTATGAGAGGAGTAAAGACATATGTGTACATGCTCTGCTTTTTAGGACACTCAGTTCTGCTTGTAATGAAATTTGGTGACTCACCTTTGGAAATCTGGACTTGACTCTGAATATATGATTTACTTCCTCTTCTGGGATTTGTGGGTTTTTTTATACAGCAACTCCTTTCAGTAGTGTTTGGCCTGAAATGACTGATGCAATGGAAGATTTTATGGAGCTCTTAGACTGCATTGTCTGTAGTATTCAAAGGTAGTTTGAGCAACATCTTTGGTAAAATTAGAAGATATGGCATGGCTTCTCCTCTCAAAAAGAGTAATTTTTGACATACATTTCAATGAAGTGAAAACAGGGTAATGTAATAAAATCTTTCTTTTCATGGAAAGCCACTGTCTTTCAGTTGATAAAAATAATTTATATTATCAGAAGGATAAGTACATCCTAATCTGAAATTAATTCAGGCAGCTTTTCATACTCCTAAAATTCGAAATGTCAGTGGCCAGCTCAGAAAATATAACCACCATGGGATTTACATATCATTCATGGGCTCTGCAAAACATAGTGGTTTCGTTTCTCCCTAGCTACAAATGTTCCTCCAAATTGTTCTTTCCTTCTCCTACTTCTATTTCCTGCACTATTTTCTTGTTTATTTTTTTATGTTTGATTAGGTATTCAGGATTTATTATCTAAAATAACAATATTAATGGAGTTCATCATAAAAGCAGACAAAGTTATAAAACAGTTATGGTACATTAATATTTTGGCTTTTCATTTTTGATATTAAAATATTTTAACTTGCAGCTTTTAGCTTTAAGGACTCTTTCTTGTTAGTAAGCCATACCAGCAGCAAAATTTCACTGAGATGGAGAATGGTGGTCTTCAGTTTTGGGGTTTTGTTTTATTTTTGTTTGTCTGGGGATTTTTTTTTGTTCCTTACCCCTTCCCAAATGAAATGGCTTAAATTACATGAATTTAGACTCTGGAGTCAGCTGATGCAAAGTATGAGACAGGACATTTGTGACAATTTTTAATGATCAGCAAAATATGCTCAGGAGAAGTTTATTACCAAATGAGTGATGTACTGCTGCAGATAGTCATGAAGTGCACTGGTGGAGGTGCTTGGGGGAGATTTTAGGAGCACTTTGTCTGAATGTGGCAAGTAAGATTAATCCCTAGTGTTCAAGAGTACTAAATTCAGCTTTCATAACAGCATGAGAGCTGGCTAGCACACAAGAAAGAGGTTTCTTGCCCATCAGAACCATTATTTGTAATGCCTCATGAGCCCTGAACGTATTTTTGGCAAATCCTCAGTTGCCTGCAGAGCTGATGCTTTGGGTCTCCAGCCAGCATAGGTGGGTTTATCAGAGGTAGATTGTATAATCACCATGTTTAAAACTGTGAAGAACTGTTATACACATTGTGTAAACAAGGTCTTGGTAGAGAGACAGGCTATTGTTACACAGAATTAATAAGGAGAAAAACTGGTCTGAAAAATTGGAATCTATGGTTCCCACCAATGGCAGTTATGTGTTACCAGAAACTGTTAGTTAAAAGACCATTAATGTAAGAACAGCTGTATCAGGTGAGAACAAGAGTTCATTTAGCCAAATATCATCTTTCTCAAGCATTCATTAGGAAGCTTGAGTGGATTACTTTTCTGTGAATGGATATGCCAACTTTCATCTTGAACCCACATAAAATTTCATAATCTGCAAGTCTCAGCAAGAGTTCCACAATTCAGCCAGCTGTGTGGAGACTCCTTTCCTTTGTCTGTTTCAAACCTTACTCCTGCCATCTTTCTTTGGTGAGTCCTCCCTGAAATTTTTATATTTATTTTGGAGACTAAAGATATTATTCAAGACAAACCAGTGCAGTGGCTTTTAATGGAAAGAGTGGAAGTTTTGACTGGATATGAAAAAAATATTTCTCACTGAAGACCAGTTTAGCACTGGCAAGTTGCACAGGGAGACTGTTCATTCTCCCTTCATTCATCCTCTCTTTGGAGGATGATGCAACAAGACCTAACTTGCCAAAGCTCTGAGCATGTTAGTCTGACTTTGGTATTGATCTCTTGTATTGAAATACTGACCCCCAGTATTGAAGGGAACAGGAAGCTGAAATAGACACAACCAGAGGTTCCTCCCAGGCTTGAATGATTCTTCGATCAGTCTATCTCTTCATGTTGCTTCTGAGTGTGGTTATTATTGTTATTTTATTTAGCATTTGTTGCAAAGAAGCTTTTTCCATATATTTAATAACCCTTGTTACAGATCTCTGAACCTCTCTGAAGTTTATAAAGTTCCTTTTGAAATGGGGGAAGATCAGAACTATATAGAGTGTTTCAAGATGTGCCTGAACACTTATACAGTGGTATCATGATGCTCTGGTTTTTTTCCTATTCCTTTCCTAATAATGTCAAGCATCTGCACTTTTTTTTAACCATTACTGACCAGTGAGATTCTGTTTCCATGGAGTCTTAACTCCACAGACTCCTGAGTGGTAATGATAAGTTCAGAGCTCTTGATTTTTAGGTAAATTTAGAAACATTTTTCCATGTCCATTACTTTACATTTATCTATAAGAAATTCCAGCTGCTGTTTTATTGTCTCGTCACTCAGTCCTGTGCTCTTCTTCACAGTTAGCTGTTACTTTTAGTACTGTGGCTTAATATCATCATCAAACTTTGGCATCTCATTGCTCAGTCTTCTTTTTATAGATTGTTTAGGACTTCATTGAATAGCAAGGGTTCAGTGGACATTCCCATGGAACTCCAATGATAATTTTCCAAGGCAGAGCCTGACCATTTACTCCTATCTTCTGTTTCTTTTCCTTTAACTAATTACTTATGTATGCAAAGACCTTTTCTTATGTCAGGATCTTCCTAGTTTTCTCAAAAGCCTTGGCAGAAAACCTTCTCTGAGTCCAAGCAGGTTATTAGCTAAATCAGAGCCATGTGACCCCCTTCAAAGAAATTAATTAGAATTTTTGTGGCATGATTTCCCTTTAGAAAAGCTTAAGTAGCTGTTTTCAAGAAGAAATTTTTCAAGATATCGATTTTTTATTTTAATTTCATTTTATATTTTACCTGTAGACTTATTTAACAGGATTCTTAATTTTTGACTCACACATTACCTTTGCCATTGATTTACATTTACTTGTATTTCTTGCAATCTAACAAACAAGCAAGGACTAAAAGGAGATGAATATTTTAAAATGAAATCCCCAGTCTACAAAGAAAGAGTTCAGTGATGCAGAAGGGCTTTTTGCGCTCAGAGCAGATAGACATGTAAAACTCTCTGGGACTGTGCTGTAAGAAGTCAAATAAATTCTTCACTCAGCATTAGTAATACATTAAGAACAAAACCTATACACTTTAGTATCATAATAGTGCCTTGGAGGAACATCCCTTTCGTTTCATTCATCTTTGTTGTTAAAATCAAAACTTCAATTCAGATTTGAAATTTTTTCAGATACTTTTCCATGGCAATTTGAATAGATATCTCTGTGTATTCTGGACAGAAGGCACTTCAACATTTGCCTTCAAGGTCATTGTATTCAACCTCTCTCTGATCTCAGCTGTAACCCTTTCCTTAATATAACTCCTGGCTCCTGATTTATAGATGCTTTGTTATTATTATTCCTACAGCAGATCATGACAGCATTAGGAACTTTTCACCAAGAGTGATCTCCTGAGGCACAGAATTTGAATACAGTCATGGAAAAATAGCAGTTTGTGAAAGTAATAAGAATAGTGTAATCTGAAGTAGCAGAAGTTTATTTA
Source organism: Phalacrocorax aristotelis (assembly GCF_949628215.1). Lineage (NCBI taxonomy): Eukaryota > Metazoa > Chordata > Aves > Suliformes > Phalacrocoracidae > Phalacrocorax > Phalacrocorax aristotelis. Next base: position 60,783,651 of record NC_134311.1, read on the forward strand.
ACTGTCCTTTTAAAATATATTTATGATTTTTATTTTTTTTCTAGACTTGACTATACAGAGCATAATGTAAAACCAGATTCCAATCACCTGGCAATTCCTGCTGGTAGGAGTAAACACTTTTGTGTACAGTTAAGTGCTAATTCCTAAGATAATGCTATTATACAGAATATGAGAATGGAATACATCTGTAGAGAATTGTTGTGCTAAGTTTAGAACTGTTAACACAATATGCATTGTTCACAGGGTGCTAAAGACAGAGAACTTCTGATTTTGAATAAAGACTGTTTCTCCAGTGTAAGAGTACTAACACAATCAAGTTATAGAATATTTAAAACACTGAAAATGGATTCCTTCCTCACAAAGCGGAACCGTCTGTCTTGAGCATTATGAAATAAAAAAGCAAATTAAACTCCTTGCTGAAATGTTTGCAGTAGGCTGAAGCCGGTGCCTGGAATCTGTTATACCATAAATCGCCATAGGGTGGAATAGTACAGGGAAAATCCCCCAATTTTTAAAAGTATTCCAGTAAATCAGTGTAGCCAAGAACAAGCAGAATTAATTCACAAGATGAAATCATAGGTATGCATAGATTGTTTGTCACACTTTTTTGGCTGGGAAATCCTGTTGTGAATGTGATACATCACATGCAGAGAATCCATGGCCCCTTCCTAATATTGGCAGGAAATCACAGAATCATAGAATCCCAGGTTGGAAGGGACCTCAGGATCATCTAGTCCAACCTTTCTAGGAAGAGCACAGCTGAGACGAGGTGGCCCACCACTCTGTCCAGGCGAATTGTGAAGGTGTCCAGTGTGGCTGAGTCAACTACTTCCCTGGGGAGATTATTACATTGGTTGATTTTCCTCACTGTGAAACATTTTCCTCTGGTGTCCAATCGGAATCTCCCCAAGAGCAACTTGTGTCCATTCCCCCTTGTCCTCTCCATGTGACTCCATGTAAAAAGGGAGCCTCCCTCTTCTTTGTAGCTGCCCCTTAAGTACTGGTACATGGTGATGAGATCCCCTCTGAGCCTCCTTTTCTCAAGACTGAACAAACCCAGTTCTCCCAGCCTGTCCTCGTGTGGCAGCTTCCCAGTCCTTTGATCATCTTGGTGGCCCTTCTCTGGACCCCTTCCAGCCTGTCCACATCCTTTTTGTATAGCGGGGACCAGAACTGTACACAGTACTCCAGGTGTGGCCTGACCAGTGCTGAGTAGAGGGGGATAATGACTTCTTTATCCCTGCTGGCAATGCCCTTTTTGATGCAACCCAGCATCCTGTTGTCCTTCTTGGCCGCAGCAGCACACTGGTCACTCATGTCTTGAGCTTCCTGTCCACCAGGACCCTCAGGTCCCTTTTGACAGAGCTGCTCTCCAGCCAGGTGGATCCCAGTCTGTGCTGCACTCCGGCATTATGTTTTCCCAGGTGCATGATCTTACACTTCTCCTTGCTGAACTTCATAAGGTTCTTGCTGGCCCACTCTTCCAGCCTATCCAGATCTCCCTGCAGAGCAGCTCTCCCTTCTGCAGTGTCTACTTCCCCACTCAACTTGGTGTCATCTGCAAACTTCATCAGGCTACACTTGATCCCGTGTACACTTGATCCTCTAAATTATTTAAAATAAGTCTATACCTATGTCATTTATACTGCAGTGCGTGACTATATGTCTAACTTTTTATTAAAACAGTTCCTGAAGTGTTCGTGAACACTGATTCTCTGTGGTGGTATTTCCCTCATATAGCTAAATAATTGCAGAAAGGTTTTAAAAGGACTGGCCTATCTAATTTCTCATCTATAGTGTTCTTCCTGGCAAATAGATACAGGGACTGAGAAATTCCTTACCACTAAGAATTTGTTTCTCTTATCTTTGGCCTTCTGCCTTCAAATCATCAGGTGAGTTCAGTTCATTTCTGTTTTACAGAAACAATTAATTTAGGATTAATGTAACAGTATTTGGGTTACATTTTTATAGTTACACTGATTTACTGGAATAATTTAAAAAATTGGGGGATTTTCCTTGTACTATTCCACCCTACGGCGATTTATGGTATAACAGATTCCAGGCACTGGCTTCAGCCTACTGCAAACATTTCAGCAAGGAGTTCAATTTGCTTTTGTCACACAAACTAGGTACAATGAATCATACATTGGAGTGCTGTGGTTGACAGTTACAAAGTATTCATAAGGGACAGGCCAGGAAGGAGAGGTGGGGATGTTTCCCTCTGTTTCCAAAATGGGATTGATTGCACAGAGCTGCCTTTGAAGAACAGCAACACACAGGTCAATGGCTTATGGTGAAAATTAGTAACCAAGCTCATAAAGGAGCTTATTGTGGCTGGTGTCTACTATAGGCCACCTGATCAAGGAGGAAAGGTTGATTAAGAGTCCTTTCTTCAACTGCAGACAGCATCATGCTCACAGGCCTTGCAACTGCCCAGATATCTGCTGGAAACAGTGAACTGCAAGCGGTCTAGGAAACTGCTGGAGTACGTTAAGGACAACTTCCTAGTACAGGTGATGGAGAGCCTGACCAGAGGAGAGGCATTGCTGGATCCGTTGCTCACTAATGCAGTAGAATTTATTGGAAAGGTCAAGACTGGATGTAGCCTGGGCTGCAGTGATCATGCCTGGTGGAATTCTCAATCTTGAGAGGTACAGGATGGGTAAAAAGTAGAGTCAGGACCCCAAACCTCAGAAACACAAACCTTTGGGTGTTTAGGGTGCTAGTGCCTGAGATCCCTTGGGAAACTGCATCCAGACGCAAAGGAGTGAACAAGAGCTGCGAGGTATTTAAAGGCATTTTTCTTAGGGTGCAAGAGCTCTCAGTCCTGATGTGCAAGAAGTCAGGCAGGTGAAGCAGGAGGTCAGCTTGGCTACGCCAAGGCCCCTTAGCCAAACTAAAACACAAAACCCAAATGCAGTGGAAGCAGGTGTATACATCCTGGGGAGATTATAGGTATATGGCCTGAGAGTGCAGAGAGGGGATCAGGAAAGCCAAGGCACAGCTGAACCTGAACTTGACTAGGGACATGAGAAATAACAAGAAGGGTTTCTTCAGGTTCCGAGGACAACAAAGGAAGATAAAAGAAACTGTACCCACTGTGATGAGCAAAATGGGAGACCTGCTTAGAGCTGACATGGAGAAGGCCAAGGTACTCTGTAACTTTTTTGCCTTAGTCTTCACTGTCAAGTGCTCTAGCCATGCCACCCAATTCACAGAATCCAAAGGCAGAGCATGGGAGAATGAAGTACTGCCCACCATAGGAGAAGATCAGGTTCAAGGCCATCTAAGGAACCTGAAGGTGCATGGGACCTGATGAGATGCATCTGAGGGTTCTGAGGGAACCAGCAGATGAAGTCACTAAGCCACTCTCCATCATCTTTGGAAAGTCATGGCAGATTGATGAAATTCCCAGTGACTGGAAAATGGGAAACATAACTCCCATTTTTAAAAATGGAAAAAGGAAGACCCGGGGACCTACAGGCCAGTTAGTCTCACCTCTGTGCCTGGCAAGGTCATGGAGCAGATCCTCCTGGAAACCACACTAAGCCACATGGAAAACAGAGAGGTAATTGGTGACAACCAACATGGCTTCAGTAAGGGCAATTTGTGCCTGCCAGATCTGGTGGCCTTCCACAATGGCATTACAGTGTTGGTGGATACGGGAAGAGTGACTGAAGTCATCTACCTGGGTTTGCGCAAAGCATTTGATACTGTCCTGCACAACAACCAGGTCTCTAAAATGGAGAGACATGGATTTGACTGGTGGACCACTTGCTAAATAGGAATTGGCTGGATGCTGGCACTCAAAGAGTTGCGGTCAACGGCTTGATGTCTGGGTGGAGACCAGTGACAGGTGGTGTCCCTCAGCATCAGTATTGGGACCAGTATTATTTAATGTCTTTGTCGGGGACAAGGACAGTGGGGTGGAGTGCACCCTCTGCAAGACTGTGGGTGAGATGGAGCCCTCAACACAAGAGGACATGGACCTGTTGGAGTGGGTCCAGAGGAGGCCACAAAAGTGATCCGAGGGCTGGAGCACCTCTCCTATGAGGAAAGTCTGAGAGAGTTGGGGTTGTTCAGGCTGGAGAAAAGAAGGCTCCAGGGAGACCTTAGTGCTGCCTTCCAGTACTTAAAGGGGGACTATAGGAAGGATGGGGGAAACCTCCTTAGCAAGGCCTGTTGTGACAGGAAAAGGGGTAATGGTTCTAAACTAAAAGAGGGTAGATTTAGACTGGATATAAGGAAAAATATTTTTACAATGAGGGTGGTGAAACCCTGGAACAGGTTGCCAGAAAGGTTGTGGAGGCTTCACCCCCAGAAACATTCAAGGTCAGGCTGGATGGGGCTCTGAGCAAACTGATCTAGTTGAAGATGTCCCTGCTCATTGCAGGGGCTTTGGACTAGATGACCTCTAAAGGTCCCTTCCAACCCAAACTATTCTATGTTTCTATGATTATGTGATTCTATGACATGAAACTGAGTGTTGCAGTTGATACTCTAGAGGGAACGGATGCCACCCGGTGGGACATTGACAGGCTGGAGAGGTGGACCCGTGCGAACTTCATGAAGTTCAACAAGGCCAAGTGTAATGTCCTGCACGTGAGTCAGGGCAATCCAAAACATGGATACAGGCTGGATGATGAGTGGGTTGAGAGCATCCTTGAGGAGAAAGTCATTGGGGTGTTGGTGGATGAAAATCTGGGCATGAACCAGCAAAATGCACTAACAGCCCAGAAAGCTGATCATATCCAGGGCTGCATCAAAAGAAGTGTGACCAGCAGGTCAAGGGAGGTGATTCTCCCCCTCTACTCCACTCTGGTGAGACTCCGCATGGAGGACAGCACTCAGCCCTGGGGCCCCCAGCATAAAAAAGACATGGACCTGCTTGAGTGGGTCCAGAGGAGGGCCATGAAGATGATGAGGGGGCTGGAAAACCTACCCTATGAGGAAAGGCTGAGAGAGCTGGGGTTGTTTAGCTTAGAGAAAAGAAGGCTCCAGGGAGACCTTATAGCAGCCTTCCAATACTTAAAAGGGGCCTACAGGAAAGATGGGGAGGGACTTTTTGTCAGGGAGTGTAGTGATAGGACAAGGGGTAATGGTTTTAAATTGAAAGAGAGTGTATGTAGATTAGGTATTAGTAAGAAATTATTTACTGTGAGGGCGGTGAGGAACTGGAGCAGGTTGCAGAGAGAAATTGTGGATGTCCGCTCCCTGAAAGTGCTCAAGGCCAGGCTGGATGAAGCTCTGAGCAAATTGGTCTAGTGGAAGGTGACCCTGCCCATCGCAAGGTGTTGGAACTAGACGAACTTTAACGTCCCTTCCAACCCAAACCATTCTGAGATTCTAAAGATCTTTCTCTCTAAACAGACATAAAAATCCAAGATTTATACTGTTCTATTTTAATTATTTTACTTCCTTTTTTTAGTTTCTTTATCTCAAATGTGAAGCACGTACCCTTTTTTTGAGGTTTGTTTTTTGTTTTGTTGGCTTGTTTGGTTTTTTGTTTGTTCCATCTCCCCCCTGCCCCAAGCTGTCATTAAATAGTGCTATGCCAAGATAGGTTATGGCAGATTATGGATAGAAAGAACAAAAAGAGCGGTATGGCTGTTGCTGCTCTAACTACAAGTGTCCTTCTTGACAGGAGCATCTGATATTCATTGGGTCACTGCATCATGTCGCATTGCAGTACTGTTGTTCTGGCTGCAGCAGGCATTTCAGGCTGTATCCATTTTAGGGAAAAGGCTGAAAATAGGAAAAATGTGGGATAAATGCAAACATAGCACTTCTATACATAGTTTACATTTGATTCTTCAGGTATTGTATTCAAATTCAACACAAAATGCAACTCAGTCCTGTTCTCCTATTTGTTGCACATTCTAATGGTCTCCAAGAAGGATCTCCGGTATCAGTCACCAGTTTTTCACCTTAAATATAAGAGTAGAATGGTATAGCATATATGCCACTGTGACCTATTGTTGGTATGTAAGAGTATGTTTGGTAGCGAATGATAAGTAGTTTATTCTACTCTTTTATCAAATCCAAATCCTTTTCTAAACTCAGTGAAACAGATTCTGTACCCCACAGTTTTATATCAATTGAATTTCCTACAACTTTAGAGTTTTCTTTGTTCTGAGGTCAGAATCTGTCCCTTATTCTTCATAGTTACTAATTTCAGCTGTGCCAGTAATCAAGGGTTTGCATAATGACTCTTATTTAGTGGTATTGCACACACATATGTGAATCTGGTGGATAAGCCAGCTTGTGTAATTCCAACCACTAGTGATTTTCCTCAACGTCATTATTAGTACTTAATGGATTGTTAGACCACAGTTTTTTAAAAACAAACAGAAATACCCAGGTTCAGCATGCAAAAGGATTATAATGAAATTAACTACTAATTTCTTATTTTCTACTTAATCTGAAATAGTACTGGTCTGATCTGAAATACGTAGCAGAACAGCTGTAACCAGACAAACGCTGTCTTACAGAGTTTATAAAGTAATCTAGCGTAACACAATGAATGAGAGTAAGAAATAAGAAGAGGAAAGGATACACCCATAAACATGTACAGCAACTGTAGTTTTTATGATTAGATTCCAAAGTTTGAGGGTTCTTTTCCCACAGGTAACATTTTTATGCTGACATTGCTGAAGTGATACATCAGGAAATGTAAAACTAAACAAAAGCGCTAAGAAACCTTTACAAATAGATACCACACTGAAAGTTGTGCGGTTTATGGACTGCAGTCCACAATTGACTTTTGATTAGTATGGGATGAAAGTCTAAAAATGCTAGTTTTAATTGGACCTGAACACAATTTTAGAAAGTAAGCTGATATAGAGATCTTGAGAATTTCTTTCAAAGAAACATCTTTAATTGTTTATTTTCAGGCTGGCTTTTGCTTAGACTTCTTATCTGATATCTAGCCACTAGCTATCTCTCCTTTTCAAATTTCTGTCACATCTATGACTATGCATCTAGACAGGGCAGTAGGCACTTGCTTCTTTAAACGCAAGTGTGCGTAAACACAAAGTGCAAAGAAATACATAGTGCTAAGCTAACACTGCCATTGTCAGTCCACTGCATTTTACAGTTACTGTTGTAATAGCTTGAGTTTAATTTAAGGCAATCTAATAGGTCAGGGTCACTAAATTTTGGTTACCTTTATCTATTACTGAGATCAGAGTGCTCCAATGTTTGGAGGTACTGGTACATCATCTGCTAATCTGCTGTTACACTTCATCTAGAAAAGCTATTTTACCACTGTGGCTAAGTGTCTTTTTCTGACATTAGAATAAATGTATGGTAAGAATTAGAATTATATTCCATTTTTATTTGAAGTTCTGAAATATGCTGGATTCAGCTTTGAGCCTACCCAGTACAAGAGGGATGAGGACAAACTGGAGAGAGTCCAGTAGAGGAAGGTCCACCAGTGGCAGTCAGGGGTTGGAGCAAATGAAATTCAAAGGGGAGGCAGAGGTAGATGGCAAAGAATAAAATAATATATAGCTTACAGAGGTGCTTTCCAACTTGAATTTTTCTTTTTTTATAGGGGGTCTGTATTTTCATTTGCTCATTTTTCTCTACTGCTGTGACCTGCTAAGCGGTATCTGGCTATAATGTAAGAGCATCACTTGAAAATGTTCTTGCCAAATGTTGAGTTCTTGACATCAGTACCAAACTCTTTACATTTTTAAATATTTATATTTGTTAATTATTTGCATGCATGATTATTTATAGGATGGTAGGCACCGCTTTTTTCTTGCATGGAATTGATACTTCTTTGGGCATTATACCATCACAATTGTTACGTTACTAATCAGTTGTTTAGTAAGACAGTGCTGGTACTGTGGGTGGAAGTCTAGGATGTGTGTGTCTGCCTCACCCCTTAGGCTCTTTCAGCTGACCTGAAGTCACCATGCAGAATTTCATTTGTCAGGCCCTACTTGAGTATCTTTCTTGTCTATTAAGGCATGTGGTCATTTCCCCCCTGCCCCTTAAGTGGTAGCTAGTTATTGCTAGATAGTTATTGCTAGCTACAGCTTGGACGAGCAATTGACAGGTGAAGTGTCACTGGACACAAAGAAAAGAGAACAAGCAGTGCGGGGTGAGTACAGCATAGCACCCTGAAAACAGGGCTGGATGGGGTTCGGATAGGAATGTTTATAATGAAAGCACAATATAGTTTTAGGAAAGTTACCACTATGCTCTCTAAAACAAAGCAAAAGAAAGCAAACCCCATGTTAGAAGAGAGTGACTAATCAAATATCAATTTTAGAAACCCTTCAATCTGTTAGCAGCATATTAGAGGGTAAGATACAGGTGGACCCATTGCCCCTCGCACAGCAGAGAGTAAAAAGGAAAAGGCAGCCAACCAGTCTGCGGACCCAGAAATATCCCAGGATGGGTTTTTCTGATGCAGCCAAATTCTTCCTGGAGGTCCACTTGTAGCATAGCTCTGTTCCTCAACTGTTGCATCGCTAAACTATAGGGTCAGATCTAGTTTGAAAAATGACATTTGTTGTCGTAGGAGCTTTTGATAGAAATGACAGAAATGCAGGAAACAATTGCAGCATATAATGGACTGTGAGGTCTGTGGAGAGTAAGAGTTGTTCTTGTCTTATTCATGTGTTCTGAACTCTCAAGGACAAGGTGAGGAATGATTGTCAATATAGGCCATTACAAAGGACACAATAAATTTGCAAACTTACAGAATTAATTATTTAAGACAAATTTGTCTTAATTATCATTGTTATTTTGCTATTGAAATGAACATAAATATCATCACATAATAATTATTATTACCATTATTCATTAATAAATTAAAAAGGGAACTTTCCTTAAATAAAGTTGTATTCAACAGCTGTTAGTTTCGAAACTTTTTCTAAGCAGTGTTTTGAAGAGATTTCAGGATTATTTTAAGTAATTCAATGGTAGCCCAAAATGACAAGTCTTGTTTTGGAATGCTGTTTTCATGCTAGGTGAAGCCTGAAGGACTTAAGGTTTTCTTTCTAGTGCTGGAAGGCGGTTCAATATAGCCCTCAATACCTGGGGCAGAGCAAGGAGATGAAGGAATAAACTTCCTCCTTCTGCCTTATCACCACTAAAAAAAGGTAATCTCTAATGTGTCCACAGATTAGTTCAGCAATTGCTTTCATTTTCTAACATATTCTGTGTGACTGGAGGTTGTTAACATAGGTCTAATAACACTTGGTTTTCTTGGAGGACCATCGGTAAAGAGACTTGCAGCTCCAATTCACTAACATGTATCGGGTAAATGCAGATTTGCAGTGTGAAAGTAGTTGCCTTCTGACAAGCATAAACTTCTAAACTGAGCTGAACTGATTGCTGTGGATTAGTGTCTACTGCACAACTTCTGTGTAACAGGACTCAAAACTATGCTGGAAAGACAATGTTAATTCTACTTTACAGACAAACTGGAGGATAATAAATTGCTTGGAGATTTGTTTGCCATCTTGGAAGCATAATCCATGTCCTATTTGAAACGTATTATGCTATCTAGATCAATTTTCCTTCCTTGCACATAATGACCCTGAATCTGTATAAACTGTAGGAGGTTTTATACAAGTTCCTCCTGCAATGAAGATATGTTACTTCTTTCCCTAGAGCATGAGTGGTAATGGGAAGATTACCTTGCGTGTTTTTGTTTTTGTTTTGTGTTTTCTTTATGTCTTCTTGCAAATTGAAAGCATCTATATTTGGGGGAAGTATAATGAAAAAAATAAAATTACGAAGTGCAGAGGTACCAAATGCTGAATGGAATTATAGTGTTCTTGAATAGTGCACAAGTGTCCTTAAAAAGGCAAAACATAAATGAAGGACAACATATACTCTGCAATAATGGAATTTTGTTTCTAGTGGTTAAAAGATCTTTAAAAGTAATTTTTGTGGTTATTGTATTTATGTTTGTCATAGATGTGTGTATGTATGTAGCTTTTAAAATATTATTTAGATTCTGAAGTTAGAGATTATACAACACAGCAGACATCATAAAATGCATGCTGAATATTGCAGGTATGTATATTGTGTCTTTCCCTGGATTAGTTATCATAGAAGTGTATAAATATAACATTACTGCATTTGTTATTTCTAAAGGAATAGAAGTAGGATACTGCTGTTACTATTATGTAGGCAAAGCTGAAATAACCTGTACAGTACTTATAGAGGAATCCTGCTGTTCTCCAGAGGCTGATGAGTCACTAGCGGTTGCTGTCTGCTTTTAAGAATGATGACTACCTTATCGGAACAGAAGTATTTGTTTTCTTGAAGTGGCACTAATAGCCATGGATGGGGAGATTTCTGTACATGACTGCTAAATCTGCCTTTCTTGTATATGTACAATATCATTAAAACAGTAGATTAACATAGCTGTCTTTATTTTCATAATTTCTTCCAGTTTAGCATGAAATGAGATTGTGAGGTCTTTTTGTTTCCTGGTACTTGTCTTTTAACACAGTCTCCATATGATTACTTTTGAGGTGAGCCTTTTGTGGGCAGACTTATGTCCTGCTAAGGACTTGTGTCCTGACACAGTCCAACAATGAGCTTTATGTAGAAGAGAATCAAATGAAATCAAAGTTAGCACCACAGTCTGAGCACCACAGTTTACCTAAGAGAACTCTGTTCCTAAGATCAGGGGAAGAAAGATACATGCACTGTGCCTGCAAAGTTGACTTTGGCCTGGATCATCAGCTGTCCTATAATAATACTGTTTAGTGGGATATATAGAACGGAAGATGAGTGGATGATTTTGTAAGGAAATTTTTGAAAGTCTAAGCTGAAAGAAGAAAAGGAAGATCAGAAGAACCAAGGGATTGAGAGCTGTGTAGGACTTGGATCAGCAAGTGATATTGTTGGCAGTTCCACATCTATGGGAAAGCCTTTCATCCCATAGCAGGAAAGCCAAGAATAGAGACATGTAGCTGGGAAACCCAGACAATGAAGAATGGTAACCAAAAACCCAATGGAACATTCCTAAAGCAACATAATATCATGCAAGCCAAATGGAGATTTCTCTAGTCCAGAAGAGAAAAATTAACTACCTGAAGTGTTCAGAAATTTTACTCTTTTATTCATCCTTTTGCCTGCTTAGGCAGCATCCATAGAGAGTGAATGCATTACTGCTTACTTTACTGATACTGAGAATCAAATAAGCAAGCAATTCAGTGGACTGCTAATCCTTCTATTGCTCCCTTTACATGAGAATTCAAGAGGAAAAGCATGAAAAAAATCAATGAAAAATCCTAAGTAGTTTTGAATTATTTGACTTTAAAATTTATTATTCTATTACAAACCCAGACATTTTAAAAGAATATGAAATATATAATTTTTAAACCATTTGTGTTATTATCTTCAGTTAGGCAACAATTGGAGGATGAATTAGTGCTTTGCAAACCTATTTTAAATATTTTGATTGGTAATTTTTTCTTACTGGGCAGGCCTGTACAAGACTACATTGTTATGCCTGACCTTTATAAAGGTCTTTAATATTTAATCTTTCTTACCCTCATTACTTTAAGTGCTAGAAAAGTTTTCTACACAAGCAGACTTCGATCAGTTTGATATTCTTGCCAGTGTACACACTATTGTCACTATTCTGAAAGGGTGATTGGTTAATTCATTTTTCTTTAGCTATCCACTTTGAGGAAATCCTACAAAATAAAAGTACTCCTGCTTATAGTACCACTAAGGAAAATACTGATTTCATAAAATAAATATTAATTAATATGCATTCTAAATAACTTTAAAATGTCATATTTAAAAATAAAAACCCATTTGATCTGAGTCATGAACCCTGTACAAAGAACAGCTTGAAGCATAAAATTGGTGATGGCAAATAAAAACTTGACAAAGGAAAGAAGGAAGGAAGTGTTACAAAATATAATTATGTTTTTGTCACAGATCTGAGTTTGCAAGGTTCAGCCAATGCCTTTGCTGTTGTTCCTTGGCTAGAAAAATATCCTAATCATAACCCAGCATTATGTAGGATCACACCACAGAAGACCTGATATTTGGTGACAAAAAGAAGGAAATTTGATGTAATCTAACTGGTAGTTAGTTGCCTTATGAACAGTGACTACAGCATTGATAACAAATATCTGCATTGAAGTTATTTTTTTAAAAAATCTGATTGTGAAGAAGGACAATGTGAAGTGAATTGCAAATGATTACAGTAAGAAGTGATAGCAGGGCCAGCAACTGAAGCCTATACTCACAAATAAAAGCCAGTTGTCTCTAGACATTAATACGGACAAAACTTCAATATCCTGCTTTCATGCCTCTGATTCTCCAAGAATAAGGAACCTAAGACAATGTCAGAAATATAATAAATCGGTAAGGGAAAATGGCTATTAAGATAGTTAAGATGTCATGGAACAGAGACCTACTGAAGTAGTGATATTTTAATATGAAATACGTGGACATGATCCTACCTCTTCTCTGTTATGTTGAAAGCTTCATGGGTGATTATCAAACAGATTTCAGTGCAGCCCTTCTGAATAACTGCTGGTGCAAAGAGGCACAGAGAGGACACAGACCACTACTAGCTGCTACAGTGTGCTATTAACATTCTTTTTCACCAGTCTGGCCAAGAATCACAGAATCAGCTGACAGCTGTGAAAATTACTTTACCAGAAACCTAGCTAAAAGCTCTACCATTGTCCATTTTAATGACCCCAAGTCTTTGAATATTCAGTGAGATGGAAGACATGGTAACTACCAATTCATTATTTAATCATTAAAGATCTTTTCTAGATTAATAAAGTGTAATTCTCTTCTGGTGCTAATGACTTACTAAACAAAAACATCACTGAAACATTTTATTCTAAAGCAGCTCCAGAAGAGGACCTCTCAAGAGTAGCATTTAAATATTGATGTAGCTGACCCACAGGGTTCAGATCCAGAAGCAGATATAAACTTTTCTGATAATTAAGGTAGGTGACTTCAGGATTTTCTATCTACAGTGAGAAAAACCAAGTACAGTTTTAAGACTTGGAAATCAGATTCCTCGGATGTAGAACACTTTTAAAGCCTAAGCTTCAGACTAGGCTTATCTTCCAAATCATGATTTGGAGGATGAGCTGTTACCATGCATTGATAAATAATAATGAACGATTTGGAATAAAATATGGATGATATGGAAAGCTTGCCTATACCAACTGAAAATATCCTTTGATTTTACAGCTTTATCTGGAATTAGGAATTCAAATATGAATGTCTACATGGGAGTTTGTTTAAGATTTTCAGGATAAGATGAAAAATGAAATAATATGCATTTCTAGCCTGACTGGATTTCCCAATGAGTTCTGAAGTTCAGAACTTTGGAGATGCTGCAAGCATCCATGCACAGCCCTTGCCACTGCTGGACCACTCTCATGGGAAGAATTTCTACCAACAAGGTACCCCTTGGTGCAATTTATGATTGCTGCCTCTTGACATTTCATTGTGCATCTCCAAGAAGAGTCTGTCTCTCTTCTCTACAACCATCCTCTAGGTCATGGAAGACTGCAGTTAGTTCCCCCCATGACTGAGCCTTCATCCTCTAGGCCAAACTGGCCCATCTACCTCCACCTCCCCTTTGAATTTCATTTGCTCCAACCCCTGACTGCCACTGGTGGACTTTCCTCTGCTGGGCTCTCTCCAGTTTGTCCTCATCCCTCTTGTACTGGGTAGGCTCAAAGCTGGATCCAGCATATTTCAGATCCAGCCTCAGGAGTGATGAGAAGAGGAAAATAGTCACTTCCCCTGACTGCTGGTTGTGCTTTTGCAGTCTGGTATGTGTTTGAAGTTAATTCCAAGATGCATCCATACATATTGAACTTCATAAGGATTATGTTGGAATAGCACAGATGAAATATGGATTTCCTCTTTTGCCTCTGTGATTGATTTGCCTTTAAAGGACCTGTGGGCTTCACTTTTATTTTCATTTAGCCTTGATGAATCTCTGTATGTCTTATAAAATATGGTTTCTTTATGGAGGTTTTTTTTGCAATTAGGTCACTAGCCAAATGTTTCATCTTTACTCATATGTTTTCACAAAACAACATCAAAAATATATAACTCAAGTACCTATACTCTAGTCATATTTTGTTGATACTAGTTAAGACTTTTTAAAATCATAGGGTAGGCAAGATATGAAAGAAAAAATTTGCACAGAACCAGAGACACAGAAGTATATACAGTGAACATGACACCTATTTTGAGCTTTATTTTCTTTTTAAATACCATGATTTGTTGGCAAAATTGTAGGTAGCTACACTGTGAAAGTAAACTGGAGACAGTGGGATGCTGCAGGGGAAAAATAAAAGATGCTAAAGTAGTGTTTAATGGTACTTTTCTCCTATGATTCTGTTTTCAACAAGGAACACGCATGCATATTTTTACTTTTCATTTTGAATGCTTCTTCTGGCATATATTTCATGTGTTCTATAAGACAATGTACATTAAAAATGCTATAGGTGGGTGAAATACAGTATCTATTTGCTCATACTCAAAAAAACATTGGCTTCTTTGTATTATGTTTATTCGGTGTTTATATTAGGGCTGGCGAGGAATGTGGAGTCATTTGTACTTTTTTAGCAAATATACAAAATAATAAACAAGGAGACAAAAAAATCTTAGGCCTGTGTCAAAATAACCTTTGGAAAAATTCAGCACATATTCAACTGATCATTTTTGCAAACGTGACAAATATCTGTCCCATATTGTGCTAATTACCAAAGTAATGTGTAAATTTTTTCAAAGAAGGTAATCCAAATAAGCAATCTAAAATATTTTTCTGTTTTTCCAGGCTTTCTGGGAAAAAAAAAAGGAGGGTAAAGCAAAGCTAGACACTAGTTATTAAATTTTTTTCTTTCAGTTAATAACCTCTGGAATGATGACTATTACGGCCAATGTAAAAACCTATTTCTAGCTTTTGAAATGCACTCCTAGTTTCCTTATTTGATATTATAACATCATTTTTACTGCAAGATAGGACATCAAGTTTTTCTTCAGTGTGTAAAGAAGAATGGTAAAATCACTAATTTGCTAATACAATTAAGAGTCTATGTATATACTCTGTTAAGGGTGTACGAAAAAAAGAAAGTTATAAAATTCTTACATACTTGTTTTCTAATAGAAAACTGAGGCTTTTAATCTTTTATGCTGAACCAGGAGTGTAACTCTTTAGTGACTAATTAAATGTCAAGGTATTTTTGTAATTTTTAGAAATTTTATTATAGAAATGGAGAGGAAAGATGTAAGACATTCGTAAAATCCCAGACTTTCATTTTTAAAGTAGGTACCAGTGGTCTACAACATTACATAAAGATTATTATTGTTTATACTTTTACTTGTCCTGGCTAATGTGTCCTGTACAATGTAATACTGACGCTGAGATGCTTTCAGTGTGCAGCTGTTTATGTGATTAGGAAAAAACCTCAGTTGCCTAAAGTTGATTAAAGAAGAACTTTACATCCTGACTTCCAATTAACATCATTGCCAGAAAATTAAAAGCCATCTGGTCTGCAAGGCCTGACTGGAATTCTTACATCTGAATTGCTTTATCATGGTGCACAAATTAATTTTTCATTTCTTTTGGTCCCTTCCTGGAGAAAATTAAAATAATAATAATAAGAAGGCTTGCTTCCATTTCAAAAACCTTGTTTCAGTAGACACAGTGTTCTTTAGGAACAATTATTTTCATGCCTATGCAAAAATGAAAGGAGACAGATCTCCGTGTCTGTGTTAGCAGGAAACAACATATACTTTGGACATTTATTTACAATAAAATAAAAGTAAAAACTTAAAAGATATTAAAGATTTAACATTTCCCATAAGGATTATATCAATTGTTACATTGCTTTGTAGTCATTATACCCACTGTTCAAGTTAAGAGTACACATGCTGACTATGAACTTCTTCTCAGTTGAACAGCAGTCCAATGTTTCTTCACCAAGATGAGTCAGTATGTAATTTCGAGTATTGAAAAATGCAATCTATTTTAAGGGAATTTGTAAGCCAGAGAAGCACAGAATTTCATTAAACTCTTGTTACAGCTTTTTTGTTTTATTTTTCCCCAAATTATTTGTGTTAGGCCACTTGCCAACATACTCCCTGTGGTGGGATTTTACTGCACTCATTCAAGAATGGCCATGTTTTCCTTTCAGTGGGGAGCACTCCAGATGTGCGTTTGCTAGGGCCGAGTAAAAGGAAAGGATCACTTCCCTTGATGCACTGACAGCAGACTTCTTAATGCTGCCCAGTGTGCTCTTGGCCAATGTTCCTCAACTGAGGGTAGGTCATCTTTGTTCCATATTTCCCCTCTGGTGTGATCGTCCTGGGTTTCCTGAAGGCCAGCGTTACCAGTAAGGAGCAAGGGAAAGAAACATTGAGCAGTTTGGAGATTTCCCTGTTGTTTTTCATCAGGTGTCCTGACCCATTCAGCAGCAGACCCACATTTTCCCTAGCCTTTCTTTTGCTGACAATGTACCTGTAGAAGCTTCTCCTGTTGCTCTACACATCCCTCACCAGATTCAACTGCAGATGGGCTTTGCTTTCCTAGCCCCATTCCTGCAGGCTCAGACAGTATTTCTATTTTACCTGGGTCACTTGCCCCTGCCTTCACCTCTTGCATGCTTCCTTTTAATACCTGAGCATTATCACGAGTTCTTTCTTCATCCGTGCAGTCCTCCTGCATGTACTTGACTCTCCCCTCTACTTGACTTCCCCTTTCTTGGCATGCACTGTTCTTGAGCTTAGAGAAGGTGATCCCTGGAAATCAACGAGGTCTCCTGGACCGCCCTTCTCACCAGGGCTGTATGCATTCCTAGCAAATCCTTTAACAGGCAAAGCCTGCTCTCTGCAAGTCCACGGCCATGATCATGCTATTTGTCTTTTCCCTTCTCTCATGATCCCAAATGTCACCCAGCCAAGGCTGTCACCTATGTTCAATTCCTCCACAGGTCATCCTTGTTTGTTAAGTATCAGGTCCATGTGAGAGCCTCTCCTTGTTGGTTGCCTTCATCACCTGTGCCAGGACATTGTCACCAAAGCACTCCAGAAACCTCCAAGGTTGCATGTGCCTTGCTACGGTGTCTTTCCAGCAGGTATCAGGCTGCTTAAAGTCCCCCATGAGGACTAGGACCTCTGACTGTGAGGCTTCTTCCAGTTTATCTGCTCACCTACTACCTCTTACTGATCAGGACGCCTGTAGCAGTCCCCTACCACAACATCGCTGATGTTGGTCTGACCACTAACCCCAGCCCGTAAGCTCTCAGCTGGCTTGTCACCTCTCCTTGTGCAGAACTCCTTGCTATTCTAGTTGCTTTTGAGGCACCTATGAGAGGGAAAATAAGTTAAAAGGAATTTCCTTGTCGCTGTTATAAAGACCTAGTTAAAGAAAGATTTTTAATGAAAGTCAAATGGTTAGTTCCAAAAAATTTAAATTATTAGTTGTAAGCAATATCAGTTTCTAAGGAACCATGGTTTAAACACCTACATTTTGCACTGAAGTAGTTATACAACAAGAGAAATTCCATTTTGCTGATATGTCAGTATTGTGAGTAGTGACCTCAGCAAATGGGATTTAAAGAGAAGTAATACTTTTAACTCCTGGCAACTATTTCTTCTTTGGATACCTGCCCAAGGGTTTTTTAAACTTGCAAAAGATATGTAGCCAGCTCTGTGTTCCTATTTGTCAGTGCCCTGCCTGCCTTAGCCTGAGCCTTGAGTTTTTTAGATCATCTACCGTAAACTCCATATATTATGCAATCGAATGATGGCTGAAGAAATGTAAACTTTGCTTTATAGCAAGAATTCATAGCATTTCTCTAGGAAGAAGTCCATTTAAGTATTTCAGATTTTGGGATACCCTTTCTTCCCATTTCTGCTTCAGGTAGATGTAAAATTTGCTATTTGACAAGAAGAGCTTCTCCAGGAATCCCATTGATCTTAACCAATGATGCTAAAGCTTTTGTGCTGTTAAATTTTTCTGAGAGTGTTCATCTAGGGATGCATTTTAATGGATACATTTTCATTAATTAATGGGGGAAATGGCGATGGGGCTTATGAAATATACCCGTGGAACGAACCTGTGTGTTGTGCATTGTGTTTGCCTTCAAAATCTGTTATTAAATATTTTTTGTAATATTTTTCAATATGTCATGTTCTTAGATAGTAAGGGATGAAATTTTGTCTTGTTTGCCAAAATACGAAAACATCTTTCAGCAGCAATTAGTTGTTAGTGTATAACAAAAATATATTGGATGTCTTTAAAATCAGCACCTAACCTTTGATAAGGTGTAATTTTCACATGTAGTTCATACTGCAGAAAAGGAATTTTGCCATGATATTTTTAGTGCATCAAGTATATATTAAATGCATGGCATCACTTATTAAAATATTTTTATTACTTACTGATTAAGGTATTTTGCCTCCCTTGATTGTTTGGGTTGCATCATAGAACTTACTTGTTTGGGAGGTTATAGTGTCTGTTATGTGCAGCTTTCCTTGGGAAATAAATGCACAAAAAAAAAAAGGACGTTACGTGTATTGATGTGTTGAAAATTACATTAGATTAATGATTAGCAGAATGCTGACTTTTTTCTCTTTCTGTAAGGTAAATCCTGTACTTATTGCTCAAATAATACATTAATCAGTGTAAGAGAATTATGTTTATTTGCCATAGCATTAAAAAAACCCAAGTAATGATCAGATTCTCTTGATAAACATGAAATAGTCTATTTCCACCCAATTTCTTTCTAGCAGTCAGGTAATAAAATGTTTAATTTTGAATGTTAAGAATCCAAAAGTAACCTTTTTGAGATTCTCAAGGATGGGATCTTTAATGGCCTTTTATGTATGCCTAGCTGCAGAAAGCCTATTTCTTTTGCTGGCGGTTTGTATACAATTGTGTTGCTATGCTGAAATACAGATAGATGTACAGGATAATGAATTAAAATAAATTTAAACTACATTAATGTAGCTTCTGTAATTCTAACTGAAATAGCCTTCAGATCTGTCATAAATTTACTAATGGATTTTAGTCATGACTAAATACTTAACAGGAACTTGTTAATTGTGAAGTACCATTCATTTGTCTTAATCTAATGTTCCATGAAGACAAGCAACTTGGTTGGTTTTGACTTTTCACTTAGTTTTGTTACTGCTGCTGTCAGAAATTGATCCATTAGGCAAGATTCATTTCACTTTGGAAGTGTTTCTTATTGAAAATAAAGTATTTTTAATATATCAAAATATTATTTCAGTTATTATTATATGACCTTAGCTTTCATATTTCTAAATATTTTCTTTACAATATCGGCAGGAATAAGAATATGCATATTGAAATTGTTCATAAATACATGCTTCTACTCCACTAAATCTCTCTTTGAATTTCAGAAGTCTTTGCCACACATATGCTCTTTTAAGGGTACAGTTGCAATTTTTGTCCCACTGTTCCTCATTTCTTACATGGGGATAATTAAAGATCTATACAACACAAAGGAATTTTGAACATAATTATATTAATGTATGAAATTGTGACACAACAGTAACAGGGAAGTATATTAGTAGTTTACTTAACGTGTACAGGTAGGAGAACGGAAAGAGAATGCAGAAATTAAAGATGACCTCAAAGGAGACATACATTGGTTGGAGCATGAATGAAAAGCTAATACATAATAAGTGTTACAAATCAACTCATTTCTTATAAAAAATATATAATGCATACAAAATACTCTAATGCTATTCATGTATGTTGAGTTATGATGTTTCAGTAATACAATTTTGAGAAATGGAACATTTTATAAAATCATATGTTTATGAATTGTCAGCTGAATCGGCTAGTTATGACTGGCCACCAGAGACATGGAGTATAGCTCATCTTATAAAGGAACATTTTTTCTGCTAGGAATTTCCTGTGCAGAAGCTGATTCAATAACAGTAATCATTTAGAGTGAAATTCTGTATTCAATTGCCTCTATGTCTAGATGCTATTCCCACTAGAATTATTACATACCTGCATATATATGTACAAATACAACATAAACTTGATTTCATTACTGAATTTGAATGTTGCTAAAGAAGATTTACTAGCTGTGATTCCAAAAAAGCGCATTTCATATCCTTGGAATGAAGCCAAGATAATATCACAGAAGACCTTCAGCAGGAATAGTGGATGTAAGGGGAGGAGAGTGAACTTTGGTTAGCTCCTTTTTTACAAGTCTGCAAATTGGTGCTCCAGTATTCCCTGTGTATCTTCGGAAAAAGGAAAAGTAACTTCCACAACTTGTTACTTTACTGTATGATGTTGCATCACTGCATATTAGTTGAGGGCCAAGGTGTGGTGAGCTCATATCACTCCTATGAGAAATAAATGAGTAAGTCTAAAAATCAGATTAACTACACCCCACCCCCCCAGTTTTCTGTAGTAAGTAAAATTAAAGAAAATTCATATAACCAAACTATACTACAAGGATTGAGGTCTAAATTGTATCAGTTTCTAACCTCACTTATTTGAAGAGAGTAACAGAAGCTAATTTCAATGTCATAGCCATAGCCATAGGAATGTGGCCAAATATATATTGTGGACACTCCTGCTGAAATAGAACATGTTGTCTGAAGAAGCAGAAAGTATGGCTTCTTTAGACCTCTTTTAGCAGGGGAAGGGAAAAGAAAGTAATCCCCAAGTCTGCAGAATCAATGTGAGTACTGGGGAATGTGAAATCTTTTCCCATCAAATAGGAATTGTGAATGGTTGTTCTCCAATGTACCACTTTGGAGAGACATTCTTCCTCCACGGATGTGCTTGGGAAAGGGGAGTATAAATTTGTTGATTTTATCAAGTGTGTTATGCAGCTTCAGCTGGTACAGATTCTCTTTGAAACAACAAACTAAGATTTTGCCTACATCACTTGACTTCAGGGGAAAAACTCTAGGGATTAATTTGGCTCTCTGATTTCATTACTTCATCATTCTCTGAAATTTGTGCTCCATCTGAATTAATGCTTTATTGGGCCTACATAAAATTTCAGTGCTATCTTGGATGAGATTTATCCATTATAGTAATTTTGTTTCTGATATCCACTTGGTTGTGTTTGAGAGTCCAGCTGCGTTGGTCTGCACTCAGTTCTTTCAGGATTTGGTGCCATGTAGCAGAACTCCATTTTATAACTGCTTTGGACACTTTCTTCACAGTACTCTATTCAGTATTCTGGGCTACCCTTGGTTATACCCACAGTCCTAAGTATGCTGCTCTAAAAGCTAATCTAGAACAGAAGCTAAGATTCTGCAAATGTTGGTTCTGAATTTTTCGAGACAGACAAGTATATTTTCTGCTTGTACAAATATGCGCTTTTCCTATTGTAAGGCCACTGACTTTTAAAAAAAGTTTTGGTTTTGTTTTTGTTTTTTAAAGTCAGTTGCTTATTTTAAAACTATTGTCTTTGTAGTTTCCATAATTGAAGAAAAGGAAATTTTAATGTTGTCTCCTCTGATGCTCAGGAAGCATAGGAAGATAAGTGTTGTAAAATACGCTTTTGTTAATATCAAGTTATAACAGGAGGAGCAGTTGAAATCTTCAAAACAGTGTGAATTCAGCCCTGAGTATGCAGGACCTATGTGTGTATGCTGAAATGTATAATTTTGCAGGTGGCATTATTTTGTGGGAGGAGAGTACACAATCTTTACGCAGAGAGGAAAAACATCTGTTCCCAACAGTGGAGGTTAAGGGCATCATGATAAGCATTGCATTCACATTGTTCTACCTCCCTTGTACTCTGGGTTGCCTCCATAAACAACAATGGGCTTTGCTGCAAGTGTTTTTCGTTCTTGAAGTTGTGCAGTTGCAAAGATAGGAGGGCTCAGGAAGACAAATCCTTAGAAAACGAACTGGAGGAAATGCCTCCCATCTTGGCAGAGCAGCAAGAAATAAAGGCATTTACTGTGAAGACATACGACAGTTCTTTCCAGTTCATGCTGTACGGAAGCCAAGGACCGGCACCTTGCTTTATCTTCTACTAGCATTTGGCAAAGAAAATCTGTATTCAGTGGAAATGCAAATAGGTAATCTCTCTACTTCAGTCTCTATTCAGTGCTTTGTGGCGACTGCTGTTTCTTTTTGATGCATGACTCAGATCATGATAGAAATTTGAGCAGCAGCTTTGCTTAAACTTGTGAGTGGGGACAGGGATGGGTGCCCTGTGCACTCCTTTGTGGGTATTCAAGCCTGACTTCCCCCTGCCTTCAGGCAGATCAATGGGCCTTCTGCTTTTGAACTGGAAGGTGAAAGTCTTGTTAGAAAAAAGAAAGCAGAACAGTTCTTGACCACAGTACTTCATTCATGCCTTACAGGTAAATCGCTGTTTAAAAGGTTACGTGACATGCTCGTTCTACAAGTTTTCTTTTTCTAGGAGGAGAGACACTGAGCGTGTACTTTCTTACTGGTTACTGAACGCTTTAAACAGGTCTCTATTTACCATTTCATAAAAACAGTTTTGAGGTTTTATTTTACTGCTGCAATTGCTAGATTATTAAATTGTTTAAACAGATATGAATCCTGCTGTGTGATACGTTATTTTATTTTTATGCCATTCCTTGTGTTAGAAAATAATGATGGCCTTTACCTTTCTAATTCTGCATGAAGTGGCTATTTGCAATGCTTTAGTCAGCACAGTCATATTTTTAATTAAGAATCTGATCACATTTTTAATTCTTTAATGAATGAATAATTAAAATAGTAAGTTTAGTGCATTTTTGCTGTGTTTAACAGCAATTGTGCTGGACCTACTAAACAAAAATTGAATCAGTCTGTCTCTGCACCTGCTCAAACAGATTTTATTAAGAAGCTGGAGTTCAGTATTACTGTTTTATGAATGACCTTGACAATAATATTTTGAAGAAACATGCATCACAAAAGTTGCACCAAAAATTCCACACTTGAGTTCTATTTTCAGCTTTAATAGGTGCCTTGCAAGAAGAAAAATAAACATTTGGAGTAGGGAAGTGTGAATAGGAGGTTCAGTTTTTGCATGTTACTTGCATGTACATACTTGCTGCAAATGTTAAGACTCCGTGATAAAAAGCCAAAATTATAGAAGTAATAATTAGTAAAAACTCAGGAAGCAGGAAAAAGGAGGTGAAAGAGGGAAAACTTTAAAAGATGCATACAAAGAGCACGGAGGATTGGTTGGCAGGAATTACTAAATGTCAGTGGTCATTTAATGTATTTTGGCTGCTCCAGTCTTAAGATATGCATAGTCCTTGTGTTGGGCTATATATTGAAAAATGCTGAAATCATATCCTTAGCCTATTGCATCCACATCAAGCCTGACTGAAATGTTGTTTTCAAGAATTCTTCGCACTTGTATCTTAACAATGACATATATCTGTACAAACCTAATGCTGGTCAATAGACTTAGCTACAGTGACTATGTCCTGTAATAGATATGAAGTATAGAGGGAGAGGTTAAAAAAACCCAGCACTTAAATGTGGGAAATGAGAATGACCAGTTGCTTCTCTTACCATGTCAGTGACACTTAACTGGGGTTAGGTGAATGGAACTGGTCCCTCAAGGAATATGAGGTCAACTAGAAGACTATGGTGTTAATCAGCTACCGATGATTCATTTGTGGTTCCTAAATTAAGTTACTACCCAGTAGCATATATTAGACATTTAATAATCTTGTAATGAAACTCAGTAACAATGTGGTAATACAAAGCAAAGAATTCATACAGGGGTTAGCTCCTGTAGAGAAGAGGGCTGAAGTAACTCTCATTGATTCATGTTCTGTGGTGTCCCGTGGGGATGAGGTTGCAGAGTAAACCTTCCACCTTGATGATGGTGGTTAATGATAGATAGCTCAACCAGGTCCAGATTTTGAAATATATATCTGTGTAACATTTTGCTCAATTGTTGGACGCTTCCTGATGCTTCTCTCTTAGGAAGGTGTAGAAAAAAATCTCTTTAGGGCAAGAGGTCAAATCAAGTCAATGATAGGGCAGACATAGAATTTGAATAAGCAACATGTGAAAAAAAATTTCCAAACACTAAAATTCCATTTGCATAAAGAACTAGATATAGATAACCTTTATTTGTCTAAGGAGATTAATTTTCATAGTGTGTCTCAGATTTTGAGTTCTGAGCAACATTATACTTGTCAAAATCCAGTCCTGTATTGTCATCCAGAAACTTTTGATAGGATAAAATGTTATCACTGAGAAGAAAAGCATGGCATGATTATGATACCAAATTGTGTGCTGACGCTATCTTTCTAGCAGTATTTAAAGTACAAGAATAATTCCAGAAAATGTACTTGCATGCAGATGTTTTGTCAGTATGTGCAAAGGAGGATATGTGATGGCCTCATGTACAGCAAAAATCATTAATAAACTGGTTTGTGGTCGGTCTGATTTGCATGGCCTCATATGCAGCAGACACCAGTGTTGTTGGAACGAAAAGTGGAACACACAGTTAAATTTTATTTGGATGGGGAGGACACTCTTACCTGTGAGAAAAATTAACTTGGATTTAGAACTGGACTCAAGACATCTGTATGTAAACTTCCTGTGAGAGAAAGCAGGCCTGCAGGCCTGGAATTGCATAACAGTATTTCTTGGTTTTGGTTTTCATGTTATGGGGTTTTTTTTGTTTGTTTGGTTTGTCTTTTTTCCCTGTGGCTTTCTCATGTCTGGAGTGGAATGTTCTATATCCTGCTTTTATGGAAGAAGTGGTAACCAGGCCAAAATAACTGCTTTTGCATCTGACCAGGCACACAGCTGTGGTTTCTCTGTTCCTCCGGGAGTAGCAGGGCAACACAGCCCTTCCATTCTACCAGATGATGTCAGCCTCAAGAAACCACTTTTCATGTTCTTTTCCAAGAAGCTGTGGCCTCCACCAAACCTGTAGATTCCCTTCCTCTTATTCTCCTTTTTGTGGTCACTGCAGTGGTTGAAAAATATAGCTGGAAATAGCTGCTCTAGACTAGAAAGTACTTTTAAAGAGAAAAGAAAAAAAGGACAGAAAGAAAAAAAAAGAACACTATACTTTGATTTTGGATTAGACTCACATGCATCTTAGGAGGAGGAGAGAAGTGTGTATATAAGAAAGACACCAATGTTAGATGCTTAGTAGGGTCCAGTTCTAAGGGACGTGATATAAGAAAACTGCATTATTTAAAGTGAGGCTCCATTATTTATGAAAGCTTACGATGCATAAGTTCTGTAGCTTTATTTGAAAACAGAGGAAGGATGAAATGTTTGCATTTTATTTGGAGTTCTCGTTACTATACATTGGCATATGCTGCAGTCAAAAACCAACCGACAGCTCCCTCTCCCCTGCAAGCATACACTTAAAATAAGTATTTTATTTAATAATGAAACAGTGTCCTTCAAAATTATAATCTAGTTTCTGGCTGTGAGTTAGTATGTGGATTGTTTCTGGTTTTATATGCTATACCAAAGGAGCTGCAGCACTTAAGAATCAAGGGTCTATTTTGCCAAGAATGCCAATAATATAGCAGCAACTAAAAATTAGTGTCATTATTGTTTTGTATTTGTACAAACAGGTTTTTGTTTTGCACACTAAGCATAGCTTTTTCACAGGTTCATTCTTTGGGTTTTTTTCATCAATGTTTTCAGCATTTGTATCTTTGCTATTAACTTGTAATAACTCCCAGAATGTAGAGATAGAGCCCACTTTTTTTTTCATCACAGTGGCTGCTTGTTTAACAAGCCTTTTTGAGGAACTATGTGTGAAGAAAAGCTGTGCCAGTAGTTCCCCCCCAAAGTTTTTGTGTTCATCCAAACTGAAAATTGAAAAGTGCTTAGGTGTTACATGCTGAAGTTACTGAACCTGCAGACTGGTGTCCCCTCAACCTTAGGCTTTTCCTATAAACTTTCTCTTTGAAGTAGGTAATTAGTTAAAAACATGTCTTGTTGATGAATAAATGGTTTTGTCATTCACCACTTCAAAAGAAAACTCCAAGAGATTTAAAGGCAAAAATTGGAATAAATATTCAAATTTCTCTCTGGAGAAATAAGATTCCCTTTGGACTAAGTCCTTGTGGTACATGGAGTATCTGCAATAAAAAAGGCAGAATCCTGGATCTGCTTCCTGAGTTAGGATATAATAGAATGGAACAGTGCAGTTGGAAGCAACCTATAAAAATCATCTAGTCCAACTGTCTGACCGCTTCAGGGCTGACCACAAGTTAAAGCGCACTGTTAAGGGCTTTGTCCAAAAACCTCATAAACACTGACAGGTTTGGGGCATCGACCACCTCTCCAGGAAGCCTGTCCCAGTGTTTGACCACCCTCTTGGTAAAGAAACACTTCTTAATGTCCAGTCTAAACCTCCCCTGGCACAGCGTTGAACCATTCCCATGCCTCCTGTCACTGGATCCCAGGGAGAAGAGCTCAGCACCTCGCCCTCCACTTCCCCTCCTCAGGAAGCCCTAGAGAGCAATGAGGTCGCCCCTCAGCCTCCTCCTCTCCAAAGTAGACAAGCCCGGAGTCCTCAGCCGCTCCCCACAGGACAGGCCTCCAGCCCTTTCACCAGCTTCAATTCACCAGAAATTAGGAAATTCTTGTAACACCCATTTCTCTTTAACAGTACAAATCTCGATGCACCACACTAGATGTTTTGTCCAGCCCTGAGAACTTTTTTGATACATTTTTGCTTGGATCACAGTCATTAAACATCAGCATGTGAGTAGAAGATATTACAACGCAAGTTGGGATAATCCAGTGCTAGTTTGAGCATCTTTGTGGGTGATTGGGTGCTTGAGAGTATATGAGAACCTCATTATCCCATGCATGAGTGGAGGAAAAAGAAGTTGCTGTGTAAAATGTGTCTGTCTGTTGTGACCTATGCCTACCATACAACACATAAATCCAATACTTCTTATGATACATGGAAAGCAGTATAGGCACAATACCAAACTGAGAGGAATTCTGTTTCCTTCTCTGTGCTGTAAAGACCTTTGCATGAAGGAACTGAAAACTAAGGGGAAAACATGCATAGGACAGAAATGAAGCTCTGTAGCATATGTATACACATTAATTTGACCAAAGTGGTATGTGGTCTGTAATGCAGACATTGTTGTCTCATGGAGCTAAGGAATATATTCTGTATGCATCGTGATGTTTTTGCACCAAGCAAAGCCCTTTTATTTGCAAAGGTTGGCTTCTATCACTGTAAATTGTGAATTATCACTGTAAAGCTTGTTCTTTTTCAGTCACAAATGTAACAAGTAATATATTTACTGAGTATTCATTTAAAATAACTTAAAACTGAGAATATATGGGAACTCCATTATCCTGTGCATGAGTGGAGGAAAAACAGAATACATAGAGACTTGTGAAGAAAATATTTTTAGTCAAATATTCTGTACCCATACCAAATCTTAAACTTCAAGGTCTTGAGAGTGAAAGTGAAAATGTAGACTCTAACTTACCTCTTGCAGTGTTATCTTTGCTAATGACATGGCTCTCTATGAGTGGCCTCAAAAGAGAGAATCATTTAACATGCTAAACAAACTTTAATGCTCAGATACAAAGTCAATGTTCAGCATACTGGGACTTTTGTGTTTGATCCAGTTTCTTATTATTGTTTTAGCAGGACGATTATTTTCTGTGTGAATCTGTATTAATTCTTTAGGAGCTTCATGGGAATTTATATGAAACCTGTGATAAATCAGTAGGTGACACAGTTATTCTATAAAAAGCCATTTTGTTCCAGTTCATTAATGTTGGAATACTTATTAAATGATGTAGTTAGCGTTAAGGGATTTCACATTCAGTAATAAACTCCTGTGGACCTGTATTCAGAACAGGAGATTCCTTAGGTAGAAGTGTCTGATGTTTTCCTAAGGCACTTTAATTCATCTGAAGTGATGCATACTATTAAAGTATATTTTCCTCCCGTATTTCATTAGTTTAAGTTTACTGAAGTACTTAGAGAGCTGAGAGGGTTCTAGATAATAACATGATCATCCAAGAAATGAGATAGGGCACTGCTGAGAATAACTCAACATTTTTCCCTTATTGTGGCCAACACCAGGAAATGAATGCTCAGAGTGGAGTGAGGTAAAAATTTTTTTGTGAAATAGTTTGGCAAAAGGTAGCAAGAATGCAGTAAAATCGTGCAAAGGACACAATAACTCTGTCAAAATTTCTGCTGGAAATTTGGCAGGCCAGCAGACTCTCCAGGACTCTTTCTTGCTTGGGTTCCATGGCAGCCTAATCCAGGAGCCAGTCTACAATTTTACACTGTTTATGATTCCTGTGAAGACAGAATACTTAAAAAATAATGTTCTATCAAAATTCTTAGCTTTAAAAAAAATCAGTCTAAATTTAGAAGTAATTAGAAACACAGAATTTATAATGGGCTGGTAATTCTTGTCACTGTACAGACCTATTTAAAAATACTGTCATTAAGATTATGTAAATCAGTGATTCAAAATGGAGAGATTTGCTGGGATTTTGACCATGAGCTATCATATGAAATACTGATTACCTCATCTCCTAAAAGATATTAGAAAGCTGGGGCTGGATTACAAAAGGATAACGAATATAGCCTGGGTCAGGAAAAAGAAATCAGGGGTTTGGCTACGCAATAGGCAAATTATATGATGATGTCCAAGTGTTGTTCAATTAATCTTTAATTTAATAATCCTCTCACCTTTAATTCTATAGATCAGCCTAGAAAAAATACCTTGCTGTTATTTGAATACATACTTTTTGGTTTAATTCTGTTCTAACTGAAGGGGCTCTTGCTGTACTGCTGCTACTGTGAAAACCTAAGCTATGACAGAGCTACAGGAGTTATGCTTCAAACTATGTTTAAAGAAAGTAGATACTCTTTTCCTAGTATATTTAAAACTTTAAAGTTTTTTCTCCTGTCAGTCACAGGTGTTATAGAAAAGCCAGCAACAACAGTTACAGGAAGAACTCTGTTTTGATTCTGCAGATGTTTTATATAGTAAGTTATTGCTGCTAGGGTTATAGAGTACCCCATGACTGATCAAAGTACATACAGTTAGACAAATGCTAAGAAATGGCAGGGTTTGAAAGCAATTAAAGGGATGTGAAGTTAAAGAATTGAAATTGCAGAGTGATGTACCAAATTTATACTTTCAAGAATAAATGGAAAAATGTTGCCTATAGGGAAAGACTTAGATGTAGGTTCTCACTCAGAATGGGACAACCTGCTTTTGTTTGAATCTTACAGTTACAGGAAATAATTGTTTTAAATATCAGTAACTATT
Organism: Phalacrocorax aristotelis; assembly: GCF_949628215.1. Classification (NCBI taxonomy): domain Eukaryota; kingdom Metazoa; phylum Chordata; class Aves; order Suliformes; family Phalacrocoracidae; genus Phalacrocorax; species Phalacrocorax aristotelis. The sequence goes on from NC_134311.1 coordinate 60,812,922, forward strand.
ATTGTTTTTTCTCCTCGAGAAAGTCTAAAAATGAAAATTAATAATATTTTATCCTCTTCTTCATGAAAATGCCCCCAGTAACATAAATATGCTGATGTTTCTAAAACAAAGAATGTTTATTATAACGTGAAATTATCAATACAGCATTTAGAGAGGCTCTTGGGAGTCCTATATAGACAGATTAATATATTATATAATAGATACATCTTTTGCCTTCTATTAGAGTTGAGCTGTGGTCTATATAAGTTTCAAAGTGAAGAGGTTGTTTCATACATCCCAGCAAGGAACAGGAAATACATAAGGTCCTGAGAGTAAGAATGTCTTCTAGATTTGTGGCAGATCTACAAATCTTCTAGATTTTTTAGGAGATAAAATATTTGAAATCCCACAATGGCCTTGCAAGACTAACCTTTTTCTTAGTGTTATAATCTAACTTTTTTGATTATAGTTTTCTTTTTACGTATAATGAAAATTTACATTTATTATTCTAGCTTTCAGACAATTCTGTAGACAGCATGTACAGAAATGCTGCCTAGTAAATTACAACAGGTCTAATCAATTTTGTGAAGTTGCCTAGACTGGACAAGCCTGGGTTGAAGAAAATCCAGAGAACATTTAGCACTGAATACTAAATTATTTGAATATTGAATATTTGACTAGTATTTCAAGTTGCTTTCAAAGTTCTATTTTTCAGCCATCAGTTTTGGAATGTAGTCTATTTTGTACCAGTTACATTCTTTTTAAGACTGAACTAAGATTTAGGCATGCCATGCACATGCCAGAGCAAGAAGGTGACTTTTCAGCAATATATATATGCATGTGTAAATATGGATGTAGTGGTTTGTAATCATAATACAATATGTTTAAAGCTTCAGGAGAATATTTTGTATGTTGTTTTAAACTGGTTAGGTGTAAATTTATTCTCATCAATCCTTCGGTGACTCCCTAAATTATAAGAACATGCCCTGAAAACACCCAATGTAATTATTTTTTCTGCATAGCTTATGTTTTCCTCAAGAAAAGTCACAAAATATTATGCAGTACTGTGGTGTTTAGTTATTAAATATGTAGATGTGTTTGGGAGAAACCAATGAAATAAATGCTGGTTAATGTAACATTCATCTTACTACAAAATAGCTTCACCTTGAAACATATTCTACACTTCTACCTTTTTATAACAGCTAAAGAATATTGACAGTCTTATTTAGGTAAATAGTTTATTTGGAATACAGTGTATTACCTTTGTGTTAACATTGTTTCTTTGAAGTGTAGGGGTATTTGAGTAGAAGATAAACAACTGTTTAGTTGTTGATGGAAGTTTATGGAAGACTGCGAGGCATTGCTAGTCTTCAAGATATGCTAAGGGAGTGCCTTCCAAAACCATTTCCAGTTTGATTCTGCTAGGCTAGGATCAGAGGAGTTTCTTCCTTGTCACTGCAGTTAATGTTCAAGTTAGCATGGTCTTGATCATCTTCATTTAGTAAGGACCAAATCAGCATCCACATCGAAAACAGGCAAATTTATTTGATTTGAAAGGGAATTTAGTTCAGGAAATAACATAAAGGAATAATATTTTTTATACAATATGTGATTTTATAATTTATAGCTATGCAGAATAACCTATTATTTTCCATAATTTCGGATTTTCTTAAGGGTATCTTATAGTGAGTCAAATATTAGTAGAATGATATGTTTTATCACAGATGGATTTGATGCCTTGTATTAATGTTTAAATGCATCATAGAACAAAGGTAAAATTTTACAGGATTTATTTATATGAATTTGGAGTTAATTCTTGGGCGGGGGTTATAATGACAAGAAGGGCCACACATGATAGCAGTCTGATGCACTAAGAAAGCAAGAATTTACCCTCTTTCTGGTCTCAGTTTCCTTCGGACTGATGGGTGACAGGATATTCCATGTTCATTCCTGGCCAAGCCAGAGAAAATGGCTTGAGCATTGATTTATTTCTGTTTAAGGACTTCCTTCTTCCTTAGACTCTCTCATTTCTGACTTCAGAGAAACTATGTTCAAGGAGGGAAAGTCCTCATCAGATTGAAAAGATCTGTAACAGCTTCTATTGTTCTCAGAAAAGGCATCCAGACATGATATCAGTGGTAGGTAGGTAGAGGCTTTCCACTTACAAACACAGTTTTTGGACTGAAATACATTCACATGCAGTCTGAAAATATTGATAAAGGGTTGAGATCTGAGATACATAAGGCTTTTCTTGTCCTAATACAATGTTGTTGATAGACCCCAATGAAGAAGGGAAGCCTTAAGACTGGATGCCATGTGTCCTACGGTATATATTCTTTTACTGCCATGGCAAGGAGAATACTGCCAGTAGTTTTTCATTGTTTCTAGTAGCACAAGTATTGGGAAAGGCTGTATGGAGTGTCTGTGACCATAAGGTAACTGGGAGTTACACAACCACTTTCAATTTCCTTCTTATAATCTTGAATTCTTTAGTGATTTAAGGAACGAAGTAATGAGTTTGTACTGAAATGAGGCACCACAGCTAGCTAGGAGAAAATAATGGCACTACTGCAGTGATAGAAAGAAGGTTAAAATCTCCTTTCCCGACAAGCTGAACTCATCAAAGAGCATAGGTACCAATTAAAAAGGAAATGCGTAATATTGTTATAATTCAGATAGAAGCAGTATGAGAATAAGAGGTTGTAGAACAAATGAAGACCTGAAAAATACACTAAAATAGTTAAATAAAAGTAACACGAAGACAACCCTAAACAAATTAAATTATTATTTTAAAATATTTTCCATATGTAGAGAAGGTGGAGGAAAAAGACAAACTATAATGAAGTAACAGTGTTGTGCAGGAAAGAAAAGAAAGATTATGTTTCATTCTCATGCTAGAAAAAGTTTGGCAGTAGTCAGTTTGAAAGCAAGGAGCAAGCATTAAAAATTTGGGTAAAATCATAAATAAAGTCATAAATGGTATAACCCTGAAAGAGTGAAGCAGTGAAGTGAGAAACTTTTCACAAAAGATAAGAGTGAAAAGACAATATTGTCTGGAATGTCAGAAATTTTGAACACTGTCAGTAAGCTGTAATGTTGCTAATTTTAAGGATTGACTGATATGTAACAAAACCATTCTGGGCGTATAAGACTTACTCCGAAAAGAGTGTTTACTATGGGAACTGGGAAGAAAAATCTAGTATGTCTCTAAAACTGCAGATAGAGAAGTAATGTAATTGAATTTTACAGGAGACAGAGCACAGGGCATGAAAATGGAATATATGTGTATATTCTCCAATATGTTATTTGAATCAGGCTCAGGAAATGCAAGTTTATGATTTTTTTTGTGTGTGTGTATGAAGAGCACTGTTCAACAACTAGTCAAAATGAGAGTGAAAAGTGCACACACGCTGTACCAGCTTTAGAACAGAACAGACTGTTCTCCATGAAAAAGTCAAAAGATGAATGTGTATACAAAAGACACAGCAGGTCGCCTAGTGGTAAAAGTGTCTTGTGAGTACTCCTGCATCCTAAATGCATTCAAAATATGAATGCAGGTGATGATTTGGCTTTTATAAGTAAATAATAATACTCTTTACATTAGTGATTTTAAATAATAACTTGAGTATCACAGGCTAGCTAAAAGCTCTAATAAAGTATTGGTAGTTTAATGATTAAAATGGAATAAAATCAATTAGAAATAATGTAAAATATGAATTAAGATTAAATTGGAGGCCAAGTATAAAATTCTAATAGAGAAACTCAAAATTCAAAACGTGGATAAACGAGAATGACTGATAGCTGAAGGTGAGTCACCTGTTTTGTTGCTTTGGTGTTCAGAATATCAGCACAGTGAATAACGTGAAGAAAGAGATTTGCAGTAGAGAGAAATTGCACAGATTTCCAGCAGGGGTAGGCTGATTCATTTTAGGTTGAGGGGACCTCAGAAACAAATACAAATTAGAAACAAAAAGAAGTGTGATGTACACATGGGTGCCTACGAAGATGGACTATTAGAATTTTTATGCAACCCCAAAGAACTGAATGAGATTATTCAGAAAATAACTATAAATGATCTTTAAAAAGCATAGTACTTTTGCCAGTGGAAGCTAAGAGACATAAAAGCATTTTTGCAGTCTAATGTGAAATATTAAAGTATTATAACCTAAAATGATGATAAATTTTATTACCTTGATATGTCAGAACAGCAGTATTCTTTGGAGTCATATTGAGCTGAGTCACTTAGTGTAATATATAAAAGCTGAACCTGTTTTTCACTAGAGGATTCATGGGGCTCTGCTCTGATACTCTCCTTTCTTAGCAACATGCTTACATATCAGTAGCATAAGAGTTCCCTCACAGGATACCACTCTATTATACATGTAGATATAATTCCTTTTCTATGCCATGCCTTTGCCAGGCCTGAGTAACTAGGCAAGGTTCAAATACACTGAAGAGACACTGAAGGGAGGGATTCCTCACCACTAGTCAGACTGCCCTGATAAAACGCTGCCATTCCCCCGCTGAGCAAACCTCAAGCACTGATGTACCATATTTGCTAATTTTTCTTTCTTTCCCTTCCCTATTTTGGCCTCTGATATCTGCAGCACACAAGGCAGGGATGGGGCTTATTAGTGCCTGCAAATGTGTGTCCAACTCACTCAATCCAGCCTTGTCTGAACAGTGATGAAAGTTGCAGATTTGCTGTGATCATGCAATGTTCTTTCTGCTGCTATAGTAGAAGTGGCTGCGTTTGCCCACCAAACTGACACCTAGGGAAGCACTCGCTGTATCATTGGTTCATTCCCACTTACAAACATTCTGGATGACTACCCCCTACAGTGCATTCTAATATGACCAAATCTTTGTGTTTTTTAAAGCCAAATCCAGAACTATAAAGCAGTATGCTGTTTGAACCACTGTATGACAGATTAAGAAAATTATCACAGTTGCTTGCCTCTCTCAGAAAATTGATTTTAATGAGCAGTATAGCTTGTTCCTCCTTATGGAATCCTAATGAAAAAAAAAAATCTTTTTGGTTTGGTTTTTTTTCCCTGGTAGAAATTACTACTGCAGTGAATAGTTGCTGAATCATTGTCTCTAGTGAGTCTTACTGTAGTTGCTGTATATAATGTTTTGTAGGAAATGAGACACTACCTCTCCCTTTCTGGGTCTTTTGCATACAAGTTTAAAACTGATTAACTTACTCTGCGGCAGACCGTGTCCTGCATTATAAAACTTCCTTTTCATTGTTGTAGATGCTGACTGTATCAATTTGTGTGTTCACAGTCCTGTAACATGTATGTGTTGAGATTTTTTAATTATTGTTACCATTAGAAAGGAAAACAATTTGTGAAAACTAAAACTTTTCATACAAATATCAGAGAAACTTGGTGAGTCGTTACCCTGGATACAGAACCAGATTTATGGTTAAAATAATTAAATTCCTTGCTCTTCTCTTGACATGCATTGTGCTGATGTGTTTTATATTTAATTTGAACAAGTACTAGCCAGTAACTTGTCTACTTAGATGAAGAGTGAGTCTCTTATCACCCACCTTGTAAGTAATCAGTCGTAGGTAACAAACTGTTTCAGCAGGAGAGATTGACAAAAACCTACCCCAGCACAGCCAATACTTTAGCAAAGTCCATCTGAGAGGACAGCAAGTGAGCAATAACCTACTGTTTCATGACTGGAGTATTGTGATGGATGGATACTGGTTCCTTAAGAACAGCAGGCCAGGAAGGTAGGGAGGCGCATTGCCTTACATTTAAGAGAGCAGCTGGAAAGCAAGGAGTTCTGCACAGGGAGAGGTGACGAGCCAGCTGAGAGCTTACGGGCTGGGGTTAGTGGTCAGACCAACATCAGCGATGTTGTGGTAGGGGACTGCTACAGGCGTCCTGATCAGTAAGAGGTAGTAGGTGAGCAGATAAACTGGAAGAAGCCTCACAGTCAGAGGTCCTAGTCCTCATGGGGGACTTTAAGCAGCCTGATACCTGCTGGAAAGACACCGTAGCAAGGCACATGCAACCTTGGAGGTTTCTGGAGTGCTTTGGTGACAATGTCCTGGCACAGGTGATGAAGGCAACCAACAAGGAGAGGCTCTCACATGGACCTGATACTTAACAAACAAGGATGACCTGTGGAGGAATTGAACATAGGTGACAGCCTTGGCTGGGTGACATTTGGGATCATGAGAGAAGGGAAAAGACAAATAGCATGATCATGGCCGTGGACTTGCAGAGAGCAGGCTTTGCCTGTTAAAGGATTTGCTAGGAATGCATACAGCCCTGGTGAGAAGGGCGGTCCAGGAGACCTCGTTGATTTCCAGGGATCACCTTCTCTAAGCTCAAGAACAGTGCATGCCAAGGAAGGGGAAGTCAAGTAGAGGGGAGAGTCAAGTACATGCAGGAGGACTGCACGGATGAAGAAAGAACTTGTGATAATGCTCAGGTATTAAAAGGAAGCATGCAAGAGGTGAAGGCAGGGGCAAGTGACCCAGGTAAAATAGAAATACTGTCTGAGCCTGCAGGAATGGGGCTAGGAAAGCAAAGCCCATCTGCAGTTGAATCTGGTGAGGGATGTGTAGAGCAACAGGAGAAGCTTCTACAGGTACATTGTCAGCAAAAGAAAGGCTAGGGAAAATGTGGGTCTGCTGCTGAATGGGTCAGGACACCTGATGAAAACAACAGGGAAATCTCCAAACTGCTCAAAGTACAGACTGTGGGCTGCCATCTGGAAAGCAAGTGGGCAGGAAAGTACCTGGGCATCCTGATGGACAACAAGGTCAACATGACTCAACAGTGTGTCCTTGCAGCAAAAAAATGCTAAGAGCATGCTGGACAGCATTAGAAAAAGCACTGATAATTTGTCAAGGAGAGTGATCCTTTACCTCTGCTTAGCCCTAGTGAATGTACATCTGGAGTGCTTTGTCATGTTTTGGGCTCCCCAGTACAGGAAAAACATGGCTATTCTTGAATGAGTGCAGTGAAGAGTCATGAAGATGATTAGGGAAATGGAGCACGTGATGTACATGGGGAGGCTGAGAGAAGGCTTGTGTATAAATGCCTCTTGGGGGTACTAATAATGGAAACAGATTCTTCTCAGAGTTGCCCAGTGTCATGACAAAAAGCAATGGGCACGTATTAGGACACAGAAAATTTAATCTGAACAAAACAAAACAAAACACTTTTTTTTGTTTATTTGTTTTGTTTTGTTTTGTTTTCTAAGAGGGTGGTCAGACGCTGGACCAATTTGCCCAGAGAGGCTGTGCAGTCTCCTTCTGCTGATATATCCGGAACCTGACTGGACACTCTCCTGGGCAACCTACTATCTGACATGTAATTTTTGCAAATGTATTTGTTTTACTGTAGAACTTAAACTGGATCTATAAGAGCACTCTCAGATATTCACTTACTCTGAACAGAGTTTTCTGGTGGGGACTGATTACTCTTGGTGGGTAAAGGGAACATGCTAATAAAACTGAAGCCTTTGCTAGCAAGCAAATAATCTGTCAAAGCCTTTTTCACGCAGTAGTTCTCTCTTGGTGAACTAAATGGATATGGTGTCTGTACCTTGGGATGCAATTTCAAATGATACTATGAAGAATTCAGAAGCTTCCTTAATGTACTTTTTGTTAGTGTGAAATGCAGAAATATCTTTCTCTTTTAATTATTCGTGATAAAGTGAATTGCCTAACAACATACACTTAGAGGTACAGTCATGCCTCCAAAATTGCGTATATTCAAGTTCAGTATTGTCCTGCTTATGAAGTTGCTTAGAAACAACTTGAAATGCAAGAGGTACGTCCCAGAAAGAAGGATGAAGTGTGTTTTTTTCCTATTTAGACAATAGATGGATTGCTTCAAGGCAGCTCTCGTCCCTGATCATAAAAAGATTATAATACATAATACCTTGGAGAACAGCACTTGAAAAATTCAGTTTTGCAACATAGAAGCTTCTCGCTCAGGTTTCTTTACGAAAGTATACTGTCTTTCAGGAACACTTGATAAAGTCAGCATGGAATAATTTCTATTTGCATTATTAGAGAAGATTTTGTTTAGTTTTGTGTTATTTTATTTAGTTCAACTACGTCTAGCAGGCTTTTATCTAAGAAAATGAAAAATTTCAAGGAAGGTAAATAGATATCTGCTTATCTAAACTTCATTGTTCCCTCTTTTTTTTTACAGTCTGCTAAAATTTATAAAATTTTAAAATTTTATAAAAGTAAATTTTAAATTGAAAGTTCCTAGACAATATAATAGCAAGGGTAGATGTAGTTGAGCTGGATTATGTCTAGAGCAGAATCTATTGTTTCTTCCAATTGGTGCTACCGGAGGAACCTATTCAAACTGGTAATTCACTCTGTTAAACAGTTTTTCAGTATTACTCTTTCCTATAACTTTTCTTTCAGATGAGAGGATATTTCATTTCATTTCACTCCTATCCCTCTATATTTTATTTCCCCTACAAGTTAGGGAGCTTATTATGTTGTTCAGCTCCATTCACAGAGAGAGGATAAAAAAACAGGCTAATACAGAAATCAGCCTATGAACAACCTGTAGTCTCACAACACTAAAAAAGAGCATTTTGGAAGTGTGATACTCCTTTCTACAGACTTTTGACAAGTAGTGTGTTATATGTCATCTGTCTGCAAAAAAAAAGTAACAATTATTTTCTTCAACTCAACTAAGCTTTGCTCAGGTAAGTCACAAAACATATTCCAGTAAAACTCATTTCCAGAAAAGAATCTACAGCTTTTCTACATGAAATGTTCCTTTTGTCCAGGAAGTTAACTTTCTAAACTTGTCTTGCATCTAATAGATAACCGTGGAGCTAGCTTCATTTGTCCTTTCTTGCTGGAGTGAAGATTTTTTTTATACCTATTTTCTTCAGCCAGACTTCCACAGAACATGCTGGTTTCTTGTCCTGGTGACAGAAACCTTTGCAAAGATTATTAGTTGTGGCACCAGAAAAGTTGGGTCAACAGAAAGCATCTTCAAGAAAATTTTGAGGAAAGATTCTTTCAGATGTGTGAATGTCCTGAAAAACTCAGTCATGCAATTTTTTGCATGGTAGCAAGGATGGAAGAAATGAACAAAGGTAGTGTTTGTAGTAAAAAAAAAGACAAAACTTACTTCACTGACATTGAGGATAATGTGTTTTACTTTGCATTCGTGAAAACCTAAGAGTACATATGTAATAATTTGCTCTGTTTGACGAACATTAATTTGTCGAATCATGGTAACAATGTTATGGCGTGCCTAACTTCCCTTCTTTCCTAACTGCCACTTCTATGTTTATGCCTTTATTGTAAAAACAAAAAAGAAAAAAATGTAATAATTGATATAAAGTCCCTTATGGAGAGAGTGTATTGGTAATTTTTATCTCTGTGTCCCCTTTGTGTCTATCATCATTATCTACAGAAATGTAAAAGAGTAGAAACTTTTCACCGGCTTGATGTAAAATACTTCTTCAGCAGAGTCTGCGATCATCTGCAGAATGCATAGACGAGAAGTGAATTGGTTGAACATGCTCACTCATTTCCATTGCTGATTATGTTTCTGTGGAAGACTGTTTAGTATTCTATAAGTTTACTTCTAGTTTGTGCAAAAGTTCAGTGTTTCTGTCTGTTACACATAGGAGCATTGGAGATAAAATAGGAGGTATTAGGTCTGTAAAATATATTGTTGGTCAATGGATCTACCAGCCCTTCAATTTTATAAGAAACCTCCATGTTTATCTTTTTTTGTTCAAAACCAAAGATGTGTAGAGTTAAAGGAAAAGGAACCATACCAGCTATTTGAAACAAATCAGCTTGGCATACGGTTTCTGTATGATAGCAATGTAATAGCTGGGTAGTTGGAATACTATAATCCAGAATATTGATATTAAAATTATTTATGTCAAAAACTTTTTTCTAAGAGAGGTTGTCTGAAAAGGCAAACCCCTTTATCAGCTCAAAGGGTTATAGCAAACGGGGTTACGTTGGGCTGGCGGCCAGTCACTAGCAGGGTTCCACAGGGATCCACCTTGGGGCTGGTACTCTTTAATCTCTGTGTAAATTACTTGGATGCAGGACTTGAAAGAATACTAATTAAGTTTGCTCATGACACAAAACCGGGAGGAGCTGTTGACACTCTCAAGGACAGAGAGGCCCTGCAGAGGGATCTGGACAGGCTGTAGAGCTGGGCAATCACCAACCGTATGAAGTTTAACAAGGTGCTGGATTTTGCAGCTGGGGCAGAGCAACCCTGGACGTACATACAGACTGGGGAACGAGAGGCTGGACAGCAACCCCGCAGAGAAGGAGCTGGGGTTCTGATCGATGGCAAGTTGAACATGAGCCAACAGTGTGCCCTGGCAGCCGAGAGGGCCAACTGTGCCCTGGAGTGCATCAAGCCCTGCATTGCAGCCAGTTGAGGGAGGGGATTGTCCCGCTCTACTCAGCGCTGTTCCAGCCCCACCTTGAGTACTGGGTGCAGTTTTGGGCGCCACAGTGCGTTAAGGATATAAAACAACCAAAGCGTGTCCAGAGCAGGGCCACAAGGTTGGCGAATGGTTCAGAGGAGCAACTGTATGAGGAGCGGCTAAAGTCACTTGGTTTGTTCAGCCTGGAGAAGAGGAGGCTGAGGGCAGACCTCATCGTAATCTGCAGCTTCCTCACAAGGGGAGGAGGAGGGGCAGGTGCTGATCTCTGGTGACCAACAATAGGACCCAAGGGGATGGCAGGAAGATGTGCCAGGGGAGGTTTAGGTTGGGAATCAGGAAAAGGTTCTTCGCCCAGAGGATGGTGGAGCACTGGAACAGGGTCCCCGGGGAGGCAGTGACGGCACCAAGTCTGGCGATATTCAAGAAGCGTTTGGAGAACACCCTCAGAGACATGGTGTGAATTTGGGGTTGTCCTGTGCAGGGACAGGAGCTGCACTTGCTGATCCTGTTGGGTCATTTCTAGCTCAGGACATTCCATGAGTCTATGATTCTATGATCCTCCAAGGTGGAAAGGAAGACTCAATCCTATAGTTTACCAGAGTTAGTAAACTAACTGCTTGGAAGTGCACGAAAAATATCTTTAAATGCTGAGATAACAGTGTGTAAACACTCTGTAAATACCTTTTCACAATTACGTATCCGTGAAGTTAAAGAAGTGGGAGACTGTCTTGTTTCCTGAAGCCTGAAGTTATTAGAGAGTTATCAGATTTTCTCAGATATTAATCTTGCCCAATGACTAATATCTGATACCTGCTCAGTGTTCAACTGAAATGGATTTGCTTTTGCAAACCTGACAATATCTAAGCCTGAAAAATGTCAAAACATATACTGGAAATACAGAGAGGCCTAAGTGCACACATTATGAGCTGCTAAATAAGTACGATTTCTGGAGTTGAAAAGTAGGAGGTAAAAACTTCTGGGAAAAGCTCTATACTCAGAGTTGTATCTGGACTAGCATTAAAAAAAATTCATTTCCCTCTGGGAAAAAAACAACATAGAAGAACCTCTGTCCGTTCCTTTGCTATGGCCATGTCATGCGATCAAGCTCCACTATCAGGGTTCCCCAACATTTTGGAATGTTCTTGCAATGTCACAGCCTTATTTCAGGATGTTTATTGGAAAAAACTCACTAATGAATAACCTTATTTCCAGAAGTTGGTCAAGAATAATAAAAGGACTTATTCCAGGTCATCTGGTAATCAAATTATTTGTTGAAATGTCCAAAGAGGGATTCAGAAGCTAAAAGAAAAACGTTAATATGAATTTTTTGTCAACTTCCTCTAGTATGTCCCTGTCAGAAAGGTACATTTACAGCAATAAGTAAAGTATCTATTTCAAAGTTTTCATTTATCCTGAAGGATTTGACATCTGTGATGCCACGTAACTCTTTTCCTTATGAAAACGAATGGAAAAGGTATTTGTCCATTTTAGGAACTCTACTTCTTGCATGTGTCCATCTCAGCTTCCCATGCTGAGGGCAGTCTACTCGAGTACACTTAGCAGGAGAACTCCAGGGAACAGTAAACAAACTGATCTTTTCTTTTAATAACAACAGCTACCAAACAATTCGGGCATTATACGGGTGAGCCTTTGTTTCTTGATTTTTTTGACTACCATTTTTGAAACATGTGGACAAGTATGTCAGCAGCTGCCTGACACATGTTCTTAGTCTAGTTACTGAATTCCATAGGATTTGAGATTATTACTGAGTGAGGTCCTCCTACACAACTGACAATGCATCATGAACTTGAAATCAGAGTGGTTCTGCCTTACTGAAGCCCACAAAACCTAAATCTCTATACCTACAGTTTTTCATTATATGTGCAGCAGAGAATGCAGTACTCTTGGCACAATCTCCTATTTGAACTGATCTGAAATGCAAAACTGTTTGCATCATCATCGTGACTTTGAATAACTTACTTTGGTTATTATTTTTTTTTCTCACTTTTGGCATGAATTTTTTTTTTTTTTGCATTGCTGAGCATCTGCCTTACTGCAGACATCCTTTCAAAAAAAAATGTATGCTCCAGACAAATAGTCTCTAGAGATAAAAAAGAAGAGTTTGTAGGAAAATTTCTGATTGAAGAAGTGAGGGACCAGGAAAGCTGTCTAATAAATCAGTACCTGGGCTGAGGATGTTGGAAACGCCCACACAGTCCTGAGGCTGGAGCCTTGGATGTTGTACTTCTGGGATAGACCTACTCTATCTTTTCCCACCTAACAAGTGGTATGACAAGAAGAAACGGCCTCAAGTTGCACCAGGGGAGGTTTAGATTGGATATTAGGAAAAACATCTTCACAAAAAGGGTTGTCAAGCATTGGCCCAGGCTGCCCAGGGAAGTGGTTGGATCACCATCCCTGGAGGTATTTAAAAGATGTGTCAGTGTGGTGCTTGGGGTCATGGTTTAGCGGTGGATTTGGTAGTGTTAGGTTTATGGTTAGACTCGATGATCTTCAAGGCCTTTTCCAACCTAAATGATTCTATAATTCTAAGAATAAAGCTCAGGACCAGGGAGTGCTTGCTTAGCTAGAGCTCAGTACTCTGCTAAATTAAGATGCCTAAAACCTCATGGAAATGTGGCTGGGAAGCTGAAAGTCCTGTAGCAAGTTCCCAAGGTATCTGCCTCAGAGGCAGTCATAGTCATGTAGCATTACTTTTGTCATCAGTTTCATGCTAGGGCCCTACAAAACTCTGTTGTACATGCAACCAAAATGCCAATGGTTTGTTTCAGAAGATTTGTTTCCTATAAAGTCAGATTCACTGGATTATTCTTACATCTTTATAGTAATATGATGTATATCTTTTTGTGATGCTGACAGGCTCGCTCTTCTGCTGGAATGTCATCTAATTTGTTCCCTTAAAAGTTCCTCCAGTCCTTTAGGACTTCCCTTGCTTTCCAGGATTTGTTGTTGTTAGAAGAGCTAAAGGACTCTCAGCCAACTTTTTTAGGGTTTTTCTGTGGAAATCATTTGATCTGCTGACTTAAAACCTTTTTTCTTAGAAAACTCTCCATACTAGTAACCTGGAAAGTAATTCCTCTTCATTTGCTTTGAATAAATCATGTTCATCATTCTAAATACAGAAGACATAAACATGGGTACTTCTTACACCATTAACAATTCCACCATCTCCATCGCTTAACTATACTACCACTAAGAATTGTTCATTTTCTTACATACATTAATACTTCTGAACTTGTGCTGAGATACACAATCACATTTAAAATGGTGTAAATATTTTAAACCTCTTAAAGAAAGATACAGCAAAAATTTATTCTGAACATGTTTTAGAGGTGTTTTTCCACTAAAAATATTTGCATCATAGACAAAAGATGGAAAGAATTGCCTGACAGTATAGAATTTCATTTTATTTAACTATGAGATTAAGAGTATGACTCATCGTTGTTTTCTCCTTTTTCCATAGTGCAAGTAATGAGCAGCAATGAATCTAGTCACAGCAAAACACAGCATTGAAATGGTCTGTGAATAATACAGGCTTATGTAATAAAAATTAAAGAATCCAAGAGCAAAAACATCTTACTGGTTTGATAGTTTCCTTGGGTTATATTTTCAATGTATTAAAATAGCAATGCTAATGAACAGTGCACGTGGACCTCAAAGACACTCGTAGCTAGACAGGAATAATTACATCAGTTCTTCACATGTAGAAGCTAAAGTGTGGTGACGGTGAGAGAATTGCCAGTGTAACAACAAACATCCATAGTAAAGTTGAGAACAAAGTCCAGATGTTAATACTCTCAACCCAGCACCTATTCTTTGTGTCCTGTAAATGTATTACTGGCATTTAAAACAGCCAGTACCCACCTACTGTTTGTTTAGATGAACTGTTTGAATACTTTAAGTCAGCATAAATACTACTATATCAGCTTTTAGTAAAGCATAAAATAATAATTATTTATTCTAAGTAAAAGCATAAAACAAATATTTGGCCAGTTTACTCAAAATATTTTTGTGCGGATGAGAGAATTATTTTGTACAGAAGTAGGTAGAATTATTAGAGATAATTATTTTCTGACTCAGGCCAACCACACAGCTGAGTCAAGAAGTTGTTCTGTAGGTGGTCTAGAAACAACCCATTATTCATTAGAAGACATAGTTTACCTTGTGTCAAACCTCCAAAAATAATTATCATTGTGGCCTCTGGCCCTTTGGTACTCGCTACGCCTCTGGGCTGCAAATAAAAAAACGGAGGTGATTATTTTTACCTGTTTTTCAGCTACCTTCTAGTTTAATTCTACCGTTGTGTGGGCATGATGTATACTGTAATATAATAATGCAATAACACACACAGAGGTTAAGAAGCTATACCTTTTTTACCCAATTATTATTCTTTTAAAGAGCACTGTGCTGGCATGGTAAGTTGTTAGAAGAACGACTGCAGTCATGACTTGGAAGTCTCCTTATTTGTTCTTGGAACAGAGTGGATAAAGTTTAGGATGTCAGTAATCATTCGATCCATGTCACAAGATTTAGCAACAGATGGAAAGGATGGGAGGGTGTGTCAGGGTGGGTTGGTTATGGATGATTCAAGAACCGGTGCTACACAACTACTTTGTTAGAGATGTGTGCTGTGATACTTCTAAAAATGTTTTTCAAAGAGAAGCTAAAGAAGGTGAGGAATAGATAATCTTGTTAAGTCTGTCAGTAGACCTGCAGAGAAATGGCAACAAAAACCAATCCATATTTCTGTGTCACAGGTCTGCTTTTTGACTTCTCTCAGGCTGTTTTTATTTTCTAGCAAGTTTGTGATATATGGCTGACTTTTGTGCCTTAGATTACAATCATTTATTGTTGCAAAAAATCTATGGCTACTAATGAGCAATTACGAATACGAACTAAGAAACATACCTGCTAATTAGAAGGCTAGCAAATTATCTCATGAGCAGTAAGTTAGCCAGCAAATGATTCACCCAGTTCATAGAGGAACTTAAGGAAGAAATGGAATAAGGAGGCAGACACTTTAAATGACCTAGCCTGGAGTCTGCTCTATACAAAAAGAGCTGAAGTAGGTTAATTGGTATGTAAAAGGATGTCATATTTTAGAATTCAATTAATTGATTGCAGTGCAGGGATTAAAAGAGAGTCTTCCAGACCTCTAACATAAAAAAGAAAGCCTAAAATGTTCTATTTGGCTGATTTCATTAACAGACACATTACAGGAACTTCCTTTCTGTTGTGTACATTCTCAGAGATCAGAAACGTCAGAAGCAGAACTATTTTTTGGAGTCGCTTTGTTTTTATTAGCAATTATGATCTTGGATCACTGTATGTAGCAAGTCAGATACTTGCCATTCCAAAGCTTGGTTGTCATTCTTGGTGGTTTTGTGTTAATGACAGCACTGGTTGTTGCTATGCTTGCCCAGCAATTTCATAATGGAATATGGTATAAATTGCTTGTGACTGAGGAAAGCCTTAAATGCAACCTTGGATAACATCATCTACATCGTTTGTCTTTCCTAGGATAATTCTTTTCACTACTCTAATTCAAGATACTTCCACTGTTAACAGGAATGAGGCTTTTTCACTGGTTAAAATATGAAGGTAAACTTCCTTTCAAATAACTTAGCACTCTCACACTTTAGATCACAGACACATCTGTTGCCATCCTTGAGAAAATTTGCACAGGAACGGTCAGAATATACACTTCGGGGCGGTGGGGGGAAGGTATATTTATTCTTCAATCCTATTTTGTCCTGGAAAACAGGACCTCAACATGTGCCATGGCTATTTGGGAAGACAAGTGCCATAACCCCAAATGCTCTCAATCTTTCTGTTCCTTACCCTGAGCTTTTATTGCTAAGCACAATGTCATATGGCAGTGAATACCCCTTTGGTCAGCTGGGGTCAGATGTTCTGGTTGCGTCCCCTCACAACTTCTTGTGCATCCTCAGCCTACTCCCTGGGGCTGCAGCACAGGAAACAGAAAAGGCCTAGATGCTGTGTAAGAACTGTTCAGCAACAGCTAAAAGATCAGTGTGTTATCAACACTGTTTGGGTCACAAATCCAAAACATAGCACTGTATGGGCTCCTATGAAGGAAATCAACTCAATCGCAGCCAGACCCAGTGCAGATGCCAAAGCAAATTATAGAAATCTGTTTTGCAGTTGTCTACCTTCTTCCCCTGCCCTCCATGGGCTCTTGGAGGCCTTCTGCTGACATTAAGAAAATAAAAAACATAAGTAACCGATTCAAGAAATGCACAGAGGCAAAAGGCAGGGCAAGAAAAAAAAAATTAGTAGGGATGAAAATTTTTATAGTTTTTGAGGAAGAAGAGGAAAAACTGAGCTTAGGTTTGAAAAGTAACGTGTTTGTGTGGAAAACGCATGGTACTGAGGCATCCAGGAGCATATACCTTCTTCATTACTGCAGATGTGAGCAGCAACACTTCTCCAGCCAGACGCTTCTGAGCATGTCTGGCTACTTCTCTGTGGGGAGTGGGGGAAACAGGACATCACATGTATACTTTCTCTCCAAGAAGAAACTACATTCCATGTATTCCCTGCAACTTCCAGAAGGGGTATTTCTGCTATGTAAAGATGTGATAGTCCCTTGCAAAACATAACATTGACCATGTTTGGCAACATATTGCAGGGTCTGCTGTAGCACTTCCTAGAACATGCAACCCAAATTATGGGTTACAAAAACTTAAAGGTATTTCCTTTAAATATATAATATATAATATATAATATATAATATATAATATATAATATATAATATGATATATGATATATGATATATGATATATGATATATGATATATAATATATAATATATAATATATAATATATAATATATAATATATAATATATAATATATAATATATAATATATAATATATAATAGAGTAGGATAAACTTTCATGGCATGATCACATATTTTCTTGGACATGACATTGTAGGTTAAAGCTGCTTGTAGGATCAGTAAAGACTGTGTAGTAATTGTTACTAGAGTACACATTGGATTCACAATTCTTCTGCATTAGCCACCAAGTACAGAAGGTCCTTGAGCAAAAATAGTCACACAAATAAGTTTGCTCTTTCCCGAGAGAAGAGTAACCCAGACTTTTTTTTCCAACCATTTCCTTATACATACTACAAGGATCTTATCTACTTCCACAGTGTGGAGGGGTTTTGATTGGGCAGGGCCAGGTTGACTGGCATATCTCTAGTGTTAACTAGCCAAGCGGCTTCTGCTAACCTTGTGTCCTAATGCTTGAATGTCACAGCACCCATTGCTCTCAGTGTAGTTTTTAACAATCCATTGTATTGTTCAGTTTCCCAGAGACTGGTGCATGACAGGGGATGTGATACACCCAGTCAATGCTGTGCTTTTTGGTACGGTTGTTTTGGAAAGTTTGGAATTATTTAGGTTGCAAAAGACCCTAAAGATCATTGAGTCCAACCATTAACCTAACATGGCCAAGTCCACCAATAAACGATCTCGCTAAGTGCCATGTCTACATGACTTTTAGATACCTCCAGGGGTGGTCACTCAACCACTTCACTGGGCAGCCTGTTCCAATGCTTGACATCCCTGTCAGTGACAAACTTGTTCCTAATATCCAATCTAAACCTCCCCTGGTGCAAGTTGAGGCTGTTTCCTCTCATCACTTGTTACTTGGGAGAAGAGACCAACACCCACCTCACTATACCCTCCTTTCAGGTAGATGTAGAGAGCAATAAGGTTTCCCCTCAGCCTCCTCTTCTCCAGAGTAAACAACTCCAGTTCCCTCAACCTCTCCTCATAAGACCTGCTGTCCAGACCCTTCACCTGCTTCATTGCCCTTCTTTAGACAAGGTTGATCACCTCAATGTCTTTCTTGTAGTGAGGGGCCCAAAACTAAACACAGTATTTGACGTGTGGCCTCACCAGTGCTGAGTACAGGGGCACGATCACTTCCCTACTCCTGCTGGCCACACTATTCCTGGTAGAAGCCAGGATGCTGTTGGCCTTCTTCGCCACCTGAGCACACTGCTGGCTCGTGTTTAGCCAGCTCTCGACCAGCACTCCCAGGTCCTTCTCTGCCGGGCAGCTTTCAAGCCACTCTTCCCCAAGCCTGTAGCATTGCATTGGGTTGTTGTGACCTATGTACAGGACCTGGTACTCAGGTTGAATTGCATACAGTTGGCCTCGGCCCATCGATCCAGCCTGTCCAGGTCCCTCTGCAGAGTCTTCCTACCCTTGAGCAGATCAACACTCCCACCCAACTTGATGTTGTCTGCAAACGTACTGAGGGTGCACTCAGTCCCCTTGTCAACATCATTGATAAAGATATTAAATAGAACTGGCCCCAGTACTGAGCCCTGGGGAACCCTGCTCACCAGGGTCACCAACTGGTCACCTGACCAGTCACCAACGGGATTTAGCTCCATTCACCACAGATCTTTGGGCCCAGCCGTTCAGCCAGTTTTTTACCCAGCAAAGAGTATGCCCATCCAAGACATGAACAGCTGCTTTCTCCAGGAGAATGCTGTCAGAAAATGTCAAAGACTTTACTAAAGTCTAGGTAGACAACATCCAGAGACTTTCCCTCATGCACTAACGGGTCATCTTGTCATAGAGGGACATCAGGTTAGTCAAGGAGGACATGCCTTTCCTAAACTCGTGCTGCCTGGGCCTGATCATCTGGTTGCCCTGGGTATGCCATGTGATGGCACCCAAGATGATCTGCTCCATGAGCTTCCCCAGCACCAAGGTCAGGCTGACAGGCCTGTAGTTCCCCAGATCCTCCTCCCAGCCCTTCTTGTAGATGGCAGTCATGTTTGCTAACCTCCAGCAACTGGGACCTCCCTGCTTAGCCAGGACTGCTGATAAAGGATAGAAAGTGGCTTGGTGAGCAGTTCTGCCAATGCCCTCAGTACCCTTGGGTGGATCCCGTCTGGTCCCATTGACTTCTGTGTGACTAAGTGGTGCAGCAGGTCGCTAACCATTTCCCCTTGGATTATGGGGGCTTCATTCTGCTCCCCATCCCTGTCTTCCAGCTCAGAGGTTGAATGCCCTGAGAACAACTGGTCTTACTGTTAACGGCTGAGGCAAAGAAGGCAGTAAGTACCTCAGCCATTTCCTCATTCTTTGTCACTGTGTTTCCCCCCACATCCAGTAAAGGATAGAGATTCTCCTTAGCCCTCCTCTTGTTGCTAATGTATTTAGAGAAACAATTTTTATTGTCTTTTATGGCAGTAATAAGATTAAGTTCTAGATGGGCTTTGGCCTTTCTAATTTTCTTCCGACATAACCTCACAACATCCTTGCAGTCCTCCTGAGTTGCCTGTCCCTTCTTCCAAAGGTCATAAACTGTCCTTTCTTCCTGAGTTCCAGCCAAAGCTCTCTGTTCAGCCAGGCTGGTCTTCTTCCCTGTTGGCTCATCTTTTGGCACATGGGCATGGCCTGATCTTGTGCCTTTAAGACTTTGTTCTTGAAAACTGTCCAGCCTTCCCGGAATGTGTGACAAAATGAACCTGCCAGGCTTCCCCATAGTGGTATTTCAGCCATCGTCCTCTATACCAAAAAGGCTTTAGCTGCTGGGCTTGTTTGATTATGGTGCATGTTTGACATTCATGGATAACCTGCACAATGGAATCAATAGTTAAGTCCACCGCTCAGTCATGAGCCCATGTGTATGCTGCATCCCTTCCTAAATGTCCTGATGTGCCAGCAAGCTATAATGAGCTCACCCTTATGTTCACAATCCAGATCCACCTGGGCTGCTTCAATTTTAGCAGCCTTGTTCACCTGCTGGTAGTCTTGATGTTCTTCAGTGGCCTGACTCTTGGATATGTGAATATCTACATGACATACTTTTACAGCCAGGTTCTCCACCTGGGCAGCAATGTTCTGCCACAATGTGGCAGCCCAGACGGGTTTGCTTCTGCGCTGCCAGTTGCTCTGCTTCCATTGCTGCAACCACCCCCCACAGGGCATGTGCCACAATCCAGGAGTTAGTATAGAGATAAAGTACTGGCCATTTTTCTCTTTCAGTAATATCTAAAGCCAGCTGGATGGATTTCACCTCTGCAGACTGACTTGATTCACCTTGACCTTCAGCAGTTTCTGCAACTTGTTGGGTAGGACTCCACACAGAAGCTTTCCACCTTCCATGTTTCCCCACAATATGACAGGATCCATCTGTAAACAGGGCATATTGCTTTTAATTTTCTGGAAATTTATTATACAATGGGGGTCTTTTCAGCATGGATCATCTCCTCTGGCAACACTCTGAAGTTTTCATTCTTCTGGTCTATCCATGATCACTTCCAGGACTCCTGGGAGGCTGGGGTTTCCCAGCTGAGCTATTGAGTTATCAGTGTGACCTGCTTGCTCCGTATAGCACCAGTTGCATGATGCATAGAGGGGACCTTCCCTTTGAACACCCAGTCCAGCACAGGCAACTGAGGTGCCAAAAGGAGCCATGCTTCAGTACCCACTACTTCTGAGGTAGCTCAAACTTGTTCATATGCTGTTAATATTTCTTTTTCAGCTGGAGTGGAATGGGCTCAGATCCTCTATATCCCCAGCTCCAAAACCCTGGAAGTCAACCTCGAGTCTCCCCAGGCGTTTTCAGCCAGAGGCTCCAGGTGGGGCCATGGTATCTGGCTGTGGTGTAAAGCACATTTTTTACATCTTGTCCTGCTTGGACTGGCCCAAGTGCTACTGCATGAACTATCTCCTGTTTAATTCTTTCCAAGGCTTGCTGGTGCTCAGGTCTGACGACATCTGTCTTGCCATTTTATTCCTGAAAACTGGATCTCCTGTGCAGGTCCCTTGACCTTACTTTGTTTCATGTCAAAAACCAGCCTTCAGCAGGATTTGGACTATTTTCTTCCCTTTATCAAAAACTTCTTCTGCTGTGTTGCTCCACACAATTATATCATTAATGTACTGTAGGTGTTCCAGAGCTCCACCCTATCCATGGCAAATGGCAGGGCTGTGTTTCCACCCCTGGGGCAGTTGATTCCAAGTGTACTGGATACCTCTCCACACGAAAGCAAACTGTGGCATGCACTCTGCTGCCAGAGGGATAAAGAAAAAATGCCTTAGTGATATCAATTGTTGCATACCATTTGGAAGCCTTTTACTCCAATTCATACTGAAGTCTGGTACATGTCTGGTACAGCAGCACTCAGCAACGGTGTGACTTCGTTCAGGCCTCGATAGTCCGCCGGTAGCCTCCACTCTCCATTAGATTTTTGCAGTGGCAATATGGGACTGTGAGGGATGAATGTGTCTTACTGATCACTTCTTGACTCTCCAGTCACTGGATCAGATTATGGATGGGAATCAGGGATTCTCGATTGGTGTGATATTGTTACCAGTGCACTGTCATGGTAGCAAAGTTGATCTTTAAACCACAGCAAGCCCACAATAGAAGGATCCTCTGAGAAACCAGGCAAGATAGACAGCTGCCTGATCTTCTGTGTACTCAAGGCAGCTACACCAAAAGCCCACCGGTCCTTGAAGTACCCTCTCCTGAGGTAATCTATGCTAAGGATATATGGAACCTCCAGATCAGTGACAATAGAATGCTTTTGCCACTCATTCCCAGTTAGGCTTACTTCAGCCTCCAAGACAGACAGTTCTTGGGATCCTCCTGTCACTCGAGAGATGCAGATTCTACTTCTTTGTAATCTGATGGTATTAGAGTACACTGTGCGCTGGTGTCCACTAGAGCTTTATACTCCCATGGGGCTGATGTGCCACACCATGGAACCCACAGAGTCCAGTAAACCTGGTTGTGCCTTTCCTCCACCTGGCCAAAGGCAGGGCCCCCTCTACTCCTGGATGGAGTCTTCGTTACTTGGTTTTTGTAACTGCAAATGAGAAGTCTCTTCATTAAGGTCAAAAGTACAATCAGCCATTCTACTCTGCCCAACAGACACTGGAGCAGTAATTTTCCTGGATGGATGCCTTTTGGCTGCTGATTTTTCTTGTACTTCCTGTACCCAAGCTTCTTGTCTCCAGGTAGGTTCAGAATCCCATTTCCTCATGTCCTCCCCCAATCACGCAGGAGGAACCACCACACAGGAACTGGCACGTGATATGTGCCACTGGTACCCTCTCCATTGAACAGAAAAAGGCTGACTCTTAATAGCTGAGATATTGGTCAGTGTGAGTAAGGATGACCTATCCTTCTCAGATTGCTGGGACAATGTTGAATCGGATTCTCCACAGCCGAGATGCAGGCCAGTAGGGAGAAAGTGAGCTTCTCTTGGAATTCATGGAGCTGACTGGCCAATCCATCCACAGCTGATACCTCCATGTCTGTCCAGTTCATTATCTCCAGAATGTTGCCACTTCATACAAACTTTCTCCACAAGGACCAGGTGCATTGGATTTCATCTGGGTTTTTGGATACCTGGTTGTCATGCAGGTTGCTATAGATCACCTCCACCACAGATAATTCCCTCAGATACTAGATACCTTCCTCAGTGGCAGTCCTTTGGCTTTGGGAATTTGTAAGTTCTTCCTTGAAGGGATACCTCCCTTTCACACTTGAACAGGAGTCACCTCCAAAGACTGAGATCTACTGCCACTTTTATGATGCCATTGTCAATGGCCTTATCTCTCACAAGGGATCCTACCTGGGCTGGACTTCCTTACCATCTATTTCCTGACTATTGGCCCCTATATCCAAGCATCACAGTAACCAGCTGAAAATTTTCTTGCCTTATTGACAGCTGAAATCTTTTTGTATATCTCGCAGCTCACTCAGGGTAAAAGAACGGGTGGTTTCTGTCCCTTCCTCATGTTCCTGTGACTGCTCTGCTGCAGAATAAGCTGCCTTTTCTGATTCGTTTTCCTGCTCCTTCTTAGAAGAAGCTTCTTCATCCCTTACTAAATGCCTTGATTTCCGCTTCCATTATATCTTTTTAATTTTAATAATTGTGTGCAAGCTAGGACTTGTGTAATGTGTAGTAAATAAAGCATGTAGCCACAGTCAACAATACAGTTAAATAAAACATTAAATAGATACTTATTAGTTGAGAAGTGTCAATTTTGTACAATAAGTCAGGCAAGGTTCCTCCTGAAATATGGACATATTGATCATGTGATTAACTGCTGTTTTGTAATGTGTAAATGTAAGGTAGCACACAAGTCTGTTAATCTGCCATTTACTAATATTTAGGTGTGTGAATTTCCAACCCACTTAGTGCTGTTTCTGTAGGTTTTGGTTTATGTTGTACAAGCATGAAATATGAGACCAGTTAACTTTTTCCCTTTTTTTTTTTTGTTTAAAAGAATGTTCAGAAGGGCTGATTTGTGCCCTTATTTAGTTTTTCATAGGTTTAAAATTAAGCTTTTGACTGTAGTTTAAAGTATTTTTACCAAATAATGTAATTGTGTACTCTATTCTGAAAGGACAAAACAGTTATTGCTAGCACTACAGTTCTGATTATGGTGCAGACAGTTTTTCTCTCTGTTGCCGTATGACATTCAGTTCTGTCCAAAGCTGTCATTTTTGTGCTCTGTCTTAACTACTTGGAAAACCCTTATGAAAAAGACTACAGTGGTGGTAGCTGCCAGCAGCTGTACTTTTGATCTGCTGATCAGTAAGTGCAGAGCTTAATGGATAAGGTAGCTATCTTTTACTCAGTGAAAGAAGCAATTGAAAATACTTTATAGAACAGAGACGAATTGAGGTAGTGACATTGTGGGAGTACCTATGAAAGTACTAACATGGTGAAAGTAAGAAGATTTTGGGGGCACTGACTAAAATCTACATTGCAAGATAATAGGCAGTCACAAAAAGAACCAGAGACAAGCAGAAGCAGCCAGGGAAACACCTTCAGTATAAGTCTGTGAGAAATCCAAGGAAAAGTCCTTATTATATAGAGAAATAAGTTAAAAGAAAAAATTATAAATTAAAAGGAAGAAAAAAATTACTGACTGCAGAGCAAGTGGATTATGTCAGTATTTGGTTTTTTTCTGGTGAATTATAAGGTCACCTTATGCTCCTACTGAAAAAGATATAAAAAATTTGGGCTTTGAGGACACTAAGGTTGAAGGGCAATGAGGCTTTACTTGTAAATAAGCATAAAAACTATCACCTCACGGAGTAAAAAAACCAGTTACTGCTTTTTTTTTTTTAACTTAACTGGTTTGTATGCACAATTTGATGTAAATAATTCTCTAAGTAGCACTCTTCAGTTCTTGCAAGAAAACATAAGGTCTGCTTTCCTGGTGTTGAAAGAGGTTTCTTTTCTATTAGATATACATTAAAAAGAAGTTCAGTTTAAACATTTTAAATGATAAAATCCTAAATTGAGATCAACATTACAGCAGTCAGAAAGACAATATGAAAACAATTATAGTGTGCAGTGCAAGTTCATGCAAGCAAATATGAGTTATCACCCAGTGCTTCTGTGAACTGGTGTGCAGGCAGCATTGCATATGCCATTTGAATGAATTAAGACATTTTGCCTACAGCTGAGAAAAGTTGAAGCATGATGGTGAAGTAATTCCTTGGAAGCATCTGCAGTGGTGGCAGAACTTCTTAAACTAAATAGATTTTGCCATGTTTTATTCGAAAATTGTTGTGATTTTGTTTATGCTTTTTCATCAATGACTTGCCAAGGTCATCATGTAGTGATTGTAAGGTGTACATTAGAAGCTGACTTTAGAATTGGGTTCTGTGAGTGACCAGCAGTCAAGGACTATATAAAAACTTTAACTGGTTGTTTTACTTAATCTTTTATCATAAAATTTTTATTTCCTGAAGTTGATCATTGATTAGTGTCAGTTTGCTGTCATCTCTTTCCTCTTTCAAAGGCACGCTTCTTACGGGTTATTGACATGGAGAATCTCTAGATCTTGCTCAGTGTTATGAGTCTTTGTTTTTCTTGATTAGGCGTAAGATCACATACAGTTAAGGCGGCGCTACAAGAATCCTTAACTGGCCCACTATCATACTTTTATATTCCTTTCTGACTTCTTTCTTCTTCTTTCTTCTCTCCTCTGTTCAGAAAGTACAATTTTTCAGTAAATCGTAAATATATTAACTAAGTAAATTCACTAATCCCTAAAAATTTTTATATTATTTTTTCCATATCCATGTTAAATAAAGAAGAAAAAAAAGAAATACAAATAAAACAAGACTTTTCATTCATACTTAACCATCTTTATGTTGCCAGTTCAAGGTATATACTGCCCTAGTAATTTTATCAGGCATTCCAGATTCTTTCATTTTATCACGAAGGTGGTATTACAACATATTATGATACACTACTTTAAAATTTCTTTTTTATATGTGTACAACCTGTCTATCTCACATGCATGTGTTGCTGCTGTGAATGTTGGAGCTGAAAGGTGTGGCTTAATTTCTGTACATAAGTAAATGCTTTAGAGACAGCAGGAAGATGCCAACACCAAATATTTTGTTTTTCATATATTTTCTGTATTTCTGAAAATTCAGATCTTTTACAACTGATTTTGATGTACAATCGTTTGCTGTTTACCTTTACCTATCTGGTAATTAGGAGCTCATAAAAATGTCACCTCTATCCTCATGTAACTTCATGCTGTGTGATCTGAGTTTTCTATTTTGCTTTCTATCAAATAGGTTAGTAGTTTTCTTGTCTTTCATATAGTGATAACATTTTAAGTATACCTACATTCAGATATGTGACCTGTTCCATCTGCTCCACAGAGCTAAACAAATATGAGCTTCTTGGCCTCTGTTTGACTTTGTAATAGTCCTCACAATAAAACAGAGTCTGGCTCTAAATAAAAATGTCCTCTATCCTTGGCATGCTGTTCCTCATGCTTTTATATACATAAGTTTATGTAGCCTCTTTTGGATCTCTCTTTGAAGCCCTTTGCATCATTAGATGTCTCTTACTCTGTGTCACTCTTTCCCATAATACCTTTTGAAGCTTTCAAAGCTTCAAAAGTAATCTTATTCATTTAATTATATTCTGGATTTCTCAATCAATAAGTCTCAGACAGCAGTTTGTTTGATCCCTCCACCCCTTCGCTATCATTATTGTGGGAAATCTCTCTTAACAGACCACAGTCTTAAGAAACACTGGTTTGAATTCCAGTCAGTAAACGAGGGCTGGATGCAAAGGCTGCTAGGTGGGCAGCAAACTAGTTCCACTGCTGGTATCAAAGTACAGGGAATTGTGTCTCAGCATCCGGCTGGCAGCTGGTAATGAGCACATCACCATGAGGGGTTGATCCCAGAGCCCATGTTGAGGTGCAGAGTTTGGCACCCAGACAGGATAACCTGAAGCACCGGCACAGGCTGGCATGTGACTGACTGTGACACAACCCTGCTGGAACAGAGCTGGGGGCTTTGGTGGACTGCAGGGTGGATAGCAGCCAAACGGTGTGCTCTGCCTCACAAGTAAAGCAAAGTACATGCCAAAGGCACTGTGGCGAGTAGATCAAGGGGAACGCTGGGAGCCCAGGAGAGGGCTACCAGGATGGTCAGGGCTTCCTTGGTCTGCTGCGGAGGAGGTGAAAGGCGCTCTGATGGCAGCCTGCAGCTACTTGAAGGGTAGCTGCAAAAGACAACAAATTTAAGCTCTTCTCAGCAGTGTCATGCTGTTCAAGGAGGGGCAAAGGCCCTGAACTGGGAGGTTCAGACTGAACATCAGGAAGATCTTCTTTGTTAGGAATGTGGTGCAGCACGGGAGCAGGTTACAGCAGTTCTATGATTCTGTGAGTAAATATAATACTCTTTACAACTACGTTCACAAATAAAGTGAAAATAACAATGCATGTTTTTATTCTGTTTTGCCAAGATGAGTAAAATCAATATGAGCAACATTTCCTGCTTTAGATGCCTGAGTATCTGTAGCTGAATTCATGGCCTGTTTTTCCACAAATTGATTTATTTTTTCATCGTCATCGAAATACACATTTGGCACCTCTTGTTTGATTTCTCAAAGCTTAACTTTAACATTTGGGTTGGAATTCTTCCCTTCCCTCATTATTTTCTTTATGCCATAGTATTCTACTTCTCTAATTTTTGCATATGAGTTGAGGAAGTTGCTCAGTGAGTTCACTGTCTCAGTTCAGCTCTCTCATTCTGATTGCCTGTGGGTGGAATTCAAGTGATTTTTATGATTTTCAGAGCTGCCCAAAAAATCAGTCGATGAAGTGGATCAAATAACCTCATGTGATATATTATTTTTAGCTCTGATATCAGCATTCTTCATTTCTTGCAGAACTATAATTAATTTCATTATTATTTTTTAATTTATTCAGCTGTCTTCAATATCCACTATGCACATACTGAAAATGCAAGCCTGAAGTTAAAGTTCTCCCTGGATGACTATAACACATTAATTCTTGTAGTGTTTTCACAGTGATTGATTTTGCTGTTGATTTCCTTCAGAGTACATGCATTAATGCATACCATTTTATAATTTTCGTTTTCTTAAACTACATTACAGCTAGATTAAGAAGAATAGCTAAATTATGAATTTAGATCTTGTTATTAAAAATTTAATTAGAAATAGTTTGCTCACAGCAACTGCTCAAACTCTGAGTATAAATGGAGCTCATTAATATTACTCATCATGAAAATTGTTTCATTAACGGCCTTCCCTTTGCGCACAGAATGAATACATTGCCATGGAAGTTTTTCTTGCAGGTGTGCATCAGTCCTCATGAGACAGGTCAAAGTGGAGGCCATGTCTGTACTGTAACTGGAGGTGTGATTGTAAATTGTGGAATAGCCTATCTTGCTTTATTTTGTATACATGTATACCATAATATGCACATGAACTTTAGTTTGGCAGAGGGGAATACTTGGTGTACCAGTCTCAACTATTGTTTGAGACTGTGAAGCTATTGATACCTGACTTAGGTGGAATAATATATAGCTATATATGCTGTGTTCCTAATTCTTACTTTAGATGTAGAAAAGCTTTACACTTGCTCAGAACTTGTGTTTCTTCACAGGAAAGCAATCAAGGCAATAGGCACAGACAGTGGTATCTGTGCTAGGGAATCTATCAAGTAATGGTAAAAGACTTTGTGAAGACATGGAGTAAAAAGTCAATTTCTTCTTATAATTACAACAGGCTTCTCAGAATATCAGTGCTCTCAGAAAAGTAATTCTTTGAGAATTTTCTCTCACAATGGTGAGCTGTTTGCTAAAAGTTCCAAAAACTTTCTAAAGAAATTTTCTCCCCTTTAGATCAGTATCTGCTGGAGATTTCTTTCCTGGATTGTCTGCCATTCTTCCATGACCCAGAGAATATTACCAGCAGTTTAGATAACTAAATGAAGAGTAATGTTTACTAATGCTTAGGTTTAAGATTTCATTAGGGCCTGACCGTCAGAGGTTCTAATTATTCACCGTTTCTAAGCACTACAGTGGTTGTTTTAAGTACTCATCACTTACTATTAGCATGAAATTACCATGACCAAGAGAGGAAGATGGGAGTTGGGGCAGCTGAGAGAATTTAAGGTGAATTTTCTCCTATTTTCAGTCAGGAGGTGCATAGTTGCAAATCCCTGACTATTACTTTTACTTTATATTATTATTGGTATTTGGACTCTTACTTCTTCCAAAAGGTAGATAACTTGTAGGGAAGCAAGCATATTGTGGGAAATAAATCTGTGTAATGCAGAGCATTTTTGTCCCCTATACACATATGAGTACATATTTTAGGTAGTATAGTGTTAATCTCATCATAAAATAGTTTTCTGTTTGTTTTAAAACCCCAAATTATCTAAACCCTAGAAATTTTTTGCTGAGTTTTTAAAATTCCTTTTAATTTTCATAATAATGATAGTAAAATATAAATCATATTTGTAAGAAACTAGCTTAAAAGAATTATCAAATTAACATTATAGGTATTTTCTTAAATGATGGGTATTTTTTTTTGCCTTCATCATAGGTTTCAGAAGAAGCTCTGCATCACAGAACTGAAGACGAAGAGTCTTTCCAGGGAATGGAGCCCTATCTTGTGCGAAGGTTATCATCCCGTAACATCCAGCTTCCCCCTCTGGCTTTCAGGCAGATAGAACAGGCAGAGTGGGATAAAAAGAATGATAGCGAGACTATCCCAAGGCCCACAACTCTTCCGCTGAGGATTCCTCCTCTGATTGCCATTACATCTGCCGAGTCCAGCAGGTAAGATCCAGCAATTTCTTCTTGATTTGATGTTTTCAGTGGCAGGTGCAGGATAGCACAGATGTTTATTTCTTTTCTAATCCCCTAAATAAGTGAAAAAGAAGAATAAAATATTAATATGTAAATTTGTGGCTAACACTTGATAATACTGCTTGTAAACCTTCTGGTCATGTCCCAATACAAACACTAAAAGACTTTTTCTCTGAATATTACTAATACTTTACAGTCAGAAAGAAGACTTCTGGAGGCTTGAATAATCCTTTTTTTTTCTTATTATAATAAAGATTGGAGCCTTTTTATACACAGAAAATTATTTACATAAGACTGTTTCAAAACAAGTTTCAAGGAATCATGAGAGGATTTTGCCTGCTCCTGTATACATTATATGTAATGTAAATAGTTGAATATATTTGGTTATAGTGATTGGTATTATAGTTTCTTCATATTACACCTGTGACTTCTTATATCATGCATGCTTTCTAGAGTAACCTTTCCTGTTCTTAGATGTTTCTGGTACCGTTTGTTTTCCAAAATGTGAATTGTTTAGTAGGAAATTGTTGCTTACAATGGTAAAGGGAGTGCAGCCATTTGTTATCCTGAGAATATATATAGGAAAAGAAAGGTGAAAATCCTGAGAGCTGAAATGCAGGACTTAAGAACTTTTGGACATAACTTCAGACAGAATACTGTATTCTGAATAATGTAGCTGTGAAAAGAATGTAGGATTTGTATTACATGAGAAAAAAACCCAATGTATTCATTAGGGTGCTGTGGCAAAAAACATCTAATACCAACTTCAAATTTAATATCACCTCCCAGATCTTGTTTCCATGTGGATATCCTTATTTTTGGAATAGGTGAGACCAGTTCTCGAAACATGTTCATAGAAATACTAACTACATCCATGAAAGCATGTAAACATTTAGACTGTTTACAAATGTAAGTAATAGTTGGAGAGATAAATATAATGTCATTTGGTAAATTTTTGAAGTTAGATTTGTGCCTTGATTTTTTTGTTTTATACCCACGGAGGCTGGAAAGAAGACTGGTCTGAGATATGGAAGGAAAATAAGTATAGGTGGAATGACTACAATTCACATTCCTGGCCTTGATAAATTTCGGAGTATTTGGCTTTGAAACTTCAGTAGTATTTGGGATGTCCTGTGTAAACTGTGTAATACACAGGAGGTGCTCTATGTTTTGTTAGCTTCAGTAACACTGACTGAAAAAAATATATATGCTCCTGATGTGGTAGAAGGTCAGAAAGCAGAATGAAAAATATTCCTTCTGCCTTATGAAAAAGTCTAAGTGATTATGGATTTCTGGAGACTGCATCATTTTCTAGGTTGGATCCAAATATGCAAGAGCAAGACAGTTTGAGAGGTATTCAAATAAATAACAAACCTAATCCATACTGGTTATTCTGGGGAGGTCTCTACTGTACTCAAGAGAACGATCGCTTCTGTGAGAGGCTTCTCTGGCTAAAAATCTGTCCTGTACATGAAGAGATAACTTTGTATCCTTCCTACGCCATTCATTCCTGTGGTTTGTAGAACGTGTTTTGAAACTGGACAAAACAAGATTTATCTACAAGTAAGATTATTTCTGAGACTGACAGGGAAACAGCAGATTGTTGAATGGAGTTGCTAGGCTGTTTGAACAAACAAACAAACCAAAACTGAACACAACAGCAGAAGCAATTATAATTTTGATGTTTCTTTATAATATATAATCTTTAGCTTTTATGATTCTTTCTTAGCTAAAGAGCAATTATGCTGTTACAGGAAGAATATTGTTCAGGAAATTAAATTTCTCTAGATGTTTAGTGCCATTTTTCAGTTGTTAGCTGTCTCAGGCAGCTATGCATTTCCCATTTACGTGCTTGTAATGCCAGATGGACAGCTAAGGAAGTTAACCTTTTACCCGGTGTCTTGTCTGCATGGAAGTACAGAAACTTAGGGGACCGAAGTCTGTGGAAATAGAGCTTACCTCCATTGCCTTTGAATGTATGGAAAAGTGCCGTTGAGAAGAGGAAACCAAAATGTGGTGGGAGACAAGAGGACCCTCTGTCTTCAGTGGGTAGGTGAAGGTAGAACAGCATTTGGGTCATAGAAACTCATTCTGAGGCAGAAAAATTTCACCACTGAAAACATCTTAAATTACTTTTTTTCTTGAGTTTTTGGAGGAATATGCTAAAAGACCCCGAAGATAACATTATAAAGCATGTTATGCTGTGATTTAAATACCTGGAATGTGCAAAACTAAAACCAGTGACAGTGGGTATAGTTTTTAAAATAAAATATGCATTCTATTCCTAAACATGCACATACGCATGCACATATATACACTCCATTTTTCTCTCCCTTTTTATCTCTCTCATGTTTATGATGTCTCAGGATTGTTTCTGGTTTTATGTTAGCCTTGTAGAGGAATGAGCTACACTAATTCAAACAAAGCTTCTCCTTTTTAAAAAAACCAGCAGAGTAGGTAAAAACTAGAAAGCAAATATTCAGTAATGTTTTTGTAAATCTTCCACACTTTGTAAACTCTTACTCTTCTGGATCTAAGAAGACATCACAGTGTCTTATAATTCCTTTCACACTTCTAATTTCTTTCCATGCATTCAGGGAGCCAGATTCTAATTTCTTTTTACCCAGGTTAAACTGAGACAATAATAAAGATCATAGTTAAGATGATGGATTTATGTCTTATGCTGAAGTTTCACATGCAAAATTGCTAACATGAGCTATAAAAACAAGCGCTTGCAAATTGATAGACTGACCTTGACCCTGGTAGCAACAGTTACATTTGTGAAATGTAAAAATTTCCAGACCTTCAGTGGGGAGGTTTAGAAACAGGCAGGCAATTGCTTTTCATATTTCGGTTCTTCCTTCTATTTTTTTTTTTAAATAAGCAATATATTCAGCCTTTATGTATAGAATATTAAGTACGATATTTTACTGTAAGATAGGATAGCTAGGATATTTGGAGTATGCATGTGACCACATGCTTTAATAATTGCCAGTTTTCCTTCAAATAACTATAAGTTTACCAATTGTTTTGGTGTAAGTAGCAGCTATGATGCCATTTAAGATGGCATTCACGGACAGGAAAGGCTTGACAGCAGAATACTTTTGCTCTCACTAAAGCAGCTGGTATTAAAAGGGTGGGGGACTGTTATACATGGGAACATATCTGTTTGAGGAGATATAAATATTTGATCTTACCTCCTTTACAGTAACTATTTCAAAGAAAGTTCACTTTCCTCTATATTTGTTTTGCCCAATAACCACAGTTCCCACCCTGATTCAATACTCAAACAAATATTTATATTATAATAATATGATACTGTAAATTTGACTTCTTCCTCCAAACACTTGGATGTGATTTAGAACAGCTGGTCAAATCTATATGTAATGATGGTATTGATTTGTCAAAGATCCACGGAATGTGATGAAAGTCTCTTCAGTCACTGTTGTTATAGAAACTATCTCCGCATTTTTTAACTCCGAAAAAAAGATGGGATAGGAGAAGATAGAGTAGGATGTAGATATTCTTGAGCTGGCTGGACCAGCATTTGTTGGATGCTATGAGCTGCAATGGCACATATACATACCCCATTCTCAATGGTACAGATCCAAGGTGTCAGAGGCTGATGTAGTCTTTCATTTTTCCTTAAAAGGATATGTTTTTCAGTGACAAAGGATCAACTACCTCAGTGGTGCTGTGATTCTTCTCTCCTCTTAATACATATGACTGGATAACATGATGGGAAATGCCATGTTCACTGGATGTAAACTCCAGAAATGTAAGAGTATATCATGTACTTGAAGACTTCATTGAAAGGGTTATTTGAAAGCAAAAGGTTATTTTGGAGTTGAGGTGTGGTTAGAAAGGCTTTCAGTACAAAAATATATAATTTTTTGTGTTTCTTTTAGTTAGCTGTAATTCAGTGTATAAAGTGTCTCTTCTTATGCTTTACCCTATTCTTTGCTCAAACATCATTTGGGAGAGATTATTATAATTGTACAACATAAGTTCTATTTTAAATTGCTTTTGTATTGCTTCTGTGCAACTGAAAGTATGTATATTGGTGTGTTTATGAAACTTCAGGGAGCTACAAGAATGACTTATGTGATAGCTAATTTCCGATGTATCTTTTTTGCAATGTTCCTTCTGTCCTAATTTATCAGGTTTTACTTAAGTTAAATTCTGTGGATTAGATAGGCACTGTACTCCTTAGAAACAACTGTGTTTTATTATCCATTAAAGAGACAATCAAAACTCTCTATATTTGAAATCAGATAAAAACTTGATTTAAAATTATACCCAGTTTTCTTTCTGCCCTTTAAAAATGCACTTAAACTTTTTAATATCTGTTTTTGAAAGGAAACAGAAAA
Organism: Phalacrocorax aristotelis; assembly: GCF_949628215.1. Taxonomy (NCBI): domain Eukaryota; kingdom Metazoa; phylum Chordata; class Aves; order Suliformes; family Phalacrocoracidae; genus Phalacrocorax; species Phalacrocorax aristotelis. The sequence continues at coordinate 60,846,899 of NC_134311.1, forward strand.
TTGTTATTTGCATCATCAATGTAAGTTTGATACTATGGCAATGTAGACTAAGAGTCCTAATTTCAAACCAAACTTGCCTTAATGTCTACCACTTGCTCGTTCATTGTCTTCCCCCTGTCAGAGTAATGCCTCAAAGACTAGATTTTGCCTTCTGTAGTCAGGGCAAGAAAAGCTTTTTCAAATGTTAAATGACTGAAAGGGGTGAATATTGAGCCATAATTTTGCAATTATTCACTTACTATACCAGCAAAGTGTTTTTAAAACAACAGGTAGAATTCTAAATTTTGGTTATTATTTTGAGGAACTAAGTGTTAGAGAGAGATGATGAGAAGAAATCTGCTAAAGATGGGACCTTAGCAAAGTAACATGTAATAAAAATAAAAGCTGGGGCAAAGCTGGTCTTCAGGTTTATTTATTTGCAGCTCAGTAGGGTAGTGTATATAGTGAAAATAAGTGGGAACTATGGTTTACATAGTGCTGAAAGAGAAAAAACAGAAAATTTGCTATTTCATTTCTTTTTTAACTCAGAATTGTGACCCTGGGCCTGCCAAGCTGTAACTCTTCTCAGGAAGCTTCTCATGGGTCTAGACTGTTTTCAAGAGCAGCTCTGTTCCCTAACTCACCTGCCAGTTAAGAATAATGAACGAAGAACAGCACAATAACTCTTAGCACATTTATTGCACATTTCTTTATTTTAAAAGCATTAAAAACATGACCAAATCCTCACGTTACCTTTGGGAGATCAGTTAGTGAGCAAGTGATGTTATTTTCATTTTATGCATAGGAAAACTTGCACGTAAAGGGGTAGTGCAACTGGCCAAGGCTACAGAACAAACCAGTAATCAAACTATGAACAGAATTCAAGAGGTTTTGCTCCTGGTTTTGTATCTAGCCTACACTACATGTTAGAAAGCTGAGGATGGAGCTTGTGAAAAAATGATGCCTCAAATTTATCTCAGCTTTTAAAAATAAACTTAGTATGTCAAGGAGAATTTTACTGACAAGGTCTGAGAAGGTTTTTAATTGTTATTAGTAGGAGTTAAACACGTAACTCTTGTTATGTATCCAGACTCACTAAACCTAAGTTTCTATCATACTGACTCAGTCCCATCGAACGCTATCTGACTGCAGTATCTGTTACAAAGAAAAGTATATTTAATTAGTGTGGAAACCAAAATTGAGTCAGCATTTAAGCTCAGATCTATCAGTGGGGACAAGCTGTGGCAATTTGTGAGGTTAAGTGGATATTAGAAGACTTAATGTTTTGTGGCATCCAAGCCTTGGCTTTTGAGGGAGTCTTCTGTTCTGTGACCAGCATCAACAATTTAAGGTTAAGTGGACATTAGAAGCTTTAATGTTTTGTGGCATCCAGGCTGTGGCTTTTAAGAGAGTCTTCTGTTCTGGTGAACAGTGTCAACAATTTCTATGCTGCTATATGTATACTGGAATCATTTTGGAGAACAACTTAAACAATAACACTCTTGGTCAAGACTTGCATTGACTAGGTGCTGAAGAGAGGTAAGGAAGCTGTGAAGTTGACAGGTCCCATGCCAGAATACTTGCATAATAGTAATTCTTAATACCTGTGGAAGACTTCAGATCTCACACTTATTGCCAGCCCCATATCTCACAAAGAAAAGGATTATTTTAACTTATACCTAGCATTAAGTGGATGATTTAGATCTGACGCACAGGTAGACTATGGAAGACAGCAGATACAGTGTCCAGTCCAGCATTAGCCTTTCTGAAATCCTCTTTAAAAATCAGAATTTTTATTAAATGCTACCAATTTATTCAGCAGTGGTAAAATTTCTAATTTTTCAGTAATTAAAATGACCTCTTTGTCCTTCGAAATCATTATTTTTTATAGCATAGACTGATATTAGTGTAAATTGTGGATGAATAGTGTGTGTATGCATGTATTTTTTAATTTCAGAAAAAAAGTACAATGACTATTTAAAACAGGCATTTTTAAATAGTTCCTTGTAATCAATAGTTATATCTGAAAAAAATCTAAAACATGGTATAGCCCTCTTTTACTGCAGGGTTATAGAATTAGCACATAAAATTTGAGATAAAGGTTTTAAAAGTCAGGTAACAGCAGATAATAGTCTGAGCTGAGTTTATTTTTTGCCTTTGCTGAACTTTATATGATTCCTGTCATACCATTCCTCCAGCTTGCCAAGGCCCTGTGAATGGCAGCCCTCCAGTGCATCAGGTGCTCCCACCATTCTGGTGTCATCTGCAAACTTACTGAGGGTGCGTTACATCTTACTGTCCAGACAGTTATTGAAGGTGCTAGTCTTGGCTCTGGTATTAACTCCTGGGGAACTCCAATCTTATCTAGCTGCTACTTAGATTTGGAACCACTTGCCCACTGCTTTTTGACCCTCATGGTCCAACCAGCTTACTGTCTGCCTTGTAGCCCACTCATTTAGTCAGATCCTTCCTGCTTGTCTACAAGGTTTCAGTGAGTCTGTCAAAAACCTTGCTGCTGCTGCTTTTGTCTTTCATAGAACCAGGAATTTCTTCATGAAAGGGAGTCAGGTTCATCATATATGATTTACCTTTGGTAAATATTTGTTCAGTCTTCCCAACCTCTTCTTGTCCTTCATATGCTTATAAATTACTTCCAAGAGAAGTTGCTCAATAACCTTCCCAGGATCTAAGATGAGGCTAGAGCAGCCTGTAGTTGCTTGGGTCCTCTTCTTCTTCCTTTTAAAGATGGTCTTAACATCAGATGTTTTCAGGCCACTGAGGACCTCTGCTGATCACTGCAACTTTTCAGAGATGATTAATAGAACATGGCCTCACAATGACATTGACCAGCTTTGTCAGCACTGTTGGATGCGTCCCATGTGGTCCCAGGAACTTGAACATGACCGATTTACTTAAGCAGAACCTAACTTGATCTTTCCCTGCAGTGGGTGGTACCTTCTGCTCCCCCAGACTTTCCTTCTTGACAAGGTGACTTGGGAAGCCTGAGAGCAGACCTTGCCAGTAAAATAAGGCAAAGAAGGGTTTGAGTACTTCATCCTTTCCATGTCCTTCATCACTTGGTTGCCTACCTCATTCGGTGGCAGGCCCCCATCTTCCTTTTTCTTCTTTTTGCCTTTGATGTACCGTTTTGTTCTCCTTCATCTCTGTTGCCAGTTTCATCTCCAGCTGAGCTTTGACTTTACTGATACCATTCCTGAAAAGCCAGGTCATACTTCCATATTCCTCTGTAGAAATATGTTTCTTCTTCCCCCTCCTGTATTTTTGTGGGTTTTTTTGCATTTAATCTCTATCAGAAGTTCCCTGTTCAGACAATTTGGTGTCCTGCTATTGTTTCTAAGCCCTTAATCAGAGCTTATCCAGCGTACTACAGGAAAGTGAGTCACTGGTTGATTATGTAGGATTTTTATTATAAAATATTATTTTAATTTTCAATTATTATTACATTTGTGTATGCATTCCATAAAAAGGAGGGAATTCTTAATGTGACTACAATCCGTTCTCTGTTTTTGTGTTCGCGTAATTTGGTGCTGTTGGGTTAAAAAGAATAGGAAAGACTGTTTTCTTGTTTCAGAGCTGATTTAATTGTAGGTGTAAAGAGACAGGTCATTTGCTACATGATCTCTTTAAATGATTTCTCCTAATGATTCTTCCTAGTCTGTTGCTCACTTGCCTGTTTAGATAATTACTGGTGCCAAGGTCTCCAGCTGGCTCACCTTGCAAAAGAAAGCTCAAGAAGTAAAAGACTGCTTCTAATTACAATTTGTCAAAGTTGCAGTGAGGTAGGTGAAGGCTGGGAATTCATTAATATCAGCTTTACCTTCTGTAGCATAAATGGAGGAGGCATTACATTAATAGCATTATATTTTATAAAAAGTATAAAACTATTTATACTTTTCATATATTGTCTTTTTTTTTTTGAGCATTTAACCAGTAAAACAGTTACTTTGTTAAAATATTTCTTTGGACTATCAGGCAAACCCACACACAATGTTTGATTCACTATTGAAAATGCAGTGTGAAAAGAAATGCATTACAAAATAATCTCTTAATAGAAATATATGTCATATTAATGTTAATATAGAGATGGCAAAAGAAATCAGAAAGTTTATGCAAATAGAGGAACACATAGTGCTTCCTTACGAGGATTTTTTCATGTTGGAAATTGCTACTTTAGATTACCTTTACTATTGGTGTTTTCTTGGGCTCTTTCTGATTTGCATTTCAATCACCCTTATAAGCGGCTGCTTATAAATACAAACAAGAAACCTACCAGACTGTCACAGGCACATAAAGCTTAGGCAAAGATAGGAATCACTTCAAGAGGGTGATCCAGCCAGCAGCTGTGGGTGAATCCAGCCCTTAGGACAAGTCCATCCAAGCTGTCTTGGCCCGGAAGGACATGGTGAACGTTTGAAGGATAGCATAGAACAGCTTGAAGGCCCCTCGTGTGGTTGTGTGCAGAACAGTGCCTAGCGTCTGTGCAGTCTATGCATACCTGGGAGAGAGAATCAAAGTAGAAGCATATTAATTCTGAGCATTTACATGATCCAGTCTTTCTAAAGGTTTGTGTGCACAGTCACTGTTGTATCATCCCTATTAAGGATGATTACAGGCTGTATTTTTTCTCATGAGTTGCTTTCTCTAAATCAGCAGAAGCAACAAGGTGGTGCACAGGCAAAGGACCTGGGTTATGTAGCAAAAAAAGCTGTCAGCATTCCTTACCTCTCCTGCTTCAGTACAGTGCTGTGTGCAGGCAAGCATCATATCACATAACCTATCAATTAGTACACAAAATTCATAATAAAATTGGATGCTACTTTAAAGCCTTATTCTATTTATAAAAACATACCTGGCTAAAGAAATCCTCTGAGAAGAAAGTTGATGGATTTTGGGAGGATACTTGGGAAGGTCTGTCTTGGTAAGCATATCAGCTATGCCTGTTCTGTTCTTTCTTTTGCCACGTACCTGCTTATGGGCAGTATGGGTTACAGGGTGTTGGCTAGAAAGACTCTTTGGTTGGCTAAGTATGGCCATTCTTACATAAAATGGATTGTAATAGTTTCCCTTTTCTAGACCACTGTCACCTGTTTGTAATATGCATTCCTTCAACTTGATTCTGCAGGATTTTCATCTGTGTTCAGACCATTGGTAACCATAACTTTACTAATAAAATTATATTTGTATATAAGCATACACATAGTAAGGCCTTAGTTTGTTTTATCATTGGGTGAGTACAGATTTAGAACTACAAATCTACTCCATGTCTTTTGAACATATTTCCAGTAACATTTCACATTGCAAGGAAATGATACAACTAATGCAGATTCCAAATCTCACTTTGGAATTTGAACATTTAACACCCTTAAGGGCTGCTGTTTAAACAGCATACAATATCACATACAAAAATATATATAATATTTTAGACAGTGGTGATAAGGCATTTCATTTGAAGGATTACACACTATTGGAATAGGATGAACATTTTATAATGCAAGATTTTTATCAAAATATATTTCATTAAATGACATAATTTTTTGTTGAAGTTTTATTTAGAGCAAAAAATTATTTTGTCTTCTCACAGATGAAACTTATTTTCTGTCTTCCGTGTGGAACAATTTTTTTGATTTGAAAATATTGTCTCTTATTAAATAGAAAGCTCAAATGCAGAAAGTAAGATCTGAATTTATTAAGATGATGTTTTGATTCCCATTAAAAAGTTTAAGAGGAAAATTTATAGAGCAGACAATGAATGATTTTCCAGACTGGAACACAAGGGAATAAGTGGAATTTTTCTGGATACAGGAGGAAGTTTATTTCTTTACAATTGTAATCAAAATGATACTTCAAAATGATCAAGCATAAAAACTGATTTCTACATACACATTTTGTATTAGGTGTACTCTCTGAGAACAGCCTGTTACGTACATTCACTTATCTACTGACTTTCTTTTTCTGTTTCTAGTCTAAGACTTCAAACTTTCTTCTGATTCTTTTAAACAACCTAGTTATAGTTTTCCCTTTCACTTCAGATGAAGGCTCGACATCAGTTCTCTGAAAAGTAAACGGATCAGATCCTCTTGGGACTTAAATATACTATAATTTTTGCTTTCCTTAAAATGGCCTTCTTTAAAAGAGATAATGTCTATGAAATGGAGATGAAAAGAAAGGACTTCAAAATTATCTTGCAAAAATATATGGGCAGATAATTTTTAGTTCCTGTAACAGCAAAGATAAGAGATGACCCAAGCCATGAAAGGCTCTAACTCTGGTTTTACCTCTTTCGCAGCAGTGAATCAATTTTATGAGATGTTTTTCATAGGTTTGTTGCTTGAAATTCTGAGTAGCGAGTAAAAAGGTGGGCCTTATAAGAGGATCTACTCCATGTGATAGACTAAGATCTAGTTGAATGCTATTGCTTTCAACAAAATAAGTTTCTGTGCAATCTCAAGTAATGGCTATGTAATGGTCTCATTCTGTTCTCTCTTGCCACATCTTTTCTCAACTATAATTTTCTTTAATTCAAAAGTTACTCTGGTCTTTCTTCTGGTATAGGTGACAGGGTGATTAAATGCAACAGTTTGATGATGAGAAATGTGTGAGTAGGTGGCTGCAGCATCTCACAGACTCCACAATAAAAGGTTTCATGGTGACAGTCTGTGGCCTTATGAGGTCTAACATGTTAGATATGTCTGCATGTCCCTTACAGAAAATAAATATATGGTGATAATTTTGGATAGCTAAGTATGATCTGAAATTCACTGAACAGGCAAACTGAGACTTCAATGGAGACAAATCAGTCATGTAGGTTTGCAGCTGCTTTTATCTAGCTTTATACTCAAGCAATTGGATTTTTATTACAACTTTGAAAAGTTTGAGGGAGTTGTGTCTTTCTCTGACTGCAACCTTGCTGCAACATTTCCTTTCTTAGTTTCTGTTACTCTGTTTTGGCTCACATCTCCTTTCTCCTCCAGATGTTTACATCTTTCTGATGCTTACAGGTGTTTATGATAATCTCTGTCTCCTTCTAAAACACCTATTGATCATATATGTGCTGCTTTTCTTGGTCTTCCACAACGTAACATAGTTGTCTTTCATGTTCTGTATTGTTTTTGTAATTATTCCTCATCTTTGGCAGAAGACATGAGTTCAATGTGTTTTGAAATTATCATCACTAGACACGTGCTTGATTGATGGAGAACACTGGGTAGACTGTATCAAGCAACTTATACAATGTGTCAAGTAATTTATACAATATTCAGCATTATGACAATGAAATTTATAGAAACTTTTATGTAAATCTGGAAAAAGAATTGTCAACTTTTTCTTGGGTAACGTAAATACAGATGTGAATAGCACAACTCTTCTTTTTTTTTTTTTTTTTTTTGTATATACAGAGAGAACTACACAAAGATATTCAATAATCAGTAGCAAAAACTTGATGTCATCCTAGTGATTTTCCTCAAAGGTCTAATCTGATTTTTTAATGACAAAAGTAAAATATATGAAATAATCCGTAGCCCTAAATGTTTCTTTTTAAATGCTTCATTTATTACATATGCATGAATCAGTAGCAATTGCTCCTCTTCATTGAATGTGAATAAATAATTGTGCTTTTTGAGTCACAGAGTAATTGGTATAAATCTGGACAATAGCTATGCTTTTGTCATCTTTATGTTTGATGCTAAAATTTCTTGGTTTAGAATATACTTGCAAAACCTGATTGCTCTACATGTAGAAATAGTGGCAAAATCCTGTTTGTTTAAATGTGGACAGGATGCGGCCTACACAGAGGTACTAAAATCTGTGTGGGAGATTAATGTAAAGTCATCAGTAGTCTGGGGTTTCCTCTGGAGACTGCTTTGTAAATCTAGCCTTAACTGAAAGCAGAAAAAAAGATCTGAAGAGTTTCTCTGTTAAGTATAAATGACATGCTAGTTTAAAGTAAATAACAATTATTTAAAAACTACAGAATTATGACATTTTTATTGTAGCTGAGGAGGAAATCACCAAAAATGAAGAAGGTGTAGAAAAAGCCATTAAAATCCCAACATTAAGATAATAACATAAAATAAGCAGTGTTGATTTCTTTGGGAGTTTAAAAATCTTTAAGCTCTTCATTAGCATGCTTGTATTTCAGATGATTGTCATTGATTTCCTGGACAAATCAGAGGCTATATGTACTCTGTCATCATTTTTTAGAGAAGGGTTACATAAAATAAAGTAGGAGTTGCTAACCTGAAAAGCCGCTGCATCATTGCAGATGAATATAGAGTTAGATTTCTTTCAACACCGGTTAGTACTGAATTTGTATTAGAAGCTTTTTTGTGGTTCAGATGACCTCACCCCTCTGGACTTTTCTTCTTGCCAAATGCCCTACCGAGTAATGGAATCATGGATGTTGTGCTTTTTGGGATCTCCATTACAGCCATGAATAGAACCCCAGCATCCTGAATCTCAGTTCAAATGTGAGTGGCATTTCAATTACAGGCTGAGTTGGAGATCCATTATTCCTTTGATGCTCTTGGAAATAGGTGCTGCCCTTATACAACACTTGCTGGCAGGTGCATAATCTGCAGTTTCTGAGAAAGGTGAGGAATTGCTAGGGTTTGCTAGATGTGAGAGTTGTCCCTATATTTGAGGATAGTCACTTTGATATTGGGCTATTTTGCCTATCTTTGAGACACCTTGAATTTGGAAAAAAAACCAAACTACTGTTAAAAATAGTAGTGAGAGCAATCTACCAAAGACCAAGTACAGGTGAACAACAGACCTTCTTGACCTGTGATTAAAAAAATCCAGAAAATCAAACACTAAACTTTTCAAGATATTTTAAGAGGATTGAATGGCAGTAGCCCAAGATAGTCAGAGTCAGGATTTACTATCAGCCAGAGAACACGTATTTCAAAGATAATTTAAATGCTATTGTTGATGTTGCAATTTTCTAAGAACATTTGTTATTTCTGCTTAGTTGCTTGAATGTGTTCCACTGGCAGCCAGGTAGCAAAGAATAATTGAAGTCAGAGAGATCCAAGCATAAAACGTTTTAATTTTAATTTAGACCTCTGAAAGGCTGCAGTGCATTTGACAATGCAAAATTCTTTTCAGCCTCAGAGTGCCAGCACAGTGAGTAAAAAAAAAAAAAATTGCAAAGCCTCTCTACAAAGCTTTCTAATGAGCCCTGAAGATAGTGTGGGAAAAGAGAAGTCATATTCATGGTAGTCCTGTAATACAGCAGTAGCAATTCCTACTGTCTTTTGCACCAATTCATGAGATGCTATTAGCATTACAATGAAAGGAATTGTTTTGGGTACTCTCTTTTGGTTTTGAATCCTATTTAGAAATCCAATAATAGAAATTTTTTTGGTGATCATCAGCATCATTCCAGGAGGTAGGACTGGCAGCTTTTACACAGGGAATTCAGTAAGGGTTATCTTTTTTTAAATTATAAAATAAAATACCTTTAAAAAATACAGATAGCTTACAAAGGTTATTAGAAAAAAACCCCTACACTCCATAAAAAATTTTGAAGAAATCTTACTCTGCAAAACACAGAAAGTTAAATTTATTAGCCAAGATTAATTGTGGTAAGGGTTTTGCCATGAAGCACAGTGAAGACGAGCAAAAAATCTCATGGAAAAGCTATCCTACCAGTTTTCCACCTTGAGTCAAGGCTAATAAAATGTGCCTAGAGTATTACTGAAGTAACACAGAGTACCACGGAACTGTGACAAGAATAAGTAAATGACGCTGTTGAAATTGTTTAAATTATCATTCCTTTCTTGTATAACATTTTCCATAGGAAAGAATAGGACCTGTATGATGCTTAGTAACTGCATAGTTACTTAAACATATCTATTACATGATGTGCTTAACTACGAATTAAAAGGGCATGCCACAACCTATTGAAGAATACAAAAAGCTGTGGAAAAGGTTGCATGGATAAAAGAAAATGAAGCAGCAATATTGTTGCTACCAGTAGAGTGGTGTAAGAGAATGAACTAAGAATGTGAACTTCGCTTAGAAGATAGGGTTGCATTTTTTGTCTTGATGATTTCAGCTGAAACTGCCCAACTCTTTCTATTTATGACAGCATTTACTGTCAACAATTATTTCAGTGATTAAAGCAGTAAAAGGATTATAATTTCTTACTCAGTACACTATATCTCAGTCACAGAAATTATAACTATTGAGCTACAGGTGGTAGGTTTTCCTTCAGCATTAAATCAATATTAGCTATCCATCATGAATAAGATCCAAACCAGATTATTTCATTGCCTGAGTGATCAGTGGCACTCCAAGTCCTAATTCTCTGAAGTATGATCTGTTTGCTTATTTGCAGAACCTGGGAACAGAACTTTGTGCTCTATATTTTAGAATACCTAGCAGCTTGTAAGAAGATAAACCTGTACTTAGTTTATTCTGTAGGTAGATATTGAAATATTCATTGCTTCCTACAGGACATAGATTACACAAGGTTTTCAGAAAGTATTCACAACCAACATTTTATGTGTATGGAAAGCTGCTGTATTGTTTGTGAACACCCTGATGGTACTGAATATATGAACATTTCTTTCTTTGAAGGGTTCAGTTTTAAAAAAAAACATCAAGACCTACAACTTCCAAACCACCAGTAACAAAAACAGAAAGACAAAATCTTAGAAGTATTCCCATTAATCCTGAGATGTTAATCACATCCTAACAATAACAGCTAGGCATTGATAGTTTCCGGTATATCTGACCCCATCTTAACCCCTTTTTGAGTACAAATTTAACACTTTCTGATTGCACTGGATCATGTTAGTACAAGCAGCATGTAGTCATACTGCTTTAAAAGAGGTAATAATTTCTAAGTGTACTATTCTTGCCTCTGTAAGGCTCCATTGATGAGACAGAGGGGAAGCAGAGCAACAGTGCTTCAGCGAACACTGACTCGAGAGGACACAGCTGGGAATGGTTTCAGAGTTTCTCCTCTTTGTTATTCCTGCTTTGGATAGTCACAATCTGACTTGCATCCCCTACAGGGTTTATGAACCCAGGAAATATCGAGCAGAAGCTCAGCTGCTTTGTTTTTTTTTTAATGAGCAAAAAGTAGGCTTTAATCATTTAATCTTTCTCTATTTCTCTCTGCCTGAAAATACTGGTGAGAGGAAAGAGAGAGATGGAGCGAGCAATGTGGGCCGTAGCTGAAGTGATAAGACAGGATCAAAGCATTCCACCATTTTTGTAAATTAAGTAACTTGAGAAAAACGGTGTTTTATTGTGTAAAGAGTTGTCTATAAGATCTTTCACATTTGTCTCTGGAGGGCAGTACTTTTCTTATGCAAGTGATTCATTTGACAAATGTGAAAGAATTTTCATCCAATGAATTTCGTATTTTCAGATCATAACTAAAACTGATATATTATACATGCTACAGGCAAATATTGCGATTCAATTAACATTCACTTGTAGCTCAAATATGAGCTGAACAATCCAAGTTTCAATGAAGACAGCAGAAAAACCTCTTAGTGGTTCTAGCTTGAGGACTACCAAGCCAAAATGAGCTAAGCTTAGTAAATAAAGCCATTAATATCACCAGGACATTTTCAATGAGTATGAGATGCACAAGTAACAAATGACAATTTTGATAAATAACGCTTTAAACCTTTTTTTATGTCTCAAGTTAATATCCTTCAATAAAGGCCCTTACTTTGGAGAGTTACAGATGGGAAATTAAATTGGCAATATTCACACTTACCCGCCTTAATGAATGCTACTTTCTTATCTATCCTTCATTTAAATAATAAGTAACCCAGTGACATGCCAAATTACATTTTACTGTTCAAACTGTTAATATTTTGATTCACCAACAGCAAGTAATTAAAAAATTTTTTACTGGGAATATAATTTGTTAGGCTAATTTTCATCTATAATATTTATTTGTTTAAAAATAACTTATTGAAAAAATTACTGATACTGGTTCCTAACTTTGTAATTAAAAAAAATGTAGTTTCTGCTGTGTTAGAGATTTCAACACTTTAATTAGTTTCAATGCATTATATTTTAAAATTTTAGTCTATATCTAAGAAAGTTAAGATTAGGGACATATTAATTAAGCTGTGCAGTAATTGAAATATATTATACAGGAGAATGTAACGTTCTTTTGAATGCTGTTTCCAAGAAGAAAATAAATTCTGTTAGTCATTCTAACATGTTGGATAGACCTACTGCTTTATGCAAAGAAAAGAAAAGAAAAGAAAAGGAAAAGAAAAGGAAAAGGAGAGGAAAAGAAAAAAGAAAGGAAAAGAAAACACCCAGAAATACCTTTAGGAGGCTTTGAGAGTAATTGTCTGAATCTTTTGGCATAAGCCTTTACATTCATTTGCCTTCTAACTACCTGTGAACAGTCAACTGAAATACCTGTATTACTCTTCCTGCAAAGTGACAATTTTAAAGCCTATTTTAAAAACATTTTTAATTTTACTTTATCTTGCTTGATAAAGTTGGAGAAAACTGTTAAAGCTTATGTGAGAATCTGAAGGAGTTAAAGGGATGTAGAAAGAAAAATAACTACTTTAAAACGAGTTCTTTCAAGCTTAGCCCTACCAAAAATATTGGTTCAGTTGAATTAGTGGAATACCTAGTAGCCTTTTTTGCCTTTTTAAGAGAACTTAAATAGCAGAAATCTTTCAGATTGGAGAGGGGCTCAGTAATCCAAACACTCATTAGAAATTAAGAAACTAATTAAGACAATGGTAGCAAGCTTCAGATATGGTTTGAGTAACACAAAGCAGCCAAAGAATTATACTGGCTATTCTGAATAAACATCTTATCCAGCTTTATCCAAAAGCACAATATTTACCAATTAAAATTTGAATGGTCCTGAACAGTCCTGAATTTTCTAGCAGGTTTTTCAAGAGATTGATTAAAACTTGAAGTCATGCAAAACTCACCTGCCTTGGAGTTTGACTAAGCACTCCAGTTCTTTTTTGTTTGTTTGTTTGTGGTTTTGTTTGTTTGTTTTGGAATGTTTTTCCTCATGGTTATTAGTCCAGTATGGTTTTATGCTTTTTTCACTGAGAACTGAATGAAACTAGGTTTGAATGAGGTTTGCTTTTACCTTGTAGGCTTTCTTGTTTGTAGAAGTCAGAGTAAAATTAAGAGGGTTTAACGCTGTGCAAGTCTTATAGGAATGAAATGCTCCTAAAACCCTGCAAACTGCTCTTTATGTTTCATACAAGTGTACCCTTAATAAAATATCTTGGATGCCACCCACGTTCCTCTGCCTGAAGTGAGCAGATCAATAATTCAACTGAGAGAGTGGAAAATAAACATGAGAAGTACCTTTATCCTTCATACCTTGCTCAAAATGGGCTAGATTCTCACTGTGATTTCTCCAGATCAATGGATGATGTGCAGATGTGTTATTCAGGAACCACTTTGCAAACAAAGTTTGAATCAATATAGGACCATTCCCTATTGCTACAAAACGAAGAAACTCTACAGAGCCTCCCTCAGGGCTTATTCTTCATTTAATCTGCTGCTCTGGTACAGTGGAGAAGAGGACCAAGCGTGCTAAGTCCCTCCACTCTTGCTCCTGTACTATCCAACTGGGAAAGTAATAACTGTTGCTGTTGTTTCCTCCTCCAGCTGCAAATCAAGGCAGTCAAGGGAATGTTTTTAAGATCTGCCCCTTTTTATGTTCAGTAATTATATAGAACTAGAGAGATTCTAGCTTGTGGTATTTAGAGTGCTTCTGAAATAGACTGAGCCTTTGCCCGTTCCTCTAAGTGGGAGGTTACATGGAATTGTGATCTCAGTGAGTGCAAAATGCCTTTCATCTCAGCCAGCTCAACTTTTCATCAATAGAGCTCTGCATCAGCCTGGGGGTGTCAAAGCTTAAGCTTTAGTTGTGTCTGCCCATGTACCTGCAGTATCAAACACATGGTCCTTATCTATCTGAGAGATTTTAAATTACCTGGGTGAAAGCAGAGGGTTGGCTTTGTGTGTCAGGATATTTCTCTTCTGTTTGGCTGGGTTGTGATGAACGTATTCCACAGGACTGCACTCAGTGCTTTAATATACAGAATAAGAATACAATCTGTATCGAAAGCCTATGCTCTTGCAGCTGAAATTTTGGTAAGTTCAGAGAAACATCCTAGCATATATATTCTCTGTAAGAAACAGAAACTGTGTGCTCACAAGGAACAGTTACCTTTTGGTCTGTATTAAGATTTTGAAAGCCATGTAGCAGTCAATATTGTAGTAAATATGTAAGTTGATATTATTTCTATTTCACTTTATACTATAAATTAATTTGGTATTTATACCAGACCTATTCTAAGAAAAGTAGATCTTTGAATCAATTGTGACTGAACACAGGTGAAGTTAAAGGACACTCAAAAATATCATCCACAGGGTAATAAATTAAGCATTTTAATTATCCTTATGTATAAAAGGCACTAGATCAGATACCTAATAAAAGCACAGTGTTGGGGTTTTTTTTTTTAAAACTGGAAGGTGTTATTCTTTACTAAAAAACTGTATTAAAAATAAGACCCCATTGGGCTACCTGCAGGAATATCTTTCTGCGAACTGGAAAAGCAGCATTCCTAATAGGCGATAAGCGTCAAACCTGCATACTTACACAGTTCTAGATTAATCCCCCTTTTATCATGTTAATAGTAAATTTAGTAGAATTAAATTATGGAGACATTCCGTAATTTACAAAAGGCATTCAACACAAAAGACTATTGATTGATAATTTCTTTCTGCAGTAGGATTTCAGAATATATATTGAACTGATAGAGTGCTCTTACTGTACTTGTCCCTTTGTTTGCAATGGTAAATAACTCCACGATTAATGTTAATACATTCTGCAAGTAGATTATGTGAAACCTATATGGATATGCTATTGTTATATTTTCCTTTTCTATGAATTGTAGGTCTATGTCTAACAATATATTCTACATTTAATCACACCTCTACTTTTTAAAGCACTCAATAATTCATGCTTTCAGTTGTTTTATAGAATATTATCTGCTGAATTTCTTTTCCATTGCTAATAGCAGGAATGTGTTTCTGCTTCATGAGTCAGACATGATAAAAAAACTTATATGAACAGCCAGTGAACCAGTGACTGCCCATTGTATCTGAAATTCAACCTTACTGGACTTTAAAGAACTCAGTGAAACTTTATCATTATATGTAAAATATAGTACAGTTTCTTAAGTGACATTGTGCTGAATTATAACAGGATTATTATCAGTGCTGTGGTCAGTGTTCAAATTTATCATCATCTAACATGCATGTTTTATCTCACATTGGTTCATTTCTTGTGCAGACAATGCACACTCACTTCACCACTGTTTACAAGGCATGTAAACTATTACAGAAATATCTTCTCTGACATGAAGTGGGTGGACATTATTAGCTCCCTAATTAAATTGCTGTACGGTTTATTCCTGATCCAGTTATACTTGTTATCTCCTTAATATATTGGCCTTCAGTTTTATGTTTTTATCTCTGTTGTCAGTGATTTATATTGCACTTAGACAACATACTTCCCTTATATTCAGGCCAAAAATAAAATACAGTGGGTTGTAAGGACTGCATGTCATTATTAGTCCAGGAAATTAAGGGACAAAGTAAGACATGCACAATTATTTTCTGTATGTCAGGATTACTCTTCTTCATTGCACTGTCATCATAGATATCTGTTGAAAAATTGCAGTGCCATTCTGAAGGGCTAAGAGATACAACAGTATATCTAGTACACTGTTAATGTTACCACCATCAGCTGACCAAAGCCTTGAAAATAATGTCAAAACCTTTGTCAAAATAAAGGTACAAAAGCAAAAAAAATTGTTATTTTTGAACACTATTCTATTTCTCTAAGTAATCTTAAAAGCAAGGGCATGTTTTTAAAAAGAGATGTGAAAGTTTAAGACTCGTACCTAACTTAAAATGGCATTTTCTTATGAGGTAAAATGTTACATTTTATTTTATGGATCTCTGTGCATTTTGGTGTGCTTTACACAGAGAACTCTGAGATGCTAATACAAGGCTAATAGGTGGGTACAGCTGGAGCAGTAGTTCTCATATTCAAGCCTCAGCTCACTAGGGAGGTTCCAGTCTCCTGTGAGGAGGCTTAGGCAAGTTCCAGGAAAATAAAAATAAATGTATTTTTCTAAATAATTTTCAGTTACAACTCTCAAATGTAGAATGTTCTGTTGCTCTTGAGTCTTCAGCAGACTTAGTACTTTTGAGGATTCTTTGGTGAGATAAGCTAGGCAGGTAAGAAAAAAGATTTGCCTTGACTTCATATAGGAAATATTGACAAAAAGGTATCTCATATATATATACACACATATATTTTTATTTTAGATAAAGCTGCTAGGTCTTATTTCTAGCATGTTTTGCAGGGAAGTGTAAATATTCTGTGCTTTAGGAACAAAATGTTCTGGCAGTGTCTTAGCACACTGGTATAATAAACAATGGGTCATACACATGTTGTTTTTTAAAATTTATATATAAAGGTGACTGGAATGAAAGTCAGATGTTAACAGTAAATGAATGTCTGCCTTAATACTGTGCCATGTCTTGTGCCCTGTGGTTCAGTTTCCATTTGTGTAGAATACAGGCAACAACATCCTAATTCTATTTTTCAGATGAAGTGGATTAAAAACACTATGTAAATGCAAACCCCCATTATTCTTAATAACATAATACTGTTACTAAGTATAAAATAGGTATACAAATGTAAGACACCAATGCTATAATAAAGATATAGCTATTACAATATACATGCATTACTCTTCCTTATTATAAATAATTTTTAAAATGAAAGCTGGGTAAGCCTGTGTGTTGGGTTTGCATGGCAAGGTTTTGGCAGCGGGGGAGCTGCAGGGGTGGCCTCTGTGAGAAGCTGCCAGAAGCTTCCCCCATGTCCAGCAGAGCCAATGCCAGGCGGCTGCAAGATGGACCCGCTGCTGGCCAAGGCTGAGCCCATCAGCAATGGCGGTGGCACCTCTGGGGTAACAGATCTAAGAAGGGGAAAAGTCAGCTGGGCAACAGCAGTCAGGAAAGAGGAGTGAGAATATGAGAAACAGCCCTGTGCAGACACCAAGGTCAGTGGAGAAGGAGGGGAGGAGATGCTCCAGGCATGGGCACAGAGATTCCGCTGCAGCCCCTGGTGAAGACCACGGTGATGCAGGCTGTCCCCCTGCAGCTCACGGAGTCCATGGTAGAGCAGATATCCACCTGCAGCCTGTGGAGGACCCTGCGTCAGAGCAGGTGGATGGATGCCTGAAGGAGGCTGTGACCCTGAGGATAGCCTGTGCTGGAGCAGGCTCCTGGCACGACCGGTGGCCCTGTGGAGAAGAGCCACACTGCAGCAGGTTTGCTGGCAGGACTATGACCCTGTGGGGGACCCATGCTGGAGCAGTCTGTTCCTGAAGGCCTGCACCCCATGGAAGGGACACAAGGAAAGGACTTACACTGGAGCCATTCGTGAAGAACTGCAGCCTGTGGGAAGGACCCACATTGGAGAATTTTGCGGAGGACTGTCTCTCACGGGTGGGATCCCATGCTGGAGCAGGGGAAGAGTGTGAGGAGAGGAGGGAACAGAAGAGACAATGTGTGATCAACTGACAGCAACTCCCATTCCCCATCCTCTGCACTGCTCGGGGGAGGAGGTAAAGAAAATTGGGAGTGGAGTTCAGGTCAGGAAGAAGGGAGCCTGGGTGAGGGGAAGGTGTTTTAAGATTTAGATTTTATTTCTCATTTTTCTACTCTGATTTGATTGGTAATAAATTAATTTTCCCAAATTGAGTCTGCTTTGAACCTGATAGTAATTGGTGAGTGATCTCCCCCTGTCCTTATCTCGACCCACAAGCCTTTTGTTATATTTTCTCTCTCCTGTCCAGCTGGAGCACGGGAGTGATGGAGCACTTTGGTGGGCACCTGGTGTCCAGCCAGAGTCAACCAACCAAAGCCCAAATTGAATGGGGGTGTGGCCACAGAGACTGATCTGGCTTTGTGAGATCCAAGTCCCATCACCTCTGTCTCTATGGTCAGGTAATCTGTTGCCTTGACTGGCCTCTAACGTGGTGTATCATTTCACAAAACTGAATGAGTGAGTGGTCAGCAGAACTGTTTAACCAGCAGAACCAAAGAAGAGATGATTTGCAGTTTGTGAGGAGAGAAAGATGATCTGGGCCAGTTAGTGGGGATGTACTGCCTCCAGAATAATTAATCTGATTACTCTATAGGAATCCTGTTTTTGTAGGTGGAGGCTGAGAGAAATTTTTGAAGCTTCCAGAGAAGCAGATAATACTTCTAAAGAGGTAAAATAATTCCTCCAGAGGTTCTGAGCTAAGCTTAGCTAAACACATTTTAACCAGATCCCTGTAACTGGGACAATTTCAATTTTATAGTGATCTTCAAAAATGGAAATGTTAGCAAGAGAGGATTAACATATCTTTTTTTAATTTACTTGTATTAGTGCTTGCTGTATGCTAGATTTTTAGGGAAAAAAAAAGGAAAGATTTTGCTCCAAATAGTTTACAATGCAGGAAAAAACCATATTCATATGTTGCAGTTTCATTCTTGAACCCTGATATTCCAGGAAAATTTTTAAAAACAATTTAGGCCCATGTTCTCCAGGGAAAGCAGGTGTCAAACTGTGAGCTAGTTTCTAGCATAGAGCTCAGGCTCCAAAACTAGACATGTGTCTGTCTGTGTTTCATCTTAAATTTGCTAGAAATTATTTTCCATCCTTGAAAAGGCACGGGAGTAATCAATACCCCTTGCTCAATGTATTTAATTTTTTTCTTAAATTTCAAAAAAAAATGGATAAAAAACCTCCAACCTAGTTGACTTCTGTATGGAGTCATGAGTTGTCTCACTCCAGTACAAACTTAAAATAACTTCTACATATATGCTAGGTTTTGGTAGAATTGTTAAGAGTTCATGTAAACAAAAGGGCTTGGAGCCATAGGATGCATGTGTGCAGTTTTATTCTCATTGCTTGTATGGTGCCATAAATTCAAAGATCTGTTGTGTCACTCAATAAAATTTCCTATCCTAAAGAGGATACAAACAAAATATATCTTTAAAAAATTAAGCCTTCCACCACAGCAGTTAAGTTATCAGTTTGTTAGCAAACTGGGAGCTGTTGGCTTCTTTATGTCTGGGCAATTTTGAAAGTCATAGAATTGCTAGGTTAAACAAACTCTACAAAATTAGTAAAAGTTAATAATACTGTAAAAGTTAAGATGGACTGCATTTATACCTCTGTTACTTTACATGAGTATTGGTGAACTAGTGCATTGACTTCAATTCCAGAAACTTGGTGATTATTTTCTGTATTGGCAATTTTAGTCCCTACAAATAAATATTAATACAGTCAGCAACTGAAGTTGATCACAAATGCTACATGACAATGTAGAACTAAGGCTTTAGTCTGACATGTGTTTCGGTGGTCAAGCAAAGGTTTCTGGGTCTTTGAACACCATCACGCCATGCTGCCCAGTAAACCAGATCACTAACTAGATCAGTTCAGCAACCTAGTGAAACAACCCAGTTAGTGATCCTGTCTGCAGCAAGCTTGTGCATGCTGTTGTTCTGCCACACCTGAGGGGGTGAGGGATTGCTGCATGGTAAGAATTACAGGTGGGAGAGGAAGGATCTCAGATTGTCTTGGCCACTGATGCCAGTCATCTCTTTCCAACAACCTTGCCTTTCAATTTTATCCTTATTTCAAGTATATGACAATCTGTCATTATTTCACTCTGATATCTTTCTGTAGCATTACTACAGAAAAAAAATGTAAAATAGGTTTCAAAATATACAAAACCCTTACTCATTCTTAAAACAATCCACTAAATTAGTCACTGTCATCATAAGATTTAACAGATTAGATCTGGACTTTCTAATACTCTGTTCATTTTAAATCACTTGCCTATTAAGCCTAGTTATAATTACAGTTTAGATTGTGTTTTACAAATGTTATCTATGGTTATGGATTAAGATTACAGTTTGAAATATTGTTACAGTTACGACATTGCAAAATTATTTTCTTTTTTCGTATCAAAACATATATTAAGATTGACAGCATACCTATTTCTTAAACTGAGGGCAGGTGAAAAGGTAAACGAAATATGGGGTAGACTGAATCGAAGAAAGTCAGGAAACTGAATATGAAGTAGGAGGCTACTGGTACAGTACTTTTAATCAGTCTTTGTTCATAATGACTTGAAAGTTGTCCCATATGGCCTATGTGAAGGACTGGAAAACTACTTTAATTCTGCATTAAAAGGTGCCCTTTTATAATACGCCATCACTATCCATGTGTCTAACTGGTTCCCTTGTTTCCAGTCTCATAAGAAAAGCCAAAAAACTAGCAGGGAGGGACTCTTACCAAAAATGACTGTCCGCAAATCTATCCTATCTTACATCAATATACACATCAATGCAGTTCACACTACTGACCTGAATTCAAACAACAACTCTCATTTGGAAGCTGAGGAAGTTTGGATTGGATGAAAAGACTGTTAGGTGGGATCAAAGTACAGGGGATTGTGTCTCAGCATCCGGCTGGCAGCTGGTAATGAGCACATCACCATGAGGGGTTGATCCCAGAGCCCATGTTGAGGTGCAGAGTTTGGCACCCAGACAGGATAACCTGAAGCACCGGCACAGGCTGGCATGTGACTGACTGTGTCACAACCCTGCTGGAACAGAGCTGGGGGCTTTGGTGGACTGCAGGGTGGATAGCAGCCAAACGGTGTGCTCTGCCTCACAAGTAAAGCAAAGTACATGCCAAAGGCACTGTGGCGAGTAGATCAAGGGGAACGCTGGGAGCCCAGGAGAGGGCTACCAGGATGGTCAGGGCTTCCTTGGTCTGCTGCGGAGGAGGTGAAAGGCGCTCTGATGGCAGCCTGCAGCTACTTGAAGGGTAGCTGCAAAAGACAACAAATTTAAGCTCTTCTCAGCAGTGTCATGCTGTTCAAGGAGGGGCAAAGGCCCTGAACTGGGAGGTTCAGACTGAACATCAGGAAGATCTTCTTTGTTAGGAATGTGGCGCAGCACGGGAGCAGGTTACCCACGGAGGCTGGGGAATTTCTGCTGCTGGAGGTTTTTGAGATTCAGACAGAGCTGTGGCTGATGGGATCCAGTGTTGATGATAGTCCCATTCTGAGTGTGAGGCTGGACTGGATAACCTCACAAGGGCCTTTCCAAACAGCAGTTCCATGGTTCTGGGAAATTATAGTGAGATTGATCACAGAAGCTATGTCTGATTTTAAAAGAGTAGAGGGAACTAGCAATTGTGAAATACAGTCCCATTGCAATTTGGGAATGGAGGTAAAGCGAGGGGAAAAAGTTATTTCTCTTCTCTGATTTTTTCATGGATTTGCATCCTATATGCCTTATCCCACGTTGCAATTATCCCTGATGTTTATTTAATTTTGGATATCATTCTCTCCTTTTGTCTCACTTCAGTCTTTCTCTCCTGCCATCTTCTTCCAATTTCTGGGTCTTATACATACTGTGAAAACTGTCACGGCCTGCTACAGCTGGACAAGGGGTGTCATCTAAGGTGACTTGTTTGGAAATAGTCTTGTATGTCTGGATGAATATCAGAAGAATCAGAACTTGATAAATGTATGAGTTCAAGCTCAAGTTTCCTTCAATGGAAGTACTACTTTAGCTCTTTCCCAGTATTTACAACACTTATCGCAACTTATTACCTTGTCTGAAATGGGTTCGTGAAACCAAAAGTTATTAGGGCAGGTAAAAAGAGGTGAAGGGATGACAAATGATTATCAGGATTATCTAGGAAAGTACTGTTGGCTTGGAAAAAGACAGACTGGGAGTTTTGTCCGACAGAAGCTTGAATATGCATGGTTAGATGGTGAATCTTGATTTTAGGAGTGCTGTGTGTCTTAGGAGGAAGGCTGACTTTGAAGATGGAGAATGGAGAAAAGTGTGTCAACGTGTTAAAGAGTTGACATAGGTGTACATTTCCATTAATAAGAAATTAAGAAGTTTAGAAAGACATTTATGAGGTTTTAAATGATCTGTGATGGAAAGGGGAAAAGGCTGGCAAAAGCAATTTTGTGATTGAGGAAGTAGAAGTTGTGTATGAAGCTAATCAGAACTGTCTAATGAGTAGATGAGTAGATCACTGATTGGATGAAAATACATGTTTTTGCAAAGATACGGTAGGAGAGAGATTTTTGCAATGCGTTCTTGCTTAGTACTGATATCTGGCAAACAGAATAGAGGGACCAGGCAAATACATATTAAGGGTTTTCAAATGAACACCTGCATGTGTGTTTTTCGTATTTTGTCAGGAGTGCGGCAATTATAATTTTGTCGTGAAGAAGGAGAAGTGTTAGATTTTAGAATATTACCACACAGGACAAATATGAAGTCTACTTTAAAATAAAATTTTAAAAGGCAAAAAAAAAAGGCAACTTTTAAAAAATGCAACTTCCATCAGTTCTGGATTATTGATTGTACATGAGCACAAAAGCATTTGAAATGTAGAACTAGTTTTAAAAAATGCTTTTTAGGATGAAGTTCCTGTTCTGTAAATTTGAACTTCAAACGATTTTTTTTTTCCTGCGGCAGTTACAAACTCCTGAAACTACTAGTTTATCATATAAAAGCTCCTCTGTAGCAGTAGGCTCAGCATTGCTATAATTAAACCTTCCTCGCACTGATTTACAGCCAGTCTTACTCGCAGGGGGGAGTGAGCTTACTCATCGGTGGAGGTGGCTGAGCAGGGGAAGGTTTCCAGTTGGGAAACAGACGATTTCCGAACCCGACGCGGCAGAGGTTAAACGTACGATATAGGGAGCAAGGAGTGGCGGGAGGAGCAGTTTAGGGAGTAAGAACTAATTTTTAACCCGCTGCAAAGTACTCGGCAAGCTGGAGCGCGAGCAACTTTGCCTCTTGGCGGTGCGACCCCGGGAGGAACCCGCGCCCGGCCCGCAGCCCCTCGCCTCCCTCGCCTCCGGGGAGAAGGGAGCGCCCGGGGAGAAGGCGGGCTGGAGACGCGGCGGGTAGAGCCCCTCCGCGCTCCGTCGTAGTCCCGCTCCTCCCCTGGGCCGGGCCGGGCTCCCCGCCGCGCCCCCCCGCTCGCGCCCCCGCGCCCCGCCTCCTCGCGCCCCCCCGCAGCCCGCTGCCGGCTCCACTCTCCCTCGCGCTGGCTCCAGCCCGGCTTTAAGTATACCCGAGCGGGAAGCCAGCCCCTCTCCTCCCCCTCCCCCTCCCCCTCCCCCTCCCCCTCCCCCTCTCCCCGCCTCCCCTCCCTCCCGAGCGGCCGGCGGGCGCGGCGGCCCCGGCCGCTCCCACTCCGGGGCGAGGGGCGGCGCGGCAGGAGCTGTCCAACTTTTCAGCACAGTTTCCCCGCCGCTGCCCGAGGAAGGCGCCCGCCGCCGCCGCCGCCGCCCCGGCCCTCCGCGCCCCGGCCCGCCAGCCCGCCGCCCGCCCGCCGCCGGCAGCATGGAGGCAGAGCGCGGCGGCAGCAGCGGTTTGTCTGCGCTGCCCGGCGGCAGCGAGGGCGCCAGCGGCAGCGAGGGCGCCGGGGGCAGCGGGACTTTGAAAGCCCCCAAGCATCTGTGGCGGCAGGAGCAGCACTACCCGCCGCAGCTGCGGCAGCACCAGTTCCTCCAGCACCAGCAGCCCCCCGGCCCGCCACCGCCCCCCACCTCGCGGGGCCGCTGCCCGGCCGGGGCCCGCGTCAGGCACCGCGGCTACTCGGACACGGAGCGGTACCTTTGCTGCCGAGCCATGGACCGCGCCTCCTACGCCGTGGAGACCGGCCACCGGCCCGGCTTGAAGAAATCGCGGATGTCCTGGCCCTCCTCCTTCCAGGGACTCAGACGGTAGGAGAGGGCTCGGCCCACCGCTCCGGCCGTGTGCGTGCGGGGGCGCCGCTCTCCCGCCCGCCATGGTGGCTGCGGACCGCGGGGAGGGGGCGCGGCGGGTCGCCGAGGTGCGGGCGCGGCGGGACTCCCGTCCGGCCCGCCCCGCTCCCGGCGGCGGGAAGGAGAAGAAAGGGGACGCCGTGCGGCTGCGGAAGCTGCGAGAGGAGGGAGGTGGGGCCGGGCTGGGCTGCCGTGTGGGGGAGCCCGGGCTGGGGGGCTGCGGGGAGTGGGGCGGCTGGCCTCCCCGCAGTCCCCCGGGCAGGGCTTGCCGGCGGCGGGCGTGCCCGGGCACGGGCGGCAGCACGTCGTCCCGCACACGCCTGCCTGTGGGTGGAAGAGCAACCGCGAAACACGTGGGTGGGAGCGGGACGGCGACTGTGCCAGCACGGAGCCGTGAGCCGGGCGGCCGGTGCGCGGCGGCCGGCAGTGCGGGGCCCTGCGCTCCGGCCCGGCCCCGCTCCGCTCCGCCGCTGCCCCGCTCCCCGCCGCCCCGCTCCCCGCCGCCCCGCTCCGCGCTCCGCCGCCTCCCCGGCTGCCGCTTCTCGCCGGAGCTGCCCGCGCTCCCCGGGAGCCGAGGGCGCTGACGGCCGGTGGGAATGAGGATATTCGTGTGCTGTTCGCACAAAGTTAAAATAATGAGAGCTCTGGGAGGAGGGAGGCAGCCGGGGAAATCCAGGGTTAGGGTTCTGCTAGTTTGAATGGCCTCAGACGAGAAAATAGGCTAATGGTTTCTTAGCCAGAGGGGAGGAGTCCGTCATCTACTAGTCTATTGTTCCCTGTTAAATGAGCTGTAGATCTGGTTTGCAGTGTGGAGCTCACCAGTGCCTATTTTGCCCTTGATGGCTATCGCAGGCACCTGTTTAAAAAATCAAATTCTCTGTCAAAATCAGTAGGATATTGTATTTGATCGATCAGTTTATTATTCCATCTTCATTTCTAGTAGCTGGAACCACTTCCTTTTAGTGGAAAGCCACACTCTTGTATTTGAATATTAAGCGGACATTGTGTGTAAAGGATTTAGGGAGAGAATGGCGGGCAGGGGGACAATACTTAACACTCAATTACTCTGTAGTTTTTTGATTTCCTCGATAATCAGATTTTTATAGCATGATAGGCTTGATGATTAAATAATACCATCCTTTCTGAACAAAGATTGCTTGTCTGTTTCTGTGGTGCACACTGTGTTCTTTATTATGGAGCCTTGGCCATAAATCTGAGCAAGACATACCTGAATATTCTCTGGCAGTGTTTGCTCCATTTCTACCTAATGATGGCTTCATTTCCACTTCATATGTAATTGAGAGATAAAAAGAGGTTCAGCAATTCTAAATTAGAACTACACTTTCACATCAGTAATCTTTAAAATCTGTCTTTTAATATCTTTGGTTTTTACACAGTCGTGCTGTTGGTACATCTTTGTATCACTTGTGTGAACTCATGCTTGTCCAAAGTTAATGATGTTAAATTTTTTGCTATGTAAGATTTGAAAGAACAAAATATATGCTTCAAAAATGAACAAATGTTCAGTTTAGTGCTCTTTTCAATGCATTCCTGTTTTCTTTATAGGAAAATCACTAGGTGTCTAGGGTTTTCGATCTTGAAAACTGAATGCATTTCTGTTTTCTGAATGCAAAGAAGTTCAATTTTTGTAAATCGTGATGGTTGATTTGAGTATATTCAGCATTATTCTATAAGTGATTAGTTACTGAGGGGATGACGAGTCAAGGTGGCAAGGGAAAGTACACATACTATTTTTTTGTTAGGGTTTTGGAGGCATTTAAAAATTCTTAATTACAATACTTATAATGCCTATTTAAATATGAAATTAATATCCTCTATCAACAATATTTTGTTTTTTAAACTTCCATTCTTTTTATAAGTGCAACTATGTTATTTCGACAAGACATGCTGCTTTAAAAACAAGGTGGGGGCGTGTCAGCGGATTTTATTTTCATGCTTCAGATGTGCCTCCTTTTTAGAAGTACTAAAGCAAAGGAGAGTAAAGAAGCTCCGTAAAATTGACCATTCCATGACTTTCTTAGCAAAAATAAATTCTCACTGTTGAATGAAGCAAATTACTGTAACATGGAAACACAAAGTGAACTGTAACAAATTGCTTTACAAATATGTTCATTTCAAGTTCTGGGTTAACTGCTTTTTTTCATGGAAGGCTAAACAAAGCATATTCTTAGTATTCTTGTAAAACCAGTAACTTGCAAAAAACCCAATACTTTTGAAAAAGGCACCAGTCCTTTTCAAAGTATTTAAGTTCCCTTTTCATTTTAAAACTTTTTGATATTTCTCCCTTATTTACCCTGTTTGTTAGAAGAACTTTTCTTAATAGATTCCCATAGATTTATTATGGTCCAGGGTGATAAGCTTGTCTTTCAGAAAACACCAAATTACTCTCAATATGAGAGGGTGGAAAAAAATTATGTGTAGAACTGTACAGAAAACACATCAGGTATAAAGGATAGTATCAAACATTAATGGATCAAAGGTGCAAAAATTATATCTATAGAATTGTGTTTCTAGAATTTGCTCTGTTTTGCTCTGAAGATAGCCTAAATTTTAAAACCTCAGTGACAACCATAAAGGAACGGTTAAGAAGCCAAACATTCAACTTTGAAGTTTCTTCTATTTTAACTTTTGTAGAAAACTTAAAAATATGTGATTTTTATTTTTCAAAAGATATGAGAAGAAGGAATTACATATGTTAAAATCAGAGTTAGAACAGACTAGTACATCTTCATTATCCAGACTGAAGAGAGTTAACATTTAAAAGGCAGAATCAACCAACAAAAATTCTAAACCAAATTAGTTGAAAAACACAATGCACTTGCAGTTTGGAAAACAAAATATTATTTGTAACCATTTTAATGCTTACTCTGGCTCCGTATAATCTCCAGTAACTTTGTACACAACTTAGTATAGCTCTGTCTTTCCTTCAAGGAATACAACAGCATTTCATTACACAGAACAATGTATCAGAATCATCAACTGATGTCCTTTTCTTAAAAGTCAAGATTATTCCTATATTTTCAAATTAGAAGGTAAGTGCTTTGAATTCATATACGCAAGAGCTATACAAAAGGCAGTGGAGTCAAGGAGATAGCTGGGACTATCTGTGATCTTTTTTTTTTTTTGCCATTTGTTTACTATGTGGTCTTGGGCAAGTCATTTAATCTCTCTCTGGCACTGTTTTCTCATGTGTGAAATAAAACCAGAAACAGTCATTACAGGTTTATGTTAAAGTGATTTTTTTAGATCATAGAATGAAAGGTACTATGTCATAATAAACAGTACTAGTGGAATTTGGAAATAAATACATAAATTAAATTTTCCAGTCAACAGTGCAAAAACATTCACTGTAATAAATGGAACTGATATTCTGGTTATCTTCAAAAATTTCAGGTACCCCTATTTGCTTCTCACATAACTATCATTATTGCATGGTCTATAGTCAGAGTTCAGTTGTTTAAAAAAACTTAGCATTTTTAAGGGCCATTAGTCATATGTCAATTAAATCATCTTGCCATATCATCTTTCTATGTTCTATTTTTCACCACTGAAATTTCAGACTGGAAAAATAGAGAAGAAATGCCATCGGTCCTAATTCCGTTAGTTGTGGAATGTCCCATGGTGTTGTATTTATACATAAACAACTGCACAAAGGTGAGGCAACATTAGCCTTCTGCAATCCGGTAGTTCTAGTGTTTGTTCCCTAATTCTGTCTATTTCAAAACTGTACTTCGATAAGTGGTCGTTAAAATTCATTGCTGTCAAAAAAATGTACTTCCTTTCCATTCCTTGTATGCGACTAGGTCTAACCAGGTAGCACCCACCACTGCATTGCTTATATGTGGAAATTGCTCCAAAGTATCAGTTTTTTCTTGACGTGTCAATCTTGTCCTTATAAGACTCAATAAAGGGTTAAGAAACCAAAATAACATCCAAGGTTGAATGCAGTGTAATAGTTCAGTGGCCCAGAGGCTTTATTCTCTGAGAAGGAAGGAGTTTTAGGTGTTAGTTTCTCATCTTTCTGATGTCTGGGGTACTGTAAGACACTGTAATCATTTAGCTAATAAGCCCTGGGTTTCTGTACCTGCAAATAGAACACCTGGAAAAATTATGGTGCCTTTGCAAATCCTGGCAAAATTCTCTGTTTGCTCCAATTAAAAGCACCCTTCTTTCCATCCTAAAAGCCATTCTGTTCTGCTTGGTTTGAAAAGCTGCTCTTGATCTATTATGTCCTAACTACTTCCACACAACCTATAGAAAAGGAAGATGAGAGTTTTCCAACTTACAGGCCAATAGAAAATGCTCTCAGAATTTAGTAGCAGTCTCTAATTAAAAATTTTGTTGTTTACTTGTCTGGCAGCGTTTTATTGCTTTGTTTACCACTAAGTGGTACTAGCACCCAAGATGTTACAATAACGGGCATATGCTAGCCCTCCCTCAAAGTTACAAATAATTTTTACAACTTAGTAAACATTGCGGGATTAATGTTCTTTATGAATTGTTCATAAAGATAAATTAAGAAACTCATGTTGTCAAATGTTTTAAATAAGTGATGATAAGGGCCTTATTTTCATGTGTGTTTCAGAAGGCTTACAGCTTTGGATTGTTACAGTTGTGTGACCGGAACAAAACAAGTGGCATTAATTTTCATACTGTTGGAATTTGTAAAAATGCTAGCTTTTAAAATTCACATATTCAGATATGTTTATTGTAATATGAATATTGCTGCAAATGAATGGTGCCAATTTCCTAATTTAGTGAGTATAGAAACCTGGTAATCTAGCTGGACAAGCTCATCATAATAATATAGAGATTGATCAGGACTTAAACACTTTTTGTTACAGGCATAGCCATGTAAAGTTCTACCTTAAAATTATTAACATAATGGTGTAATGTATTTCTCAATGGGAACTACGTAATCTGGTATTTCTTTCAGTATTTTTAAAATAGGTTTTAATATAGCAACATTATTTAAGTATTAGTAGAGATGGCTGCCCAAGAAGTGGTTATGTAAAGGAACACACAGAGCCATGGCGTCAGCTCCGTGGCACTCCGCTGATGTTCTAAATGCCTCTTCTTGGGAATTTTGCATAAAACACTGAAAGAACCTTAGTGAATTTCTTAGAAAAATTATCTTAAATGGAGTTTAATAATTTTAACTACATGGTGCTCCTCCATTAGAGAGGACTTCGGAGTTAGCAGATGATTGGAAAACCTGTGAGATTATATCTTAAACCTGTATATGTGAGAGGAAGCCAGGAATGTATAGGTCCAAAATCAGCTCAGGGCTGTGCTGTGTCCAGTTGAGTCTTGAGCATTCCCAAGGATGGAGGTTCCACAGCATCTTTGGACAAACTGTTCCAGTATTTGACCACTTCATGGTAAAACCTTCTTCCCGTGTCTAATCAGAATTTCCTATGATCTGACTTGGGTCCTTGGGTTCATGTCATGTCACTGTGCACCTCCAAGAGTCTGGCTCCATCTTCTTTGCATTCTATCTCAGATCAGGGAGGTAGCACAGAACCAAGCATAGCTGTCTGGGTGCAGTCTCAGAAGTGCTGAATAGCAATTCCACAGTGGAAATTCTGGTGCTGGAAGTGTTGTTTTCCACTGCTATTTGTTAGATACACAATTCTAGGAATGACTGGATGCTTAGGTAGGTTAGTTTGCATAGACTATCCCTTCACTCTGTTTCTCCCTCTGAGGGACCTGTAGCCTTTTTTCGGATTTCAGAGAGAACGTTCAGCTGCAAGGATAGTCAGGGAAAAAAGTGGGAAAAAAAGAACTGTGTCTTCCTATCAAATAGTTTGTTGGGGAACATTCCCACTCTTGCCCTTCCTACTTTGGCCCAAGCTGATCTAAGGCCATCCAGCTCCAGACAGGAAAAATAGTCATGATGGGAATGGTGTGCTCCAGGGACAGCCAATTATCCCACCAATTCCAGAAATTAAACCACTTCAGAACAAAACTCATACATTTAGTCCCTAGGTCCAATACCTGAACCTGTGCCCCTGACTGTTGAGCTTAACTTTCTATTACTTCTACTATTCTAAGGTTTCAGATGGAGAGCATTACATAATGCAATGCCATGAAGATCGGAGATTCCAAAATGAGCCTTGAAAACCAATTCTTTTCTTTCCTTTTGTTGCTGTCATTATAACCTCTTCCAAAAGGTGTTCCCAAATTTGGCCTCTCTGGAAGATTTCTTCCGGATCGTACAGCATAGAAAAACTGCTGGGGAGCTCCTCTTAAACAACAGCAAAAGGCTACAGAGGGAAGAAAAGCAAAAATCTACCATCTCTGAGGTCTTAAAAATCACTAGAAACTTCCATATATTTGGAATAATAGCTTAGCTTAGTTTTATTATTCCTCCTGAACCGAAGTCTTAGAGCTTTATGCCCACAGGGAAGTAAATGTGTAAAATGAGCACTTGGTCATACATGAGGGGAGCTAATCAATCCCACCACATTAAATATCTGTGTAAACAGATATTTGAATGTGTATTTAAACGCACACATGCAAAGACAACCAAAACACAGTCAGAGGGAAGTAAGTTTATCTGTTTAATTTAGAGTTAGGGGAGTCAACTAATAATATAGGTTTATATTAAATACAGACAGCAGCAGAGTTTCAGGAGAATACATAGTGCTGCAAGTCTGTGCTCAAGTGACTTGCAAGTTCATGAGGCAATGTGCATTTTCCACCCCCCTAGGATATGTTATAATGGAAGGATGAAATTTTCTTGTCAAATTTTGAAACTGAGAAATCACTGGATAGACATCACTCAGTTATCACCACAGGATATCACACCTATGTTTTGGAATGTGGTCATATTCACTTGTTTACAGCAGCTGACCTTAAAAAATTATGAGAGTGAGAGCAGCTGCTATGAAAATTACCTTTCCAGTTCTGGACACATTCATCAGTATTTTCAATTACTAGTTCTAAACTCATAATTTCAGGTTAAACTCATCAACTTCTTTTATTTATTTATGTTCTCTTTGCTTAGAAAATGAAATAGCACTATGTATTTCAAGCCAACAGTTGGGTTCTCAAGAACCAGTGAAAGGACTTCTTATAGAAGTGCCTAGAGACGCTACTAGTAAGGAAGTATGGTAGTAAACGGAAGGAGGATAAATATTCTGCTGAACTGTTCTACTTGATTTTGTAATATAAAAAAATAATATCACAGATTTCAGTCTGAGATCCCTTTTGCGGATCCACATGCGTGTGCTCTCTCTTTATTGGACACTTGAGATATCATAAATAAAATAGTAGTGAAATCCCATCTAATGACAGGATAATGATATAAAGGACTGCTACATGTATACCTGTGCTTCAGGAACTGGTGTTTATTTCATTTCCCTCTGTCCACTAAACCTTAGATTATCAGCAACTCACATTTCTCTGTGCATCGATGTTCTAGGAATTGTAAGGCATAGTCTGTGCTTGGCTGTGAGAATAAAAACAGTTTACACTTACAATAGGTGTTTTGATATATCTACATTGTTTACAGGCTTTCCCATATGTGAGGGGAAGAATGCCTCTGTGATAATTAACATCACAGGAATTTCACTACAGATCCATCTTATTTTCATCAGTCAACAGTAAATAACAAATACCATTAAAAAATTACTGAGGTGGTCACCAGCATTTCTGTTTTTTATTAGTGTAGCTTAAAAAATAAAGAAGAAACTGGTAATTTTAACAAACAATAACACTCTGAGGACACTATGAAACAAAGATATTGGATGAGAGGGATAGGAATTGGTTTGAGCAAACAAAGCCTAACACTAAAACTTAACTAAAATTGTCTGGTAAGTCTCACCATCTTTCATTTTTTTCTTTTTATTCCATATTTTTATAGTTCTAACCTAGTTGCCCCTTTCTTCTACACTCTTTCCGATTTTGATCCATACCTTTAATTATGTAACATGTCCAAAACTGATCAAAGCCTTCAGCTAGGGAGATGCTAAGAGTGGATAGTGCAGAAGCATTGCTTAAGTGTTCTGCAAGTTATGTTGCTGTTTATTTATCTTAGTTAGATGACTGACTTTTTCCAACAGCGTGGCAATTTTTATCCTAATTGGCTTCTAGTGCACAGTAACCCAAAATACTTTCCAACAGAACTGCTATCTAATTGTTATCTTGCAGTTGTGCAATTTCCCCCAGTTGTATGTTCCTGCTAATCCTGTAATAATAAATAGAGACCAAGTACTTCCTTGAACTCATGAAGTATGAAAAATTACTATAATCAAAACATTTTTATTTGTATATCGTAACTTGTAGTATAGGGTCAGTAGGAAGCCCTATTAGATTGTTAAAACTTTTCATGTAACATTTAGTGTTCTATAAACAGCCTGAGGAAAAGCTTGTGACTCGATACTCCCTTTGAAATAACAAGCAAATATTGATGCCATAGTAATAGAAGTGTTAATGTAATACAAAGTATAGTGTGGTATAAAAATAAATATAGGGTGGGGTTTTTTTAGTAACAGATGCATACTCAAAACAAGGTAAGGAAGTAACTTAAAGTGCCCCTTTTCTTGGGGTGAAGTACGCAGCAAATAATTAAATTATTCATTGTGAAATTTTTATCTCTGCTAAATAATGCAGCAGTAGAGCATAATCCACATGAGTGGAAACGACTGACTAATCCTTACCTGGATCACACTCAGAAGCAAAACTATGTCAGCAAAGTTTATATTGAAAACTTTTTCTATATGCTTGTCCAGAATGTTCATTAGATCTTTTCTGACCTATTTAACTTTTAATGACTGTAAATGTGGTTGAAAAATTAATTACTGTGTCCAGGAAGAATAAAGGAAGAAAAATATCCAATCTGGGAAATATATTTTATATTGTTTTAGGAAACATTGATGCCCAAAATGTGAATCTTAGTATTTGATTCTAACTCTGTTTAAAAAAACCCTCTTTTATCAAGGTATGTCTGCACTTAGCAAGGGTAAGGAATCTTAAAGTGTAATTTGAAACACAGGTCAGAGGAAAAGAAAATTGGTTTGAGTTGGTACAGCAAACTGAAAGAACAAAGAAATTAAACCGGTCTAGAAACCTAGAGAAATGAGCAGACTGGAACCCTCATGTACTTCTCTGCTCTTCCAACCATATAATATTTTTCACTGGTGCATGAGTAGGAAATTAGCTGAGAAATTACACATAAATAAATGTCAATTAATTTCCTTTCATAGAACTTAATCACTTTGATTCTAGTTTTAAATCACCTTTAGCTTAAGATTATGCATTATCATGCACCAAATAGTGAGAAAGTCTTCTGCTTCCTCCTCTGCCTCCCCTTTGTGTAATAATCTAATAATGTGTAATAATCTAATTGAAGTCTGAATTTCATCGAACTTTACCTTCTTAGACTTTGCAACAGGAGGTGATAAGGCCAAGAGATCCCAGAGCATTGCTGTCTTTACAAGCTTATTTATTAGGAGAAAAACTCTTCTGTTAGTACTAAAAAGATCTTTGGCTTAATATGAGCCATAACATTACTCAAATTCAGCTTCATGGCTTGTTTGCCCTTGGCACCAAAAGAAAGAGAAGCAAAAGAGAGGTATGCAATATACAATTCAAACAGTCCTAATATTTTTCAGGTGTATAGTTTTATTCAGATATGCTGAATGCTTTTTCAAGATGGTGCTTTGTGACAGCAGTGATTACAGTCATTAGTGACCTGAGGATGGACTGAACATAAGTTTGATATGTAGGATACCAAATTCTGTTACCAATTTAGCCCTATTCTTGCCTTATCTCTAATGTACTCAAGTCTGAATTTTTATTTAAGTCTTCCAAAGTTTTGGTGTTCCAGTTTTACCTTAACGTGCAGCTTAAAAAAAGGGAGAGATTATTATTATTTTAGATGGAAAAATCACCCACAACTTTAAATTAAAATCAGTGGTGAAAATCAGTAATGAATATCTCAAGAGGAACTTCCTCATGTTCCCAAAAGCTGGAAGTATTCTAAACTTAGCAAGTGCTTATTTTAAAAACCCTAGATCAAATTCTGTCATTTTCCAAACTAAGTTTAAAGTACACAGTGTCTTCAAGGGTAGACCACCCTTCTGCACTCCCGTTTTCAGCAGGAGAAAAATAAAGATGCCAAGGCATCCTGTGCCTTGTGTTGATTTCCTAAGTGCAAAGTGTTCAGAAGAATGGAGCTAAGTTCCTTAGTGTCTGATCCCTACTCTTATAGTCTCTTGGCTATAAGGGTGGATATGTCCATCTGTATCAACTCTTACCCCATACCTGAAAACCCTGTAAGAATATCAAATATGTATATGAATATGTATTCCTCAGCATGAAAAAAGATGTTTAAAGACAGACTGAGGTAGTGTTACTGTTCTGTTTTTAAAGTTCTTACCACGATATACATGTAAAGGTACACCATTTGAGCAGACTTTATAGAACAAACAAAACACAGCTGATGGATCTTGAATTGTTCGGAAGTGTTCAGTCTGCTTTCCTATCTACTATTCTATGTAATAATGTTGAGTAACGGCTTGTGTATTAAACGTACACCAATTTCCTTGCTTCTAAGAAATGACTTTGTTCTGCGACTTACATAGCTATCTTAGTTTATGACATGGATCATATTAACATTAAGGATGTTAGCAGAAAGAAAAGAATATGTTACTTCCACAATACTTAATTTCCCACCTGGATCTCTGAGCTTTAATTTCACTTGTGATTATATAATCTTCAACATACTTAATGTCCCTTTTTGTCATTTATATATTATTCAATTTGATTCTTCAACATTAAGCTGCCTAAATTTTGTGTTATTTATTTTAAAGAAGTTAATTCCATATTTATAATGCTCTTCTACATGTTAAAAAAGAATCTGAAAGCTGTAGGTAGGATAACTGTTTTCTGAGTAATTGCTGAAATTCACATTAATAAAAATCAGTGCAGTGATAAAGTTATTTTGGTGGAGTTGGAAGAAACTGGATCAAATCCAGAGATTTATGGTGTTGTGTTTTTATCCTACATAAATCAAGATTTAGTTATATTTATGTATTCTAATTATATAACTTATTTACTATATAGAACAATATAGTATAATAAATACATTGCTGAGGAAAACCATTTAATGTTGGTTTTGATTAATAAAAATGCTACATAGCTGGAAATTAAAAATAGGTAACATTATTATTTGTAACTGTTACATTATTTGAGTTAAGTTTTGAAACTGGCACAAACTCTTCTCCTTTTTCATGGGAAAAATTCCTGATTTCTGATATGCATGTCACCTTGTGGATATAAAATAGATTTCATT
Source organism: Phalacrocorax aristotelis (assembly GCF_949628215.1). Lineage (NCBI taxonomy): Eukaryota > Metazoa > Chordata > Aves > Suliformes > Phalacrocoracidae > Phalacrocorax > Phalacrocorax aristotelis. The sequence goes on from NC_134311.1 coordinate 60,882,137, forward strand.
TACATAAATACAATGTAGCTGGTTACTCTGAATGATATAAAGCATTCTTTTATTGAGACACAATATTAAATTATAAAAAACAGAAAATATGTATTACTTTCTGACTTAGACACAAAGTGGTTATTTATATGCATTCTGAATATGTTATTGTTACCATGTTATCATTGCCTTGGTTTTGGTAGTGTTGAAGCCTCTAGCAGAATAATGACTCATTCTGAAGATCAAGCCATCCGGTAAAAATTCAAAAGATTCTAAAATTTAGGTGTATGATATGAGATTTCAGATGCAGAAATGCAAAGAACAGAGACAGTAGTTATGGGCAGCTTAACCTGATCAAAATTCCAAAGTCCACTAAAAAAGTTTTCCTTCCATATATGAAGCTGCTTGCTCACTTGAAACTGTAGAGACAAGCATCCCACCCGGGGTATCTTGGAATATCGGATCAGCACAAGAAAACAGTGTTTTAGCATTTACATAAGGCAGAGTAGTTGTAAAATACCAACAAGTGTTGATACTGAAAAAGCTGCACCTTCTGATTATGTTCATCTCAGAAGGGAAGCATATATCCAAGTCATCCCATGAGCACTGTACCTGCACTGTACAGCTTTTAAATCATATGAACTTCCATTTCTGCTTCCACAGATTTTGTAAATGCCTCTGAGTTTTATTTATTTCTCTATGATCTGTCAGCACTTCTTTCTCTTGGGACGAGCTGAAGGGCATCTAAGTGGGAAGAAGGTGGTGGAGTCAGACAAAATCGCCTTTTTTTCCATTACTTAGAAGGAACTTAATGGACCTTTGGGAAAATATTAAAATTTAAGACCAGTGAAATTCGTGTATGCTACAAGTGGTGCAGATGCTAATTTTAAGTGGTTTTTGTTTTAAAAGACTTTATTATTTTTTTCTGTTTCTGTTTTTTCATCAGGAGCTGTCAGCCCTTATTTTTGATATTGAAGGATTATTTTATGTGAGATGCTAACACTGGATATTGCCTGTCATCTGAATAGGCTTAATATATGAGAGGATGTATGGTTCGCAATTAAATCTACAGCACTTGATCCCTGTTTGACTGGTCAGGCTTAATAACTTCAAGTCATGTTCATGTAGAATGTTATCAATATTTTTGCAAATATCATGGGAAAGCAGCCACTCCAATGCATTTAAAATAGAGTAATGCGTTAGTTTTGCAAATTACTTTCTGGTGGATTTCTCCCTAGCAATAAGAAAAGAACATTTTCAACTTGTTTGAAAATTTGACAAGTGTTAATTGAGGGTTGGCATTGTGAGCTGATTTAGAAGTGGGAGTTGTCATACAGGAAATAAGATGTAAATAAGGTGGGGATAATTAATGAGTAACCTTGAAGGTGAAAGGAGCAGCTTGAATTTGATGTTATAGAAAGGGGAAAAGGCAGCAGGGGAACACACCAAGGGAGACAGGGATGTTGAAGAAATTGATTAGGTAATTTTCTTTGGAGCAGCGTTCTAGGAGAATAAAGGAGATATTATAAGACTGTAGATGCTAGTGCTATCTTTGCAGGTGCATTTGCAGGAAAAGTTGCATCTAAAATCTGGAAGAAGGGTTTTGCTTTTCAGTGTGTGCTTACTACCTTGTTTAGAACACCCCTGGACAAGTATCAGTTACAAAAGGTGATCATACTCTTAGGCAGCCACATTCACTGTTGTTTAGTTTCTTGCATCATCTAACTTCAGCATGTGTAGAGGAGCTGTGCATCACCTGAGCTTATTTTGGAAATTGTATAGGTACAAGATCATGTGTATGTTACTCTAGTACTTGATGTCTTTAATATCCTATATATTTTTAAAATACTTGTATTTTCTAAGGTATCTCAGTAGGAATGTTATAACATGATTTTAGATAAATATAAAATGGTACTTAACCTGCTACCCATTTGTAAGTCAAGTATGAAAAAAAGCCCTAAGGGATGTCTTCCAGCATGTCTGGATTATGCCTATTAGTAACAGAACAAGGTAGCTCCAGATTTTTCATACCACGTGCGGTATTCCAGTGAAAGTCTATGTTCATTTTGCCATGAAGGTCTGTTCTTTCAGAAACATGTACGTGATTGTGCTCAACTATCTCAACTGTTTGAGAATGAGACTCCTATATGAATACATTTTATTATATTATGGCAAATCCGCTTATTATTTCACCCAAACAGTCTGTTTTAGGCCATGGCTTATTCTTTGCTAACATTAATGTCCTAATAATCAGACAAAGTTAATGAATGAACTCGATTTATCCAAAGGATACCTTGAGACGTATTTGTGGAACTATAATAAAAGGTTTTGTTTCTGTGCTTCCTTTGAAAATTGTTTGCTTTGCACTACTTTCTGCTCTCGGTGATATTTTCACATTCTTCCTTAACAGAATGTAGTTCTAAAAATGACTGAAAAGCGTGGATCACAATACTTGAAATAAGAGTATTCAGTAACCTTTCACAGGGATGTAACTTGATCCCACAGTATATCTAAAGTATTTTGTATTACTATTATGTAACAAATTGAATGCAAATTGCAACGTACCTGGTTTCCAGTATTTTCTTAGCAGATTCCAGTGATTAATTTAACTCTCTACATATGTTTTTTTTGTCATTTTTCTATTTTAATGAAAAAAAGTGTATTTGCATGCTTTTTTCCAAGTTCCCCAATCCCACTAATATTCTCGGCTTGCCTGCTATAATTTTTTAATAAGATATTAAGAAATTTGATGTCTCCATTAAAAAGGAGTATGTTCTGCCTGAAACTGTAGGTACTTATAATTCAAAATTCATTTCAGGCAGTCAGAGACTGATATATATTTATATATATTTAAATCAAAAGAGATAAAATATAACTGACAAGTATATATGCTTTACATGTAGGCTAATAAAGTTTCATACCACTTGCCAGATGTCTGTTGTAACATGAAGATGGCAATGTGATAAAATTATATGGTAAAAAATTGATTAGAATGTTATCAGCTAGTCATGGGTTTGTATGTCTGCATGTGTGTGTTTACTTACTATTAGTGCTATGATTTTCCAGGAAGCCTGTGGAAGCTAAGCCATAGCCAGCATTTGAAATCACAGGCCGAATAGTTTGTGTGGGAATTAATATTATTGTAGCACAGAGAGCGTAGTTAAAGTAAAACAAAAATCAAGATAAATGGTTAAGAACAAAACTCAGTTTCTCCTGAGATTTGTGCTCTACAAAAGTATATGTTGCTTGCAGAATTACTATTGCCATGTAAGTATAGGACTATATAGTATTTTCAGAGGTACTGATCGCATCTGCTACTGAACTCGTAGCTGCTGCAGTTGCTTGCCCTATTTAGTGAAAAGTATAAACCCTAAAGCAGGTTATGTGGAGTAACGGGTGTAAGCAGGCTGAACTGAAGCTGTTTTGTGATAATTGCATACTTGGCTGCTGTGTCATCAGATGAAATTTTACTAAGGATGAAGCTACTTCATGTTTAGCTCAGTACACTTGGATGGCTGTATGGAATAGAGGACATGCTGCAAGCACTTTAGCTTACACCCCATAGCTTTTTAATGAGTCTGCATACCTGTATGCCACTTTTCTATAGAGGCCAAGTTAAGAAGGCATTCATAAAGCAGTTCACAATGAATGACAGCCATTTCTGCTCAGCACAGGTGTCAGACAAATGAACAGTAAACTCCTTATCCTAGTTGACAGACATTCTCCCAAAGCCAAACCTATAGGTCTTTGCCTGTAGGTATTGTTGTGTAATTGCTTGAATCTTGATTTTTCAGTATAAGTGAAGAAGTGAATTGCAGAACTGTGAGCATTTTGCCTAGGAAAACCTTAATAATCCTGTTCTATGTTTGTTAGTGTCAGCTAGGAATTGAGTCTAGCCCTGTTTAAGGGGTGTTAGAATGCATCCTATCTGTCAAAGTAGGGCATTTACCTCACTATTCAAACAAACATTGTGGCTAGACAGAAATTGCACTAATCCAACAGCAGAAATAAAATAAGTTTTACATGTCAACCGATTGAAGCAGTGTATTTTTTTTTTTACCCAATACATATGGATAATGAAAGTTTTTAAGCAACCCTTGCTGCAGAAGGCTATCCATGTCTGATGGGTCCAGGCTTAGACCTACAGGTTTCAGTTAGTGTTTTGGTGTCATTGTTGACATTGTGGCATTGTTGGCATGTGCCATATATTACATTGAGAAAAGAAGTCATCCCTGCATTCAACATATTCAAGTATTTATAGATACAAGCAGTGGGCTTTTTGATCCAGTCTAATGCTGCCACCCTTTTTCATTTAATTTCACAAAATAGATCACCGTAACATCAATAATGTATATGCATAAAGGAAAAAGAGGTGAAAACTTGGACTTAATTCTGAGTTACTTGCCACCTCTGGATTCCAGGGAGGTACTTAAATCAAGCTGAATATATTATATGTATTAGGTCTCAGTAGTTATTTAACTGATTTTGATAGAAATATATGAAAACTCAGACTTCAGAAAGATATAAAACATATTTCAACTACTTGCTTTAGAGCCAGGACAGGGAGGAAATAGGCTGGAATTTATGCAGAGGAATGCGCTCCAAAAAGTCTGAATATGTATGTTAAGTGAAAGGTTGGAGGGTGTTCCAGTGCATAGTAGACCGTTTCAGCTTTCTAAAAAGTGGCAATAGATCCACCTTTTACAAGGATCATGACTGAAAATAAGGAAACTTCTCGGAGAAAATACAAAAGCATTAGGGAAATGAAAGTGAATTTTAACAGTATTTCCACACTTGGCTGGGAAAAGAACTGTGAATATGTAATTTACAGTGTTGTAGCCTGAAGTGGGATTACAAACCTAGACTTTTCTAGCATGCACTGTAGGGGCTGTAGCATGCAGAAAACTTCAATTATTCATAGAGGCCTCACAAAACTCCCATTTTGAAAACTTACTTGCTCAAGGATAGCTAGCTAAAATGGAAGGTCATACAAAATAAGATTATAGTCTTGTGTAGAAATTTAAAGTTTCTTGTAGAATTAAGTCAATAATTTCTCACTGAGGAGTTTATAATTTTGAACTCTAATTGAGGAATAACTGTAACTGAGGAATAAGGTACTCCACATTTTTTATGAGGTGAGGGTTGAAATCAAGGATCTACTTTGGATTAGTTAATGCAATATTAACCCTGTAAGTCAGTTTAATTCCCAGCAATTAGTTAATACCGATTCATGAAATGGCTAAAAATGAGGTATTTAGGCTTTGGATACCTAGTGGTAATTCTATATCATACTATTCATACAAACTTTGTTCAGCACATAAATGCGACTTCGTCAGAAGCACTGCATTCATTCAAATGAAAAAACAAATCAGGTCAGAAAGTTGGGCCTTTTGGCAGTTATCTATCTTTTGAGATAATTTTCAATATAGTGAATTTTGAAATATATGATATTTGGGTAGCTAGTCTTGGCAGGAAATTTTGGAATGTATCTCATCCATCTGTTATTAATATTTGATGTTTCTGTGAATATAAAATATAGATATATGTACACTTATTATCTGAACATTCATGTGCATGTGTGATTCTGGTTATTTATTGAAAATAGGTAAAAAGACTAGCAACAGAGAGGTTTTAAATAGAAGTTAAATGTATGTACAAACAGTTATTCTATGTTAATACTAAGGCTCGTTGCACAGCTTTCAATTTCTGCGTCTGTATGAATCTACTGTCTCTATGTATAGAACTTAATGAAAAGCGTAAGCTCAGTAATACTCAATAGATTAAATATGAAGTATCTTGAGACTCAGCAATGTACATAATTTACAACTGTGACACCTTGATTAAACGGGGATTTAATATGCACATGACAAAATATAGTAGTAAAATAACTGAAATAAAGTAATCAAGAGATCAATGTTAAAATCATATATATAATTTAATCTTGCAGTTACCTTATAAATTACCAGTTTGATAAATAGAGTTGTAAAATGAATTTATTGTGAATTGGGGAAATATTGGGATTTTCTCTATTCCCTGCTTTGATCAGTTGGCATACAAAGTTATGAGCAAGAAAGAGGGAAGTCTTACTTTTTAAACCTACAGCATGAATTCCTGCAAGTAATGAGAAAACCAGAACATGCATTAGTGCTGTGTTTTCAGTTTCTCCTTAGAGAATATAAAAAAGGTGTACTCAGCGAATGGTTATCAGGTCCTCTGAAGCTAGCTATTATCAATTTGTATATGGCTGTATGCATATTTGAATATGGTGTTGATAAGTTATTTTTCAGTGTTTTTCCACTAGTGTCACTAGAAGCACAAAACTTCTTTAAAAATGCAGGTGAATGGCCAGTTTCACAATCTATGAATGTGTTTTGTCTTCTGAGTTGTACGTTGTTTTTTGATAGTAAGCCCTGAACTTGATCACTCTTCATTTCCTTGCTGCTTAATGTGGAAATGACCAAAAATGTAACTGTAGCTGGGTAATCTGAAGTCACCTTAATTAGATGATAAAGTTTCTGACATCATGAACAGTTTTAAGAGAGAGTGATGTCACCCCTTTCCAAAATCTGAAGTATACGATGATGTCCAAATGTGTATTCTGTTTCATGGTGGTTTTTTTTTTTTTAATCACAAGACATGTTTTCTATAAAATTATGCAGAACTAGTTACGTGTTTGTACTGAAATCCACTACTTACCCTGTTTTACTGGTAGTTTTGAAAGATGATACAGTAATGCATACTGTGAGGTATTCTAAAAAGTGTGGGGATAGGGTATGCTATGCTGTCTGAAGACTGGAGGGGAAGAACCTTACTTAGAAGAACACCTTTCATTGCTTTGCTTTTTGTAAATTTAAATTACCTACCACAATATCTAAATGAAACAAATTCTGCAAATATCCTGTGAAAAGCTTTCTAGGTTTCCAACAGCAAAGGAAGAGACCTATGGCAGAGGTTATTTTTGTAACTAGGTGTTTAGCTTAAGTACTGCTTTACCACCTTAGGTAATTTAAAAGCGAATGAAGGCTTTGTATCTTACATCTTGATCTAGACATCCCATAGCAGAGTATAAAATAAAACTGTAAAATACTAAACTGTGAAATGAGATACAGCTTTTTTGCCCAGGCCTTTTTACAGTTTTCATAAAAATGTTACTTTGTCTGGAACATCAGGTAATAAGACATTAGTAAAATTTAATATTAAGTGTCTATGGAAGAGTGATGATACAATAGATTTGTAATTGCAGAAGTCTGTAGAATACTGGATTCTAATATTTTTTACTATAAGCTTATAAGTGCAGCTCTGTAGAAGGGAACCTATTGTGTGACTCATACTTCCTTAAGCACTCAAGACCATATGTTTCGCCAGAGAATGGAAGGGTATTCTAAATGCATAAGTCTGTCTGGTGGGAATAAGAACACAGAACTGTAATTTGTATTTCAGGTTAGTTTAAAATAATGATTTTATTGTAATACAATTTAGAAATCTTGGTACTTTGAGATACTTTAGAACAGATAGCTAAAGTGATGTTACACTGTATAAATGAAATATAATTTCAGTTGCAGGTAATTATTTGTGTTCATTTGAAGATTGCTATCTTGAAAACTTTGGTCTATGATTTAATCTCTTTGGGGAATTCTCATATGAGAGTTATTGTTTTATTAACTCTCTTCTGTAGGATATTCAGTATATCTTGATTGCTACTTGATGATACATATTAACAATTTTTATTTCCTTTCTATATTTATATATTTAATATTATTTAAAAATGAGATTACAAATGTCACTACCACAGTGTGTTATATGATTCTTCAAATTCCTTGAGCTGTTTGACTTAGAACTGTATGATACTCTGATTTAATGAATTTAGACTATGCAAAAATCAGTGTAGCACTGAGTAAGACTTAACTGGTAATGTCAAAAAGTAAGTCTGGTAGAGAATCTTCAATGCAGGTGTTTCTAGAAGGACTTCACAACACTTTATTATTGACTTAGTGACACAGGGTTTGGAGATAAAAAAAAACTTGAACAGATAGTTTGTAAATGAGATTAAGAAGGCAGTGAAGTCATAAATAAAGATGAAATACCAGCAGGGACCTACAGAGTGATCTAGAACACAGTAAAATTAAAAACAGGTTTTAAAATGGTAACATCCAAGGTCAGACATCTAGAAATGGAGACTACAGGTAACAGAGAGGGGTACGAAAATCTTTGAGCAAGATAAAAATGCTGAATTGTAGTGAACAATATTTGTTGTGAGTCTACAAATTTTTCCATACTGGTTATAGAACATTTTAATATTTTCTTCACTTACAGCTGTAATATTTTGATGCTATAATAGAATCATAGAATTATAGAATTATAGAATCATAGAATCGTTAAGGTTGGAAAAGACCTCTAAGATCATCAAGTCCAACTGTCAGCCCAACACCATCATGTTTCCTAAACCATGCCCTGAAGTGCCATGTCCACATATGTTTTGAACACCTCCAGGGATGGTGACTCCGCCATCTCTCTGGGCAGCCTGTTCCAATGCCTTTCAGTAAAGATTTTTTTTCTAATATCCAATCTAAACCTCTCCTGATGCAACTTGAGGCCATAATGGTAATCCAGTTAACCCTATGCTGTAACTGCTCATCATTAAAGAAACATTACCACGGACAAACTTTTTTTACTTTAAAGTGTATGCTTGGATTCTTTTTGGTGGAATTGAGGTAAAGATATGGAACTGGAGAAAACAGTGCAATTTGGTAATTTTTGCTATGTTTATGCTGAAATTTTTTTAGTTTTGGGACAACATAGTTGTCCTGTAAAAAGTTGGGGGTAATTATTTTTCTGTGTAGGATCAATTTCCCTGGTGTTCAACCTGCCATTTGTTTGTCAGTAACCTGACAGAACAAATTGAAATGATAATTTATCATTGCTATTTGTAAGTAGAACCTTCACAGATGTATTGTTACAAAAACACTGTCAGATTTCCCCAGACTGAGTTTATTGCCATTTAAAATACTTTTACCTTATGAGATTGTGTTTTGCACTACAACATTTCATTTTTTGGTAGCAGTAGTTATTCTTCCAGCTTACTTAAAAATGAATTTGGAACACTTTACATCTAAATGATTACTTGCACATACTGCCAAATTTTAAATATATTTTCTTGTTATTAAAGAGTATATAAGCTTCAGCTGCCCAGTTATCTCGTGGGAAGATGGACAGAAGAATATTCTATTATTTTAGTTTTGTTCATTCCACTTTCTGCTGTTTATTGCCTTTATGACATCTTAGTGACCATTTTGCCACAATAGTGGTTTACAATCTATGGACAGAGTCATATATGGGCAATGGGAATGCCTGCCCTCAGTATTAGTATTTTATTAGTTTAAAGATTGCTGATCCATATTTATATGAGCAAAATATCTCATCCTTGAAGTAAAGCTCACTTATAATAGAAGTACATATTTTTTTTTTTTTTGTAGTTGTGTATCTCTGTATATGAAGAAAAGATGAACATTATATGCTGGTGTACAAACTCTTCTTGCTAGTCATTAATGTAGAAAATCATGGTATTCAGACCAGTGCCTCCAGCTGATTGGAATATGAAGGTCTTCTTGCCTAGCATCATATTTTCTTTGGGTGATAAAATGCATGTAGTTCAGAAACAGAGTCTGAAGGTAAGCATATGTAATGCAGAAGAATTGTAGTTGACTGAAGCTATTATAGGTTTTGACTGTGTCTGCTCCAAGAGAGACAATGTGTCTACTTTAAGCATTTTAGATTGCATCAGGACTGTGCTTTTGAAAAACTTCTGATTAACCACTTATTTTGGTTTACACTGGGTAGGTGTCTTAGAACACATTAGTTTAAGTCCTTTCATGTTCTAAACCTAAACCAGAAGATGTTAGAACATCTCTGGCACTCCAGCCACTAACCAGCATTTTGTCTGTCAGATCAGAGAGAGGCAGACTCAAGTAAAGCTTCTGAAACAAATAACATGGATGTTGGGTCTCCTGTACCAGCTATTTCACTCTCCAGGTGTGGTCCTATTGGGCCTCAGTACTTGTTAATGTAGACACAGTCTTAGATAACCTCCTTCATTTTTCTCTCTCTCCTTAAAATAATGCATAGAGGTTGTTTATTATAATTATAGTTTTGGCTTGGGGTTTTTAAACAGATCTGAATTTAATTATTTACTTTAAGGCACTTCTTTCAAGAGATCTCCTTTTCCAGAGTTTTCAGTATTTAGAGATTCTCTAAAATATCTAAATATTTGCTACAATGTCCTAAACTTTAAAATATTATTTTTGCATTTATGTATAGTTTTATTTTAAAGTTCACCAGGAGACAGCTGGTGAAGATTATGGCCACAGTAGTATGAGGCAGATGGCAGATTTTTCAGGAGAAACCTTGTCTGCTTTAGGCACCCAATTGAACTACCTATTCTGCATTGAAGGACTCCTTTGAGAACAATAGGAACATTGGGTATAGAATTATTCTGAGTATGTGGGCTGAATACCTGTTATACTGGATACTCAGAAAATATTTCTATAGTTATTATTTCTCATAAAAAGCAATACTTGTGTAATCACACGTGTAAATGACAGTTTCTTCAAGGAAACTGTTACTCAATGTCATGTAAAAACCAAAGAAAATGAATGAAAGAATAGCAGAAATTTTTAAAACTCCATAGTAAAAAAAAAAAAAAAGACAGCTGTTTCATAATGAAAAAAGTTAAATATCCCTATTTCCTATCTAAAATTGCTCAAATACTGTTCAATGATACAAATATAATTTGCAGTCAAATAAATAGAAACAGGTCTAAGCTCAGTATCAAACTGTAGTAAATTGAGTAACATGACAGCACCTGTATCATCTTCTACCAATAAATTGTTTTTACCATGTTATGCCTTTAGTTTCTGTGTTTAAAGATGTTTTACGTTCAAGGTACATGGAGTAGTTTTCTCATTCGTACAGGCCACTCAAAGAAGAAACATCAGCCTATGAAGCGCTTTGTGTGATTCCCTCTGAGGCCAGCAGAGTGTGTTAAGTTTAGCAATTCTCTTTAAAAAGCAATAGTAGAAAACAGAGACATACTTTTAAAATGGATCAGGAAGTATAACAGCAATGACAGCAGAATACTGTTGCTTTAGAAAGTAGACAGTTGGTCCCCAATGTAACCCTTTAGAAGGAATATTTAACCAATAAGCTATTGCATTTAATATAACTTCTGATCTATTCCGGAATTTACAACTAGAGAAAAAACCCAGTAAAGACAAAAGAGAATGCAGTCCATCACCTGCTTAGAATATTGGTGGCATTAAAAAATTTTGGCTGCTCTATATGTAGATCTGTTAGAATTTAAGTATTTCTTCAAAAAGCACCTGAGATTTTAAGATTTTGCTTGTTAACATTTTCTAATACAAATGCTGTACTGTAGAATTTTTACCCTGTGGGAATATTTCTGTTAGGATAAGTATCTCCCTTCAAGATAACCATTCAAACTGATCTAAACCTGGCTTCCTAAAATCATACCCGTGATCTCACATCTGAACTGTCTGCAACATCTACTACAGATATTGTTAGTTTGGACTATATGCAAATTTAACAAGCAGTATATTGTTAAAACTTCAATTTCTTTCTAAGAAAAAGAGATAAATACTAGTATAATTTTAACACAGGCCAATGGTACAAGCAGAATAGCCATAGTCCTGATTGCATACCTCATCAACACCACAGAAAAAGCCCTGAAAAAGACATTTAATGAACCGTAGAACTAAGAGAGCCTGCTTAGCTACAGATTGGTGTCTTTTGTCTGATTGAGTTTGGTGTATGAACCAGTATGTTCTCAAAATGAATCTTATAAATTAAGTTGGGGCATTTATAAATATTCTATTCTGTGTATTTGGATATAAAATTCACACTAAGCCTGCTAGTGGAGCTGCAAACATAATTCTTCTTTTTTACATAAGGTCTTGCAGAATTTTTAATCAATAAATAGTATTGTTTTGACTTTCCTTTTAATTGGTCAATTTCTTCCAAAGTTGTTATGAAAGTAACACAGTGTTATAAAGCTTGATTTTCTTAGGAAAATTGACTCAAAATAATCAGGAATTTTTGGTAGAGTAATATTTAATCTTTTAACCTAAGACCTTTTTTTTTTTCTAGCCAAAGGCCTATTTCTGATAATGTTGATTGAAAAAGTTTTCTTTAAAGAATTTGTTTAAACTTTTATTGAAGAAATTATTCTTCATCTCAAAATGTAAAGCTTAATTTGTGGAAAATACTCCAAGAATAAAACCTGAAAATACAAGTTTTCATAATTGTCTAAAGAAGGTGTAGAGCTATTTAAAAATACCTCGTTGTAGAAGTTTAAGACTATAATCATGTTAGGATACTCTTTTTCTTTTAAATTTAAGTTTAAAGAGAGGGAATCCTGTTTAACTACTCTCTTGAACTTTTCTTGTCATTTCAGAGCAGCTTTAATAAACCTACCCTCCAGCTGCCTCATTTATTTCAGATTCTATAGAATAAACCATCATATGTATTTAATGCACCTGTAAACTAACTGGGATTCTGTGGAGCTTTTGGTGGGAATAATTTCAACTGACTAAATTTGACCAGATTTACCATAAAAGTCGTAGGGCTGTTTCAAAGGAAAAGGTAAAAATACACAGCTTGAGGAGTGAGGAGATCCAGTTTTAAAGTGTGATCAGCTTGATCTGTAGTGGACTAACATTCTGAGCATTTGAGTTTTGTGTAATGTTTTCTGGTTTACCAGTACTTGGTTCTAGTGAAGAATTTTGTCTGGAGCTGATTACACCACAGTATAATCCAGCCTCCTGCAATGCAGAGACTTTGAAATATCTTCTGGGTATGTTTAACAGGTAATACTCTGCCTAACAGTTGAGTTCGATAGCTTATAAAAAAGTTCAGTCCCTTTTTTTTTTTAAAACTATTATTTTAATGCGATCATTCTGGCATTCGGATGTTGAATATCTCTTCCTACTTCTTTTTTCTTCAATATGTTTGTTTTAGCCCTTGTGACAAGGCTACAGTGAACAAATATATTTTACACTTCCAAAGCAATTAGGTTGCTTGGGTTTTTAATGCATTTTTTTTTCATTCCTGTAAAAATGTTTATTATGTTGTATAAGAAATGTCTAATAGATGCCCGTATGAAAAATTAATTGCTTTCATAAGATCTTGTTGTTTTTTCATATTCTGAGAGCTCAAGGTTATGTGAACAAATTTCTTCCAAGCCTCCTTTGAACTCACTAACCCCTTTCTGCATTCAAGTATACTTATTTACCTATGGAGCTTTGTAAAATAGATTTTGTGGTTTGTATAGTTTTAACTGTGTGGATGACATGATAAATTAATCTCTAGCAATGTGCCTAAATCACAAATGTCTGTGTAATTGATTTGGTTTCAGTTTTGAAAAGCAACTGCTGGGGCTGGTTTAGAAATGCGGCCTTCTAACTGCTGTAGTGAGGGCCACTGTATTCAACTGTGAGGATTGAAGAGAAAATAATGTGTAAACTTTGTAGATTGAACAGTTTAACTCTGGGCAGTGTCCCAGAGAGGGGTGTTGTGTATTAAAAAATCAAAAAGAACAAACAGATATTAAATAATTTTTTTAATGCATTGTGAGGCAAAATAGTTTTTTATATGCACAAAATCTGCCTTGTACATCTTAATTGTGATCTTTCACAAGTGATAGTACTCATTAGTGTGTTATCCTTATTGATTTCCTAAGATAAAAAGTTGCTTAATATTATATTGAAGCCCTTTTTGGATGTATTTTTAATATACCTCACCACCGTTTGTTGTAACCTGGTTTTGTTGCTTTATTGAAGCTTTCAAGGCACTTTTCTGAAAAACTTGAACGTTGTTAAATGTTCTTTGTAAGAATATTCCCTGTGCAAAAAAAAAAGCTCCAAAGGGATTCATTATCATAAAATACATGCCATTGTAATCGTTTTAGAAAATTTTGATGGCAAAGGAACTTGACTAACTTAGTAAAAACAGACAAACATTATTAGAGTGACTATATACAGTTACAAAGAAGATACACATTTTTAATTTTTTTTAAATAATAAGGTTAAAGTTTGGAAATCTTAAACCCTAAACAGAAAAACTATTGTTTTCCCATTTTAGTATTTAAATCATACTCAGGCCAATAAATTTTTATTTTTTTTAATGCTAATAGTCTGCAGGCACCTGTAGGCTGATTTTCTTGTATTTATTTGTATGGGATTATCCTAAATATATGGTGAGTGAAACAGGTCAGCTAACAGGAAGTTACAGACTACTTGTTATGATAGAGAAATAAAAAGGCTATTACCTCAGTAGGTGTAATTAAAGGTGGGGGAAGAAAAATGAGACATTACAATGTTTTGTTTGTAGAATGGTAATTACATTTTCAGTGGGAAGAATTGGAAAGAAAGATTTATATGAATCCTCGGTAGAATCAGACAGCTGATTTTATTATTATAGCGCACTAAGCTCATTTAAAGAATATATGGTTGTGGTTTTATTTACTTTTAATGTTCATAAACCAACTTATTAAGAGCATGACCCAAAGCTGAACGAATCAATTAAAAGACCTCCTATGTTTTTGCTAAGCTTTGGCTCTGGTCTGTAATACAATCTTCATAACTTTGAGGCAGTATTTAATATTTTTTAAATCACATTTGATTACTTAAGAAACAAATAAATATTGTAATTCCTTGTCTTTCTTCAGAAAAAATAGTGGTGAGAAGGAATTTGAGTCTATTGCAAAATACATTCCAACATGTATCCCAAAGCTGCAGGTGGTGCTGTGGCCTTTTGCTGCTGTTGTTTTAAAGTTAGCTTTAGAAAGTAAAAATAAAAATCATCCATGAAAACAACTTTTAAAAAGTATTTCCCCCCCATGCTAGCATATTCCTTTGTCTTCTGAGTCATGCATTGCTCTTTGTACTGCTGATCAACACAAATATCTGTCCTGATGGAGCTCCTGTCTCCTCAGAGCGTAAGTTCCCATACATAGTTTTATCAGACTGTACTGATAACCCTCATACAATTTCCATTTCTGTGTTCTTCACTGGGTGGGAGTCTTATCTCTTATCCTGGGTAGGTAGTGGTAGCTGTGTGCTATAATAGCCTTTCCTCCTTTTTATTGTTCTGACTCTCTTTCTGCGCCGGTTTTTATAAAATGTAAACAATCTAGGTAAAATCAGTGTGGGTTTTCACACTGAATCAGAACTCTCTCAATTTTCAAGTTAGAACTGAAACGAACTCTTTTATTTTCAATGCACAGCAACTTTGCCAGTGCATAAAACTGATTCTTTTTAAGGAAGTGGGCCCCCTCTACTGTTGAACAGGAGTAAATGCTGTTGCATTTTTTTTTTTCTTGAGCTAGAGCAAATATGAAGAGGATGACATAGGAGCATTGGGGAAAATGCGGTAGCCAAGATCTCTGAATTTTTTCTTTCTTCATTAATGCTGCATGGGATTATATGTGAAGATGAGGCATGCTATTTTCATTTTATACATGTGCTCACAATCTGTAGAATTTCAGGAAAAATGAAAGGCAGCTTACAGGACACCCTGACTTAACTAAAGAAATGCTCTCAAGATTGTTTCAAAACAATCAGCACTGTTCAGCACTGCTTGTCAGTTCTGTAGCTTGCATGGTTTGGCTGCAGAACTTCAGACCTCTGTTGTTTTTCATCTATACTTCCATCTGTGGGATAGAACTCATGCTTTAGGATTTTATTTATTGTTGTGGAAATATGTATTTGAATAGTAGATTATTTTTCAACAGCTTTTAAAAAGAGATTTGATTGTACGACGGCGTGTCAGAGAGCCATGTTTTTACACAGGGGTTTGGGAAAAAATAGTCTAAATTTATTTCTTGGTGCTGGTAAAGAAAAGAGATGCAGCAGGTACGGGTTACTTACCTAATTACTGATGAAGAATCTACAGAAATTACACTGTCAAAGATATGGAGAGGGGCTTCTCTGATCAGTTTCATAGATATTTTAATGATAGCAATATTGTGTTTTTTTGTAAATTAGCAACAACTTTAAAGGTTCTTTCATTGGTACTAATGAAGGGATTTCTTAAGACATATTCTAGCACTATAAAGCCAATTTCCTTATCTCTGCACAAATTTTCAGAGTCAGTATAGAGAACCTTGTCAGATGTTTTGAGAAGTAATTTGAATGATCCAGGTTTTATTTAAAAAAAAATTATTTGTGAAAGGTAGTCTTTGTGGTATGCAAAGAGAATGATTTATCATACTGATCTGTTGTCTTTTTAAAGTACAAAAACCTTGGAACCTCTTCATAAAGGGTGGGAAGGAATTTTTAATATATTATGTTCCCAGTTAATAGAAGCAGGAAATGGGATTTCCTTAATTTTAGCATGAGCCAAAACTAGCTGAATATCCTGTCCCTTTATGACAGGAAAATGGGATTTGAATTACCATACACTTACTACAGTTGAAGATAGGAAGTATGTAAGAATCTGAGGTAATGTTGTAGGAAGGGCATTCAAAAGACTTTTATAATTATATTTCTGTATTTTTAATGCAGTCCTTTATAAATGTTTTCAAAGGTAGGAATTATCTACTGCTGTGCAGTGCTCTCTAGGATGGCAATTATGGGAGGGGAAAACGGATTTTTAAAAAGCTTTGGCTTCAAGTGGTATTTTGAAAACAATATAGCATCATCATTAGAAGTCTCTAAAAGCCTCTGTGCTTCCTCAAGAATGATTGCATTATTGTTATTTTTTATCCCAACAAGCATGTTTTATGCAAGCAGAGACAGTAGTGTTTTCTCCCTTGAAACTACTTCATTTCCTATATATTCAGGTCCAGGTTCTTTTAAATCCAGACTTTTAAATATACTCTCAATCCATTCAGAATTGAAGATGGCTAAAAATCAGTACCTTTAAGAAATGGGATTTGCAACAACCAGTGTTGGGGGGTCCTCACTGTAAATTTTCATCAGTTGAATGTGGTTTTCCAACTATCTGTATGTACTCATTTTCCTTTTACTCTTCCTTCCTCCCCTGGTACTTCAGCATACCTAGTCTTTCAGGTGTGCAATACTGTAAACAAATTATTTTGTGAAAACTGCACTGTTAAAATTCTCTGCTTTCTTTATAGCATGTTTCTAAATTCCTTACTCTCATTTTCTGATCCTACAAGCAAAATTTAAGCTTATTCGATGTCTTCAGTTATCTATTGTGATCTGTTTTCTTCTGGTCTGCCCATTTTTCCCTCTGCGGTAATATGCAGAACACTGTTGTTAAATAAGTTCATTCCTATTGTTCAACTGAGGTTTTTCCTTTTGTTCCTAAACATATTGCTGAATGTAATTGCTAGCTGTCTTTTTATCACATCACATGGAGTTAAAACTCAAATTGCTTATCTTCAAATCTAGTCACAGTTTCCATTTCAGAAGTTCTTTTCTGCTAGCTTTCCCCTCTTGCATGTTACCAGGTCTCTTAACTGTTAATTGGCTGAGCATCGTCATCTCTCTCTCCCTCCCTCAGAACAGTTTGGGGGAGAGGCCGATGGTTCATCAAGCACAGTAGTTTGTTTCTGACTGTGTTTTTCTCCATAAGCAGGTCTACAAGAAAACGTATAAGAACCGCACAAGTATTTATGATAAGCCTATTAAAGATTTTTTAATCTCCCAGCCATTTTCAGCAACGGTCCTTTCTGAGCAGGATGTGGGTCCTATTAACAACATGAAATGGATTTCTCTTGCATGAACTTGCTTAGTGTGCCCTTCAGCTGATTAAAACTTGTTATCTACAGCAACTCTTCACAAGTACTTTCACAGTTCAGCTTTTTATTGCATGAAATACTAAGTTGTTTATCTGTGAACTTCATCCCCAGTAGCTTCATATTATGCCCAGTTCTCAAATCAGAAAAAAGGACAAAGTATTTAACCTATGCCCTTTCCCTATACATAATCTTGTAGATGGGTTTGCCTCTCTCTCCTGCATTTATCATAGAATCATACAATCATAAAATGATTTGGGTTGGAAGGAACATTTAGAGGTCATCTAGTCCAACCCCGCTGCGATAAGCAGGGACGTCTTCCACTTAATTAGGTTGCTCAGAGCCCTGTCCAGCCTGACCTTGAATGTCTCTAGGGATGGGGCCTTCACAGCCTCTCTGGGCAACCTGTTCCAGGGTTTCACCACCCTCATTATAAAAAATGTTTTCCTTCTATCCAGTCTAAATCTACCCTCCTTTAGTTTAAAACCATTACCCTTTGTCCTGTCACAACAGGCCCTGCTAAAAAGTCTGTCCCCATCTTTCCTATAGTCCCCCTTTAAGTACTGGAAGGCCACAGTAAGGTCCCCCGCAACCTTCTCCAGCCTGAACAACCCCAACTCTCTCAGCCTGTCCTTGTAGGAGAGGTGCTCCAGCCCTCGGATCATTTTTGTGGCCTCCTCTGGACCCGCTCCAACAGGTCCATGTCTTTCCTGTGCTGAGGGCCCCAGAGCTGGATGCAGCCCTGCGGGTGGGGTCTCACCAGAGCGGAGTAGAGGGGCAGAATCACCTCCCTCGACCTGCTGGCCACGCTGCTTTTGATGCAGCCCAGGATACAGTTGGCCTTCTGGGCTGCTAGCGCACATTGTTTGCTCATGTCCACCAGTACTCACAATTACTTGCTTACATTCTGCTTTTCATGTAAATTTGCAGTGTAGTATAATGGGCTTAATCTAATTATGAAAACCTGAATTAATTTTAAAAAACATTCCCTGTTCCATAATAGTGAGAGATAGGACAGGATACAGACTCAGAGAGACAGTTGCATAGGTTGGAAGGGACTTTCTGAGTCCAGGATATAGTCCAGTTGTGTTTCTGAGTCCAACCTAGGAGGTTAGTCTAGCCTCCTGCATGAGCAGTTCAGTAAGGAAATGCCCAGTTGGCTTTTGAATATCTCCAAGGATGGACTTTCTACAGCCTCTCTGGACAATTGGTTCAGATATTTGACCATCCTCATGGAATTCCTTGTTTTTGGTTTTTTTTTTGGGTACATCCAGTCAGAATTGAACATGTTGCAGTTTGTACCTGCTGCCAATTTTCCAATCGCTGTACAACTTACTTAAGAATATCACTCCATCTTCTCTACACCCTCCTACTAGGTAGCTGCAGGCAGCAGTAAGATCTCTGCTTAGCATTCTTAAGGATGAACAAACCCCACTTTTCTTAGCCTCATCTTTGTGGCTCACTTCAGTATGTCAGTGTCTTTCTTGCACTGGGAGGCCCAAAACTGACCATGGTGTTCTCCATGTGGTCTTCAGACAGGGAAAATCACTTCCCCCAGTTTGCTGAGAACATTTTTGTTAATGCAGCTCAGTATGTGGTTGGCTATCATTGCTGCTAGGGCACACTGCTGAAACGTATTATCTTGTTGTCCACCAGGAACCCCTTGTCTTTTTCTGGGTAGCTGTTTTCTGGCTAGACAAAAGAATACCTGTACCGCGGGGTTATTCCATCACAGCTACAACACTTTTGCATTTACCTTTGTTGAACTCCCTGACATTCCTGTCCACCTGTTTTCCCAGCCTGTTTACGTCCTGAATAGCAGCCTTGCCCTCCAGTGCAGCAACCACTCCCAGTCTAGTGTTGTCACAACTTTTGTTCTCTAATGCAGATGCAGAAAACTCAGATTTAGCAGCAGCCTGGAGGTACAGGGGAAAAACAGAAAGTCAGATTTGTGAGGGCTCAAGACTAAATGTGTCTGAACAGGGAAAGAAACTTTTTATTATTGGGAAAAACTACTATGTCACTAATAGAGAATGTTCAAACGGTATTTGAAATGTGGCAAAGTACAAAAGAGTACCTGCTTGTTAAGGTCAGTGCAAGGCAAGATGAGAAAAAGGCCAAAAGACATTGCTAAGGAGTGTTAGGGAGTTTTCAGGTACCATAGTTTTTTTCCTACTCTGGAGTCCTATGTGGCATACTTACCTGATGGGCTTGCCTCTGCATCTGTCATGTTTGCCATGTAGTGTTTACAGGGCACTTGGAGCTCAGGTAGAAGCACAGTTCTCAGTTTCAGCCTACCGCCTGCCACTTTGTCTCCTGTAGCTGATATGTCATTCCTTCCATCCACCACTTTGTCACCTTGTATACAAGAAATTATATCCTTGGTGTTTCTGTTTCATCAACTGAAATAAATGAAGCTCTGTGAACAGATTAGCCTCCTGTGAAGAATAGAACTGAGGGCTGAACACATTCCATTCTTCCCAGTATAGCCAGCATGACGGGGCAAAACATGTTTAACTCAGTTTGGGATGCACAGATTTTGACCCTTCAGACAGGAAGTATTGACCAAATATTTTTTACTGACCAGTGATTGCAAGCAGATATGGTTCAACTGGGATGAAGGATCACTGGTCATGTTAGAGATGTACTTGAATTAACTACATTTGATTAAGGTTCTTTAATTTGGGATTACTTTATAACTCTGTGTGTAATATTACTGTCTTCTAGGATTTCATTTTATTCAGTAAACACAGTGTTTTCTTGCCTGCTACTTTTCTTTGAGATATATCGAGCTAAACCTGCCACTTACAATTTCTACTTTGCTTCCTCCACTTCAAACCCTGGATCACATTTTTAATCAGGTCCAGCCTCTCTCTTTTTCCAGGCTGTAGGATTTGCAGCTGTGTTTCCTTCCATCTGGACTGCAAGTTATAATTTCTAGCTATGCTCAGAAGGCAAAAATTAACAGGGGAAATGGCAGCTGCAGCATGGAAAATTGGAATAGGGAAGGGGCTGAAATTAACCCAAAATTCTGAACAGAAGGTTGAAGAGAGAGGGAATAGACTTTGTAATCATGTATGTGAGTGGACGAGGGAGGAGAGAAAGAAACTGGGACTGACCAGAAAGCACAACCATCTGGAGCTCTCAGCAACTAAAATCTAAACACTACTTTAACTGTTTGCTTTCCACAAAATTGAATATAAAATCCTTCAAGCTGAACAAAACCTCAGAAATAGAAGTTTTCCTTTTCCTTTAACAGTGATAAAATTTTAAACTAAGTCTTATCATGCTGTGTTAGACTTCATAATTCTGGACTTGGAAACTGTAAAACCATTTTGTTTACAACCATTCAGGCAAATCATGAACACAATAGAGCGGTTTCCTTTATGTCCACTTTTTTTTTTTTTTTTGGCACCAGTCCTCTAACTCTCTTTTCTCTATTACATCAAAAACCAGCTGCTGTCTTCCCCTCCAAAATTCATCATTACTTCTGTCCAGCTCAACAGTGATGCCCATTGCAAGAAATGAGCACCTTGCTGTCATCAGTCCATAGATGAGCGTTTAAAATCTTCCTCTTAGATTTCTAACAAGCATTTATATTTTCTTCTGTCTGTACGCCTTACATTTGGCAGAAGCTATCTTTGGAATATCTATAGATATATTTAGTTGTTCTCGAACTCCTCCTTAAAACTTTGAACTTGTGTTCAAAATCTTGAGAAGTTGTTACTACTTATGTGAAAAAATTTTTCCATATAATCTTCCTTTCCCTTTTTCTTACTCCTTTTTTCACTATTATTTCTGTTAAAATTTAAGTGTTTATTCAAGCTTTTTATTCTGTAATTGTACAGAATCTGCCCCAGCGGGGCTGTAGTTCTTGGCTATGGCTCAGAGCTACTGCAGTAGGGTAGATGTTAAAATAATAATTTTTTAAAAAATTCATTCATTAGTAACAAATTGTAAAAAAAGAGCTTTTTGTTACTTTGCTTCAGTTTACTGTAACTCTGCACTTCTCTTTCGAGTCTGCTAGAGGGAGAATTTCTGCTTGTATTTCCCCAAATGTTTACAGGTGTCCCATTTGGTAAATTTTGAACATTTTCTTACTGCAAGCTTTGTAGCTAGCATAAACTTGAGTTACAGCAGATGGTAACTGATACTGATGTATCTCTTTAGAAGTTATAGCTCATTGTCTGCTGTTGGATATTAAGTGAACTGTATGATACTGTAAGCCAAGCCAGAAATATAAGAACCCTCTAAAACTCAGTTAGTAGTTTTAGAGAGCAGGCATTCTTCATTGCTGTACTACAGGCATTATATGTGATGAAAATATACATATTCATTAGATTTCTCGGAAATAATTTCCATATTCATACTATTCTTGGAATTCATTAACATATGCAAATATCCTTAATGCTTGCATATTCATGTTCATTGGTAGTCTTCCAGGGTCCTCTGATGGTTGTCAATAGTCTTCCTCACCATGTCCGCTGGTTGAACTCAGTCTTTGGGCATGCTCAGTTTGTTTTTGGCTTGGTTACACAATTCTTATTGATACTAAACTAGCTTATTCTAGTACATTTCCCTTATTTATTCTAGTCAAGAATACAGTGTCTCCAGACTCCCTTCTATCTAATTACATATAGCAAGATCTAAGACTATAAGTATTCCAAGTATTTAAAAACTTAGCTGTGTTGCTCCAATTAGAGGAGGTCACATGTTCTTCTGAAGTCGGCATCAGGTATCATACAGACTTAGGTTTTCAAGAATTCTTTGTTACTGTCTTTTTTTGTTTATGTTGTCCCAAGTTCAAATGTACTCATTTGTACTCAATTGGAAAAACATGAGAATATTCCAAACCCAACATTCCTTGCCAAAGATATCTTGCAGTTTAAAGGAATGGATAGCAGCAGATTGATACAGAGATTTAAAAGTATGTGACTACAGTAACTATTGTTTTCAGTAGTCTGGTTTGTCACTTTTCTAAATTCACTGCAATGATGAATTCAAAAGTACATAATGAGATGAAGTTTCCAGATGTTCATAGGTGGCTTCTCCGAAGTTAAATACTGTCCTCACGACAACTTGAAGGCATTTAGTAATGACAGGGAGGGAAATAGGTATCTTAAGTGGAAGTTGACATTTCAGCAAGATGAAAGAAAAGAGGTAGGGTGAACTAGTCACAGACTTCTAGAAGTGAAGGCAGGCAGTCTATGTCAGCAAAAAAGGAAAAGAGGCAGACAAAATTGAGTGGACTGGGGAAAGTATTCTTGTCGGCATTCTTCTGAATTGCTGACAAGACTGTATTTGTCAAGGCCAGGAGAAAGGATGAAAGATACTGATTTTCTGGATGACAGTTCTAGCTGTATGGATGGATGGGATTGCTACATCATCATAGGACTCTGAAAATTGAATGCTAGGCACAAACTCACACCATTTCCTATGCTGGGCATATGTTTCCCCAGGTTCTCAATTTACAGTGTTGAAGTTGTAAAGCTTTCTATCAGCATAATGACATTGACGACCTATAGGCAATAACAGAAACATCTCACCAGAGTTTTGGTTCCTTCTAGGAGTTTCCAGAAAACTGGCTGTTCATTTAGCAAAATTGGCAGAACTAACTTTTCAGTACTGTTCTTTGTCTTGTACCATTCATTACTGCTGTTTCTTAGACCTCCAGATTTTCCTTTTAGTTTCTCTGTTCTACCATTCTTCATATGCCCTTTTCTGTGTACTCTTTTTCTTTTGTACCTTTATTTTTCCCTTTGAGTGTTTATCTGAAAGCCCATTTACACCATTGAACTTATTTATTGTGCAGTTAGATAATTTTTTATCAGACCATTTATTTTTAGTTGTTCATCTTCCTGTAAGAGGAGTTTATGTAATAATAGAAGGATCTTGGACACATTTGCAGGACATAGATGTTGTTTTCCTATTTCTGCTCTTTCTGTGAGGCTACAAGACTCTCTGACCTTTAGGTGGTCAGGAGAGCTTGTTTTGAATATGAGATATGCATTCTTACAGCTGAGCAGGGGTAAAAGAAAACTAAACACTTTAAACATTACACAGTAGGAAGGTACACATAAAGTGTACTTTCTGGTTCATTTCCTGAATTGCTTCATCTTCTTTTGGTGCCATGTGCTTTCTCAGAGGACCACATATCACCTCCAGGTCCTTTTCTAGAGATGGGAGATTTAGAGGCGTTTCTGGGTCCATTTTTCATAAGTATGCTGTAGTGTCTGCAAAATGGGATTAATGAAAACATTGGCAACTGAGTTGGTTTAAGAGTTGTAGTATTCACCTGTGCAGAGGTTCTTGGGGACTGGAAAAAGACAGAACTTCAGCCCCTTGCTTTTCTTAGCCTGTACCTTCTCTGTAATCCCTTCTAACCTTTCTCTGTACCCATCAAGAGAAAGCTCCTCAGGGAACCAGAAACATTTATTCTGCAACATCTTGCTCACCATGGTATGTACTCAGCGCTCTCTAGTAGGCCACTTTTGGGACCACTTAGTTGGATATTATTTTGCAATAGAATGTTTCAATTTTGGTATAATTGACATCCAAGCAATAAACCACACCACCACTCTCCAACTCTGAGGTTGCAGCAGTGAAAGTATTTCACTTTACCTTTCCTTCCTTCAAGCACTTTAGAATTGTCCTTCTGAAAATCTTTCCGCTGACACCAGCAGATCCCACAAACTTAAATCCAATATAATTATGCATTCCTTCTCCTATCAGTACATCCCAGGTTCAAAATGAACCAAAATGCATTGCTGTCCACAAAACTTTTAATCAAGTTGTGGAAGTCCTTTTATCAGAAATTGTGTATGTTAAAAGTTTAGATGGTTCAAGAAATGACTGGGCAAACACATGGAAGAAAAATCCACTAATTTTTTCTGTTAAGACAACATATGGTGTGAGATGTCCCAAACACTGCAAATTATTGGAAACTGGCTATTATGGCAAGTGTCATGGCATGCTTCTGGCCTTCTACCCCTTAATTATTATTCAGTCTTAGCAGCTGTCAGAGAAAGTATACTGAGCTAGATGGGCCTTTGGTCTGACCCAGTATGGTTCGTATTTTCTTGGTATCTAGCACTCTTCTTAGGTTCATTGCACTTGTTTCTGGACATCTTCTGTCACTGGTTGAGGTGACATTATTTGTCAGGCCTGCCATCTTGGATCCTGCTGATCTCATTTGGCAAAAAAATGGCTTCTTATATGACCATATTAAAAGAAATAATTAAAAGATGTACATAAGAGAGATGAGTTTCTTCTTCACTAATATAAACTGCTGCCACTAAAGCAACAGACAAGCTGGAACTTCGGTATTCATGAAGGAAACTAAGTGCCTTGATGCTTTGGCTGAACACTTATGCTTTTTCTGATACTCTTAATTTCTACACCAGCATTTTTAATCAGGTATAACAAAAATCTATTGACTCCATTAATTCTTTTTTCATTCCACCAAACATCTACGGGAGTCCTGACTGCCAGAGAGGGAGCTCATTTCTATGACAATAATTCATTATGCAACCAATATCCTAAATGGAGCTCTGTGGTTACGTGCTTGTGTTGAGAGGTGGTCTTGATCTCTTAATTCCCTCAAGAGGTACCCAGTCCCAATCTCCTTTGATAACAAAGGACTTTTAGGCTTACATGTGGATAAGATTATGCATTCTACTTGTGATTCTAGAGGCACATTAAAATCTTTAAAGGTAGTACAACCTTCCTAAAATGAGAATGGGCTGTCCTTAGGCACCTTCTTCCAGACTGTAGTATTTTACTGCTTTGATTCTGTACAAGGGCAGGCAGCAAGAATCCCCAAATGCAAATAGTACACTGTCTAAAGGCACCCTTCTAACCTGAATATGTCAGGCCTGGTGCCCTCAATATCAAGAAAGAGTTTTTGGCAAGAGTTTTTGTCTAGTAGAAATTTACTTTTCGTAGTTCTCCACCATTTTCTGATTCTTCCTAGAAAAATTTTTGTAGCAGAAAGGTACACCCCATAACTATGTTAAGGTAAATTAAGCATGGATGACTTTTTAATTTTTTTTTACTTTTCTACATTTCTGCATTCTGTGAACAGTATAATTTCAATTTTGTGACCTCAAAAGTCACATAAGGCTTGAACTTGTAGTATTTTCATGCATTGCTTTTTGACTGAATGTTCTGTCAAGACAGACTATTTGAATATTCCCTTTTGACTATACATTATAATAATATATTTCACTGAGTTAGATACAGTTAGTGGTATGACTGTGTAAGGGAGTGGCGAGAGTGGGGCTGCTCACATGTGCCAGAAGTAGAGGATCCCCACAATGCAGGCAGGACACAGTCCTGGAGCACCTGAGCAGGGCTGCTGATGGGGATAGCAGCCAGCAGCCCCAGAGGAGGCCAGGGAACGAGTCAGGTCCAGGGTGTCCAGACAAAGGAGCAGGAGATGAGACTGGAGACAAAGTTACCTACAACAGAGGTGGAGCCAACTGGGACAGCAGTTGGCCACAATATGGCCACAGCGCATCGCTGTGCACTTACGTGGGGCTACAGCACAGAGTGGACCCAGGGCCCATTAGTGTGCTTGGGGCCCCGCGAGCTCTAAGAGCCTGCCACTTGCAAAACATTTTATTTCCAAGCAACAATGATAATAAAATGTGGAAAGGTAAATCCTCCTGCTACAGAAAATTAAATTATCACCCATTATGCTGTGCTATCTTAGTCAATGGAAATAATATAACCTCAGGAAGAATTTATCTCTTTTTTCAGTTTTTTTTTTTTCTTCCCTTTGGCTTTAGAGCCAAGGTATGAATAGGCTCAATATTTATTCTTGATGTTAACCTTAGAACCTTATCTAATTATCTCGAATCTAATAATAAAACAAACATTGTGAAAACAGGGAACAAACAGCAGAATTATAAAACTAAAAAATACTAAGCTGACTCATGGTCTGGCTTTTGGATTATCTCTTTCAGTTAATGGATTTCATGTTTTACATTGAAATGCAAGAAAATCCCTCTGAGTCCTTACTTACTTTTCCACTTGATGATAAACGTTATTTTTAGTGAGCTCTTATATGTGTTCTTTGTTAACATTAAAACCAGAATATCCTATCTGAGCACAGAAAGGATACTTTAAAATTCAGCTTAGAATTTTGGATTCTGCAACTGGCAACTAAAATGTTTCAGATAATTTTTGGTCATAATAGTTTGGTTTGTTTTCAGTCAGTAATCCAGGGGTGTAAATGTAATACAAATGCTGAACATATTCTATAAAGATCTGACAGTTTTTCTTGCCCTCAGCTTTATAGATGAAAAAAGGGACATTTTCATTACACTTAAATCCAATGAGAACATTTGAAACATTAACTTATCTGAAAAAAGAAATGTCCCTTAAACCAGTGATGAAGCAGTGGAACAGATGTGTATAATTCTGTATTAGGTAAGACCTGCTTCTGGTTTAGGATTTTTCCTGTAATGGATGACAGAGGACTGATGATTTCTTCTACTCTTTCATTGTCCTACTTCCAGAGGTTGTTCCTGTCCCCATTTGAAGTCAGTGAACAAAGGCTCAGACACAAAACCTCTCTATAATATCAGTTTTGGGCAGTCTCTATAGTGATCTTAAAGGTCTGCTAATTATATTTGCTTTCTATCAGAAATATATTAATTTTCTTTACCTGATAGACTTTATATGACCATCTTATTGAAGTACTTTGGAGTATCTGAGAGCAGCCGTACTTCGCTTTCATAATTAATCTTATTTTTATTCCTCTGTAATTACATATGCCATAGGATGTACTTAAATAAGTTATTTGAGAGGTCTCCAGTTAGATGCACTAAAAAATTGACTTTGTTACCATTGTCTTTTACAGCATTAGTTACATATTACCTTTTTTCACTTTGCATTGTGGTCTAGTTTACATTTCCTAGTTTCTTTCATGCAAAAGTTAAAGGAAAATTTCTCCAAAGTTTTGGTCAAGTATTAGGATGAATAAAATTGATTATACAGAAACAGATCTCTTATACAAAAAGTTTATAAGCCATATGCAACCAAAAGTAGCAAGGAATTTTGAAGTTGTTTTTTTCTGTACATTCAGAAGAAAATAATGGTATTTAAGAATGCAGGGTAGAATTCTGCAAGGTGGAATTAGATTTCCATTTATTTCCACAAAATGTTGCCTGAGACCATTTAAGTCCTGGTTTTTAATATGGAGAGAGACACACATTATAGAACTGGCAAATACACAAATACCTAGTGTGAATTCCAGAAAGTTTTATGAAAATCATAGTTTCTGGGAAACTCTATAAAGGAAAAAGTGTGATACGTTCATAGTATGTCAATCACAGGTTTTTACGTGCAGGGAAGGAACTTTTTTCCCCAAAACTTGTTCAGAGAGCTTTGTCACCTGACTGGGAATAGAGTCTGTCAATTCTTAATAACAATTCTTAATAACAATCCTTAATAACAATCCTTTGCATTATTTAAATTTCAGTTCTTACAAATATGTAAAGTGACCACTTTAATCTCTATAGAAAAGGTACGGAAGAAGTGACTACAAGTGAATTGTATGAATGGGTTTCTTCAAAGGTATATTTTCATTATCTACTCAAAATTTTAGTAACCTGAAAGTTCTAAAAAATTATTTACAATAACAAGCTTGAATTGAACCATTCATAAATTCAACAGTCTAAGCAGCAATCTCTGAACTCTGAAGCATGCTGTGGTATTAATGCTTTCTCGGTAGATAAGTGCTCTATTTTAATGCACGTATTTTTTTGTCATCAAGTAGTAGCTTAGCTCCAGACAACGAATTAGTTACGTAACCTTACTGTAGACTTTTAGACTTACTTTTTTTACTTTCTAACCTCTCTTGATTTTGTAAATATTTCTTTGAATTTCTCCTAGCTTTTAAAGTGTAGTCAAAATAATGATAAGTTGAAATATACCAGATGGTCTAGATTCCTTATTAAGTAAACTTTCTGTGCATGTGTGTGACCTCTCAGATATGTTCTTGTTTATTTGTAAATTATACGCTGGCTTAAGCACCATGCTTGGAGGTCCTGGGTTAAGTCTAGTTTGGGAAGAGCTATTGCTCTTCCTAGCTTCAGGAATAAACTCTGGTTTGTGAATCTGGAATGTTGATATGCTTTTTGCCAAGTACTTGTGATAACTTTATAATCCTTAGATTTTTACAAAGCCATCATGCATTCACTGACATCAGCAAGAAAAATTATGCTCTCGCCATTAAGCTAATTCATTTTCCAAAAGCTCTAACAGTGTCTGTCACAGGTCTAGCCCTAAGAAATCTGGGCTTACAACCACAACTAGCCTAGCTGCTATACTTTTTAATCAAGCCCATATCAATATTAAATACAGACTGGGGAGTTGGGGCTCAGCTTGGCTCATGCTGTGCTCTGCCCTTTCCACTGTCCTCTCCTTTGCCCTCTGCTCAGGACTTCTCTTCAAAGCAATTTATGCTTATAATTGTTTTCTGCTCATGTGGGCCATGTCCTTCAATTGAAATTAACTAATAGTTAACAGGCAGCTTTATGCGTTGCAGTGGCAGGAATGCTGCCTTATGCTCCTGTCTGCTCTTTGATGTAATTGTCTAGAAGTACATTAATTTCCCTTAATCTTACCCCAGGAAATGTTTTCTTACACAATTGTTTAGAAATTACAGTTACTGCTACTCTGTTTATTCTTATTTGTCATATGACATCATTCACTTCTATGTTAATGCATATTTGTGGGGAATGATGCATCTGCGAAACTCTTCCTGGGAAGCCAAGCTTCTTGCCACACTGAATATCGCCTTTTTAAAGAAATGCTGCTTTTATATTTGGGAAGTATCTGTTAGATATTTCAACATGTATCACAGTGGCTGAGGCTTTTTTTCCAAGGGTTCGTATAGTAAAGGCCTTTTATTTTCAAATGTTGATAGCTTTCTTTGTCGTCAAACAGGATTGTGCTGGCAGTCCTTTCTAATGGAAGCTCTTGATTATAGAAGCAATGTTTCTTAATCCTTTTCTTTAAATTAAGGAAGATCTAATCTTGTTAGAAGAAAATCTCCAGGCTATCCTATGCAATGTTGACATAATGATTCCATTCATCACCAAATGCTAAGTGGACTGCTCTTGAGATGGCTGCTTCCCCTACTTCTTTTGGTTTTTTTTTTCTTGTGTGCATGTAAGGCAATGCCTGTTTTTGAGCTGGAGGTCTTTGACAGACCATTTACTGTATTATTTACAGGACAACAGTGGATGCTCCCCTACAGAGCTCAGTTTATACAGTTTTATTCCAGAAACAAATTGTATTCTGAAAGTATCCTTAATTCATTCTCTGTAGCAGCAAGGATTGTAGAAGGGGCTGTGGAATCTTGCAGTTTTCAGAGAATCTCTGTTTTCAATTCATTCTTCAGGAACATATTGTACTGTCCTGTTTAAAGTTTAAAAGTTCTGTTATGGGTCTCTATTCCATTTAGCAAATTATTTTGAAAGTATAAGACTGTTTTCTCTGACATTTGCATAAAATACTACTGAAGTCTTTGTGCATGGATTGCAAAACCTTCCTCTTTTTTCTTAGAATGGTACCTGGCCGTATTGTAATACGCAGGTGTTGTAGCTACTTGTTTTCTTTTATCATAATAAACCCAGGGTTCTCTTATCACTGTTGTTTCTGCCATGCACGGGAAAGAGAACAACAACCCAGCAGCTCATTTGGGGGAATCAGCAATTGAACAGTCTGACTAAATACAACACACTCTACTAGATAGCAAGGTCAATCTGAGCTGATATTATGAAAAAAAAAATTTTATTAGGTATTTCTCAAGAAGAGAAGCGCTCTAAAATTTTAAGTGACAGCAAGTGTTTTGTTGATGGTGGTGGACATACCATACCCAACCTTGGCTATATGACAAGCTGCTCTTACTTTTTTCTGTTCATCTCCTGAAAATATGCTTCTAAATGTATGTCTATCTGATTATTTGGAAAGTTGACCTGATTAAAATTTCTAATGCCATTTTAGATCAATTGTTCTATTGGAATATTATTGAAAATTTGCTTAGGTCATATATGCGGAGTAAACACAGCAGCCTGCAATTTTCTTGGAATAATTAGAATTGCACATTTTCCATACCTTTGTCTATTAGAGAGTTTTATCTATCAGAGGATGCCTGCCATTTCTTTGCTAAGTACAACCAGTCCTTGTTTTAGTAGCTCCATGGTACCTATGGTCTCCCCAGCAGGCCATGCATGTAACTGTTGGGACAACGATCTAATATGCACTTAACAAATCCATAAATATTGTATCACCTTTTTGAGAATGTGGCAATTAGCAGCTATTAAAGTGATACTGTGGGCTTTGCTGCTACATAACATCCTATTAAGACTTCCTATTACCTATTAATTTCTTCTTTTATCCTTATTTTCTTCCTTGACTGCTATGCTCCTTAGTTCATGCGTTAACCTCTCTTTCACAATAAGAATCATAGTATCATCTAAGATTCTTATTTTCTACCTTATCTAGAATTAGAATTCTCCTCAGTCACTCCATACCTTCAGTTTTCTGTTATTTGCTTCAAGAAATTAAAGCAAGGTTTAACACCCATTTTTCACAACCTCTTCTGACTTTGTCTTCTTTTCTCTCCACTTCATCTGCACCATTCTCAGGTGCTCTAGTACTTCAGCATGGTCTGACCTTACAGCTGGTCCTGCTTTGAGCAGGAGAGTGGACTTGATCACCTGAGGTCATTGCCAACCTGAATTCTTCTATGATCCTGTGATACTGATCTGCTTGCTTTCAAAGAAGCAATGCTTCGGAGGGTTGTTCTTTCGCTTGCATTCCTATGTGTCTGGAATTCTCTACTTGGTCCCAAGTAAGATATTTTAATAACTTTTCTTCTTCATATTTTATGTGAAAGAGTTCTTTTCCTCCTTGTGAGTGACTGCATTTATGCTTTAATAAGAAAATTTTGTTAACGGTAATTTAAAATAGCAACAATCATATAATATATTTTATATATTGATTATTAGTTTGAATATTAACTTTATCATACTCTGTGTTCAAAGTAGTTGTGACATGGAAATTACTTTTTAATCGTTGTTTAGTCTCTGTGAGATCAAATACATGTTTAATCTTGCGCAATATTACCTGCAGAACCTATTAGCTTATTCTCTTCTGTGTGCTGTGGCTCTTTCTAGTCTCCATGATTAACAGAAATATGAGCACTTTAAGCCTGTAATATTTAAGTGCATTTATCATAAGGAACATATTTCATAAGAAAGTTTATGAAAGTACAAGAATTAAATGTTTGAATTCCATTTTTTAATATCTTTAAGTGGTCACTGGAAGAGAATAGAAGCTACTGGCTCTTCTAGACCTTTGTAATTCTGGATTTCTGTTATAAGGAGATTCTAGTTCTCTGCTTTCATCCTTAGCCTTATGATGATTTAGTTAAATGCATAACAGGCAGAATTAAAGATCTTAATTAAGAACTTGATATAACTTTTACCTGTACATCTGTGACTAACCAAAACATGTAAAATTAGATTTACCTGTGAGTGTTTTAGATTAGACCATTTAATCAGAGATGTAATCAAATGCACTTAGGACATACAACATGGACACGCTTAAAGCACTATTAGTATTACTTTTTAGGAATGTGATAAGGTCAGCTCTCAAATGTTCTTATTTCAAAAGAAGCAGCAAATATCTTTTTTAGTCGAATTTCACAGACCACTTTCAGTGATCTCATTTCTCCACTAGGACTGGGGAAAAGCCCAGAAAATTCACTCATCTGTAAAAAACATTTTTAAATCCTTTTTTAAAATCTTGATTAAAAACCCTACAGCAATTTTTGGAATTATACCCTCTGCTTTCCTTTCTTAATGTGTGTGAAAAACACATACTGTGGTTTTTACCTGAAGAAATTTTTCAAAGGGGTAGCTGACAATGTTGTCCGGTTTTAATAATTATGGTGACCTTTGTAGAAAAATTAGATATGTCTTTATTAACACACAGTCAAGTAGGGCTGTTCCTTAATCAGAATCTTTACAGAAAAAAAAGATCGTACCTTACTGTCTTTCTAATGTGTAGGTAGGGCAACTGGAAATGGTAATTTTTCCTTATGGAATAGTTTTCTTTCAAAACTTTACTCTAGCACCTGGGTAGGCTACCTCATGCTACTGCCCAATTTCTGCCTTGTCATCTCCCCCATCCTGGCTATAAGATGCGCATTTTATCTAACTCACATAGTGGTTATTTGATATTGCTGGAAGTTAGACCTCTGCTTTTTGTTACAGTGAAGTTTCTAGTCTGTAATAAAATGACTTCAAAGACTTCTGTTTAAATGCATGAGCATGCTTGAGAGTTTTCATAGTTCATATACATGCTCGGCACTATATAGATTAGCCTAACAGACTCTTAACTCATTTATATTGTGAGACTGTTCATAGTAATTAAAATTATTGTTCTGTGGTTCTGAGTGTGTGAATATCTCAATTAGTACTTCCAGACTTTTTTTTTTTTTTTAAAAGGAAGAGACAGGCATATGTCAAAATAAGGCATCTGGGTGAATGGGACATCTACATACAGAAATTTAATCTGTTAGTTGAGTAAGGAAAAGCATTTTAGTTTTAGATGGTGCTACTTTACAATGACTGAGTTAACTTTTCCTGTTAAAAGACCTTATGTTCTACATGCATTACCTATTGGTTCTCTGAATATGTGGCAAACCCACTCGATACCTGTAATGCAGGGTGTCAAGCTAATAGTCCTTTTTGACTTAGTTCTAATATTCTTAAGAACAAGGGTAATAAAAATGTTGATCTGTGGACCAATACTTTAATCTTCTATAATTAGCTTTGTAATGTAGTGCAACTTAAAACATGATCCCAGGCCCACTGTAATAAACATTACTAATCTTATTGACGTCATTGAATCATTGATCTCCAACGGACTGGTTTCTCTAGTTTTATAAAACCACTGCAACTATCTGAGGACCATGCTTTGGAATAGACGTCAGATGGCAGTATTTCATAGCATAAAAGAAGATAGCTCTTAGTACACAGACTGCATTCTTTTAAAAAAATGATTGGACTTATATGGATTTGCTAGTGGTTTTTAATAAATAGGAAAGAATAATAGACTTGGGAGGCAGTCCTGAGTGGCAAAGGAGTCCAGGAAGGCTGGGCAGTTTTCAAGAACAAAATCTTAATGGTGCCGGAGGAGTCTGTCCCCATGTGCCAAAAGATGAGCCAACAGGGAAGAAGACCAGCCTGGCTGAACAGAGAGCTTTGGCTGGAACTCAGGAAAAAAGGACAGTTTATGACCTTTGGAAGAAGGGACAGGCAACTCAGGAGGACTGCAAGGATGTTGTGAGGTTATGCCGGAAGAAAATTAGAAAGGCCAAAGCCCATCTAGAACTTAATCTTATTACTGCCATAAAAGACAATAAAAATTGTTTCTCTAAATACATTAGCGACAAGAGGAGGGCTAAGGAGAATCTCTATCCTTTACTGGATGTGGGGGGAAACACAGTGACAAAGAATGAGGAAATGGCTGAGGTACTTACTGCCTTCTTTGCCTCAGCCGTTAACAGTAAGACCAGTTGTTCTCAGGGCATTCAACCTCTGAGCTGGAAGACAGGGATGGGGAGCAGAATGAAGCCCCCATAATCCAAGGGGAAATGGTTAGCGACCTGCTGCACCACTTAGTCACACAGAAGTCAATGGGACCAGACAGGATCCACCCAAGGGTACTGAGGGCATTGGCAGAACTGCTCACCGAGCCACTTTCTATCCTTTATCAGCAGTCCTGGCTAAGCAGGGAGGTCCCAGTTGCTGGAGGTTAGCAAACATGACTGCCATCTACAAGAAGGGCTGGGAGGAGGATCTGGGGAACTACAGGCCTGTCAGCCTGACCTCGGTGCTGGGGAAGCTCATGGAGCAGATCATCTTGGGTGCCATCACATGGCATACCCAGGGCAACCAGATGATCAGGCCCAGGCAGCACGAGTTTAGGAAAGGCATGTCCTCCTTGACTAACCTGATGTCCCTCTATGACAAGATGACCCGTTAGTGCATGAGGGAAAGTCTCTGGATGTTGTCTACCTAGACTTTAGTAAAGTCTTTGACATTTTCTGACAGCATTCTTCTGGAGAAAGCAGCTGTTCATGTCTTGGATGGGCATACTCTTTGCTGGGTAAAAAACTGGCTGAACGGCTGAGCCCAGAGAGTTGTCATGAATGGAGCTAAATCCCATTGGTGGCCGGTCACGAGCGGGGTTCCCCAGGGCTCAGTGTTGGGGCCAGTCTTGTTTAGTATCCTTAACAGTAATGGTGACAAGGGGACTGAGTGCACCCGCAGTATGTTTGCAGACAACATCAAGTTGGGTGGGAATGTCGATCTGCTTGAGGGTAGGAAGGTAGAAAGGCTCTGCAGAGGGACCTGGACAGGCTGGAATGATGGTCCGAGGCCAACTGTATGAGGTTTAACCAGGCCAAGTGCTGGGTCCTGCACTTGAGTCACAACAACCCCACCCAACGCTGCAGGCTTGGGGAAGAGTGGCTTGAAAGCTGCCCGGCAGAGGAGGACCTGGGAGTGCTGGTCGAGAGCTGGCTGAACATGAGCCAGCAGTGTGCTCAGGTGGCGAAGAAGGCCAACAGCATCCTGGCTTCTATCAGGAACAGTGTGGCCAGCAGGAGTAGGGAAGTGATCCTGCACCTGTACTCAGCACCGGTGAGGCTACACCTCAAATACTGTGTTCAGTTTTGGGCATGTGCTGTTAGTGTGCACATCGCTGGCTCATGTCCAGCTTTTCATCCACCAGCACTACCAAGTCCTTCTCCTCAGGGCTGCTTTCAATCAGTTGCCCGACCTCGGTGCAGGATGTTGTACTTGGCCTTGTTGAGCCTCCTGAGGTTTATGTGGGCCCACTTCTTGAGTTTTTCCAGGTTCCTCTGTATGGCAGCCCATCTCTCAGGCATGTCAACTGCATCACTCAGCTTGGTGTCGTCTGAAAATTTGCTGAGGGTGCACTCGATCCCACTGCCTGTTTCACTGGTGGAGATATTAAACAGTACTGGTGCCAGTGTGGACCAGTATGTTTGTTCATCATAGATATAAAATAGTTTTAAGTATTATGCCTTTATTTTGTCTGCTTGGGGAGAACCAGTGCTGTGTGCGGTATTATTCCAATGGAGAAGGAGTTGAAGCAGTTATTATGTTAGTTCCATGTTAATTATGATTTAATCCAATTCTTTTTCTGTCTATGGATTAAGACCTCATTTCCAGTTTAAATTTTGTTCTTAATAAAACATAGTTTAAAATTTTAGTTTGTAGTTTTAGTACTATCTGGGTTTTATTGTATATTTGGACAATGTTAGTTTTTACATAGTGATTAACCCTTCTATAAAATTTTAGAATAATACAGAAAAACATAATGCACAGTGATTTGTGCATTCTGTGGTACTGTTCTACATTGAGTTAAATGTATAAATATATTGTTATCAAATTTCACATATGACGCAGTACAGTTAAACTTGTCTACATAATGGGGCTGACACCTGATAGCAAGGTCATTCTTAATGTAAGTTGACCTTTCAGTTGCTGTTCTGCTCTGCTTCTGTCAGCACCATGATGTTCTCTTTATAATCCTTATCAGGAATTGTGGCTTCGGCAACATACAAAGGTGATTCCTCTCCATTGTTATGGAAGGCTGCTTTTGCAGGATTTTTGATTTTGCCATAAGACAGAAAGCCATATTTGCCTTTCATACCACGCCATGTAATTGTGGCCAAACACCCTTCACCCCACTGAAAGCCTGGAATCTGTGTGGGCTTCAAAAGGAAATCCTTATTCACAAAGGAAAGCTGGATTCTAACACACAGTAAAAGAGGAAAAATATATTGCACCAATGAAAATTATATATAACCAATGTTCTGACATTGAAAAGAAATCTCTCACACAACAGTGATGGTTTGTTGCTGTAGGATGAACAGGAAGTATGGTTATAAATGAAATGATTGTTGTTGCTTTAAAAATGAATGTACCAAGCTTAAGCAAATATTAGCCTACAACCAGTTATTACAGGTCTTTGTCCACTGTCAGTGAGTTCTGAAGAAAAATGGACATGTTTATAAAAACTTTGTCTTTCAGAATAGCTGAAGGGAGTTATTTTAATTAAAAATGAAAAAGTAAATTTCAAGGTAGATTGAGAAAAGTTTTGTTGGATCAGAAAACTGCACCAATATCTTTTTTGCATACTGCTATGAAAAAAGATATTCTAAAAATGAAATCTAATAGCAGTATGTATTCAACAAATAAATGCAAGTACATTTTTGCCTTTTAATATTTTGGAAGTTCCCTTTTGATTTCTGTTGATAGTTTATTTCCCCACCAGCTGTGAATACAAAAAGGGCACTTCTTTAGTTCGAGTAGTGGTCATGATGTGATGATATACTGAATTAAGAACATCTCATTAAACAGATGCCAGTAGCTGTCATAGTCTGATTTCAGTTTGTGTGCACATCTGAAATGTTTGGTTTGTTCTTCTGGAAAATATAACTTAACAAGTATTAGCCTTTCCTAAATGCATTTGAAAACTGTTTGTGATAAACTGACTTGGAGGTTACAGGGGGTGGAAGAAGGCAGAACATAAACCCTTTTACGTTATTTAATTGTAGCCTTTGCTAGTTAGCCTAAGAGGTAAAAGTTTGTAATCTTGATTTGTAAATAGGGACTACAAAGATAAATACTTTATATCCTGGAAAAAGTAGGAAAGGTTGTTCAGCAGTCCCCTTTCCTTTCAGCATCTCTGAAGGTTCAGGAACAAGCAAACGGAAAGAATAATCAAACAAAATGAGAACACATCTGATGTTTAAGCCCTCCTCCAGCACTTTTTATGTACATAACCAGAAGTCACTCAAGCAGCTGCAGCACATTAGTTCCAATAGTTTAACAGGCAGCTTTACAGCTCCGACAATGGCTGTGCTAAAGCAGTTTCTTCCTCCCATGCTCACTTGCTATGATAGCTAATAAGTGATCTTTGGCAGTGGGGCTGTGAAAGGAGTGGTAATGTTTAATAGGTTTCTGTGGAGGAGTTAACTTGCTTTTTTTTGTAGATCATTATCTATAGAGAAACGCTGAGGGCAGGTGACACCATGTTGAAAACAGAATAGGCTGAACTGGAGTTGGAGCTCTGCACAGTTCTTGGGAACTGATTTAGAGGAAATATTTTAAGCAGTTAAGCCAATATTTGATTTTACTGGACCTTAATAACAACCTTACTTGGGAAACATGGCTCAGCAGACCAGTCCAGGCACTTTGGCTGTTCCTGAAGTGGATAATACACATTGTCAAAATCCATGCTTAAATGAAGATCTTGTGAAGACTCTGAGGGAAAACCTGTTGCAACACGAAAAGTCCAGGACATCTAGGAAATCTTCATCTGCTTCTCCCCGTCTGTCTCCAGTTATTTCTCCTCGAAACTCTCCAAGGCTTTTGCGCAGGATGCTTTTAAATAGCAACATACCAAAACAACGGCGTTTCACTGTGGCACATACCTGGTAAGCAGTGAGGGGGTTGTAATGAAATGTCAGGGTAACTTTTTTTTTTTAGAGCACTTATCTCCTTGTTGTCAGTGCTTATATT
Source organism: Phalacrocorax aristotelis (assembly GCF_949628215.1). Classification (NCBI taxonomy): domain Eukaryota; kingdom Metazoa; phylum Chordata; class Aves; order Suliformes; family Phalacrocoracidae; genus Phalacrocorax; species Phalacrocorax aristotelis. The sequence goes on from NC_134311.1 coordinate 60,920,531, forward strand.
TTTTTGTTTGGTCTCTGCATGAATCTCTCTGGTTAAAAGAGAGAGTTCTAATTAATGACTCAAGTTAATTTCAGACCTGATGTTTAAAATACTAATTTATATAAAGGAAGAAAACATGTTTGCCTTCATGAAAGCCATTTTATTGCCTCTGATTTCTTAGGTAATAATTCCTTTCTTCCCCTCCCCCAGAAATAAGAACTGGAGTCTTAAGAAGGAAAAGTACTTATTTCACTCTGGGCTGTTCAGGCCAGAGTGAGTAGACAATTTTTTTCTTTAATGTCCCTTTCAAATATCTTTTGTTTACTTATTTATTTATTGGCAATTTATGACCCCTCCACCCCTAAGCAGAATAACGTAAGTTTGTTTATCTTTTAACAGCACTCAAATTCAAAAGGGCGTGATAGAGAAGAATGGTGGGAATAGATACTATATATTAAACGGTGATTTTTATTACAGCAGTTGCTAGAAAAAACAGAAGATGGAAAGGGAACCCCTTGTTAAATGATTCACTATTACTACTTTTTTGTAACTCAATCATTTCTTAGACGTGTTTGTGATCAAATCTGTAAAAGACATTAATTTTGTTGCATCCATCTTCTGTAAAACAGCAGCACAATTTCATTACTTAATATATTCCTTTTTTTAAAATCTTACTTACAAGATTATTGTAACTTAGTAATACATTCCTATTTCCTTTGACGGTCCTGAGATCTTGATGTGTTCTGGGCTTTTTTGTGAGATTCTCCCCCCGCCCCAACCTGCCCCATTATTTTTCAAACAAAAATGTAATACAAAGAAAGGAAGGCAGTGAAACATGTCCAAAGAAAGTAAGTCATGCATTGTAAGCAACAAATGGATATGCTATTCAAGTTTATCTTTGTCAGAAATTAGATTTACACCTTAGCTATGCAAGTGGTATGTGCATTGCACATTGTATATATGTGTGCCTAAACTTCCACTATGTATATATTTGTGTAACTAAAATACTCTTTTGATAAAATAATATTTTTACCCCAAAAGGATAAGGAAAACCAAGTATGCCTTTATTGTTAAGGATTATTTGTTTTGAAACCAGTGTACCTGGTCAGAAATTGCATATGTAAATGAGGAAAATGAATGAAATTAGGATATTTCATGTTCTTTTAACAGTTATGCATAAATCCCAACAACATTAAGGATCTTTAACTGCTGGTCTGCATTAAACAATTTATAAAACAGTCTACACATAAGAACATGCAGTATAAAAAAAATAATTCAGGGAGAGTTATTTTACATTATAAGATGAAAATAAATAAGAATTTGTGAAAGTTTACAGAGGGAAATTATGTGTGATGATAATGTCTTATGTGTTATGACAGTTATTGTAGACAGTGTAAGAAGGCAGTGAAGGGAGGGTTATTAAAAGGGACAGATATGAAGCAAACGAACAGGTTTGGGCAACATGAAAGGGCAAAGGCTGGCATAGTATCGAAAAGTGGAAATTTGTTTAAACATGCTTCCTCTAGTGAGCTTCAGAAAATTTTGAGTTTGGGTAGAGTGCCTTTTTCAGCATGACATGGAGTGTAGGAAATTCTTGGGTTTTTGTCAAATATGTGAAATATTAGGTTTGCAAAATACTGTTGTTGAACAACTCATAGTTATTTCTAAATTATTTGTAAGGCAGGCTCATCTTAGCAGCACATTTTTTGCAGCAAGTACGGAAGTAGAGTCAAGCAGAGAGTTGCAATAAATTACCTGAGAACCTGCAAAGAACAGTATTTCAGAAGTGAAAATGGAGGAGAAAAAACCCACTAATCTTAAGTAATAACGTATGTGATCAGATCAGGTATATGAAGAGAAGCAGAAGCACTACTGTATGCTTACAGAACTTATTGGTTACCAAATCCCATCAAGTCAGTAGTTACTGATACATCTTCACTTGGTTATCTATTTAGAAAACTGAAATACTGTGCGACAGCCATGTGGTTTCTAGATGCTTGGGCTATATAGGCAGTAAAGTCATTTTAATTCCATATGCATATAATCCATTCTAGGCAGCTCATATAAGAAAAGTGCTTTTGAAAAGGGAGCAGTTGTAAGCTTACTCCAAAATGTTGTACTATGGAGGATCCATTCTGGTTTTAGTGCATATAGTTTGTTCCACCATAGTTATGACCTTCTCTGTAAGTGCTCTAATTGTCTCGTATTTCTAATTTAGTCTCTTTTGTACTTTAAGAATAGTTATTGAATTCCTGTATACATCTTTCTTGTTCAGTCACAGGCATTAAAAATTTTTAATTTTAGCCATAATAAGGTGGAAAGACATTCTGACTTTGCAAAATACCCTAGTTTTATAAATTTAGTATTTCCTTATGTTTTTCTTATGATTAGAAGTTTATGTATATAGGTGGCATCAGAACTAAATGTATAACACTCGAGATACTGCTGTGTGTTGCAGTGATGCCAAATACAGCCACCACAGATCCCATACACCAGAAAAACTCAGACTGTACCTAACTCCCTGATTTCCAGGCTCCGAAATGGCATTCAGATAGAGTCAAGAAGCAGGTGGCAGACTGATTAATTGTTCTGGCAACTGGTTCTTCCCCTTTCATAAGGCCCATAGCTCTCCCCCTGTAATGGTCTGTAGAACTGTAGACACCAAAATACTTTTTCTGTATCATGTGACTATTATCCTTTCACATGAACAATTGAGTTATCATTTTCAGTCATATGACAGGAATATTAAGTCTTGTAGGGGCAGCATAAATGGCCTGTTTGTGAATTGTCAAAATGCCTTAACTATTTTTGTTATGTGATGGGTATACAATCAAGTTCACATACATCTCCATTTACACAGTGGGAGAATGGTATAGTATGTAAAAGGCAAGTTAACTACCTGTGATTAAAAAAATGTGATGTAGTAGAGTATTAAGATCCTTTAAGACACTCTACAGAGAGTGTTACAGCTAGCCTTGCCTATAGCTGTGAAATTAAAACTACTTAAGACATCTTGAATTTTAGCCTGGATCACTCTCAGTTTATAGACAATGTCAGTCAACAGCCTATAAGAAATAACCATTGCAACTGAAAAGACACAATTGTTTCAAAGCTTTGTGGCTAGGAATTCAAATATACTCTAGCCAAAACCAATTCAAGTTCCTCAGAAATATGAATTGTATGTCTTACTATAAAAGTAACCATAAGGCTTTAATATCCGGTCACTATAAAGACACAGCAGCACGTATTACAACTGGACACAGGCAAGATAAATCAGGTCCTCTGGTACGTGCTTGACAAATTCAGTTTCTGGATTGTCTTGGTTGGCCCTTCATATGCCTTTTCTAAACTGCCTATTACCCCAGTGCAGTTTGGCAGGGGAGGTCATTAGGGTGGGATTTGTGAGAAGAGACAGCCTTCAGTGAACGGAAGGAGGTGGTCAGTTCCCCAGCTGTGTGAACAGCCAGTGTGTCTGAGACATGACCGCAGGTCTGTGGAAGGATGTTTAGATACTTTAAATCATACAGCTTTAGTAATTCATGTGGGAAGTAAGCTTTCCTTTATTTTCCGTGAAAAGTTATTTTCTGTAGGAAAGGGAGGATAAGCAAGAAGCATAAATATTTGTAGCAGGATGTTAAGGTCAGTGCAACATAGCAACTAAATTGTAGCTATTTAACTGGAAATATGAAGTCATGGCATGCATGTGCCTGATTTCCATGGCCTTTATTGTTTGCTGCTTTAATACTTCTCAGTGAACACAAAATGTAAAAACAGTCATTTTTTCTCTGTTGTATAAAAATTTGGACAGAATATCTGCTGCCTTTGTGATTTCTTTGTCTGTATTCACATACACCAAGTAGTGATATATGACATTTTTTTAATTATATAAAGTGTGTTTGTGATCCATGGGTCTGTTGTCAGTTTACCCCTTTGATACCTATCCCCTCTCCAGCTCTTCTGGGATTTACTTAGTACTTTCTGATGTTCAGGGTGTTTATGTTTTTGCTCTTTAGACTTTTCTTTTTTTTTAAATCCACCCCAAACCTAATGATTTGATATGATTACCGACTATAAGAATACAAGTCTGTGCTCAGTTACATAAAATACTTTCATCTGAATTCAGCTGGCCTTTGTCCCCACCCATAGTAAATAGTTTTACGCTGACTTTGGTATTCAGATACGAAAACGATAGATAACTTAGAAATAGTTTAGATAGATATGGGTAAGGTGTGCCATTTTAAGTTTCAGGAATGTAACTGACATAAGGGTACTGATAAACTCAGGTCTTTGTTTACTTTTGTTGCACCATATCTTTTCATGGACTTTTAGCAGTGATTGCAAAAAACAATACAACCACAATTGTAAGCTATAGGCAGATTGCAGGAGAACAATGTATTTAACCTGAAGTGGTTCTAAACTGCCTGGTTCAGTGTATTTATGCTGGAACTACTAACCTATACTAAAACTACACAGAACTGAAACTATAGACTTTTTCTCACTACAGTTTTCTTCCCATTTTCAAGTTATATTTTCTTTAAAGGTTTTTAATGCCTGTCTATGTTTTCCTCTCTTTCACTACTCAGCGCTTTTCAGTGAATTAAAGTAATTACAATTTGGTGTATGAAAAGCACTTCAAAAGGAAGCTCCACCAAAGCAGAGTAGGATAGCTATGCTAAGAACACTAGAGGACAGGATTTGTAGTCTCTATACTCTATGTATGTATCCTAACAGCTAAAATATTCTAGAGAGTCATGCAGAGTAGTTCAAACTTCTGTGGAAAAAAATTTAGTGTTGTGGAAGAATATTATAGAATCATAGAATGATAGAATCATCATTCTCCTCAATCCGGTCAGTGGCAAGGAAGAATACTGAAACAAACAGGAGAACTCACCTGATTAACACGTGGCTCAGAGGCTGGCGACATCAGTGGAATTTTGTTATTTTTTGATCATGGGGAGATTTACTTGGCACCGGGCCTGCTGGCGGCAGATGGAGTTCACCTGTCTCAAAGGGGGAAAAAGATTCTCACTCGTGAGTTGGTGGGCTTTGAACTAGGTTTGACGGGGGAAGAGAGTATAGCCAGGCTCACTAGAAAGGTGCCTAGGAGTGGTGTGCCAAGGTCAGGGGTGAAAGCAGTAGCCCAGCTCAAGTGCACCTACACCAATGCATGCAGCACGGGCAACAAACAGGAGAGGCTGGAAGCCACTGGGCAGCAGGATAGCTAGGACACAGGGTTTTAGTCAAAGTAAGAACAGGCATATTACTGAGCACTCTCTTCCACTGGTTTTCAGACTTTTTAGAATGGGTTACTTTACTCCTTTTCTGGAATAGTATGTGATCTTCCTCACATATAATGTAAATATATTAATAATAAATGCATAAATAATTCCCAGGAAATAATTTAATTCACAGTATTGTCATAGAGACATACTACAAAAGTGTAAGATAACCCAATCCACTCTTTTTTTGAAATGCTGTTATGTAAAGAGGGGCATGCTTTTTTGGATGCTTATATACGAATAGGCAACACGCTTGCAAAGGCAGTAGGTGTATTTGGTGGGATCTGTGCACACATATGAACGGGTTAGTGGAGCAGAGGCAAGGAATGAGCTAGGGGAACATGATGCTGTCTTGTATGTACTGAGTGGCTTGCAGTAAGATGAGGGTGCTGCACAATGGTGTTAACTACTGACAAGTTAATTTACCAGAGAAATAATACTGTTTCTCCACAGCTCAAACCTGAGGAGAGACAGATGAGGACAAAATTCACCTCCCCCTAATAAAATAAGACACAAAAATACATTCTCCCAAATGAAAGTCATGTTAGAGCAGAAATGAAAATGGCATTTTCATTGAGCCTTTCTGTCTTGTGGATGACCTCCTTTTCTTGTAGATTTGATATTTCTTCATAAGTTTTAGTAACTGAAGTGCTTTGGCTAGGCCATGCTATTGTCTGATCTATTGTCTTTAATGGTGTGTTCTGTGTTGGACAGAGTTTTGGAGAAATTAAAAATAATTTAGCAGAAGTGGAATTGAGTTGCGATAGTTCTGCTTCTTTTTAGTAGTTACCTCAAAAGCAAAGAGCTGCTTTGCAAGAGTGCTTTTGCATCCACAAATTTTTATTATATCTTGCTATAATTGTATTGCAAGTTATGTGTTACTGCAAAGGTTTTAACTATTGTACTCTTCCAGCATGATAAGTTCTCTGATTTCCTTTTCCTTTTTTTTATTTCTTAAGAGTTTGCAAAACTTTCCAGTAGTTTTTGTAGGATGTTTTTATTAGCTTACTGTGTAACATCTTGGGAAGCCTGTTCAGCTGAAGCAGTCTTCCACGTTGTTTCATGTTGGATCACTGCATTCTGCAAAATTGCTGTCTTCACTTCCACTTTGCATGTATGTATCACAATTTTATTTGCAGTTTGCTAAAACAGGTTATTTGTTCTTGCCCCAGCCTGTGCAATCCTGTCTAATAGTCCTGCAGTTTGACACAATTTCAGTGTTTCATGCAAGCTGAAATTGCTATTGCATGGTACCCTTTTCCTCTGTTTTGAATTTCAAGACTCCACTCTACCTTGGCCTTAAATTGAAGATTTTGTAGGTATTGTGCAGTTTCTTATACATAAACTCAAAGTTTCAAATGTGTTATCAAAGCTTCAGGAGTTTCTTGTACTTTTTGGTTTCTCATAGTAATTCATATCTCTTAATAGATATATTTCTTATGGGAACAGATACCAAAACTTCTTTAACACAGTCCAGCAACTAGCTAACTTTTCCTTCCATATGTTCTTGAAGAGCTTCATCTTTTGGGGAATTTGTAGGTAATACTAATTTCTTTTCTCTTGTGACTTTCCTTCTGTGTCTCATGAACTTCTTGTGGTTTTATACTTCTGTTTCTTCTAGTACCAAGTACAATTTTTTCACTGGTGGACCAGGAGAACACTGAGCTCAAAACTTGCAAGAGTTCATTCCAAAAATAGATAAGTTAACATTTAAGTGAGAAAGAAGAGTAGAAGAGGGGTCTCAGCATCTCTGCCTGTCAAGCTACCAGTCCCATAAGGAGCAACTATTGACTGGAACCAACAAATTTTACTATGTCAAAGGGCAGAGTACTGACAGAATTCTGATTTATACAGAAGTGCAGTGAAGCCTTTGCTGGCAGAAGGCTTATTTCTGTTCTGATCTAGGGAAAATGGCCAGTCTTAGAACTGGTCTCTAGCTGGGGCAAGTTACTGGTGCTTAGACTGCATTTTCAGTAGTGTGGGCGCTGTCGTGGTGGGATGCACTGCCACACCTGTCCTTTCACTCATGCCCAGCTAATGTTTGATATTGGTCACTAGACAGTGTTGGTAATATTGGCATCTCCACCTATCTGTTATAATAGGAATATTTAACAAGTGCTGATAAGTTTAGTACACCAAAGAACAGAGAAGAGATCTGATCACTCAGAAAAGTACAATCTAAGAGGAAAACAGGTTACAATTAACACATTACGACATGACCACAAGTATTTCTTTATATAACAATAAACGAAACACAGCATGTCCTTCTTGCCTTACATTTCATGCTGTGCACGTACAAAATTTTACTTTTTTGTGCTGTTAATTCTGTACCTGTTCTTCTTTAAAGAATTGAATGCAGAGGTTTAGTAAAAGTAAGCTGGTGAAAATAATGGATAGAAGATCCTAAATGTTTACTGACAGGGGAATATACAACTACCAGAAGAGAAGTGCTGTGCTAAATGAAGTGTTAGCCATGCAGTGTCGTGCCATGTCTGATGAAAGAGAAAGAAGATGAGTGCTTGCTGAATTTTGAGGGTTTAGAAAATGGAATGTCAACCCACTATAAATTTACTAAATGTACTAATCTACACAGTATAAAGCAATAGAGGTTTTATAAAAAACAATCTGACAGCAAATAAGTTTTATTCAGAATAGATTTTATAAGTTGTGTGATTTTTTTTCCAACTTTATTTGAACAATATATATTTCTATATGTATATATATCTCTATATATTTCTATAAAGGAGAAGTAGGTATTTCTGATGTGCCTTTCAATACTATAACATTTTCCAGTGATATAAATAAATGTTTTATTTGATCATTAACATAAATATAATTTTGTCATATAGAGAACATATGCAATGATAGGTAACTTATGTTGTTTTCTCTTGGGGATGGGAAGGTTCACTGAAAGATGAATCAGAAAAGTTAGCTATTTTATTTCCAGTCTTGCTGTGCAGCTGTAAGAACCTTTAAAATCTGCTGTACTTTCATAAGCAGAGTCATAAGCAATAAAATCTAAGTTACTTAAAAATATAATCTACCTCTTTGACCTATTAATTATTATGCACATTCACATGACATAGACTGCATTCTCCAAAGGTGTTAATTACAATCATAGCATGTAGCACGTTACATGATCAAAAAGAAAAATAAAGACTTGTGTAAATACATGCTGTCATGGGAAATAGATTAGACCACATAATTAAATGTGGAAATCCAGCAAGATCACAAAAAGTATTTATTAAAAGGTCTAAGAACTGGCTGTACAATGAGCTTTATTGCCCCCATAAAAAGAAATATTTGAAGCTCAAAATGACAGTGTGTCTTCAAGTATGTAACACTCATTTCCAAGGTTTGCAATGTATGTGACAGAGAACTAAGTTAGATAGTCCAACTACAAAATTATTATTTAAGAACAGTTGTTCATTTAAATATTTCTTACTTACTGTGATAGTCACAGACTGGAGACTTCTGTGTGTTTCTCTTGTGGAAGCACTATATTTGTCTGCAGTGACTGTATGAGGTGTTTGTATCAGAGGAGTTGTTGCTGGTGTAATCACACAACAGTTGTGATAGAAGCAGCTGTGAGAATACCAAGCTTTTGGTCTTTCATCAACAAAAGCTTGCCAGGAGAAACAATATTAAAACACATGTTGTGGGGCAGGGGGAAATGTGTTATGAGAAAAATTAAATTCCATCATATGATTATTGTTTAACACTTTAAAAAGTAACACTAAGGCTGAAGCATGCTGAGTTCAAGATTAGACTCAGTCTTTTGGTGTGTAAAAACATTTCTCAACAGGAAAATAGGATTTTTAGGCATGAACTTCAGGATAGGGGTTGTGAGGAATTTTCTGATAAAATATTGGAAAATACTGACTTACTGTGTCTGAAATATTTAATTTGAAATACTTCAGAATTTCCCACCTCCATCCCTAAGTAATTGCTAAGAGCAAGGAATCCCTTGTTTCGCCTCACTTGGAGGCTACCCAGGAGGGAGCTATGAGATACTAATCACAGTATCATGTATTCTGTTCAGATAGGTGGCAATGAATAATAAATACATTCTATTATACATGTATTAGTATTATATTATAATGTATTATATATGATATATGGATATCATGATCCAATAGCAGGTTCTGTCATTTTTGCTCTTCTAAATATATACTACTTTTCCTTTAAGCTGCCTCTCTTCTTTTAGCAAATTCACAGTATACCTAGGGACTACATCCGCAAACTATTCTCTGTCTTCTCCTTTTAGATTATAATTTTTTTTTTCTGATCTGTTTTGTGGGTTTTTCCTTCAATCTGGAAGCCTGCCTTTTTTAAACATCTCAGTGTGATCTTGATAGACCTTAATGAAATGCTCCTTGAAATACTACGATACACACTGCTGTCTCTTCGTAGTGGTGGTCTGCTACCCATTATTCCACCTAGGAAAGCCAGTGGCTTATCAACCATTCTCCCAGAACCTCCATATCCTATATTTGATCATGTGGAAGTTCTTCTGTAAGAAAAAGTATATTTTGCTGGTAATAATATTTTATGTTTACCAGATTTTGTTGGGACAATGGTCTATTTTTTTCTATGACCTATGCAGGAATCTCTTAACCTGGCTTGTAAACTGACAGCCACTAAAAGAATGTGCTTCCCAGGAATACAATTTGTCAGTGTTCCTATCCAGTAATTGAAAAAAATTGAAAACTTGTCTTCACAATTATAAAATCTTTCTTCAGAATCTTTGTCAAGATTGTTTTTGGATGAGCTGTTCCAAGTCCCTTTTCTCTCCTTGGTACAAATAACCTGCCATCTCATGTAACAGTTGTGGGCTTTTTAAATTATAAGGCTTCTTGGAGAATGATTTAATCTCTGCTCCCTTCAGAGGGTATATTAGAATGTAGAACTTGTTCTCAGTGCTGATGAATATAAAGGACATGCCTTAAAAACCTTTGGGAATGTATCAATAAAAGTAAAAAAAAATTTATCACTACCTTTGCAAACTGTGAAACAAAAGTAGTTTAAGCTTAATGTCCAATGAAGTGGTAAGAAATGGGATTCATTACTAAGAATTTTTAATTTGTAAATTAAACTAGACTCCATATAGACGGCGTTGAAAAGGGTTTTCACAACCCCTTTTGTCCCTGGAGCACATGCTGCAAATGCCATTGATAGGCTGAGCAGGAGTAGCTCGTTTTCTGATGTGAAACTTATTTCACATAATGGGGGAAATAAAAACAAAGTCTCAGCTGAGACCAAGGAGGAAAGCCTCTGTCTTTCATTCTCCATATATCCTCAGAGCTATCTAGTTCTGCAGACTACATGCTGTATTTAATTACAAAGTTGCTCTATACATAACTTACACAATAAAAAATGCTTTGTGTCTTGTGGCTGTGCTACAAGCCGCTATTGGCGTGTCCAAAGTGCAAAGATCATCAGCAATCAAAAATGAATAAAAGGAATTTATTAATTATTAAAAAAAATATGAAAATGTAATCAATTACTTCAATGCACACAAGAAACATCATTGTTAAAATACATAGAGAAGGTGAGGGGAGGGAAAAACATGAAGTGACCTTGGTCTCTAAAAGGTGTTTGGTAATATTTTTTGCATATAAGCTTGTGCTATGAGCTGGAATTGTTCAATAGTTGCTGTTTCCATCCACACACTTTTGGTAGCAGGTTGTGCTTTAGTTGTCTTAGAGGGAGTTATACAGAAGACAAAAAAGAATTACTTTGAAATGGAAATCCCATAATACTATAAAGGCAATTATCTCTTTACTAAAAAATAGGGTGGCATATGGTAGCTTATGTAAGAACTTATGCTTAGAAAACTTGACTGCAAAGTTCATGAAGCCCAAGTAAGAAATGACTAGCGCTCTTACAGACTTTAGTGGATATAAGGTGAAATAAAAATACTTCAATAGAAGGATGATATGGTCACCAATGGATAATTTACTTTTTTTTTTTAATACAGTCTTTGTTTGTAAAACAAAGTAATTATATAAAATGTAACTTAATTATTTTTTAAGGATGGTTAGGCCTTAGACTAGACTTACCTCATTATATAGAGTCTGCAAAGGTAACTAATATTGAATGACTTTTGCATATTAACACCATCCATATAATAATTTTGTAGTGGTACAGTGAAGGTTAGAGTACATTTGCAAAGAAGTAGTCTTCTTAAATATATTACATTTTGCAGACGATTAGATAAGGAATTTGAGAAGTAGCAGGCTAGCTAGTGTTGGAGCATTTAAATGCAGATGAAATGACGTGTGTGAAAGTAAGGACAAGATTCTACCAGCTAGTAATAATGTCTTGTCAGCAACTTCCAGATTTGAGGCTCAGATGGGCTGGAGAAAAGCAGGCATCGTAATGCTGGGACTTATATGAAATTCATCTGATTGAATGCCAGTAAAACTGCCTGACTCATTTTTTGTCTTCTTGAAGACTGATGATGTCTTAGTATATTGACCAGTGGGTTATAATGCAGGCCATGTACAGTATTAAAAATGACCATCTAATTTCAGACTATTTTACCAGGAACACCATTGTTGTTTGCCTGTTATCCCTCAGTCTAAAGAGTGAGAAATAATGACTGTTTCTCTAGCAAACCCCTCTTTTGTCTGCTACCTGACATCAGCGGCAAATTTATTTTTCAGTAGTTCTCTAGGAAACTTCTTAATTGCTTTCATACTCATCCTGACGTAGTTCCATGATTGCATAGTTACCTGAGGGATTTTGATACTAATTTAGAGTTGTTTTACCTTTTCAGGATCTTTGTTGCCCCTGAAATAATGGTACTTAAATCTTACTGCACTTTCATGCAAGGAATAATAAAAATAACCAGTATCATGTTTAGAATAAAGTGTGATGAGGTTCAAAAATATTTTTCATACTGTGAAAAATAAAATTACTACCACACACATAAAAAATTCTGGATAATTAATTTCCTTATTTGTAACTGCAAAAAGAAAATCCAGCTTTTCTATAAAAAGACTAACACAACATTGCTTAAACTGGTACCTTGTGACTCCCTCCCCTGAGTGAAAATCTTTGGGTGAGGGTGAGGATGCATTATTATAAAATCTGTTTTGGCTCACTTCATTTATTTGAATAGAGTACTAAATTATAACATCTAAACATTAATTATCAACTGCTTAAATGGTTTTGAGGAGGAGACAAATTCAAGTTACTTGACCAACATAGTAGGAGATGAACTTTGTGTATCTCTAAATTTTTCAAGGTGAATTGTACCTTTCTGTAAAAACTGTAAAAGTAGAGTTTTAACAGTTGAGAAAGATTTTCCTGATTAAATAAATTATCTACTGAGGAAAACGTAAATCAGTAGAAAAAAATGATGGTATCCCTTTTAAATCAATGTCTATGACATCATAGTGTTATTACTATGAGTTCACAATGGAAAATGAAAAGATAAACTGCAGTTGTGCTTCTATTTTTCTCTGTTGAAATAAAAGTATGATTGCTGTGTGATTACTGTGTGCAACAATCATGACGATCTAGAGAATGAGCTTCTCAGCTCAAAGAGAAGTTACATGCATTAAAAAAATACAAAAATCCAATTCCCACTTAAAGTAATAGCAGGCAAATAAGTGCTGTGGTTACTGAGTCTTGTAAGTTCAAGCAGAGGGACACACGGCCTTGTTGTTATAGTGTGAGACTAGGTCAAAATATCCTGAGATTTTAAACCTAGCTCTGCCATCAGTCCCCACTCTTTGGATTCAGCGGACTTGCTTATACACTATTGTCCTAATTTCTATATAGTTGAAATAAAAATTATAATAATTATCTTAGGAATGTTTTAATATTTTTCAATGCTTTCCAAGTATGAAGTGCTGTTGTTTCTTACAGATCAAGTGAATGTTCACTTTCATCTTCTAACTATTAAATATCCATTTATAGCTTCTTGTAGTGTCAACGCAATAGGTATTGGAGGATTCTAAGAAAACATAGAATCATAGAATCATTAATGTTGGAAAAGAACTCTAGGATCATCAAGTCCAAACATCAACCCAACACTACCATGTCTCCTAAACCATGTCCCAAAGTGTCACATCTACACATCTTTTAAATACCTCCAGGGATGGTGACTCCACCACCTCTCTGGCCAGCCTGGGCCAATGCTTGAACACTCTTTCAGTAAAGAATTTTTTCCTAATATCCAACCTAAACCTTTCCTGATGCAGCTTGAAGTAATTTTCTCTCATTATATCGCTAGTGACCTGGGAGAAGAGACCAACACCCACCTCACTACAACGTTGTTTCAGGTGGTTGTATAGAGTGATAAGGTCTCCCCTCAGCCTCCTCTTCTCCAGAGTAAACAACCCCATTCCCTCAACCTCTCCTCATAAGACCAGCTCTCTAGACCCTTCACCTGCTTCATTGCCCTGCTCTGGACATGCTCCAGCCTCTCAATGTCCATCTTGCAGTGAGGGGCCCAAAACTAAACACAGTATTTGAGGTGCGGCCTCACCAGTGCTGAGTACAGGTGCAGGATCACTTCCCTACTCCTGCTGGCCACACTGTTCCTGATAGAAGCCAGGATGCTGTTGGCCTTCTTCGCCACCTGAGCACACTGCTGGCTCATGTTCAGCCAGCTCTCGACCAGCACTCCCAGGTCCTCCTCTGCCGGGCAGCTTTCAAGTCACTCTTCCCCAAGCCTGCAGCGTTGGGTGGGGTTGTTGTGACTCAAGTGCAGGACCCAGCACTCGGCCTTGTTAAACCTCATACAGTTGGCCTCGGACCATCATTCCAGCCTGTCCAGGTCCCTCTGCAGAGCCTTCCTACCTTCCTACCCTCAAGCAGATCGACATTTCCACCCAACTTGGTGTTGTCTGCAAACGTACTGCGGGTGCACTCAGTCCCCTTGTCACCATTACTGTTAAGGATACTAAACAAGACTGGCCCCAACACTGAGCCCTGGGGAACCCCGCTCGTGACCGGCCACCAATGGGATTTAGCTCCATTCATGACAACTCTCTGGGCTCAGCCGTTCAGCCAGCTTTTTACCTAGCAACGAGTACACCCATCCAACCATGAGCCATCAGCTTCTCTAGGAGGATGCTGTGGAAGACAGTCACAAAGACTTTACTAAAGTCCAGGTAGACAACATTCACAGACTTTCCCTCATCCACTAGGCGAGTTACCTGGTCATAGAAGGAGATCAGGTTGGTCAGGCAGGACCTGCCTTTCATGAAGCCATGTTGACTGGGCCTGATTCTCTGGAGGTCTTGCACATGCATGGTGGGTGCACCCAAGATGATCTGCTCCATGATGTTCCCGGGTACCCAGGTCACGCTGACAGGCCTGTAGTTCCCTGGATCCCCCTCCAACCCTTCTTGTAGATGGGTGTCACATCAGCAAGGCTCCAGTCATCTGGGACCTCCCTCGTTAAACATTGTCCTTGTTTTGAACTTTTTAACTGTAGCAGAAACCAAACCGATAGAAGCTCTGGGGGCTTTTTAACTTGTAATTGTGAGACTACCCCCTGGTCTGTAGCAAAAATCTGGAACATAAATGTAGTTTGAGTACAACAAGTACATCTCAACTCATTTATCTTCTTTGTCATCAGGCTTATCAGTTCAGGGATATGCCATGCTAACCTTGACCATGTGGTTCAGAACTCAGCTGTGTTTCATTCGCCGAATGAGCAGGCAATGCAAAAGCGTGCCTGCTTTCAGAAAGGTGTAGGCACCTTCTGGAGTGGAGAAAAGATCAAAACAGTTTTACAGAGTAGTGTTTCTTTCATAATACAAAGCATATGTTTCGTGCTTTGCTTATTACGGTTTCCAACGTCTGCAAAAACTGATGGGCAATAGATATTTGCCTCTTTTTCTCTCTGTACAATTCATCCATTATGCTCAACCAAAGAAGCACTGGCCTCATGGAAAAGATGATTGTGATGCCTGTTAAAGATCATAATGTGTGCCATATGTAAAGGCCAAATAATGGCCGCTTGGACAAATAATTCTGGCATTTCTTAGCATTTAAGAAACTGTCTTACAAACTCAATATCTTTTTCTGTAAGCATTTTTTCTGAGTGTAGGCTGTGAGTTTTGGGGTTTTTTTGTTGTTTTTTTAATGCAAAAAAAATTCTTATGTGATTTTATGATTACTTTTCTGCAGGCTTACCTGTACTGTATTGACCTTCCATACATGTATTAAGAGGGATTGACAGGGAGATGAATGAACTTTCTAATGTTGGGATGCCAGAGTCACATAACACCTGACTAAGTACATTAATCAATCTAACAGGCAACACTGCAGAAATTACACATTTGTTTGCATTTGTGGGATTGTATTTTCCAGGTGTTCAGCTTGTTGTTGAGCAAGGCAATGTAAATATTCCATTTTTAATATAATTTCTCTTACTTAAAAGTAATCTAAGCCTTCTGGGATAAAAAAAAAAGGCTTATCTTTTCCAGCAATCTTGGCTGATCTTGGCATATTTCTAAAATTATTACCTATCAGTGACTCAGTTGGAAGGGCTATGGCAACTAGCTGGAGTCTAAAACTGGGTTGTTTTTCAGGTTCTGCACTTGTAAGGAATACTGTTCTATTTTCTCTGCTAACCTGAAGATCTGAACCCCAAAACCACCTTCAGAGAATAGACATACAAATTAAATATTAAAGAATTTAAGTTTGGAAATTCAAAGTCTAAATATATATTCTCTTGGGTTTTTCATTAATTTTAATGTTACATTCTACTTCTTTATATATTTTTCCATACTCACAACTCTGGCAATTAGTCCACAACTGCAGAATTATAGAACGGTAGAATAATTTGGGTTGGAAGGGACCTTTAGAGGTCATCTAGTCCAACCCTGCTGCACTAAGCAGGGACATTTTCAACTAGATCAGGTTGCTCAGAGCCCCGTCCAACCTGACACTGAATGTTTCCATGAACAGGGCAATCTATTCCAGTGTTTCACCACCCTCATTATAAAAAACTTTTGTTGTTCATAGCATTGCTTTCACTTAAATGTCTATCATATGAGTGGTGAGTCATTCTGTAGATGAGGCGTTAAGACCAATGTGGCAAAGTAAACGGTTTCTTTGCAGTCTGATTCCTCTTGGATATTGTAAGGGCTTTAACTTTCCTGAGACCTTCATGTGTGCTCTTTCTGCATCTGTAGTCTTTTAAGACCCCTGTATTTTGTGCAGAGCACTCACTGAAACAGAACTCTGTTTCTACAGCTCTGAAAAGAAGAGCAAATGGGTAAGAAAGTAAAACAAAAAGGTCTTATTCTAATAGTTGTTATACTGACATTAGAACGATAAAGTATTTTTCTTCCAGTGCAAAATAGGAGTATTTGTATGGTTGCAAAGAAGTATTTCTTAATGAAAAATTCAAGTTGAGGCAATGCAAATATTATGCTACTGTGAACAGCTGAGATTCTTCAGGGGGTGAAATGCTTTGAAATTCTTTCAGAGTGAGGAAAAAGAAAAAAAGTAAAAGATCTATTTTAAAAGCAAAATAATTTAAACAAAACAAACTCAAATTAGATATTGGAACTTGAAGGGGATTCACATTCTCTTTGAATTGCACTCGGAGAAAAATATTAAAAGAAAATATAAAATTAATATGATGCTGTCCATTTCTTTAATGTGATAACTATGGAGGGAAGGGTGGCCAAACTGTTATGAAAGCTTTGCTAAAAGAAATGATAATGGAATACTTTTGCCAAGAATATTATCTTGTAAATAAGCTTTTTTAATATCTAAGTCCAACAGAAATGTAAATATTGTTTTCTTAAATGTAGATTACATTTTTTTACATCTCAAAGAAAAAAGTCCCAAATGCGTGAACATTTATTGCTGCCAATGCAGGAGAATATGCATGCAATGTTGAAATGAATCCATGTTGACTAAAATAATAAAAAAGTCAAATCAGGAATAAAAGATGAGGGCAAAATTTAATAAATAAATAAATAAAAGAAGAGAAAGGAAGCACAAGTAAATAATTTACATCTTGAAGTGTAATTAAGGAAATTGGCTTGTTGCTGTTGAAATGAATATTAACCTGAGACTATTTATGTACATAGTAAAATTACATGAGTATATTGTTGTATAGCTTTGAATTTTTTTCTGTTGTTTATCGTAATAATCCACCCATTTAGAAACTAAACAAGCAGTTATAAAAATAACTTAGTTTAGAAAGCACAATCTATCTATGCTTGTTTCTGACCAGCTGAGATGACCAATGTAGATCTGTTTTATTTGGGGGGAGAATAAACATACAGAATTAACAGCAACAAGGCAAAATAAACAATTTCCTTGCAAACTGATTATTCTCAGCCATTGAACAGAGCATAAATAGTGCAGCAGTGAGAATTTGTTATTCTTTGAACTGCATTGCTTTCAGTACTTCGAGAGCAAGGATGCCAGAGAAAGACCAGGTCTGAACATGTAGGATAAGGGTGTGGGTGGTATGTCATCAGAAGTCCGTTGGCTGTTGAGTTCGCTCAGGTTTGAGATTACTTTGCAACGAAGTTTTCCTGCCTGGAGGGTGTGATACCATGTCCCTGGCTCTAAGCAGGCCTCCTCTCACAGGCTGAGCCCAGTTTTACCTGTACTTGAGGAATAAATTGTCTCCATGCAATCAGTGTTATCATATAACTGCATATTTAATTAGGGAGAGGAAGCAGGAGCTTTGCTTATTTTCTTTTACCATTTTATACATTAGTATATTCATGTATTTACATAGCATTGTGCAAAAGTGACATAAATGTACACCACTACATAAATACACGTTTCACATGTGTAGTGACAGAAAACCTATTGCACTTGGGTAGAAGTAAAGCATAGGATCATAGAATGTTCTGAGCTGGAAGGGACCCAGATCATCAAGTCCAACTCCTGTCCCTGCACAGGACAACACCAAATTTACACCATATATCTGAGGGCGTTGTCAAAGCGCTTCTTGAATATCGCCAGGCTTGGTGCCATCACTGCCTCCCCGGGGACCCTGTTCCAGTGCTCCACCATCCTCTGGGCGAAGAACCTTTTCCTGATTCCCAACCTAAACCTCCCCTGGCACATCTTCCTGCCATCCCCTCGGGTCCTATTGTTGGTCACCAGAGAGAAGAGATCAGCGCCTGCCCCTCCTCCTCCCCTTGTGAGGAAGCTGCAGACTGTGATGAGGTCTGGCCTCAGTCCCCTTTCCTCTGGGCTTAACAAACTTCTCAGCTTTGCTATAGATGTTTGTTGTTACACTGGCAATTCTCTCACCATCACCACACCTTAGCTTCTACATGTGAAGAACTGATGTAATTATTCCTGTCTAGCTACGAGTGTCTTTGAGGTCCACATGCACTGTTCATTAGCGTAGCTATTTTAATACACTGAAAATATAACCCAAGGAAACTATCAAACCAGTAAAATGTTTTTGCTCTTGGATTCTTTAATTTTTATTACATAAGCCTGTATTATTCACAGACCATTTCAATGCTGTGTTTTGCTGTGACTAGATTCATTGCTGCTCATTACTTGCACTATGGAAAAAGGAGAAAACAACGATGAGTCATACTCTTAATCTCATAGTTAAATAAAATGAACTTCTATACTGTCAGGCAATTCTTTCCATCTTTTGTCTATGATGCAAATATTTTTAGTGGAAAAACACCTCTAAAACATGTTCAGAATAAATTTTTGCTGTATCTTTCTTTAAGAGGTTTAAAATATTTACACCATTTTAAATGTGATTGTGTATCTCAGCACAAGTTCAGAAGTATTAATGTATGTAAGAAAATGAACAATTCTTAGTGGTAGTATAGTTAAGCGATGGAGATGGTGGAATTGTTAATGGTGTAAGAAGTACCCATGTTTATGTCTTCTGTATTTAGAATGATGAACATGATTTATTCAAAGCAAATGAAGAGGAATTACTTTCCAGGTTACTAGTATGGAGAGTTTTCTAAGAAAAAAGGTTTTAAGTCAGCAGATCAAATGATTTCCACAGAAAAACCCTAAAAAAGTTGGCTGAGAGTCCTTTAGCTCTTCTAACAACAACAAATCCTGGAAAGCAAGGGAAGTCCTAAAGGACTGGAGGAACTTTTAAGGGAACAAATTAGATGACATTCCAGCAGAAGAGCGAGCCTGTCAGCATCACAAAAAGATATACATCATATTACTATAAAGATGTAAGAATAATCCAGTGAATCTGACTTTATAGGAAACAAATCTTCTGAAACAAACCATTGGCATTTTGGTTGCATGTACAACAGAGTTTTGTAGGGCCCTAGCATGAAACTGATGACAAAAGTAATGCTACATGACTATGACTGCCTCTGAGGCAGATACCTTGGGAACTTGCTACAGGACTTTCAGCTTCCCAGCCACATTTCCATGAGGTTTTAGGCATCTTAATTTAGCAGAGTACTGAGCTCTAGCTAAGCAAGCACTCCCTGGTCCTGAGCTTTATTCTTAGAATTATAGAATCATTTAGGTTGGAAAAGGCCTTGAAGATCATCGAGTCTAACCATAAACCTAACACTACCAAATCCACCGCTAAACCATGACCCCAAGCACCACATTGACACATCTTTTAAATACCTCCAGGGATGGTGATCCAACCACTTCCCTGGGCAGCCTGGGCCAATGCTTGACAACCCTTTTTGTGAAGATGTTTTTCCTAATATCCAATCTAAACCTCCCCTGGTGCAACTTGAGGCCGTTTCTTCTTGTCTTACCACTTGTTAGGTGGGAAAAGATAGAGTAGGTCTATCCCAGAAGTACAACATCCAAGGCTCCAGCCTCAGGACTGTGTGGGCGTTTCCAACATCCTCAGCCCAGGTACTGATTTATTAGACAGCTTTCCTGGTCCCTCACTTCTTCAATCAGAAATTTTCCTACAAACTCTTCTTTTTTATCTCTAGAGACTATTTGTCTGGAGCATACATGTTTTTTTGAAAGGATGTCTGCAGTAAGGCAGATGCTCAGCAATGCAAAAAAAAAAAAAAAATCATGCCAAAAGTGAGAAAAAAAAATAATAACCAAAGTAAGTTATTCAAAGTCACGATGATGATGCAAACAGTTTTGCATTTCAGATCAGTTCAAATAGGAGATTGTGCCAAGAGTACTGCATTCTCTGCTGCACATATAATGAAAAACTGTAGGTATAGAGATTAGGTTTTGTGGGCTTCAGTAAGGCAGAACTACTCTGATTTCAAGTTCATGATGCATTGTCAGTTGTGTAGGAGGACCTCACTCAGTAATAATCTCAAATCCTATGGAATTCAGTAACTAGACTAAGAACATGTGTCAGGCAGCTGCTGACATACTTGTCCACATGTTTCAAAAATGGTAGTACAAGATTTAGCCTCTTAATGGCAGACAAAAAATCAAGAAACAAAAGCTCACCCATATAATGCTCGAATTGTTTGGTAGCTGTTGTTATTAAAAAAAGATCAGTTTGTTTACTGTTCCCTGGAGTTCTCCTGCTAAGTGTACTCAAGTAGACTGCCCTCAGCATGGGAAGCTGAGATGGACACATGCAAGAAGTAGAGTTCCTAAAATGGACAAATACCTTTTCCATTCGTTTTCATAAGGAAAAGAGTTACGTGGCATCACAGATGTCAAATCCTTCAGGATAAATGAAAACTTTGAAATAGATACTTTACTTATTGCTGTAAATGTACCTTTCTGACAGGGACATACTAGAGGAAGTTGACAAAAAATTCATGTTAACGTTTTTCTTTTAGCTTCTGAATCCCTCTTTGGACATTTCAACAAATAATTTGATTACCAGATGACCTGGAATAAGTCCTTTTATTATTCTTGACCAACTTCTGGAAATAAGGTTATTCATTAGTGAGTTTTTTCCAATAAACATCCTGAAATAAGGCTGTGACATTGCAAGAACATTCCAAAATGTTGGGGAACCCTGATAGTGGAGCTTGATCGCATGACATGGCCATAGCAAAGAAACGGACAGAGGTTCTTCTATGTTGTTTTTTTCCCAAAGGGAAATGAATTTTTTTTAATGCTAGTCCAGATACAACTCTGAGTATAGAGCTTTTCCCAGAAGTTTTTACCTCCTACTTTTCAACTCCAGAAATCGTACTTATTTAGCAGCTCATAATGTGTGCACTTAGGCCTCTCTGTATTTCCAGTATATGTTTTGACATTTTTCAGGCTTAGATATTGTCAGGTTTGCAAAAGCAAATCCATTTCAGTTGAACACTGAGCAGGTATCAGATATTAGTCATTGGGCAAGATTAATATCTGAGAAAATCTGATAACTAATAACTTCAGGCTTCAGGAAACAAGACAGTCTCCCACTTCTTTAACTTCACGGATACGTAATTGTGAAAAGGTATTTACAGAGTGTTTACACGCTGTTATCTCAGCATTTAAAGATATTTTTCGTGCACTTCCAAGCAGTTAGTTTACTAACTCTGGTAAACTATAGGATTGAGTCTTCCTTTCCACCTTGGAGGATCATAGAATCATAGACTCATGGAATGTCCTGAGCTAGAAATGACCCAACAGGATCAGCAAGTGCAGCTCCTGTCCCTGCACAGGACAACCCCAAATTCACACCATGTCTCTGAGGGTGTTCTCCAAACGCTTCTTGAATATCGCCAGGCTTGGTGCCGTCACTGCCTCCCCGGGGACCCTGTTCCAGTGCTCCACCATCCTCTGGGCGAAGAACCTTTTCCTGATTCCCAACCTAAACCTCCCCTGGCACATCTTCCTGCCATCCCCTTGGGTCCTATTGTTGGTCACCAGAGATCAGCACCTGCCCCTCCTCCTCCCCTTGTGAGGAAGCTGCAGATTACGATGAGGTCTGCCCTCAGCCTCCTCTTCTCCAGGCTGAACAAACCAAGTGACTTTAGCCGCTCCTCATACAGTTGCTCCTCTGAACCATTCGCCAACCTTGTGGCCCTCCTCTGGACACGCTTTGGTAGTTTTATATCCTTAATGCACTGTGGCGCCCAAAACTGCACCCAGTACTCAAGGTGGGGCTGGAACAGCGCTGAGTAGAGCGGGACAATCCCCTCCCTCAACTGGCTGCAATGCAGGGCTTGATGCACTCCAGGGCACAGTTGGCCCTCTCGGCTGCCAGGGCACACTGTTGGCTCATGTTCAACTTGCCATTGATCAGAACCCCAGCTCCTTCTCTGCGGGGTTGCTTTCCAGCCTCTCGTTCCCCAGTCTGTATGTACGTCCAGGGTTGCTCTGCCCCAGCTGCAAAATCCAGCACCTTGTTAAACTTCATACGGTTGGTGATTGCCCAGCTCTACAGCCTGTCCAGATCCCTCTGCAGGGCCTCTCTGTCCTTGAGAGTGTCAACGGCTCCTCCCGGTTTTGTGTCATGAGCAAACTTAATTAGTATTCTTTCAAGTCCCGCATCCAAGTAATTTACACAGAGATTAAAGAGTACCAGCCCCAAGGTGGATCCCTGTGGAACCCTGCTAGTGACTGGCCGCCAGCCCAACGTAACCCCGTTTGCTATAACCCTTTCAGGTTGTTTGAGGGTCAGCCAGTTGCTCACCCACTGCATTATGTGTTTGTCCAGCTGTATGCTGGACATTTTGTCCAGGAGGATACTATGAGAAACAGTATTGAAATCTTTACCAAAATCCCCAAAAAGTACATCAACTAGCTTCCCTTGGTCAGTTATGGGGGTGACCTTGTCATAGAAGGAAATCAAATTTGTTAGGCAGGACTTTCCCCATGTGAACCTGTGATGGCTGGGACCAATGACTGTGTTGTCTTTCAGATGTTTTTCACTAACTCCTAGAATAATCTTCTCCATAATTTTACCAGGCAGAGATGTGAGACTGACAGGCCTGTAGTCACCAGGCTCACCCCTGTTGCCCTTCTTGAAGACTGGGACAATGTTTTCCAGCTTCCAGACAACTGGTACCTCTCCAGATTCCCAAGAGCATTGAAAAATTGTTGAGAGAGGTCTCGCTATGACATCAGCCAGCTCTTTAAGTACCCTTGGATGAATCCCATCAGGCCCCATCAACTTACAGGGATCTAGCTGGAGCAGCAAGTCCTGCACAAGTTCAGGGTTTGCTCTCCTCATGTCCAGAGTTGAGGTCTTGCTGGCAGCTTTCCTCCTGTCACCATAGATTTTAAACTTGACTGTTTCATGGTCACCATGGCCAAGGTGGCCCCCAATCTCCA
Source organism: Phalacrocorax aristotelis (assembly GCF_949628215.1). NCBI lineage: Eukaryota > Metazoa > Chordata > Aves > Suliformes > Phalacrocoracidae > Phalacrocorax > Phalacrocorax aristotelis. The sequence continues at coordinate 60,943,954 of NC_134311.1, forward strand.
GTTCATCCACAAGCCCCTCTCTGTTAGTAAGCAGCAAGTCCAGGAAGGCACCCTTAGGTCCTGTACCAAGAAGTCATCCAGATGGTTTAGGAACCTTTTGGACCTGTTTGTCCCAGCTGTGTGGTATTCCTCATTGACATTTGGCAAGTTGAAGTCCCCCGTAAGGACAAGGCAGATGACTTAGAGGCATCCTTTAGTTCCTTAAAGAATAACTCATTGGTGTCATCCTCCTGACTTGGTGGCCTATAGTAGACTCACACAACAACATCTGCTTTATTTGTCTGTCCCTTAATCCTTACCCAGAAGCTCTCGACTGTGCCATTGCCAACTGCAAACTCCATGCATTCCAGCTCCGCCACTACATAGAGTGCCACCCTGCTGCCTCGCCTGCCCTGCCTGTCCCTCCTGAAGAGCTTGTAACCATATTTGACTATTTTAAATAACAACACAGTTAAATTTGCAGGAGATGTGCAACAGGAAATCTTGTTGAAGATTTTAAAAATTCTGGTTGCCAGTGATAGTGATTGTATGATGCTTAAAAGAGTGAACAGGAACGCTCCAGAAAGTAAATCAAAATTAGTAAGATTAATTTTAATTGATCACTAATAAAACCATTAATTTTCTTTAAACTCTTACTTTATAACTTTAATAGTTTTAATTAATATTTCTTTATGTATTTATTTATTTAGGAGGTAAGTTTCACCAAATAAAGTAAGACTACTTTAACTCAGGATGACTAACCCTATCACTGTTGAATATAATTTAAGTAAGGTGCTTTAAATGAAATCTTCTGTAAAACAGTCAGTGCTCAAGCTGTTAGATGCCCTCTGTCAGAATCCTACTTCCTCTCCATTCTCTGATCCATCTGGATCAAATGAGGAGCAAGTTCCAGGGCTGGCAAAGTTACGTGGTAGTCATTTGACTTTTGTGTCATTTCAGTAACAGATATTTACCGAGGGATTTTCTCCAAGGAGTGGCTACACTGCTTATACAGGCAGACAGTACTTTAGAACAAAGACGTCCTCCACACATGAAGACTAGAAAGGAAGGAGGGGAAAAAAAAAAAAAGGAAAAATTAAAAAGAAATGGTTTGGAATACATGAGGTGGAAGAAATAGAAATGATTAAAATTAAAACCTATAATAAGTATGAGTTGTTACACCTCGTGGAATAATGACCAGCATGCTGTGCAGTCATTACACTTTTCTGTGTTGCCTGGAAACCAAAGTGAAATGGCCTCAGTCATTTGCAGCTTGCCCCAGTTCTCCCCTGCTGTAGCATTTGATACGTCAGAACAGAATACGGACTGAGCAGAACACAACTTAGGAAGCACACTTCGGTAAACTTATTAACTGTGTATTTTTTCTAAAGTGTGATTAGTACTACTACATTTCAGTATAATACTGCAGAAAAAAAAATTTTTCAGTTATACAGGGCTATTTCAGTTCTGTTTATCTGCAGTGTTTTTTCAGTGAAAAATAGAGCTAGCTCCAACAATTAAAATGGCAATTTTTAATATCCTGTCTGAATAACTGGTATGTTTCATGCCTGGCAAACTTTGGTTTATTATGTTGTTTGCTAAAGCAGGAAGTATTGTGTGTCTCAGACTGTTAAATATTTGCAATATATATATAATTTAAAATTGTTATTAAACATAGTAGAATTAATAGTCTTAATGAGAGACAAGTGAACCTATACAATTTAATGGAAATTAGCTATTTTTTGTAGCAAGAATCTTCAAAAAAAAAGAAAGAAAAAAATTAATACATTAGTAATACAAGGGATAAAACCAAACTTGTGTTATTGATCAGGTTATTTGTCAAGGACTAGCCTTTTCTGTTTAAACAGCTGTAGAATAGAGGCTAATGTTTAATAATGCATGGTTTCTAAGTAAAGTTCTATTTTTTTCAGTCATAGCTTCTTTGAAATATTTTCATGTCTGGACAAAAAAAAATATTTCTCAAGTGTTATTTCTCAGTCCAGTGAAGTCAGTGGAAAAAAATACACTGCTGGTGTATGGCATTCTAGATGCCTGCATGCCTCTCTAAATAACTAAAATTTAACTGTACCATGCTTTGTACTTGATCAAGCTTAATTCCAAGTGTAAGAGGCCAGTATTAGCATTTCTGTAGTTGTGTAAATTCTATTGTACATTACCTCTTGGAATAAAGTGTATTGTGTAACACCTAAAAGGTGGTAACATACCTCTCTTTCATCAGAGCTTGTTTCAGGTTTTGTGGTTTTACACAGGGAGATAATGGGCTTTTTCTAGCCCACATTATAACTTATTTTGGAAAGAACTGTGTTACATAAGCTGATAAGTGAGAGATAAGAGGAGTATTCAAAGAAGTCAAACCAACAGCAGAAAAACAAAACAATTTTTTTCCTATCACGGTTCTCTGAGAAATAACTTAGGCTATGTCTTGTACTAGAGCTTTTATTTACAAGTGTTGAGTTCAAGTCTTGCTTCAAGCAGAGACCAAAACTCAAAAAACTAAAAAAAAAATTAAAAACTAAAAAATCAGGTTAAAGGTAGTAAGTTTTCACGCACAGGTCTTACTCACTCAGGATTCACTCAAGATTTCCAAAATAACTCAAATACAAAATTGTAAAAATATTGCTAACATCTATCTGTGAGATCAGTGTTATCACCAAAAAATCAGATGGTGGCAAACATGATGCCAGATTTTTATAACTGTTTGTGAAGAGATGTCGTGGTTTAGCCCCAGTCAGCAACCAAGCACCACGCAGCTGCTCGCTCACTCCCCCCTGGTGGGACGGGGGAGAGAATCAGAAGAGTAAAAGTGAGGCAACTCATGGGCTGAGATAAAGACAGTTTAACAGGTAAAGCAAAAGCTGTTGCGCAGAAGCAAAGCAAAACAAGGAATTCATTCACTCTTTCCTATGGGCAGGCAGGTGTTCAGCCATCTCCAGGGAAGCAGGGCTCCATCACGTGTAGTGGTTACTTGGGAAGTCAAATGCCATCACTCCAAACGTCCCCTCCTTCCTTCTTCTTCCCCCAGCTTTATATACTGAGCATGACGACATATGGTATGGAATAACCCGTTGGTCAGTTTGGGTCAGGTGTCCCAGCTGTGCCCCCTCCCAGCTTCTTGTGCACCCGGCAGAGCACGGGGAGCTGAAAAAGTCCTTGACCAGTGTAAGCGCTACTTACCAACAGCCAAAACTTCTCCTCATTATCGCCACTGCTTCCGGCACAAATCCAAAACATAGCCCCATACTGGCTACCACGAAGAAATTTAACTCAATCCCAGCTGAAATCAGGACAAGAGAGAAGGAGGAGAATCCAGAGAACTGTAAGCAAGCATGTCTGATTTCTGTATTGAACAAACTCTAGAAACTTTTAGAGTTGAAGTAAACCCTTCAGTGCATATGATAAAATAGAGAAGGGTGAAATGAGCATTATAGAAGAAAAGCATGCTTCAGAACCAGTTAGAGGTTGGGTTTTTTTTCTGCAGTGTTTTTTGGGGTTTTATGGTTTTGTTTCTAGGAGGGAGAGTGTTGTTTGTTTTTGTATGGAAGTGGTTTTGTTTGTTTGTTTGTTTCTTTTTTTAAGGAGTCAGCAAATGTAAGTAAAGGTAATCCAGTTCTTTCTGTATATATGGATTTCAAAATAGCTTTTTATAATGTACTCGGTTAAGAGCTCCCAAAAACACAGAGCTGTTGTGCAGTACTAATTCGATGGGAAGGAATGTGTTGAAGAAAGGTCATTCAAAATAAATAAAAATGAATACATAAAAGAAAAGCAACTTTAGGTATGCATAGGTAACACTGGATCTTAAATTAAACTGCACCTCTGAGGACAGGGTTCTAGCAATCATTGTGGGTAGTCCTTTGAACATACCAGCTTGGTGCTAAGGAGGAGTCAAAAAGGTACTGTTAACTATTAGAAAAGAAATACAACAGCAAGGAGCAATCGGACAGGCTAGGATGCTTCAGTTTGGAAGAGAGCTTGGAAGCAGAGGAAACGTGAATAAGGAAAGGTCACTTGCTATTTCTCATGCAAGAGCGGGGTCACTCAGTGAAATAATCAGGCAGCAGGTTTCAAACAAGGTATTTTTTCACAGAATACACAGTGAAGTTGTTCATGTGGTTGCCAATGTAAAAATGAATTCAAAATATGGTTAGGCAAAATCCTAGGATAAAAGTCTATTGAGAGCTATTCAACTCAGTGATGATATTAATTCAGCCATGAATTTAGCTTGCCGTACTTTGACAGGAAATATTGAGAGAAATGGCATTCTGTTATTGAAGTATTATTTTCACTTTTTCTGTGAACATCTGTTAGTGTCCTCTGTCAGAGAGTGAAAAATCCAGCTAGGTGAATTTACGTTCTAATCCAGCGAGGTTGTATCCATGTGTGCATGTGACTGGGGAGTTGTTTTATGTCTGTATCCAACCAGTGTAACCTGGGGCATTCTCAAACAGAAAAGAAATATTTTTAGAGCTGTTAGTGTGAAATCAGGACTGCCATCTTTGGCTGAAATTATTCATCAATATTTAAGAGTGGAAATTCTGTCTATCAGAGGCAAGAAATCCTTCCCTTACTTCTAATGCTTTTCAGTCATTAATAACAGTACCTGTGACGACTTCACTTGCTCACCTGAATTGGCTAAGTCATTTGCATATATTCTGAATTTTGTTTATCTGCCTGATAGACAGCAGCATTGCCTCAGTCTCAAATTCTGTTGAATTAACAACTTTGCTTGTCCCAAGCAAACTGTCCAATTCTTCTTTTGAAGGATTTTGCACTTGCTTTCGATAGAAATAACATCATATCTTATGATCTTTGTTACTTGTAACAAGACTAAACTGAGATGAGGAAAGGGAAAAGAAAGAGTGCACATAGTAATTTAGATGATATCCAACAAACCTTTACCAAGAAACTCAAACAACTTGGAAAGGTTTGGTTTAAATATTTTGCTCTTTGATAACTTGACTGATTTGATTTATCACTTTTACTTGGTTTGACTCCTGAATGTGCCTGTATGAGTTTCATTGTGTTTAAGCACAAGAATTTAATAGATGTTTGGGGTGGAGGTGTGTGTGGGAACTATACAACACTGCTAAAGCCACTTGTAGAAGCTTGGGAATATCTTATTCTTGGTTTATTGCTAAAATTAGCCTTTTTTTGATACTGCAGAAAATAAATGAAAATACCATGTGGTTCCTCTTGCTTAGGTTGATATTTTTTTTTGGTCATTAAATAATTACAGAGCAGAACTCTTTCAAGAATATTTATAATTCCATCACTATGATTTTAGGATATGGGAGTCATATTGCCTTTGTTAAATGTCTTCTGCTTGTTATTCAATAGAGACAGATTAAGAATGTTCAAGATAGAATTATATAGGATGTGGACCACTGCTGTCTTTTTTTCTTAAAAATGGTTTTCTTGTATTACCATGTAAAATCTGCTGTTGTCTTCCACGGTGCTTTAGCTCAGCATATGTATGACATGCATCAGGAATGTGTAAGGCAAAGAAGAGGCTTTTTAATTTTTTTTCTGAAGACCAACAAGCAGGAAGGCAGTGGCACACTGTCAGGTAAACATACCGTTCCCCAGAATTTCAGAGAACATTTAAACTAACTGGAGACCAGCAGAGATTTTCTATGATTACTGTTTTTGTTTTTTTTTAATATTTCCTTTATTGAAAACTTATTTGTCACATTTTCCCTCTTTAAAGGACATTTTGGGGTAGTGTTATAAAGCAAGTTTTACTCTACTTCAGAAGGCATAAAAATGAAATTAAATTATTACTTTACAACTCTTTCATATTCTGCGTATTTTTTTAAGGATAGAAAATGAAAATTAATTTACTGACTTTCTGTCTGCTTTCGTCTGGAAAGATTTCATGTGGTTTTGTGTGTACATTTTCATATATCCTTTACTAAAATATATAATTTTTATCAACTGTGTTGCACCTTCTGTGTTAATATATTATGCATATTTGGCATTTACCTAGAAAAGACTCTTCACCTGACCATCTATAGCTGGATTAGAGTATGGGCTAAATATGTCAAGTAGAATAAGTTAAACCAGAGGTTGAAATGTATCCAGCTGAGTTATGGACTTACAGAACTGTACAAATACAAAAAGCATACATTCACTGCAAATCAGTTTTAATGAATGGCAAGATAAAATGGCACTAGCTGCTGCGTACCCACTTCAATCTATATTTTGTCAAGTAGGATATTCGGGATTGAGAGATCCTGAAAAAAGGGCTACGCATGAAAAATTCATGAGGAGACCAGAATGTCTGAATTAACAATTGATTAAAAGTTAACAAGTGATAAGCTGTAATGACTTCAGCTCACGTTATAGGGAAGTCAATTACTCTGTTCCAGTACTGCGATGGAACAGAGCATATCTACACAATATAAAGTTATATAGCCACATTTAGCCACAAAACCAGCATCTGTGATGCCAGTGTTGTACAGTGCTTTGGGCAGCTCTTTCAAAGTTGGTCTGTTGCTTGGTCCTACTCTGCCTCTGTTTCCCTGGCCTCCTCTGACAGTAGCTGCTTGCATGAACCCTCTACTCAAGTTATAGGAAGAAGAATGTGATAGGGGTTAGCCCCACTGCCTCCTTCTTACTTTGCTGAGAAATGCATTTGAACACAGCAGATTTGGAGTGTTTTTGTAAGTTTGCTGAGTCCTAAGTAAGAAAGAAGCAAGAACGGGAAATTCTAGTGAGGGCTGAAGGAAGACAAGAGGGTTGCAGTGGTTCTCTTTACACTTCACATACCAGACCTGAAGCCTTCCTGAGTTATGTTCCATCTCTTGTTGAAAGCATGTTGGCAGAGGAGCAGGTCCATAAAGCAGAAGGGAAGGAGGAGCTTCCTGGGGAAAAAGAAAAAGGGTGTTTGGGGGTTTTGATGTTTGGAGGACCTTATGGTACACAGTGTCAAAAGTCGTCCAGAAGTGGGAGTAGACAATATCCACTGCTCTTCCCTCATCTTCAACCAGTCATTTCATTGGTAGAAAGTTGTAAGATTGGTTTGCATGTTTTGCAAGGTTGAATTTTTGTGCCTGCTTCTGAGAAACTGGTTTTGGCCATCTAATAAATAATGGACATAAGGAATATATCTGCAGCTATGGGACAGCATTGAGTTTAAGGAAATCTAAATTCTTTATTTTCTTATTACTAGATGTCTTACAGGAGAATCCTCTCCTGCTCAGGTGACTTTGCACAGCCCAAAGTAATTGTTGGGGGGATGGTGATTATTTTTCATTTCATGGTGAATGTCATACGTACATAAAAAAAAGTTTTAGTTCAGTTGGTGTATTCTTTTTTTCCCTCTTTAAGACATGAGACTTGGTTTGGGCATGGGAAAGATCACCATCAGTGGCAGAGGAATTTCCTGTGGACTTTCAGAAATGCCTATCTGTTCTGCTCTTCTGTTCCGATTAATGTATGTTCTGTGATGGTATAAGACATAGTTAATTTCTGTTGCTTTTAAGGATGCAAAATTATGGATACTGTTGCCTGTAGTTCCAGTAGAAGAAGAAAATAACAACAGAAAGGTTTGTGTTAGAATGCTGACAACTTTGAATACATGTCACCAGACTGAATGTACAAGATTTATGCTTACATAGAAAAAAGCCTCATGTTTTTGTATCAACAATATTCCCTCCTAATTTGCTTTGGGTTGTTGATACACTGAGAACGAAATGGACAATGAGAGACAACATCCTGCACATGAGATTCTAATATCTAAAAGAGGATATGTAATGTATATAATGCAGGTGTTACAGCAGGGTCATGTCTGTGGACAGCTAATAATTCTCAGCTCCTGTTTATTTTACTGCAAATTCAGTACGTAGGAAGTCAGCCTCAGGCTAATTGGAAGTCCTTATTTTAGAAATAAGGGGGAAAATAAATAATATCTATAAAGCCCTTGATAAAGAAATCTGAGAGGAAATAACTGCTTGAGTGTATCATTTTCCAGCTGAGTATTTGCATTGTTTTTATACCATATTTTCCAGTTTTAATAATTCATAAGAAAGCAAACAGCTGAAGTTTAGTGAAGTAGGATTAGTCCTTTATTTAGACTAAACTCATAATTCTTTTTTTGTTGCATAATATCTCATACATTGCGCAGTTAAGTTGTCATTTTGTTGGCAGACGTTCACATTCATGTCTCCTGATGTTGTAAACCTCAGTATGCTTTGTAAAGATCTGGTTTTCTTATGTTTAAGCATTAATTAGAATGTTTTCAGAGATAAAATTTAAAACCCCAACCTTGCACAAGTCAATACAGAAAATGTGTGCTTGTGTTTACTGGTTAATTTCTTTATGATTTCTGTCATCCTAATACAACTGAATTAATCAGGAACTGCAGTTTGCAAAGAATTTTGAAGTTATTTTAATGCCATGAAATGGACCTGAATCATTCGGCTAAAGTAGTTTCATTTCTGATAATCCTTATAGAGTTCTAATGTTCCAAACTCATATCCAAAAAATAATTTTTGGATTATTGTTAAATTTGTTTCCTAACAGGAAAAATGCAAACGTTCTTGAGTTTTTGAGAAACCAGAAAAGTTAAGTTTCATGTTTAATGGAAAAAAATTAAGCAGCCACAAAGAAAACTGCACTTGAGTGGGTAACAACCAAGAACAAAATATTTGGCCCGGTGCTAAGGGAGGATAATATTCTAATGTTTCCTATCCTATCAGCCACAAGGAAAGTTTACTTGCAGCTTTGAATTATTAGTAATTTTAAATGCTTAGTTAACTCAATACTATATAACATACAGTGGAAAAAGTGCTCTTTGCCTCAAGAATTTGTATTTAAAAACCTTTGAAAACATTAATAGTGTCTTATAAATCCACAGCACACTTAAGTGTACTTGCTCCTCTGTTGTCTAGAATGCTACAGAAGCGGAATGACAGAAGACCTGCAGCTTGGAAGTAAATTTTCTTGGCACAGTTGTGTAGGTAGAATGGGCAGTGCTTACTGAGACATGCTTATAAGCTTTGAGTTGCAAAATTGAATTGAAAATTTCACAGAATCATAGAATCATAGGATTATTAAGGTTTGAAAAGGCCTCTAGGATCATCAAGTCCACCTATCAACCCAGTATCATCCCACCTCCTAAACCATGCCCTGAAGTGCCACGTCTACACACTTTTTGAACACCTCTAGGGATGGTGACTCCCCCACCTCTCTGGGCAGCCTGTTCCAATGCCTGACCACTCTTTCAGTAAAGAAAATTTTCCTAATATTATTTCAGTTGAATTTAAAAATCCGCTAAACCCAACAAAAAATCCTGGAGCTATATAGTATTGAAAATTGCAATTGTTTTATACTTAAATTAGCACTGATAAGGTTTCAGTTCTGCTAAGCATGTGAGTACTGTCAGGCAGATATGTGATTTCATACTCATGTAGACTTCTGTGCAGGGTCAATTGGATTAGGATATTTCAAGACTGACAAGCACCTGGTTGGAGCCTACAATTTTATTTTCAGGTTTTTGAGAGCTGGGGTTGACAAGACATTATTTTCTTTGGGTTTTTTCTTTTTGTTTTTTCTTGCTATTAAAAAAATAATAAAATTACTTTTGTTATCTGTGGATATATTCAGTAATCAGTGAGCAATTAGATTGTCTCCAGGTCTCTGCAGATGAGCTTTCCATTTTACAGGCGAAAGCTTCCACACCTATATGCAGTGGGCACACCTATCAGCCTGCTAAGCCTTACATATGGAGCTGGATGTGTTGGAAAATGTCAGAGAAGTTGATTAGATCAATCTTTCCAGGAATCTTTGAATGCTGTGGTTTTTTTTCTATTAGAGCACATCACATTCTGCGTAACGTCCTTTTCATTATTCTTTAGCTTGATGTAAATAATTTTCAAAGACTAATACCAAGAGGTCAAAAATTCATGTAAATCAAATAGACATAGATTAGGAATTTCAACCTGATATTTCTTTCATGAGGAATGATATAAATTGTGCATGCATTTAGAAAAATAAAGACATTCAGGACAATTTATAGTATGATTTATTTTTTAAAATTGTTTTCCATTGTTTAATACCTGGAGTAAGGACTTTTCTAAGGCAACTGCAACTCTCGCAGCTTCCATTTGTTGTCTTTTAAATTTTGTTTGGAAGAGTTTTTCAGTGGCTGAAATGGAAAATTCTGAATTACATTGCTCTTTCCAAGCCTTCCTAAACTCAAATGTCTGACAGCCTTGGCGAAATACCTCCAATACATTTACAACTCAAGTGTATGCTATCACAATGATTATAATAAAAAGAGACTGTACGGAGCATGACCACCTACCAGTTTGGATGGTGTAAGACAAGTCTACTGTTCTGAGTTTGAGTTTGGGATAGTACCTTTGATTTATCACAAGTCACCTTTGTCTGATGGTTTTCTGTCTGTATGTCATGACTGTGATGAGAGTCAGTAAGGCAAAGAGGTTTTTCTAAAAATATACGCACATCTTTCCAGCTTTCTCATGCACATCATGCATGGACAGGCATGTTTGCTTGAACCAAAAAATTCCTAGGTTGGCAAACGTGGAGCATTTGTGTTGTAGAGCCTAGATAAGGAAAAGGAAAAAGCAAAGTCAATTACCACTGTGACCAGCTTACTGGGCACAACATTACAACACCCGGTGCAGCAGCTTCACTGCTAATTCATAAATATGTAGTATAGCTCAGTTTGATGTAGGCCCTGACACTGTGTTTTGCTGTGCAGAAATAGCTCACAACCAATAAAACATATTGTGAACAAATGAGAGAGTCTTATATTTGCTAATGTCATAACAGACCTTATGTATCAAATCTCATTCTTATCTCTAGTTTGAACAGAAACTGAAACTTTTCTGTAGCTAACAAATGCTGAGGTGTCTTTGTTGCTGGGGTGTACTGGAAATACTGATTTTATTACAGCCTGCAAACACATAGGTGTGGAAGCATTTGCATGCAGCAACACAAAATAATTTATAACACCTGTACCAGAGTATGGACAAACCCTATGCAGTAATGCCAGTATCTGGGCGTAAACCTTGGCGGTTTTGGGTTTTAGGGTTGTTTGGTTGTTTGGGGTTTTTTTTTTAATTTTTTTTTTACATGCATACAGTGCTTTAAAGCCTATTTTGCACAACTGTAGAATAAAACTGCATTCTGGTGACTTTTGGCTAAGCACAGGGGAGCAATTTCTCCTGGTTTTTTTGGTTTGTTTGTTTTCTTTTTCCTCCCCTTCAAAATAACGTAAAACAAGAGAATGCCTTATAATTTAATGGTATGAAATTACTCTAAAGGGCAAGATTAATCATGTTTATCCACTCTGCATTATGTGTCACAAAACTGTGTATTTGAAGACTAAAATACTATTTCAATCTGAATATTGACTGATTTTTGTGAAGTTGGCCAAGTCTGTTCGTTTTTTTACTCTATAAGGGTAGACAACATGTGATTGAAGAGTCAGACCTATGAATAAACATTGTTATTGGGTGCTAAATATTTATAATATTAGAACAGTTTTTGGAGCAGTGATATCAGAAATAGTTGGAATTACAGAGTAACAATACCTGAAACAACAGCATTAAACTGTATAAAAAAAAAATAAATTTTAAATCTTCCTGATAACCTGCTTAGGAATATGCTAATTCTTCTTATTACAGCTGTTATTATAGCATTATTTAATTTTGTAGCTAAAACCTTGTATTTTTTAAACATATTTTTTCATTGTAACAGATTCTTAAAATTTAAATGTAAGGTAGACAGCAAAACTTTGCAAGTCTTTCTGGACCTTTAAAAATGTGATTTTCCAAAATTGAGAAGGAAAAATGCAAAATAAAGCTGCTATAAGAATCCTTTAAATTATCTGTGTCTATACGTGGCCAGTGGTATGTAAGTTGTAAGTCTAGGAATATGTTTTCACTGGAACCTTTTGTAGTACAATTGAGTATAGTTGAGTATAGTTGAGTACAATATTGTCATCCTCTGACATCTTCTAGGATGCTAATATGTACATGTGTGTCTGTGTTGTTATTTAAGTTCTGTTTCTGTTTGCTTTGTAGGTAAGTACCACTTATGAAGAAGTACATTGTTTGGTGAGTGTTTGCATTGTGCCCTTCTGTGAATTCATATGTCCAGTGAGTACACATAAAAATGTTTTAATGTCTTGACTCATCAGGAATTGCTATTATGTGCGGTGAAATTTTTCTGCTGTGTTCTCTGGATTTTGGATGAGTTCTGTAGGAATACGTCAAAAAGTATGCTTTTTACCTCTTGTCTGACACGTCCTGTTTTAGATCACTGCAGACCTAAGCAATATTCATGGTAATCCTGTGGAACTTTTGGGTGTTTGGAACTCAAGTAAGAAAACCTATAGATGATTTAATTGCAGTGTTTTCAACTAGCCATGATATTGGCACATTACCCTCAGTTTACTGAAAATTTGAAGTCAGATGAATTACCTTGAATGCGGCCTTTAAAAAATAAATTGCAGTCCTGCATCAAGATTTATAGCAATGAACCAATAAATATAAAATGGGTTTTTGTGGTATTTCCTCCAAAGTTGTTGAAGCTTGTGTACAAAGAAGATTTTTAAGGACAGATTTTAAGGAAGATTTTTATGGCAAAATATGAGCTATTTACCCAGTGGTAAATAGTGGTTGTCAGTGGAAAAATATGGCATTCAGGATGGGCGGGAATTTGCAGAAATCAATAATCTGACCTCTAGTGATGTGTTCTAGCAAACTATGTGACGGGGCTTTTTTAAAAAAAGAAAATAGATTATTACTGTGTAAACTTCAAGACTACTAATGTCTGATTTGCAAGGTTAAATTACGCATTTGACTTCACAGATGCTGTAAGTAATGTTAATATTCTTGGGTGATTGGAAATGATTAAATAATTTAATATTAAATTTTAATATTAAATTTAAATCCAAACTTTTATTAAATTTTTAATGTTAATAAATACAATTGGTTTGAGTATTAAATTTAAACGTTATAATTTAGATGAGTATTTGTGATCTAAAGCATAGATACAATGATATCTTTAAATACATTGTGAGCCAAATGATACACAGAAATCTTGTATAATGATGACATTTCTGTGGTCTTTACTAACTGCAATTCTTGCAGACCTGAATGAAAGCTGAAACACTCAGCATACCACAGCAAGGGCCTTTACATTTCAGTAATTCTGATGAATCATTCTCTTGGACTATATGTAGGTACATGAGCTGCTTAAACATTCATGCAAAACAATAGTGTATTGTCAGATGATACATTTCTGCTTCATATTATGAAAATCAAGAAGATTTGCTAGGTGCAAGACTGAAAGTTACAATTTTCATCTCTATTTACAACTGATATGTCTCTGGCTATACACACCCTGCCTTAGGAAGCAGCAACACATTCAGAGAGCCACAGATGTGCATTAACTGTACAGATGTTAGTATATGTTGGAAGATTTGAATCACTGAGGTAAGCACTACTACTCTTCTGTAAGACAAGCTCACTTTTTAGTTTGTTTTTTTTTTTCTACTATCCCTACATTCACTCTGGATTTTTACTGCAGAGTATGTTCCATGTTAGAAATTCATACACACAGGCATTTCTTCATAGTATAACCTGGTCTCCCTGGAAAGTGGGAGAAGGGGACTATACTCTGATACCTTTGGGTATTCCAGTATAGAGGCAGATTGGAAAATTCACTTCATCTAGCACAGGTGTTAGGGACTTTTCTACTAAGGAGTTGTCAGTCTTAATAATGGTGTATGACAAGACAGACATTAACCAGTGACTTCTACAGTGCAAACATAGACATCCTCAGTTTGTCAGGACTTTGCTCAGAGGGATTGTTATCTTTGAAAACCTCTTAGGCCTTATCTTAGCTGGCAAATGAGGTGTCGTAACAGGGGGTTACTGCAGTGGGAAGCAGTCAGTACTGAGAAACCAGTGCCTCTACTGCCTGTGTTTCAGGGGTTTTCCTTCAGATTAACTCTAGTTAGGGCCTAATGACCACAGTTCACTGTGTACGTAGTCCTTGTACATACCTTCTGGTTTCACTTCATTTGCGTTTGGTTTGTGCTCCAGGACTTCTCCTCTATGCAAACCAAACTGGTAAAAGTGGACTAGCTTCAAAATGCACTCCTAAGCCAAACCAAAACACAAATATAGATTCATCCTTGAACTGTGGGCATAAAACCTGCTTTTGTTGTTGCTGAGTTTGCTAACTTGTTTTACAGAAAGAAAATATGTTAATATTCTTTACAGACCAGTACCATAACATGGGTCTTATCTTGAAAAACTCTGAAAGGAATGAAAAATTGTCCTCATTTCAGAAATGTAAAATTTGGTCAGCTATCTATAAGAATGGGCTGTGTCTCCTTTTAAGATAGCTTTTCTCCCTGAACAACTATATGGACCAGTTAATTAAATAAACCATTTCATGTTTTGCAGTTCCAGTTACAAATTTCTTCATAACTTGTATTCAGTTTCTTATGTGGAAAACCAGATCAGGTTTATAGTATAATTGCTTATAAATCCTCCTACTTTAATGTTTTTTTTTTCTTATTAGGCAAACTGGAGTTGTATTTACTACTATATAGTTTTATCATCATCATAAACTTCAACTAAGTTGGCGGTTCAGATTTACCATTACAATGAGAAACAATACATTTTATGTCTAAATTATGCAATCAATTTAATGAATAATTTAGTAATAGTTTTATTAGTAATTAAATGTTAGTTGTTTAGGCAGGAAAAACAGAACAGATGGAGGATTCTTTAAACTAGAAGCTATATTTTGACAAGCATGATCTATTAGAAGAATTTACTAATGTAGTTGTTTTGGTTGCTTTTTCTGAAGTTCTGTGGCACAGGTCTTGAAGTCAGCGTGGAATTAAAAGGAAAGGAGATATGTTTACCAATTCATTCAGTCCCTGCAGAGTTGCTCTGTTTAAAACTTGGTGCAGACTTGAAAGGGAAAACACCTTTGCCCACTTCTATTAATGGGAATAAGTACACATATGAATAGATCTCTTATTTCAAAATGCCTGTTTTAGGAATTGTCAACATTGTTGTTTGCATATGTAACAGGACAGAGATGATCTAAGGTCAGCACAAAAGTTGAGTATGTTTTCATTTGTGTTACAATTCAGAACAGCACTTGCAAGTATGTCCAAATTTAATAATTATCCAATGGAATTCAGATATATATGTGAGCCATCAGGATAGATTTCCTGAACTAAAATGGGCCAGTATATCATGTGCAATCTTTCTTTAACAGGGAAAGAGAAGATTAAATTACTTTATCATAACTGAAACAGCCTTCTAGATTAATTCTAAAGTTAATCAGGAAGAAAGGAAAGAACTGTAAGATGATATATAGGGCATGTTAGATAATGTAGCCACTGTGAAAATAAGAATTATGGTTTTCTGTAACAAATTTCCAGTTAAGAACTCCTGGAAATGAGCGCAGAATGGTACAATAGAGCCAATTACATTACAATAATGTGATATAGTTCAGTGCCTTGTTTTGTATCACATAATTAATAGAACATGAAATGAACTGCTAAATAGTAAAAAAGTTGCTTTACGCAATGTTATTTTGTCAAGTTGGTGAAGTAAAAGCTGGAAAAGATACATAATATACAAAGGCATTTGTAGGCCAAGATCAATATTAAGAAGATCTGTCATGCAGAAACATGAGTACAAATTTTATATCCCAGAAATTCATTCACTATCTAGGACAGTGGGAGGGAAGTAATGCCCTCTTGGGAAAAATAACCCTAACTGTTCAGAAAAGATTACAGAGACCAGTATTGCCCGAACTCCTGTATTTTAATCTGGATCTACAGTGTTACCACCAAGCTTTTTTGTTATTCTTTATGTTGCTAGCAAAATAATACAAAACTCTGAACCTTCTTGGTGCAGCATTCCTATTGGGGATGGGGACAAAGTATATAAATAGTGCTCTTATTTTTGCTAATTTTTTTTTAAAAAAAGTCTGTCAAATGCATGCTATAGTTTACTGCTTTCTGAACTTGTCAGTATGTGAGTAAGATAAAGTATGAGGCAAAATTAAAATGCTGTGAATTTAAAATGAGGCTGGATACAGATCCAAGAAAGCTAGACAATTTAAGTCTTGTCTGGTTTATAATTTCTGCTAATTTTTACACAAGAAAGAGTTAATCTTGAAGCTGCAGTGAGTATATAGCTACCGTAAGTGTAGACGTGAATGTGTATTCAGCCCTGCATAGGGAACACAGAGCTGTGATTTTCTGTCTTGTCACTAGATGTCATTATTTTTCTCAAGAATATAGCTGGTAAACATTTGAAAAGCTGTCCAATATTCCAGTGAGTATTTGAAACATAATTAGGTAACATCAGTTGTAATGAACAGAGAGGCCTTTCCTCTTCTTTAAAGAAAATGAGATGTCTTGGATGATTTGTTTTGTTGGTTGTGATTTACTGCCTATTTGTGTTAATTTCTGCACCCAGACAGCAGGAATGAAGGCTGCCCATTCACCTTGCTCTAGCCACTTCACACTGCATAGGCAAAGCTCTCCGGAGAAAAGGGAGTTTCTACCATTACAGAGGGCAGCTAAGGATGAGTGGAGCAGCAGAGAGACTGGGAGACAAAGTGCCAGGGAACCCACAGCATCAGGAGAGTGAGGCACACATTCTGAGTAAACAAGAGGGTGAGATACATGGCCAGACCAGGTCAATGGAGAGAGAGGCTTTTACTAGGGACATGGCTGGGGATGTATCACTGGCAGAAGCTTAGGAAATTTTTGTTGAAATGAGGGTGAACTCTAAGGGAAAAACCCACCCTGTGGTGTGGGTCAGCAATACTGATGAAAAGTCATCTTTATTGACTAAAAGGCATTCTGGTGTACCTGATGTGCCTGTCTCAAAGACAAAGTGCAGGCAGAGCTCTCTCAAAACAGTGCTTGAGTTGGCCTTATCACCAGGCTATGCTACCTGACTCCAACCTTTTAAAGATGTGCAGAGGGCACCTGCTTCAATTATTCCCAAGGCACTCATTGTTAGAGCTAAGCTTTTCTATTTTCTAATTGACTGTCTTAGTATTTTTGCCTTACTGTGTGTTGATAAACGTTATAAATAGTTGCAGGTTAGTGTTGCATGTTGTCTTCTTGCTTGCTGTGTGCTAAATGCATTAGGAAAGAAGTTGGTTCTAAAGGACAAATACTATTTGCACAACATTACTATAAAAAGGGGAAGTATTTCTATTTGAAAAGCCATAGTTCATGTAAACAATTTAGTAGATATTTATGTTCTATTGTTTCTTAAGGGCAATTCAATCATACCTTAGAAAAGCAAATTCTTAGAACATTTAAAACACTGTTTTCCCCTTTCTTAAGTGAGATCCAGTATATTAATTTTTATTCCTTCACTAGTTAAACATCTCATGGAGCTTTTATGAAAATCAGATAGCTAATGCTCATAGTATTCTTATGTTAATGGCACACATGGGCTAATTGATATCTCAAGATATCTTAAGATCTCCTATTTAAAATAGCTAACATAGAGATTTTATATGTTATAACATTAGTTTTATTGTCTAAATTCTGTGGGAAAAAGCTGTGACTTTCAAAATTGTTTCATAGTAGGCAGATGCAAATGGGATCTCAGAAAACTATTTCAATATGAACATTAAATAAAAATATCATAAGTGGTTCCAATGCAAAACTTGTTACTTTCAAGTTCCTATAAGGCATCCTTTCTGAATGAACTTCAGGGCAAAATGTGTACAATAGGTTGTTTGCTGATTACATTAAATTAATTGGATAGCAACTTTTCTAGCATTTTGCAGCCATGTTTTCAAATTCTTTGGAGAAATTGATCTATGCAGGAGGTACTGCATGTTTAAAAAACTTGTGTATTTTGTGTGCATTATTATGTTTATATATAAAAACATAAAAATAATCTTGCACTTCTAAAATGTTTCTTGTCTTGAATGTATATAGTCTCTCACTCTTTAAATATTTGCACAGTTATGTTATACAATATACAAATACATGTTGATTTTATAAGTTTCTATTCTTGTTATTGTTTGCAATGTAAGCTATGAATTTTAAGGGTTTTATAACTTGAAGATAAAAGGAATATCAATTCTATCTTGGCAAAACCAAATAGAGGTAGAATTTTCCTCCTCAAACTGAATTTTAGTAGTGAAAGTGATTCATATTGTTGCAAATTAAAGATTCAGATTCATAACTTATCCTCAAGCTCCAGGTAAATTCATTAGTATGATTATTTTTGATAATAGGATGAACAGAAGAAAGGGTGGGGTGGGGAACATGAGTTCTTAATGCTGGACTACATGGCTGAGATCAAGACTTCAACCCAATGAGCAGCCTGCAGTTAATTCTGGTCTGGGGTCTCTTGGTAGTGCCTGAGAGAACTGTTTCCATCTCTATAATAAATTATTCACCTGACCAGAGAGACTGGTAAGAGGCTTACAGTTTCCTACCTCTGTTACTTGCCTTCTGTTAATGGTACTTTTTACTGAGCCCAAGAGTGCTTAAAACACTCCTTGGGATTAGCTAAGCTTTTTATAGTTGTGGGATACAGGCCACCATCACTATTATGCGCTGGTGGTTGCCATCAGCATCTTTCAAATCTATCAATAATAACAAAGCGGTTTTGGAATATAGCCATGGTTTGTTTTCCTTTTCGTAAATTGCTGCCTTGGTTTTTGAGACTTTTTTTTAGCGTCCTTGATAAAACCTTCACTTACAGATGTCTTGAAATTAATTTCATTCCAGAATGCATCATACCTCCTTATAGTGCTTGTTATAAACAGGAAATCTGGAGCTCTGCAGACTGACAAATGAAGTCAAACTACCACTTTGTTGTCATATTAATGAGGAACATACCAGCATAGTTCTTACATTCAGGCGGGCCTTGGAGGTTTGTCATGTATCTGACATAGCTTAGCTAATTATAAGCCATAGTGCTTTAAGCCATGAAAGCCCGTGGCACTGAATGAACAAAAAGGGATTTAGCTTCTTAGGGACTATAAGCATGAAAATGCATTATTGGTAGGAACCTTTTTAACTCAGCATTGTTCTTTCTTGTTAGAATCAGCAGTTAGAAACAATGTATCTTTCAAAACAATTGGATTTTAATAGTTGGAGTTGAAACAGCCATGTTTGTTCTTAATAACTATGTTTATTAAACTTGAAATTAGGCTGTGTGTCTATATTTTTGTAAAACAGGCATTTAGTTGCCTTTCACAGGAAAAAATTGCAAACACTAGTGCTAGCCTCTCCCCAAGTCTGCCTGTACCTTAAGATAATTCCAAACCCTCGTATATTTCTGTTAGCAAATCCTTCCCACAGCAGTGCTGTGATCGTGGGTGTCCAGTTTGCATAATAACAATGAAACATGCAAGTGTTTAGAGACAGTGAAAGGAAACTTCTGTGTTTTGGAAATGGATGGTCCTGACTTTTGCATGTCTCTGTGTATATCGTTCTCAGTAATCCAGTACTGGATTCAGTCAGTCAGCTCACTCAAGCAAGCTACCAGGCGGTGATGTACACTTCACTGGTGAGATGTACCAATACCAAAGATCTCTTGGATTTATTATTTTGGGGACAAACTGATGTTTACAAAGCAAGAAGGTGAAAAATTTGTGGAGGAACAACAGTAATGCTGGTTCAGATAAATGTCATGGTGTGAAGGGATGGTGTTGCAGGGGGAGGGAAAGGTGCTAGTTGCCTCTTAACCTTTAGGAGCTGGGAAGCAAGGAATAGGACGAGGTGAGACAGGCAACTTAAAATAATGTAAAAAAACCCCAAGAAAACACTTAACTTACTATTACAACATTTATGTTGCTTCCAGGTGCTACCAACAGATGGTGTGCATCTATTACTACTCAAAAAAAAAAAATTATTTCAAATCTTCATATCAGCTGGGGATGATGGAGTTAGACATCATAGAAAGATCTAAAGTTTCCTACCTTCTGAAAAAGCTCAAACAGATGTTTGCCTTTTGATCTCAGAAAGAAAAGAAATACTAGCAGGAAACAGTGAATTTAAGATACTAACAGAGTGGCAATTCACTGAACTAGGACTGAGATGGGAATTCTGTTAATCTTATGCTTTCAAAGCACCTTATTAGTTTCTTCTGAATGTCTTCTTGTCCTAGTGATGTTGAACATTGAATAACTTGCCCTACTGCCTCTATGAGAGACCCAGCACACATATGTTGGCAATTAAATTTGCCACTGGATTTTGAGGTAAATTTACCTGGGTTTATGTTTCCATTTTAGTGTTATGTGATATAAAACGTTTTGGAAACAAAGTGTGAAGCTAAGGTGAAGGTTTTTCCTTAAGGACAAAATAATCAGTCATTTTATTCTCTCAGGATACATCCTTTTTGTCATTTAATTTCTTAGAAGCTTACTGGAAAGGCTAAGAATGAGGGAAGTTTAAGCAACACAAACCAAGACAAGAAAGCATATGGCCATTCAGTAAATTGTAAACAATATTGTAGATTCCTACACTGGAGTGCTATATACTCACTTCTTTTAGAAATGAGTGTTTAATAGGCTGTTAATATTGGAGCTTGCTACTCTAGGTTATGATTATTAGGAAGCTATCACAACTTTGTCAGGGAAGAAATAGTACCAGTACATTCATGAATAGTATACAACTGAAAAGGTCATGTAAGAGTTTTATGGAGTAGTCTTTTTGTAGTAAAATATTAGTTTCGTTTCTCTAGATGGAGCTTCATAAATGTAAACCCTTCTGTCAAAGTGCTACAGTAATAGCCTCCTTTATTTCATAAGCATTGCTGTTAGTTTCTTTCTGTGTAATACTGTATATATGATGTCAGAGGGGATTGTTATCAGAAGTTTAACAAAATATAATTCCGTAGATTAAGCTTTTACTCTAGTTCTTCTTGTTATTTTAATTGAATATAGATACTGAATCATATTTTCCAATTACATCAGTTAACATTTTACAAAAGGCTGCATGAAATGTAGTGCTGTACACAGAGAACTGTTGATAGCGATATTTAGTATTGGACTGTTTTGCATAGTTTTGCTGCAGTATTATAAGAATTGTGCATGCCTAGTGATGATGACAGATATCCTCAGCAATGAGGAGAGAATAACAAGTCTGTCTGGAAAAGGGGGAAAAGAAAATGGAAGTATATGCATCTCTGTGGCATTCTAAGGGAGAGGCAAAATAAAATAATTTGTGCTTTCACTGGGCAAAAGTAGGGTCCTGGGTATCAAAATCTGGCTGGAAAATGAGAATTGTCTTTTGGAGGAAGAACAGATCTTAGTGTTTCCGTTATATTCTGGAACAAACCCAAACTCTAAATTTATTAACATAAAGTCAGGTGACATTGATCAGGTAGTCCCTCATGCTTTCCAATATGCAAGTCGTTAAAAGGGTACTTAATTGTGCTCTAGGAAGCCCAGGTACAAGTTCTTGCTCTGCATGTGAAAGCACTGAGGCTTTAATGTGGATTCCTCAAAACACAGCTGACTCCTCTAACAGTGGACAACTAAGCATTGGGTTCCCTGGAATGGTAGCCTGAGTCTGCAGACTGACTTGGCACTTCCTTAGTCTGTTTAGCCCTTCACCATCTGCAGGGCAGCAGGTCCAATTCTCATTTCATAGAGAATGAGGACAAAGCAAAATGATTTAATTTTTTTTATCCTCTTTAATGCTTGACACGTTTTTTCCTTACCTTCTTCCCTCTGCTCTCACCATGCTAGGCTGGATTAAGGTTTCAAGGATATACGGTTTACAAAATCAGAACACCGTAGGTATTAAAATGAGGAAAAATCTGCAACTGCTGTCCTGTTATTTCTTCCTGCTCTCCAGTTAAAAGCACTGTGAATTTTCTGATTAATAGCAGAATGTGTGTCAAACCTATTGTGCAATAGTTTTTTTGTTTTGTTTTGTTTTTATTTGTTTTGCTTCTGAATTAGCCATGGTATTATACAAAGAGTTACAAACAAAATATATGTATAGATGTTTCCAGCATCTCCAATATTTGCAGCAAACACCTGAGATTTCTTAAAATTCAGCAGCATGAAAGCTCTCTGGATAGAGAAATTCCTCTTTCTGATAAAATCTGCTGAATTTTAGCTTAATTATGCTGCTTAAAATACCATTTTCCTTCTGCTGATTGGATTTCTCAGAAAGGTTTGGCAACCTACCGAAACAACTAAACACACAAACCTTCTAAAGCCTAGGGTTTGCCCCATCAACAAGGCAACAGCAGCAGACTTGGATAGGCACATCTCGAAGCTGATGGGGCAGTTGTCTCAACACATATAGCCCTGGCAACCCACAATCTGACCAAGTTTTAGCAGAGAGTTTTCACTAGGGCTATTATGGTTTAGCCCTTCCTGAGCAGTGCTCATGCCTAGCTGCCCCCAGCTCCAGAGCATGGCCACAGTAGAGACTACAGCCATTTCCCGCAGAAGGCCATCACCTGTGTATGGCACAGGATTCACATACTTCATAGGGGCATGCTCCCAGTGACACCTCACGTGTCTGGTGTGAGACACAAGCAAGGAGCCATTGGAGACAGCTGCTCTCACTTGTCAGCTCCCTGGGGGACCCAGACTCTAGGGTATCTCAGTGTTCCTACTTCAGGCTAAAGAAATTGCTTATCATTTTCACATGCTCTGTGAAAGGTAGGACCACCCATCTCCTGTTTAATTGCTACCCTGCTTATCTTGGGAAAGAGAAGTCCAGTCTGCTGCACAACTCTGCAAGGTTTGTGGAGTCTCAGTTATCTCTTTCCAATTTATGTTGCAAGTGTTTTACCTCCAGTGGTGGAAATTTGTACAGTATAGTGTCTCCCTCTGTTCTGTGCTGGGGTGGGGAGTGAGGAGAGGGAGGGAAGGTGCAGGGTCCATTATGAATCTCGGTGAGAAAAGACCTGACAACAAATGTATGATAACTGCTTGCACAGGGCAGAAAAGAAGCGGAATATAAATAGCAAATAAGTCTTGTGTCCCTTCAGATGCTGAGCAGCTATGTTTATGCAGCATCAGAGAAAGCCTAAATAGATTTTCCTACGGCACACTGTAGAGCAGAACAGATCCTGCCCATGTTCAGAAGCTTTTCCTTTTGGTCCTTTGAGCTATTATATTATTTCCTTATGAGCAAACAACTCTATTCCTAAAGGATGTCCTCATGAGAACTCCTTGTTGTGCTGTTAGATAAACACCATGCAGGTGGTGTAATCATGGTGCCCAGTGGGAGCTGCCTGCAGGCTCCCCTGTTGCAATTGAGCTGTGTGAGGTTATCCTGCGGCAATGGGATTAGTGCAGCACAGCACTGGCTGGCACCTGCTCAGGTTAGCTGTTCTGTGGGATCGCTACCTACTGGAAGTGCAGCAGTCTCTCAGTCAGCATCCATACATTCCACCCCTGGATCCGCATACAGTTTACATTTCCCAAAGATACCTTCTAAGTTACTGGTGATATGATTGACATATAGGTTTCTCAAGCCTTAAGTATGAGGCCCAGCAGAGCATGCACGGCCTGTTCAAGATCTCTGACCCCTCAAATACAATGTCTTCTTGCAAGGCTCCCAGTACACCACTATCTTGATGAAAATGCACTGTAACCACATCTGGATGTATGGCATAAATTTAAAAACATTTCTACCATTTCACTATTCCATGAAAGGCTATCACAGAATCACAGAATGGCAGGGGTTGGAAGGGACCTCTGGAGATCATCTTGTCCAACCCCCTTGCTTGAGCAGGGACACCCAGAACAGGGGGCACAGGACTGCACCCAGGTGGGTTTTGAATGTCTCCAGGGAAGGAGACTCCACAGCCTCCCTGGGCAGCCTGTGCCACTGCTCTGTCACCCTCACAGGAAAGAAGATTTTTCTCATGTTTAGCTGGAACTTTCTGTGTTCCAACTTCTGCTCACTGCCCCTTGTCCTGTCATTGGGCACCACTGAAGAGGGTCTGGCCCCATCCTCTTGACAACCACCCTTTAGGTATTTATAAGTATTGACAAGATCCCCCTCAGTCTTGTCTTCTCCAGGTTGAACAAACGCAAGTCTTTCAGCCTTTCCTGATCACCTTTGTGGCTCTCTGCTGGACTCTCTCCAGCAGTTCCCTGTCTTTCTTGAACTGGGGAGCCCAGAACTGGACATAGTACTCCACATGTGGCCTCATTAGGGCAGAGTAGAGGGAGAATAACCTCCCTTGACCTGCTATGACACAACATAAACACAACATAAAACTATTAATTAACAATTTGGGGCCAATGGGAAATCAAAAACTGACAGCTTTATGCCTGGGCAGGTGGCTTTCATTCTTGCTTCTTGTATACATGTGTTTTGATTCAGTATTTAATTACTTCATCTTATTTGGTTTTTCTGGCATGCAGGATAGCATTGTTAAGGTTCATTGAAGAATGGCACCAGCTAAAACAATTTTATAGCAAAAAGCAGCAGAAGGACAAAGACAGAAAAACAATAAGGATACTAATGGCAGGGAGACCATTCAATCTACATACACTACATACACTGAACTGATATTAAATTTATGTGAAGTACTTGGGGCAAGTTTCTCTTGAGTTTATTATTGCAAGTTATCATTTTAAGCTAGTACTTTAAAAGTCTGTGTTCAAAATCTTTTTGTTTAATATTCCATTTTCTTATTATTTTTTCCATTTTACATAGCCTCCCTATTGTTTTAATGGTACAATTTTATCTTCCACTTTTTCTCATTAATTTTAGTCTATTGTACTCTCTTCTTACCCAAATGTTTAAGTTTCTTTGTAAATCCAGTATTAAATTTATTTATTGGCAGTATCAATGATGACATTGATACATGACATCAATGGTGTCTGTTACTTGTATTACGACAGCAAATAAAAGATGAATTGCCCACAGACATAAGAAACATAAAATCCCTGAACCAAAAGGATTAAAATGCAATATTTTAAATCATATGTAATATTAATATTTCCTCTGTCACCTGATCACCAAAAAAGTACTTTGCAAACATATGAAGTTTTAAAACTGTGTATCAGTTGATGAAAAATACGAAGCAGTGTCATCAAAATGAGTAAAATGTGGTGAAATCTATAACTGTAAGTGCGAATACATTTTCAGCCCCCAGCAAACGAAATATCTATGAAACATATTTAGTACTACATGTCCTTATTAATCTAAGTTAGTACTGTCGGAAACTGGATACCTTGGGAAATAAAATGGGGTTCTTTTAAAAAGTCCAAGGAATCAACTATTTCAAGGAATGAAATATTAGCTCATTAAATAAATCCCTGTCTTCCCCTCCTGTGTTAGATTGTGAAAGATGTCAGAGAAACAGGTCTATTTACAGAATTTTTACAATGCATTTCTTAGGCATAATTTCGGATTAAAAAACAGTGTCTCAGGGCCATTTGCTTCAGAAAACTGTATTACTACTGTAGGGAGATTTTTTAAGTATATTTGTCTCATCCCCAAGTTTAGACCCAAAATAGGCTTATTCAGGAAACAATGTACAAAGAAATTTTTAAAACAATCCCACATTATAAATCCAATGAAACAGTAATAGTCTTGTTCAAGCTTTAGCAACATGATCTTGACATCCTGGTACACTGATACAATGCCAAGAAAAACTAACGCTGCAATAAAGTGTTTCTTGCAGATTATAATATTCTTTCCATGTCCCAGGAAAGAAAATTCAAAAAACAAACAAGCAAAAGGAAAACCAGAAAAACCCCACAACATTTTAAAAGGGTTGTTTCATTACTATTCTGTCCCCTGCTGAATTGGAAAAAATTGAAGGAACAACTTTATTAGAAACATTGTCTTTCCACTGTTGTTCTTATTTGCCTTTTCAGTTTATGTTTCCTTTTGTAGCTGTTGCAACAAAAGATGAAAAGTTTAGGAAGCCAAAACATAAATATGTAAACCAATTACATTTATTCAGGAAGAGTCTGATCACAGTTTCTTGGAATCAGATGTGAAGTTATATATACATTGCTAAATTATATCATAGATATTTGATTTTTTTTTTTTTTAAGTTTACTGAATGCATAGCCTGACATGTTAAATCTCAGGAACAAATTAACAATTTAGCATTGTACATGTTAGTATTGCGTGTACTATTCTGGTTAATATGTTTAAGCATGCGTTTAAGGACTTCTTGTAAAAAGTATGTAAAGTCTTAACTAAGCAGGATTGCTTGGCAGATTTTTATCGATACAGGAGTTTTCTGAATCACTACTTGAAAATCTTGAGACAGTGGTGTTGAAAATTATAATCTAATGACTGTGCAGTAAGATTCAATTCAGTGGGAAGTGAACACTTTAACTTTGCCTGAATATAGTAGCGGTATGAAGCTAATAATTGCAAAAGGGACAATAATTAGTTAAAATCTATATCTTAACTATAAAGAGGGAAGTTTTCCTGAACCAAAGACTGGGTAAAATGTTTATCCAAAGAATATCAATTTGTCAAGTGAGTTATCAAGTCTTGCCACCAGCATTAAATTTTCCCAAAATGAGTTTTTTATGACACTTCTAAAAATGTTGGTAAATTGAAAATGAAATCTCTTGAACTATTGTTTTGAAAAATTAGTGTTAAAATCAATTGCATCATAACTGCTTAAAGGAAGAATTCCCGTATGCATTCAGTTGAGAAAGATGTTGAGTCCATAAACTATCATGTAATATGTGTTATCTTACTGAACTGATCCCCTTTGGTAAGGAAATATTTTATCAAAGTAGTAAACGTTATTGATGCTGATTAGCATTTATTACTACCCTGGAAAAGTATTATGTTAAGGAAGAAGTTAATAAATGACCATATATTGTATTGTATCTAAGACCTCTGAAATGTAGCCATCACAGTTCTGGAAGAGACATACATTATACATAATCATAATTAATATTTAATTATAAATTATTATGTAATTGTACATATTTATGTATAATAGAGAAATATATTATTGATTTTGCAGCTCATTGTCCAGCTTCATTGAATCTACTAGTTTAAGTAGCATACCTAAGTAAATAAATATTTAAACTGTTAGTTTATTTAAGTAGAATAATATTCTGCTTTTTAGATACACTGTGAAATCATCCCTAATCCCAATCCCTAAATATTGGGAATTATACTTGTTATTGTCTTCCCAAAATAAGAATATGGCCAGGTGTGGCTGAACAGTGAGACTATTTCTGAAGTTACATATATATTGATTACATAATTATGTTGTGGTTTATAACTTCAAGAACAGCACATTTCTTGGTTCAGGACACGTATAAATAGAACATCTTAAAAGTAAGTCTCATCCCTCCAAATTATAAATTTATAAAAAGGAAACCTTCTAGACACATTAATTATTGAATGAATGTTTTACTGTTCAACAAGTTCTATCTATTTGTAGTTGGAGATAGCACCAGATACTTTTTACTTTGCTTCCAGGATCTGTCATGATGTTATCTAATCTCACGCAGCCTAATCTAGACTGCTAGATTAGGTTTCGAACAGGTTTTATTTATTTTATACCTTTCATATTTCTGCCTAGTAGTTATTTCTGTGAACTAAACTTCTGTTTGTGAAAGGTTCAATAGGTGAATGGGTTTCTCCCATTCTATTTCATGAGCATAATTTCATGAGCAGAGTACTTATTAAAATAACGCAAGCTGTTTTGGTTTGAGGGGCTTTTTTTTTGTTGTTGTGTGGGTTTTGTTTTTCCAAATAGACCATTGTGCGTATTTACTGCTCAAGCTTTACAGAAAGTTCAACTGTTGTCCTAATTCCTAACCAAGCATTTAAAACCTGTATGCTAAATAGTTAAACTGGCTGTAAGAAACAGTAGCTTATTCTTCACAGCCCAAAGCAAAAACAAAAACAAAACCAAGTTTATTTTATTCAGATTGCTTTTGGCAATAATGAAATAGAAAAGCTGATTAGATTTCCTGCTTTGCCAGCTACTACTTTCCTTCTAATAATTTTAAGAAAGGGAAAAAAAATCCAAATCCCATAAATCTTCCAAGCACCCCAAAGCTGAATGTCAGTTCTGAAGACTGGAAGGACACAAAGAAGTCTCTTGGTGCAGTTTCAATTATATGCATTCCAGTTGAAATCCATGCCCATCACTATCTTTCTTTAAATATCTATAGCATAGTAATTCTTTTCTGTAAATAACAACAAACTCTAAAATGCTGATTTCTATACTGCAATTGAATTTTGGTTTCCAGTGAAATGCAGCTTTCTGGAAACCTTGAATAAAACATGTCATCATCAAATTTTTAAAAAGTGACATTTAATATATTAACATAATAAAATAGTATAAAGACCTAAGAAATTTATTAAGTGTCTACTGAACTGTATAATTACTTAAAATACATGTAGGTATAGTGTACCTTGATCAGTAAAAATAAGTGTGAACGTTAAAGGAGATTAACATTTCTGTAGGTAAAACCCTGAAAAATGCAAATGCAAACCAAGATTTAAATCAGTTATTTAAATCATTATTTCCACTTGCTAATTTAAATAATAATGAATTTTGAGATTTAAATAATTTATTTAAATCTGTCCAACAACATTAGAGGAGCTAGTCTTCTGTGCCTGTGTTTGAAGAACCTTTATCTTAAATTATCGTGACCTTCTGCCTAATTTCCTGAGTGTGTTTGGGATCCAGACCTTACTCAATTTCAGAGCTTTCTGCTCAGACTGTCCTCACAGCACGAACTTTATGAAGACTGAAGAAGTCATCCACTTATCCCACAAAATACATAATTTCTGGGTGTGATGATTAACCCATGAATTAAACGATACAGAATTGCCCAAGTTGCTCAGGACTATAGAGCAGATGGCGTGTCTTGTCTTTACACAGCACTTGGCTCTGAATTCCCCCTGGGCCCTGTATGACGCTGCTGTGACAGCAAGATAATTATTATTTTTTTATATGTTTGTTCAGTTGAAAGTGTTTGAAATAATAATAACACAGACTGTAATGAAGCCCACTGTACTGTAGCTTTCATACTGCATATCTTAAAATGTTGCATGAGAGCATTTCGTGATGTTTGGGGATCAAAACTTTAGGGTAGCATGGAGGGTTATGTAGGTCGAGGGAAACCAGTCTTGACGCAGCCTGATCCATCTCACCTGCTGGGAGTCATCTTTAGGGAGAACTACCTCAGGAACCTATCCTGGTTCTATCATGGAGAGAGCTAACTGGGGTGGTCTGAAGAAGACCCAAGGAGAGATCGCGGTTCCAGAGCGTGGCAGCTCCTTGACTGCCTTTTGTTTTCATTGTGACACAGCCTGTGCTAAGGCTGGCAGTGTTGCAGGTAGCAATGCTGTTGGTAATTAAGGAAGTTCAGTCTTCCTCCTGTATGTGTTTTGATCAAAAGCCACTCTTGAGTGTGGGGGCTGCATAGTCTGTGGAGCTAGACAGCCTCATGATTTGAATATTTTAATCTGTAGATATTTGGTTCTTTCTTGGAATTTAGAGACATTTTCAGAAACTGATTCAGTACTGGTTGACAGTTGCTGAAAAGGAATAGTGTTCTTTACATAACTGAGGGCAATTGAAAACCATTCAACCTTCCTTATATGTTAGTTCCCATATTAAAAATACTTGGATGTATACTTTGGTAATCCCAATGCAGACTTTGCACTTCCAAATTTATGTTTAATTTATCTTTTTCTTTTTTTGATAGCAGAGTAAATGTTGAAAAAAAATTCTTCATAGATATGATGAGTTGTTGGTTTCAATACATCATACTCAACCTGATGTGTTCACTTTTAGAGTATATTTTAAAGCTTAAAGCAGCTATTATTTACTTTTCTTACAGCATTTAATTATTTTTAAAATACAGAAGTTATAGTTCTGCATTTTGCTTTAAAATAATAATTTCAGGGCTTTTGTTTTGAAAGTATTTTCAGATTCTGGAAAATCAGAAACTTGTAACTATTTGTGTTCGAAAGTTATTTTTGTTTTGTTCTTATATTGCAATACAATGTTATACTATTAGCAGTAATTATTAACTTTACTGGCATTTTTTTTCAGAAAAAAAATTAAAGAAATAATTTTGAAAATATTAAATGTTTGGTCTCAATGAAGTCACGAGTGTTTGATGTGACAGTGTCTGATGACAAAAGAAGATTTAAATTAAATTTACATTTCATCCATTAGTAAGTATAGAAAGGTATATAATGGGGTTGTTTAGCCTGGAGAAGAGAAGGCTTGGGGGAGAACTTACTGCAGACTTTCAATACTTAAAGGGGGCTTACAAAAAAGATGGGGACAGACTTTTTCAGAGGGCCTACCGCAACAGAAAAAGGGGTAATGGTTTTACACTGAAAGAGCATGGATTCAGACTAGATTTAAGGAAGACATATTTTACAATGAGGGTGGTGAAACAATGGAACAAGTTGCCCAGTGAGGTGGTAGATGCCCCATCACAGAACCACAGAATCACAGAATGGCAGGGGTTGGAAGGGACCTCTGGAGATCGTCTTGTCCAACCCCCTTGCTTGAGCAGGCACACCTAGAGCAGGGGGCACAGGACTGCACCCAGGTGGGTTTTGAATGTCTCCAGGGAAGGAGACTCCACAGCCTCCCTGGGCAGCCTGTGCCACTGCTCTGTCACCCTCACAGGAAAGAAGATTTTTCTCATGTTTAGCTGGAACTTTCTGTGTTCCAACTTCTGTTCATCGCCCCTTGTCCTGTCATTGGGCACCGCTGAAGAGGGTCTGGCCCCATCCTCTTGACAACCACCCTTTAGGTATTTATAAGTATTGACAAGATCCCCCTCAGTCTTGTCTTCTCCAGGTTGAACAAACGCAAGTCTTTCAGCCTTTCCTGATCACCTTTGTGGCTCTCTGCTGGACTCTCTCCAGCAGTTCCCTGTCTTTCTTGAACTGGGGAGCCCAGAACTGGACATAGTACTCCACATGTGGCCTCACTAGGGCAGAGCAGAGGGGCAGGATAACCTCCCTCGACCTGCTGGCCACACTCCTTTTTTTTGCAGCCCAGGAAACCATTGGCCTTCTCGGCCACAAGGGCACACTGCTGGCTCATGGTCAACTTGCTGTCCACCAGCACTCCTAGGTCCTTCTCAACAGAGCTGCTTTCCAGTAAGTCAGCCCCCAACCTGTACTGGTGCATGGGGTTGTTTCTCCCCAGGTGCACAGCTTTACACTTGCTTTTGTTGAACTTCAGGAGGTTCCACTTGGCCCAGCTCTTCAGCCTGTCCAGGTCTCACTGGACGGCAGCACAGCCTTCCGGTGTATCAGCCCCTCTTCCCAGCTTGGTGTCGTCAGCAAACTTGCTGAGGGTATGGTCTGTCCCTTTGTCCAGGTCATTGATGAATAATGTCAAACAGGACTGGACCCAGCACAGACCCCTGGGAACACTGCTCATTATGGTCCTCCAACCAGACTCTGCGCTGTTGATCATGACCCGCTGAGCTCTGCTGTTTAGCCAGTTCTCAATCCACCTCACGCATCTAACCCACACTTCTTAAGCTTGTCCATGAGGATGTTGTGGGAGGCAGTGGATGTCCCTGGATACATACCAGGTCAGGCTGGTCAGGGATCTGAGAAACTTGATCTGGCAGGAGATGTCCCTGCTCATTGCAGGGGGGGCTGGACTAGATGACCTTTAGAGGACCCTTCCAACACAAACTATTATATGATTCTATGGTAACAAATGTCATCTGCTTTGTCTCTTCAGACTAAAAAGGCCTCCATGCATGTTGGTGTTGATACGT
The DNA here is from genome assembly GCF_949628215.1 of Phalacrocorax aristotelis. Taxonomy (NCBI): domain Eukaryota; kingdom Metazoa; phylum Chordata; class Aves; order Suliformes; family Phalacrocoracidae; genus Phalacrocorax; species Phalacrocorax aristotelis. The sequence continues at coordinate 60,975,703 of NC_134311.1, forward strand.
TCTTAAAAATAGAACTACTGCAACTGATTAAGACCTACCTCGGGCTTAGCATTGGTTTGTTGCAAAATTTCATTTCATTAAATATAGAGAACTCTTACAAATACTTTGTTTATTATTGATTATTGATTATCCACTTATTTAGGGCTAACTGAAAAGTATTTGGAGAACAGTTACTGCAGATAAGTACATGATGAATCTCTTGTATACATGTCTTTTATACGTGGTTTTCCCACCTTTGTATATTGACCATGTAACAAGCTTTCCTGGGAATGGTTTTAGTTACATGATCCTTACAAATATGCTGCAGTTTATTGCAACTTCTGTTTAAAACAAATGCTGTTGATATTCCATTCTTTTCACGTATGTAACAGGTCGGACTTGTCTATTGTAATGGGCTACATCATTTACTGTACACTGTCAGATTTCTTTTCAGCTTGATTGTGATGGAAGGAAAAGTAGGAATCTGTCTGAAGGATAAAGCCTGTAATGGTTGGTAAAGGGAATGTATGTAGTTAGTCATTAGCAATGTAAAAAGGGGATTATAATTAGGGATATATTCTTGTTCAAGGTGTTGGGGTGACTACAACCAGAAAATTGTCCAGTTCTTGATACCATTAGTTAAGAAAAGTGCAATACCACAGATGTTTCAAAGAATGACTTGGTAGTCTGGAGAATATTTTCATGGCATCAATAGACCTGCTATAGGACAGGTCACTGACTTATCAAACCAATCAATAGGAAGGGGTTTATAGTTGAGTCTAGGAAGGTATTTCTACTCGAATTTTTTGATTGGTAAACCTTCGTATCAGAGATGCATCTTGTTCTTCAGAAGGTTTTTTTTCCTTGTTGCTCAGGCTTGAGTTTATTACCCAAACAGAACAGCATATTCTAATAGTGGCCTGTGCCAAATCTTTGAGCAGGCAGTGTTGGGCAAAGTCACACTCTGTCCATGAAAGGTATTATTATATAATTATTAAAATAATTATTGGATATTAACTGTGGAAAGACTACAAGAGACTACACAGAGCTAAAATACTGAATGTGTATATGGTTTCTAACCTGGTAGGGAAAACTGTAACAATATTCCATCACTGTGTAAAGTTAGCAAAATATATAAAGATATTTAAAGAAAAAAACCACTTAAATATGAAATAAGCTGTCCAACATTTGAAGTCTCTAGAGTAGCTCTGTTAAAAAATCAAAACAAAAACCAAACAGCCCAAATTTTTAAATGGCATGTTATTACATCAGGTGAGGGAATTCCTGAGGTAGACTTTGTTGACATTTACTTTTTTAAAAAACTGCTGTAGTATCTCTCACAGTTTTAAAATCCATGAGCCATACTATTTTATATATCCTACAGAGAATTCTAGGGGACAATCTGGGGAAAACCTAAAAATAATGACAATAAATATTGGTTTGCATTTACAACCCTTCTGTTTCTTAACATTTTTTTTTTTACCAAATCTTGTCTTTCTTTCCCAAGAAAGGTTGGATCTTGTGATCTTTCAAGGTCCCTTCCAGCCTGGGCTGTTTCATGCTTCTATGATTCTAAATGGCATTGGAATGATTTTTTTAGTTCACCAGTACCTGAAAGGCAATTATTAACTCAGATGTATGGGCTTGCAGAATTGCTGGCAGTCTGACCTTCAGACCAGTACAAATGTTGATCATTGAAGCATTGCTTGTCCCTGTGCCTTAAAAAAAACCAAAAACAACCCAAAACACAGGCAAATAAACCTACCCTAAAAACAAATAAAAAACCCTAATAAACCAGAACTGGCTGATCTTCCCAAGAATTGATTTATTCTTATTGCAAAAGAAAGACCACCAATTTATGTTTTCTATTTTTCCAAGTATGCAACAAGCTGCAGTATACCCTTACAGTGAATTCTTGCATGTTTTGTTCAATTGTCCTAAAACGTCTTCCATATCATGGATAAGGGCTTCCACTTTTAGTAGTGCAGGTGTTTACAGTTTCTTATAAGCATTGGCCATTTCAGATCTTTGCTTTTCTGGAGTAATGCTGTCATCACTTTTCAGCTTTCTTTTCAATAAGCTTGTCAGCTGATTATCAGGCATAGTATTGAACATGATTGGGCTGTAGTACCTTCAGCTATTTCTGCATATGTGTATGCCTATAAATTGCCTAAAGACACTGAAAGTTACACAACTTTTAACAAATGTGCACAGTTTGGCTATATATTTTGAAATAAGTAGAAAATTCTCAATCTGTGTCCTCCAGGTCTTGCCTTGAGATTTCTATAAGATAGTTATTTATTTGCAAAATAGTTATCATATGAACACACCTAAAACTCAGAAAGAGAGAGTCTACTTTCTGGAATAGTATCTTTTGAGAGTTTATTAGTAAAATTATATAAATTTAGTGCTGGAGGTGGGGGTGTTGTTCTTATAAGAGGAGAAAATAATGTTGTCCCCAAAATCTGTAGTTATATTTTTTGCATTAATACCTGAATTAAATTGAATTGCATGAAAAAATAGCTTTTTATGAACAATTTAAAAATAGAGTCCTATGGAAAAAGTATCTTTCCCAGTAAAATGAATGTAAATCTAGAGTCTTTATCACCTGACTGAGCTGTATGTTCACCTGAGCCACACATGAACAAGCAGGGGCATATCCTTAAGCCTAGCTTAAGAACATGCCTCAGATTCTGTAAGATTTTTTTACATTTTTATATTTTTAAAAAATCTTACTTCTGGATATATTTTATAATGAATATTTTCATAATTATGATTGTTTTTTAGTTGTGGTTGGATACCATGTTGTTTCAATAATGCCACCAACTTCATACCTAAGACATCAATGTTTAAGTCACACTGTATCTTATGGCCCCTTGAAAATTTTAGGTTACTATGCCCAAATGCAGTGTTTGACTAAGCACTATTTGTGATATCAGTAATTTTCTGTGCCTTCAGAACACATAAAATGTCAGGGTTAGAATGAACCTCAGGCCTCACATTCTGATCTGAAGGTACCAAACCCTTGTCATATTGTGCCTATAGTTTTGATGAGACTGTTAATGGGAATTATGATTAATTCTGCTATTCATGTGACTCTGTGATTATTGTCTACAGCCAGACATTTTAGGTGCATTGTTCCTTATCATTTGTCAAAGCTTTCCACTGTTGTACTACTCTTCAGTTACAACCTTGGTAACTTGTAAAACCTGAAATCGTAACAATTAAATTGATCCAAAACTAGAAGGTGCCTAGAAACATGTTCTTTAAGAAATGTGTATATTTTGGGACTTAAAAACAAATCTTGAATGCAGTTGCAGAAAAAGGCTTGAAACCAAATGAGCTTGCGATGCAACCTCCATTATATCTCTTTCAGGACAGACAGCTATCTTTTCATTGTTATAAACAAGGAGGGCCTGTTTACAAACTTCACCTGGGTCAGTGTAAGAGTATTCCGATAACAACATTTAAAACATCACAGTAAATTTAGAGCCAATGAAAAAGATTGCTCCCATAAAACTTCCCTGTCCAAACTAATTAAAGAAATTTATCACATGGGTCTTGAACCTGACATTAATTTAGAATGTGTAGTTTTAACTTCATGGGTAATATACAATACCACCTGTCATAGGATCTTCCTTATATAGTCATGGGAGATCCCAGTTCCTTGACTACTTTTTGGAAATAAAGAATTGCCATTCTGTTCAGTTTTCAACTCTGTTAAGAAATACATTAAGAACTGATAATTTAAAAATATTCTCTATAATTATTTCCATGTATTTTTTTTCAGATGAAAATCTTGATGATGGCATATTAAGGCTTCAATTACTAGGGAGACTTTCTTTAAGCATTATTTCCTATCATATTCAAAGAACTTTGTTCAGTTTTTCATATTATATATATTCTTTAAAAAATTCATGAAGGATGATGAAATGCTCTTCCATGAGTCGTGTCATGGTTTAAAAATAGTACACTCTAATATTTAGTTGCAATTGGCCCTCAAACTTGTATCTAAGTATCACCAAGGAATTTATTATTGAGCAGTGCTACATACACCATTGCTTTATTGCAGTGTTGCTATATTAATTATACTTGGCATTCATGGTTACCTTTACATCTTTAAAGCACTTTATAAAGAATCATTGATCTTTGTAAAATCATGTAAGATAGATCTAACTAAGATTGAAAATGTTTTCTCCAGGAATGATTTTTTTGTGAGACACAGACCAGGTACCGTACAATGCTAAAGTAAAAAACCTTGTATTGAAAACTTTCTGGTCATCCTTTTAGGTAGAGCTTATGCATAATTTTTTGTAAAAACATTTGTTAATGCTCCGTTATAGAGTATAATATTTCATGTGTAGAAGGCATCTGTGTACTGTTGAAATATGAACATGGGAAAATATATAAAGACTGAATGAAAAACACTGTAACTAAGAGATTCAGAAAATATTCATAAGCCTATGAAATGTCCCAGAATAGAATGTCTAAGAATAGTTCAAACAGTGGAAGCACTATGACATGATGCTTCAATGCACTTCAATTTCTGCCTGTTATTTTATAAAATGTATGTAAAATTATCTGAAACATGCTTTGATTTTGTCATGATGAGCTCCACTAGTGACTGCAAGGTAAAATTTTAAACATTCTGAATTAATTATAGAAAACCTACATGACAAAATTTCATGTTACTTGATTTAACATCAAAAATTACATTTGGGTCTGCTGACATTGAAGGAAAACACTTTTGCATGTAATAATTTTCTGTGTTTCTATTATGGTGCAACACCTCTTAGTTTAGAACTGTTTTTCTGCAATTAATGTAAGCTTAAGAAGTGTGGGTTAGATGCGTGAGGTGGATTGAGAACTGGCTAAACAGCAGAGCTCAGCGGGTCATGATCAACAGCGCAGAGTCTGGTTGGAGGACCATAATGAGCAGTGTTCCCAGGGGTCTGTGCTGGGTCCAGTCCTGTTTGACATTATTCATCAATGACCTGGACAAAGGGACAGACCATACCCTCAGCAAGTTTGCTGACGACACCAAGCTGGGAAGAGGGGCTGATACACCGGAAGGCTGTGCTGCCGTCCAGTGAGACCTGGACAGGCTGAAGAGCTGGGCCAAGTGGAACCTCCTGAAGTTCAACAAAAGCAAGTGTAAAGCTGTGCACCTGGGGAGAAACAACCCCATGCACCAGTACAGGTTGGGGGCTGACTTACTGGAAAGCAGCTCTGTTGAGAAGGACCTAGGAGTGCTGGTGGACAGCAAGTTGACCATGAGCCAGCAGTGTGCCCTTGTGGCCGAGAAGGCCAATGGTTTCCTGGGCTGCAAAAAAAAGGAGTGTGGCCAGCAGGTCGAGGGAGGTTATCCTGCCCCTCTGCTCTGCCCTAGTGAGGCCACATGTGGAGTACTATGTCCAGTTCTGGGCTCCCCAGTTCAAGAAAGACAGGGAACTGCTGGAGAGAGTCCAGCAGAGAGCCACAAAGGTGATCAGGAAAGGCTGAAAGACTTGCGTTTGTTCAACCTGGAGAAGACAAGACTGAGGGGGATCTTGTCAATACTTATAAATACCTAAAGGGTGGTTGTCAAGAGGATGGGGCCAGACCCTCTTCAGCGGTGCCCAATGACAGGACAAGGGGCGATGAACAGAAGTTGGAACACAGAAAGTTCCAGCTAAACATGAGAAAAATCTTCTTTCCTGTGAGGGTGACAGAGCAGTGGCACAGGCTGCCCAGGGAGGCTGTGGAGTCTCCTTCCCTGGAGACATTCAAAACCCACCTGGGTGCAGTCCTGTGCCCCCTGCTCTAGGTGTGCCTGCTCAAGCAAGGGGGTTGGACAAGACGATCTCCAGAGGTCCCTTCCAACCCCTGCCATTCTGTGATTCTGTGATCCTGTAATCAATGTAACTATTTCTTGCCAGCTGTGAAAACATGAATTTTATGCTACATGTTTATGCTATAAATTGATGGTAGTTGTTGTAAATAATTATTGTTACAGTAGTTATTGCAAAATATGTTTGAAAATTTCCTCTGAACTTTATTGCTCATTTATCCACAGATGTTTCAGGGTTTCTTTTTCAAATTTTGTTCCATATAAAAAAGAAAATAAACTAGGTTCCGTTATCAGCTCTCTAAAAGATGAATCAAGAAAAGTACTTACTGCTCAAATAATGGAACTGGTAGTTTCCTATCCATTTCTGAATATTCTTCTCTAAGATCTAGGCTAAGAGGAGGAGCAGGTGATCTTGGATTTAGGCAGCATTCCTTTCTATACAGATGTCATTGTTTCTGCCCAGATGGGCCATTACTCACACTTGTAATCTACAACAGCCACCTCCTCCCTTAAGTAGCAACTGGCAATTTTATGTTGGGTATTATTTCTGCAGTAATTTAACCTGACATTGTCCAAATTTAATAAAAAAATTTGGGTTTCAGTGTTACAAGCCTAGTGTGCATCACTCAAAACTATTGATAGATACACAGAACATGGAAAACAACAGTGTGGGTTTTGTTCATACCATGGTTTGTTTTTTCTTTGTTAATTATCTCTCATGAGCAGAAGGAAATGGCAATATGGAAGCTAAAAGTGTTAGAAAAGCAAAGTACAGAAAGAAACTCTATGTGATAGGAAAGAAAAGGTCAGAAACTGCCTAATTTTTCAAGCGTTGAGCTTTCCAAATTCCTGTTCATTCAATGGAGCTGCGATACATCCAGCAATCTAAAGGAGAAAATCAGATGTTCAAACATTAATTTAGGCAGTTCTGTTATTCTCCTAGGTATGAAAAATACTGGTTTTCCCCTGAATTTTTTCTTTGGAAAATCTGAGCTCACATTAGGGTTTTGTTTTTTAAAACAAGAGTATTACATCATATACTTTCAAGAGATTGAACCACCAGAAAAGTTCTAAAAATGTCAATTAGTTAAAGTTTTACCTTTTAGAGTTTACACATTTATTATGAGTGCTTAGAACTGCTTTTTCCAATCTTTTTGCAACCCAATATCACTTGAGAAAACTGGAAAATTTCTGAGCCTTCTTATAAGTAGTAAACTTGTCTTCCTCATAACAAAAATCTGTAAAATAATACAGGTTTTTGGTTGACCTGTGTCAAATGCAATATGAATCATTTCATTACCAAGAAATTAATTCATTCTTTCCTCAACAGAATATTTTATAGAGAGTGAGAGTCTTCTGAATGAAGTGTCAGTAAAGTGTAACAATAAGTAGTAGAAAATGGTCCAGCAACAATTTTCTGTGTCATCTAGTATTGGAAGAAGTTGAAAGTTGATAACTGAGAAAATACATTAATATGAGTCTTTGTGAGAAGATATAAGGTAGTCAGATGCTGGCATCAGGCTATATTTGTAATGATATATTGAATTTTGATAACAGGTTTATTTAGTTGGCAACCTAAACCAGTATTTTGTGAAGAAGTCATTCAGTAGCTTTTCAGTTTTAGCTTAGTATTGCAATAGGAAGCTGTAAGTCATATTTATTATAGTTTTGTCTTATATTTAAAGTGCTAAAGATAATTTCCACAATGACTTATCTACCTAATCCACAGGAGAAATACCTTGGGCACAGAACAGAGTTTCATTATTTTAAAATGCAAATCATGAGGGCAGTAAGAAGTTATGTGTACAGCTTTACTGTCATTCCATAGAGTAGGGAGATGCTTCTGTCCCGTTATCTACATTAACTGAGGGATAATTTTTGAGAATGTAAACATATCAATGCTGCTATCCTCCTTTAAAGACAACGTCATTTACTCAAAAAAATGAGTTTGTGGCCTATGATTACCGATAAACATCTGTTCTATTTCTGCATATGCACAAGCTTTCAAGCTATAGAGTTGAAAAAATCAGAAATCTTCTCAGAAGATGCCAGGAAATACATGTTATGGGGATCACTTTCTAAGGAAAAAATATTTGGGACTTATACAGACAAATATTTTTGTTTCATTTAATCATCAAAAAAGACCTGCACAATTTTGAAAATAGGGAACATCATCAAAATAGACTTTGAAAGCATGCTCTCTTTCTCCTTTATTTTAGATAATTTTTCCTATAGGCAACTTTGTTGGAGGATTTTATATGAAAGCAGACACAAATAAGAGCTTTTAAAACTACTGTTTAGAGGAACTATAGCTACTTATCAGACTATCAGGAAAAAAAAGTATTCTAGTAACATTAGTTAAAAGAAGTACTCTGAAAAATGAACACATAGGGAAAGATAACATTCAAATTATCCATTTTCTTGATTAATTTTTCTAATAAGCTCTCTTAGATTTTGTCTATATTGCACTTGATAGTTATTACTGAGGCACTGCAAATAGTCTATGTTAGTGTAGGTAGCTTTGGATAAATAGTAAGGGCAGCACAGTCACTATGGCTCAGGCATAGCATGCCAAATAAGTGTTTTCTACTTCAAATGGTGTTGCCTTGGCTTTCTGTACTGCTAAAAAGTTTCTATGTTTCTGATGGGTCATGTTGGCAAAACAAACTAAGAACAAAAAATGTCATGACACCTTTCCAAATTTCCCAAGCGTTAGGCCTCTAAAGTCTAGCCCAATGATCAGAGGGCTAGACTTTAGAGGCCTAATCTTTTAACTGGACCTGAAGATGCCTGCCTTTGTACCAGTTATATGGTTCCATTTTCAATAATCAAACATCTAATTTATTTATTTTTAATGTCACAGAGGTGACTTATGTTTGCAGGAATATTTTATTAGAGCTGCAAAGTAAATAACTTCTCACTTTCCCTGACTAGATCTAATATTTAGCATGTAAGCATAGAATACAGTGCAACACTTTGCTATCAGTCTCCAGGGATAATGGGGAACTAGGCATAGATTCAGTTGACTCTGCAAAGACATCAAATATATGCCTAACTTAAAGTGTATGAGTCCCATTGTGTCTCACTGTCTCATCTTGCTTAAATAATTTGCTAAATGGAGGGAATTCTTTGAAGAATATTTCAGTAGCCTGACAGGAGACCATTCTGCTTTAGAGTTCTCTAAAGGAGCTGAAGTCATTGCCTGTCTCAGAGATGCCCAATTTAGGAGTCTTCAAAACATTAGGAGCATATAGGAAAACAGGCATGTTTTTATCTTTTGTGTGCTTCATAAAAGCTGATTCTCCAGTTTCTTAGCATTATACTTTTCACAGTCTGAGATATGTTGTGGGGGAAGACTTCCGTTTCTCGCATTATATGTATTTGAGGAAATAATCAGTGAGGCTTCTCAGGACTTCTCTGTTCACAATCACACTAGAGTGGTTAACACCATGGATGGCACTAGGTTACTCAGCATTTTCAGTGATGTAAATGCAGCAGGATTTGGACTTCAGTCTTTACAAAAAGCTGCTATAAACTCATGTAAATTTGTACTTCAATCTGCAAATCAGAGAGGTTTGCTACTTAGATTGTCAAATGTTTGCTCTTTATTGTACTCCTCTAAATAAATTAAAAAGAAACCAAGAATGGCTTTGTATACAGGGAATATTGGCCCATATTCATTTAATAAATCTCATTGAGTACTTTATAATCAGCTTATTATTCCGCTTCTGTTAAGAACATTTTAGTACACTTCTTTATGTAATGAGTAATAGTTTCCCACTGTTTTCTACTTAATTTAGGACTGTAAAACATTTGAGATAAAGATCTTGTGTCCTTTATGTTTCCTAGTTACCCTAAGCATCTGTGGTTCTATGTTGCTATAAAATACTATGTACTTATCACTGAGTACTTGTCTATACACATTCCAGCTACATATGCACAAACAACAAATTTTTCGTCCAGCAGTATATATTAAAGCAACATCTGTATACTATTCCTGGAACAGTATCTCTTAACAGGGAATCTCTTAATACTATAAAAGGTCTAGATTTTCCTCTCGTTTGCAGCTGGGAGACAGAACTGCTATCTGAATTAGCTTTCATTTGGGCACTTTGCAATTTAAATATGTGGTTTCCTTAAATTCTGAGAAAACAGAGAAGTTTAGGGACTGATTCTTAACCACTTTTTACTTAAGAAGCAGACACTGGCTGCGATGTGTTTTTAATGATAAGCTCTAACCCAAGTTACAAATATATGTATTTTTGTTAGAATACAAGTTGTCACTTACTTAATTCCAGAAACTGCCAGACAGGAATATACAATTACACATTCATATTTTGTGCACATCTGACAAAAAAGAAGTATTTGTGTACAAAAGGTAATTACCATGATAATTCCTGTCCTACCAAATAATGAAATAATATTAACAAGAACCTGAGTGTAAAGGTAGCAGGACAGCATTATGCAGTTTGTACAAGTTCTTCATACATGTGCTCTGCAGGCTTCTGGGGGTTGGACTGGTTCTAGAGGCATCTGTGAAAAGCAATTAGAAAATAACTTAAATATAGAAATTTGCTCTATGGGATCTGCACATCCACTCATAGGGGAAAGGGAATCAGAGATCTACAAATTGAAAAAAACAATGGAATGAAAGGAAGGTGTTGCATAGATGGAAATGAATTGTTTGAGTGAATGTTACTAGGTAGAAGGGGGTCTTTTGCAAGAATGCTTGTATTTGGATAGATGTATCCCAACTTTATTCAAAAAAATAGTACCAGGAATTATGATATTATGAGAAACCTAAACTTCCCATGTTTGTGTTGAAAAAGAATCTGTAAACTCTGGTAAGGATTAAGTAGTCTGACAAGATAAATCTGATGGATTTCTTTATCAAATACTCAATAAACCAACAGAAAACAAAAGGTGCATAAACTGTAAAAGCAATAGAAAGAAAGAGAAACAGCAGCATAAACTTATGCTATAAGGTTGGGTTTGGAACTACAGTAAAGGGAGGAATAAATTTCTTTGTCTTAGTTTTAATTAGGAAAATTCTTTTAAGCATCAAGGCAGGCATGATAGGTAATAGGAACAAAGGTATGTAAATCTAAATTGCTACAATTGATATGGAAGCAAAGCTCAAGCATTAATGCTCTTAAGCTATGGGATCTGGTTAATCATTGCTCAAGAACTTTGAAAGAACTGGTACAGGAAATCTCAGTCTTGTAGTAGGGATTTTTAATAAGATCATAAAATCAGGAATAGTATAATAGTAAATTTGTTACTTGTATTTAAAAAGACTGGAAGTGATATAAACAAGTACCACTGTCTTTTCCTTAAATTAAATAAATAAATAAGTAAAGTTATTAAGACCAGACTAGACATCAAGACAAACAGAAAATGAGATAAAATCATGTGTGCTTAATAGATTAAGTTGCTGTCAGAAATCTTATTTTCCAGTCAAAGTAGTAGGTGGACTTATGTAGATGATCTTTGTTAAACTATTACTTGGGAAATTGCTATTTAAAATGGAAAACATGGGTATCAGTAAAAGAATTTTAAAGCAGGTGAGGAGCTAGTAAGAGAAACAAAGAAAGAAAGTACTGTCAGAAAGTAAGTATTATTTCCCAAGTAAGACACCACTAGAGTGCCAGGACTTCATGTAGTATTTTCATTCATGATTTTCTTAAATACAGTAAGCTGTAGGAGTGCACTAGTAACACTTTAATATGACTCAGTGTTAGGAAACTATCACTATAGAGAGGAATCAGATAACAGGATCCTGGAGTAGTTCAGTAGGAGGGAATAGAGTGCTTAGAAGTTTTAAGGCCTGAAACTTTTTGAAACTAAGAAAGAAAATATTTGTGTCAATAAGGATAGGCTGACCACAAGGGAAAGACAAGTTCAGTGACTCAACTGTACTTATATTACTTTTGTAATTCCTAACCCTTTTAATGACATAATCTCAATGTTGAAATGGTTTGATTTTGCAGGCCCTGAAGGTTTTGACGTAATAAATTTATTGATGACTAAGTTACAGACAGACAGAAATTCTTTACTCATAAGTAAAATTAAAACCAGCAAAATCAAGGCAAATCAGGACAAATAAAAAAGGTTTTCATTCATTACCTCTCAAATATCTGACTTCATATTCTGATTTCTGAAAGAAATTATACTAATCTTTTTCAGGGATTTTTTTCTCAGAAAAGCTATATCAAAGGTTCTAATTTGACAAAAAGGTTTATGTTTTCTCATACAAGATTCTCAGCTACTTTTGAATACTCATGTCAACAACATCTTGTATAGGAAAGAGTAGGAGTCTTTCTAGAAGTTATCAATACCTTTTTTCAAGTAACCTAAGTATGGGCTGCTGGCAACCACTGTTTTGTCAACTCTGTCCTGTAGGCTCACATGCAATCCTCACAACATTCTTAGTGTACCCAGGTTTGGGAAAAAAGAAGTGAAAATAGAAACCAGTTTTATCGGATAAGTTTGTGAGCAAAAGAAATAATCCCTATTTTAGCATCACTTGTTAAAATGAAGACAAACTACTTACATACATAGAATTATCTTAAATCATGTGCTTTGTTTCGCTTTAAGCTTCTTCATCCAGAATGGATATAATATTGTATCATACTACAGTAACTAATATTTACAGGAATAAATTGCATTTCTCTTTTTCCGAAGTATGAACAAGTGAAATTTCATTCCACCTTGTTGTTTAAGAGTCAAGTACTCTGAACTATGTTCTGTTTGAAATAGAGTACGGCTAAAAATAACACATAGTAGTCGCCATGTTATAGAATAGGTTATGACTATTCACTGGAAGTGTATTTAATATTACTTCAGTTTATTACCATTATATAAATAAAAAACCGTCATTTTTTCTCAATGTTTCAGTTTTACAATTGTGAAAACAATTGGTTTTCTTAAACGACTTCTGCCAAACTGTGGCAATTTCACTTGTACCGTATATCTTCACTGAGGTAAAATTTTAGAATTTGTGGTTACCAGAAGTCACTTCCTGTTTCCCAGCAGGTACATCCAAACTGCTAATGTAGTGCCAGCCACATATTCCATAGCAGTGAGTTGAATAAAATGACCCTTTACAGAGAGCTCAAGCTCTGCTTCTGACCGTAAATAAGATAGCTAGGACATAGGAGGCAAAATGATAAATATGAGCTTAAATTAACCCCATTTTAATATATTAAATCTCTGTCAGTGAACTGGACTTAGAACTTTTCTTCTCCCTGCTTTTCTTAAGAAAAAAGAGATTTTTGGATCAGTAGGTGGGCAGTCAAAGGGATCAAATGGAAAAAGAGAGAACAATGATCTGCAGTTCCTATTTACATTTTTTCTGCATATGTGTAAAGCTTCTGTTTATATTTATGGGGTGATCTTTAAGGCACCTGAACCCTATCTGGTGCAACAGGGAAGAGATGAGTCTGTAAGCATAACCAGTGCTGCCTAATCTAGGGAGGCAGACTGTGCAGGACAGTTATTTTTCTTCAGGCATCACCAATTGGTAGTATCAAGGAGAGCAGGACTATTTATTTTCATATGAGACAAAAAGGTAGTTAATCTCCCTGAGATGTACTGGCATTCCTTTGCACACCACTCCATCTATTCCACTTTAAATCTATGCAACTTTAAGGATCTTTTTACTTCAATTATAAGAAATAAATGGCACAGCAAAAGTATAGTGAGAACTGATGTTTACCAAGTGAGATGAGGAACAATAATTATTTTTGATACACCTGAGCAGATCTTATGCTTTAGAACAAGATCACCTGAAACCATCTCTTGCCCTAATTCAAGGAAAAAAACAGAGAGAGAGACATAAGTTAGGAATTTAAGAGGAAGCTAAAGAAGTTAATAGAAGACACATAAGATATTAATTTTTCAGAGTTCTAGATCTGAAGATTCTTTGGAATTCTAAAAGGGCTGGGGCTTGGACAGAGAATGTTCTGCTCAAATTACGTTTGGAGTCAAGCACATAATTTTCAGAACAAAAATATACTTGATAATTAAGCTCATTTTCTTCTTAAGGGATAGCCACAAGCTCTTAGCAACATTACCCAATATGTGATTGTTGTTCAAAAGTGAACTGTATGGGTTTTTTTTAAGTTTTCACTTTTAGTATTAATTTCAGTGAGTTAATTATGGCTCCAAGCTCTCAAGCCCTCAGGGCAAGTTATGTGGAGTGGGTTATATCCACAATGCATAGCACTCATTTAGACCTTCTCTGGGTACAGAGAAACAATTTTTCTCTGTCATTTTTCAGTTCAAAGTGTCTGAAATCATGAGAGGATTTGTCAGAGTCCTCTGGAATGGAGTTTCTATAGCATGACACCAAAATGCATGTGACTTGCCTTATGATTTGTCATGAAGGTATCTGAGGGTGGCATGCCTGTAGGCGTGCAACAAGACTGTATAGGAAGGGTAGAGACAAATAAACCTACTGTTATCTGGGCTGCTTGTAGCAAAATGCTTAGCAAGTTGCACAGGTTTTTCTCTCTGAAGGAATAGTTTACTTACTCCAGAAGAGGGTCTGACAGTGAGCTAACTTCCATGCAGGGTGGATGACAGAAGAAGCAGACAGGACAAAAATCTAAGTTACTTGGCTTGACAGACACTCACATAACACCTGCCTGTGAGTAAAGCAGTCTAAAATGTGGTAAGGAGCTTATCAGGCTTACCTGCTCACTCTGTTGAGGATTCTGATGAGACAAATTTGTGTCTTTACTTTCTACGCTATAATTATTGAAGATAACTTCTGTGGACCAAAAATTTTGTGTAACTAAAGACCTGTGACTTGGATGATTTCCTTTAACTTTGTGCAGCGGGATGCATTTCTTACTACTTCATTAATCAAGTTGATTTTTTTTAATCTATATGGTTTTCATGGAGAATGCGTAAATAACAAAGGGATCCTAACACTCAAAATACAGACATTAATCCCAAGTATGGAGAATTGTCACATCCATACATTATATTTTCATAATACTGCAGATGAATCAATATTAACATTTAAGTGACTTAATTTTTATTCAGCTCTTTCCTTCTGTTTTGGGTAATCTCTACTCTTTAAAAAATGCATGCAAAAATGCCATGTTTTGCCTTTTATTTCTTTAAAAGAATTTTTATTTTAACCTTCTTCCTAAAGGACTTTTTATAATATTACCAAGTTTGATAAGGATTTTTTTTGATACTTACCCTGAATCTGCTGGTTAAGGTCACCAGGTCATCTTGCATGTTGTCTCAAAAAAGCTACCATTGTTTATTATCACTATTTAGCAATGACTCTGATGAAATTTTGTGTACTTGTATTAATAGGTGGCTTATTAAGAGCTGGCTTTTCAGCATTTCTTAAAGCATTAGTTTTACCTTCCTAGATATATGCTTTGCCCTATATGTTATTACATTGTCACCAAAATATTTGATTCAATTACTTTTTTTTTACCCCTTTTTATAAAAATCAAAAGATTTAGTAAGTGAAACTGATCTTTTCAGAAAATTTGACTTTTTCTTAGCATATGAATGGTAGTTCTGTATGCCCCAGTACAGTTTGTTTTTCATGACCTGTATGGTTTTTATCATATATTTGCATTCATTTTGTTGATTTTCATAATAAAAATCTGACACTGGTAGAGCAGCAGTTCTTTCCTCTCTTAGCATTATCATAATTTACTAGGAACTGTTGTGACAGGACAAGGGGTAAAGGTTTAGGGGGCATGGTATTGTTGGGTTGACAGTTGGACTTGACGATCCTAGAGGTCTTTTCTGACCTTAATGATTCTATGATTCTGTGATACCAAAATGTTTATCTGGTCAAAAAAAAATTGTGCCACTGAAGTTAATGTCACAATGTCTTTAGCTGTTGCATTATTCTTTTCAAGGTGAACTGATTAGCAGACTATTATGGGCTTGAACTGGAAGAATTTCACAAGTCAGCCTATATTGAAAATATAAAAAAAATTCTTTACTGGTTAAAGTCTCAGGCTTTAATTTATCCGTGCTCTGGAAAGCCTCTATATTGTGTATTCCACTTTGCTGGTGAGTTCTTTACCTGGTTTGTAATGGTACACAGTAACTTTATATATGCCGACTCTCCTGCAACTCTGCTTCTTAATGAAATCAGCTGAGTCAATGGGTGCTATGCTTTGTGCTGAACTTAATACTAGAGAAAGCCAGATAAATTGACGTATAGATCCAGAATAGACTTATTAGCAGATTTCAGATGCATTAGGTGCCTGGTCAGTGTTGAGAAGATCTTTCTCAAGATAGTAAAAGGCATTAAGTAAGTCTAGTGTTGAAAATGTCAGTGCCCGTGGACGATCAGGCAAGTATTCAGTTAGGTAAGGACAATATGAAGTAGTAATGATCGTGCATATTTGTGCAGCATTTAGTGTAGTTAATACTTCATAATAACTGGATCTAGAGAAAGCAATAGACAACTGGATTAGTTAGATATAATGTTTCTTTATACTAAGATTAGTCACACAACCTTGCAGTTTCTGCAGTTTTGTTTGTATTCTTTTCAAATGTCTCTGGTATATATTCCTAAAGTAATTGGGGGGCGGTGGGGGTGATTAGTACTTTTTACATAAAGCATGAACATATCATAACAGTTGTAAGGTCTTACCTGGTCCTTTTAAAAGTTATACTGAATATACTGAATATATATATATGTATATGTATATGTATATGTATATATGTATATGAATATACTGAATATATATATATTATATACTATGTTTTGTATATATTTCTTAGTGAGAAAAGGATAATTTCCATTCTCACTTTTTGTAACTCTTAGTGTCTGCTTTCTATCATGGTTGTATTTAGATGACAAAAGAAAACGGAACCTTCTGCATAGAGTAATAGGGCATAAATGATGCTAGAGCCCCTTTAAATTTTTGAATCTGTTGTATTTTGGTGCTCCAAGTCTTCAAAGTACTGTAATATACAAATGTGTGCAGCAGTAGAGGCTCCTTTTTATTACTGAATTGAAATAAATACTATTTCACTGTCAACACATTGTGACATTAAAGTAGTTTAATATTTTATTCTTCCTTCAGAATGGCATCAACTGTGCTAGGGCTAATTTGGGGTATTGTAGAATAGAGCTGTGACAGCAACAGAACTGAGCTTAGGGAAATAAGATCCATAAAAATGTGCAGTGCAATACCTTATCATGTTACTTCCAAGTCTGCCCACACCCTAATCAAATACACAGTCTTATCACATGTTTTAATGTCATTGAAGTTGCAGCTGGCTTCCATACTGCAGATTTCCTGTCCAAAAGGGCAAGGGGTCGTTTGAAGTTTAAAAAGTCTTAGTGCAGCGTAAAGCATTTAAAAAGAATGGCAAGCAAACGATGTATGGCCTGGGCACACTGAAGTATACCAGCTTGTCTAGAAATCTTTTACATCTCAGTAGAGATCAACACTCTCTTTCCTGCACGTATCTTTTCCTACAGATTTTTGCTTTTCCGTGCAAAATTTTCTTTGCTTTCAGTCACCCGGGAGAAATAGGTTGTTTTAAGGAAGGCTCTCCCGCTTTGTTCTTCCCCAATGCCCCCGTCCTTCCCCTCCATCCGTCGGTGGGAGAGGCAGGGCAGGATGTGCTGTGTCAGGAGAACCCACCTAGAGGGCCCCCTTGACGCCAGCACAGCCTCTGGCAGGCAGAGCCCTCACCGCAGCCGAGCCCAGTCTGCTGCAGAGTAAGTGCCACGGAGTCCGCAAGTGTCCGGAGCTGCTGCTGGGCGAGGATACAAGAAGCCCGAGGGATAGGTTGGCAGATCTTGTCAGGGAGAAGGAAGCAAGAGCCTGTTGCCTGCGTTGCTTCAAAATACACGCCGTCTCTTTAGCTTGGGCTTAAGAATCTTCCCGAGGATATTTACCAGAGCATCAGGAGTGATAACTACTCTCTGTGAGCCGAACTGAGGAAAAAAGGACAGCAGAGAAAGAATGCTTAGGTAACACAGGACTTAAATCTTTGCTTTCATTTTGCAAGGTACAAATTAATGTACGTGGTTTTACATACAGTATAACCTCAAAATAGAACTAGATTCTGCAGTGAAAGAGTCGATAGCTTAGTCATTTTACTTAAAGGGAGCAGCCAGCCTTATTATGGGGTTAGACAGCAAAAATGAATTTGATCATGATACGATTGTGTCTTATAATGGTATCTAACTGTAGTGGTGACCTATGGAGCGGAAGAAGCATACTTCCTTCCTTCTTTCTTAGTTGAAGAAATAAATCCACAGTACGAAATTCAGAAAGAAGTTTGGGTTTGTAGTACATGGCTATTAAGCATCACCCTGTTCCCTGGGCTTGTAAGAAAGGAAAACTGCATTAAAGTTATCACTGATGAATATGTGTCTAAGAAAGAAGAAAAAGCAATATTCATTTCTGAACATGGGAAAGCAATCTGAAGTTACACATCTCCCCCTAACCACTGATTTGGCATGGATGACAAGAAACTACCTTTTGACTAGCCTTTTCCAACTGTCAAAAATGCTGCATATGAAGATGCTTTAATTCCCAGTCAAAGCACTTGGATTTTTATCAAGGCAAACTGTTGGCATTGTCGTAACATTAGTTTAATGTTTTTTAAGTAGCAAGTGATGCATAAATGGATGGACATATACCTAGAAAACCATGTGAGAAGTCTTTCTTCGGATCCTGGAAATTTTTATTTTTGTGGATTACAGTAATTCTTGCAATAATCCCTGCTGTTAGCTGCTCATGCAGTTGTTCTGGAATGCATCTATGAATGCCATAACAGATAAATCTGTCTGACAAGGAAAACACTGATGCTGGAAGATCTGTGAACATGATGCACGTGAATAATTTCCCCTTTAGGAGGCATTCATGGATATGGTGAGTAATCAATACACATTACAGGTTCTTAAACTCAAAATGCTTGTTTGCAAAATACTGTGGCAACTGACAGATGCTATGTTTTTCCCTACATTAATGTCAAATGAGGACTAACTGGGCTACGAGAAAAATTAAAATCTTGCAGAGATACTAGGATGAAGTAATATGAGTTTGGCACCCCTTTGCCTTTACAAAACAGGCAAGTCACACAAATTGTGTTGTTGTGGTCATGTTTTCTTACATGATAAAAGCCTCCTGAGCAGGGAGATGTATTTTCTTCCTGTGTTAAAAGCACACTTCTTCCCATTTCTTTCTTAGTGTGTCTTGAGGGAAATAATGAAGACATATATTCCCCCTATGATATTGCGTTGTTTGTCCTGGAATTTATTTATTTATATACATTCAAGTGACCTGAAAACGGGAAAAAAATGTTCATTCATATGATAATTCAGTAATCTTTAGTAAATGCATTTGTGTAGTAGGTTCTCAAATGTGGCTGCTTAGAAGACAATCATATGTCATTCAAATCCCTTTATCATCATTAAAACATCTGTTTCCTCTTTGAACCACAGGCATCTATATTTCTTGCTCACTGAAAAATCTTTCTCTGTAACTTTCTTTGCAATATAGTGCAGTTAACTTGCTTATAAATTCTACCAGTGGTGGTTGTGTCATGCCTTGCTCCTGATGTTGGAATTAATGTCTTGATTAGTGCTTAACGACTATTATTAGTTAAGGCAAAAATACTTCCCCAGAAAACTCTTGCTTTTTGGGTAAATACTGAGTCTTTCAAAACATTAGAAACAAACATATTATGGAAGCTCATTTAAAAAAAAGAATGCATTCAAGTTAAGGGATTGGCTTCAGGGTGCACGTTTGTTTGACAGATTTGCCCTTAGTGTATGTCAGCCTCTGCACGTAAGTGATTTGCAGGAAAACCTGAGAAAGGATCTTCCCTGGGAAATGTGTTGGCGAAGTTCTTTTTATGGTATTTCAAAGTTGTATTTCAGAGACAAAAGCCGAGACCCCGGAGGCTGGCAGCACCGGCGCTGGCGTCAGCCGGGTGTCATCCGTCGGAGGCGCCGGCTGCTCCGCCTGCAGCCAATGGCAGGAGCCGGGAGCCGCCCGTCAGAGCGCGGGGCGGGGGCGAGGCGCCGCCGGCTCCTCTGCTCTCAGCACCCAAATTTTAACGAACAATCAGCAGGCACGCTCTCCTTTGAACGCATCTATTGGGGCTTTTTAATGACGTGTTATTCCACTTTTCCATAAGACCATTTTAGTCTACAGAAAATCCTTTTAGAGCCAACTGCAAACCACATCACCTAAAAAATGAATAATGTGTTCTTGAACGTGTTTCATGCTTTTGTTTTGGTGGTTTATTTAGCAAAGTGTGTTGAAAAGGGTACTGCAGTCCAAACCTAGCAGGAAGACCGTTTCCATTCTCTTCTAAGAATTTGGCCTACTTCTGTTTTTAATAACTTAGAGAAATTATTTTAAGCATCTTTTAACACCCGGGGTTCATCTTCTGACTAAGCGGTTTTCAAATGTGAACCCTGAAGTCTGCTAAAGGGGGTTTGGAGCACACCGACTGGTTTTTATTTCTCTTCTGTAAGAGGTAGTTACGTGTTTTCCCTGTGTGCTTCTTGCCGGCCCCTTGCTGTCTGCCACAGCACGTCGACCTATTGTCTAGGAAAGACTGGCAGAAGTGTTTGCTGGGAAGATATATGGAGATAATCATATGTTCTATGTTTACTGTTTTAACCAAATGCAAGCTATACCATGCCTATGTTTGTGCTTACTGAATCATAGACTTTAATTGAGAATGGAAATGTTTTTAGTATGCTGTTGTTCACCTAAACTCTCAGAGAACTGGCAAATTTGCTTATTCATGCTACAGTAGGTCTGTAAGGAGCATTTATGGGTACCAGGGTTTTGAGTTGCCTGTCATAGCTTTTGTTTTAGTTCTGAACCTTCCAAATCTAGGCATTGCCTATAAGGTATGCCATCCCTTTCTATAAGGTATAAATAGAATTGGCTCAAAGAGAAGTCTTCTATATGTCTATAACCTCCCCTTAAGCTACTTCCAGATGCCCATTAAAGGATAATAATGAAGATAAGGGAAAGGATATCTTTCATGGGACCCAATTAGTTTTGTGTTTGTTTAATACAAATATTAGTTGATCATCTTTAATCATGTTTCCTGGATGCTGATACAACACATCAAAGGTGTTTTGTGGCCAGCATCACATATATCATAATATTTGTAACTTTTTTATGCATACAGAACCAAGTATTTCAGAAGTAGGACTAAGAATTTTGTGTACTTTAGAGATGTTGCTTTTCAAAGGAATTTTCTGTACCTTAGAGACACGCATTATGCCTTCATGTGCTAGTTCCTGCCCATCTCACATGGAATATGGGGAGAAAAAGTCATGGGGGATAAAAAAAAAAATGAACCCTTCTGAAATATAATTTATTGTTTTGAATGTCCAGGATTTTAATGTTGTGTAACCAGTCAAGGGGGTGAATGTGTTTTTCATGTTTGGTCCTCTATGTGGGTTTAGGGAAAGAATAGCCAAAAAGTGATGGCCCTGAGAGTAGGGTTTGAATGTGAACCCACAAGCTTTTGGAAGTGTAATGAGAATTCCAGTATCTGAACCCTTCTGGTAATGTTGGTAATAGGTAGGAACTGACTACTGGCAAAAAGCAGCTATAAAATATATATGTTCCAGGCAGTATGAATGGGAGCACAACTATATCAGACATATAAGGGTAGCTATAATCTGAATGGACTCTAAATGGCATATAAAACTAAGATTGGAGTAGACAAAAAGAGGCATTTCATTTGAAGCTTTTTAAAACAGTTTGGATTGTAGAGAAGCAAATACAAAATATATACAATTAAAGGGGTGCAGTGGTTGGGGTAAGTGGTGTCCCAGGTGAGGATAAAGTTAGTCCTAGCAGTAGTGAGAAACATTTGTGATGATAATAAGAGGAGGAGTACGATTTTATAACTACTTACACATTATGCACTGTACAACATAAATTGTGTTTTAATAATATGCAGCTTACAGCCATTCACAGTGAAAACAATTCTAGAAACATTTACTGATCCATTATATAACCTAGATTTTCTTTCCATTACATTTTATCTGCCTTTTTGATGCCAAACCAAATAAAGATAAACGTGGTATTCAATTTTGGCTTGCCTAATTCTGTAAACAAATATTGCACATGCCTTTTAGCTTTACCATAGGAAAAATAAAAGTGAAAAACCTGTGTTCAAGAATATCTGACTTTAAACCTGTAAAAATTTGAAAATAATCCACATGTGAATACAATAAATCTTCAGAATCAAAAATTTAATCTATGACTGTCCATCCTTTTCTGTCAACATTTGGCCTATTAAGATTGCATGAAATTTAATTTGGTTACCAAGGCAGTGAATGAAGAAAAAAAATCCTTTCTTAGTTCCTTTTTAATCCCACTATATTTACTTGAGTTGATCATTATTGTTCTATATACTTCATCTTGCAAAAGGATGCAGATGCATGGTTATACATGTTATCCTTTAGTTCAGATTAATTTGATGACTAACTAGCTTTTTGAAAAGCACCTTAGTAAATCCCTGAATGAATGCAACTGTTAATAAGCTTCTGTATTCTGTTTTTGGCAGTATTCTAAAACAATGATACTAAATTGTTTATTTGTACATCTTATAGAACCCCAGATGGTTTTCAGTCAGCCAAAAATAGGTTGGCTTTCCATTGTTATGCAGGGCCTTCCATTTTGTGAGAATAGGACAATATGTAACTGTGAAGAAAACTGATGGAAAATGAAGATCTCAATGTTAATGCATGAAAGAAATGTTTTGTTATGTTCTTAGGACATGAGTCATCTCAGCTCACTAAGGTATCATGGGGAACTGAGTCTGACCAGTGCTATGCTCTTCTCTTCTAACCCAAACCAGGGTGAAATATTTCATGTAGATATTTACTTGTGTTTGTTCTAGAAAATTTTGTGTATTTTATAGTGGGGGAAGAAAAAACCTTCTTTCTGAACTGCTTTTCAGCACAGTATTTAACAAGTTTTTAGATATTTTATACTTAAGACATTAACATAAAAACTGTTGAGGAATATCTCTGTTATTCCGTTGGAAGTCTGGATTTGATCCTGAATTTGGGGGAAAAAATAATGATTTCTTAAACTAAGAAGAAATCTTTTTAAGACCAAAGAATTTTGTTTAATCCTCTGTGGCCAGTAGATTTTCACAGTACTGCTAAGTATGAAAGGTCACCTTGTTCCCTGTATTCTTATGCTCAGTGACAGGTGTTACTTTCCTTCAGGCACTGTTGAAGTTTATCGCTCAAGTTAGAATGAGTGTAGTAAGATGTAGTAAGATACTGAATGAAACAGTTTAATTTTAAGGTATCTATTGCCTTTTCCTTTATATTTCTGACACCTTATCTGCCTGGTGGCACCTAACCAACATTCAGCATGCTGAATATCAGTGAAGAGATTAAAATATTTCTACTATTTGCAAATAGGGCAAGGGTTTATTTGTTTATAATTTATATTAGCAGTGCTTTAACTTTCTGTAATGTTTCCATGTCAAAAGCTGAAAGTTCTCCAGATACACTAGTCAGCTAAGCCTGACAACACCTCTTATGGGTAGGTTAAATTTGTATCTGTATATGTAAATAACATCCCTCACCACTGATGTGCTCTGTAGTCTTCCACACAATAGTTATGGCACTTTTGCATGCAAAACTTCTGCACAGGCAAGATAATTTAACTGTATGAGCTAATGTAAACTGTCATTGCTCACTTCGTGTGTCCTAGACAGGTAAGTATCCTGTTGGGACTTTAACCTGTTGTTCCAGAATAAGAAGATCCTTTAACCTGTGTTTTCAGATAACTAATATAGTCACCTTAATATTACTGCAACCGATTAAAATCAAACTTTTTTTATATTTGAAGTGTGGGATCTTGCCAAGGCCTGCCTTTTGTCCTCAGTGTATGATCTGTAAATGAAGTTATTTCATATCTCTGTCCTTTGGATGTGCTACCTGTTTTGTTCCTTTGGACTGAAAACACTTTGAAACACTATATCTCATTAGAAGTAGAGTACATCTTTTAACTAGTCATTTTCAGGCTACGTTAGAGTCAAGTTATTTCTTGAAGGATCACATAAAAAAATTCACAAAAAGTCTTGCTGTGTCTGGATATAATCCTGATTTATATATTCTTGGAAACCCATGCCACAATAATAGAACTAAATTGAAGCTTCTTCCACTCATAAAGCACCTGTTGAGTGTTCATGCATTTCCTCTACAGTGTCTTCACTCTTATCTGCTTACAAAGAGCCATCTTCTTTACTCTGGGAAGTGTTAATCCATACCTGCACTTTGACTCAGCAAAAATTACCCTACTTGTCTACCTCTTAAACAATAGTTTAATAATGAAGAAAAAATTAATTATTATTACATTAAATGTGTTCATTAAATATTACTTATTATTTATGCTGTTTCATTTATAAAACAGGTTTACTTGACATCCACATATTTGGCATTCAGGGACAACCAAAGAATTGTCCAGGTCTATACATGAAGTTTTATTATTTTGTTTGATATTTTCACTATAATATTTGTGGGCAAGAATTGTAGAGGGAGAGGAGAGGAGAACCACTAAAAATATCGGAAGCTGACAATTACAAAACTGAAGAATGCTGGTCATCAAATATAATTTACAGCTTATCATAGTTTCATCTCTTTAAAACAGAAATAGTTAGGTTTCAGTTGTACACTATGCTAAGTGACAATTTTTATGGTAATATTAATTCAATATTTTCTGCTGAAACCTTAACTGAATACATGATGTTTTATTTTGTTTTGTTTTGTTTTATTACTGGATTAACTCTAATAATAGCAGAATGATTTAAGATATTTTTCATTTTAGCCTTTAAAAAATGAAAGAATATTTCGAGTAAAAAAGTAAAAGCTACTGGTCAGTAGCTGTTAATATGCAGAATAATTTTCCTTGTGTGACTCACTCCATGGAATTATTAAAATGGAGCACACAAAATAAAAACTTTGAAAGGAGTGGATAGAACGAAACACAGCATCTGAAAAAGGAATGAATAATTTTGCTTAGGAGACTTGTAAGCATTTTTAAGTGTGTGATCCATTTATATTATAAAACATTTATAAATATTAACAGAAGGAAGGGGTGTTTATTTCTCTACTTTTAGAACTGGCTAAGTTGATATTCCTAGATTGCCTTGAGAACTTATTACTGTTTCTAAAGATCAGTATGGGAAAATGGTATGAAAATTAGTATTTTGCCCTATTTAGGCAGTAATCCTTTTCTGCTGAGAACTGATTAAAACAATTGCCTGAATATTAAAGATATTCAACCACTGGAAAACTATACTGAGTATACATGAGTCTCAAAATCAGCTATCTGAAGGGAACTGTTCCTTTTGGTTCTAGTTAGCTTAGTAATCTCTCAAAAGGATGATCTCTAGTCTTCTTATATCACAACTTTTAATTCTACAGAATTACTTTATTCAGTAATTTTACAAGAAATGTGGAAGGTTTTATTTTTTTTCTGAAGTAGCATGGCTTCATATTTTCAATTGTCTGAAGCAATTGGTTTAGATTGTATTATTTAGTATTTTCTCATTTTTATTGGGTTACTTTGAAATGAAAGATGACAGTTTATCCCTTCAGGAAAACAGGTAAGTCTTACTGACTTTAACCCTTTCCATCTGCAATGAAATGTAGCTCCTGATTTAATGATTTTTATATACCACTTATCAAATTCATAATTTAAGCCACTAACAAATGGTTTTTGATATTTTATCAGAAATACAGACCTATTTTAAATATGTTAGTAGCTGTTAGTAGCTAAGGATTAAATCGCTTACCTGTGTTTATCCTGTAGATGTAACTCTAACAGAAAGTCTGAGTGTCCTTCACAAGTTGTTGGGCTTGACACAACAGTTATTTAGTGAAATTCTAAGGTCACTTGTATGCCTAGTTGAACAATCACATAATCTTCAGTACATTTCAGGAAAAAAGGTATTCCACATTGTGTCATAACATTTTATACTGCATTCCTTTCACATGTCTTATTCCATGTTATTACTGGATTAATTTTTCTTTACAAATTCATTGGAACAGATTTTAAAGAGTGAGTTCCCAAACCATCAGTTTTGTAAGAGTGATTTGTTTTCTGGTGATGTGAATACACCCTCTGTTATTCACAAGCAATTTAAAGTTTTCAGAGCTTAACTTCATTTGAACTGGAAAAAATGCAGCTCGTTTGTAAGATACCCTGCACATTCAGAACTGGGCAAGACCTTCAAAGTAAAGTAGCCTTTCTGGTTACAGTAGAAGCATCAAGCACAGAAGGTCATATACCCCAGTGATACGTGTGTCTGGATGCTAGGAAAAAAATGTTTCAAAAGTTGGTTTTGTTTGCCTTTGTATCCAGCTATATTCTCTGTAGGCAAGTAATACCTTCAGGGAAGTGAATAAGATTTTAGTTATCAAACGATGAATTACAGTATTATTTTCATTTAGTATACAACTAAATACTTGAGACATATTAAAAGTAGCAGGTTAATTGTGTTTTTGACTGCTGTTTTAATGGGAAAATTTGGTTTTGTGAATCTGGATTTTAGCTGTTATGATATTGACCAAGTGTCGACCAGTTAAAAATCATCTTAACATGTTGAAGTCTAAGATTTTTATGCCTCTTACACCATGTGTGAATTTTGTTTTCATGTGGATTTAAGAATGCTATCTTCCAGTATTACTTTTTTCGATAATTCATCTTTAATTGGGTAATTTTAGTAATTGAAAAAGTAATTATATGCATAATCCATACCCAGTCTCAGAACTTCAGACAAAGAAACAAGTATCCTGTCACATTCACTATCTAGATACATTCAGAAATATATGGAAATCAATGCTCAACTGAACTAAAATGTATGTATTAAGGAAAAAAATGGGATTTTAGTAGGTTGGATTTAGTACATTGTGAAATAATGATATATTATCATGCCACCCTCCAATGGCAGAATTATTTACGAAAAAATACTGGTGTGAGGACTTAATATATTTAGCATTGCATTTGATTGCATCCATTCATCAGCTTATTTATATTTAGGCATCTAAATAATAATTTAGACTTCCAACTACAGACACTTTAATTTATTTTAATACTTAAACTCAGATAGACGTATTTTATCCAATGTTTTTCAGCTCATGGAGGATCTGAGAATTTGCAGCAACTTCCTGAAATCAAATTTTCACTCCAATGTTTCCTACCCATTATAAAACACCATTTCATGCAACAGAGCTCATGACATAACTGCCCTAACAAACACGGCCTACAACTGCTATTGAGTTCTCATGTTTTGCCTTTCCTCAGTATATTAATTTGGAAATATTGGGTCTGAAACTTTACAGACATTCCAAATTAACCACACCATTTCATTTTATTGCACTATATTTGGCTCCTGTATATGTGCTACTATATGACACTGTTTTTCATCAGGCATCCCATCGTGTCATCTTTGTAGTGTACCTCCTACAAGTCTCCAAATAAAACAAAGAAGCCGTGGTAATCAGCAACAAAAATGATGATAGAATAGTTAGTTTCCAAACAGGTCATAAACCAAACAGGCACAGTGAAATAAAAATAATCCTTTTCCCCATCTTGTACTTAGAGCATTGAGGTACGGAGAAATTTAAACCTGGGAGAAAAGTGGAAGACAAATTCCTTGAATGATAGGGTCGTGTCATACAGAAAAGCTCATTTTCCTGTACAGGCCAAGAGATACCCAGCTCTACATCCATTTTTTTTTAAATGTACTTTCAGGCCTCCCACATTTCTTGCTGTTTGTCTTTAATGTTGTGAAAGAGTAGTTTTCTTGACTGTAATTTAACAGAGGGATCCTGAAATCGAGATTTGGTGAAGGTTGCCAATGAACAAATACCTTTTTTTTCCTGTTGCTGTTTAGGATTTTGATCTTAATTGTCCTTTGAATGCTTTTCAGGGTAAAAGTATAGTGGCAACTGTACAGTTCCACCAGAGAATTTCCAAGCCCTTTGTATAATTGCTATAGAAAGTGGTCTTTCCCTCTTGCAATATCTGTACCAGACTGACCTGTCCCATGGAAGTATAATAATCCTAGGAATTGCCCAGAGAAGGAGAAGAGTTAAAGATTGCTGGGATTTTTTTCCTTAATCCCTTATTGTGTGTTGGGCATTCCTTATTTGGAATGTCCAACACACAAATACTGAAATTACCCTTTCCAAAATCACACAAATTATAATGGGGGGATTAGACTGGGACATTACACCATCTTTATTTGTTAGAAAGCTGTAGCTGGATAAAAAGACAGTTGAAGTCCTATGTTGGTCATCTATATAATAAACACTTTGAAGTTTTAAATGCTGTGATGCTTAAATTATTGCAGCATATGTTGGTAAGCTATATACTGTACAGTATCTTCAGCAAGAGTGGAATCTCTATGCACTGTATACTCCTCACAGCCTAATCATATTTCTTCATGTAGGATTTTTTCATGTATATCATGTAGGATATTTCTTCATGTAGCATTTTGCAAGTAGATGTGGCTTGTGGTGAAGTAACTGCTACAGGGAATACCACAGTCACAAAAAAGTGTGCATGCTGAGCTGCAGCTGAGCTAATATATGGCTATTTATGGCAACCAAGCAGGAATCAGAGATTAAGTCATAATACAGTAGGGATTGTACCAGCTAGAAGCTCACTTGCTTGTTCCATGAAGTAGAAGAAGGATTTTCGCGTTGAAGATTTAGAGCATTGTTTATCCCCTGCAAAGTGAATATGAATAAAAGTTTTATGAGTTTATTGCATAATGTACATTTTTGAACCACCAGTTCATACAATCCTACAATAAGACTGGATACTCAGGCAATTGTTTTATTAATTATACAATATTAAAAAAAATTCTGTGAGGCAAAATGAATCTACTTCCTAAAAGAGAATACATAACAATGCATCAGGATATACCTTTAGAACCTTTGTTTAGAAAAGATCTGATCAGATAGGTAGTGGCATCTGTATTAAAAAAAGAATCACTAAGGAAAATAAATATATGGGGTATTAACTGCAAGATTTTCAATTTTTGTCTTTGCATCCTTTGCTGAAATATTTCATTGTTGCTGTCTCCCACTCCCCACAAAAGGGCTGCTCATTTCCTTATTCAGTACTTTTAAAGAAGGTTTTGATACTTGGAAAATATAAAATACATCAGCAACACTTGTGACTGAGTTTAAGTTCACCACTTTCCTGAAATGCCATTTGGTTTCCATTTATTCATTAGTACTTTACTGGGTATTAATCAGGGGAACAGGTGCAGAATGCTGCACAGGAAGAAGTGCTTTAGGACCCTCATTTGTGTATATATAACTATTTATAGATGAGATAATTTTTTTCCTGGTTTCTTAAAGTAATGAGGGGTACATGATCAAACAAATCTGTTTCCCCTTTCATAGCTTTGGAACCTGTTGTCTGATTCCAACCAAATTTTAGAGAACAGAAGTTTTAAAACTTATGTTATTTTTAAAAAGTGTTGGTTAGAAAGTGCCTTCAGTTTGTGCTCCCCCTGAGGAAAGGATTCCTCTGTCCTGGCAATGCAGCTTCTGGCAGCGGCTGGCCAGGCAAAGCTCTTGCAGAGCTTGCCGAGAGCTCAGTGCTTCTTGTCTCCTGTACCCTCAAACTGAGCATGTGCAGATGGGTCACTGGAGAGGGAGGTGGCTAAGCTTCATGTTCTTCTTGCAACAACTTAACTGTTGCAATTTGGACGCACTGTGAAAAAGTCTGTTACATACATGTGGGTATAGAAACAGTAGAGTCAAAGTATCGTCCATGCAGACATGTTCAGGACAGAAACACAGACAGAATGGGGTTCACAGTAATGATGAACCCATATCTCTGTTAGCCAGAGATTTTAATCTGTTAACATCATATTCTGAATATTTTCAAAAGCTTCTTATTTAGGTCATAAGTGCTTAAGCTGCCTCTGAACTCCTGAAGAGGAATTTATTTAGAAAGTGACAGGCTAGTCCAGTTGTGTTATTCTTTCCCATTAGCAATAGTGTAGGTAACAGCAAAGCTTTTGAAAGCACCAGAAAACCTTTAAAACCTCATCAGAACAACCATGATATTATAATATTTTCCATATTTAGAATGTACTCAATATTTTAACTGTCAGTTACAGAAAATGCAGAATGAGATAATTGTAAGCATATCTAAATTTCTAAGAAATTACTTTTCTTTCACCAGTGCTTGAAGTGCTCTAAAAATCCTGAGTATTCAAGAAGCGTCAGCTCTAGCTCTCAGGAACACAAGTTGAGGATATCAATGCAGTTGGAATGAGATTCATCATAGTAACAGTGACCACCACAGGCTTTAAGAGGTATCATATTTCTGATGTCAGGAGACTTTAAGTGTCCTGTGCCATGAAGAAAGAGCAAATGTACTTGCATGTCTAGAAAAATAAGGAAGACATCTAGTGTTCTGAAACTCATGGGATCCTGCATGAAAAACACATTGAATGTTAGAACTGCAGAATGGTTTGGAAGGGACCTTTACAGGTCATCTAGTCCAACACATCTGCAGTGAGCAGGGACATCTTCAACTAGATCAGGTTGCTCAGGCACCTGTCCAACCTGACCTGGAATATTTCCAGGGATGGGGCATCTACCACCGCTCTGGGCAACCTGTCCCAGTGTTTCACCACTCTCATCTTAAGAAATGTCTTCCTTATATCTTGTCTGAATCTACCTTCTTTCAGTTTAAAACCATTACCCCTTGTCCTATCACAACAGGCCCTGCTAAAAAGTCTGTCCCCATCTTTCTTGTAAGCCTCCTTTAAGTATTGAAAGGCCACAATAAGGTCTCCCTGGAGCCTCCTCTTCTCCAGGCTGTACAACCCCAACTCCCTCAGCGTGTACTTGTAGGAGAGGTGCTCCAGCCCTCGGATCATATTTGTGGCCTCCTCTGGACCCGCTCCAACAGGTCCATGTCTTTCCTGTGCTGAGGGCCCCAGAGCTGGATGCAGCACTGCAGGTGGGACTCACCAGAGCGGAGCGGAATAGAGGGGCAGAATCACCCCCCTCGACTTGCTGGCCATGCTGCTTTTGATGCAGCCCAGGATACGGTTGGCTTTCTGGGCTACGAGCTCAGATTGTTGGCTCATGTCCAGCTTTTCCTGCACCAGTACCCCAAGTCTCCACAGGGCCGCTCTCAATCCATTCATCCCCCAGCCTGTATTGATAGTGGGGATTGCCCTGACCACGGTGCAGGACCTTGCACTTGGCCTTGTTGAACCTCATGAGGTTCCCATCCCTCAGGTGTGTCAACCACTCAGCTTGGTGTCATTTGCAAATTTGCTGAGCGTGCACTCGATCCCACTGTCTATGTCATTGATGAATATATTGAACAGAACTGGTCCCAATACGGACCCCTGAGGGACACCACTCATTACTGATCTCCACCCAGACATTGAGCCATTGACCACTACTCTCTGGATGCAGCCGTCCAGCCAATTCCTCATCTACCAAACAGCCAATCAAATCTATATCTTTCCAATGTAGAGAGAAGGATACTGTGGGGGATGGTGTCAAAGACCTTAGAGAAGTCCAGGTAGGTGACATCAGTAGCTCTTACCTTGCCCACTCATGTAGTCACTCCATCACAGAAGGCCACTGGATTGGTCAGGCAGGACTTGCCCTCGGTGAAGCCATGCTGGCTGTCTCAAATCACCTCCCTGTCCTCCATGTGCCTTGACATAGCTTCTAGGGGGGTCTGTTCCATGACCTTCCCAGGCACAGAGGTGAGGCTGACAGGTCGGTAGTTCCCGGTGTCCTCCTTTCTACCCTTTTTAAAAATGGGTGCAATGGTTCCCTTTTCCAGTTACTGGGGTCTTCATGTGGATACCATGACCTTTAGGAAGCTAGAATCAAGGATTTTTATGCAAAACTTTTATGAATTGATGCAGTTTAATTTTCAGGAGAAAAATATTAGATTTCATTTAATTCTTTTTGTTTACATTAGAAGGCAGAATAGGGAAGTAAATTGTGTAGGGAATACAATGTGTTTGTCAATATTTTTTGTTACTGCAGAGGTTTTTCACTACTGAACAGAATTCCTCATGCACTGTGAAATTAAATGGCAAATGTCAGAGAATTTTTGTGTTCTAGATATATACTTGCAATGATGGGAGATGGTTAGCTACACAGTTTAAAAGGATTATTGTTTACAAACCCCAAATATTAGAAAAGTTACTCTTGATGAAGATGTGCTTTAGATGGTAAAAAGAAATGTCATGCTTGTGGATCCTTTAACAATACAGAGTTCTAAAGCAAGTTAAACCAACATCTGCTATGCAAATTTATCTACAGTTCTATTGGATTTTCTAATGCTTCTCTGTTAGAGCTGTGTTGGCAAAATAGAAAAAATCAATGGGGTTTAATTGGTCACTTGCACCTGCAGGCTGGAAATTAGAGTACTCCTAAACTCTTTCAGACAAGGGAAGCTCTGGAACAGCCTTCCAATAGCATATTCGAGAAAAGAATGAAAATAATTGACTGTTGCATGTTAAAAATAGCTGTAAAAAGCATTGTATGATGCGGAGCCTGTGACAGGAGGGCAACTACACTGTGTCACCTGGAATATCCCTTCTACTTTTTAGTTTCTTTCTGGTGAATGAATTAATTTAACTACATTTTAGTTTGTTTTGGGTTTTTTTTTTTTGGTCACTCTGGGACTTTAAAGCATCTTTGGACGTATTTCTTAAAGATAATTCAAAATTATGTTCTGTGGGTTATTTGTCTGTAATGACTAAGTAGTACTGCCTCTCATTTCTGAGGACTAAACTTTGGGAATAACGGGGCTGTGGTAGAATTGCTTTAGTGATACAACTGGTATATTTCAAATATTTTCTGTATTGTATCTGTAACATAAATAATATGTAGAATGTGTAAATGTAATTTTTAAGTATATTTTCAATTATCTTTGATACCCATTTGGGTTCTTTCATTCTATTTTTACTATTAATGTTGTCTTTTCAAAATAATGTATTCATTATTTATCTGTCTGAAAATAAATCGCTAAGGATCAGCTACTTTTCTGAAAGTTACTGAAAAAAGGAAAGAGAGATTGATGCAACCATCAACAAAATAGATTATTAATCTAATAATAGATTCAGGAAGATAGTTCAAAAAGTCATTTAAACCTCTGAAAATGTGATTGATACTGGTGGAAAACTTTTGTACCAAGTTATCTAACCTCATTTTAATAAATAATGCATTCTTTGAAAATGAAGCAATTGCAGTAGTAATTTTGTCTTAAATTGAATCATAGAATCACAAAACAATTTGGGTTGGAAGGAACCTTAAAGATCACCTAGTTCCAACCCCCCTGCCATGGGCAGGGACACCTTCCACTAGATCGGGTTACGCAAAGACCCATCCAATCTAGCCTTGAATGCTTCCCCGGAGGGGGCATCCACAGCTTCTCTGGGCAACATATTCCAGTGTCTCAGCACCCTTACAGTAAAGAATTTCTTCCTAATATCTAATGTAAATCTACCATTTTCCAATTTAAAACCATTATTCATCATCCTATCATGACATGCCCTTGTAAAAAGTTCCTCCCTAGCTTTCTTGTAGACCCCCTTCTGGAAGGCTGCTATAAGGTCTCCCTGGAACCTTCTCTTCTTCAGGCTGAACAACTCCAACTCTCTCAACCTGTATTCATATGGGAGGTACTCCAGCCCCCTGATTATAGAATTACATAATCATAGAACGTCCTGAGTTGGAACAGTCCCACAAGAATCGTCAAGTCCAGCTCCTGTCCACACATAGGACAGCCCCAAAATTCACACCATGTCTCTGAGGGTGTTCTCCAAATGCTTCTTGAATATCGTCAGGCTTGGAGCCATGACTGTCTCCCTGGGGAGCCTGTTCCAGTGCTCCACCACCCTCTGGGTGAAGAACCTTTCCCTAATATCCAACCTAAACCTCCCCTGGCACATCTTCCTGCCATCCCCTCGGGTCCTGTCATCGGTCACCAGAGAGAAGAGATCAGCACCTGCCCCTCCTCCTCCCCTTGTGAGGAAGCTGCAGACCACAATGAGGTCTGCCCTCAGTCTCCTCCTCTGCAGGCTGAATAAACCAAGTAACTTTAGCCACTCCTCACATGGCTTCATCTTTGTGGTCCTCCTCTTTCTTGTGCTGAGGGCTCCAAAGCTGGACGTAGTACTCGAGAGCAGAGTAGAGGGGAAGAATCACCTCCCTTAACCTGCTGGTCATGATTATTTTGGTGCAGCTCAGGATACAGTTGGCTTTCTGGGCTGCTAGTGCACATTGCTGGGTTATCTTGAACTTCTCATCCTCCAGTATCCCCATGTCCTTCTTGGCAGGGATGCTCTCAAGCCCTTCATCCCCCAACCTGTACTGATATTGGGGTTTGCCCTGACCGTGGTACCTTACACTTGGCCTTGTTGAGCCTCATGAGGTTCACATGGGCCCACCTCTCAAGCCTGTGAAATTGCTCTTCTCTTATCCACCAATGTAGTAACCCCATCGTAGAAGGCCATCAAAATTGTCAGGCGTGATTTGCCCTTAGTGAAGCCATGTTGGCTTTCACTAATCTCCTCCTCATTTCCATATGCCTTAGTATAGTTTCCAGGATGATCTGCTTAATGATCTTGCTGGGCACAGAGGTGAGACTGACCAGCCTGTAGTTCCCTGAGTCTTCTTTTTTTCAATTTTTAAAAATGGGGGTTACACTTCCCATTTTCCAGTCACTAGGAACTTCACCAGACTGCCATGAGTTTTCAAATATGATGGATGGTGTCTTACCAACTTCATCTGCTTGTTCCCTCAGGACCTGCAGATGCATCTCATCAGGTCATGTGGACTTGTGCACCTTCAGGTTCCTTAGATGGTCTTGAACCTGATCTTCTCCTATTGCATGAATAGTTTCAACATGTAAAAAGGTAGTGGATAGGAGGTAGTAATTCTGTGCTGGAGCAGGTTGCCAAGCTCAAATAGGAGTTTATGGTTTTGATGGTATTCTCATCTACCAAAAATATCACCAAGGATGCAGAGACTTGGCTTTTAGTTTTCTCCCACTCCATAGTCTTGTAGAATGACCTAAATGATAGGCCACATTGTAATCTTATGTGTCTTTATTTTTGTCCTTTTATCTGAGCTGTTATGTTTTATATAGGATGCTCTCATACTAGTTCTATATCAAGGTGAATAGGGCAATCTGCAAAGAGCAGAAGCAATTAAATATAGATCCTATTGTCTCATGGCTGAGCTGTTTAATAAATTATGATGCCCCCAGCAGCAGCTTCTTATCTCAATAGGTTTTTCATCTCAGTGAGAAAAACATATTAAAAATAATTTATGAATAATCCAAATAGATTTTAATTTTTTTTAATAAGATAGACAGCTGAATCAAAAACCTAGTTACTTCATCAGCATTATTTGCAAACTTCTTTTCCATTTTCCTTGTTAGATTATACTGTAATCTTTTAATAGAGAGGAATTGTATCTCATTGGGATCAAAGAACTAGCACACAATCAAGCACAACTGCTTTCTTCAATTGAGTATAGCTTTAATGACAACTTTCAGTTTAACTGTGCTGTGTAATTCTAGTATTTCAACCTGGTCTGTTATGAAATGTCTATGAAATAGTCTTAATATAATAATCTATTAAGTATAAAGTATACAATGTGCTTAATTTCTATGCATTACAGGTCTAATACTTCTATTATTTCTGCTGAAGATTCTCAGTACTGTACTGTGTTTCCAGACAAAATATATCTTTCTGAAATTTCTGATTTCTAATATTTTTCAATAAACTAAGTAACTAAAAGAAATATAGTAGGCTTTTTTGCTAATATGCTAAATAGATATTACCAGCCTGGATATCTTTCACTGACAACCTAATTTTCTCTTATATTATTCATGGCTTATTTGGGTGGAAATTTATATCACTTTAGTTCCTTTGTGCATATTCTGTCAGGAGCCATAGTGTAATATCTTAAATATGGTGACAGGCATACTAGTCTTTTTCTGTCTCATTCAATTATATTAATAGCTACTATTTCTGTTTCATTTGAATTTGGCAATACCTTAAAATGTTTTTCTTTTCCTTACTGTGGACAAAAGATAGGTTGATGTTTTAAAAGAGGTTTGTTCAACTTCCAGATAACTTTCCAAGCATGTAATTTGTGCCATATTTAAGAATGCTTTCACCTTTTTTATTTCTTCTGTAATGTCCGGTACATTTGTTGCTTATTTGCATATTAGTTCACTTTCTACAGTTATTTTCAATACTTCTATGGTGATATTGTCAGTTATTTATATTTCCTATGAAATACTTATATCTTTTCTTCATAAGACAAAATTGGTACCTCAGCTGAATTTTTTGTATATTGTTCTTGCTGCACATCTTGCTGTAAGCATTATGGAACACTGATGCTAATACATGAAATAGTGACTATTGCTGGAACCTAATAAAGAATATTCTATCTTAAAATTTTTAAGGGTAGTGGATTCCTGAGAATATGTTTTCCAGAAATGATATGCTAGCAAATCTATTACCTTCTTTTCTTGGTTTTTTTTTTTTAATCAAGTTGTAATTTCTTTAGCAGAAGTTTCAGAAAACTTATTTCATTATTTTCTTCCACATAGCCTACTTCTGTGTTAGACTGTGACTATAAATATCAGAAAGTTTCTATTGAAATACATTCTCATTGGTGAGAAGAAGCAGGCTTTTAGTACCCAGTATGGCTTTTTAGCTCTATATGTGATTAATAGGTCAGTTCTGAGTTCTCTTAGTACTATTTCAGTGCCTCATAATCCAGCTCTACTGTAGCTAATTTCATTGAGACGTCAGCAGCTATTATTCTCACTAACGTTATTGGTATCACTCTTAAGGACCCACATGACTGCTTTTCTCTTTCGTTAGTCCTAATTATATCATTAACTTTGCAACACATCAGACACCTGTTTCAGTGTTATTAGACTTCACTTCTACTGTGTCATGATTTAACCCCTTGACTCTTACATTCACATCTTATTAAAAAGAGAATCATGTGCAGATTTTTGGAACTAAATTTTTAAAAAAAGAGGCCTGTGTTCTCATCACAGTTGGGCAGAAACAAACAAAAAATCCAGCCAAAGTAATTTAACACCATTGATCGCATTAACTACAGGATAATTTTATGGATCTGCCAACAAGATAAAAGGGTACATTTTTACAAGGAATATAAGGATAATTAAAATCTTCCATTGCAAATGGTCTTTTGTTTTCTACTAGATATGAATCTGTTTTGACTGAATATTAAATAGAATTCTAATTTGGAGTGGTTGAAAGATAGCGGAGACAGTGGAAACCTAAAAACTCAAGATATTTTTAGGGGAAAGCTTGATCAAGTTAAGAAAGTAATGGGATGATGATGCTCCAGAAGTTTTCTAAAATCCTGTTAGATTCTAACAAGTAGGAAATGTGGGTAACTGGAAAATTGTGCCAGTGTTAAAAAAATCACATGCAGAAACACAACAAAATAGCTGCTGTCTCTGATAGACTTCTGTTGAGAGAAATTATCTCAAAAGATACATGTCAAGTGCTGTAATTGTAGGAACAAAGAACTCTGCATACTTGTTTTTTATATCATCTAACAAAAGTAATTTTTGACAATTTAAATAGCTCTTTCATTTCTAGTGGCAGCAATGAAAACCTGTGTCAGAGCTCTCAAATAGCCTACTTAAGTGTCTTTCAAAATTTAAGGTAATTTGTTCAGTGATTCTACAGAATCAAAACTTCATACTGAGATTTTTTGATTGGGTTTTGTTTTGTAATTATAAAATGATTAAACATCATCTAATGTTTCACTTTGCCTTCCCCCTTCTTTTTCTCTAGGAATTGCTTACAGGTTTCAAGTCAATGTTCAGGTCTTTGGCATTTAATTCTTTCTTTTTAAGGGTATGTAAATATGTATTGCCACAGTCATTGCTTATACTCAGCCTTGCATACACATGATCATGCCTTTCTAGACACTGGCACTGCTGAACACAGAGCAACATGCTGGGACAGATTGGGGAAATTTAGAAAGAATGACCTTGGTTTTCCTGTGTCTGCCTACAGTCTGTATTTTAGGTTCATTAATATCCATTTTAGAAAACTTTTTGTTTTTGTTAGCCTCTTCTTCCCCAGATGTGTGGGGCAGGTTTCTCCCACTTTTTCCTTTCACTGCGTTTTCTTTCTTATCTGAAACCTAATCTAATGAAATCAAGATGCTTGAATGAAAAATCTTGGTTAAAAAAGTGGGAATCTAAAATAATCCAGATCCCCTACCTTCCCTTACCCCACAAAATACTACATTACCTTTGCTTAGTCAAAAATTCAGGTATTTGTTTATTTTTTTTTTAATAAACTACAATAAATCATCACTTGCTGGCACAAGAGATTGATTTTTGGAACCAGTGAAATAATCAATTTCTAATTTTAGAAAGTAGAGACAGAAGTCAAAGACAGCTGAACTTGCTAAATGACTGTCAAAGTCAAGCCATTTATTAATGTGTATGTGCCCAACTCCAGGTTGCAAATTTGAAAATTGTTCTGGGTAGCTTTTTATTTAAGGTAATATTCCAGAATTATTATATTTTTTCTATCCCCCAAATTAGTAAGCTGATTGTTTGCAGTCTTTTCAATGTCAAAACAAATTCCTGAGGATAAACATTTTGCCTTTTAGGAATAAGAAACAAAATACACTGTGTTAAACAGCATATTTTGTTGTGTTAAACAGTATACTGAGTACCCTTAGTGTTTCTGCCTGGAAGAGAGCCCCTTCCTGTATATGAGGAATACCATATTGCCACTGAACTGCTGTGTTCTCAGGGATTCTCTGAGGTGTTTAGCTGCTATGCTGCAGCAAGGGAAAACCCCCAAAACACCCCATGGCTCATCATCCAACTCAGTCAACTGTGTGTGGTGGAAGACCTGAGGGTTATACTCATCAGAGCCACAGTGTGTTTATTACTGGTGATAATGTCCTCTGTAAAAGATGATTATCGTTGAAGATCAAACCTCTGTCTGTTGAATAGCGTTCTGAATAATTTTAAAAGTATGTTTTTACAAGTTAGTAGATATTCTAAAATGACATGGTGTTAATAATACCTATTAAAAGTGTAGGGCTGATCTCAGTAACAAAGTCTCTGATACCATTCTGAAATTATTGTGTTACTTGTTCCCCTGTGAAGCAGTGTTTCAACAGGGTTCTTAAGGTACATAGTTTTCTTGTGTTCCTTTCAGAGCCAATTATTAATCTTGTAGATTAAATCTTAATAATACTAGTACGAGAGGTGCTTTTTGTTGAGCCTGCCCTGTGCATGACTCATGAAAAATAAATATTTAAAGAGAATATATATTAATTATACACTGGTCTCTGTTTTCATGCACTAATTATTCTTGACAAAGCTGTGTATCCAGCATCACTCTGTGGCTTCAGTGCTTTGAGAAGATCCGTTTCAAAAATCTGAGAGTTTTATGCCAATCCAAACTTCTGAATTTTCACTAAATTTCATGTAAGAAGATTATGTAAAAAGTTGTCATTTTGTGTTTGACCTGGAGTTCTTTCTAAATGCAGATTTTTTTAAGATGGGAGACAGTAGAAAAGAATCCTCAAAATCCTCCAGGGTTATCTTTTCAATTGGGTAGAACTATAAAAACTTCTCTCATATAGAAACTTGGCAGGAAAAAGTGAAATATCTGTAATGTCAACCTAGTATCTTAATTTTGGTGCTTTTTTATAAAAGAGAATACTACCACTATATGCAATATAATATTAGCAGACGTGAAACACCGAGCCTTATACGGTGGCTTGCAAGAGAGTATGTGTCAGAGGTTAATGAGAAAATAGAGAATATTCAAATACTGAAAGGCATAGCTTTGTTCAATTCTGCTGCCTTCTTGGCATCCTGCTTGATATGTTTGACCCCAGTTCTCCTTAGTTATGATTCTGTTGCACA
Organism: Phalacrocorax aristotelis; assembly: GCF_949628215.1. Classification (NCBI taxonomy): domain Eukaryota; kingdom Metazoa; phylum Chordata; class Aves; order Suliformes; family Phalacrocoracidae; genus Phalacrocorax; species Phalacrocorax aristotelis. The sequence continues at coordinate 61,015,507 of NC_134311.1, forward strand.
AGTCACATTAGATCTGGATTTGGGAGGGACCACACAAGGTTGTAGGCCACCAAAGCGTCTTCTGTGACAGTTCATGTAGGAAGATTATAGATAAATCTGAAGTTTGAATATCCCTCAGAACTCCCCAGAGGACACAGCGATTTTCTGTGACTGTCTGTCAGCAATGGAGCTAGGACGAGACAAGACAGGTTCTAAACAAAATGCAAAAACTATATTTTAGTTCTTTTACAGGAGGAATTAGAAGTTGCTCTCAGGGGGAAAAAATAATACTGTAACATGCAACATCCATTTACCAGAATCTGAAAAATGGTTCTTTTCTTGTTTTAAAAAAATCTGAAATTTAGCTCTACAGTTCTAACGTTCTTACTGTTGTTTTGTTCAATGATGCTAATAAGAATGTTAGAACTGTAGGTCTAAATTCAGAGATGAAACTGAAGGTTTATTTCTTGTGATTTCCTTATTTATTCCTTTTATTTCTGTATTTTCCAGGATACTTGATTTTAATAGTAAATTATTGATTTAACATTGTGTTTGCTGTGAGAATATCAAAGTGCATTTTGGTAAGGTAATTAGTAACATTCCTTTCTGTTTACCAAAATTACAGAGGGATAAATGGAAGCACCAAAAGCAACTTCTCCTGTAGTCTTTGTTTTTAAGAAATATCTTACTTGTTCTTTACTGTTACAGTTAAGTGTGAAGATTATAATCAAGTTTAAGATTTTTGTTTTCATGTTACGCATTGTTAAAATTCATAGTAAGAAGTAATCCCTGCCTCAAAGTGTTTAATCTAAATGCAGGGGCTGGAGTGTGGTGGAAATTCAAAGACAGAGAGAAGTGCACACCAGAGGACAAAACGGTGGTGCTTCCTGGAGCTTAACTTCTTTCTGATTCTTTAGATCATGCTAGCTGTCATGTTTTCCAGATAAAAATGTTTTAGTTCAAGTTTATTCTATACGCTTAAGCTAGATCGTATAAATCTAAGAGTACTATGGGAGTGGATGTAATGGTTGAAACCAAGGGTACCTCTAGGATGGTGTTCTGGACATAAGCAGGTGTCCTCAGGAGAAAGTGCAATACAGTAGTACCCACAAGTACTCTCCCAGCCTTCAATTATTTTCAGCTCAAATATTTCCTAAGTTTTTATCTAGTCTTCTCTGGAAGCTATGTAAACATTTCATCAACAACATCCTTTGACAGGGAATCCCCCAAGTAAGAACAGCCTGTTGTATGGAGAGCAACCTTCCTTTTCACCTGGAATGCAGAATATATCAGGTTACTTCATATTAAATCATATTTTTGTCTCAAATGGTTACTTATTGAAATTTAGATTTGTGAAACTTAGGGAATACTGGGTACTGTTTTTAGATATTACAGTTTCTAACTGAAGAAGAGCTTGCTTATGATCTTTTATTTTAAAAAAGATTTATGCCATATGTAAAAAAGAAACAATCTTTGAGGCTGATAGTAGTTGTCTGTCAGCCTGTAACTTTGATTTACCCTCTTTGGGATACGATCATTGAGAAAGTCTGAAAATAACAGCTCTTAACAATTTCTGGACATCACATAATTCTTTGTCCTCTATTTATCTGTGTTCAAATGTGGACAGTACCTGATAACAAAGATGAATATAACTGGTTTGTTTGTTTTTTTTTTTTTCTATTACCGTTTTAAATATTCTGGCAGTAGAAATTTTATTTTCCCTCTTAAGTTTTTTTGTGTCTTGTCTTTTACACTACGTGGAAAACATATATGGTCAGGCCTATTTCCCTTCAGAGCCAGCTATGGGTGGGAATAGGTATATAAAGCCAAACCCCTTTTACCCACACTTTTGAAGACAATTTCAGGACAAGCAATTATTCATCCTTACTTTGTATACCTCCATATAATGGGATGTAATGTTATTGATCTGATTCAGAGTTAAAAATATTTACATATCTTTTAAAAAGTGTTTAAATACTTTCCTGGCTTTACCAGACCAACTTGCTTCTTAAATCTCAGGTGTTCAAAAAGTATACCAATGCGGGATGTGGAAATAACCAGTTACATTCTCATGAGCTTGTTATGCACATGCAAATTGAGTAGTTGCAAAGAGGCTTTCTAATAGAATCCCCGTTTCCTCCCATTAAAGATTACAGAATGTGCTAAGGCATAATTTTGCATGCAGCTGTTTGAATGAATTTAGCACCATATAAAATTCACTTTATTAGCAAAAAGCAAAACTGTTGTTTATGAGCTTATATGAAAACAAACGTAATCGTGTTAAAAACAAGAAGGTTCAAAATATCCAAAAACTAGGAAATGTTACAATTCTGGTGACTCACACCATATGGTGACTTTAAAGTCATCATTCCTATGTGTGTTAATTACTTGCTCCAAATGCATGAAGGCATACTGTAGCGTCCACAGAACACCTTATTCCTTCACTGTCTTGGCAGTTGCCCAGTATTTCTTGTTTAGTAGGCAGCCCTGCTCTTCTTTCCAAAATAAATAATTTAAAACCTTCACCAGATGTAAAATGGCCTATTTCTTCATTGCATTTCCTTAGCTCTTCCCATTGTAGAAACTGGGTGCTTTACAAAAATTAAAGGAGGTGCTGTAACAGCACTGGCAAAATATCATAGATCCATTCTATAGATGGGGATTTGAAGTACGAAAAAGTATCTGCTAATGTGGATTAAGTAATTTGAAGTATCCAGAGACTAATTATCCAGTATTTCTAGTACTTTGATAGTACAAAATGTAATCTGAATAATGTTCAAAACAGCTTCTTTTGCAGTCGGGAATGCTCTGCATTCCTGATAATCTCTCTTCAAAATTCAGAGCTAGGTACCCCCAAAATTGAGGGAGGTACCTATGGACATCATCTGTGAAGGGTGTGAATGAGTTTAGGTATCCCATTACGGCATGGGAGCTTAGAAACTCATTCTGCAAAACTACTATGTCAGTAATGAACTACTTTGGGATATATACCCAGCACAAAAATTTTCTGACTGGATGGTTAATTTTGGACAAAGATATAAATAGCTGAAAAATCACATCTTAAAAGAAATATCAAGGAATGTTAACTATCAACAGTGCTGATAATTTTGTCAAAAGAACTTCCCTTGAAATGTAATCGTAGATTAGTAGTAGATTCTGTCCCTCGCATATATGAATAATTTGCACAAGAAAGTCGCATTTTTTGCATGTACTTTTTAAAATGGAATTAAATAATGACCATCAAGTTACTCCTTAAATATACCTTTGACTCTTACAAAAAGTGGTTTACTTTTCCAAGGATTTATTTTCCTGGAACATTACCTGATAAATAGCAACTTGTTTCAGTAATACTTGATGATGAAGAAGCCATCTGGTATTATATCAGGATGTGCAGCTGGCTATTAATTACTGAAACCTCCTCTACAGCTCAGACGAAAGCATCCGCCAAAGATCTGATTCAGCAGATTCTTTTTCCTTCTTTCTTCTATAGTACCAACCAGAAAAAATGGTAAATTCACACTTACTTAGTCATGGATACTAAAATTGCCAACAACATGAATGCTGATTGCAGTAATGGTTTCTATTCTCCAGTATTGATTTTTAGTCTCGAAACAATATAGTATATTTTTGAATTTTCCTTCAAACTTTATGGGGGGAAGTAGCATTCTTTTTTTCTCATGTGTTTACATACAGTGTAATGATGTGTGCAATTTTGCACATAAATGTGGATTTTTGTGTTTTCTTACATGCCCAATAGAGGTGAGGCTACCACAGCATCATGTTGTCAGGTCCACTCTGTGTGCAGCATGAGCGCGGCTTTCCCATAGGCACATGTACTGATAAACACATGTGCATGGTCACGGCCACACAGATCAGCACAGGCAGAAGCACTCAGCATTCAGGCAAACACTAACAGCACCACTGGCAGCATCCTGTTCTCCCCTCTGGCTGATCAGGATGAAGGTCCATTAGTAGGGCATATATACAGTGTCAGCCCCTCCAGGAGCTGGACTCAAGTGCCCCAGTAGCTACATATCCAGTAGCTGGTGCCTGGTTTCCTCGTTTGTGTGTGTGCACATGCGCACATGCACACACACCTTGGATCCCTTCATGACCAGTCTTGGAGACCCAACCTACGCCATCCACCCCATGCACACACACATGCAAACGGGCCTCTTGGTAAACCTCCAGCCCTCGTAGCTTGCACCCCCTGTCCCTCTGGTAGCCACCTCTTCCAGGTGCCTCACTCACAGTACATTGGCCCCAGGCCACTCAACCTACTCACTGGCTAGTCCATCTTGATGCTGGTTAGTGACCACACATGGACTTGGTCTAGTTGCTGGCTCCACGGACAGAGTAATAAGCTGTCTGACTATGGCTGCTGCACACTTAAACAGAACAGAAAGTCCCTTGCCCAGGAAGACAGTTAGAAATGCAGTTTAATAAGGGGACAAGGCAGACTGTGGGGATCTGCTGCATGGCACAGCCAGAAAAGGGAACTGACCTGTTCTTTTTAGCCCCTTATCCTTCTATTTTCCCATGCTCATTCCTCTCCGAACCACCGTGATCTGTCCCTTTCCCCGCTTTTGCTTCCTCCCCTGTACATCCCATGATAAGTCCCGTGCAATCCCAAAGCGCTCTTCCCCGGCGTCCCATAACGTGTCCCATGTACACTGGCAGCACTGTCTCAGTCTGTAAGGTGCTGTGGCAGCCTCTCCCATTGACTCATTATGGTGGGCTTCACCCCCAGCCCATGGAGCTGAGGGTCCCCAGTGAGGGGCCAGGCTGGGGCTCCCATTCTCTGACCGGGCTATTGGGGTTCCCTCTCCTGCCATCATGCCTCCGTGCTCCTCTGTTTTTGTGTACGTGTAGAGTGTGCGTGTAGACGAGATTTTTAATTACATTGCATGTATAGCTTTACTGTTCCTCTGAAAATGTTGGCACTTTATGCATCTCTGTTGGGGGACTTCTTAATTGTTTTATACACACTAAGTCAGAAGTATGTAACCTCACTGTTACAAATCTAGTTTAAAAGCATGTATTAAGAAAAAAATTACCTGAAAGTGTGACATTACTAAAAAAATTAAAAGAAAGGCATATTCTGAAAAAGTAAAAAATTTTCATGGAAACACACAGGAATATGTACCTGAAGAATAGCCTCATAACTGTAATGGGAGATTACAAGTAAGGAAATGGCCCTGGAAGCTAGGAAATGGGAAAAGAAATGGAAAATAGTTCTTTCCGTTGAGATTTCACTGAATAATTTTAGTAAGAGTTTTATTGAAATGTATTGGGGGTTCTACAAGCTGTTTTTGCTGTATTATTGTTCACCTCATAAAAAAAGGGCTAAATGTCTTTCCAGCTTTGACAAGACCCTTGAAGTGGCATTGACAGAGAGCTTGTCAGAGCAGATAGGCTCCGCAGTCCCACTCCAGACTTGTACATTTTGTAATATATTTTTGTACACTCCTACAGGTCAGACATCCAAACAATGCTAGCGGCTAAATGTAGTCTGACTTTACCAATCATTTAGTTGTTGAAATGAGCTGTCCTGAATAAATAACTGAGACTGGGAATGTGAAAAATGAGGGCACAGTGGCTGGAACTGAAGGCTTAGCAGAACTGTTTGTAAGGGGGTTAGCATCACAGGCAAGTAATTGGTTCACACATCAGTATTTCTTCTGACCTCAGAGAGGGAGAAGTCTCAGTCTGTAAGTTTCTTTCAGAAGACTTTGCAATTCACCATGCCCTGATATTCTCATTTTTAGAGGAAAACATACACTGTGAAAGGTCATTTCTGATTCTAACTAAATATTGGTTTTAATGTATTTATTAATTCACAATAAAATTTTTAGCAATCTGTTTATCAGAGTAAAATTTTTTGTAGCAAATATTGCACAAGATTGGTTGTCTCATTTCCTAGAGAAGTTGGGAAAAGTACGTTTGTGGTAAGCTGTTGATATGTCTTCCTAGTCTAAAATATGTCAAAAGGGCAAAATGGCTATATGCTTCGTTTACACAGACTGTGTAGCTGTGTAGCTACTTTGTTGTTTTCTGAGTTCCCTTTTCAGCTTGACTTTTTGGTTTGTTTTTTTCTGGCAAGTGGTGAAAACTTGAACAGTAAATGAGGTGAGGAAAGAAGGACTTCTCTACATCTGTAGCTTATAACAATGCCTTCATTTTGTGTAAAAAGACTACAGGCACAGGGAAAACCTCACACATTCTAATCAGCAGTATTTCAACCTTGAGGGATCAAAAATTAAAAAAATCCAAAGTGTGTCCATAAAACTGTTAGATCAAAAAAAAAAAACAACCAAAACAAAAAAACAACTTTGTATTTGCTGTTTGGTTGATGCTTGAGGCTTCTCAGTAGTGCAGATGAGATTTGTCATTCCAGGACAAAGACTGTAATATGTTCCAGCTGGTCAGTTGAGCTGAATGCCCTAGAAAGATGAGTTTGCTTCCCTGGCTACTGCGATCAAGGAGCTGGGAGTAGCAAAGTTGCTGTTTAAAAGGGTCACCCTCCACATCAGTAGTCTTCACTTAGCCTACAAGAGCCATCCCCCAACATACCACTGTCATAAGAGTGGATGCAGCCTCACATTCTCTGTGTGTGGCTGTGTGAGAAAGGAGAGCTGCAGTTCAAGCAGCCCCCACTTCCCAGGCAGCCAGTCCTCTTCCTCCCCAGCCTTGGGGGCTCCCTCCCCACCCTGGATCTCACTGTTACCTGTGGTGCCCTGCTACAACAGGCAACTGCAGACATGAAACTGGCTCTGCATTGCATTCTCAAGTTTTGCCTAAAAAACAGGAAGTAGGGTGTAAAAATAAAAGTTGAGGTGCTCGCACAATTATTTTCTTAGCTGAAGTTTTAGAAAGGAATTTGAGGTCTTGTCAGACTGTGTAGTGATACAATGAATGGTGAAATTCCTACAGAACTTTGCAGAAATTCTATAGCCACGTCAAAAAATGTGCTGATTAATATTACACTTTGTGTAGCACAAAGCTTCAAGATAACAATAAATATGCATAATTGCACATCTGCATCTGTTCATTAGAAAACTGGAACTATTGTTGACAAGATACTTTCTGTTGAAAACTTTGTATTGTCTATCCATTGTTCTTAAATGAAAATTATTTTTTAAAAATGGAAGGGTGAATTTTAAAAGTAAATTACATACCTACATTCAGCACAAGGAAAGGGTTATGTATCCAAGAGTTAAATGAAACAGCTGCAGAGTAACTTCAGGTAGGAGACAAGAGCTTAGTGAATAGACATAAAAAGACTGAATGGGAACACACAAATCTATATTAAGGTAATTACTTTAACTGTACCTTCAGAACTTCAATGTATCCATAAAAATTTTCTGGAGAAAATGGCATTTTTTTGCATAAAAAATTCAGAAACAACATTAAAGGTCATAAATCTTTTAAATTAGATAGAGTGCATTGCATTAATTTTGAAAGGCTGTCTCTAAGATGAGAAAAAGATGGAAATAAAAATGCCCACTTTGTGAAGTAACTTTGGTAACAGGAAAAGTATGCTCATGAAATAAATCCTAAAATTCGGGTATCTGAAGAGAAACAAGAAGTCACGTCAGATTAGATCAACAATTAATGATAAAGCTGACTTTAAAAAAAAGGTATTTAAGTCAAGTAAGAGTCTGTTTTTATTCAATAAATAAGAAAATGCTTGAAAGCAATCGCTTCTGTTTTTGAAATAATCTGAGTAGATAACTTGTTTTGCATGGAAGTCACCTTTATACTGGAGCACAGAATAACTGACGTGGAGGTAGTTACCTAATAGCCCAAGAATGTGAGGTTTTAAAATGACAGCTATAACCAGCCTGGTAGGAAAAGGCATCTACAGTGCTGTCACTTGAAAAGGCCCCATTTAGTTTCTCACAGAGTTTGTGTAGAAATGTTTTTCTTACTTGGGAACTGCTGACATTTCAAGGCAGCCCTGGAAAAAAAAAATAAATTACATTAATGGAAGAGAGGTTTTTTAACAGAGTTCATGAATTTTAAAACCCTGAAGTCTAGCTCTGCTGTTGTCTGCCTTCTGCTTTGACTCAGAAGGTTGAAGATCCTTATGTTTTCAATTATAAATATGGGGGAATAGTACATGATTAGTGCAACTTTACAGTATAATGCCTTAGCAATTTCAAATTATGATTTAATAATAATAAATAATATCTTAAATTGTTCCGCAAAGATCTGAAGTAAAACCTGATCCTGCTGGGGCCAAAGGCAACTTTCTTGTTGACATCCTAAAGGTGAGGATTTTAAAAGGGTTTGAGAAAAAAACCTTTAGGGATATGAAGATTAGTTAAAAATATTCTGTACTTTTAACCCCTTAGTAACATGCTGAAATTGGTCGGACCAGTGGTTTTCTACACAGTTCAAGTATATGTAACATGCACATTACAATGCTTCCATGGAGAAAGTACCATATTTTGTGATAGTCTACTTATCAGGACTAGATATTCCTGCTCATTTGTCTGGCTGAAGAGCAATATATAGGCTGCAGAGCAAATGTCCCTTTCTTGTGCTTTTTGTGCCTTTTATAATTTTAAGAATTCCATCATAATTCTGAATCCTAAGTACGAACTAGAGTGACCATGAGCCCTAGTGCTTTGCACAGAAACTGGCCAGGCTTTATACAGCAGGCAGGAACATTTGCTGCAGTAAATAATGCAAAGGAAAACCACATGCAGGATGTATGCCTGGGTTCTCTAGACCTGCTGTAGCCCTAGAATGAGTAAGTTGGTGCTAGGGAGGTTTCTTCATATTGTTCTATTATGTCTCACAGATTTCTCTATTTTTAAATTATTCTATATTTCTTCTTAAATGAGCTGGAAAAATATTTGTAATGGAAGGATTATCTTTCTCTGTATTTATATTTTACTAGTGTAACCATGAGTTTAAAACACCTTGTTACTGTTTTCTTGAGATTCTGCTATCTTTTGAAAAATGAATTTTATATAAGTATAGCATATTCATCTAATTAATCCATACATAGTCTAGGAGTCTACTGCAATCGTAAAAATTATATGTTACTTAATCTAGGTTTGAAACCGTATATTTGGGAAAAAAATATAAAATAAAAATATTTACTTTTAGGAATATTTACTATATAGTAAGCTATGTAAGTATGTTGCAAATTAAGCACAGTGATTGACCTGTTTCTTATGATACTTTCTAGCCCTGTTATTTTTTAGACTTTGCCTTCATCTTATAGCTTCACCAGAATATCTTTGATCTCTTCTTGAACCAGATTTGCAAAGGTCAGATGAATATTTTAAATCATTCTTCAGTTCTCTATTTCTACATAAAAAGAGGAAATGAAAATATGTTTTTCTCATGTTTGTTTCCTAAATATAGTTGGATTTGTCATATTTTTACATTCCTTGTAACTGTGTACTACTTTTTATTTTCCAGCTTTAGTATACGCAATCATGAATTTTGAAGTGGTACCCACATAATACCAATAACAGTTGAGAGAATTGACAGATTATACTCTTTGGTAAATTTAGGCCAAACTTAAAAATGTTGCCTAGTCAGTTATTAAACAGTGCCAAGACACATGGGTCAATCCATGTATCACAGAAATATGCAACAAAGGAGAAAATGAGAGTGGTAAAAGGAGAAGTCTTTTCATATACAGGCTGTTAACACATCTAAAAAAGTTTCGGGCTTAAGATCTGTGACCTTTTTGTCAGCATAATTTATATTTGCCACAGTGCGGTTCAGAACTCTAAGTGCCTAATGCCTATTGATTTTTATACAGGAAGTTATATACCTAAACTGGAGGGGAGAATCAAAATCTCCAGTGCCTTGCTTGGCAGTCAGTATTTTAATTTTCCATGACAACAGTCTGAAGAGAGTCCAAAAAAAGGTATTAGTTTTCAGAAGCAGTCAAATGGAAATGAAAAATTAATTTACCTATCTGCCTCTCTTTTTTTCTCCCTCTATCTTATGACTGCTGAATGTAAACTGATCCTACTTATGCTCAATAAGTTAATCTGCTTTATTGATAACTGTTGCACAGGTTCTTAGATCAGTCTGTATGCCACTCTCTGTGCCACAATGTGCGAAAAATATAAGCTGTGACTTGACTTCTGATACGCTATACTACTCCCACCATGCTGAAAAAATACTATAGAATCATAGAATTGTTTAGGTTGGAAAAGCCCTTTAAGATCATCAGGTCCAACCGTTAACCTCTCACTGCCTAGTCCACTGCTAAACCATGTCCCTCAGTACCACATCTACGTGTCTTTTAAATACCTTCAGGTATGGTGGCTCCACCAGTTCCCTGGGCAGCCTGGGCCAATGCTTGACAACCTTTCTGGTGAAAGAATTTCTCCTAATACCCAATATAAACCTCCCCTGGCACAACTTGAGGCCATTTCCTCTTGTCCTATTGCTTGTTACCTAGGAGAAGTATTTTTACTATTTACTATATTTGCTATTTTTACTTTTGTCCACAGTATCTGCGTCTGCCAAATAATGATTGAATCTAGCCCAGGTATCCCTATGTTTTTTCTGTGTATGTCACATAAAGCAGTATCTAAAGTTTCGCTAAACTCAAGATAAACAAAACCTATAGCTTCAGTTTCAACTTATATCTGACCAGTTACTTCGTCAAAGAAAGTTATAATAGTCTGGCAAGATTTTAAACTATTTTGGCTGGTTATTGTCAGCTTATCCTCTAGATTCTTGCAAACTGATTAGTGATTTGCTTTCAGTATTGAAGTTAAGCTAGTTCCTTCTCCTTTTTCCATGCTGTCATTGTGTGCCCTCTCCAGTGCCCTGTGCTCTTACCATTATTGTGCAGTTCATGAAAAAAGTAATTTGTGATTTAGATATTATTTTAGCTTCACGAACACTCTGCATTAAATTTCATTGAGCCCTGCTGATTCTCTACTGAATATGTCCAGTATCATTATTTGGCCACTGTTTTAATGGCTTGATACCTAATAGTATGACAATTCTTCTATTATATTTATATTAAGGGGGAAAAGAAGATATTCTATCAAAACTTTGACAGATATCAAACAGTGCTTTAAAGTTTTTAAACAGGCTTTGAAGTAGTTATTACAACTGGGAAAGTAATTAACAAGCTTTTAGAATAACTCTGAATTATATCTTTTTTTATGTTGAGTAAACAAATATTTTTGTCTGGTTGTCCTTTGGATCAAAATATCTTAAAAGTAACTCAATAATTTCTATCTGTAAAACTTTCAGTGCCAGTAATGGAAAGATTTCATAAGATATTTTATGTAATATGCCTACCTTGAGTGCTGCAAGTGTTATGAACCTACATAACATGGCTGATACAATATTCCCAAAACTAGGCTCTCCTGGTCTTGATACTGTTCCCTAGGGAAACAAGGACATAGGTTCATTAAATACTGTGCTTGTATGAATATGTTCTTTGGCTTGGAGATAACCATGTGAGCAGTGTATTTTTTATTTTCCTCTGTGTTAAATCGGTAGGTCTTTGCGTACTCCTTTTGTGAGAAAGATGAGCCAGATGACATTACTTAATTTCGCTAGAAAGTGTGTTTAGATTTTTAAAACTACAGAAACCTTTCAATTATTCAGATAGGAATTTATACTTTTCACTGTTAATGAAGCAAAATTTTAAAATATTGCTGATGATCTCTAAAGCTTATTATGATACTAATACCTGTAAGACGGATCTATTTCTGAATTATTCAGATCTTCAACATAAGCACTAAATATTCTCAAGGTATAGATAAAAATTAACCAAATTTGGTTTACACTTTGTGATGTAGATTTATTCTGAACTGTGATCAACCTAATACATTTCTCAACACTAATTTGTAAAGATTCATCTGCAGGTTGTATAGATTTTAGGTTTTACTCTGAACAGTTCTTTGACATACCTTCAGGTCTGTGTCAAAGATAAATAACCTTGTATATTTAAAATAACATAGATAAATAATAAAACAGTGCAGACCAGCTTTGGCCTTCATCTCAAAGTCATGCTCCTCTGGATTAAGGTAGCACTAGTGCATCTCAGGCATTTTTTGACTATGCTGCTTAGTGCCAGTTTTCCACTGGAAGCCTATCACCCCTGTAGCATCCTGCAGCATGTGGATCCTTAGCCTCCCCAGCAATGCGCCTTGCTTCATGTAGAAGGCTGAAGCATACAGTAGCATCTGGCAGGCTCAAATATATGGTAGTGGTGACTGGGAAAGGGCGCTTGTTTCCGAATATGTTCAATTACTTTTCTGCCACATATAATCACTTTTATTAGAAGTACTCTCTTTGATTCTAGGTTGGGTAGAAGAAAATATATGGAACTCAACAAGGCTTCTTAAAATAGATAAATATATGCATGGGCAAAATTGAAAAACATTGTTTTCACTCTGGCTTACAATAAAATATAGAAGATTGTGACAAACTATCAGAAGAAAATCTAGGGAAATCTGAAACCAGCTTATATTGATTGGGTCCATAGAATCATTTTCTAAAGTGATGTTTAAACTTACCTTAGATCACAAAGTAAACGGTGTTCCTAAGTGTGATCTTATTGCTGTATATTGCACCATTTACCAAAGCACAAGCTATATGTTGAAGCCACTGCATTCATTAGATGTTCAGTGCAAAGGTAAGCTGACGACTCTGGGTGTGACAAAATGAAAAAATGGGTTTGTGTAAGCCTAATTATAATCACTTTGCAATATCTGTTATGACAGGACTAAAAAGGCCCAAAGAAGATACAAATATTTAATTTCCCACCCTCAACTAAGACTCCTAGCCATTTTATTTTCTTTTGATGGATTACTTAATGAATTAAAATGTTTTTCATCTTAGTTCCCACTTACTTCTGTTACTGGTACAATTCAACTAAATGGGATATTGCTGATGAAAAATAGCCCAAAACTTGAAAGCAAAGATAATCAGGTCAAGAAGTTATCTCAGGTGCGCTCTTAAGCCTACTTAAGCAGACATAACTTTCTTGAGCAACTGAGGATGTACATTGCATTACATTATTTTCCTTTTTACCTTTACCTTTGATGTCCTGAAAGGTGTAAATGCAGTCTTTAAAGTGGTAATTTCTCTCTAGGGCATGTGCATACACTCTCTCACACATATGTATCATAGGCTTTTTTTCATGGTGGTTTTTTGTCTTGCTTTTCCGGGATTTTTCCCGCCCTGTGCAAGGGTGGGAATAGAATTCACCCAGTCATCTGAGATCTTTAACTCCATTTCTCTGCAAGCACAACACCTTTCTTTACCAGCTTTTAATTTCAGAATATCCTGATCTTCAGTACAGAAATAAAGCGTTTGAGTTTTAATTGTTCTTCAGGATTGATTCATTCCTGTTCTTAATTCTCATGTGAAAAACTTGAAATAAGAAATCATTTTAGTAGCTTTAATTATATTTTATTGTTCAAGTAGCTAAAAGAAAAATAATCTTAAAACAATTGAGCTAATAAAATTTCCATTACTAATTCCTTTGTGTACCTGGCCAGTTACTTTCTGTGTTTTTGCCCTTTAAATTGTAGGGGTTTTGATACAGCAGCTGTCTCCCATATTTGTACACAGTATTAAGTACAGTAACTCTCTGGAGCTGGTAGGAGTTACTGGAATACAAATCTTAATTTAGAAAATTAATTCAGTTGATTCATCTTGTTGTCCTTTTCAATCTTTTTACTCTACGTAATAGATGCATTGCTTTTTTTTTTTTTTTTCCCCTTTCTTTTTTTACTGTTCCTCGTAACGAATTAACTCTCTTGTAGCTGGGATAGGGTGGTGGGAAGATAAGGGGTTACTAAGGAAATCTAGTCTCTGATCACACTTCTGTGCCAGAGTTAAGCGGGGAACTGTCCCCTTTACTCCCACTCACAAAGTGCTCTGCAGGTCAGCTAAAGCACAGGTAGTATCTACTTTTGTTCATTTTTTTAACAGCTTTTTAGTATGCTTTATCCAGGAGGAAATACATATGTTTTGCAAATTAGGCCCATAGTTCATGTCACGTCCCTTTTTGGCTCTCTAGACTCTCTTTTAAAAGTGGTAGCTTATCTCTTGGTGGCAGAACTGCTCTCTGCAGTTCAATACAGATATAATTTCCTGAAGTGTATAAAATGTGTATAAGTACAACCTAGTGTGATATCTGTCATCCTGGCTGAGTCACTGCAGGCTTAGTAAGGAGAAACCTCCAGTGATGAAACTAAATCTTTACAGCTTCAACTGCAAAGTCATAATTTTATAGCTGGGATTTGTGCAGAAATCCCATACAATCTCTGAAGTTGGAAAACCCATCATCACTAATGTTACGGGTCCACTCACTGCCTCTAGTTACTAGTTATATGTAGTTTTCAGAATTATTAAAGAACCACAGAGGATGCAATCTGCCTTTTAATTACATCGTCCCACAGAAACAGCAAAAAGCGCCACTGTATACATTCAAATGCAAGAAAACTGTAAAAGAAATTCAGGAAGCAGTGTTTCATAGTTTCAGTTAGTATGTGTTATTCACTGCTGCAGGAAATTAATATAGAGTCAAATGCAGTAGTGGATTTCAAATGACGCCAGGTATTTTTAGAAACGAGCTATAACATTTTACTGCTGAGCATACCAGGAGAGGCATAGCCAGATAAGCTTCCAAATGCCAGCTATTTGCTGCAGAGTCCATGCGAGGGCTTCCCTCACCCATATACAGAAAGCAGTTGACAGAGTGGTCTTTTTAGAAATATCTGGGACTTTCCAGCCTGTCCTGAAGAAAAAAAGATTAGTGGTCATGCCCCTGTTTTAACAGCTAGTGAGGCTAGGAAACGCCACTTCCAGGATGAGAAAGATTAGTAAATAGATTCTGCATGGCATTGCCCTCTTACACACATGTTCAAAATGTCTCCTATTCATAACTCTTGTTGCTGTTCATAGAGTTGTCTTAAGCTGTTCACAAATTTTGTACATTTTACTCATTTCCCTGAAATGTGTAAATGATTTTTCTCCAAGTTAAAGTGGGAAGCAATTATTCATTGAATTTCATTGTGTCAGGCTTTATTTTACTTTAGATCAAGAATCGAAAAGTCTTAAAGCCTTTTGTTACTATTGCTTTTAGAATTTGCTTTATCTTCATGTCCCTGTTTGGGATATTTTTCTCTCTGTAGCAGAATCTTGTGCAATATACATTGTTTTAAAAAAAAGAGACAAATACTGATGCAGATAAATTGTCACCAGTGAGCACTTGCTAATTCAAAAGGTGCATTGATACCATTCTGGGCATATGTTTATATGGAATTCAATAGCTTGTCTATCTGAAACTCTTCTTTTGGAAGGTCTGTCAAATCGCTCTTCATGTTTGTCATTGACTTGCCTTTCACCTCCTCTCCACCTCAGGCCATAGCTGTAGGAACTCTCTGATAGTTTCTATGCTATTCTCTAGTAAAGTTCTAATCCATGAAATAATGTGCTATATTTAGCATCATATTTTGAGTTAATATCAGTGATTTCTGTCTCTAAAAATATTTAGAAAATATTTTCTGACTTTTGTTTCATGTTTTCACTCATCAAATGCCTTTCCTCCCTGCATTCTTTTCTCCTAGTACACTTTATAATTTGATTCTGACTTGGGGGGGGGGGGGGCGGGGGGGGGGGCTACGTTAGATCATACAGCTTATCTTAGAGCTCCCCCTGCTGTAGCACGCCCCTATGAGTTATACCGCTTTGTTGTTTACAACAAATAATACAGTCTTGTCATAAAGCTTTTTCTTTGGAATTTTATTCCTATTATACAGATGTGCAAGCTGAGCCAGATCAAGGAATTTGGTCCTAGCCACCTAGCAAATACCTGGTAGGAGTGATTGCCTAAAGGGTGTAGGTGGAACTCTTGCACTTAGAGTCAATGCAACTTTAAAGTGACAGCAAAGGTTTCAAGAAGCTGTTAATTAGGTTGAATTCATTAGGATTTCTACTTCTTTAATTTTTTAAATAAGTTAAGGCTTATAAGTTAAAATCAGGTGTGGTTAAAAGGTAAGATACCAAGACAGTTTCTCCTGGGATGACTTCAGGCCCGAGTATTTAATAATAATATGGATCCCTGTTTAATCTTGTCATGACACCTAGACTGGTCTATACTTTAAACCAGTGAAAGGAAAGCTTCCCTCTGAGAAATAAATGCTGAGACATCGAACTACCCTTTGTACCTAATGTATGAATCTGGTAATAGACACGATCTGTGAGAAACAAAAAATATTTTAGTTCTGAAAATTTATATGTAAGACAATTAAAATTATTTTTTCCTTCAAAATCATGCTGATTCATACACTAAATATTTGTTTTCTTCTCTTTCCATGATAACATTTTTTCTGTAAATATTGGTGTTTGAGTTGACACTGTGCACACCTACATAATTCATTTGTAAGAGGCAAAAAGAAACAAAGCAATGTAATTTTCTGCTCCTCTTTCTGCAGTCTCATGCCAATAATGTTGCTTGAACATATTACAGGAAGAATGTGTATGGGAAAATCAATTCTTTGTTAGGTTGGTGGACATTTTCTAGTATTGTTATAATAATAGACATAAATGCCTCGATAATCTTTTTTTTTTCCTTCAGGGTTTGCTAGAATTGCTAGACTTGCTGTTTTGTGAAAACATGTTTACCATCTTTTCAACAGGCCAGACTGAGAAAACTGGAACTGTACCAAGGAAAAAAGCTAGACTGAAAAAGCTTATCTCTGCAAGGAAGAAAAAAGAAAATGTGTTGTATTTCTTTAGTTTACATTCTTGGTAATGCACAGAGAGTTGAAAGGTTGAGACTGTGATCCTGACTGTCTTTCAGAAAGAAGTTTTGCTCCCCGAAGTCCGGCAGAACTTCCTAAGTTTAACTGATGTAGCAGAGCAAACATTTAGGCACAAATTTGCTCTGACAAAGGAGGAAAGAGGGGTAAACTGAAATAAGACACACTTAACTTTAATTTGCCAAATAATAATTTGTCCTGTATCAAGTCTTGTCTGAGCATTCACTATATTTTCATATATTTTCAGGACTATGTAATATCAGGAACAGGGAGACACCAGTGCTTTGAAATGAAGGAATGTCTTGAGATAAGGGGAAAGTTCAGGCTACCTCTGAGCCTAAAACTTATTAACAGCCTATACAAAAGTATTTTAACTTTTAGATGCCCTGAGAATCCTCAGCAATCTTTATTGCAAAGCATATATTCAGAGCTTGCTATGCATCATCAATTTTGGCTATGGACAACTGTCTGCAATATTTTTTTTACTTTCAGTACATTAGAAACATAAAATTCTGTCAAGGAAAACAAAAATATCTTGATAAAAAACCACAAATATTTATTTGAAACAACTGTACATGAATTGTGACAGAAAAAGAGGATGTGAGTAGCAAAATATATAAATTAGAAATTAATCAGTGTAGAAAACTGATATAGTGAAAGGATGCAACAAGGAATCTAAAACCAAGAGAATTAAAAGTGTTTTTCAAAATTGTGAGTCAAATCATCTTAGTAATCCACTTTATGCAGTATGAAATGAAAGTTGTCAGACTGCAATCTTAAGTAAGCAAAAGGATTTAATGAATACTTTTGTTCTTTTGTTGGAGAAACAGGGAGAACAGAAATCCTTTTGTGAAAAAGTAAGAAGTTAAAAAATTGAAAAAAGTAATCTGTACTGATAAAATGAGGAAGTTCAATCCATTTTACTTCTTCAACGAAGTATTGAAAGGTAATCCAATGACAGCATAGACATACTGACAAATAAACAACAATTTAATAAGGGAAGGCCACTTTACCTAGGAGATAAATCTTAAAAAAGAAAGAACAACATTGAATGACTGGAACCTGAAGCTAGGAAATTAACAGCAGAAACAAAGTCTATATTTTAAGTATAATAGGTAATTACTAAGTGAATTTACCAAGGTTTGCTATGGATTATTCAACAGTATATTTTAGAGATGTATTCTGTTTCAAAAAGGAATCAATTTAAGGCAGTTTAATGATCTGCCTTATACAAGAATTTGGTTTAGGTGATCACAGTAGTCCCTTCAAGCTTCAGAATTTCTAATGCAATTTCTGTTACTCAGAGTACAGATAGTATATCTTTCCATGTGCCTTCATACATATGGCTGCTTCCAAGGTGACTCTCAGATCTCACATAATAGTAAAATTCAAAAAGCTTTTATTTAGGTGGTGCGCTGATTATGCCTTCATAATGAGGAATGAAAACTATTGTCAAGGCAATAGACTATATAGGAAAGCACAACTCAGCATATCATATACTAAATACATATTAAATCATTTAAATGTTTCTTTTTTTGTGAGTTGATAGTCCTCCATGCATCAATAAATTTCAAAGATACTACTTTGGAAAACAATGACAAAAAAAAAAACCTGTGCTATTAGCACACTTCTGTTGATATATCTAAGAAAAAAAATCTTGAAATATTTGATGACCTGAACCCATTCATAAAGTTGCTACTGAACTGGTAAGGTATACTTGTCCAGTAACTACATGGATTCAGTTCTTGTGCTAAGGAAATGGCTAGTTTATGCACCACTTCCCAAAAAACAAAAAGGAAGAAAATGTTAGAGTGCCTTTGAATCATCCCCAAGGACCTTTGACTCATATTAAGTGTTAGGACCCTATCTGCAGATGCCTCCACCCTGTAGCAATTCATCAGCTCAAGTGGTGTAAAATTTGCTATAAAAACATCTGTTAATGGACACGAATGACATGAACATACACTACAGAAGAAAAACAGAGCTTCCTTAATGCAGCAAGATTTGGAGCATTGAAAATTTTTGAGGTACTACATGAGAAATGAAGGATTGTTTTACATTATAAGAACGAATTATGTTGTCCTAAAATCGTCTATTGAGGTGTTTTTGGTGGGAGTTTTATTAACATAGAAGCAGATAATTTGGCTCAGTAACACAGTCCGCATTATGCTCAGATTTATTCTTATGTTTCTCAGCTTCTCAGCACAACCTCCTGTTAAGATTGGAATATGTTAGGGAAAAAAAAAAAAGATAGCTTGGTTACATGGATATGATTGTATTATTTCCTGCTGTGATATTCTGTGGTTTATGATGAAAGCTGTTAACATTGTTAACTTCAAGGAGAAAAAATAAATCTTCATCTAATTAGAGCAAAAAAGTAGAAAGCAAATAAAATTACTGCTTGGGCTTGCCTATTTGTTCATGAGCAGGTTGTTGTCATCATCTATGACTGTGAAAAATATTGCTACAAAAGAGCAAAATGCCTTTTACAGAAGAATAATTATTTTTGAAAATACTACTTTGAGTCATAATGGTTAAAACTTGGTGGAAAGGTAGAAATATTTCATAGGAATACTCTGGTATTGTACTTACTCTTTCCTAACTCAGCTGGCTATTAATTTTACTCATATACATTGATCTCAGATATTATTCTGAATAAGCTAAAATAGCACAATGCTTCCTGAATATAGTGTTCTTTAAAACATTAATGTGTGCTTATTTTTATATGGAAATATTATTTATTGAAATATCAGTTTCTTTGGCCTTTTGTTAAAGATTGTAAGAATTAATTCAAGCTGAATAATAGCTTGCTTATTTCTGGCTATAACTTGATTTTGTTACAAAGTAAGAGTTTGAAATGCCTTTTAAATTGTATGTTGTATATGTAAAAAGCTTTAAATGATGGAAGGACATACAAAACTTTAGATAAGTGTATTTAGGTTACCTAGAGTATTTTAGAATAAAATACGATAAACACAAAATATAATCAACATGCAGTATATTTAGTTTGTAAAATCAAATTTCAAAACATATGCAGGGAGTGTGCAAAGTGATTCATAATCAGGTTTATTATTCTGTCAAAATAAATATACCCACTCATGTAAAAAGGGACTTATTTTGTAAAGTATTGTTGCATACCAATAGAGTTATTAAAACTTTCATTAAAGAAGATGACACACTGTGCCAGGAGATCCTGTAGGGAAAATGTGGTCAAGAAGCTCATCTCCATTAAATTCTGCTTAAGAAGTTAATTTTATTCCAATTTCTAGAACAAAATCCTAGACAATTATTCCAAACTTGCAATTATCTGAATAAATGATATTTTTGTTAAAGCATGAAGTATAGGCAAGGTGACTCTTTTGCAACAGAATATAGTTAAAAATGTGACAAAAATCAGACTTCATCATAAAGACTTCTGACTTGATGAGTTTGAACAGATTATTTCAATCTTTATGACATGCAGGACACTCCTATAATTCAGGACACTCTGCTGTGTATTAAGATTGCTGTCCATTTCAGTTATTTGACCTCAGAGGTGATATGACCTCAGAGGTGAAACAACAAACAAGAAAGCCAGTTTGCACCCATTGCCATCCCACTTCAACAGGAAATCTCTCCACCACCTTTCTACCACCCTTCACAATCTGAACTGGGATTCCGTCATTAGGCATGTTTTCCAACCATACTATGATGCATTCAGTGTCTCTGCCTGGTGCTGAATAGTGCAAAGATGGGAATAATATGCGTTTCTTGCTCTAATGCACTGCTAACACTATAATAAGGCATGTCTGATCTTTTGGGACTTCTTATGTATGATTCTTAAAGTATCAGTCACCTTTTAAGAGAGTCTCTTTCAAAGCACTTATATTTAAATTGTGAGTTGGATAGGCCAGTGTGAAATTTTTTGCTGAAAGGCATGTAGCTATCTCAAAATTGGAGATTTCATTCTATAAATATATTTGTACATGACCCCATTAAAATTTGGGGATAAAAAGACATATTCATTTTAATTTGAACTATTGAAAACACATTTTGCAGAGCTGGCACAAGGAAGAGGTTTCAATTTCATGCTCTTCCTGATGGTCAGAATTCATTTCAGTACTAATTACAATAAAAATAAGCATTCTATCAGTTTTCATGTCTAGCAGAGTACATCGCAAATACGTTTTTGGATCAAAATTATAGGTTTCTCCTCTCTATTATTTCAATTAATAGAAGTACCTAGTTTGGTTTTAACACCATTCTGGACCTCAGAATATTTCTTTTGGAAAATGCCGTTCAAACATCTGTATCACTGTGAAATGTGTTGACTAAAAACCAGCATGTTTTTACTCAAATACATTCTCTTGAAAAACAGCAAGCTTTGTACCTTGCTTTTGGCTTTAGCATGTTTCCTGCAACTATAGGACAAATTTGGCTGTTATGGGCTGCAGGATGATAGGATCACTGCCTTTACAATTTTAGGAAAGTCAATAGAACTGCCTTTTTTCAAATACATGTGTGTACATATTTTACTATATTAAGTGCTTCACTTACAGTTAAAAGTTTGGCAATGGGCTTAGAGAAGTCTGTGAATATAAATCTCACTTCCTACAGTGATGCAGGATCATGATCCATGATACAAGGTGGAATTAAGTACCATGAGATCCTTCAATATGTGAAATATCTACCTAGCTAGCTATTGTGAACATTCCACTGATATCTGTGAACGTAATTGCCAGCAAGAGTAATATTTTAAAAATTTTCAGTGAAATTAAGTGTGCAGAGAATATTACTCACGAGGCATCACTGATCTAACATGGGAGAAAGCAGCAAAGCCCAAGTTTTCTGAACCTGACTGGTCTTTACTCATTCATATAGTACACATGCCTTTGCTTAGCAGCAGTTTTCTTATTATATATTTAAGAAGTCCCTCAAAAATGAAAGCTATTTCCATTAAATGTTTATTTAAAGGATTCACGTTCTTACAGTGTGGTCTAAGACCCTCCATGACTACAGCATTTTCTTGTTTGGGATGCTGTATTTTGTTAGTGAAGGTATCCTTACCTGCAGGTCCAAAATACCTGAACGTAATATGTAGCACGGCAATAAATTTTGTCTGTTTTCTAGAAAATTGTTAATAGTAAGTGCACAGGTGGTTGGCTTGTGTTTTTGGTTTTGGTTTGTTTTGTTGTTTTTTTTTTAAAGAAAATGAAAAGCCTTTGTAGCAGAATTTTGGGAAAGATTCACCTTTCCTCATAGTAAAAGGCTGTTGTGTTGTCTTTTCCTTCTCTCTGATCAGTGGTGGGGAGCAGCAGACTGCTGCCCTGGGTTGCATATTTAGCCATTGAGACAAGCTGCTGGTTGTGAGGTTTCACATGCAGGAAGCACCTTGGGGGACAGTGGGGACAGCAGGGACAATGGGGCTGGGGCTGGAGGTGAGGGTGCTTGGGGAGGGGGCGAGCCTGGGTAAAGCAGGCATGGCCACTTGGTACACCCAGGGCCCTGGCAGCACCTTTGTCTCCGACTATTTCTTAATGGAATTGAAATGTTTGAAAACGTAGTATTTACTGGCTAGGTATAATTCCTGCTCTGTCTACTGAAGCCAGAAATGGATGTAGTTACTGTTGCTGTTGGGAATAGTTAATCCACAATTTCTTAGAGACTGAGTAATGCTATCCATTTCTGATCCTGTTTCTGTGTTTGGTTTCTATTCTGTGTCTGGGCTCCTCTCCTCTTCTGTTTTTGTTTTTAACAATATTTGGGAACTGGTTTTGTTTCCCAAGAAAAGGCTGTGAAATAATGGTGAGCAGGTGTAATCCTCTGGCTCTGGGAAATGGGGTATCATCTTCAGATCAGGCTGCTTCACCTCTTGTTTAGGTGCCTAGACAACTACAGGTGGTCCGTTGGGAAACAAGGGCCTTAAGGAAACCCAGCATGATAAGAATGCAGAGTTTTCTGTGATCCATCTTTACTGTTCAGATTGGGTTTTATTTTTTGATGCAAGTAATTGGCTACTAAATCTTGGTTGTATTGCTGAGGAAAATCTTTGTACCTGTGGTTACATCTAATGAGTTGTTCCACTGGACTGCAATCAATTATAATAGAGACACGGCTCTGTGCATATGGCTAAGCAGGATCAACAGTCTGAATACTAGAGCTTTTAGTAGGAGTGTGATGGTTATAAATATCCTATTATCTACTATTATTCTTTCTAAGTTCTAAAGAAAAGTCACAATTTATGATCTCCTGTCTTGCTAATAAGTCTTCCAAATTTGTGATATTTCTGGAACACTATGCTACTTTGAAAGGTATTTGATAGTGTTATTTTCCATATGTGTCAGCGGTCATGGAAACCTTTTTCTGTTTGCCCTTGATGCAAAGGATGCTGAAACACTGGACTAAGGAAAGGGGGAGGGAAGAGAGGAGTGTGCAAGAGAATTATGCTGTTCCCTTGGCAACAGGCACTGTGCTGCTGCTCAGGGCACAGGTGGCATCTGTCTTAAAGACTGTTAAACAAAACGTATGCAGGCAAATATGAAACAAAGCTTAGCATTTCTGTGGCAAGAGAAGACTTCCCTCAAACGGTCCCAATAACTCTAAACACTTCTGAAAACCTCAAGGTTTTTGGTTGAAAATTTGACTAAAAATTAATAGGAAGGGACATTTATGTTTATTACTTAAAAAAAAAAAAGTCAGAGAAAAGATATTAGAAATGAGTGAATTCTAGTAATCACTGGTGCCGATGTAGCAAAGTTATGATGGTCAGCGTTAAGTTGTGAATAATTTTGGAGAGAGGGAACTCTCACAAAGGTCAGGAGATGTCTATGCAGGTTACAGCTTTTGATGAAACCTGGCACCACTGGCATTGGGGATACTGAAAACCATTTGGAAGTTGGCTTATGTGGGTATTCTTTTGTCAAGGAGGATGTCTGCGCTTTTAATTTTCTGCATGTAACGGCATCCTGAGACCCAGTGTAAAATGAAGAATAAATAATATACTAATATAATTTTGAGCCTATATTCTGTCCTGAATTTTCTCAGTTGTTGATTCACAAAGCTCTGTTAAGGCTCTGTCCTGGCATTGCTATTCTTCCATTAGGCATATATTCACAGGAATGAAATTCATGCTCAACTTGGTTTAAATTATGATGGACAATATCCTTTTCTCTGAAGCATACTTTTAGACAAAATTGTCTCCAATTAGTTGTCTGGATACAATAGTTTTGCAATGAAGCTTCAGTTGTGCATATTTGTTCTCACTTGTGTCTGGAATAGTGGCAGTTATGTCAGAAAAATACCAGCAAAGGGATAGATGTGGGTAGTGTGTGTGTGCACTGCAAAAATAGCCAGCAGAAAGAAAATTAAAAATGGCCTTGTAGATTTCATATCTCCGCAAGTGTACCGTACCATTTGTAGTAACTCTGCCTCACTTTTATGCATGTTGTTGTCTTTTCTGATTGTGTCTTTCCGGTGTTTCATTTGCATCCTTCCTAGACAAGTACAAGTACATTTGCACCCTTTTTGAGAAGTACAAACATGCTGGGTGTTACCAGAGTTATGTGCATGATTTAAGCGAAGTACATTTAGCATGTTATTTATTTCAAAGCAGAAAAATAATATATTAAGAATTTCACTTATCTGTTAAGAGGACAGTGATAAGTCCATTTCTTGCTTCTGATGTTTAAGAATATATTAGGCAAGGTGAGTATAAACCAGCAACCAGTCAGAATCATAGCAACTTAGACTTGGCTGCCATTTATTTGAAGGACGAGTTAATGTCTACACAAAGTTCATGGCAGTGGAAAAAGAGAACCTAGGAGTCCCCCTCATTCTTCTGGAATCATGCTGGCCTTCTATGTTTAAAAATTACTGAAGTGAGAAATAACTTACAGTTACTCCCAATGGCATCCTTTTTTTTCCATTCAAAGAAAATCATTGTCAGCATTTAGATGAGATTGCTCCAAACCATAAGCAACATTTAATGGCAGTGTTCAGAGAAAAAAGTGGCATCTGTCCAAAGGTAGAAAAGGACTAATGAGATTAGTTTAATATTTCTTAAAGGTTGAGGAATTACTTAATAAAGATAATATTATATGTGATAATACTAGAAATAAGGTCATGTTGGCAACCCATTCTTTTATTTTACATAGTAATCTATGTAAGATAGTATCAGGAAGTAATTGTTCCCTCCAATTAAATTAAAACATTATTGCCTAGCTCACTGTTTGAAGGAAATACTTTTTTACCTTTCTTTGAAGTATCCTGTCATTAGCGCTCTTTCTTACATCATCATGATGCAATTTGGAAATGCAGTTTGGAAAGTCATATGGCTTTACAACATTGAAATGTAAATATGCCCCAAATGTTGTATTCTAAAACAAAAAGTATCTTTTGCTTATATAAATAATTTATAGCTGTAAATGTATATGTAAGTATATATTTATAAACTTTACTCATATATTTGGGTAAGTTATATTTTTATATATATACTTATCTACTGTAAACTTATATAACTGTATACTTATAAGTATACTTACTAGTATAAACTCATAGGTGTATAATTTGTAATGGAAAGACTAGATATTAATAAATAAAAATTCGTTTTGTTTGCTTTTCTTAAAATTATTTTATGCTGAGGTTTTCGACAGAGTCTAAATCCCTTATGATTCTCAAAGAAAACCAGCTTTAACTGTTACCTTGATATTTAGCAGTTTACATTATATATACTCCGTTAACATTACAGACCCTAGTACTGTAGATTGTTGAACACATGTAACTCTATTCATGTATGTCAGTCTGTTTTTTTGCTTATGAGCGTAAAATAAATATTGTGTTTGTCACGCTGAAAAAAATGGCTAGCAAAATTAGGAGACTTCTTGTTTGATTTGCACTACCTCAGGAAAATATGAAAAAGGATGGTTAGAAAAAAAGGGGTCCAATCACTATGTGTTTCAAGGGTCTAGGTTTTTTGTTCATTTGCTTGTAAAAGCTTCAACTTTATAGTTTTTAACAGAAAAAGAGAATTTAGGCCTTTTCAAGGATGGCCATTTAAAGCAATGAGAGATGAGGCTTTCAAACAGGTTTTTCTTTTGGAGTGGCAAGGTTTCCTGACCACTGGGGTGCTTGGAGATGATGCTGCCCTGGGGACATCTTGACTCTACTGTGTGAAGTTCGACTAGATATTCAGTTATGGACCTCTGGAATCTTTCTTGATCACTTTTTTAATATTCAAAATGAATAAGTTTCTGTGAAAAAAGTATTTTTTAATAATTTTTTTAGTAATGCAGAGTATTTTCGAAACATTTCTGACCCTTTATATTTGTAAATCTGAGGTACAAATAAGGTTTTTTCCAGAAAAATAAATTATAGCAGCAGGGCTGGTGACAGCAGAGCAATCATGTCATAGGACCCCTTTTTTCCACTATGGTTTCACTGTTGCCTTGACTGCTAGCCTGACCTGTCAGTCTGTGTAACTCCTCTTGGCATGCTAAAGATTGCTAAGTGAGGCAGTTGCACAGAAGCTCTGGGAGAGAAAAATGAAATGTCATTCAATAGATGACTAATAGAAAACTCTTACTGAGTATTTTCAAACACAGCCTGTTTGATTTTGCCTTTTGGAAGTCCTTTTTTTTTTGTAAATACATCCACTCATCACGTAGGAAGTGTTTCAAAAATCAGAGGAATGGAGCAAATTACATTTGGTTCAGTGGGGGGGACTTGGAAAGAAAAGACAGCACTCGGCTGTGTTGCTGTTAGGGGCAGTTATAAACACTGATCACAGAAACACTAGTAAATATAGCCAGTGAATGGCATAGAGAAATACATAGTGATACATTGATATATATATATATATATATGTCATGTATATAAATATTTATGAATGATACAGTGATATAAGACCACTGGACAGTATATACATTAGCGGACTGCATCAGTGGACATGGGAAGAGCTACTGATGTCATCTAAGCCTTTGACACCATCCCCCACAATATCCTTCTCTCTACATTGGAAAGATATAGATTTGATTGGCTGTTTGGTAGATGAGGAATTGGCTGGACGGCTGCATCCAGAGAGTAGTGGTCAATGGCTCAATGTCTGGGTGGAGATCAGTAATGAGTGGTGTCCCTCAGGGGTCCGTACTGGGACCAGTTCTGTTCAATATATTCATCAATGACATAGACAGTGGGATCGAGTGCACGCTCAGCAAATTCGCAAATGACACCAAGCTGAGTGGTTGACACACCTGAGGGATGGGAACCTCATGAGGTTCAACAAGGCCAAGTGCAAGGTCCTGCACCGTGGTCAGGGCAATCCCCACTATCAATACAGGCTGGGGGATGAATGGATTGAGAGCGGCCCTGTGGAGAAGGACTTGGGGTACTGGTGCAGGAAAAGCTGGACATGAGCCAACAATCTGAGCTCGTAGCCCAGAAAGCCAACCGTATCCTGGGCTGCATCAAAAGCAGCATGGCCAGCAAGTCGAGGGGGGTGATTCTGCCCCTCTATTCCGCTCCGCTCTGGTGAGTCCCCACCTGCAGTGCTGCATCCAGCTCTGGGGCCCTCAGCACAGGAAAGACATGGACCTGTTGGAGCAGGTCCAGAGGAGGCCACAAATATGATCCGAGGGCTGGAGCACCTCTCCTACAAGTACACGCTGAGGGAGTTGGGGTTGTACAGCCTGGAGAAGAGGAGGCTCCAGGGAGACCTTATTGTGGCCTTTCAATACTTAAAGGAGGCTTACAAGAAAGATGGGGACAGACTTTTTAGCAGGGCCTGTTGTGACAGGACAAGGGGTAATGGTTTTAAACTGAAAGAAGGTAGATTCAGACAAGATATAAGGAAGACATTTCTTAAGATGAGAGTGGTGAAACACTGGGACAGGTTGCCCAGAGCGGTGGTAGATGCCCCATCCCTGGAAATGTTCCAGGTCAGGTTGGACAGGTGCCTGAGCAACCTGATCTCGTTGAAGATGTCCCTGCTCATTGATTCACTTAGGTTGGAAAAGATCTTTAAGTTCATCAAGACCAACCATTAACCTAGCACTGCCAAGTCCACCACTCAAGAATGTCCCTAAGCACCACGTCTACATGTCTCTGAATATCTCTAGGAATGTGACTCACTTTCCTGGGCAGCCTGTTCCAGTGCTTGATAACCCTTCAAGTGAAGAAACTTTTCCTAATATCTAAGCCTCCCCTGGCACAACCTGGGGCCATTTCCTCTTGTCCTATTGCTTGTTATTTGGGAAAAGAGACCAACACCCACCTCACTACAACCTCCTTTCAGGTTGTTGTAGAGAGCAATAAGGTCTCCCCTCAAGCTCCCCATCTCCAGACTAAACAACCCCAGCTCCTTCAGCTGCTCCTCATAAGACCTGACCTACAAACCCTTCCCTAGCTTCACTACCCTTCTCTGGACACACTCCAACAACTCAATGTCCTTCTTATAGTGAGGGGCCCAAAACAACACAGTATTTGAGGTGCAGCCTCACCAGTGCCGAGTACAGGGGCACGATCACTTCCCTACTCCTGCTGGCCACACTATTCCTGATACAAGCCAGGATGCCATTGGCCTTCTTGGCCACCTGAGCACACTGCCGGCTCATGTTCAGTTGGCTGTCGACCAACACTCCCAGATCCTTCTCTACCGGGCAGCTTTCCAGCCACTCTTCCCCAAGCTGGTAGCATTGCATGGGGTTGCTGTGGCCCACGTACAGGATCCAGCACTGAGCCATGCCAATTAGAGGTAGTTTCTGCTAATTCAGTTCTTCTTGAGCGTGGTTGTTTTTTTGACGTCTTTAACTACATTAACACTATGTTTTACCTGATTCCCTCTATGATCAAATAGTGAAAAAAATTATTTATTTTTATATAAGAAGTACAGAGTCCAACTGTGGCCTAAGCCAAGCTTCATTCATCATGATGGTATAATATAATGTAATATTCTGTTAATACCAAGGAAGATGCATTATTACATTCCGTTATTACATCATCAGATTTCTGCATAACAAAAAATATCTAAGTGCGCCTGTAAAGAGGCACAATAATAGTTATTAGTAATTTTACACTAATCATGTTTATAATAGACATTTTCTTGTCCAAAGACATTTTTTGCCTATCTTATCCCTTTCTACAAAAATTACTTAGTGTTTTATATTACTTTAATGTGTTTGCATATTGAAGAACCAAGAAGAAAGTAGAATAAAAATGTGTTTACTGTGGACTACATAATCTCTAAAGAGTTCAATTTTGATATGTTTTGCTACTCAGAAGTAAATTTACAGATTTTTCCATAACACTAACTGATCATCTTGTTGATTCAGAACATATATGTAACTCATTGAATTCAGTATATCTAGACATAAATGTGCATCTGTTTATATTTAATGTGTGTGTACACAGATGCAGCATTCACCAATGATTATCTCAACAAACGTAAGAAATGGTAATCAAATTATTATCTTATAAGTCTATGCAAAGTTTTTACAAGACATTTATTACAGAAAAATCTAATATTCATAGAAAATATGCTGTTAAAATATTTATAACTGTATGTTGCTAGTAATTAACACTACTCAGATACTCAGAGTGATAGTGATGATTGTCACTGTTGAATTTATTAGGCATAGTAGATGTTTTCTTGCCAATCAGCATTGCTATATTACTGACTTCTGCTCTGAGTAACTTTACATCATGTAAAGCTATATAAATTTTGTATTCTATGCCAAAGATAATGCATCTTAACACAACACTGTTATTTTGCTTTTAAGAATAAATTTGATGCAATATTAAGTCATGAAAAAAATAACAGAATTTAAAGTCTGTACTTAAGATGTAAAAATTCATAGAAAATTAAACAAAAAAAAAAATAGAATTGAGAATCTTTTCTGTTTATGTTTTTGCATAGTTGCCCACAAAATAATTATAGCAAGTGGTGCTGTAAAAATATTAAGAATAATTTATTGTTCTTCATTTATATTCACAAGTATCCTAAAGGATGCTTATATGTTCTTATATGAATGAGGCACCACAATACAGTACTCTTCGAAGTGCAAATGTTTCTGGAGTCGCTAACATCTTGAAGTCAGGGTGGCCATAAAGAAGAATTGACTGGCTACAAATGGGAGTACTGATTGCAGAACTAGTGTGTTAGAAATGTATCATGACTTAAACTTTTGAAGTATCTGTCTGTGCAACTCTTGTTAAACAGCAGCCTGGTTTGTCTCATGTTGTAAGGAAGTTTTAGGTGATCAGTTATTAGGGTTGGTCTGTGTGGTAGGTAGCATGGATCATAGCGTGGTTGCATGGTTGTTGGTTCAACCAGAAATTACGGGAAGCAGTTTTGTGGGTGTCTGTCATTTCTTGTCTAGTGTTTCCAGAGTTGCATGCAGCAGCTCGCCTTTTAGGCATGTTCCTGAGAAATGCTGTCTCAGCCATTATGAGCAACAAAGCAGCAGTTTCTGATCATGCCAATGTAAATATTATTGAGTAAAATGATACGGACATTATCAATAAATAATAATAAGAAAAGATGGTGTCTGTGGAAGAGAAGGATACCTAGTGTTACCTGATCGGCCATGACCACATTAACACTCTACGTGTGTTCTTTGCCTTTAACAAATATAAGTCAGTTTGTGTTATCTTGATCATCTTCCACTGATGTCATTAGCCATTTTTCATAACTCTCATGAATAACACAGCATTTTCATTGTCATACCAACTTTTGAAATCCTTAAAATATAACATATCACTCGTTGTTTTGCTTTGAAATGCAGTCCTTTTCAACTGCAGAGTGTATCAGAAATGTCATATTGGTCACATCTTATGGCTAGAATAGTTATGCACAAAGTATTACATGGTGGTAAAAGAAGAGCTATCAGATCAGGCTATCAGCTACTTGTATTTGTTTTCCAGAGGTATGTTCTTCATTGAAATGTTTGAGAACTATTGGAATTATAACTACCAAACTCTGTCTTCAAATATTAGGGAAGTTGTGAGGAGAGGAATTGCAGTGGTGAAGAGGACAGAGCAGCAGTAGGTAGAAGGCAATTCAATACTACAGCTTGTCTGAGATATTTTAAATAACGGGTTTAAAACATGTTTTCTACTCTAGCCATCATGGTTCCAGATTGTGTGATTTAGAAGCCTGCATAAATTTCAAGTGGGAGCACATTAAGGTATGTTAATAGTTAAGGCTCAGAGACATAGGCATGGACATGATGTGTTCAGGAGGTGAAAACTCATCACTGCTTTATCTTAGCTGGTGGTCATGGGAAACAGGCTTTCTGAAAGGGCCTGGTCGCCCTGGCATCAGAGCTGACGCAGCAAGCACGATAAGCAGATGCAACAAGGACTGAAACCCTCAGTCACTCCACAGGGTAACACAAGATCCCTGCAGGACCTGCTGCAGGTGCAGTAATGACAAAGCAACCTGCTGCTGCACCGAAGGGCAAAAGCCTTCTGCCCTCTCTCTCCAGAGGCTTGTTACTGAGGGGGCTGTTCTGACAAGAGTGCTATCGACTGCCCTGCTGCTCTGGCTTCTGTGGATAGAAAATCTCTTCTGAGCCCTCGCCTTTCTTGGCGATGCTGCTGCAGGATCTTCACTGGTTTCTTTTTCAGGATGGAGCAGAGATCATTTTGCAAATAGTTACAGGCATCTCTCTGTCCCCATGCTTTTATTACCATCCTCTCACAGTGTTTGCATTCCCTGGAGCTTGGCCAGGAGTGGTAGCCTGAGAGTACTCCTTGGCCGCTTCAGTCCAAAATCCAGGAACTTAGTGCTACTTACTTTCAACAGCCATTGAAGTGAGTCTTTGTGCTGAAGTGGGACAGCAGCAGTTGCATATTCTATTTCATGAGCTTCTCCCTGGAAACAGCAACCTCTCCCAGGAGGACAGGGATACCTTGCTGGGCATGCTGGGAGTGTAGAGGAAATGGCCGATGAAGAGAAGCAAAACTCACAGCCATTTACTAAGCATGTACATGTCCAGGTCATAAGTGTTTAAATAGCATTTCCAAATGGACAAGTATAAAGGCAGTGAATTTATGCAAAATTAAGGAAACAAAACTATATGGAAGCGTGAAAGTATGGGGGACAAGGAAAGATGGAAGAAGACAGTTTTGGGTGGTAGAAATATTGTGGTAGGCAGCAATTAACATTTTTTCCTCATGATGAAAAGACATGTGACATTAGACCGTAAATGTCTCTTATGTTGTCAGTTTCTCTAGCTGTCAGTGTTACACTCCCAAATAGCCTGCATTTCAGAAGCGTGCTGAGATGACTTTCTCTGTCTGATGTGTATCATCAGCATTTGAGAGTCATTGTTTTCAGAGTGGGCATCTTTCCTCTCTTTCCCTAAGGAGAACAAACAAAAGAAAGAGTGGAAGGAGAGTTAAGGGTTTGTGTGTGGCAGCAATGCCATATAGCAATCAGTTTTCAAATATTCGTATGCAAGTATTTTTATTTTGCAGCCTAGTAAGAAGCAAATTATGCTTCTTCATCTGGTATTGAGCTTTTCTACAAAAAGGCTGAGAGGATTTGAGAGTGTTTCAGGGAGGAGGAAACTAAAATTGCTCCAGATTTCTTGTCCTTATAATTCTTCCCCCAGCTGTGTCTTTAATTAGGAGTTCTGCAACTACACCACTGACAGTCTATCCATCAATGCCCAGATTTGAACATTATAAATGTACACTGGTCTTGCATGTAATGAAAATAGGTTTAGAAAGATAGAACTTGTTTTTAAAGCTGTGTATAATTTTGGACTTCATTAAGATGTCCATTGTAATATTTAAACTATCAGAGAAGCTCATTTAAACTGTGAGAAAAGCTCATCCTTTCCATCCTCCCTCTGTGAACTGGAAAACATACAGAATCAGCCTTCCTAATGCTTCCAGGATACCTGTCCTCATATGGTATTAGGAAACGTGGCTGGCTGACAAAACAGGTAATGGTAGACAGACATTATGAGAGAACATATTTAATCTCTTATAATACTAATTGAATATAGCAAGAAATGTTATTGTTGTTAATATATTTAATATTATACTCTGGTTTTGTTCCTATGTGTCATTTCCATAATATTCCTTTCACAAGACTGTATTAGGAAAGAACATAGTCTAGGCCAGAATCCATATATACAAGCCACAATAAGAAAAGTTTACAGACATTTCAGAAATGTCATAGGAATTAAAAAAGTAAATCTCAAATGGATTAGATTAGAAACGATCAAAAGCAAGTATCAATTTACACATTTGAGGCGTACAACTGGTACACTAATAACACTGTCTGCTCCTTGGAAGGTGTTTATTCCCTTTCCTGAGTTGCAAAACTGTTTTATAACGTGGTGCATAATGAAACAGGAAATGTTTAACAATGCTTATGTGTTTAGAGCATGGATTTGTAGATTTATTTCTTAGTTTGAAGACAGTTGTTCACAGAGCATCTGGTCTGCACAAAAAAAAAATGATAGCACTAAGGAAGCTGTTAGTTTTAAGCATAGAAAACAAAATTCAGCCCTGTTGCGGAGAGGGAACAGAATGATGCCTACAGCTGATGAATGCATGGTGGTGTATCAAGGAAAGGGAAGGGTGTAAAGAGTGCTCTGGCCTTCTCATTCCTGTTCTCTTTTTATAAAACTATATTATTATTAGTTCTAACTACAGAGTTAGAATCACTGAATCATAAAACAATTTAGCTTGAAAGGCTTCTCTGGAAGCTATCTCATCCAATCATCTTCTGAAAGCAGGGATAACATTAAAGTTTGACGAAGTTTCTGAGGGCCTTCACCAGTGAAGCTCTGAGCATCTCCAAGAGTGGAGATTCCACCATACTTTTTGGCAGCTAGTTCTTAACCATCGTCACTGTCATTATTTTTTCCCTTATGTCTATTCAGAACACAACTTTGTGCAAACTGTGACTGTTGTTTTTTGTCCTTTCTCCATAAATCGCTGAGAAGAGTCTGGCTTTACCTCCCTATATCCTCACTTTACGTAGCTGAATACAATAATTATATCTTTCTCCCCTTATCAACGCTATCCAGACCCAGTTCCATCAATGTTCCTCACCAGGTGTCCCAGTGAGACAGTCATCCATTCGACTCTCACCAGTTTTCTAGTATCAATGGAAAAGTCCTGTGCCCTCTCCATTAATGCTCTGAAGTGCCTGAGATACAAGCCAGACTGGCAGACAATCTAATAAGCCCCACCAAGAAACAGAACACATTAACCTGGGTTTGACTTTGTCCAACACAATTACACAGCACAGCCTTCCAGCTTCTTCTTGGTCCTAGTGCACCTAGCAGAAGATGTGACACTGCATGACACCCAGGAGTGTATGAATTATTGCTGCTGTGGTGGGAGAAGTGGATGTCTATGAGCTGTAGTTCAACAAGCAAACCTACAGCTCTTTGTCAGAAGCTGGTATCCTCTGAAGATCCTGCTATTTGAAAATCACAAATGTTCTAGCTTTATACATACTTATAGCCTTTTTAGCTAAAGAGGGAAGGAGGACATAATTAAAGCTAAACCAGTTACCCTAAAACTCTTTCTGCTTACACGACATACAGAAGATTCTTCCTTTTCTCTAAATTGTTTTGCAGCTCTTTTATCACTGAAGCAAGTATGAGGGGAGAAGAGATAGATGATGCTATTTTGGGATAGTGTACAGGGATACGTGCCTTGTTTTGGTCCTCTGGGTCTGAAGAAGCATCTAAAGCTATTTACGCTGCTTGGCAGAGTTAGCTATACTCTACACTAGTAAATCATGCATTATTATGCTGTCTTAACATCCTGAAACAGAAAAATCTTTAAAATGAAGATTTTTTTCTAAACTGCTAAATTTTCTTTTTCCTTAATATGAAAATATTCCTCATGGCATTTGTCACAGGTATTTTCTTATCATCTTCTTATTTCTGCTATCCCCTAAAGGCCACAGAATAGTTACCATGAAAGCAAAACATATGTCTTAGAAACCAGTTTTGAAGAAGAGTGAAAATATAACTCATCCTACAGGTGTAAAACATGAAAGTGTCAGTAGTCAGCTTCTCCAGTTTATAAATATAATTAGCCTTCATGCACTGAGGTCTTAAATTAATAATATTAATTTCTTTACCCAGTAAAGATCTTCATTCTGTTTCCCCTGAACACTGTACCTTCCTCCAGAAAATATTTTCACTCTTTTTTTTTGCCTAAAAATTATTTCCAATGTAGAAGTCAGTATTATAACAGCTCTAAATTAAGTGTAGTAAAACGCTTTTTACTATACTTTTCTGCTAGAGTTGTATTATTAATTTCCATTTCTAAATCATCAGGCAAAACTATTAAAAAAAATGACAGTTTTAACACAAGATACTTATGGCATTTGTAGGAATGTATCATGCGCACAAAATTGCTATCAAGCAGATTTATAGGACCTCTAACAAACAGATGTGGTGATTTAACAGTAATAGAAAGTACAGATTCATCTACAGTGAGGCTATGATAAAAAACCCATTTGATGCACATAATGAATTGTTTTCTTGTCCTATAACCTTTTAATAGATCTCATGTTTGGGGATTTTATTTATTTATTTAGAGTAGTAAATGCCACAGCTCATGACAGTCATATCATGGCCAGGATTCTAATCAGTTTATTATATATTTGAATGATTTTTCCCTTGAGTAGAACTGGATATAGGAAACAAAGTTTAGATCCCTATTCACAGCAGTCTGATCAGTTTGAAGGCAGGCAAGGAACTTTTTCACTCTGGTATTCTCCAGTTTTGCACCTGTCATTGATTAACATCTGGATAGGTGTGGGCATGGAGTCTTATTAACTATGTCTAGTTGACTGTACCAAGAGGAAGCAGACAGGAAGCCCAGAAAGTCCAGATGTTAAGCTAGTCAACAACACCAGGGGGGAAGAGATCATTAAAAGCAGGCCAGAAAAATGAAGAATAAAGCATCGAGAGACGAGTTTTACAGCAGCAATGATTTTTAACACATGCCAGATCCATTTGTACAGCCTTGTATTCCTCATGAGGCTGTTCAGTTCACTTCTGGACTGAACATTCAGCCACTCCTTAATCATATTTTCATGGTATTTCTGCTGAAAGTAGGATAGCTTGGAAATTCAGTAGTGCTGAAAAATAGGACTTTTTTCGTTCATTTTACTTCTTTAGGTTGCAGCAGGGGGGCTGGCCAGGAACCACCCTGTGTATCTAATTAAGGTGACAGAACATATGTTTTTAAAATACTGAAGATGAGATTTTTTGAAACACTAATTCTTTACTATTTATTGTTAGCATGATTTGGGCAAATTACTAGAGAGAAACACTGTCCTGACCACTGGTAAAGTTCCTGGTGGTCTAGCAAAACTTTAAATGCAGGGCACTGTTGTTTCCTCTTACATAGTTCTTCGTATAATTCAACGTATTTTTATAATCTTTTTCTGTTGTCCCAAGTTTTGGCACAGAATTTTTATTATGGAACTAAATAGCACAGGAAATTTAGAGATCATAAAATGCCTGCAATACTTTATTTTAAATCTATCTAATGTTTGATCTGTCTGTACATATAATGGCCGCAAAACTTCATTTTCTATGAAGATCTGAGTATTCATATTTTCCTTACATGTTTTTATATTTGTAGATAGAGTGATATTCAATACTACTAAACTAAAAACTAATTTTAAACTCAACTGCACAAAAAACATAGGTTGGCAGCTAATTTTGTAGTTGACAATTGAAATTAAAATTTATACAAGATTATCCACTGGAAAAGAGAAATATATTGTACAGAAGCTGTCAAAAGTAGGAGCTGTATCAAATGTTACGTATTTTAAGAGACTTAAAGAACAGTGCCTGTAAAAAAGAAGTTCCTAACAAAATTTGGAAATAAGTTTGAATAGCAAAGAAATAAAATGTCCTTATATGTATATATTTATGTGCTAAGTTCACATTCATGGTGCAGTGTAATGAAAAATTAACATTGACAACTAAACAGAAACAACCAATTTTCCTAGTGCTTCTGTAAATACTTCTATGTGATAATGATGTAAGTAAAAATTGTAAGCTTCCGTGTTCTAATAATTCCTTTCATAATGTTCTGTTTTCTAGGTAAGTACTCTGTATTCCTCTTCATTAAACTGACAGAAAACCTAACACTCCCCTCTGCATTCTCAAAGTGCAACAGAAGAGGTAAAAACCAAGACAACAAAAATGAAGGGCCATTTGGTAAGAATTCACTTTGATTTAAGTCCTAATCTAATTTGCTTTTGGAGGAACGCATCTATTCCAGTGGATTAGTTTGTGTGGAAGTGCTGAGAGGAGAGAAGCTGTTTACAGCAACTGTTCATGAAATTCTCATTGCGCTTGCGGGCTGCCCAGGTGAACTGTAGGCAGCGTTCCCTCCTCTCCATGGTCCAGGATTACATTATTAATTTAAAGGCTTCTTATCTCCTAAAAGGTTGAAACAGAACATAGCCAGAGAGTTTTGACGGCAGAAATGTCTATGTTTGACAATTATTTGGATCATATCAAAGATGTAAAAAATTGCACTTTTGGGAAAACGATTATGTAAGGTATCTGAAGCGGTGGTGATGCTCTTATTATTAAGTATAATTTGATATTGCTTACTTGTAGGGGAACAAGGCAAGAACAAAAAAAAGTAAAAGGCGATAATGAAAAATGTAGCTAAGTGTGGTTAACTGTGCTGTATTGAAGCTATTTACAACATTGCTGATCGCTTCGATTGTAGTTGTAATCACAGAAATGGAGGCTGCACCTTTAGCCAGCTGGGACTGATGGCTTTTAGTTAGAACATCAAGGACAGTAAAAAGAGGGAGAGAGGAGGAGGATACTGCAAAACAGATAACTACAAGGAAAATAACACAAGTGAAGGTTTTTGCTGCAGAAACCTGAATCTTGCACTCCAGCACTTTTCAGGACCTAACCAAAGACGCTGGAAGTAGCAATGTCACGTGGTGAGGTCCTCTGGACTCTCCAGATGTGAGCTTTGAAAGCTTAATGGTGCTATAGGGGATTCCAGGGGCGCTGGACATGAGACTGAAGGCTGCCGTACTGGCAGAGATGGATCTCATCCATCTACCTGTCCTTTCTAGTACCCGTGTAAAACTGTGGATCCTCCAAGACTGGTACTAGCTTAGGAATCTATATTTGTTTCATTGCAAAACCCAAGATCTTGGGCTCGATAGCCATTAAAGCTTTTCTGGCACATTACTGAAAATTATTAACTTTAATTTTGTATAAATTTTAGTTTGTCTAATTATACACTGCCTACATTAAATTTTCATGTGCTTGTGTTCAGACACAGACACAGACACACACAGAGATATCTGAAAAAAATAACAAACTCTTAAACTAAGTCTTTTTGAGCTAGATGGAGTTTGGAAAATGGAAATGAAAATAGCTGAATTTCACCTGAAGAAAGATTCAAAGGCTAAAAAGGAGAAGACTAGGCAGTATTTACTGCAATTGTAGGAAGGCTGGAAGAGGAACTCTGTCTTGCCTAAAAGTAAAAAGAGCAGGGGCAACATTTTCAGTATTTCCCTCATTTTAAAGAATGACTTATTTAGCTTTTCAATAACTGAAGATGTTCAGGCATAGAGGAATATTCCCTTTGGTTACCATTTCCTGAAAACAGGAGATTGTCATGTCTATTTCTAATGCAAACTTATTTTTTTTCTATAATACATAGCTAAATTATTCAATCCAGCTATTAAAATCAAGTATTTGTGCAATTAATGAAATTAAATACATTTAAAAGAACAATAACAACAAATCAAAAGCCACACATGCTGTTTCTTTTCACATTTAATGTGTTCATTTCTGTGGCACTTGATGCAGTTTTCTTTCCTGATGCATCTACATAGCTATTCTATATTGAGGTCTTTAAAACATCTGTATTCTTTCTGAGACTATATGGGACACTAATACTGGCTATTATTATAATAGAGACATAATTTTAAAGCTTTTCATAATAGATATGATAGTTCAGGTGTATAGGACCTAACATGCTTCAGGCAAACAGAATGAATGGTTCAGTAGGGAGTACGTTACTAAATCGACCTGAAGAGGGCAATATGGTGGTTTTGGCAAGGAAAATTTATGTGGCTGTAACAGGGAAACGAGAAAGCTCATTGAGACTTCATTATAAGTAGTTTAAAAGTTCGTACAGAATACCTACTGTTACTATATTTTGCTGCTCATAATACTAAAATAATATATCTTTTTCTGAATTATCATGGAATGGAAACTGTCTTGGCTCAGTGATTTTAAAAGAATCTTTTTGCTCCGTAATTCTAGAAAGAACAAAAATAACATTTTAATAACCAATACAGTCCTGTAAAGCTTTTGATACATGAAGAAATATACTTTCCTGCAATATTTCCCTTCAAAATAATTTGTTGCATGTAAAGGGAGAGGATTAATGTGTGTTAAAATATGACTATGTGTCCATTCCCTACAACTTTAAACTTCTTTCTTCTCATTTAAAACAGTCTCTGGGCAAAAGGAGTGAGTCCCATGATACAGTAAAAATCAACTGTGAGACATGAGTATGGCAAACCTTGCACTTTTTGTGCAAGCTCATTTCATAGTGCTGAATGCTTTTTGACAAAAAATAAGGTTGAATCTCACTTTTGTGAGTCCTTTCACAAGAAGTCTGTTGAGAACTGGCTACTGGGGTCCCTCTATTACTATGTCAGGGTAAAAATAATAGAACTGTTCATAAAGGGGTCGCTAAAAGGAAAGGAATTGGGGCTTGGAAGGTAGAATAAGGCTTTTTTGTACCATGCAAATTAAAGAAACAAGCATATTTCAGGTAAGATCTTGTATTTATTTGTGCAGGGACCATTCAGCTAGGCAAATTGTACTATTTAGGTAACATCTTGCATACGTATACAATATCTTACTGTATCTCATGCATGCATAAGTAACATGCATGTGAGTGCTGAGAAATGGCACAAACATTATTGTGTGCTCATAAACACAGATGAAGTTGAACTAAAATGCAGCCTTGCTTTGGCGTTCGTGGGGGTTTTTCTAACCTAATCTCTTTTGGTTTTAAATATTGACATTTTACCTGGAATAGTTCTAGCCACTTCTACTAATGTTTTTCTAACATGTTTTGTCAAACCAATTTAATATGCAGCTGTTCTTTCTGTTAGAGGAAGACTGGATGCAAATCATATATTCAGTAGCAAAGTCTTACTTATTTAAAAGCTTGAGTATTAGAATGTTTTTAATGAAGGTTTTCTGTCTGGCGTACAGTGGGATTTTACGGGGTTTTGAATGTATTTTCCATGTCATTGCCATACTTGCTGCATTATGCTGCAGGCACAGAATTAAGTACTGAAAATGCGTTCTTCAAAAGAGCAAATAACATCTCTTCTAACAGGCTGTTACAACAACTAAAGCTGTGTAGTCACAAGACAGAAGTGTAGTCGATTATAGTGTTAGAACAAATGTGCTAATAAAAAGAAGCAGTCATGAGTAGTGTGTGCTACAGCTGATAACAGCAGAAATGGAAATGTACCTGGTTTGTCTTGTTACAGCTGAGATGAGCTCAAAATCTTTGTTCACATCTCAGTTTGAGGCAAATACTCTCACATGTTTAAGATAACATCATATAATTATAAGGTAACATACTGCATACTTTCTATATTTGGAAAGTATGTAAAACGCCTAATACCATGTCATATGTTCAGAGAGACTGCTGAAAAACCTTAATACATATAAGTCTGGTCTATAGGGCCAGCTGACTTTGGTATGGTGACAGACTTCTCTTGCTGATAGAAAATACAAGGGATCTAGAAGAAAACTATGGGAGCTAGTTTTTCTTTTTAGTTTTGGTTTTGTGACTCATCTGAAGGTAGTAATCCTTTCATAGATTTTTCTAAATCACTCCACTAAGTAACAAGAAGGCAGGGTTTTCGTTCCTTACAATACAACTGAGATTGTGGCAGTTCGCATCTTCTACACTCTGTAAGAAATGTCCATGGCTGTTGGATGCCATTCACAAAAATGTTTTAATATTGCCCTGTTGAGTCCAGAAGAGTATACTGTTTCCTGCCTCTTCCCCAAGTTGGATGGTTTTACCCTCTTCC
The DNA here is from genome assembly GCF_949628215.1 of Phalacrocorax aristotelis. Classification (NCBI taxonomy): domain Eukaryota; kingdom Metazoa; phylum Chordata; class Aves; order Suliformes; family Phalacrocoracidae; genus Phalacrocorax; species Phalacrocorax aristotelis. The sequence goes on from NC_134311.1 coordinate 61,056,346, forward strand.
AGTTTGGACCTGAAACTAACATACACAGTCCAGCATGCCAGTCCACACCCTCTCACGAGAATTCTGCAAGAAATTTTCAGCTTTGCTGGGTAACCATGGACTTTCTTGCTCTTGCCCGCTGTTCTGTCTCTCATCCCTTCTTGCCCTGTTTTCTCAGCACGACACTATTCCCCATATTTTCCTTTGTTCCAGCCACCCTTTGGGCATATAGTCTGTCTGTCCTCCCCAACCTTGTGAACGACAAGACTAGCAAAGAGTAAGAACACAGTTCTTAGTACAGGTTTGGTTTTTGTTTGTTGTTGGGTTTTTTTTTTTTTTTAAGAGAAAGGACTATAAAGTTCACTTGGGAATTTTGTTTATTATTGTTGAGTAGCTGGACATTTTATTGGACTTTAGTGCGGTTAATATATTTGGATGGATAATTTTATGAAGTTTTTGTAATTAGGCCACAAAGTGGCAGAGTAACTACAGCGGTATCTATTGGATCTTTTTTTCATTCCTGCTTTAGAGATTTATTCTGTAATTGTTTATTTTTAAGCTTAAATATGATGTTCAGGACTATACTTGCTTTTTCAGTGAAGGCTTCCAGAAAACAAAAACTTGTCCTGTGTCTCAAAATATTTTAGTATTTTAAAAAGTAAAAAACCTTATTTTGAAATTTTGCCTATGAACTTGTACACCACTGTGCTATATCATGGTACTATACTACAAAATTCAACTCTTGTTACTTCTCCACCTTAGCCTTTTTTGCTTCAAGGGTTTGGCACTGAAATGGAACTGACTTGCCAGACATAAGCCATGGTGACTCATGCTTTTTAATTGTTCAGGTTCTTAACAGAAAATTTGCCCATATTCTGAAACTATGTTTGGATGAGGCCACATCTTCTGTACTCAGTTGTTGTCAGTAGATCTATATACTTGGTCTGGAAAGGCACTGTCATGTACAGTGACTACATCCAGGGTAGAAATTAATCTGTGCCTATCTAGCTCTGAGGTCTGACTTCATGGTCAGATACTTCATCCAAATGCAAAGTCACTACAACTGACTGTTACATGCTTTGTACCAAAGAATGCCTTCCTGCATCAGACTTACAATCACTTCCCTGTGACTCGTGAACAGTGTCATTTTGGCCTTTTTCAAACTGTTATGCTCACAACATCATTTCTGCAGTTTTTTTTTTTTCTAATGGCTACTTCCTCAGCCAGAACAGTACCAAGGCTTTGAGGACAATAATGGCCAAATCTCCTTAGAATACTCTTCACAGCAACATCAACTTAAATCAGTTACTAAAGTGGTTTCAAAATTCCACTGAAATCAAGGTATTAATTAATGATAAAATCTTCAGAATTTCACTTTGAGCCTTGCTTTATTATGTCAAAAGAAAGACACTATGCAGAGTCTTTTCTGTGATTTCTGAAAAAGAGCTGAATTTTTCAAAGGTGACAAAGTCCATCTGAACAGATAAAAAGACTTCCAGTTCCATGTGCTCTCTTTGAGTTCTGTCCTGCTATGATAACAGATTGTATCTTTGAGAATCTCTTCCATCAAAAATGAAGGCTTGCTCCATCCACATTCAAGCAAGACTGCCAACTTGGAGATAGAGCAGTTCTCAAGATCTTCAAACAAGCAACATGGTGTTCAGCTGTATCAAACATATAAAATCAACAGGATCATATGACAAGTCTGAATGCCATTACAGTCTTTTCTGACTGATTATGCTGGCACTACTCATTTTCACCAACCTGATGGGGTAAAATCATCAGTTGTCCACAGTGGCATCTACACTGACACAGAAAACAAAGGGATGGTGACCTTTATAATTCACCCAAATTCAGCTCCAGAAATAACTTGCTACCTCTGTCTTAGGGCTTGCAGTGCAATTTTCCTAAAATTTCCCTCTGGCTTTTTACCTGCTTCAGTTATACCTAAGATGGCATCATGTGTCACCTGTTGACTGTTCATGGTTTTAACCTCAAGCCATAGAAAACATTCAAATGTTGGCAAGGGCACTTCTAGAATATTTAATTTTAAGATCCTGATTGGCATCAACACTACGAAGCAGAATTAATTTTCTTCACTAGTTTAAGGTTATGATAACACAGGAGTAGGTAGCCTTTATTGGTAGTCTTTAGCAAAGCCATATGTTTAACAAGTTTGAATAGCCTTCAAATTTAAGGTGATGAAGGGAAAACTAGCCTTTTCTACAAAGCTTCAAAAACTTTTTGATGATGTTTACTTACACATTACTGTGCGTGATTATGTGTGAATGATTATTTAGAATAAAAAAGTGAGATAATGGCTTGATTTTTATTTTTCTCCTCACTTTTATAGTTATCTTCAACATATGCTCATCAAATTAGAGAGGGGTGTGAACTAATTTTTCCAAACACTCAGTGAGTGGATGTTTTCCCTAACTCTTGTTCTGCAGCTTACCCTGGGAAGCAGTGAATCATTTCATGCAATGATGCCATTTTGTAGAGAGTGATTTCCTATGAGATGGTGGTGGGTTGTGTTTTATCGTGGTAAAAATCAGAATAGACATAGAACAGAAACAGGTATATCCATTACGTAGCAAGAGAGGATGACTAACTACCAAGTATTTCCAATGGTTTGAAAAGGGAAAGGAAACCCTACCCAACACTTCCTGCAAGAGAAATAAACCCATTCTTTTCTTTCAAAAGCAAATCATAATATCATACCTGTCACAATGCCACATGCAGTAATGCAGAAGCTGTGCCCCTGTGTGTGAACACAGATTCTCCACTGGTTTCAGTTGCAAATCAGCACACAATTTTCTTTGCAATGATTGAAGCTCATGTCCAGCAGAGATCAGGAATTAGGATGACGATAGTAAGGAAAACAATCCAATACACTGTTTTAGTTTGACGTAACTTGGCTGATGCAGCACAAAGAAAAGTGTTACAGTTATCACAGTGGAAATGTTAAAGTGCAGTACATTAAAGATCTCAGTGGAAAGAAGGGATTTTGTTTCTTGCATACAGACTATGATTTCTGCACTATTTTCATAGCTGTGAATTTTTTCACCATTTTTCAATTTATTTTATGTATCTACTGCAACATACTTTAAACTCCATACCAAAAAAAAAAAGCATTGAGAAAGATCTGTTTTGCAAACTTTGACACTTCAGCTTTGGAAAGGATTAAATTATCCTTACTTTATGGACTTAATTTTGATGCTGCATACATGGAATGATAGTCTTCAGTTGTATAATTGCCAGCTTTTACAAAGGACCTTAGTTGTCTCATGTATGCAATGAGATAGACAGGACTGACTGGTTTTTATTTTATTTTCACTGTTCTTTGTGGAGAATCCCTATTTTTTTAAAAAAAAAAAAAGGCAAAAAAACCCATTAAAGCAACAAAAAACAAGTCAGTTCCAAAGTCTGTATTACATTGTGAGTCCTGACCAGCAAATCAAGTTGTTAGTTCTTTTGTTCTTTTTTCTGAAATGGTCAGCAGTATAATACCTGAGGCCTTGACAAATGTCTGTATATTTATCTTTACAGTAACCTGATCAGATGAAATGGTAGCAGTGCTTCTGTTGTCAGACACTGGAAGATTAATGGCAGAAATATACCTAAGTATCTGGGTGCTGAATTTAAATACCAGGGTCCTGATTTTTCAGTTTTGGGTTTGGGTTTTTTTCATAGGACCTTTTTTCTTAAATCCCTTCTCAACCTCACTCACAAATGAAAACGTTCAAAATTACTGCAAATGGAGCAGTAGGGATGGGACCCACCTGACTAAAAGCAGCCACCTGTATTGTAGATATTAGGTTTGGGTATGTTGCACTAGCCAGTCGGAGTGGGAAGACATTGGTATTCTTAGGCAATAGCTTATCTCATTCTAGCAGTCCAAATGCTTAGCATAGCAAAACACTACTTTTTTTCTTGCTGTTTCAGTTAACAAGTTGAATCAGTTCAGCAAGGGCTCAAATGAGCACCCTAGGCAACACAACAAAAGGAGTAGTGTATGACCAAGAGCAAAGTGGAGGCTGGCATGCAGCTCAACTCTATGTTTGTATACGACACTCACTTTTATCCACACTCAACTTCTGAGAGGTTGGTGTAACTTCAAGACTACTGTGAGACACTCAGGAGCCTAAGAGTGATTCTAACTGAAACATAAGGAAAAGATATTTAAGGTTTGATTCCTTAAGTCTTTAGACTGATAGATCTTATTGAACAGTGTTGTAAACAAAGGACTGTGAAAATTCTTCATAGCATGAACTCGGCTTGTTAGGACCAGCATCAAGCTTTATACCATAATTATGCTACATCACCCTTTTTTAGAGCAGAAGTTCCTCCTTTTTCCTAGACAATGTAGAACTTAAGACTGCTTTGCCTTCAGGAAAGGATGTCACTGTATGATTAGGTTCATCAGTGAGACTAAGCTGGAGACATGTCCTCCTTCTCTTACTGTCATGGGTGATTTGTGTAGAACATGAGACCCATGTGCACGGTATTTTGGAGGGGGTTTGTTTGTTTTGTTTTTAAAGGAAGGTTTTAAGACAGCCTAGTTATATCATGTTGGGAAGAGCTAATGAATACTACTAGGTCAATATGATACATTTTCAAATGTCATAGAATGTGGAGGTCAAATTATACGTACAAATTCTTTGCAGTGTTTCTATGGGAATCAGAAAGTCTTAATAATAGCGGTGTTAAAGAGGACAGCATAGTTCCTTGATTTATTAATGAAGTTATTAACAAAACAACCAATAAAAGTTGAAAATTAACCAGAAATTATAACCTTCATAAACTGACAATTTCTAATGGAAAATATCTTTCTTGAAAATTCGTTGTCAGTGGAAACCTGTAATGGGATACATAGTCTTTCACCAGTACACTGTAAATTTTAATTTAGCCCTGATGAATAGTGTGCAAATACATGATACATGTTTGGTTTTGGCAAAATAAGAAATAAATCCATGGAAGGTGATATCACATAAAAAGAACATAGGTATATACCTAAGAAATGGATTCAGAAATTAGTTGATTATTAACCTGTTCAGACTATACAAATTTAATCCTAAGTGGCCAAATTGGTAGTCAGTATGCTACAGAAATAATGCATATTAACAGCACCTAACATTTCTAAAATGTCTTTATTTTGCCTATTCAATAAACAATGTTGGCATTGCTACCTTGCTATTCTAAATATAGTATTAGCAGCTGATGTTCAAGGAAGATGTTCATTTGGAAAGATGAATAAACAGAATTGTTCTGCTGTGTAACTACAGCAGTATGTCAGTAATGTTTTTTAATGAGTAACATTATATACAGTGACACTATCTATGTGATAGACACAGGATTTAGTAAGAACTCTTGATTTTTTAATTGCTTCCATTTATGAGCTACTCTATGCCCTCAAATATTTTTTTCTGTCAGAACAATATGATTTTTTACAACATGATTATTGAAATTCAGTGTACAGAACCCTTATGGTTATGTCATTAGGATGATGCCAAATAAATGGTAGGTTGCTAGACTAGTGTTGCAAATGGGGTGCTGTGCTGAATGGACCCAGTGTGGCTGTAATGGTTTTCTGATATGCTATGCTATGATATGGCTATGTGGTAAGAGAGAGAATACAAGGATTTCACTGAAGGTTCTCTGGGGTATTTAATGAAATAAAAGGAAGAAAAATCTGTAGGAGTCAATTAAAAAAAAGGTCTTCAAGGGCAGCAATATGAAATCCCACATTTCAACAGCAAAAGTGTGTATTGGCACAGTTAAAAGAAGGTATGTTAAAAACAGTTTCATCTTCGTAAGGCAAATTTAAGGATAAAATATGACAAAACATCACAAAGTCAAGCCAAGCATATGTGAGTAGTGAATATTTGTCTCACTTCTTTGAACCTGAGGTCTTTTCCAGCATGTGTGTTTGATATGTACTGTATAAAACCATTTTTGTTATTCCTATATGTAACAGATGGACTCATAATATGTCTGTGCAAACTCTGCAGTGGTATAAAGAAGAGCTTGGTCTTATTCACAACTTTATTATACGTCCCTTATGGTAGTGACTTTTATTTGTGTTTGTTTTGGCTGACACTTCTTGAAACACACAGCATACTTTCTCAGATCACTGTCAGTCAGATTCCTGCAATAATCTTCTTTATAAGTATATCAGCAGTACATTTCTGAAGAAATTCATCCTCTAAAAGATGGGAAGAACAATCAAATATTCATCAGCCAAGGAGAGAAGTATTGAAATAACACTTATATTCCCGGATTTCTTTCGCTTCTCTGCTGAGAGGTAAATAGTTGCCAGTATTGAGCAGTCAGGGAATGTTCAACAGCAAGATTTAGAAGAGTTAGTTAAACAAATAAATACATATAAAGGGAAAATCTTCAAAACAATTAAAGGAGTTGGGAAGCTTTGTCCAATTATGAATATAAAGAAGAAGATTCTTAACTATTTCTGTATTCTGGACAGACCGTATCTTCATAAAAAAAAATTGTCACATGTTGTCAAACAATGTTCATGTCACCTGTCAATTTTTAGTCATTCAGGATATTTCTAGGAAGAAACTCTTGTCACAAGAAAAAAGATATTGTTAGTAGATAAACTGACAGCATGCAGGGCAAGAAAAACATTTTCATGTGCTTGGGCTGTCAATGTAAGGAACACCTGCCTTTTCCTTAAAATGTTCTGTAGTCTGGCAAAGCCCATGACATTGGCCGAGGCCATATAGTCTAAATAAGCAGTGCCATCTAATACGAGTAATGAGTCAAAATGTTATATAAAATGTCTCATACACCAAGATAAGATTTTCATAGTTATTCTATAATATCTGATTATTTCCTGGTGACAAACACAAATAAAACTAACTTTTAAAAGCTTTGCAAACTTTGTCAAAACTTGATACAGACAATATTAATACATATATACCATGTGCCACAATTAATGGAATTCCTTAAAAGACAGTTGTGGTAGACTTCTGTTTCACTGGGGTTTGGGTATAAGAATAAAGGATAATAAAAATGTAGCTGTTTGTAAAGTTCAACATTAAAAAAAATGTATTGAAAAACTATTTATAAGACCAGCAAATGGGAAGATGTTTAAGTAACGCTTGAATCTTCAATTATGTCATCAACACAAACTATGATTAGAGTTTCATTTTTGCTAAGAATTTTGAGATACCTAAATTAAGATGTCTGGCAACCCAAAATATCAAAATTCCTCCATGAAGGAAAATGTCAAATGGATTAATTTTATATCGACTTAAGTATTTCATACTGAGAAATGTATTTTTGTATAATGTAAAATACTCTAAGCCACATCTTAGTGAAAAATTCTGATCTCTTAAAATATCAAAATTAAGTGTTTTTAATTTTTCTGCCAAAATTCTATAAAATTCAATCTCAAAATGCATTTGATATATCCTGATGCTACACTGTTCCATTGAAATTTCTCTAGTTGATAGTGATATGTATATGGTCTGATTACCTGCACACACATTGTTTCTGAAACATTCTGGCTGCATATTTTGCAAAGGTATTAAAGCTGAAGACTTGTTTAGTGTATAGTTTTCAAAGATTCATACTTAGCTGAGGAAAAAAGGGGTCTCAGGTAAAAGCCAAGTTCCACTGCCCATAACTGATACCAGTGACATTCAAAATTAGAATTTTTCCGTACTTAAAATCTTCCCAAAACCCAGTAAAAATAGTCACGCCCAGCGGGCGCTTCAGACCAGCAGGAAGTGCTTTGCCATTGGTACGATACCCCATCCAACGTGTGACCGCTCACCTTGTGATGGGAAGACATTGTTCGCCATAAGTTTCCCAGTAAATCAGCATTACCTCTAAAGAGGGGAAGGCTGCTGGGAGGGACACTGGAGTCTCCCAGATCTTCCAGCCCAACACTGCTGAGAGCTGCCCAGGCAATGAGATGGTTGGGCATCAGCAGTGCTATGGAGGAGAATTTACCAACACAGCTTGGCTCCTCCAGTGCTGCTCTGCACACTTTAACTCCTTCCTGGAGGAATCTTAAGGGCATCAGTTAAGTCGGTTTTTGTATCTAGAAGAAATATTTTCAGTTGTGTGCATGTACCCATTACGAAATGGAAAGAACCTATTTCACCTCATTAATTAGGAAGAATCTGTTCCAATATAGACATACAGCTTTACTGCTGTCTTTAGTTGCACTTTAAAAAAAAAACCACACCAAAACCAAAACCCAAGAAACCACAACCAAGGAAAAAACCTCTTAGTTTGAATTTAATCTGATTATTCTTAAATGATTGTTAAATTTCGCTGCTTTTCTTGTTTTTATTCTTTTTATTTCTTAAGTAAAAAAGCTGAAAGGTAGGGGGCTTGAGGTTTGTTTGCTTTTTAGTTTTTTTTTCTTCATAATAGCTGTATTTAGAATTTGGAGAATTGCTGCTTAGATTAGACTAATATATTAATTTTAATTTTCTGTTGTACAAAGCTGAATTAATTTCTAAAGGATCTTTAACTGCTGATATCTTATACCCTAAATAGAATCAGATATAGCCTTATACTATTATTGTCACATTTAAAAGACAAATGCAGATTTTCAGGTGTTCTCACTTCAGATCTTGTCTCTCTTTCCATAGAGTCACTCCTTAGAGTCACTTCCTTAGAGCGTCACTCTTTCCTTAATGCAGTATAAAGTTTACCTAATTTGAATTCAGTCTTACAATAGCTGTGCATCCAAAATTGTATTTCAATTATACAGGCAAAAAAGTTTCAGGACACAGGATTACAACCAACCTAAAAAAGGTTTATCTTTTCACTGACAGTTTGTATTAGATGCAAGGAAAGGGTGAAGAATAGATAACTGTCCACCTTTTGCCTGGCTTCTTGTCACTTAATAAAGTCCTACAAGGACTTTGACACCTGCCACGGCTACAGGACAAATTGTTTCTGTTTACAGCAAGTAACTTGGGGTGGTAGCACACAGAGCACCTGCATTGTGGTTGCAGCCAGAGCACCAGTCACTTTTGTTACTTCTGACCTGAGAATTAGATATATTCGTTCCCAGATCAGCCTTTTCGAAGAAAGGACTACTTTTTTTTTTGTCTTTTCAAAAGTATAAAGCACATAGAGCAAAAGGTGAACAAGCGTATGTGCCCAGGGTTTAGCAACTGAACTTTTTTGGCACATCATGCAAGAACCCATCCTTTCAGTTCATTTTAGCAGCGTCAAGGGGAGGCAGCCTGCTTCCCATTCTGTTGGGTGTCCCTGCTGCTTGTCTGCTTTTGCTGAGGCGTTGTGGGCATGTTCTTGCTGCTCATTTCTTTTTGCTTCTGTAGTGCTCTGCAGCCTGGGAAAGGTAAATGTTGCCACCCTCACTGGAGCCAGGCAGAGGGTATTCCCCTTTTGGGAACACCCCCCGTCCATTGTTTTTGCAAGGAGCCTTATCTTTCTTTTTGTCTTGTTTCCTGTTGGGGTTCCACCTTTGAAGCCTCCTTTGATTTAATTCCAGCAATTCAAGAGGATTAATATGAGCCAGACAGATTTAGGTGCATGTAATATTTTCTATATTATTTACACAAAAATCCTCCAAGTTTTCTGGTTGTCCATAATAGAGCTTTTTCTGGACTGAACGTAAATCTCCTTTGTATCACTGAAATTCTCATGCTAGGGTATAAAATCCATTTCAGAATTTGTGTGTGATAGTGGTACCGAAGTACTGCTTTTCTGCTTTTTGTGATTGGGACCTCTAAGAGCTTTGCGCAGAGGCTGAAAGAGTGGGGGCCAAGTAGATGCACTTTCATGAATAAAGGCAATCTCATGGATAATTTTGAGTAGTTGAATGCATAAAAAAACCCACAGTGTCTTTTATAAGAATGAATTCTTATGTAAGGTTTTACATGTTTTGTTACTTTGCATTAGTGGAAAATGCACTGCTGTGCAATAAGAAGCATACAACAGAATATAACACTTCATAAAATCTATCATAAACTATATTATAATATTTTTGTCTTTACATAGATTAAATCCTGAAATCATTTGTAGAACAAATCTAATCAGTCTAAGTTCATACCATGAATCTGAAAAGTTATTTGACCTTTTCAAATGTACCAGTGGGTAGATTGTCTGCCTCCCACAGCAATCTTTTGATATATGCAAAAGTATCTCTTCTGGCCCACCTGCTGCTTCAAAGTAAATTCAGTCTGTGGCTATTTTAGGTATTGGTCTTAACTGATTAAGCTGTGCTTACGGCCTGTCTCCACCAAAAAAAGATTAGAGAAAAGATTAGTGCCCAGGGGTGGGGGAAACCGTTCCTGAGAGACTTTCTACTTTATCTGCTTAATCAGTAATTGGTTGGAGTATGCCTGGGTGGAAATAAGCAGCCAACTTCCTGCATCCACGAGGGTGGCAGCGCAGCTGAGACAAGGAACATTTGCTTTCCAGGCACAGGAGTGTTTGGCTCCTTTGGACCAGCATACTTCAGTGAAGTTGATTATGTAGCATTTTGTTTCCAGTTTTCTCAAGAATGCATCTTTTTGGCTGTTAGCCTTATGCTGCTTCTGTTGGGATAAAATGAGTTTACCATCTAGCTGCGAGCACCTGACTCTGGAGAAAGTGGCTAGATTCCGGAGTGCTTACATTCACGGATCGCCTTATGCTATTAACAAGCCAATTGATATTAAACAGCAAAGGAGATGGTATGAGACTTTATTATTCTTCAGCAAATTGTATGCATTGTCTATAGCTTGCTGCCTTTAAACCTTCTGTGCTTGTGTATAGAGAAAGGGGGAGAAGGGACATGCTATAAAAACATCTCACTGTGTTTGTATTCAATATTGAATCATGGAAGACAAGTATAGTGAAGAAGGAAAAATATAATACCAGGTAACAATAATAAATGTAGCAGCACAAAAATATATCTGCTTTACTCAAAGATATGAACAGCGTATTTACCGTTTGGACAGGACAGTATTGTATGTATGTATGTGCAGCAACAAATACTTAGACACTTTTTCAGGGAAGAAATGTTACTTAATTTTTTAAATATGAGTAAGCTAGAGCTATTGTTTCTAAATTTCAGGCAAAGAATATACTAGGAGTTTGGTTAGTCACAAATCATTTCTTAATACTATTTGTTGGATATTATGCCTTTCATGCAATATTTCCTATTTTTTAATCTGGAATATATTTGTGTCATATTTTAGCAAAATAGCTGAAACAGCCTTTTGTACCTTGTTCAGTGTGGCAAAATATTTTTCTCTTCTGTTTTATCAAACTGAGTCATAAAGAGAAATTTCCTTCATGACTGGAATTAAAAGGCTTACTGAAACTTCTTGTATAAAAAAATCAATCTACCTTGATTTTGTCCTAGTGGAAAAAACCAGATGTGAAATTCCATGTGGGATCAGAGAGGTGCTGATATCTGGTTTGTGTTTTAGCAGAGGATCTTCTGAATAAAATGTAAACTAGTGAGATTCTAAAAAAAAAGTTACCTTAAGAAAAATGATCTTTTATTCCAGCTGTCTTCCCAAAAGTAGTTTCAGGTTAAATCAATATAATCTGAAGTCCTTCATGTGATTAAATGGTACATAATACTTTTTATTAAAATGACAAGGTTAAATAGAAGAAGCCAGGCTTTAACATACAGAGTGAAAAATCTAATGTGAAAACTTCAATTAAAACCTTTCTCCAGTTTCAGAAAAAAATGATGCTTTTCCACAATTTTTCTGATAATGTAATTTAAAAATAGTACTTTCTTAAAAAAAGTAATCAAACTAATCAGAAAATTTTGAGTACTATTTCAAGAAAACTTCCTACTTCTAACGTTAGGAAATTGCTTTATTACTTTAATGTAAGATACTTGGAGATCTCCATGATTTTTCTACAAAATCTGTTTTCCTCTTGAATATGCTATTAATTGTTCATAGTTTAAAAAATCAGTGCAATAAATAACCTTTCCCAAGTTGATATTTCCCTGTCCTAAGATAGTATCAGGCTATATTAAAGCTTTTTTGGTATTAGAGTAAAGCTGTGTTTTGGTATTAGAAGGGCATATTACTCTGTTCTGTAAACTATTTGCCACCATGTAGACTCCAGTCTTTGGTGGGTATACATCAATATAACTTCAGCAGAGCTGGTGGGCATATTGAGGAGGTAAAAAAAACCTGGTGAAATTCAAATGCTGTTGTACAAATTTGTAACTTGATTTTACCACCAGTGATAAATTTATGTGTGTAAGCCAGAGAAATTTCCTCCTTTATACTTTCTTAACAATGGGGAAGGTATTCCAGTCTCTGCTACCTTTGAAGAACATTGTGGCTGATGCTAGCATCTGCTGAATATGATGTGATACCTCTGTCGTCCTCCATCTCCAAGGCCTTTCTAAGACACCACACTAATCTGAGGCTGCTGTACTACTGTCTTTCAGACAGAAGACTCACTCTTGTTTAATAAGTATTCTAGTTAAGATTTTAACTTCTTTTATAGTTGATATAACGCTTTAGTCTCAGGGTTTTCATAGAAGAGAGATGCATTGTGCAACTGTGCATTCTTCTTTCTTTTTTGCAAGCTCAGACCCAAATCAGTTAAAAAAAAAATTAAAAATAGCATTAGGAATTGAAGCTCTTCCACATGCCAAGCAATTTCATAGCTGCTTACCTGTTGTTTCACCTTCTTTAGAAATCTCATGCAAGCAACAATGCAAGATTGCACTACATACAGCTGGAACTCCTTGCTGGGTTTTTTTTTCAGGAAAAAGAAGTAGTGCTACACACAAGTTAATGTCAAAAATACAAAATGTTCATGCATCATATTTGTCAATACACTAGTTTAAGGCAGAACTTGCAAAAAATAGTAGGTAAGGAATTTCTAAGCAGAGTATAATTATTAGTTTTGTAGTGCCAACTATTATTTAGGAGCTCTTGAGAGAATAGAGCTCATAATTAAAACACTTTAAAGGTTAATGGGAGTATTCATATAGTGGAAATGAAATAAATTATTGGAACTTTGGGGCCAGAACCTGAATTAGACCATGCAATATTTAAGATGACTGTGTCACTAAGAAAACTCCTACCTCCTAATACACCAAGTTAGTCTTATGGAGTGTGGATTTGCAACGAGACTTTTCATGGCTAAAAGAAGATAACACAGATTTAACTGTCTGGGAAGTGTGTGGATGGAAGGAATTTTAGGGGAATTGTGTGCCATTCAGTAGCATTTATTTATTTTTGCTTTTTGGTAGGTGTACGAGTTACAAGGGTTTCTCTCAAAGATTATGCTATTTGTGTTACTTGATGTGCAAGAAGTCTTTCAGCTGACTTGGTTTTTGTCATCAATGCAAAAAGATATAAAGGTCTGGGGAAGCAAATGCATCTTGCATAACCAGGTGCTCACAGGAGGTGCCAGGTAGATATATCTAGCTTGTGGAGTTAGGGCTATGAATTATTGAAAGTCTCTTTCTAGAGAAAAAAAAACAATCATTCATATGTGTGCATATAAACCTTCTATATACACCACCCCCATCCCCCCATATATACATTTTGAAATGTTTTCATGCTTGCTTCACAGCTGTTAGCAAAATTGAGACAGCATTTTTCTATTTTAATAGTCCTAGCTGAAATTTTCCAATATTTCTTGAAAGTGAAAACTTTTTACAGAATTGCACAACACCAAATTGTTTGGAGATTTTCAAACTGATAATTCCATTTTGCCCTCAGGAAGAAATGTGTAAAATTTATGTCTCAAAGGAAGATTTTGTGTTTAGATTTTCATATCATGAGGCTTCCAGAGCTAATTAAAAACCTAAAAAACCCAAACATTCCAGGTGTTTAATACCAAATACATTTCAATTAAACTGAAATGTAAGCCTTTTAAAATTTTGGGTCACTTGAAATTTCAGTTCTGCGCAAGGATTCTGTTCTGGAATATGATGAAGTTTCAGAATTGCAATATCACTGGTTAAAGCAAGAAGACTTTCTCATATAGGCCTGCATCTGAGTACAAGTAGGGTTTTTTGTTAAATTGCCAAGCTAATCATCAGTTTATAATGCTATCCATGGAAATGTTTCAGTTACAATGGCTCAGTGGTGGGTGTTAGGACTTGGACTAATGTTCATGTGTTAGTTGAATCTTCATGTCCATAAAATCAGAATGAAACACTCAGTGATCCCTGATATACGGTGAACCATGCCACCAAGCACATCATGTTGCAAGAAGGAACTGATTTGATTGGAAACTAATTAGTGGGGAAAAAAGGTTTTTGTTCTTCCTGATATATAAAAGAAGGCCTGCTTTTTCTTCTGTTGACAAAAGAATACAGAGGGAAATTATATAACATGTGGGGGGAAACTTTTAACACAATATATAGTATGCACTGCTTGTGCAGTGCTTAGGTGAGCTGGTAGAGCTGGAAGTAATGATGTAATGAGCATGTGGCTACTCTGATATTGATAGAAAACTTGCTTATTAAAACCCATCATTAATGTTTCCTAATCTGCAACACAAGTTGAGACGTAACAGGGAGCTGACTAGCTATATAATTTATTTCTGGTCTGTTCTCAGGTTGATATGAGCAACTTCATTTCGCAATCAGGTCCTGCATTGTAATATTGTAGTACTCATGCTCTATTCTGTCTGAAATGTTCTCTAAAAACTGCTTTTTGTTTCAGTGTCATTTTAAGGTATCTTGTTTTGTCATACTAAACTGTGTCATATACCTTCAGTTTGCCCATCATGAGTCTTCTTTGGGTAGATTATTTTGGAAATTATAGCTCTCAACACTTCTAGGATTCTTGAAGTAAATGCTGCTTTAGTAGATAATGGGTTTTTCAAATCAGCTTATATCATGCTGTAGTGGCATGTAGTGACATCTTCAACTGACTTACAAATGGTCCCTTATGGTAAAATTCCCATTCCCTTTCCTACCTCATCCTCCATTGCCATGGATGGTGTTTAACTTGTTTGAGAGCTTGCTTCTTATATCCTGACCTTTCAGTATAGAGAAAATGCCTAACCACATTGTATGTATAGCACTGGCACCATCCCTGCTCTCACTAGGTTGCAATTTCTGTCCCTTTGTCCTCTCCATAATATGTGATCTTTTTTGTGAGCAAAGTGACTGAAATAACTTGCTTATTGCCCATCCTCCTCTATATAGTTTCTATGAAGCACACATTCTTCCCACTGTGAATGTCAGGTGATCATGAACATCCTGACCCCCGCCACCTTACATCCCTGCAATATAAACTACTGTGTGGAGGCTAATGAAGTGCTTTGTATTTATGTATTTTATTTGCTTTTTGTTTGTAAGCAGTACTGGTATAAATTTAGAATAATAATTTATGAAGGACATTTATTCTATCGCCAATTTCCAGTAGTAGAAAAAGAAATTTTTATTTTTTTTTTTAATATTAAGCCATCCACTTTATTCCTTCTGGTGTTTCTTCTCACAGGCATGAATAAAATGTTATCACATATCTGCTATTTAACTTTTATCACTAAAAATGTTCTTATATCGATTTATTTTAAAATAGAAAACCATGGATGATTGACTACTGCTGCAAAGAGCTCTGAGACTGTACCTTTTTTTTTTGTTTTGCCTTCTTTAGAAACATTGCTGCATCTGAACTGAGGCTTAAGATAACTGTGTAAAAGAACATTTACAGCATAGTCTGTTTTACTAGCTGCTATGCTTTATGCATGACTTTCAACTCTAATTCGCTGAGACAAATTGTAAGGTGAGAATCTCAGGTTTATTCTTAAGTTTTTAAACCTGCTGGCCTGGAAAAAAAATGCATGGAAATATTATGCAAGTACGTCCAAAACAAAACCAAAAAAGTAAAAAAAAAATTCTTTAATAATTGTTTTTGCAGTTAAATTGTAGGAATTTCAGTTAAATTTTAATTATTGCATCTAACGTTTCATTGTTCTCTTTCATTGGATTCACTTTGTAACTGGGAGAAATGTTCCAAAGAAGGCTTAGCTAGAGGACACTGGCAAATTATTTATATCTTTCACAACCTAAAAAATGAAATAGATATCTTTCATATACATTCATGTGTCTCTATATCCTTCTAATTAAACATATTTTGAATATTACATGCAAAGTTAGAGAAAAGTACCTTTGCTTGGATTTTTGTATATTTTTTTAAGATTAAAAGGAACTGTAGTAAATATTGACACACAATGGAGTAAAGATTTTCATAAAAAATTGGAAGTTATTTCAATTTTCTTTTGGAAGGAGCTTCAGTAAGATTCTGAAGCATAATGAGAGATGAGGATCTTAAAATAGAACAATAAAAGGAATCATTACAGCTGTCAACACTACAAGGCATGTATAGACACTAAAATGATGACTCATTATGAAAATACTATATCAGAGTTTTTGTTATCTTCCTTTGAAGGCTTAAGATAACTGCGTTGATTGATTTTGTTCAAAAAGAAAAAAGGCAAAAGATGCTTTTCAACAATAAAGAAAAAGCAGTCTGAACAGCATAAGCAGAATTAGCCCAGGGAAGAAATGATGGCACTGGATATTTTCAGGAATTGTAATGACTTGCACAGTAAGAAAGTAGTTTAGAAATGGAAAGTTTTTTGTATTTTGTAAGTATAGGATAGTTACTATTGAAGTGTGTGTGGCTTGTTGCAGTTAGAATGTAGTTCAGTAATCACTTATTAAATATTACATAGTAAGTAGCAATGGCTGGGGAAAAAGAGAGTAAGACCAACTAAGTAATTTTTCTTTGTAGTAGTTTAGCATGCAAGTGGAGACTGATTTCAAGTTTTCTCTTCACTGAGCACAATGTCCTGAAACTGAGTACTGATACATCCTAAATGACCTGGCTTAGGCAGCCTACATTTCAGGGAAAAACACCAATGGATGATGGTAGGTTTACGCACTAGGGGAGATGCCAGCAAAAGTACTGAAACTTGAAGTCTGTCATTTCTACCAGTGAGAATGTAAATTGCTGTTTCACTTAAGGCAATTCTGTCATAAATTAATAGCAGCTCTTATCATTAATGTACAGTTTTCTGTTGACAGCCATGCTTCTTAATGTCTTTAAATGAGAATATCTAAGAAATTAGAGAAATAATTCAGTATCTTCTAGATTTTCATACAGTGGCATAGATCAAGAGAAATAGTGAAGGAGAAAAAGGCTCCATCATTAAAAAGCTGGGGAAAAGCTAGCTGAAGAAATAGTACAGCAGTCATCTTGATAGCTGAGGCACAGTGCTGAGTTACCGCATTTCAGCTGGTCTTTGTAACAACCTTTTAACCTTTTACAGTGTGAATGAAAAATACCTTAGCTTCAGTCTCCATTAGTGAGATCTGAGAGCTTGGACAGATGTGCAATCACAAAATAAAACCAGATAATGCAAGCTCTCCTTGCTCTCAGCCAGCTCCTCTGTTCCTAATATTGAAACAGATGTTTGATCTATTTGTGAATCAATTCCTGAAGCAGCTGTGGCTGGTTTTGGCCCTGTGTATTAATTTTCTTTCCAATTTACTGGGGCAGAAATCCTTTCTGCTGTTTCTAGCTTTTACCTGGTTTAATATATTGTCCTTCATCTGGCAGAAATCAAAGCTAAAATATTTTGCCTTGGGCTTGCAATAGCCTAAAAGCATGTAGTCCTTGTGCCTTTGTGGAAGAATGGAAACTCTTCAAGCTTAGTCACATATCTGAGCCTTAGTTTTTGTGCCCAGGACAGTTAATACTTTCTCACACAATCAATTTACATGAAACTAGCAGACAATTAAGTGGAAAAGAACCCTGACAGCCAGTGTGTATTAAGACAAATTATGTCCAACCAAAGTGATACTGTTCTTTAGGAGGATAACTGGAGTAGTATTAGGGAGAATGCAGAGAATTGTGTGTAACTATAGGAGAGCTTATGGTACTGTCCCATGAGAGTCTTGCAAGCAAACTAGTTAAATGTGGTTTAGATTAAAGTAGTACAAACTGCGAATCCAGCTGGTTTAAATGTATTTTCAGAAAATAGTAAACATTTAATGGCAAGTAGGATGAATTAAGTGAGCTTGTGTGAAGATCTTTATTTAAGTAATGAAATAGGAAGTATCTGCAAAATGTGTGGATGACAATCTGAGCCTTCTCAGATTGTCATCCAGTTAGCTGAGAGCAAGACCAGATGAAATTCACTGCAGATGAGCACAAAGTACTTAGAAAGGAGAAACAGATTGTATAAATATAAACAGATCAGCAGCTGTGCTGCTGTACCAACACAAACAGGCTGGGGAAAGATCTCAGTGTGATGAATATCTAATAAAACAGTAGATTTAAATAAATACAGATAAACATGAGGTAAGGCATATGGCAAAAAGGATTTGAACTTTAGGGCTCTGAACTACCAAGTTCCATTCAGGAACAAAATCTTGGTGTCTCTGATAATGTTATCTCGTCACTCTGTAGCAGACAAAGAAGAAAACTGCGTTAGAAATTCTGAGGAAAGGAACAAGGAGCAGAAAGGGAAAATTTATGCCATTATCAATAGCTGTGTTATGGCCATGTTTTTGAATGTCAACGGCTCTGATTTCTCTCCATTTCAAAAACAGAGAAGTTGAAAAAGCTACAGAGAAAGATAGCAAACATGATCAAAAGTACGAAAATCTGAGGATTGGAACAAAGATTAGGGCATTTCAGCCTTAAAAAAAACCAAGACTGGCAAGCATGAGGAAGATTGCGAAGCATATGGCTGGGTAATCTCTTTCAGAGAACTGAACAAAGCACAAGTTGGAAGGAGTTGGGAGCAGTTCTGTAACCGACTCATGGAAGTACCTCTCTGTGGAACGTGTAGTTAAGCTATGGAACTCCTCATTGAAGGATGCTGTGAATGTTGACAGTTTCTGTGGGTTAGAAAAGCAATTGGAGATGTTCATGGAACAAAGCCCCAAACTTTAATTCAGGAATTCTTCAGTCATTAAAACATTTATTCAAGCTATATGGAATACATATATCTATATATATTTATTTGCAATTAAATCATATGAAATAGGATATGATATGGATAGGATATAATATGATCTGGATAACGGGATCAAGTGTAGCCTCATGAAGTTTGCAGATGACACCAAATTGACCTCTCCAGAAGGGAGAGCTGCTCTGCAGGAAGATCTGGATAGGCTGGAAGAGTGGGCCAGCAAGAACCTTATGAAGTTCAACAAGGACAAGTGTAAGGTCTTGCACCTGGGAAAACATAATCCAGGAGTGCAGCACAGACTGGGATGCACCTGGCTGGAGAGCAGCTCTGTCAAAAGGGACCTGGGGGTCCTGGTGGACAGGAAGCTCAACATGAGTGACCAGTGTGCTGCTGCGGCCAAGAAGGCCAACAGGATGCTGGGCTGCATCAAAAAGGGCATCGTCAGCAGAGAGAAAGAAGTCATTATCCCGCTCTACTCAGTGCTTGTCAGTCCACACTTGGAGTATTGTGTACAGTTCTGGTCCCCACTATACAAAAAGGATGTGGACAGGCTGGAAGGGGTCCAGAGAAGGGCCACCAGGATGATCAAAGGACTGGGAAGCTGCCATACAAGGATAGGCTGGGAGAACTGGGTTTGTTCGGCCTTGAGAAAAGGAGGCTTAGGGGGGATCTCATCACCATGTACCAGTACTTAAGGGGTAGCTACAAAGAAGATGGAGACTCCCTTTTTACACGGAGTCCCATGGAGAAGACAAGGGGGAATGGACACAAGTTGCTCTTGGGGAGATTCCGATTGGACACGAGATGAAAATGTTTCACAGTGAGAACTGTCAACCATTGGAATAATCTCCCCAGGGAAGTGGTTGACTCGGCCACATTGGATACTTTCAAGATTAGTGTGGACAGGGTGCTGGGCCATTTTGTCTAGCCTGTGCTCTTCCTAGAAAGGCTGGACTAGATGATCCCTGAGGTCCCCTCCAACCTGGGATTCTGTGATTCAGTGATATTAATACAAGTTATTTGCAAACCAGAATGGTCAGAATTAGTTTAGTGCTTACTCTGACAAATTCTATTTAGTCAGTTCTATTTCTTTGGTACAAAAATATATTTTAGAATATTAAAACTTGGTTAATAAACAGTAACACACTAGAAGTTTAGCCTTTTTATGTATAATCTACAAAAATAATGCAAAAGAATAATGCAATAGGCAGCAATGGAAGTATGCATATTTGCTAATATACTTGTAGCTAGGTCTCCTACCATCAATGCAGTAAACAGAAAGCTTGCACTCAAAACATGTCATTAACATTCCCCACCTCTTGCACCTCTTATTTTTTTCAATGTCTGAGGAAGAACATGGCTGATAATGACCTGCCTGCACCTTGGGTTGTATCTAACATGTTCAAGGGAGAGGAAGTTGAACAACCTATCATAGCAATTACTGGACTGAGCTGCTGAAGCTGTGCATATTGTGATAATCCAAATGGGCTCTAGTAATGTGCAAAGGGAAGTTGAAACATGGAATTGATGAGCAACACTCGCATATTGAGTGACAGCTGTTATCACACAATATGAAGCTGCATGTCACGTTTACTGTCTGATGGAAGAGCTGTTGACCAAGCCATGTGGATTCTGGATGCACTCTAGAAAGATTATTTTGAAACAGAAAGCAAACTGTGAAGAAACAAAATACATTCTGTTGTTTTGTACACTTGGCAAAGCCAATGGCTGTCTTTTTCTACAGCTGGCACTAGTTTTTCTATTTTTGTTGGTGTTACAAATCTGCCCACTTGAGTCACACAGCTGTACATTATTGTATAGTAAATAATTCCCTATTTTCTTATTAGCAAGTCTCTTCTCAGTTCAAAAGAAAAACATTTTTTTAACTAATTAATGTTAACATATAGTTCAAGGATTAGTGTGATAAGTTTTCAGAGCTTCCTTGACTTAGGGCCATTTTAGACAATTCTGAATCTCCTTTCTAACACATGTCAATGAATTTCACCTTAGTCTTGTCTAAAAGATAACTAATATTTTTTTTTTCAGCTACTAACATTCCTGTTGGCTTATGTGTCCTTTCAAAGAGTAGTGCAGAGGCATTAAGCCACTTAAATCTAGCTGCAAAATTTTCAAAGGAATTCCAAGGGACGTTCATTTATACGTTTTTCTACTAGTTAAATGAGATTCCATTGTTTCAGAAGTTTGCCCATTATATAACACATTTAAATTTTCAGGCTAGAGATTTGGCCAAAGCTGATGCAAGCTTTCAAAAACTGGTTACGAGTTGAGTAGTAGGTTTGAGTTTGTACCTTTATCCCCGCCTTGTATTATACAAAAATCCAGCTAAGATTTTCAATATGTTACAATACTAATTTGTATAGCTGCAACTTCCTTCACATGGAAAAGGTCTTTGTATGATATGCTCCTATGTTTTTTCTTTCTGCTTCTAGTAATCCTAGTCTGGTTTGTAACTCATCTGGCAAATATTCATTTTAACATTGTTCTCAAATCACGCATTTGTAATTTTAATGAAATCACTGGTAAGAAGTAAAAATACTAGGAAGCTCTCCACTGAGATCTTTAATTGACGAGAGTCCTGGTAAGTTATAAGATGTATGCTTTGTGTAAACATGTAGCACAATTGTATATTTTCCTTAATCTCTCATTACTTTTCAATAAAAGCAAAATGAAATAGCTATTAGAAAAGCTTATTGGATGTCAATTAACAAAAGTCTTCCAAAAAGTAAATAATAAGAACCAGCCACAAAGCAACAGATGTTGGTGAATAGATAAGCACAGCAACTGCATTGTTATTACTTTTTAAATTTAGCAATGGACATGTATGTTTAAATAGCTTTATGACTGAGACAAATCAACAAAAGCCAGGAAACTTGAAGCAGATGCTTACATTTTGGGGTATGTTCATTACTTGATAAGGGTGAAAATCACCCATTATCATTGCAGGAGTTACATACATGCAAAATGGAAGACTGGATTATATACCCATTTGTTTTCCACCTATGTTCCTCTGAGTCTGCAACTGCCAGATTCCATAGCCATATGTGCTTGGAGTCTTAAGTAGAAATATTAAGACGTTGTGGAGACTCTTTCAGTTATTTACTTGCACTTCTATGCTTTAGGAAAAAGATTAGTTTTGCTGAGATGCCCCGGTGTGAAGGTTTCATGTTACAAACTAGTGGCTACTAAGGACTAGTAGTACTGGGCCACAAATCTAACTGCAGTAGTTGCTATTTTACTCCTGTTCTTTCAGGGAATTATATTGATGTGCTTTTCATGCCATACAGTTACTTCCAGTCTTACTTGCTCATTCTGTCATGGCTTTCAGTGTTCATAGAGAACAACACAAGGTTACTTTCTCTGTTTATTTTTTTACATCTTTTTCACTCTTCTGAAATTTGTGTCTCTATTTCTTGCTTGCATTTTCCTTTGCAATCTGCTTTATATTGTTTTGACCATCTAAAGTAGCCCTAAAATGGAAATTAATTTTCTTGCAGCTCTTTATAGCCAAGATTTTGCTAAGTTGTCTTTCAAAAGGTCAACAATGTTGGGTTTTTTTAAAAGCAGGTTGTTATTTTCAAATGGATTTGCAATACTATCCTTTTCAATTTCTAAGTCACATGATTGCTTGTAATTACATTCCCCTCTGATCAGGCTGCTCCCTTTTACTGGTGTATTCTTTCCCTCTCTTTCATGGGTAAACTACCACAGTTGTTTTTCTTGTGATGAAATAATTTGAAGAAAAAGAGTTCTGTGTACTTTGCTGGTTCATTAAACAACTCAAATTTTGACCAGGACTTAGAACCTCACATAACAAATATAGTTCTCGGTATTATAGCAACTGCTCAGACGTGTCTTTCATTTGCATCTGCTGAGGCGCTGTAGTGATTAAGCCCTATAATGGTCTCTAAATGGAATATATGATGACGATTTAATCCTCTCTTCAAACTTTGTTTTTTAATGAAATACTTAACTTTTTCTTGTCACTTAGACATCACTCAGCTATAATGTTCTGATATTAACAGTGGTTCCTAAAATGTTGCTGGGTTAGAGAGGATCCTTAAAATATATTCATGAGCTGGTAAGGCAATTATATCAGTATATTTTATGCCTAGGTAGATAATTCTAGGTAGGTAAAGTAGATCATAGATAATGCTGAACTATATTCAGGTAAATCAAGAAAGTTCAGAAACCCAAAGATTTTCTGTTGAATTTCAAGGTGTAGAGAAAGGCACTTCATAAAAGACTATATTTTCTTGAAAAAATTCAGACATAAATACCAACTTTAATAAACTTAGATTACTTTTTTTCTATCTATATTGATTGATTTTCCCACTGGAAATATTTGAATTAATAGAAAGTCCTGTCCATGATTTAAATATGCTTCTGTCATAATAACATAATTGCCCCACACATTATGACCGCCTCTGTCAAGAAGAAGAGGGTGGTTGTTGTAGGCAATTCCCTTCTGAGGGGAACAAAGGGCCCAATATGCCAATCAGACCTGTCCTGCAGGGAAGCCTGCTATGTCCCTGGGGCCTGGGTCAAGACGTTACTAGGAAACTCCCTGGTCTGGTACCGCCCTCTGGTTATTACCTGCTATTGGTTATGAAGGTTGGCCGTGATGAGATTGCAGAAGTCCAAAAGTGATCAAAAGGGACTTAGGGCACTGAAGCAATTGGTTGAAGGGTCAGGAGCACAGGTAATGTTTTCCTCAATCCTAAACAGTGGCAGGGAAGAATACTGAAACAAACAGGAGAACTCACCTGATTAACACGTGGCTCAGAGGCTGGTGACATTGGTGGAATTGTGGTTTTTTTTTTTTATCATGGGGAGGTTTACTTGGCACCGGGCCTGCTGGTGGCAGCTGGAGTTCACCTGTCTCAAAGGGGGAAAAGGATTCTCACTCGTGAGCTGGTGGGGCTCATCGAGAGGGCTTTA